>NW_026623142.1:0-2925628 GCF_028827395.1 Penicillium hordei
ACCCTAAACCCTAACCCTAAACCCTAAACCCTAAACCCTAAAACCCTAAAACCCTAAACCCTAAACCCTAAACCCTAAACCCTAAACCCTAAACCCTAAACCCTAAACCCTAGCTTTCTAGTCGCGGAAGTTTAATAGGGCGGAGACCCTTTATAGAATACCGGATTAGGAGCTATTCGCTATTATATACTCGTTTAAATACTAGCGATACTACTTTAAAAGGAGTACTTACCTAATTAAAGTATTTTCGGATTATTCGAATCTTTAAACTTTTATAAAATAGCTAAAACTTAATAGTAGATAAGTATAGTAGTACTTAGCCTTTACTCTATTTAATTTTATAATAAGATATCGCGTTAGGAAGAGTAATCCTATAAATAGACCCTCTCGGCGCTAGCTACCGAGTAATTATAAGGTTAACCTAATCTCGCTATTAAGCCGCTAAATAGCTAGTAAATCGTAGATGACTAATTACCGTTCTATTATAGTCTAGTCGCTAACTATAAGTACGCTTATCTTAAATATCCTATACTTCGAAGAGAATAAAGATAGAGACAAATTAATTAGTATAATCGATTAGAGGGAGCTTAGGTATATATACCGTCTCCCTAACGTATAGGTTAAGCTAGCTTACGCCTCTAAGTAGATATACCTTACTAAGATAGATATAGACCTTAAAGAGCTTATTAGATAACTTTAGGGCGAAGATCTAAAGACTTAACGCCGAAAGACCGTTATAAAGTCGTCGACTTTAGGATTAAAGGGCTAGAGTATTAGGCCCGAGGGCCTTTTACGATTTAAGAAACGTATTTATATCCTTATAGGGAGTAATTTAAGAACTAAACTATTAAGTATTTACTATAATAACCCCCTAGCCGGCTATTTTAGGTATATAAGAATACTTAAGCTAATAAAAAGGAAATACTACTAGCCGAATCTCTATCTAGATATTACCGAATATATAAGGAATTATTAGATCTATTAAAGCGTTATAGTAAGAACGTATAAGCTATATAGAGAGCTCTAACTATTACTAATCCCTTTACGACTCTTTATAGAAATTTCGATAGATTTTATAATTAGCCTATCGCTAGTAATATTCGAGGATAGATTAGTCGATATAATTCTTATAATCGTTAATAGATTTATAAAATAGTCGTTATTCCTCCCTATTTTATTAATAATTACTACTAGAGATCTCGCTAAACTATTCTATAACTATATTAAACTATACTTCGGACCCCCTAAAGGTATTATATCTAACTATAGATTATTATTTATAAGTAAGTTCTAGTTAAAACTATATTACCTATTATAAATACGCTTTAGGCTTTCGACGGTATTTTACCTATAAACTAATAGGTAAACGGAACGTATAAACTAAACCCTTAAATATTACCTTTAGTACTTTATAAACGATAAATAAGTCTTATAAGCTTCTTTACTAAGATCTACTAAATTTATATATAATAATACTATTAATATAATAACTAGTATATCTCTATTTTAGGCCTTACTAGGATACTTACCCGACTTCTAGTAACGTTTCGAGGGCGAAACTCTTTATAAAGAGGTCCTAGTAGCGTCTATATAAGTTAAGAAATTAGAAAACCTCTATTAGAAACTATAGGAATACTAATAAAAGGTAAACGAAACTATAGTAAAATATTATAATAAAGACTACGTTCCGATATAATTTAAAAAGAGAGATTTTATTAGCCTATTAATAAAAAACCTTAGATTAAAAAAGAGTAGAAAATTAGTACCCCGCTTTATTAGCCCTTTTTATATCTTATAGGCTATTAAAAAATAAGCTTATTATCTAAGCTTACCTTAGTAATATAATTAAATCTATAATATCTTCTATATAACCCTCTTTAAACTATAGAGAAAACTATCTAGAAAGAGTAGCGAATCTCTATTAATACCTAATTTAAAAGATAAAGAGGAATATAAAATCGAAGAAATATATAATAAAAAATAAATTAAAGACGAAAAATACTTCTTTATTAAATAGAAAGGATAGCCCTTAGAATATAACTAATAGGTTCCTTAGGGAGATATAAAAAATATAACTAAAGTAATATACTTTTATTAGAAGCGGAAAAAGGAGAAAAAACCCTTAGTTACTATAAAGGGATAGCGAAACTATCTTAAAAGATAAGGGAAATCTAGCTAATAAGTAGGGAAGGGGACGCCGAAACGGTAATATAATAAAAATATCTAAAAATATAACTAAGCTTACTTTTAAATCTTTTTTAAGAGAATAGGGAAATCTATTATAGTCCGCTCCTATATCTTATTACCTTTAATAGAAGTATTATTATTTATATTAGAGTCTAGAGTATCTTAAGCCTTATAAACCTTCGCCGAAATACCTTTATAAAATACCCGCTTCGCTAAAGTCTATAGAACGTATCTCTTATCTCTAGATAAAAGACGTATAAGTCCCTTCGAAAAATAGGCTACTCTCTACTCTAAGGTATTAAAGAAATTAGGGATAGCGATAAGAGGGAGTATAGATCGACGGCCTATAAAAAATATATTATAGTCGGCCTAGGTTTACTACCGAAACTATAATTAGAGAACGCTAAAAACCTTACTTAAAACTACCTTATTATATACCTTAATCTAGGCCTTATTACTAGTTAATCTATACTTCTTATAATAAGCCTATTCCGAGGCGTTAAAGGACTTATAGAGCTCTATTATCTTCTCGGCGACTATTTAATAGGTCTCTATAGAAAATAGCTATTCTAGCTTACTACTATCCTCCTCTATACTATTAATATTAATCTAGTCTAGCTAGAATATCTTATAGGCCTACGCTAGTACGTTACTTAGGTCCTAATAGTCGCCGAGTACTATAGTCGCGGCCTAAGAATTATTAGCCGCTACCTCTATAT
Organism: Penicillium hordei; assembly: GCF_028827395.1. Lineage (NCBI taxonomy): Eukaryota > Fungi > Ascomycota > Eurotiomycetes > Eurotiales > Aspergillaceae > Penicillium > Penicillium hordei. The sequence continues at coordinate 2,907 of NW_026623142.1, forward strand.
ATAAAACTTAGCGAAACCTATAGGAATATATATCAAAGCGCGGCTAGAATACTATTTATATACGATAAAAGCCTTAGCGTCTATTATATAATTAATCTTAAAAGAGCGAGTCTAGTCCTCCTTCTACTCGGCGATTATAGTACGTAGATAGTATATATACTAGAGGATCTTAATACGAACTAAGGCCTCTAAAAGAGGGCGGGTATTATATATAGGGTTTCGTCGAGGTATCGTAATATTTCTAGTACCTCGAAACCGAAGAAGAGCTAATAAAACGACGATTCTAATAAAGGGATAGGTAGGGAAGTAAGATATAAAGAGTAGAAGTAAAACGAAGAGAGGCTATAGGATTATAATAAAGGGACGCGCCTCCTATTCTTATAGGCGAGATCTTACTTTATTTGCCTACCTTACGCTCCTACCTATTTTATATCGTTTACCCTATTATATACTTCCTCCTAATTACCTATTACCCTACGTAAGGGTACGCGATTCTTAAAGGAGGGATAATTTATTATAATATAATTAGACGTAAGGCTATTCCTAGATTAGTACCTTAGGCCTATAGGAGGTTTAACCTCTCCGAAGGGGGATCGCCTATATTTCCCTACCCTTCCGAGAAAGGTTCCCCGCGGGAACGAGACCCCGCTCTACGTATTATATTTCCTCCCGCTATTAATATAGGGAGACTATATATAAATTGGACTATATAGAGGAAGCCTAACGGCTCTTTAAGAAACAGTCTTTGACTTCTAGGAACCACCTATCTTATTACCTTCTCCTACCTGATTGACAGGCACCTACCCTGACTTATAGAGTATCTTTTAACACTTATATAGCCGAAATAGGAAATACTAAGCAGAATTATACTAGCGTGGGACTATATAGGAGTCCTATCACCCCCGTAGGACTCCTATAGGAGTGATAGGGTAATAGGACCAAAATATTTTTAGTCCCGGCGGGAGTGATGGGACCAGGAAATGGGACCAAAAATTTTTTGGTCCCATGGGAGTTGGCAAGGTCTAACCCTAAAATTACTAGCTTTTCTACATAACTTATATATATCACGAGGTTAGTCGTATTTGCACTATTTATAGTGCTACAGCACTCCCGCTACAGCACTACAGCACCGAACCAAGTGTCTAGTGCTACCAAGCCTTAGTGCTGCAGCACCGAACTAAAGGCCTAGTGCTGCGGGACTTGTCAAGGCCTAACAGTTAGTCATCATGGTCCGCACAGATTGTTGAAATAGCGGGTTTTGTCATTTTAGTTAGTTAGAGTTGTCAACATTGGTCATTTATACCATACATTGTTCGTACACCAGCTTTCCGTCACAAAGTCCTAATTCCAGTCTACTATACTGCGCCCACCCCCATGGGATAGAGGATCTTTAGTATCTAACTACTCTATAACTACTAAGTTTTAATTTAATATCTAACTATTATAATACTTAAGAAACTATTCTTATTTCTAAAGATAAAATATCTTCGATTAACACATTGAGCCAGATCGCTATCCCAGGCGTGATGCTCTTTGCACTTAGGAAAGTGGCTATAGCGATACTTGTAGAATATGCCGCCAACGCATATATAAAGATGGTTATAGGTTCGATCTCTTTTTTACACTTCATAATCAGGAGGTGTATTTATTGTACCTAACTCGTGCGCCCAGGTTTTACTTCTTCGATAAGAGCAAACCCGATGGACGAACAGCTGGTTTGCAGATCGATGGTAATGCATATGCAGACATATTTTGGATATTATTGCATGAGCCCAAATAGTCCAAGTGGTTAGTTACCTTTACAAAGGATAGGGGGTGACAGGCATTCGCTGGAGTCGACTTCAACGGCAATACTAGGCACTCGTATAATGATCAGTCTGGTAGATAATATTAATTCGGAGGATCTGTTATTATTGCACATCTCAACCTGCAATCAAATTTGGTGATCGTCATACGCCCTAAGAGGATCAGCTTTGAAATGTCACAGAGGGCTCAGAAATGACTTTCCTCAAGATGTATGCAGCTTGCGCTCAAGTAATCCCTTCATCGTGGGAAGCAATATGTCAATCAAGGCTACGAAAAATAGCATCACGAATGGCTCTGGCAATATTCCAGATCATGGAAAGAGGAACAAAGATAATGAGGTTTTCGGCTGGACAACCTTCACTACGATCACGGTTGGCTATTCCTGATGAGAGGGCCTGACTTAAATGAAAACGTTCAGTAAACCACGTTAATGTGGGGCCGCCAGTGAGACCATATAGTATTGGCAATTTCCCTGGCGAAAACATTCTTCATTGGGTCACAGGGATTTGCTATGCCTCAGAACTACTGAACTGTTCCTTTTCGCAAAAAAAGGGCTCACCAAGTGGTTGATAAATCGTTTAGCATAGCGTTCCTCTGACCGCGTGATCTATATCGGGCCTAGATCGTTACACCATCCCCTTGGGCGTTAGCGTTTGAGATAGTTTATCTGTTTAAAACATCTAAACCAATTTCTAATGTATCTGAACGCCCTGTTTTGAATGTCATAAAATATCGTGCCGGTGATGCCCTTACAGGGGTTACCGCCGCTCATCAGAATTTCATCGTTGTGGGGATGCACCATCTTTGCGTGGTTACGAAGACACTCATTTCTACGTATAGGAAGAAATGTGGGCTTGCTTGACTTGATGGTGCTGGGGATGAGGCTTTTAACCAGAAGTATGTTGGGATTGCCCAGGAGCAACGTCGAGAAATTATCATGGCTAGCCCTGGCGGCGACCTTGGTGCGCATCTGTGTCGGCTTGAACCGCAGTTGGTTAGGTAGGTTGTGATATAAATTCTTGTTCAGAAGACTATCGAGTAAACTGGATCGGAATCACACTCAAATATGCCGCCCGCTCCCTCGCTCGTTCAAGTTTCCCAATGCGTCATAGCTGTCAGATGAGACGATTTAATTAATCTACATAAATGATTAATCTACCTAAAATCGTGCTGATTCCACTTTGAAATCACTGTGGATAGCATCAGGATTTCTGAGTACTAGAGCGTGCTATTACATCTACAATTTTGTGTCCGGGGGCTTTCGTTCGCAGGATCAAAGAACACGATAGTTCACTTTAGACTATATATAGCCTCAGGCTATTCCTATCCCCGCACTTGACCAGCCGCCACATTCATGAAAAGTACTATACATGTATCAAGACTCGCCCCGTTCCTTCTCAACCTTGGAATCCTCCACGCACACATTTACTCCTTAACCTTGTTGTAGCGGTAGGGCTTGGCAGTGTGACTACCAACCTTCCAACCAACAGGGCGCTTGTACGCGACACAGCCGTAGGTACCGCGGCACTCAAGTGTATTGTACTCCTTCTTGGAACCGTCGGCCCATGACTTGAACAGGGTGACGTGGCCATCAGCGCCACCAGTACCGGAGCCAAGGGTGCCAACAAAATCACCAGGTTGGATGTCTTCCCAAGAGATAGCCTTTCCAATCTCAGGGAGACTGACAGTGCTGAGGCCTGGAGCAGACGCATGGAAAGCCATGCTAACGAAGCCTGAGCAGTCGGTGCGGTATTTGCGGCCATCAGGGTCTGGGTAATAGGCGCTCATAGAATATGGCACGTGACGCGAGACCCAGTACTCACCACGGGAGAGGATCTCCTCGCGGCTGATCTCGCCCTGGTAGGTTGAGCTCCCATCGCCAGAGCTGCCGCCGCCACAGTCCTTAGTTACCATGCTATCCGAGCCGGTCTTCACGTAGAAGTCGGAAACATAGCAACCGTCAGAGGTTTTGTCCCAGATAGAGTTGCCTTCAATGTTTTCACCGTAAGTCTGGCAGGAGATTTTGACTTCGGCACCCTTGGCGTACGTAGTGACAACCGCGTCATTAGTCGAGGCTCCTTTGCGACAGTTGACATCATTGGTAGTGATTTTGTATGCGTTAGCCATGGACAAAGCCGCAGCTAGGATCAGAGCCAAGTTGGTAAGCTGCATAATGACGAAGAGAGACAAGAATGTGAATTCTGAGTATTGGTCGTTGTTCGGTCAGAGATGTTGCGTTTTAGACAAATGTGTTTCCTTTCGATGGCCACAGGAGATGTTGCAGACTTTGATTGATTTGAAACTTAGAGCTGGAATGTTGTGCATAAGGCAGGACCTGGATACTTATACCTTGACTGATATGTCTATCTTCACCAGAGATTGATCGCGATGGGACTAGGGTGGGTAATCTCACAGTACCATTTCCGAGGCAGATTTGTCTAAAATTAGTGTTAAAAAGTATAATTACGAAAGCTCGGAAGTCATTCCCCACCCTGAACAATGTGTTGGAGCCGTGGTGAAGTTCGTATTCGAGTTAATTTCCCCATAAGTTGAAAAATCATCAGCAAAGATCTCGTATTTTAGTATCATTTTCTCATAATACGAGGAAGATCCTGAATATCAATCCTACCCTGGGGCCAAAAATGCCTAAATGAAGATATCCAGAAGAAATACGAAGTGTGATTCGAAAGCTCCAGTACACCGCTAGAAATAGACCCGTTGCTATACGAGCACAGACGATCGGCAGGGTCTAACCAAATCCGAGATCGCTTGGCAGGGGCTTCGAAGATCGACAAGCCACTTAAATCTTGAGGAATCCAAGAAATACGATGTACATCATAATTAATTATTTTCCAGTGCCACTAAAATAAGGTGTCTCTTCACTTGAGCCTCGTTGTACGAGGTCCATCTACGATCTGCGGCGCTATACCATCAAAGGGAGCAAAATGCGAAGAAAACATGTCAGATTAGAACTAGCCAGTACTAGTTCGATTATCAGAAGATTTGCTGTGCAAAACAATCTGCTCCGACTTTGCCCATATAACGGCTAGTGCAACGCAGGAAGCGGCCATATTTCTACCAGCACTACACTGCGGCATATCCAACGACTTAGATATCACTGAGACAATAGGCTCGGTCCAAAGGAGAACACAGGGTCGTACTGTTGCTCATTGTATGTTCCTTAGGGGTGCTTTATTCCCTCCATCCTTCTCGAGTTTAGAAACGGAAACCCGGCCTCTATCCCATAGGGGTAGGCGTAGTCTTGTAGACTAGAATTAGGACTTTGGCTTAACTAGAGGAGAAAAAGGTGGGGCTATAAGTAGACTAGAATCACTTCTTATATAAGAATCAATCTAAAAATTTATATAGTTCTAATTAATATCTGAAGAATTATAGTCCTTAAATTTTAAAACAAACAATTAATATATAAAGGCGTAGTACCCGATTAAAATTTAGAATTATTTTTAATAGGGTACGACTGTATATACTTATAGGATATATTTCGACTATAATAATAATATATCAACTATTTATCTTAATTAAAATCAATCAATATTATTATAGGTACTTTATATAAAGTTTAGATAAACGCGAGTTATAGGTTTTAAATAATAGCTTTATATAGTTCTAATCTAATTAGCTAATTATTTTATAGTTTCTAACTTTTATTATTATTATAATAGATATTCTTTATTTTATATTTAAGCCTTCGTACGTTATTAGATAAACGGAAATTATAGGTTTTACGTTACTAAAAATTAGAAATATATATATCTTAGTCACCGAATCATTAAATTTCTCGAAACTCCCTAAAGAGACTAGATATCCTATAAAAACCGATATTCTAAAAGGAAAAGGTCCTATAGACCGCCGTTGTTGAGATATTATGTTGTAATCTATCGCATTTACTATGCGTTTTGGAGATGGCCACTCGCTTATCGAATACGTTAGGTATTATACCGGAAATATCATATGACATTGGGTACTAGGCATACTATACAAAAGTGTATATTACAGTTAGTCATCGATGTCAGCACAGATTGTTGAAATAGCGGATTTTGCCATTTTAGTGAGTTAGAGAACATTGGTCATCTATACCGTACATTGTTCGTACACCAGCTTTCTGTCAACGTCTTCTCCTTTTCTGATTACTTTAAGTAGTGAAAATGGTTGTCATCGTAATCTCTGGTAGTAGTTGCCTTCTTAACCTTCTTTCTCTCGCTGTTCTACCATGCATTTTCACGTCTTTCTAGACCTTTCCTGATACATAATAGCATTGTGGGGTTTCAAATCTACTCCACAATAGCATCTACCTCAACCTCAACAAGCATCCATTTATTTATAAAACCGCCATTAACCACAATCATTGTGGCAGCAGCTCCTATAATACCATTCCCATTACACTTATGCTTGCCCAATATCTCACTAAATCCTAGTCCCACAGCCTCACAGTCTTCATGGCGACTGACAAACATCTTGACGCGAACTATATCCTGCACGCCCCTACCACCAAGGCCTTGGATAGCTCGGATACTCTCCTCTAGAGCAACGCACGTCTGTTGCTTGGCGTCTTCTGGGTGAAGAATTCGCGGTGCATTGGTGGGAGAACTAGGATCAACCGCTGTAGTTCCGGAAACGAAGATCTGATTACCATGGCGAATGGCGCGGTAGTAACCAATCTTTTCTTCGTATGGGGATGAGGTGGCAAAGCAGGTTTTCGTTTTCCCGGAAGCCATAGCAAGACCTCGAAACACGTTTCCAACTATATCACGTCAGTGAAGCCGAAAACCTTGGAAGAGCTAGATAACATTACCAGAAAAGTGGCAACGATGAAGAGGAGTGTTTTATTTTCGTTTTTCAAATAATAAAGCTTTCCTATTTTCGATGGCCAGAGATAATAAATATAAAGTGGCACCAGAATGAGTCACGATCATGTGGGGTTTCTGACTAGGTAGCGGCACTATGTCATCGATGATCAAATAAGCGAATTCGGTCCGTGTACATGATAGAATTACTGGCTCAGTGGTGGAATTGGGTGCAATTTAGTCGGCAACTGCAGAGAAATATGCGTCCATTATGTATGGTCGGTTAGCCCTCTTCAATTTACCCAGTACAAGTCAGACGGCTACGTTAGGGTGCAATAGGAGCCTTAGGGCTTTAGGTCTCAGGCCAAGGAAGTGAGATAAACGAATATATGCACTAGGAAAGGAACTATCTAGATAGTCCGACAATGTAAACTACTAGAAATAAAGCCTGAATAACCAGGTATCGTAGTAGTCAAAAGCTTCATTCCTGCCGCGTTTCTAAATCCTCGTTTGAGAATGGAATCGGCTGTGGAGTGAGGTCTGGGGCCCCATGGAACGTTTTGTCAAATGGCCACATTGGACGTAGGATGCGATGATGCCCAAGGCGCTGCAGATCCTGGTCAACGCCCCCAGGAGTCAACCCAAGCATCCACTCTGCCGCCATATCAAACAACTCTGGCTCAAGATAGCCAATCTTGACTATAACGATGTCTGTCGTACGCGGACTAAGGCCAAGTCCAATAAAATCACTCTCATGGTGATACGGCTTGCGTAATTTTGTGACAATGGTAAACACACTTCCAACCTGTAGAACTGCTTCAATTTCAGCATCGCGATCCCCATACCGGATAGCATGAACGCGTCCAGTCATGGTGATAGGCCCAGCATGTAGACTGTCCACTTGTGCCCCGGTAGTGACCGTAACAATAGCACCGACACCAGCCTTGATTATAATGTTAATTGCCTGGGGTCCCGGAATACTAGCATAAATCACAGATGGACTGGAATCTTTCCGAAACTCCGGTCGCTTTAGTAATTGATGTAATCCGAAGGTCACGTCGCCCGACCCACCAGCAGTAGGATTATCTCCTGAATCAGAGATGAAGAAGGGCCTATTCGAGGACGCCAGCGCGTTGTCAATGCATTCGGAGAAAGAGCCGGTCGGTGCAACAAAATGGAAGTCCTTATGGACACGCCAGAAAAAAGATGCAAGTCGCCCGGCTCCTCTGTTGATAGTAGCCCTATCCCACCCAGTGACCATTACTACGGCATGATTTCTTGGCTCGTCTGCCCAAGCATAGCCAACCCATATGGCTGCATCAAGGACATCATCCATCGCTTCAATTTCGGGAACGAGCGAATACAGGCTTTTTGCCGGTTCGTTGCGAGTCGAAGTCTGCTCTCCCGGCAGCAAGATGGGAATTGGGACCCATGCTTTCAGGGGTCTATTCCCTCTCCAAGTGTCAGGTCGCGATGTCAAAACATTGACAAGATTGCGACACGCCCGTTCTTTTGTTTCCAGTTCATCCTCGTGAGGTGCCATGCGATAACAAGTGATCAAGTCAGTCTGGTGGGCCAGCTTCCTGGACACATTTCCATGCAAATCCATGGATGCCGAGACCAAAACATCTGGGCCAATCACTGTTCGAATCCGCCGGAGAAGCTCTGATTCCACGTCTTCCATACCCTCAACACACATTGCGCCATGAATATCGTACCATAATCCGTCGATGGGGTTTGAAGCGACCATCCTAGCCAACCGCTCCAGGATTTCCCTGGAAAGTTGTTCGAAATCAGTTCGTACCACGACTCCACCAGGAAGGGCATGGCCTATGAGTGCACCTTTCCAATCTGCGACATTTGCTAGTCGAGTGCCATGATGCAGAAAAGCGTACTTCTCAATCACTTCTCTGCCACGGCGCGGGTGAAACGCCCCGCCGGGTGTTCGAGCGGGGGTAAAGGTCGAGGTCTCACAAGCAAGTCCTGCGATTGCGATAACTAGTCGTTGGGACATTTTTCGCGAAGGGTGCGAAAATGGTGGAAAAGGTGCAAGGATGGTGGGGATGGAAAGATCAGGTAGTGTGGTTGCAGGCTTCCCAGGTTTTGACTCCCAATCTTTCGACTCGTTTCTCCCCGCTCTGGTGACAACACCATATGAATAGTTACTACATACCAATATTGATACATGTGGAAGATACAACGGATTGAAATAGATAGAATAATATAAAGATCTGGCCACCACCTACATAAGAGGTATTTGGGCTCGGTTCTAGAATCACCAATCAGGTGACTCGTCCACAGTCAGTTGCGCCTACAAAAGCCCCCTTTTCCCACACCTATTCCTGTACTCCATACAAGCTAGCTCCGAACAGCCGTTATAAAGCCATGATTCCAGCTGTTTCACAAGGACCGATCCTGGAGATTGCCTGTTTCAATCAAGAATCAGCCGTGGTTGCTGCAGGAGCAGGAGCGGACCGCATCGAGTGAGTATTACACGGCTCCATCCAGGACGCATTTGCAGCGAATTTTCTGTTCTTTTTTTTTATTGCGAGGTAACGCTCCTCTGATTCGCTTAAGGTTATGCAAAGACTACCATCTCGGTGGGCTATCGGCCGACACAGATATTCTCGAAAAACTGAAATCACAGCTCACAATACCGATCTACACGATGGTTCGCCCACACGCCCAAGGATTCTGTTACGAAGAATTTGACTTTGAGGCGATGAAACAAGCACTCAATTCTCTCAAGTCCTGCGGGGCTGACGGTTTCGTCTTCGGGATTTTGAATCGATCTTCACAAAAGACCTGTGATCCGAATGTGCCGTGGGTCGATGTATCCCGTAACAAGCAGCTTGTCCAACTAGCTGACGGGCGCCCCTGTACATTTCATCGTGCGTTTGATGTTATTCCCGAATCCCACTGGGAGAACGCATTGTCCGACATCATGGAATGCGGCTTTACATCCATCCTAACCAATGGTGGTGCTTCAGGAACACGAGCAATGGAATGCGTTGACAGGCTGCAAACTCTAATACATTATAAAATGCAACTACAAGGAGAAAGTAAATTTCAGAACAACAAAGTTCCAGAAATCATTGTTGGAGGTGGTGTGAGGGCATCGAATATAGGCTTGCTTCACAACATCACCGGTGCCTCGGTCTTCCATTCCGCTGCTCTTCTAGCCACGGAAGAGGTGGCATCGGCAACTGAGGTGTTTAAAATGAAAGATGAGATAACGCGGGGATGGCAGGTAGATAGAAAGGCGAAATAATACATCGACTTAATCTGTGACGCTCATAGCCTCGGATGTGGAACATATCTTTGATGACCATTATTCAACAGATATATATATCATCTACCCATTTCGTCGAGTTGGTCCAACATGCAACCCGATTCATATTATTATGGCCGAGGGAAAATAACGAGAAATATTGGATATATAAACCAAATGCAGGCTTATAGTGCCTTCCCGCAAACGATGGGGAACATGTACTAATAATCCCAAAAGATAGGAGGGACCACTTTTCCTATGCCACCGAACACTCACTCTACCTACTCGGCTTCCATAGCCCATGAAAGTACACCGGAAAGGACAACCCATATTGAGTCAAACTCGTAAAGAATACCAATTGCGATGTATTTAGTGCAGACTCCGTTAGGTATAGTCACTATCCTCAGAAATTGTGTCAAGTTGATGAATCGAAGAGGGTCAGATACACGGGCACGGATGCCTGACTCCCGGACCTCTTGAGGCGCGGGGCAACGACCCCGTCCGACAAAACTAAGTTCTATTATGAGTCTAAACACTCCATAGAAAGGATTATTCTCTCCAAATAGCCGACAATACCCTTCACTTAAAATACGACTAAGTACCAGATATTTACTTGATTTACTTCCACATCATGACTTCATCAGGCCAAGCAGCATGTTCCTCCAAAGGCTCCCTTTTCATAGCTACATAGTGAACCCTCATTCTCCATTTTTCTTCGCGTGATCGTTCCGTAGCAAATATAAGCTTCCAGCAATTATCTCCCGTTTTCCATTTCTAAGAGCTTAATCCACAATAAGCCCTAAGCCCAAGATAGAGTGATTAGGTACGATATTTTACCATTCAAATAGTTTGTCTAGTTGCTCTACTATCTTCCTTTGGATTCTTCGGGAAATTTTGGCCGGGGTTATTGCCTCAGGCAGCTTCTTCCAGAAGAGTCCGGAAGCCAAAGCAATTCCACCAAATTGGAAGATCTCGCTTTCTAATTGACTGAGTTGAGTCCGAATGTCTCCCCATCGACTTCAATAATTCTTGAATTTAAATCGATGGAGATTGACATTCCATCATTCGCAAGTTTAAAAAACAAAAGATTCGTCTTCCATTGTGATGCCTAGGGGGCCGAGGTTTGGCATGTTGCATTGGAATATGAACGCAAACGATTTGGCTATGATACATTGAACACCGCATCCTAAAAAGCAACCCGTGGCCAAAGAAATGTCTGATTCCTTCTGATGAGATTGTTGGACTTGAATTGCCTAACAATGCCATCACTACTTGTTCGCGGGATGATCCGTAACCAAAGCCCTTACTTACCACCACTACCAACAACGCCGAAACCCTGCGGGGCTCGTTCACAGAATCTTAGATGTGTATGCACCATACAGCATATGCCACTTTCAGGTTATTTTTCATGCCAATCAGAAACTCAGCAGGGGCCAGCTAGACAACCATCAGCCCTTACTTAAAACCCCTAAGCACAAAGAATAGAAACGCCGTGTCGATGAAACCTCCAAATCTCCGTCTGCACTTTCCGTTGGAGAATTTTCATATTTCTTCCTCCATCCTTTTCTATCCGCCTTTTCTCTGTTTGGTTCCGCCGCTGGGCTACGGCACGAGCATAATCACCTCCATCACATGGCTCAACATATGTCAGGTCGCTATTTGAGTGAGCCCCATCCAAGTGTATACTTGTTGTTCTAAGATAGCCCCATAGGCTTATATTGATTGCAGCAAACAGGTCACTAGGATCTACTAGTTTCATTTCAAATGATCATGCTGCGACAGTGGCTGCAGAGGCAAGATGACCAATCGAACCGAAACCAGGCGCTCTCAATCGACTATTCCATGGCAATTGGAGAGAGTTCTCGTTACCTTTACCTATCTGATTTTCGAAATTGCGATTCTAGCAGGAAATCCAGACCTCTCCTAGACAGGCCTATCCAGCTGACATTCCGACACAATAACTGCACCCAGGCATGCCGATCTTAAATTCCACTTCGGTATACATCGCATAATTTTAGTTCACGTAAGTGATATAGTATTGGCATTACACCGGGGACTGCCTTACTCTTTCCATTTGCGGTAGGCTTCGATCCTTTTTTTCATTGCTTGTTTCAATCACTAGGGCACCGAAGATCAAACCTTCTTCGGTGGTAGTGTAGGCCCCGATAAAACATCCATCTAGCTCTATTCCTTCATCCGTAACTGAAACCACATAATCTGGCTAGGGATATCATGCGATAAAAGACTTCACGCTCGTGAGATCGATCTCATGATTTGCCGCATACTCCGCACCAACATCGGGCTTGAAGTATATCTTGTTGCATTTGTGACGAGTAAGTTTTCGTTAATTGACGAACTCTTGGGTGATATCATCAGGCACAAATAATCCAGTGATGCCGCCAAGTTCCTATAATCCATCTTAGTTGATTTGGCTTAACTGCTTAAGGTTATAACATACCCGTGGTCGTGTTTGAAACTGCGAAGTGGGCATCAAGGGATAAATGCTAAACTCCTGGCCTAGTGAACCACGATTGTATCAGATACTATGCTATTCCATTTAAGCACTTATAAGATGTATGAAATGATATCTTTACCCCCGATCTCGGGCTTCGGTGCTCCAACCAGGCTTATATTGATGGCTTCTGAGACTTTGAATCACGTTTCCAAAGTTACCAATGGTAAAATGATATCCGCAGGGCCTAGTCCAATTGCGAGGCATCACACTGACCCTGATGTACATGTGTGCGAGTCCGAGCCAACGACCAGCACTCCAGATTAAGCGCCTCCCCCCGGTAGAGTTTAGTGGAGGATAGTATACTTCAAACATGTGACTCAGCGATTACAAAAACACACGAAAAAAAAAAGATGAGAAAAACCGACATTCATGCCTTCGTATTCCGTCATTTTGGAAATTTTCTTCACTCCCTCACTTGTACTGATTAGTGCCTGCACTTGAGGTAACTTATTGACTCTAGGATCGACGAAATGGTCCTCAGAAAGCCAGAAGCGGTGGTTTTGAACTATTCTAAGCTTTCCAAACGAATTATAGGTCTTTTCTATTCCCTTGGAATTCACAATCAGCCCTAGGCTCACAGCGCCTCGAGGAGTACACTTACTTACTTCCTCAGATACCTCAGAGGCAAATATATAATCAACAGACACACGAATTATGTCTCTTGAAGCCAGGAACCTTTGTGATTTGAATCATGCATTGCAAGTATCTTTTCACTCATGGTCATTCCTTGGAGGCCTTCCGGCCTTTGTGTTATAAGGCAAGGGATTGATTTTCCTCGGTCGGCTGAATTGAATGATTCGAGCCACGCGTCCACAAGAAACAAGAAACAAGATTCCTGTTCCGTGGTCAGAGTCATCCTGGTGTATTCCTAGGCCACCTAGGATGGCAGGCTGATAGCATATCTCAAGGACATCGGTCAGGACATTAACCTCTCGTTTCTTCGTATGATCGAGGAGAAGCATTGTCGAGATATGGTCTAGGTTTTGCAGAGTATTCTGTGTGGAATGAGATGCCTCTAAAAGCCCAAGGGAAATTTTTATCAGTCCGAATCGGGGCAGGCGGCGCAGAGGGGTTCAAGTATACTCACCATCTGAAACGTCCATAGGTATTCCCCGAATGTGTTCTAAAGTTTGAATCAGTTGATCGAGAGTCGATGGTTTATCTTCAGGCATCGTTCCCGGTCGATATTTTCCTTAGGCTTAGTCCTTAGGTCAACATGTCTTAAATATTAATCCTCCGAGGCTATAAAGAGGTTGCACAGTGCTCTGCCCTTCGCAATACTCGCCGTGCACACCGCTCGGAAATGGGTACCCCAACACCGAAGGCACTTGACTTGCAGATGCTACGAAGTACATGCATGAATTTCTAATGCTACCTTTATAGCGGGGTTCATGCTTTGCCACAAAGCCCTAGGCTGGAAGGGCACAGCAGAACTCATCTCTTGCGATCTGACCCTGCGGGGCCCAAATTACTTTGGGACTAGAGAAGGCTATGGTCATTTCAAGGGTTCCCACAGCCCGATCTATAACAAGTTAGCAAACAGCCGAAGGCGCGTGGATGGTAACATACTCATGAATAGCGTAAGAATTCCAAGGTATGTAATTTTGGATCCTGTCAGTAGAAGTTATGAACTATAGTAGGACTACAATAGTACGAACAGTACGTGACTAATGTAATCAACCAATAGCAGACCAAGCGGGAAGATGTTGGTTCTTCCGTGTGGAGAATGACAACGCCAAGGTTTCGAGTTCCAAGTTGACGAAGTTGGGCAAGCCTCCAAAGGTAAGTTTCCGTTTCCGCGGCCAATCAGCGATCTCCTTGTGGGAAAAGCCGAAAAGGCCCACGGGTTATTAATATTAGCCTTGATCTCTCCAGAGTTTTATTATTCTCTTCTCTCTCCTTGTTCCCCGACTTCCGTATACAGTATTGTATATTGCTTTTCCTTTCTCGGCCTTATTTTTATTTTTTATTTTTATTTTTTCAAAGAGATAATAATGGAGGCCATCGCGGTGGATCCAGACTTGTACGCCCCTGAATGCGCTTATAGCCCCGATGACTGGCAGTCGTGAGTTTGCATGTGATCATTTATATACCGTACTCAATATGTTCCTTACGCGTCATTAGAGAGACTACCTCGATTAGGTCGTCAATTTATCGTGGTTTAATGGACAATGGGAGGCGGTAAGAGCTTCATATTGGATCTATTCATCATAACCTCATATTTTCCTATAGATATCAATCGCTTTCGAACAAAGAATATTGGTATGTGGTTAAAAATGTTGCATAATAAAAATAGACTCATTCATTTCCAGTATTCCATCCGATGAACAACAATTTGAGACCTATGAGGCAGGGTACATATTTCAAAACCCCAGTCCAGAACACGCCTCTGACTATCACCGCAGGCATCTCGTGGATCTCATCATGGACTCAGATCGAGCTAATCCACTGTTTCGGTCACCCATCGAGACTGACGGAGAACGCCCGCTACAGGTTCTCGATATCGGAACCGGAAAGGGCACTTGGGCCATGTACGTCTGTACCCAGTGCAAAAGGATTTGAGGTACTCATCATTCTTAGCGATGTCGCTGATATGCTCCCGAATGCTACCGTCCGAGGCGTTGACCTTTTCCCACCTCCGGTGACCTGGATGCCGCCCAATTGCGTCATCGAGGTTGATGATGTGCTGCAAGAGTGGACATGGCGCGAACAATTTGATCTAATTCACATGCGCAATATGATCGGATCATTCAACTCTTCTGAGTGGGACCTTGTTTACAAGCATTGTTTTGAGTAGGTTTATCAATGACACCTTTAGGGGTTATCTGACCATAAAATAGGAAAATGGCCCCTGGGGGGTGGATCGAACAAATCGAGGTCGGGCCTTTTATCACAAGTGACGATGGGACTCTCCCAGCCGATAGTGCCTTGTCCTCGTGGGGTCCGCTTATACAAACATGCGGTGACCGCGCTGGTCGCTCTTGCGATATCATCCTCACCATGTCGGAGAGCATCCAGAACGCTGGATTTGTGGACGTGCACGAAAAGATCTACAAATGGCCAATTGGGCCATGGCCGAAAGACCAAAAGTTCAAGGAGGCAGGTGTGGTCAATTGCCAACACTGGATGTCTGGTATGGAGGGATGGTGCATGTGGCTGCTAACGAAATTTGGTGACCCTGAGCCGTGGACTAAGGAGCAAGTTCATGTATACTGTGCCAAGATACGCAGTGAACTCAAGAACCCATACTACCATGCGTATCACAAAGCGTAAGTTCTGATATGTTCATCCCCTCCGAGTTCCTCGTCGAACAGAACTGACCACCAGTGCAGCAGAAGAGTGTGGGCTCGCAAGCCGATGCCTGGTGAAGTCCCGCCTAGGTCCTCAAAACCCAGTTCCGGTTCTGCTAGGGCAAAATAATGAACCCATCCGAGTGGGTGACTCGGACGTTCCGCGTTCTTTGCCGGTCCTCTCGGGGGTCGTTTTGTTTTCGTTTGTGTATAAAATAAAGTCCGTCCCCACTAAGCTATCTTCCATTCGTAATCTCACCGTTCGTGGTGGTTGCGCCCATTTTACTCGATGGTCTCAAGTAATAAATAAACCAAAACAACTGGGAAGAAAAGAGAGCGACGTGGTGAGTTTTCTTCAATATAAATACGCGTTAAGAACATTACAGAGCAATTTCAGGCTATTCATTCCGGCTCTCCCTTTGTTCAACCAATTCAAAAGCCCGGAGGATATTAGGTGCTTGGTGACCAATTAAGGGCAATGGGAATTTGTATCGACCGTTGGGTGACAGAGCAGAAAGCAGAACGTCCTCTTTGATTGCCCAGTCGAACTGCTGGTGCTCCAGTGGCTCGAGTTGAACAGGTATTTGGAGTGTTGGCACCGGTTGCTTTTTTCCTGCTGACCATCGCAACGCCTCTTGAACCTCCACAATGAACGAGTACTTGGCAATCCGGATTTTGCCGCCACTACGGCGATGATGCTCCCAGCAATCCACCGCAACGAGGTCAATAATGTTAGACACATGCAATCCACTTTCTTCTAGCGTTTCGCGCACAAGGGAATCGAGTAAAGTTTTGTCGGTTTCTAGTTCACATGCGCCTCCGGGGCCCTCCCAGCAGCCAGGCATTGAGTCCGTCATTGCGCGCTGAAGAAGGAGGATGCGCGGGGTGGGGTTGGCATGAGAAAAAACGTACGCGCCGACACCAAACCCTTCAAATTCAGGTCGAGCGGCCACAAAATCCGTGAGCGGGATAGTGAAGTATTCAAGGTGCGGAGCCACGGTATAAGCCATCTTGGTTCGAGGTGTGGATGGAATCTTTCAGTGCAGATGTTGAATTTTGTCTTCCCCGCTAGACAGCTCGCTTAATTGGAGAGAAAAAGCAAAAGGAGTCCTTCAGAATTTAAATCTAATAAATTCCACAAGTCATTTTTATATGTATACATATATTATATACTTTCAAGTTACGGATTTGTTTTTCTTTTCTTTTCAGTCCCATGGTCTATATAATATTGACCATATGGGGTATCGCAAAAGGGTCGCTTCAGGTGATAATTTAATGATAGCGAAATGTGCAAGAATTGCAGAATTGGGTAGAGACTCAAATGTATTAGTTGAAGACAACAGTCTTGTGGCCGTTCAAAATCACACGGCGCTCTGTCACGTACTTGACAGCCGTGGCGAGTACGTTGCTTTCCACATTGCTGCCAGCATGGGTCAGCTCCTTAGGGCTCATGCCGTGGTTGACCCGAACAACATTCTGTTCGATGATTGGGCCTTCATCCAGGTCACTGGTGACGAAATGGGCAGTGGCACCAATGATTTTCACACCGCGGTCGTAGGCTTGGTGGTAGGGCTTGGCACCCTTGAAAGAGGGCAGGAAGCTGTGGTGGATATTGATAATGCGACCGGACATGGCGGAACACAGGGTTGGGGACAACACCTGCATATACCGGGCCAGCACAATCAAATCAACATTGTGTTGGCTCACCAATTCCAAAATCTGGGCCTCCTGCTGCGCCTTGGTATCCGCGGTGACAGGGAGGTGGTGGAATGGGATATTATAGGTGGCCGCGAGGGTAGCGAAGTCTGGGTGGTTGGAAACGATTAAGGGCACCTCAATGCTAAGCTGGCCGGTAGATTGGCGGAATAGTAGGTCGTTGAGGCAGTGGCCAATCTTGGAGACCATGATCAGCACGCGGGGCTTCTTCACAGTGGGGTTGATCTCAAAGTCGAGGGAGAACGACTGCGCAGTAGGCTCGAATGCAGTGCGCAATTTCTCGAGTTCGGGGGTTTCATCTCCACTTGCAATCGCAAATTGTGTCCGCATAAAGAAGCGTTTAGAGGCAGGATCACCGAATTGCGACGAATCGATAATATTGAGGTTGTTCTGCACAAGGAATGCAGTGACCGCGTGGACAATACCGGGGCGGTCAGGGCCGGAAAGGGTCAAAATGAAGCTAGAAGCCATAATAAATGAGAAGACGGTGTTGAATCCGCTGGTATTCCTTCAAATGGCTAAGATGGAGAGGAATTTCTCGGATTTCCCTTTTTTTTTTTTTTCTTCTTGTGTATCCCACTTGCCGGTTTCGGTGATGACTCATCTGGCGGGATTGCCCATCCGCTGGCCTTCTTTTGTTTACTTTAGTCTCCTTAGAATAAACAGTTTAAAATATCACCTTGATAGTTACACATAAGTCGCCGAATTCCGTCTTCTTACTGTTTCTCTAGCGCCAGCCACTTAACCCCCAAATTATGCATCAATCTCACCTGTCATGAGACTACTGCTTTGGTAAACAGGCCTGTGCTCGGCATTGGTTCCTTAATCCTCGTGATTAAACTAAATTACCTTCACTACGCTAACGCACACCCATTGAACTCCTACGGGCCAATACGCGCAGCGAACGCAAATTACCGACAATGGGGGCAAATCCTGTCCGTCTAGATCCTGCAGAATCCGGGGAAGTGACCACCTTGTCACGGATCTGAGGAATTTTCCCAATCCGGGTATGCTAACAAGTTTTGTCTTCTCCAAGTCGGGCGTCGTGGACAACATGGCGTTGTCTCTGCCTAATTTAGAGGCTAGCCTTTTAGCTACCAATGGCTCTCAATTCAATCTAGTTATGTTGCCGGGGCCTAGTTGAGCGTGCCGAATAAAATTTTCCCCCTACCATGCGATGGGATGTTCCTAGCCATCTCGGTCACAGCCATCTCGATGGCACCAAGACCCAAGGCGCCTCCTCCACAAAATGACTTGAATTACTTCTGAACCCCGTCGCTGGGTCTAGGGAACACCCTCCGTGTCCCCGGAGTGTTTCTCGTCCTTCTCCATTGGGAAACATGACAGTTTATCCTCATGCGGTCATACGGACCGTAGAGCCGTGACATGAACCTTGGTATGGATCCTCTGATAACCCTCTCTAGTTCATACTGAAATATAAAAGGAACTCTGTGTCCACCTCAGTCTCAAAATTCCTCATCTATCCACCCAGTAAATTCAGACATCAACTCGGTGCATATCAACACTAGACATCATGGCCTCCGCTCTCTCCTTCAACGTGTACAAGAATGCCCTCCTGTTTGCCACCCTTCTCGGCGTTGCACAGGCACAGCAAGTGGGCACAAACACTGCTGAAGTTCATCCGTCCTTGACCTGGCAAAGGTGCACCACTGGAGGCAGCTGCACTTCCCAAAACGGCAAGGTTGTCGTCGACGCCAACTGGCGTTGGGTTCACAAAACTGGCGGCTCCACCAATTGTTATACTGGCAATGAATGGGATACCACTATCTGCCCGGATGATGTTACTTGTGCCTCCAATTGCGCCCTAGAAGGTGCCGACTACTCAGGCACTTACGGTGTTACCGCCAGCGGCAGCTCTTTGCGGCTGAACTTCGTCACTCAGGCATATCAGAAGAACATTGGCTCACGTCTCTACTTGATGGCGGATGACAGCAAGTACGAAAAGTTCCAGTTGCTCAATCAGGAGTTCACCTTCGATGTCGACGTCTCGAACCTGCCCTGTGGCTTGAATGGTGCGCTGTACTTCGTTTCCATGGATGAAGATGGTGGCATGGCACGATACCCTGCCAACAAAGCCGGTGCTAAGTATGGTACCGGTTACTGTGATGCGCAATGTCCGCGTGACCTCAAGTTCATCAACGGCCAGGCCAACGTGGAAGGGTGGAAGCCGTCTTCCAACGATGTCAACGCTGGTACTGGCAATTATGGCTCTTGCTGTGCTGAGATGGATGTCTGGGAGGCCAACTCAATCTCCACTGCAGTAACGCCTCACCCTTGCGATGACCCAGCCCAGACTAGGTGCAACGGAGACGCCTGTGGCGGCACATACAGCAGTGACCGCTATCGTGGTACTTGTGACCCTGATGGATGTGATTTCAACCCGTATCGTATGGGCAACCAGTCTTTCTATGGCCCGAGCAAGATCGTCGATACCAAGTCCCCTTTCACTGTGGTTACTCAGTTCATCACCAGTGACGGTACATCCACCGGCACGCTCTCGGAAATCAAGCGATTCTATGTGCAGAATGGGAAGGTTATTCCTCAGTCTGTATCTACCATCAGCGCTGTTACTGGCAATTCTATCACCGACTCCTTCTGTTCTGCTCAGAAGACTGCATTCAAGGACACGGACGTATTCGCTCAACATGGAGGTATGACGGGAATGGGGGCTGGTCTTGCCGATGGCATGGTTCTCGTGATGAGTCTCTGGGATGACCACGCGGCCAACATGCTGTGGCTCGATAGCACTTATCCAACCACCGCCTCTTCAACTACTCCTGGTGCTGCTCGTGGTAGCTGCGACATTTCCTCTGGTGAGCCTGCCGATGTTGAGGCTAACCATGCGAACGCCTATGTTATCTATTCAAATATCAAAGTCGGTCCTCTCGGTTCGACTTTCAGCTCGTCCAAACCAGGCTCCGGCACTACCACCACTTCCACAACAACCACTTCCACCACCACCACTACCACGACTGGATCAAACACCGGCGCTACTCACTATGCGCAGTGTGGTGGGAATAACTGGACTGGCGCAACCACCTGTGCCAGCCCGTACACCTGCCAGAAGCAGACTGATTACTACTCGCAGTGCCTATAGGCAATAGGCAACCCTAAGAGTCTAGTGGTGGAGGGTGGAGAATGGTGAAGAATGGGAGACGATTGGATCAATTTTGTCACGCTCTCCGTTAGATTGACTGTTTTTGACCTTACTATTGGAACTTGAGAATTTCATTTAATTTAATTTCGAATTGAAATCTGTCATTCGTTCGTTTTGTTTCCTATTCCACGATCTTAATCTAGAATTCTTTTCTAGGCTGCCCTCTCTTTTGTCCGTTCAATGTCCGCAGGCCCCCTTAGATATAACCGTAATATTCCCATCCATTACTTTTCTACTTGTCTTTCAGATACGTAGTGTCTGTTTTAAACTAAATTCTATCGCGAAATTGAATTTCCACTGGGCTATTAGAAATGAGATTCATTTATCCGGTTCCCTTGAATAACCGATGCCCGTTGCAAGACCCCAGTCAGAGTCAGCACTAGTGTCAGAATCAGGATCATTGAGCCGATAGCTCCTGCGCAGAATACCCCACATTCCCAGACCCAGCTGATGCATGTGGCACTACTTTGTTCGTCTTGAAGAAGCCATGCAGAAACCGGAGGATGCTCCGACTAGTCAAGCCACATTAGACTCGCTTGTACATTGGATGTCTCCCCTAATTCCTTAATTCCATAACGCTAAATGATATAGACTGCTGATTTAATGCAAAATTCGGTGCACGTCGGGTGATTTCGTGGGGAACTTGCATTGGCCGGGCCTGTACGCTATTACTATTATTCTATGAAGAAAACGGGTACGCCTTCTATGTACAAACGAAATGGTAATTAGCAATTGATTAAGCTTGTTCATCCTTGAGCATTTTATGCAAACTCCTCTTAATGCTGTTGGACATTGCCTATTTAGTATTTAGTCTCTATCTATGTATAATTCTTATATTAACTGGTGCACAAGTTCCAGTAGATAGGCTGGACGAGTGGCCTGGTGATGTCAGGGTCTATACCCGCCGGTCAATATTATTACCCCAGTTCCCTCTTAAATTTCCAAGTCCGTTGGGTTTGTCGGGTGAATGGCCGGAAATGAGCCTGGGCAGTCTGACAAGCGTCGGCCTTGGCAATAAGTGCTTCCTGTTGGTAAAGCATCTCACAGGCTCTTTTATTGTGGATTGAGGGCCCTTCATTCTCCAGGTTCCAAAGCGCCTCTAGTGGCGTCCTCCTTCCCACGTAATCTCACCACTGAGATCCCAGCCACAAAGGGATTGTGATGCCGTGCCGAATCTAGACTACTGTTTCTCACATCTTAACTATTTATTCTTCAAAAACTATTTTAGTTCGGGTGGCGGTCCGTAAAAAAGAAACTGAATCGAGGAATTGAAGATGATCCCCACAGACCTCTCCGTCAAAGCAAAGCTTCACAGTTTCACTCCTAGGTAAGAAGCCATTCTCGATCAGGGAGTTTGCTCCTTACTATTCTTGTCCCTTGTAACTTGCTATAAATCTCATTGTGACCCCCGATACATCTACATTCCGTAGTACCCTTCAGAACCTCCAGTACCTGCCCAAGATGCGGTATAACCGTTTGCTTACCATAGCTGGTGCCACAGGCCTAGTGCTGGCAGCACCAAGTCCATCCCTATCCAAAAGGGCATCTTCCTTTGTTTGTATGAAGTCTGACAATCGTGGTGTAGCCAGACATCTGACCAAGCCGTGGATAGGGTTCGGCGCAAACGAAGCTGGCGCAGAGTTTGGGAGTGGGAACATTCCAGGAGAACTGGGCACTGATTATATATGGCCATCTACCACAACCATTCACACTCTGCAGAGTGCAGGGATGAACATATTCCGCATTCCCTTCGCCATGGAGCGGTTGGTCCCGGGAACTCTGACGTCAAATGCGGATGCGACCTACCTAGCTTCATTGAAAAGTGTATGTATTTATAAGGTATAACTGTCCTGGATGAGACAAATTTGACTCCAATTGTGCAACAGACTGTCAACTATATCACATCTAACGGTGGATATGCGGTTGTTGATCCTCACAACTTTGGACGATAGTAAGTTCTCGGCTTGCACTGCTCTGTGGGGGATTCATCTGACCATATTTACATAGTTATGGCAATATAATCACCTCTACTAGTGAGTTTGCAGCCTTTTGGACACTCCTTGCATCGGAATTCGCGTCGAATGACAAGGTTATCTTCGATACAAGTGAGATACACCATTCCTCAATCGAAGCCATAGACTAACTTTGTAGACAATGAATTCAATTCAGAAGACCAAACTCTCGTGCTGAACCTGAACCAAGCTGCTATCAATGCTATCCGAGCTGCAGGAGCAAAATCCCAGTATATTTTTGTGGAGGGCAACTCGTGGAGTGGCGCGTGGACATGGACAACTGTCAATGACAATATGAAAGCCTTGACAGATCCACAGAACTTGATCATTTACGAGATGCACCAGTACCTTGACTCTGACGGTTCGGGGACATCAGAGACCTGTGTTAGCTCAACCATTGGGCAAGAACGAGTTGCGGCTGCCACACAGTGGCTCAAGGACAATGGCAAGAAGGCCTTCTTAGGAGAATTTGCCGGGGGTGCCAATTCTGTCTGTCAAAGTGCAGTGACAGGTATGCTCGATTACCTGCAAGCGAATAGCGATGTCTGGCTTGGCGCGTCCTGGTGGTCCGCCGGACCATGGTGGGGAGACTACATGTACAGCTTCGAGCCTCCTTCTGGTATAGGCTACACTTACTACATGAGCCTGCTCAGTAATTATTTCCCCGGCTCGAATGGCTCAGGTGGAACAACCACCGCAGGCACTACCACCACTTCCACAACCACCACCACTACTACCAAGACCACTACCACGACTGGATCAAACACTGGCGCTGCTCACTATGCGCAGTGTGGTGGGAATAACTGGACTGGTGCAACCACCTGTGCCAGCCCTTACACTTGCCAGAAACAGAGTGACTACTACTCGCAGTGCCTGTAGGCGAAGCAGTGGAGCAAAGGGAAGATATAGGTATCAGCGGTAGTTTAGTGGGTGTCTTACATTGCTCATAAGATCAAGTTTTTTATTCATCATTTATTCATTATTCAAATTTTCCCCTATTTACGTACTTGTAGATCTAGATGGCTCTGACTTCAGTGTTGTACAAATGTTCGTCAAGAGTCTCCTCGTGTTGTCGCTCCTCGTAGCAACTTTCACTCAGGTGTTATCTCTCGTATGATCTCGTTTGCTATTGCAGAGTAGCGACCAACTCGTCCACACTCTTCATCTCGCGAGCATTGTTCTCGCCGACATCTAGCGCAACCAAGAACCGACTCACACAGTTATAACCGGCGATGCCGGTGGTGAGCTCCACAATCTCGCGGTCATCGTACCCGACCGTCTTCAATTCAGCAAAAACATCATCTTGAACTCTGATGATGCGAGTCATTTGGTCGGTATAACGTAGAACTGCACGCTGCTGCGCGGTGAGTGCGCTATTCTCAAGCTCGGCAATATCTCCCTCAGCGGTGCAAGGCAGTGTAAGAGCAGCCTGTAATTGATCGGGCTTGATGCCACCTTTCAGAGCCAGTGGAGCATGAGCATTCCATTCGTAAACAGCGTTATTCAGTATTGCAACACGGCAGACTGCCAACTCCATAACACCGGGGTCAACTAGAGTCCGCGACCGAATAGCCCCGATGAAGCTGTTCCAGCCATCAGCGACAGGTGGGCTATGTAGGAGGGACAAATCAAGCGGGATCAAAGGACGGGGGTTTCTGCGCTCCGCGATGCGGGCATAGATGTCGGCGGTGTCGGGGGGTGCATCGACAGGCGCGGTGGAAGGGGCGTAGGGCAGGCGCATGGTGCGTGTATGATTGATTCCGATTGGTTCGAAGGTATATTTGAGGATGGTGAGTCTACGTTGAAACACGTACATCAGAGTCTGGGTTTTCAAAGTATTATGGGTTTCTTCAATCGTCAAGGGATATCGTTGATGCCGAGGAGTGGGAAATACCTTACCCGCCCATGTGGGGGAGTGTTTCTCCGGCATTTTCCTTGGGGATACTAATGGACCGTTAGAAATGTCTACATACTCTCTGGGTATAGAAGAGCAAGCCAAAAATCCAATAGATGATAAATAATCAGATCAGATCAACTATCTACAATATCTACCAGAGCGCAGGTTTACTTCTTGGTACATAGATACAGATATATATAGTCAGAGAGCCGGCTAAACCAAGAACTTGGATGTTGGAATTTACCATGTTGATAAGCAATAGTAATGGATCAAGCCGAGTTCATATTCTTGATGTGAGTGAGCCTCAACATGATAACTTCAAACTCAAGAGCAATTCGTGAAGTTAGTATATATGTTGTACATGGACGCTACCCCGGATTACGGTAGAAGGCACTTGGAGCTTTAAATGATGTAGCAGTAAAGCCACCACAGAACTGATTATAAGTTTCAAATTATGTTCATACATCTGAAATCAAATTAGAATAAACAATATCAGACTCGATTCCATTGAATGACAAAAAAGTCGTCATCCCAAAATCGGCATTGGAGTAAAACACACTCCCGCAGGGTGCCGCCCCTGGATGCCGATATCCTCCCCGCATGCGGATGACATTGAACTTTCATTCTATTCAAGTTTCGACTATACATGATCCGTTCTGTTTTCTCACGGGCATCTGCCTCAAAATATCGGTCATTTTCTCACACCTCAATCGCCAAGATGAAGCATCATTTGATGGTCGGTACCTGGACCGCCCCCGGGCGCATCTATACGGTGCAATTTGACGATGATGCCCTCACGCTAGAATTAGTAAAAAAGACTGAGATCCCAGAAGCGGAGCCCATTTCATGGATGACCTTCTCCCACGACAAGAAGGCGATATATGGCGCAGCTATGAAGAAGTGGAACAGTTTCGCCGTCAATAGTCCGACAGAGATCGTTCACCAAGTGTCACATCCGGTTGCTGGTCACCGTATGTCCCAAGGAGTCAATGAGATACAGACCCAATTCCGCTCACTAACCATTCGCGCTAGCTCTGGCTCCCAGCAGTGAGACCAACACTCGTGCTATTTTCGTGCTTGCCGCCCACAAGCCTCCCTACAATGTTTACTGCAACCC
Organism: Penicillium hordei; assembly: GCF_028827395.1. Classification (NCBI taxonomy): domain Eukaryota; kingdom Fungi; phylum Ascomycota; class Eurotiomycetes; order Eurotiales; family Aspergillaceae; genus Penicillium; species Penicillium hordei. The sequence goes on from NW_026623142.1 coordinate 28,514, forward strand.
TTTCTATAACCACGCCGGTTTTGGTAACGTGTTTTCCGTGAAGCCCGATGGAGGTCTGGATAAAAACATCCAGAACTACGAATATGTCCCTAACACTGGTATCCACGGCATGGTGTTCGATCCCACAGAGACCTACTTGTACTCCGCCGATCTCACGGCCAACAAGATTTGGACGCACATCAAGGATCTCAAGACGGGCGAATTGGCACTGGTGGATTGCCTCGAGGCTCCTGATGCTGGCGACCACCCCCGCTGGGTTGAGATGCACCCAAGCGGCAAGTACCTATACGCCCTGATGGAGGCGGGCAATCGACTGGCTGTCTACGTGATCGATGAGCGCACCCACAAGCCAGTATTCACTCACATCACGTACCCATTACTTCCTTCCGGTGAGTTTCACGGCTCCTGGAACATATGCGACCGATGGTAATGGCAACTAACAACTAACAACTAATCTCTATGTTAGGGCTTCCCCCGCGCAACAAGTACCGTGGAGATGTCACCTTTTGTACCAAGAGCGGAGAATACCTTTTCGCGACTACTCGGTCAAACCATTTCGATGTGACCGGCTACATCACTGCGTTCAAGCTCGGCTCGCATGGCGAGATCGAACGCCAGCTCTTTATTAACCCCACCTCGACCAGTGGTGGTCATTCAAACGCCGTCAGCCCCTGTGACTTCAGTGATGAGTGGCTCGCACTGTGCGACGACCAACTCGGATTTGTTGAGATGTACCGCTGGCGTGACGAGAAGCTGGCACGCGTTGCGCGTGTGGATATCCCCGAGCAAGGATTTGGGATGAATGCCATCTGGTATGATTGAACGCATAAATTAGAGCAAATGATCAAAATGTACACCACACAGTATATACAATATGATTGGTAGAATATCGTGAAGAAACGGAAATGTCATCGGCAGTCAACTTCGGGTTCTGCTTTCACCCGGATGAGGGGCAATTCGTAGAGTGCCGACTTCTTATGTCTTTCTATTTTATTTTGGTTTTTTTTACTGTTTTTGACTTTTGAATGATTCTCATCTTTAATCATCTGAATTGAAATCCTATCCCTTACGTTCTCATTATGCCTACTCCTGGTCTTCTCTACGTCACAATGCAGCCCAAGGGCTCGCTGCCAGACACCCAGTTCAACGACTGGTACAACACTGAGCATGGACCTCTGCGTCTGCGATTGCCCTTCATCACTAATGGCTTCCGCTTCCGTGCCACCGATGGAGAGCAGCCTGAATATGTGGCATTGTACGATATTACCGATATGGACGAGTTGACCCGCGAGACCTATTTGGATCTAAGAACCGACCTGATTAAAACTGAACGGGAGAAGAAGACTATGGCCCAGATCGATGTCGGCCGTTTACTATACGATCTAGTGGATGAGCACAGCAACCCCAACTTCCGCCCGTTGGAAGATCAAGCCGATACAGATGCCGAGACCCAGGGTAGCGTCCTCATCGCTGTCCGAGTTGCCACCCACCCCGACCCCACCAAACAAGCTGACCTGGAAAAATGGTACCGCGAGGAACATTTCGAGATGCTCTCCCGTGTTCCTGGATGGCGTCGGAGTCGGCGTTTTGTCACTGCGGCGATCGATTCCGCCGCCCCGCGCGAATCGCTGGCTCTCCACGAGTATGCTCCCGTCAATGGCCTTGGAGGCGATGCACACAAGGCCGCCATGAATACCCCATGGGGAGCGCGTCTGATGAACGAGGTGGTCACCTCTAAGAAGCGTCGCGTATATGAGTGGTACTACACCTTCGGCCCTGCTCCCCGTGAGCTCACTTCCCTGGCGGCCTCGGATGTGGTGGGACCCTGGAACTCCAATGATGGCCGTACTCGCACATTTCCCTCGGCCGCCCGGCCAGCTGTTGAGTCATTTATTACTACTTCTGATGGTGTTGAAATCCCCTACCGTTTGGAGGGTAGCACCGACCCCTACGCGCCTGTCGTCGTTCTGAGCAACTCCATCCTGGTCAACTGGAACATCTGGGATCGTTTTGTTGACGCCTTCTTTGCTCATCAACAGAACCAGCGCTACCGTGTTGTGCGCTATTTGACTAGAGGCCGACGCTCGCAGAGTGGTGAGCAGCCTGTCAACATCGATTTGTTGGCCTCTGATCTGGCGACGTTGCTGGGGGCTTTGCGTGTGCCCCCCAAGGCCGCTCGTTTGATTGGTGTTAGCCTGGGTGGTGTGACCGTTTTGAACACTGCTCTCCTTCACCCGGAACGCGTTGGAGCTTTCATCGCATGTGACACCAACTCTTCCGCCCCCGAATCAAACCGTAAGGCATGGGGTGACCGTGTCGCTATCTGCGAGAAGGAAGGCTCTACCGATCCAGACACCAATGAGCCCATTGTCGGTGAAGAGTTGGCCGAGGTAACCACCCGTCGCTGGTTCGTGCCGGAATCATACCAAACACAGCCCGAGGTCCTCGCGCCAGTCAAGGAGGCTGTACGCACCAACAGCTTGAAGGGGTTTGCCCATAGCGTGCAGGCCCTCTGTGCCTATGATATCCGCGATCGCATGGCTACTGCCACTGTGCCAGGTCTGTTCGTCGCCGGAGCCAATGATGGTGTCTTGCCGCAGACAATGCAGAAAATGGCATCGGATCTACGTGGTGGCGCCGATCTTAAGATCATCGACCGTGCTGGCCATCTGCCCATGGTGGAGCAGCCTGTGGCATTCGCGAAAGTTGTGACTGAGTTCCTCAGCAAAATTGATGGTTGATTATGGTTCTTTCCGGGCGTACCACTTAAACGTTCACCCCAGTAAGACATAACCGTATCTTCCCTCTCGAGTGTATGGAGTATTATTGCAAAAATTAAATCGTGACTTCGGATCCAGCAATGTGAATGTACGGGCATAAACGTCAGATGATCTTCTTTTCGGGACTTCCATTGTATAGTAAAGCTGGTTGATAAAGTCCAAATGTCTTGTCTAGAGGACGAGGGTGCTCATGCGGGATAGAAGGTTGACTGGAGGCGGATCGAGAATGGTTTGGAAGTACTAGACTGAATGTTAGCCAGGTTCAAATATCAAAAAGAAGGTGAAATGAGTGTACATTGTTGAGCACAATCGTAACGAAGACGGACAATTCAGCAGACGAAGGCGGTGAAATTCACCTTGCGGGGGAAACGGTCAAGTGCACTTCTCCTTGACATGTATTTTTCTACAAGTTTTTGTTCCTCACTCTCTTTCACTATCTCTCTATCTACTTAATTCTTTTTTTCCCTTTATCATGCCCGATAGCAAGATTCCTCAACCGGGTCCTGCCAAACTTAAGCGCAATGCGGGCCCTGACGAGTGGCTGGAGGCAGCGAAGGATTGCAAGTATCTATCGGAGCCACATATGAAGCAGCTATGTGAAATCGTCAAGGAATACATGATGGAGGGCAAGTGTCTACCCTGAACTCAATTTTAACTATTCTGACTTTGTTGACAGAATCAAATATCCAACCAGTATCGACACCTGTCACAGTCTGTGGTGACATCCACGGCCAATTCTACGATCTCTTGGAACTCTTTCGAGTTTCTGGGGGCATGCCTGATGGTACAGAACTGGATCCCCCGAAGACATCCCCCTCCGTGATTACCTCCGCCGATATCGAACCCCCCTCAAGTATTTCAGACCCTAAAATTCGCAAGAAACTTCGCGGTCCCAACATGAATTCCAATGACGAGGATGGAGACTCGAGTTCCCGAAGCCGATCGTCTAGCGATACATCTGCAAGCCTCCAGCTTAACCGGAACTTTGTATTCCTGGGTGACTATGTGGACCGTGGATACTTCAGTCTAGAGACGTTAACGCTTTTGCTCTGTCTCAAAGCAAAGTGAGTGACAAACCCTCCCGGTGGACTTGACTCACCGCTGACTTCAGTATCATAGATACCCCGATCGAGTCACATTGGTTCGTGGTAATCACGAATCTCGCCAAATTACTCAGGTATACGGCTTCTACGAAGAATGCTTCCAAAAATACGGCAGTGCTTCAGTATGGAAGGCATGCTGCCAGGTGTTTGATTTCATGACATTAGGAGCCATTATTGATGGCAAGGTGCTGTGTGTTCACGGCGGTCTGAGCCCTGAGATTCGCACGTTGGACCAAGTCCGCGTGGTAGCCCGCGCACAGGAGATTCCCCACGAAGGTGCCTTTTGCGATCTCGTGTGGTCTGACCCAGACGATGTGGAGACATGGGCTGTCAGTCCTCGAGGAGCAGGTGAGAATCTTGCCCCCTCCCCCCCTTTTGGAACACACATAGCTCACAATCTTCTCTAGGATGGCTGTTCGGAGACAGAGTGGCCGATGAGTTCTGCCATGTCAATGATCTCTCGTTGATTGCACGCGCTCATCAGCTGGTCAACGAGGGCTACAAATACCATTTTAACAACCAAAATGTCGTCACCGTGTGGAGCGCACCAAACTACTGCTACCGATGCGGGAATCTGGCCTCGGTCTGTGAAATCGGAGAGGATCTCAAACCTACCTTCAAGTTATTTAGTGCAGTCAGTGATGACCAGCGGCATGTTCCAACTTCACGGCCAGGGCGCAGCGAGTACTTTTTGTAAGATGTGATGCGAGTTCTGCACCGGCGCTGGCGTTCGGTTCGGTATTTGGACGGAAGGATGGGCATTATATAATGATTTAGACCAGACTTAATGATGCATACGCCTTGTGTTTGGATATGAGAAACCAAAAGGGATTAACCAGATAATCGAGATCTGAATAGAGTGAACCGGCATTCCGAAGGCTTGAGAAGACCCCCTTTCCCGCGCTCTAGACAGGGAAATCAAATACAGGCTCGCGATATCAAAACGGCAGTGACATGACAAAACCGATCTAACAAAGGATTGGCTGCCGAGGCTTCCATATTGTCCCGCAATCGCTTTCCGGAACGCATCCCGAGGTGCCTTGGATTTTATCCCGGGTCGCATCCCGGATTCACCATAAAAGGTCCCGGCATGCACTAACTACATTTGATCTCAGTCTGTACACATTTGAACTATGGAGCAAGTCGATGTTCTTATTTGCGGCAGCGGGTCTGCCGGTCTTTGCGCTGCCACCTGGCTCGCCAAGTACGGGGTGAGATGCAAGGTACTAGAACGGCGGAGTGGTCCCATGAAGATGGGTCAAGCCGACGGCGTGCAATGTCGCACAGTGGAGATTTTTGAAAGCTTTGGAATTGGCGAAGAGCTTCTTCGTGAGGCTTACCACGTTCTAGAGGTCAACTTTTGGGCCGACAATGGCACAGGTGCCATCAAGCGGACAGGGCGGACGGCAGATACCCAACCGGGTCTATCACACCAACCTCACGTTATTCTGAACCAGGCACGTATCAACGGACTTCTCATTGAGCTGATGCAGAAGTCTAATGACCAACAAATCGACTATGGCTATAATGTGACCGATGTTAAAGTTAATAGCACCTCTACCGAGGATCACGATGCCTATCCGGTCAAAGTCACTGCAGAAAAGGACGGAAAGATACAAATATTTGCAGCAAAATATGCTCTAGTAGGTGCTCATTTTTCTTGAAGGTTTTTCGACGCTTTCTGACCCGGCCATCAGGCTTGTGATGGGGCGCACAGCATTGTCCGCAAAGCCCTCGGGTACAAAATGATTGGAGATAGCAGCGACGCTGTCTGGGGTGTTATGGATATGGTGCCCCGAACAAATTTCCCGGACATTCGCAAGAAGTCTACGGTTCGCTCAAAATCAGGAAATGTGTTGATTATTCCCCGCGAAGGCGATAGCGACAACCTGACAAGGTTCTATATTGAACTTGCCCCAGGAACCAACCCGAAGGATGTGACTCTTGAAACTCTGCAGGCTCAAGCACGGAGCATCTTCCGCCCTTATCAGGTAGACTTTGTGGAAACAGTCTGGTGGTCGGCATATGCTATCGGTCAGCGTCATGCCGATTTCTTCCACAAGGATAACCGGGTCTTCCTCGCTGGAGATGCTTGCCACACCCATTCCCCCAAAGCCGGCCAGGGTATGAATGTCAGCTTACAAGATGGCTACAACATTGGATGGAAGCTTGGGGAGATTTTGACTGGCCTGGCCAGTCCCTCACTTTTGGAGACTTACGTCCTGGAACGTCAAAAGGTGGCTATTGATCTGATTAAGTTTGACCGTTATTTCTCCAAGTTGTTTTCTTCGGGGGCCTCAACCTCTTCTGCTGAGTTCCAAGAAGGCTTCATCAAGTCTGGCAAATACACCGCAGGCTTAACAGCCAAGTATGACGTCTCACCCATAACCTCTGCATTAGAATCGATCAACCTTGCCTCTAATGTGGCCGTTGGTATGCGGCTTCCCAGCGCACAGGTCGTGAGGTTCTGTGACTCTAAGCCTCTACATCTCATGAAGTCTCTCAAATCTGATGGTCGGTGGCGCATCATGGCCTTCATTGGTGACCTGACTATACCAGAAAGCCACGTAAAGCTCAACAAGGTCTGTTTGCTGCTATAGAAATGTTGTCTGGGCCTAATCTAATGGACTATATAGCTGGGGGAATACTTGAGCGCGGCCGACGGACCCATCCACACATTTACCCCCAAGGATCAAGACATTGACAGCCTCATCGAGATCATCTTGATCGGACATGGAAAGCGTCATGGTATTGAGTTGGAGCAGATCCCCGAGTGCTTTTATCCAGTGTCTGGAAAATATCAAACAAGAGGTGCAGATGCTCTAATATCCAATCGTTCCGCCATATCTCTAACCTTGAGTATTTTAGATCTACACAAGATTTATTACGATGACGAAAGTTACAACGACGGACACGGCCATGCATACGAATATCTCGGCATCGATCCAGCCCAAGGTGCTCTTATCATTGTTCGGCCAGATCAATGTAAGCTACTACGTGCCCGTGAGATAACGACATATAACTGACACTTTCGGGTCGCTAGATGTGTCTGCCATTATAGGTCTAAGCGATTATCTTGAAATCGGCAAGTTCTTTGCTGGGTTCCTCAAACATCAAACCTACATTGGTCACCACATGAGAAGAGAAAGACACGATGGCTAAATGATATGTACGTCAGGCGCACAAATTCCAGTTGTCGGGCTTCCTGCCCAGTCGGCAGCAGATTATGATAGGATAGGGATCGATTGGCAAATGCGTGGAGTTTGAACAACAATATTGTTAATAGCTTTGGAAAAAAAAAAAGTTCGAGACACCCGTGAACATGAATGCATGACTCTAGAGAAACCAATTTCAGGGATATCTTTCTACTGACTTGTAAGTGCTTATGGTTAACGGCGGTTCGCTCGAATCCATGATAATCATATGATTATAGAGATAATCCCAGGGGTTACGAATAGATTTCATACAGGAAATCTAGGACAGTTGGTTGAGCCGGAGCATAAGCGCCTGTGAAGATATCATCGAAACCCACAACGGCGTTCATTTCACTCATCGTTATAACTATACCAAGGAAATAACACTCAGTAAAGTTGGGCCAGCCCCTGGATACGCTTCGGGCGTTGATACAAGGTAACCCAATCAATTCTAGCGGATATTAGTTCCGTCTCGATGTCAAGATTAAGACAGAAAATTGAGAAGTACAGGTGGATGAACTAACGTCTTACGAAGGCGAAGGGGACGTGGTCTATCGAGAAACAAAATAAACAGATTCACATGAATCGACAACAGATATATAGACTTAAAATATAAGATATTATTGATGATCTATAAAACTGTAAGTAGATGTACAACACGGGCTTCACTGCGCATGAAAACGCTTTAGTAAAAGTTCGGCTAGATTGACATATCGTCCCTGGCTTACGTCTTGTTGGGCTAGGATCTGCTCGGCCACATCATGCGCCCAAACAAACTCGGAATGAAATTCACGCAGTTCCCATAGACGATGACGTAGCCACCTTTGATGTGTTATATCATTGGTTTCAATCACTGCCATCAACAGCGGCCAGTGTAAACGCCTAAGGAGCTTCGGATCAGACCAAAACTGTTTTTGACAAATATCAATGATTCCTGTCGTGGCTTGATGGTGAATTCTTAGGGGCAAAGCATCGACGCAGAGAAGCCGACGGTGGAGGAGAACCTGGCCGTAAAAGGTAGAAACGGCCATGTATATGGTATTGAGCGTACGTCGAGCGGAAACACTACCGGCAAATCTTGCGGTGATGAAAAGGTCGGAGAATTTCTAGTCACAATCAATTAATTCTTCCCAACACCCGGCTTGTTATCTATACTGACTTCTCTAGTGTTAAGGATCTCCCGGGAAAGGGGTTCTGCGGACTCGGCGGTACCAGCCGCGGATTTGATGAGGACATTCCAAGTTCGATGGCGTAGGCAGAATCCCGCATGCAACAGCTCTAGAGCTCTATAGTTTTCAATGTCGTCCAGAACTTCCTCATCGGGATACTGCTCGCCCCAAAAGCATCGGCCCCAGAGACGAGCACAGCGATGAAGATGGTCCGGTTGTAAAGCGGGATTCCCAGACTGGGCCACATAATCGTTGAGTGACTCCGTAAGACCAATGGGACGACAGCTAGCATCGATATATCTGTTCATTCGTCAGTGGTAGTAATTTGTACGACAGCTAGAAAAGAAAAGACCCACAGAATCCACAACAAAAGCTGCTCCGGAATGAACGAGACCTTGGCCATGGTCACGGTGCCACTAGTCAATGTATTGGATCCGGGAGGGGAGAACATATCATTCACATCTTTGATGCGGAATAGTTGCGGGTGCGTTTCCAAAAGTGAGCGTACGCCCTGCAGGTGGAGTTGAAGCTGGTACCTTGTTAGTTGGTGTAACAAATCAGTACATGAGAGCATTCTTACATGGCGTACTGAGTGTCCAAACTGCCACTCCCAAGCTATCATCAAAAATACAGTGGCAAAAACGGTCTCGACATCATCCAAGGAAACCTGGCGCGGCGTCTCGAGCAATTGCCTAAATTCTTTGACCGCTTGGCTGTAATGATACCGGCCATGATCCCGAGAGCGCACAATCAGCCCATTGCGATGCATATCACATGCGCTTAACGCTAGTATCATCCGCATAATGACTCTATTAGATGCAGCTGGCCCTTCGTAAAGATGGCTAATTTCGGGTATCCAATTAGCCAGGCTCTTAGTAAACAGCAAGTTCATTTCACGCATGAAAGACTCACCATAAGCTGCTCCACCTCCATCTCTTCATGTAGTAAAATACGAGCGAGGAAGAAGGGAAATACTGGAAGTATTGCCGATCAAGAGACGTGAGTGTCAACGAATTGGCGCACGCGACATTGACGTTCAAAGAAGGGTATATGGGGGTCGGAATTGGTGCCGGATTGAATGTGTCAAAGGAAAGAGCGTCAGATTCCCAAGAGACCGGTGAGAGACTTGTGAAAAGGGCACCTGGCTGATACCCGGTAAGGTCCTCGGCTTTAGGCTGTTCGGAGGTTCCCGGTGCAGGTTCAAGTTGTCGGATTTGCGTGCTTCGCCCACGCTTCACTGGGACACCCCATTCGCAATTGAGGCGAAGGGATGAACATCTTGCGCAAACTGGTTTCTCTTCACCGCACTTGACCTTGCGACGGCGGCAGGTACTACAACCTACCGAGAAGTATGTTAGTCGGCCATTGTGGGAAATTAAAAGGAATATCCTACCACTCTTGGAACGTGGTCCATTACGTCCCAAACCCTGCATGGACATGAACCAGTAGGGATCAACCTGCAGGCATGAGCGAAAATATCGAAGGGAGCGCGAATTGAAAGAATTAATAATGCAAAGGTGGGTGTTGGGATAGCGACCTCAGTGCCGAAGCCGATAAGATAACGCGGGGAAGGCTGAGTCATCATGACAATAGAGATTTTGTCGAATATCAAGTCCGAACATGGTAGAAACCAGGTATTATACCAGGAAAAACATATAACATCGGGTACCAGGCATACCATACACAATGGTATATTACAATTAGTCATCGAGGTCCGCATAGGTTGTTGAAATAGCGGGTTCTGTTAGAGTTGTCAATATCATCCATATCATACATTGTTCGTACACCAGCTTTCTCTCGGATTTTCCTCGAAAAAAGGCAAAAACAACTAATAAATTTGTTATACAGTCCGATGACCATTTATATGCTATCTTTCCACCCACCATATTTACTCTTCCCGTGCAATCTCTTCTTTCCATTGACGCCGCGCCAAATTATACATATCGTTCTCAACAATCATATCCCAACCAGTCAATGCCAAAAGACTTCCCAACAATCAATGCCTCGGCATGAGCTTCATCTGTTCCAGCTGCAGCTGTGAACGTCGGGTGATGTGGAAACGAAGTTGTATAAGTGGGAATCGCAAACATTGTATGAAGCGTTGGGGTTTCGTAGCTAACATTTCCTATTATTGAGGTACACGGGTAAGTTCTGTCAACCAAAAGAAATATCATCCCATCACATACCAATATCCGACGATCCTGTTAGGACCTTGTCATGGCGCTTGAGAACATTGCGGCTATACCGTCCCATGTGGACATGGTAGCGTTCACAGAGAGTGTCATTCAATCGGACATCGGTTTAGAGCTCATCCCTCGAAGCAAATACATTAGTAGCCCATTTCCTCAAAGCATATAGGCAAGTGGCCTGGTGACCATAAATGGATACATACTCAAATATTAACTTGACATCCAGTGGCCAAAGCACCAGCTTCAATACAATTACGCATTTTGCTGACAAGAACATTCAATCCCTTCAAAGTACAATGCATCCGCTGGTCCAGAAGAAGCTGCTGTCGAAGAACCGTAACGTTGTTATAAGATGAGACCAGGGCATCAAGCGCGTTGATCCCTTCCCACGGGTTTCCACCGGCGTGAGCATTCCTACCAGTGAATTCGCCTACATCGAATTATTTTCATCGGCATGGAATAGAAGAACTCATATTGAGCTACTCTCAGTGGATATTCTTGCGCGCATTCATTGGCGTTCCAGCTATGCCATCGGATGGCTCTTCGTCGGGGTAAAGCTTTTTGGGACCAGGATGACTCCAAATTAGGTCAGCAGGAACCTTTTCTTTCATATGCGATCGAAATCTTACGCCATTAGCGAGATGTCGACGTTTTTATAGGCGCCGGCATCAATCAATTTGGCCTTTCCGCCTCCATTTTCCTCGGCCGGCGTGCCTAATAGCCAGGCTCTACCAGGGACATTAAATTTCCTGATGGCAAATGACAACGCAAGGAATGCAGCGATACTGCTTGTCGCTATTAGATTGTGACCACAAGCATGGCCAATTCTAGGTAATGCGACATATTCAGCGTTGAAATTGATCAATCGCCCACCAGTTCCGCTCACAGCCTCAAAAGATGTATTAATCCCATAGGCGTGGCGAGCAACGGCGAAATCTTGTCCTTCGAGGAAGTCGCAAATTGTATCATGGGCGCGGTGCTCCTAGTAGGCAAGCTTGGGGTTTAACCAGATCTAATAATCACTACCAAACTTGTTTGCCTTACAGCTAAAAACTCTGATCAGAAGGATGAATATGCCTGATGGTTCAATTCCCGCAATTCCTGCTGTAGTGCCTCAAGCGCGGCATCTGTATAGGCCTTCACTTCCGATATTGAAGGTTGTAGGAGTCATACATTTTTAACTGTCATTCTCAATTCTAGATGTGTTAATTGGAATCGTTCTTGCCGAAAGGAACGCAAGGATCTTGCATATTTAAATATGAATAACTTTCAAAAGGAAACCGGATTGGCGCTTGATCTTAGGCTTACGGTTTTAACCCAAAGGTAGTACGTATCTGCGTGACGTTTGCCGGTGACAGAGTAAGAGGGGAAGGCGACGCGGAAAGACTTTGCCGAACTTCGTCCTATCATCAGTGTGGTTACTTGGAGATAAGTCCTTTCAATGCGACAATAGAGGTAGAGTCGTGGAATGACTGTTATCATTCATATTGGCGAGCTTGGCGAGAGCCGTGGGCAGTTTCCACAGACCAGTGGAATCCGGGGTATGTACGGAGTATCCTCTATTGTAGTTTTTACCATGTTTTAACCCCTTATATTGTGACTCATTGAAGATCCAGGAATCCATCCCACCGAACTCCCGAGGTCGTGTCTGGGATTTTAGGGCTCGTTCTTATTTCTAGTTTTCTTTTTTTCCGTCCTTTTCAGTCCAATCCTAGCAAACACCATGTGCGGTTTTCCCTTTCGCCCTTTACTCTCTTTAACTTTTTATCCCCCGGGGGGGGGGGGGGGGGGGGGGTTAGGGGTATAGAGAAAGTGGGTTGCCGAGGAGCATGAGCATCCAATTTGCCGATGTGCGACATTGATTCGCTAGACTACCGATATTATAAAACCAATCTTCTTACTCTTCTCAAAGTCTATACACACGGTAGCAGCTGGCTATAACTAAGAGATACATGGATCATGTTTCGGCATCTAGTACTCAATATAATCGTCTCTGATTGCCGTTAAATTTGCCCGTGTTTCATTGCGAATGATGTCGTCCTCCCCCGCCTTTTGTTAAAATAGAACCAACGCTTATCAAGGTGATATTGTGACTCGATAACTCATGGAAATCATTGGTCTTGCTCCCATCTAGAGGCTCTTCTCATTCAGATGCCTATTGGCGGTGCTCAGGTTGTCTTTCTCCTCCTTATTACGGGGTTCGCCTCCCTTGTTCCAAAGTCTCGCATTATTATGATGATAGTCAATACAGCGGTATCGGTAATTGGTATGCTTCTGATTTGGAAGCTAGATGGTAATAATCAGGCAGGGAAGATGACTGGTCTCTGCCTCGGTGGTGTCTTCGCTGCCAATATCCCTTTGTCCCTCAGTTTAATCAGCTCGAACGTTGCGGGATTTACCAAGAAAAGCACATTCAGTGCCCTTATATTTGCAGCGTACTGCATTGGCAATATTGCTGGGCCCCGGTTCTTCAACCCTTCGGAAGAACCCTTATATTCAGTCAGTACCTCACTCTCATGACCTATCTCTAAACCCTTGAGTGCTAACTTGATAAGACCGGCATCAAAGCGTCCATGGCCGGACTCACATTCGGAATATTCTTCTTGGTCTGTCTCTATATATTTTTTGCCCTGGAGAACCGTCGATGGGATAGGCTATATGGGTCTCTTAGGGTGATGACCGAAGCTGAAGAACTGGAAGACGAGCTGTCTAACAAGACCGATCACGAGATTGAAAGTTTTAGATATGTTCTTTGAGATATTTAACTTCAACATGGGTTTGTACGGGAATATGAAGCCTAGTTCTGCTTTCTTCAAGTCCATTGCTTTTTTTTTTTTTTTGGTTATCTCGCTGGATGACAGACAATCAAATATTTTGCAAAAAAGGAGGCCCTCAGCAAAGTCACTGAATGGCTTATACGTAACGCCAACTTGTTACGCTGCGTCGATGTCAAAATGCATGTGATTTCATGCATGTTCTATAATCCAACGTGTCGGCCTTATAAAGACCCATTTAGACATAGCAAGCCCACCATCATTGTCTAACTCAATATCCAGGCGGTGTCAATAGTTATCACAATTTGAGGAACCACTGCAAGGTAGTGCAGCTACCGATGATTAAGCTGCTATCACTTTTTTCTTTTCTGCTTCAAGTTAGCCATCCAATTGTAGTCAAGTAGGCGGAAGGCCAAATTTAGTCATATACCCAATTATCTTAGATGGGCTAATATCCTTTTATGTCCACAAACCCTTTTGCTTGATTCGGGCGGTATGAATATTAGTTGATACCTCTGGGACTATGAGTATTAGAGAGTCATGTGTACTAAACGAGTGTCTGGAAGACATGGTGGTCAGGCTGGTGGCTGTTTAAGCTGGCCCAAGGTTAAATCGTCTAACCAGTTCGCTCCATTAGTAAACTTATCCAGGGCAATATATTTCGTTTGACCCTCAGCATAAGGCTCGATACCGGTAAGAGTCAATGCGAACTCTGGATGATTATATAAGATAGAGGCGTATGACACACCAACTGCGCCAGCGCCTGTGGTGGCAATTCTCTTAGATGACATATGATCCTAAGTAATGATTGACACTGCGTGAATATGGTAGGAACATACCCCATGGTATGATGTACTCATATGACTAGAATAATTTCTGAGATCCCAACCAATCAAATAGCGGGGTTAGAGGTATTGTTCGGAGATACAACCCCTAAGATCCAGAAATATTTTACCCACACATTCAAGGTGTTGAATTCTGGGGACAACTTTAAAGAAGAGTCGGGGACAAAGAAAGAGTGGTCAATGCAAAGAGATGAGTGAAAACGAAAGATCAAGTGGCCATCATGTTTTGAACAAAAGGAGCTGCCAAGATAGATATATATATTGAAGAGGGGAACCTCTAGGACGTATGCTCTTGGGCACATGGGTCGATTCAGCACTCGCGAGTCGGCTTTATACCAACCAGGGCATGCAAAAGGAATTGGGACCGTTGTCCAAGAAGTGATTTTAGAGAGGTGTAGGACTATGTTATTCTCAATCTATGTCTATCTCCTACTTGTATCTCCTGTGCTTCGCGATTAGATAAGAAAAATGTACGGTAGAGAAAGGACAAGCGGGGTCAATGCGTAGTGTAGGGCCTAGTCCCCCACTACAATATATATACAGAAAGCTAGAATAAAATAAAGAAGATAGAGAGAGATCAACAGAGAGGACCAAAACCTCATAGTCCTAAGGCACTGGCTTTCGGTCGTTTTTGATCTGATCACTGCCCCTCGCTTATCACTTCTCTTGAAAGACAGGTCTGGAGCTCTGGAGCCAAACTAGGAAAGAGATGTTCATTTAAGGGTAATGCAAGGCAAAATTATGCTCGGATAATCTTATTATATTATTTTCGATGGTTCTACCTATTGCCCTTTACATTTCAGGGATAATAGCTATATTACTATTATCAGAATGTCCGGGATCCATAGAAAGTCTAATGAAGTACGTAGAATAGGTGGGCCCCATACCTTGTAGTTACCCTACATCGGTACATATGTATATATTAGTCCGAATCTATCATATGCAAGGGACGCATTTACCATGTATATTTGTAGTTAGATGATTATTGTGCATTTCGTTAGCCAAGGGACTACCTTGCGAAGTCACCCTAGCCTTCGGTCTCCGACAGCGATCATCTGCGCCTTTTGTCTTCGTCTTGCATGGAGATCATGTTACATTGAGAGCCATTCATCCGTATCTCGCATTATGGTCATTCTACACTTATTCCCTCTAAACTTAACAAATATTCGTAGAAAATGCTATATAAACATCAGTTTTAGTGCGGAGGTTAGATTCATGCGCGGTTCAACTTATATCAAATTTCTCTTTTCATCTTTGCTACTTGGGCCGATTTTCTACAGACTCAACCCAGTCCTTCACTATGAACTTTGCTATCGCAATTTTTAGTGCTACGCTACTCGCCACTTCTATCATCGCCTCTCCCCTCACTTCTCGGCGACAGGCGGATGGTGAGATACATCGATCTACCCAAGCTCCGCGCCGTACAGTCCGACCTCATAATCCAGGTACCTCAGAAGTACTATATCTGAATCAAGTGCCCCAGGAGACTTACAGCTCAAATTGGGCTGGGGCTGTGCTTAGTGGTACCGGATACACTTGGGTCTCCGGAGAGATCACAGTTCCTATCCTCCAACTTCCAAGTGGTGCCAACTCCTACACAAATTACTGCGCCTCAGCATGGGTTGGCATTGACGGTGATACTTGCAGTACAGCCATTCTACAAACAGGAATCGATTTCTGTATTCAGGGAGGCTCCACGTCATATAGCGCGTGGTATGAATGGTATCCAGACTACGCACATGACTTTAGCAACATCCAAATCTCGGCTGGAAATGTGATTAAAATGACAGTCAACGCAACTTCGAGGAGCTCCGGCTCCGCTACGGTTGACAATTTATCCACAGGCGCATCTGTGACGCATATATTCCGTAATGGTATTGGGGGTGATCTCTGCGAGTTTAACGCCGAATGGATTGTGGAGGACTTTTCTGTAAACAACGCATTGGCTCCTTTTGCCAACTTTGGCACTGTAGTATTCTCCAATGCAGTTGCCTCGCGCGGTGGGGATACTTACGGACCATCCAGTGCTACCATCATGGACATCTATCAGGATCGGATTCTCACATCTTCTTCTGTCACTGGAAACACTGTCACTATCAGTTATATGTAACGGCCAAATTCAAAATTTTCAAACAATTTTCTAAAACACTCCGGTGAAACAGTGAGAGTTTAGAGAACCCAAATCAAACAGATACCTAGTATTATATTTTCGCTAGCTATTAATATAGGGAGACTATATATAAATTGGACTATATAGAGGAAGTCTAATAGCTCTATTAGCACTTTAGCAGATATGATATTATAGCCTATGAGTAGGTTATAATATTTTAGTAGGGAAGTAGTATTAGGTGTCGCTCCAGGCTCCTATCCTTTTGACTAGATGCCACAATGAGCTATGCTTTCCTTGCAATATTCACATCCACCTCGCATAACTCTTATTGGATAATTTACGAACATCAAAAACACGATCGGATCTTTCTTGCCAAAAGATGATCATAAATACCTTCTACATGACTGATAAGCATCTCTACATTAATCATATAGGTAGAGGAGGACAGCCTTTTTTGACTCTTATCTCGCCTTTGCCTTGTCTTGTCGAATGATATTCAGCATAGTTAAATGCCGGGATTTACCTGTAATAACCAGAGAGAGGGAAATGGTGGACATGCAAAGCAAAGCCATCGATCGTATTACTTGGTTTTTGAAATAGTTGCATTATCGGTGTCCCGCATTCCTCTGCTAATTCGACTAGGTATCAAATTCTGTAATTGGAGTAAACATCTCATAACGTATTCGGCAAGCGAGTGGCCACCGCAAGCGAGTGGCCACCCCAACTAAATGTATTAATTTCAAATGTAAATATGTCAACCAAAACTCCATTAAATTAAATACACTAAAATCATCTATCTAGCTGGGCATCTATTGATTTTATGCCCTGGTTTCTTACACCCACTACAACGTTGTGGGCCCCGTATAGATGAATGTAAACCCGGCGATGCAGCCCTACGCCGAGGGGGGGAGGTGCTTCATCTACTACCACCGGCGTAGTAATCAATTGAGAAGCTTCTTGAACTGAGAGGCTATCTTCGGCGGGTATCTGCCTCCGGGATCTAGTACGCTTTTGCTTCTGCTTCTCGTTAGCAGCGCGTAATTCCTTGTTTTCGTTGGCGAGTAAGATAGCACCTTGCATTGTAAGACGGAAGCCTTTTATAAGCTGGTTTAATACACGATCTAACGGGCTAGGTGGGCTCCGAGATCTTATACGAAGTAAAGCTTTAATTGATGAAGCTTGCCGACGTAGTTCTTTCTCTATAAAGGGGGTTTTTGGGGTAAAATTCCGGCTCGATTCACTACCCCGGCTAGCTGGGGGTGTCGGGGTTCGAAGCCGGACATTAAGCTTAGAAATCACTCGGTCGGGTCCAAATAGTACTAAACCGGCTGCTATAAAGCTATTTTTAATCGTCTCCGATTTAAAAGCTTCAATTCGTATAAGAGGGTATACTTTAAGGAAGTCAAGTTTGTCGATATAGTTGATCCCGTTCCGTATCTTAGTTTCAACCATCCGACCGTACGCACGTTTTAACATAGCAAAACAACTAATATCAAGAGGTTGTAAAAGATGAGATAAATACGCTAGTATATAGATTGGTATTACCTTATTTTACTTATATAGTTCATCAAATTTAGGTATTAAATAACTTCCGTAGCCGTCGAGTATTAAAAGTCGATACCCCCCCTTCGTATATAAAGAAGTAGTCGGAATAAAGAGCTTTTCAAGCCAACGAAGGCTAATTTCATCGGAGGTCTAGCCGTTAGGACTAACTTCGAAACGCTAGTCCTCCGGAAGGCCGTCGAACCATAATTTAATAAAGACTTTGCCTTTAAAGATTATATATAGAGGAAGGGCCTATCTAGAAGCATTCGTACATTCAACCACTATTACCTATTCACGATTTCTAGGTTATAAAACCGGCCTCCGACCGTAGTATTCCCTCCTTGTAATAACCTTTATAGTTATAGTTAATCCTATTATAAAACCGGTCTCGTCAAAGTTATAGATATCGTTAGGGTCGATTCTAAATTGAAGGATTGTCTTTTAAACTAGATTAAACCACTCTATAATGATTTTCGGGTCTTCACATTTCGCACGCTCGTAGTTATACCGTTTCGAGAATCGGGAGGAGAGGAGAGGACGTCGTTTAACGAAATTCGTAACCCATTTTTCGCCGACCGAAAGAACCGGGGTAGTTCCACGCTTTTGAAGAAGAAGATCTGCTATTTCTCGTACTATAGAGGGCCGGGGGGCTGCTCCACGTAGATCCATAGAGAGAATCCATTTCTCAAGCGATTCCTCTTCAATTTCTATCAATTTAGATGAATTAGCGCGAGAATTCGCGCGGTGTTATATTCCATCAATTCGGCGGCGGAGAGTTGTACGCGGGACATTGAATATACGCGCAGCAAGAGAAATAGAGCTAATATCTCTATTTTTAAAAGCCTGGATAGCTAATAAGATCCTACCCTCTTGCTCCATTGAATTTATAGAGGGTTGAGAGCGTATTGGTGGCATAGTGGGTGGTTGAATTAACTAAGTACTAATTGATGGACGCGTTTTTAGTTGGGGTGGCCACTCGCTTGCCGAATACGTTATCCTATCAGCACATGTCTGTCCAGACAAAAGAGTCGACGTTCCAGGATCATCCAGCACTTTAATCCCATAAAATCGCCAGAGAGCATCCTGCACCACATTGTAACAAGCCCCGTATCGCACAACCTTCATTGTTCTAAAATCGATCATGGTTGAAGAGGCTCGAGGATGGTGAAACTTTTGTCTCCCATAATCGATAACTATATCTGCCACTTCGAGGATCTCCGGCTCGATGTCCTCGACCACAGTCTTTGCTCCCTTGCCTGTGATATTGGCTGAAGATCCCATTAGAGCAAGTTTCTCTAGGGCAGCAAGTCGAGATAATTCTTCTAGCAAAGCACCGCCGTTGACCAACATTGCTAGGGTATCCCCAACAATGCTCTGTGCTAACATGTTTCGTGGAAGCTTTTGAATAATCGGATGATCAAGGCGATATGGCGCAACTATCCCTAGAGGAAGTTCCAAGTCCACGGTCAAGAGTTTGACCATACCGGCTTTCTGAGGGGGAAGGACATGAATATCTTGATGCAGAACGTAGCTGCCAACCATTACATGTCGCTTGTGTGGTTCTCTCCGTTTTGTGCGGAAAATCCGGTCCAATGCATCTGGATCGATCGCAGTGATTCCGTAGCCAACGCTCATCGGTATAATCGCAATACCGCCCCTTTTCAGAACTTCGAACACCACTCTGGCATCTTCTTCTGGGCTTGGTACTTTATAGAAAGACATATTTCTTTTTTGTATGAGGGATTCGATCCTCACTAGGGGACACTCGAGAATCAGGGTTTCATTATAGTCATGGCAAGTGGGCCTTAATACACAGCGGATTAAACCTTGAACAAATTGTGTAATAGGGAAATCCTAACATACGTAACACAAATAGGCAGTCATGTGAATAACAGTGGAGATAATTTGGCTTAATTTCATTATCGGCAAATGGCATATGAAAGAAATCGTGGGCAATAGGACATCCATTGATAGCAGCGTCGAGTTCCCTGACGTGCTGCTCTTTTATTTCGAGTACCCCAAAGCCAAAGACCTAGGTCATTCAATGATCACAGAGGATTCGTTAGAGAGGAAGTCCCCACGATTGGCACCTTCGTTATCCCTGAGTTGGGATGTAGTCACATTGGATAATTCGGTTGGCCACACTGCATGCCAAGTCCCCTGTGCACGGACAGAATATTCATGTCCCTTTTCGAGGCCTAGTATTGGCAAATTGATAGTTACATCAATGGTGTGACGTGCCTGTATCTCAACGAGATCATCCCCAGAGGCAGGTAGCTTGCGTGATACCATAATCGTAGGAACGGGTAGTTTCCGTTGGTCCATTGTGTCACAAATCTCGAAGACACCGAGAACACCAGCCTGAGGGTCCAATGGAGTAGCCCATCTCAGGATGGTAACTGGTGAATCTGCGGCATTGTGAACAGAAACTTTGATCGGTAGGGCAAATGCTTCCTGTGTCTCTCGGATCGGTGCCTGGGGGACCAAGGTGACCTGCAAGCTCAAGCTTGACTCCATATTTGTGTCAAAAGGAGATACTTGCACAGTCAGTGTGATACACTATGTTATTGAAGGGGAAAACAAAGAAAATAGAAACAATAGGGTAGTGTAGGCAAGTTGCTAGTAGTATCGAGATATCGAGAGGTTGAGTGTTCAAAGATCAGGTGAAACACTGTTGGAGAGTCTTATCACGCCTTATGTCTGGAAACGCTGATCATCTTGACAATCTCTCATTTGAACCAATCCGTTTCGTTACTTTCACGCCAAGTCGAATGCCCAGGGTACTGTACCGCATTCCTCCGGGCCTCCGAGGAACACTCCTTTCTCGTGGACTTGGCATAGTGTTGTCTCCCAGACGGCCATTCATCACAATATCCAAGCCCCTACTAATCACAAGGCTATACACGACATCACCCCCTAATGGCTGACACTAAGCATTGTTTCTGAAGTCAAGACTCCGGTGCCGTCTTGGGTGGTATCTTGGCACTATCTTGGCACCGGAGTCCGGTGACAAATGCATGGCCTAGGGCTTGGCGTGATATGAATGGAGCGCTTTCCAGGTTGGTCATTTACAATGAGATGACGATATGAGTTGTTACAGTAGATATGTATATTTTTGCCCCTAGAGTACAATGTCTTCATGTCCAACAAATTCTAACAAATGATGGTTCGCATATATTTATGTTCTATAAGCCCGCAGAATGAACTTGTATACTTGATTCCATACCTCGGCCAGGCTATACCTCAAACACATATGTCTGCCCAGGGGCTTGCAGCTTTTAGCGCAAAGTTATTTTTTTCCTCTAGAGCCGATCGTGAGGAGTTACATCGAACAAGCCCCCGCCACTTCATCCATGATGTGGGATCATATGCGGCTTCACAAGCCATGGAGGCATCTATCCAGGCTAACACACATATTTTAGGGGCGCGGATTTCCGTCGGGCCAAGACGATATCCACGATGATCCTTTTGAAGATATAGCTATCGCAAGATATCTTCGACCAGTGACAAGATTGCCCGCAGGTCTCCCGTGTCCGTCCTATGCAAGGTTAGCTGCTGGCGTGACCAAGTTGTTTTATGCGGAGAAGATACTACGCTCTTTCTTCTGCCGTCCTTCTGGGCAACAGGGGGGAGGTTGACGGCACACAGGAGAGAGGAAACCGCGGCATTCCACTTCGAAACTGCAATGAGTGTCCAGTGGACTATAAAGAAGTCGACCTTTTCTCGAGAATTGGAGCTTTTTTATTCAAGTCACATTCAAGACATCAGAATTTCAACCTTCATTTTTGAGAGAATCACCCCTTTGAATCTTTTCACCTTCGAGCATCATGCGTTTTGCTGCCCTTTCTACGGTTCTTTTGGCTTTAGCACAGCATGCGCATGCCTTGCCGGTCGAGACTGATGAAACCCCTGCGCTCGATATCACCTTGAGTCATGTTACTGACACCCGCATCAAGGCAGTTGTAAAGAACTCTGGCAGCGAAGATGTAACATTTGTGCATCTCAACTTTTTCCGTGACACTGCACCCGTCAAGAAGGTCAATGTCTTCAAGAACGGTATCGAAATTTTTCCCGACCCCTATCGGTACAATACTAACCTGTTATCAGATGCTGAGGTTACCTTTGAGGGAATCAAACGCCGGTTCGTTCTCAATGGTCTCACCTCGGAGTCTCTCACTTCCCTTGCTGCAGGAGAAACCTTCGAAGACGAATTTGACATTGCCACTACCAGTGACTTGTCTAGTGGAGGCCCATTGACTCTTCGCTCGACTGGACTAGTTCCCCTAGTCACTGATGGTGCAGTCACTGGCTATCTGCCATACCGTTCCAATGATCTCAAGATCGAGGTTGATGGTGTCAAGGCATCCCGTGTGTTGAAGGCTATCAAGCCTCTTGGTCGTCGGGCTCTTCAGACCTGCAGTGATTCGAGCAAGAAGTCTGCACTTGCCAAGGCACTTAAGAACACCGTGACGCTCGCAACCGATGCCGCAGAAGCTGCCCTTTCTGGATCTTCCACCAAGTATGTGCATACTTCTTGACTATGAATGAACTATTCTAATAGCATCCAATAGGTTCAACGAATACTTTAAGACCACTAGCACCGCCACACGCAACGTCGTGGCCGCTCGCCTTAAGGCTGTGGCAAAGGAGGCCGGCTCGAACACTGCCACTAAGTACTACTGCGAAGATACCTTGGGATAGTCAGTACCTCCCTTCCATAAAAGCTTTGTGTGTATACATAACTTACATAAATAATCCAAATAGCTGCGAAACTAATGTCTTGGCTTACACATTGCCATCTCAGAATGTGATCGCCAATTGTGATATCTACTACAGCGACCTCCCGGCATTGACTAACAAATGCCACAACCAAGATCAAGCAACCACAACTCTCCACGAGTTCACTCACGCTCCTGGAGTATACAGCCCGGGAACTGAAGACAACGGATACGGATATAGTGCTGCGACGGCCCTCTCTAGCGCAGATGCTGTGCTCAACGCTGACTCGTATGCATTGTATGCCAATGGTTAGTGTCGGAGTTCTTGAGTCCGCCTAATGAAAATCAGCTAATGAGCAAATAGCAATCGCCCTTGGCTGCTAAATAATCAATTATCTATATAATTGTTCTGGGAGAGGGATGAAGTACGAAGCACTAGTGACAATTTGATTTTGCTAGATATCATGTTGGATGCATTTTCTGATAAGGCTTGTCAATATGAGTGAGACTAGTTGTCGGAGGACAGTGATAGTGAACGGGGATTAGTTGAGGTAGATTGTGAATGAAAATATCCAGTGATGATGAATGTTCTCGCCTTGCTGTAATGCAAGTGCAGTGAACTGTTTGGAAGGGCCGTATTATCTGATAGGTTATATCTACATACGTACATAGACCGAGATTCCGCGATTCCGCGAGTCCCAAGTCCGACGTTCTTAGTCTTATACTGACCATTAATGATCACTTCCCGGGTATTCAGGCCGTCAATGGCAGACTCGTACTCTCTATCAGTTGGACACCAAGATCAGAGAGGGAAAGGATCGTCTGGGAGCAGTTTAGTTATTTTCTGTCACATGAGAAAAAGCTATAAATCACTTGTTCTACTGCGCCGCCGAGTTTAGAGAAACTCTACTGACGCTTAGAAAATTGGTAAATAAATGAACTCAAAGTGCTTTAAAAGATTAGTCCTCCGCGGGGAGTGCACCCTCGGCTTGCATCTCGAGCGCCACCTCATCAACTTCCTTCCATACCCTCAATAGGTTGCCTCCTGCCACCTTACTTGCATCTTTGTCACTGACTCCGCGTTTCAGCAGTTCCATGATGAGATGAGGGAACCTGGACACATCCTCCAATCCCTGAGGAACCGTCGGAATACCATCAAAATCACTACCTATTCCGACATGCTCAAAGCCTATAAGATTACCAATGTACATGATATGATCAGCGACTCGTTCCAGGGTGGCGTGGACAGCGTCCGAGTCTGGGATCCCATTGGCACTGTCTGAAGGCGTGCAGGAAATGAAGTCTGGTGAAAAATTAACCATAACCAGGGAGCTCTTCTCACGGACCAACTCCAAGATGTCGTCGGGTACGTTGCGCGGGTGAGGACAGAGTGCATAGGCTGAGCTATGGCTATAAATCACCGGAGCGCGGCTCCCTATCCATTTGGACTTGCCAGCGCCCAGCACATCACGCATGGTCTCCGTGCTGACATGGGCTAAATCGACGATCATCCCGAGGCGGTTCATCTCAAACACCAGCTTCTGCCCTTCTTCGCTGACGCCATGCCAAAGAGGATCGGACTTTTTGATTGCGCCACCTGGAAGCTCGAGAATGGCGGCGTCGGCATACCGGTTATGGCAATTATGCGTCAGAGTTGCGTACGAAACCCCCAGCTCGTAGAATATCCGGAGGTGAGCCAGCGAGTTGCCGATCGAATGCAAGCCTTCGATACCAAGCGGTGAGATGATTTTTCCCTCGCGGAAAGCGGACATGGCAGTGGTGCCATTTGGGGGGCTGGAGAAGACTTTGGGATAGGCTTGCTGAACCCTCGACATGATATCCACTTGCTCCATCGTCTCGCGCACGCCTATCATTCATATGTGAGTATACTTTGGGACAGTCATCGTACGAAGTTCCCTTACTTGCTGCGTAATTCTCGTCGGAAAAATCGGTCCCATTCTTGGGACAAGGCACAAAAACACTCCAAAACGTACCACCAACTCTACCTTGTTTCAATCGAGGGATATCAACGTGGCCGGGAAATTTGCCTGTGACAAAAGCCTCAGTGAAGTTGCCATCATTTACACGGTTGTGGAACATTTCCCGGACCAAGATAGGAAAGTCATCATGACCGTCTGTTCTAAGGCATCAGTCATAATTGTGCATAAAGAATCATTCTCCTCAAGCTCCATACCGATCAATGGAGTCTGTGACAGGATCTTCTCCACCCTTTCCTCGATGCTCAAGGGGGAAAATGGATAGCGCGAGCGCGTGAACCAGGCGGTGGCTACAATGATACAGAGAAACAGCGAAAGTAGATTGAACGGGCGTTTTTTCTGCCTCAAGATCGGTGCATCCCCTTGACTCTCCAAGGTGGAAGTCTTCTCGTCGCTCATTGTGGACAACTAATTAACTAGGTACTTCGTAGGTACATGTGTGTAGTGTTGTGAGGTCGAAGAGAGCGGAGATTCTTATCGATAAACTTGGTTTAACCTCGGGCGGTCTGGAACGCCGAGACTTCATTCTAGTGAATAGTCCATAACAAAATCTGGTATAGCAAGTTTACACAGAATAGAAAATTAATCTCTTCTAATGGACTAAAACTATATCGATAGAAACATACATTACCTAGGCACCTGGGCAGGTGATTACTAATAATGTTGGTCGTTCCAATCTTGGACCCTTGGAACCTTGAAATGGATGGATTTATGGGTGGGTGCACTTGGACACGTGCTCATGACGATGCTGACTGACCAGCTAGGCGGTGAGAATTCATGCTAGTCACACCGCCTTCAGCCCCGTAGATGGCCCCGGGATTATCAACTTGGACAAGTGGGCTGGCTGGATCCCTTGTTTAATATCTTTCGAGATTTCCATGACTTCGCCTTGGGAAACGGAAACACAGCCTATCAGTTCTTCCCATTGAAAACGCTTCACCATCATGCAGCTCGGGAAGACCACGGCCGGTCTGCTCCCAATTTCGGCAGCAGTTACGCAAAAGTCGGGCTCTGGAGCGCCCGCAAAGAAAACACCCAAACCTCCTGCTCCACGTTTGAAACTTCTCATTCGACGTTTGCCGCCCGGGCTAACTCAGGCCGAGCTGGAGAGTGCTCTTGGGGGCCAGTGGAAGGCTGGAGCAGGAAACGTCGACTGGCTTCAGTACAAACCTGGCAAGGTGTCGAAAGAGTAGGATTCACCATCCTCTAATGGAATGTTATATTGCTTTCCACTAACTGGACTTCTTCAAATAGCCCCAACAAACCATCGCGCCCATCAAGAGCGTACATACACGTTGTGTCCACCGAATGCGTCTCTTCGCTCTCGGACGTCGTGCGCCAGGCTTCTTTCCAGGACGCTCGCAACACTCTACATGACCCCATCCTACTTGGGCCTCCATCGCTGGAGTTTGCACCTTATGCGAAGACTCCTGGAAGCCGCTCGCGCAAGGATGCTCGTCAAGGCACGATTGATCAAGATTCAGACTTCATCGCTTTCTTGGAAAGTCTGACCCAGCCTATTACTAGGCCGTCCGCTGTGGATTCCACGGCTGATGCCGAGGACAAGAAGAAGGAAACCGTAATGACCACTCCGCTGGTACAGTTCATCAAAGACAAGAAAGCCAGTAAGTTAAAGGACGGAAGCGCCTCTAAATCCAAACACAGTCGGTCGGACAAAGAATCGAAACAGGAGAAAGTGCAGGCGAAAAAGCTTTTGCAAAGGGGCGATAAGGAAACCTCGGCGAACTCTTCCGAGAAGAAACCCAAAGGAGAGAAGACAAGCAAGGACTCTGCCAAGGCAACCAAGCAAGGAACCGCTACCAATGCCAAGGGAAGCAAGTCGAGTACTACATCAAACACAACAAAGGATACAACTACAGCCCCAGAGCGGAAGAGAGAGCGTGGAAATGTCACAGCAGCCACCAAGATCCTTCAGCGTGATCTTGGACTGTCGACATCTGGTGGGCGACGACGCGGCAAAGGTGGTTCGACTGATACTGTATCACCTAAGAATGAGAGCTCTCGAGACTCGGCCATTCCATCGGCCGATCTATCCAAGAAGGAGACAACCAGGCCTCCCAAAACCGCATCATCCACAACCAATTCTCCAAAACCGAAGGACGGCCAGTCATCCTCACGACCCGATGCACCTGCTACGCTGCCTACAACCCTACCAGCCAAGTCTACTAAAGGTGGCAAAATAAAGCACCCATCAACTGCTAAACAAGCATTCCTCAAGCACGCCAACCCATCCCAGGGTGTGACCGAAGCGCTCCTGCAGTCTGCATTCACCCCATTCGGAGGAGTGACGAAGGTCGAAATTGACAAGAAGAAGGGATTCGGATACATAGATTTTGCTGAACCGGAAGCGCTTCGCAAAGCCATCGCTGCGAGTCCCGTGTCCGTGGCCCAGAGTCAAGTGGTGGTCTTGGAGCGCAAAGAGAACCCTGGAGTTGAAAAGTCTCGGAAAGGCCGCGAGGGTTTCACTGCCAGTAAGGCCAAAGCTCCCGCCGAAGCTGCTGGAAGCGCTTCAGGAGGTGGCAGTACTGTTGGAAGTAACACTGGCTCTTCCCGCGGATCCCGTGGAGGGCGTGGATCACGGAATAAGGGACCCAAGGGGACCGCTGGACCTCCAGATAAAACTGGCGGCACCGAGGCGGCGTGAGACCAGGCCGACATATTGAGTTCTTCAGCAGTTCGCGAGACATGATACCCGAAAAACAAGTTTTAATAACTACATGATGGCCACAGCAAAGGATTTGATATACTATGACCAAACCATTAAACGAGGCAGTACCAAGACAAGATTCAAAAAGAATGTAGCTAGCTAGGTCAGGACAGCCAGAATAAAGTTTAAGGTAAAGTCTAAACACATAACTCCCATAGAGTGCGTGAGATACGGGTCACCAGTATGACCACAGCATACCGTCTATAAACTCGGGATATAAACCGTCTAGCTCGGCTTACAAAGAGTACCAATGGAACCGCAATCTAGAGGATGAACATAATGTATTGTCACTATCTGTATAACTCCCCATGAGCTCACTATTCCATCTAACAATTTGGAAGAAGACCTTTCAGACCTCCTCGACACCCACCAGGACCAACCGACCGAAGTCAGACATCGAGACCAGGTCAAGATCATCACCACTCCCTGGACTGAAACACAGACACTGCGAACAGCACGCGTGACAGTCGAGGCGGGAGTAAAAAGGTTTCACTTTAGGGCATCGAGGACATGTAGTCATCAGCAAGGGTGGAGATTCTGTGGCTCTTTTAAAGAGTTTAGAAAGGGGACGTCTACTCTAAAGTGATTCTTTGAACTGTGGAAATGGTCAGTAAAAATGTTTCCATACAGTGAAAATTCATTTTCAACTGTAAAAGAGGGGGGGGGGTGAACATACGTAGAGTCGCTTGAAAAGCAGAAGAAGGTCCGGGGCTCTGGGCTTATTTATATTCCTACTGGTCACGCTAGCGCTAAGCGAGAGTGTCACATGTTTGTCTGGTTTGCTTCGATTTATTTTGTTTGGCCATTCTCTGGTGGGTCGCCTCTTTATGGTTGATCCAATCATCTGCCAACCCTTTTGCTTAGGGCGGATCTTCTATAGAAATTTTCAACTTTGTTCTTCTTCCGTAGCATTTTCATTACAGACTACTTGATTACTTTGTTACTTTGTATAATTCTATGTGTCACACAATTTGGGACTGCGGCGAAATCGAGGTCTCCTTCGGCAAGCCTGCTTTCCAATCCTGTTTACCGCTGATTGGGAAGATTTTCATCGTCATAGTGTTATATACGCACATAACTATATATAACTAGTCTTTTAGTCTTTACATGATACATAACTAATATATATCTAAATATATTATCTAAACACGTTGTGAAATACCTTTATAAAATGTATAGATTCCCCTCCACCTTATTGACTCTCATAAAGTACACCTGGGCAATATTAACAAGTCACCAACTAAGCCACCTTGGATACGTGTGTATGTGCATCCAACATTATATGTATTATTACTAAAATCATGGTGTTGGTATCTGGAAGGCGCCTGTTGTTTCCACCGAAATAGCCTGTTATACATAAATGTATAGTACTTTTATTATCATACGCTCACTTTTCCTTTAGGGTATTCAACATGCAAAATATGCAATACTACCAGAAGGCTTTCTCCTTTTCTTATCCAAAACTAATCATCTGCCAGAAGTGCCCCTTCCGAAAGCCCCACGGAGGTCGGGCCGCGCACGCTTATCGCTTATCTTTTATCCCCGGTTGAGTGGATGGGTATGCGGGGATCTCATCCAACCCAGACACGTGGACTTGTAGACTCTTCAAGCATGCCACGCCCCAAGGTTCATCCAGCGAATCGGCTACGGGCGAACACTGCATGCACTGCCTGTCGTGCATCCAAAAAGCGCTGCAGTGGTTATTTCCCATGCACTAACTGTATTCACAAAGGACGTGACCGCTCATGCACTCCATTCAAGTCCTTACCAAATGCAGGCCTCCGAAGTCGCCTTGTACCTCCTTCTCAACCTACAGTCGAGGCACCTCGGACATGCAGGGAAATGACAGTCGATTTGCAAACCCCGTTGAGATCACAGTCTCATGATATTGGTACGCCCCATCTCGAGTTCGACAAGCTGCAGGCGGGATCGTCCCCTGAAGTTACGCATCGGACGCATCCGCGCATGCTCCGCAATCTGCAAGGGGAACGAGGTATGAAATGCTGCGACTGTCATGCAAGTCATTCGATTGACACTGTCCTCAGTGTACGTCGGGAAAGCCGCCTCTCTATCATTTCTACAATTGCTTCGGGATACAGTGACCCAACATATCGGCCCCTCACAGTTCTCTCATAATGGGGGAAGTGAAGATATGCTAGAAGCAGAATCTCATCATGATCTGTTGAATTTCTCCCAAGAATGTTGCACTGTTGATGAGAAGGACCGATTTATCCAGAATTATCACGCAGCGGTAGGACGAATGCCAATCATGAATGGTAGATCAATCACTGACAACATTCAAGACGAGCGGCTTTTTCAATTTGAGCTTTAGTGCTGATGTTTCATTTACATTGATTAGCCCAGAGGAGCCCAAAACCGATCGGGAAAGGACTAGGGCGGCCATCGTGGACCTTATGGTTGCTATCGGAGCACAATCCTACCCGAACGATCGAAAAACCCTTCAAGTGGAACGGTTTTACTTTGCTCGTGGTCAACGTAGGACGTTTGCCAACATGCTAGAAGATCCTAGTGTGGATTTAGTCCGAGTATTTTTACTCATGTCCTTCTATATGCTGGGGGCATGCCGGCGAAACACGGCATTCATGTACCTGGGAGTGGCATCACGAGCAGCAGTGGCGCTTGGGTTCCATGCAGACTTTCCAGGGTCAATAAGCCCCGATGAGAGTGATAAGAGCAATGAACGGTAAAAGCTTCTCGCAAGATCCACTTGGCCCAGCTAATCCCCAATAGATCACGATTATGGATGAGCTTATGTATTCTCGATTTGCTTGTCAGTTCGATCCTCGGAAGACCTTCTGCTATATCACCGCTATTGCCCGAGAATCGACCTGAACCTAGTGGGATTGGGACCGGACCGACTGATCCTGGCCTGGTGGCTTCATATCAGTTATCCTTGATCCTGAACAAAATAATAAACTGTCTTTACAGTGAAAAGGCCGCATCCACACAGCAGGCAGACCTCCTATTATGCAAATTAAACGGCTGGTGTGAATACCTACCGCGATCATTAAGGACGTCGTCTTTGGAACACAAAGACCAGAGCACTTTCCGAGAGCATACAATTATGAACATGCACGTTGCATGTTCATATCATTTTGCGGTGATCTTAGTCACCCGACCTTTCCTCGTCTCGGCCTTAAGTGTCCGGCTGACCCGGTTACACCAGAGCCTCTCGACCGGTGATCCTATTGAGCTGCCTGAGGAAGATCCAGCCCACTCCCGCCTCGCATCAGCATGTATCGATTCTGCCGTATACATGCTGCAAACATGTCTGGAGGTTCATAGGTCCGGTCTTCTTCTTCGGAATATGTGTATTCTCAAGTTCGTCTCCGCGAATACCGGTCTAGTAACTTCGAAGCTAATATGCATCAAACAGAGCGTTTATTTTTGCCGCAGCCCTTGTGCTCGGGTTCTCTATGTTCTCTCATCGTGACGTGGATTCTGAGATTGATGATGTATTCCGCGGTGCCCTGACCATCTTGCGCATGCTGGCGTCGCAATCTGCCCAGGCAGCTCATTACCTAGAGATAATAACAAAGCTAGATGCCGCTATAAGCAAGCAGCGCCAGCGACTCACTGCCCAAGCCCGACAGCGACGGAGTCAATACGTCACTCGGATATTTAGCTTGAACGACACCCCGGCAATACCGCAGACACAAAATGAGGGGGACGAGGAAGAAGAAGAAGAAGAAGAAGAAGAAGAAGAAGAAGCGATAAATCCGACCCCACTTCTACCGCAGAGTGTCACATCATATGCGTGGTTGCATTCAGACGATGGCACAGCTGCTACTGTCTCACCTCCCATGATTGATGGGGCTTTGTTTGATTGGGAGGGTATGGATTTGCCGCTATGGGATAGTTTCCCATTTCTCGCCGAATCAACTACAATATGATCATATACAATCCATATATTATACCTGCGAATTGAATGTGTAGTTTACCAGGATTTGGCGAGCCAAGCAACTTCAGAACCTATAATGTTAAGTGGGGCTACATAGGCATCTAGGCTCCCAAAACGAAGAACTGCAAGATGTAGATTCAATATCTTCTAAATAGACGACTTCACGGTCGGAATTAAGAAGCCGGGGGGATAAATATTCGAAGTATCCCAGTAGAGCTGGTAAATATCGTCGACATCCGTGTCTTTCAGACGGAATGAATCGCATAGGAGTCCGTTCTCATTTTGCCACATGAGATACCTGCCGTAGAAAAGAAATTGATCTACCTTCGCATCGCCCGGTGTATCGACATCGTTCCCAGTGAAACCCACGGGTAGCACCATATTGGGTGTGGGACGGATGTAGAAGAACGTGTCAGGGTCAAAGGTGTAATCCTTGTTAGTAGCCGTGGCGATGAGTCGGGGGTTTTCGAAGACGACTGAGAAATTATTAGCACTTTCTCCTGGTTAAAAAAAAGAAAAACATAAATGCGAATGAGATAAAAGAACAATAAACCCTACATGTAACGTCGGTTGTCACCGATCCAGACACCCACTGGGACGAATCCCCGACATATGCGAGCCCTAGGTATCGCGTCAGATAGGGATCAGACTCATGCGTGAAACTATAACAACCGTCAGAATAAAAAATATTTGCTCCTTTAGGGGTGACACCGTAGGCAAGAATGGAGAAGGATCCTGTGGGATAGCGCTTTTGCAGGCCCGACTCAGAGAGTGCAGCCATGGCTTGCGAGGCTAAGACCATGCCGGTCGTCGGTAGGATATTCAATCTCATTATTTCGAAAATAATTATGGAAAGAAGATTGGATACTGGCGCGAGTTGTGCAGTTGGGCAGTTATGTTATATCCCATTGTCAGACAACCAGCCTGGGGTGACACAGTCAGACCCTGCACTTGTACGTCGGCTGACACTCGGGTTAACTGTCGAATACCAACCAAGTGGAGTACAGGTATTTTACTTAGAAAATCATGTGACAATTGGTACCAAGCATACCATACAACAGTGCATAATACAGATTGTTGAAATAACAGGTTTTGTCATTTTACAGTTCTTAACAACGGTCATCCATACCATACATTGTTCGTACACCACTTTCTGTCATTGGAGACCGGCTAACTAGTATCTACGTCTCTGGTTGCTACGGACCGCCCTGATTATGGGTTTATCGCCGGATTTTACTTAGCCAACTACTCACGAAAATAGGCTGCAACTTCGCGCAAATGTTGCCAACCATGGTGGATGTTCTCGTTTACCATTAGAGAAGTTTTGTGTCCTGAAAATGGACGAAGACATCGAAGTTTTGGCAGCTTCCGACACCGCAGACAGTCACAGAGTTGTGAGAAGGCATCGCGCCCGCCACACCAAATCTCGCAATGGCTGCTATCCTTGCAAATTCCGAAGGGTTAAGGTGCGCCTGCTTAGTCCTAGTCCTGGTAGTTTCTGTTTGCCGACTAAATGCTGATTTCCCTAAGTGCGACGAGCTTCAACCCGTTTGTGGCACATGTTCTTCCAGAGGCGAACCCTGTTCCTACCCTACCCCGCGCGTTACTTTGAAAAAACCTCCTAGATCAAGAGCAGACACAGAGAAAGACGATGAATATATGTTACCGGATTCTTTCGCGCCGTCTGATGAAGGTCCCCTACTCGGTTGCATCCAGCCCTTGTCAATAAATGCGACAGCACCGGCGATCACCTCGAACCAATCCCACCAACACCGAGATGGAGATTTAAAAATGGATGATCTGAAGCTCCTTCAGTTCTATCATTTATACACTGCAAGAGAAATGACGTTGCACCAGAGGCGATCCAAAGTTTGGCAGCATATTATCCCCGAATTAGCAAGCGAAAATCGATATTTGATGCATCTACTCCTAGCATTAGGGGGTATACACATGGTCAAACAGAAGGCCGATGCCAATAGGACCGTGGTTTTCGAAGACTCAGATACTGTGGACTTGGCGATCATCATGGAACATCATCAAAGAGGGCTGGAAGGCTTCAGGGAAGACGTGTCCCGCATTTCTCCCTCAAATGCCGAAGCTGTTTTCACAGGGTCAATTCTCATGGTTGCATTTGCATTTGCATTCCTTAAGATTCAGGACCTCAACCCACTTACTGGGCCGACCAAAGGGGGGAGCGGCGCCATGACAGATCCTTTTTCCACAACTACCATCCCACGCCTTAACTGGTTGTACCTCAACCGAGGTGTAACCTCTGTGTTAAGTGACCAATGGCAGGCTTTGAAAACCAGCCGGCTCCGGCAGATATTGTCATTACAGCATAGCGATGAGTCTTGGATGGATACATCATCTAATACACCGTCTCGACTTTCTCGTTGCTCACCCCGCCTGCTGAAATTTGCCGACGGAGCTCGTCAAGCCGTCGCTTCTATCAAGGCTTCTCTGAATATACTTGAACATCCTTGGGATGACTTGTCTAGCTGTTCGCGCACGCCAACATCTCAGCCTTCACCGCCCACGACATTAGACTGGGCTATGGATGCGCACAACGAGACAATACGCATCCTAGAATCTGTTTATTCACGCATTTTATCCGTGTTAGGATGTGCTTCAACTGAAAATCCGACAGACAAGGAGATCCAGTTGGACTTTGAAGAGGCAGCCATTCTGTCCTGGCCGAATTCGCTCCCCGGTGCTTTCTTAGCGTCGCTTGAGAGAAGCGACCATAACTACCTTCGTGGACTCTCGCTCGTCATCCTCGCTCATTTTTATCTAGTAAACACTCTGGTCGATACTTGGTATATGAGAGGCTCCTTTGAAAGCGAAATACCGAGGGTCCACGCGCTTATTGGTACTCTGAATGAGAGCCATTTGTCAACACTCATGCTATGGCCCAACGAGGTTATGAGCTTGCCACTGACCTGTACATCATAAACCAAATGTATAACAACAGTGAAGGACCCGATAATATTGCCAACGCCGTTCGCCGCATATTATTGCGCTTGTAGAGTCTACATTTGCATGCCACATAAACCCATTCATCCAAATATAAATCAAATCCACCGAAACAATCTCTCACACGGGATACGGAGGTTGTTTACTTGAGGGTTACCCGGAAATTGCTAACCATGACATGATAGCATTAAGACCTCTAGTAAAGGTTGTGTCGAATACTAAATCGAGCACATGGTTGAGACAGGGTATTTCACCCAGAAAATCATGGGACACTTAGTACCAAGCATCCATACAAAAGTGCATCAGTCATCGATGTCCGCATAGATTGTTAATGGGTTTTTGTCTTTTTAGTTAACAGTTCTCAGCGGTCATCCATACCGTACATTGTTCAGATTTCTATCAGTTAGCGACTCTAACTAATACAGACCATGCGATCCTTTCCGAATCGCACTACCTCTATTACTAGATTTAGGGGTTAAATAAGTTTTTGATTGCCACTTTTAGTAGCTTTAGGGGTAGTGATATATGACGGAAAGCTGGTGTACGAACAATGTATGGTATAAATGACCAATGTTGACAACTCTAACTAACTAAAATGACAAAACCCGCTATTTCAACAATCTGTTCGGACCATGATGACTAACTGTAATATGCACTTTTGTATGGTATGCCTGGTACCCAATGTCACATGATGTTTCCGGTATATTACCTGGTTTCTACCATGTATTCGGACTTGGTATTCGACAGTTTTTCCAAACATGTTTACTATCAAATTTATAGGGCTATGACTGCAGACTTGGAAAGTGCAATCTCTAGTGGCTGGACGGCGCTCAAACTCCTTAAGAACGGTTGACAAAGTTGGTGAGAGCAGTGTGAGTGGCGTAAAACTCACTCTTAGGCTTGTAGCTCTGGTCGAACATCAATGGCTTTGCGCCCGGAACCCAGGTGTAAGCGTGCTTATCCGTAAAGCCCCAGAAGCTAATGTCGGTGATTCCTGCGTCGAGAGCCTCGCTAATGACGACGCCATAAGTATCAGTCTCGATCGCGTTGTCGAGCGTGTGAACATCCATCTCAGCTATTGCCACCTCCAATCCGAGCGCCTTGTAGGAGCTAACCATCTCCGTGATCACGCCCAGTTTCGGGGCTACTTCAGTGATGTGCATTTGCAGGGCGATTCCGTCAATTGGGACGCCCTTTGCCACTAATCTAGAGACCAGGTTGTAAAGTTCCTGGCGCTTGCCAGGAAGTGACTCAACTAGATTTTCGTTGATGAATAGCTTGGCGTCTGGGGCTGCTGCTCGGGCGATGCGGAAGGCATCTGCAATGTAGCCGGGTCCGAGAACTTGATAGAAGGTATTGTTGTTCAG
Source organism: Penicillium hordei (assembly GCF_028827395.1). NCBI lineage: Eukaryota > Fungi > Ascomycota > Eurotiomycetes > Eurotiales > Aspergillaceae > Penicillium > Penicillium hordei. The sequence goes on from NW_026623142.1 coordinate 63,928, forward strand.
GCCGCCTCCCTGAGTTTTCAGGGCTTCGGTGACGACGTCCCACCTATCCATCTTGCCGTCGTATCGATGCATGATTGCTTCAAAGTGAGTCTTCATCGCAGTATGAAAGGCCGTAGGGTGAGTGATGTTGAGCAGGAAGTCAGGGTTACAGCAGCTCGAGATAAGCCCATGTCCCTTAACCACCATATTATTGTCTTCCGCGAAGTTCACGAGGTGGTCGAGCGTATCCCAGTTGTAGTGCCCTTTGGTCGGGTTGATGAACGACCATTTCATCTCATTTTCGGGAGACAGGCTGTTGAATTGATTGGCAAGGACAGCCGCGAACTCCGGATCATTAAGATATATCGGATTGATCGCTCCAGACCCGATAAGGATATCCTTCTTGCTTGCCTCGTTCCTCAGCGGTGTCGTACCAGTACTCGGAAATGCGTAGACTCCTTCAGCAGCAACGATGAGTGCGGTGATGATTGTTGTGGCAAAGGTCTTCATGATTTTGTCCGGCGATATGTTCTCTGTCTGTTTGGTACTCAACTGTTGGTGAGTTGTCAAGACTGTCGTGGCAGATCCAATAGCTTTATAGCTGGGAAAATGTTGACCAGGCAATAACGCAACGACAGGACACTACTGCGGCGTCAGAGCAGGGTACGAACACGCCAGTTCTAGTTATACGTAAACGAATTCATCACTAGTTTAAGGAACCACTTAACTCCAATACCCAGTGCATACCATAGTTGAAGAAGCGCGGCAGTGCGGGAGCCGCCTAAGCCGATACCGAAAACGTATACGATTCCAGGATCTACGAGCAGGCCTCGCCATTGATATGAGGTGAAACCGACCACGGATTGTTCTTATTCATCAATCTTCTAGTTGTAGATTAACTTAACTAACCCCGGTTTTCTCTATATTACCTATGAATTAACACTTGTCATACAAAGAAGGGAACTAACGCAGAAGAGACAAAACTATTGATAATCCGTTCCGTGGCCTGTTGCGGTGGATCGCCGAGGTAATTAAACGGACAGATCCCTTTTCGAGGCTGCCTAGATTCGCCACTTGTTTCCAAATATCAAACGCAAATGATTTCGCAATGGTCGATAAAAAAAACTTTGAACGTATACGAATACGCCCCACTTTAGGGGTTAAGCTTAAACTCAGGCTAGAATTTAACCAAATAAGTGGAGCCAGGCCGTATTCGTATATTGGAGGTTTGAAGTGGATCAAAGTCTGTCGTCATTCAATGGTCAAATCTGATTTCCAGATGCGTCCAGTCTGCCTCGTTTTTACACTCGGTCATATTTGTTGGTTCTGAGGACTTGATCTTGTTCACTTAATCCATCTACAATAGACGTCGCCGCCTTAGCGAATATGGCTAGCAATGGCCGTTCGGATTGTGTTTTCGAGCTACCTGGTGAACCTATCATGGAGGCACCTACCACTAGTCCCCCGACTACTGGTGTGAGTGGTATCAATTTGAATGGTATGTTTACTTTTTTAACCCCTTTTTTATTCACCGTAAGGGTATCTTGGTGCTGGACTTGACGTTCGTTTTTTGATACATGACCTGCGAGAATTAGATGCCGGCCGCGTTGATATCGACTGGGACTCAAAGGTCGTACGAAGTCTTTCGAAGCTCTACACAAGACCTTTCTTGAGAGCTCCTACACCGCCGCCTGAATACTCTGAACTGCCGGCGCAAGATGCCGAGCCTACCACCGTTAGACTCGATCGCACGTCAGGACACTTGGAGCCAACTCGGCAACCTGCAAAAGGTTGGGTCGCCAAATTGAATATTGTGATTCAAGTAGTGGGAAGTCGGGGTGACGTTCAACCTTTCATTGCCCTCGGAAACGAGCTTAAGCGATATGGCCATCGCGTGCGTCTAGCCACACATGATATGTTTGAAAGTTTCGTCAGGGAATCGAGGTTGGAGTTTTACCCAATTGGAGGCGATCCAAGAGAGCTGATGGCATACATGGTCAAGACACCGGGGCTCATTCCAAGCATGGAGAGTTTTCAAGCAGGCGAGATTCGTCGAAAGCGCATCATGATACGGGAAATGCTGGATGGGTGTTGGGAATCATGTATCAAGCCGGATTTGGTAACAGGCCGCCCATTCGTGGCAGATGCTATCATTGCCAACCCACCGAGCTTTGCACATGTTCACTGTGCTCAAGCTCTCAGCGTCCCGGTACATCTGATGTTCACCATGCCTTGGAGCAGTACCAAGTCTTTTCCACATCCCCTGGCCAACTTCAAGGCCGACGGTCCAGACCAAGGGTTCAAAAATTATGCCTCGTACAATCTTGTCAACTGGCTTACATGGCAAGGGTATGGTCCCATCTGAAACTGAACACGTGTGCACCGTACTAATCCATTATATCAGGGTTGGGGATGTAGTCAACCGATGGCGGAAAGAGCTTGATCTTGACGAAGTAGCCATGTTTGAAGGTCCTGATCTCGCTGAAATACTGAAAGTTCCCTTCACATACTGTTGGTCTCCAGCACTTGTACCCAAACCGTTGGATTGGCCTTCTTATATTGGTCAGTGCCCCACGAAGAAGTTCTTTAGTTATCGATAGATGCGGCTAACATGATATGTAGACGTCTGCGGCTTCTTCTTCCGTGACATTCCAACATACGATCCTCCAACGGACCTTCGGTTCTTCCTATCGTCTGGTCCACCGCCAATATATATTGGCTTTGGGAGTATTGTGCTTGAGGATCCGATCAGGATCAATGCAGCCATTCTTGATGCGGTCAATGCTACTGGTGTGAGGGCTATTATTTCAAAGGGTTGGTCAAATTTGGGCGGAAACCAAAGTGAGAACGTATATTTTATCGGAGATTGCCCTCACGAGTGGTTGTTTCAACACGTGGCGGCGGTGGTACATCATGGAGGCGCTGGCACAACGGCTTGTGGCTTGCGGAATGCAAGACCTACAATTATTGTCCCGTTCTTCGGAGAGTGAGTGACTTGAACCCCTAATGGTATTTCAACGACCTCGAGACTTACCTTTTAGTCAACCGTTCTGGGGTGCTATGGTGGCTGCAGCTGGCGCTGGTCCTACCCCAATCCCTCACCAAGAGCTAAATGCTGATATCTTAGCTGAAGGAATTCAATACTGCTTCACGGACCAAGCGATCACTGCAGCCTCTGCAATTGCGGTCAAAATAGCTTCTGAAACAGGAGTCCAAGCAGCCGTCTCTTCCTTCCATTCACACCTTCCCTTAGAGCGCCTCTCCTGTGATATATGCCCAGGGGCGCCAGCAGTGTGGTCTTACTCCACACACGATATCAACATAAAACTGTCAAAGGTCGCAGCAGCAACGCTAGTTGCACAAAAGTTGATTAATCCAAAACGACTAAAATTGTACGTGTAGCTCGTGGTCCCATGGAGCCACGAAACTAACCAATATTCAGACATGCAATCAAGCCCGTTGTGATCGAGAATCGTCGATGGGATCCTATCACAGGCGGAACTTCTGCCGTTATGGCAACCACGACAGAACTTCTTGATTCCATCTTGGGGTTATTCTACAAACCCTTTGAGGAATATAAAGATTACCAAGTAAGCCACAGGGATCGGCCATTGACGAGTGCCTCGAGTCAAGCCGTACATCGGCCCACAAGCAGCTCTACCGGAAAGCGCTCCCTGCAGACACAAGAGGGAGCTGATACAAAAAGTATGGTTTCCATAGAAGGTACATCGTCAGCCTCTGGGCATAGTAGTGCTAGGCTTGCAGGGAGGATGGCTGGAGCTTCGGTGAAAAGTCTTGCCAATTTTGTGCCGACTGCGCTGAAAGGCATGACTGTCGACATCCCACTCGCCATAACGGAGGGGATGCGCAATGTCCCTCGATTATATGGCGAAAAGCCACAACACGACGGTTCTGTTACTGACATCAAAAGCGGATTCACTCTTGGCGGCACAGGTTTCGCTCTGGGGATGGTGGAGGCAGTGGGTGATTTGGTCGTGAAGCCGTACGAAGGCATCCGAAAGGATGGCGCAAAGGGTGCTGTGACGGGCGTTGGTAAGGGTGTAGCAAATATGACGACTAAAGCGGGTTGCGCTATGTTTGGTATTGTGGTATACCCTGGTGTTGGTATTGCGAAGAGCCTAAAATCGGCTGTCTACTTCAGGACAAAAAAGAGCATAGTCAAGGCACGTCGCGCCGAGGGCGCATGGTTGTCGGAGCATTGTACAGATGCGGACCTTGATAGCTACGCTGTCCGCTACCGAAGGATGCTAAAGGGCAAGAAGAGCTGATTTATTACAAGGAAATTTGCAGGAACGGCAAAATACATATTTGGCAGAAAGCTGGTGTACGAACAATGTATGGTACGGATGACCGATGTTGAGAACTCTAAACTTAAAGTGACAAAAACTCCGCTTTTTCAACAATTTGTGCGGATTCGATGACTTACTGTATTATGCACTTTTGTATGGTATGCTTGGTACTAAGTGCCACCTGATTTTCTGGGTAAATACCTCCCTCATTCAGGGGTTACTAAGTCTTACCCACTCGCCATTTCCGCACCAAAAGAACCCTGTTCTCTTAATAAATGTATATAGCAACATATTCTTTAATTATTTTTATATTCATTATCAATTCAAACCTAGGGTAAACATATATAAATTATCTGAGAAAGTATTTCAGATAAAGAGTGGTCAATTTTCAAAGCTTGATAAATGATTCTAATCGTGAGTTTTGTATAGGAGCTACTATATATAATAGAGATTCACCTTGATATTTATATTTCAATCAGTTACCACTTAACAGCCATATATATTAGATCTTCTAGAAAGAAATATTTTGTCAATCCGATATTGGCCTTTAATTGAAAAGTATCTAAAGAATTATTGCTTTATAAATTCATTGAGAGAATAGGTTTCAAAGTCAGTTAGTTTTGGTGTGGAATCAACGAGTGGGTAAAGACTTTGTGACAGGGGTTGTAGTATTCGATACCTTTTAATGGCAACCAAGTGGTATAATACAGCAGAAATATCATTGTAGGATACAAGAGTTGTTGCTATGGCAAGTCTAGTGTATGCGTTTGCAGAGTAGGAACCACCTTTTTTTGAGGTCCGCAGCTATGCCCCAAGCTCCTGCAAGATCGCAAGGTCATGTGCATTTCCTAATACCTGGCGCCCCAACGGCTTTCTACGCAGAATCATTTCACGTGCTCACTGAGCATAGGGGTGAGCAAATGGAGTCGCTCGTCATCCCCGGTCCTCCACCGCTCCCTGCCAGAAGTTCCCTTTATCAACACTCAGATTTCCCTTTGCAACAAGGCGCCAAGGCTCCCTCTCAAAACTTGAAATAATCCAGTTTCAGCAAATCACTGACTGCTTCCGGAATAGCTAGAGCTGTTGAATGTAGTAAACGTTCAATCATCGACATCAGCAACAACCTTCGCCGGTTTGGAAATGTCAGAGCACCCAAACTCGAGTCTAGTCTGCGCCATCGCCCGCAAATACCACATCTCAACCCGAATTTATGTAAAATCTAGGTCTTGGCGTATAATTTAGCTAATTTATCTAAATTAAATACTATAATTTACGTATGTTCTAGTTTAGATTTTCTGAAATTATTCACTATTGTCGAATACCAAGTGAGTACATGGTGAAAACAGGGTATTGAGATTCTGAAAGGATCGCATGGTTTCTATTGGATAGTACAAATGACTAACTAGGGCATTTCTGGCTGACATTATGTAACTATATCACGAGGTTAGTTGTGTTTGCATTGTTTACAGTGCTGCAGTACCGAACCAAGGGTCTGGTGCTGCGATAGCACTGGTGCTGCGATAGCACTGGTGCTGCGATAGCACTGGTGCTGCGATAGCACTGGTGCTGCGATAGCACTGGTGCTGCGGGACTTGTCAAAGCCTATTCCACTTATAACCCACATAACCCACTCGAGGAAAGCCCTGTAAGTTCTAATATCCGGCGGAATAACAGCCTATATATATAATCTACCTAAATAGATTGGCGAACCGCCTATGCCCGAACCGTGGGCGCTAGGTGACCAAGGTCATACACATGCTATTGTATGTTTTTGCTTTTCGTTTCGTTTTTTATTTTTATTTTCGTGAGAGAGCCGTGGTAATGAGATAATGCCCATACGTCTTTTGCCCGGATAGCTCCGCTTTTGACGCATTGATTCTGATAGACGGGGGAAGTATAAAAGCCGAAGATAAGCGCCAGTGCGCGGCCCGCGGTGACCCGAGTGCACCATCCGCCAGCCGATGTAGAAATCCGCGAAGTGTATATGAGAAGATGTAGAGATAAGGGATTAATAGGTGAGAATTTGCTATATATTCACCTTGACACTCACAGTTTTCTGCATCGATCCAACCTGCTTCAAACCCACAGGCTTTATTGATTATCTCTAAATACACCATGTCAAGCTGGAGGAGTCTCAATGTCGGCGTCATTGGTGGGGGAATCGGCGGTATGTCGGTTGCAATTGCCATGCGTCGTGCAGGACATACTGTGACTATCTACGAAAAGTCGGACTTTGCAGGTGAAGTCGGCGCCTCGGTTTCGTGTGCTGCCAATGGAACCCGCTGGCTACACGAGTGGAACGTGGATATCGCCAAGGGGGACCCTGTGGTTTTGAAGAAGCTTATTAACCGCGACTGGAAGACGGGTGAGCCTGTCAGTGTGTACGACCTTGACGATTATGAGAAACGCTGGGGATATGTCTACAACATGTTCCATCGCCAGTACATGCATGCCATGCTAAAGGATGCGGCGCTGGGCGAAGGTGAAGGAGTGCCAGCAACTCTCAAAGTAAACTACCGGGTACGTTCAGCACTGGAAGCTGCTTGAAATCAAGTATGTGCTAATGTTACCTGGGATTTAGTGCCGCGATATCGATCTGAAGACGAGTACAGTCGTCTTCGAGAACGGCGAGGTTATAAGCCATGACCTAATCGTCGGTGCAGATGGAATCGGATCGGCCGTTCGAGGGATTATTGGAATCAAACCAGAAAAGCGAGCCTCCGAGCAGAGCTGCTTGCACACCAATGTCAAAACCGAGGATGTCATCAGGCTCGGCCTGGTGAACTATTCTGAGAACAGTGCACTGGAGTACTGGGGTGGACAGGAAGGAAAATGGGATAAGATTGTTCTGTCACCCTGTAACGGTGGCGAGCTTCTGTCGTACTACTGCTTCTTCCCGCGCGAGAAGGGCGACTATTCAACACAAGCATGGGGGGCCGAAGACCGCCCCGTTGAGGAACTCCTCGCCCCATACCCGGAACTCGACCGGCAAGTGTTTGAACATCTGAAAATTGGGGCAGAGATCAAGCCATGGCGTCTCTGGGTCCATGACCCGTACCCGTATATCCAAAGCGGTAACACCTGTCTCTTGGGGGATGCTGCACACCCGATGATGCCTCATCAAAGCCAAGGAGCCTGTATGGCCATCGAAGATGCGGCAGCACTTGGACTCCTATTTGATAAGCGTTATTTCTCGGGGGATATTGCTCAAGCCCTCGCTGTTTACCAGGAGGTACGTTTGCCTCGTGCCACAAGGGTGCAGGAAGCAGCAGCCAAGGCTGCTTACAATATCAACGAGCGGATTGGTGAGAGAATTTTGTTTCATGATGTTGCGGTACATTACTTTCTGACCAGCGCATAGGCTTTTCCGTCAACAAAGATATTCCCACATACAAAGTCGAAGATGCGAATAAAGTGCTTACTATTGAGGAGATGAATTCGTGAGTTTGACGAACTTCAGGTTTTGGGCAATACTGACAATGACTAGCTATGACATGCATAGAGACATTGAAGAGAAGCTCGCCACAAAGCGCGGAACGACCTACACCGACAAATTCCTATGTGGACTTCCCATCGGACTTGAGCTACCGAACGGGACCACGATCGGCGCAGTTGGCGCATAAATTAATGTGATTTTCTGAAGCCGGGAAGCAGTCATTGGCTATGCTTTGTCATTTAGTTTGGCTGGTATTAATTGAGATGTTTGTACATTGCGCTAGTCTACGCGGTCATGAAACAATGAATACCTAGTAAATACCAGAGTCAATGGAGGTGTATGCCCCACTTATATAAACCCATGTACACCTTTCTAGAGCAATAATAACATAGCTGAGGGGTGAACTATGATTGTTGGGCGTTGAAGCCTATTTTGACCACTTCCCTGGATATAGGTAGAGAAGAAATGAGTTTCCTTGTTGCTAGGGATGCATGCATTTCATCTTGGGAAATATGTAAGAGCTACTGCAAAGGAGGCCGGTAGCCCGCGGCTAAAGTTGCCCATAGGTGAGGAAATATCGTAAAATCCTTCTAATTTTACAATGTAAGCCAAGCTATATAAATAGCCTCTACTATAAAGTCTACCGTATGGAAAAGTGACATTCATATTATATACAGATTTTTCGACCTAGCTAGTTTACTTACTGGCGATATATATTATAAGAAGATTTATTAGATCTGAACTTATAAAACTTTACTAGAAATTCGAGTCGCACTATCTATAGGACTATCGAGTTGCCCTAAGACGATAACTTTATTACTAATTGACATTCGAATATCGTTTGGACTAACTAGCCCTTTAAAAAAAACCTTCTACTAGTTATCTTAGCGATAGCGCTATAGGTAAGAGAGACGGCTAAATAACGGAAGGAAGGTGCCAGCTATAATATAGTACTACTAAAAGAATATAGAATTCTATAGACACTAAAGGTTACCTTTACTCGATAGTCTTAGTACCGTAGTACTCCTTTTCCGGAATATATCTAATAAATCAGTAAAGTTAGCTAAAGTTAACAGAAGAGTTGATACCTAGATCACACGCTTTAGATTAATAGTAGTAGGAATCTTAGTAGTAACTGTGCATCGATTATACTAAATCTAGAAATCTAGAAATGTCATTCACGTACATATCTTACCAACTTGACTAAACAAGTTTTAACAGATATCGCATGGCGCACGTACACATATGGCCACCTACTCCTTAGGATGGACCATCAAGTACGAACTCACTGAGATCACTGGAATCACCGAATACATCTATCCACACGTAGATATATGATCCTCCGGTGCATTCGAAAGATTCCCGTAGTATCTGGTCTCTTCCCCAAAAGGATTGTACTAGAGACTCTTGTATATTCTGCCCGTGTAGGTGGCTTGAAGAATGCTTTCTACTACCGACCAATTTAAAAACGTTAGGAAAAGTAGATTGTTTATTTCGTCGAATCTACCACCCCACTCCTATTATTACTTAATCGCCTTTTTGTTTCTATTCAATCTCCGGAGCCAGTGCCCTCGGCTAGTCGTTGACATTCTCTAAGTTAAAACATTTGATTTACCATCAAATTTAATTCGGTACTTTAAAAAACCGGGGCTATCTGGTCAAACTATAGTCTACCCATGCAATTCTGTTTAAGGACCTCCAATAGTGAAAAGCCCTCGGCTTCCCATTCATGTTCTTAACTACAGTGTAAGTAGTCATATTGTTGTGTTTTTGTACATAGTAAATCATAAAGGAAGGTGACTAGTAAACCATGGCCGAATATCAAATTGTCGGTGGTGCCACGATTACAGTCATTCTCGAAATCGCCCTGACCAATATACAGTGAAAAACTCTTTCCTGGCCCCACCGCCAAGGCCTTAGCGCAGATCATTTATTGGAGCGGCCCGCATTAAATTGAGTGTATAGTAATACATTACCGTGCGGCGTAAGATTACACTGCGTACGAAAATAAAGCTTGTGAAATTCCGTGGAATCTATGGTGGATCTCTGCAAATCATGTGGGGAAAGGCCACCTGGCGCCAATTAACTTGATGATCTGCTGGGGCGAACCTCATGAGCGATATCATCGGCAAACGACCGTCCTGGCCAGTTGTCGGTTGTTTGCAGGCGAACAACTGCTCCTGATCGCGTAGCCTCAACTAATAACCACTCACCCTTAATCTCTCGTTACAGTAGGCCTAGGAAAATGAGGCCCAGTTCTTTCGTTAACCATGATGATTACGGTGTTCCACAAAGCATGGCGCTTGACCCGTGGGATGATATGTCACAATATGCACCAACCTGGCAACTTCCGTTGGTCACCGACCTCCCTGTCTGACATAAGCTGCACCAACGTCGACCCCATATTTCCGATCGATTACGCCTCTCCGCAACAAACTGCTTCGCAAAAGAATAGTCTTCCATTACTCCAGTTCGGTGATTGGGAGGAAGGTCGAACATATGATGAGGACGCACCGGCCTGTATCCACTATTTGTTTGAGTTCTTCCGTGTTCTAGATTTTACCTTCCTATACAAAAGATGAGTCTAGAACATACATTCCAAGTTATCTCAAAAACATTACCGATGGGTGATATATAATTGCCCTCTCAATACAAGCAATCAGCGCTTCCAGTATCTTTCTTTCTCCGACCCTACAGATTGACAGGCTAGTTATTTCAAGGCAACTATCCAATCGTAACATCACCATGTCTCACTGTTGACGCCTCGGCTGCTCAACGTATCATTAAATCGTGAATAAGGAAACAATGCCGTGAGTGAGCACAACGCCGAATACTGCAACCACCATAGAGCAAGAGACTACACGCAAGCACGGCGGCGAGCCGAACCTAGTTGACACTACCGGACTATGCCTGCTGTCCCTGGATGCTGGCGGTGTGCGCGGGCTGTCGACTCTGTACATTCTGAAAGGGCTGATGGACCGACTGAATCAGGCACGCCCCGAGGGTTCACCAGCAAAGAAGCCCTGCGAGGTGTTTGACCTGATTGGCGGCACCAGTACAGGCGGGTGGGTTGATTCAGTCCGTGTTCTAAAGTCGGGTGGCTGACAGATGTAGATTGATTGCGATTATATTAGGTCGATTGGAGATGGATGTCGATGAGTGCATCATGGCATATATCAAGTTAATGAAACGGACTTTTGGTGAGCCCTCGAAATGGGGCCTATCCAGTCTTTTTGGCAAGATTAAGCCCCGATTCGATGCCAACAAGCTCGAAGGTGCAATCAACGAAGTCATCAACAACTGCGGAGCTAAGCCGACCGATTTATTCAATGATCAAGCTGACCGGAGTTGCCGGGTGTAAGTGTATGTGAGCCGATGCATCCGTATCCTGCTAATAGTTCTAGATTCGTTTGCAGCATCACGCAGGAGACCAAGGATATTGTGCGCCTTCGCAGCTACGGTAACAAGGCCGGAATTCGGGCCACCATCTGCTAGGCCGCCCGCGCAACCTCCGCCGCCACTACCTGCTTCGAGCCGATGTCGATCGAAGCACGCAGATTCGCGGATGGAGGGCTCGGGGCCAACAACCCTATAGATGAGGTGGAAGGCGAAGCGTCTGGTATTTGGTGTGAGGACATAGGCGACCTAAAGCCACAAGTGAAGTGCTTCATCTCGATCGGTACCGGCAATCCCGGGAAGAAGGCAATGGAGGACAATCTGTTGAAGTTTGTTTCGAAAACCCTGCCAGAACTCGCCACGCAAGCTGAGCATACAGAGAAGCGATTCATCGCTAAATGGCGGTAGCATTATGATATCAAGCGGTATTTCCGATTCAATGTGGACCAGGGGTTACAGGACGTCAGGCTGGCGGAATAACAGGATCAAGGCTCGATTGAGTCAGCGACAGAGGGGTATCTCGACCACTAGGCAGTGAGGTTTCGAGTGCGGGATTGTGTTGAGAATCTGAAATTAAAGTAGAGTGTGTATTTAGAAGATTTTTCATAGTCCTGGTATCTTTCGACTAATGGATAATAACGGATATAGGTGCAACCAACCTTAATTTTACTAAAGCGATTCGGGTTAGTATACCGCAACCAGAATGAATGTATGTGGCTAACCTTATATAGCGGTATCAAGAGACACTAGCACTTCTGGAACAATGTATGCCGTTATTCTGGATACCTAATCCCGAAATCCAATACTAACACAGCTTAAGGGCAGGGCCGTGCTCGGTGGTAGGTGACATTTGAACGAAACGCTAAATTCACCGGCCGTGAGAAACTGCTTAGTGACCTGATACAGAAACTGGAACGCAAGTCTGGTACCACGAGAAAAATTGCAATCGAGGGCCTCGGTGGTGTGGGCAAGACCCAGCTAGTGCTTGAGCTAGCCCACCGCATGCGAGAACAGTGCGCGGTCTATTGGATTCCAGTCAACAGCCTGACCAACCTACAGACAGCATATCATAAGGTGGCTCAGAACCTTCGCCTCTCTGGGTGTGAAGAGATTGGTGTTGATATCCTGGAACTAGTGCAAATATACCCCAGTGATGAGACTATTGGCCCATGGCTGCTAGTATTGGATAGTGCCGATGATATAGATTTGTGGACATCTCCACTCATATCTGAGGTAGGAGCTAAGCGGCTGATTGATTACATGCCCCGAAGCAGGCTTGGGGCGATCATATGGACCACACGCGACCGCAAGGTGGCCACGAGAGTTGCTCAAGAGAATGTAGTGACTGTGCAGCAAATGGACGAGTCTGGAGCTTCAAAGATGATGCGGAACTATTTGATTAATCCTATCGAAAACGAAGAACACTTGTTACCAGGCTTGCTGCGGAAGCTCACCTATCTTCCACTAGCCATTGTTCAGGCCGCAGCGTATATCAATGCGACCCATGATACCCAGGGATCACTCACGGAGTATGAAGAACTCTTGTCCAAGCAGGATGATGAGGTGATTGCGCGCTTGAGTGAAGATTTTGGAGACTACGGCAGATATCCAGGCATGGAGAATGCAGTGACAAAGACATGGCTCATCTCATTTGAGCAGATCCGTCGCCGCAGTTCTCTTGCGATTGAATATCTAGGATTCATGGCCTGTGTGGACCCCAAAGACATTCCTCGGTCGCTGCTACAGCCTTCCGAGATGTCATCATCTAATCAGCAGAAAGATGCGATCGGTATCCTTAACGCGTTCTCATTTATTACTGAACATAAGGGCGGATTGGCTTTTAATATACATCGTCTGGTACATCTGGCGACGCGGGGATGGCTGAAAATGAACGGACGGTTGCCAGCTTGCCACAAACAAGCGGTAGTGCGACTGAGTGAACTACTATCAGATATCAGCCAAACAAATCCGATGCACTAGCGGCCATATATACCGGATGATGCCTGGCACTCGAGACTTTTCCCTTTCCATTTTAGTGCTCACCCCCTTGCCGCTTTCTGATCACTAAAACCGAGCACGTTCCTGAGTACCCTAACTTGATCGCGGGCCATTATATAATCAGCGTGTTTTTGGTTAAATAAACCTGATCATGGCGCCTATGCAGCTTCGTACTACTTCATTGTCCGCAACCGGCTATAGTTATGGCAATGATGCAACACCTAAAAGCTTCTGAAACAATGTAGGCGCGTGGATATCCAATCACCTTAAGATGGTATTAACGGTACAAACAGATCTTGTGAAGTCGGGTGATCTAGGTCCTTCTAGGCCACTGCAACTAGCACCACAAGATTCTCCGACCCTAGAGACCAGAGGAACTAAGGTAATCAAATTGGCCGAGAAATGGTCTGGGTCCTTCTAAGGCAGCTGCAACCAGCTACACGCTATAGTTACTGTACGGTACGCGATATCAGTGGCAGCTGTTTTGGAGCCTTTTGGCTGCTTAAGGGCACATTAGTGGCTGGCGATTTACTCCTGAGAGTTGTCTGGACACTGACTCCTTTGGAAGAGGGTTAACGATGAAGTATTAGTGACCATTACATATGCGGTATAGGAATTGGAGTGCCCCTACACTTGACAGTTGACTGACGTCTTACGTGGCTAGCCTCCACTATAAGACAATGGAAAATCATGGCTTCAGATATCCTTTTGCGTGACAAAAACAAGATCACTCAGCACAGAAGTTATCAAAACAATCATTATTGAGAAATCATCAAAACTATTATCATTATATTCCTTCACATAATTGCTATCTTTTCCTTTTGATTCCAGAAATAACCGACCAGTCGTGTTTCATTGTTTTTCTTAAAAGCCCCTCGTTCTATTCACTTTTAGGGTCCTTCCAAGCTTATATTCAGAAAAATAAATACAGCCTGGTTCTTCTTTGTACACAAGAAGAAGTGGCCGTGAGATCGCGCTCCATTAATATCTATATTGGCGTTTAACTACAAGTACAAAAGCTCCGCGGATCTTTCAAAATGACCTCTCTCGCTCAGGCCCCCTCCGTCTTGAGGGATCTTAACCATCATGTACGAAAGACCCGGGAGAGTTATTCGTCTGGGGTTCGGTCTTTGTCAGTGGAGGAACAGCACGAAGCGAGTGCCGCAAAAGCCCGCGTATGTTAAGAGTTCCAGTCACTTCTTTCACAACATCCACTAACGCACAACACCATAGGCTCAAGGGGCAATAAACAACATGACGGAAAGCTGGTGTACGAACAATGTATGGTATAAATGACCAATGTTGACAACTCTAACTAACTAAAATGACAAAACCCGCTATTTCAACAATCTGTGCGGACCATGATGACTAACTGTAATATGCACTTTTGTATGGTATGCCTGGTACCCAATGTCACATGATGTTCCCGGTATATTACCTGGTTTCTACCATGTATTCGGACTTGGTATTCGACACACCCCCCAGTTCTTAAAGCCTGCATTTTCCTAGCTTCAAGAGCTGTCAATTCCTTTATTTCTGCACTCTCTTCAAACAGCCTCTGTTTCTCGGATCAGATGACTGATCTCTCTCATCCCAATCAGCTCCCTAAAGAGATGCTGCTTCTGTCTCGGAAGCGCTTTCGTAAGGCCATCTACTGGCATAGCCGCAGTTAGAACCCAGTTAATATTGACTCGACCCTCGCTAACCTCCTGTTTTATCTAGCAACGATTAATATCAATATGTCGGAGCTTCGTATGTATCGCCGCCCCTTCCTTTGTTAACAAATCGACGGTTTGCTAGTTGTTATATATAATGGATAGTAGGTGGTTAGGTTGGAAGCCTAATGCAGAGAGGACTCGACGCTACTACTATATAGTTTTGCCTACCTCGGCTAGAGCTAGGAGCTCTGCCTCTATAGTCGACGTGGTCACCGTCTTCTGCTTAGTTGCTTTCTAATCTATAGGGCCCCTATATAGCTTGCAAATGTAACCCTCGGAGCTTTTCCTATCCTTATTGTCTCTAAATGATGTATCGCTTATAAATTCAATTGATTTTGTAGCTAGCTAGAGACTATGGTTTTTGTTATATTGATCTTAACGATCTGTCTCTCTAGAACTATACTCGATAGCCTAGTACCTAGTCTCGTATAGGTATTATATGACTCGGTCAATAGTATTAATATACTTAGGACCGGGGTTGGTAAGGAACTTAGCTAATTTAGCTATAGCTTTTATAGTATCTGGCCGGGTGATGGTAGTGGTATACTAAGTAGATCCTACCTTAGCCTAGAAACTATGAATCTGACTCGGTGACGCTACTCTATCGTACGGAATCAATTGATCGATAGCTAGTGGAGATCCCACTTTCCTTGCAGTGATTAAATTATACCTCGCTACTATGCTTTTAATATAGCTATCCTGGTATAACTAAAGCTTCTTTTATTCCCTATCTCTGAGAATTCGTATGTTTAAGAACTAGCTTGTATCTAGTTTACGTAATTCCTATTGCTTCTTAATCTCTCGATCTAGCTGAGCTGCTTACTCTACATAGTCGGGATGATTCACTATGATGATGTCGTCGATATAAAAGAAGACGATGATACCGGTGGTAATGAAGATGTATGGATCTTCCGGTACTAGGGTAAGGCCTAGTTTTACTAGTACCCTGGTTGCTTCTTGCTGCTATAGTCTTAGTGATATGCGTAATCCGTATAGCGCTCTGTGGAGTAGCTAGTATTGATTTAATGCTTCGAATCCTGGAGGGTACTTTGTATATACCTTACTTTGTAGTACTGAGTTTAGAAATGTAGTGACTATATCTCTCTGTATTATATCTAGATCGAATATAGCTACTAATGTAAAGATAGCCCTTGTTATCTTAATAGCTAGTGTTACGGCTCTCTTTTCCTCTGTAGATAACTATTGAAGATCTCTACGAATATAGATTCTCGCTTTGAACTTCTCTAGTATACTATTAGTATCGAATTTGTATATGAATACTTACTTTAGTGGTAGTACCTGTGTACCTCGCTCGTTCGGAATTGGAATCTAGGAGAATGTCTCCTTTTTCCTTAATATCTCGACCTCGAATATAGCCGCTATTTTAAACTACTCGGCGAATCGATAGGTCTTTAATTGATTCTAGGTCTCTGGCGGCGGTGGTAGGTTATCTCGATGTGGCTTGGTATCGAACCGCTTGTTTATGCCTGTGGTAAATGTATATAGTAAGCTTGGTGGCTCTATCTGGTTGGTATCGTTAAGAGATAGGTATGTAGTATAACCTAGATCTAACCTTAGTTTCCTAGATCTAGTGCCGGTGATGACATTTGATATATCGATATTACCTACTATGTCTCTTAGTGCTAGTTCTAGTATCGGCGAGTACGCTATTTCTTGCTATAGTTGACGCTCTATCTTAGTATCTTTATCTATCTCCTCCCCCCTAGTTTCGATCGACGGTATTACGGAAATCGGATCTAGCGACGATGGGATGGTTTCTTGGGGTGCTGGATTCGATGGATTTAGAGATATTAATGTTATTCTAGATGGTAGTGGTGGTAGGGAGGATGCTAATGATGATCTTGGTGGTAGGGAGGTTAGAAAGCTACTAGGTAGGTTATCTATTTGCTCCCTCGGTCCTATTTAGTCCCTCGGTCCTATCTATATTAATGTTTGCTCCCTTGGTCTAGTAATAGACTGTGGGGTAGGCAAGCTAGTTACTAGCTTGATATCTATATATACTGGAGTTCTCTCTTTAGCAACTATCTCTCTCGCTACTTGGCTAGCTATTTTATTATCTATTTTATCAACTATATCGATAGCTATATTAGCTATATCAGTTTTATCGATAGCTATATCAGCTATATTATTAGGTATATCGATAGCTATATCGGCAGCTATCTAGCCTTACTCGGTAAGCTTAGTTTTATTATCTAGAGCTATCCTCGCTATCGATCTAGGTATTTATATTTGTATACTAAGCTTAACCTACGCTTCTTCTATAGTAAGTATAGCTGGCTATATGCCTAGTCTATCTATTATAGTACTAATTGTATTTTCTTGCTTAGGTAGGGGTCTCGATTTCGAATACTATCTCGTCTCGTCGAATATAGTATCTCGAACGACGTTTACCCTCCCTATACTAGTACGTCCTTTATAGGGGAACTATACTTTGTATAGGTTCTTAGAGATATACCTAATGAGATATCCTATCTCTACTCTAGGTGCTATCTTATCTAACTAGGTCCTTTTAATGATTCTCGAGTACGTTAAGTACCTATATAACCTTATATTTGATAGGTTGATTATCTAGTGTTGGATCCTGTCTGGTATAGTATATTTTATTAATTCCTTCTAAGGTATGATCTATTGGCTACTGGTTTTACTAGGTTTAATGACCTTAGTAGGGGTCCTGTTTAGGATATATGTCGCTATATATATTGCCTCTAGCTATAGAGTATAGGGTAGCTCTATATCGTTAATTAACGCTTTGGTAGTTCGTACTACTATCCCCCTAGATCTCTCGGCTAGACTATTTATTTCTAGTAAGCTAGGTAGTGAATGCTTAATAGTATATCCCTCTACCTCTATTATTGATTTAACCTTATTGCTAGCGCTCCGCTCGTTGTTATAGTGGACCACTCTAATTTCTAGTTTTAACTAGTTCTTAACTAGTACTAGGAACTTCCTAATAGCTATCTAGTAGTTATTTTTCTTGGTATAGGTGAATATAAAGTGGTATTTAATACTATCTAGGTAGAAATGGGTTAACTAGATATATCTATTATAGGCCGGCTGATTCTATACTAGGTCGAAATAGACCCTTCTAAATATACTATATACTTAGCCTATCTTCCGGCGAGAGATCTGTCTCGGTGTATCTACTAATTGATAAGCTTTATATACCTGCTTTTCGTTCTTGCTAGGGTTGCTTTTAATAGTAATGCCTTCCGTTATCTCTACTAGCTTCTTAATACGCTGCTAGCCGATATAGCCTAGGCGTCTATACTAGGTTTAAATCGATGCTTCTGCTCTTGGTTCTTAAGCTGACTTCTTGGCCTTGGTTGTAAATACTAAGTCCTTAGGTTCGAGTTTAGGATACTAAAGATCCTTAGGTAGGGTCAACTAGGACAGCTTTATGTCCTAATAGACTTTAAAAATCGGTTGTCTATCTTTAGACTTAATATAGTCCCTTCTGAAGTTTATTATAAGACCTCCTTTTATCATCAATCTATAGGATATTAGATTAGTATAGAAATTAGGAGAGTATCTGACGTTATATAACTCTATCCTTACTACCTTTCTACTATTAGGACTAATACTATAGATGACTATAGTGCCTACCCTATCGATTTTCGTCTCTATATCTCCTACCTATACGCTACTCTATACGTCCTCGAAAGTCACGAATAACTCTCGATCGTTATATATATGTATTTGTGCTCTAGTGTCGACTACCTAGCGCTTTCGTACGGGCTGTATATCGTCGATTTGGGTCTGGTTTTAGGTGGATATAACGGTAGTAGAGACGTTAATATGCTTGCTAGCCGGTAGTATAGTTACCTATGCCGTACTAGGTGCTATCTTGCTAGCTACTAGACTAGCTTCTAGACTAGCTTAGGGCTTAGGTTCGGAGGAGAAGAAGCTATAACCTTGGTTTTTAAAAGCGGTATTTGCTTGCTCTTATACTTTTACCTTTTAACGTTTCTTATTAACCTAGGCTTTCTAGGCGGGGTTAGCTTTTATTGCTTTCTCCTATTTGTCCTTGGTACCTTGGTTTCTTATATATAAAGGCGGCTTATTCTTATCGAATACGTCCTAATATTTCTAAGCTAGATACCGGCTATTGCTCTAGCTATATAGATAGGGTCTATTATAGAGCTAGGTTTTAGGCTTAGCTTCTTTATAACCTTACTATATCGAAAATATAGCTCTAGAAATGCCTCTCTAGTTAGTAGCTATCTTACTATAGATGATTCTCTAGTAAGCTCTATATCGGTTAAGAAGCTCGGTGAATGTTACCTTATCTACTTTATCTTATAGTCTTAGGGTCTATGTTTTATAAAACCTAGGGGATATTACTAAGATAGTATCTAGGAACTGAGTTAGAGTATCATCTACTTCCGGTATTTTCGCTCTCTTATACCTTACCTATACAGTCTCCTAGTTTAACAACCACTTATCGATATCGGTATTCCGATCTAATCCTCGATCTAGGGTACGCTAAAGCTAACGAAGCCTAGCTATATTTGTTGGATTACACTCGGCGGCGAACCGTTGTCGGAGGTTATAGAGGAGGTTATACGGGGTCTTAAAGTCGATAATAAACGGTTGGTAGTTAGCGTGGACGCTATTCCGAATAGCTGTCACTACTACGTTTAGTCCTTTCTTCTGCTAGGTATAGGCCACGTTGTTATTGGCCTATTCTATTTGCAGCATCTTGTATATATCGACCTAATGGTCTTTATACTATGTTTGTGCTTCTGCAATTGAGATAACTTTCTTAGGTGCTACTGGTAGCTCTGGTCTCTTATTATTGCTAGGATCACATAGCTCCTATACGTCGAATTGCACTACAATCGATTCAATATTAGCTAGCTATGTATCCTATATCGTTGTATCCTTTAGTATAACGCGAGAGGATGTACCCGCGGAGAGGTATTCAGCCATTTGATGTTCGTTGTCCTTTATAGATAGGCTTCCGATTCTTGATTCAGGGGTTGGTTTAGGGGTTGGCTTCGGCGACGGGGGTGACGATGTAGTGTCACTTTGACCTCAATTCGACGATAGCTGGGTTCAATAGAACGATTCCGGGCTCATAACTGACGGAAAGCTGGTGTACGAACAATGTATGGTATAAATGACCAATGTTGACAACTCTAACTAACTAAAATGACAAAACCCGCTATTTCAACAATCTGTGCGGACCATGATGACTAACTGTAATATGCACTTTTGTATGGTATGCCTGGTACCCAATGTCATATGATGTTCCCGGTATATTACCTGGTTTCTACCATGTATTCGGACTTGGTATTCGACATAACATCCTGAGGATGATTGAACACTCTACCCAAGACTACGAAGCCTGCCAGAAAACCAGGAAATTGGATACTGAGGCAAAAAAACGAGCCGCCAAAAAGAAAGCACAAGCCGCTGAGCCACTCGATGTCAACCAGCAATTTAAGGCCGATACAGAAATAAATTTGTCCACAGTTAAATTGACTGTAGAGGAGATGGAAAAGTCCATCAGCAACATAGTTCCCAATTTCGACAGCATCGAGAACCTACCGGATCTCTCCAAATTCTCGGCTACTTTGGAATCGGTGCCTCTTGTGGGCATCTTGAATTCAACGGTGCAATACGTAGCAACCACGCTCGGCACAGATAACAGTATTGAGGAAGAGTGGAGTTTTTTTGACGATATGCCCGGAACTCCTGCCCCTGGGGAGACGACGTCTTTATTCTCCTACAAAGGCAGTTTCTTCGTCACTATCGGAAGCAATGTCTGGGCGAAAACTCCCAGAAACAGTGGAGACCCGGACTTGACGCAGGCTGTGAACAACTGGCCAGAAATCTTTAATCCCGGATGGGAGGACTTGGGTAGCTGCGTGCCGGCCGAAAATGCAAAGTGCCTTGTCCCTTACAGCATACTATCCTCAGACAACACAACCCTAAAATCGTGGCTTATCATGCTAAACGTTGACGGTTCATTGAGCTACAGCTCCCAGGAGGTGGGGGCAAACATGCAGTTCAGCTCGCTGCCATTAGCTAATGGCACTTCTCCTAATCTCTTGAAGGCAGCGTACTCAAACGGTTCGATATGGGGATACGATGCGGATATGATTCTCTACGAGATTGCTCCCAACGTCGACAGCACGGGAAATAGCCTTGTGAATTATACCATCAAGAGCCAGAACACCATGGTAAATGCCATACTTGATCTCACGGCTGTGGACACCGGGCTTGTTGCCGCGCGACAAGATGGGAACCTCTGGAAGTTGATCGTCAACCCCCCAGCTGATGAAAATTCGGGCCCAACTCAGGCGTGGACTCAGTGGATCTCCGAGGGGGGCGTGACTAACCTTGGGGCCGCAGCACCTGGTGTCATTCTCGACCTGAACACGTTGACTTCATATTTGAAAGCCTCCTATATTGATACCCAAACTGCCCTCTTCCCGTGCATCGAGAATATCCAGGCATTCTGCACCAGCCACGGTATCTACCTGGAGAAACTCATGAAATACTCTAAACGGTGGCAGAAAGCTTCTGGCAATCCTCAGAAACAACAGAAGATTCAGGACGAAGCTAGTAAATTTGCAATCGGTCATTGCCAGGGAATCGCCCTACTCTTATCCAATACTTTAGGCGCAGCAGACACCCAGGTGACGAACATGACAAAGAAATTGAGCCAGGTCAACGAGAATATCAACGCGGCGCTGCTCGATATTGGCAATGAGATTCAAGCCCTGCAACAGACACTTAACGATGAAGAGCAAGAGCAGAAGAAGCTCACGGCTGCTCTCTGGGGTTCAGTGGCTGCCTTTATTGTGGGCCTCGGCTTGATCATAGCCGCCTTCCTCTTCCCTGCTGCCGCTCCTGTGCTTGGCCCTTTGGGAGGAGCCATGCTTATAGGAGGAATTGTAGCTACAGGGGTCTTCGGGTCTTTGCTGGGGAAGCTATCACAAGCGATCGCGGCAAACGAAGGGGCGATTGCCAACCTAACGGAGTCGCAGACGGACCTCACAAACATCGGCAACCACTTCGTGAGCCTCTCGAGTCAATATGGCGCTTTGGATTCATTCTGGACGGTGATGTACGATATCTGCGGGGAGATCCAAGATATGGATTCATTGGGCGCAGCTCTGCTGGAGGATCAGTCCAGCATTATCGCGGCAGAGCAAGATGTCAAGAAAATCAGCAAATACATGGCTCAATATGTCAGCATCCTTGGGTCGCAAGGAATCACACCTCAAAATCAAGGCTCAGAGGAGCTCCCAGACAATCTGCATTCGATGCCTCTCAGTGACCTGGAACAGCATATCCAGAAATTAGAGCAAAATACCGATCGACAATTCACCCTTAAACTCGAGGCCGTCAACCGCATGGTGCACACTGCTATAAAGAGGCTCGAAGAAGACGATGTTGCTAGTTATCTGGCAATTCTCAAGCGTGCCGCAAAATTTAACAAACGCATTCACCACCCGTATCTGAAAATAAGCGCTTGTTAAGGGCTGACCGGTAAGTACGCCTTTCTCACTTTTCTCATATCTCTCTTTGAACCAGTCCTTGTCATTCCACAACTCCCTTACGAATCTGTTCTATCAATTTGTGTTGTTGGTCTTCTGCTCAAACATGTGCCACGGTGACCGTGTACCACTACCTCTTTCTCGAGTGACGGCTGCTGATAAGTCTAACACGCTAGCCTCCAATTGGCCACCATGAAAATAATAAATAATAAATAGGAAAGGGAAAAAAAGAGGGAAAGGGAAAAACAAAAAAAGTTTCAAAAAGAATTTCCCAAAAAAAAAGATCATTGAAAACCAGACACATAGCACAGTGCGGGAAAATTGGATGAACTATGGTACCTGTACTAGTAAATTGGAAAGCAGCTCTGCCCTAGACAGCTCTACAATACCAGTCTATCGCACTGCGCAACTTATCCAGGAATCTCAGACCACAGTCATATGACAGAGTCTGTTAGTACCAGGTCTGTTACTAACTCTTCACCTCTCTCGCATAGGCCCAAGTGGGTAGGTCAAGTAGCATATGCTTGCGTTGCTCCAGCTGGGTTTCGCCCTTTCTGCTCGCACTTTATACTCGAACATGCACCTTAGCCTAGGAGCCGTCGCCTCAAGCATTATACGTCTCAACTTAGTCATTCGGAGCGCCGCTCGACTATCTAACCTGCATATGAGTGTAATCACATGCTACACCCAGCGATGAGAATTCACTAAAAAGGATAAACACCGGATAGGGAGTCATTTGGGCTTTACGACGATACCTTTAACATCTCCTTACGTCTTATACTCGCGGAGTTATTCACCGGAAGCCTAGGTACCTAGGTAACTAAGTATCACTGAGTAATCAGGAAGAGCACCCATGGACGTAATGAGCACTTACTAAGCACTCACTAAGTCCACTGGTATCAGTGATTCTGACGTGACTGAACTGAGCATGATCACTGATCTGACTCCATGCTGACATCTGTTGTACTCAGTGAGCCCGAGCCTGAGCACCCTCATAAAAGCGGCGGCAGATCAAATAGGAAAGCCCCACACGCTAGGGAAAATCCGGTACGTATAGGTGCATAGGTAAACAACCAATTGTGGCCCGTGCGGAGCGGGATGAAAAGGCACGCCTGGTGCCTCGGTAGAGCCCCGTACAGCGTTCTTATTTAGATCTTGGGTTGACTGCTATCAATATTCCGTAAGTGAGCCCCTTTGGCTTTGATTGATGACTTCAGTTCCTGCTTCCATTGAGCGCGGATGTTATCGCGGATGAACGCTTTCTTGCAATAGGGTAGCGGGCGGAAGGGGTGCGTTTTACCTGGATCAGCTCCCTACGTGGACAGGCGTGCTCAACTATCCACCCCATATTCTCCTAACTACGCCCTCCAAATTGCACGCAATCATATCACGGGCTAGAGACATTTTATGAATTTTCTTACAGAGATTGAACGTCAAGTACCCCGACAATCTTCCAATTCAACCGCCCAGCCCAGGCAAGCCCCTAAGGTGGCGATGATTATCTATTTCTGCTTGAAGCTGATCCGTGAGACAGAAGAGTTATGGCTATTCTAGGTCTAGATATACAGGAAAGCATGCTTTTGACCAGTCGCTTTAGCAGGATTGCTTTAGCGGTTTAGCTCTCACATCACAGCTTTATAGGTCGACGAGCTGGCTACTTAGTACAATGAACTTTTCCTGTTGGTTTCGCTGTACTTTCTCGACTCTCTTCTCTTCGGCCTGGTCGCTTTACTGCTAGTTCCGTTGTGCTTTCTCGATTCTCCTTTGTTCGGCTTTGTCGTTCTGTTGTTTGAGTCTAGCTCGCCGAGCTAATTTCTGCCCTTGCGCAATCTCGATATTCTCCGCCATTCTTGTAATATTTTTCAATCTCCTTTCGAGTGTAACATCCTGCAGCTCAAGCATTCGTCGAATATTCGCCGTGTATATTCCGTCTAGGGTATAGTATTTGCTCTGATAATCCTCTTGCCGCTGAGGTGTCTGGTGCAAAGCTCTTTGTAGAATATCATGGCCCTCGGTATCCCAGAGTGTATCAAGAAATTGGTCCAACTTCCACTCAACTATATCAGCGAAAGAACAACTCTTTAGGTGTTGAGATTACAGGCATACCGAGCCACCATACGCATTTTCAAACTCCTTTCCTCCCAACTGTCTAGATACTCGTAATACACTTTTTAGCATTCTCGCGTATCTAGCGATTGTCATTGCGCCTGCTGGGACTCGGTATACAGTACAATGTCGGGTTTGACCGATTCCATGTATGTTTAAGCAAAATGCCTCGCGCTCGATTTCCGTTATACCACACAGTCTTGGAAAATTCGCTTATGATGGAAACAAAAATATTCTGTGATTTTTTCCGAGAGTCGACTCAATTCTACGGCTTCGGGGCAAGACCAATGGCATTCATCGACCAAGCTTAGAGCTACTATCCGACATAACTAATATAGAAAAAACTCAAGCTTGGTCTGCCATCGATAGAGGAGATTACACCTTATCTGAAAACTACCACAAATTCAGCTTCCTAAAGTGCATCAGATTGGGGTTGATCGCTTTCACCAGTCACCCAATGCAATTGCATCTTCCAAGCACGGATCTTTGTGGACAGTGATGGCCATTCTGAGATAAATCATTCCTTTATCTCGCGAAATTCAGATTTGTGAGGGGACGCCGAAGTTCAGTGAGATATTAGAAAGAAGCGGGTCCAAAGATGGTTCAACGCCCCTCGAATCGATATGATGTAAAGACTTTCTCGAAAATTGAGGGTTTGCGTTCATTCCGAAGCAAGAATCGCATAAACCTATGTGATTCAACAATACCATTTACAATGAGACAAAAAACGAAGCGAATAAAAAATGGTAAAGATGTTGGCTTCCTAATCAAACGCTACGACCATGTCATCTCGAAGGATCGTTGTAGACATCTTGTCTTAGACGGCTAAAGCCTCCACGGAATTTTCAGAGAAGACTTGTCTGCCATCGTGAGTATGTTTGGGACACGGAGTAGGCTTAATCAACCAACAGTACGTCATTATCTGATGATGACCACCAAAGCCGATTGAGTTCTTGTCACCAGTCGTGCCAACGCCGTAGAAAGACATCTCTTCCTCCAACTGGAGATCATGTTATGACACTAGATCAACTTTTACTCTCGACCAATCGATTATGAAACCATCAGGAATTGTAGCGAGAATGTATTCTCCGGGAAAAAAAGGCGTGGCGGCGGGAACGCTCGAAATTTCCTATGGCTAGACTAATCAGTCAATTGAGCCGGGGTGACCCGATTCCGATCATCATTCGCTTCACTACGACTGCTAACATTGATAAGACTCTCTCGCGTTAGTGGTGAGGCAGATTTGTAGCCCCGCTGCTCGGGAAGATTTTCCTGAAAGAATCCCCCAAGCGACTGCGTCAGCATGCGCAAAAAACTGCAGCCCGACCAATCGAAGTCCGAGGCGGAAAGGCTGCCGGGTGTTGGAACACTAGGTAAAAATTGGCCGTCTCATTGCGAGAACCTTTGGTCGTCGCAAATTGCCGACGCAGATGAGTTGTCCACGAAAAAGGGGGTGGCGGAGCTCATGAGCTCGGTGATCCGGATCAATAGCAAAAATGCCTCACCTACAAGGCCAAGGGAGAAGGGGGCGAGAAGAAAGATTGAACGTTCGAGCAGGGGCGGGGGAACAGGGGGTTATATACAACCACGCACGGCGAGGTACACGGACACTTGACGCTAAACCAGAATGGCTATAACTAAATGTCACACTGGGATATGGCCCCCCCTAGGCCCTAAGCAAGAACCGAGGTTTTTGTTATGGTCTAGTGATAAAATAGGCTGTATTTTTCCCACACTAAACCCAAAGGAGACTCACCGTAGCGGTCCAATACGATGGTCAGAGACTTTCCAAACGATATTTTTCCACGAAGATGTAATTCAAAGAGGTATGATAGGCCGGCAAATGGTTAATATAAACACATGTTTGAGAAAATCAATTGATTCAAAACAATTAGCTTACATCCGAGGTTTTCATGTCAAAGGATGTCATAGGCCGGAGAGGACGTGAGAGCTTCAGCCAAAGCTCATTATCCGGATCATCATCATCAATATACAAGTAGCCAGTATCCGCGCTATCGCCGTAAATTCCACTGTATGCCCTATACTCATCTTGAATCTTCTGCGCAGTCTCAGTTGACAGCCACATATATCTCTCCACAATTCCCGGGTCGACCGGCAGACCACCATAGATACCGGGGGAGTCCCATTCGCCTCTAGGATGCTGCCCCCAAGGAACAGTCATATCAGAAAATTTGATAGACGAATGGGTCAGAAAATCCCTAGGCTCCAAATCAGGCTCCAAACTTGTTTTCTTGGTGGTATTATAAGGGTTGAACTCAAAGATTTTTCTACTTCCAATTGAACGCTCCCTAACAAACTCCTCTAGATATCGGAGGTAGTAAGGGTTTCGGCTCTGTTTGGCAGCCTCGAAATAGGATTCACGTGGAGGGGGATTCAACGCCATGAAAAGCGATTGGTAGTCACAAAGTATGGAGGTGATCGCAATTTGCTGTCTCATAGAAGGGCACTTGCTAGCTAGCTCACGCAAAGTGTTCTCATGAGGCCGTACCGGCCACCAGATAAGCCAAGGCAGGCAGTTAGAGTCATCTTCAATATCAGAGATATCGTTATTCATGATTTTGCGAGCATTTATCGCGGTGCGAATCTCTTGACACTCGCGCTTATTGCTTTCACTAAGCAATTTTCCTGGGGAGATGATTCGCCCAGGGTTGGTTTCCAGCTGATAGGCCCACCATCTAGCAAAGCCTGTATGGTGATAGATCCCACGAAGAATACAATTGTATTCAGTTTGCGTTCTGAGCCTACGTGGATGCATCAATCGAGCGTATCTATCCACATTACCCTCCCATACAGCCATTTGCGTTAGAAGGCGCTTATCAATAATTGGAAGATCAGGCGGAAGGGGCATCCATAGATACTCAGATTCTCCTGGGCCGAGTTTAGCGTCGCGTTGTGCTTTGCTAATATTTTCTTCCAACCCAATAAATCCATCTTCCTCAATGTCAATATCATCGGCAGTCGTATCTGGCAAGTTTTCGGGAGGAAGAACACGCTGGCCCAAGGCACATCGGGGCTTCATATTGCCATTTAGAAACGCGGGCGTCTGTGGGCTGTTAAGATTAACAGATCGAGTGAAGTCATCCATAACAGCCCATCTTTGAGGGGCCGACGTGATGATTTTATAAATCTCGGCGTCTTTATCAGCATTGCGGGCTTCTTCAGCAATAGAGACATCTGGCAGAAGATCCAATTCTTTGTAAAGATCCGTATACAAAGCAGCAGCACATGCGCGGCCGACTTGATAGCGCATAGATGGATATCGACGGGCGAGCTCGCGGTAGGTTTCTTCCGATGCAGGCTCTGGATACCAAATGCAGTATGGCTCGGTGGCAGGAGCTTGCATATCGGGGATGACGTTACTCATGATCAGGCGAGCATTGCGAGCGCGAGAAAACTGATGAGATTGGGCATCGTCGCCGGAGCATAGCTCAATTATTGTCGGGCTTGTTGCAAATTGATATGAATCACGGATCCCGCGGATGACTGCTCTACGATGCCAAAAAGAGGTCGCATCGGACGGGACTTTTTCGCCCTTTATTGCCGCGATACATTGGTCGAGGTCGTATTCAGCGGGTTGTTGCTTGCCCGCGTGGACTGGGAGGTCCGTGGAGGAAATGACAGAGCTTTGCCCTGCCACCTGAGAAGCTGCCATGAGGATAAATAGCACAGGGGCGTCAGGCTGACGATTTACGGAAGGGGTCTGTAAGACACTTGAGGAGGGGAAAAGGCGGAGCGTGATTTTATAGGCTAGGCCGACAGCAAGATTGGTACTTGAAGTGCATTAGGCTTTTTTCTCTCACTTTTCAAGTTCTGGTTCTTTAATTTTTTGTCTTATATGTCATGTAATTAGATTAGTGTCCACTTGGGCATGCGGGCGGCCCCCAATGCCGCATACACTGTACCGTAAAGTTACAAACCAGTACTAGTAACACCTACACTGACAATTACCCACTCGGGTACTACGGAAACGCGTGACCGTGACTCCCACAAGTGACTCCAGGGGAGTCACTTGTGGAGTAGGAAATGAAGGATGTATAAGGACACTCCCTCAAGTACTTAGTTTAGTTCTTCGTCTTCAATTCGTACATTGTTACTTGTGTTTACCTTTTGGATTACTGTGACTCTTTAACTTGATGATAACTTGACAACACTCACGAGCAGACCAATACTTCGGTATAGATCTATTCGGCGCTCTACCTGGCATCGTTCCTCGATACCTCGAAAGGATCTATCCTGCAGTAAGGCCTGTTAGGCAACTGTACGGTTGAGAGAACAGATCGTGGACGTTGGATAACTGAGTATTAAGGCAAGTATACCCGGAACCATCTAACCTAACTGTGACCAGTTAGCAGTGCGTAACACCCATTTACTCTTTGTTTCTGTATAGTAAACGGAGTATGCTTAGCATACGAGCATCGTAACAGGCTAACGACTCCCGAAATCTGATAACCCTTCAACAGCGAGATCCAGCTAGAACACATCAATGAATCCCAATGGGACAACTCAATACTAGCACATACCAGTATCCTACAATCCGACAAGAATGCAAAATCTGATTTATAAAGTCATAAAACAATTGTCTACAGGCTATATTCGTATAGCCTAATATGCTGAGAAGAGTGGTCGAGCGGAATCAATATAATGTGGATTGAAATGATTGATTGATTGAAGATCCTCAGGAGACTGCTGTTGAAAGTAGTCTCCTTACCCTTACGGGTGGACGTGGCGGTTCGTACGGGACTGTCAGTCCGTACGACCGATACTCGGCGGTTGCTATGTGTCGGATAAACGATGTGGATTCTTACTAGCCTGCGGACCTTTATTCCGCATCCACGTCATGTCTGATCCTCATGGTATCAACGGCTGAATAATAGCACAAAGGCCACAATATTCTGTTCGATCGGGTAGTCAGAAGAGACACATCTCAATACCAATCACCCCAATGGTCCATTCGGATACTAGTTGGGATGAGTTCCGTACTAGATTTCCTAGCAGGTGATCTACCTATCGACTGTTAAAACGTTATATATAGGACTACTGGTGGATACCGGATTTGGGGAGGTTAGAAAGGCATAACTAACCTGATGTAATAATTCACAGGTCCACCGTTTACATTTAAAAAAATTAAAGACTGTAGCTCACCAGCATAATTGCAAACCAGGGCTCAGGAGCATGAACCTGGAGTACCGACTGCCAGGAGAGAGGCAATAGCTCTCTAAGCAACTTGATGGAGCGCTATGTTAAAATTTAAATATCCTCTTGTACGCATGATTCTTTCTTTTCTAGAAGCTGGTTGTTCTTCAATGTCTTTATAGCTTCTGCAATCCCTATATACGCACGATTTAGGTCTTTCTCTAGTTGCTTTACTAAGGACTTGCTATTATCGAGTTCCTTATAAATCCCGCGACACTTTGCCTCACACTGTCGCCTTACCTCAAGTAATTCCTCTGTATATATCTGGCCGCGTTCAACCTTAGTAGTAAGTCCCCGGTTTGCGCCTTCGAGTCGTCGAATAGTGGTCGTAAAAGAGTTACTCTCGGAAGCTGTCCCGAGTAGCTTAGAAAGCTTTGATAAGCTTAGCCGTTTAGATTTTTTAGTATTGAGGAAACCTAGCAAATATTAGTGGCTTACCTCGTCGCTTATATTTTTATAGGAGCCTATATCAGACTCCCGTAACGTCTACCGACTAATAGCTTCGATCGAGTACCCAAGTATATTACGTATCGCTTGGTATAAGCCAAATAATCAAAGTAGTCGGTGAAAATTGTCTCTAGTACCCTTAATAAACCTAACTGGGCTAGCTTCTAAGGTTCCTGTCTTTGGTAGAAACTCTCTCTAAAATCAAGGAGCAGAATATCTTCGTTATCCTCGTCTATCTACTCGGTCTATTCTACTACCTTAATCAGTTAGGCCGGTAGTTTATTCCCTAGAGGCGTACTATTAATCCGTTTTAGCGGCTTAATTTCCGGGGATCTAAGAATATCAAAAAGCTGCTCTTCGGTTTGTTTGGATAGATAAGTGCAACTGAATGCAATGTTCTGACTACTAATATCTAATAAAAAGTGAGTAAAATAGCGCTAACCCTAGGGAATAACTATAGAGGGGGAAAAGCCCTTACCTCTATAGTATATACTGGCACTATGAATGAAATTGATAGCTTTCAAAAGCTGCGTAGAAATTCGGAGTACGGTTTCTAGGTGGAGCTTATCGTGACACTCGTGGTATTCTGAGAGGATCTTATCAACTAAAGGACCAAGTAATTCAAATATAAGACATTGGTAGACCCCGTTGGGCCCTTTGTGAGTGAGGGTATTAAGCAGCTGAATAATATAGTTCGAAGCAAGCCCTCTTCGAGATTGCCTCTCTAGAGAGTTTAAATTTTGCAGCTCTCGCGATATCGACGAATTTGCGGTCATTATTTTCAAGGAGACCTATTGATTTCGGCTAGCGTGAGATTAGCTAGAAATGAGAAAACTTGGTGCGGGACAAACTGACCCTCTGTCTTTCGCAAGCCATACTGTGGAAAAGCCACCCCATCCTAACTTGTGATGTATCTTGTAACGATCATTTTCAAATGTATCTCCAAGGTTGACTGGATGGTATCCTCCAGCTTGATAAATAATCCACATGGACGGAATAATACTGCCAAGAATCCTGCCGAGGTTAGCCCGGAGTCGATTGTTGCAGCCACCGAGATTCTCGGGGGGAGATGTACCGACCCCGCGATAGCAGTCTACGGTGGAACGGGGGAATGCAATTTAAGGACAATATTAGAATGATAAAGCAAATATGCATCTGTAGTAATTTAAGGTAGTATTATTATGTAGACTAACCAAGCTACACATACCTACTGTTTTGTAGACTGTCGCATATATAGAAACATGGGAACACCGCCGCAGGTCTGCCCACAAATTAATGTATAATGCTCCAAGGGGTACCTCATATGTATGTATGTATGTATGTAGGCATCAGACAGGCCGTTGATAGGAACCAGAGTTATTCAATTTGGACTATATACAAAACGAAAATCATGTATCATCATTTCATTGGATTGAATCACCCAATTACCAGTAATTTATTGTTTTCTCTCTTTTGGTGATTTTTTTCTTTTTTTTTAGAACAGGGCATCGCCCAGGCGGTAGTGCACAGTCTTGACCTGGGTGTAGTTCTCCAGAGCATAGGAACCGAGCTCACGGCCAATGCCGGACTCCTTGAAGCCACCGAAGGGAGCCTGGTAAGAGATCATGTTGTAGTTGTTGATCCACACGGTACTACAATAGAGTTAGCTTTGTTACAGCAATACTTGATCGGATGAAACATACCCAGCCTTGAGAGCGTTAGAAACGCGGATGGCGGTGTTGATGTTCTTGGTGTGAACGGCAGCAGCGAGACCTGAATACAGTTAGAATGATACGTCAGGGTTTGATGAATATAAACAATACATACCGTAGTTGGTGCTGTTACCAATGCGGATGGCATCAGCCTCATCCTTGAACTTGGTGACGGCGATGACGGGGCCGAAGATCTCCTCCTGGGCGATCTTCATTTCGGGAGTGACATCAGTGAAAACGGTGGGCTGGATGAAGTAGCCCTCGGTGCCGTGGCGCTCACCACCCAGGGCGACAGTGGCACCCTCGTTCTTGCCGTGGTTGATGTACTCCATGATGCGGTCGAACTGGAGCTGGGAAACCTGAGGACCCTGGAAGGTGTCACCCTCGAAGGGGTTGCCGAGCTTGTTCTGTGCGGCACGCTCCTTGAAGCGAGCGACAAACTTGTCGTGGATGCTCTCCTGGACCAGCAGGCGAGAACCGGCGCAGCAACACTGGCCGTGGTTGAAGAAGATACCGAAGTTAGCCCATGAGATAGCGTTGTCAATATCGGCGTCCTCGAAGACGATGTTGGGGGACTTGCCACCCAGCTCGAGAGTAACCTTCTTCAGGTTAGACTTAGCGGCGGCCTGCAGGATCATACGGCCGACAAGGGTGGAACCGGTGAAGGCGACCTTATCAATGTCCATGTGGCTAGAGATGGCGGCACCAGCAACACGACCGAAGCCGGAGATAACGTTGATGACACCGGGAGGGAAGCCAGCCTCAACAATGAGCTTAGAGGCGTACAGACCAGACAGAGGGGTCTGCTCAGCGGTCTTAATGATTACGGTGTTACCGGCAGCGACAGCGGGGCCAATCTTCCAGGCCCACATGAGAATGGGGAAGTTCCAGGGGATGATCTGACCACAGACACCAACGGGCTCGTGGCGGGTATAGGAGAGGGTCTCGGAGTTGGTGTCAATGGTCTGGCCAGTGATCTTATCGGCCCAGCCACCGTAGTAGCGCAGGCAGCCAGCAGCATTGGCAATATCGACCTTGGCCATGGTGACGGCCTTACCGTTATCGAGAGCCTCGATGGAAGCCAGGGTCTCCATATCACGCTCGAAGAGGTCGGCCAGCTTGGTAAGCATACGGCCACGGTCCGAGGGGGTCACCTTCTTCCAGGGACCCTCAAAGGCCTCGCGGGCGGCCTTGACAGCGATGTCGACATCCTTCTCGGAAGCCTCGTGGACGGAGGTGATGGGTTTCTCGGTGGTGGGGTTCAGGGTCTCGAAGGTCTTGCCGTCAACACCCTTGATGAATTCGTTGTTAATGAACCTAAAACGAGGAACCAATTAGTAATTGGAGGGAGCGGGGTTATTGATATGAGGGGGGGGGGTAAAAGCGTACAAGCCAAGGGGCTGTTCATAAGTGACATTGGGGGTCTTAATGGTAGTGGAGAGCGACATAGTTTCACAGAAAGGGTATCACAAATAGATGCAAGAAAGACAAAGCGGAGGGGGGATCTCCAAGGTTTTTATATATACACTTGGTACCTTACTATACTTGGAACAAATTCGTCTTTGGTTTTCGTTGACTTTCTTGATGCGGGGTCAACGCTACGTGAGCCACTTTTTGTCATGTCATGGTATGCATTGTATTGTCACTTTGTTATTGACCGTACACTTGGAGGCATTGGAGTTTCGTTTTAATCATGTAATTATGTTTAATTATGTTTAATTATGTTTAATTATGTTTAATTATATAGTCCTTAAGGACGTCACATATGTACATGGTACATATAGTCACATTCGTACCTATATTGTCCCCTCCTTTTTTTTTGGATTCAAATGATTTTTTTTAATACAACCTAGAAAGTCCTTGTCTTCGTGGTACATATTAGCTCCATCCGAGAGGGCTTGGCGCGGAAGCATAGACGTTCTGAACGGTGTAGGCCCTCTCGGGTCTCGGGTTAAGGCCGACGTACCTACATGTAGGTAAGCTGATCTTTATATTAATCCCGGCAGAATTTCCGAGCTTGGTACGAGTGCGTCCTTTATACATAGTCTATGTACGAGTTTATCTCAAGTACCACCACGTTATAACTACCCTTTTTATTTCGGAAGGGCGAAAAGAGGGGCAAGTGGGCCTAGAATGTGATCATCGTGATGTTTCCGTACGCGGGCTAATATCTCCCCGGTGACACTGCCAGTGGGGTGTAAGGTATAGTATATTATTCTTCAGCTTTTCCTTTTCTTTTTTCTTTTTCCGAATTTATGTTATGTTTAATAATACGTTGAATTCTCCGACAATATCTATAACTTTAACGAGACCGGCTTATTAGTTTCTACGAATACATCATTGATAGCTATATTATACAAGCATCCAAGCTTCAAAGCCCCTTTTTTCTCTCTCTCTTTTCCCTCTCTCTTTTTTTCCCCTTTTCTTTCGGATCGGCCGAGAAGTTGGAGATTATTGTTGAGACTCAACTTGGGGGCAAAGTAAGGGTCCCGTGACTTCTCGATTGGGAAATATTCAATATGTAAAATCCTCTGAAACCCCAGAAAACTGGGGCAATATCCATGATATCACTTTCGTAATCGTCACGATAACACGCAGAAGCCGCATGTTAGCGTCGACCCTTGTCCTCTAGAGCCTGAATGAACGATTCTGCCTAGGCCACGAATCGTCGGCCCAATGTCACGACCTGACGCAAGGGTTACTCTTGAGGTACACTCCTATGTTGTATGAATTCAACAGATGTGCTAGAAGTCTCACGCGCTACCACTGCCCCACCCGGGCCGTTGACTCATGTCTTATAATTCCACTTGAAACACCGACCATAAGCCACCAACTGTCCAGATGATACCTTATCTTTTTTACAGACTTAGATTTACCAAATGAATTCACTATTATACCAAGATTGTCATATATCATTCTCATGTTTTTTTGTCGGGATTCCAAACCTTGTGATTCCGTAGGATACTAAAGCGAAGAGATATGCCGCGATTTAGTTATCGTCGCCAGGAACAGCAGCGAACCACTCGACCATCGCATCCAATTTTCGTCATATGCTCTGTCATCACCAGTTCCAGTGTGTATTGCTTCTTTGCTAGAGGAAACACATTTCGCCGGGGATGGCTCAGGAGGATCCGGTCGGTCAAGCGGGAGAACGACAAAAGCTACGTCCTCACCTCCCACTAGAACATGTAGTTGTTTGTCAACATCTTGGAAGTAAAATACTAAGCCGAAGGCCGAGATACCGGTGCACTGCCTCGCGATTTCAAACGGTCTAATGGTGTCTCATGGGAGATGGAGTCGATTAGTTGAGACTGGAACGATTCTATGATGTGGGACTTGTCCGCGGTAGTATTGCGCGTTGAAGAATTTATACTTGACAAAGGACGAGCCGGGGATAATTTCCTCTTTCAGTTCATTCAGACAGACTCTCACACATGCTTCATCCAATGGCTCATCAAAATCACAGATGCCATTGACCTTTGTTTCCGCGGCACGTAAAAGAATTTCGATATATTGATCGTCAAAATCCTCAGACAGTAAAATACATTGTTGTATAGTATCTCGGGCAACAATACAAGCTGATAACTAGGGGGTTTTCAGATTCGTAGAATCGGTAAGGCAACTTAATATTATAGAGAAATGGTCCCATTTAGTACGATGTTACGTGAAAGCAGATCGAATGGCATATCGCTGAAAATGCGCGACTAGAAGAATGTCGCAGATCATATCCTGGGGGGTTGAAAGAAGGCTTGCAACCTAAGGTTTAGTAGGAAGCACATACATAGGGGGGACTCTATCTGAGCGAATACAAGTCCGCTACTCATAAATCTTAAGGGTGAAGCAGATATTGAAAGTATAAAAGTATTCAATCGTATACAAACACAACCATCCATGACTCAATAAATCACAATATACAAGCCGATGGGGAAAGCCTTTGACTACTTAATTTGATATGTATATTGGGTTGCCACTTAACCTTCCAAGAAAATGAGAATTACTAGCCCCAGTACCATCACCAATGGAGTTAATATGGGACCTTCAAGTTACACCCTTGCTTAGATGACAACCCCTAAATTTGACGTTACCAGACAGATGTAATATAACTAGAGACTCCTGATAGACTCAATATATTATATGGTTAGTTAGCTGTGTAAAGGTGGGTTCCGTTCTCATAGATGGCCAATGGCTGGATGTCGCATTAGTTGTCGCCATAACGAGGTCAGTGGAGAGAAAGCAAGATTTAAATGAAAGTAAGTAAAACGGACAAGTCATAAATTCATACAACTTAGGGGGATTTCAGAAGTAGCGAAGGAACCAACTGGACCAACGGTCCTCATCAGATAGAGCACGGTTTACTTGCAGGCACCCTGGCCTAGCCCACTGGCAAGCCTTATAGTACACGCTTTGAATTTGGTCTGACTAAATTTAATGGACTTCTGGCTAGAGCCATTCACTTATTGGCATTCTCTAGACCGCATCAAGAGCTTTGGCCGCTGTGAGGCGCGCCTACGCTCAGCACGTGCGCAGGTAGGCAAGATTAATCCTTCGCCAGCGCCCACTCACGCACCTATGTGCAACTTCAAGACAGAAGAAAAGGCAGATGCGAGGGCTCAGCACTAAGGTCCACGGGTTTAATGTCTGAATAGCAATATCTTCAAAATAACTACTCTGTTAGTGGGTCGACACGGCTCTACAAGTATCCGCGAAGGTCCCGGGGTCCGCGGGCCCCGGGACTTTCTTGGATCAATATAAATACCACTTAATGACCGTCAGCTATCCTTCATTATTGTATAATTCTTGTTACAGGAGGAAAACCCACACAATCCAAAATCCAATGGCGGATCCAGTTCAGTTCACCAATACCGCAACCTCGGTTTCTCACAACTACTATCCACCTACCATATATCTACCCCAATATGTGGAGAATGAAAGCCCTGCAGTTTCGATAATTACTCAATTCGGCTGTCTATGGGCAGCCGTACTGGGAACAGCCTTGTTCATCATATGTCGCGTGCGACCGACTGCCAGTCCGTCAGACAAGCTTGCTTTCGTTTGGATGTGCCTGAGTAAGTTCTACATTCTCCTTGGCCAGATGCGAACTTTTGAGCATAAGGTCACTGATATACAAAAAAAAAGCGGGATTTATTCACTTATTTTTCGAGGCATACTTTGTTGTAAATCATAAAACACTTGCAAGCTCCCAAGAACTATTCGGCCAGCTATGGAAGGAATATTCTCTTTCCGATTCTCGTTATATGACATCCGATGCGTTCCTAGTTTCTATGGAGTTTATTACTGCAGTAGGCTCGCATATCTCTAGTCCGAGTATTGAATTTACCTGTTACTAACTACTTTGTTAGTTCGGTTGGGGCCCTCTTGCCTTCTGTATTGCATATTGTATTGCAGTACAGCATCCGGCACGTTATGCTCTGCAGCTTGTGGTTTCCGTGGGTCAGGTATATGGCGATGTCCTTTACTATGCAACGAGTTTGCTTGAAGTCTCGTACTGTCGACCAGAAAGATATTACTTTTGGTTCTATTACTTCTTCTTCAATTTCATCTGGATGCTTGTTGGTTGCTGTTCGTGTTTATTCTTCATGTGTGGCATTTAAGTTGCTGACATCTTTGTCTAGATTATGCGAACCAAAGCATTATGAAAATAACGAAGGCTTTCGCGAACCTTGAAGGCTGCTCACTCGAGAAGAAACAGACAAACTTCAAAACGGACGCTCCCCTTAAGTAAGGGGACTAATTTGGAAAGAAAGCAAATCCATTACACTTATGGAAAGAGCATTAGCATAACTTCTCGGTTCTTTCAGCGGTTACACGAGATGTTTTGCTCTTCCCTACAACCGATACGGGTGTTTAGCGTCCTTTTGAGTGTGCTTACCTCAACCGACTTCAAACAAGTCCATGTTCTCAGCCAATGCTCCTAGCATAAGCTGCTCTTGATAGAAGCACGAAGCACTGAATACTTGCTAGTCAACCCTTTTACTTGTTATACGTTCATTGCCTAAGGCACTAAGAAAATGCAACCCTGCAAATCAGATTAGGCTCGAGTAGACCCGTCAGCTGGGCCCCGGGGAGAACCTTGGAACTTGGGAACCTCCTCCTTGGCAGAGATGTTTGTTTATTCTTAATTGCAGTGGGTTATATTCAGGGTAATTGTATTAGAAGAGCAGCCAAAGGATCTATATGTACCTTGTATCATATCGCCGGGTAAATGGACAATGGAGAGGAGCTAGTCTTACTGATGATGTTGGGCAGGGTCTGCTATCTTCAGCCAACCCCTTGCAACGCAATTGGGGAGGTGCAATATTCACCAGTATAGGTGGACCGGGAAAAAGATCGCGGAGCCCTCGAAAAAGTCCACGCCCGTCCCAATGTAGGGGAGAAAAGAGCATCGGCGGCACCGCCATACTTGTTATACTCCTAGCACTGAAGCCCACGTCCGCGATAATGGCGCGGCAGCACTTACGCTTGGGGCAACTGGTGCATCATCCTACTACTTGTACTGTTCGGCATTGGCACCCTACCGCTGGTCCTCTCAATAGTTGCCAGCAAAACCCTGTCCGGCCAGCTAATCGGGAAGCTAGGCTACTACACCCCATCCCTTTACCATGGCCTCCTCGTGCCTGATTCCCCTCGGCGCCGGACTAATCTCTATCAAGCGCGTCGACACGAGCGCCGGTATATAGATCGGCTGCCAGATCATCCTAGGCTTCAGCATCGACTTAGGCATACAGCAAGCCGCCATCACTGTCTAGACCATCCTCAAGCCCCAAGACATCCCCGTCTGCGTCTCCCTCGTCTTCTTCTACCAGCAACTCGGCGGGGCCATCTTCGTCTCCGTCGGCGAGAACGTCTCCGGCCAGAAGTTCATCGCCGGTCTGACCCGTGTCATCGACGAAAACTATCGTCAACACCGGTGCCACCGGCCTACGCCGCATCGTCCCAGCTAAGGATTTACGTGCCGTCCTCGTCGAGTATAATGCAGCGCTGCACTAGGTGTTTATCATTAGCACCGTCATGGGTGCCTTTGCTCTCGAGTAGAAGATCGTCAAGGAAAGCAAGGGGGCCGGATGACGAGGAGGAGTAATGTGCCTCGTTAGCCCGCTTGGGGTTTGAATTACGGGTGTGCTCCGATATAGAGATGGACAGATGTAAGAGGGACTATATACAACCACGCACAGGAGCCTGTAGCGCTAAGCTACAATTAATAAAAGCCAATTTACATGAAATATCGAAGGAATAAACACAGTTTGGCGTGGTATTACTTCACAAGATCGCGGTGTCTCTACCTATTGTTTCTGGCCAACTAGATACCGCGCTAGCGTTAAGGTTTAGTGAGTAAAGAATTAATTCATCGAAATATAATCGAAATGGGATCGTGAAAGCGCTTTAGTCGTGGCCCTAGGTGTAAATGAAACAACAGGGCTATAATACCCCGGGCGGCCCTGGGGGTAGTCCAACTTCTTCTGCGAAGCGTCTTACAACTCGACCATCTCCCACTTCCATACTACGTTCTATCACACAACTCCCTCCTCTGCATCGTCGGTTTTTTCCCACTTGATATCTCGTTCTATCTTGTGACACACTCTCTCGCGGCCATGGCTTCAGGCCTTCTCAAGCCTCTAGCGGTATTTTGCACTCTGCACTCTCAACGATGCATAAAAGCTGTCAGGAACCTTGGCGATGCATGGCGTAGCCCTGCTGAAAAGCCTCTTTCCCAGTCTGAAGAAGGCTCTGCTCTGGTGGAAACCGACTTTGAACTTGTTTTGAAAATCTCGAATATACTGGAAGACTAACGCCAGTCGGCATCAACCGTTGTCGAAATATTAGCTCACAAGCCATCTATATCGCTATTGAACGTTTCATCTGAATCATCACCTAAGGCCTGAGGAAGGGGATTGTATATTAGAGGCTGAAAAGGTACTCTTCCTCGGTCTTAGGATCATACAATGCCTGGGCAGACATACACCGATAACTTCAGCGAAAGGCGCAATAAAACTGCAGACTACTACGCAGATGATTTTCTAACCGTCTCCGAACGAGGAGGTGCCTTGGAGCGTGGCGGGGTTGTTGTTTGCTTGGTGTATCACATGTAGTTATTTACACCCCAATTTTACCACTAGGCCAAAAAGGTGCACACCTCCTTTGTAAGGATAACTTGTGTATTTCTGTGCCGAGATCACATTTGTGCCGGTTATTCAAAGTACCTTCTGGAGAAAGGGAAGGAAGCCAGTGCGACTTTGCAATTTCTACAGGATCAAAGGAATATTTTAGCCGAAAGAAAGCCTATAGAATAGAGACTTCACTACCAACGAGTCCTTTACTCTGATACATGTCATCATCATAACTGTGTTCTTTTAATGTACTGGTGATCACTACTAAGCCTTTAGCAGGAGAACGTTAACCGCGTTGTACGAGGTCGTGATAGCCCTAGAACTGATCTTGCGAAGCGTAGTCTGGAAGCTGCAGCCATACAGACTCTCTAAAACACACAACTAGACAATTCATCAAAGGTCTCTTGCACAAATTATGCTTTTTGCAGTCTATACTCTAGCTGCAACATCAACCTTGGAATAAGCGGTGAAATATCTGAACAAATGACCACCAAAAAGGCCACTACGACTATCCTTGTCGATATAAAACTGAAAATTTCACACCGCCGTTTGGCTTATGTAGTCATTAATGTTGCATTCCTCCATCCAATATCCAATACGGTATTACTATCTCTTTCTCTTCTAACTATATTTTCTCTTGGCCTACAACTTGATAAGTAACCTAGGTATATGTAATATAGATGTCACTTTCGGCCCTATATATAAAGGCTAGAGACGGTAGGTAGTGTTATCGCTGTCGAGTGGCTAATGCTAGTTGATATTACTAATAACAAGAACTCGTTGGAGTGTATGTATACTACCTTAACTCACATAGTATTTAACAGCCCTCGTGTAGTTCTAGTATCGATTCTCATTTTTTATACTATAGAAATACAATACTCTGTTGTCATGAAACATGAATAATATTAGTTGGGATAGATCAGTGAGATCTACATTAACAGAGTTCTTCGTACTGAACAAAAACACGACAGATGGTAATGTATTTCTGCAGGGAATGCCAAATCCTCTCACATCCTTTCTATTTAACAATTGCTTGCCGTCTTTTCCGATCTCAGTATTTCTGCTCGCTCTATACCTCACCCAACCTCCCACTCAGCCAATAACCAAAGTAAATCCATTATCGTCACCCAGGTCCCTCATACTCTCAAAAATGACGAGACCTGATCGATATGAGTCAATCGTTCATTCCTACCAGGATGCCTACGCGAAGGACCCCGTCGTCCTGAAGTTCATCAACCGAGCCCTGGAATACCTGCCCCCCAAAGCCAACATCCTGGATTCCGGTTGCGGTACAGGAAATCCCGTTTCAATGGCCCTGAGCGACGCAGGGCACAAGGTGAAGGGCATCGACATCTCGCCAAGCATGATTGCCATGAGCAAGGAGAATGTGCCCTTGGGAACCTTTGATGTAGCCGACATGCGCACCTACCGACACCCAACCGAACAGCCCCTTGATGCCATCTTCAATATCCGCGCCTTGTTTGGCAAATACCGAGAGGATATCGAAGGCATAATACAGAATTGGGGAACTTGGCTGCAGAGTAATGGTCTCCTTTGCATGGTAGTCCTGGCGGCCGATGACTATGATCCAGCCAAGATTGTCCGCAGCCTCGATGCCGATGGACATGCTGTAACTGTCACAAGGAAGTTCATGGGAAAGGAAGGGCTGAACACCTTATTTTCTCGAGCTGGTTGGAGGAATATCTTGGCTCAAAATGGGTTTGAGATTGTAGATGAGAGGATGGAGATTTTCGTGCCACCTCCGGAGGTGGACTCCGATGATGCCCCGCAGTTTTGCTTTATTGCGCAGAAGCTATAGTACCGCCTTTTGGACAAATTTCGTTGTTTATGCCTTTTATTTGTGAAATGTTAGTCCTGATCATGCAATCTTGAGCCCTGCACCTCGTCCTGTAAAGTTTAACCTCAAGAATATTATCAATTTGGCATTTCGTCGCCAATATGCCGTGGGCTTAGGCCTACACGGGGCTCTCAGCATGTCTGTTCCAGTAGAATAGGCTATCATTCACTAAGTAGTCAGTTGCTGAGTAGTCTGTAATTAAAGGGTAATGTCCTTCTCGCATCCCGGGCAGTTTGATATAGATTGCGGAAATCAACACCGTTACGTTGGCAGAAGCTTTGAGACAGTTCTCACTTCGTGTATGCCTATATGACTGAGAAGGGCTATGTTAATGGGAGTCGAGACATTCTATGGCGGAGCTTTTTAGGTGATATTTTATTTTTAAAAAAAAAGGTGTCGCATTCAAGAGCTAGGTGCATACAGCAGAGAGTGGAAAAGGGAAACGATCACGGCCCCTCTGGGGGCTCCGACCCAGCAAGATTGCACTGCCTAAAAATTCTTATATCATCCGGTCTCAACGATCCCACAACTGTATGTAATACACCGTGGTTATTGAAAAGCACCATATCTCCCTCCTCCCAGTCATGTGCATATACATACTGCGGGCTGATTGCAGGACGTTGAAGACAGTAGATAACATCTCGAACCTGTTTTAAGTTGTCGATAATACTCCCGTCCTCGAGATGGATTTTGCGAATTGCACTTGGGTGGACCTGTAGAGATAGCTTACCAGTTACCGGATTCTTCCAGGCCATGGGTAGAATTTGAATCTTGGAAGGGTCTATAGGGGGTAGTTCGGATTCGGGCATTTCGAGGCCTTCGGTATATATGCTTAGACCGGTGGGGTGCACTTTGGCGGGTTTGCACCAGTTGAATCTATTCATCGGGTCAGCGGCTTTTTTTCTAGTTACAATTTGCATCTATGGGTAATAACGTACGGATGTGGCGCGTATTCAGCTTTGCTTGTGCGGACAAATTCCTGATCTTGCGGAGAAAGCATGTTGAACATATTCTCACCAGATATAAACGCTGTGGTTGCGAGAGATGCATCCAGCTCCTCTCCTGAACCATCATCGTATAATACTGTCTGGCGACGTCCTTGGGGCACTTTCACCGCCATAAGGGTAGTGACTTTGGGCGGATTGAGATCATACAACGCCGCATCAATATGCCAGCGATTGAAGCGGGTATATGCGTCACTTTTGTCCTCGGGAATCACTTCACGGTGAGAATTACGATGGTGAGGATGCCACAGCTTGATGTTGTGGAGGCCCATGAAAGAATCGACGAAGCCATGTCCCTTAATCTGGACTTGGGGCTGGTCGGGGACTCCCATGAAAAATTTGTGCATGTCATGACTACAGGTTTTGTCGTGGCCGTACGCTTCGGAGGACGGATCAAAACGTTTGGTCAGCTCGTATTGAGCTTTGGGGGAGAGATTCGGTAGATTTTTGAATAGAATAAGATGATGGTTATATAGAGCGTCACGAATGATGGCGAAGTCATCATCTATTCAATCGTTTAGCTGGGGTCTCACAATGTGTTGACAGTGGTCTATACCGGTCAGGTTCTCGAGGTCAATATTGTCGATTGTTACCCCGAAATCAACAGCGGACCTGGGCGCGTGTTTTAAAGGTCGGATGGATAGCATTGTTGTCACCTATGCTGCAAGGCATATGTGTATTTGTTTTGTAGGAATCTTGCTATTGTGAGGGTGGGAGAAGAAGAAGAGTATCCTCTGAAACCCTGTTTCGGGATGTCATTTAAAATACGCTAAGCAAATCAGACGTGTCAATTTCCAAGATGTTATTTCACTAATCTATCGTGCATGTTCGGCTCTTGAGCTGAAGCTGGACGTCAGCTGAAGGAACATAGTGGAACCTGTCGAATACCAAGTCCGAATACATGGTAGAAACCAGGTATTATGGATACCAGGCATCCATACAAAAGTGTATATTACAGTTTGTTCATCGAGGTCTGCACAGATTGTTGAAATAGCGGGGTTTGTCATTTTAGTTGTCGACATTGGTCATCTACCAGAAGGAACCGCTGATCATGCAAGATATGTCGATCGTATTTACCGCATTGTGGTAGGAAGTCTGGACTTTTAAGCTAATTAGTATTCTTCATGTTTTATACAAACGAGTACTGTCTATTATACTAATTACAGGATCTTTCTTCTGAAATCAGCAGTGAAGGAATGGCATATATAGATGGTATACGCCATACACCCATTAGCAGGTACATTGGGTGGTTATTCTTGGATACAGAATTACGCGCTTAGAATAGGGTTTAACGATTAACATTGATCTATCATGCCAGAAATTCAAGTGCTTGTCGACTCAAGTTTCACAACCTCATCAAGAGCTTTGGACATGGTCTGGATCAACTCTTCGCTGTCTTCCATCCCAACACTGATCCGA
The DNA here is from genome assembly GCF_028827395.1 of Penicillium hordei. NCBI lineage: Eukaryota > Fungi > Ascomycota > Eurotiomycetes > Eurotiales > Aspergillaceae > Penicillium > Penicillium hordei. Next base: position 108,159 of record NW_026623142.1, read on the forward strand.
ATAATATGCTGGGGCACTCCGTATTTAGGCACCTTGTCACGGTTCCAGTAATTTGCTAGCTGGACATAGGGGATGGCCAGTGTAAAATTGGTACCAAAGCTAGACCCCTTGCAGACATCTAGAACATTGTAGAATCGCTCTGCACTGCTGGGGTGGTGAAAGATAATGCTGAGGACATTACCATAGCCACCGCCTTTGCGAATGAGTCTCGTGTATAAATGAGCGGTTGGGTCAATAGAAGGGTAGTTCACTTGGGCAATGGAGGCGTGCTCTGTGAATAAGTTGACAAGAGGGAGCGTGTTCTGATTGCATTTCCTCACCCGCCAGGCAATGTCTTGGCAGTTATGCAAGAGCGTGCCGAGATCAAGAGGGAAATAGATGTTTTCGTAGTTGTTGGAGAGAACAGCGTGGATAGTACCGTAATAACGGGAGTTGGGATTAATGACCAGGCTAAATGTGTCAGATGAATTCACCCAATGGATGGGGGTTCAGAAACATACCTTCCTCCGGTCACATTGGAACCTCCACTGAAAGTTTTGGTCAAACTCGATATCATGACATCTACATAGGGGAGCGCATCTATATTGACGTAGCCAGCGACAGTGTCATCGCAGGCAACAATGAAGCCATATTGATCCGCTAAAGCGCGGATGCGGTGTAGATTTGGTGACGAGAGTTTGATATTACTGGGCAGCTCACAAAAGAGAGTGTGAATCCGTTGGCCGGATAGCAACATGCTCTCCAGCTGGTCCAATTCTTTTTCTGTCCCGTATTTAAACGACAGGACGTTCTTCCACGCTCCTTGTCGGAGTACCTCGACAGTTTCTGGGTACAGCCATCCGTACGCCGCCACCTGGGCGTGTGACTCCAGCGAGACCAAACTCTCCGACAGAGAATAAATTGCATTCATTCCAGTGGGGTAGAGAAACACATCCCTAGTTGCCACCGCAGACTGTCCTGGCTGCTCCGAAGTTGCTAACTGTGCAATGAAGGTCTGAATCACTTGCTTGTTTGCTTCTTCATTCTGCATCTGAGTCGAATACCCTGGCATCTGGCGATGGGATTCTATTTTCTTGGGCGCTGGAGTCCGCAGTTCAGGGTTCACGGCCTCGGATTTCAAGTAGTCAAAATTTTCGAGACAGAATGACGCATGACGCGTAGAAAGACCTGCTCCCGTATCACGCCAATAGCCCATAGCGGCCTTCTTCAGATCGTTGTGGAAAAGAACAGCAGAGAAATTGGCCCAATGCGCCCCAGTAATTTCTGGAGTGCTTAACTCTGCAGGTATAAGGAATCGAACCAACTCCAGTCCCAATTGCTTTTTCACAGACTCTGCATGGAGAAGGGAAGTGCATCCTTGACCAGTTTTGGGAGAGGGAAACACCATGCAACCGATGTTTTTGTCGGTGATTTGAAGCCGTTGCAATACAGCATCGGCAAGGTGACGGATTTGTTTATTGAGGTAAAAACTGTCCCCATGATCAACATTTTGATCATCTTTGATGTAACAGATTATTACTTACCGTGGATAGCTACATGACAGCTTCTCCAATACCCAGTCTTCTTTTCGTGATAGTCCAATGACCGAGTCCCAAGTTGGAAGAGACACGCTGACAGACTGACTCCCATCGATTAGACAGTGCTTCCCTTCCGGTTAGTTAGTCTATCTACTTACATGTGCATCATCAGAGGGAAACATATTTCCTTTTCCCAACGGCAACGCCTGAGGTACCATTGGAGGCATGCATGGCCGTGAGTCTATTCCAATGTCTCCCATTATGAATTATGACCTAAGGCTCAGCAAAATCGTCGTCAGTATAAATCTCTGAAATTAGGAACAAAGATATACTTCTGGGCGTGAATGTTGAGCCATGATCACTGCTCCTAATGTATTGCTTTTGCTTCTCGGTTTAGCTCCGACCACCAAGTATGCCGGGCAAATTAGGAGACAAGGCGGAGCTGAAAGCTCCTGCATGCAAGGTAAAACCATTAGGTAAAATCTTGAAGGTTCAAGCTGAAGGCTAATGAGATCTTCTGATGATTGGCACGTTAATTTGGTAAACATCAGGCATTGCAGATGCATGCTACATTGAAGATCATGTGTCGTACCCAGCGGTGTAGAGCGGGGGTTAAGAGCGATCTGCCGACTGGGGTCTGCAGAATTGATCTATCAAGCCTACCTACTTCCGAGGAGGTATCCATGGATAGGTTCTACCGATCGTAGACGTAGTGCTTCCCCGACAACCTTGGAATGCTAGAAATTACCTAATTGGACTAAGTGTGGATCCCGATGTCCCGAGATAAGTTACGCGTTTGTAAATTTCAACTCTTCTTACTTTCTCTTGTACGCAATCCGGTTGCCGGCGAGAGACTGGTAAGAAACATGTTTCTAGCTGCATATGTAGTAGGGTGCATATGTAGTAGTAGGTTACTATACAATAGTTCCTAGCTATTTAAATATACTAAGGTCTGTTTCCACACTCTCTACCCATAGGCATTACCTCCTAGTATAATGGTACTTGAAAGTTACCTTACGCTTGTGACCGTCGATCTTCTCCATTAGGACTAGTCCTTATTTTAGTGGAGCGATCGGTCTACTCCGTAGACAAGTCGATATCTATAACGTTACACATACGAAAGTGGTGATGCAGAGTACAATATAGAAGTTTAGAAGTGATCGACAGGCCTGATTGATCAAGTGCCATTAACTCATTAATGGTGTCATAATTTATGAATGATACAACATATTTACGAGGACAGAAGGAAATAATTATATGCATTTCGTAAATGCACACTATTGTATTGGTCTTGCATATTTGAGTCAGTCAGGTAGATTGAACCACAATTAAGAAGTCGTAATCCCTGACATCTCTCTTTTCATACTCAATACCTTTATTTTTTTCAAACGCCATGACTGTCACAACATTCCAGCCCCACGCCATGGCCGAGACCACTAAGCGTCTGCTTGCGCAACTCGCCAACGAAGGGCTGGTGAACATTCACTTACTGCCACCACCTCCTCAATCTCAGAAATGGTCATGTTTTTTGACTGCAGAAGGCAGCAACTCGACACGACGAGCAAAAGTGGACCTATTCTCTTTCTCGCCTCCCCTTAGTTCTCATCACTGGCGGCCGAATGATTTCAAACTCCCCGTCGTCTTCGACGGTTTAGACCATGAAGTTCAAGAAAATGATCCTGGAGCTGTGTTTGAATTCTTCGCGCCAGGGTTTGCATGTGATGAGCCAACGAAGGATGCGATTACTCGTGAACTACGCAATTGCGTATCCATGTCAAGTATGTATGTTAGTTCATAACCTTGTTAGTTAGTTTACTAATTGATACGAGGTAAATGGCTGGAGATTTCTGTCACCAAGCCAGTGCTAGATATTAATTCCTCGTTTCTGGAATGGGAAGCTTCCCTCATTCTAGGCCATCCGACTCACCCGGTATATCCACACTCAAAGCCAGATTTGATCAATACTTGCTAACTTGAATTACAGTTTCATCGGACATGCTTCGCTGATAATCTGGTAGAACCAGTTGGACCAGAGGATCTACCTGGTATGCTCAATCCGGGTATATCACTAGTCCTCATCCCGCGGTCTTCGATTCATATGTATGGACCATTCGAAGAGCTAACCCATTCTCTGGCCAAATGTTTGGGAGTTACTCCCCCAGTTTCTAATGACTTGGTTATAATACCTTGCCTTTCCCGACAACTACCAGCTGTTTTAAATTACTTCCCAGAGGCAGAGCACGTCAAGTCTGTCCCCGGTGCGGCAAAGGCGCACGCTGCTATCCGAACAGTCTCCATCACTGGTTATGAATTTGACGTGAAATTCTCTCTTGCATGCCAGATTACCTCGGCGCTACGAGTCCTACCGTGTTGGTCTGCAGCTGCAGCACCGGGTACAACTGCGTTGATGCAGGAGATTCTTCCAGAGGACCTATGGCTGTTCGGAGAGGTTGCTGCTGTGACTGGAAGTCAGGAAGACAAAAGTGAAGCTCGCCACTTGACATGTATTCTCAGGGAGAACCTAGTCCCAAAGGCACAAGAAAATGACGAGGCACTCATCCTGGTCTCGGCACTGATGGAAAAGCCATTAGGTAGTCAACAGACGTACGCAGAAATCTTGTTTGACCTGAAAACGATGACTGAAAAGAAGAAATGGTTCAGGCGGTTCGTTTTGTTTATTTCGAAGAATATTTACCTTGGCTGATATGGTAAATAGCTATATCAAATGCCTTCTGCGCCTTGGGTTGGATCCATTACTACGTCACAGTGTCGGATGCGAGCTTCATGCCCAGAATACCGTCGCTCGCATTTGTCGCAAGTCGAAGGCAATCAAGGGGTTCGCAATCCGAGACTTAGCCGGAGTGAAAATGCATGGGCCGACGCTAAAAAATCAGGGCTTTGATGTAGATGCTGGACTATGCACGGATGATCTCAACCAAGTGTGGAACAGGGTTCATCATGCACTTCTACAAAACAACATTGGCTACATGCTATATGCGCTCGGCCTGGAAGGTGCAGAAGATGGATGGGCTATTGTGCGGTCTACACTCTCCGAGGTTCTCGAGACGGACGCAGGTCCCGTCGGAAAGGAGATGTATCGCTACTTTACCAAAGAGACGATGCCTTTTAAAAGTTTCTTGGGAATGAGGATGGGTGCCTCATTCAGAAATGTAAGTGTACTTTATTGACAGAGCCAGCGATAGACTGACTGACTGGTGTAATAGTCAATGGTGATCGTTGAGAAAGAGATACCTAGTGTTCTCGCCAAAAGGTCGCCGTGGCTGCTTCAAATATCATTGAGTGGCACGCAGGATCCGCAACACCCCGTTCTGCCAGGGCAGGTTCACCCAGCAATTCGCATTCGTGAAAACAAGGAACTGCAGGAGAGATTGGCAGATTATGTTCGTCCGTATGGTGCACTTCCAGGAGCTACGAAAAGACTTAATCCCCACCCAGCACTCTTGCCATGGCAGTTTGTAAAAGAGTTGGAGACCTTCAACGAAGCACTCGTCACAGCTCTGAATAGCATTATCGAAAGGTGGTGGACGGACAAGGAGGCTGACTTCCCCAGCCGAATGCCACTAGAAACTCATGTCGAGGAGCTCTTGCAGTGGGTAGATAAGGCGACTACAGATGGTATCATACCATGCTTCCAAGACCACCAAGGCAATCTTCGACCAGATATCTTACTCCCAGTGACGAATCGGACAATCCCCGAATTTCGCGTCTGTGAAATCAACGGCCGGTTTCCGATCAGTTTCCTCCACTACGTCGCAACGGCCTATGAGGCACTAGCCGGCAGCACATGGGATACTCCCTTGATCGAACCAGCCACTAAATACAATGCACTTCAAGAGAGCCTTTTTGATTTGTTCGATTCGAATGGCCCCATTCACTTTGTCAAGGGAAGTCAAACCTTCCCGTCCGATAGCCCTCTATTCGGTCATATCGAAGAGCGAACCGGAGCAAGGCCGAGAACTGTCAGGCCTAGTGATCTTCGTCTGGTGCCTTGTGCAACTAGTAAAACCGGGTTTACCTTGTGCTGCGTCTGGGGTGCAGATCCCACGGTCAAAACTCCCCCTCAATCTCTGCTGGAAGTATGTGGTGAGATATTGGAACCAGTGCACATGGTGGGTCTGCAGCTTTACGACTTCGAACTCTTCTCTCTATCCCCCGAAATGGTGCGACACATTGCCGCGTGCTGCAGAAATGACCCCCGGAGCGTGTTCCTCGCCCACGATAAACGCATCTTGGGCATCATCCTCCAGGAGCTAGACAGCCTCGTGGATACACAACGGGTGTTGTCTCCTGCACAAGCACAGACTCTACGTGAGCATATAATCCCTACCATCCTCCCCGGCACAGCTGAGTTCAGAAACCTCCTCTGTCGCACCCACACCAACCCCGAGATAAAAGACCAGTATATAATCAAACCTGCCCGGGATGCTCGCGGAACTGGGATCCTGCTAGGGAGAAACCTTTCCACCGAGAAATGGCAGTCGATCTTAACCTCCATGGATAGCGAAGACATTCATTCGTTGGCGACCCAATATATGCTACAGCCAATGCTGAGTTTACGGTCGTTCGAATGGTTCTGGGACGAAGAGCGCCAAACCCGCAACAGTCGCTGCGTAGGCACATATTATTCTGTGAATGGACGTTTTATAGGATTGGGGATGTGGAGAACAGGGGATGTCTCGGAGGATGTGATTTCTGCTTCTACAAAGGACGCGACGTCTGTTTTATCCGTAGTTGCTCTTGATAGTTAAATAATCCCCCAAAATCTTTGTGGATAGAAATCTAGCATTGGTCCCATTGTGGCCCAATATCTTGATCAATTCAATTATGAACTATTCTTCATTTTGGCGTATGACAGTAGCTAGTCTTATTATTAAGCTTCTCATAATTATGCGATGTGGCGGTAGTAGGATGTAGAGGAGTTGCTAAATATAGCTAGAAATCTACTAAATAAACGTTATAAGAGTCTTTAGTACTACTCTATTGGTCCCATCGGAGTTGGCAAGGTCTAAGAGCAACGTAAGTGGCGGAGCTCGGGGATTCGGATGAATCAGAAAAATTCCTCACTAGATCAACCTTAGAAAGAGGTAAGAAACGACAAACATATAGGAGGATAGAGAGGACTAGACCTCCGCAAAGCCCATAAGTGGGCCCGACGCCTTAAGCCTATCTCGGCACTAACAAATCGGGCTCTGTAATCGCGATATTACAACCTTCTACTGATCGTATAAAGTTCAAATTAGAAAATCAAATTATGGAAACTGTATGAGTATATATTTCAATTTTAACCGAAATCTGACCGGTAAAAGTCGAGATATCGTAGAAAAGATGAATGTTGGTATTTTGATATTAGATATATATATATCTAGGATTTGTATAAGAGTACTATTACTTTAAGCCTCTGTAATTTTTAAATCATCTAAATCAACGTATTTTCTCGCGCTCTTAAACGTGATACTGAAATATAACTAGTAACTGATTCTAAATCGTCTAAATCAATAAAATATTACCTTAGGTATTATAGTTGGGAACGGTGCTAAATATAGGTTTAATAAAAAGAATTAAAAAAGGGGTTCAACTTTACTTAGTATCTCGATTTCTCGGCATGTTTACACTGTTTAGGACCCAAACCCCGGCCCATTTGCGGGTTGGGCTTTGGGCTTTGGGCTTTGGGGCTCTGGGGGCTCTGCGGAGGTCTAAAGAGGAAGCACGTACGAGGATAGCAAAAGGAGGAGAGTCAAACACTAATTGATAACGCCAAATCGGAAAAAACTTCCATCCAATATCCGATATGGTGTAGTGGCTAACATCGCCGTCTCTCACACGGCAGCCGGGGGTTCGATTCCCCCTATCGGAGTATCTTTTTTGTGTTCTTTTTTTCCTCTCACTAGTTTCGATCTTGTATCATAATGCCGTATGCCTTGTGACCATTTTTTTTGGGGTAATGCGAAGGTCATTGGTAGTTCCTGGTGGGATCCATGAGTCACCGAGACCGAGCCACAATCGCAATCTGAGTCATCGGCATCCTAAGGGCTGCGGCCTAAGCCTATCACTCGAAGCCGTAGGACACCACTCCGTTTATGACTATGCGTGAATCATTCTGATGTTTCACCCCCAGCTGCACAAGGCTGAGGCTCGCAAACGCGTAATCGAGATGGAGAAAAAAGGTGCCTGACCTGTGTCATTACGGTGACATATATATGTCAAACCAGCTTCGAGATTAGGTAGTGAAAAACAACTTGAAGATCCCGGTATTCTTGAACCATTAAAAAGCATGCCTTCAAATAACCCGAGCGAAACAAATGCCAATATGACTACGGGACAAGAGGCATCCCAATTCCCACCAGAGTCAACGATCTCGCATCGAAAGCGAGATCAGCGAAGTGTTTCGCCTGAGTATGACCCCAAGGCCGGCGAAAACAGACTACGCCCCGCTGGAGGTAGGTAATTAGGTCGAGAAATGTATATATCGCCATGTTTAACAATTTGACAACTTACAGATATCATCAATCGCATCACTTGGGATTCGGCGTTTGAACGCAGCAACTATGTCATTGGATTCGTGGACCGATTTGAAGGACAACTGGAAACCACCATGGGTAGTTGGAAGAAGGAGACCACCGACGAAGAATTCATTCCACAGCATCGGGTTTTGTATATCAGACACACCAATGGGGATATTGTTTGGGACAGAAGGAGACGTATTGACAAAATCTTTCTGAGTGGAAACTCGGCCTTCAGCGAATTGGCCTTTCTTGCCTGAAGTTGCACCTTTACACCTTTGCACCCTCGTACCTTCGTACCTTCCGTTTTTGTTTACTTTTCTGCCTCATCCCTTGGAAGGTCCCAAGGTCTACGGGTTCTTGTTGCTATCATAACGTTTCAACTTTCATCACCTCATTACTCAACCCCCCCCCCCCTTAAATGTCACATAAAATGGACCATTCCAAGAAGAAACCGTCTTTGCCTCGCTTGACCACCAACGTTCCCCTACTACAGAAACCCCCTAATGCATCGTGCAATGCTGTACCAAAATCTCTTGATGCCAGCGCACCCCCGATCGTCATTCCCGAGAGGCCAGCGAGAACTTCATCAATGTTCAAAGAGGAAAATCATGACGAGGAAAACATCGCGCCCGCCACACGTCTTGCCTCAGAGAGCATGCCTATCTATCTTTGCCAGAAAAGTGTGGACGATTCGCCGTTAACCAAGGTGAAAAAGTTGTACTACGAAGACGCATTTACGGCTCGTGGATCGCACAATTCCCCCAAGGACCGCGTAGCTCATGAATCTGTTGTTGTCGTTGAGCTCAAGACCAACACTAAAGTATGTGACGTGCTGACATCTGCTTGGTGATCACTCCCTGCTAATCCACCAACTAGGCAAAGGATGATACACCCAAGTTACTGTCGGATTTTGCCCACTTCCTTGCCCAGGTCTATCAGCGTCCGGAAACATCAATGCTAGTCACCATCGACCAGAATGCTGAGCTGCTTTTCGGAAATACCTCCGACTCGGCGTACCTGTTGAAGATCACGGCTCTCTCGAGTCTGATCGGACCGCTCACTAACCTCCGCAACACCGGCCTAATCCAGTCATCCATTCAAGAAATGTTTAGCATCGCCCCCGACAAAGGGGTGGTGATCTACACCCCAGCGAGCGAAGACAATCTTGCAACCAATGGGATGACCGCCAGGAGTGAGATCGACCGCCTCGAACGAATTGATTCTAGTAATAGTCCCTCGATCCTCAAGTCTATCTCGCGATCCATGAGTCGTCGCATAAAATCGAGCAGCGGCAACAGTGTTCCGAACTCCCTCACTTCAGTCATGAGCCCCGATGTCGCTAGCCCTGCTTCAACTTCGCCAGTCGCGTTTGCTTCACGTCAGGTCCCTCCGCCAAAGCCACATCAGACAGACGAAAAAGAGCTTATGGAGTCACCAAAGAGGGAATCAATCAAGCAGGTCTCATCCAAGGACGAGAAATGTGAACGAACCTTGAAGAAAAGAGAGAGCTTGAAAAGTTTTGTTAACCGTCGTTTGGGCGAATTGGGAGAGCTGACCATGACCACAAAGAAGCCATTCACAGCCACGAAGGGAAAGAAGGATTGACTTACAAGGGTCTGTTTGAGAATCACAAAGTGCAATGGGTGATGTATTTGATTGCGTTGGGTATCTTCTTAATAGGGATTCGGCATGTGGCTTCGCTGTATCAAACCATCCATGGATTCATTCTATATGATTATACCATGCATCCTTGGCCATACTGCATCGAGTCTTCCTCTTAGCACAAAACCAAGTTAGGTGACATCAATTTAGTGTGTATTTTCCCCTTTGCTTCCTTTATTTCCAAGGGGTCCGTGTAAGTATATCTTTTTTTCTGAAGTTGGTAAAGATGCGTTGTCTTGCGAGCTCCACGGGAGACCGTGATAGTTGGGACGATAAAACACCCAAATCTTGCTCCATTATGCTCTCTTAAACCCTTTCCCCCGATACTGTCCTCACTTCCCTCAACCCTTCTTAGGGAGCATGAGAAAATTCCAGTTTCTTCGTTTGGTTTCTCCATCTACCACAGAATATAATGTCTGACACAGGTGATAATCAGGTTGCAGCGATTGACTGCACTGACAGCGATGAGTCGTTGACCTTGATGACATCGTCTTTGCCTGCCGTCAGCTTTGTCCAGGAGACCCCCGGCGATCTGTTCGATGCCCCCAATGGCGCTGCTCTAATCCGTGAGAACCCCTTATTTAGCGACTGTTTATTTCCCCCACTAACGTTGTCAATGTAGATGCGTGCAACTGCCAGGGTGCCTGGGGTGCAGGCATTGCCCGTGCATTTCGTGAGCGGGTTGGTCGATCAATAACTCATTCACTTGATGCGACAATCTAGAGCTAATAAGACATGTTTTTTTTAGTATCCCGCCGCCTACGAGATCTATCGTAACCACTGTCTCGGTTATCGTGGTCACCCAGTCACCAACACCATCACCGACCTACGCGACGAGGACCCGCAGCCCTCTCTCGTTGTCAGCCGTCCCCTCGGTACCGCAGTCATGATTCCACCACAACAGAGTGACTTCCTCCTACATCGCCGTCGCCATTGGATAATCTGCCTCTTTACCTCGGAGTATTATGGCAGCCGCGTGGATTCGGAGGACATGATCGTCAACAGCACTTTTGCTGCCCTACAGGACCTGAGTGGACAGCTACAAGTTCTTTCCCAGCAGGCTTTAGAAACCGGTAATGAGCGACCCCAGAGACTTTACTCCAGCCGCTTCTGCACCGGCTTATTCAATGTCCCCTGGGAACGCATTTGTAAATTGATCGACACGGTCGGTCTTCATGTCAATGTGTACCACCCCTTTGAGGCTAGCAACCGCCGCGCTCGCCCCGTTCGCATGGCGCATCCCAGCGAGATTGGCCAGGATTAAGAGAATCAAGATATCTACTTCCTCTCCGTTAACAAGGGCTTTGGCTCGTGGGTTTCTACCTGGTGTGTTGAGGAGGAGCGAGGGTTTAATGCATCACTCTTCATTTTATGATGATACTTGAGACTAGTAACTGTGGAAAGCATGTACGTAACTTTGGAAAACGAAAAGCACAGAAAAGAAAAAAGAGAGAGAGAGCAAAGAAAAGCAAAAGAGCATCAAGCCTATCACAACTAGAAAAGTAGGGTCTCCCCTCATCACCTGACAGCGCGTACTGTAGATCGCGTCCGCGTTGGGGTGTTCCCCAATTTCACCGATATCCCCAATCACCCTCACCATTACTACTTGCGATTCCCCGTATCACCCATCGCATACCTGGATTACCTAGGATACCAAGATGCCCGGCGAACCTCAACCAGCTCAAAAGCGCCCACGTCTCCCCTTCAAACCTCCCAGTCGCACAACTAGCGCGGGACCATCCAGCTCCGTGTCGAAGGCCAAAGGAAAAGCGAAACAAACCAGCACAAAAGCTTCTGCGTCCACAACCATGCCCAAAACAACAAAGAGCAAACCCACGACTCAAAGCAAGTCTGCAACCCAGAGTAAATCTACAAGTATCGGGAAACGCCCCCGACCCGATTCTCCGGCAGCCAATGCCGCCTCCGAATCTGAATCTGAGTCCTACTCCAATGGAAGCCGCAGTCGCTCGCGCTCGCTCTCTCAAGAGCCGGACTATATCCTTGCTGAAATCACAACTACAAACCAAGCACAGGATGTGACGTCCAGCGACCCGAAAATACCTTCCAAACTGCTCACACGCTTGCTGCACCAGCATTTCCAGAATGAGAAGACCAAGGTCGCAAAAGATGCCAATAACGTTGTTGCCAAGTATATTGATATTTTTGTGAGGGAAGCCATCGCCCGATCTGCTTATGAGAGGACCGAGTCAGATGGAAATACCGGTGGCAGAAGTCTTGGGGACGGGTTCCTCGAAGTAAGTCTTCATTATTTTATCCTCTAATTGCCGTATCCTGGGTATTCTGATCGGTGCTATAGGTTGAAGATCTTGAGAAAATGGCCCCACAGCTCACGATGGATTTCTAGCCCATGCATCTCCTCTACAAAGGGTCACGGCGTTGGTTCAAATTCATTATGCATTATGGCTCATTGTTTATTGTTCAAGATACCACATAATCAGCAAAATGCATGCAACACTTCTAATCCAAACATCTTCAAACGCAATAGGCCTGCAAGAGTGAAACATCTCTCGGGTTCATATACTCAGGTGGCTTTCCCACGGTATGATCCTCCACAAAGGGCGGCACAGCCCCGAAACCATTTGCATTGTGAAACAGTGCAATATCTCGGTTCACCCTTTTCGACAACCACGCGTTCGCCACATAGGCCGTGTTCTTTTTACTAAGATGAACTACAGCAACGGGGAGCTTGTTCTGCTCGGGCAGATGGCCGAGCTTGGCGTCATAGGTCGTGTGGCAAATGTCGAAGACGAAGAATACTCGCGTTCGCCACTTTTGAGCTGCCACTAGCTTTGTTGCTGGGCGAGCTTCTTGTGGAATGTACAGATGGCTTGATTTGAGGAGGCGGATGGCTTTTGGTAGGAGGGCCTCTGGGTTGTTCTGGGCTTTGGATATCTGAGAACTCCGCTGCGAGACGATGACTAGGACTCGAAGAGGGTTTCCCTGGGACATTGTGGACTGGAGATGTGAGGAGTAGTCCCTTGAGAGGTTTGCCTGGATGAGTTCTTACCGAGATAGACAAGACTGAAGGTTAGGATTGTCTCTACGCCTTTTCAGTAATTCCTAGAGAGCGCACTCCTACATATGGAGATTGTTCAGGATCCTCGAGCACAGATTAAATATCTTTTTTTTTCGCCTCTACAGCTAGGAGACATATGGGGGCAAAGTCGGTGTCTCACCTGGACTAGATCATAACCTCCCAATGGCCCGACAGTCCGGTCGTTCAAATCAGAACATATTCCAGGGGATGATCATCTGTCACATTGTACAGAAGATGCTGACAGCTAAGTACAAGGGTCTTGCTTCAGCTGGATATCAACGCTGCCGGGTACCTGGTGACTGGGTTGAGAGGCGGGATGAGACTCGTGTGTCAGTCTGACATCAAATAATGTACAACGTAGCAAGCCTGCAGTATGCATCGGAGATGATAAAATAAAAGCCGGAGAGGGGGAAGATCAAGAATCTAGTTTGATTTGAACGAAAGCTGGATGTCACCAAGAATGTTGTAGTTGATAGTCGACGGAAGGCGGTGGCTAGCGGGATTTCCCCCGCGCGTGTTTTGTTCCTTCACCACTTCAAGCTCAGCCCGCCGAGGCCAATCTTTTCGCGATGGATGACGCGACGACATCTTTGCTCACTGAGCACTTCAGTTACACACCCTTGGTACGTAAATCGAGACTGATACGCATTGACTCGTGCTGCACGCGCGACCTGCGATCTGCAACCTGCGACTCACCCCTTGCAACTAGGAATATCGCTGACAGTTCCCTAGTCTCTCATAGATGACATTATCAACTCCATCAACAACCTGATCTATCAAGCGATCTCTAGCTTAGAGTCCGGACTCCTCAATACGCCGCCTGAACGACTCGGTTTCTCCCATGACAGCAGTGGACCTAGCATCGCGGAAACAGACGAGGATGGCAATGTCGTTTATCCCGAGGCAAAGCTAGAGATCGAGAATGGACTGCATCAGCTAGAGACGCTGCTAGAGGCCAATGTTGATAAGGCCTTCGATAAGTTTGAGATCTATGTGCTACGCAACATTCTCACGGTGCCCGGGGACTTGCTCTCTTGGGTACGGCTGAAGCATTACGAGGTATGTGGAGTCATTCATAGATTTCTAGACCTAAGATTTCTAGAAGTTTTGGAACAGGAGAGATACTAATGTCCATTGTGCTAGGGTCTCTCTTTCGGATCTTCGCCCGATACGCCGACGCCAGAAACCATACATGCGCAACGCAAGAAGTTGTTCGAGACAAAGAAACTGAACCGGTCCCTAAAAGAGGAACGCGCTCGAAATGACGCGGTCATCTCACAACTACAATCTATTCTGTCGACAGTCGAAACAGCCAAGGCAGACGGCGTGTCCAAGACGGTCGAAAAGATACCAGTGGATTTGTCCTTCTTGACCTCTACCCCAGCTGCGCGCCAACTTCGTGTTGGTGTGGATGCTGGACCGAATGCTAAACCCACGCCTCTTACAACCAACACTACTTTCATTCTCTCGCAGCTGCCCGCGTTGCAGACGACACTTGAGCAGCTCCGGCCGAGACTGGCAGCTCTGCCCAATGCAACGGTGCCAATGGAAACTAAGTCCAAGAGAGACGAGAGAAAGGAATACATCGAGAGCAGAATTCGACTCCATCTCGAGCGAGCTGGTCAGCTTGCTATGGGTAACGATGGAAATCCAGTGGTCGCAGGTCGCAGAATCGACATCAGAGAGGCCCACGCCCTTGAAAGTGTGGCAAACATGCTTACGCAAGACAAGTCTGTGTAAGGGGATGTGCATGTGAGAAAACAAGGGTTTGTTCCTACGACTATTATTGAATATGTACTGGTCGGGTTACTAAGACCAAGTGATGCTCCATGTCTCTTGGGTCTTTCTGAAGGGGACCACGTCAATCTTGTCTGACTGGAGGATCTCTGAGATCTTCTCGCCCTTTCTCTCGATGGTGATGAATTCCTTCTGCTCCTCCGGGAGGCCATAGAAGGCCCGTCCGAACTTGCTCATGAAACCCTCGACAATTTCTAGCGTGATCTCATCCTCTTCGAGGACACCGTTATCACAGGCCTGCTCAAAGGCATCAAACACGACCTGAGTGGTGTATGGTTGGGTGAAGACGCCGGCAGCGATCTTCTCGCCGCCACGCTTGGATGCCGCAGGGTGCGGGGCGCTGTCAGAGCCGAAGAAGAACTTAGGGTTTCCTGAAACAGCAGCACGGAGAAGGGCATCCCGGTCGGCTGGAGTCTTAGCAACGGGTTTGCAGAAGCAGAATGGGTCGCCGGCCCATGAGTCGATAATAATGGATAGGTGATGAGCAGTGATGGTACCAGAAACCGTAGGACCGCACTTCTTCACAGCCTCCACAGCCGCAGCAGTGGTACAGTGCTCCAAAATGATGCGCAGCTTGGGGAACTTGGAGTGCAGCTCAAAGAGCTTGGGAATGAATCGCTCCTCCGCGGACAACACTGTCACGTCACCTCCAGAAGGACTTTCTCCGTGCAGATTCAAAATCATATTTTGTCGTTCCATTTCCTCGAAAACGGGGTAGAATTGCGTGTAGTCGACCACGCCGGAAGAGGAGTTGGTCGTCACACCAGCTGGGTAACTCTTGACACCAACAATGCCGCGCTTCTTGGCTTCAATGATGGTCTCCGGGGTCACGGTCTCGTGCAGATACAGCGACATAAGGAAGTTGACATTCGGCTCAAGGGCTTGGAGGCGCTTCTGGTAGTCCAGAGCACGGTCGACGGTCGTGATAGGTGGCACAAGGTTGGGCTATTGAGTGTATTAGACATAGCTCTAAAGACAGGATTTGTTTCCCCAATAAAGAAATTCCCCTTACCATAACGAAAACGGTATTCACACCACCCTGTCGGATAGTGGGAGTCACCAAATCCATCATTGGACCCTCACGAAGATGGACTATCTTTGGTCAGCCTGCATCTATTAATTTCCCGGAATTGCTTAGTACCATGGAAGTCGGCCGAGGCGGGGAGTTTTACTCCCTGCAGCTTAGAGAGAGGCATGATGAATTCCAAATCAAAACCAAGCTCTAATTGCAATTATATCTCTCTGATATGGTATGTTTCAAAGAGAAAGTTGGATCTTCACTTTTGCCCCGCCATTTCTGAAAAGTTCTGCCGATGGCGGTGGCGACCCCACGAGCCAGTTAGTTACTTGGGATTTCGATTCTTCAGTTCTTCGACTCTTCGACACTTTGACACTTTAGATTCTTGGAAATGAAAATCATACAAAGACTCAGAGAGGTGAGATATGTAACCATAAGAAGCTAGGTTGATTTGAAAATAGAAAACCCAATCTTACCTGCGTCATTCTCCCCGCACGGACTACTTTCGACTTTCGATGCACTTACTATGTACAGTTGCACGTCTAGCGTAGTACTTGAGGAGAAATATTGATACACAAAGACCAAGGTCTAGATCCATCCAGGGAATACGAGAATGCCTCGAATAAACAAGACAAGGATACGGTGTTCCTGAATCACCCTTGCCGCTGGTGGCCCCCCAGGCACAATGCTCGGCGCTTTCGCCATCACCTATCACAGGTCACCATGACCACCCTCGGAGAAAACTAGATTTTCCAAGAGACAAATGAGATTGAGATCTGTTCTTCAATAAGGTCGATGCAAACCCCGCTCAGACTCTATCTTTGGCTCTACTAGGCGCTTCGTTGGTGCTTGTTCCCTGATGTGTCTGCCAAGGCTGCATTCTGGCGCCCAGGCAATTATGCTCCGGGGATGTATGTTGTACAGGTCCAAGTTGCAGGGCCACTGTTTACAATTCTAGACAGTCCTGCAAATTTGACCCAGAGCCCCAGGCGAATCAGCGCGGTCGGTTTCCTATCGAGGCGCTCTGCATGGCTATATGCAGTAATATGGGCTGATTATCATTTTCGGGATACGCGCCCATTCGGTAGTTACTTCTGTGATAACACTAACTAGTTAACTATCGCTTGCTAAGGTAGTTCCTGGATCAATCTTAGGACTATGTTTCCACGAATATACATATCCCAGCTGGTATCCCTTAATTATCATTTGAGACAAGAGTCTGAACATAGTACCTGCCTTTTCTTTTTTCTTTCTTTTTCTTTATCATTGCCCCGGAGGGGTTCTTCGTTCTTTGATATCCACTTCAAGGATTACCCTTGCTGGCAAGGTCATTAGCAGTTACACGCACTCTCCTTCAACCCCTCTCTCTAGCATATCACGGAAGCCCAACGACACTCCATCATGACCTCAAACTCGTCCCTCACCGGATCAGGCGGTGCTTATTCTTCAGACATGGAGGAATCAAACTTTTTAAAACACAATCGTGTCATTCACTTTGCACGGCTTGGTCTATCTTTCTTGATTTTTGGCGTTGCTATTGCCGTCATCGCGTGCGAAGCCCCACCCTTGCGGCATTATAAGAACACCTCCCAGTGGGCGAGTGCTGGTCTCGCACTGTGGCCTTTGAACTTTGACCTCCGTCCAACAATCGCCGCTATTTCCTGTGGCTGTATAATCACCATCTTGAACTTGGTGTATATTGCCGCTGCGCTTCTACCATCGGTGAGTCTTACACCCGTCCCATCGTGTGACTACCCTTGATACCATGTACTAACGCCCTTCTAGCCCCATTCCCGTATCAAGTCACTTAATATCTATGCCTCAGCCTCAGCCATCACAGGCTTTTCAACCGCCCTGGTCGGAATCCTATTCATAATCTACCTACCATCTTCGGATTACCCAGCAGGGTTCAGCAAAAACGAAACCCTCCACAGCTGGACCTGCAAGTGGAAATCTGGAACAAGCAGCACTAACACACCCCGTCACTTTGATAGTGACTGCGCCAATACTCGTGCTGGCTTTGTGTTGCTGTGTGTACTTCTTGGAATGGAGGTGTTGATGGGACTCGTTGCTGCTGTTGGCACGTGGTTCCAGCGCGATGTTTCTCGTCGTCGGGCAGAGCAATTCCAACTTGAGACGTTGGAGATTGCTACTAAGCAGGTGTATCGCAATTGAGTGAATAATTTAGGCAGGATTTAGGTGCTGTGTAAGCGTGGCGTTGGGTTGCTGATCTATATGTATGAATCTATGGTTGCCGTGCTGGATGGAAGGGATGTATTCTGGTTATTTATGTTGGGGATTGATTTGTTATATTTGTTATCATTATAATTTATATTGCAGAACAAATATTCCAAAGTCAATGTCATTCCATCCAATAATCATGTAGACTCACCCGAGACTCGTAAACTCTTCCTCCGGGGGCCAACCGTCTCAAAATGTAGCTCCTATCCCTAAAATCACAAGAGCCATCCAACTACCAGCATCATTCACAACTCCAGCTCCCTCTGATGGACTGGTTGACTTCTCATTCCCAGTCAAAGCTTTGGTCGGTCCGGCAGTAGTAGACGAGCTGTCACCAATGGTTAGACTAGCATCTATGTCGGTTGATTGTGCGGCATTCGATCCAGGCAGAGTCCATGATGGTGCGACGGTGGTCTCTCCTTGGTCATATGCATTCGCGGTAGCGCAATCATTTATGCTGAGTTGTTTGGCTGCGAACGAATCCGGGTCATCATCAGAGCAGTCTACGTAACAGCTGTTCAATGATGTTAATACTGCGAGGTTGGAAGGTATAGATACCTCATTGAGGAATTGCAAGAGCCAGACAGAAGGTCTACTCACTTGGCAATGTTTGCAGCACCCGAGCACTTACAGTCCCAATCACTCGAGGCACACTTTGCGAGTCCCCGTTTCATGATCGCGACGCAAGAATCTACAACTCTGTTGATTATGAGAAATGAATCTTAAACAGCAAATTGTTGGTACTTAGAGTCTTATAGGCTTACTTTTGGGAAGCGCAGTTTGGATTGCCGCTTGTGCTTGCCGATGTGGGTGTCGCATCTTGAGCGGTGATGAGGGTAGCTGATGCAGCAAATAGGAGGGAGACATGAGTAGTAAAGAAATGCATCTTGATATTGAAGAAGCCTATATTAAAGAATAAAGGGACTTAAATGCGAATAATATGCGAATAATATGCGTCCTGATAGGTATGAGTCGATGGGATTTAAAGTTCAAGCAGATTCACTCAAGGCCTTATATCAGGGGTGAAAGCTTGGATTCTGAATGTTACATTCATCTTAAAGGCAATGAAACCGTTGAGCCCTCTTTTAAGGCCATGTCTATTCCCGGCACATAGGAGGGGGATCTGAAGAAGCTCCCACGTGGAAATGTGTTGCAGGGTCCACATTCTTAGCTAGGCAGCATATATTCTTCCTATTTTCCAGAAAAGCTGAACGTATTGAGTGAGAAAGGTTGAATAAACCAACTATAAAATATATATGTATCATTCCTTGCGTGTGCCGGGTTAGTAAAAAGACCTATACAACAAGTTCGATTGTAGAGATAAAGATCCGAACCAGAAGAAGACAATTTGGCCCAAAGCGGTATTCCTCTGGGTCAAACAAGCTTGTGAGTTACCATGGAAGGTGATAATGAAGTGCTTTTTCGACATCATAACTACCTCTGATGTCGCATTCTAGAGGTTGGGGTTGCATTCCTCGAAACCCCTTGGCCAATGGTGAGGGACTAGAGCCGCATTAGGAATGTACAAGTCTCCACTACATTATATATGGAACTGACTACGTACAAGTTCCTATGAATATAGCTAGTATAATATTAGTCTTACAATAGAAAGCAGTTCCTCGTACATCCTTCATCGATATCTTCTCCATTCCAGACTTGGAAATCCTTTCTTGACTTCATACGCCAATGTCTACTATAATAGAAATTAATAGAGATATAGTAGTGTACTCCGCAATTTCTATATCACGAGGTCAGTGTACATTGCACCTGCCATAAGCTAGTTAATAGTAATCCCACACTCAAAACCTCACTTCTACAGATACATTTCAAACTGCCAAACGGTTACCATCAACTACACAATGGAACACCTATTTTCTTCATGGAATGCTCCAGATTTGACCGCCACATGGTGCCCAGGTGGAGGGAAAGGCTACATTACATGCCTTAGGCTGCCCCCTTTAGAGACTGTGAGTGAGCATGAAAATATATGGTTCTTGAACAACAGTTAATTGATTGCATGAATAGAATAGCCACCGCGAAGTTATCATTATAGACAAATGTAGCTTCTTACACCTTCTTTCATTTTCTAATTACTTTTACTACTTATTGCGAAGATGGCACTCCTCGGTCCTAGAGGCCTTAGGCAAAGCTATCTTCGCAAGATAGCCGATTGCTCGACCATTATAGCCATCCTTTTGAGCCGCGAAAGTGCCCTGGCAGAGTTGCTAAAGGTCAATCACATCTACAAGCAGTATAATCATGGGAGAAGACGAATAACCAGGAGGGTCCTCGCCCTCACCCTCACCCTCATACTACTTATCCTTGCTACTTATCCTTGTTGCCCTCGTCCTCGTCACCTTGAAGTCCAGGGCATTAAACCACAACTAAATAGATGTATTCTTCAAGCCATCATCAAGACCCTTTCAATGTCAGTGTCCCCGTTGTATATCCTGGGCTAGTAATAATCTCAGCTTCCGCTGGAGAAATGACTGCTTTTCCTATTTACTTCCGGCTCTTTCTCCTAATAATATCGCCGTCAACATCACTCGGCGCTTTCGGTCAGAATGTATATAGCCTGGGAGAGTGATAGGGAATTAGATAACCAGAGCTGGAATAAGCTGACCTTGGATAGATTCAGAGGGCGCCAATATGTATTTCAAATATGATGTATCTTGAACAGAAACGGTAAGAGAAGGGCGACAATGGCTCTAATGAGCCGCGATGAGCAAACGCCCACGTCCTTTTAAATTTCCCTTTCTGTTTCGGCCCACAACTCTCCCTCGTCGCCTCACACTGCTGTGAAGTTCCACAGCGAATCAGTCTGGCGCATTTCTTTCTTTCTTTCTTTCATCTCTTTGTCAAGAAATGAGCGAGCAACTTCCCCCGTCTGGCCCCGGTGGTGGCAGACATGACGTTGGCAGCACTGCTCAGCGCCGCCGCAAGGAAGCCTGGCGCTCTATGCACCGTGTAAGCTTAGTGGACACACCATTGACCGTTGAAAATGTCTGCAGAGCAATACTGATATTACTCACAGCAAAATGCCCCCCAAGTCGCTGCCCAAACTGCTCACGACGCTCGCATCGCTGCGCTGATCGTGCGGGCTGTTCAGCACCAGGTCGACGTATGTTATGACTTCAATTTCCTGCTTTTCATCCAGCCCGACATTCGGAGGGACTATACTGATACCACTTATAGCAAGAGGGATTTCAACCTTCTGCTGCTCGTGATGCCCGTGCTGCCGAGCTTACTGTTCGTGCAATCGAGGCACAAGTGAACCTAAGAATAGAGGTAAGAATTACCCCCATTCCCCTATTTTTCAGACCAGACCTTCTTTCAGGATGGTGGCATTGGCCATGATATCTGACGTGCATGGTCCACATAGCAGGATTTCGGTGCACGTGGTGGCTCAGTCCGTGGGGACCAGTTCCGGGGCCGAGGTCGAGGCCAAGGCCGTGGTGATATGCAGGGCGGCCATCATGGTCGTGGCGGCGGCGGCGGCGGCGGCCGTGATGCTACTCGTGAAGGTGGCCGTGGCGGATATAACCGCAGGGGTAGTTACGGTGCTGCCTACCGCGCTGGAGTGGTTGACGCCGGCCGGCAAAACCCCCCTAGTGACCAAGTTCGTATCCACCAACACTCCGGCCATCAAGTCGTCCGCGGGGTGGCCCCAACTGGACCCCGGTCGTGGACCAGACACCAAACTCGTCTGGAAGATATGGCAGGTAAGAGTAATTTGCTTCTCTAACCCAACATCCAATGCTTTCTTTCTCAATGGCTTTGACCATGTTTTCTGGTCGATACTCATGCCTCCATTCCTATATCATCACCATGCATTGATCACACGATACTGAATTATACTGACCGTCATATGTGCTATAGATGCTGACGCCCCGTAAGGGCATGCGGTTTCGGTGCGGCGCCCCTTTGGGGCTGAATCTCAATTACTCGATGGATTTTTTTTGGCTTTGGCCTAAGAGGAATAGCCCGCTAAGGGCTCTGTTTCTCGGGCCATTGCTGTCTGTTTCAGGGAGGCTTTTTTCTTCTCTGTTCTTCTATCGAAACATGAATGTTATCTCTTTCGCTCATCATGGGCAATTCAATCATTTACCAATTCTCTCTTGACTCATTTATATATCCAAATAATTCTCCTACCAGTATTTCAAAGATGCCATCAAGCGCCTTCCCAGATGATCTTGGGAAATGCTACTATTGCTGGCCCCGTCGTCAACCCTTTACCCCGTTCTCATACTATCCACGAGCTAGTCCCATATAACCCTCAAGGGAGTAGCGGGTCTGGGACCTTACGTCTCTCGACCAGAATTCGTGACTTAAACGATGGACGTCTAGGGCCGTACGCATTTTGGCATTCGGACTGCAAATAATGTGGAAAATTTTGTGCTTCTTTCAGAAGCGCCACCTGTAATAGCAGTATAGGCGGTCTCTAGAGATGAGATGCGTGATTTAAGAGAGATTGTTTCACCCATACTTGTTAGAATCTATATCATTGATAAATGGGCAAGGGGCGTCTGGAAGTTGAAGATGACGAACATACATCGCCGCGATACCGCCTTTGGCAGAAATTCATCTTACGTTGTTGCGCCTTGCTCTGGATCTCTTTTGATAAGTCCAGACACCCAAAATCTTTTGCAAATGTCAAACCCTACTCTGCCAGAAAATCAGGACCTTGATGAGGAGTCCTATGACTCCGCCGAGGATGAAGATTTCGAGCTAGACGCAGCACCAGACGACTCCGACTTATCTTCCGATGCCGACGAGGCCGCAGAACCCGCAAAGAAGAAGCGAAAGACAGTCACCCAATCTCAGCTCCCGAAGGATGCAGAACTCGACTCTGGAGATGAGGCCACAATCAGAAAAGCGAGGGAGAAGAAAGAGAAGAAGACCAAGGGAAAGAAGACCAAGGGCAAACGCGCGCGCGATAGCGACGAGGACGATGGCGACATTGACATGGACGACGATGAAGGGGGAACAGGGGGATTTGTGCGAACACGCGCAATGAAACAGCAAATGTGAGATTTTTGTGCTAGCCAATGTTTTTTGACTTATTATCAGGTTCTAACCCGCGGTTCCCGAGCAGACAAGAAGAACAGCGCAAACCGCTGGCTAGGATCGACGGCGCGACCGTGGACGTGAATGCCCTATGGGAGCAGATGAATGCGCCCCAAGGACAATCCGGCTTGCAGCCACCCCAGACCCAGCAGATACCCGAATCTGTCCCCGAACCTGAACCAACGAAAGAACCGGACCAGGGTACCAGAGATGCGGAATACAAAATCGGCCATACTGCACACGCTGACCAGATGATCAAGATCAAGCGCACCTACAAGTTTGCGGGAGAATGGATCACCGAGGAGAAAGTTGTGCCCAAACACTCGGCGGAGGCTAAAGCGTTTTTGTCGAGTGGGGAGAATGTCGAATACACCGATGAGGATGCCGCAGCCGCAAACACCGCTCGTAACCTTCGGCGACCTCTTCGCAAGATCTCGCGATTCGACCCTAACCCGACCGGCACGATTAAGAAGAGCTGGGAGAAGCAACTCGTTACCGACAAGGACGCGCGCGGACCCAAAATCAACACCGTTGAGAAGTCACGACTCGACTGGGCTTCGTACGTCGACTCGGCGGGTATCAAAGACGAGCTGCGCACGCATAGCAAAGCCAAGGAGGGATATATCGGTCGCATGGATTTCTTGGGTCGTATGGAAGACAAGAGGGAAAACGAACGGCGGGCTGCACGGCTCAAGGGCATATGAAAACAGTTCTCGTGCGCTCTCTACCCGAACTTCCTTCCGGTGTCAAAAACACCCTCCATCCCGCTGCGTGCTACAACAAGCACGTAGCTCTACACAGAGTCGTGTTATTGCGGCACTCTCTGCAACCCTTGTATTAGCCTACTTTGAGCAACGGCTCGCTCGACTCCGATTTAAAGGGTGAGCTCTCGACCTCCAACCCCCATCCGCGTCACCGGTGCCCAAAAATTACGGTGCGCCCCATGTCCACTACAAGGCTAGGATGCATTCTCGGGAATGGCTAAAATACTTGCCCCAAACTTCAAGGCTGAACACGATCATGTGCTCAACGACCCTGCAGTATCACCACCGATATACATTTATAGCCAGTGAAATGTTATGGTCAATAAACGATCATCATCGTATCAGATTAACGAGAATTCGAATCTGTATCAACATGTACCATAGCTAATCCAAAGATACCATTTCAGCACACATTGTGCAAATCAATAACAATCATCACTAAGACATATCAAGCCCTGTTCCCTATTTACTTGGGCACATACTTAATGCCAGTCTTTGGGCAGCCAGAAGTAGTGACTAAAAAAAAAACCAAGATATCAGTAAAGATCCCACCAAAAAGCAAACGATAAAACTTACGCGTATCAACAGCCTTGTATGTTCCATCAATGGCATTGCCCTTAACGTTGTAGAAATACCAAACCTGGTTCAACTTGCCACTAGAGCAGCCAAGGTAAACCGACGCGCCATGCATGGTAGTAAGAGCCTCCTGGATCGCGCTGAGAGTGTAGGTCTTGGATGTACTCGGGGTAATGCCAGCAGTGGCGAGAGCCTGGGAGATAGTCAGAAACGAACAGCACATATTATGAAAGGCAGAGAGGGGGACATACCTTGTACGTATCCAAACTCTTGAACAAATCAACCGTCTTCTGGAAGAAATCACCCACTTCCTCCTGCGCCTTGTAACTGGAATAGCAGCTGGGATCGATCGTGTTGACGCAAGTACCGTGCTTGCTCCACTCGTGCGACCAGAAGCTCTCGTTCTCGCCGTTGATGTCGACCCAATACTCATCCATGTAGTCGACGAGGTCACCGAGGTCCTGGTCCTGCAGGATGGCTGTGATGTTGGAGTAAGCGCGCTCCGAGTCACAGCTCGACTGGTATGTGCCGTCGCAGTTGTCGGGCCTGGAGGGAGTGGTTAGTCTACGACCCCGGGTATTTATAGGGGATATAGATCTGATTGGGATATTAATGTTACATACCACAGTCCGTGGATGGTCCATGAGTCGTCGGGACCAGTTGATGGGCTGGTATCCCAGAATTGAGTCTGGAGGAGGGCACCACCTGGGTAGTTGAAGCAACAGGTTGGCTCTGTGGAGGAGCTCGCGCAGCTAAAGGCGGTGCTGCTGGCACAGGTTTCAAGGCTGGCGGTTGTGCCAGTGATTAGGCCCATGGCTGCTAGGGCGAGCATGCCCTTTGGGGATTGGGATTGGAACATTTTTTTTTTTTTCTTCAAGATTGAATTGAGAAGGAATTGTTGAGCTGAATGAAGAGATGTAAGGGGATCATCGAATGGTTTTATGTTTTAGTCCAGAGATCATCTTCGGTGTAAACATCGTCAGGCACATAGCCAATTGTAGCACATGCATCGATAAGAAGACGCTGATTTGTTCTCGGATGTCGCCGGTACACCTATCATCTCGAAGAAGTACTATAAAGGAGAGCAGTGCTAGTCGAAGTAGGCGACGATCATCGAGCGGGGCAAGTTGAGTGGTGGACTTTTCTCCCTTTTCTCCAATGACAAGACAGAAATACACAACGCACTCCAGCGCTAAATCATTGTCCGACGGTTTTCGTCTGCAGTAGACTGACGAAACACCTTTTGAGGTTGCATCGACCGGGCTACTCCTTCGGATCTCCGACTGTTAATTCAAGTTGATTCAAGTTGATTCGACCCTCGCAAGATTAAACCCGCTGATCGCCCAACCCTGACAAACCAGAGTGCTTAGCCCATGGGTCTTGGACAGTTTTATCTGAAAGCTGGTATTGCTTCGCTTAGAAGACAATGGTTGCTGCGGATATCTCTGTGGATGGGATTACTGCTACGTCAACGTCATATATGCAGGCTGACAATACGTTCTCCACATGAAGGAACCCGTGTCAGCTTGCTTGGATGTAATGAGATTGATCGAAGAGGTATAGAAATTAGGATAACAAAGGGTCCTGTTCCTCATCATTGGCTCGCGGAGATGGTCCAAGTCGAATGTGCCAAACGGCGGTGACAGCAACAGCGAAAAAGAGAGAGGCTTGGAAGAATGGCAGTCCCATCCAGACAGTTCCAAGATGCATACCTAACCGGAAGAGGTTGGCAAATAAAGGACCGGAAATGAGGGTTCCGACGCCCTGTGCAATGGCAATTGCCGAATATAAAGTGCCAGCATGGTCAATTTGTACGAGTGAAGTAGCCAGACTGCGTGTGGTGATCATGAATGCCGAGCCGATTGACAAGATGACTTGACCACCGATTAAGATCGCGGGGGTTGGAGCTATAGAGATAATGGCGAAACCAATGATTGAAAGCACGCCGCTGCCTTTGCTCATAAAATGGTCGCTACGTTTTCCACGGAGCTTTAGGTGTTTGGTGGCCAACAAGGACAAAACTGGCATTATGACCAAATATGTCACAAGAGAAAATATCCCGCGCAGCGAGATTAAGAGACTGGCCTATATCATGGTTAGTGTTTTGGATTATTTGACTGAGGGGACAGGGCACATACGCGACTAATACTCCAGTCAAACTTCTTTGATACATATTGCAGAAGCAGGTTCGTGGATTGTCGAGTCATCACTGTGACGAACATCACAAAGATCATTAAACAAATATTAGTGTCGAACCAGATGAAGCGTGTCGACTGTGCGAACTCGCGAACTTGTCGGGTGACCTCCTGTAACACTGTCTGCTTCCTCGGAGGCTGGGACTGCTCGCTTTCGCTGTCCTGGTTTGGTGCCTCTTGGTTTACTCGCTTTCGTTTTGGATGTTTGAGAGTCTCCGGTAGGAACAAAGCTGGAATACTTCCTAAAATCATGATGCCTATTGATAGGGTATAGGGAACCATTGGACCGAAAGTCATCAGATAGGCACTGAGTGGAGTGGCCAGAATCTCTGCGATTTGGACGCAAGACTGTAAACGGAAGAGCGCGGTTGCTCTATATACATGTTAGATTGATCACCGAGCAAGATTAAGTCATCAAATTACCTCTCATCTTCGGTAAAGACATCGGCCACCATGACCATGGCAATGGCCGTGAGGACTTGGTCGCCGCCGCCGATGATTTTGAACGCAGCTGACAACCAGACCATCCGAAGGGGAATGACGGTTGACCATAGACCTAGGATGAGGGGTCAGCAAAACATCGACCCAAGAGTTCAATGGCCCACTTACAAACTATCCTAACCCATGTCTCGGCGAGGAGAATTCCCAGTATGCTAAGATACAAGAGAGGCCTTCGCCCCCAGCGATCCGACATGACGCCATACGGCAGCGAGAGTATAAGACCTATATTCCCAAAACATCAGCATCCCAACGTCGTTATATTGTAGCACACTGTAAGACACATACCAGGCACCACGTCAAATGTAGCCTGGTACCCAATCACGAGGGCCAGTTCTCCTTGTACAGCCTCTGATTTACACGGATTGGCCTCTGGTGGGTTCAGAGTGTCATTTCCCACCCCATGAAGAGTGGCCTGGTAGTTTCGACAGATGATCTCCTCATACACAGCCATTTGCGGCGCAGTGGACATGAAGAATCCGAAGTCGGCCGATAACAAGAATATAGCACACACAATGGAGATCAGTAGTTTCTTTGGGTGCTGAGATGGTTTGGTCGTGTGTGAGCCCAGCAGCGGTGCTGTCTCGCCTGTTATTGAGTCGACGGTCATTGTGTCGGTCATTGTGAATGTCCTTAAAAAGGTGTAGACCTCTGGAAGTCAAGAAAGGATACCCCTAGACATCAAAAAGGAATGCTGAGAAGGCAGATATTTATTAACGCCATCCCCTTTTAAATTGCTGCCTCTGTGCTTATGTATCGGAGTCCAATGACAGACGACCGTTTAGATAGGGCGTTGGCATTCCCGTTCTTGAGACAACTACAACTCATTGGACCCCTTTTTTTTTTTTTTTTTTCTTTGTCTAGACATTGGTTTTTTTTTACATTTATCTTAACATTGACTTAATATTAATTCAGTATTGTTTTAAATTCAAGCCCTCACTCTTTTGGCTCATGAAATTCCAACATACTTTGCCGTTATGAGGACATCGGGGGCTTATCTCGACATTCGATACTCGGAGCTCGGAGTTCGGGGCTCACATGTCCCAAATGTCTCCAAAGTCCCAAAAGATAAGCTCCACGTTCTTGGCATCGTATAACGCTTAAACGAGACACGTCATAGTGGCCCCGAATTCATATAACACCCCAGGACTCCAGGGCTCCAGGACTCCAGGGCCTTCTCTGTGAAACCAAACTTACCAGCATGGGCGCTTCCTGACCAAAAGAAACGTGGAACGTGGAACGTGGAACGTACTCCTGGGTAGTGCAGTGCATGTAGTTGTGCGATCTGTCTCTTCTCACGGTCTTAACGCAGTCCAACAAGCATCTTCCCAACAGGAATGCACCCAACCCCCACCTTCATATCGGTCTGGCCATCGGTCTGGCCTCAAAGCATGGGCCAGTTCTTCACACCAATAGTCGAGGTTTACGGTAAACCAACACAGGGTCCATCACGAAGCAGGAAGACCCTCGGCTGTACCGAAGTCTCAATAATATGCAGTGATATCTCACAAAGATGAAATTGCTGACCGCATTCTTAAGGAATTAACCACGTAAACCTGCAAGTTCCCGTCCGCGAGTCTCGCATTTGTCTTCTGCATGCGCCCGAGGCTGCACCTTGAGATTTCGAATCTGACCGCCATCAAAACTGCATGATTATGGAGATCTTCAAATTCCCGAGACCGGGGGATTTTCTCGGAGAATTTAAGTGAAAGTTTGCTTTCGCTTTTTTCTTTTTTTTTCTCTCTCTCTTTTCTTTTGTCTGGGTCTGCGGCTTTCCGTTGCGCGACACGAGCGGGAGTCGGGTGGCGCCCACGTCGTGAAGTGCGACATGTTCGGTTCTGGGCTTGCGTCTGTCGGAGATGAGATTTGTATCTGTCCCGGTGACTTGTCCAGATTATTGGTTCTTGAGTTCTTCGTTTTGGGTTCTTCGTGCGTCGGTTGTCATGTTCAGAGATTGGTGATACCTGTTCGTCCCGGCTAGTTATCTTTTGGTATCACGACTCGAATTTGGGCAATGTACTTATTCGAATGATTCGGGCTTGAACGGGCAGCTCCTTGCTTGCAGCATGCGGATAGGTTGGCATTTAGCCATTCCAAATTCTCACGTGGTCTTGACCAAGTCTGGCTGTTAGACTGTTATTCACGCTAATCGCAATATTGATCCGGGAATCTTGGACTTGTCTGCCATTTGAAAATCTGTTCAAGGATAGTATCCAGGACCCCCCTAGCAAAGGATAGGTTGTAGCATAATGAACAATAAAGCATCGCACCTCCCCTACTTATCCCTCACGTAAACAAAAAGGGCTTTCCCCAAAATTACCCGACACCCTTCTTGCAAACATAGGGGCTCAGTACAATCGGCATCACGAGGATGCCTGCTGTGTTACATGAGGATTTCTGGCAATTCTCTCCCTCGAGGTCTGTCACCAACCATGACTGGGAACATTCTCAGTGGTAGTGGCCGAGTTCAAGTCATTCAACGGCTACTTGTGGAAAAGGGTGGCAGCAAGGATCGACTATCGGTTTTGACATTAGGTTGGAAGACGACCGCATGAATATAGCCAAGAGACAAGGTGTTTAAGCTAGAATACTAGGACATGGATATCAAATGACCTCAACTATTCTTCTAAGTGACTAGCCTAAATATCTGATAGTAGAGCTCTGCAGGGCCGAGCGATTATTCCGTAGCAAGCAAAAAGAAAGAACCTTAGAAGTAAAGAAGGTCTATTCGGTAAAATAAGTGACATCGCCCATCCCTGAGTCTTTGTCTTGTCTCAGCCAAATCACATCTGCCCTCGCAAATGGTCAACACTAAGGGCTGTCAGAGGCTGGTCCACATATAGAAGTCCCACGACAAATATGAAATATGAGAACATTTTGAGTAGTTTAATTTCGAGGATTCAAACATGTATGAAACTCGATTCTCCATATGCAAAGGAATAGAGCGATGTGAACAAAGAGTCGTTCCCCTTATTACCTTCCCAGTCACTCCAGATTGGCTGCTCAATTTCAGCTTACTTGTTTGGCTTTCAAAGCTTGAGAATAACGTTACTCAACATGCGAACCATGCACATTACTCTTCGAAGTATTGACGTATTTATTGGACTTGAGCTTTTGATGGTTACTTGGAGATCATTCACAAATTTCACGGCTTGCTGCTCACAGTGGCGCCTGATAACATCCCCAGAGTCCAGTTCAGATGCAAATGTAGACTTGGAAAGCAGTGAAAAGACTTTTTTTCCATACCTCGGAGATTTTTAGACTCTCTGTTGGTGCGTGCAATAAAGGGCAAAAAGGAAAAAGGCCAGAACCCTCACTTAGTGAACGAAGCCTTCGTAAGTCAAAAACAACCCTGTAGCCTTTCAAACTACCGAGTTTGAAGTTGAGCTACTTTAAGAGTTGACCCTTTGTAGGCAGGATTGCCGAATGGGCATGATCTGACGGAGTATTGGTGCTTTTGATCGGGATTATAAGCTCAAACAAGCCAAATCAGATTCATCGGCAGACGCGAAAAACAATCTGTCTCTTGCAATGCGAGTCAAGATCTATCACAAATTCAGCGATTCCGTTGGGCTATTCGCTGGGTTGGTGGTAAAGGTTTGCCTGGAGCGTGTGACAGATTCCTCGCGGTGGCAATCATTGCTCTTCCCTAGGCTTTGTCAATGCCTACATGTTTGTCGGGGAGCGGGTGTTCCGGTTTCAGGGGTCAGGTCCTTGTTAGAGGCCTTCCTTTCGGAATTTCCGATAGTAGGCAACCAATAGAAAGCAACATCCATGGAGGTATTATCCTCATTAATCGCGACAAAGGAATGATATGCGCCATTTGTGACCCGGTCGACATTGGCTCTGAAAGACAATTCAAAATTAGCATCTTATCCTACCGATCTGTTAGGTCAACATACGGTGTGTGCTAGTTGCTTGCGCTTCGATTCCGTCGTCGAATCTAAAGGTTATTGGGGTGTGTTTGAAGTTCCAAAGAATTGGTCGGTCTCTTGCCTGCTCCTGTTTTGAGTAGAACTGTCAGTTTGTGGTGTTGCGGGTCCATTGCTAGTCTACTTACAAACTTCAGCAACATCGGGGTTGGCCAAGTTGGCAAAGATTCAAAGAACTCATGCGGTATTCCGTGGATTTGTCTGATCCGGTTCTCGCAAACAATTCGAGAGATGTCGCTGAACCAGAGGGAGATGGAAGCGTGACGAAAATGGTTTAGCCGTTAGAAGTCATTCTCTGTCCTCTCTTGGCTGAGATACCGGCGTTCTTCATCCCCAAATTTGTCAAGATGTTAACGTGGCAAAAGGTTAGTCTAAGTAGACTAACCAAGATGGATGTATACGAGGAGTGATGAATGTGGTTAGAGGGAAGGAAGACAAAGTTGGGAGGAGGAAGGCGAGGCTAGTGATCATAGTCATATGACATCTGTCCGTCTCTTCACTATTCCAACGTTACCACCATTTATGTGTTATTCCAAAATAAATCGAGTTGCTCTATCTTTTATTCGAATTCTAAGCTGCCAGTATATGATACCGTGTTGATCCCGACGCTGCGACGTGTAACACACTGTCAGCGCAGATGTAAATCTCTCGAGAGCAGGTTCATACTCCGGAGAGTAAAAGAATTATAAGTACATAGATTGCTCGCATAGCTCAATATGCATAAAAATTGAGACACCTTGTTATGATCTGATAATGATAAAGCATGCTGTGGTTAAGGTAGCTTAGAAAACGCTGCATCCATGTCTACATATTGTATTCTACCACATATATATTCGCATGCAACCACATAACATACAACCAGAGAGTATCCCAAGTAAACCAACCACTACACATCGTGGAACGATATAGATACGAATATATAATATGTTTTCTGTTCAAATGCAATTATTTTCGGTTAAGCTGGCTTCGCTAGTAAATCCCACCTAATGAATGTCATTATAACCGCACACCTAGTACACCCCACCACAAAAGAACAAAGTCCCTCAAGGCCGGATTCGTCTGTGAACTACTACTAGAGCCTGTATCAAGCTCGTTTATGGCTTTCTACTCGGACCTCACAAACCCATGAATGTTCCCTTTAAAGGTCAGACTGTTACGAACATTGCTAGGATTGCCCCAAAAGACTTCTCTATTCATCAAGCACAACAATATCCCCCTTTGACAAATTCGATAGGCTTCAAAACGATGCCCATAGAGTTCTGCGCTATCTACTCCCCAACTTAACTTGGCATTTCTGCCCAGAAAACCTACACAAAGAGCTTACGACTACCAATCTCTCTCATCTGATCACATATCGGCCGTGCTCCATTCAAGGGTGCCCAGAGCGTGTGAAAAACCGATCAAGTCATAAATGACAGACAACAACCCTGTCATATTGATCCGCGTCATAGGAGTTCATCCCAAGTACAAAGTACACGCCTAGACCCTAGCAGAGCGAACCTAACACGACACCGCAAAAGCACTATACAGTAAGAATAGTATATTCAGGCACCGGAATTGCGGCCCTGGAGCCAATATGTAGGAAAAAATGAAACCAACATCTAATAACAGCATGTAGGTCTCCCAAGTAGGCCAGACAAGCAGCGGGCAGGCGTAAGGGCCCCAATAATATGATATCACCGGATTCATCATCCGCAATCACACCAATCACACCAATCAGGGCGCGCCGCCGCCGACCGCGCAGGCTAGACATGGTTCGTGCTCTGCAGGGTTCCTGTAAAAGCACCTATGTCTGACATTCTCCAGAGGGTTCGATGTGCAGGGTCGATCCGGCTCTTATTGGGGGCTCGAATCTGGCCTTTTCTTTTTCTGGCGCATGCTCATCCTACCCTAGGTACATCTGTTGCTACTTCGGTACTAGTATGGAGCCTGGTTACATAAGATTGTGGCAGCGGGCATGCATGTATGGGCCGTTGGGAGTGAATAGAGCAGGTCAGTGTGCTTGCACTGGTATGTGATATAGGCGGGATTATTGTAACGCTGCATCTCTGCGAGACTGTAAGGTTTTCTTATTGTTTTCTGATTCATAATCCAAGTAAGAGGAACCTAACATATTGGGTTTTAGTTTCCGATGCGAAGTCGCGAATCATGGTATTAAGTATTATTTAAGTATCGTGGAGGTATGTGTGCTCCTTTAACGCGACTCACATCGCGCTCCTGGGAGGAGACAGGTATACAGGTACGATGTCCACAGGTACACGAGGATGCACCTTGGGGAATCCCTGAAGGGAAACCAAGCTAAATAGGAGAGAACACTATTGACCAACAATAAGTCAGAATAGATAGACAGGGCAGATCTAGAGCCCTCCTAGGGCACTGGCACATAAACTTTTGCTACAATGAAGATGGTTCCTGGAAACCGGGAATAAATCCATGCAAGGCAATGCAATGCAAGTCAACGTGGAGTATTCATTCACTGGAGGGAAAATCGAATTAAAAAAGCAAATCAATTTCTTTTTGAATGTCTTTGCGAGCGAACGAGAGACCGTTATGTGAAGAAAAAAAAGAAAGTCAAGTAAGGGGGAAAGGGCGGGGGTAAACGGGAAGCCATTGCCAGGGCACACACCGAGAGAATACCGGGACCAACCAGGTACCATTTTGGGGATTGTGCATAATCCCGTACCTATATGTTATTTTGTGTACTTTGTACTATTGATCTCTTTTGCAGGCCCGATCTCTGATGCTTGCTTTCTATAGGCCGATCAATTTCGTCCCTGCATAATATGGCCCAAATGTCGAATGTTCTATGAGATAAATCATTGACTGCAGTTTATGAATTTTATAATGCTTGTTTCACTCCCTTGAAGCCCATATTGCTAGGAAATCTATACTCAATTAAGAAACAATTTTTCGGGTGACACCGAATGATCAGCTGTCGGATTTTGGTTCTATTTCTACCCATTTGGCCGATCAAGAGAGAGGCAAAAACACAGATTTAGACATTCAGATCCAGTCCCAGCACGGTCCCCTATCATACGGGTAGTCAAACGCTTTGGCTTCAAGAGATGATAACCTTTATTGGAAAATGTACATCGAACTTAATTGGAAGTATTGGTATGAGGTCAGAAACCAAAACCATGATTCGCAATGAAAGCTGGACAGTCAACGCCGAGTAATGGGCATTTGTACTTGCGTCAGTGGCACTCGATGGACCTACAACATTTGCAACCCCCCAGACACACACCGGATTACAGTCCCGGGAGGAACACTGTGCATACCGAAGAATGTCAATGTCAATCACCGATCAGTGGCTAGACACTATAATAAGTAGTATAATATACAGGCAAATATGTCGGGTCATGATCTAGTGGTGGATTGCATGGGCTGTCCACTTATCTACAAAGGTAGTAGAATTTAACACAATATACGATAGAATAGGCAAAACTGCCGTCATGGCGTTGAGAGGGAGGCTTGCATGTCTTGTTGATCACTTGGGTATCTGGACTTGGACTATCTGGGATGTAGTCTAAGCTCCGAATTCTACAGCCTTCGAAGAGCCGGGGAGGATCTTGGCAGAGTACAAAAGTTGACGACTGTATTGTGTATGTTCCGGTTCCTGGTACCTGAGAGCGAGAAATCGTGCTAATGCAGTCATATTTCTAAGCCCAGATAAGGTTTGCTAATTCAGGAGTTGAGTTGCGTGTGTTGACTGGTCTATCGTTTTGACTTGGATAGTTTTTGTGGAGGTAGAACATAGTTTCGAGTATCTAGTCTAGTACGAAGTACCGAGCGCATCAATCTACGATGGTACGTAACCTTGGAAGATGTAGTTATCCCGGAAGAGGCCTGCTACGCGGCACAAGGAGATTATCTGTTTCAGTTGCCACAGGTGGCACACATCCGAAACGAAGCAATGCGATCAACAGGGGATCGTACACAACAGAAAGCCTCAATGGACCACAGCCATCCCGGGTATTCACGAGGCCCATCAAAATCACAGAAGGCGAAAACCCTGTGGTCAGCAGCGGTGGCGAGATGTACACCGTAGATCCTGGTAAATTTTGTAACCACAGATAGAAGAGGTATGTACGGAATCCCGGACGCCTGACGATCACCCCAGATAAGCCACACTTCATTCATAAGCCACTAGAGATCACAGTGGAGCGACTGGCTAGGCCAATGCGGCTGTGCAGATTGAGGTATGACCTGGTGCAACGAAAGTAACTATCGAAACCTTCCAGGGTCGATGATCACGGCATTTGGGTGGGGTGGATTAGATGGGTACTTCGGTAGTGGTTTGGGGGTTTCGTGGTGATGGAAAGCCATGTACGTAGGTGAAAGCTGTCCCTTCAGACGCAGGGGTCGAAAGATCTGGGGGAAAGCCCTTCGGTTTTTGGGTTCGGGGTTCAGTCGCCCTTGCTGCATTCAGGTCCGGGCATTAGGGATTTGATCATCGAGAAGCTCAAAACTACGAGTTGCTCATATTCGCTTTATAGATATCAAGCATCCAAAGTCTATATTATATATATATATATTCCAAAGGTTATAACATTGGAGTGGTTACATCTACTTCGTACGTATATAACCTGGGGAAAGTTAAACAAAAACCTACAAGTTAGAGAATCCATGGAATAACCCCCCACTAGTTTGGTTCTTGGCGGGGTTCGTTCACTCCCAGGGTTTCGGGATTCAAACAAAGTACAATAGTCTTGAACAATTGCAGGAATAAATGCACCTTATCAATAGGGCTTGAAGAAGTGTGTCAAACCTGTTTTCGAGCTCATGGGAGATAGCTATGCAGGTGTATCAATAAAGCACGGTGAAAGATTTAGAAGAAGTAGCCAAGATGCAAGAAATAGAGGGAATTGGAGTGTGGGGGGATGGCTCGGGGCCAGATCTGACAGTAGACACAGAGTAGTATAGCCCTGGAGTACTCCGAATATAGATCGACCAAGTGAAAACGATCGACAAAAAAAAAAAAAAAAAAAAAAGAGGGGCCGATAGAAAAAGCCTCCAGGGCTCGACACCCAGTACGGACCGAGGACTTCCACCCGGTCCAGTTCAAACCTAATCTGACTATCTGACTGCCAAAAGGAGTTTAATCAATTTCTAAAGAAAATCGCTTAGCCTTATGGCTCAGGTCAAACACTTTATAATTCGCGCTAGTACTATATAAGGCCCGTTTCATCTCGATCCACTGGGCGATGCAAGTGCAATGTGATACACAGGCAAACAGTGAAAGAAAATAATTATAATATGGAGAACTGGTTGGGATTTCGTCTGCAGTGACAAACATTTAAGGCCGATCGCTATCTGGACGAGGCATATTTCAAACGAGTCACGGCGTGGAACGAGCGAAGAAGAATGCGAAACTTTTGCCTCTGTTAGCCACGCAATTCGAGAGTCGAAGTGCACATTCAACTGAACAATCCCATCATTGAGGTCTCAACTGACGCGTGATGGGTCAGACGCAAGTGCCAGCCTAGGCCGACAACATCCGAACCGTTGGGGCGGATTGGTGGCTTTTTTTATTTTTTATTTTT
Organism: Penicillium hordei; assembly: GCF_028827395.1. NCBI lineage: Eukaryota > Fungi > Ascomycota > Eurotiomycetes > Eurotiales > Aspergillaceae > Penicillium > Penicillium hordei. The sequence goes on from NW_026623142.1 coordinate 144,551, forward strand.
CAAACCCAGCGGGATGGATGTTAGTTGTTCCCCGAGACTTGTAATTCTTTGCTTTTCTCTCTCTTTTTTTCTTCTCACATTCCAAGGTTGAAATAATGAAGAAATAATGAAATTGATTGGGCCCAGAGTAAGTAGCTCTGGAGGTATGTACGGCTTACATGGATCCATGGATGTACAGCCGATGGGTCGGGTGGGGTGGAGGGGGAAGACTAAACTTAGATGGGAAAAGGATATTTTTATATTTTTTATAATAAAATACAATGTTCAGTGACGATTTCCAAGTAATAAGGCGGAGAAATAGGGGAATGTTGTATGTGGATGCTCTGGAATCTGGGATTACTACTCTCCAGGGATGCAGCATCAACCAGGTTTGCACAGACCCGAATTGGTTCAACGTCTGACCTATCGCAAAAGTACTGATGAGATCGGTCCAAGCCTCCACTATACGTCCGAGCGAGCTCATATTCTTTTTATATTAATTTTTTGTTTATTCTTTCTAGATATCTCTGGGGTTCCCTATAATGTTATGGTTCTACATTGTTGAAATGCTGGTAATTACATTAGTATAATTACTGTCTTAGTACTCTTGTTAGTGTTCAAGGTTTACCTCTGAGACCTCTAGTGGAGAGGGAGATCAAGGTCTTAGATGGTTTGTGCATCATGATCGACACGGCTAGAAAGTCCGGGGACGCGATCGACCTGCATGTTCAAATAGACTCTGCTCACATTTTACGGAATCGAAGAGATACAGCCTAGACATTCCAAGTCGAGCACCCGTGGACGCTTACTGGAGAGAACCTTGTAATAATCATGCATGAACTAAAGAATTAAATAATTAAATAATTCGTAGGGTAATAACCAGAATACTGGGTCATCCAAAAATGGATTTTAAATATATCTCATTTAATATTTACTATTTACCATTTACCTTTTACCATTTACTGTTCAGGATTATTCAGGATTATTTAGTATTGTAAAATACTACGATATTAATATCCAAAAAGGAAAAGAAGGGAAAAAAGAAAAAAAAAAGAAAAAGAAATCCAAGGAAGAAAAAAAGAAAAGGTGAGGGATGACAATCAATCCGCCGATCCAAGTCTCTCAATCAGCACCTTCAGCCCAAAAAGGTACCAGGAACAAGCTTCCCCCCGTGGATCATTACTTTCTTGCTTTACCAACTGATTTTCTGGACTCTTTAAGACACCCTTCCCTTTGAAACTCCTTGCTGTACTTATAATCTCCCCTCCCCTCAAACCATATACACATATACACACATCAACCCCCTACCTATAACAACCTATCAATCTGAGACCAGCCTCCCCTTCAACTACCCACCTTCTCCCCGCCCATCTTAAACCGCGTCAAAGGGCAACTGACACCAATATTTCGCCTATCTTGTTCTTGGTGTTCCATACCAGCCCATCCTATTATCCTAGTTTGGCAATTTCCAGTCTCATTTTGACGCGAAACAACGCGAAACATCGATCAAACCTGCAGGCCCTCGAGGAACTTCAGTCGATCCCAGCCCAGATCCAGCCGTTAGAGCCTTTGCCGCGGTAACGGAGGATCTCATAGTCTACATTCCTAGCCTTGCTTGGAACCTCCAGCACGCGACGCGCCTCTAATTTTGGCCCAAAAGTTCCAATCTGAGCTTAGACCATGGCGTATAGCTGTAAGTCCGATCTCCACCCTTCGGGATTCTATCCTCGACCAATTTGTTTATTTCTGCTCGTTTGTCCTCCATTCCCTTTGCTTTTGAACATTCTTTCCTTTCCCTATACTCCGGGACCTCATACACATTCTCTTGTCTTCCCTTTTCACTCTATCTCTTTCCATCCCTGCCTTTCTTTAATAGTCACTTCCTTCTTTTGATAATTTCTTTACCTCGTTGTCGACCCTCGTTCTACTTGTCACTGGACTTCATCTTTCCTTCTTACACACAAACACCCCCCCAAAAAAAGAAAACAATACACATTACTAAACCCTTCTGGGTAGGTGATATCATCAACCCAGTTGCATCTCAACCGTTCAAAACTGAAGACCTGGACGACATGAGATCTCACGGACAGCAAATCTCTGATCGTTTGACTGTTGAAGTTGACTGCCATTCTCTCGGCCCAAGTGAATGCCCCTCGATGACTTCGAGCTTCTCTCCTTTGGACTCTCCTACTCCCACGCCTACTAGTCTCTACAGCCAAGGCTCAATGGCTTCACCCGGGTGGCACGAGCCTTCCCATTACCACCACGGCGTCCCAATGGAGCGTCGGACTTCGGCTACCCCATTGCGCAGCGCATTCAGAATGGCCGATCTCACTTCGGGCGACGGCATGATAAACGTGCCCTGCGGCAACATGGACCGACAGGAGCAGATGCCCCTCCCCGACTATCTTCCTGGATACGACGAGAACGTCGACCAACTCTGGATTCCGCAGGATATGCCAAAGACATACCAGGAGCCGCAGTTTCCTTACCAGGCCTCGATGCCTCAGTACAACCAGATGGCCCGCAACTACTACCACCGTCCTCAACAGGCTGGATATCTGCCTGAATCGGCCTCCAACCCTTGCTTGTCTCGTCCAATCTTTACCCAACCCACTGAGCGGATGTCTAACTCTGCCTCGATGACCAATATGATCCACTGGATGCCCTCCCACGAGTCCTTGGTACCTCAAACCATCACACCTGCTCAGGTCCAACCCTTCCCTTCCGGACCCGTGACCCCTCCTTCTTCTTCTTACTCCGACTTTCCAACCAATATCCCGACCTTCAAGTCCCACACTCCTTCTACCCCCCAACGATCTGTCTCCATGGGTACTCCCTCGGGATCTGATACCCCGATCAGTCGTATGTCCGGACACAATGATTATCAGGAAGAGTTCCAGCTCTCTCCTGTCTATCGCGAAGGCATGATGCAACGTCACCGTCAACCCTCGCGCAAATCCTCCAAGAAGCAGCTTCTTCGTTCTAACCTGAGCCTCGAGAACTTGCCGTCAATCATTAAGCAAGTCCAATTCAAGTGCAAGGAGCCTGGCTGCAAGGGGCGTTTCAAGCGCCAGGAGCATCTCAAACGCCATATGAAGAGCCACTCCAAGGAGAAGCCTCATGTCTGCTGGGTTCCTGGCTGTCACCGTGCCTTTTCGCGCAGCGACAACCTCAACGCCCACTATACCAAAACCCATAGCAAGCGGGGCGGTCGCAACCGCTACGTCGCTACCCTGGATGAGACCAGTCAAGATTTCGACCCTGACTTTCGTGGACAACTTACCCCTGACGGTCGGCCTATCTACGGTAGCAAGCTAGAAGATAGCATGCCTGATTGTGGCGAGCTGAGCGTCGATGGCTGGGATGATTAGTCGCACGATCACACCACAAAGCAATACAAAAACAGGCAAAACCCCGAAAAAAAAAACCACCAAAAAAAATTAATTCTATGCGAGTGTTTCCAAAAGGGAATACGGAATTATAGAAACACAAAGCAGAAACGTGGCCTTCATTGGCCCTTATTGATACCCCGTCACTGGCGGATTACCGTTTATGAAATGGTCGAGGCATTACGGGCCAGATCGACCTCTGGCCAAGGCGTTGTACATGTCTCCTGGAGGATAGGAGACTTTTGATTTATTTATTTTCCCTCTTATTCCTTTCTCTTGCATAATTTGTTTGGTGCCAAAGGATGGGAGGTTATATTTTTTTTTTTTTTTTTTTTGAACATGGAATTTATGCGGCGTTGCATATTGACTTTGCTTTTCTTTTCTGGTTTGGGGGAGGATCGCCAACTGGGATAATCGTTTGGGAGGAAGCCCTTAGGAGGCGATCGTGTACAATCTGCTACAACTTGTTGTTTTATCCCTTTTTTTTTTTTTTTTTTTTTTTTTTTCCATTTATCGCTTGTACTACCACTCCATTATCACAAACTGGCATAATATACACAAAAATCCAAAATCGAGATCTACATTGTTGCACTGCATCACTATTGCCTCAGCCCTCTCCTGTATACGATACCCCTCTTGAGAACTTACCAGAACCTTGGGCTGAAATTGTGTTACAACCTTCTAACTTCGCCTCTTTCGCACGGCTTCTGATCTCGGGAAAGTTGAGACATGCCCCCAAAATGTTACATATCACAACCCTCGGGACTCTAGATCTTTAGTTCCTGGATCTCTCCAAACCGATCTATCTGGTCGATTGAGTGGATCAAATGTCGAACAAATCGAGCCTCTTGCAGACATCGAGCATGGTCGAACTGTACTTTCTACTCGTCTCCCGGAACTCTTCACATTCCACTCCTAAATGGGGGTCTTCCCATCACCCCGTTTCAGAATGGCCATGTCATCGTCTTTTCACCGCGGCTATGGACATCTTTTACCCACTATCAGAATATTACTGTATTCTTTATGTGGAACACAATGCCCAGAATACGCACTGCAACACTACGGAGTACTGCAAATCACAATGGGCGAGCCGATACTCCACTCCATGACCCACGCCACTTTCGACAGCGTAACCAACATCGCTAGTAGCATGTTATCAGACAACCATGTGGCGCCCCATTCACCCGTTCTCTCTGAAGATCCGACCATTATAAAAGCCCCAACATAGTTCTAAGTATAGCACAGAGCGCCCAAAAAGCAAGTGCGAAAACGAGCTGGGAATGAGAAAAAAGCAAAAAAAGGGAAAAAAAAAAAGGAAAAGGAATTCAACATGCTACATTGTACATGCTGCATGGCCAAGGACACGGTCAAGAGCCGCGCTCCTACGTGCCTAGACTCTCACCACCGTGGGTGTTCGTACGTCACCCCCCATTCTTCATTCCCAATTCCTTGGGTATTAGCGCTTTCCGAGCAAAAGAACAGAGATCAGCATCCTATGACAAAGGTCCCGTCACCTTCCGGATGAAAGGCATATTTGCTTTTTCCACCAATGATCGTCGTGCATGGAATATCTTACCGTTCCTCAAAGTCCAACGCAGGGTGTTGGTAGGGCCTTTTATCCTGTACATCCACTACCGGCATATACATTCTTCGGTCTTATCTATTACCCTCCAAAGCACAAGATCCAACGGTGTTGACCTCACTTATTTTCCGATACTAGAGATATCCACTAACTCCAAACTGTATTCCCCAACTTCCCAAAACCCAACCTCAGATTCCAAATTCCCCATTCCAAATAGGTAAGAGTCCACTGCTACACCGATGTTTGGCACATTGTGCGGTGAAGTGATTACCTAGGCACGACGTTAAATTAGCCCGACGCGCCCATGCTCTGCATATGCCTAGTATACTGTTACACCGCGCTGTGTATATGCCACGCCGTACAAATCTGGAATGGTGGGAGTCCGGGCCCAATGGCATGAGATGCGGGAATGATATCCAACCGCCTTTCCACTCTATTGGTTTTCGTTCCTTGATTTTGTGCTTTTACCATGCACGATGGTACCTATAAGGATTAATGTCTGGAGTTGTATCCGCCTTTCCGCTAGGCTATTGATTCTGTATGTATTTTTGTTTTCCCATAAACATTCGTTCCATTTCTAGATTGCGTGCGTGAACGATCGGTGGACTGTTTCCGCTGCTTCGTGTTCAATCCGATATTGTTACAGCTATCACGAAATCTTTCTTTCCCCCCTTTCGTCTGTTAACTTTCCTAATTTAGTACCAGATAAAACGAAACGTGTTATCAATGTAATGTGTACCCTATCTATGTCATTACTACATTCCAGGGGAAAACTCTCCCGGCCACTTGGATAACAACCATCAACACGCTCGTAGACCGTATCGGTATGTCTGTGCGCGTAGACTTAGACATCGAGGTAAATGTAGTAGGGTGAGACATTATACAGAGTTTAGAACAGCATAACTAGAAACCTTCCAGCCTCAGAGTCAAATCGTATCCGCGATGATGCAATGTCAATCTCATGCAACCACACTTTTTCGATTGGCCCTGCATACATGCTGTACCAATATACACCTACTAACTGTGCGGAGAATACGATGTACATGCATTGGAATGTGATACTCAAGCGTTAATGAGGTTGGTTCTAGACTCTGAGATTGGGTTGCTTTAGTATGAGATATTTTCTGGGGTGATTGTTCCTTTTGTATGCGATGCAACGTCAATATTATTATTCTCTTCATTCTATGTTTATCAGTAGGAATAGTGAAGATCTCCAACTGTTCTTATTCGCCCGGCTTACTTCGTCCTCGGGTGATGTGCGACGATCATTATCCCTAGCTTCGGTTCCGGGGAGTCTCGAAGTGGCAGTGCTCACAGCAGAGTCCATATATTTTCGGTGGTGACTGATTCCCCGCCTTGCTTTAATCCTGTTGGCCCCGATTGTTTAATTTCGTTTGCTTCGGCCATGTTATTGGTGATCTCATGGCTATTCTTAAGTGTACATTACTGACCTCTGGGGGAAAAAAGTCCAACGGTCTAGTCTTATAGCCTAGACCCCCATTATACCCACTTTCGTCCTTTTTATCAGATGATATCACTTGCGAAGTCATAAGACATCAAAACCCCACATGAATCCCGCTGAAAAGTACAACTGAAAATGTACAACGGCCTTGTGACGTCCTTTTGGTAGTTATTTTCAAAGTCTTTTTATATGACTTTTTCCCTTGGGCATTTTCCTTATTGTTGGTGTTGTAGCTAGAATTTAGAAACGGCGTTCTCTTCCATGTATATATAACTTTGGACTCGGCTGTTGATACCGTTCCCGTTCGGGAAAACGCTTAGTCATTAAACCACCTCCGCTGACACATTATTTATGTAATCACACGATATAAAAACTCGGCGTTCCAATTTTCCACAGCTCTTTCACATAAAATCCGACATCTTTTGTCTGCCACTCGACAACACAACAAGCTTTGCGAAAAGTCATTGCTCGAGGGATTAATGTCTTCCCCTGATCAATGGCCTTAGCTTTGCCTCTATGGGTACCCCTCCATCTCACGAGACGACTCTGGTCTATCCATACTATGATGATCACCATTTCTTTTGGCATGAACTTCTCCATGAATGTTTCAAAAATATCAAGCTCAACAGTCTGAGTACCGATTGACCAGAGAACAGTCTTGGGAAAGGAAGTGATGACTACCGGCTGTCTTATATGCTTGATACACACTGACGATGTCTTTTGATATCCCCCCTTTTTCATAGCTTTGATACCTTACGTATCCAATTGAATACTTACAATCATTATCCTGTGCCTTTTTGCCTTTCCCCGTTCCCTCTTCTACAGCTTTGCGGCTTATAGCACGGATGTCAAATTGCGATCCGGCCCTTTCATGGCCGCGGTCGCGCCGAAGAAGTGCTTATATCGAAATGGAGATTTATCTCCCTAGCCAGTGAGTACTAGATTTTTGTCCTACGGTTCGCCCGAGGTGTCAAACATCCATTGAAGATCTGGAACATCCCGTGTTTATTCGTAGACTTTATTTATACAAAATGAATTGATTACTTCGATTGTGCTTCGTCTTCTCATTTAAATTTGGTTTGAGTAGAGTTTCAAAGCAGAATCGGGTCCCTCGTCTACTTGTAACACTGTTCGAGATGTGCTTAGACCGATGCTGGAATCGTCCGAGGTGTCTCCCAGTGGACATGTAGGATCGAGCACACTCAAGCTATAATCGAGACTTCCAACCAAAAAGAACTGGCTATAGAACAGAAACAAACAGAAGCCAGTCGTTGCATTTTGTGCTATCAAATTCAAGGTATTTCCATAATGCAATTTGCAATCCAAACCCCATAGTCGCGTCGTGATATCAAATTAACTCCTGTACAAAATGGTATCGAGTTTGATAAATCCCAGGGTCCCCACCGAAAGCCGCGCCAAAATAGTACAATTGAAATGAAAATGAAAAAAAGAAGCAAAACAAAATAACGCCGTCCTCTCCAATCTCCACGATGTCTGGTCCCTGTACAAAACCCCGGGATTTCAGAAAAGCAAAACAAGAAAAAGAACAAGGAAAAGGGCCAAAAGCAGAGACATTGAGCGGTTGTTAACCAATGATCCGCTGCTGTTGGGTAAATGCTCATCATAAATCGACCTCGAGCCAGATTTTACACCGGTGAAATTGTAAATGTCGAAAAACCTGTCCTCACAGGTTATCGTCAATCTCGTATGTTGCCACATTATATCAGCGCCAGCACACAGAATAGCCTCAGTTATTCATACCACCCATGCTGTGCATCGAGCCCTGTGCTTGCATTTGCTGGGCTTGCAACGCAGCCCGCTGTTGTTGTTGTTGCTGTCCGCCATCTCGCTCACGTCGCATGACCTCGGAGACCCAAGCTTTGGCAGTCTTTTCCAGCCCAGGACCATACTGTTGCGCAATATTGGAGGGATACTGGTTTGGTGGGCCATACTGAGCCATATACCGAGTCGACATATCATGTCGCATGCGAAGCAGTCGTTGTTGGTAGAGCTGGGTGTATCTCTGTGCTTGGTTCATGGGTTGTCCATTTGGACCCATTTGGCCCCCATTCGCCTGTGCGGCTGCCATCAGCATTTGCTGCTGTTGCTGGTTTGTTAACTGCTGATTGCCTTGATGTGGCTGGGCTTGCTGTCCCTGCATTTGTGGGTGCTGGCCTTGCTGCTGCTGCTTGACTATCTGCATCTGCGCATATTGAGCACGCATGAGCTGAGCCTGGTATGCTTGCTGGCCTTGTTGTGTAACCTTAGGAACACCTTGGTGGTTTTGTTGTTGCTGTTGCTGCTGCTGCTGCTGCTGTTGCTGCTGTAGCATTTGATGTTGATGAGATTGGATATTCTGTTGAGCGTGGGCATTGGCTTGTAGGTGGGCTAGCTGCTGCGGCGTGAACTGATTGTGCTGGATGTGTCCTTGCTGTTGCGCCTGAAGAAGCGCTTGCTGTCGGTGTTGCAGCATCATCTGCTGTTGTGGCGTGAAAGGCATGCCCCCGTTCATTTGGGGCGTGGCTGCCATGCCCTGATTCATTACTGGAGTCTGACCCATCGAGTGAGTTGGGCTGCCATGACCCATCCGCTGAGTAGGCGTAACATTACGCATGATTGGCGTGGCATGCGACATAGCCGGTGTGCCCTGGGTCATCTGCGGAGTACCATGTCGGCTTGGTCCTTGCTGACTTCTCGAAGGTGCCATCGGGTGGCTCATAACATTCGGGTGCGCATGTTGCAAAGCAGATGGAGGTCGCGGTGGGCTGCCAGATCCAGATGCGGTCATGGTCATCGGAACAGCCTGAGGCATAATGTTACCAACCAGTGGTGATGAAGTGGCATGTGGGGTCTGGTTACGTACTACAGGTGAAGACTGTTGGCCTTGGCTGACGCCATTGGGCTGAGCCATAATGTGACGGTTTTGCTGTTGCGCAGCGAGTTGGGCCTGCGCCTGCTGGGCAGCGAGTTGTTGCCTCCGCGATTCCTCTTTCGCGTGTTCCTCGGCTTGCCGCTGCTCGATCGCACGGCGCCGCTCTCTCTCCTGTTCCTGCTGCTGCCTCTTGGCCAACTCCTGCTTCAGCTTCATTTCATGTTCACGTTTGGCTTTCTCCTCGTGTTGCATGCGAATCGTTTCAAGTGTCTTGAAACGAGAGAATCGGGGTTCGAACGGTGCTACACCACCGGCGTCATCCACGGCAGCAGCCTTCGCAGCACCACCAGGACCAGAAGCCGTGGGCTCCAGACGTTCGTCCATGATGAGCATGAATCTCTCCTCTTCGGCTGCCAGAGCTTCGTCCGCGGCGAGTTCGGCAACGGTTCTCTTTCGGCGCTTGGGTAAGGGTGGCGGGTCGCAATGCAGTGGGCTTTCCAGGTGCTTAAATAGCTCCTGCGCGGCTTCGATACTATGCACAGGATCCAAGAAGAGAGGAGGTGCCAATGCCTGTATCATTTTAGATTCGCACTCCAAAAGATCCTCTGGTTCAACCAGCATTTTCTGTCTCTTTGCAACGTTCCCACGATCTGGTTGACTACTTCCAGTGGTAGCTGAAGAAGTAGAGGAGCTTGGTTGAGCTGGTGCCTTGTTGGCTCTCGGGTCGGGAGTGGTGACCAGCAGTGTCAACTCTGCCTGCAAAGTTCGGGCAGTGGGATGAAGTACTGTGGTAAATACTCGAGGCTTCACGGGGGCATTTTTCTGACTTATGTTGCTGCTTTTGTCATCCGTCTGTTCACCAATCGCCGGGCCATCTGTCTGTTGATTGGCAATCGGTGTTCCATCAGCCTTAGTGCCTTGTGTGGCCGACGTGAGCTGATTTTGCTTTGGGTATGGAACAAAAGCCGATGGGGTAACATGTTCGTTGTAGTTGTGTAGAGAGAATGGTGTGTTGTTCTCGTTGGATGAGGTAGTTGATGCCTTTCTTGCTTGCGCCGAAGCAGATTTGTGATCGATGACACGGACGATGAGACAACCTAATGATGTTAGCAAAGGTTAATTGGACCACCTATCAAAGCAGATAACTACCTTCATAGAACTGCACACCGCCTCGAAGAAGCTCCTCGATCAGATCATGCGGAACTGTCCCGGCACGAATGTGCTCGATGATGACCTTCATCTCGGAGTTGTAAGGGAAGCTACCATCTTGCTGTTCAAATCGAAAATGTGTGGGATGTAAATGCACAATGAGGGATGGGGGGCATTTCGAATACTTCTTGAGGATATAGGATGTAGTTTTCACTATGAGAAGAAGGTCAGTGATCGCGCATTGGCATTGCGGATGTCAAGGAACTCCTAACCATATGGCTCTGGGGCTTTTTTCCCAGCTCGGTGTGCCTGATCTGTTGCAGCAGTCCTCGTTACTGGCCGGCCAGAGCGCGAGGACTGATCCATGGGTCTTTGCGACTGATTCCTGGTCCGATTAAGGGGGCCTTTAGTCGTGGAATTCGCCACATGGGCCACGCCATTTGTGAAATTGGAAGTTGCGTTGGCGGAGGCTCCAGTGGGAAGACGCTTTGCGGCAGATGGGGGCGAAGACGAGAGGTGCTGGCCCTTGACTCCGTTGGCCGCGGCCTGGCCGAAAGGCGGGGGCGGCCGCTTCATCTTCTGGGTATGGGAGGCCGGCTTGGAAATTGCGGTCGCCATCATGTCTGCGCCGGTTGCGCAACCTCGGCGTGACCAGTGAGTTAAGAATGCGACTTATCGGAATGCCGGTTTGATGATGTTAAATGAAAGCCGTGCTCGGGAAATGAGTGAGATGGCCGATGCGCGAGACATGTGGGGATAGGTAGGGCAATACCTGTCCCCAGCACAGCTGGAATCAATGCGGAAAAGCGGCGGAGGTTGACCGAGTGGGATTAAAGAATGAAAGAAAGAAAGCACCCGTCCAATAATGCTGCTGGGAAGGGGTGAATCGGAGAAGCCGCTGGACGAGGTCTTGCAGAGGTAGGTCAACTGATGATGCCAAGCCGTGGGTCAACGTGAAGTCAGTCACATGACCCCTTCCGAATTGGGACTAGAACAGATACAACAATGAGATACAACAACAATGCGATCGAGTGAATACGTAGGTAGATGAATCAATGTCTGAATGGCTTGAATACACTACTACCTGAAATATGCCAAGGTAGGCCTAATGCTCTGTACATGTTAGATCTAAGTGAGCCAATTCTGAGGGTTATCTATGTGGTAATAGAGGCAGTTTGCAGCAAAAGAAGCATAAATTATTCTGTCAAAAGCGAATTGTATAAAATGAAAACAAGAGATTTTGAAAAACAGGGGAATAGGGTCAATCAGTCATAAGAGGGTGTAAAAAAAAAAAAAAGATATACACATGCAAGCAGACAAATATCAACATCAAAATCATGGGGCCGAAACTTGATCTGAACTAGTCCAGACCACGCACTCGTCGTCGCCAGTCATCTCCGACTCGGACAACATCAACCACGTCAATGCGCTTGCCGAGTCCTGTGACGCCTTCTTTTTTCCACCACTTCTCTTCCTTTTCGCCAAGTGCTGACTCGTCATCACTGTCGATAAGCCCGCCACGGCCACCCTCGTCTCCGACCACGACGATAACCTGGCGAACCCACTGAGAGATATGGATGGCAGGCTCCCCCCGATCTCCAGTTAACGACTCTTGGATATAAACAAGCTCTGGGAATAGGTGGCGAGCGAGGTGCACATAGCCGCCAGGGGTACTGAAAGGCATGATCATGCTGTCCTTCTCAACAAGCGCTTGTGCCTGTGTATATAACGTTCTGAAGAAGCGAGAAGTGCCCTCCAATCCATCGTCCTGGCGGGGCTCGACCGCAGCCAAGTCCCCAGAGGCCAGTTCCCCGACAGAAGCTCCTTCTTCGGTGCCAATGTTCGAATAAGACGAAGCCATAGATGGCGTTGTGGGAGATGAGCCCCCCTTCTTGATAGCGTGTTTCAATTCCGGGGCATAGATCAACACAAATATCTTGGAGTTGTCCAGATCGACATGTTCAGGGAGATGGGATAGAATGGACTGCGATTGTCAGAAAGCACGAAGTAGGTATCAAGGGCGAGAAGTTCTTACCGCATGTTCAGAAGGAAATTCGTCGTCGTCAGCCGATGAAACCGAGGAGACTACAATTGCAACAACCTTCTTGTCCTTGTTAAGGATATTTGCTGAACGGCTCGGCAATCCACCGCTCATAGTCGGTGCAATGGCGCCTTCTTGGCTTCTCTCGTGAGCTCTGGTTTGAGCCTCCTCCGACCATCTGGAGTGGTCCTCGTAGTCGCCCTCACCTTTGTTATCTTCACGAATTGAGGTGAGAGCGCCACCGACAAAGGCTCCTGCGGCAGTGACACCGGCCACGACTCTTTTGCTAGCGCCGTCGAAGATCTGTTGAGGGCTAGGCGTGCGGCGCAAAGCACCTTGCATGCGAGCCATCATACTATGATCATAGGAAGCATCTCCAGGCAATATTTCCGCTCCTGCGCTTCGGGCATAATCTCCGGTAGTATAAGAAGGTGGGGGGTGGTCACTTCCGGATCCAACAGGAGGCGGGTAAGGGCGGCCATCTCCGTGGGGGGGGTCATCTTCGTCTTCGTCGTCATTTCGTTCACTCCAGATCCAAGCTGCAATGCTAATAGTTGCAATTCCAGCAGTCAAGGCCAAGGGGAGCCAGTATCCAATGGCCGTTCGTCCGCCAGTTGAGCTGAACCCAGTGCCGGCTCCGCCGCGGCGGCGCCGAGGGTCTTGAGGGAAGGACATTGCGATCGCGGGGTGTTCAATTAAAGGTGGCACATTTAACGGTTATTAATCGCGGTCGCAATGACTCGCAGGTTGCATTTCACGCGTCGATTTGCAAAATAAGCGGTTGGGGAAAGGGGAATGAGCGAAAGGAGGCAGACGTCTCTCCTCGGGTCCTAGAAACATGTGGCTGGTGATTAGTTACCGCGGGTGTTTACTTGTGTTTGTCCTGTTTGCGTCCTGTTAAATCTGGAGGCGGGTCAGAGTCACGTGTCATCACCCGCTCCGATTATGTAAGTGGTTTTTCTGACTCCTCCGAAGCAGGGCTTATCGGTTTTAGAGAAATATATGACTAGGTGTGAGGGCTCGCAAGCGCATTTTTGGTTTAAATAATGCCTCACTCAGTATCCGTTCCACCAACGGGCCTGCAGGCCCTAATTCTTGTGAGCAACTAACTTCCATATATGTCTTGAAATGAAAACTAACAAGCAAATAAGTGTGGCCCTGGTGTATCGCTCAACACATTCACTTCGAACCCCGAGGAATACCCAAAATGCCTTATTCCTGTGGCCAACCGTCCAATGCTCTGGTATGCTCTAGACTGGTCGAAAAGGATGGGTATCACTGGTAAGCGCATTCCCACCGTCGAAATAGCATGCGGGGCATCCCATGACGCCATGTGCTCTATCGCGAAACATCGGATGGAAGACTGACTATGCTAGATGTCACTTTGGTCACTCCTCCCTCTTCGCTCGCTCCTCTGCAGGCCGCTCTACGACAGAACCCACATCTTACCTCACTCCCTTCGCCATCAATCATCGCACCGGCGGATCTCGAGATGACGACAGGCACAGCAGAGCTCCTCCGTCTGCCCGAGGTGCAGACCTGTATAAAATCAGACTTCCTTCTCTTGCCTTGTGATCTAGTTTGCGAAATCCCCGGAGAGTCTCTGCTTGAAGCATGGATGGTGTCTGGCGGCGAGAAAAATCGTCGGAATGGACTCAGCATGTACTATCAGACACAGGGTCGGGAGGAGAGTGTCAAGGGCGAAGCTACAGACTTTGTGGCAGTTGCACCACTTGAGAAGAACGAGGCTCCTACCGTGTCTCATGCCGCTCCTCGTTCCTCGCTCTCCAAACTAGTCCTTTCTATGCCCATGGCCACATTGAAAGAGAAATTGGAAAATGACAAGGGCTTCCTTGTGCGCCACTCCCTGGTGGATACACATGCCCATGTGAAGTTGCTCACGACATACCGCGATGCGCATATCTACGTCCTACCTTACTGGGTCAAGGACATGGCTCGTTTGAATGAGCAATTCCAGTCAGTCGGTGAAGACTTGGTTGGATGGTGGGCCAAATCGGAATGGCAGCAAGGCCTCAGCGAGAAGCTGAAGATCAACGAAATCTTCCAGCAGAAAAGCCGTCGCCAGAGCCACGGGCTCACCCTGGGGGAGAGTGAAAGCCACGACGGTGAATCCCTCGATGATGAATCGCTGGAGGAGGAGATTGATCTTCAGAGCATGAGCACTACCAAAGCCACCCCGGCCAAGTTCAGCACAACCGCACCAGACCCCCAATTTGCCTCTCGTGTCAAGGCTTCCACCTCGCAAATTGTCAACAGTCCCAAGTCAAACCTACCACCGATGTTCGCTTACGTCCAAAAGGGCACCGCACCTTTTGTTCGACGGGTTGATTCATCCGCCATCCTTCTCTCTACCTCTCTCCGTCTTGCTAAGCTGGAGTCTATCGAAGAGGTTGGCCGAGTCGCTTCGTCGGCATTCGCGCATGCTTCCAAAGTGGCCAACACAGCTAGCATTGCGCAACGTTGTACCGTCACGAGGAACGACTGTTTAGTGGATAATAACTCCACGGTTGAGGAAAAGTGTGTGATCAAGGAAACTATCATCGGTGCTAATTGCCATATCGCCAGTGGTGCCCGGTTGACTCGTTGTTTGATTATGGATGGTGCTGTTGTTGGCGAACGCTGTCAGTTAACGGGTACCATTGTTGGACGCCGCAGCAAGATCGGCCGGGAAACCGTGCTGAAGGATTGTGAGGTTCAAGATGGAAACGTTGTTCCTGATGAGACAGATGCCAAAAACGAGAAGTTCATGATCTTTGAGGGTCTTGACGATGAAGATGATATGGATGCTTCGGAAGATGACCAAGATTACTGATTCGAGGTATATTTATCCTGGCTAAATGTTTATGAGACAAAAGATCCATGAGATCAAGATCCAAAAAATAGAATTTTATACCCCTTCATCCACCAAGTTCTGAGAGTTGAAAGCCTGACCTATGGGACAGAGATGCACTCTAAAAGGACACTATAAATGAGACCACAATATCGGACGTGGTCCGAGCAAGATAGACTAAGAGGCTCATAAATACCACATTACCACACCATATGTAACGCCAATGGCCAATCCGGTCCACCTCGTGGTTCCCCGGATGCATACTAATATTTAGTACTGTACACCAATGCAATGCTGGTGCAAGCACGGGATCTTTTGAGACGTTATCTTGGCAGTGGGGATGTTAGTACATTGGCACACTGCATGAACTATACTCCGCACGAATGAGCAGGTTTGAATGCTTTTTTTTTTCTCTGGGACTTGTTGCACCCACTTATCAAACATCAGGCCATAGCATGTGGATTCGGGATTGGACGCGATGTCGCAAAGGCGTATGGATACTATAACATACGCGAGAAACAAGGAAGCAAAGTCTCGAGTGATCATCGCGAGGTCCAGGGGAAGATTCGTGTCTTCTCCGCATTTCTTTTACAACAGTAGCGGCGCCCTTGGCCTGTGCCCGAACTGCCCCCTGATCAGCCACATAGCACCGTGCATATTATCAAGGGTTGCCCCATTGAATATGAGATTAGATTGTCAACGCACAGAGCTCTAGGGGTAAATGAATGGGGGTTGTCAGGATGCTTAATCTCAATGATTTGCGGTATCAGGCGCAGCCCCCCTCAGTACATAGGCAATCTAACATGTGCGCTAGTTCCAAGCTTCGGGAAAGGTCGGTGCCCGTACGGTGAAAGAAATATGGTTTGGTATTCTCCACCAGTGTATGAAGTATGTTATACGGAGTTTATAGATTGTCCTAAACGACTCGAGGGGAAAAAAAAAGTGTCTGCCGATCACGCGGGAAGTTGTGTATGTGGATCGACGGATTGAGTGGTTTGCAGCAAGTGGGGGGGGAAACGGGACAGTTTTGACGCGGAGATTTCGGGATTATATCCAAGTACAAGAGAGATAAGAATTTCCACATTATCGCACTCTGTATGGAGTACCTCGAGAGCATACAACCTATCATAAGTATTTCCTGATTTGCGAGGGGAATTGAATCCTTAGAGTCAGCCCTGGAGTGGCGCCGTGCTAATAAGCTGAACCGCGCATGACACGAACTGTCGTGTCAGAATAGTTGAGGCCATTTTAGCGAAGGCTTCGTCATTGTGCATTTGCCGGTGAAAGTTCGAGGCCAAGCTTATTGGAACCAGCTGTAAGGTAGTAGGATATACTTCGTATAGCGAAGTAGGAATATTAAACCGTGCAAAAATAGATGAAGTCATTTTTTTGCTAAATTTCAAGGACTGGGATCCATAGATATGGTCACGCCAAGATATACACGAGACTATCAGCCTTATTATGGTGTGTGACATTGAACAATGTCTCAGATATTATGGGCAGTATGATGATTTAATATACACAAACGACTAAAACACGAGGATAAAACGAGATATGACAGATTAGGTTGGAGTGGACCATCACAACCATGGAAACAGCTCGACCTTTTTCCAAAGTTCGGAGTTGTTAAGCGGGGAGGTCCTCTTGTTTTGATTTTCATTTTTGATTTATTTATTTTGATTTATTCTGAAGGGGTCAGATTAGGACTTGAAATGTATTTAGTTATACATAAGATTGAAAGTACAAACAAAGTACAGTACACGTACTTTTTAAGCAGATTATTCGAACACATGTGGATTTGAAAAGCCGAGATAGCGTCACACTTAGCTTAGTGCAGGCGCAAATCGCGGGACGCGGTGCCAGGCCGATCGGATTCCCCCAGCTATCTAGCTCGCTAATTCCTTCGCCCACGTTCTCTGCAGAAGGTTCAATGTTGCCTTGCGTCAGACTTCAGTTTGACAGGGACATTTTGTGGTAAGGTACCGTTGAAATAAATATATAACGTACAAAGTACAAAGTAGAAGATATTTTACATGTGTTTCTATTGAAATATTTTGACTTCGATGGAAAGAAAAAAAAATAGAGAGATGTCTAAGAATATCCATATGGAGCATTAAGGGGGGACCTGTGATTGGCACATAAATTTGGAGGCCGGGCCCCCTTTTATGAACGGCTTCAGGAGGTGATAATGCAGTACTCGAAGTGGAATTAGTCCATTAATATGTAGTGTATAGTATATATATGATACAGTAAAAGCAATAAATAGTAAATGGTAAATAGTAAATATGTACAGAGTAGTAAATAGTAGAGCATGGATTTGTAAGTGAATAAATACATGGATAATGTTGTACTGCTGTATCATGCAAAGAGACGCATAAGCATAATTAGTTCAGAAATGACAGATTTTCTCTTTTTACCCATCTATCTATTTGACTATTTGACTATTGGACTATTGGACTATTTTACTTATTTTACTACTTCATTCAATTACAAATTCAAGTCCATTGAATTTCATGGAGTATACGGAGTACATAGTACGGTCCTAATCTACCCCGTACCGTGTCTACCGTGATCTCTCCGGAACACCCCCCTCCTATTTTCCCTTCCCATCTCCTCCCCTTCTTCTTCCTCTTCTTCCCCCACTGAAAGTGAACAGGCACTATTCGAGTGTCATTTGAAGGTTCTGGGGTTATTTCTGTTGATTTTCTCTCTCTTTTTTTTCCTTTCTTGTATATGGCTCTCCTATTCTAGAGACGTCTCATCATCCTAGGGATCTCTCCCTCTTTTTTCTTTTTGCCCAACCTCCTTTCGTTTCTTCCAACTCGCCTGGTTTCGAGTTTCATTCTTCTGGCATCAAGCGTCCCATTTTTTAATTGTTGTACCACTATAGTCTATGTCCACGTTACTTAGAACAGGTATGGTTACCCCCTGGCTGACGCGGTCCCTTATCCCCCCAACGTGCGCAGCAAAAGAAAGAAGAGAAAAAAAAAAAAAAAGCAAAGCACGCCCCTTTTCTTTACAAGCTCCACACTTTCGTTACCGCATTGAATAACGTGAGAGTTCTTATTTTAATTGTGATGGGTGACTGACAGCTCTTTGGTCACAGCATCCTGTTTCGTTCCTCGGATCCCTATTTGACACGAATACACCTCGGGCTCATATTCTATCTCTTTTTCCTTTCTGCGAGTTGCCTTAGATCACGACCGAGGACAACTCGTGATTTCTATTTTGACAATTTGCTGGAAAAGAACAATATGGCTGCGTTGGTTCAAACAATTCCGCAAAGTGGCACGATACCTGTTCTTCAGACGCGTCCTTCATCCTCATCAGGCACCTTCTCTTCTTCAACCCAGAATCAAGGCTCTCGTATCCAGACTATGTCTTGGACATCATTCAATGCTGGTAATTCCGGGAGTTATCGAGCAGGCCACCCGGTTGTGGCTCCTTATGCCTACAACCCGAACATGGGCCAATCCAACGTCCAAAATCGGCAGTCTTGGACACCACATCTCCGTTCAGAACATCGCACCTTTTCCGCACCTACTACCCCTCAAGTGCCGGTGAATCCGACATACACCGGTGCCAGCCCCCGATCCCCCCATCTTGCAGCTGGTTCTGTATCCAATTCTTCCACTTCATCTCGTTCCTATGTTTCCAAGGACGACAGCGCACTTCCATCACGGCAACCGAGGAGTGACCAGCCACTTCGTCCCCTGTCTACGGCCAACCTTCCCTCCCCATCCATCATGAACATTTCCTCCCCGAAACCCTCCCCGAACCGGTATCGTCGTACCCCCCAACGAGCGGAAGCCGCGCCATCATCCCCTGTCACTGCCTCTCCAATTCCGACCGTGATTGTCGATGATTTTGGTGGCCCTCGATCAGCGCGACCAAACGCTCACAATCGGGTTTCAAGTGTGGATGATTCATCTCATGTTGATAGGGCCCAGCCTGAACGATATCGACGACGGAGCCTGGGCAATATGGATGCCACAGCGTACCCAAACTTGTCGCTGGATTTCCCGACTTCATCTACCTCTCAACCTCAATCAGGATCCTACGACTTCATCACATTTGACACCAATCAACGGCCTACTTCCCCTCACTCCCAGCGGGACAGCGTTGGTAGCGTTCACTCCGCACACTCGTCCGCCTCCTCGGTAGGATCATTCAGAAGGACTCGTGGAAATAATGCGAAGCTAACGGTGTCCATCTCACAGGCACGAGAAGGGACCCCATCTGACTCCAACTCCGTCACAAGCAAGACTGGCAAGGCAGAAGAAAAACGTACAAGCAAGCCATCACCATTATCGCAACCGGTATCGACGGCACCCGAAGCCCCCAAACCCAACCCTCCAGCCGAAACTCAAAAGAAGCCAACAACACCTACGCTGGATTCCCCTGCAGCGAAGCGTCTCAACGATCTGAAAAATGAAACGAAGCGCCCCGGGAAATCACGCTTGAGACGGGCTTTCTCGTTCGGCAGTGCCTCCGAGCTCCTAAAGACATCTGCACAAAGCAATGCTGCCAAGCGGGAAGCATTTGCTGCAGAACAGGCGCGTCGTGAAGCACTGAGGGAACAACTGGGCCCGGAACATGCCGCCATTGCAGAACAGCAGGAACTGAGCGGACTAGGTGAAAGCATCTACTCCCACCAAGGTCACTTCTTCTCCGGGTCCACCGATAACCTGTCTGTATCGTCGACAGCTTCATCGGCGTCGATGATGCTTCGGAAAATGGGCAAGGGTATGAAACGCTCCACTCGCTCCTTGGTTGGCATGTTTCGTCCCAAATCGGTGGCCAGCATCAATTCCATTGAGGGCGCGGGCCCTGAGGCATCACCCCCGCAGATCACCGTGGTGAACGTGGAGGCGGAACGGGAGAGTGTCGCTGTCAACCCCGACGCTGCAGATCTGCCCCGTGGGGCTACTGTCTTCCCCAAGGTTGAGGGCAATGCATCGGAGATCAGACGTTCCGCTTCCATCCGTGAAAGAGCCGCATCGGAGAACTCCCAGTCGCGTAAGAGCATCGTGGGAGGAGATCGAGAACGGGCGGAGATCTTAGCGGCCGTTCGGAAGGGTATCTTGAAGAGTGCGTATCTCCACACAAATACACTTGACGTTTTGGCAAACTAACTGACCTTATTAGAAACTCACTCGGACTTGGGCGTCTCTTCGCCCGGACAGGGACCGGCCGGTGGTGACTCACCGCACTCCAGTGCTCCTCCGACACCCGATGAGTCGTCACGATCCCCAGCCCAACAAAATGATGCGGTGAAGATTGCCGGCGAGGACTATTTCCTCTCGAACGCAGGGCGCTTCTCATCTTCTGAAGCAAAAAGTGCACCCATCACCCCGTCAGCTGTTGGTGGTAGAAATATCGTCTTCAGTCCTCGCATCCAGTTCCATGAAACATGGCCTAGCGGCGAGTACGATCGACGTGGAGAGATTGCGACTTGCAACCGTCTCACCCCGCTGCTTGCTCAGCAGATTCGGGAGGAGATCAATAACTTTAAGATGGTGGGTTGCTCGCACCGTTCTATGCTTCAATTATGTCATTACTAACAATAGTACAGGAGATGGAAGTTCATGAGAATTCCAAGATCTACACACACTTCATTTAAGTTTTGAGCGGGAGTCTCTTGCGTCGCTCAGTGATCCTGAACCTGGCCATCTTTGGCCAGAATTTTACCCATTGAGCCTGCGTTATTGTCTAGACATGCATTAATTCCGGCGAAATAAGGTGTTTGATAAATTTTCTCATCGCATGAACAGAAGCTGTGCTGTCCGGGCGGGTCTTAATTGATTCTATGGACTGGTATACATTCTATTCACCGCGATTTGACCAATAAAATCGTGCTTCTGGCGGATATTCCTCCAACCCAAAAAGTGGTGCGGCTTTTCTCGAAACAAAATCTCGGTCTCTACACAGGCGCTGCTAGCGCCACTTCATCTCAAACCTAAGATATTCCTCTCCCACTTGGAGGTTCTTATCTTAGGCGTCGATCTAATGAATGTTCCTCATACCATCTAATCGGTGTGGCGGTGCATATTCCTCATTTGTTTTCTGCCGTCATTTTCTTTCCAATTCTGTTCTCTTTTTTTTTCACCCTGCATTGTGTGCATCTGAGTCATTGTCATTGAGTATTATTGGGAGCGTGGGTTACTGGGCTGTTTTGTTCGTTCATTTTATTTCCATTTTTCTCTCTTCATTCTCCTGTCCTTCTAGCACATCCTTCCTCATGGCCATCTCGTAGGCCCATTTCATACTTATCACTCACTAAGCTCTGAATCCAATGTCTAAGCCTTGTTGCATTTCGTCTTGACATCTCATTTTTGGTATCTCTTCGGCTGCTGTGTTGGGTAAACCATGTCTAATGAGCGGTTCTCGTTGTCTGCACAGATTCAATTTATGTCGTTGTTCCTCGTGACTGTAGTGTAAGGTTCTTGATATTTTGTTCAATATGAGTAGATACATGAACTTCGTATTGGCTTAATATAGTTGAGATAGGGTTATAGGCGATAATTGTGTTGGAGAGATATATTTCTTAACTCTCTTGAGATTTTTCTGCTCGCTAGGTTGCCGGATTGCTAGGTAACCTAGGCAAAGCAATGACTATAATAACATTAAACAATGAGTAGAATATAGAAGAGTCGACCAAGAATATATCCGAACGTTATTTACTCGCCACATGGACAAAGGGTTCCGACTAGTAGTTACTAGAAGATGTCTTGACCCTTCACCAACAAAACCTCAACGGTCTCGAATTTTTGAAGGTTGTCACAAATACAGAAAACAGGAATCGTATCATAAATTCCACTTTGCGGTAAATGAGCCGGGTTCTATCTACATAATCTGGCCTAGTATTCCTCTTCTAGTTGAAATATAGCTTCTTGATGTTGATTTTGATGTTATGGGCAACCTCGGAAATTATGTTTTGGTATACCTTTGCCCTCCCCTCGTAACTGACGGCTTGGTGCACCGCCTGGTGTGACCAGATATTTCACGGCGGGATACAAACTTCAGGATCGAGCCATTATTGGCCAGGGTTCTTCGATAAAGGAGCTTTTTAGCTTTTTATTTCAAATGGTCGGAGAGAGGTCGAGTTTGAGTCGCCATCGGCTAATCTACGGCTTTCCATAAGGGTTCTGATAATGACCTGTTGCATTCTTCATAGCTATTTATGGCCCAATCTATATTTCTACATTCTCTACTCAGGCTAGAATGTCACTTCAGTCCGAAATTCTGAAGAAAAGACCCGAGAGGAATGAAGGGATCGGGAAACCGAGAATATCGGGATCGGAACCTGAGAGAATAAGAGGAATCTTGGCTTCCCATGCCATTGACAGATATCATGATGGCAACGGCATACTTCTATTAGAACGTGTGGTGGTCGAATGCAGTGTAAAATGTGGTGATTGAATAGCATTCTGTCCAGAATAGCCCTGGAATACTACCAACTACTACGTAACACCGATTAGAAATGTTTATATAACCCTAACCTGACTGGGAGAACTAGGGAAAGATACAAATAACAACCACATCCCCAATCTCATTAACTGTCTGTATACTTCCCACTTATTGAATGCCAGAAAAGAAATCGCTCATACTGAACTGAAATCACCCGTGGACCCCCACGCCGTGCTACCATGGTTAGGTTAGCGCCTAAATACGCTTAATTACGAGAAGCATACTACCCCACGCGGGGGAGATGATCTTTCCCTAAATGCAACGTCCCCTTGTTACTTCTCCCCGCAAAATGCCGGCAAAGGATGGTATGATAGGGGTAAGCCCGGGGTCTGATATTTCCCCGGTCTTTTTCCAGGTTTTATGCGGGGAAATATATTTGGCTGTCCCGTCCGATAGCATGGGCTTCCATATTGATTGGTATGATATTTATAGACAGGCAAGTTTTGGGTATTACTCCTTATGTTGTACTACTCTCGGACCAGACATCAACGCCACATATCTCACCCCTGCGGTGGGTAGAGGATTCCAAACTCATAATTCACAACTCGCCCCGACGTGCCGCCGAGTCTCATTCTCCACGTGTGCGCTTTTTTCCTTCTTCTCCTTTATCCTAACCCTTGCTTCCTCCTGTATCTTCTTTTCGACTTTGGCCTAGACTCACATATTGAGTTAGCTGGTGTGGTCTTGCTCCTTATTTCAATCCTTCTCCCATCTTCCTAACAGTTCATTCTTTCTCACACCAGAAAAGAAAACAATAGAGATGTCTCCCAGAAACCCAGAGGTTGAAGTGGAGGATATTGACAAATCGCGCGTTGACAATGTCGAAATAGTCGCCAATGCCGACAGGCCCAACCCTCAGAAAGAAGCCCCGGCCTACGTTGCCAATCTGACTCCCGAAGAACGCACGAAAGCCGAGAAAGCTCTTGTCCGCAAGATTGACCTACGGCTATTACCCATGATAATTATCATGTACATTCTCAACTACCTCGATAGGAACAATATCGCATCGGCTCGTTTAGCAGGTCTCGAGGAAGACCTAGGTCTTGTGGGCAACCAGTTCGCAACCTGCGTCAGCATATTGTTCGTTGGCTACCTGTTGATGCAGATCCCGTCCAACCTGATGCTCAACAAATTCGGCAAGCCAGCCATCTACCTCCCTATTGCTATGATTCTCTGGGGTATCATCTCCACCGCTACCGCCGCTGCTCAAAGCTACGCTGGTCTCGTGGTCATCCGCTTCTTCCTGGGTTTCGTCGAGGCTGCCTACTTCCCCGGCTGCTTGTATTTCCTGAGTGTTTGGTACACCCGCAAGGAGCTAGGCTTTCGCACAGCAGCACTGTACTCTGGATCTTTACTGTCGGGTGCTTTCTCTGGTCTCATCGCAGCAGGCATCACTAGGAACATGGACCACGTGCTAGGACTGCGTGCTTGGAGATGGTTATTCATCATCGAAGGTGCTGTCACTATTGTGATTGCCTTTGCTGCAGTTTTTGTTCTCCCTAACTTCCCTCGCACCACTAGTTGGCTTTCAGAGGAAGAGAAGCAACTGGCCGCGTGGCGCCTGGAAGAAGATATCGGTGAAGACGACTGGGTCGACAGCGAGCAGCAGAGCTTCCTGCATGGAGCCAAGCTCGCATTTACAGACATCAAGACCTGGGTCCTGATGCTCATGATCCTCTGTATTGTCTCCTCCGCCTCAGTCACCAACTTCTTCCCGACAGTCGTCAAAACACTCCAATACGGCAACATCGAGACTCTGCTCCTGACAGCGCCCCCCTACTGCCTGGCCGTTATATGCGCCTTTGGCAACGCATGGCATGCAGACCGTACCGGAGAGCGGTACTTCCACGTCACCGCACCACTATACATTTCCGTCGTGGCATTCATCATTGCTGCTACTACTACAGCTACTGCACCCCGCTATGTGGCGATGATGCTCATGGTGCCATCCTTCTACTCCGGCTACGTTGTCGCTCTCGGCTGGATCTCAAATACACTGCCTCGTCCGGCCGCGAAACGTGCCGCTGCTCTGGCTGCTATTAACTGTGTTAGCAATGCCAGCAGTATCTATGCTAGCTATATGTATCCTGACTCTCAAGCTCCAAGATTTAGTATGTCTTTCTCTGCCGCTGGTTTTGTTTCTAGCAATATCAACTAATAACTAACACTCTCCTAGTTCCTGCCATGTCCGTCAACTGTGCAACGGCTTTCATTGCCGTTGTCTCTGCAACGGTGCTCCGATTCATGCTTGTGCGTCTCAATAAGAAGCTTGATCGCGGCGAGGAGGTCGAGGGTGCTGTTCCTGGCGAAGGAAGCCGTCGTGGTTTCCGCTTTTTGGTTTAAGATGAATCAGTTTGGATTTGCTCAGGTAGGCTCTATGTATTGGGAGTAATGAAGGGATCTGGCTCATGATCATAATATTCTTCCTGTTTTTGATGAGTGTCTAACTGTAGTATGCCTGCTGGACTAGGACCCGTTATACATAGATATCCAGAATATAACAAAGACTATAAAAGATATTTATTTTATGTACTACATAACACGTTGAATGCTAGATATGTAGATCTAAATCAGTTCACCACAACCACCTTTTTAAAATATTAAACTCAAGCATATTTCACCCTCTCCTCAGTCCACCCAGGCCTCAAATACTTGGTATCCATCGAAGCCACATCCAACGAACTATCAGCAAGATAGTTAACCCGCCAATCAATCCCAATACTAGCCCCTTCTTCACTCTGCGCCCAAACCGCCACACCAATTGTATTATCCCCGGTGTAATCCAAAATTCCCACAGGAACAGGATAAACGACCTGATTCCCAATATAAGGATTATACCTTCCATACTGGTACCCATTAACAAACAACTGAGCCCGATATTTCGTCGTCACACCAGCCGGCGTAGAAAGAACAAACGAAATAGACACATCAGTGTGGGCAGGGATATCAAGAGGAATGGTAGTACGGAAGAAGCGAACTGTCGCACCCTCGAAGCTGAGGACAGACTTTATCGAATCTTTAGTGGATTTCTCCTCTTCCCAGGCTGAGTCTTCAAAGCCGGGTAGATGCCATCCAACGCGCTCGGCAAATAGTCCGTCTTCGTTGTACACGCCACGCACCGGGTCCAGATCCGACTCCCCACCCGCGGTTCCGGCTAGACGCCAGTGCGTGAAGCCCGAGTCCGAGCCGAGGAGGTTCGCGTCCATTATTCCGCGCGGGTTGAGGGCGCCGGTTGTTTGGTCGTGACCTGTGTCGTCGTGGACAATTAGGAGGACATTTGGAGTGTCGGTGTGCAGGGTTGAGTTTGTGAATGACAGTGTTAGGTTTGCTTGGGATGTTGTTGCGTTTCCGAGGTAGGAGGTAATGAACTCGCCGTTTAGCCAGGCGGACCAGCCGCTGTAGAGTAGCACGTTAGTACTACGTTGGTTTAATGTTGCGGTTGTGGTACTTACAATGCAGATCCTCCTTGGACGTTGATAAATGCTCCTGTCGCCGTCCCATTGAAGTATCCGCGCCACAGACGGACGCCATTGTGGAACCCGTATTGGTCGGCGTAGAGAACGGGTAGACTTGTCGGGCTTCTCGGGTTGACCGTTGTCATATGGTTGGCATCTGCGAAGATCAGCTACTTTTGTTCGTGTGATGCTCATATACTAGTGAGTAACGTACCAACCCACGCCACACCAGAGTCATTGTAATCTGTGAACCGCTCTGGCAGACTGTCTTTCGATTTCCATGAAGTGAAAGCTGGCAGCTTGAAAGATTTCGGCGCATCGAGCGAGCCCTTGAGACTGCCGTACTCGGTCAAATGGGTGTCGACCTTCTTTCCATTCCAGGTTACAGACTTGACACCCTTTGGTGCAAAGACGTCCAGTGTTGTTGCGTTGACGACGTCGCCAGTTATCGCAAGCTTGGATCCGGATAGCTTAGCGTTGCGGACGAGATAGGGACCCTGGACGAGAACTGCAGCAATAATTAGCCTTTTGAGCATGAGAGGAATAATAAAGAGAACGAACCGCTCTCTGTCTCCGGCACGAATGGATCATTCGTGAGTGCAGGAGCCCAGAAATCATACGCTGACGTTCTATCAAGCACGATAACTCTAACACCATCATCAAATTCCAGAACAGTCGTGCCAGTTGATTGTGTGAACGAGGTCGTCAGACCGCCATGTTCTTTGATGAACTTGGCACGCGAACATCCCTGGCATTTCTTGATAGAACCCTTCTTGACTCCCTTGATGGAGAACTCGCCAGACTCGCCAGTCGGAACCCAGAGAACCAGTGTAGGCTTCTTATCGAAGACAGTATATGTCAGAACCTCGGCTGTGGAGTACAGCAGAGTCTTCGAGCCAAAGGTGAAGTCCGTCACGATGATCTTCGACTGATGTCCGTTCAAGCGAATGGTGCTGGCATACTTGGGGACGGTCAGAACACCCACCGAAGTATTAACCTTCAAATGGAATGGCTCATTCGTCGAGATGGAGGTGTTCGAGTGGAAAGTAGCATAGAACGCAGCATTCGTCTCCGGATTCCGAAGTTCATAAGCCCTGACAGCGGAGTTGTCAGTGTACTGCGTTCCATTACCAACCAGCTCCGTTATGGTTAGATCCTTAGCAGAGCGAGTGAACAATGCCAACAATTTAGTCTCATGGTATTTCGACCAGATAGACCGGTCTTCTGAGATCGGTGCCGAGTAATCGTAACTGCTAGCCGTCACTGGCGCAGCAATAGAACCGTGGTTTTGACCACCGAACATCATGTACAAGGACATTGCTGTCACACGCTGCCCGATGTTCCAGCGGTAGAACAGGTTGGCAAAGTCATCTCCAATATCCCCGGGGCAACCACCTTCTGGTCCACCCCAGGGATTGTACGAGCCGCCTTGGAACTCGGGCATGAAAGCGGGCATGCTGGGCTGGGATTCTTGGAAGTAATCATGGTATTCTAGAACCTGGAAGGGGACGTATGCTCCATTGGTGGAGGTACACTGGCTGATATCGCAAGTCCAACACTAATACACAAGGTAATTAGCTTTTAATGCTCTTTCTTTTCTTTTCCCCATCTCTCCCACCGAAGAGATAGAAATTCACATACCGAAGGATACGAGTCCAAACCAGCGACATCAACATTCCCACCCGCATCAGACCAGTCCTTCCCCCACGAGTGTGAGCCCATATTAGGATCATTCACGGTCAGCGGCAGCGTAATACCGTTCTTACGAGCATTGGTCTTGAGCAGCTCCATGTAAGCAACGGCCGTCTCATTCGGCACACGCAGGGAAGGATCACCGAGCCACTGATTCCCGTACTCGTTTTCAATCTGATAAACGATAGAGTTATGGCCATTAGTCACCTGGTAGCGACTAGTGATCTCCGTCACTTCGGTAAAGTACGGTGTCCATGCATTCGTATAGCGGGTATCATCATTGCGGAGGGTACCGTACTCACCCGTCGTCAGCCACAATGGGAAGCCGCCAGCATTGGCTTCTGCGTTGACGTACGGACCGGGCCGGACGATGATGTACAAGCCCAATTCCTTGGCGAGCTCGAATATTGGGGTGATATCGCGGGGGCCGGTTGAGAAGTCTACTGTTGCGTTGTTCGGTGCGTGGTACGCCCAGCTGGAGTAGAATGCGAAGGCTGTGAAGCCGGCAGCTTTGATTTTCTCAAGGATGTCACGCCATAGGGCTGGTACGGGGATGCGCCAGTAGTGGAATTCGCCGGAGAAGATGAAGATGCGTTGACCGTTTACCTGGAAGCTGTAGTGATCCCATTGCACGATGGTGTTTATGCCATTATCATGCAGTGGCCATTGAGTGACGGCTTGGTCGT
The DNA here is from genome assembly GCF_028827395.1 of Penicillium hordei. Classification (NCBI taxonomy): domain Eukaryota; kingdom Fungi; phylum Ascomycota; class Eurotiomycetes; order Eurotiales; family Aspergillaceae; genus Penicillium; species Penicillium hordei. Next base: position 173,182 of record NW_026623142.1, read on the forward strand.
CTGCTTTTGTGGAGGCTCCGAGACAAGCTAGGAGGACTAGCAGGAAATTGAAGATGCGCGTCATTTTGGGTCGTGGACCGCTCTTTGACGAATGCTTTTGAGCATTGCCGGGGTGGCCATGATTAATTTATATTTGTTTTCTCGATCAGCCAATTGATTTTAGAGTAAATTCAGTAAATGCAGTAAATGCAGCATTGGTCAGGGTTCAAGGCACGGATGTTAATTTTCCCTTTCGTCCTGGAAATTGTGGAATCTCCGGTGCTTGGCCGGTGGTTTTTCCTCCAACGGGATTACTCCGGATGGGCGAGGACGGGATACAATATTGTTGTAGACACATGTAACTTGACAATGTCTAGACTGTGTTTTTTTATATATATATATATATATATATATGCTGTCTTTTCATTACACAATAAACGGGTCTGTGATAAAGATATACAAAATAATATATGTTCATACAGCCTAATAATAACAATAATAATAAAGAAAAAGGCCGAGAAATACAAAGACGCTGGAAAAGCAAATCCACCTCCAGCCCCTCTATGAAACACGAAACACGAAACACGTGATAGCCAAGTCCGGGGGAATAGTCCGGGGAGAAAGCTTTTCTCCGAATATACACCGGGCCGAATCGGTAAGTGTAAGGCTTGCGGGGAAGGTGAACACAAAACAAAGCTATCGAATATCATAGCCAAGCATCAAATAGTTTTTTATAAACCCCCAAACTCCAAATCTATGCGGTATAGGAATATGCCAACACTTTTAGGGTTGCAATTTTAAGCATTGTTATCCAATACCCCGAATGGGTTTTGGCCCTTGGTGCTCGGGCTGCTGGAGGGAGACTCCTTCTCGGCCTTTTGCTTCTTAGCTCCCTTCTTGGCGGGAACCTTGGCAAAGCCCTCTTCGGACTCCGACCGGCTGACCGAGGCCGAGGCAGTCTTTGCCTTGGAAGCAGCAGCCGAGCGGGTGCGGATCGGCGAGTCAGGAGTGACCTTCTCAGCGATCTTCCGAACCTGAGCCTTGAGAACTTCGTCATCGGTGGTAACCTCGCTGTTCTCGCCCTCAATGGCAGCCTTGCGGATCTCGCGGCTCAGACTCTTCAGAGCATCCATGCCGGCCTTTTCAGCGGCCTCCATGTGCGTGGGCTGCTTCACACCGGGGTCCTTGCGGTTCAGGTAGGAGCGGACGAAGAAGCGCGCGAAGAGGTAGGTGAGGGGAAGGAGGTAGGAGACGTTCAGCCAGATGGCGAATGCCTGACCGGTGGTGTCCGCACAGGTCACCATCTGCTGGGAGTAGCCAGATTGCTGGACAGGAGCAGCGTGGAAAGAGGTTCCTACGTTTTCGGCAAGTCCTTCTGCGCCCGCAGCCCGGAATGCCAGCTTCTTCAACCAAGAGATCGAACCAACCTCGGCGGTGGCAGAGGCGGCGACGGAAGCGGCGTTGGTCAGCTGTGCCAAGGCGGCGCTGCCGGACGGGTAAGGGATAGTGTAGTGGACGAATAAATAGGCGGCGGCCATGTTTGTTCCAAAGACGAACTGGGTGATTTGCATGGTGGTCAAGCTGCGCTTGATGGCGTTAGGGACGCGAATGCGGAGAGCGGTGATGGTGTAGTAGGTGTACTAAAGCGAGGAAAAAAAGTTAGTGACTTCGCTTAACAAATCAAAAAGCAATGCGGTTGTTCTGACTTACCATCATAGCGTGGATGGCCGAGTTAACCAGGCAGAAGATCCAAATGGGAGCTGCCATGTAGCGGATACCAGCCCACATGCACATCATAGCTCCCGCGTGGTGGTAGGTCTGTAGGGTAGAGCTCTTCTTGCCCTTGGCCAGAATGATCGCGGTATCGACAACCTCGTAGAACTTGGACAGATAGAAGAACCAGCCGAAGTAAGCCAAGCCCTGGTTCCACAGACGACCGGCATCCGTGGGGTCTGGCATTCCGTTGGTGAGGTGGAAGGCAGGATTGGGAATCGACCACTCATCAGTGATGGGGCTATAGATAGCGGCATTTCCGTAACCGCGGGGTCCATTGATCTTGCACAGCGAGTCCACAACTCCAACCAATCCGTGGGGGTCGTCGCTATCCGGGAAAGAGCTCCTGAATGCCTGGAACATGCCTACGAAGGTCCATGCGGAGTACACAGCTAGGAAGACATTGTGGAGAACGACAAACAGCTTGAACAAACGGGAGTTGCTGAACGCATATGGCTTATAGCCACGGCTCTTATTGATGCGATTGATCAGGACCACAGTAATCGCATAGACACTGGCGATTGTGATTGGTAGCCGGACGTCCAACACCTGGTTATAGAGATCGTTCGGGATGTTGAAGGGCTGCTTCCATGTCGGGGTATCAACGTGAGGCGCGGGGATGGTCACTGGGAGCTCGTGGGGAGGGAAGGCGAGGAGAGAGGCAGGAGGGAAAGCAATGCGAACAATTGCCTGGCCAAACTTGGTGGGCACATTGAAATCGTGCATGGTGATTGCCACGCGGAAGCGTTCAATTCAACGCGTCAACTCGACAAAAAGATGATACGAAAGAATATAAGAGAAAAAGATATGTGATTTCTCAAGAAGTTAAAAAAAAAAAAGTAAAGTAAAAGAAAAAAAAAGGTGGAAGTGTTGAAGTACAGTGGGTCCCCCCCCGATAAACTGCCCTTTGAATTTCTCAACAAGGGCAATGACTGACGATCTCGATCCGCCCGCGTTTAGTTTGTTGGGAATTCCAAGGCTTGGCTATCAAACGTGCCGAGGTTAGATGTCGCCACTTACCTAGAAGGGTAGATTGAATGTACATTTGATACACCGCATGTACGGAGTATATGGAAATAGACATGTAAGAGTGGAACTCTGTCACTCAATTCAATGCAGAAATTGCATTTCCCATGATATTGGCGATAAAGCGTATTGCGCTGCCAACAGTTAGTGTAATTACTTATTTTAAAAATAAAACCGGATGTTCTGTTCAAAGTAGTCCGTACTCTGGACTGTATAACATTTGGACACCTGCAGAGCTGTATCTTGCAGGCCCTGCACAGACCTGTACGTACTGCCCCAGGAAGGGCCGGAGAAAAGCTCGCTGAGTCAGCCGAACAAAGTTATGATTTCCCTGGAACATTAAAGTTAAAACAGAAAGCTTCGAAGCTCGGAAGATGCCCAGGTGGTGACCTCAGACTATCACTCGTGATCAGCTGCTTGTTGGGATATTTGAACCACTATAATCGTCCCAACGCGTTGAGGATATGCAATCAGATATGAAATAGCAAAATCGGGTCACATGCAGCCTCGGTCATACTGTATGCTGAAAATGCGCATGAGACTCACCGATATAGACAGAGACTATGATGTACAACCTTGGAACTGTATAGGGTAGAGGGATCTGCACATGTCGTCATCATGACAAAATTGTTCGATTTCCCTCCTAATTATATCGCAAAAGCAAAAACACCCATCAACGCCAGGAATGCGCAACGTACACATATACACGGTTAAAAGTACAGTCCTTAGCGGGGCTTGGTGCTATGGGGAACGGGAGGTGGTCCCGGAAGTGATGGTGACGAAGCGTCAACAGGGGACGCATGAAATTCAGCTCGCTTGGGCGGAGGTGGCGGCGGGGCCTTCTTGCGTTGGGCTTGAGTCTGAATATCGGGATCTGCGGGTGACACCGCTGGAGAGTTCGACTGACCCATGGAGATAGGACGAGAAGGCGGGGGTGGGCGTGGGATCCGTTTATTAGCTTCCGCGGAGAACTTGCGGTCCTCCACAAATGTGTTAAAACGCGATCTGGCTCCACCCCACTTCTCTTTGCCCATCTCGATCTTGTCCGCATGGCGTTCACGGAAATCTTGCACAGAGGATGTGCCCCGTGCGGGCTCCGCCGGTTCCAAGTTCATACTGGAAGTATCCGACGCGGCCCGGGCCGGTGGGCTAGGCGCTGCTGGGGAGGACGCTGCTGGAGAAGAGCCAGTGAACCGCGACGCGTAGCCACTTAACTTCTGTTTGCCTGAGTCGATTGAGTCCGCATGACGCTCACGGAAATCACCGTATTTCTGCTTTCCCGAATCGATGGTATCTGCGTGTCGCTCGCGGAAATCACCATACTTCTGTTTCCCCGAGTTGATGGTATCTGCATGACGCTCGCGGAAGTTGTGGAGAGAAGACGTGCTCGCGTTCGTCGAGGCCGGAACAGGCGGGGTGGGTGTAGATGGAGATGCCGAGGTATTCATCTGGGAGAAGCGTGACTGCAGCTCATTGACAGGTGTATGTGCAGGCGACGAAGATTTCTCCTGACCAATCCCTAATCCAGGAACCGAGATGCCAGCGTTTGCTAGGCGGGAAGTAGCATCTTGATTGATATAATCATGGGAGAGTACCGGTGCGGTGGAATACGCGGGGGGCGGATCGGAGCTGGGGGATCCATTGCGGGCAGGAAGTCGTGGCGGGGGCTTTGGCGGCTTTGACTTTGAGATCGGGCTTGTTGAGGCAGAACTTGCTGAGTCTAGTCGCCGCACTGGTGGTGGAGGGAGATGATCTGTAGACAGGCCGCTTGTGTCGACGCGATACGGGACCGGAGGTGGGGCGGGCTTTTGGAACTGTTCCTCCTCTGCTTCGGCTACTTGCTGTCGGTGGGAACTCTGATCCTGGGACAGCGGAGCCCCTAAACCCCGGCGGTCGGGGGTTGCCTGATTTGGCACCGCGGCTGCTCCATGGTAATTGATATGTTTGGGAGGGGGTCCAAAGGAAGATGGATCTTTGAGGGATGACAATGGTTGCGAGACATGGTCAGAGCGGTTGGAGTTGGATTCATTACCCTTTCCCATCCATCCTGCCTAAAAGCGAGCAAACGTTAATACCAATGGACGAGTCATGAAGACACGAGATGTGAGCCTACCACTTGGCCCCTGATTCCCCCCTGTGACGAGGAGCCATGTCCAGAGCCAGAACCGGAGGATTCGCCCTCCTTGCCCTTTCCCATCCATCCAGACTAATAGCGAATATAAGTCAGTATCAATGGCCGAGGTGCGAGTCCGAGAGAGGCGAGGGGAAAGCTTACCACTGAGCTTCTGATACCCCCCTGTGATTCGGACGCTTGCCCAGAGCCAGAGCGAGAGCCAGAGGATTCACTTTCCTTGCCCTTTCCCATCCACCCAGCCTAACATCCAGTATAAGTCAGCACCAAGGCCACCCAAGTTGCGAGTCCCAGAGAGGCGAGGGTGAGCTTACCACTTGATTGATGCCTTTAAAATCACCACGCCAGCTCTCCTTTCCACCTTCCTTGCCTTCAGGGTGCCAGCCACCCTTCATAGTATTGCGTAAACCACTCATTATGCTGCAAACCCTCGGGAGTGCGGGGATGACAGTTGCCAAGGGGTTGGGGAAGCTGTGACGACAATATCCCCACTCGGTCACGTGTGACCTTAATCTAGTAATTGATTTACATAGTTCACAGAGTCTGTACTGTACAAGCGCTCTGTATCCCATACAACATAAGTGAGTACATGATCATTGAAGATCCCAGTAAGGTAATTAAGTCAAGTCCTTGAATTCATGTGTTTCAAATGACGGATTTGATTGTCAATCAGGTAGGCTTACCTAAGCGGTACAATTTTGCCCCAAACGGGGGTTATGTTGAACTTCAAGGATAGTCCTTTTACCCTTCGGGGTATATGGTCAATTGAAAATATACAGAGAAGATTAGGATAGCCCGTGGAGTTAAGGATGACATGCTCAACCAAAGAGAGGCTGCTATATTTTTTCCCCTTTGACGTCCTGTATTGAGCTTATAGGTTAGCTTATGGTGAAAGAAAAGAACATGCTGGTAATTGCGAAAGTACCCGCCCTCTCCAGGATGGAAGAGATAGATCTATTAAATATATGCATGTACATAGTTGGAAAATGCCAAGTCTGAATCTAGATTAATTAACAAAACCTCTTTAGTTAAGAGGTTTTTGGAGAAACCGCTGGGTAAGATCGTTCTCAATCCATTGCTCAATTAGCCCAACGCTATCCCCGACAAGGTGGTCGTAGTTTGCACCCTGTGGGATAAACATGGACTGATGTGCCAAAACTTCGTCCATATCCTCCATTAATATCGGCGTCCAATGGGAGTTATTGTTGTGCCTCCAATGATGTGACGGCAAGAGAACGAATTTGCGAAGGTGTTGTTTATTAGGGTCTGAAAAGTCTGTGGTTGTGATAGAGCCATTCTCGGTTGAGAGGGAAATGCTTCCTGAGAGGGACTGGTTCTCTATTCGGTCGATTGAGGTTGAGGTAGATAGTGCGGTGCTTGCATGGTCCACTAGCAGATTATCCTTGTCATCGTTGGCATTTTCGGTTGCCAGGGAAGGATGAGAAGTAGCGGACTTTAAGGGCTTTCGTTTGATTGTCATGTTGTTCATGGAAGTGGTTATTTCAGTTTCTTCGGAACCGCTTGACGTATCTGAGTATTCAGGCGAGTGGATTTTCGTTGTGTATTCATCCAGATCAATTTCGACCTTTCTTGTAGACTCTTCATCTTTCTTCGTAGACTTTCTAGCTTTCTTTTCAGCTTTCTTCTCGGCTTTTCTTTCAGCCCTTTCAGCTTTCCTTTCCGCCTTTTCGGCTTTCTTTTCGGCGTTCGTCTTGCAGTTTCGCGGTTTGCGACCAGTGCTCGCAGTATAGTAATTGACAAATCGTACTCTCCAGGGACTGGACTCGGCACCTTCCAACTCCATCAAGTGCCGGTACCGCTGACGAAGTTCAGAATAATTATTGACACAACCAGCAAATGTCAAGGGTGATACTATGCGCTCGAAGATAGATCGGGAGAGATTGTCGGTGTTTTTGTTGACAAAATGGATAATGCCATCGAGGAAGCCACGATCAACCAGGCGCACATCGTTCATAAATGGTGGGTCAAAGTTGGGGTTGAAAGGGGCGGGCTTTAAGGCTGGTTCCAAGACCAGAGGTTCTTGTTCTGCCGCAAGCTTCTCTTCATCTGCCGGGTCTCTCTTAGGTATCAAGCCCATGGTTCCCGTTGCTATGACGCGGGGATGGATTCCCAGAAAAGGGACATCGAATCCCACTACTCCCAAAATTCGATGCTTTGCTCGCTTGTCTTGTTGTAAGCGAGCGACATCTGCAGCTAGGATTCCGCCGAGACTATGTCCTAGCAAGATAACATCCAGATCATCTGCCTCATGTGGCAATAGCCTACAAGTACCTCTATCAGCATATGTGCCTAGTTAATAATCTAGGAAAAACGGGCTTTCTGTGGCGCGATCACATACCAGGCACTGAATTGATCCACGGCTGTTTGTATCTCGCCTTGAGACTTGTATCTAGGATACATGCGGGTGTACACCACGTGTGACTCGGCCAACGAGCCCGTTAACAGATCATGAACATGCAGCGGAAGGTCATGGAAGCTGGCTTCTGATCCCATGAAGCCATGGATATAAATCAGTAATAGCCTGCGCTTTTCTGTTGTCTGATATCCTTCGGGCTGAGGCAGCGACAGGGTGGAATGAGAACCATCGGCGTAAGTACGAATATTCCCCTCCATCTCCATCTCCATCGCCAAAATAAGCCCAAGAGAGACGCTGAGATAGGAAAATGAACAACAGAATTCCGTTCTTGGGTATTCGCCAAGTTTCCAAGGTTGGAATGCGGGGGGCCTTCAATTGCCACCGCAGCTGACTAAGTCAAGGGGTAAGTCCTGGAGAGGTTGATCATATCCACATGGAATAGTCTTGGAGAGAGTGAAAAGATCGAAATCATTATTTGAGGATATCTTCGATGTCTCTTTGATGTCATTCCTCATTTTTAAGGCATTGAAATCTCTGCTTGGTTAACTACACTATCAGTGATATTCTTAAATCGATCCACAGGAGGTCGTACTCGTATTCATCGCCTCAGCCACATCGACGCATCCATGGATTGTGGTAACAAGCTTAGTCCCCCACTTTGATATCTGTCTTCGTGCATACTCCGTACTGCACTTACCAACTCTAGCGCATCCACATTCTATGTACATCCATAATCTCTAACATGAAATTTTCGCACAAAAATTCTATACAGCTCCGTGCCCAACATGATGACTCGACATAGCCAGAGGACTATCCTGCACTCCCCATTCGCCCTCTTCGATGCCTTGCGCGTAGAATCGAACCAGGAGACCAACGGCAACTGGACCGATGATGGTATTCAGAAGGATTGCCCAGACGCCAGTGATAAAACCATCGTCACCAACGTATGGAGTTTCGTTGTGGCCGATTTCAATTATCAAAAGCCCAATCTCACCGCGTGCTACCATGGCAGATCCTAAAAGTGTTGCGGCGAGCCAGGCCCGGTTCCACTTCTTCCCATTCTCTTGGTGGCCTTGTTCTGCATGGCTTGTGTCATTGTCTTCGTTTTTTGGTATTCCCTGTCTTTTCCGGTCTTCATGTGACTCTTTTTTGTGAGATTTACTCCCACGAACGAGTTGCCATACAGGGATCCAGATTCCGACGATGCACTATGTAGATTTGTTAGCTCAATTGCCGAAGAATGACTTCGGGTATCCGCATACCTTTGCAAACGCCATCAAGAGGGTATAAACCACCCCTCTCCAAATTCGTTTTCCGGTCCACAGCTTCAAGAAAGGAATCGCAAATCCGATACTTGCGAAGAACAAAGGTTCCATCAAATACTGCTGAGGTCCTAACAGATATTTCTCAAAGGTGTGAACGAAAGTGGGACTTTTATCCGCCTCGCGCTCGCCTTCCTCGCGGCTCATGACAACAAATGGTCCTTCGGGGTGCTTGCTCGGTATGTATGTGAGAAATACACCCGCTAAAAAGGCACCAAATAAGACGGATGTGCCAGTAAAGCCAGCGATGGCAATAAATGCCGAAAGAACAAGGGTCATGAGGATGATGTTCGAGATATGGTCGAATCGCGCAAAGCGGTATTCAATGAACTTTCGGAAAAAAGGCGCAAACACCCATTTGGTGACGATGGGCGTTACGACGGCCATGCCTATCGATGCTACTATAGGACGCCCAATGAGCCAGCCCAGATTGACATCGTCTCCTGAAAGTTTGCCCAAGTCGCCAATCACACTATACAGCTGTCAGTTTGATGAATTGATCACACACTTTACTCCGATTTTCACATAAGTAACATACCTCAACATAACAAGTCCTACGACATCATCGATGACAGCAGCGCTCACCAGAACCGACCCTACTCGAGTCTCGGCGAGATTGACCGAGCCAGACGCAGAGCTAATCACAGCAAAGGTGGTACCTAATATTTATTAGCGATTAAAATGCAGTCAACCTAGCACTTCCGAGGAAATAGTTTACCGAGTGAAGTAGCGGAAAGAGATGCGCCAATGATAAAGGTCTCAACGGCACCTGGTCCATGTTAGCTTTCCAGGTTTGACTAGAGGAATTGGGCAAGCAACAAACCATATCCAAAACCAAGATAGAGTAAAAGGTATGAAAGACCAATAGGAAATAAAACACCCGTTGCGGCGCCAACCATACTCAAAGTGAAGTTCTGCTTAAGCAGATCTACACGGGCGCCAAGACCGCCTAGAATGGATGACATCAGTATCCAAGAAGCCAAGGACCTCGGTACGAGTAGCCAAGACGAAAACGTTTTCCCACTCACCTTCGAAAATGATCAAAATTAGACCGACATATCCCAGAGTGACAAAAGTCTCTTGCCAGTTATGTTCAAGGATATTGGCCAAGGGTACGCCGTAGATGATGCCGACGGCGATTTGACCTATAATCCCGGCCTGGATTGCCTTCGCGGAGACCCATCTTGCAAGGGAAAGGAAAAAGAAAAAAGAAACGATGATAAGGATGTCGACGGCTGCAATAATTGATCAGTGAGGAAATGAGCAGAGATCAATTGGGATATGCTTGGGTACATACTTCCAGGTTCGTGGTATGGGAGGAAACCATTGGCCATGCTCGAGGTTTGTCAGACTTATACGCAAGATTAAAGAACAAGGTTGAAGAACGAGAGAATTACCAGGACTAAAGTAATTGCAAAGACCCAGTCTGGGCAGTCTGGGCAGTCGGGGCATGATCCAGGCATGCTCTGAGTGGATTGGATTACCAGCTCAGGTGCACCACGGGTACAACCACTTATCACATCGTAATAGTTACCTCATGCAATAGTTAACTATTTTTTATAAATTCGATGGCTATTGTTAAGGCTGCATTATCGTAGTATTAAAACAACAGTGGTCGGCCGCTTATGGGGCCTTGTGTCTTTTTTGGATGTCTTTTTGGATGTTGTCAGAATGGATTTAAGGCCCCCCCTAGGCCATAAACAGTGAATGTGGATGGAAAAACATCATGGCTTGGAATTTATTATTCTATACGCCCTACGGCTATATGTCGTTCCCAAGGTTATGGTGCCTGACGATTAAGCCATGTCCCACCCGTTTACCTAAATTTATGTAGATTATATGACACCGAAAGTAGAAAATGAAAGCTATACTCTAATTTTACACGAATCCTTGTCAAATATGGGCACTTACTATTGGTCCTTTTTACACTCCTGCATCGGCGTCAAAGCATAACCATCCAATAATAAAATCCCCCATAATATCTAAGTCAGCCTATGAACTCCTCTGAGGAACTAAGCAGAAAGTAGTTAGGGCTCGTGTTGATCCTACGTGGCCCCATATTAGCCCCATATTAGCGCCTACGTCGTAAAAATAGCATCTCTAGCATCTCTAGCATCTCTGAGCATCTCCGACCCTCATGGATTTGAAGTTTCAATGTTTTGTAATTATTTGTGTTGGTATTTTCTTTGAGATGCATATTAGGCAAATGTGTCAGTTCAATGGGATCGTAATGTGAACTCTTCATTAATGCCGAGTCTAGTGCTGCATGTCGAAGCGCTTCTTTGTTAGAGCGTCTCATCTTGAGGGCAGTGCTTCAACCCCACCCGGGGGCTGTTGGGTGTGCTGTAGTCCCTACATTTGCTGTGATCTTCGTTTTTTATTCTCCCAAAGTTTTGAAATTTCGCATTTGTTCCTTTTCAACTTCTCTGTTCTCGAACCTGGACGTATATTTAACTATCTTGTACAAAGACATCGGGGACTTACCTAAAGCGGTTATTGAATGGGAGAGTTCTAGGGCCAGTGTCTTTTGTACTATCTTACGTGGTTCTTTGTCTTCGCTTTGGGGCCTTCACATAAGACAAAAGTGCCCCAACTATCCATTTTCAACTCACCATACCTGCTATGGGGAGACTCTTGGGATTCTTGCCATTTGCAATGTTGGGCACTGGACTGGAAAATGCAGATACCCCGGATTCCACTCCAACCTCGATGGCATCAGCAGCCCAGGATGTGACGTACACGACGAAACCTGGCGAACAAAACAACAATCTTGCAGAAACGTCAGACTGGGTAAATCCAGCAGCGACAGAGACAGGCATCTATCCTGGAACGGTTTCATGGCCCTCAGCCAGTGAGTTGACCACATACCCAGCACCAACTGCGACACTGGATGCAGCAAGCTCATATTATCCATCACTATCATCAATACCAACATCCTGGACCACACCGTCAATTTCAAACTCATCCTCTCTCACGTCCACCCAAACAACAATAACAACAACAACCACAACCACAATCTCAGCCTCAGCCTCATCCTCAGAAACAACCTCAGCGACCAGCGACTCAACCGCCTTCTCTGGCGGTCCATCAAAAACAACCAAAATCGCCATAGCAGTCCCAGTCTCAGTAATCGGCCTAGCTCTAATCCTAGCGCTACTATTCTTCCTCTCCCGCCGACGACGCCGCAAACAGGAACGCAATACGCTACCACCCCCCTACGATATAGCAACAGGCCATCGAAGCGCAGTTTCAACGCAAGAGCTAATGATATCACCGAAATCTGCAACCCCAGAACCAAGACGTTCACTCTCAACCCCGGCAATGTCCTCAGTGGCTACATCTATGCCGTTGCCAATCCCTCGGATCCCGGTTATTAGCATCTCACCCTCGACGGAAAGTCGGGGTCGAACGCCTAGTCCCAACCCGAGTCCCAACCCCAGTCCTGGCTCGGGATCTGTGCACCGTATGTCTATGGCCCGTGAACCTGGTGACTCTGAGGCGGAGCTTGGGGTTGCGGTTGCTGTTCCTATGGATCAGAGGCGGAGTGCTACGGAGCAGGATTTGAGGGACTGGGTTGCGTCTGTTACATCATCGAGGGGGCCGTCGCGGTTGGCTAGGATGCCGTTTGAGGATTTTTCGGATGATGAGGTTGGTATTGGGATTGCTGTTGGTGGGTCGTCGGATGATGATGATGACGCTGTTTCTGATGTGTCGGGTTTGGATGGGCGGAGGAGGGTGAGGGACTTTGATGAGGTTTCTGTGGTGTCATCTTTCGATGAGGTGTCGCCGATAGGCGAGCAGGAGAGGGGGCGGTTCCGGGGAGTTTGAGGGTGTCAGTAAGGTGATATGATATAATGAAGCTAAGCTCGGTCGAGAGATTCTTTGATGTAGTATTCTTTTGGTCTACTGGCGTTTTGGGTGAGTTTAGGGAGGGTTCATTGTAATACATAGGCTACAAGTTGTGTATTTCAGACTATGTACTTGAATATGACTGGAACGATATCATAACCACAGTACTAGGTCATAGTATTGGGAACTTCGAGGTCATGTGCAGTGTGAGGAGGGACTGTTGGCGCTGATCATTATTCTGATTATCTTCCACCACCGTAGTCAGCCTTGTGGGCTGTGGCCTTTCCGTGCGTCAATTCACGAAGAGCCATGGTGGCGTACTGGCTTGATCCCAATTGGAATTTCAGAACAATGGCCAGCTTATCAGCTGCGGTCTCATTGGCCATAGTGGTATCGACATTCTCATCCTCGGGCTTCAGCTTTTGCAACTCCGTCTTAACGAACTGCTCATCATCCTTGGAATAAAGCTTCACGTCGAAAGAGTAGTTGTTTCCCACCATACGGCTGAAAACCTTGCGGTAGCCGCCGCTAAGACTGATGTCCTTCCACTTGCGGCGCATGTTGGACGGGTCAAGGCCACCACCCTGCTCGCTTTCCATGAAGCGACGATAGAATTCCTTCATTTCATTTTCGGGGTAGATAATATCATATCCAGGCTGGGGAAGGACCAGGTCAAAGATGGTGTATTTTCCGCTGGCTGCCTCTTCGGCTGTCAGAGCACGTGCCCGCATGAACATGTCGTCGGCCGCGACGGCACTGTCCTCGCCCTGAGGAACAACAATAATTTCACCGTCCGCATCAACAGTCTCGGGAGCCTCGACAGCAGAAACAGCTTCTTTGTCGCGGTGCTCTTGGATAATAACGAGATCGCCTTCCACCACTCGATCGCCGTAGAGACGCCAGCGCTCGCTTGTAGCAAAGTTCCAGACAAGCGACTGGTATGCATGCACGTACATCAATCGCAGGTTCCGGGGGATAGACTGCAGCGCGCCTAAATAATCCTTGCGGTTTCTTCCGAGGTGGCGGATTAGATTGTTTTCAGCAGAGAATTTGCGCGGCATCTTTTGCAGAGCGTCGTTGACGTTACCGCCGGTCTGGAAGATATTAATGGCCATGGCGCGATCCTTATCATCAGTGCTGATGTTGGCAGTAGACATTTTCCCTTCCATTGCCGCTTGAAGGGATTCAGGAGCATATTGCATAATAGCATCGCATGCGCCCTTGAAATCCCCTTGCAGCATCTTGACACCGACAATGTCCGTTCGGGTTGCGAAGGTTCCAAATCGCTGGAGACCGTAGTAGTTGAAATATCCGCGTTGGTAGAGGTTCTTCAAAGAGGTACCGACAACCTCGGACGCCTTGGCAATCGCAGCCTGAGGATCACTCAGGCTCACGCCGGGAATTTCAACGTCGCGCAGAGTAATCACAAACTCATTGCCCTGCAAATCTCCAAGCTCCAGGCCTTGCTTGCGGTACACGAAGTCTCCAATGTAAGCATTGCGAAGTTCCGAGTTCACTTGTGCAAGGCGATCCACTTGAACGCGCACAGCACAGGCACGCTGCACGGTCACACCCCGCCTATCCTTGGTACCAGCGAATTGCAAAGACTTGGGGTTCATCTTCAATGAGCGAGCGATGTAGCCGATGACTTCCATTGTGTCCTTGTTCTCCTTGTAGATGGTGAAATGCAGGTATGGCCCGCCGAGTTCTTCCCAGTTTGTTCGGTGGCCCTGGACCCGGCCATTGGCTCGTCCTGCGGTCGCACCGCGCTTGAAACGGTTGTTCGCCGCAGTGATTGCCATGTTTCCATCTGCGTCGGTAGAAGACTCTAGCTGAGAGTTGAAAATGCGACGGATGGCCTGGTGGATCTTGGTGCGAAGGTCGCGATCAGACACGGCAACGGTGACGTTTCCGAATTCACTGGGTCGACCCTTTGGCTTAGCCATGGCGATCTTATGGAGCGCAATTATTTCAGCAGCATTCTGATCGCCAAAGTATTCCTCCAGAAGAGTGTGGTCCTCTTCCGAAACCTTGAACTCAGCTGGCTTTTCCACATCCTTGGCCGGGGTACTCTGGGTTTGCTCCGTAGCCTGGGTTTCCACCTTCGGGGCTTTTGGCGCAGGGTTATGCTCAGACTCTTCGGGCTTGATGGGCGTATCGAGGCTTTGGAGGTGGACAACTTCGCCGGTGGTCATGATCTCGTTGACCATGAAATCTGTGTATCTGCGCATGATTATTAGTGAAATCCTTAACTAGAGGAACAGGAGAGCTCACCTCTTTTTCAGGATACCCGAAAATCCCTCAGTGTCGTTGCTCACAAACTCCGTGATACCGACCTCGCCTTCCTTCAGAGCCTGCGCATCGGACACTGCGGTGCTCGGAGTCTCAGTTGCGCCATTAACAGCGACAGCGACTTCAGTTGAGCCCACATCTTCGGTCTTCTGGCGCTTGCGCGGAGACTCCACGATATCTGGCTTCTCCATATTGTGTTAATCGTTTGTAATGGGTGGGGTTGGACGGAGAAGGTTGAACTTCAGGAACTTTTCCTGACTGATTGAGTTTAGCGCGCGACAGGGCCAAGTGTGGGTCAACCCTACTTACCGCGTTGGGACGAAACTTATACTTCACCTCATCACTCACTCCATTGAATATTCGACTCTTTCAATAATCAATAGATCTCAGTAAGCGTTACATGATTTGATATTTCTGTTTGATCCGAAGCCTTCTGCTAGAATCATAAACAAAGCTGTGTGAAGACAAACTGAGATCTTCCCAACACCTGCAATGCCTCAAATCGAATCAATGTGTTACAACAGCGGTGTGATAATTGGTCATAAATACACAGATAGAAGGAACCTTAAGTGCCAAAGCTAAGGGTTTCTTAAGAGAGCAAATTACTACGAGTCATTGTAAAATGATCGTAAGTGGACTCTTCCGATGCGCTACTATCACGAGACTTGGATTTTAATATCATCCTCAAGTACCCATTGTCAGCATGCACAGCTCTGCTGCCAAAATTGATGTCTCATACTATTGTGATAAGGTCTATGGTTGACAAGGCGTTTGACCAGTCCGAACGTTAACGATGATCTCCTTGAGTCCTCGAAAACTAGTTACAATAGAAGCCAATTGTCCCACACACTCCAATATCACACCTAAGGTATAAATAGAGAAATCTTTTGTCCAGTGTCTTAAAGATTCCCCGGTTGAATGCCACGGCTAAGCCGAACAAGCTGCATAAACTTACCTCAGATAGGATCGAGGTTTTTGCAAAATAACTGGACGTATTCGAAAGCAGATATGGTTTCTTACTGGAGGTCTAGACGGAATATACTTAGTGATACTGTACTAGCTCCTTGCTTGCTAAACGAAGCCGAATATAAGCCAGAGATCAAGACAGGAGGAAACTTATCAAAGAGCCGACACATATATTGTAATCGAACCTATCTAGCACTTTCCAAAACTCTATAAGTAGACTAGCATCATTTAAATACGCAGCATCAACTTCCCGTCTTCATGCTGCTCGCAAAAACA
This sequence comes from Penicillium hordei, assembly GCF_028827395.1. Classification (NCBI taxonomy): domain Eukaryota; kingdom Fungi; phylum Ascomycota; class Eurotiomycetes; order Eurotiales; family Aspergillaceae; genus Penicillium; species Penicillium hordei. Next base: position 189,173 of record NW_026623142.1, read on the forward strand.
CCACACGCCAAAATCAGGGCAACCACAATTCTAAATCCGACTTTCCGACAGGGCAAATGACTGGACGCTGCTCATGCAACATACCGATGAAATCCACTCAATCTCCGATCTGAGGTGGGAAATCTCGCTGATCAGTCCTGTACCCTAGAAGGAAGATGAAGGCGACCGTCGAGGTATAAAATGGAGGTGCTCGCCCGCTGTTCTGGATATCAGTTCTTCAGGAATCGACCCTCCACCTCTACTAAGCTTCCCTGCAAAGTCGTTCTGTGAGTCTCGTTAATACATCACATTTATCACATACCACAATTGAGTTGATCATTGACTCTTATTTCACAATAGCTCAATCTAAAACAATGAAGTCCAACTTCCTCATCGCGCTCTTCAGCTTGGCTCTGGCCGCTGTTGCTGCTCCTACCGGTATGTCATCAGTCATTCCAGTGCTTCATTTGGCTGGAACACTTCTAATTGAGTGATAATGATAGGTCCTGGTGGTGCTGGCGGCGGTGGTGGTGCTGGCGGTTCTGTGGGCGGCGGCGGCGGAGGCGGCGGTTCAATCGGCGGAGGCCTCGGTGGTGGCTTTGGGGGTGGCTTTGGTGCTGGTGCCGGTGCTGGCGCGGGAATCTAGAAGGATCCCTCGAGACTGGACTAATACGCTTGACATTTTGTAGTCCGTTGAAGTGGTTTCTTAATCGAAAAATAGGATGGTAGGATGATAGGACTGGCAATGACAATTTCACCTACTTTATTTGCATCCATGTTTTTGTAGAGCTGAAGTATTTTCTACATTGTGACTGGCTGTGAAGTAGAGATCTTTATAGTACAAGAAAACAAGAAGACTAAAGACAATAGAACTGCTAACGCTCAGCCCAAAACTCCATTGTGATTCTTTTTTCTATCTTCCAGGATGTAGTGTGCACATGATACATGGGTTGCGTTAGAATGAAATGCTCTGTACGAGTCAAAAGTGAAAAAAAAATGTAAACAAATGTAAAATGCATGGTGAAAAGGAACAAGGGAATGATTATTTTACAGCTCATCTTTGGGAAGATCCTCCTTCTCCTTGGGCTGATCCTTGCTCTTGCCCTTGCTCTTCTCGGCCTCAGGCTTCTTCTTTTCCTTAGGTGCCTTCTTACCGCTGCTGCTGCTCTTCTTCTGTTGGCCAGCGTTTGCGGTCATCCTCTCGTACATGCGGTTAAGGATACGCTCGAACTCTCGTAGCCGCGAGTCGATCTCCACAACGGTCAAAGCAGGGTCGTCAGACTCGGTAAGCTTCTCTTGCAGACCGAGCTGGGTTTCGAGCCAGGGGTTAGTGGACTCGTAGGCCTGTGTGATAGCCGTGAGGTCGGTGGGAGTGAAGAGGGAGTACTTGGGGCCTGTGGGCTTGGCCGTAGCAGCACTCGTGGTGGATGTGGTGGAAGACGAAGAAGCGGAGTATGCGTCTTCATCGAGATCATCGAGACCCTCGTCAGAGGCGGCGGGGGCTGGGGTCGATGAGCTGGTCTCACTGGAGGTGGAGATCTCAGTGGAGGAGGCACTTGAGGCCGAGAGGGAAGAGGAGTAGATCTGCTCGTCGTTATCGATCTGGTTCTTGATCAATTCTTTCATTGATTCCGCGTTCTTCAACATGTCCTTGAGCAACTGCACGCGTGCTGGGCGAGAAGAGCTCTCCTTCATCCGCTTTAGTGCAGGGTTGACGATGGCCTTCAGGTCCTTGAGCTTCGACTGGAAATCGGCAGTCTTGGCGTTGTCACCCTCTTCGTACAGCCAGTCGCTGGCCTGGGAGACTCTCTCGGAGAGAACAGTCAGCTGATCCGGCTTGACTGCCTTGATGAACTCCTCGTTATCGGTGAGGTCTCGGCTACGGTAGATGAAAGATTCCAATTCATTAAGAGCCTCTTCGCGTAGGATGCGATCACGGTCCGAATTATCGAAGGCAAGAAGGCGGCCGTTAATGCGACCGAACTCCTCGACTGACGGCGCCGGAGTTCCAAGCGCGACAGACTTCAGGCTGATCGGGATAACTTCAAGCTTGACCTGAGGAGTGGCCTTTGCGTCCTTCTTGGCATCCTTCTTTGCGTCCTTGGTGGATGTGGTGGTGGACTTGGAACTGGCGGAGGATGAAGTGGAGGATTCCGTCTCGGGCTCGAGGGTTATAGATTCACGAGGCTCGCCATCTTCGCCGAGGGGCTCCTGCTCGTCCTTCTTGCCGAGACCAAAGAAGCCCTTAACGTCTTCGACAATTCCCTTCTTCTCCGACTCTACCTCGCAGCTAACGGTACCAGTCACAACTTCCGGGAGACCGTCCACAGGGCTGAGGCGGATCGTGAACTTCGTGGTAATGTTTGCATTAGTGCAGCCAAAGTTATCCTTGAGCTTGGCAACAGATGCAGTGAGGTTCAGGGTTTGGACACTAAGGATAGGTTGTTCTTCATCCTGGGAAACATGCTGGGCGAAGCTGAATTCGAAATCCTCCAGGTTTTTCACGGTGACTTGCTTCTCGGGACCAACCTGGGAAGTGGCGGTAAACAGCTTCTGGTTTCGTTGCTTGCCGTCTGAGTTCCACTTCAAGGAGATGGGGTAGGTAGCGGCATCACCGGTGCGAATATCCTTAACACGGAAACTAGGGCTCAGAGCAGCTCCCTTGAAGGCAGCACCAAACACAGCCGCCTCATCAGCGTTGACGTTGGTTCTGATCTTCTTAGCAGAGCCAACAAAGTTCTCCAATTGCTTCTGGACGAAAGGGGTCCGAATGGCTCCACCGTGAAGCACGACAGATTCGACATCGCTCAATTCAAGACCGGCCGCCGTCAAAGCCTGCTGAACTGGGATTCCAATACGGGCGACATACTCAGCTGCCATCCTCTCAAAGTTGGCACGGGTCAACTTGTACTTGAAGTTGACATTCTCGTCGTACAGTCCCTCGAAGCTTGTCGAAGTCTCGGTGTTGGCGCTCAAAACCTGTCGGAGCTTTTCCGAATCCTTCCAGAGCCTGGACATAGTCTTTCCGTGAGCCTTGATTTCAGCTGGAGTAACTTTATCCTTGAGCTTCTTGTCCTCAACCAAGTGGGCGACCATGTCGTCCACAATGAGATCATTCAGGGAGTCACCTCCAAGTGATTTGTCCCAACCAGATCCAACAACATGAACTTCCTGGACAGTCTTGTTGAATTTGCCAATATCCTTAACTTTGCGACTCTGGAACCGCAAAACACTCGCGGTTGTAGATCCAGCACCCATGTCATACACGATGTGGTATTCGGGCTTCTCGCCATCAGAAACACTGGGGAAAGTACGGCTGGTGGCGTAGTTCAGACCGACAGCCAAACCATCGCTGACAAGAGCCTGGATCCTCAGACCTGCCAGCTCAGCCGCCAACTCCAGGCTGCGCTTCTCCTCCGCGGTGTAGAACACAGGGTAGGTAATGACGACATCGCGGACATCGGATCCCTTTCCAGCCAACGCATCAGCATTGGCCTTGATCTGCTTCAACTGCATTGCCAGAATCTCCTCAACCAAAAAGGCTTCCTTCTTCTGCGCCTCTCCCAGCCGGTTGCTGCGGAGAGCAACAGAGCCGCGACCATCGGGGGCGGACTCTAATTTCAACGCAGGGAACCTGCTCCAATAAGCCTTGACTGCCTCCTCGTTGCCATCATTGAACGGAACGCCCAACAGGGTCTTCAAGTTGATATATATGTCGTCCGGGTACCGAGCCGCAAGGGCGAGCGCATCACCACCATAGAACCGTTCGGGGAAAGGCGCATCACTCTCTCTTGTAGGCTTGAAAGCGACAGCAGCGGACTCCTTGCGCTTCGAATCCTTAGTGAGAACGATTTCAAGCGGAATGCCGGGTTTCACGAGAGCAGCCTTGAAATATTCCGTGCCGATGTCGAGGCCCAGAACGGCCGATCCGGCGGCAGAAGCTGGCCCAGCAAAGCTGAGGAGGAATATGAGGAATGGGAGGACCACGAGGGATAGCATTGGCGAGCTCGATAATTGTCGGCGATTTAAGAACGCCATGATCTATGTTTAGGCTCCGGGCTGCGGGAGTCAGCTAAATTGCTGATTCAGGGAGTTGCTTGCAATTTCAATTGGGATAAATTACCCTTTTGCACACATATACAGACAAATTGACAGATATTTAATCACTCTACCGGTTTGCCAAATAGTGTGTTGGGGTTCGGGCTAGCTTTGCGCCAGAGGGATGGTCGGATGGAGCTATGGGATTGCACGAGATTGCTGTTGGTTTGGGCGATAGGTAGTGGAGAGAATGAACAGGAAAAGAAAATCAGAAAAATGACTCAAAATTAGGCCATTTGAAAGCAAAGGGATACTGTGGCCACTTGTCAGTAACGTAACTTGAAGCCTAAAAGAGCTGTTGGATGAGGACACGGGTCATCATGCAAACACACCAGGCGATGTTTGAAGTTTGCACTTCTTATCGTTATCGCATTATGTCACAGCCCTAATTTTGAGCAGGGCTGAATTGTATACTAGACGACTTGTGAATGTTCGAAATTATAATCATGATGGAAATTGTAGATAAATGTGAATAAACATCAATGCATAGACTAATGTATATATGACTAGAATTAGGGTTCCATAATCATGGATAAGGAGCGTCAAGTCGTCAAAGAAACTCATTAATAACCATCATGCCGGAATCATTTAAGACCGGATATTTTCGAATACGATTCTTTTTTTGAATGTTTTTGTAAAGTTTTTTTGTGTCCGTCAAAATGATCATCCGGTTTGTCACAAGCCACTGCCAAGAGATATGATATCATATCCTGTCTGACATGTCAACTTCCGTGTAGATCAATTAGAGCAGAGCAAACAGTAGAACTAAGCCAGGGATGAAAATTGCAGCCGACTTCTGGAGAGCTGGAGAACTGTTAAAAGCAGGCGAGGAGGAAGCAGGGGGAGCGGAGGTGGAAGAAGTAACAGGGCTCGACTGTGCCGGGGCAGTAGGCTCAGTAGCTGGAACACCAGGTTGAGTAGCTGGAGCAGTGGTCTCAGTAGCTGGAACACTAGGCTGCGTAGCCGGGATAGTGGACTCAGTAGTCGGGGCGCTGGGCTTAGTGGCTGGAACAGTAGTCTCAGTAGCTGGAGGAGGCACTACGACAGAAGTTGTGGAAACAACAGGGGGAGTCGTATGCTTGGTGGGAGGGGCTGTGGGCTGAGTGCAACCCTCAGTGCAGGTAGAAACAGACGTCACAGTGATCGTGCTGGTCTGGGTCACGGGGTGGGTGTAGGTTGACGTGCCGCTTGTGACGGTGCTCCAGGTTACTGGTCTTATTAGCAATTTTAATTGATAGAACAGTCAGAATTTCACTTACTTGGGCAGGTAGTCGTGGTGTAGGTGGTGGTTACGATAACCGGAGGAGTGCCAGTGGGGGTCTCGGTCTCACAGGGAGTGGTAGAAGCGGGAGGAGGCGTGGTGGGAGTCTCGGTATGGCCAGTCGTAGTGCTAACAGGAGGAGACGAGGTCGGAGTGTCGGTCTCGCAGGGAGTCGAGCTCGCAGGAGGAGAAGTGGGAGTGTCGGTCTCGCAGGGAGTGGTAGAAGCGGGAGGAGGCGAGGTAGGAGTCTCAGTATGGCCAGTCGTAGTGCTAACAGGAGGAGACGAGGTCGGAGTGTCGGTCTCGCAGGGAGTCGAGCTCGCAGGAGGAGAAGTGGGAGTGTCGGTCTCGCAGGGAGTGGTAGAAGCGGGAGGAGGCGTGGTAGGAGTGTCGGTCTCGCAGGGAGTGGTAGAAGTGGGAGGAGGCGAGGTAGGAGTGTCGGTCTCGCAGGGAGTGGTAGAAGCGGGAGGAGGTGTGGTGGGAGTCTCAGTATGGCCAGTCGTAGTGCTAACAGGAGGAGGCGAGGTAGGAGTGTCGGTCTCGCAGGGAGTTGAGCTTGCAGGAGGAGCAGTGGGGGTATCAGTCTCGCAGGGAGTTGACGTCGGTGTCGTATAGGGAGGCAGAGTTGGAGGCAAAGTCGTGGTATCAGTCTCACATGGGGTCGAGGTAGGTGTCACAACCGGGGGAGTAGTAGGCGCCACAACTGGGGGAATAGTAGGCGTGTCCGTCTCACACGGGGTAGAGGTCTCAATAGGCGGGGGAGTCTCAACAGGTGTCGAGGTGGGCGTCACACCTGGGGGAATAGTAGGCGTGCCGGTCTCGACAGGCGGGGAAGTCTCAAAAGGCGGAGGGGTCTCAGTCTCGCGGGGAGTGGTCTCTTCTGGGGGACCACTGCCGCCGTGGCCACCATCACCGTGACCTCCATGGTCACCGCCCCACAAAGGACCACCGTCGCCATGGTCGTCACCACCGCCGCGGACAGCAATATGAGCCTCGCCAGCGTGTCTGGGGGTGATGACCATGCCAGACGCCAAGGTAGCGGCGTAGAGCAGAAAAATTAGAGAACCCCGCATCTTGACTAGCAAACGAATGGTTGTTATATACTGGAATAGCTAGGGCTGATATGTTCCTTGAAACGAAGGACGATAGGAACCGTAGCGAGAGAGTTCCTAAGCAGGCAATATAGACAATTGGAATATTTCTAGGACTGAGGCTGGGAGCAGATGGGGAAATAGGGCAGGTTTATATGTGCCTCTAGGGTCAGGTCTCCTCAGAGCTCCAATTCCTGTTTGGTCGACTCACTTGATAGCTCTGTTCTGTTGACCATTAGGCTAATGTGGACCAACCGGTACCATATTGGGCACTCAGAATAGAAAGTCAGAAAGAAAAAAAAAGGTGGCGCTCATATTCTAACGCCAACCGGAACTGACATAAACGACCAGTATTCAGTAGTCGACCGGCATATTCCCAGCCAAGAGGCTGGTCATGGAATATGGTGTACCAGAACCTGGATGCAGAGGAAAGAACTAGCGCATGTACACGGGCCCGGTTGACTAGACGACCAGGTACTAGGGTTGAACCAATGATAACTTGACAAGGTCTCAGATATTGGCGCGTGGTTTGTCGATGCCAAAAATCAGAGTTGGAATATCCAAAGTCAAAGTGTCCAGAGCCCGATGGATGGATGGATGGGCGGATCAGCCAATTGACTCTGATGATGCAGGTCGGTTCTTGGCAATGCGGGAGATAGCTCTGGGATTTTCCGTCAGAGTACCGAGTACGTGTCCCGCTTCTGTCTTTTTTTTTTTTTGTTGGTTTCCCTTTGTCTTGATCCTCCATGGTGATATGAAGTCGGGTACGAAAAATGTCTCCTCACGTCATGAGACCGAGCTATGAATAACTCTTAAGTTCGGCCCACAACCCCATTTGTCCAAGTAAATGTGTGGGGAAACACCACGAATGACCGTAGAAATTGGAACTTTGTCTAGAGCAAAGTAAGTGGGAGTAAACCTTGGAAGTTTGGTAAGGCATAAAAAAAAGAATATGGAGCAGTGACCCGATATCGGTGATGTCCCGTCTACAGTCTGGGCTTGGGTCATCAGGGTCTATTCCAGACCGGGCGACGGCCATAAAACGGCCGATCAATTTTCTGTGGATCTGTGTTGGCAAATGTGAGTACACAGTGTTGTTGGAGCAGAGTACGGGGCAGTCACAATGTAGTGCCCCTGGACAAGTGTCTAATGCAGGACAGTGGATATTGTGGGACACGCCCTGGCGGCCCTGAGGGGGGGGGGGGAGGATTTTTCTTTGTCTTTTTTCTTTTTTCTTTTTCTTTTTCTTTTTCTTTTTCTTTTTTTTTTTTCCCCCGTAAACTAAAACCTGGGAAGTTCCTGGGGCCCCCGCGATTGGCGTGATCTGGATACCCCCCTATGGATCCCACATAGTGATGATGTCAACGTATTGTTTACTCTTCCATTTTTCTCTGTCTTTTGTTTCCCTTTTGATCTTGTTTTTGCCCTGAGATCTTCTCGTTTCCCCATTTCCAATGTTCATTCCCTACATCTGACACAATATGGTTGTTTCGGAACTCATAGGACTACTCTATTCTTCCACAGTTGTATGATAGGAAGTTAATCTACTAATCTATTTTAACCTTCTCCCAGTCTAGACTATTGGAACTTTCAATTCGACTGGTGACGCGCCCAATCTTATTTTGACAAGAAAAAAGGAATAAAGGCGGGGTTAGATGAGCTGTTGGATTTGGAGAAGAACCCTACTTGTCTGTCTCCATAGCATCCATAGTATGTCTTCCAAGGATAAAGATTCAAGATACCTCGGAAGTATCCAAAATTAGTATACATGTCTTAAACGCTAAAGGCTCGGGGCCTTGAGGAAAGATACTTTACACATGGCCTTACGCCACAGAATCATTCCAGGTCTTTTCCGGGGTACTCAGTGGTGGTGTTGCATACTCCGTATCTTGGACCTAAGTACTTGATTTCCTCTGCTGCTTCTTGGAATTCCATTTCCGTCTTAGTGCTCAGTCCTTGTCGCTTTTTGCTCACTAAGTACAACTGAGCACGATATTTGTTCTATATTATAGAAATTGATTGCCTTGAACCTTACGTCATATCAGGCTACATTATGAAAGTTAAGGTAACACGATATATATATTTAGATCGATACCTAAGGTCTAAGGGGTTCTATCTTTATGGCAATCCGGCAGTAATATTCGTTATAAGTCGTCCGACTAATTTGATTATAGAAACCTAATAGGGAGTAATAAGAGTAAGTAAGGTTCTATAAATATAGCCATAGGTAGCGGGCTATCTATTACTCTAACGCTCTAACTACTACTAATTCGGATATTATTAGATAGAAATATTCGTCCTAATATATCGGAAGATATGGATTTGCTGAATACCGATGACAGATAGGTGTTGATCATTAGCGTTGAGCGACAAAGCCCTGTGGGAATTCACCCACCCACTCTGAAAGCGGTTAATATCTGTATGTTGTAAGCCTGGGCACTCATACCATCATACCTAGGTAATCATTATACGTGACTAAATTAAGCATGATCACAGATACAAGCGCGTGGTAACATGGATCTATTTGGTGAGCCTGAACCTGAGCATCCTTAAAAAGCGGCAGCCCAAATAGGAAAGCGGGAAAGTCCGGTACGTATAGATACATCATGTACGCATTATGAGGTAACACACATCCTAGGTAGGTGCCTATATAGACCTCCAGGGCTCTTTTTAACATCTTAAGTCGTCTGCTCCTTCCTGGATACTCTACTCATAGTAGGAAAGCAAGGATACTTCGAAACAATGCCTGGGTCCAAACGCGTCAGATATGGAAGGGACGTGGAAGGCTTCCTGGACGGCCTGCCTCCTTCCACGAACAGATATACCTACGAAGGGAAAGAACAATTTGAGGAAATCGCAAGACTTGAATATCACCGCCTAGAACACTCGTTACGCCATCTCCAGTCTGAACCATTCGATAGCTCTCTTGACATATCAGAATACTTTGTTATAATAATCGACGCGCCCTCGTTCCCGGAGAGACTTTTCCCTCAAGCTAAACGTTGGCGTTCGTGAGTTCTATAACCCGACACTTCACATATTGATTTTGAAAATGATTTTGCCCGAGCATTCTGAGGTTAGCGGAGTATTTCACGATGCAGTAATGGAAGCTTTGCGGCCCATGGGGCTTAATAAAGCAGCAATCCTCAGATATGGAGGGGCAAGCACCAATGTCGGCGGCGGAAACACGAAACAGCCGGACTGGGGCTGGGGCCCCAGGCGGCGTCCTCGTGGTGTTGCGGACCGGCCCTCGGTAGTCCTGGAGGTTGGCCTTTCAGAGCCCGAAACAAAATTGCGCAACGACGCAAGAATGTGGGTGGATCCCACCAGGGGGGAAGCAAACATGGCCATCACCATCAAAGTCAACCGCCGGAGGCCCATGATCACAATCCAGACGTGGGAATGGGATTCCAATTCCCAGCGGCCCCATGTCACACAATCCTGTGTGATAGAGAAGACTGACGACAATATCACCGTCTCGCAACACACTCTAACCATCCCATTCAATCTGCTCCTCCTCCGAGCTCCTTCTATTCCTCGAGAGACTGATATCCGATTACAAAAGCAGGACCTTATAGAAATTGGAACTGGGGTCTGGGAGATGCAAAAGCTGTGATTCTTATTGACAGCGCCGAAACGGCCACATCACATTGAACTCTTCATCATCGACGGCTAAGCCGGGAGCCCAAATGGCGTTGATCTTACAGGTTTTGCTTGTATTCATCTCTATGCTGCATCGCTTCGTCTAGGTCTCGGGACGAGACCTTTGCGAGGGGCAGCACCTGTTACCATCACGTGGATGACGACCTTTTAGCTAGCATTGAGATAGCGTCAAGAAACAGGGTGTTAAGTGGGAAAAATACAGCCTATGTTACCACTAGACCATAACAAAAACCTCGGTTCCTGTATGTATCTGAGCAGCTCACTGAGTCTGAGCCCGGACTGAGATTTACTCATTGAGCCTGACTCTGAGCGCCCTCGTAAAAGCGGCGACAGCTAAGATAGAAAAGCCCCACCCGGCAGAGGAAGTCAAGTACGTATAGCTACCTGCGTAATGGGAGGCTGTCATTTTTAGATTGCGATGATATCAACATATGTTTTTAGTCTAGTCGTCCTCATCGTCCGAGCCGCTACTCCACCCCGTCTCGTAGTACTCTCGAATCTCGCCAAGTCCATTTACCATGGCCTCACGCTCATCGACTGAGACCAAACGTCCGACAGTTGCCGAGATAGCCTTGATCCTCTGAGCTGTCCTTGTCGAGGCGGTCAATGCGGTAAACACATTTACTCCAGTACCTGCCTCGGGTGTGGGGAACATGTCGTGCGGGAAACTGTCAAGAATGGGCATGCTGAGTGGCGTGTGGAAACTGTAATGGTGGTATAGAATGTGAGAATCCTGGCTGAGACAGGGAAATTAAATGTGCAAAATGGGGAAACCTACCTTTGCAGCATCGACTCTGAGTTGTACCGTCTAAGTTTGCGAAGGTACCCAATGTCTGTGTCCTCGGTGGACTCACTGTCCCTTTCCGGTTCTTCTCCACGGGTTACTTGGACTTGATTGAAGATGTGAGCGCCCTTGCTGTGCTCGCCGTCATAGGTGAAGTCAATGTCAAATTCAATTTCAGCTTTCGTCGGCTCATCCTCATTGGGGGCTTCCTTGGTTTGACCGTCAGTGATTTTGATTTTATTGATAGAAGATTGCAATTCGAAGATGGTGTGCGTGCCATCTTCCCCAGCGAGGGAGGCCTCAAAATGCTGATATGGCCGCAATCGGGAAGGCAGTGTGACCGTCTCAATAGCCGAGGCCAGCAAGGCTGTTTTCTGCCATTCTGATTGGCGATCAACATTGAGGTAGCCGGGCAGGTTATGCGGAACGTCGATAATTGGAGAATAGAGCGAGGCCAGTGGGGAGATCGAGCAGAGTGACCTGGCCTTGTTCGTATCCTTTTTGAACTGGTGATGCTATACAAAGTTCGAAACTTAGCCAGCCGAGCTCGCGATTTTTCTCAAAATGGCACCACTGCGTCACTTACCCGTTGGGTCCGGGTGCCGTCTTCAATAGCCCACATCCAAATACTTTTCTTGCCGAATTCATCCCTTAGTCTTTCCATATACTGGGCAGCGAATCCGCCCCAGGCATCATCTGACCCGGAGAACAGTTGTAGCGCCCGCAAATGGTCACATTCTTCAAGGAGAGGTCTCAGGTCACGGTCAAGCAGGTCATACTCCTTATCAAGATCTTTGAATAACTCTTCCCCGACATTCCAATCCTCAAATGGCATGGTCTGGGAGTTTAAGTCATATTCATTTAGCTGAACAATGGACCTCGGATGATAGTACACTCTGTTGTAGTCTGACCAGTAGCGTACAGACTCTGAGGTCAGGCGAGGGGCTGTAGTTCCCAGGTCCAAGCTTTTCTGATATTCACTTTGTTGGATTGGAGTTTGCTTTTGGACTATCTCCCGTCCATCCCTACCAGATATTAGTTTGAAAAACGTGTCCATCGATTTGAGCCGCATACCATAATCCTTGGCCAGCTGTGGAGTCTTCACTGAGCTCGTAAAGTGCATTGTATCTGCGTAATGTTCCAAATCCGCCCTTCAGATCATAGATTACTGTGCGTGGAGTATAAGTCTCAGAGCCATCTGCTCCAACACCCGGTCGAAAGTGAACGTCGTGATCAACATCAGACTGTTCTCCATCGTTGTATGTAAAGTATGATTCCTAGTTATATATCAGACAGAAGTTCGCCTCCGACGGTAGATGACAGTACCTGCAGATTCCAAAAGTGTGTGGCTAGATAGTTAGCCCGCTGGCCAAGCTGAAGTGTGACAATTTCATGCATATTGATAGATGAAAATGATAAACTCGCAGTCGAGCCCCTCAGTAAATTTTGATATCGACAATGCCCGGCTAAAGACGCACAGACATAGCCAAAAGTGACGCTAGTCCTGATGTGGGGGTGTACCGCACGTGAATGTCTAACCATATCTGGGAAGGTGTAGAGAGTCACCAGGGCAACAGTCACATGATCCTTCCAAAGAGGGCAATAAACATGTTTCTGTGGGTGCGTCACCACCCTAACTCCACAACGGTGATTTTCCCTCGTGAAGCTACCTCCTCAGTCCTGTGATGATTCTTTGACCTTGTGATCTTCATCGGTTGGATCCATTACTTGTCAAGTATCTGCGATGGAGTCTCCAACACGTCCCATCCTGAGCCCCTCAAAAGCGCTGAATCCGGTTTCGCCGGAACGCATGAATCAACAAAACATACCCGCGTCTCCCTCACTACCTACCGATCTTCTCACACTACACCACAAGAGCACCCGAGGTGTTTCAGAAGTCCAAGCCAAAGTGGCGTTTCTAAACGGTCTCTCTCGAGGAGGCAGCCCTGCCAACTCTGCAGCAAACAATGCCTCTTTACAACGGGCTATCCTGGGCCGCGAGGAAGCCGAGTCCGCCCTAGCCACCGCACAAGAAGATTTATCCGAAGCACAGACACGAGAACGCCGGATCAGTGAACGCCTCGAGTCATTGCTGGAAGAGTTACACGGGACGAAAGAACGTCAGGTCCACGAACGATCAATTTTCGAAAAAGAAATCCGAAAAGCCCGGAAGGAAGCTTTTCGGGCTGGATCGACCTTGGTCAAACTTCAAGAAGAATTGAAGCACGCGAAATCAGAGGTCAGAGCACTGAAAGATGAAGTGGGGGCAGAACGCGAGGCGAAGGACAAGGCCAAACAGGAAGCATTCGAACGTGCCTATGCTCTGGCTGGTCTTACAGAGGAACTCGAAGTCCTGAAAGAGAAATTTCGTGCCCTCGAAACAGAAAACCACTCAAGCACCCTCGAAGTCCGCGCCCATGAGATTCGGAAACAAGACTTCGCAAGACTGTCAATAGCAGAGGGCGACCTCGCGTTTTTGACCACCCCGCGCAGACCGAAGCGAACCGCTGCGGGATCTGTTCGATCCCCAGCTCCGACACGCGAAGAAGATCACGCAGAAGCCACTCCTCCAAAACGCCCACGTTTGTCGGACTTTGCACCGAAGACGGAGAGTGAACAACCCGAATCCGAGACGGCTGCTGAAGTGGACGAGGATCTGTTGGAGGAGATGAAGGAAGAGCTAGTCTTTGAGCGTCGTCGCAGAGTCGCAGCTGAAGATATGGTGCATTTCCTGAACATCGAGTGCCAGTTCGAACGATGCTCTTGCAGGCTTGCTGAGAGCCAAGGTCGTCGCTACATTTACGACGCTGATTACTATAACAACTTCCAAAAGCCTCAGATCGAGGCGGAAGAGAAAGCTCGTGCTCAGCAAGCTAGCATTCAACAAGCCGGTGTGCACCAAGCGCAGTCTCACCGAGCTAGCACCCCCGAGGCCAGCCCTCCCCCTCCTCCACCTCCCGTCCACCGATCTCCTGTTCACCAGGCCCCCACTCCCCAGATGAGATCTCCTCAACACAGCGTTCACCAGGAAGAACCCGAGCCAAGTCATACACCTCTGGCCGCGCCACCTGTTCCTGCCCACCAGCACACCGCGCCTAGTGTGAAGGCCGAACCCACAGATCTTCCCAAGATGCAGATGCCAGCTGAGCCCCTGGTTACATTTTCTCCAGAGACCGGCACATTTACGACCTTCCCATCTCCTCTCCGAGATAACGTCAGACCTCTGCGGTTGGATTTCTTGGACACACCCGATCTCGCCGAGCCCCAACCAGATGTCCACAAAGGTCATATCGATGCTTCTGTATCACCCGACCAACTGGTCGACTCGTTCACCCCATCTGGGGAGCCGGCTCGGGCTAGGATGCCTCGTCCCATCCCATCAGATGGTGTCGCCGAACACTCGCGTGCACCACTTTCCGTGGAGGCAAGGCCGTCGAGACGTGTCGAGAGAGATCTCCATGGATACCGCCAGCCCATCAACCCCCCAAAGAGAGCTCCTTCCCGACAAGAGCCACAGTCACACCGCACTTCACACCCTGGCGTTCCCGACACACCCATCGACCGCGAACAAGCACTCGCACAGATCAGGGCACGACGAGGCCGTACCCATAGCAAGCAGCGATCAGTCAGTGCCAGCGAGCCTGGCCGCGCAGCTCGTGCCTCAGCGGGATCCAACCCGACCCCTGCTCGGGGACCTCGACGCCTTCCCAACCCCAATCTTCGGGCTGATTCAAGGACCGAAAATGAACTTGGTGAACGCCGAGATATGAGTGCTCCTGTTCGGATGTTCCGACGTTAATGAATGCCCTGGGATGTATATCTCATGATGCATATTTATGTCTTTCTTTTGCATGGTCTGCCGGTGCTTGTCGTTTCCTCCAATACCCCCCGGCGCTGCATCAATTTGTCTTTATTTCATTTGCATGGCGATTGGAAGCAATATGTTTTTTTTTTTTATGTTTGGATCTTCCAGCTCCAATGTCATGAGCCTCGGTATACTACGGATTTAATTCCCCAACTGTCTGTCCTTCTTTTGATGCAATTTCGGCTTCACTGTCTGTGTCCCTCTTTTCACATTTCCTATGTCTGTCTCGTTTTTCTTCTTCTGTATATAGATTTTGATTGTTGTGAGAGAATTCTATCTTATCATGGTCGCAGTCTTCTTCGTCCCATAACCTTAGGTTTATCAAACGTTATACGTCCTTTGGCACATTCTAAGCTGTTTTTGTCGCCTATACTCTAGCTACAACAACAATAATGGGGAAATATCTAAAAAAAAGACCTTCGAAAAGACTTAAAATTTGTACCAAAAAAAAGTACCAAAAAAAAGTACCAAAAAATATGACCAAAAAATATGACAAGGCCAGCCAACTATTCTTATATCATATATATCAGAACTATAATCAAATGGCCGATATGGAAATTTATATGGGCCTACAATGTATAATATATGTCCGACAAGAAACAAGATCCTCTCATGAAGACCTTCACAAAAGGGATCTCAAAGATAAATCAGAGAACCAGCCTCTACAAAACCGAGATCCCACAACATCTAATCCTCGCACTATCAACCTTCGCGCCACGACCCCACCATAAAGAAACTAACTCCTCGACAAAGACACGGTCCGTCGCACTCCATACATCAAGCCCCATCTCTGCCATATCTGCCACCGTAATCGTGACAGTGTCATGCGAAGCATCGTCCCGGTGACCGGCTCTCGACCCATGGCTCGCAGACCCGCTCACACTCGACCGCTGCCGGAGCAAAGGCGAAGTCCCCTCGTCGCCGTGGATAGACTGACGGGACATGGAGAGTGAAGCATCGGTATCATCATCTTCATCGATATACGGCGCATCATTATACGAGTCGTCATCGAGGTCGCTATCATAGCGGGCGATGGCGCCAGCCAACGTAACGAAGATCTGCGACGTTAGACGGCGGAAGTACGCGACCAGCGCGACTTCGAGCGGCTGCTGCTCTTCCTGGAGGGGGTTGCGGAGTGGGTCGGTGTGGGATGTTGAGTTGTAGGGTGAGCGGGAGAGACTCTCGACGCTTGCCAGAAGGCGGGAGTCTTGTTCCATCTGCTGTTCTTCCTCTTCCTCCGAGAGACCATCGCGGTTCTCGCCGGCAGAGGCCCACCAGATGAAGGAGGTGTAGGCCAGTCGGGTCCAGGAGATAGGCTCGACGACGGCGCTGGAGGAATAGGTTGAGTCTGTGTCTGAGGGGTCTTGTGCTGGGGATGTGGGGCGGTCGTTGGAGAATTGGCGGAGTCCGCGGCGGAGCATTGCGTAGCGACGGGCGTCGCGCTGGGTTGCTTTTAGCTCGATTTGTTGGGCTTGGTTGGGTTTGCCGCCTGTGTTATGGACGAGGGAGATTTTGGGAAAGGCTCGCTCGGCGGTTTGTTGTGAGTATGGTGCGGGGAGGGTGACGAGAACGTCGAAGAGGTCGGGCTTCATGGTTAAGACGGTGTCGGTGGAGCAGGCGATCCAACTCGGATGTGTCTCGAGGTCTATGATGCTGCGCGATGGATCGAAGGAGGAAAGGTAGGGGATATCATGAATGCCGACGTTGAAGAGGGGGCGGGGGCGTAGTGGTGGTATGCGATCGTCGGGGAGTAGCTGCAGGAGGGAGTTTGGCAATGATGCCAAGAGAGATAGATCATATACTGGATCTGGATTAGCAGTAGATAGATTATAATGCGCATAGGAGCGTACCGTAGTTGCACGATGAGTGTACAGGAGCCTCGCCCATGAAGAGAATCCTCTTGCGCAGCAAAGCTGCTCTGTATAGGGGGAAGATCAAAGGTCCGAAGCACTCCGTAAAATCCGGAAGCGATGAAGCGGGGTGGAAGGGTGTCAGGGCCGGCCTGAACGATTCCAGCACCATTGCATCGCTGAAGGCGCGGTTGCGACTTGGGTGATCTGGTCGCTCGCCGGGTCGGAATCGAAGACTAAGAGGCGAGTCGAGGGGGGAATCAGGCGCTGCAGAATCGGTCCCTCCTATCCTATATGAGTCCCAGTAATCGCATAGATGCTGCATATCCGACATATTCTCGGCGTATTTCCTATCGAGCCCCAGTGTCAGTCGGGATCTCGTCCATCGCGGATGCCTAGAGATACGAACAGTGTCAGTTCCTTGAGTCTTGGAGCGTGTCGCCAGCTCTTCCCAAGTCTTCCGGTGCTGAGGGGTACCAGAACTCCGATCGCGAACATCTTCGCATTCCGTTCGGCCTCTGTGGCGGGATGATTGAGGAAAGCGCTAATACCGGCATACTGTTCATGGACGAAGTACCTAAAGGAGCGCGTCAGTAAAGATCAGATCCAAAGCTTTTTGGCACGCTAAAAAACATACACCAGGTCTTCAGTCACATTGTGCAGCCCAGAGGGCAGTGACTTGTATTCCACAACCCCTTCAACATCAACTATTCACTCGGGGGTCAGTATCGTGTGTCGGAGCGATTGTAGCCTCGGCTAGTAATTGATTGCTCACCTCCCGGTGCAGTTCGCTTCCACGAGACGACATATCTATTGTCGCAGAATGTCAGCAAGAAGCTCCTAAGCTTGAGAGATGCGATGCCCAGGGGAGGGAGTAGGAATTACCCGGCTCTGATGTCGAAGCTAATGACGAACAAGGCGGCAATGGCTGGTGGCGACTCCATAATGGAATGTGGGACGTCAATGCCCAAAGGCCTAGGAGATTCAGATACCATTGTTAAGGAGAATCATGGGGTGCGACGCCATTCAAGCTATGTCGGGGAATCACGGTAAGTTGAGGGGTGAGCCTTGTAAGGGGACCTTGGCTATGCGGAGTTGGTGCCTAAGGCAGCAACTCGGGTAACTATAACGACTTCGGACAAGCTAACCATTGACCATCTCTCGCCTTGGGCTTTCCGGTTATAGAAATATACATTTATCACCTTAGTGTCACTCGGAAATAAACCTTCGATGTAACAGTGAGACTTTGACTCCGCTTCTTGTTCCTCAGATATTCCCACTCAGCTTAGATCGAGCCCCGATCGACGATCCCTAGAACAACTTGGCAATCGAATATAATCATTCAAAAAAGCCTACAAACCGAAACGAGATCTTTACAACCTTAGGTCTAATTTAGAGGATGTTGAATAGTCCTTTGTCTGAAATATTGAGCACTGATCTACAACTCGGTCCTCCATCGTATGGAAACATCAATGCTGGTAATATATAATTGATGGTCATTATCAAATCAGCTCACTTGGTGACAATGAGTGCTGCTTCTGCTTCATTCCTACTGTCGACGGGGAGAGATTCATAATATTCAGCTAGAGGAATGGTTAATATAAAGCTTAGGCATTGTCAGAAGTGCATCGATTCCGGTTTTCCTGGCTTACAGCCCATTTCTAAAGGACTTCTATCCGACCACGGCAGCGCCCGTATGCTTCTGCGTCTTACCAGACTACAACTCTCCGCGGAGAAGCTGTCTGTCGGAAGGAGCTGGAAGAGAGGTGGTAGCGTTGGCCGTCTAGTGCTTATATAAAAACCTATAGCAGACATGACATCACACGGGGTAGGTCAATGTTTTAAAAAGAAATGTTCCCCGCAGAATATTGATTAGATCAAGACTATATAGCACAATATCTATTACAGTGATGGCTGTCACTGATTCCCCATAATTAGGCGTTTTCTTCACGAAGACTGGCCAGTTTCTCCTGGTCAAAGATACCAGGACCTGTGAGCTCGTTCTCCAAAGTTGAGATAGAAGGCACAAAGAAGTAATCACCTCCCCTTTGAACAACCCAGCTATCCAGGGGCATGCGGGCCTCGGTAGGATATTTGCCATCAGGGAGACCGATAGAGCGAGGCGGGTGGTGGTCCAGTCTCTGACCCACAAACGCATCAATACCCGGACCTTCACCACCGACAAAGTTGCTCTTGCGGTCGGGGAAGTGGTGGTTGCTTGCCCAGCCTGGAAAAAAAGGCCAAATGTTAGTGAGGCGCCTTGGTCAAACTTTATGCATGAGTTCAAGTTTCGAGTGCTTACGGGTAGTCAAGAAGTTGAATCCATTTCGGATGTCACTCTGGTAGCAGACGAACAGAAGCCCGCGTTCTTTGTCCGCGGCCGACTTTCGATCAGTCATTTCTTCGGCTGATACTTCCTCGCCATATGGAATTCCGCGACGGATAATAACAGCATGGTCGTGCTCCAAGTCGGCTCGTGGTCTCATTTTGCGGGTGTGTGCCGCGAAGGGACACTTGTTGTGCTCCTCAACAGGGTGGTAGTCGAAGTTGTTCGATGAGAAGAGGCTTTCGTCCGAGTCATCATGGGGAGACTCATCCACAGGGGTTCCTTTATATTGTTCAGCAAATTGTTGCGGAAACATTCAGTAGGTTTAGTTCTGCCACTAACCGTTCTTCCATCTTCCCATCAAGTACGCAGCAAGCTTTTCGGCTGGCTTGGGGTGGTCTTGAGCGAAAGGCGCATGCTTAGCATTTTCCTCCATGAACCTATAGACTCGGTTAATGCAAAACACGAAAAAGGAACAACCAGAGGTCACTTACTCGTCAAATTCAGGAACAAGTTGCTGGAGGTCACGGAAAACAAGGAAACTGCCATCTTTGGCCCATGCCGGTTGGCCCATAGGGTCGCCCTCATGCCCGCAAACAATCAATCTGCATTTCATCAGTTTGAGAATTCTTCGTTCAACGACTGTGAGAACACTTACCCTGACTTTGTGGCTTTGGGTTCCTTTCCCACGGGTTGCCTTTCATCCCAGCCCTCAATTATAGGCTGGCTGATTCCATCCTTGAATCCAAAGCTGAATATAAAGGTAAGTTTGACCCGTAAAGGCTCCCTGGCGTTGAATAAGTACTTACTGTTCTTTCCCTTTCATCGCGCCTGGGCGAACGTTCCCTTCTCTGGTCAGGGTCAACTCGATAGCAGGGTCCTTACTGAGGACATAGGTGTCTGGGTTGAGAGCTTCCCCCTCCTCGGCTAGGAAATGTTGCTTCACCTCGCTGATCTTGGTATCCAAATCACGCTTCAGGCTTGCGGTCACCATGATCACACCATCAATAAGTCTCTCGTCATTGCTGGTGGGCTTGTATTCCTCTCGAAGCTCCTGGGGGTTATCCCACCCCTCACCCACAAGATCTGCATACATGCCCTTTTCGAACAGTCCACCACGAAGTTGGTTATTCCGGAAGACTTTAGATAGCTCTCTGTCCTTTTTAACGAGGGTCTGATCCTTGACATTCACAAATGCTCCAAGCTATGAGTAGTGGCTTATCAGTATCTGCTATACGCTATTAAAAGCAGTTGAAAAACCTACTGCTTCGAGACCGGTCGAGGTAAAGGCAATGTTGATTCCAGGTAAGCCTTGAAGCTTAGCGGATCTCTTTGTGAGTTCGGCCTCCTGCTTTGCCTTCTTAATGATCTTGCTCATCTCACAGGCATCTTGGCCCGTTGTGATCTTGGGAATAAATGTTTTCAGGCGGTTCTTGAAATCAACTTGGTTTCGAACACGGAAGAAGAGGAACGATTGGAATCTTTTGGGGAGACCGGGCCTGACGAAAGTAAGTATTTTGAAAGACTATTCCAATATATGAACACTTACCAAACATCTCCCTGGATATTTGACTTGATAGCTGAAGTAAGACTCATGATGGAAAGTTGAACTCCTAAAGAGTGTACAATCCGGTGTCAATGAAGGCTACTTTTGAAACCATAAGGTTTGCCCTGAGGGGATGGGATAATTATATGAAAAGAAAGGGCTGGCTCGCCATCTTCTCACTCAACGATAATTTCATTTTCTGACGAAAAGAAAAAATAAAGGAAGCGGGCCAGGGCAGATCTCTGATTGAACCGCACGTAGCATCCAGCCACCGGATCAGATCGCCCATTACGGAGTAGACATGGAGCCAATAGCAATTGTCAATCATGGCCAGATTCAGCCGTGCGGGCATCTCTGGGGCGAGAAGGAAATGGCATACTCCATATTACACCGTGACCATTATTGACTTTCGTTTGTGAACTCATTGCCCCACAGGTCACTAATCGAATGTATTCCTAATCCAGAGATGATCATAGGGTCGCGTTTCTCCAGATAGCAGAGATCAACATAGCCCACTTTCCAGTCATATTTGAAGAGTGGGTCACCTTCGAGCAAATGAGACAACTTATTTTATAATATCTGGAACATCACGGTTGATGCTGGCTAGTGCATAAAACAGCACGCTGGCTGCAGGAGTGGAGGTCTCCGAATATCCAGATCTGGCAATGTAAGATGTACATCGATGCACATCGTACAGATCTCTACCCCGTACAGAGTACATATGTAAGCTTCAGCTGCGATCTACCTATCTGCATCTGAATGAGGGGTCGATGATATCAACTCAACATTTTAGTCGATTAAAGGGCATAAAACAAGTCGCTGCAGTCAATTGTTTAGGTACGGTTTAATACCGTATACAGAGCGCGCTGACCCAACAATTTGAAATAATCGCAGGAAAATGATGAAGTTGAGAGATGTGGGGCAGACAGCTTTCAGCTTTCCACTTTCCACTTGACAAATTATTGGTCCATTTCGCACTCAATATGTAACTCACATCTGCAGGAATCTAGTGCATATGGCAGAATATCGCCAATAATTACCAAAGATAGAGACTCAGCTGAAGTGGTCTTCCACCTACGTGATGTTACGATTGAAAGTCAGTAAGATTTCGCTTCAAATTAGCGCTTGGTGAATCCATGGATGGCTCAGCGGAAGCGGGCCGGGCTCCACCAACTTGCCACTAGCACGAACTATCTACCCGAGGGCGGGGCTTCCAAGGTTGTACGGCCAAAACTTGTCGCCATGGGTCGGTGATCGAATATTGACCAATTGGAGACTCACAATTTGGTGTTGTAAAATTACTGCACGTCGATCATAGGTGAGAAAGGAACCACAAATAGGGAGTATATGATAGATAGGTACGATGGGTCATGTCTGTAACATGCAAGCTAGGAATGACCTTCGCCCAGCCGAACTACCTAGGTACCTACATATCCAGCTCGGGGTGGGCTTGCATACCGTGCCTTACACCGGAGAACGCCGATCATTGACTTGTCACCGAGCATCGCCGACCGGGTCCAATCTTTTGGGGACCTTTCTTCACCGATCTAAAAAGGAGTGCCCAGTCACGTCGCACTACGAAGGTGGGTCCAGACACTCACTGACATCTATCTCTTTGTTGATCTTCAGCAATACTGAAATAGACACTTGACTGGTGGAAAGCACCCCCACCTGCCCCTCAAGAGATCCAGCTAAAATGATATAGTTTGTGTAATATTGGCAAAGGCTATTGCCAATTACTCTGTGCAGAAAATCACTTGGATTTGAAATGGCAGTAGCGGTCCGCCCCAGCCGGAGTATGCCGAGTACTGCACGTATATGTATGTGCCGTCAGTCACGTCAAGAGTTTCATTTAATACAGGTGAAGTGAGCCTTTCCTTTCTACTTCTCTTTCACACTCTCTTTCACATTCTCTTTCCGCTTCGATAAGTTTCGCCCAATATGAAGCTTCAATGGGCTGGCCTCTTCCTTGGGGCTTCCATTGGTGGAGTCAACGGTATGGCCAAGTACATGCACGAAGCTATGAGAGGAGAGCGTGTTTCTGGCTATGGCAAATCCGACAACCCCTCCTTCGTACCGGAGTTCAAAGATGAATCTCCTCCTTATCAAGGTCACCGGATCCCCCGCCAAGACTGGACCTTGACATGCAGCAGCTCCGCTCGTGGCTTCCCTTGCAAAAATGCGATCGATGGCAAGAGCGGTACTGCATGGCGCAGCGACCCCTCTGACAAGGGACATACTTTCATTGTTGATCTTGGGGCGTGGTACCAAGTGGGCGCCGTCGTTGTTCTTCCTCCAACTGACACAGGTACGGAAGGCCTCATTACCCAGCACAAGGTTTGGGTCAGCGAAGATCATGAAACCTGGACTGGGCCTGTCGCATATGGAATGTGGCCCGATACAAACAGACAGCGAATGTCTGCGTTTGAGCCCTCCTCTACCAGATTCCTCAGAATCACTACCGATGCCGATGAGCAAAACCCTTGGATCGGTATCGCTGAACTCAACATCTATGGAACTTTGTACACCATTCCTCGTGACCCCGCTCTTGGTGTCTGGGGGCCGACTCTTGATTTCCCCATTGTGCCTGTCTCCGGTGCTCAGGAGGGATCTGGCATGCTTGCTCTTTGGTCCTCTTGGGCCGATGACCAATTCCATTCGACGCCCGGAGGAAAAACCGTCATGACCCGATGGAACGCCTTGACTGGCGAGGTCTCTAAGCGCACCGTCAGCAACACACACCATGACATGTTCTGCCCCGGAATTTCCTATGACGGCACCGGCATGATGGTTGTGACTGGTGGCAATGACGCGTCCGAGACTAGTCTGTATGATTCTGTCAATGATGAGTGGGTCCGCGCAGCCGAAATGCAACTCCGCCGTGGATACCAGGCTTCTACCACTCTCTCCGATGGACGTGTCTTCGTCATTGGAGGTTCGTGGGCTGGAGGTTCGAACGTTGAAAAGGATGGCGAGGTTTATGACCCTGCTACCCGGAACTGGACCATGCTTCCTGACGCAAAGGTCAGCAAGATGTTGACTGAGGATATGGAAGGTCCCTGGCGATCGGACAACCATGGCTGGCTCTTCGGTTGGAAGAATTTGAGTGTATTCCAAGCTGGGCCTAGCAAAAATATGAATTGGTACTCCGCTCATGCCAATGGAACTACTGAGCCGGCAGGAAGTCGTATGCAGGATGATGATTCTATGTCCGGTAACGCCGTCATGTTCGATGCCGTTAAGGGAAAGATCCTTACTCTCGGTGGTTCCCCTGATTATGATAAGTCATGGGCCACAAACGCTGCTCACATTATCACTATTGGCGAACCGAATCAGCCGCCGAAGGTTCAACCGGCCGGAGGAGGCACTATGCACCATGAGCGTGTGTTCCACACCAGCGTCGTTCTCCCCGATGGAAAAGTCGCCATCTTCGGTGGTCAGCAGTTCGGCATTGCGTTTAACGAGGAAAATGTCCAATTTGTTCCTGAAATCTATGACCCTGCAACCGACACTTTCACGAAGCTCCAGCAGAACAATGTTGTGAGAGTATACCACACTGTGTCAATCCTCCTCCCAGATGCTCGAGTATTGAATGCAGGTGGTGGCCTCTGTGGCAACTGCACAGCCAACCACTATGATGGTCAGATCTTTACACCCCCCTACCTCCTTTCTGCTTCAGGCCGGCCCCGTCCCCGTCCCGAGATTATCTCAGACCTGCAAGATCATGTCTTGGTTGGTAGCACCCTGAGATTCACGACCTCCGGCCGGATCTCGGCAGCTTCCCTGATCCGTCTGGGCACAGCCACCCACACTGTCAACACTGATCAACGCCGAATTCCACTTGATGTCACTCGTACAAGAATATTCGGGAATACCTGGAAGACTACCCTGCCAAAGGACTCGGGTATTCTGATTCCTGGATACTGGATGCTGTTTGTTATGGACCGAGATGGCGTGCCTAGCATCGCAAAGATTATGATGATTGGCTTGGACAGCACAAAGACTATCCAGCCTGCAGAGGAGCCGCTAGGTGAGATGGATGAACAGAAATGTGAGCATAAATTACTCCACCTCCTTGGTCAACTTTTGTGACCACCACTAACTTGTACAGACGTTGGGTCGTTTATGAGAGTCGAGTTGCTGAAGAGAAAGTGGTTTTAAGCCAAGCCGGTATATTTGAAGTGTCCGAAAGTTGATAGTGTCACTTTGAGTCTCTTGCAGTAAACACAGTGTTTATTACTTTCAAAGCTATAAAGACTTGAGTCTGACAATTTACCTCAAATCTCAAGCTCGAAATATGGGTTTGCCGTATTCCTAAGGATAGAGAAATCATAAAAGTATAATCGGATAGACCTTTCCTCTGTCTGCTCCGACTAATATAAATAATCTCCCATGCTTTCTCCATGTTCAGGAGCGCCACGAACTCTATGACGGGTTAGTTGATCCCTGCTGGGGGCCGATAGACCTTCAGACTGCAGAAGTCGAGCGAGATAGTCTAGCTCTGTCTCCCCCTTGGCTATCAAAGATTTGTCTAATTGGGATCGCGGCTTAACGAGAGGCATATGGGCCAGAGATAGAAGCCCACTGGGCTTTTGTGGGGGCCCAATGGTCCCTCACAATGCATATATGCCGAGAAATCGAGATGTCAAGTAAAGTTGAACCCCCTTTTTAGTTTTTTTCTTAATTACCCTATATTTAGCACCGTTTCTTACTATTATACCTAAGGTAACATTTTATTATAACCAATTATTCAGAATCAGTTACTAGTTATATTTGTATATCACGTTTAAAAACGCGGAAAAATACGTTGACTTACACATGATTTAAAAATTACAGAGGTTCACCAAAAAAGCAGTAGTGCTTCTATAACTATAAATCCCAAACATATTTCTTGTAGTATCTCGACTTCCGCCGGTCGGATTTCGTTTTCAAAGTTGGAATACATATTTGGATATCTGTTATGATGTAATATTCTAAATTTGAACTCCATACGATCGGTGGAAGGTCGTAATATAGCAATTACAGAGGCCGATTTATTAGCGCCGAGATAGGCTTTGGACGTCGGGCCCTTTTATGGGCTTTGCGAAGGTCAACCCAGGAGCCCACCTCACCTGTCCAAGTGATGGCCGAGCATCTCCAAGTTTCCCACGTGGTTCCGTCCCTGCCGCCCTTGTCCAAGCTACGCCGCAGATCCACCCCCACTAGAACTCAACCACGGCAACCGCCTTGACCTCGACGATCATCCGCGTGTCGGGAAGCTCCCTGACCCCGATGGTGGCCCGCGCAGGCGCGCTAGCACGATCGGCGAAGACCTTGTTCCACTCCTCGTTCATACCTGCGTACTGTGACTCCATGTCCAGGATGTATACCACAGCGTCGATGACGTTGTGAATGCCTCCCTTGCCGCCCGAAGCGCCCTTGATGATGACGTCGACGTTGGCGAGCACCGCAGCCGTCTGCTTGCGAATGTCCAGGGTCTGTGTGCCGTCGGCATTCTTAGTGACGCCCTCCCAGGTGCCGTCGGGTCGGATGCACGCCGTGCCCGAGACATAGATGGTCTTGTGCGTCGAGGTTGGTGGCGCGATACGGGCCTGGGGGAACCGCGTCGGACCCTCGGGCAGGTCGGGATTGCTAAGGAAAGCTTGACCGTTCGGAGACATTGTGGTGTAGTTCGTGAGACTAAACGATGGAAGTTTGTATTTGAGAGGTACGAAAAAAAAAGGAATATTGACTTGTTTGAGTATGATAGCTGCTGTACATGACCTCGTCTCCTCTCTCGACTCTACTCTAAATACTCGAATACTGGGCCAAGAGCATCCTCAACGGCCCAGGATCATCAACTATCGCTCACCCCGCCTCTTGATGCCCTATCGCGGATGGACCGTGATAACTATCTGCCACGAGGCGAGGTCGGGATTCGCGATCCGACTTTACAAATGTGTCGGGATGTCCGACTCGTGTTTACCAGGCCGACTCCGAAGCCTGCACTTGATATGCCTGACACTTGGTGAGTGCAGCGGTGCGAGCTAAGACAACGGACTACCAGTGCCGGCGTCTGGAGCCAACCAAATATACCAAGTAGTCACCTCAGTCCGAATAACAGCTGCGCCGAGACCTAGATGCTGTATAAGTAGTTACTACACTCAAAGCGCACGAAGATGGCCGACATAATAACCCAGCTCTATGAGATCCCCACCTTCTCCTTCCAGGATGGGACCACTCTACCTTTGGCCCGCCTGGCCTATCTGGACCTAAACCCAGGTGCGTCGAAAACTGCCCTGATCATCACCTGTTTCCGCGGCCGTCTAAAGTCCACCCCGACCTTTGCGGATGGCGCGCTCCGAGATCACAGGATCATCGTCGTGGCGCTCTTCGGAAACGGCGAATCGTCGAGCCCCTCCAATACCCCGGGTTTCCCGAGCGTCATCAACTACCGCGACTGTGTCCGCGCCCAGCATGAGCTCCTCATTGCCCACAAGGTCCAGTCGCTCAACGTCGTCGTCGGCTTCTCCATGGGCGGCCAGTGTGCCTACCACTGGACCCTGATGTACCCGGACCTCGTCCAGAGCGCTGTCGTGATCTGCTCATCGGCACGGACCGGCCCGCACAACTACCAGTTCCTCGAAGGGCCCAAGGCGGCGCTGCAGAATGCCGTCGACTACATCGACAAGGGCCGCGCCCCACCGCCGGCAACGGGCATTTCCCGGGGTGTTCATGCCTTCGGCAAGGCCTACTCCGCCTGGCTGACGAGCGCCGAGTGGTTCGACCAGCAGGCATACAGGTCTCTCGGGTACGCGGCCCTCGGAGACTGGGACTGCGACGTGACGGGAGTGAACTATGCCGGGTGGGATCCTGACGACCTGCTTGCCATGCTGCATATGTGGCAGAGCGGCGACGTCAGCACCTTGGTAGATAACGAGGGAGGCAGCGAGGGTGGCGAGGGGTCGTTGGAGAGCGCACTCTCCCGGATCAGGGCGCGCGTGCTGCTGATGCCGTGCCAGACGGACCAGTATTTCCGCTGGGAGGCTAGCAAGAGGGAAGCCGGCTTTATCCCGGCGGCGACGCTGAAGGTCATTCCGTCTGTCTGGGGCCACCTAGCGGGGTCTGGCGTTAACAAGGCCGATGCGGAGTGGTTGGATCAAGCTATCACCGAGTTCTTTGCAAAGTAGATGTGGACTAGTCGATCTAGGGATCACATCAAGAGAAGTAGATTATTTACCCACTAGTGTACATCCTATTTGAGCTGGAATAGAATTGTGTTGCAATTCTTCATTCAAAAATGCGTGAAAAGAAGCTAGCTGGATATCAGTTCCCGTTCCATCTCAAATAAAGCAGCCGCATTGATAACCTGCTCATCCTTCCACCGCTTTCCGACCCGTTGGGACTCTAGCTTCCGCTCCCATTTCAGCGTCTCGGATAGGTAGGATCTCGGGGAGTGTAGCATTGATGCTCTGTGTACGATTGATGCGCTATGTACAGTATGCGGCGCGGGCTTCTTGAAGAATGGTCTCGTCGAAGAGTGGTGATTGTTACGACTGGATGTCACAGGTTGACCAATGTGAGCTCTGAGACGATATTGCAGGTGCACAGTATCTCCTGATAATCGTACAGGTGGAGAAGTAGATGAAAATGTCAGGAATTGGTAGGTTGGAACCTTCGAATCAGACAAAGTATGGGGGTTAAGTGTTTGAGGATCATTTGTCTGGATTCTGGACGAGACTTCCACAGAGCCCACAAAGCCCAGTGGGTTGGGTTGGGCTTTGGACGTTGGGCCCATTTATGGGCTTTGCGGAGGTCTATTCTGGACCATTGAGCAACGAACGCATGATAGGGCACATGGATCACATGATCTAGCAGAAAAAGACCTACATCAACCAACCAATCAGCCATCACTGACCATGTATGAGCAAACACATGGCAGAAAGGCGCTTTCTGGAACATTTCATGGTGCGCCACACTGGGAATGAGGCTTTTCATACTGTTCAAATTATTTTATTTTTGTGTCTACGTCAACTGCCTGTCAGGTGTTGTATATTTCTAAGACAATGTTTCATTAATTAGGACCATTGTCTTAGCCGGGATGATGGCCCCGTTCCAGTTGACCTCGGTGACTGTCTTTCTCGGCAAACTCATACAGCTGACGGTGTAGTACCGGCCGGCTTCCTTGACGATGGCGTTGATGTACGGTATCTTCTCCTCGACGAAGGAGGCTGTCCAGGCATCACGTATGTCTGGGAATTGGCGCCTTATGTCCTTATACGCGCGGTCCTGCCGAACCTGGCCCTCAGGCGTGCACAGAGAACCGATGCACGACGTTAGGTACCTGAGATAGTCTCAAAACCGCCTGATACGAGCGATAGGCAGATAGACGAGACTTCGACGCCTGCGAGCTTGCTTTCTATATCCTTAAGAATGGCCGCCGAGATGCAGGGCTTATCGACCTCATGTTTAATCATATCGCGGACCTTATCTAGCAGTAGGTTCAGGTAGGCGTCGCGGCGGTCACGTAGCTCCTGGGATCGTGCGTTCTTCTCGTTATTAGGTAGGTAGCGTAGCAAGGGCACATAGTCCTGTAGGTTTTCGGATGCGCTGCGTAGGAGCGAGATAGCGGAGCTGACCTGTATGATTTCGCATAGTAGCTCGTCGTAGACCTCGTCCATACGGATACCGTAGCAGAGCGTTAGGTTGGTGTTGAGCGCGTAGCGCTGGATATACGGCCGTACATCGATCTCGAGCTCGCCGTTGCGGCTATCGCCCTTTATGTCACGTACGATACAGAAGCTCTCAAGGTCAAACATAGGGAAGTAGCTGCGTAGCGCCGCCCGGCCCAGCGCCGTGCCGGCCGCTTTGCGTTTCTTCTTGCAAGACTCGTCCCAGGGAGATGAGCCGATGGTAAAACCCTGGGTGCTGCTGATGACGCCATGGAAGGTGTATAGTTTGGGTCGGTCGATGACAGCACTCTGGTTGCCTAGGAGCATCTTCTTGCAGTCGTCAAACGAGTTGACCACCACGGCCCGGGTGTTGCCTAGCTTAATCTGGAAAACGGTCTGGTTATACTGGCGCCACCATTTCTCGCACATGGTGGCGTGGTCATCGCCGAGCTTCAACAGATGGCCAAGACGGGGACCGCCCCTGGGATCTCCGGCAGCCCCTTGATATAAGGGATGTCGGTTGCAAAGGCGACCTATCGTATGTCAGTCATCCTGTCATGCTCGGCTATCATAGTCTGTCTTACATTATATATGACATAGGAAACCAGAACTACGCCGAGAGGAACCAGCACAGGCAGTGTATTCTGGTGCCCCATAAGCTGGGTCTAGCGATAGCTCATCGTGCTGAGAACCTCTTGGGCATTGGTATCCATGGTGGGCGTTCTCTGAGTGAGCTAGAAGCTAGAATGCGGCAAGGTACAATAGAGCACAAGTTGAAGTTTTGTCCCAGGACTGGGCAATGCTCTGTGATGTCTCTATTTCCTTTGTACAGGCCCTCTAATACCCTCCCTCGAGTGGGTGGAGGAGTATTTGAGGTGCCTGCTCTGCACTGTCGGCTAGGCCGACAATGGCTATACACTGACCCGAGTGGGTTGACACAGATACAATTTTCGCCCCAAGCGGGGTGAGATACGCTATGCGCCTTACAAAGACAATCTACATGTGTCGGCTAGATCAACATTGGCTTATCGCAAGCCGCTAGCATCCTCCTGTCTTGCCTCTGCGGAATGTAGATGGGAATAGTATGGCGTTATCACGGAGATAGAGCGCCTGTGACTGCGATCAAAGTTAGGTGTATGTATTTGTGTGACGCCCCCAACGTCTTGCTAATCGGGTTACCATTGACCGTTTACATTGCAAAACGCTTCTGTTGTTTCGTCGCTCTGCAACACTTCATTTTATTCAACTGAATCATCATGGCACCATCCACAACAGCAGACCTCGTTGCTTCCTCACCCGCCCCGCCTACCAATTCAATGGACGGCGATGTCGACGCCCTGGCCTCCATGGCTCACAGAGGCAAAAGCCTCCCCGGCATCCCAAAGTTTAGCTCGCACGCTGAGACACGGCAATGGCAGCTCGAACACATGGCAGCAGCCTTCCGGGTCTTTGCTCGAGAGGGCTATGCCGAGGGTATCTCGGGCCACATCAGCGTGCGCGACCCCGAGTGGCCCGACTCCTTCTGGATTAACCCGCTCGGCGTGCACTTTGGCCTTCTGAAGGCCAGCGACATGGTCTGCGTCGATATCTACGGCGAGGTCGTCGGTGGCAACACAGCCGGGTCTATCAACGCGGCTGGGTTCCAAATCCACAGCGCCGTGCACCGCGTGCGGCCCGACGTGCACGCCATCTGCCACACACACTCGGTGCACGGCCGGGCCTACTCGGCGTTTGCGCGGCCACTCGAGATGATCAACCAGGACGTGTGCTACTTCTACAACGCGCACTCGGTGTACTCGGACTACGGCGGTATTGCCAACGAGGCGTCGGAGGGTCAGAAGATCGCGGAGAGCCTGGGCGAGACCGGTAAGGCGGCCATCCTGATGAACCACGGCCTGCTGACGACGGGCTACACGGTGGATGAGGCGGCGTTCCTCTTCTGCTTGATGGAAAGGAGTTGCAAGGTGCAGCTGCTGGCTGACCACGCCGGCCACAAAAAGCACATTGTGAGCGATGAGGAGGCAGCTTATAACTTCAAGATGGCCAGCACTCCGGTATGTAGTCTGCTGACCCCTTCCTTGACCGATACCAGCCCTGGGTTAACATGGCACACAGGACACATTGTATGTAGAGTTCCAGCCGCACTACCAGTACGAGGAGGCATTATCCAACGGCAGCTTCAAGCAGTGAACAAATGCCACAACAAGATTAGGAGACAAATACAGGCATTCATAGCAAATGCACGGGTGGTTTGTTGTATGGCCATGTAACACTGAGCCTGGACGCTTTTGACGTAGAGAACCCGAGGGGATTCACTCACTCTCAAACCTTCACTGCTTTTTGGAAGATACACCTCACACAATGTGATCACAATATACTATTAGTCCCTACTCACTCGCACTTCCTTGCACTTCCTTGCACACCTGCTCCGTGTCTACCCGATATTAGATACGTAGATATCTCATCGTCCCTTCCATCTTTCATAGGCACCGTCTTTCGTCGGATGTGCAAGCGTAAAGCAAAAGTACGATGGTTGTGATCCGCGTCGGATACCCCGACCGCTGATATCTCGTGGCCCTGTCATGGCCAGTGCTGCGATAATCGATAAGCCATCTATGCCACAGGGGCGGACTAGCGTCCGACAGACGTCGCGTCACTTCACAACTCCACCCGATAGGGCGCCGATATGCTAATCACCCCTGGGAGCGTATCTCGATAGCTTGAGCTACAAATTAGTATCAGAAGAACCTACTGAAGTTGTGGCTAGGAGCTTGCGAAGGAGGGGCCGTTATCTAAATAAGCTCAGATTTACCGCAGGTAATACGAACAATCTCTTATCTCACACTGGTACAGTGAGGGATGTAGCGGGCAACGATGTTAGCCACCCCCGGTCGGCTCTGAGTGTCATTGTTCGACCCCCAGATTGGAGATTCCGGTACTACTAGACTTGGATCCTCCATTTAGCCGGGGTGTTTCCTCTTCCCAGCCCATATGATCCCTTTGGCATGCTGTGAGACTCAGTTCCACGACCAAAGCTCAACATCGACAACCGCGATAGCCCTTGGACACACCGTGTTAAGATGTCGGCCTCCAAGTATTCCGAGAAGGGCCCTCCATCGCCATCCATAGTCACGGAGCCTTCGTCCATAACCGACGATGGTGTTCAGCAGGGCACGTCTGTGAACATATCCTCAGGGTCGCAGCATCTGCACCGCAAGCTGAGAGGATCGGAAGTCCAGCTTTTCGCTATTGGGGGAGCCATTGGTACCTGTAAGTCGACAAAATCTTCTGCTTTACAACGGCAGTACGGAAGGCTGACAACCTTAAAGCTCTCTATGTGCAGATGGGTTCGGCTCTCCCTAAAGGCGGCCCCGCGGGTCTCTTCATCGCCTTCTTCATCTGGGGCTCCGTCATGTGGGCCGTCAACGAGTGCTTCGCCGAAATGGTGACTTACCTACCAGTACCCTCGCCCTTCATCCGCTTCGGTAGCGAATGGGTCGATAGCGCCCTCGGCTTCGCCATGGCCTGGAACTTCTTCCTCAACATGGCCTTCCTTGTGCCCTTTGAAATTGTCGCCATGAACATCATGATCACCTTCTGGACCGACAAAGTCCCCGTCGAGGCCATAATCGTCGCCATGATCGTTCTATATGCTGTCCTCAACGTGGCCACCGTGCGCTACTTCGGCATCTCCGAGTTCTACCTGTCCATCTCCAAGGTGTTTCTGATGCTGGGGCTGTTCTGCTTCACCTTCATTACTATGCTTGGCGGTAACCCCCTGCATGACCGCTACGGCTTCCGGTATTGGAATCACCCGGGCGCCTTTGTCGAGCACATCGTGTCCGGAGGGACAGGCAAATTCCTAGGCGTCCTATCCTGCGTCTATCAAGCCAGCTTTTCGTAAGTGTTGCCACCTACAGCCACGCCCCCTGCTCCTTCCAGTATGACTTTGTGCGTTGGAACTGACCGTATCCAAAAACAGAATATGCGGCCCAGAGTACATCTCCATGGTGGCTGCCGAGACCGAGAACCCCCGCAAGATCTTGCCCCCTGCCTTTCGGTCCTTTGTCTGGCGAATCCTTCTCTTCTTCGTGGGATCTGCCCTTTGTATGGGTATTGTCATCCCATACAACGACACCACCCTCCAGGGTATTCTCGGTGGTGCACTCACCGGATCAGGCACCGGTGCTGCATCGTAAGTCTTCTCAACAACGTTTGGTAATTCCCCATAATCACATGTCTTAACAATGCATTGCACACAGGCCCTACGTCATCGCAATGGACCGGCTCAAAATTAGCGGCCTGCCTTCCCTCGTCAACGCACTCATCATGACGTCCATATTCAGCTCTGGCAACGGCATCCTATTCTCGGCAACCCGCACCCTGCACGGCATGTCCCTCGAGGGCCACGCCCCGCGGTTCTTCTCGTGGTGCACCAAGGCCGGCGTCCCGCTCTGGGCCCTGCTCTTCTCGCTCAGTTTCTGCCTGCTCGCTTTCATGCAGGTCAGCAGCTCATCGGCCAATGTTATGAACTACCTTGTCGACCTCGTCACCTGCTGCCAGCTTATCAACTACCTCTGCACGGCCGCAACTTATAGGCACTTCTTCTCGTCTCTCAAGCGCCAGGGTATCTCCCGCGACACCCTGCCCTACAAGGGCCGCTTTCAGCCGTACACGTCCTACTTCGCCATGGGCGGCACGCTATTCATGCTGCTGGCCGGCGGCTACGACCTTTTCATCACCGGCGGCTGGGACGTCATGTGGTTCTGCCTCGACTACGGCATGATCGGTTTCTTCATTGTGCTTTTTCTGTTCTGGAAGCTCGTCTTCCGTAGCCGCTACGTGTGGCCGGGCACCGCGGACCTAAGCCTCGGCGGGATAAAGGAGGAGATCGACAATTACGAGTCTGCACTCGTCCCGCGCGAGCTGGGATTGGTGGATAATGTGATCGGGAAGATTTTCGAATGAGGCAGTGGTTGGCCATGTGTATAGGGGACGACGGATCGGACCACTACGATAAAACTAATTTCTGGCTCACGGCTCTAATTTCCGCCTTTATAATTATGGTCTCGGGCCCGTATGAAATGCGTCTATCAATCAATCTTCAACCTCTTAAAGGGTAGAATTACCTCTGTCTTTAATGGTAGCACCACTATTGAGAGTATCCGCTCCTAATTGAAACACATACACTACCATTGTACACCTACCTACCGCACGATATTGAGGGAGAAAAGCCGATGAGTTTTGGCAATTACTTGTTTCGTTTCCATGTGTTCGTTCTATAGCGTATATCCAGCATCAATGATTATGTTTGCCCCAGTCATACTCTTTGACGTCGCCAGACTAAGAACCTGGGCGGCAACATCCTGAGGGGGTGCCAATAAGTTAACACACCGCTGAAGTGACAGAATAGTGACAGAATCGGTTCAGGTTCAAACAGCTTACCTCAACCGCGACAAACCTCTTCAACTTAGTTTTTTGCCTGTGGGTTTCCTTCTGCTCTTCACTAAACCGCTCTGCCCATTCCTAGTGATCACAAGATTAACCCCAATCCCTATGTCTCATGGTAGATAGACAGGGAAATCCTCACCGTTTGAAGCAGCCCAGGCGACACGCTATTCACCCGGATCTTGGGCGCAACCATGGTGGCGAGGCCCCTGATCATGTGTAGCTGTGCAGCCTTCGTAGCTGAATAAGCCTGAATGACAACACGCTATTAATTTCTCGAGAGCTCGCACAATTCTCGTCGTGGTAATCCGACACCGAACTACCTGGGGGTCAATAAAACGTACCAACGAGCTCCCCATACCCTGTACGCCCGCAATAGAAGAGGTCGTGATGAATGCCCCCTCCGTCTCCTCAAGGTGCGGCCGCGCCGCCTGCATCAGCCAGAGGTGTGACTTGACGTTCATGGCAAAGGCGCGGTCCCAGTCCGCCTCGACGGCATTGTCGTCGAGCGACGTCGTGACGCTGAAGCGCGTCCAGCCACCGTTGGAGAAGACGACGTCCAGGCGACCCATCTGCGCGTGGGCCTCGCGCACGAGGCGCTCGACGTCGTTCCGCGAGCCCAGGTCCGCCTGGATCGCGACGTGGCCACCGCTGCCGAGCCCGGCGCACAGAGCCTCGGCGCGCTGGGAGTTCGTGGCGTAGTTGACCACTACGTGGTATCCGTGCTGTGCGAACAGACGGGCGGTCGCGGCGCCCAGGCCTGCGCTACCGGCTGTGACGAGAAGCACGGGAGTCGGGGAGGACGCCATTACTTCGACAATGCACACGGGGTAGATGGAGTCGTGGTGAATATGAGGTCTCTCTTGTACTTGGAGCACCGATTACTTCCCAGTAAATGCACTGCTAGTGTCTGTCGCCGTTGTCATCATCGGGCAGGCTTAAACATGAACCAGGACACAATGTATCCCGCTCAGTCAACCCGAACCCCTAGCTCGGGTCGGGTTGTCCGAGATTGGTAGATTTAGCCCTCTCCATAGCTTGTCGAAGCTATCTTAGTGCCAGCGGGGGGCTGATAAGCACAAAGGCTATCGATATCACTGTCGGGCCCCCCGCCACGCATCGCTAATGGAAGACGGGGAAAGCCAAATGCTGATTTTAGAGGTCGTCTAAATGGTTGTGGTTAGACCAAGAAGTGGACCCTTTTCAGGGAGCGCTGCAGTCGGCTCTCGCTTACCAGAGCTGTTATCTAACAAGGTACAGGTGGTGGTTCACTACATATTATACTCCTTCCAAGTCAAGAGGTTGAGTCGGATAGCAAACACAGGTCTATCAAACCTCTAATATTATAATCTCCGCCCGCTACTTGCCGCCATTAAGATTTATCAATCAACAGATGCATAAAGTTTCGCCGATATAGTGTGAGAAACTATTCCAGATGCCATCATTGTCGGTCATCGCCGTGGTGTTGGCGTCGGTCCTCTTCCTCATCAAATATCTACTCCTCGATCCCCTCTTTCTGAATCCTCTGAGCCGCGTGCCCGGGCCCAAGGCGTTCGCCCTGACAAAATGGCGACTGGCATACGAGGACTGGAAGGGCGCGCGCACCTGCACTATCCACCAGCTGCACCAGAGATATGGCCCCGTCGTCCGCATCGGCCCGGACGAGGTCTCGTTCAACAGTTTGGGGGCGCTGCGGACCATCTACGGGCCCGGTAGTAAGTACGGTCGAACGGGCTTCTACCGCATGTTTGACGTGTATGGCCGCCAGAACCTATTCACCTTTCACTCGGCTGCGGAACACGGCCAAAGGAAAAAGCTCCTCTCCCATGCCTATTCCAAATCCACTATACTTAAGGAGCCCTCTGCCAGTATAGTCGAAGACAAGGCGCGGAAATACATGGCCCTCATCGACGCGGAGCCGGGGCACGTGAGTGAGATCTTCAGCACACTGCACTACTACTCCCTCGACAACATCACCGAGTTCCTGTACGGCAGGTACGGGTCCACGTCTGCCCTAGAA
Source organism: Penicillium hordei (assembly GCF_028827395.1). NCBI lineage: Eukaryota > Fungi > Ascomycota > Eurotiomycetes > Eurotiales > Aspergillaceae > Penicillium > Penicillium hordei. Next base: position 225,755 of record NW_026623142.1, read on the forward strand.
GGCTCGGAACCACACCGGGCTCTGATTAGCGACATCTTGGATCCGTCTCGGCGTAAGCTTTCGTGGTTCACTGTGCACTTGAATACAGTGACAAAGTGGCTTTATTCGCGCACGAAAATAATGGAGACCGTGATCCAGCCGCTGCTGCCCATGCAGAAGCCCGCTACATACACCGGCATCCGAGAGTTTGCGCTGCAGGCGTATATGAGCTTCCGTTCGGATATGGAAACGTCCGCGAAGGAGGGTGGTCGGCCCTTGGACGAAGCCAAGGGCTCCTCTATCCTCGAGCGCCTCTGGGTGTACCACCAGACCCGCAAGATAGAGGGTCTGGATGGCTTGGAGATCGCCTCGGAGTGCGCAGACCATTTCCTGGCCGGCATCGACACGACCAGCGACACGCTCACGTTCCTGATATGGTCCCTCTCCCAGCCCAGAAACACGGCCTTCCAGAAGAAGCTGAGGCGGGAAGTCCTCGGACTGTTCGGGGAGTCACTCAACGGCCACGGCCTCCCCACCGCCGAGGCGAGCAACAAGTGCATCTACCTGAACGCCGTCATCAAGGAGACGCTAAGGCTCTATGCCCCCTTGCCAACCTTTGAGCCGAGATCGACCGCCACAGATACCGTCATTGACGGGTACAATATCCCGGCGGATGTTACCGTGGGCATGTCTCCATTCACTCTCCACCGCAACCCCGAGGTTTTCAAAGATCCTCGTACTTTCGACCCCGATCGCTGGCTGGGGCCACAGGCGGCCGAGATGAACCGCTGGTTCTGGGCCTTTTCGAGCGGTGGCAGGATGTGCATTGGTTTACAGTCCGTTATTTCCTCCCCTGGTTTCTCTTTTGGAAGCAAACACTTTGTGTAGTGGGTGTGCGAAACGCTGATTCACTTTCCAACAGCTTGGCAATGGCCGAAATGACGACGCTCGTAGCAACTATATACCGCAAGTACAGCACAACGATTGCGCCGGGGTTTGAAGATATCACGCCGGGGATCACCGCTCGATTCGAGGTCTTTTATGACGATAGATTTCCCAAGATGCTGGTATGTTCACTGTTCACTTCATCCTGACTTGCACAACCCGGACATGACGCGTGTTTAACACTAACGCCCCTGCAGGAGCATACTTGCCTCATCAAGTTTGAGGAGCGTTGGGGTAATGCTTGAGGTAGCGAAGGCGCTCTAGGTAGTACTGCCATAAGAACAGAGATATGTGCCCATGCCCTGTATATATCATATACTAAGAGAGATATCCTTGGACTTTTGGCTCCGTATAGTTGATAGCTAGGTTGTACCGTACAATCGGTGCCATCCCGGAGTAACCTGCAGGCAGGGAGACGTAAAAAGAAAAAGGCTCTATAGCCCGTCTGCTCGCCTTGTTGGTTTCTGTCAACTTGGTGGCAACCACAAGACACCATGACTAGACAGTTCAAGACCTGAGCCGAAGTCAGGCGGGTGCCGAAGAGACATATGTAGCAAATAAACTCGTTTACGGGTATTGATATTACATGTACTAATCCCACCTCTCGAGCTGTCCCGCGGCGGTTGGAGGAATGAAGAGCACGAAGATGAGATAGACCTACGGGATATATTCTGCACCATCTACATCCTCGTCTCATATGACCGCGCATGTAGTGATGTGGTTTTAAGATTGAATCAACCATATACAAATGAACAAATGCTACCAGAGCATGCAATCCGCTTACCAACTAATGAAGTGACGTGCTTCCTACACTTACCTCCGCTTTTTACTATATTTGCGACCTTCAACGGCCCTAGGTTGAGCTGCAGATCTACGGCCGGAACTTTAATGGTTCGAAACTCGCGAAGGTTGTTTAAAGAAGCCGCCACGGTTAGCCATGCATGTCTCATAAAGAGAAGCGATAACACTAATGTTGCAACAATATATGATAACATCTAAACGTATCAAATATGCTGCCTGGCTTTAACAGGGATAGAAGACATGTTATCGCTGGGAATCACATCACCAGACCTTCGATCCTCATAAGATACCTTCACCTCATTAACTTGATAGATGCGAGTTGAGTGAGGAGGTGGATGCTGCAGAATATGTCTCGTATCTGTATCCTCTCCGTGCCCTTCATTCCTCCCACTACATCTGGACTCGGTGTCAATATCTTTGCCATGCACGGTAGTCGTTATCACTGTATCCATGGCAAAGGTTGGTTTTGCGCTGCGTCTACCGCTGCGTCCACCGCTGCCTTTTGCGTAGGGAGGGAGGTCGTTATAGTTTGAGGCGTCGTTGGATGAGAGGTTACCGCGGATGGAGCGATAGAGAGGGCGAAGGGCGGGAATGCTGACACAAACGATGGTGGTGGTAAGTTCAGACATGGTCCACATCACCGAATCGGTTGTTGCATCTATTCTGCGATTAGCTTCCTCTGAAAATAGATAATGGATTCGAACGCACAGAGATAGTCGGTTGATTGAGTTAAAGCGTCGAGGCCGGTCGTTCGGATTACACCACAAATTCCGGCGCTATGATAACGTGTCAGTATGATAGCAGGGAAAAGTCATGATTCAGTAACTGAGGAGTTAAGAAGAACTAACAATATACCTAGACTCAATGAGAGGCAAATGGTGTATTTCTCCTTTCTCTTCATGTTCAAATTCCACAGGGCCACCCATGGAAAGAGAGCGAGAACAAAGTCAAGGACGGCGGACCATGCTAGATATACGTTAGACAAACTGAAGGGATAGGTCATGCATGGAAGGAGAAAAGCAAAGCATACCGCACATAACTGTGGCCATGATCGTGAGATTTAAAGAACAGCCATTACTCGGAACACGCGAGTCCCAGATCGATTGAACTGGTGTACATTGTGCAAAAACAGTAATAGCCAGGAGGATGCTAAGAGCCATGATGCTAATATTCCAAAACCAGAGGAAGAGCTTGTGCCTACCGCTAGTTAGGCAAGGCTCTTAGTTCAGTTTGTTGGATAAGGAGCATACCATTTTTTGACAACGATCCGCATTAAGAAAACAGCGACAGCGCACTTACTCAACCCCATTGAAATCGCTATAACACTTTGCCCAACCAAGAGCAGTAACATTCCCTGGGTAGTATCCTCGATGCCAAGTTCACCTGCATGCACACCCATACCGTGATGTGCGGATGCTGTACAGAGGGCTGCAAATGCCACCATCAACACCTACAATTCGATATAGCAAGTTAACAAAGCACAAATGTTATGGATATCGCAGGAAGTCACATACCCAAGTGACAATAAGCAGAAAGTCATCCCAACCAGTACTACGGCGGATCACAGTCCGTGTATAAATTCGCAGGCCAAGCACAATCATACACAAGATTGTTTCAAACCAAAGTACTCCAACCAACGCTGGACCCTTACCACGGAGAGTCATGTTGGATGTGGAGTCGAGATTCAGGTATCAAAGACAAGGGCATCTCACCATTGCCTCTTATACTCGTTTAATATATGTTGTATTCAAGCCCTAGAAGAAAGAACTGTAGTACGAAAATAATAGGGGCTGGGCTAACGATCCTGAAGTATGATCTGTTTGACAGCGATGATCACAGTCCACTTCCAGCTAGGCCTAACGGCTGAACATACCCTCGGGGGGGCTTAAGGCATGAAAAGAAAAAAAAAAGAAAAACCTGTCGCCCAGTGAGGTTAACACAGTAATCGCTTCCAGTGAATTTGTAGGAAGTCATCACTGGTTAACCATAGTGGTAGGGGTAACTGACTCGATTTTAACTACATCGTACCGGTTCGCACAGATGGTGCTTTCACCCCTTAGTTTCTCTATTTAATCTTCTATTTCTTCTAGTTCTATGCATTTCGACGCCTTCATCGATGTTTTGCCGTCAACATCTCATCCTCGTCATATTATTATGTATTGCTATGATGTAATGGAAACTTGAAGTTCTGCTGAATATAGAGTAATCCTGCTCTGAAGCACGTCTACATTAGTGACAAGGGTGGAAATTAAACGATATATCACAGTACCATTGTTGACCATGGAGTATGTATATATCTATCCTGACGCTTGACTAGAATTTGAGGCTTGCGATTGGTTCGCTTCCAGCGGAATTATCGTGCTACTGCTAGTCTCATAGTGGCCTGGGGCTTGGGGTCACTCACGAGGTGCCATTTCTGGCGTTTTGGGTACAGGTATGAGCTAGTCCTGCACTGAAATAGTGGACCAGGCCACCGTATCCACATGTGTCTTTGTCGGAAAGACTCCGAGTCATTGACAACAGCTAGGGTATACTTCTTGGTACTTGCTGATCTGATAAGGAAAGGGAAGCTTGAAAATCAGACCAATACGAGGAGGCATGTCGAACGAAAATAAAATTAAAGTGGAGAGTCAGTTAACAAATCAGAGATCAAGTCAGGCCGTCTCCAACAACGTCTCGGTCTGACCCTGGCCTGATCGACAACGCCAACCGCCTTGGCTAAGCCACAAATCGTCCGAAACGTTAGGCAGGATGGGCTCCACTGGGAGGAATGCCCAGGGCCCACGCATACGGAGTAGGTCTCATACCTTTTCGTACCAAAAAAAAGTACGTTCGGGTGGAATGATTTGTCCATATTAGAAAATGGTGTGGCGAATGACTATGTTGTGGGTGCTGAATTAAAATTATGTAGCTATATCAGTCACAGAAACTTCAACATGCGAACAGAAAACAGTAGAATCCACGTAATATTCATCTCAATTTACGCATCGGTCCTGAAATTAGACCATTCATTTGTTCAGACTGTGCCTTGCGAGTTGGTATCGTCAACATCAAGCGCATCCTGAAGCTCCATCTCGACTTTGTCGCCGAACTTGCCATTGATCTCCTCAAGACTTAGCCCCATAGTCTACCAAAAAAGAACTTATTAGATGGAAGTATCACGGTGCATAGGCAGAAATTAAAACATACCTCAGAGAAATAGAACATGATAATAATAGTACTTGCAACGGTGACAGCAACAAATACCATATAGAACTTCCATCCGATATTGGTAAGAGCCAGAGTAACAGGCGCACTGTATGCAACAGCATTGCCAAAGAAACTGACCAATGCAATGGTCGCTCCCTCGCTGCGCAGGTGTGTCGGCCAAATTTCAGAACCATAAACATATGCGGTACATTCAATGGTGGAGGTGAAGAAGGCACCGAAGATGAAATATATCGCCACGGCACCGTTGATGCCAGGTGTGTAGGTAGTGTTGAGGTAGAACTTTTCGAGAGCTGCCATGACACTGATAATAGCAGCAGAGCCAAATCCACCGATCACTGAGGATGTTGTGATTAGTATAAAAGAACGCATACAATCCAATTGGAAAAGAATCCCAAACTCACCCAACAGCTTCACTCGTCCAACCCTATCCAGAAGGAAAACATTAATTCCACAACCAATCACCGCACATACTGTCCAGGCAACGCCAAGTCCAAGTTGCATCGTGGTACCAAAGCCAAGGGCGCCCATTAGTGTGGGGATCAAATTTGCGATGGCAGTGATACCAGTTCCCTGACCCATAGTCCACAATAGAATAGAGCAGAGAGCGCGCTTGCGATGAGACGCGGTGCGCATAATATAGAGATAACCGCTGGGGGTATTTTTCTCTGCGTCGACCTGAGCCTTAATCTGGACCGCTTCAGCATGAGCAAAAGCAGCTCTAGGGTCTCGCTTGGTACGATGCAGGTACTCCAATACTTGTTTAGCCTCCTCATCGCGTCCCTGTTGCATGAGCCATCGAGGAGACTCGGGAATAAAGTAAAGTGTCATCAAGTAGATAACACCAACAGCAGTCAGAACCATAAAGATAAACCGCCACTGCATTTGAGTAGTCACGAAACTGAAGGCCAGCGCGCAAACAGCAGCCAGAATATATGCCACCACCGTACCCACGCCGTGCAGACCAACCAGCATCCCCCGTGTGTGTGGAGGGGAGATTTCACTCATATACACAGGAGTATTCGAGAATACCATACCCGCGCCGACGCCGCAGATGACACGCGCAACGATAAACATGGTAGCATCGACCGCCCCGGCCTGCAAAGCACCTGAGATAATGACAATGAGGGCGGCAACAGCATTGGCAATTCGTCGGCCGGACTTGTTGGATAAAGGTGCCTGCAGGATAGCCCCAACTAGGGCACCTCCGAGGAAACTGAAGAATACTTTTAGCTGAAGATGTTTTTGCCTGGATCAAAGGTGAAAATACCCTCCAAGCATACCATCTTGTCGGGACGTTGCATCAGGCGTCGACAAAAACTTTGCGATGAAGGTTGTTTGTGAGAGAGAGCCAGAGAGGGCGTTGGCCGAGAAGCCATACACGAATCCTCCTAGACATGCAGTAGAAACAACCTTTCAAGTCAGCTCAAACGTTCAAGCAGAGAGAGCTGGCAAAAGGTACCAAGATATTGACAAGACTGGTCTCTGGTGTATCAACCCCCTTGACACTTTGCGCGCGTGTGATAGACCGGCTTTTCTCAGGATCCTGAGTTGAACTTCGAGATTCACTCATTTTGGCTGTTGGAGTACGACTGACAAGGAGGAACGAGGCAAAAAGGAGAGGCCTGCAAATGAAAACTGAAGGGGACTCAGGAGATTTCCATCGTCCCAGAAACCGCCCCTCTCCAAGTGTTCGCAAATATTGTGGCTGTCACGCTACCTTCGCAGCTGTTCTGCTTAATGCTGCGGCATACTTGACGAAAAGTGGGTCCCAAAGGACAGTTTCCTAAAGTAGGCTGGACCGAGTTCTAGACACTCCATCTATGCTAAAGAGACACTAATGGCTGGCGTATATGGTAACTATGGCGAGGATTGAGATGATCTTGAAAGTATATTGTAAGTTTCACTACTCCGTACGGAGTACATAGCTGGCCTGCCTTTGGGGGCGGAAATATGTGTCGTTATCCATGCCGAGATCGGCATCTAGATCTACTAAGAGAGAGAAGTAGGGCGGCAGAAGAAACCTTGGAAATATCATAGCTGCATGTGTAAATCAAGTAAGCATGTACTTTGTTCTCCGTGCATGAATGACACTAATGCGGGCGACGAAGTGTGCCACGCGGGACTTTGATCGTATTGATCAATATGGATTTATTGCTTTTCCTCCACCTTAAATTCACATATGTTGTCGATTTCGTTGACGTACAATGTATATATATAATCTATCAACCGTTTTCTTTCTCTTCTAAAGGTATTGTATAATGATTGAGTATAGCTATAGGTGATACAATTATATAACTACTCGTAGTACCTTTACGCGTAGAGTTTACTCCCGGGGCGCCAAGGTCCCGGCGAGTCATTAGCTATAAAATAGGCCCGAGTAGTACCTATTTGGGGAGGTATTCTTTTGCCGGCAGTAATAGGCAGTAAAACCAAATCCTCTGGTGGCGTACTTTGTCGCCTACACTAGATACGTTTGATTGCGTTGTTCTCAAAGAAGAGGCATATAGGGCGATCATAGTCCGCTAGGGCTTGACAGCCCCGACACTAACTTGATATTGGCGTTGTTACCGAGACCGGGGCTTCGGAAGGTGGGTCAAACTCCACCACTAAACGTTATTGTGTCAATAACGGTAGTTTTCAGGGAATGGGGCAGGATATAGTCTATGCAGATGGTGCAAATTGAGAAAATATGAGACCGAATGACCCCAAGAACAGGGGGCAATGCCGATCTACAAATTCAAAGGATTATTAAATATAAAATCCTACCTAGCCATACTAAGCCGAAACAAAAATCAGTGCTTCGCCCCCCTGTTTTTCACATATCCATATTCATCCTGTCGTCTAGCCGATCATCTGCAAAATGAATGTCCCAGAAGCGCCTATCTTTCCACTCCTTGAAGGCAAGGTCGCCATCATTACAGGTGCCGCCCAGGGCATGGGCAAGGCTACCGCTTCTGTCTTTCTCCGAGCGGGGGCTAAGGTAGTCATTGCCGATGTGAAGGCAGAGCAGGGAGCTCACGTCGCAGAGGAGCTCTCTGATTTGGGAGAAGTCCGTTTTGTGGAGACCGACATCTCCAAGTCAGAGGATGTACAAAACCTCATTAAGCAGACAGTGAGCGCCTTTGGCAAGTTGGATGTGGCAATCAACAACGCAGCCATGTCTCCTGATCAGACTCCCCTGATTGACTTTGATGAATCATATTGGCGCAAATTGATGGATGTCAGTTTGACTGGTACCGCGCTGTGCTGTAAATACCAGATGCAGCAGATGGAAAAGCAGGGTTCAAAGGGCTCTATTGTCAATATTGCTTCAATCAATGCCTATTCACCACAACCGAATATGCCAGCATACACTGCGGCTAAGCATGCCTTGCTGGGCTTGACCAAACATGCGGCAACTGAAGGTGGCCCTAAGGGTATTCGGGTTAATGCCGTTGCGCCGGGAGCGATATTTGTATGTTTTCCCCGTCTTTAATCCAGAGAGGGTCTAATAAGAGCAGAGTGAAATGTCGGCCGCGGCGTTGGAGATTATGGGCACCACACATGATGAGTTTGCGCTTAAGGTTAGCAGCTTGAACAGATTTGGACAGGCGCATGAGGTAGCGCAGGGGTCACTTTGGCTTGCATCCGAGTGTTCATCATACATAAACGGAATTTGTCTGCCCATAGATGGAGGATTCCTGGCCAAATGGTAGTTAGCTTTGCGTTGCATCGTTATAGTACAATACATAGCTATTTATATATCCCAACGGGTCATTGATGTCATATGGCCAAATTGTGAAGTGTACAGCACGAAATGTTACAGAAAGGGAAGAGAGTTGTTAATTTGAGGAAGAGAAACACAAAAGTGGGATTCTGGCCTGAAGAATCAGGGAGCAATATTAACACAAACCCCACGTAACCGCGGGGTCAACGATACCTACTAAGGATGCACTTAGTCTCTTTCTGGGGTTCCTTTTTCTAATTTAATTTCGATATCCGCTTCGGCCAGCTACTGATCATGGACATTGAGACCTAGTCGCTTTGGATGACTGCAAAAGCCAAACTGGACAAGGTTGACCAGAAGCTTCTCGACTTTGACAGCGACGATGGTATCAAGAGAACTCGACAAAACGAGCTTGATATATTGGAAAGTCTCGAGAAAACTACTCGGGAAGCATACGATACATGCATTCACAAGAGATGGCAGATCATCATCCCAGGAAAAGGAAAGAAAATTATCATTCGTGACCTTCTGAGCAAAGTCGCGCACTGGATCGAGCTATTCAAATCAGTGGGCGATCAGGTTGTACAGTATGACCCAGGCCATGCTGCCTTACCGTGGGCGGGAGCTCGATTTTTGTTGCAGATTGCTATCAATGATTTCAGCAAATTCGATTTCGTTGTACAGGGAGCTGAAAGAATTGCTAGAATGACGGCACGGTATAGAATCATCGAGCAGATTTACACTGAGAAAGGTTCAGCTGCCTCGGAGCAGCTCAAGGAGGCCGTTGTGAGGGTGTATAGCTCCATCCTCAAATACCTCGTTGAGGCCAAACGATATTTTGAACATAGAACAGGAGGTGAGCTTATATTGCCAATTTCGATTGTAGCCAGGGAAAGCTCACAATCTCTAGTGCGGCTTTTAAAAAGTGGGCTTCTTGGCCAGAATGATTTCCAGGAACTTTTGGAGAAAATGGAAGCAGACGAGAGATTGGTCGACCGGTGCGCAAGCTTAGTTCAAGGTGAGGGTAGGTATTTCGTTCACCTTGATTCGTTCGAGCTGCGTGGTTGATCACTATATCATAAGTGAACAACGATATTGCCTCTCATCTTGCGACCTTGTCATTAGGTAATGAGATGACTCAACCCACGAACTAAGATACCCACCACTGATGCTTCTGTAGAGATGGAGACCTTTCATTCACTGCGAGATACGCTCAGTCGGGTGGCACAGCCAATCTCACGGTTATCCTTCCACTTGAACAAGTTTGATGATCATTTGGACAGTAAGTTTCCTTGTTTAACCGATCATAGCAATCTAACCTCTCTTTTAGGTATACAGCGACGACAGATGTTGGACTGGTTGTCTACTCAGCCGTATCTTGACCATCACACCACGATCAAACTGAGAGTTCTGGATGGAACATGCCAATGGGTTCTGCAACATCCAAGTTTCACTGAATGGAAAAGTGAAAGCACCAACTCGCTGCTCTGGCTTCATGGTGCCCAGGGTGCTGGCAAAAGCTGCTTAGCATCGGTGGTCATTGATGATGGAATGAATGTCTCTAGTCAGATTGAAGACTTCGCTCACGCCTACTTTTATTGTTCACGCAACACTGCCGAGCCTCAACGTGGGGATACACAGAGTATTCTTGCTTGCATTGCACGTCAGCTTTCCAGCGCATCTTCGAACCAGCCCCTTAACCCGGCAACACTTTCTCTTTACAGGAAAGTACACCTGACAGATGGTTCTACGAGAGCTCCTAGTCTGTGGGAATGCCGTGATTTAATCGTTGATTTGACAGAAGCCCATTCCGGGACCACTATTGTGATAGATGCTCTGGATGAATGTGGTAGAGAGGAGCGAGCAGAACTTGTCGAGGCACTTGAGTATATCATCGACAACTCCGCTAGTCTTGTCAAGGTCTTTGTCACTTCGCGCGAAGAGGGCGACTTGAGGTTATCTATCCAGGCGCACTCTGGGGTTCAGGTGACGTGGATAGAGAATGGGTCCGATATCGAGAAATTTGTGAATTTTGAGACGGACAGGCTTGTTGCAAAGAACCAGCTACTTGCCTCTATCCGAGTCGAAGCGACAAAGGAGAATTTGAAGGCATTGATCAAGGAAGATACCATTTATAAGGCTAACGGGATGTGAGTTCGGATATTTTTGGGCTTTCGATTACAAAGGCTCACGAGGTTTAGGTTCCGTTGGGCCCAATTGCAGTTGCAGAGTCTTCGTTGGATTCGCACCGAGAGGGACATCAGATTTGCTATGTCGAAGATCCCGCGTCCACTCGGCGAGCTATACGAGGACCTCTACACAAAGGCACTCGAAAGCACCGAAGAAACAGATCGGGCTTTGTTCCGAAACACGCTGAAATGGATGTTGTGCGCGACGCGGGTTTTCGGTTGGGAAGACTTCTCCCTAACTATCACGGCCTTCGTGGATATTGAGGTATACGAGATTGATGAAGACTTCATCTTAGATCTTCTCAGCAATTTCGTGATCTCACAGACAACCCAAGACGGAAACAGGACCTTCCGTTTCGCCCATCTGTCAGTTCGAGAGTTTTTAGAGACAAAGCCCGAATACTCCACGGAATCTAGCAACACCTTTGCCGCCGAGGTATGTTTGCTGAAATTGCTCAAAGCTTCCGGGTCGCCCAGTGCAGAACAGTTTCTCGGCAAACTGGGCCTCAGTGATAGAGATACCGTAACTTTGTCAGAGATTGACTCTTACAAGAAAGGCATACATGACTACTCCTTGCGAAATTGGAATGTACACTGTCTGCGCGCAGGGGAAGCAAATCGATCAAACGAGGAATTACACATTTTTCATCTCTTGCGCTATTTTCTTTTTGATGACTCGGATTCGGACTGTCCACTGAAGTGTTGGGTACATTCTCGCCAACGCCGCAAAATGGAAGGCGTACGTGGATCGCACCTTCGGCAGCTATTAGAGAATTACCATCGATCCCGAGACCGGGGGGTTTTGCTTTCCTGTATCTTCGGCTTCGTTGAAGTTCTTCACACCAATCACTATCATGAGCTCGATGATGACGTTAAAGAAGCATGTATTCTGGCGGCCGTGATACATTCCCAGTATCATATCTGGGAGTATTTAATGGGAGAAACAAAGGACCGCTTACTGCAAAAGCGCATTTTGAACGTATTAGTCGAAAACCACCATATCGAGCCGCTCAAATTGTTCTTGGCTCTCATAGATCCTGACCTGATTACCGGATCGGTCATTTTGGGTGCTGACTGTGCAGACAAGGAAACAATTGAGATGTTGCTTGATCATAATAAAAATCTCCACATTACGACAGAGCTCATTGAAGAATCCAAGTTACCTTACACGGTCATTGAAGCAATTCTCAGCCGAGCCCCCGATATCATAATCACCTCTGAGATACTCAAGAATGCTATAGACGACATACCCATTGAGCACCTGAGAGAGATCCTTGACCAGAATGGTGGATCAATCATTACTTGTGAAGTTATCGCAACGGCTGCCTATTACGGTTCTAAAGACGGTATGCGAGCCAAAACGAAGCTTTTGCTGGAATACGCTGGACACATCAAAGGGACCGAGAGAGCTATGATGCAAGCCCTTAGCTCTCGCGAAAACTCTGAGGTGATTGAGATTCTTCTTAATCACGGTTGGCCGATAACAGAAAACATTATGGTGAAAGCTGCAACATGGGGAAAAGTCGCTCCTTTCGAGGTTATGGTTAACGCTGGTGGCCCAATTACATCCAAAGTTATCGCCGGTGGAGCACGAAATGTCAGTGATGGGGCTCGAATGGTCAGGCTCTTTGTATCCTTGATGAACCGACCGTTAGATGATGAACTATGGGTTCAAATGATGCTGCAATGCGCCCAGAATACATGGGGGAATCCCGAAACCCTTCAAGTGCTCCTTGAAATGAAACCTGGTCTGAAGGTTCCAGAAGAGATTTTGATTGCTTGCACTGAAAATTCCATCAAAGGGAACGTCATCCTGGATGTCATTCTGGGGGACAACCGGGAGATACAAGTTACCGATGCAGTGATCGTAAATGCATTAAATGAGCTGGACTACGACGAAACCATATCGAAACTTCTCGACCGACACAGCTCGACAAATATATCGAGCCAGATGCTACTTGGGGCTGCTCAGAACCGCCGATTCGCAGATGAAATGACAAAGCTTTTATTGCAGCGAACTGTAACGCTTGAACAGCCATCCTCGGTGGTTGTTGACGCAGTCATCCGTAATCAGTATTCGGGTTATGAAACACTACGGATGTTGGAGAGCCGTTTCGGACAGCTTGATCTCTGCGAGGCGAATGTGAAAACTGCGGCCGAGTCCGGCAATCACGCTATGCTGACCTTGGTATTGGACCGATGTTCAATTACCGAGGCCACACCATCTGTTCTGTTGGCCGCTGCGGCCAAGGGGAGTTTGGAGGTGATGAAGCATCTTTTGAAACTGAACAATGCTGTCGTTACCCAAGAGATTCTAATTGGAGCATCAGGAAATTCCGGTTGTAGCATTGACATGCTCAGGCTGCTTTGGAAGTTTGCCCCACACATCAAAGTGTGCCCCGAGATGTTTCTGGATGCTGCACATCCGACGGATGTTGAGTTTCTTTTTTCCAGGGTGAAAGATTCCCAATTGTGCCAGAATATTCTGAACGCAGTGTTGACAACAAAAAGGATACCAAACGATTGGCGTGATTGGGTATCTGTGCCTACACTAAATCTCATCCTCGAGAGCGAGTTTGAAATTGCAGTGACCGATGGACTTATAATCGATACCTTGAAAGCCTGCCGGGGATGGCTTTTGAAGACTTTGTTTGCCCATCTAAAAGATATTGAAGTATCACAGGTTATGGTAAACACAGCAGTTAACCTAGCAGTCGAGCTGGAGGACTATCGGCCCCTACAAGTATTAGTCAAGTATGGGAACTCGCATGAATTGAACCTGCATGTTGCAAGAGTTATGCTTGATAATTTGCTATGGGGTGTTAGCGAGGAGTGAGTATCTCCATCTTTGTCAGTTATTTGTTCAAGAACTTCAATACCAGCAGTATGCAATATCATGTCATTGGCCTGGGCCTACCACGAGGCCACTAAATGAGATTTGGCTTTGACATTTAGACCACGGCAGCATCAAGTGTAGGGTAAGCTTGGTGATATGTGGGTGTTCGTGCGGAACACCTTCAATCACCATGCGAAAATCATTAGTGGGATAGTCCGAGCTTTGGTTTCGTGGATCAGATGCTGCGCTTCATTTTTGCTTGGCCGTTTTAGCATACATAGAACACGGCACAGTTTATGCGCTAGTATCCACATATTCACGAGCGACACTTCTTTGTACAAAGTACTCCGTACGTCTACCAGCTATTAGTGTCGATCAATATGTACGGTGGACGAACTGTGCCACGCGGGATTTCGTATTAGTTAATAGTGATTTCAGATTTTTCCCTTCACTTTTCAAATTCACATTGTATGTGTAGACTAATGTAGACGATACATTATACTACTACCTACATAGAGCTAACGTCCGAGGCCCGGCACATAAGTCCTTAGCTATGGAATGCGGGTGAATAGTACCTAGATAATCTTTTGCCTGTAGTAACAGCCAATAGGGCTAAAATCCCTGGCACACTTCGTGACCCGTGCATGTGGGCCATAGAATGGTTGCATAACAATACATCGTACTTCGTACACTAGTACTCCGTACTAAGTCGGGGATTAATCTTTCATTTCCGTCGAGCTTGTGGATAGGCCAAGAAAATGGCTGGCCCGTTTCATTAAGACCGGAGCCAGACGCCCCGGCATCTTACATAAATAAAGGTATCCGGTTTGCCTTCGTCTTAACTCAGGTCCGATCAAGAAATTCGCTCAATCATATGTCTGTCAATATGGGTAGATATCAAGGCACATTCCCTCGCATATACGAGCACAAGCTGGCTCTAGTAACGGGATCCGCACGGAGTAAGTCCGACATTGGCCCCTCAGATACTCCACACTCATTGTCCTCCAGGTATCGGAGCTGCTATAGTCCAAAATCTGGCCAGCAAAGGCTGCAATGTGATCATCAACTATGCAACCGAGGCCTCCGACGAATCCGCGCTAGCACTTGCCGCCAATCTCGAAAACGAATACTCAGTGCGCGCATTGCCCATCCGAGCAGACATTACCTCACGGGAGGAATGCGCACGAATCGTGTCAACTGCAAAGGACCATTTCACAGACTCGCAAACAGGATCCTTCCAAATCGACATTATGGTTCACAATGCCGCGGTGCTATACGTCGGCCCGCTGGAATCAGTCAAGGAATCCGAGTTCCATCGAATATATGAAGTAAACGTCCTTGGACCGCTGTTACTCACTGGTGCTTGCAAGGAGTATCTTCCCACCGATCGCTCGGGGCGTATTGTGATGCTATCGAGTATTGCGGGGACAACTGGGCCAGAGAACACTTCACTTTATTCGGGAACTAAGGGTGCCGTTGAGGCTATGACACGTGTGTGGTGCCGTGAGCTAGCTGAGAGAGCAACTGTCAACTCGATCAATCCTGGTCCTGTTATGACGGATATGTATATGTCGGCCTCTGATGCCGTTAAGGAGTCGCTTGCGTTGTGGAATCCTATCACACCGTTGGTGGCTGTCCGAGAGACTGATAGCCCGGAGGTGAAGGAGCTGGGGAAGAAGTTTGGAGGGAGAGCGGCGTATGCCGAGGAGATTGCTGGGTTGGTTGCGACGATCTGTAATGCAGAGTTTGGGTGGTGTACTGGGAGCGTGATTTCTGCAAATGGAGGGTCGTCCTTTAGTACCTAAGAAGAGCCAGTTCTTTTAATATTAGCTTCATCAGCTTATTGTACTTATATATTCCATAGCATCCGAAGCCTAGTATATGTAGTTTGATGCGTTGTGAAACAATTGATTAGACCCCCTATTTTACATCGCGGCATAGTCCGATAACAATTATATACCTCAGGCATTTATTATCGCCTAAGGCAGAAAATCACACCAGAATCATGCTAAAAGACAAACACACAATGCAAGGATTTCAAGCTTGTGTCAATAGTCCTTTTTTTTTTTTTTTTTTTTTTTTGCGTGATTGTCTCTTCTCAAATTGAGGCTTCATCTGTAGATCCGTTAAGCTTCAAATGTTTAAGCTTGTTATTGGCCGAACTCAAACCCACCCCCTTCGCAAAAAGCCAAACAAACATTCCGACGTCTCGTCCATTGACCTTTCTATACTTTTCTATATTGGAGTTTCCGGGACACAGAGATATTAACAGTCGAGATCTAGAGAGTTTCAACTCTCAGGGGTACTGCAAACATGCCCAGTCCTCCATCCCACCCATATTACCCCCTTGACGCCAATGTTGTGGGTTATGAGCCCAACCGGACTCCAGTGTTGGAACTTCTCGTCTCTGCTGGTGGGGCGTGTACTATTCTTCTTAGTGTGACTTTTGCGTTGGCCAGCTATGTGAAACCGACACTGCGCATGGCGGATCGAATCGCCATCCTGTGGTTTGTGCTCTGTAAGACTCCAACCGAGAAAAGAGAAATATGGTTAAATATTGACAAAATGGGAATCTATAGCTGGAACTCTGCACTGCTTCTTCGAGGGTTACTTTATGGTCCACCATAACCATATGGCTTCTGCCCAAGACCTTTTTGGGCAACTATGGAAAGAATATGCTTTGTCGGATTCCCGGTATATGACCTCGGACACGTTGGTGCTATGTATGGAGACAATGACCGTGGTGAGTCCCACAACTATACAAAGTATACACTCGAGGATTCACCGCTGATTCCTGCTTCCTACTAAGCTCTTGTGGGGACCATTGTGCTTCGTTGTTGCATACTTGACCGCAATCAGGCATTCCCTGCGCCACCCAATCCAGGTAATTGTGTGCATGAGCCATCTGTACGGCGACACCCTGTATTATGCGACCAGTTTGTTTGACGACTATGTCCACGGCCGACCATATTCCCGACCGGAGCCATATTATTTTTGGGTGTATTACTTTTTGATGAACTTCATCTGGATTGTTGTCCCCGCGTGTATGTCCTGCAGTTTCCGGGATTCCCGTCATAAACTGACTTTTCTTTATAATAGACTATCTCTATCACAGCATGTCCACCATCTCGGCTGCACTCAAACGCCAGTCGGAAAAAGACAAGACTAAGTAACACCTCTTTCGTCATAGCTGGTATAGTGGGGTTGAGGCGTAGTGGAGCATTGGGCTAGAACTTGTGTACGGCAGATTTAAGAGGATTTGGTGAAGAGATGGGAGGGTCAGAAGGGGAGGGAAAGTAGTGTTGTATAGTATCTAAAATCATATGATAGCCCTACATGCTCAATAAATGAGGATTATATCCTATCAATTCATTCATATTCCAAAGATTTAATAGGATTAATAGGATTAATAGGATAAATAGGATAAATATCTACAACCACACTAAGTACCCTATGATGCTCATGCACAGGGGGCCACCTGACGCGCAACTCATTAATCATATTACCTGTGTCTCCCCAATGATTGCTTTCTTAATTTTAAGATCGAGGTCATCTTTAATACTCACCAGATCAAATCACGGAGGGTATTCTTTAATAAGAACTGCTTAAGGTTGTTTCGCGACTTGGTTTCCCGGCAACCAATTTAGTGCGGGAGGGGGAGGCGTATCGAACTTGTCAGCCCCAACCTCCAGGCCTAATTGTTTATGATCCCTGAAGGAATTTTCCGATCTCAAAAAGCAAATGCTCCAAATTTGTTAAGCATCTTTGGGGGTTTGGGTAAGTACAAATTACCGTCCCAGCCCAAGTCAACAAATCCCGTGTTTCGGTGTTTTGTTCGGGTACCTGCTTTGACACCAAAACCTCGAGAGAGCTCCCTACTAAATGTTGACTTCTTTTTCCTTCCTATAGGTACCGATGCCATCTCCTGCGACGACACAACGTCCCTCCAACCGTGGAGGAACTGCAAAATCCACAAAACCGCTGGACATCGGAGAACCGCTGGGGGTGCACGACACGAACACGGTGCGCTCTAGAGTGCGAAAATGGCAGCAACAAGGCGGCGGGGTTGTGACAGTGGATGATCCCTATGCCGATGACGAAAATGATGCGAAGCCGAAACCAAAACCTGCCAAGGTCAAGATAGAGAAGCTGGAGAAGGTAGAGAAACCGAACAAGGACAACCCCCCGACCACAAGGAAGCGCAGTCACAGCACACCCCGCAAACGTGTGGTGAGCGACGAGCATTGGAAGCGAACGCGAAATCGAGCCTCGACCCAATCCTCGTCGCGCAATCTACCTGCACCTAAGCGCATAGCCGAATATACCACAAACGAAGGGCAGCCTAGGTCTTCACGGGGAAAACACGACAATAGCGAAGATGAAGACGGGAAAGCTCGCGATCTTCCTCGATCTCAGACAAAGCGCGGCACTGGGGCGGGATCCAAATCTCCTATTCGAGACACCAAGTCCGCAGGTGCGCGACAAAATATCGATACCATCACGGAGAGCGACTATGGGACGGACCATCCCAAATCCGTCGAACCTTCGGAGCTCTCGGACAGACTTAGGACGCGCTCCCCTCCCCCGGAGGATGCGTGGGCGGCAAGCGAGGCGGATTTCTCCGAGCTGTCGAGAAGACGCAAGCGCGGCCCAGCAAAGCCTCCCAAAGGTGGTATATTCGCGCACATGATCGACGAATCCAGGAAAATGTTTGGGATCCCCGAACCCGAACCACCGAGACCTACACCTACGCCAACTACGGGCCGTGGAGCCAAAATCGAAGCATGGCTTTCCGACACACCAGACCCTTTTATGGATGAAGCCGGGTCTAAGAACGATATACCGGCTCCTCTGGATCTGAAATCAGGCCGAGCAAGACGATCTCAAAAGCTTGCAGACGGTGACCTACAAGCTAGTACCGAGTCTGAACCGTCA
Organism: Penicillium hordei; assembly: GCF_028827395.1. Classification (NCBI taxonomy): domain Eukaryota; kingdom Fungi; phylum Ascomycota; class Eurotiomycetes; order Eurotiales; family Aspergillaceae; genus Penicillium; species Penicillium hordei. The sequence goes on from NW_026623142.1 coordinate 244,356, forward strand.
ACGATCAGCGAGCGCCCGAAGAGCTCCGATCGCCCAAAGAGCGCTGTGAGTAAGAACTCCAAGGGAAAGGACAGTTCTTCTTCAATCGACAAAGCACCGAAGGCACAAGATCGCGACATAGCGTCAGAATCGAAGCGGGCTAGTATAGATAGGACCTCCAAGCTATCTGTCAAGAGCAAAGAGGGCCATCATGTCGAAGACAAGCCTTATGAGGATAGTCTCGCACCCTCGGAGTCAGAGATTCAGCCCTTTTCCGAGGGCGGCTCTGAAGTGTCGGGATATGATGCACCTGTACCGCTTGGCCGTAAGAAGCCATTCCCGACCACCGGTTACCATCGTTTATCAACGATTGCTTCATCGGAAACACTGAGCACCACTCTGACAGATGGAACTGAGCACGTACCGAAGTCTACCTCCACCGAAAAACGCCAATCAAAACTTGTGGAAGAAGCAGAAGAAGCAGAAAAGGATGACCAGTTTGATCCAGACTCGCTGCCTGTGGTCTCCTCGCAACTGAAAAGACGGCTCACCACTCACAATGACCTCATGTCTGTGCTATCTATTTCGGCTTCGCGGAGCAGAAGTACCCGATCGAATCGAAGTATTCGCACCAACAAAAGTCGCCTGGCCCACGCGACAGTTGATGATTTGCTTTATGAGCTTTCGGGTGACGAGACAAAGTATATGCGCGAGCTGAAAACACTGGTCGGGGGCGTGATCCCGGTCCTGTTGACTTGCGTGTTATCCCGCTCTGATTCGGCCATTGCCGCAGGCCTGTTTCAGCCGTCTTTGGACCCTCAAGATGACCTGAACTTCTCAAAGCCAATTGTTAACATGGGAGTGGCGATCGAGCGCCTCAAGAACTTGCACAAGCGAATCCCGCAGGACAACGCGGATGCATTGCTTACATGGGCGCAAGGTGCCCAGAGAGTCTACCGCGAGTACTTGAAGGCGTGGCGCCTTGGATTCAAGGATGTCATTGTCAACCTGGCTCCTTTGGAAGAACATGAAGTCACGAACGATGCTGACACGAAGAGCCTGGATGAAGGCTTGGAGCGAGACGAAAATGGTGACATCGTAGACAGCGACGGGGAAAAGGTTGATGTAGCCTATCTGTTGAAGCGGCCGTTGGTACGTCTAAAGTACCTCGCCAAGAGTTTCAAGGGTATCAATATGCTAGAGCCGTCGCCAAAGGCCGAAGAAACCGCCGCCGCCTATCAAAGTCTTGTCATCGACGCCCGAAAACGTGTCCGCAATGAAAGAGCGAGGTTGGAAGATGACTCTGCTGCCAGTATCGACCCAACACGGACAAGAGACCCCATGACCTTAGGCGTCCTCCACGGCATCGGCATTGATCAGACTCGCCACGTCCGTGCTCGTGATTTCTTCAATCTATCGTTATACCACTCAAGTGGACAACTTGTGGATTGTCGAGCCGAGCTTCTATATCGAGACAACGCCTCGAGCAAAGGGCCCGGAGGGGATCTTTTGATTTGTGAAATCGATCATTCCGATCGCTGGCTTCTCTTCCCTCCCATGGATCTGAGATGTGTTTCAGCCCGCAAGGGAGAATCGAAGCAAGAAATTGTGCTCATGCTGCGCAGTGCTCCCGGAGATGAAACCAAGTACTGGCAAGAATTGATCTCGCTCCGCATAGATGAAGAAGAAGTTGGGTCTGAGTGGGTTTCATTGCTCGGATCTGACCCTATTCCGCCATCAATTTGTCGAAGCCAAAGCTTCATCAGCCGAGCCAAGCAGAACAAGGCTCGAAAACCCTCTGCTGTTAGTTCTCCGCCCAGGCCACACCCAAATGACATTGATATCCCCATCGGTGAGAAGGCGACCGGTAAACGACGCTCGTGGACCCCCAGAGAGCACTCGTCTGAGCCAAGTACGGTCAGCTCTGTTACTGACCCCGGAAGCTCTTTGTCCTCACTCGTCACTCGGGAGACTGATTACACCACTGGGGGATCCGAGCTGTCTGCAAAGCCCGCCCACCCTGATCTCCCTCTTCTTCCTTCTACGGCTCTCAGGAGCTCGCCAAGTAGCCCGGAAAAGACTCCCACTGGGCTCAAACGATCCAAGGCTAAGAGACTTTCTCGCTACGGTGACAGCCCAGCTTCCGAGACTGCCTCGCAGCACACCGTTGTATCTGATAAAGCACCTGAACACAGTAGGCCTACAGTTGCCTCTCCCCAAGCTCCAAGTACGCCAACGGGGGGTAGATTCTATGGCGAAACGGAGGAATCTCCAGCCAGAGGATCACCGAGAGAAAAGTCGCGTTCGAGGATTCCTCAACCTCAGAAGACGCCTGTTCGGGAACCCGAGCCGGAATCTCCTAGGGTTTCGTCTGTGCCCTCGGCGACTCTCCCATTGATTCCCAAAATCCGAACTCCTAGCAGCCAAACTCACCTTTCTACTCCGACAAGCATCGGCCCCGAAGAGGAGGAAGACTATCCTCCACTTGAATGCTTGCCCAAGCAAGAAATTCCAGAGACGCCAACAAGAACAAGGAGAAGGAAGTCCCGAAGACGGCCAAAGGATGATGATAGCCCTCCCCCTCCCCCGCCTCATCGCTCGCCTAGCCCTGCCAGTGGCAAACGTTCAACTCCTCCAGTTCTCACTTCCAGTAGTGGTGGACTCAAGCGACGTGGCTCTTCTCCCCTGAAACACGAATATGAACCCTCTACAGCTTCGGATTATTCAGAGACCGACTCGGACGCGTCCACGGTGCGCCACTATTCCTACTCATCATCTGAATACTCAAGATCGGGTGGCCTTTCTGACTCGGATGAGGACTACTCCTCGGCATCTGAAGATGAAGAATATGTTACTCCCAAGCCAAGAGCACCAGATGCGATTACTGACGCCAGTTCTCTCTCGCCGTCTAATTCTGTGTCGCAGAGTGGCTACCGTGCTGTCCCGCTGCAGCCCACCAAGACCAACAAGGCCATTGCCTCTATCTTTGCTTGGTCCAACAAAGGCAGCTGGGAAAGTTTGCTACCTGACGAATGTAGCATCGTCGTTAGTCCTGGCCTGATCGAGGCCTTCGCGATGGGATTTGAACCTGATGAAAACTCTGATTCCACACCATCAAGACCATTCATATCTCTTGAATTGACACCACTTGTTCCCATTCGCCGTGGCACAGCCATCGATATCAGTATTCGCTCTCCTCCCACCGAGCGATCCAAGATCACATCTAGCAACAACATCATGTTCCGGTCAAGCAACCCTGATGAATGCGACGCCCTATATGGTCTAATCAATCAATCAAGAATCAACAACCCAACATATATCGCGCTCCAAAACGCCCGCGGCCCATTCAACGGCCAAGTCTCTACCTTTGAACCTGCGCCGAAATCCGGCGGTGGCCTGTTTGGCTGGCCCCGCCGTAGAAAGAGCTACCGCGCGTCAAGCTCCCCGCGATCTTTAGCCGAAGGTTCCGAAAGCAGCGTGGGAACCATGAGCAGCGCATTCTCGGCCCTCAAGCGCTTCGGCACCAGCAGCAAAATGTTCAACATTTCCCGCTCAACCATCGAATCGCGCACAGGCCGCGAAGGAAGCATTTACTCCGGCTCTGGTGATTCCGGCAACGACCCATCCCCCAATTCGGGCATCGGCCGTATCGCCGCAGCGGTCAAAGGCGCCGACGGCATCGGTCTCTCAAACGCCAAAGTCCGTCTGTACGCACGTGAATCCGCCTCCAAGTGGCGCGACATGGGCGCCGCCCGTATGACCATCATGCCCGCGCCACCCAAGAACCCCTCCCGCCCCGGTACTGGCGTCAGCGGCCGCAGTGACAGCAGCTTTCCACAAGGTGACAACGCCGATAACGCAAGCGGAATTTCACCTCCCGGATCTGGCTCTGCCTCCCCCCACGGCGCTATCTCGACTGAGAAGCGCATCGTTATCCGCGGAAAGACACGCGGTGAGACTCTTCTCGATGTCTGTCTGGGCGAGAATGCCTTTGAGCGCATTGCCCGTACAGGCATTGCAGTCTCCATCCGCGAGGAGAATGAAGATGCTTCCATCGCGAAGAAGGGTGGTGTTGCTACTGGGTCTGGCAAGATATTTATGATTCAAATGAAGAGTGAGGCTGAGGCGGCTTATACCTTTGGGCTTGTTGGTAAGCTCAGGTATTGATGAGCGTGATGAGTTGATGTTGGGTTTGGGGTTGGGTATATGAGTGAACGGGGTATGGGATATGGGGGAATATGGGAACATGGGGGGGGGTGTATTGTTGGCTTTTTCTCTCTTTATTCTTCTTCTTCCTTTTTTGTTTTTTTGAATATCTTCAATCATTAGCTCTTTTCTTTTGTACATTTAGATTTCGCTGAATGATATCCTAGCCGTGGAATAATAATGCAATGCCTAATGCCTTATCTCGTGGGCGAGCGGAAATGAATATACACATTTATATCTTTTGTGTGAAAACAACGAAGCCACCGCGTATCAAAGCCGTATTTTGTCCAGTCAGTTTCTACCTTCGTTTGAACATCAAGGAATATGAGCCCTTGAAAAATCTAACCTTCCAAGGAAGCTCCTGATCAGTCGCAAGTTTTCGCTGATAGTAGAATATTATATCTGTGAACATAAATTTATATCCCATGTGAAAAATAGAATTGTTTTGCTTTAGTTAATGAACATATCCCACGGTCTGGGCAATTATATATCATTTTGGTCCTATATGTATAATCTAGTCTTAAATGAATGAACATGTATCACAATATACCACCCCAAAGAGCATTGTGCGAGGCACAGAGTTATCTAACTCCTGATTTCCGCCCCATTAGTCTTCTTGAAAACATATCCAATCAAGTTACACTCATCCTTCAGCATAGAAACCAGCACATCGTCATCTATGGCAGCTTCAAGCTCCTCATCTTCAGCCTCAGCCCCGGCATTAGAATCGGACTCAGCTGCAAGCAGAGTTGGGTCAATGTGCGAGTACTGAGCCAAAGACTGATGCATCTTATCTTTCTGACTTTTAGTATGGCCTTCCTTCTCTTTCGTACCCTTCTTCCCCTTCCCAGCCATCTTGGCACGATAAGTGCCGTCACGGATAGACTGTTCTTGTTTCTCCATATCCACCTCAGAAGCTTTAACAAGAGTATGAGGTTCCGGAAGCGATTCATCCGAATCATAATCATCATCAAAGTCAGAAGGCGGATCCGACAAATCCTCAACATCAGACCCACCCCCACCATCAACAGTAGCAGGCGTCACAGTCCCAGAATCAGCCTGAACACCCCGCCCACCACACTGACAACCCAACAACTCATGCGTCTGACAAGACCTGTCCTCATCAAGTCTGAACAAATCTCTCAGCTCAGCAGCAGAGAACTGCGCACCACCATTACTGATACTCTTCTCCTGCATAACACTATCGGCAAGACCAAGCTTAGTAACCTGTCTCTGCCAGATCTTCTCTTCAAGACTACCCTTGAGCAGAACACGGTAGATGCGACAAGGCCGTTTCTGGCCGTCACGGTGAATACGCGCCATAGCCTGGATATCCGTTGCCGGGTTCCAGTCTACATCGAAGAGGATGAGACGGCTCGCGCCGATCAGGTTGAGACCTGTGCCACCTGCTTTTGCGGATAGCAGGAATGCGAAGCAAGAGCTTGCGGGGAGGCGGTTAAAGTCATCTACCAGACCTTGACGTTTTTGGGCTGGTGTGCTGCCGTCGAGACGGAGGTAGGGGAGCCCTAGGGAGGTGAGGAGGGTTGCAAGGAGGGAGAGGGTTGAAGTGTAGTTTGAGACGAGGACTATTTTCTCGTCTGTTTTGTTGCGAATTGCGTCGAGAAGTTGGTCGAGGACGCGGATCTTCGCGCTGGAGGATGGGGATAGGTGGCGGTGGAGGGGTTGGGGAATGGACTCGATGAGGGCGGTCATTGTTTCGTTGGGGGTGTTGTTGTTGTTTCTGGCTGCTAGAAGGGAAGGGCTGTTGCTGAGCTTTTTGAGGATCGTTATTAGCTGCAGGGCGCTTTCAGCGTTGCCCATTGCGGTTTGGAAGATTGGGGAGGCGAGGACAGCTTTGTAGATGTTGGCTTGAGGGCGGGTTGGTTTGCAGAAGAGGACGTATTCGGTCTTTGGAGGGAGGTATTTGGCCAGGATGTCTGCTGTTCGACGGAGCATAAATTTGGATGTGAGTTCTCGCAGCTCTTCGCCTCTGGACTCTCCTTTCTCGATGTCCTTGCTCGTTGCTTCTGGCTGTCTGCTGCGAACGATTGGGGTCTCGAACTCTCGAATGAAGGACTTGAAACTTCCAAGGATCCCGGGATTCACAAGGTCCACGGCTGCAAAGAACTCTTTTAGATCATTTTGGATTGGCGTGCCGGAGAGAATAACTCTCTTCACGGCGCTGAGCGACTGGATCGCCTGACCACTCTTGTTCTGCAATGTCTTGAGCCTGTGCCCTTCGTCGGCGATAATGATATCGACTCCAGAACTATTCGCCAAAGCTTCCTGGACCGTTCGGAGCTTTTCATATCCAACAATCATGATACTATAAGCCCGGCCCTTGGTGAAATCCGTAAGACGCTTACTCTTATCATCGAAGACAAAAACTCCAATGCGCTCATTGCCAAGCCACTTGCGGAACTCCTTCCGCCAGTTATTGATAAGAGTGACAGGACACACAATCAAAGCCTTCTTAATAACAGGCGGGGCTTCAAAGACGGGATTCTGCTTGAGCAGAGTCCAAAGCAGCGTAATAGTCTGCAAAGTCTTTCCCAAGCCCATGTCATCCGCCAGAATGGCACCTTCTCCATTAAACGACCGCATGCCCATCACACACTCATACAAGAACTTTACACCCTCACGCTGATGTGGCCGCAAGTGCTTGGTCAAAAGCGGATCAACAACAACATCCACAACCTGCCTTCCGCTCGGCACAGACTTCGGCTGCGGCATAACCAACGCACCAACCGCCTTGGGATCATGACGCGGAACGACCTTCCCCATAACCTTGGGAGTAACCGTATTCTTAAGTAGGGGTGCCCTATAAGCCGCAAACGCCGCCGGTGCGGTTCCAGGGTTCGCATTGGGGTTGGTAACTAGAGCCAGAGAGCGCTTTAGGGACTGTGTGCGTTCCGCTGCTGTAGGCTTGCGTACTTCACCCTTCTTTCGAGAGGGGAGGGCTTCTTTCTTGGGCGTGGGGACCAGGTCCGGCATAGAGGTACGTGCAGGCTTCGTGTCTTCCAAGAACCTTCTCCCAGAGAAATATTCCTTGCGTGATATCTCGGAATCGATCTCAACCTCTTTGCCAGAGATAGACAGTGTTGCTCCCGGCTCGAGGCGGGCTTCGTGCACCTTCCGCCCCATCTCCTTTCCGGCAATGTCTCGTAGATAGACGAGTTCTCCGCGGGTAGAGAGGATCCCGTCTCCATCCCATGTTTTGTGCTTCTTGGCGCTTGGTTTGCGCCTGTCTGGGTTAGCTGGTTCGGTGTAATTGTTACACCCTGTGAGGGATCAACGTTCTAAGGACCTACCAGAGAACATTGAAGTATCTTTCATCGGATGTATCGTCTTTGGTCGATTCACTGGATGGCGACTGTGTCACATTATCTGATCCTCGATTGTTGACTTGTAGGAGTGGCTTCCGACTGGCTATTGGTGCCGATTGCACATCCTGTGCAGGTTCGTCTCCGAGGCGGGGCTTTTTGGTAGGACGACTAGGCTCGTCGGGGGCACCGGTGGATGATGTAGCAGGGTTCCTAATTAAAGGGGATTTGAAGGGTTTGAAGACCATGGCTGTGTTGGTCTTCTTTTTTCCTTGATTCTAGATGGTGTGGGGATGAGGACGCGACACGGGTGCGGAACGCGTAGTCACGTGATCTAATATATCACTTTTGTGGATCAACTGGGTCTAGAATCAGGAAACACTTAACTTGATTTAAATATTCAACTATTAATACTGGTATGGAAAGTGCGCATTTTAGAAAAAAAGGTGGGTAGACAAATGAATATGGATTATACTTTTACAGTACCTATATATAGAGTCGGAAAAAGCCCAACACGAATAGAAATGTACAAATGGTGTATATAAGGTGAAGTCGCATCATAAAAAGGAGCATTTTATAGCCGTGCAGTGAAGAAAAGGCCGTGACAAGCAGAATGGTATACGCCGAATATTCCCTCCAACATCCCCAAGGAGATTTACCGAGCATCGTCAGCAAGAGCCTTGTCAGTCAACGGGACATGTTTCGGGCCCACGTAAGAACTCTGGTGGATGAACCACCAGATGGTAACGAAGATGGACAGACCACCTGTCATCAAACTGGCGTAGTTCATCGTCGCGGCGCTAGTGGGGATGGCGTAAGGGAAGCAGAAGATGACAGCGAAGACAATGATGTAAACACAGGACAGGGAATTGACGACGTAGCCAATGGTGTTGTTCATGAAGAAGTAACCAGGGACGAAGGACGAACGGCGGGTCAAGATGTGGGGGAAGATAGCCATGAAGTACGAAAGACTGGACAACTGCACGAAGCATCCCACAAATGCGCTGAAGGCGGTAGACGAGCCAAGGTAGATACACGCTAGCACGGTGATGAAGCCACAGCAGGCCAGGGTGGCGTTGAAGGGGTTCTTGAACCTGGGGCTGATAGTTCCAAGCCATCCCGAGAATGGAGTGGCGCCGTCGCGAGAAATGGTCCAGAGCGTACGGCCGGCGGTGATGTAGCAGCCGCAGGCAGTAATAAAGGTAGGCAGGAAAGCGACGACTAGGAGACCCACAGAGCCGGCATGGGAGCCGGTGGCTTGGCGGTAGATCTCAGCGAGGGGGAAGAAGGTGCTAGGGTCGGACACCTTGCTGAGGTCGTTAATAGAATAGAAGATCGCGATCATGTAGCAGATACCAGTGACAAAACCAACTCCCATCTGGGCCAAGATAGCCTTGGGGATGTTTCGGCTTGGCCTGTAAGTTCAAGTCAGCATTGATAATAGATGGGAATGGGAAAATAGTAAGACTGACTTGGGGATCTCCTCGGCCAAGTGAGATGAGCAGTCAGGGGTGCCAACACTGTAAGCACCGTTGAGCATACCAGCGACAAAGACAAATCCTTGCTGGGAATAACCGGTTGCGTTATCCCAAGATGCCCACACGAGCTTGTCGGTGGCATATCCTGAGCCAGTCACATGAGGCATCACAGCGCACACGACGATAGTAACGAACACACCAGCGAGAATGAAGAACAAGCCGAGGTTTCCGATGTGAGGCAGGAAGCGGTTCATGAAAAGCACGACGCAGCAGCAAGCCCAGGTGCAGAGGAGGAAGCTGACGAAAACGTTCCATTGTGAGGGCACGAATTCGGGATGCATCTGTACATACATAGCCACAGTCTGCTGAGCCAGAATCAAAGACATGGAGGCGGCACCGAGAACCCAAGCCAGGCAGTTCCACCATCCGGCGTAGAATCCACACACGCGACCGTACTTGCTTCCTGCGGTGATAGTTGCCCAATGGTAGACACCACTAGATGAGGGCATACCCGATGCCAATTCGGCAATTGATGCGGCGACTAACCAGTAGCAGACAGACACAGCCATGCTGAATAAGGGGTTAGCTTTGGGTTTGTTAGACCGGTAAGGAAGGGGCGATATACAATTCATAGATAGTTCCTGCAAGTCCACCATTGCTCAGGGCCACAACAACACTACCACCTTGAGCAATCCACGTGTTTCCTGTCGTCACGGCCACAGCACAAATACTGATAAGGCCAAAGTTCCGCTCTAGTTCCTGACGATGGCCCGAGGCGTTGACCAACTCTCCATCGATTGGGCCATCGTGAGTATAATCCGGCGTAGGTGCGATCTCCTTCTCAGGGACGTAGCTGACCTCCTTCGGCGAATAATCGATTTCAGACCCAGACATATTCGACGTATTTTGGGAATTTCCCTAAACACAAGAATACTCCTTGACGTATAATACTCCGGAACGCACCTCCCAGGTTAAAAAATGACAATGTGAAGAATCGAGGTGAACACAGGAAGAGAAAGGGAGTGAAAGTAGGCGTACAACGTATATTATCAATGTCACGGCTAGGCCGATCAGATCAGGTCTGGTTCGACCATCCATGGATGAATTCCCCTCCCGACCCACACTTCATCTTTCTCAATCTTTAGCCAATCAACGTTCATGGCAGCACATCATTCGGTGGCCAAGTGGTTCAGAGTGGAGTCGATCCAGAGTTGTCATTGGACGAAGTAGGAGGCAAGGGTGTTACATTGTACTCCAACGGAAACTCTAGCAAGTAAACGCGGCTGCATGGCTGCATTGCGCTTAACCCAGAAGGGGAGCTTCAGCAGAAAGGATTTTCCATCTCCCTTAGTGTCTTTTGGTTCCTTTGAACTTCGGCCTCATCTCTACTTCTTTCTTGTTTGGGGAGATAAGAGATACTCTGGGGCTCTTTGGCGGGTCTATTAACCCCAGACCCTGCTTAGATTGATGCCGTTCATCGCCATACTCTAAATAGATGTCCATCGGCTCCTTAGAAGTATGTACAACTTACATAAACATAAAATATCTGCCTAGGTGGCATGTTGAAGTTGATATTTTCATGCATGTCACTCTGTACCCACATACAATATACATAGTATGCACTTTCTTCTAGTAGTTCCCCTATTTGAATTTAAAAACATAACTTTGCGTAAGTGAGACAGCCTAATAAACGACAACCAACTACACGAAGTACTCCATATCTGGTAAACTAAAGTGCAAAAGTGGGCTAAATGCGAACCCGAGTAAATCCGTTACTGGCCCAGACGCATAAAAATCCCACCGTCCTAATGATAGAGTCTAGTAATATAAAGTAGTACTGATTGTGGGCACAAACAATCTATGCTTGTCAAGCTAATACGACAGGGGTGTGTCTCATCTAGGGCGTATATAGGGCTAGAGGGTGGCCTTAGGTCAGCCTCTATACCCACTTAAGACCATTGCCACAATATAAAGTACCCAATCTATCGAGAGTAAATCAATTAGAAAGTTCGAAACCGTCTGAGGCAAGAGTCCGGAGCTCTTGGCCTTGAGCCAGAACGTTCGGAAGTATCGAGTAGCTGAATGTGGATAGTGCTGACAAGGTGACTCGCACTTTAGCCTCAGATCTAGTGGGCACAGTGATTAGACAACGTGGTCTAGTTGATATTTCGCCTCTAGATTAATTGAATGCTATAAATTGAATGACTAATTAAGGAGTATAAAAGAATAAATTAATTTGGATAGTGCATTGTACGGAGTATGTACGGAGTTCGGAATACCCATGTCGGCAGCGAAGAAATTAATCGTCTTCAAACCTTCAAGCTAAAATTTAGCGTAGAGTAAATTATGAGACATGGAATACTTTTCCGAATATTCCGAAGCTTTGAACCTTACAATATCAAGTTCCTTCTAATATTTTGATCACAGTTACAGGGTCCCTTTTTCCAGTTCATGCCAATCTGTAACTCTGTACATCATATGTTAGAACTTGGCTCTGGTCCCACAAGATTAAGGAGACCTCCGTTCCGAGTAAGGATCCGTTCCGGTCCCACCTGGGCACTTTCCCAAAATCCCTCAAAGGGAAAAGGCTCGGACCAATCAATGTCTCATCCATGGATGTGGTTGGGCCCACCTTTTACACTTATAGCTAGTGGCAAACTCAGAATATCTCAATTCCCCGATCTGGCAGGTCTTCGTCCTCTCGACCTGTTTTGAGTGAACTCTACCGAGCACAAACTTGGGTGCCGCTATGTCCGAAAGCAAGAAAATGTTGATACTTCGGGATTTCTCCAATATCAAGTTACCCAAATATTCATTGACAAACCCTTGGAAAATTGGGTGATCATCCTCTCAGCTCCTCCACTGTGGGCCATTTCCCCCAGATAGAAAGAGCCATGTCTATCTTCGCTTAGGTGACGGTTTGCCTTGGTGATTGGGTGTAGCAACTTACAGATGTGTTCATCTGTCCTCTTGCCTAGTCAAGCAGGTAGATAACAATTAGGTTCGTTAGATAGATTCGTTATGGATCTCAGTACTGCATAAGGATAGTAAAATTCCATTAAATTTAGTAAATCTAGTAAATTGAAAGGGCTAAAAGGCTCCAGGGCAGCTAAACCGTAAACACAGGATTAGAGGAAATTCCAGAGTAAGTCCAGGTAAAGTGGACCGATGACCAAATTGGCCGTTCACAAATCAGAATGCAATAATGAAATCAATTTCCCGAACTAATCTCATCCAAGGAAACACTCGCCATCAAGAAGTATCCACTGTCCAATGGCGATTCTCTGTATTCTATCTTTGAATGATTGGCGTTTTTATCCTCTGCATCCTTTACCATACCTACCATACATCGAAGGTTCTAACACACTTCGAATCACACCCCTGTCGTACGGTCATCGGCATATGCAGGATCGAGGCTAGGAACCCTATACATAGTACCTTATACCCCGGCTAATCTATTAAAATGTGAGTGCGCCACTTTACTCTCGTTTCTTCCCTTGGATCCTGTTAACCTGAATTCGAGCAGGCCAGGGGCAATGTCTGGCTTAGGAGGTCACTTCGCGGTGGAATTCGCCCGTGAAACATGGGCTCTATATTCCATAGGCGTACTAGGTGCCATCTTGCGATGGTAAGTATTAATTGGATATCCAGAAGTACAAGCACTAATAAGAGATCTTTGACAGGGTTGCTCGTGTTCGACGTTTAGGCGTTCGCAATCTCCAGATCGATGACTATCTTATGCTCTTCGCAGTATTTTGGTATACGATACTATGTGTCTCATTAAATGAAGTCGCTTCCGGTGGCGGGTCAAATCTCATGACCGAAGAGGATAAGCTACACTTGACGGATGAAATCATCGCTGAACGAGTGCGCGGTAGCAAATGGGTCTTTGTGTCGGAACATTCCTTTATTCTTTGCGTCTGGGCTTTGAAAGCATGCATGCTGGTGATCTATGCGCGTATCACGTATGTCGAATCTCGATTTGGAGCTTGTTCTTTTCGCTAACAACCAACAGTGAAGGATTGAAGCAGAAACGCTGGATCAACTATATCGCAATATATGTTGCACTAGGATTTGTCGCAACCGAATTGTCGCTCTTCCTACTTTGTCGCCCATTATCACACTACTGGGCCGTCGTCCCAACGCCAGAATACCAATGTTTCTCTTACCAATATTACGAAATCATCCAAGGCTGCATCTCAATCTCAGCCGACATCTTCATGCTCCTCATCGCCATCCCGATGCTAGTCCAAGTCCGCGTCCCGCTTAAGCAAAAGGTGATCCTAACTGTCCTCTTCGGCATGGGAATCTTCGTCATCGTCGCCGCCGTCCTGAACAAGGTGTACTGTCTCGTTCCCTATCTAATTTCCTACGTCTACATGAACTGGTACTTCCGGGAAGCAACTGTCGCCATCCTAGTCACCAATCTACCGCTAGTCTGGTCCCTGCTCCGCGACGTTTTCCCCGCCCTCAAGAGCTGGACCGGAGGCTCCAAGCGTGGCACCGATCGCTACAAGTCCGGGCCCTGGACCAGCAAGGGTGGCTCCAATATGCCTCCCTATGGCCCACCCAGCCATGCGCGCTCGGGAGATTTCGGCATGCAAGAATTCGAGGGTACTACTACGATTACCCCGACAAAGGCGACGGCATCCGATGTCAGTATCGGCGAAGAGCGCGATGCGAGCAGTGATGATGGTTCAGCCCGCGCCTTGCGCATTCGTCAGGATATTACCGTTACAGTGCAGCATGACTCGCGGCCGGAGGATTATGATGCGAATTCTTCGCGTATTACGCGCGCCCGGGAGGATGTCTAATCGACTCCTATACACCGAGAAAAGTCTCTTGTCTCTTTTTTACGAATCCATGAAGTCCCTGAGGGCGGCTTGATACCCGGTCCTGTATTATTGCGATTTTATTTTGTCTGTACATGTTTACTTCTACACCCTACTGTTTCTTTTTTGTTTCATGACATATTTGAAAGACCTGTTTTTTAGATATAGAGTTTATCCTTGGAACATACCTACTAAAAGTCCAAATCCATGAATTGCATATACCACTATGGCTTGAATTGCGTATGCCGCTAACTACAATCTCCACCATCATTTCCACAGAGCATCCTACCAAAATTGGACTCTGCTCCCAACTACCGTATGTATGTATACCCAAACCCCACGGCAAGTGGATTAACCGCTCAAAGACAGATCAAACCTTGGAAAATATGCCATCGCAAAACGCTGATCTCCCGGCACCTTGCATCAAGATGTGCCGATCCTATCGGCATTGGATGGCCACGCTCTAAGCTGGGAAGGGATTGGCCTAGGGCATTGAACAGCCGAATTTGAGTTAAGTTCTTTGACCTCTCCATGGAGAGGTTGGGCGAACCGGAAAACATGGCTCGGGCGCAATGGAGGCATTCCAGAAAATCACGTCGATATTAATCACTCTATCCTCGGTTCAGATAACTAGTTAGCCAGGGCTTAGTGGCTGGGCTATGTAGATATTCTGTGGCGTTACTGGCCTGCTTATGTGGGACATTGTGAATGTACAGGGATCGTTCATGCCGGTAATTATTATGCGTAATCCTGTCGAAGTTAGAGTTGTTTTACATATATCTCCATACTCGACACATCATATTAGAATCATCTACTCCGTACTCTGTTTAGACTATACAACATAACAGCATAATAATATTGGGCACCAACGGCTACAATTTGTGTATCATATAGCGGTGACTACCCCAAAATAGGACAAACCTTCGTATCAACTGAACAGTGGTTCACCCACAAGGTTGCCCCTCCACAACCAGTCGATCGGCGGATCAACCTTGGGAAAAGCTGGTCCAAGCCGTCAATAGGCCAGCTCTGTATCCATGGATACTTGCTGGCATTTCGTGCTGGTACCATGGACAAGCTCAAGCTATCTCTGGATGACTTGGGGTCGGTACTCAAACATTCCTCGGATTATCGCGGGATCTGCGTGGAGAGAGATATGTGAGGTTGATAAGGGGAAATGGAAGTGATTATCAATTGTTGTCGGTCATATCTCGCAGAATTCTCACATTCGTTTACGCGGTGTATTTTAATATATATTGCCTAGAAATTGTAATGGATACCTATGTAGGGAGGTCTTATTAGAAGGATGTTTTAATATAAAATTTCAAGTTGTTGCATTGAGAAGACCTTGGCATCCAGCCACGTAAGTTCAATCTGAGTTTCAACTGAGTTTCAGCGACCCAGCGTTCCAGCACGGTCTCCAACTTCCATATATTATACCTCGTTATAAACTACATCGTCTTATTCTTCTAGATCTCGCTTGGAAGCCCAACCACGTGTATTTGGTCTCATTTTTGAGTGAAAAGACGATCGCCTACTCTGTGTCCCTATTCTAGTAACTTGCACGGATAATCTTCGGTGTTTCATTCCGATATGAGCTGAAGGATTCACCTAAAAAATTAGCGTAACGGGCTCGGTATTAATTACATGACTATGTGCAGAGTAAGGATAATACAACATATTCAGTACTCCATACTTCCTAAGTGGATCCCCTAGACCGAACACATGTACATAACACCGACAAGTTCTATTTTTCGATAAGGAGGGGGTAATATCGTTTTCGTTTTCTTTTTGCTAGTTTTTTTAATTATCTTCTGTCCCTTCTCTGTTTTCGGCCGGAATGACCCCGTTTACCCCACCGTCAACTCCGAAAGACCTCGCTCTTCAGTTGCGACGGTGCTCGCGCACTCCGGATATTTTGGCCCCCAATCCTCTCGCTTAGGCATTTGCTTAGGCTAGTCTAGGTGGCTATGGAATACTCACCCGAACAGGAGTTTTGACCGATCATTCAGTGTTCAGGTATCGGGTACTCCGTACAATAGTGTACATATATTTATAGTTTGTTATATGTCATACATATGCAGGACAGGCAAAGAATTTTCGATGTAACGCTACACCACATATGGGGCAAATTGTAAGACTATTTGCCTTCACTCTAGCTACATCTCGTAGGTACGCCGGTCGCCATGAGGGAGATGCATGGGTAATCGCTGGGAACGGTGTTTGATTCGCTGCTGCTAGTATAAAATATTCGAGAACCCTGTTCGGCAGTTCCGTGCAGGTACAGGGATATACCCCTGTAAGAGGTTGCAGGTTGCATCACTTCAGGCTAGTTACAAGCTAAGAATACATGGGCATAAATGTTTAACCCTGAAGAATGGCTAAGCAATCTTCTGTGTTAAGGAAAGACGTCAAAAAAAAGGTTCTTTCATATTGTGGAAGACATCTACATTCCTTCGATGCTGGTCAACATCTATCACAAGCAACTTGCATAGCTCAAACTATAGAATCTTAATTCCCACCCCTGGCCAATCCCAAACATAAGCTCACTTTTACGCAACACTCCCGGGGTACTCGGCACCTACATCATACTATTGAAGTTTCAAGACAGGATTTATTTAAAGTTTGGAGTTTGGATGGCATAGATGGATCTGGATCTGGATCTGGACCGCACAGACGCGCAGCCCTGCGGACCCTCTTTCCTCTGCTGCAAAGAAACTGCATGGTCCTTGAGTTGTAATATACCACTTACCACGGTAGTGGGCATGTCATTCAGCTAGATAGGGTTGTATTTTTTCCAATTCTCGGGTTGCGGCGGATGATAAGAGTTAAGATGACTCGAATTTTTTGGGTCTCATGCAGCATCATCGGCTGGTAACAGATCATGTCGCTTCTCACGAGTTAATAAAGATTGCTTTTTATATCAATGAGGATAGCTAGGCGATTACATATTTGACTACGCGCAATCTCCCTTAGTATCTATAATCTTCCTTATTTTTGTCTTTCTCGACTTTTGGTGCTAACAAAAAGATCAATATAGTCTATGAACTGAGGCCTTCACAACTTCGTAATTCGGTACTCCATACAAACTGTATATAACGTACTCTTCGAGCCAAGTCTATTCCTTAACAACAAAAATCTCTATGAACATATCCCTTCCTTTTTCGGTTTTCTCATCTTGACACTTTGTCTAGCTCCGCAGTTTCTTCTTCATCTCATCCAACATACCACTCTCCTCCCAATAAAACATTTTGCTCTTCGTAACACACAGAGTCAACAGTCCAATTAGAGAATGACTTGAGAAAATTAGGCACGGCATGATGGCCCTGATATACTCAATCCGGTCATTCTCGCCAGTCATCACCCCTTCATTTTAGAGCTGTACCATATCCAGTCGGCCATGGTCAGCAGGGGCCTCGAGCGCCGTTCTTCCATATTGCTCAGCCCTGGAGGGGGGTTGTTGGACGTTAGCACCGGCACCAAAGAGTCTGCGGGCAATTCCAATATAGCCCTGAATTGCGGCAAATTGCAATGCTGTCGGCACGCTGTGTGATACTGGTTCTTTATTCACATTTACTCCTGCTTCGAGGAACAAATCCACAAGCTCCATGTTTCCTTGCTTTGTAGCCTGCTGTAGCGGGGACATGGTATGCCTATGTCTTCTTAGATATACAACATAGGTATCCAGAGATCGTTTGGGCATAGGCAAGAAGACGTTTTATCACCCGCTAAGAATACCCGCCGCGGGAGACTTGTATATCACACCAACAATTAAATCGTTCGATAGGCGGACTTTAGAGCCACTCAACTCAGCCCGAGTCTGACTCTCAAATGTGCGGAGTCGTGCCATTGGTGGATTATCTTAAGGTATGGCCGGGGGTTGTACCTTTATCGTGATAGAATATGAGAGGAAAGAAATTATATAACCCGAAAAGCGAGACCTGGAGGCCCTACAGGGTATAATTTGTATATTATCATCATCTATTCATATATTCTAGAATAATTCTCAATTCAATACTCATAAATTGCACCCCTATCTCAGCGGTAGAGCAAAAGTTGCAAATATTGAAGCCCACAATATATATATACAAGAATAGTCAACCCCTTCATGTATTTTTAGGTGTCTTTCTTTAGGGCGATAAAAAAAAAACATCCTTTGTGCAAGAGACTTCTCTATGTATATATAACAAATGTTCAATGGGGTAGATAGTTGATTTATGTTCATGCATATCATATATAGTTGTGTTATAGGAAGTATCTAACACAGAGTCTCTCGAGGTCTGTTTATCCAAGTGCTAGTATCTAGCAAGCTTTTTTTTCCCTTTCGCTATGTACATGTGGTTTAGAATTAGTTTAACTTACTCATTCAGAATTCACCCAACGACGATGGTGGCATGGACTTCATGATTATTTTGATCTACAATACGCCTGGAGGTATTCTATGTGTGGATTTCGGAATAAATAAACTTATATTAACATGACCGTTGCTGAGACTGATAAGCCTTCGAATCAAAGGCGATCCACCCAGCGAAGACTATATAAGTACATGAAAAGAGAATGCGAAGAGTGCTAACGCCGTGCGAACGTAATAAAGCGAATCCAAAAAAACAAAACCATTAAAAAAGAGCCGTGTATCATTTCATCATTGCTGAGTATGTTCAAACCGTTTTATGTATCGCATTTTGGAAGAATAGGAAATCTTAAGAAAACCGGATCTGTTTAATCATCGTACAGATCAGGGGAGACGGGATCATCATTCATCTCATCGTCGAAATCAACCTCGTCCATCATATCATCATCGCTATCATCACTGCTCTCACCAATCTCGTGGTTAGGCAGGACGTCAATGCGACCTTCGCGCATGACGACTTGGGCAATCTCGCCATCCTTGATGCTTCCGCGCAAAATGAGCACAGCGAGGCGGTTGAGGACCTCGCGCTCGATGAGTCGACCCAGTGGACGAGCACCGTAGGCTGGGGAGTAGCCTGCTGCGCCGAGGTAGTCCTTGACTTCATCTGTGCACTGGATAGTGACATTGCGCTCGTTGCTATCGAGCCGCTTCTGGACCTCGGAGAGACGGAGGTCCACGATCTTGCGGATCTCGCGCCTGGTGAGACGGTTGAAGATGACGGTGCTGGAGATACGGTTGAGGAATTCGGGCAGGAAGTAGTTGCGCAGTGCTTCCATGACCAACTCGCGGGTCTGGGGGTCGATGCGACCGTCCTTGGTAGTGGGGCGGGCGAGATATTGAGCACCCAGATTAGAGGTCATGACAACAATACAGTTCCTTGCGTCGACAATACGGCCCTGGCCGTCGGTGATACGGCCATCATCCATGAGCTGCAAGAGTACAGTGAGAACTTCCTTTGCGGCCTTCTCAACCTCGTCAAAGAGCAAGATGGAGAATGGGCGACGGCGAAGGCTTTCAGTAAGTTGGCCACCGGCGTCATGGCCAACGTATCCGGGGGGTGCACCGATCATACGGCTGAGCGAGTGGCGCTCTTGATATTCGGACATGTCGAACCGGATCATTGCCTTTGGATCATCGAATAGGAATTCGGCAAGCGCTTTTGTGAGCAGTGTCTTACCGGTACCGGAGGGACCACAGAACAAGAAGCTGGGGGGCGAGTTAGGGTTACTGAGACCTGAGCGCTGCAAGCGAATGGCGTTGGAGACCGAGACGACGGCTTCCTTCTGACCGACAACAACTTTGCCAAGGTACTTCTCCATGTTGAGCAGCTTGTCCTTTTCGGTGGTTTTGAGTCTCGTGACAGGGATACCGGTCCACCGCCCAACGATTTCATTGATCTGGTCGGGACCAACTGCATCGGCAAGGAGTGCTTCACCAGCATCGCCGGATTGAGCGCGACGTTCAGCATCGGCCCTGGCCCGGTCAGCCTCGAGACGCTCGATGAGGGTTTTGGTCTCTGGGATGGCATAGTATTCGAGATCAGCAGCTGTCTGAGTGTCGCCTGAACGTTCAGCTTCGTCACGCTTGACCTTGAGAGAGTCAAGCTTGATCTTGGCATCCTGTACTTCGCGGCTGCGTTGCTTTTCACTTTCGTACTTCTCGCGCATAGGCCGGAGCTCCTCGCCAACATTGGCAGCTTCCTGTTTGGCAGCCTCAAGACGAGCCTTGGATGCGTCGTCCTGCTCACGCGATAGGGCGTGGATTTCGATCTGAAGCTGGCGGGCCTTTCTTTCCAGTGTGTCGAGAGCTTCTGGCTCGGACTCGCGAGTGACTCGGACTGCAGCTGCAGCCTCATCAATCAAATCGACCGCAGAATCGGGGAGTCGACGAGCTGTCAGGTAGCGGGACGCGAGAGTGGCGGCAGTGACGATAGCTCCGTCGAGAATATTAACACCGTGGTGAGCTTCGTATTTCTCCTTCAGACCACGAAGAATAGAGATGGTCTCTGGGACTGTAGGTTCCTTGACAAGGACCTGCTGGAATCGTCGCTCGAAGGCCTGATCCTTCTCAATATACTTGCGGTATTCAGAGAGGGTCGTGGCACCAATACAATGCAGCTGGCCACGAGCCAGCATGGGCTTCAGAAGGTTAGCAGCGTCCATACCGCCTTCGCCGCTAGATCCAGCGCCCATAAGCAGGTGAATCTCATCCACGAAGAGAACGATAGTATCCTTGGAGTCTTCAATCTCCTTGAGAACACCCTTCATACGTTCTTCGAATTCACCTCGGTATTTGCTGCCCGCAACGAGAGAACCAACATCAAGAGAGAGAAGACGGCACTGAGCCAGATTGGCAGGAATATCGGCATTGACAATACGGCGAGCGAGACCTTCGACAATGGTGGTCTTACCCACACCGGGCTCACCGATAAGCACGGGGTTGTTCTTTGTACGTCGACTGAGAATGCGAATGACGCGACGGATTTCCTCCTCTCGACCAATGACCGGATCGATCTTACCCTCCCGAGCCAAGGAAGTCATATCAATGGTGAACTTCTTCAGGTTCTCATTCTCTCCTTCCGCATCGGCGGTTTTGGAGTCGACCCGCTTTGTACCACGGATTTGCTGGATAGCAGTGTCGATCAACTTGAGGTTGGGGATATTGGCATCGCCCAGAGCACGCTGAACCTGTGAATCTTGGCAGACAGACTGGATGAGATGATCAACTGCAACGAAGCTATCCTTTTGGGTTTTCGACAAATCGGTGGCTGATCGAATGACTTTGGAGAGTTGGGGAGAAACGCTAGGGTTTTCTGGAGGGGGATCTTGACTCGGTAGGCGGACTAGTAGTTTCATGAGCGATCGGTCGAGGAGCTGAGAGTCACCGTGAGCTCGGTCGACAACCTGGCGGAAGAGAGGGGCGGTTGAGGAATCGTGGGAGGAGTGGGCACCAGAAGGAGTCTGTTGATCTTCAGACTCGTCTGGGGAGGGATTGAGCAGCGCGACTGCCAAGTGAAGAGGCATGATCTGGGAGTGCGCATATTGCTCGCAGAGGCCGCTGGAGTCCAGCAAGGCCTTGTTGGCCCGATCTGTGAACTGGACGCCGTTCATCTTGAACGGGTAAGTGGGGGGATATCAATAGTTGTATACGCTGGTGTTTCGAGAGATCGGATCGCAGTGGTGGTGTAAGAGTAGAAAGTAATTGAGCTAGTAAACTTGATGAATGTACAACTTGAAGCACGATGATGCAAGTTCATATACTTCAGACGCGTGGGGTGCCCGAAGCTGCCATTAGGTCCATGTCGTCACTACTGGGTTCCACCGCCTTCCAGAAGCTGCCTGACGTTGTCTGACTTTGCCTGACAGCGCTAGGATCACCCGAAGATAACGGAGAAACTGTTACTCCGGATAAACCACATGTCACTCTCTAGTGAGATACACTCAATGACACTTCGATTGTTACACACACATACATTATAGTTAGTTAATTAGTCAATTACCACTTTATTACATAAGGCAACAGGTACCAATATAGTTGCATAGTCTAGGCCTCAGGAGGTTATATAGGTAATAGACAGTACCGCCTACAACATCGGCAGATTGTGCCCAGCACGTGATGTATCAAAATTCGGACCCCGTGCGTTTCAAGTGCGTTTCACGTGATGACCACGTGTCAATTATATTGCTGACCTAAGCCCTATCCGTTCCGAGATGAGGTCAGCAACCTCGGATTAAATCGCGCAAACCAGCAAACCAGAACCCTTGAATGATTAGACCCCCCACGTTTAGAAGGATGATTCGGTGTTGGTGCCACTTTGAGCTTGCGTGCCTTGCAGTGGGGCATTGAAACTTACCCGCAAAAATCAAGATGTGAACAACCTATTTATGTTGGATTTTACGATGTGGCGCCGACGCCTGCCCAGGCACTTATTTACATAGCTCGCATTACCTTTTGCCGTGCGTCGCTTATGTTTTATATCGTGTTCCACGATAGCCGACAAAAAATATCTCACAGTTAGTCCATGACGTCAGGTGGAATATCCGCAGAGCAATCAGAATTCGAAGAAATCGATCTCGAACCTTGTCCAGGATCAGACCCCCTGCAAGTATCTACTCAAATTGGGACCGAGGGATTTTTATATACGATCCAGCTGCGCTTTCGGTTGGAATCATCACCGTTTAGGAAACCAACTTTCACCGGGCTGCATGGAAGAGGAGTGTCCGTCCCAGCTGAGGAGCTAGGAGACGACTCGACCGTGGATGGTGGGTATTTATTCCAAGTCAGCGCATCCAGAGTTGAAGATCGATCCACACGTCTGCCCACAGGTTGGTTTCCCATTGGCCGTTTCATCACGGCAGGTGGCCTCTAGATTTTTCTTTTACTTTGTTTCGTATGTCGTAGGCTGGAGAGGGGACAGAAAAAAATAGAAGCGGAAAGGTTCCTGCGGGGCAGAGAGGGGCGAGAGGCTTTATGGCGTTCACAATTTCAATGTTGCTTCTCTGAGTTGCTGCTCCCTTACCTACGAGACATGCTGAAACTAATGCTGGACGCAGATTCGAGGGCTGTTGGATTTCATATGTACATTGTATACATGTAAGCAGTACTACATGTACTAATTCTATGCGGAATAGTCCTATAACAATACTTACTATATACTATGTACCATGCGGAAGGATCATGCTATACTATAACCATGTGTAACATCCTGGGGCTAATTCGTAGATCTCCCTGTTAAAATATGATATTATTTTTGACCATTCTTTTTCTTTTTCTTCTTTTCCATGGGTCAGTGTAATAGCCAACTCTGGTAACTCTCCGCCTCCCGAAAATCAAAATCAAAATCAAAATCAAAAAGAGAAACGGTTATTAAACGCTGGTACCTATGTCATTTCATATAAAGAGTTTTAGCCCCCCCCCCCCCTCCCTTTTCATTATTCTCACGCCATAGTACTGGACCACTGAGAAGCTCTATTCGCTGGCATAGGACGCTTGTGAAGCATTCGACCCGCCCCAAACCAGAAAATTTCTGTCTCGCCACAGGTTCAACGGCAGGATTTGAATTATCCTTGCGTTAATTGATCAGAGGCTTGAACTCACCGCAAGTTTATTTACAATTACCGTTGGCGATTTTCTCTAAGACAGAGCCTGCAGATTGCAGTTATTTCGATCAATATTAAATATTATACGGCGTACAATAATGTCAGACAAGCCGATCTTTGTGGCTACGCATCCGCGAGCATGTTCGACAGCCTTTGAGCGAGTAAGAGAACCTGAGATTTTAACAAACAATCCCATTCTTACAGCATATAACTAACGGACTACAGGTCTTCATGACTCAGCGTGATACTATCCAATGTGTCCATGAGCCATTCGGCGATGCATTCTACTACGGCCCGGAGCGCCTCTCCAGCCGATTCGCAGGCGATGAACATGCACAAGCACGCCTGGATAGTGGATTCGCCAATTCGACATATAGTACCGTGATGGAAAGGCTGGAACGAGAAACTACTCAGGTCCGACCCTTCTTTTTGCGAAATCTCTCGCGTTCTTACACATCCCCTTCGTAATACTCTTCATGTTCTCCCCTGTGGATCGAACATGAAGACTCCTTACCTGTTCACATTTTTTTGTTACTTTACACCGCAGATGTAGCCCGAGGCGATCTGTTCCCCCTTCCTCTCTACGAACTGTAGATCACAGACTGACTCCGAAATATGGAATGACCATGGAGATCCGCGCGGCGGGATGGAATATTTACACTTTTTGAGGGGGATGCTTACCTTGTCATAGGGAAAGAGAGTCTTCATCAAAGATATCGACCACTACCTGCTTCCACCAAATGGCCAGCCCGCCAGCATTGCCCCGTCTCTCCTGCGCGTTAAGCGAGGAGTCGGCACCAACGGCGACTTGCACAAGGCCAACGGTGTGAACGGTGCCAACGGCACTGCTCACACCAATGGCCACATCGCCACGCCAAATGGTCGCACGAACGGGGTCAACGGAACCTCGGACGGTACCAACGGCACGGCGAACGGTGTGAACGGTCACGAGATGAATGGCCACACCAACGGCGCGACCAACGGTCACACCAATGGAACGTCCAGGGAACCTTACCCGTACGACACACCCACAGAGCCGGGTAACCCAACCGTGATGCCTCGCGAGCTGCAAGAGCAGTTCCACTGGGCATTCTTAATCCGCGACCCGCACTACAGTGTGCCGTCGTACCTGCGGTGCACGATCCCACCTCTGGACGAGGTGACCGGGTTCCACAACTACGACCCACTGGAGGCCGGGTACGACGAGCTGCGCCGGCACTTCGATTATCTGCGCGAGACTGGATTGGTCGGGCCCCGGGTTGCAGCGCGCCCGGAGCTGAATGCCGAGGCCGATGCCGAGGCGACGACTGGCGTCGAGGTGTGTGTCATCGATGCAGATGATATGCTCGACGAACCGGCGAAGACCATCGAGGCTTTCTGTAACAGTACTGGTTTGTCGTACCGACCGGAGATGCTGTCGTGGGATACGGAAGCAGAACATGCTGTTGCTCGGAATGCGTTTGAGAAGTGGCGTGGGTTCCATAATGATGCTATTGAGTCGAAGGCTCTGGTGCAGAGAGCTCATGTAAGCTTCTATCATCATTTGTTCTGGCGGAACGGGGACCCGCAGGCATCGGGGACTTGGGCTAACACTTTTCATAGAAACGTGCTGTCAAGACTGAGGAGCAGTTTGACGCCGAGTGGCAGAAGAAGTACGGTGAGAAGCGGGCTGCTCTCATCCGCCAGACAGTTGATGCCAACATGGCCGACTATCTGTACCTCAAGTCATTCGCCGTGAAGGTTTAGGAAGGGAAACGGGAGAGTGGTTTGTAACGCACAAGCTCAAGAATTGAGTGAAATGAGAAAGGAAAGGAAGAAAGGGGCAGCGGAGGGGCACCTACCCCATATTATTTCTTGTCTTTGTAAGACATGAGAACGAATTAGTCCGGATGGCGCCATCTTCACGGGGATTGGTTGATGACCATGACGATCTTGCGTGTCTTCTTCTATTCTATGAGTATTATTGCGATTTTCTAGCTTGTACAAATACCAAGTACTAGCTATTATTGTATTCACAGGGTATGGTGATGTGTTATTAGCCTGTTGATATTTACTTCCCTGCAAGGCTCCTTCCTATTTAGGCCTTTAATAGCCATCCTCACGTAGAGGCAGACCGCCGAATCTGCCTCATCCACAACTTCTTACTCTGTTACTCTTTCTATTTCAATTGGACTATGCGGCGAGACCCTGAAAGACGTTAAATAGAACTCCCACACAAACGCCAAGAACGATATAAAACGAGCACCGGTTACCATGAATCCGAAAGAGGCCAATAGGAGTCTGAAATACTCCCTCAAGCACATTATTGATGGTGCCTGGTTTTAAAATGTGCTAAGAGTAGGCTCATCGCGAAGAAGCCGGTGGAAGGTTCATCATAACATTCAAGGAAGAAACCACGCATTATGTATCACTGGCTTCATCTAGTCCGTTAAGGGCTGGATTTTTTTTCGAAAGGTGATAAATTATGTGGTCGTAAGTCACGCTCGGAAACGCCGAGTAATCACCGTCCCTTTCGTTTGGCAGCTGTGGCTATCACTTATTACGGTTGTCTATGGAAAGAGAGCGTCCTGAGCATTACAACTACCTCTATGTGAAAAGCAAGATCCAAGGAAAAGGCCGAGTGACACCGTCTCTCTAAGCAGGAATGTCGAGCCCTACAAGAGCTATAATTAGGAGTCTGGCAGCCATTCCATGGACGCATTCACGTTAACAGAATCATAATATTTTTCCATGCATCAATATATCACTTGAAGTACAAATATAACCATGGTTTTCCTTCCCGAGGTTCAGAACCAAATTTTTTTTAAAAAAGAATCAAGCCAGCTGCATGCGACGCAGTGCTGCGCGTTTTATTTGTGACCCTTGGCGCTGGCCTTGAGGGCACTGTTCGGCACGTAAAGAGGCATCGAGTCCTCCCAGATTGAATCAGTAAGCACACGCTTATTCGAGCCATCAGCGTTCATAACGAGGACCTGACCATAAGGCTGGAAAGTATCATCATAAAGAGCACACTCATACTGGAAGCCGAACATGCCGGAAGAGTAGGCAATGCGACCATCCCAAGTCCAGACGGCATGAGCATCATTGGCACCACTGCTAGTGAGGACCTTGAGGCCAGTTCCATCAGGACGCATAGTGCAGACATCGTAGTTGTAATCACTGGTCTTGCGGGTGAAGACGATTTTCTTTCCGTCGGGAGAGAAGGAAGGCAGGTTATCCCACTCGTTGGTCAAGACGGAGGTCTTGCGAGTTTCCAGATCCAGAACACGGAGTCCGAGCTGGGATTTATCGCCCAGAGTGGAGTTTGTTCCCCAGACACGGAAGACGATCTTCTTGCCATCGTGCGAGAAGCTGGGGAAGCCAGAGTTGATGACGCTGCTGTTGCTGCTGAGGGTTGTGGTGCTCTCAGTCAGGACTTCGGAGTATGTGCCATTGGCAGTGGCTCGTACGAGCCAACCGCCGCCGGTAGCACGGCCTTGGAACCAGAAGCCTACTCCGAAAGTGACCCACTTGCCATCGGACGACCAGGCCGGGTTGAAGGCTCCTGCGGTGCCCAAGGCGACTGAGCTTGCGTCAATGAAGCTGGATTCCATGTCGTCGTAGATTAGGGCCTCATTGGTTCCATTGGCGTTGAAGGAAACAACAGAAGAGTTTCCAAGCTGTTTCTCGGTTAGGGCGATCTTATTGATGTTGGATAACTGTGGGAAGACGTCTGTGAAGCGGTATTCCCACTCCGAATCCCAGCTGTACAGCTTCTTGTCCATAGGGCGGATAGTCCAGGCAGTCTTTTCATAGACGACCTTCTTGCCGTCTGGAGACCAGGCAGGGGAGCGGATCACCTCGCTAGTGGTGTTTACATATCCGCCGGCAGTGGTGTGGAATCCTTCGATGCCAGAACCCTTTCCGAAGTAGGCGACGGTGCTGTTGGGAAGGTATTGAGGGAAGATCTTCACGCCCGTTCCTTGGACTTCCACGCGGCGGTCAGCGCCTGTGGTGAACTTCACCGAGACAAGGGTGGAGTTGGCGGAGTCGATTGACTCGGGACGATGAGCGTTCCAGGTATTCTCGCGGGTCATCTCATAGAAGATAATACGCTCGCCATTAGGCGACCACTTCGGTGAACCTAGAGAGTAACCAGTCTTCGACGCCACGCGACGGAAGTCAGACCCATTGGGGCGGATAGCGTAGATGGACAGCTCCTGTGTATGTTCCCAGCCAGTCACACCTTGGAAGGTCGGGTCTCCGTGTCCGTACCAACCCGAGTTACGATCCGACGAAAAAGCAATCCATTGGCCGTCGGGAGACCACGCAGGGCGGAAGTATCCATTTGGAAGAGAATTGTTGGCAGCGGTCGAGGCGGTGTCTGTGAGGTTCCATTTCTTGCCACTCTCCAGATCCATGACCCAGATGTTGGCCTTGTAGCCATTGGCAGTGGAAACATAGGCGATTTGTTTTCCATTCGGAGACACGACAGCTGAGTCTTCCATGGAGGAGGTTGCTACCAACTCCTCAAGGTCAGAACCGTCTGTCCGGACGCGATAGATATCCGAATTACCGTCAGCGTTCCGTTCTCCGGTAAAAGTGATCCATTCTCCATCGGGGGAGAAGGTGGCGTGGTATTCGTAGATCGGGTTGGAGAGAAGAGGACGTTCCTCGGTGCCATCAACATTGGCAACATACAGCTCTGACGTGCCGGGGGCAATGCGGTTCATATAAAAGATGCCTTTCTTGTCGGACGGCGCCTTGCGCGGTGCGTGCACATGCGACGGAGTTGTGCTCTTTTTTTCAAGGTTCATGCGCTCTGCATATGGGCAAAGAGCCAAAGCTGACGGCAAGGTAAGGCCCAACAGGGCAACTGAAGCAGAAAAACGCATTGTGAAAGGAACGAGTACTCCACAGCAGTTCAATTACCGGAGCCCATTATGTTCGGGCACTGCTATACTTATACATAAAACCTCTGTAGAGGTACAAGGACTGAAGGACCGATCATTTCCATCCAGGGTTGTAGTGCATTTCTTTCCTCCGACAGGTCCACCTTTGCGTAATGAAGTCCGCGTTATTTGCGGGCCTTCATCTTATCTGATGAAGCAAGCTACTGTAGCGACTGACCATTGAGATGTCCTGCACAATATTGACACTTCATCTGATTGGTGGTTATCAAGTGAAGCTGTGACTTGCAGGACTCGAAATAAGGCAATGATCGTCATGGCTTGAGATAGATGGAGAAAGTCTCTTCCGCTGGTTACCAGTAGCATTATTGTGGTACGTAGTTGGGACCTTGATATCCCGTGTCTAGGCAAGTGTCGTTTATGTGATGCGCCTAGATACACATAATACAATGTTGAGGAATGCTGTATGCGGAGCCGCTCCTGCAGTTCTCACGCACAATCGTCAATCCTGGAGATGTCAAATAGGGCTCGGAGAGACAAATCGAATGCCAAGCGAATCGGCAGTGGAAATGCCTTTGGCCTTGCGCAATATCATGCCGACCCAGATAACTCCGCTTATTTCGTTCGTCAATGTAAGGCACCAAAATTCCGTCCTTGGAACGTCGACGGCCGAGGCAATTCCCCAGCTTAGCAACTATTACCATTGGTTTGACGCACAGCAAACTCTGCCCCTTTCTGCATATTCAGCAGCGAAATCTTTAAATCCGTTGAACCTACTCGGAGTCCGAGGATCGGTCGGGACTGCCGGATTAAGGGGTGAAGTGTCAATCCAAGGGTGGAGCAGTCTTGGCACTGAAATGCCAAGTCTAGAGCTTGTCAATAGGTACAGCAATGTATGGTATGCATGAAAGATATAAATATATGACTCCAAATGACTAAAATGACAAAAATTCACCAATTCTTCGAATCTATATGGAGAACCTGGGCACGCCATCGTGGCGGTCCGAGTGTTTCTACTTCGTACCATGTATGTCACCCACCATGGTATTCGGCGAAGGATTCATAGAATTCAACGATGCCGGAGACACAACCGATGATCACAGTTGCGGTTGACAAAGTCAATGCATGTAGTCTGGCCGCTCGGTGTTCAGGGGGAAATCATAAGATCTTAGTTCCATCATATGTTATCCAGGACAGGTCTCCGCTGAGGCCATACCCGTGTGGCTTTGGTACATAGTTTGAGTCATTGGAGCTTGTCGAAGCAGGCTTCAGATTCTCAACCTCAAGCATGCCAAGCCCAGTGTGGTGTAAGTCTAAGTATGTGCTATCGAACCGAATGAAGCCACGGGTTTCAGTAGGGGAATTTAAGATACACTAGCCAGTGGCCGGATCTGATACAGCGATTCGATGGTCTGATGCAGATGCGAGTTGGGCTCCATCTTGACACCAGGAAACTAGAGAAGCTTTGTTGGTATGCTCTTTGCAAATCGAGACCTCGCGGCTAGTAGTTAGACTCCACAACCGAACGGTATAATCCCTGGATGCTGATGCGAGTTGATCTCCATAGGGAGACCAGGCAATTTCTGTAACACTATAGCCATATTTCCTGCAAACCATGCGCGGACCAGTAATCGGATCCTACACGTGGAAGATGCCATCATACAATGTTAATGCAAGGTTATTTCCATCGTGATTCCCGAAAAACTTGCTTTGTCTGCCGTTCTGGCCTTGGAAAATTGTGCACTGACCGGTAGTTGGATCCCACATCTGGATGGTTACATCCATTGGTTCTGATACTACTTGATTTCCACCGTGAACCCGGGTAATCAATTGCACAGGTTTATTATAGCCCCTGTTGGTTGGGTGGAATTTGATTGTTGTGTCCCATATTTTAACAGTCGTATCATCAGACCCTGGGCCGAGAAGCTTTCCATCTGGAGACCCTGATGCAACTTGAGATCCATCTGGAGACCAGGCTACCGCTTCAAGCCAACCTTTATGGCCATGGAATATCATAAACCCCCACTTTTTAGTATCCCATACTCTGATGGAGGCATCAGTCGAGCTCGAGGCAAACCGACTACCATCCAAAGACCATACTATGAACCTAATCCATTTAGAACTCGGAAGGATACGGACGCACTATATGGTAATTACATTCTAGACTCTGATTGCTCCATCCTTTGAACCTGACGCGAGTTGAGACCCCATCTGGAGACCAGGCCAACACCCAGATAGCCCCCCGTATGGCCCTCCAGCATTGGTTCCAAGATGGCAGTAGCTGGGTCTGAAATTCAGATAGACTTAGCTGATGCCCACGTCGATCACACGACCAGGCCATGCAAGAAAGGTCGAGTGAATGGTGCTCAAACTTTGATTTAGATTGCCTAGTAGCTATATTCCAGACCTCGATAGCACTTTTCGACAGTGTAGCGACGTGGGTGTTATCTAATCACCAGATTGAAGATTTCGAAGGTCCATCGACTTCGAGGACGTGACTGCGGTCGTTAGTGCCCAGATTCCATACTCTGGCGCTGCTGTTGGTCATTGAAGTGAGTCGACTTCCATCCCGAGAACAGACGATAGAGACGGCCCCATCGTTGTGACCTTCTAGACACATGCATAGCGTACTGCAAGTAGAGGATCTGGGTTTGGTGGCCGCTCTATCGGATAGGCAGGTGCACCCAAATTATAGACATTGTGTCTCAAACTTTTGCTTACAGAGTAGATTACGATGTATTATCTCCTTCCCATTGGGGTATATCTCGCTGGATATCTCATTCTTTGTGAGAAAGTCCTTTGCTGATTGGTGAATCAAGGAGATTGTGTTATCCTGAACAGATAAGAAAGAGCCACAAAGTCGAACTATCTCGAGTGCGTTTTCAGCATCACCACGCACTTCAATGGTAGAACATCATTTCGTCCAGTGTGATGGGGCAGAGAACAGTCGTGGCGACGCCAAGAATAAACTTGCAGGTCTCAGAATCGTCTGGGTTAGAAATTTGGTTCATCATGCGCTCGTAAATATTCTCAAGAGCAGGAGGAAATTCTCCAAGCTTCTCCAGAATGTGCCGGCGAACTGACTTTGGCAAGTTCTTCGCAAACCAATGCTACCCAGAGAAATGTGCCATTGGCAAAACATACGGTGGATAGTGCCACCAGGTGCAGGCTTATGCTATATTAGACTATATCAGACGAGAATGTGCCAGTTTATAACAGTGGATTCCACAAATCGACACTAACACCAAATTTATCTTAATCTCTCGGTCTGGTGTCGAGAAAGAAAGAAACAGTGTTCGTTCATCTTGTAGAAGTCAAACTACATAGACATTTAATATTATCAAACATCTCACTCGGCAATTGACATAGCAAACGCAAAACAAGTCCACGTAGTAAAATCATGCTAATTGCTACCATTCAGATTTCTAGTTAGGCCATGGGATCGATGGGTCAATCAGTCTATGACTGCACTAACCGCTGAAGACCTCGGGTAGTGGCTCCGGATATAATTTGTCGTTTGAAGTTAACAACATGCTCTGGGGTTCCTCGAAAGGGTCAGAGTTGAAATTGAACGAAGCAGGTAAACCAAGTATTTATATAGGGACTACAAGAATTCGCTACAATTTTCCGACGCAACGTGGAGACGTTGATGGAAGATAGCCGGTTAGAGGTCAGGGCAGCAATGTATATCTCGTCTGTGAATGCCCATAGCCTTGGAAAGCTAGGCTGCCTCACGGCTTCACCTATAAAAGTAGACGTAATGCGAAATCTGAGAAATTCTAGAGCACCCTAGGTTCCAACGTTCTTACACAACTTGTCACGTCAAGGGCGTGTAGGTCCCAATAACTGGCCTTGAAATCATATCATTCATCATGGCCAAGCATATAAACTCCTCGTCTAGCGCCATACAAACTCAAAGAAACATTTGCATACAGCAAGGTATTGAAACCCCGGCCGATACAGCGTAGTGAGAAAAAAAGGAGACATTGTATCCTCATCCAAAAGTACAACCGACTATAGGAAACAATCTATCCAAGCCAGGATCCTTCATACCGCACTGTAACCACCCCGCGAGCCCGCTCCTTGCAGAGTATTGACCACCCGACGGAGCCAGTCCTGGAAGAGGTAGGGAATATCGCGGATCGTGTCGCCGTGGGGGAGGAGATCCCAGCCACGGGCGCCGTAGCGGTTGTAGTTGAGCCAGGAGCCGAAGATGAGGTAGGCAGCGATGCAGAGGAAGGCACTGGATAGATTGATTAGCACGGTGTTTCAATGCAGAGGCAGGAACATGAAAATGGAGTTCCTAGGAACTAAGAGAAAGACAACTCACATGATAATCAACCAGGTGAAGAAACCCCAGCTGTTAGAGCTGGGAGTATCGCCCTTCTCCTTCTCGTACTCGTCGCAGGCGTACTTTGTGCGCCAATCCAGTCTCAGGATGTAGGTATCATCATCTGACAGACCAAAGCTCTTGAACTGCAGACTACTGCTGCTGTTGCCTGCCGGCGTACCACCTTCCTCACCCTCCGCTCTCCGTCGTCGCTCTTTCGTTTCTGGGTCCGCTTCAAGCGTTTGCAGTCCTTCTAGTCCAGATCGCTCGTGGTCGCACTGGAACTCAATGATAGCGCCTGCCTTCTTAGCCTTCTGGTCATTTCCATCTCCCTTGTATGAGCCGCCTTCCAACTTCACGCGCAGTCCCTCGGTCTCGGGGTCGATATCCTTCAATCGCTTCAGTTCGGGGTTCTTGGAGCCTTGGCCAACGGGATCGAGGCCGACGATCGGGAAACCGAACGAAGAGCCGCCATTTCCGTCCTTAGCTATTCGGTGCACGAATCCGCAGACTAAAAACAATACACCAATTAGCGTGATTACCCCAAGCAGAAGACCCCTTCAACATGGTCGCGTCATCTCGGGCAGGAACGTACCGTTTTTGCTAGTCCCGCACGTCGCATCGCCGTACCGGGCAGAACCCCCGAGAATATTGCAAATATTCAATCGGTAGGTTGTATTCGTGACGAAGTCATCCGTCGTGACGCTGTGAGTCAGCTCATGGACGCCTTTTAGGGGACTGAGATCGTATTTGTAATTGTCGAGCTTGATGTGCGCGCAGTCGAAGCCCGACGCGGATGCCAGGCTTGATAGGAATGTGGAGAGGAGGAGTGAAACTCCGCTTGATTGTGTTCGCATTTTGATCAATGTGGTGCTGGCTGGATCGCGAAGGGTTGGGTGGAAGGACGGATGAAAGCTGGGATGAGGCTTTCGCGCGAGATGGAGCTCGATAGCTCAGGTGGATGGTCACGAGGACAAATTTATACAGGACAAGTGTGACCAGTACGGTTAAACCGAAATTGGAGAGATTCGGTTACTGGTTGGAAGGAGGTCCCCTGTGAAGTTGAAGAGTGACGATGACGGGGTTCCTGCGGAGGTGTTTCGTTTCTCCGGTGGCGGTGTTTTGGCACTAAAACGTGATGCCTACACTCAACTCGGAAGAAGATGCCTTGAAGTTCTAGAGCATTTAGAACTATTTCTGGAGTTTAGATGACTTTTATCAAAATGTTTTTAATCTTCTTCAGAGAAATAAGAGCTACTATGATGTCATTCCAAGTACCCGATGACCTACCCAACCCGATAGATGTATATAAACATATATAAAGGAGATAGAAGAAAAAATAGAAGAATCGATACGGAGAAAAGAAGTAGAAATAAGGCCTGATAATACTCTACGCCCTGTATATATACACTGTAAAATGCTTTCCCAACTACAAATATCAACACTCATCTCGTCGCCACGCACGGACCACCCACTCAAACCCGATATCAAACGCGCAAACCAACCAACCCGCAACGAGGACAAAACAGAAGCCCAAACACAAAAGAACGGACAAATCCCCCGTCCAAATCCAACCAAATTCCCCCCTCCAGACAGCCAAAATGGTGCAGCCGCGTATGGTAAGCCAACCCCCACCAAGCTCCGGCGCGACAAACCCCGCCAAAGCCGAGGCTCTCAAGCTAACCTCACCAACGTGCAGCTCACAAAGGCGGATGAGACATCCGCTAATGATGAGAATGAAGTCCGGCGTGAGGATCAGGAGAAGATTAACCGGTTCAGTCGGTTGCATCAGCGCGAGACTGTGCTTGAGGAGCAGTTGAAGGGGAAGCAGGTATGGAGTTTTGATTTTTAAGGATCTTGTCTTCTGATGTATTGGATTTCTTGCTAACTGGTTTATAGAAGGATAAGGAGGATTTGGAAGAGGTTTCGATGGAATTGGAGCTTGCTGATGAAGATGAGCTTGTGCCGTAAGGAATCCCCTCTTCCTATCTCGTTTTTTTCCCTTTGCTTTTTTTATATATGTTCTAGTCTGCGATCCTCGTTTGGGGGGATTGGGAAGAATTTGAAAAATAAAAATAAAAAGCATAAAAAGGAAAAAGATCATCGCTGACAACTTCCCCCAGTTACAAAATCGGCGACTCATTCTTCCAACTACCGCTATCAGACGCGCAGGGAATGCTCTCTGCATCAACAGAGAGGATCGACACAGATGTCACTAAGCTGGAGGACTCCATTGGTGAGCTGCGCGAGGAGATGCAGCAGCTGAAGGTTGCGCTGTATGCACGGTTTGGTCGGAGCATTAACCTGGAGACTTGATTGGGATGAATTGGATGTATTACCACTCTTACTTTTTGTCTCTTGGAACTTGTTTCTCATTCTTCTCTATTATCTGGTCTGAAAAATGGGGAGGTTTGACAATCTTCAATTGTTGTCTAGAATTAAATACGTGGAATGGATGAACTTGATGATAGGTTAGATGCCATGACATGTGCTTGATACATGCCTATGATCATGAGTACATGGAGGTATAAATATGCAGATGGAGCTGGAGATTATAAATCAGATGAGGACCCCAGCTCGTCAATATCATTCAAACAAAACACAACAGTCAAGAGGTATCTAAGAAGGCGAGAGAGAAAAAAATAAGGAGAGAAGAAGAAGAAGAAGAAGAAGAAGAAGAAGAAGAAGAAGATAAAAACAGGAACCGCCAAGGAAACGAGTAGGCAAAACAAATGGTTTCACCAACCTGTGGCATATATTTAGGAACAGCACAGAGTTTCCCCAAGAATCAACACAGATAACGCCTATTCGCCGGTGCAGTGATGCCCGATTATCCGGCCAGGGGTATTTGACCCAGTTCACCGATCCAAGACTAATGTGAAGGAAATTCAAATCAATAAAACTTATGTCATGGCCACACCTCTGCTCGCCGATGATGCCGTGGGCCTCGTCCAGGAGGGATGTATACACGGCACGCGTATGTGTGTTTTCTCATGTGTTTCCTATGTGTGAAAGTTGGTAGATCAACGGAACTTGGCACGGCAGCGGCCCATGATCTCGTTCTGGCAGACCAGTTCGGCGCTGAATTCACTGCCGTCTAGTGTAAGGTAAATATCGAAGTAGACACGGTAGAAGATGCCCTGGGGAGTGTCCATGCGCTCAAAGTCGGTCTCAAGGTTCTTGCGTGATAGATCGGAGGTGAGTGTGACAACTTCCTTGATGCCTAGGGAAAGCATTAGTAATTTGCACAAAGCTTGAAAAATGTAACCTCTCAACTTACGAGGATCCTTGGTGTACTCGGGGCAGACGTCCTCGTCACAGGCGTACAGCACATCCTCATACATGAGGGTGGCGCCAGGTGCAACTTGACGGAAGAAGCTGACCTTGACTGGTTCGCCAATCCTGACACGCTCTCCCTTTTGGACGAAAATCTGACGGGTGTACTTGCATCTATCGCGGCCATCCAAACTAGGCACACGGTATTGTTCTGGGTGATAGCCCTCCTTGAATGGCTGAAGCGTGGCCATCAGATAGTGCCGACGTGCTACACGGTGAGTGATGACTCGCTCGGTAATACCTGCGGTGACTGCACCCTTGACGATCGCAGCGACCGAGTCCATCGGGCGGACAACCTTTGTCTGATACTGTGGCGGCACGTGGAGCTTGATCTGCTGGAACAGGTATTCCGAAGCACCAAATCCACCGACGACCAGGACGTTCTACAAACTCATTAGCTTTGGACTGAAGACTAGACCGGGACGCTCTTACCTGGATCAGACGGTTCTGTGCTTGAATGGCGATAATCTGGTTGCGGACCAACTCGAGGATACGGTTCACGACAGGCTCAAAGCACTGAAGGATCTCCTCGTTCATGAATGTCATGTAGCCCTCCTCAATACCAGCATCAGGGAAGTCGGCCTCGATACCCACGTCTACTGCCCATTTTTGTCCGTTGTTGCGGAAGTCGGCCTTGATACGGTTCTCGAAGTCCATGATACACTTCGCGTAGACCTTGCCCGCCGTCCGAGAGCCATCCGGCAGCTTCATCTTCCGGATCTTCGCGCGCAAGATGTTACTGAAGTTCCGATTCAGTGCTGTTGAACCACACGAGTCACCAGACCCGGCAGTACATTCCATCACACTAAAAGGCTGCTCTTCCTCAACCTCATATGCGATCAAATCCACGGTACC
Source organism: Penicillium hordei (assembly GCF_028827395.1). NCBI lineage: Eukaryota > Fungi > Ascomycota > Eurotiomycetes > Eurotiales > Aspergillaceae > Penicillium > Penicillium hordei. The sequence continues at coordinate 281,094 of NW_026623142.1, forward strand.
ACCGCCACAATCCACAATCAAGATAGCGTCGCCCACCTTCAAGTTGAGCAGTCCGCTCTTGGCACAGAACAAAGCCGCCGCCTCGGGCTCTGACACTAGTGTGAGACGGTTATCGTTCTCGTCGCGCAAGAAGCCAGCTTGAATGGCGGCGGTCCGCGTCGCGGCCTTGCCGGCGTCGTTCCAAATAGCCGGCACCGTCAGATAGTACCGGATATTGCGTTCCTCGCGCGTGAACACCTCTCCCAGGGCCTTTTGGAGCTGAGCACGAATGGCTTGTCGTAACTTGAAGAGATAATCGGCAGCAACATCGATTTCGGACTTGCCCGGGGGAAGGGGGGGCAGGTTGATGGGATCAATATAGGTGTTTCCGGAGAGCATCAGCTGGAGCTTGAACCACTCAACCTTCTGCACTTGAGGCTTGGGGTATCCGGTCGGGGCGAGGGCGTCGGCGATATCGGGGCCCCATCCTACCACCTTTTGATATTGGTCGTAGTAGAGGACGGTGGGAATCTAGTAGAGAAGCCCGTTGTCAGACTCGCGTTCATGGAATATACTTGTTAGTTATGCTCACCTTCTGTTTTGCGTGGGTTCCGGCCCCGGGCCATTCCGTGATGATATCCTCGCTTGCCTGGTTGTTGGTCGCGAATGCGTATGCGACACCTGAGAAGGTTGTACCGAAGTCAATACCGACAATCAGCTGGGCCTTGCTCCGACCCCCACCCTCGACCTCGACTGCAGGGTTGCGCCCTGGATACTGAGTGTTTGATAGTGACGGTGGGATACTTGGAGCCATCGGCTGCTGTTGCATGCCATAACCCGGTGGGCCGTTCAAGGGAGCATTTGGGTTGTATTGGAGGTTTGTGGTGATGGGTGGGGGCTGTTGTTGACCATGGGCCATTGGACTGGTTGGTCTGTTGTTTGTGTAACTTGGCGGTCGGCCTAACTGAGGCTGTGGCTGCTGATGATTCATTGGAAGACTTGTTGTTGATGAACTGTGACCTGATGGGGGTGGGGAACTAGGGGTGGGAGGGACAATCGGGGTGGAATTAGGAGGAGGTTTATGTTTGTTCCTAAAGCCAAATGACTTAAATCGGGAGCTCATGAGATCCATGTGAGGCAACAAGAAAGGGAAAAGAGTAAGAAATAGGAAGGGGGGAAAAAAGATGAAAGAGGGGGAAAGTGAGGCTGAGGGTTTACGGTAAATTGTGGAGATCAAAGAGACTTGAAAGAATGACAAACTGATTACATTTAGTTACCTAGTTTAAAATTAGGATACACATATTATAACTAGAAATTCGAAAATTGACGATTCTGAATTCCCGACTCCCTGGTTGACGTGAAATTGGTTATGATAGGCTTTGTTTATAAGGATGTTATAAAACGAGTGACTAGTTATAGAGTACGAGTACGAGTAAATATATGGATATAAATCTCCAAATTACTTAAATTATCATTTTAAACTGTTAATTGATTCAATCTCACCGTTTCCCTTGGCGCCCAGCTCCCCACGGGGGGTGCTACTTAGTAGTAAGGAGTATATATAAAGAAAGTAAATACTCATCAACGAAGATATTTTCAAGTCTCCATTTTTACTAATCCAACAATAATAATTCTCGGGACCATTAGGCAGCTTCTTTGTCCTGAGTTTTGGCCCCCAACGGTGAAAAAAATAGCAGCTTATGTCTCCAAATTACAGGGGCTTGTCCGCTTTCCGACCAGCCCCCAATTTAATCTACCACCTTTCGCATCACCCAGTGAGATGGCTGATAAAGATTCTGAAGCATGCTGTTGGGATCTTGAATGTAGCCGCAAGCCTTCCGATCTCCACGCTTTTCTAGGCGGAAGCCCATACGCTCCACAAGGCTCAGCACTTCATCCTCGGATAACTCCACATTGCCCGGCTCGCCAATCCCAGCCCCCTCGTATTCAGAGCCACTTCCTCTACGGGAGTGGCCGTCATCGAAATGCCATAGTAATGGGCCCACGTTGATCCAGAGCCCATTTGGTTTGAGGCTGTGTCGGATCGTCTCGATGTATCGAATAAGGTTTGGAGCCGTATCAATGAAGAAAACGGTTGTGACCGCGTCAAACGTCTCGTAATTGCTCGGTTGGGTGTATAATACAGTGAAATCTGCTGCGGACATGGACATCGCACCCAAGCGGCGACCAGCACTGGCAGCCTCCTGCATGGCGAACCCGGGGTGCACATCGGGGATCATAACTTGCTGAAGTTGCTGTGCTCGGGATTGGAGATTGGAGAAATGCAATGCAAAAGGATGAAGGGCGTGTTTTGCCGGCCCGTCGGTGTGGTTCAGAATCCAGCTACTGGCGAGCAGCTGGTGGTAGGAGATCTCATTGCCCTCGGCATCATAGCCTGCCATACAGATATCGAAAACCAACCGGCCCAGGCCCGCACCAGGGACCAGAACACGGATTTCCTCTCCGTTATCATGCTGTGTCTTGAACTCCTCGTCTAGGGCCTGGAGAACGGGATCATAGCAGACTTCTCTCTCAGGTCGCCCTTCGAGACTCCAGTCACGATAGAACTGGCGTATCGTTGAGTGCGCTTTGTTGACATCTGATGAAGTTGCTATGTCATGCCAGTTTTGAGTAGGATCGGTGCTGTCGGGGTTTGCAGAAAGACCAAATGACTGGAGACCAAGGGCTAGAATTGCATCCGCGATATCGGCGTTGGTGTCAATGGCATCGTCCACCTTATCGAAGTTATCCAGGATGGAGAATGGAGGCTCCGACAGCATCTGCCAGTGTGCTGAGGGTAGGGCATAGAAAGCTTGCCGTCGACGATGAGTAGTATTCATATGCGCAGTTCGCCGGTATTGTCTGTGGGCGGATTAGCCAAAATCTCTGCGGTTGTATGTAGGCAATCGGTTGTTTCAATTCGATTCAGAAGCTACAATCTTGGAAGCCAAAAAGACATATCTTGTAATAAATTGTCTACCCACGTACCTGAATGAGTCAAAAGCAGCAAATAGCACCCTACGTTCTTCGGGATCAGCGAAAGGGTCAAAGTCCCCTCCCCAGCCGCTCTCCTCCTCCCCGGTCTGGGGCTTTTGATGCTCAGATGCCATGTGGAGGTTGTCAGACTAGCTCCACGTCTAACGATGCTTCTCAAGGCTACAGCATCACACACCCTAAGACAGAATTGGCAGCGACAGATAAGACGAAGGAACAATGTTAAAAAAAAAAAAGAAAACAAGAAGAGCGAGATCAGATAAAGTATATGGAGGGGCAGACGAAACAAGTGGGCAATCCTTCCGAAGGCAAACAATGATTCCTATTGGGTAAATCGCTTTTACCGCAGTACTCTCCGCCTTCTTATTTGGATTATAAACACTATAGAATTGATATGTAGCTGTAACCTACCTAGACGTAGATATATGTTTTGAATGGGAAACATAACTAATATACGCTATCAACAGAGAATACTGCTAAGAGCTATCATTATATCTCTAGGGGAGGAATTTACAAAGAGGTAAAGAGAGCCCTTGCAGATGATTTTCTGCCAGCAATAATAGCTCTGGAGCCAATGGGAATTAAATCATGCGTGGCCATTGTGGCCCACCGTAACGGCCCCAGGGCGGGGATTCGATATTAACTGTTCCGACTTTCAACAACTTGTCTGAATACCATTCTCGCGTACATTTTCTTTTTAACAACATACTTCTTCCTCTACACCGAGAACGAATACAACAACAAATATGGCGACCGAAGCTCCACCAGCCGTTTCTTTGGCGGACCCCAGTGTCAAGCCTCAAGAGATCTCCTTCACCTTGCCCAAAGCTTTGCATACAACAGCACATGTTCACTTGAACTTTTTGGGCCATTGTGCCATGATATTTCTAGCTACCTCATCGCCAGGTGATTCGGGCGGCTCTATCAAACCAATGGGAAGCTTCGTCTATGCGATGCCTGATGTAAGTACCTAGTTTGGAATTCTTTGTCATTTTTCAAGGAAAGGCATCGTCATTTTCTCATACCATATTACATGGACAAGGGATTGTTTGCATAGCTTCAGAATAGCTCTTCCATGTTCAGTTCCAAGTGGAATATGCTGCAATCTGCCGCGCACCACCCATCTTCAAGCTCCAATCAGACAGGAGACCTGTCGCGCTAAAAGGATTTCCCGCATCTAATAATTGGAATTTCCTTGTCTTTTTTTCCCAATACAACTATTTGCGTTTTCAAGACATAGCTGACATTTATATAGCGCACTTCATCCAAGTCGACAATATCAACAACGCTCTACACATCACCATCTAGCATTGAATACACAGACCGTATAGCCAAGATCCTGGCTCGACGGTTCTCTATCCCGGTCTACGTTGGCTGTAGTATTGACCCACATGGGATGGGGTTGGAAGTTGCGGAGGAAATGGAAGGGCTGACCAAGATCGTCAACGTGATCATGGAGAAATGGGAAGAGCACAAGCAGGAGATGGCTGAAAATGCTAAATAAACGTATGTTGAACGAAATATGCAGCTTTGTTTCAATCATCCATTGGTCTAAAATCAGATACGTAATTGGAACCATTACTCTTTCGCCTGGTTTTTCGCCTGGTTTTGATCGAATTTTTCCTCCTTTTCTTTCTTACACAGGTACTCTTCTTACTATACCCTGATTGTCTGCTGCCTGGAAGGATTAGTGGTATCCGAATGAGCATAGCATGACCTTTTCACACTGACCGGTAATGCGAGAACAGCCTCCCCAACCAACTTGAACACAGCCCAACTTTCTACTGATCTCAATCCCAACCAACCAAGACACCAAAATTAGCCTTAGCAATAGCCCCCTGCAGAAAGGTACCATAGAACCCTCTGGAATTGGTCGTCTACTCGTCAGCACGGAAACTCAAGGACAAAACCAAGTTCACAAAGCCGAGACAAAGCAACCTTTTACAGCGAACACTGACTGCAATTCAGCGCCTACAACGCCTGCTACGCGGACTCCGGCGCTCCTCGACGCCACAAACTGGAGCGAGTCATGCACCAGGGACAGCTAGGGTACGATCGTCGGAGCAAACAACCTCGCCATGTACGACACGCTATTTAGGCAGCTAACCAGTAGCTCATGCTATGTCGCTACACCCGTTGGAGCAAAGGGCTAGTTCTTGAGCCGCCGTGTCCGCGTTGTAGAAGGCATGGATGAATACCCTGGATACACAATTTTTTATTCTACCTTTGGTGGGCGTGCTTTGATTTCTTGCCGGTAATTGTAAGTATGTGAGCGAGGCCTATGCGAGGGTATTATCAATGACCTTGCTACAGACTCCGAGAACCCACTATTAGGTCCCGATATTGCGTCAGTTCGGCTCGGCAAAGCCGAATCCTCATCCGAAGATAAGCGTGCAGAAAAGCTTTTTATGGGCTAATCGTGGGAGTGGTTCTCGTAGCACATGCAGCGTGGTTTGATTCACTGAGGAAGGCACCGGGGTATGTACGATGCCAGCGTATCCTCGGGGGCCGATCGGAGTTCATACAATATTGCGAGCGACAAGTGTCACGGCCAACGTGTTGATGTCATTGTTCGGGGATATACCACTTTCCGGATTTGGATGGTATGTTCCGACAAGCATAAGCAATCAAAGAAATCAGATTGATTCGTCGAATCTAAGACATAATATAGCCAAGCTTTAATTGACGCATGTGAGACCTTACGTGCCCCTTGCTTCCAGGATACTATGTATCTATGTTGTGCTTATCACAGATATCGGGGTTGCATCCTGTTGTGGACATAGATCCTTTAAACTCCGCACTAGCATATGAACACTTGCATAGCCTCATATTTGACTCCTAACATGTCCATGACTAAACCCACAATGAACGAAGAACCTTAAAAAAAATCAAATCCTTTCCTAGGAAAAAAAATTCCACCATCTACTCGGTAAACAACCCGAAACGTCTCAGATCTTTAATGTAAACCCCCCCCCCCGTTTGATCTGAGACACAGCCGGGCCGGGGACTAGCACACGGAAGACATCGGGAGTCTCAGGTTGACAACTGGTGACAGTTGTCACGCAGAGCAAATCGGAATGACTCGGTTAACGGGTGTTTCATCCCGATCGTTGTCCCGCTGTGGGGCGTTGACCCATGAGCAGAACAATTGAATTGTTATCACACTATGTGTTTTACCGATGTACTCCGTAGATTGAATTATATTGTCCATATTGTATGTATGCCGTTACCGAATTGAGGTGGGCCTAACCTGGTTTATTCCTGACAGAGATCCATGACTGCATTAGTTGAAAGTGGGGGGAAGAGAAGATCACGCTTAGGGCGCCTAGGTATATTACCCTTTCTCCGACTCGGCCAAGCTGCGCGTCTGTTCCCGTATATGGACTACCGATATCAACACATTTGTGAGCTCAGAAGTCAATTACCGCGATATGTATATACAATATAAAATTAGAAATGAGGGCGGCAATTGATAGTCGCCACATGGAAGTGTTCCAATTGGAGCCCTCCCAAATGAGAGGATACCAAATCAAGAGGCTGCATATGGCAGTGGAGGAAGTCCGGTACACCGCAAGTTCAGACACCTGCTAGCTTGAAACTAGGCATCAACCAACTCCCGTATTTCTGCATGCATTCATTGGGTATATATGACAGGTCCATGCTTTACACGTGCCACTGCTGAACCCCTGCATACTAGATGGAGAATAGTTCCGGCACGAACCGAGTAAACTGTCTTTCCGTTAGGGTTAAGCGTTTAGCTGCAGGCACACGGACCTCCTGTATCCAAGGATTGGAACATGTCGGTCTTTGCCGAGTTGGGAATGATAGGTTCCGAGGTGCCTTGGTTTTAATTTGACAACATTCAATTTAAGTTCATCGGCAAAAGAAATTACAGTCACGAGGGATGTGTTTGGGTTTCAGAGCGAGTTCCTAACTCCTAATCTCTAACCGAGCGGGGAAAAGGAGGCTCGATGGCGACATTGGGGGCGGAGGACATCTGGATTGATTCTACAAGGTCTAAATGTCGCCGGAAACTTGACAGGGGGGTTTATCTTTTTTATGTTTTTATTTCTCGCTTGATGATCCGACCGGAGAAGTTCCGAAAATACTCCCGGGAGCTGGCAAAGGTTAACAAAAAAAACTAAGCGGCTGAGGCTGTCTGTGCCCCAAGATCCTTCCTTTTTTGGTGTTTTTTCCTTTCTTTTTTTGTTTTATTTCCCTGCACAGCATTTACAGTCCACTATACTCCGTACTCCATATCCAGTAAAATTTAAGCATGGAATAAAGCACCAGTGGTATTTCATTGGAGACATTCTCCGTCAGTGCTCGGCACCAAACCTAGATGGGATGGAACCCCGGAGCTTGTATTGTAATCAAAGAGATGGCTTGGCAAGGTAAGTTGGATAGGAGTACGAATAGGAGTACGGATAGGAGTACGGAGTACGAAGTACTCCGTCCTCTGTATATGTTGCATATACATATGTAGCAAAGGATATAGATATAAAGCATCCATGGGAATAGGTTAAAGCTCGGGACCTCGGGAAAGAGTGCAAAAAGAAAAAAGTCAAAACGCCAAAGGAAAAAAAAAAGGTCACGAAATCCGGGCCAACGCATCCGATTCCATGTGGTCCCGGTGCACTTCCGAAGTCGATCATCAGGGCTTGTGCAGAGGGGCGAGATCTTCGTGGACCACGTATCCTCTTTTCCTTCCCTGTTTTCTTCTGGATAATTACTTCCTATTAACAGATTAGCCAAGTGGGACTACTTCTTTATATCCAAGTATCCAACACTACTGCCGATCTCGGGCTCAATTTCATTGTAATATCGGTTTAAATAAATGTACATATGCACTATTGTCCGTAGAGGGAAACGTAGTATCTCGGGTCCGATCCGTTGAAGATTCCTTAAATCGCAGATGTTGGAGAATTTCTACGGGACACTGCTAGAGTTAGGTAGATCGTAATACTCTTCGTCGATCTATAGTTCGCTTTTTTTTTTACTCTTTTTTTTTTTTTTTTCTTTTCCCTTTTCCTCTTTTCACCCTCTTTTTCCCTTAAAGGTTGATTTTACATTCCCCAATCTCCCCTTTCTTCACCCGGATTCTTTGATCTTCATCTTTCCCAACCTCGGCATTTGCGTACACGATCACCCCGACCTTTTAGGCTTATTTCTTTTTTTGTGTTCTATTTTATTCCTATTTCACCTTTCTACATCTCAACAATGGCTTCGCAGTCTCTATTCGAATAACACAAGGGAAATCGAAATCTTGAATGCGCCTTGGGACTGTGGCGATAGCCCTTATCTAAAGTCACCTCTAAGATTCTTACCCCGACTCTGCCTTGAATTTGTTTCCCTCATATTTGTTCTATTTACTGGAATACATCCAACATGCAGCCCTCCCCTTTTCGTGGTAATCAAGGCTACGAACTGCCACCCGTGCAGTCGGTGACGTCGGGCGCATTCCCGGCTCCCGCGCTGCTTTCCGCTCCGCCGAGCAGACCTGACAGCGGGATGCGAATGTCTCATTTACTGCAGCCTATGCCCTCGGCTGTACCTGCGACATCACCGTACCAGCGCTTTTATGACTCCGCCTCTGGGTCACCGGGTGAGACGGCGCTTCCCGATGCCCCACCAATGAGCTCAGTCCCAGGTCTCTACCAACCCAATCCCGGGCATGGGCAACAGACCGCCGCGCAATTACAGCAGAAGCGCGCGTATCGCCAGCGTAGAAAGGACCCTAGCTGCGATGCTTGTCGCGAACGCAAGGTCAAATGCGACGCATCGGAGTCGTCCAGTTGCACCGAATGTAACAATCGCAGGGTTCGCTGTCAGTTTACCAAAGAGACGAACCGCCGCATGTCGTCTATCAAACAAGTCCAGGATTTGGAGAAGCAGTTGCAGAGTACAAAACAGCAATTACAACATTTGCAGACGGGCATGATGCGGCCGGATCGCATGGCCGATGATGATGAAGGCGTCTCGCAGCCAATGATCAAGTTGCCTGAGATCGAATATCGACCTGTGCGCCGTTCGAAGGCCCCTATCCCACAGGATTTCTCCGATGTGCGGTCTAATCTCCGCCATTACGGTCGTGGCATCTTGAAGGTGCCCACTCCGTACCGCCAACAGGGTGCAGAGTCATTGGTGACTAGAAATTCGCCGGAGCTGCCGCCGAAGGATCTAGCAGATCATCTACTGGCCCAGTATTTCGGTTGCATTCACTCGGTGCTTCCGATACTTCATTGGCCCATATTCATTACAGAGTATGAAAAGGTTTATCGGTCGGGGTCGTTGTTAGGTGTCTCGACTGAATGGGCGGCTGTGCTGTTTGGTGTATTTGCCTGCGGTGCGATCCACACGAACGAGCCGAATCGGGAAGAAGAAAGCAAGAAATACGTTCGCACATCCTGTGGGATTATTGATGTTTGGCACGACAACTTCAACTTGGATCGGGCTCGTGCGGCGCTGCTAGCAAGTATTTTTCTCTACGAGGTCAATTCAAAGTCGGCTAGTTGGGTGTGGATTGGCTCGGCAGTACGTGTGGCTCAAGAGATTGGGCTGCACATCGACTCTGGACCGTGGCCTGCAGTCGAAGGGGAAATGCGGAAGCGTGTTTGGTGGGGGTTATACGCCTGGGATAGATTACTCGCGCTTGAAATGGGGAAGCCGGTGTTAATCAACGACCAAGATTGCGATATCGATCTCCCATGTCCCGTGGACGAGCATTACATCACAGAAGGAGGCAACATTCCAGACAGTCAGCAAACTACGCCCTTGCTAGCTACGATCCACGTCGTCCGGTCCATCGGCCAACTCACACGCACCCTGCGCGCAGCAACCATCAGCCCCGCCACCCTGGAGACCTTCGAACTCCACTTCAACACCTGCCTCGCAACATTCCCCTCCCAGTTCCACCCGAAAACCGACCAAGATCTCGACCCCCGCTCCCTCGCCCCGGTAATCTACCTTCAAAACGCCCGCCTGCTCCTCCACCGCCACAACATCTCCCCCTTCTGTCCCGATATCGTCCGCGCTTCAGCGATGGACTACTGCGTCTCCACAGCCCTTGACACCGCCAATATTCTCGCCCGCTGCATGCGCAACTACCCAACAAACCCAGGACCCCAATGCACCAACGATCCCCGCTCCCACTTCGCCTCTAGCGCGGGCTCCCTCCTCTGCACACACATCTGGCGCTGTACACTCCTCCTCCTCTTCCGCGGCGAGTATGCCGGCGCTCTAGCCTGCGTACAAGCACTCTCATCAATCGGTGATGTGCGCACCGTCAATGCAGCCTGCGGGCGATACCTCGCCTTCTTCCTACGACGTCTCCTCGTCCGTATCCGCCCGTCCGAGGGCCACATCCCCGATCTCGACCGCGACGAAGAAATGATGGCGTATGTTTCGGGCGATATGCAAGGGACCACCGACGGTAGCTGGGTATGGCACGGTTCCGAGACGGGATCTCAATTGGAAGGAATGGGGAGGAGTGTCTCGGGGCCGACATCCCCTCACCATCGGACGGAGATGGAAATGGATGTTGAGTGGGAGGGGTGGGAGTGGATTGAGAAGACCGTGCAAGATCTCTTTACCGAGCAGCATCAACAACAACAGCAGCAGATGACTTATGGACGGGATGCCCCGATGGAACAGCCGAAACTGGAGACATCTTCTTCTACTCTTGCGCCGGAATCGGCTTCTGATACAGACAGACGGTCGAGTTCGGCACATTCACGCATGACGATTGCTAGCATTATTTGAAGCGGTGTGTATATTCTTTTTTTTCTTTTTTCCCCTTTTGCTTGTCTCTTGTTTCATTGCATCAAGCACACGCCGGATTTCATATGCGATGTTTATTTTCTCTCCGTTTTATGCCTTCAATGCCTCCAACGCCTTCGCCTACGTCACCAACCATCGCATCCATGGATATCACTGCATAGCTCCATCCGGGGTGTATGTGTATAGTTCTAGACCGGGTCTAGAGCTCCAAGTTTTTATATCTTCCTTGCAAATATTGCATTGCCGATACCCATGCCCAAGTACTTGTTTATAGCCTTGTTATTTTATTCTGTATATATTTACAAACATATCTTATTCCGAATGTTTCATCTTGCATTTGTTTCTGTGTCTTTACTAAACCGCATGAAACAAAAATAGTCCACCGCTTATGCGACCTACGTCTTTCTTGGCAGTCATTTTCAAAGTCATTTTAGATGTCTTTGTAGACATCTTTTTCTCTGGGTATTTTCCTACCTATGCGTATTGTAGCTACAATATAGGTGAACCCCGTTTAGAATACGCAGGCCGACATTTCTATGTTATAACCTTTGACTGGGCCTCAACATATTGACCAAGCTTGAGTTAACTAAGTCTACTTTCCAATGACTGGATGTTTGTCTTGATAATTGGATTCAACACTATCTTGACAAGAAAGCTATATACCCAATCACCAAGCCATTTATTTTTCGAATTTTTGTCTTTTTTTTTCTTCACTTCTCCCGTTTTCTTCCTCCGCCTCTTCACCTCTTCACCTCTTCACTTATCCAAATCCGAACCCCCTGAAATCTCACCAATCATCCCCATTGAACAGACTTAAATCAAAGTCCCTTCAACAGGGTAAAAGGTACCATTCTGAATAGATCCAGCGTGGTGGCGGGCAGCAAGACCGTAAGCAAACTGGTACCTAGAGACAAACAAAAGTTAGCAATCTCGACACTGTAGTAGGATCAAGAGCACATATCAACTTACTTATCAAGGAAAGGCAGAACCTCAGTGAGACCAGGAGTTCCCCTCCAATCACGCATAAGATCACAGACAATACCAAACAGACCCATGAGCGTAACACCAGCCTTCTCCATACGACGATTCGCATCCTCGGCAAGTTTAACATCGAAAGTGCCACTCGCTTCGGTGTTGGCGAAGACTTCGTAGCCGGCATCAATAAGAGACAAAGCGAGGAAGGAGGTGCCTGTTTTAAATATCAGTATTTGTGTTTCATGTTGCTTTCTTTTTTCGTTCTCCTCCCAGGAATAAGCATCTCCACTTACAAACTTCGGTGACAATACCAGCCATAATCAACTGCTTCTTGCCAGTAGCCTTAACCGCAGCGCGGAAGTCCGCATTATCCCAAGCATTGACCTCACCCTGACGACGGACGAAGGTCGCGTTGGGGTGCATGTCAATGATCTCCTTGAGCAGGAGACCGTTGGGACCTGCGTCCGAGGAGCTGGTCAGGACAGTTGGCAGGTTGAAGACGTTACCGAGGGCAGCGTGACCGAGGATGTTGTTGCGGAAGTCGTTTGTGTTGTAATCACGCACGAGTTGGGCAAGACCGACTTGGTGGTCGACGACCAGGAGGGCCTGGGGTTGTTCTTGTTAGATTGGGAACTTCTTCTTCTCTGGATAGGAATAGCATTTGTTGTTCTGGGGGAGGTAAACTCACAGCGTTGTCCTTGTCCAGTCTGTTCCATGCTTGCGCAGGAATGGAAGCTGCGAGAAGCAGGGCTGCTTTGATTCCGGCGGAGAAGTACATATTGACTATGGGCTTTTGGTAGATGGAGAAGAAGAGGAACTGTGCTTGTCTGAGGTGTTCTGGATGATCTCCTAGAGCTGGGGATGAGCTTCCTTTTATACCTCGAGGTCGAGGGTGGCGCTCTTGGATGGGCTGAAGGTCGTGATTCCTCTCGTGGGTCTCATAATTATGACAAAGTGCTCGCGAAGATCCCGTTCTGCTTACGTCGTTTTTTATTGCCTCTTTTCCCGTGCTATCCGTGATGGACTTTGTCTGCTGTCAGTGCTTAAGGTATCCATGAATATCTTGGCGTACAGAAACGGTTAGACTACTATACGGGGAACCCGAGGGAATGGTCACATTGCACATTTGTGATATTATGAGATCGTGACAGAGCATTAGAGACTTCATTTTTCGCCCCCTTTGTCCCGATCATACAGGTTAGCGTGCAGTGGTTTTAATCCGGTGTGATGGTACAGATCAAGTTCAGGCATTGCTTGCAAAGTTTGGGATTCGTTTGAAATCAAAACGCGGTTTAATCCAGTACAACAACTTTTTTTTTTTTAATTTCGAACAATAGCTTTTTAATTTAGGCTCGCAACTACAGCCTTAGTTAAGATTCACTTATTGAGTCAATATGAATGGGAAGGAGTACCCTAAAACAGAGACCCCGGGAGACTACGCGTGGATACTAGGGTTCTACCACTAAGGGTCTGGGTATGGTCGGTATATTCAAGCTGGTCTCACTTTACACCATTCGAAAACTGCTTAGTTCTGTTAATTTATTTTAGAATTGAAAGCATAGCTTATCAAGATTGCGGATTGTGGGGCGAACCTTCTAGATTGAAGATTGTTGAACGGTTAGATGACACGCCGAATTGCAGGCTAGCGCAATCAGATGCATTTATGTTGTATTGCAAAGATCAAGTTTGCACGATGAATCACCACAAAATCCCCCCAAGTAGCTCGAAAACCAAAGCGTTTTCAGGGCCCAGCAGATTCACTGTTGAGAACTCGAAATTAACTGGAAATTGGATTAGGGACTCTCGGTCCAAGCCGTCGGCTCGGCGGTCCATAGAAAGAAAAAACCGCTAAGCCTGCAGGATCGTTTCAGTGTTATTTGGCGTTATTTGGCGTTATTTGGTGTCTTTACAAATACACTATAAGCTGCCTGTCAGCACATGTCAGCACTACGGCTGAGCTAAATATGCACACATTATCCAAATCAAGCCTAGCTATTGAACTAGTCTATTTTTTTACATGGATCATACATATCCTTTGGTTGGGGTCCCAAAGTCCTGATTGAACCATCTCGCCGTCAGAACAGCTGCAAAGTCCTGCAGACACCACCAAGACATCAGGCTTGTAAAATTATATCTCCACATGTCTCACTCCCACCTAATGTCAAGCCTTAACATAGCCATTATGGAGAGCTTTTGTCTTGTGGCGACTGGAATTTTGTTAGGATGCGTAATCGTGGGACCCTGTTTGTGATTTAGCTCCACCTCTTTTCCTTTCCTCTCTTTCCCCCTGGTCAGTCTAGTCATATAATGTATTGAGGGTATAACGCGTGGACCTCCCTGTAGAGAATGAAATTAGGTCGGTTTTCCACTTGGTCCTCCGCTTGTCACCTCTGTTCCTAACAATACAAAGAAGAACGCAAAAGTAGTATGGTTCTGTTAGTTATCAGTTCTAACTGAGATTAGGAGGATAAAAACAAGCAGGGTGATTCTTACCGAGATAACTTTTATCTAGTTATTTATTTATTTATTAACATGTTGGAGTAGGAATTGTCAGGGTGACATGATTGGTTAACTGGAAGAGATATGTCAAACAAACCTTGGCGGTAGGCGTGGCCATCATTTTGAAAATGACAAGCTTAATTGTTTCCTCGTAATTATTACTCATTGTCACAGGTTCTGCCTGTATCGATGGTGCTCTGAACACGCAGTTTACAAAATAATGAGATAAAAACAGCCAAAACTGCGACGCTCCAGGTATTTCCTGGTTAGTACTAAAGACCTTTCCCGGGTGGTTAAGCCTCGCAACTTACTGCACTGTATGCAAATGTCAAGTAACCCAAATTCGTATTAATGAAAGTATGATAGACCAAATTGAATGTGCCTATTTCGATTAGAACAGTAACTTACTCGGTGACTGCTAGTAGTCGCATTGCTGCCCTTTGTCGACAAGAAAGGGAAAGATCAAAATGAGGAAGGTGCCTCGAAGCACTGTGTTGATTGCTGTTAATGTACTATTCTATGAGGGAGACAAATTGAACGTGGCGATCGAGTGCATTAATAACAGCGAAGGGACAAACTCCGTGGCGGCGGCCACCGCTGCTAACTCGACGATGAGCAGCACTAAACGTTGGCCCTTGACTGAGCGCGAGAGTCGGCTGCAGCAGATATTTCCGCCGGTGCTTGCTTTTCTACAGAATGCCATAGACTCTAATAACAACCTTTTCACTGCAGATGGTGACTCAATCTCTGCCATGCAGCTGTTAAATCCCGCACGGAGGGTGGATCCAACCTCGACTACCATGGATTTTCTTCTTCATAATATAATCCCGATCTTTGGTGAGAACTTTCAGTCCCACCTAGAAGATATTAGCACGGGCAGCTCAGATGCCATCGACGATATAGTTCTATTCAGATTAACTCCCATCCAATCCATGCTCTTCTCTTCTGTCGTTCCTACTAAAAAGACTATTCAACCAACCCTTTTTGGTGCGAGTCGAGAAGAGAGTCGATTAAGGAGTGGCATCAAATGGTGCATGGCTTATTGTCGGAGAGAACGGTGGATTACTAATAAACTGTGACTGCGATGTCGAAGGGTCTATCGGATTTTTATCCCAGCATTAAGACGGAAGAAATTTCTGATATGGCGGAACAGTCCCGGGCGAGCTTGAACCTGAAAATTGGCTCTAAATTCTCCTATCTTATTCACATTCTTGGAGAAGACATCCACACGCTCTTGATCGCTTATCAAAATGTATAAGGCACCAGCCGAGGTGCTACCGTTTGAAGTTTGTCCTACTGACTACACGTATTAGGAAGCCCTACATGGACAGAACACATTTGGAGATGGTGAGTTCAGAAATTCATGATGGACGAGGCCACTACAGCTCACTTACATGGCTAAGCAAACTTGACGTGGGACTCCCAGCCACAGAATATCTTACAGATAGCTTTGCTACATTATTGGAGCAAGATGTTCACTGACCAAGGTGTCAACAATCTTCACTGAGGGCAATGGTAGAGCAGCTGGTTGGCTAGCATGGTATCGTCTCCTCGGGGATGGTGGGCTGTTTTACGACCCTATGGCCCTGCGCAATTGGAGGGAAGTCGGAGCTCGTCGGGGTCCGTGAACTAGTTCATTGCGTTAAGGACACTTGTCGCTGCCTTCCAGGAAATGGATTGCCCTATCTCAATCCCTGAATCCCCATCTTCCATCCAATTTGCTGATCATGACCAAAATGGGGATATTGTTAAACTACAGCGGATGCCATCAACAACTGGAGCGGCCGGATCCGGCCTTTTCGCTAGCGTCCTGGCATCTGAACGACATAATCGACGTTGGAGCCTATATGCCTCGGTTGGCTTTATTCAATGTGGTCATCAATCTCTGTCACGGATTCCTGCAAATGTCGGTTTAGTATGGCCGACAAATTCAAGAATGCCTCTCCAAGTCGTCTGATTCCTCACCTCGTCTTCACACCTTCCCACTTACAAGCATTTTCTTCTTTTAAAACGCTTGTCTACATCCACCCCATTCCTATGCATACTTCTCAGGTTACGAGATAGTGTTTCGCCCGGTCGGTTATCAAACCAGTTAATCCTAGGAAATATTGCCGTTACAGATGAACGTTAGACCTTGCTTTGAAATACATCGAAGAACTTCCTAGATTGAGGCTCTTGAACGTCATAGCTCGGGGCGGGCTATGTGACTTTGATGCATAAGTGGTCATAAACAATGCGATAATGCAAGGCAGAGTCAGACGCTATGATAAATTAACACAAGATCGGCATAATTCCGAAAAATGGAGTATCTAATCGAAGGAGAACCAATTATATTGCTGCATAAGCGATAAAGTGCCCGGGGGTGGAGGCTGAGAATACATCGGAGGCTGTGTTCCCCGGTTGCCCGAGGTTGTTCTAATCGGGCTATACAATTCGCATCCTGCCTCAGTTCCTGGTTGTAAGATATATTTAAGTCCCTATCTCAAATATCCTTTTTTGTAGTGTTCATTATCACACTCTAGCACAGAAACATCTCCAATAAACATTCCCAAGTGCTATACTTGCCAGAACTATTTTCACTATATCTCACGGTAAATCTTGACCTCTAAGAATATTGTGGAATCCCCCTGACAGATTGTTAGTCCATTCAATTCGCTCAGGTCCCAAAATTGAAAGATGTTTCTCAATCTGTTTCGGTCGAAAGAAGCTAGGAGAAGAAAGGAAGAAGAGAAACGAGTTGTGAAGCAACAACAGGAAGACCGAAAGCGCCAGCAAGCGGCTGTCGCTGCGTCCAAACCCACCTACGTTCCGTACGATACCCCTTCCTCCATATCTACCCCGTCCACTACCTGGGGTGGTGGCAACTATGCCGATGCTGGCAGTAGCAATTACGATTCCGGAGCTGGGAATAGCACTCATCACCATTCCAGTGGCGGGGGTGGAGGCCATCATTCTGGTGGTGGTGGTGACAGCAGCTGTTATTCAGGCGGTGGAGGTTATTCAGGTGGTAGCAGCGGCGATTCAGGCGGTGGAAGTAGCAGCAGCGGAGATTCAGGAGGCAGCTCTGGAGGTGGCTGCTAAATTACTGCGTAACTATTGGTACAGGTATGAGTAGCAGCCTGGAGACCTTTGGCGGACAAGGGATAGTCAATACACTCAACTGGATATAAACATCGAAGCAATCTTTCCTATGACATTGTATATTGATAGGAGTCTGGCTACGTAAAAATGTATGGTATAGCATATCACATCATCAGAGAAAAGGTTTGCGCTCTTCTGCTAGAGTTGGCTGCCGCTACAGCTATGCTGGATGAGGTTCACGATACTCCTCACACTCTCCTCTCTGAATAGCAATATTGTTGGGGTCTCCCATTGGTCATATAACCTGGCCTCTATAGTAGTAGACTACTTTCCCTTTCCTCCTATGTTTAACTTCATGCAACTACGCAATACACTGCATTGTGCCTTTATGATCTCATTTACTAGATAGGTCTTACCAAATATCTACACTTAGAATACTCAATATTGTCGCCGAGACATCCATCTTTCGATAGATCAAAGACATACAGAACCACGGCGAACAGAGAATCTCTAACAATAAAAAAAGGACGGACAGAAACAGTCATTTACGGACAGTTCATGATTTGCGTAAGGCAATTGAGCAGCAGAAAATGGGAGAAGCCGGAAACAATAATAAAAGTCGAACAAAGGTAGCTAGACAACATTGAAGGACAAACTGATCACTTGAAGCATCACTCTTCAAGCGGAGGTTCCCTTCCATCTTTCTCAACTATGACAACCCCCGATGATATGACAGCATGATGGACCCCATTTTCATCTCGGTAGCGCCGGTCGTAGTCTGGAGGGTATTTTGCGTCGATTTCTTCCCACGACTTTTTTACTTCGAGGGATACCTTCCAATCTATCATCCAAGTTGCAGGCCACAGAATCATCACAACCCTTCTCCCTTCGAGAAACTCATTGTATACACCGGGGGCATTGAAAGTGGATGCGTCCCATCTGTTTATACTGTATGGGTTGCGGATGGGCATTTGGTAGGGGGCTACCTGGTTGGCATTCTCATCGAATTGGAAGCCAGCTTTTTGAAGAGAAAAGCGAACCGCCATCTCAGACGCGTTCTTGTAGCACTTTCGTATTCCCCGATAGCGGCTTCTGGTCTGATCCTGACTCAACTTTCTTGGAGACAAAATGGGTGAAATCAGGCTGGAATCATCAAGAATGTTGGAGGTGAATTGATCAATGCATCTCTCCCGAAGGTTGTAGGCTCGGGTCCCTGGTGTGATATCTTTTGCATTCAAAGGAGTATCATAGTCGGTATACGGCTTGTATCTGTTCAAGAGTCTGATTGTCGATGCACGCCAATGGTGGGCACCAGCCGCAGATACTAAGATGTGAACATTTGAGTAAGATGGGGTCCTCATTATACAATAGGTAGCGTAGGCCACAAGATATACCTTTGAGACCCTTTTGAAAGAGCTTATTGAGCTCTATACCGTACGGAGGTGGTAGATCGCTTCCACTACCATCCCAGCTTTCCCCAAGGTCAATGTAAAAGAAAGGGTTTCGGACAACACTTTCAAAAACATTCTTCAAGACTGTTGCTGTGAGGAGTAGGTGAAAGCGATCCAAATAAGCAAGTGGTGAAAATGAGGCTACCAGTGAGTCCCAGTCGTTATATAGACACCAGTCACCCAGGTAATCGATGATGGCTTGTTTGTCTTTTGCAGTCATTTTTGCCTCGGTCTCATCTGGGTCATTATCTATATAGTTATAGGTCCATTGGAACATGTCTCGATCCAGACAAGTAGCCTCCCAGCTAAGTGCCTGTGGATCGATACCTAACCACTTACTACCTGGGCTATAGTGGTCCGGTGGGGGCGATCTAGTTGGCGTTGCTTGTGGGTGTGGCATAGGCTGTTCATTATTTTCCTTCACTGCTTTTCTCACTCGTTCTTCAATGTCTAATTCCCATTGTGTGGCTTCCCCGCGCTTTGTAGCAGAGCCTGGATCGTTTACTTGAGGGCGGCATCGTCTCTAAACAGAATATTCCAGTCAGTAAGATTCGACATGCGACTAAAGAAATGATCAATAGGCCAAAAGAATAATCATGGGATGGCATCGAAAAGTACCTTTGAAGGACCAGCCTCGCTGTCTGTTTTAGGCGGCCGATCTGCAATAGCTGTAGGCTGAGCTAGAGTGGCTGGGTCGGTAATGGTGTCACCCTGTTGCTTTTGGTACGGTCAATATGTATACTTCGAGGCTATACTGCGTCTAGGCAGTAAATTGATATTTTGCATCCTTACCCCATCATCATCCTGCTGCACTAAGCTTTGTGCCTTGACACTGCCGGCTGCCTTTTTCCCTGCCATTTTGCTGTGTGGAGGGAGCTAGTTCACCGTACACGAAACAAGGTAAATTAATGAAGGAACGAGTTTTCACAGCGGGACTAGGGAGGGGCACCCGATCGTTTATGTATTTGGGACGAGCTTGAATTTGAGGGACGCTACGACAGGACGGTTTGATTTTCCATCAAAGCAAAATCTCCAGTGGGCTTTCTTTGTGGCCACTTTCATTGGCACCTTGCTGCGCAGTCTAGGTCGTTCGCCAAGACTCAAAATGTCAAAGAAACTTGAAACCCGAGACAACGGCCTCACAAGACCGCAAAACCCACTACCCAGCGATAGACGAGCTGGCTGTGTCTGAGATGTTTGAGCACTCTTACGAGCCGCCCCGATTTCCGACAAAGAAAGGCTATTCCTGCTAGTCACCCGAACTTTTGTCAAAGAAAGTCCAAGCAGTTTGGCTGTCCACCTTTCGCTATTTTGAGCACCCTGCGAATAATTCTGGTATTGATAGACGATGGCTCCTCCACGTTGTCGTACACCGACTACGGGCGACTGCATAACCTTGAAAGTATGCCACGATTGCGAAGGCGGCAAAAAGAGCATACTTTGTGCAAGAGATTTTTCTATATATAACATTTGATCATACTACTTTAGTTGACTTTTATACTTAAACAAGGAGTTACTATAGAGTAACTATCCACTTATAAAGTATCACTTGAATACTCTTATAAATGCAATTAAGTGCATTTAGAAAGTATACATATGGTAGGCAAGTTGATACAATTGTAGAGGTAAAAAGTCTGCATTCTCTACTTTGAATATAGTATTTGTAACAGTAACTACCTGGCAATATAAGCCAATGAGAGAGTTATGTCAATTGTGGGATACTTAGTCGCCCGTAACCGACCGGGTACGAGCTTCTCTAGCGGGATCGGATATATGGAAAGGATACTTATTAGAAGATGCCCCTCGAAAACAAAACCAACTACTCTGAAGTAAATGAAGGTCGGGCAGAAAGAAGCACCTCCCAAGTAAGCTTTACCATATCGCTTTAGAGTGGCTAGCACAATATATGGCTTTCATAACCTAGTATTGCTATCGCCCGAAATAAGCAAAAGCCATCGGCCTTTATCGGAATTTTAGCATTTTAAACGACAATTTTGGATACGATAGTCCCATTTCATGTTCAGATCTGATATGGAAAGTCGTTAAGATGATTGACAAAAACAAGAACCACTATTCTATGCGTACTTCAAATAAAAGTGTTTAGCGTTTTATACCTACGAGCCGTTCCAGGCAAGACATGTCTCGTCAGGAAGGTGCCTGTGTATACCGCCTGTTTCAGTCAAAGCTCCAAAATTTTGGCGTCCTGGAAATTCTACAAGAAATTAGGTATAATCTTTCTTATCTGGTTTCTTATGGATGTCGCCTCCAGAAACCTGCATATGTAGGTTTCTCCGCTTTGAAACCATACCTGTCGGAAGATCTCACTGGAGTTAGTCTCTCTGCAATCCGCGGTATCTTAAATAGCAGGTCCGATACTTTCCAGGTTATAATCACCCTAGTTTTCCTGTGCGAATCGAAAGCTATTTCTATATTGACTAGTTCCGCTCGCAAGTTGTCGTCCCCTCCCGAGTTGTAAATCACACGTTCATTTCCTACGGCCATGACTTGTGACCGGGATATCATCGTTGGAATTGACTTCGGTACTACTGCCTCAGGTGCGTCATTCTTCCACAATCTCTCAAGCTCGATGCGTATTTTTCTTGTATTGAAATCGTTGACTCAGAACACTCAGGCATTGCTCTCTTCATACCTCCATATGGCAGAGCAGGAAACGTCTTCAATGATGTTGAGACTTTCCAGAGCTGGGAAGGCTCATTTACCAGAAATGATCTAGTCAAAGCTCCGAGCGTTCTGACGTACAGCAGGGAGAGCTCAAGTCTGCCCATACCTCCTTGGGGGGGCCCAATTCTAGCACAGCACATGGAATCCATCTCCTGGTTCAAGCTCCTGCTGGACGGAGAACTAGATACTAAGAATTTGATCCATGAAGCCCAAGGGTGGGCGAATTCTAGGGGAATTCTTCATATTCCTGAGGGAATGACTGCGCTTCAAGTCATTGCTGACTTTCTGACCTGTCTTCATCGCGTTTTATGGCAAAGGTTAGGGGTATTAGTGAATGCATCAGGTGGAAAGTTGGATACCACAACTATCCAGTTTTGGTTCACAGTCCCTGCTTCCTGGTCTGACACGACCAGAGCGCTGATGCGAGAGGCAATCAGCAACGCCAGCTTTGGCACGAGACATGGAGATCAAGTTCATTTGCTCACCGAGCCGCAGGCCGCTATGACATTTGCTCTGGCAGCAGTATCCTCATTCACGGTATGTACCATCATCTTATCAACTAAACCCATATCGCTCTAATGCTGAGCTTGATCAAAATTTGGCCCGAAGACCGGAGATGGAGTGATTATCTGCGACTGCGGTGGCGGAACAGTTGTGAGTCTTCCAAATCCCTTCCATTCTAGTCCATTTCTAATTCGCCGCGTGTAGGACCTTGCCAGTTATTATATCTCACATGATAACCCATTGATTTTTGATGAGCTGGCCCACAGCAATGGTACTTCGCCCTTAGGCACAGCTCAATCTGAACGCATAAACATTGTCAATGAAACTGACATTAACTAGGGGAACTGTGCGGATCCACTTTGATTGATAGGGAATTCTACCGGCTCATGTGTGAGAGGTTCGGTGATGCTTTCGAAAGCTTACCGTCGGGGCACATCAATCTATCCAGTGCTTTCATGGGTAGTTTCGAGAGAATCAAATGCAGATTTGGTCAGTCTAATGAAACAATCCACCATCTACGGTTAGAAATGTCCCCGCAAAATCCTTTAGATGCTAGGTGGTACGATAAAAGACGGAAATCCGTGCTAATATCAAAGTCAGTCCCCCAGTCCTGCTAGTTCACGATGATTGACCATTGACTTCGTTCATTAACTAGTGACGACCTTCGAATGTTATTTCACCCTGCTCTTGCGGGGATCGTCCAGGCGATTCAACGTCAGATTGAAGAGGCGAATGGCTCTGCCCGTGAAATCGTGGTTAACGTACGGCACTACAAAGGACAGCGGATTGGCCAAGATCTATGCTGACAGGCTCCAGAAGATTGTCCTTGTGGGGGGATTCTCTCTTTCGCCTTATGTCTACGAAAATATTCGGAAGATATTCGGAAGTGACTTTGTGATCCATAGGCCAGATGATGGGTTTGTGCTTACGATCATTTATTTATTATCATGTTAATTGCTAAACCACTTTGATAGGATAATGGCCGTGGCCCAAGGGGCGGTCTTATGGGGATCCGGCGCTTGCCGGCCTCGGACCAGAGTGGTTCGATGCCACTACGGATTTCAAGGGCCGATTTTGACAGATCAGTCATTGAAAAATGAAGCGGCTCTTTTTGCTGCGGTATCACATCTTACTTTCCAGGCTAGCCAGCTGTATTGGGTGATCAAAAAGGTGATATATTCCCGAATAACGAGGCTCGATGAAACTTCGAGTCGAGTCAGATGGAAACTCTTGTTTCTAATGCATCATTCGATCTACAGGGAGAACGGTACAATGCGAATTACGTTCATGAACAGAGTGGTGTTCTGCTGCATCGTCAAGGAGAGACTGCTATCAAGACAATCATCATTTGCTGTTCGGAAAGAGACCCTCCACCTACCAGCGTCAACGATACAGGTCTGTCATTTCATTTCTTTTATCTTGTCCTATATACTTATAATTTTCTTCAGGAACTGCGTCGATTGGTCGCCTGATTTGCGACATCTCCCGTGTCCATTTACCCAACTGCCTCCACTTTGAAGTGGACTGCCAGTTACACTATTTTGTGGAGTATCAGATCCGTGTTCAACTGGGCGAATGTGGTGGGCTATTACGCTTTGAAGTCACTTGTCAGGGGAAAGCACTCGGGAAAGGAGAGGTCAGAGTTGATTACTTCAGAAAAGCAGTCAAGAACTAAGAGAACAGCAACTCTTGAGAAACAGCTGGAACAGCTTGTCAATTTCTTACACAACGCCAACATTTGACTAGACTCACATTACGTTCGAAAATAGTGTCTCCAAATTGCGATATGGTACTTTGGTTTAGAAATGCCACGGGGTTAATTAACCGGAGCCAGCTTTAAAATATCACGTAGGTAAGAGATTATTATGATGGCATGTATTTATGGAACGTGATTGGGCCATTTTTATTGTAACATGAGTGTTGAGATACTTGGTGGGATGAAATTCCGGAAGACAATGGAGTCATTTGATTCTATAAGTCCCTGATAAATATCACACGCCCACCACTTCATCAATCCAGTAATTGAATAGTACCGACCACACACTTACCTCTCGGTTTTAACTGTCCTAAATTTAGCACAATTTACAATAGAGGCCCTGGAAGGCTTATGCACGCAAGAGCACCTGGACCTCCTGGACTCCATTAACCCGCTCCGATTATAAGGTATCGGCCACTATGTCTCACAAATAATCGTCTAGTGGGACGAGCCTTTAGTGAAAAGTTTGCTTCACGAAGCTATTTCTGGCATCTCGTTCCCAGTAAAGAGTAGTCTATATACTCGGTTCCCAACTGAATTGGTTCTCCAGAAGAAAATAACCCATAGGTCACATAGGCGATGATCTTCCAGACAAGGTGTAATCCAAACAACTGTATATCAATTGGGATCTAGCCATAGGGTGTGCACAAGGTGAATTGAATCCGAAGTATTGATGATGCTTGCTCCCAACTTAACCCACAAAAAGTTGCGAAGTGTCCATATACTATACCACAATATTTTTATAAAAGAAAGGAAAGGTCTTGATAAATTTTACTTCTCAACATGTTGGGCTTGAAATATCAGATCGATCGCTTCCTTCATTCACCACTGACATGATTGTTCTGCTACTATCATCCATTGACCGCCCTCTCAATTCACCACTTTCGCAATTTCTTAGACTAAAAGGACCTTTCAAACACTCGGATATCCAGAAAAGTGCTTCCATCGTGGAAGGGTTACATATTACGGTCACTCCGGCAGGTTTGCTACATGTATTAATCTTATATTTGCCATGCACTTCCCGAGGACTACTTAGCCGATGAAGAGTTATAAAGGCAGTGTATTCTTCCTTCTTGGGTTTTATCGTTTTTCAAACTCAATGGTACACATTATCCGCATGAACAAAAAATGGTTTTATTTGAGTAGATCTATGTCAAATGTGAAAACGCGGTCTCAAAGGCCGCCAGCAGAGGAGCGATATGGGATTCCTCGAAGATCAGCATAGGGCGCAACCGAACGGTTTGAACTCCGCAGCTCCCGATATTGATACCCAACTCGCGCATCTTCTTGAGTAGAGTGCTTGAGTCAGGCGTGTCAAATGCAATATATGTGCCCATGTTTTTTCCACGGAGACTCTGGATCCGGGTGGGATACTTGGCTGCCAAGGTAGCCAGTCTATTATAGAGAACTATGCCAACTTGAGCCTGTTGGAGAAAAGACAATGTTAGAAATAGGCTTTGATGGGATAGGAAGGGTGATGCCTACCGTTTTTTCGACCAACTTCTTGCTGAGAATCTCGTCAATGATGGCATTGCAGATGATGATTCGGGCAGCATCTCCCATCCATCTGATTAATATGGTCAGCTTATCTGATTTCTCACAATGATCAAGGGATTTTTGAATTTGGAATTTCTCACGTGTTGAATTGCCGATAGGCCTTATCGGGGCGAAGATTTTCATTGCTGAAGAAGTATCCAGCGGTTTGGGCCTTCTTAGAGAAGGTCACAATATCCACGGGAGAGGGGAGCGCCCAGTGCTCATGCGCCCAGAATTTGCCTGTTGCTCCGAAGCCCGTCTGGACCTCATCGACAATCAGGGTGATTCCATGTGCCTTGGTAATAGCCTGAAGCTTCTGGAAGAAGGCTGGCGAGGCATGATTGTCACCACCTTCGCTTTGAATGGGCTCAACAATAATACCAGCCACGGGACAGTGCCAGGAAGAAATGATGGTTTCAACCTCTCGCAGGCAACGCACCTCTTCTTGTGCGTTCTCTTGGATGTGGGCTTCGAGGGGATATTTGAGCTGGGGGAAAGTGGCCTGGGGCCACTTGAAAGCGGGAATGTCCATCTTATGTATGGGTTTGGAGCGGGTGGTAGACAAACTGCCAAAGCTGCGACCATGAAAGGAGTTGCGGAAGCTGAGAATAGCTAAATCGGGGGAACCAGGAGCCTGGTTTTTCATTGCTGTCGCCTGCTCATACTCGGTCCAAGGTTCGTCGCGTCGTTGTTGCCGACGATAGCCCATGAAAGCAGCCTTGAAGGCGAGATCATTGGCCTCGGACCCGGACTGCGCTGGGAACACTTGTGTGCATCCTGGAGGAGCTGCCCGCATCAGGCCTTCGCGCAATAAGGCAAGCCATTGGTGGGAAGGGAAATTTCCAACAGCCGGGCGATTGACCAGGGCAGAGACAATTTCTGGTGATTTTGCGGCCTTAATTAAAGCGGGATTGTTGTATCCGATGGGTATAGAGGCTATTTGTGCATACACGTCAAGATAGGTGTTGCCATCCACGTCGGTGATGCTAGAAAGAAATCGTTAGGAAATACGCCAAGAGGGCCAAAGTAGGTTAACGACTTACTAGTTTCCAATGCTCTTGTCGTAATCAATGACCATCTGTACAGTGCGGGCATCAATCACAGCATCTAAATCCTCTTTGATTCTGTGCGTCGCAGGTCCGGGGACTGCTGTGCGGATTGAGGGCGCGGCGGGTTCAGATACAAAAGACATGACGAAAAAGAAAAGGAAAGAAGAGAAGTAACCAGAAAAAGGTAACAGAGCTCCGTTATCGATATTTCTGGGAAAGAAACCCCCTGAGGGAAGGGATTTGTTGGGCTTATATGCGCTTTGGTGCACATAGCAAACCGACTCGGACCGGGTAGGCAGCCTAAGAGCCGGTGGTGGAAACAGAAGAAAAAAAAAAAGAAAACCACTCGCTGTACGGTGATTAAAAAATACCAGGGAATATTAGTATTAGTGCTTGTGTATGAGGGAAGCTTGTTAATTTCAATTTTTCTAAAAGATGTGTGCGCATAGAGATGGCCGGGTGATGGTACCCGGGAATTCTATATAATATCCGGCAATATTATAACCGGACATGTTGTCTTTTTGGTATAATGACATAAGATGCTAAATGTTCTCTAAGTGTATCCATCTTAACCGTTGATGATATCAAAGTCATGCATAGGTATCGAGGGCGCAAGGTAGCGAGGCCGTCCTTGCTTGCCTTGCTGCTGGAAAGTAACGCCTATTTCTACACTAATTTCAAATTGTAACTATAAATTCATCATACTGTCCTTCTAATTATCCTTTCTTTGATCCAAACATGTATCCCTTTTCAATGTAGGAAAGCACAAATGGTTACACGTTTTTACTTGTTTGGGAGCGAGGGAGGATGAGTGGAAATATCCAGGGCAAGTTACATGAGAAACCATGAAACCATTACAGTTTGAGTACAGGAATCTGAAATCCCCTTTGCAGAAGAAAGTTGGTTGCCTCTTCGAATTGACCGCGAAATTAAGATATACGCCTGACTCAAGTCTTGACCATCTTTTAACCCACGAATGATCACTCATTCATTCCATGTCAGAAGTCAACTCTACCCGACTTATAATATTCCACCTAAGGTGATGCTTTTGACATTCACAAATTCCTCAATTCCGTACTTGCTCCCTTCGCGGCCAAATCCGCTCTCTTTCACGCCACCAAATCTGCAAGATCGCTCGTCGCGTTAGCAAGTGATCAGAAAGGAAATTGTGAAAATGGGCGGGGGATGCTTACGGAGCAGCGACATCACTGACAGAGCCGGTGTTGACACCCACCATACCAACCTCGAGAGCTTCCGCTACGCGGAAGACTCTCCTGATGTTATCACTGAAGATATACGCTGCCAGGCCAACCTCGCAGCGGTTAGCTAGCTGGACCACCTCTTCTTCAGTATCAAAGGGGAATAGCGCTGCTATGGGCCCAAAAGTTTCTTCATGAGCGATGCGCATATCATGGGTCATGTCAGCCAAGACCGTAGGCTGAAAGAAGGTGGGACCCAGCTCATCAATTAAACTCCCACCCAGAAGGACACGAGCACCTTTGGATTTAGCGTCCGCAACGTGATCGGCAACTTTTTGTGCAGCAGCGCGGTGGATGAGAGGCCCATGAGTGACACCCTCGACGAATCCAGGCCCGACAGTGAAGTTCTTGATGCGCTTGACAAGCCGCTCTGCAAAGGCCTCATAATGAGATCGTTGGACGTATATTCGATTGGCGCAGACGCAGGTTTGTCCTGTACCCCGGAACTTCGATGCAAGAGCACCAGCGACTGCGATATCGATATCCTCCACATCATCAAAGACGATGAATGGAGCATTGCCACCAAGTTCCCACGACACTCGCTTCACACTAGAGGAGGCCTGTCCCATTAGGAGTTTGCCCACACGGGTTGAGCCCGTAAACGACACCTTCTTAATATCCGGATGAGTGGTGAGAGTGTGGCCCACCTCGGGCGTATTTTCCAGCGCAGTCACGATGTTTATCACACCTTTAGGGATGCCTGCTCGAAGGGCGAGTTCCGCAAGGGCATTAGCGGTGAATGGAGTCTCCCCGGGGCTTTTCGCAACAACCGTACAACCAGCCGCCAATGCCGGGCCAATCTTACGGGTGATCATGGCGGCAGGGAAGTTCCACGGAGTGATTAAGCCGCAGACACCCACAGGTTCCTTGACTGTTAAAACTCGGTTACCCGGAATGGATGTAGGAATTGTATCAGCGTACAACCGGGGAGCCTCCTCGCTGAACCATTCAATGAAAGCTGCAGCATATTTGACCTCGCCTTGGGCCTCTGCAAACGGTTTCCCATTCTCCCAAGTTATCAAAGTCGCCAAGTCGTCCAGATTTTGCAGGATGAGGTCATTCCAACACCTCAACAACCGAGACCTTTCGCGTACTAGCGTTTTGCGAAAGATCGGAAATGCATCTGAGGCTGCCTTGATGGCTCTCTCGGTGTCTTTTGCGCTGAATTCTGGGCATGTCCCGATGACTTTGTCGGTTGCTGGATCTAATCATCCGCCGTTAGCAGCTTAACAACATAGACTGTGTGTGGCCTTCCCTACCAGTGACCTCAAAGGTCTTGCCGGATTGAGCCCCAACCCATTCGCCGTTGATGTGGCATTTCCCAATGAATAAAGACTTGTCTTTCAACTGAAGTTACAAGTCAACCTTGAAATCCTAAATTTATCCTGAATAACAGGAAATTGAGTTCTCGACTTACTTGTGGCACGGTATGAGACATGCTGAATGTTCGTATTCTTGCTTGGCGAACTGATGGCCATAAATGCTTGAGACTGATGAGACGCATACAGTGTCTAGCAGTGTGTGCTACCTTATATGTGATCAAAGAGAACGTATTGTTAGATGGTATTTATAATTTATATTACAAATATATGTTGTTCTGTTTCTACCCGCCGGCTTCTTTGGCAATGCCGGTGGACTCGGACCGGGCTTAGATACAAGTCAGTGACAGCCATATACTCGGCAATCATTCCGTTACATTGTTGGGGAATTTTAGGGCACATTGGAACACTAGATGAAATTTTTATCCGGCTTTACAGAACTTAGTAGTACACCCGCTCTTTGTCCCTCCTTCGATAATGTGACGTCTTAGACTCGGGTACATGTACCCGGGAGATCTGAGTGGCGATGTCACGGCAAAACACCTTACGAATTGTCCTCCGTAATTATCAGCAGTAGATATGTTATCCAATCATGTGTAACCCTTCAACATATCAAGGAACCTTTTTGTTTCAAATTGAAATCAGCAATTACTGTGCAAAAGTTTAAGAGGGGCTTTCAAGCCAGTAACCTTACAAGAATAGTCGGCCACTTATGCGGCCTTGTTGTCTGGTTTCGGTGGTCTTTTTGGTGGTCTTTTTAGATGTCGTTTGCGGTTTATGTGGTGGTAAAAAGCATCAACTGTGCAGAGTGGGGAGTAGTAGAACGCTGAAAATAAATTGAGATTAAGCATGTGAAAAAATAATATACTTTAGTAATGCAATTAAAGTATTCCTTGCGTGAAGAAACTGGGTGGGTGAAGACTGCATCTATAGAGATTGTGAGATATTGGAGCATATGGGCGAGGTACTAAGGCCACTCACTATCCAAACAGTTCCATTGAGACAGAATACAGTAAAGAGAGTACATTAATTTCATTGACATGCAAGACAAAGCCCACTAATCGAAGAATGAGAAAATTGTGGACAATTGATGAAGGTAGTCCGGAAAACCATGGGTCTGCTAAGCGCCCTTCGATGAGCTGTCAATGAACCGTTCTATTTGAGTAAGGAATCACTGCGCATGTAAACAAAAAGAGAAAAAGAGGTTGCTTTCAAGCACCGCGTAGGTACAGAGATATCACTTCATACATCAATATCTACTGTCCAGCCTCAAATGCCTTGGCCATATCGCCCATAGTGTCGAACCGCCAATCATAAATATTCTCCGACAAATTTCCCATGGTGGCGCCGGGTCGCTCAATCCAGGCAGACTTAATTCCAATCTTGCTGGCAGGATGATGGTCGTGGAACTGGCTCTGGGCAGTTTGGAGAACCTGCGAGGGCTCAATGTTGAATGTTGATTTCACCTTGCTGAGCATGTATTCGAAATTTCGAAGATCGGGTTTATAAGAGCCCACATCTTGAGCAGTGATAATCAAATCGAAGGGGAAACCCTCTAGGCTGCCTGCGTTGGTCTTGGAGAACGACGCACGATCAACATTCGATAGAACCACCAACTTGAAATGCTTGGAGAGACGCTTGAGAGCATCAACGGTATCTGGGAATGCGGGCCAGCTACCGACCGACTCCCCAAATCGGTTGCTTTCCTCCTGGGAGGGGATCTCCAAACCCAGACGCTGGGCGAACTTGGGGTGCACAGTGGTCAACAACTGATGGTACGGCATATCAGGAGTCTTGCTTTGCTGCTCGCGCTCTAGCTCGTGGTAGACAGTGAGCAGATGTTTGCGTGAGAATTGAGCCCCAGTCTTGTCCAGTGTGGGCTGGAATGCAGCGAGGATGCCTCCCTCCCAGTCGACGAGGGTGCCATAGACATCAAAGGAAAGCACGCGGTAGTCAGAAAGTTGAGTCATTGTGAATGTATAGTTGTGATAATGATAAAATCTGTGCACGAGAAATCGAGGGTCTGAATTGAAGGAGGATGGGCGTTGCCTTTTAGTTGGACCCTTCCGGGTACTGAGACCCGAGATACTGACATCATAACCGAAGTCGACGGTGAAGCTTCACGAGCTATCAACCCACGATGACAGCACTCTTATTGTCACGATAAACTTCGACAGAAAAAGGTCCCGAGGCATTTTCTGTGCTACCTCTCCGTTTATCATTTTCTTGTATATGCTGCTGCAATGGGACAAGTCGAGCTCGGGTTAAATGTAAATCATTATTATTCATTCATTCGTGAACATATTAACGTCTTGTCAAATGATGTTGGTTAAAGACCACTAAATTTAGACTGTGGATAATTGAAAGAGATTTTTATGTAGCCATTTGGTATTCGGTAACCCTATGCAGACACTGCTAATCTTTTTATCTCGCCTTTGAGGGCGCTTTGGACCTTTTCGATCATGCCGGCTTCTATCACCCCTTCTTGCCAGGTGAAGCCCAGCGCCAATCTTCCATCCGGCCCTGTTACAGCACTGACCTTGATCGCACCGCTGCAAGCACTAGAGCTTTGACTAAACAACATACTCTCAATTTTGAAGTTCGTTCCTCCTCGCAGTGTAGAAGTTGTCCCAATGTTGGACAACTCAAATGCACTATTTCTATTCTGGCCCAATTTTTGTAACATCCAGTGGTGTTGGTTTTGAATGAATGGCAAGTATCCGACCGGCATGTTACCGCCTTTCTGTGCCAT
Organism: Penicillium hordei; assembly: GCF_028827395.1. NCBI lineage: Eukaryota > Fungi > Ascomycota > Eurotiomycetes > Eurotiales > Aspergillaceae > Penicillium > Penicillium hordei. The sequence goes on from NW_026623142.1 coordinate 312,709, forward strand.
GACATGTTCGATGGCCACCTTGGTGCGGCGAGACTCATTCCAATTAAAAGATGTATTTCTGTGGTACTTTGTGGATAACGATCCGACATAGCAACCCAAAGTGGTCGCAGTGACCGGCTCTGGGAGAAATCTTCTCAGTGAGACCGCACAGTCGCCCTGTAGTGTATGATATGTTGTCGGAAGAACAGAGAAGATGCAGGTCGCGATGAGCACTTGAATTGTCGCTGTCACGGAGGTCTGCTCCTTTTTGCTCAGTGCTATGAGGACTTTCGTGTCAACCTCAGATAGCCATAAAGAAGAAAAGCGTGTCTTTACAGGTGTGAACTGGGGAGCACCCGTCCAGCTATCGGGTGATGGCTCACTACCCTTTTCTTGAGACTGAAAAAACTCCTTTGAAACAGGAAGTGTACACAAGCCCTCTAGTGGAGGAACAAGGGCATTAGATGGACTGTAGACTGTATCACTTGGCTCAAGACCGGCATATTGAGCCATATATCCTTCCAGTTCTTCGTGAAACGAAAGAGCGCTTTGGGTGTCCATGAGTGAATGGTGAAACACGAACACAAGGATAAAGCTTTCAGGAGAACTACTCCTCTCCAGAACGCATAATCTCCAGAATGGAAGAGGCCTTTTTGGGTCAATCTCGAAGGGACAATTGTGTTGCTCCTGGAGGACCTTATCGAGGGTCTCTCTCCCATCCGAGCTGGAAGGATTCGCTTCCTCTTCCATTAAGGACACAACTTCACTGAGTGTAATCTTAGGAAGACGGACAAAGTAAGGATTTGGTGTATCGATAGCAAATGGAATGGCCGAAAGTATAGGGTGCTTCGAGATGAGTATCGAGAGAGCGTAAAAGAGTGCCGGTTTCACGGGTGCTCCGCTTGGTCGCTTGTAGCAGGCAGTCAAAGCCACGTTGAGATAAATCCCCAAATGACTCCGCGTTGTAGAATATTTTTCCGCATGTCCTAATGGCTATTAGGAGTTGAATAATCAAGGAAGTGGACATCCTTACCCAGCGGCCGCAGTGGCGGAAACCCTCCTTCGGGGAAAACTTCTTTCATGACGACAGAGAAAGAAAAAGGCTACCAGCCAGGTGTGTTGCAATAGTTATGAGTCAAGATCCGTCGCTTGCCTTTATTTCGAAAGGCTGATGGGGACTTTTCATGCTCCCGACCCGGGTACGTGCACCCGCGTGTGCGAAGGGGCAGAGCGGCCAAAGGTCAAATGCCTGATTTTTTTAGGCTTGGTGCTTGAATATGCCTGAATTATGCCTTGTTTTACATATACGTGTGCTTTTTTTTGCCGCCTTTATATATACCTAAGAAGACATCTAAAAAGATATCTAAAGAGATATCTAGAGAGAATATCTAAAAAGACTAACCAAAAGTATATCTAAACATGTCACCTAATAAGACATGACGAGGCCGTATAACCAACCAACTATTCTTATATATAGTTTGCATAACTAGGAATAGCTTCAATTTACAATATATGGTATAGAGCGGTGTCGAAAGTAGTCTATAATTCAGGCATATCAAGACATCATTCCTACAAAATCAGGCATTTGACCTTTGGCCGCTTTGCCCCTTCGCACGCGTGGGTCCAAAGCATTTGTCATCTCGACTTGGAAGCAACAAAACATTGTCTGTCAAAATTGTGAGGCTACTTGTTCATATGCCTACATTTCTAGGGTACTGAGACGACAAATAGAGATATATAAGGTTGCACATACACCATGGGCAAAATCTGGCCTACATCTTCCAACCTATACGAGTAGACTCTCAGATGCGGAAGAAAGATCCAAACATAATTGCAGTCTCGACTATCTTTCTCGCCAAGCACATACTTGACCGACGAAAGCTCGTGGTCTATGAAGCTATACATTTGTTTCATCGCTTTCTTTGTTATCTCGTCCCTTATCGCTTATACTTATCGCTTATCTGTGGATTATCCATGGATCAAAATGTCGCTTACGTCATTTATGCCATGGACTTCCCGAGGTCTGCCTAGGGCAAAAAGTAACCGGTATCCACCATCCACCACTACCTTGATTTTTACGTGCCTAGAACATCTGAGCTCTTGCCTTACATTGCAATGACTGAGCCAGGTACCAAGATACGCAAGGGTAGGCAAAGGCGACCCCGTGTACCTGAGGCGCTACGAAAGAGGGCAGCACAAGCGTAAGGACCTGCCATGTATTAATCGAGACAAAGTTCCAATAGGCTAACTGTCTGCGACTCAGGTGCTTGCCTTGTCGCCAACACAAAGAAAAATGTATTTCCTCAATGATTTCATTGTCATGACTTCCGACTGTGGCCACCTTTGCATACGACTGACTGATCTAACTGAAAAGGCGGAGGTGGCAATCCTTGTGCTCGGTGCCAACAGCATCAAAGGACATGTCGTTTTGAGAGTGCCAGCCACCGAAAAATACCAGTAACACGCAATGACCCACCTAGGTGAGCCTCTTTCAACCATCTTGCTGCATCTGGAATCAGTAACTCATCTTTTTGGAAGTGATGACAAGCCGTTAGAACCCCATGCCAACGAATTTCAAATGAAGCGGATTATCACTCACTTTTTGGGTGACGTCTCTTTTGAGACCAGCAACCTACAGGAAATTGCAGACACCCTAGATCAGGGTAAGGGTCAGGAGCAATCGGACAGTGATTCAGTCGATTCAAACGATGCCACCTCGACGAATGACTACTCTATAGATCCTCTTTCGACCAGCACAATGCGTATGTGTCTACCCTAAGTTTCACTTTTACCCAGCTGACATGACTCCAAAGATTATTCGGGGGAATTATCCCATTGGAACTTCTCCAGAATGCTCGGACGGCGACTACAAAGTCTTGGAGAAAGGACAGGGAAAGGCAAAGTATGTCCGGTGAGCCCTACCGCGAACTTGCCAACAAAAGCCTCTGTGAGACTTGTTATGTACCCTGCTAATGAAGGAAATTCAGAAGCTTGACCAGGCTGAGGGTTTCTTTCGGGCTACTGCTCTGCAGTCATCTGGCTCTTGTATCGCCCTTGCTAAAACATATCTTCCCCCAAAGCATATCGCGGAATTCTTGACAAGTGCGTTTTTGAAATTCAGCCAAACCAATTATTTTTACTTTCACGAGCCTACTTTCCGTGAGAAACTTGACTTCTACTATGCGACTGAGAACCCACTGTCGATCAATGACGCTGGTTGGATATGCACTCTTCTCATGACTTTTGCAATTGGCACACAGTTTGCGCATATGCGGACCAAATCGACAACTGGTAGTAGTCCCTCTGCTACCGAAACTGGTCCTGATGACCAAATAGGGTTGGAGCTCTATCGATTTTCGTGTCGACTCATTCCAGATCTTATCACGGTTGCAAGTGTGGAGACTGTTCAGGCCTTCTTACTTCTGGGTGTTTATACTTTGCCGATCGACACAGCAGGTTTGGCATACGTTTACTATGGCCTCGCAATCAAGATGGCAATCCAAAATGGCATGCACCGCAAGTTATTTGATGGAAACGTGGCCCCAGAGATTATTGAGGTACGAAATCGCCTTTGGTGGTCTGCATATTCACTGGAAAGGTAGGAATCCCCAAGCTAGCCAATCACCTTCAACTACGCAGTCCAGAATGTTCTAACTTCCCAGAAAGTCGCATCGGTATTCTACATGGCCGCCCAGTATCTGTGTCTCCTACCGAAATCGATGCCCCCATGCCTGTCGATCTTCCGTCTCTACGACCAATTGACCAATTGACTAACCTACCCAACTTCACCGCTATGATCGTTTTGACAAATTATTTGGCAAAAGCTGCAGAATCGATGAGGTCGCTGCGGCGTTGCCAAAGGGCCAGAAAGAAGAAATATCTTCGGCAACTTGCCGCAACCCGCGATCGACTAAGCTCATGGTGGGAAAGTCTTCCCTCTGAGATCCACTGCCGAAATCTCGCCCCTGCTGGAGCATACTTTCGTTGCAATGTGCACCTTGAAATTTATTACAGGACAACCTTGATTTACATGGGCCGTCCTTTCATCATATCCCAGACAACATCTGGGTCATTCAACCTGGACTCGGGCTCAACTATTCATGAAGTCCCAGATATTGTGAACACTCTTCGACAAGACTCACTTCATGCCGCGCTTAGAGTGATCGAGCTTTGCCAGCTTTTACAAAACTCCGTCGGTCTCGCGCGCGTCTCGTACACCGAGTTCAATGGATGCCGCGTTGCTTTATTGGCGCTCATTGCCCACAGCATCAACGAACCAACAAGCCAGATATCCAGCGTCTTAACTCAAGGTATGGAACTTATCCGTCAGATCTGTTCCGGGCTGGAATCTGCGCGATCTGAAGTGGCTGTCATCGAAGCTCTTGAGCGGGCAAGGCAACGGTTGCATAATCATACCGTGGCAGAGCAGAGCAGCATGACAGATCATACCACGGGCTATGATCAATTCAAAGAATGGGCAAAACTTTGGCGAGGTGATCCGCTAGATGGTCGCGATGTCCTCGTCTCGACAGATTTGGACATGCCGTCTGAACAGCGCTCGCCCAACTCTGTTCCTTCCTTTGATGGTTTTTTCTCGTCTTTCCCCAATGAGCTAGGTGAATTCGAGGCCATTCCTGGCCTAGATTATGATTTGTCACTAGCCCAGGATTGGTTTGGTGACCCTCAACCTGAAGGTTCCGGATGGATCATAAATCCACCACTCTGATGGTAGAGCGCCTCAATATTATGCACGGGGGCCTGTTATCAACGGTTTATACTTAATATTCCATGTACTTACCCGGCGACTTTATTTACGGGGTATACTCAGATGATGCCGAATTATGCTGTCCGGACTGAGCCCAAAATTCTTTTCTTTTTTTTTTTTTTTTTTTTTTGAAAGAAGCGGAGATGTCACAGACGGGTGAAGCACATTCATCGCCACCATTGCAAATAACATCAGTGTCGAGGTGAACTCATACATGAAAGCCTCATGGCTAATCAGATATCCGTCATTCCCTTGCGCGTATTCGATAAGACGGAAAACCGATCGTATCAGAATTAATAACCTCCCAATGTAAAGCCCTCAAATAACGGACTCCCATCTCCAGGTGCTCTGCAGGCCATGGTCTTGTCTAGCTTGAATCGTTTGCTGGGCCGGTTTGAAGCGGATGCAGATAGGGAATAAAAGCGACGTGAGGGAAAATGTGAAAAACACAAGTTGCGCACAGAGGCAGCGATAGTGATGTGTTTGCCGGTCGTTATTGAACTCATTATACCACTTGCCATGTTTCCTCCTGTAAATGATCGTTAGTACCAGGTTGTATTTTGAAGCAATATGCACCAAGCCACCTGCTGCCCTGTCTACATAGGTGCATACCTAACTATGGAGGTACCTGGCTAGGTGCCAACAGTATCTTGCTAACAATATGTATCCATGGATGACTCTCTCTGAAATGATAAGAACGGACATCTCAACGGATAATCTAAGCTTAATATGCAATTTTGTGTAGGACTCGCCAATGGGTAGTTATATAAAATTCTGAGTAAAATACCCTATATCCAACCATGTATTTCACCATTGTATTCCAGATCCATCGGCTAGTATGGCGTGTACCAGCCCATTATTAGTGTGTTAAGCCAGGCAGTAAGTATGATGAGGCTGACCAACCTTAAGGGTGTCCACGGGTGTCTGAATGTGCCTAACTGAATATATAGTGCGACGGTAAAAAGGTACTAACCTAATTAGGGTATATCTGCGACCGTTGGATACCCGAAGTAAGCTCAGTTTAAACAGGGAAATGATAGACAAGGATCCTTTAATTGAAGGATATATAATGGAGAAGAGATCGCCATTTAGCCCTTTGAAATGAGATATGTCCCGGCCTGGGTCCCCTTGAAAAAAAGCTCTGGGAGACTTCCAACCTCGGAAGATTATAAAAGTGAGCTAGCCAATCAAGAAGAAGACTCCCCGATCTGCGAGCCTATATGGATTCTAGATTCATCCTTCATCCCCTGATAGCTGACCCACCATGTTTCATGAAGTGACAGCATAGCATGTAACAAATCCACTTCGTATGTTATAGAGCATATACGGGGTACTTTTCATTCCATTTACAATTGGAAATTGTTAGGATTAGTAGAGTTATCACTCATTACATAGAGATAGATCCGATATATTTCATCCACTCCAGAGAATTAGAGGAATTACTCTGTAGTGTAGGTGAAGACGATACCAACCCCAACCCCGAATCCATAATCACATGAAATAACCTCCATTTTAGCCGGACTGAAACTACAAGTTGTAACTGAGGCTAAACTCGCCCTTCTTGTATATACATCGTTGGCACTGAATGTTTTACCTGTCATGTGTTACACTTCGAAGCGAACAACCTCTTTACTATACTTTAGGTTAAATGCTACCACACGACCTCAACAAAATCATTCAATTGACTCCGTGATCCATTTACTCGAGATCTACATGGGTCCTGCAGTTTACAACACGGGTATTCCATCTCAATCTGAAACTCTACGACATAGCCAGGGTGTAGCGTCAAGACGTCACAAGAACCACCTTAGGTCTCACATATTGCACCCTTGATATAATCAATCAAACAAATCTGTAAGCATTAGAAAGCCGCCTAAAAAGATATATAAAGGCCACTCGAGTCGCCCCTCAATTCCACTCGCAAGCTCATCAATTCATCTGACTATCAATTCAAGAACTTCTAACCCTAAAAGTCCAGCCATCTCAATTCCACAATGAAGACCACTCTGATCCTCGCTCTTGCCGCTGCTGCCTCTGCCCAGGAGCTCTGCGAACAGTATGGCAGCTACAACAAAGGTATCTACACCGTCAACAACAACATGTGGGGAAAGGACTCGGGCAGCGGCTCGCAGTGCACCAACGTCGACAGCATCTCCGACAGCGGTGTTTCCTGGCACACCAAGTGGTCCTGGTCCGGTGCCGACAGCTCGGTCAAGACCTTCCCGAACTCGGGAGTGAAGCTTGACGTCAAGCTTGTTAGCGAGCTTACGAGCATCAAAACATCCGCCGAGTGGAAATACGATAATGACAATATCAACGCCGATGTTGCCTACGATCTCTTCACTGCAGCTGACAAGAACCACGCCACTTACAGCGGTGACTACGAGCTGATGATCTGGTGAGATCTATTCAATTGAATCTTTATGTGAGAGTTTCTTTTTGGCTGACAGTTGGTCTCCCCCTAGGCTCGGCCGCTATGGAAGCATCAGCCCTATTGGCAGCAAGGTCGACTCGGTTGATGTTGGTGGACACACCTGGGAGCTCTGGAACGGCAAGAACGGCGATATGAACGTCTACAGCTTTGTTGCTGGGAGCCCTGTCACCTCCTTCAACACTGACATCAAGGAGTTCTTCGACCTCTTGGTCAAGAGCCACTCCTACCCTGCTGACTCCCAATACCTGATCAGTATGTTTCTCTATCGATCCCTTGCCTTAGATATCGTTTACTAATGGTGATACTCTTAGACTTGCAATTTGGTACTGAGCCCTTCACTGGCGATGGCACTCTCACTGTCACCAACTGGGAAGCCAATGCCGCTTAAATGGGAGGCACCGCTGGGTTCAGGGGCGTTGCGGGTGTTGAACTAAACATGATAAATTTATACTGAAAACTCTTACACTCGTTCGGCACCACGAGATTTTGCCATTTGAGCCACAAAGTTTGTCAATCATGCAACGTTATTGTTTATCAGTTTCTTTGGATAAATAAAAAAATGCACTTGTTTCAAATCAAATCATTCGATATTTTTCAAACAAGGGTTGTGCGGTTAATACCCGCCGCCAGCTTTAATCTTGATAGAGATGGATGGTATATTGGATCAAATCCGCCAATATTTACACACGGTAAGTGGAATTCCAGCACGGGCTATAGCAGAGACGGCATATCGGCCTACTACGAATAAAGAAACCCCACAATCCTGAAACATTTGACTGTAACATCTCTAGGACTTAATTCGGAACACGCGAGTGGACCATTACCCCCAAATACTTTTTTTGGCCAAACTTAATGAGAAATTCTAATCACATATCATATCGTAGAGATAAATATAATTTAAGAGAAAGGTAATGCGGACTTGCTGGTGGTCTGTAGCTAGCCCACCCGAGTAAGTCAAATGTTGGCCGTGGGGGAAAAGAAAAAATGATCTTTATAAAACCGAATCTATATCTTACATGGGCAGCTATCCACTCATTTCCTTAATAGTAAGTCACCTCGTCTCCGTACAAAGTGGATCCGGCGCCAGGCTGCTTCACGATACCAGCTTCGACCAACTCATTGATCAGATTGAAGACCATCAGATCACAGCCGTGAGGTGCGATGAAATCTACTGCGACAGGCAAATATTCCTGCTGCTCGGTAATGGTGGAATTGTAGAGCGCTTGGCCGACTAAATTATAATTGTCATTAGTTATGGTCTCAAATTAAACCTTCTGAAGGCTTTTTTCTCAAGTAATAAGGGAAGGCTAAACTTACTCGGAACGACCATATCAGGCACACCAGCAAAGTTAGCGATACGGGATGTAGCGAATCCTTTCGGGATACCCGGCATGCTATTTGATTCCAATGTGTTAGCAAACAGTTTCTCAGATATCCTATAATATCGGCAAGGACAAGCACATACCTCCGGTAAATATTGCGGTAGGTCGGTGTGGCTTCAGTTCCAATGTAAAGAATCAAACTGTCCGAGCAAGTCTCCTCGTCAAAAACCTGGGCAGTTGTATTCCACCAGCTGGTAAAGGTGTTCTTGTGTTCAATTTCAGTGTTCAGTTGCGATTCCGGGTATCCAAGTCCCCAATCCCAACGGGACCGAGGCACGGGGTTGATAAACGGCTTGCGACCTCCATTGGCAGCCGCATAGTCTGCATACAGTGGTGCGGCAATGAGGGGATATTGCTGCTTCGAAATGAGGATAGGGTAAGTGAGAGCCAACATGCTGTTGAGGGTCGTATTGGTGGCAACAGTCGAAGGCTTGGTGGATTCCCAGAGAGCATCGTAATCAAATGCAGAAACGTTTGCACCACCCAAGAAGGACGATAGCTTGTCGACAAACTCAACCAAAAGTCCCTCGGCTGGGGTCGAGGCATTAGTTGGGAAATCGATCGTCTTGATAGACTTGGGGTACTTGGTGTAGGACTTCAGGCCTGCATCCTTGTACATCACCTCTGCAGCAGCGCGCCACACTTGCACATCTCTTGTCAGGAACCCAGCAGTATCCAAAAGCGGAGACATGGGCATAACGTTATCCAACGAGACCAAGTTCCATGAGGGTCGGTTACCGAAGCATCCGTTCACCTGCGAAGGGTTGCGAATTGAGCCTCCGGTATCACTTCCAACTGCCAAATCTAACCAGTCATAGGCTCCAATGCCAGAGCCAGGACCGGACGAGGATGAGCTAGGATCTTGGTAACCGTCACCGCGGGCGTTGAAGGGGGAGTGGTAATCCACCCAGTCATCAGTGGCCGTCTCACCGTTGGCAAATTGGCTGGTCTTCATCTTTCCGACAACGATGGCACCCGCATCAATGAGGGACTGGATTGCAGGTCCAGTGGTGTTAGCGACTGGGTACGTTTCATAGTAAGCGCGGTTGCCACAACCGGTCTTGACACCCTTGATATCATAGATATCCTTAACACCGAGACGAACCTAGAGTAAATAAATAGTCAGTATTGCACGTCTGTCACTCAAGGGCACCCTCTTATGAAATGAGCGAAGGGTGGAGAATACATACCCCAGCCAAAGGCTTATCCGCTGTCTTAGTATAGTACAGCCGCGAAGGAACACCAATGGTCAAGGATGCATAGCCCTGCAAGCTTGCCGGCAAAACATCGTACTTATCGTCACCAACCGACACCAATCCTTGAGTGAAAGAGCCCATCACATCGGAATACAATAGCCAGGCTTCAAAAACGGCTCCACTGGACGGATCCAAGAAGTATGGACCAGCGGGCAGTGTCGACGATGAAGTTACTGTCTTTGATTTCTTGGTACTATATGCAGATGCATATCCAAGGATTTTAGGGCCCCATGAAGAATGAGTTGACACATTCTCGGAGGGATCCTTGGAGGTACCGTTGTACTCGACGTAGATGTTGTCGAGGAACCCAGCGTTGAAGACATCGTCAGCAGTCTCGTAGCTGCTCACCAATGAATCAAGGATGGCGCTTGTTAGCTTCGAGGCATCGCTCCGAATGACTGTCAGAGGTTGCAAGCTATTTAATTTGCCGAACACGTGCGCATCAGCTTTCAGGGTTGTTACTACTCTTGCGGGAATGTAATAAGTGTTTCCATTGAGCTCAACCGTTTGGCCCTTGGAAGTGATTGTCGCGATAGTGGTGGTGGAGAGTGACAGCAGGACTGACAACAGAGCTGGTAGCCCGTATGAACCAGTAGGAGAGATCATGATAATTGACCTAGACACTCTACACTAGGGATTGATAGTTTGCAAAAAGGTACTTTTCATCAAAAGCCTGGACATAATCTAGGCGCATATATATATACACACACATTCCACCATCATGTACTACTCCAACTTATCTCAGATCGGTACATTCGGTTATCGAGATACTTTCAGTGATAAGGTGATCTGGTATGCATGACCAATTTGGGGTACCTGATTTTAATGGATCCAAAGGGACTAGCCAGGGAATTAGTTCTCTCGGTCTAGCTGTCGGAGATTATTAGCACGTTCCTTATCTTTCGCCAAGGCTATCCATGGATATTTCGGCAATTCACTGATAAGGCGAGTCATAGTTGGAGGATTCATGGTTGCCATTGGTTCCTATTGGCTCGGAGAAACATCCTTAACCTGATAAGGTGAGTTGAATCCACACCCACGTTCTCCACGTGAATGCGCTACTCTGAACCTTGGAACCAACTCCGTTCGTCGTTCATTTCAGGGGTCCGATGACATCCGATGCTATCTACCTGCCTGTTCTGCAAGGCGGGGTTCAGCCACAATCATAGCCGTTAGTCTTCTAGAAACCGACGATGACAGTCATTGTTTGGAGTGTATGAAGTAGTTATCAGACGTTCGTATTTTTCTAGCGTAATAGGCGTTAGCTCGCGATATTAGGTAATATTATCCACGTTTTCTTATTTTAATATTCACATATAACAGGCGGCTCTAAGCACATAGATTACGCCTTATCACCCCAGATAGTAACTGTTACCTCGCTTACTTCTGTCTCTAGACTTCTCGCCTACATCACTCGTACTTACCTTGGAGTGCCGCTTAAGTGCTAAGGGTGTATGGAGAAACAATATAGTTTAACTGTCTTAAGTATGGCTGAGCGAACAGAATGCCCTATTTTTTCACACCCTATGGTCGTATGTACTTTGTTATGTGTGGAAGGGATGACAGAAAGCAAGTGGTTGGGTATATAGACGCCGAATGAGCTATTTCGTTGTTGGGAAGAGCAGGTATAAAACAGGGTAGGAAGCTGGGCAATAATCATCCTCGTGCGACCATGGTGACCATTTCGGTCCGACTAGGACATAATATTATGGGTGTATTGAGGAACTTAATCCATTAAGGGTACGTTTAGACGGGGAATTCATGCACCAATATAAAGACGATAACATTCTTGCGACAACTTACTTTGATATCATGAAAGATGCCATGAAAAACAAACGTTAACCTAGTTTCATATAGCATAGAATAGGTAACCTACATAGCAGACTTCGAGATAGTTGTCAATAGTGTGTCTTAGATGATAGTATAACTTTTCAACATATTCTTCTAGTGCTGGCCGGTTATAGTCATGCGCTTATAGGGAACTATTCATATTCTATGAAAATGCGTTTTGTTTTCGCCTTTTTTGTGACGTCATCACACCTATCAAATCGCAAGAGCAATGGGACCGCGGGGTTTCTGCACAATAAATCAGGGGGTAGACAGGGCCACGGGTACTCGCATAATGTCCTAGGGGTGGGATCAGCACTCATATTGTCTAAATAGGATTACCGACCAGGGCCCAAAAGTTTGGCAAGTCGCAGCATTTCATATTTAAGCATATGAGACTTACCACCTCGTGGGTTTAGTCGCCCAACAGAAATACATTTCAATGATATAGGTAACCTGGGCGTCCATCACCTTCGGAATCTATCTTATGAAACAGACTATTTATGGACATTGTGTGTGTAACTTACGGGGAACGGGGATGTCAGTTCGCCGTTAAGAGAATAGTTCTACAGGTCTGCCTAAATGAGCCTCTGAGGGGCCACAGACCTCAGCTACAGTCCTGCATCAAATCTCCTCCCTTGGAATCACTCGTTCGCTCACTCGTCTTGCCCAAGGTAAATCCAACTTCTAGATACTCGTTATACGTATTTTGTTTTGTTTTTGCTTGCGTTTCCGGTTCCTGCCTCTCTACTACCACCATTTGTTAGTTTTGTTCTAAGCTTGGCATAATCGTCAGTATGCTGGCTTCTCCATACAAGGCCATTTGGACTACCTCTAAACAGACCCTACCGCGGACTAGTGCGACTGACATCTCATGGGCATGGAAGGTGGTAGCAGCCTGCTTTGCAGCCTTGCAACTAGTCGGGTAAGTTCGATGTCACAAGATGATAACTTGGCTTGGGAATTGGAAGGTCTCTGACTGAAGCGTTGCTGTGGTTAGGTATATGATATTGGCTGTGGTAGTCTGTTCCCCACCCCATGAGTTGCGAATCAATGCTACAGTATCTACTGTTACTGCATTTGTGTTTGTTGGTGCGTCTTACGGTGTATCAGCCCTGATTGCCTTTGCCCAGCGCCACCAAAGGCTTTTCCTTCTCCAGTCAATATTTATGTGAGTTTTAATGAAAGCTGTGCCTCTTCCATCGATCATTGGCTAACCATTGCAGCCCATACTCGACGATGAGTCTACTCGCGCTCCTAAATATCCTGTTCCATATCCATGGACGAAGCCTGCAAATGAATACCTTGCAGATCATAAATATCTGCCTACCCACTGCTTTCTTGGTTTGTTACGCCCTCGCGGGGATTTTGATATTTCGAGAATGTGGACATCACCGAGCGGAGGAAGGCACACCGCTACTCACTGACGAAGAGATGCAACGTCGCCAGTTGCTTCGTTTATTGGGGGAACGGAATACCAGCGCACCATCACCTGATATTGTGCGAAACACTTATCGTTTTGATTTACCTGGGGATGAGAGAGCGCAGAAGGACCGGAGTCATTTGACTCTATGAAGAATGGTACAGCGTAGGAAACATCAGGGTGTGATTCCAATGTTATGAAGAGGGGAGTGTATGAGTAATGTGAAGTGTGAAGTGTGAAGTGTGAAATGTGAAATGTGAAATGTGAAATGTGATCAAATAATCAAGAATTATTTCCCACACGTGTACTCCGTAGAGCTGCACAGAATGGGCATGAAAGTGCCGGGGGAGATGATCCACCTGGGACCTCGGCTGTTTTCTTTTTGGGCCGACCGCATTTAAAGTCCAGGAAATCGTCATCCCCGGAATTCACCTGCGCATTTGATCTCTTAGTCCTGATCTCTCTTGAATACCATTCACAATGTCAAAACGCGTGACAATTTTCGATCCCCCCGCGCAGGATCATTCCAAGGCTCTTATCGAGAATGTCCTCGATCTGACACCAGTGGTGGACCTCGGCCGAGTATGACCCCTCTGAATTCCTCTGTCGCGAAAAGGGTCATATTCTAACAAATTCTTCTTGATCTCTAGGACGTCTTCACGAATACCCGCCCGCTATGGCATCCCCCCGGAGCTCGAGGCATCTACGGTGGTGCCGCTATCGCACAGTCCCTATCAGCAGCCATGCTGACCGTTCCCGCCGACTACGCCGTCCACAGCATGCACTGTTACTTCGTGCTTGCCGGCGATTCCGAGATTCCAATTCTATATCATGTCGAGCGCGTACGCGATGGAAGGAGCTTTGTGACCCGAACCGTGCAGGCGCGGCAACGGGGGCGACCGATCTTCACCACCACGCTGAGCTTCAGCCGGGTCGGCAGTGGTGGCGAGAAGACTATCCACCACGCCGTATCAAAGCCAAATGTCCCATTGCCGGAAGAGGCTGAACCGGGCAGTCTAAAAGCGCTCAGCAATGCGGGCGGCGGTCCTTTCGAATCAAGGAAGGCGGGAATTTTAAACCGTACGTCCCTGATCGGATGGCCCATGCTGTGCACGTTGTACTAATGGCTGTCGGGATCAAACAGGCACTTCCCCTAACCAAGAAGATAAGAAGGTCCGACGATACATTCGCGCCCGCGGCGCGATCTCCGAACAGGGTGGTTACCAAGCACACCTGTCAGCACTTGCCTATATCACCGACAGCTATTTCATCGGTACCATCTCGCTTGTCCACGATATCCCGCGATTTTCCTCCCCGGCCGAACTCGAGAAACTTCTGAACGCACTTAAGAACCCATCTGATCTCGACGATGAGGATATCACGCGAGCTCTGAAGGAATTGAAAGAAGAGGAGGCTGCCGAATTGCGTCGCCGTTTGGAGGGGGCCTTGAACAGGGCCACGACGGGTAAAAATGAGGCAGATCATAAAGAGCTTGGCATGATGGTTAGCCTGGACCATTCAATTTACTTCCACAATCCTCGGGCATTCCGTGCCGATGAGTGGATGTTGACGGAGATGGAGAGTCCGTGGGCTGGCGAAGGGCGAGGCTTGGCAATTCAGAAGATTTGGTCTAAGGATGGGCTGCTTATTGCTACTTGCACGCAAGAGGTATGTATTTGCTTTTTTTCTTTCTGTTCATTGTAGGGCTTAGTGCTAACTCTATCATAGGGTGTGGTCCGGTTAAAGCAAGACAAGCCGCCACTATCGAAGATTTAGAAAGCTTGTGTTATACCCCTACTTTGGAGTTATATCGCTCCTATCACTTTCTCTTCTTTTCACATATCTTCATTTATAGATTTGGGCTGAGTTCCCCTTGACTTCCTGTGGTTTTTCTTTGTACTGAGCTGGCCCTTCTTAGCTATTTTTCGACCGTATGAGCATGTTATAATTCAATAGAACCAATCAATCTGAAAGCCTTAATACACAGTCTTCACAGTTAACAAACCAGAAAACGCAAAAGTAGAACACAGTCAAGGAACAAAACGAACAGAAAACAACTTTTGCGTTGTTAAAAAAAAAGCCGACCCAGTTTTGATCTTCCAGAGTCAAAATTCGAACAAATAAGATATTACAAAGTCCAATCAAACCTCAATTCGCTCATTTTTCTCCTTGTCATTCCCTGTCTTTTCATCGCCAACCCGTTTCCGATAATACTCCAAGACCTTAGCCCCCCAAACATCCCTCCCCCTTGTACTCACCCACATGTTCCGGCCAACTCCTCATTTCCTTGGCAAGATTATCCAGCTCAGCCATTGGAAGCTCATCCAGGGGCGTGAGATACGTCTTGACGCCGAAGACGATCGCCCCTGTTCGTGGCAGTCGACGGAAAGTCTGCCTCTCGCGGCGGATCAGGATATCTGATGGCAGTGGGCTGGTCAACTCTTTCTCGCAGAGGGAGCCAGGCCGGTAGAGGATCTCGGTCAGGTTCTCGTTTGGTCCTTTGATTTCCACGAAGAAGTTTGAGCGTTCCATTGGAGAGGTTGGGGTCAAGCGGGCCAGGAATCTGGGAATTGTTAGTTTATTGTTTTTTCTGTGTTTTCTTTTTTGCGGCTGTTCAAGCTGGTATGAGTTGAGGATCACTTACTTGCTGACGGAGTTGGCGACTTGTTGGTGCCACAGTGGCACAGGGCCATGCAGTTGAGAAATGGTCCAGCCGATTCTCTGGTTCACTGTCCACCCCGTTGGAAAGAGACTGGCGCTAGCTGCCCTGTGTTGGTGTTAGTGTTGACACATTTGCTTTCATGTGGGGGTTTAGACATACAGGTAAAATTCTCCTTCCTCGTTCATCATCAAAATACTGAGATCCTCCATCGTGAGACGCACAGCAGCCTCAAGTGCCTCGGTTAATCCCTCGTTGGTGTCGCGCCCACTGACAGTGAATTTGTCGCCAGTCATGCGATTGTCGACCATCTTTCGACCGTCTTGAATTGACATTTCGAACATATTGGGGAATCTTTCGCAAAGAAAGTCTGAAACTTCCTCCAATGCCTCCTGGCATGGATCAATTGACTCGGGCAAACAGCGCAGGACCTCTTCTCTTTTGTCGTGAAGCAATTGGGTCCGGACCCGATGTTCATCCATGTAGTTCTTATCGAGGGTGAGCCAATTCTGGGCGTCGAGTTTGCGAATGTCCATCATGACACTGTATCGCTGTCGGCCTTTAATAGGCTGCGCTGGGTATGGTGCCATGCGCTTGACGTCGGATGGATTGGGGACATTTTTTGAGCAATATTTCCCTTTCAAGTTGTGTGATAACCATTGAAGCAGTTGTTTTTGATGTCTGACGGCAAAAAGAAAGACGAAGATTGGAATCGCAACTAGTGAGAAGGTTGTCATACTTTTTCCAATCAAAGTTTCCACGTATAGATCGTTGAGAAGGTTTTCTCTTTCAAATTAAAACGACTAATCAAGAACGCTCAATGTCAATGAAAGGGAAAATGAAAGTAAAAAAGAAAAGTGAAGATGATGAACTACAAACTAGACTAGACGATATAAATACAATTTTCAAGATGGGCTATGAAGTCACCATCGGGAAACAGGCAGCAAAGTAGAAGATCACCAGACGATGATTCTCAGCTTCACTAGTTTCAGTCAAAAGAAGGATAGCTCCAAGGTATGGCAGCTGCATTCCACATGCCTCATTCAGCGAAGTTGTGCCTGCGGAACTGCTGTGATACGCCCAGGGATTCCCCGCAAAAAAAAAAGTCAGAGTTCACCGGGGAGTACTGCCCGCCACATGATCTCAAGACGTATTTTTTTATTTTATATATTATTTCCAAAAGGTCAAGAGTGGGAACTTTGACATTCAGGGCTGTGCACAAACAATCAGCTCCGAGTGTGTATGAGTGGAGATGGATTACAACTAAACCTTCTCTAACTGGTTGTTGATCTCTTACCAGCCCGACAAGAGTACTTCGAAAACTATCTGGGCCCATAGCTGCTTCGCGGATCAATTCCGTAGACCGGCCTTCCACGATCTAGACACAGAATACCGTATTTAGCTTCAAACAATCGTCAAGCTCGTTTATTACGGTCCGTGCACCCTATGAACCGCCAGGGCTTGCCGACTCGAAACAATTCTCACCCGAATAACTACTATGTAGACTTCGGATATCATCGGCGAGACAGATAAAATCAAGAGTTGATTTCGAACCGCGTAAGGCGCTCGCCAGCTCATGAGTACCCAAACTCCGAGAGTACCGGATGTTTAATCTGGGGTCACGCAGGTCCGGGCTTCACCTATTAATCATTGCCGTGTGGAAGAGTTTAGTGATATATGAGATCTGACTGGCT
Source organism: Penicillium hordei (assembly GCF_028827395.1). Lineage (NCBI taxonomy): Eukaryota > Fungi > Ascomycota > Eurotiomycetes > Eurotiales > Aspergillaceae > Penicillium > Penicillium hordei. Next base: position 330,128 of record NW_026623142.1, read on the forward strand.
CGGGGATGGACCGGGGGGCCCGATCTAGTTCAGGTGCACATCACATCCGAGCTAAGTAGATGGGCACATGGATTTAGTTCTGACGTATCATAGTCATACCCTTCGTGTGGGGGGTGGACACCGGGGGGCTTTTTCTGGCTTTCTGGCTTTCTGGCTTTTTTTCTTTTCTTTTTCCTCCAACGGGTCTGGGTCTCGTTCGTCACATCAGCCCCGATTCAAAGATAGGATTACTACGAGGCGTTCGTTTTTCCTTGGCTTTATTGGGCTAACAATGTCATATGTCATTTGCATTGGACACACTAACACCACTTAACATAATAATAAATTAAAAGTAAATTATTAAAAAGTTGTCTTACTCTCGATCACCAGGCCATAATTTACCAAAATACTTGGAGGCTCCACAGACCCCATCTGGGGTTCCCGCTGCAACCGCAACAACAACCCCTTTCGCGCAAAGCGCGTTTGCCGCTATTATTCTTTATTTTTTTTTGGCTCGGACCTGATGAACATACGTTTCTTTCTATTTTCCGGGTCTCGGCTTAGATTAATTCTGACATTTTAGAATTGTCTTATTCCCTGCTCTTTTTTTTCGCCTCCTCGTCATAGCCTCCCCTGTCCATATTCTCACACAGACCACCAAGACCAGGATCGGATCGATCTACAAAGCATAATAGATTTTCGCCACCGCTCATGATCTTCACGAACTTGTTTACGCCTTTCATTCATAACTATGGAGTAGATGAGTGGGAAATGCTGTACATATTATTCCGTACTACTCCGCACAGAATCCTTCCATTACTACATAATTGACTAGTTCTTAATCTATTACATCCACACGGGCCAATCAATGCTCCCAGCTAGACATAATCCAAGATTTTGGTAGAGTCTAGACCTCGACTACATCCATCAATCCTTGAACCCTTGAAGTCTTAATCCTGGATCTGGATCACAATAATTAAAGTGCAGACCAATGCAAGTTACCACTCGGGGCTTTGGCAATCGTCCCGTCGGGTCCGCAAAGTCGTTTTTTTTTTTTTTTTCTTTTTTTCTCTTTCTTTTCTTTTTTGGTTACCCGTCTCTTACACACAGACGTTTAGATCACCTGCAGCTGTTCTCCCTGGTTGGGTTGTATATTCCAAGGTGGATCTCCCGTCTACCCGGCCTTGATTTTTTGCATCAGTAGCGCTCCAGCCGAGAAAATCCTAGAAAGTACATCATATTTACGGAAATAATGTCTCCAATAGGGATTATGTGTCTTTGACAGGGTCTTTAGTAGCACAGGATATTGTTAAATGGGCCACATATTTGCTGATCACATGGTTGTTTTCTGTTTTCGGCCGGAGAGGGTGTTCAATTCCGATATTTAGAGCAAGGGGTCATTTCTTTGTTTTTCGAACAGCAAGTACTCGATCATGGTTCCCATTTGTGATAGCAGACGTAAATAAGGTAGTACTGATGCAAATATCCCTAACTAGTTTTCGAAAAGATGCGAACGATTGCAAGACTGTTCTAGGTTGATTCGTTAGCGAAATCGGATTAAATTTCAGATATATAATGCGGATTGCTACGAATCTCCAGTATTCAGGGGACATTACTGAATGATTTCTATTGAGATTCTTTCCTAATTACATGAACAGGCGAGTCAACCAGATCATCCCATGAGAGTTACCGTTTGCAACTTTCCATCTTGCATAGTGGCAATTGCATCCACACCAGGTCTCATAGCACCCGTGATACCCTCAACACGATGTGCAATCATAACAATAGTGTGGCCTTGAAGATCATGGCGGAGCATATCTGTCAAAATAGACTCGGTTTCCGAGTCCAATGAAGAGCTAGCTTCATCTAGGATGATAACGGGCTTGTGTGGCTCAGAAGATCGAATTCGCAGCAGTGTCCGGCTTAGGGCAAACAGTTGTAACTGTCCAGTCGAGAATGGCAGAAATGAAGACATAGGAAGATCTAGTAAACTCCGAGTATCAATATCCATGTTAATCTTTTCGACTGTTGGGATGGCCGTCGTCGAATGAATTTTGTCCCAAAGACCTGTCCTCCGGAGACTCCATAATATATCTTGGTCCGAGCTGGTATGGTAGGGATCTAGATTGAACCGCAGACTGGCCGTGGGAATACTGAAACCATCTTGAGGCACCGCAATGAACCCGCGTTTCCGGACAGTTCTCGGGGACAGATAGCCAATATTGACGTCGTCGATTGAAATAGTTCCCTGTCTGGGCCGGAGGAGCTGCAACAATGAAAGCATCAAAGTACTTTTTCCACTAGATAGAGAGAGCGTAGTTAGCCATGGAGGTCGCCGCGCAAGCGATTGGTCTTATTTATTTCCTACCTCCCTGTTCGGCCTATAACAATGACCTTCTGTCCAGGGTTGATGGTAAGAGAGAGATCGGACAAGGAAAGTGCCGCGGACTCCGAATAGGAGACTGAGATGCCATTGACCTGCAAATTGCCGGAAGAGGGCCATTGTAAGTCAGGGTCTATTGTACCCCCGACGTCATCCTCACTAGGGACGCAGTCTTGTATGCTCTTCAGTCGAGAAATGGACCCCAGAGATGTTTCCAGAGACGTCCATGTCTGTACAAGTCGTAGGAGTGTGGTGTTTGCAACGATTAGCAAATTTAGAGCCACGCCAAGATCGGAACCAGTGGTCGTATTCCGATACAGAACGGTGAAAGCGATCAGAATGACTGCAAAAGTTGCAATGATACAATCCATGATCATCTTCAACCAACACTGTAGGCAGAGGAGGATGTAGAATGGCTTTTGAGACAGGTCTAATGATTTGACATTTTCATCCTCGAACTTGTCTTTCCAACCAAACGCTCGGATTGTGACAATGCCACTCGCCTAGGAAAATAATTAGAAGCGAGATTGCTAGCAAGCTCTATGAAAACCACATACCGTGTCTAGGAAATTCGTGAACACCGATGATCTTGACTCCAGCTCAAGGAAGCGCAGTTGTCGGGACGTCCGAAGGTAAATTCGTTGGATGAAGTACACGCATATGGCACAGACTGGCACAGTAACAGCCATAACAGGTCGGATTTTCAAAAGCAGGATCAACTGCATCGCCAGTTTGAAGATTTCTAATTAAAAGGTCAGTAAAGCAAGTAAGGTCGGGGATTGGGCTAATCATACGGGTGTTGAAGTTTGCCAGCGTTGGAGAGAGGTGCTTATCAACGACATTTAAGTCCTGCCCAAACCTGTATATCAAGACATTTGTTCAAAGATGTAATTATTGCCTAGAAAGGAAGGGTGCACAGACCTGTTCACGATAGCACCGAGATCGGTGTCAGTGAAGTAAGATAGAGGTGCCCTATTTTATACTGATCAGTACCCAGTTTATTGGGTATTGGAATAAAAGGGGTTGAAACAAACTTGAGGATCCGATCAAGAAGGTTCGCGTGCAAAACAGCCCCCGAGTTGACAGCGATTATCATTTGAGCGGACCTGAAGAGGATAAGCATTGTTAGCCTATTTGGGTGGCGAATAGACTTACCACGTCGACCCACTAGTTGCTATCCATGCAACTGAGGATACTGCGGCATAGAGAGACATGTAGAAAGCTAAGCTTTCGGGAGGTGATTCTGTCGCCCACTTGAGCACATACTGAGCGAACGTAGAACCGAACGCGAAACCAGCAGTACAAGCAAGCAAAATAAAAACATTCGTTCGGCCAATCGCGTTAATATAATAATCTATCTGAAATCAATAGAAAATCGTAGATAATATGGGCACGTATATCATACCATAGATTGCAAGATCACCGGTTCTCCGAGAGATCTCATCCGCAGCATCGTTCAGGTGTAGCTTCCGAATTGGCGCGGCAACCGTAGGTGTCTCATGGCGTGCAGCACTACTAAATGGCTTTTCCGGCAATTCAGAAACCCCAGCAGAGGCTTTCGGGTCTTGGGAATGAGTCGGGACTTGAAGGTGTAGTCTTGAATCTTGCAGAAGCAGCACTCTATCCGCAATTGGGAACAGGTCCTCTATTCAACCCTTGATGTCAGAAGAGGAGCAATTTACACAGATAATTGCGAACCTACTAGAGTTACTGATCAAAAGTACCGTTGTCCTCATTTTTCGAAACAGACCTCGTGGGCCCAACAACCTTTGCACGATATGATCTGTGACAGCGGGATCGAGAGCACTCAACGGATCATCTAGGACTAGTATCTCGTATTTTGAGTAGACCGCTCGGGCAAGAGCCTTGAATGCTTTTGTCAGAAAAATAGAAGTATGCAAATGAGGAGGGGCCAAAAGGAAAGCCCATACTATACGCTGTTTTTGCCCTCCGGACAAGTTCATCCCATTGTTCTCGATCAGTGCCATGTCACCACCGACAAAAGATTCGAAGTCGGACTCTAGACCGCAGGCTTCGATCACCGTATTGTACCATTCAATATCTGGGTCGACCAAGTGCCCGGATATAGCTTCGCGAATAGCGACGCTAGGTAGCCATGGACCTTGGGCACAATATGCAATCTTCCTTGAAGATACAGAGATAGATCCCTTGGTTGAAGTGACTTCTCCTAGAATTGCCATCGCTAATGTTGTTTTGCCACTTCCAACAGCACCAGCGCAGATCAAAATCTCGCCGCGGTCGAGAGGTTGGGAGACATCAAGAAGAATAGGATTGGCTAATGAAGAAGGTTGGATTGTTATGTCTTGAATTGTGGCCAGTCGTTGAATTCTATCGTGTGGAGAGTATTCCCGGGAGTCTTGAATACTCGGCTGGCTGATATAAGTCTGGATGCGGTCGAAGTTTGACATTACAGAAATAGCCCGAGGAATGAGAGTCATGACCATGTTAGCTGGATGTGTGACCATAGCTAGTAGAGCAAGAGATGTGAATATCTGATCGGCCTGCAATCGATCGCTCTTCGAAGACATAGCGAAGAGAATTAAAGTTAACACTGGAGCGAGGATCCCAAGTGCATTTGCTTGGATAAGAGGTTAGCACCAATGACCACATATCCATCCGTTCAAATCGATACATACCACTTGCATTGTAGGCGACTAGTATCCACCTGAAAGGCTTTGATGTCTGGATCTCCTTACTTCGCAGATGCAATATCTGGGACTGGACTGCACCTTCCATGCCCATTATCTTCAGACTCTTGATGCCCTCCAAAGTTGAAGTGGTTGCGGCAATACGACTTTGTGTTGCCTCGTTCCAGGCTTTTTGTCGGTTCTCCAAGTGCTTTGCAACATACGCGCTCATCCGCGAACATGCTACGAATAGCGGTTAGCACTATTTAACTCTGACAAGTTCCTGTTGGGGCGAAACTTACCGAAGATTATCGCCAATGGCAGAAACGCAAACCATTGTATACGAGAGGCCAACAGTACTGTCCCGGCAACAACCTCCACAAGTCGGGCCCAAGTCTCGTGAAATGTCTCACCAACAGACTCGATGCTGTCAATATCGGAAGTAATCAATGTCAACGCAGAAGAGCCTTGAGACTTTTCGTATGTCAAATTAAGAGAAGTGTGGTGGATGAGACCGATTAGTGCTCCCCGGACCATCACACGCAGCCTATTGATCCGGCTTTGGTAGATTGCTGCTGATACCTAAGTAGTCGCGTGTCAGACTAGTAAAATGGCAAATGACTGTTGGGTTTCGTACCGCCATCCCCATATACACGATTATAGCAAAGAGCAGCAACCGAAGGCCACTATTTGCGCCCAGAGTGGTGTCAGAGGTGCCATTGACAAACTTGATCGCAACTCCAATGAAAATGGGTTGCAGATATGTGAAGAGAATTAGGGATAGGCGCGGTAGTATAGGTGATAGTAATACGCCCTTCAGACACTTCGCTAACACATATGGAAGCTTCCATCTTGTGTGGACGTGGGCTGAGCTGCATATTAGCATTGCATAGCGTTCCCGAAGGAAGAACAAAGAGAAGACCCAGTTAACCTACATTCTGCAGCCCAGGATTCCAGAATTTGTCCTCGTAGTCTCTTTGACGAGAGATTTCCGTCAATCTCGGGTAAATGAGAAACCCCCAGCCTGGCGCTATACCCTTCCCTCAACACTGGATGTAACCACCAGAAGAAGACTTGACCAAGGAGCCCTGCTGCTTCCTCTGGCGTAGAACCAGGCTCTTTGCCACGATATGAGAAGAACCCCCTGGCTCGTAGACCCCAAACCAGCCAGATGCCCTCCAATAAGGCCCTAGATTTGATCAAGTAACAAGCCCCAGTGCTTGAGCAGCTTGCGATGACTCGCAATTCCAAGAGGTCTCTTGTTAGAGAGCATGTGAGGTGAACTAGGATAATTCCTGATGGGCCGGTAGATATTTTTTGTTCTAGAATCGATAGCGAAACAGCTGCAGTCACCGCTACCAGGACTAAGATGGTATCCACAAGAATGCTAAGGCTTGCATCGGGATGACTCCTTAACAAAAAGTACCAAAAGTAAGCCGAGTGGATTGCAAGGAAAACAATGGGAAATATCTACGGTGCGTCAGTAATATGTAGAAACAAATGAACTTCCCGAAAACAGTAACCAACCAATTTCTTCTTGCGCTGTGAGATAGCTGGCTTTATATTGGACCGTCGACGATAGCGGATTTGTCGGAGTAAACAAAAAATCAAGACGAGGGACAACACGATTGATCCAGATGTGCCGTTTGACAATATTTGGAGAGTCATGGTCATTGGTTTCAAGGCTCAGCCTACTTTGGTCAATTCCCCGCGTTTCGTTAGATGTGATGTGGAGAGGTGCCAAAGATATGGACAAACAGATTGCCCAGCTAGTTAGGCAAGGCTAAGGAAATAAAAATGCCGACTTTGTTTTTCTCAATTTCTTTGGCCGTTCCCGCTTGCTGCTTATCCAGACACAGATTTCACGCTCAACTCCGAAAATCTGTTGGACAGTCAGCAAACATGAACCCTGCAAATGGGCTACTTCGTACTAAAATGTCTCATGTTGGTTAGGGGGGAATTGTGTGGCTAGCGTCAGGTGACGAAAACAAGCACAAATTAAACGCGATTGTGTGCCTTATCTACTAATGATGCATTACAAAAGGATCCCAGTCTATAAATATCCTCAGTCCACAATCTTGACTAACAGCACTCAGCCGAATATGGACATGAGACTCTAACGATCTAGTTTATCTAAGTCAAGATGATACGAAACACGGTATATTAAGATAACACCGATATATTTTTAGATGTCTTTTTGGCGCGAAAGAGAGAATTTGACATGAAAATGACGAATCTCAAGCTGGTAGCCTAAAGCCACAATTTTTGATAGCATCCCTCAGATCTCTTGCCCTCTCTCTCTCTTCCTTTGTTCCTTCCTTCCCCGTCCATTCAATAGCCGACTATTGAGCTGTATTGTGGAAGTCTTTCGCATTGACTATATCAACTTGTGGCGTTGTGACTTGGAGCTTACACAAGGTCGGAAAAGCTAGATTGAAAAGAGAATAAGTCGAAGACAACAGTGGGATTCATTAAAACTAGGCTAAAAGTTATTTTCGGGTCTTCCGAATGGAAGATATCAAAACAATCTGAGTATGAAGCAACGCTCGCCCAATGCAATATCCGGTCCCTGATAGAAAGTAAAGTGAGATGTCTCAAAATGGGGGAACAAAAAGCAAAACGTAAATGAAAATGCAGGCACCTGTGCGTTTTTCTCCCTTCGACAGGAGCGTAGTTCGAAGGAGCTGGTGGGGTTCCTATGTTGCTTAAACATTAGAGAATAAGGATATGGGCATGTCACTCGCCTCGGGAAAAAGAAAAAAATCAGAGCTTTTGAATCGCCAAACAGATGAGGTAGAAGGAAAGAAAGACAGCAAAGAGGAACAAATGTCCCAACATGCGCGAAGAAAGTCGCCTTGTCGAGACAATGCTCGATGAGTAAATCGTGAGAAGCACTCAACCTCAGATACGGAATCACTGACCATCTTCAACAAATGATCGACGCTTTATCCGTGCGAGCAGTATCAATCCTCGTCATCGAAATCCCAGTATTGCGGGATGGGATGGGCTCGAGGACATCACCACCATTCGCAAGACGCTCCTCCCTCTCCCACTCCAACCGCTCAGCCTCCTTGATAAGCTTGAGCTCCTGACAGAACTTGCTGTTTGCTCTGATGCGGTCACCGTAGCGAATAAAAGCAAATGGAATTACGGAGACGCCGAGACTAATAAAGGCAATCAAACTGCAAGCCCAAGGAACACCGAGCCGGTTGAACATCGGCTTAGCCGCGAGCGGGAGCACAGCTCCAAAGATACTCCGTGTGCAGCTTGCGGCTGACTGTGCGCTAGCGGAGAGGGTCTCGTATGCGTCGGTCATGTAGTTCAGCATGGCCATGAAAATTAACAGGTAGCCCATTCCGAACGGGATGCCGGAGAGGAAGGGGACGACCCAGTGGATGTTCGGCGAGGCTGTCCAGCCTATCCAGAAGAGGGAGATCACGTATAGGGGTCCACCAATGCAGGCGAGGGGAAGTCTGCGGTATTCCTCGATGAAGGCCCAGTTGGCGTTACGGGCCTTTGCTCGGGCTAGGAAGCCATCGTACCATAGGAAGACGAAACAAGCAAGAACGGCGCCGATGCCGACTGTTGTGTAGAAAATCAGAATCTACTCATTTTTAGTTTAGAGAAAGGAGATTTGCATAGACTTACTGGGCATAAACATCAAGCCAGACACACCAGGGCTCATTTTGTAGATATCTGCATGATGTTCGTTAGTGTCTGTCTCCAACAGGGTTGTGCATAAGCTAGCTGGGATAGGTCACCGACCTTGGAAGATAATTGGATACGCCTCAAAGTAGAGGTAGAAGATCGCATAAGCCAGAGCAAGATACAACGAACTCAGAGAGACGATATACTCATGAATAATCATGCGAAATGGTCGTGATATCGTGATGAGAACCATTTCTCGCAGATTGCGACTCTGAGCCTCCAATGGCGATACGATGCTTGAATTCCCAGTGTCTTTGCGTAGCTTTTGCGCACGACGCTTCAAAATTACCGGGGCATATGTTTCAGGCATGAAGATAATCAACGGCAAGGTAGCGCCTGCCAGAATGAGTCCAATCCAAAAACACCAACGCCAGTCGACAACTGCCACGAAGCCAGATACCCAAGGTCCGATGATTGGCCCGAGGGTTGTACACTGTTAAAGAATTAGCTTTTAGACCTGAGTACTCTAGTTAAATGTATGCAGCAAACTTACAGCCATGAAATAAGCCATCAGCCGACCTCGCAGTGTAGGATCATCATTCACATCCGCAAACAATCCGCCGACGGTAGCGATGGGCGCCGACGCAACCATTCCATTGAATAATCGGAAGACAAGAAGAGATGCATATGAATCCGCGACAGCGCACGCCAGCGTGAATATCATGAATAAAACAAAAGAGATGAGCAAAGGGGGCTTCCGACCAAAATACTCGGAGCTAGGACCCCATAACAATGGCCCTACGACATAGCCGATGAGAAAGATGGAGATGGGCAAGACAAGCATTGTCTCGTTGGTGATGTTGAACTCTTCGGCAATTTGGGGGATGGCGTTGCTACAAATTGATGAGCCGATAGTACTGTTCATGACCTGCATGACACCAGCTGCGAGAACAAGGAACTTTCTCCTCTATTAGACATATCAGTACTCTTTTCTTCGCCTTGCTTCTTTGTATTAGGTAATATCCCACATACTGTTCTCCAGTTAACGGGGTTTTCAGGGTCATTAGGCCCGAATGAAACAATCGTTTTGGAAGCCACTTGGCGGAATCTAGAGTACGAAGGGTTTCCATAGCGTTGTTGGATGGGCTCATGGTCGACTTCCGAGTCTTGGCCTTCGGAATCATGAGAGTGATGTGACTCATGAGATGGAGCCACTACGTGCTCTATACAACAGTTTCAGTAATTGGAACTCTTAAGATACAATGTAGAAAGCATCGGCAAAGAATATAAATGACTGACCTGTTGCTGACATGACCTTTTCCACATTTTCCTCGGTAGCAACATGGTCCGACATCTTGTCGACCTTGGCTTGACAAAATCGACGGTTTGTACGCTAGGTGAAGGCCTAGGCGGGATGCAGGAGTTATAAAGGGTTCAAAGTTGAAAATGCCCATCCCCACACAGTGGCAGTGGATATTTGACTCACGCAAATAAAAGTTTGTTTAATGTGGATTCGACTCCACATCCATAGAGCAATTTCTGATTGTACGCCCTAACTTTGACAAATCGAGTCGGGACGCAAAGCCAGTTAGGAAAATACAGCAGAGACTAGCCTTCCCTGTCAAAATAGGCACTTGGTGGTGTGGATCACTAGACCTGGCTCGGGTAGGACGGCTTTTCCCCCAAAAACAAGAGCCAAGCAACTGCGGATTGCTAATGTGGCAACTGAAAATGTAACTACATATACGAAATATCACATGGGATCTCGGATAGAAGACCGATTATCACAATCCTTGACAGACTGACACATGTCGCTTGCGAAACTACGAAGGCCCATGTAAATCTTGAAGCAAACATCTCGACCGCATGCATTTAGTCATTTGGATATTGAATTCTCCAATGGGTGATTATGGGTTAAGACCCTGCCGATCAATCCATTGGTCTTGTATTAGCAATTGCGCCAGATAGTTTTCCTGTCATGTAAGTGAGGACCAATGAGGCAAGTACTTGTTCCCATGATATGCGTGATTTGCGTAGTGGATTTGTTAACCCGATCCAGCTATAGCCAATTCTCAATATGAGGAAGCTCTTTGTAGCGGGGACGCCAATGCTGGACACAACGGGAACGGGGTATTCCACACTTCGTGGGCTCGACTTACAAAGTATATATTTTGTTCGCGGAGAATGGATCCGAAAGTGCTCCACATAAAGTAAGCGAACGATGCCGGTTCGGGGGTATGCTGTCTCTTCCGATATGTAGGCCTTGGGTAACTCGTTTCTCGGGGGTTGGGCTGATGTCGGCTAAGCTAAGATTCCCCGGTGTCGTTTCCGGTTGCGTGCTGACGGGTTCGGCTTTCTACCCGATCTGCCCTGACCGCCCAAAAATCATGAGAACAAGAACCAGGAAGAGACACCTGCAGCCAAAAAGGCCCCACAGACAATATTCTTCGGAAAGAAATTGACTAATGTGTGTATGTGTGGCTATCAAATATTTTTGTCAAGTGGCAGGGGATTCCAAACTTAAGTGGCAGGGGGTTCCGACGCACACCCCTAGTCGTCACTATATCCTGCCTCAAGCATTTTGATGTACGCAGGCAACAAGGCATCCCCGAAGACACCAAGAACGTTTGATTAAACGTTAGAAATTGTACATTTATGGGGGAGGCGAATGCAATAGCATCATCATCGCTTAGATGTGTCTTCAACGTCCACACATTGACACAACATTACACCAACCTGACAGATAGGAAAGTTATCGTCGCTACCCAGGGACTTCCCTTTCGTTTGGTGGACTTGAAGGCACTGCTCCGAGGCAAGTCTACCCAAATAGGTTGAGGTAGTATCTCTGTTGTCATATTTGAGTAACCAAAAGTCGTCAATTTTCAATTGTCAAATGTACATATGTACCTACCCCTTGCGCATTTGCAAGACATCGAGGGAACAAGACTACAAATGGAGGCTCAAACCCCCCAATAATTTTTTTCAATCCTGCTCAATTCTGGGAACAATGTATTATAACTTCATCACCAACGAGCACAAGTATTAGAAATTAAATCTCAATATAAATTAGTGTCTATCCACGGTTAACCACAGGGATATTCTGTCGCATAATTAGAAGCCGTATATGTTATCGTTGCTAATATGAAACCATTAGTTAGTATCTCAATGCCTGGTTCCTTAACATCGAAAGCCCAAGTCTTGGTGGATGGAACTCACAAAGGCCGATTGATTCCATTTCTCCCCTCCGCTTGAAAGTTCACCCAGACACTAACATTCATAGCGGCGACTGGGAAAACTCCATAGCCACAGTTATTAATGAGTACCGTCTCGTCTCGCCAGCCGAGAATATCTGTCCACAATTCTCCGGCATGTCCGTGACCAACAAACATGCGCTTGTTCGATGCGCCACCGTTGCTGAGGATACAGGCAAGACCGAATGGGTGTTTATAGCTCCCATAGCGCACGAATCCTGTACAACTGTAAGAACTAACAATTCACATCCAGGGAAACCATACTTACCAATGCAGTTCCGTCTTTTGAAGTAATCTCGTTGCTCCCCGTGTGCATATAGCTTTCGGGCACGCGTAAGTATAGGAAGCATTCCGCTGCATGATGGCCCCGGTTGGGGCTCGGGTCCACCATTGATTCCATAGATATCTCCGTAAAAGACACATGGCTGCCCTTGGCTTCGAAGGAGGATTAACGAGTATGCCAGAGGTTTGAAGAAGGGTGCAATGATAGTCTGTCGGGAGCTTAAGTTCTCATCCACGCCTCAGGGCTTTATAATGCTGCAAGTTGGGTGTATCTCACCTCTAATGATTGTCCAGGTTGCTGTGAGATTGTAAGCTTCAGCAAAACAATACAAAGGGTCTTCAACATACGGTATCATGATTGCCAACAAAGGTCTGACGGTGAAAGTGATGGTTAGCGTCAATCATTTCCTAAGATGATCGAGTCTTACTACAGCGTGTGATGGCATCTGCTCTACCAACGTGCCCTTGAAAATCTTCCGTAGATCGCCACCTGCCATCTTGGAAATAGCTGCAAACCGGCCCATAAGTGGCACATCAAACAAGGAAACCCCATAATCCATTAATTTGAGATACCCAAGAAGCAGACCCACCTCTCCTCTCCAGTACTCTGCGACTAAGAAGTAATCAGCACCAACTGTATTGCGCAAATGTGTCACAAATCCCTTCTGAAAAGTGGCGGAATAATGCTTTGCTGCATCGATTCGCATTCCACTGATTGGTAATTCGGTGCCAATCCACTCTCCCCACTTCAATATATCAGCTTGAACCTCTGGATGGGAATGGTCGAGATCGGCGAACATCAGGTAGTCGTAATTTCCGTGCTCATCACTCACGTCCCTTGCCCAGTCTTTGTTCTGCCCCAGTGTCTTGTATATTGCATGCCGCTGGGTCGCATCGTCCCAGTCCACACCAGTAAAATGTTGCCAGTGATACTTCATGGGGCTATACTTCTCACCACGTCCCGGAAAGTCGAAGCCGACCCAACCAGAGATGGTCAGAGGCGGAGATATTTCAGTGTTCCGATCTGCAAGGATTTTGACGTCTATAAGCATTCTGGTCTTCTCTGTATCACCGGAGAAAGAATCACCTTCTGGGTCCATCTTGACGACTGTGAACTTCTCAGTCGAATCTGCCCCAGCCTTCTGGTTCAACACAGTATCCCAGTAAATCCCAATGTTCATATCTTGTGCGGCCTGTACCAAGCTCTGGAGGTCCTCCTTCGGGCCCCATCGCGTGGCTCTGGTGCCCTTCTGGTCGAATTCCCCAAGATCATACAGATCGTAAATATCGTATCCAATTCCAGATGGGTTCATCCCCTTGCACCCAGGCGGAATCCAGATATTGTCGACTCCGATGTCTTTCAGATCGGGTATCACCTTCTGGAGGCGCTTCCAATGGCGTTGGTCAGCTGGCACGTGCCATTCGAACCCCTGCATCATGAGTGTATTTTCGGGGGGAGACCACGACTGCTTTTCATCAAGTTCAACGGTATCTACTCAATATCTAGATGATTAGCTAATAGCAGGAAATGCATGGAAATAAGGGATTCAAGAACCCTCGATTTCTCGCCACTTCTTGGCCTCTCTCTGGTTCTTCAAACAGCAGCTTAGGAATGACAGCATTTGGTCGATGAGTGTCTCTATCGCGAAAATAATCGTATTGATGTGATTCTGGGCCAGTTACAGTCTCAGTGGTGTAGAGAGAAGAAATAAGGACATCCTACAATCTTCAGATATACCAACGTCTCCAAAAATCAGGGCTGGGCGGAACTAACGAGTGACACTGACACAGCCTGCTGTACGAGATACATTGGCTGGTAAATATTCAAACCCCTGCTCGTTAGGTTAGAAAAGCAAAAGCACTCTAGTTTTGAAAGATAGGATAAATACTTAAATTAACATCTTCCTATTGATATGAACAAAAATCCATATATTCGTCTGCTTCATAGAGGTTTCTTTGTGCAGACTGTCCCAGCTGCGCTGTGGCAACATCTAGGACATATCCACCCCCCAGTGAGCTTTGTACAAATAGTCAATGCGATGAATCTGTGTCACAAATAGTTGACGCGTCGATCTCGGGCTACAATAAATATAGGTAGAGCATGGAAGGTCCGTGCTATATTGCACAGTACAAACATCTCGGATCGTAGGAACCAAGTACAAGTGTAGCCAATCACACGACTTGTTAGGAGTGACTAAAAGAGACTTGGCTCTAGGTATTGATTCGTGGAAAAGCAGGCTGCCCAGGTGAGAGCTGTAAATGACTTAACGAAAGCGCCTTTCCAAGGTTCCGAGGCTGGAAATGCCTCAAAGTAGCAGTCTCGGCGTTGTGGTTAACAATGGTAACGAATTGTAAATACGTGTCCACAGTGGGGATGTGGCTGGTACGTGGCGGGGTACTGTTACGGCCAACTGACCCTTTTCATTATTTTTTATGCATTCACATTGCTTAAAATAGACAGCTCTAGAGATCTTCTATATTGACAAAGCTATGATAAAATTTTTCACGCCTCAGGTCTCACTCCTCAATCCCCTCCATCGTCCGCTGAGCATCCCTTGCTGCGGTTCTCACTTCGTCTCCAATCTCTTCTATTATAGCCAACTCGCCAAATCTCTCCTTCCAAAACTGCCACCTCTCGTTACAAAACCCGTGTTGACCTTTCCAGAGCGGGCCTCCTTTCCCGAGAGCGCCATCAAAACCTTCATTCCACTGATAGATACCTGCCCCGAGAATATTGATCCACGCAGCAGCAGCAGGAATCAATGCTTCTAGTTTCCCCCCGGATTGCTCTGTTGGTGTTTCCAGTGCCTCGCGTAGGGTAATCAGCGCAAACCAGGAGTATGCAAAGACAGGTTCTTTTGTCGCCATTAACCGTGCGGTGAATCTGTCCCGGCTAATAATTCGCGAGATTGCGTTTTGACGAGAGTCGGGGGGTCCAGCTGGTACGGATGCATTCCACTCATCGCGGAATTGCCAGCCAAGCATGGGTAGATCTTTCCAGACTTGCATATCGTGGAGCGAAATGGGATCTCCGTTTGACGTTGTTGCATTTGGGAGTTTTGAGAGTTGGACTAGCACATTGACGAGTTTGTCATGGCGATCGGGGAAGTCATATGCACACTTGAATATCAAGCTCCATAGGCTGGTAATTCCCTCCTCGGGATCTGAGTCATTTGCCAAGGATATTGAAGCCAAATAGTCAGCGGCTTGCTCTGCAGATATACTGTCGCTGAAGAGGTCTTGCAGAATCGCAAATCGAGGGGCAGAAATATCCTCTGTGATGGCGACCATTTTCAGAGATCGTTGATCGGAAATAGGTTTTCGTATATGGTGAAGAACAGCTGTAGTGATCTTGTAATTTTCTAGACTCAAGGTCCAGGGATTTAATTGTTTTCTTATCACCTCGCGTGAATATTCGTCATATCAAAGCTCCATAGTAGCCTCGTGGCCTTTATCTGCTGATCTTATTGGTTCTGATTCCAGGGTTACATAGCTTCACCTAAAATTCGATAGCCCTGAGTACGCTAAGCCAGGGTACTGCGGCACTATTTTGTCATGACGGCATGCATTTTTGAAATGCCTCGGTCCTTTTTGGGAAATCAACTTGACCTTGTTATATCCGTATATCGATTTCACTTACAGCCCTTATTTTTCATCCAATCAATGAGATAGATAGCTTCAACCACAGGCTAGATAGTACCCCAAAATTTGATTACATCATGAACTAGAAAATGCCCAATCATTTTCTGCTAGGCAATAGTCTAGATATAGCTATATAACTTATGTAGTTTCAAGGTTGTATACCAGAATTTATAGATAATATAACACAACGGCCGCAAATAGCCACCTTGACATGTCAGATTAATAAGTGTCCACTGTGACGTAGGGAGAGAGTTGTGGCTGGTGCGGACAATCTCCCAGTTCCAACGTGGGTCTGATATTGCATTGTGAATTTGTATGTACAATATACTCCGTAGCATACAGTGCAATGTGCCCTATTCTAACACTTCAATCCCATTACTATGAGCCTTGGAAAATAGCTTGGAATGCACCCCTATCAAGTCCCTTTGCGGTTCCTCATCCCGCCTATTTCCGGCACCGGGTTTTAACCACCAACATCCGGGATGACGTCTAATAGCCAACCTCAACCTCAAGTTGAAGGTTTGATATAATTGTATCAAGATAATACATAACAATTGACTATGTAGAAAGGATTGCGAATAAAACGCTATGCGGTTGACCGGGCGATCGGAGCTTAGTGTGGCTACCAAGTGGCTCCCGCATTGGCCGCGAAAAGTTTTCGGGTTCGGCGGCCCCATCCCTTTCAAATCCTTTCTTCTTCTCTTCCACTCCTAAAGGCTTCAATTGCATCCCATCCTCTCCTCTCATTTTAACGTTTTTCTTTACGTTATTTCACATCCATCAAAATGGCTGCCCCTACCGCCCCCAAGCAGGAGATGAGCGCTCTCAGCCTCGTATGTTTTGAACCGAAACTCCATAATGCTTTAAAAACTGACTCGATTCTTGCTTCCAGTACTCTCGCTTCGCCTTCGCCGGTGCCATGTGCTGCGCTATCACCCACGGTGCTGCCACTCCTCTCGATGTGTAAGTTTCTGAAACTATCGCTAGTGCGCGAACAAGAATTTCCGCTCATACCCGGTCCTCCACAGCGTCAAGACCCGTATCCAGCTTGACCCTGTCACCTACAACCGCGGTATGCTCGGTGGTTTCCGCCAGGTCATCCAGAACGAGGGTGCTGGCGCTCTCCTGACTGGTTTCGGTCCTACCGCCGCCGGTTACTTCCTCCAGGGTGCCTTCAAGTTCGGTGGATACGAGTTCTTCAAGCAGCAGTCCATCAACGCCCTTGGCTACGAGACTGCCAAGAACAACCGCACCGCCGTCTACCTCGCCTCCGCCGGTGCCGCTGAGTTCATTGCTGATATCGCCCTGTGCCCTCTCGAGGCCACCCGTATCCGTCTTGTCTCCCAGCCTACCTTCGCCAGCGGTCTCCTCCCTGCCATGACCCGCATCCTGAAGGAGGAGGGCATCGGTGCCTTCTACTCTGGATTCGGACCCATCCTGTTCAAGCAGTAAGTTTTTTTTCCACCCCCAACTTCGGCATATATATCCTTTGAAATTCCCACTAACTCGAACTTCCCACAGGGTCCCCTACACCATGGCCAAGTTCGTCGTCTTCGAGAAGGTCTCCGAGGCCATCCTCGCCAATGTCAACAAGGAGACTCTCTCCGACGGTGGCAAGACCGGTATCAACCTCGGCTCCGGTCTCATCGCCGGTCTCGCCGCCGCCATCATCTCCCAGCCCGCCGACACCATGCTCTCCAAGATCAACAAGACCCAGGGTGCTCCTGGTGAGGGTACCGTCACCCGTCTGATCAAGATCGCTAAGGAGCTCGGTATCCGTGGTTCTTACGGTGGTATCGGTGCCCGTCTCTTCATGGTTGGCTCCATCACTGCCGGTCAGTTCGCCATCTACGGTGACATCAAGCGCATGCTCGGTGCCACTGGTGGTGTTGAGATCGGTAAATAAACAACTCGAGTCTAATATGCTCGGGAGGATTATAGAGACTACCCTTAGAATTCTTTTTGTTTTACGCCTTGTCCATCCCCCACACACGATGTACAATATTTTGTCTCAGTTTCCTTTCAAGAACAAGCTCGCCATTTTGTCACATTTACAATTGTTTCCTTTTTTTTTTTTTTCGTAAAGTAACAGTATTCAGTCATTGATTACGTATTGACGATTTGGCACCCGAGTATATTTGTCTAGTCTTGAGAAGGCTTGTGCCACTACAATGTACGCTGCTGCTTCGAGGGCTTGTATCTAGGAGGAGCTTCTGTGGTGGTTCGGCCGGTTTATTCGGATGCCAATGCACTTGACTATGAATATAATAGCTGGGAGTTTGATGAGGCTAAGGAAAAGGAGTTATAGAGGCTTGGTGAATTTTGGGTTGAATCGGAAGTCGATTAGGACGATTCGCAATATATTCATGTCCAGTCCTGACAGATTCTAAATTTGGAGATAGTGGCTTTTTATCTGTGGTTCCATATAAAAATATAAGATATCATTCGTTTGCATTTGAAAATGTTGGAAGATATCCCCAACATACTGACGTTGATCCTATAGTTCGAGACGCCGAATTCAGAATTCATAGCAGAATTTTTACAATTTTACGATGGATATAGACGTTGACTATTTAAATCAGTCATCACGAGTCAAAATAGAATTTGTCGACTATTTTTTCCTTATCTCTCTTCATCTCTCCCTCCCTCTCTCTCCCTCCCTCTCTCTCCCTCCCTCTCTCTCCCTCCCTCTCTCTACATCTCCAATACCCCCTATTACAAAATCTCCATATATTTTTCGTCTCACCATTGATGACAGTCATGTTATCCCCCCCCCCCGACTTCGTCATTCTCATACTATTGATTGCCGTGGTCATCTTGTGGGGTTTCGTCGCCCTTTACTTCGTCGTGTTGTACAATTTCTCCCGGATAATAGACCCAGACCCTCGGGTTCTTATAACATGGAAACTATCTATAACTAGGCATCCAGTTCCACATATGGAAACACAACCCCGGTGTTGCCAAAAGGAAACATAGGGATGGCGTCTGTACCCTTGGTGCAGCGCTGCACCAAGGATCCAAGTCATCGTTCATTTCAAGTTTTCCTCGCTTCAAACAGAGAATTTGGATGGACCCCGGACATTTTCTGTCCAATATTGAATGGGAATTTTTTAGCTTACGCTATTAGAAGTGCCCTGAGTTGCCATATATTTGGTTGGGACGACCTTAGAATTCCTTCAACGCCTTGCCCATCCCCAACACACGATGTACAATAGCTATTTTATTCCAGTTCCCTGTCAAGAACAAGCTCGCCATTCTATTACATGCTCCACTTCTATCATAAAGTAGCAGTATGTTAGCCTGATTATGTATTGACGCCTTAGGTGCAAACAAATTGAATTTCAAAAGGAATTGAATTTCAAGAGGCAGGTTGAGAGATGATGGCAGGAATAGCTACGAGGGCAGCAATACCTCATACCAGTCATATCGGTGCTAGAGAGAGTTTTTATATTGACCTGGGAAGGGTGGAGTATAAGGTCTTCCAGAGCAAACAGAGGTGGAGAGACAAAGGGAGAGCAAATAAAAATAACGCCATCGCTACCAAACGAACGGCGACCTGACAAAAAAGAATTTTGGGGGAGAGATAGGTATATATATATATATATGGGAGGTCCAGTGGTAAGCAGCGCCTCGTCGCTTATGCAGCGCCATGTCGCCAGCTTGTCCATAGGCCCAATCCCCAGATAGCTTAGGCATGTACACTTCAATTTATGTTCAAATTAAGACAAACACGGGCACAATTATCACATTGCACTACTTCAAACTGCACTACAAAGCAATATCCCTCACAGAGAATCCATCCACCCCGAGGCCATCCTCTTTCTCTACCACAAAGGAATGATATCCGGTATAATACGCATATCCCTCGACACACACTCGAACAATCCGTTGGTCTACTCCACTTGTACTAACATCATCAAAGACGGACCCAACAAATCCAGAAAGACCTCTGTATGCACGAGTCACCAGAGAATTATAGACCCTCTTCTCACCCGCAGGCAAAGACCCTTTGGCATGTGCGAGGGCCACCCTCGCAGCGACACAGCCTCCAGTGGGAGACCGGTCAATCTGCTGGTTCGCAAAGAAATAGAGCCCCGTCTCCTCACTACTAGCCTCCAGTTGCGCACGAGCGGCCGCTGTCCCTTCCGGGGCACTAACATGTCCCAGTCGCGTATCCGTGACCATAATCCCGTACAACGCCCCTTCCTCAGAAGTCCGAATATCCCGAGTGAGATGTTTCAAATCCGGATTGGTAACCACCGCCTCCTTGAGCAACTTAGTCGCATGGTCCATCTCCTGCAACTTAATTTCACCCAGTCCGCTAGGAAAACCCAACTCCTCGGCGCTGATCATACAATAATACGCACCCCCATAAGCAAAGTCCGCCGTAACAGCAGTCTTGCCCCGAAGCTCGGCCCAGCGATACTTCTGTGGAACAGGAATCTGAAAGGAGACAGCTGTTGCAAACGACGGCACAGACACAAACGAAACAGGCCGCGACGCATCCGACTTCCCAGACGCCAAGGTGGGGACCACAACCTCGACCACCCCACAGGGCACATGCAGATTAAGAGCCGTTGTCCGCGACACAGGGTCATACCTCAATTCCTTCCGACGAGGAAATACCTTCTCATCAACATCGACAAGGAACCGACCCAGCGCAATCGTCGCATGTCCGCACATAGTCGAGAACCCTTCATTGTGCATGAACAAAACGCCCATATGGGCTTCTCCGGAAACGACTAGCTCGGTCTCCGGACGTAGGATTGCGCCATACATGTCATAGTGGCCACGCGGTTCGAGCATGAGAACGCGGCGGAATTCGTCGAATTGAGCTTTTGCCTGCGCTCTTTGCTCCAGGAGTGTACCTGTTATAGGTGGGATGCCGTTCCAGATGATTCTTGTTGGCTCGCCTGCTGTGTGCATTTCGACGCAGGTTATCGGCCTGATGGGGCCTTGGGCTTCTAGGGGTTGTGGGATTTCCATATTGTGGGGATGGGGATGTTGGAGCTAAGGAATTTTGATATTTAGAATTGTTTGGATGTAATTATTTGCTCCGCGATGTGAACTGGCACTGGTTTTATACGAACAGTCCCCCGAGGTCGGAAGGCGGACCCGAGAATTTAGATAACGCCTTTGCCCGAACAGGTAGGTGTCAAATTAAGGGCGTGAGCACCAATAATAGTTCTTCACTTATGTCTTTCTCTTTGTAGGTGCTTTCTTGCCATACATGTATATATACAATGCAATGTTACTTGTCTCTATTATTACATACATAGTCTGCTGTTTGTTTCTTGGAAAATTGGATGGTGGAGCGGGGGGTTCTATCCAGATCCACTTTTATACCCATCAATCACTACTAGTAAATCATGGATGTGCTCTGACACGATGATAAATATAATGAAAGCGCAAGGTGAATGATATTAGAGTCGAGTCAAGAAGTGAGTCAACCATTTAATATTGCCCTTTTACTATTGTTATGTTGCAGGGCCCCAGGAATTTCGACTCAGTCAGAATATTCTCGTAGTAACGACATCGAGAGAAACGAGGTTAAGTAAATGCCCTACCCAAAATATTTTTACGTTAAACAGATAAAACTATCTGTCCACTGTACCACTTTTGAGAGCTGATGTGTTTGGACTAGTCGAGGCCTAGCCTAAATCTTGTCCTGCGCTATTTTTCAGGAGTAGGTTAATTCATCGTACTATACATGTTTTTAGTAAATACTTTGGAGGTCAAACGAGCGCTCATAGAACTACAGAGGAACTATTAGTTTAGATGGCTGGTTTTGGTACCGACGGAGGAGGTTGGCAGCGTCGCTAACGGTACATCCCAACCAGATCTATGCCTATACCACGCCTTTCGGGGAATCAAAGATCTCATTTGCATTCTCTGGTATACTTGGATAGTCCTTTGAAGCGGGGTATGCCTTCTAGCCCTATGGCTATTCGAAAAAATCAGTTGTCATTGGACGTAGAGTGGGGAAGTAGAACCTACGATCCTTGCCTTCAAGGATACGCCACACCTAGCGACATTTGCGTGCGGAAAGCTAACATATATTGGCATTCGAAAATACAGAAAGGAAATTGTATTATGACAATCAGTCGGCTCACGGTATATTTTTATAACAGAACATAACATCGCCCCCAACCCCCATGCCACCGGACAATACAATATCAAACCCACGTTTGGTTTTAGTATATTCCATATATCTGAACATAATGAAATATCTCACACCCCATTATTCGATTTTATTCTTGCTATTGGTAACTCAACAATCACCCCAAAAACTAAGAGCCACTTACCCACCCACACACACATGACCCTACGATATAGTTCAACCGTTCTAACCACTTCGAACCACACTTCTCGAGCAAAAAGAAAGCCAGAGAGACAAAAAGATTGACCGACGCAGGGATCGAACCTGCAATCTCTTGATTCGTAGTCAAGCGCCTTGCCATTGGGCCAGCCGGCCTGTGAAATATTTTGTCCAGTTTTGCTATATGGGGCGGCAGACTTTTTTAGGGCAAGGCCCCACAAAAAGTCCGCATCGGGATTCTTGTACCGTTTTCAACAAACTCTCGACCCATAGATATATCAGATTAATTCAATTTCAAATGGTCAAGGCGAAAATAATTTGGTCCCAATGAGCGAGACCATACTCGTGCATCATACTTGAACTTTCTAGCATCCGAATGCGATATTATTTGCTGCGGACTCTGAAAGGAGTGATTCTGTGATATATATATATATACGTAACGACGTACCCATGTTCCCATGATAGAAATATGTAGAATACTTATATTGTAGGTCTCTTAAGTATGTGCTCCACCGCCAAAAAAGAAATAAACTTATTGAATTGGAACTTTTGTAGATATCACCATACAAACCTTCGCTGTGACGATCTGATGGATGATATACCAACATCACTTTCACAGCTGCCTAGACCTGGCTTCCTAATGTCCAATGCCGGTGCTTTTCAGAACTAATCCCGTCAAATGAAAAAAACAAAAAATAAAATAAAAAATACATACCTACCTCAGAATTTTAATATCATTTCGCCGATAGCCCGTACACCCGTCTATATATCCACTCACTCCTTCATCTACGCACTTTGAGATCTCCATTTTCTAACCCTCGGGATACTTGAAGCGTCCACTAATATACTAAGCCATGGATAGTCTAATCGGCACACTGTTTAGTTCGCGATGACCATGCTCGACCGAATGAGATAGGAAGAGCTAAAAAAAAGTACCTTGCTGCAAACTGATGGATACATTCATATATATGAAAAGGCAAAAAAAAATGCTCACATGCCGATTTGAACGACAGACCTCGTGATAGACTAGACAATGCTAGTCACGCGCTCTACCAACTGAGCTATGCGAGCCTTGATTGGTGGTGGTTGACTAAATTGCTTTATGTTAAAAATTACCTTCAACTAGTTAGTTAGTGGGTTCGAATTAACATGTTAACCCATGTCGCTCCAAAACCAAAAAAAGTGGATTATCTTTTCTGTAAAAAATATTCTGTAACTCGCCATTGACCAATCAAAAGTAGGTGGGGTTGATCCATAAGAAAAAGTTTCAGATCTACATGGGTTCTGTATCGTCTGAGATGCCTTGTCGAACGAAACAACGAGAATGTAAAGCACAAAGCTGCCCACATTTTGAGCATAGTGTTGATTCTTCCGCCTGAGGAACATAGGAAGAACACAAGTACCCTGTGGAAAGGTCTCACTTTTCTAGTCTCCATGATACATACATAGTATAGGAGGAAAGACCACTTCAATCTGGGATTGAGATTCTGTTAGGATCGCATGGTTTTCATTGGGTAGTAGTAATTACTAGCTAAATACAGAATGTATTACATCAGCGCTAAGCAAGGGCTTGGCCCAGAAAAACCCCTTGGTAATAGGCACTCTCTACCAATGACTTTGGCCGAGTGCCAAGAAGTAGTGTCCTAAGGCATCTAGCAAGTGGCTGCCTCGGGTACCGAGAGTAAGCAAACCCTACAAACCTCTCGGGAGCACATCCCTCCCTACTAGATCTAGCTTACCGCCCCGGAAGCTATAAAAATAAGGCCATATAGACTCCCCGAATAGGCAATATAGTAGGCCTAGTAGGATAAGGGGTCAATAAGTGCTTTGTTTAGGGGCATTAGAAGGCGAGAGAACTACTAAGTATATATTACTTCACTTTCTTTATACTCTAGTAAGTAGTTCTCTTTATTCTTACCTACTCGGTTAATATAGCAAATAAGCCTACCTAAGTATAAATACCCCTATCTTTCCCCTTAGAAAAAACCTTCTCCTCTTTTTATTCCTTAGTCTTATCTCTTACTCTACTTTCTATCGATATTAATTAACTTATTAGTAAGTAATCTATCCCTATATCGATCTTACTAGGTACTAACTCGTTACTTACTATAGTAACTATATCGTTCTTTATAGTAAACTCTCCTACTAGGCCCTTATCTAACCCTCTCGCCGCCCCTATTAAGAACTTAGAGGGAAACGCTATTAACCTCCGGTCCCTTAGTACTTTGTCTCCCTTATCGATATTATAAAACCTACTT
Source organism: Penicillium hordei (assembly GCF_028827395.1). Classification (NCBI taxonomy): domain Eukaryota; kingdom Fungi; phylum Ascomycota; class Eurotiomycetes; order Eurotiales; family Aspergillaceae; genus Penicillium; species Penicillium hordei. The sequence goes on from NW_026623142.1 coordinate 354,538, forward strand.
AATATAGAGACCTCCTCCGTCGGAGCCTCGTAGCTTTCTAGTAAGTCTTACTTCCTACTCTATACTAGCTCCCCTACTTACTAACTAACTTATATAGCCGACCCGTCTCTATCCCCTCGCTTCGTTAATCTTAACGCTAAGGATACTACTAAGTTACTAACTAGCCTTAATAATACCCTATAACTAGTCCTTCCCGATAAAGTACGAGGTATACTAGCTACGTTATAGGAAGAGTAGGTAAGGATCGGAGGTAATATAGACTAGCCCTAAGTTAATAATATATTCTAACTTCGCGCGGTTATATCCTATAACTATTAGGTAGCTATTATTAGCTAATATATCGGTATCGCTACTCCCTCTAGAGAGGAGTATACCTAGTACCGACGTAGTACTAGCTGCTTTACTTCTTACTAAGTCGTAGCTTTCTATAAAAGCTCGGTTAAGAGTACTATAGTTAGCCTAGGTTCCTATATATATTATTACTTCGTAGGTATAGCTCGCGCTTACTCCTTACGCGTTAATACCCCTACTTAGGCTCTAGACGCGCTTCGTATATACTCCCTCGAGTTCTAGTTCCTAGCGGTTACTCCTACTAATAAGTCCTTTATCTAGTCCCTAACCTAGCCCCTAACCCCCTCTACTCCCCCTCGCTTTATTACTTCCCGCTTTCTTAGTTCGGTTTCTACTTACCTATCTTATAAACGCCCCTATATCTCCCCCTCCGCTACTAATATATCCCCTTCCCCCTATATTAAATTAAGCGAGGAAGTATCTAAAGAAGATACCCCTATTACCCCTAAATAGCGTAGTATACTTACCCGTAGACTTTTTAAGGCCTCCCTAGATATTAGGTTATAGATAGAACGTCGTTTAATAGAAGAGATAGCTTAGATATAGGTTAATATTAGTCTTATACGTTAGGATTTATATAGTTTAGAGTTACTCTAGGGTTAGGAAGTAATAGAGCGAGCTATAATTAGTAGAGAAGTAGATTCTATTTAGGCTAATTATATTAACGATATCTAGGTTACTAGGTACTTATTAAAGCTTTTAAATTATACTTACCGAATATAAAGACTATAGTTCTATTAATAACTTCCTTATAGTCCCTTATAGATTATCTCTTCGTAGTATTTTATAAGTCTTCGCTTACTCGCTTTCTTATTATAGTAGCGGAATCCTTCTTATTACGAATCTATTATATAGCGACGTAGCCTACGGAAAAGGTATAGAGATACTTACTATAGTATTAGAGCGTTCTTTATATACTAATCTCCTTAGCTATCCTTTTTAGGGGTATTATTATTAACTAGATTCTCTTATAAAACCTCTTCTACCTCTTCCTAGGTAGGTATCTAGTCTACTTACTAGGACTTTTCTACCCCTATTTAGGTAGATATCTAGTCCTCTCGTTAGGACTCCTCTACCTCTCCCTAGATAGATATCCGGTCTATTCGCTAGGACTCTTTTACCTCTCCTTAGGTAATTATCTAGTCTACTTATTAGACTTCCTCTACCTCTCTTTAGGTAGAGACTATACTTTCTAGACCTTTCCTTCGGGTCTCCCCTATTTACTAAGTAGGGACCCTAGCCGCTTATAGTAACGTTTTATCCGGCGTATATACTATATCCTCTACTTCCGGCGTAGGTACTGTCCTTTTCGTCCTCTTAGTAGGTAGTAGTTATTTCCTCGCTTTCGCTATAATATTTCTAAGTACTTCCTCCCTCTCTATTAAACGTAAGCGTACCCTTAAACGCTCTATTATATCCTACTTAGCTCGAGAAATAGTAGCTAATTTATAGTAACTAGGCGGTTCGTCGGAGTCTATATTAACCGCTTCTCCGCTATCGAGCGGATACTAAATATCTATACCTTCCTATTAAAGCCGATACTTACCGCCTAACGACGTCTATAGCTAGTTAGGGTTATCGATAAAGATATTAATAAGATAGCGGCCGTTTACTAAGTTCCTTAGTATCTAACTACTAGGCTTAGTAAGTATATATATACTAAGCGGGTAGGATTTTAGGATCTTATATAGCCTAAACTACTATAATTCGAACTTCTATTTTACCTCGTTCCGAACTAGTACCTACTTACCTAGCTATAATAAATAAGTAGTTACTTTCTTATCTTAGATTTTCTAGGCCTAGATAGCCTTATATAATAATCTCTTATTAACCTTAGCTCTTATATAATTAATAGCGAGGATCTTACTATCTAGCTCCGCCGGGTCCTAGGACGAGGTTACTAGCTTAGTATCCCCTAGTAAGCGTAGATACGTCTTATATACTAAGTAGAAAGGACTTTTACCTAATATTATATATTCCCTAACCCTTATAGCGAATAGGGCTTAGGCTAAGTAAAGATCCTATACTCTAGTAGGCTTATCTATATAATATTTAATAAGTATCTATCTTAGTAAGCTATTAAGATTTTCTACCTTCCTATTTATTTATAGGTAGTATAGCGTTATTATCTAATATTTCGTATTTACTAGCTTAATAAAGTATTATACCGAGGCCGCGAGTAAGTTAGCGCTATTATCCGTTAAGAACTTTATAGGTATATTATATATCGTAAAGATATCGTTATAGAGAAATTCGGCGATAGCTTCCTTTATAGCCTCTAGTAAGGCTTTTATAAGTAGCTAGCTAGTAGTGTAATCGATCGCCGTAATAATCTATCGGTTACCGCTTAGCGTTATAGGTAGTAAGCCGATAAGATTAATACCCTATCGTTTAAAAGGCTTAATACCCGCGCTCGCTAAGTACTAGGACGCTTCTCGCTCGAAACTCTTATTTCTCAATTTTAATATTTAATAATTCGGATAAAGGCGTATTACTTCCTTAGTATCCTACTATATTCCGGGCTACTAAATACGGGTATAGAGTACTCTATATAGGCCTAGGTAGCCTAAGTATCTATATTCCTCGTATATCCGTTTTAGGAAGTCCTTCCTAAAAAGCGGTTCTAGATATAGGGCGGAGGATCCGTCCTTATATAAATAGGTAAGCTTTATATTCTCTTTCTATATTATAGTTATCGGTAAGGGCGATTCGTATATTATAAGCTTACTAGCCTAATATATAACCTCTCGGCGAAGCGACTTATCGTCTAGTAAGCTACTAGTCGATATATATTAAATAATAGCGATATACTATTCCGCTTCTTCGAACCCGCCTACTTTTATTATTATATTTAATTTTCCCTAAGTAGGTACTTCCTAGGCTATATTAGCTAGTCCCTTTCCGAGAAAGTCGGGGCGCCGGCTAATAGCGTTAGGAATAACTACTTCCTCTCCTTTCCGGTACTATAGCTTAAGGTTATATACCTAGAACTTATTAATCTAGCGAGTAAGTCGCTTATTATATACTCTTATAGTTATTAGATATTAAAGACCTTTATAGTCCGTAATAACTATAGTCCTTATTCTATTCTCTAGGTACCTATCCTAAATACGGAGGGCTTCCTTAATCGTAAGAAGCTCTTTTTTATATACTAGGTAGTTTAACTCTACGCCTTTTAGTTTATAGCCGTCGAAGGCGACTAGGTATATCTTCCTATCGTTATCTACTTAGTAGAGTATAAAGCCGATTGCCTATTTAGAGGTATCGGTTTCTATTATAAAAGGCTTAGCTTAGTTAGGTTAAATAAGTACTAAGGCGCTAATAAGTACCTTTTTTAGGCGTATAAAAGCTACTTTATATTACTCGGTCTAAGTAATCGGCCGGAACTTTTACTTATATAGTTCTTTATCGGCTTCTTTAGTTAAGTTATATAAGGCTACCGCTATTTTCGCGAAGTCTTTAATAAAGCGTTAGTAATAGGTAGCTAAGCCTAGAAAACGGCGAACTTTATTAATATTTATTAGCTAGAGCTACTTCTTAATAATATCTAGCTTTATCGTAACGGTTTAAATCTTACCGTCCTTAATAATATAGCTATAAAATTCTAACTCCTTAGTAATAAATACGTACTTCTTCGGTTTAGTATAAAGCTTCTATTTATATAAGTACTATAGTACTTCCTTTAAGTAGGTATAGTACTCTATAAGTATCTTTAAGTATACTAGTATATCGTTTAAGTATACTATAACCGACTTACCTAAGTAAGGGTAGAGTATCTCGTTTATTAATATCTAGAAGGTAGCTAGCGTATTATAAAGCCTAAATAGTATCGCCCTTTATTTATACTTCCCCTAAATAGTATTAAAGGCTATCTTCGGTATTACTTCCTTAGCTATCCTTACTTACTAATATCCGGCCGCTAAGTCGATCTTCGATAAGTATTTAGCCTAGCCGACGATATCTAGTAAGTCCTAAATCCTTAGAATAGGGTATCTATTCTTAGCGGTAAGTTTATTAAGAGCGCGGTAGTCGATATATATTCTCTATACTCCTTTAGGCTTCTTAACGAATATTACTAGGAATCCTTAGAGACTAGCTAATACCTAGATTAATCCCCTATTTAGTAAGTCCTTTACTTATTTCCTAAGCTCCTCGAGCTTCTTATAGGATAGAGGATAAGTATTTATATTTACTAGGTCGGCGGTACCGGTATTAATATAGTAGACGAAGTTATATTCGGGGGGTAACTCCTTCGGTAAGTCGTTAGGAAAGATATCGGCGAACTTCCTAAGTAGCTTAGCTAAATAAGGGTCGTTAGTCGTTAGTTTATAGTCCTCGCTCGCCGTAATATAAAAGACTATATACTTAATATTCTTATCTTTTAGAGACCGGCGGACCTCCCTCTTTAATAGTAAGTTTAACGTCCCTTTCTCCTCCTTACTAAGTATATAGCCGTTCGCTATCTATACTTCGTAATCTCTATTATAGTCGGTAAGCTATATCCTTTTTATAGGGAAGCTAACGTAGGGGTTATACTTATATAAGAAGTCGTTACCGAGTACTATATCGTACCCTTCTATATTAACTACCTATACTACTTTTATACCGGTCTACTTACCTAGGTAAATCACTAGTTCTATTATACCCTAGGTATATAGGGTCTTATTATTCGATAATAATACTAGTAATAATCTACGCTTATCCTACTTACTACCTAGATAGCGAGCAGTTTTTAATAATATAAATATATAGCTTACTCTATAATCTAGTAGTATCTAGTAAGCGATAGGCTTTCTAGCTATAGCGGGGCGATAGAGCGAGCTGTCGAAGAAGTTAAGGTCTTCCCTAAGAGTATTTAGTCTTATTATAGCTCGTTAGGGGTCCTACCCTTTCCGGCTTTAGCTAAGCCCGTCGTCTTACTTATTAAAGCGATATAGCTTAGTAAGCGGGTTAGTAGGCTCGCCTAAGCTTACTAACCCTATCCTTTTCCTTTAACCTTATAGTTTCTTTTAATATATCCTAGCTTACTATATTTATAGTAAGCCCTTATATCCTATATAGCCGATAGGTCTATAGCGTCGGGAAGCGGAGTAGTACGCCTATTCCTAATATAATGTACTAGACGGCTATATACGGTTACTTCCTATACGCTTTATTTAAGCTCTAGTAGGAGGTTAACCGCTTCTTCGACGTTAGTCTCGGGTCGGCCCTACTATCTAAACTACTCTATATAAAGGGTCGGGTTTAGTCCCGATACTAGTTATAGGATATATCCTCTTTCTAAAGGGCTTTCTAATAAGTTATAGGAGAGTTCTAGTAGGGCGGCGTAGTATATAGATAGAGAGTCGCTTTCTTATTACTTATATATATACTCGTATAAGCGATCTAACTCTACCGTTCTTAGTTCGAACTTAGTCCGAATCTAGGCTTTAAAGCCTTCCTATATAGTAATCCGTTCGCCGAGTCTTACGTCTACTTACTAATTAGCCGTTCTCTATTTTATATAGACGTCTCCGGCTAGTAAGCCCGAGGTAAAGGCTAATTTATACGCCTCGTCGTCGCTTCGGCCGCTTACTATTTAGCGGCGTAGGAAGTAGTCGTCGATATTATATAGCTAGTAGTTAGTAGCGTTACCTTTCTAGTTACCTTAGTACTTAGCCGGTTAGCCTAAGTCTTTTAGGCGGCCCGCGATCTCCGCTAGGTAAAGGCCGACTTTTAGCTTTATAGCCCTTAGGTTCTAAGCTAGCCCCGGGTCGAACGTTATCGATATAGTAACGATAGTCTTATATTATACGGCTATTATTTCTAGGCTATTAGTTACTTATTAGAAGATTACTAGCCTCTATAGCGGCTCTAGTAAGCGGTTAAAGGCCCTCTATATATTCGCTAGTAGGTAAGCCCTAAAGATTCTAGGCGTTATAGCCTAGTCCGTCGGCGGGGTCGTTGTTACGGACCTATCCGTCACCAATCAGAAGTGACCCACCAGGCACACCAATAGGCCATCGAGAGCTAACCAGGATATCTATCAGCAGATCACGTACAAGCTCACTAAGTAAGAGCATAATCCGCCCTAAGCGGATCCACCCCGCAGAGGATTTCCGATATATAGGTTACTCTACGTACTAGACAACCGCTACTTAGTATCACGTGATTATATAGGTAGTAGAAGGGTAGTAAGTAGATTAGTAGAATCCGCTAAGGCGATTCTACTATTCTACTATCTACTATTCTATATAGGAAGAACTTAGGGATATATAAGGATACTTATTTATATATCTAGTTTAGTTCTTCGTCTTTAATTATATATTATTACTTATATTTACCTTTTAGATTACTATAACTCTTTACTTAATTATAACTTAATAATACTTATAAGTAGACTAATACCCTAGTATAGATCTACTCGGCGCTCTACCTAGTATTAGTTCCTTAATCGCTTAAAAGGACTTAGGCTACTATAAGGCCCTACGCGGTATTAGCTTAGTTAAGATCTAATTATTAACGTTAGACTATTCGAGGAGTATTAAGGTAAGTATACCCTAAACCTATCTAACCTAACTATAACTAGTTAGCTAGTATATAATATATTAAAGACCGTCTCGAATTAAGTTTCGAGTTATAATAAGATAATATAGTTAATAACTCGACTACCGGTAGCGGTACTTCTACGCGAAGTAACGCGTCTAGTCCTTAATAGATAGCTAAGATAATCTAGTAACTATAGGAGTAGATCTTAACCCTAAAGAACTAATATCCGGTCTCTATAGTTAAGATTCTATAACCTAAGTTCTTTAATAGAATACGATCTAAGCTTCGATCGTTCCTTATATAACTAGATACGAACTAACGGGTTAACCGATCTAAGCTACCTATAGAAGCTAATAAGATTATTTATATATCGATCTTCCTCTAAGGACTAGCTTTCGATTAGTTCGAACTATTCTTACGCGAGTTTTAAAAGGAAATCGACTAAGAAGTCTAGAGCGACTTTACCTAGGAAATATTTAATAGCTACGATAAGTTTAAAGAACGAATTAAACTTATATTCGGTAATATCGATATAAAACGAACGGCTAAACGACGTCTTTAACGCCTATAATAGACTACCTCGGTTAGCGTATACGCCGCTAAGTTTTAATAAATTATCTTATACTTAAGCTAGGATAAGGACTACTTCGTTTTAGTCTTCGAAGACGGACTAAAAGAATACGTTAAGGATAAACTAGTACGCGATAATCGACTAGATACGCTAGATAAGATTATTAGTATCGTAGTTAAAATCGATAATCGAATCTACGATTATAAGACGTAACGTCGCGAAATAAGATAGTAAAGAATAGGTAGATAGCGACTACCTATTTAGTATCGCTAGAACGATAGGCGACCTAGGTAGTCTACGCTACGATTAGCGAGATATATAGACCTATATAGCCTAATACCGATAGACTTTAACGCGATATAAGAAGAATAAGATAAGCGTTAATAAAAGAATCTTTACTTTACCTATAGGAAACTAGGATACTATATAAAAAAATATAAATAGAAGAAACTATATAAGAAACGGTAATATATATAGGCGATATATAAAGTATTATAAGCGACCTAAGAGGGAAAAGCTACTATTAATATAGGTACTAGCGTTAAAGGAATAAGCGCTAGTTAGGAATACTAGGAGGAAATATACCCTAATAAGTAATAAGGCGATCTAGGAGGGTAGGTCGGGACCTTTATCGATAGCCTTAGATAGAAAAGGCGAGTCGCTATAGACCTAAGGGACGAACTCTTAGAAGATCTCTTAATAAGATAGACTAACCTAAGCCTAGAAGAGATAATAGCGGGTAACCTATATATTAAAGGGTTAGCCGACGAGCTAGAAATCGATTATCTAGAAATCGATTAGGATATAGTAGAAAGTTAAGGGTAGATATAATATATACCTTAGGTACTAATCTAGGACCTAATAGGACTTACGGCTAGGGAGGACCTTAGTTAGCGGTTATAAGACCCGCTAAGACTAGAGACTATAGATATAGGAATAAAGAAGTCCTAGGACCCTAAGTATCTTATAACTAATAATATAAGGCCTATAGAGATATAGAACCCGATCCCTAGAGCTAATAGCGATCTAGGAACGCTAGATATACTTCCTAGAATAGATTAAACTATCTTAGAGATACTAATAGAAAGCCCTATAAACTATTATAATAATAAAGAAGCTAAAAAGCTTATAAGATATCTCGAAGGAAAGATATAGTCTAGTAGACTAGACTAGTATCTTATTAACGCGATTAAGGAAGGCGACGACCTAGTAGGATACCCTTACGAAAATTCTACTTACGTATATAAAGAATATACGCGATACCTAAGATATAGTAAGATAGCTAGTATTATATACTACGACGAAACGTATACTATTTATAGGTTAGTAAAGTTAGATTATAGTATCGAACTAAAACTATTATAGTAGATAAAGAAGCTATAATAGATAAAAGAATACTAGGGAATTTAGTATAATAGACGCTAGATATATAATTATAAGGATCGACTAATAATATATCTAGCGGTAATACTATCGGGAATATATATTAAACTATATATAAACCTACTAATAGGAATAATATAGACTCTTATTAACTCGGGAGCTACTAATAACTTTATAAACCTAAGGTTTAAAGACGATTAGTAAGTTATAACTAAACCCCTACTATATATAATACCGGTTATAGGACTCGACGGAGAAGTACTTTCGGGAGGAGTTAGTAAGGAAATTATTATATTACCTATATCTATCTATAGGTACTTAGAATTAATATAGTTTAATATCTTAGAAACGGGAGACTACGATATTATTCTAGGTATTCTATAGCTTAGGAAGTATAATCTAAATATTAATTAGTAATCGGGACGAATTACCTTCGATAGGTATAAGTATATATAAGAATATAATAAGTATAAGATATATCGATAGAAGTCTACCTAATAAAATAAGCGTAGTAAATAGTCCCGAAGTAAGAGGACTAAAGTATTAGTTATAGGCGTCGCCCTAGATATTATAGAATAATTACTAGATATATCCGACTAAGAGTTAAAGGACTATATAATAATTAAATATAAAAAGCTATATATAACTAGCGATATACCTAGGATTCCGAGGGAATACTAGGAGTTTACGGATATTTTTATAATACTAGCTAATAGAGTATTACCGAAGTATAGATCTTTTAATTATAAAATTAATATAATAGAAGGTACTAAACTAACTTTTATACCTATCTATTAGCTATTATAAAAGGAGTCCGATATACTTAAAGAATATATTAAAGAAAATCTACTAAAAGAATATATCTAAATCTCGAAGTTAGAGGCTAGATACCCTATTATCTTTATACTAAAGAAGGACGGGAGTCTTCGACTTTATATAGATTACTAATATTTAAATTCGATTACTATTAAAGATCGATACCTACTATCTTTAATTAATAAGATATAAGATAGGATTAGATATACTAAGTACTTTTCGAAGTATAATATTACTAATACCTACTATCGTATTAGGATTAAGCTAGGCTATAAATAGAAAACGGTATTTAGAACTAAGTTCGGATATTATAAATATAAGATTATACCTTTCGGCCTTATAAACGTACTAGTAATATTCTAACGCTTTATCTTTAAAGCGATCGAGGAATATTTAGATATTTTTGTTATTATATATCTAGATAATATTTTAGTCTTCTTAGAAATACTCGAAGATTATATTAAATATAATAGACTTATATTATAGAAGCTAAAAGAAGTAGAAGTTACTTTTAAACTAAAGAAATACGAATTCTATATTTAGAAAACGACTTTCCTCGGATACTATATTATCCCTAAAGGACTAGGAATAGAAGAAGATAAGGTTAAAAGTATTATAGAATAGCCGATACCTAAAAATATAAAAGAAATATAACAATTTCTTAGTCTAGCTAATTATTACCGAAAGATTATCGATAGATACGCCGGAGTCGTATTAGGACTCTACTATTTTACTAAGAAAGATTAGAAATTTATATAGGATAAGGTAGTAGACAAATTATTTTAGGACCTTAAGAAACTCTTTAATAAAGGAATAATTATAGCTATATTTAGCTATAACCGACTAATTATTATAGAAACCGATATATTAGACTATACTCTAGGAGTAAGACTAATATAACTAGGAACTAATAATAAGTACCGACTAGTTATATTTTAGTTAAGGAAAATAGTTCTAGTAGAACTTAACTATAATATATACGATAAAGAACTATTAGCTATAATATTAGCGTTCTAAGTCTAGAGAGTATATCTAGAAGGAGCAAAGTATATAGTAATAGTTAAAACCGATTATAAGAACCTTATATTCTTTACTATAATAAAGAAGTTAATAAGATAATAAGCGCGATAGGCCGAAACCCTTATATAATACGATTTTAAAATCGAATACTATAAAAGAATAGAGAACGGATAAGCCGACGCTTTAAATAGATAACTAGATTATAAATTAGGAACTAAGGTAGTAGATCCTACTATACTAAGATAAAACTCTAATAGTACTATTTTATATAATAAGTAGCTACTAGCTATAACGATAGAAGTTAAGGATAACGACTTCTTATAGAAAATCAAAAATATATTAGAGGAGGATATAATTAATTAACTTATTAAGAAGGGTAGAAAACTTACTAAAAACGACTAAAGATTACTCTATATATATAGACTAATATATATCCTAAGTAAGCTAAGAGAAGAGGTTATATATCGATACTATAATAATATCTTATATAGATATATAAGAGTAGAAAAAACTATCGAATATATTACGCGAAATTACTATTTTCTAAATATATAGCGAAAGGTTCGATTCTATATTTACGTTTACGATACGTACTAAAGAAACAAATCTATACGATATATACCTTATAAAGAATTATAGTTATCTAAGATACTAACCTAACTATAAGAATAGATTATAATAGACTTTATTATAAAATTACTAATCTTAGATAGATACGATATAATTATAGTTATAGTCGATAGGCTTACTAAGTACGCCTATATAATTCCGACTATAGAGACTATCGATACTAATTAAATAGCGAATATTATACTTTAATATATAGTTATAAACTATAGGATACCGAGTAAGATTATATCGGATAGAGATAAGCTATTTATATCGAATATATAGAAGTCTTTTATAGACTAGATAGATATTAAGCTTAGACTCTCTACTATATACTACCTATAGACTAACGGTTAGATAGAAAGAGTAAATTAGATAGTAAAATAGTACCTATAATACTACGTAAATTACTAGTAAAATAACTAGGTAGGACTACTACTAATAGTATAGCTAGTATATAATAATATAGCGTACTCTACGACTAACGAAATACTATTCTTTACGAATTATAGATATAATCTAATAGTATTCGGAGAACTAATTAATAAAATAGCTATAGTAGAATTAGTAAGACTAAAGACTAGTAGACTAAGAAAGTTATATATATAACTAGCTAGAGATATTAACTTTATTAATCTATATATAAAGAAATATTATAATAATTACTATAGAGAGGGACCTAATCTTAAGAAGGGAGAAAAGGTTTACCTATTATAACGTAATATTAAAACTAAGCGACCTAGTAATAAATTAGACTACCTACGACTAAGACCGTTTAAGATTAAGGAAAAATTAGGACTAATAAATTATCGCTTAAAGCTACCCGAAAGTATATAAAAACTCTATATAGTATTTTATATCTTATTACTCGAACTAATACTAGATAACGCCGAAATTATAACTAATATAGAAATCGAGGAAACCGAAGACAAATATAAAGTCGAATAAATCCTATTAAATAAATAGTATAATAGTTAGTAATAACTCTTAGTTTAGTAGAAAGGGTATCCTACCTTAGAAAATATATAGGAACCTATCTAGAACCTAAGGGGCTACTACTAGCTCGTTTAATAGTATTACTAATAGGCGAAAAAGACCCCTATATAATAGAAAGCGAGGAGGGTATAAAACCGGATTTATCCTAGAAAGAAATAGAGAGATTAGCAATCTCCGCTAGTATCTAATTAAAGTTCGGATAATTAGTAATAGTAGTAAGCTACTTAAGATCGAGAGTAAAAGGAGAAGCCTACTCTAGGGATATTTACTTTTTATCGAGAATTTAAAGAAGTTTAGTATTATATTCTAATATTTTAAAATCTTTTTATTTTAAAAAGGATATTTATTTATATAACCGACGTTACCTAGATATTACTTCCTAGTATTATTTTTATTTATTTAATAATTTTTAATATAGCTCTATAAGATAAGCTTATAGTTTACTTAACTCGGGTTCTAATAAATCGAGTTTACTTTCGTTTATTTTAAGATCTAAAGAAAGTTTAGTTTCGATACGACGTAATAAATCCTATTCCCGACTAATATAAAAGTTACGCTTATATAAGCGACCCGCGCGAGTATATAAGATATATTTCGAATATTAATAAGAACGATCTATTAGATAAGTAATACCTACCGATTTATAATAATTATAAGAAATAAAGGTAGTAAAACTATTATCCTTAATATAAATCGCCTAATAATAATAAGTATTAAAAGAATTAGAGGGAAGTTTAGGAGTAAGTAAAGAAATAGAGTTAGCCTTTTATTTAGATATAATAAGAAAGTATTATTTTAAGGAAAAGAAATCTATTACCTACCTAAAGGGGGGGTACTATAGTTTTATAAGTCTTAGGGATAAAACTCCTAGGAAGAGGGGAGGTAATATTACGGACCTATCTATTACTAATTAGAAGTAACCTACTAGGTATATTAATAGGCTATCGAGAGCTAACTAAGATATCTATTAGTAGATTACGTATAAGCTTACTAAGTAAGAGTATAATCCGCCCTAAGCGGATCTACCCTATAGAGGATTTCCGATATATAGGTTACTCTACGTACTAGATAACCGCTACTTAGTATTACGTAATTATATAGGTAGTAGAAGGGTAGTAAGTAGATTAGTAGAATCCGCTAAGGCGATTCTACTATTCTACTATCTACTATTCTATATAGGAAGAACTTAGGGATATATAAGGACACTTATTTATATATCTAGTTTAGTTCTTCGTCTTTAATTATATATTATTACTTATATTTACCTTTTGGATTACTATAACTCTTTACTTGATTATAACTTAATAATACTTACGAGTAGACTAATACCCCGGTATAGATCTACTCGGCGCTCTACCTAGTATTAGTTCCTTAATCGCTCAAAAGGACTTAGGCTACTATAAGGCCCTACGCGGCATTAGCTTAGTTAAGATCCGATCATTAACGTTAGACCATTCGAGGAGTATTAAGGCAAGTATACCCTAAACCTATCTAACCTAACTGTGACTAGTTAGCTAGTGCGTAACAGTCGTCTCCGCTTATTAGAACTATTACTCTTCTTTAAAGGGTTAGTTCTCTATTATAATAAGTAGCTTTAATTTAGGGGTTCGGTAAGTTAGTACTTAGTTTTAGGAGCTACTTACCCTATTCTTTTCCTAACTACTTCTACTTCTTAGGGGCCCCTACTTCGCCCCTAAGGATACGGATCCTTAACCTCTCGTAGAGTTTTCTTAGTATACCTCTATCACTAAATCTTTAGTACCGGCTTAGTAAGAGGTCTACTATACTCTACTTCGTAGTCCCTAGATCGAAAATTCCTCGTAGTAGGGGCTTATTCGAAGCCCTTACCTACTACTTAGCTTCCTAGGTATACTTGTTAGTCCTAGGAACCGGCGAGGAAGCGTAGCTTCCTATAGGGATGCCACTACCTCCTCCTAGCTTACTATAGGAGGTAAGGCCTTAGTAAGATATACTACTAGATAAGATTCTATTAGGATCGTATGGTTTTTATTAGGTAGTAGTAATTACTAGCTAAATATAGAATGTATTACATCAGCGCCAAGCAAGGGCTTGGCCCAGAAAAACCCCTTAGTAATAGGCACTCGCTACCAATGACTTTGGCCGAGTGCCAAGAAGTAGTGTCCTGAGGCATCCAGCAAGTGGCTGCCTCGGGCACCGAGAGTAAGCAAACCCTGCAAACCTCTCGGGAGCACAGGATAGCCTTTTCGATATCACATGACCTAGGAAACCTAATATGGTATAAACTGTTTAGTTGAATACAAACTAAATCTCGGTCTTAAACATATTTTGCAAACTCCAAATATAATCAGCTCGCATAGCTCAGTTGGTAGAGCGCGTGACTAGTATTGTCTAGTCTATCACGAGGTCTGTCGTTCAAATCGGCATGTGAGCATTTTTTTGCCAATTATTTTTAGTTGGCCGCTTGTCATCTCTTTTTTCATGTCTATTCATTTATATTTCTGGGGGTGTATACCACGGGGTAAAAGACGAATTGTACGAGAGAATTTTTTCTATGTATAACTAGGGATGTACACAGTCAAACCTCAGGTTGTTGGAAAAGGTCGTCTGCTTTCGGTCCCTGTCAAATGAAGAAAGGTTCATAACCTCGTGGACATTGAGGATAATGGATGAGGTATGTTTCCTCGGTGGCAAGCCTTCGAGGATTGTTGTGGGTCGATTTACAAACCTCAATGTTAGACCATTCAACTATTAATTTGTTAACTTTGAGGTATTTGTGGGCCTACAGGAATAAAAGGAAGAACTAGGGAGTCATGATATGAATTCTAGGAAAATTGGTGCGAAGCGACGCCAAGGGAGGACACGGATGTTAAATATATATGCCGTTAAACACTTCAACCGAGCAAAGCAAGATGCTCACAACCCGAGCGATAGACCAAGATAACTACAATGTATACGTAGGTGTGTAGAAATACCAAGTGCACTGAGGAGAGGAGAGCTAACTGTAGTGGAACTACTGACAGAAATCTGTAGTACGACAATGCATGGTATCTCTATATTAATAATACACAAGGTGGAGTCGCATGGTGAATGGACTTTTTCGTGCAGTACTTGGAGGTATTGTTTCGGGGCGGGGTTAGTGCAGTTAGTCTGAGCTAATATGCAATGTGAGGTAGATGCCCATTACAGTGTTGCAGTTACTAACTATATAATAGCGATACGCATGTTGGTCAAAGCTAGAAGGAAGACAAACAACTAAGAGCAATGTTACTGGGATGTAATCAGAAAGGCAATTTGTGGATTATGTGTAGCCCACATACTGTGGGACACGTCCTTGCATTCAACTATCTGAACTATCTTCAAGGTGGCGAATGAATATGCCCACCTGGGCAGAGGGAAGCCGCCTGTTCCACTGACAACAAAATACTACACCAACCAGATAGACGAGATAATGGATAAATCCGACCCATATACATATGTGCCGTGAGAAGTAGGCCCAGTAAGATGTAAACTGCCAAAGGGCGGGGAAAAAAAAGGTGTCTAGTCTAGCTGTTGGGCAAGCAACGCAAAAGACGAAAGACAAAAGACGAAGAGAAGAACGAACCAACCTTGTGCTCCGAGAGCACGGGACGTTCACTGTAGAGAAGGGTAACGCTCGAAGATGGCGAGGAGTTAGATGTTTGGTTGGTAAAAGGTAGAACTGCAAACTGCATTATTAGGTCAGAGACCACAAGCAATTTGAGGTTCTGGTATCAATATCATATTGGGGACCAGCCCCGGCGGGATGGAGGGAGCGAAGGAGAGAGGAGGGAGTCGTTCAGGCGGGAGTTGCGGAGGTAACTTGGCGTTTCGCGACTCCTTCGGTTGAACTCTGGGGATGGAAGTTGGTATTAGTTATTCTTGGTTGTCGAAATCCTGGGGGTTTGATTCGCACGACGTTGGATCACGGGTTCCACGGTTGATGTTTTGCCAGGTTAGGCCGATCTCACTCGTTTCGGGACACTTACGTCCAACTCGCCAATGCTGCGTTTCTGGCCGGCTGTCTCTGACCGTTTGGTAACTTTCTTCTTTGGCCGAGATGCCCGGGTCTCACCGGGCTGGAAGACATCGTCGGGCAAATCAAAGCTAGAGGGCTTTAGATGAAATCCACACAAGTCGCAGACAGAGGAGGAACTTACTTGCGAACATGGGTGACGGCCAACTCCATGACTTCTTCCAGGTATCCTGGCCATGAGGTGCAAGTCGACTTGAAGATCTGCGAGTCGGTTGATATATCTAGAGATCGAGATTGGCCTTAAAAAAAAGTTAGAGAGGTGTCATATAGAGAGAGTGGTGCGATTACCTGGCTCCAGAGGTTTCAGCTCCAGGCCGATGTAATAAGTCGTCGTGTAGACAGTCTGGCCATCGTTATCGACTGTACCCTCGACCTTGCCCTCAGCCGGCCCTGGTACTTCTGCATTTTCGAGGGTGTTCTGGACTGCGGCTTGGTGAGCAGCATCCTTAGTCTCATCGGTCATCGCGGTCTTTGTGCCTTTAGCCTGATGTTGTGTAGATCCATTCTTGACTGCTTCCATTTCTTGCTCATTCTTGATGAGGTGAATCCTTTCAAATCCTTTGGGGAATGGGTGGGCTACCGCAACAATTGCCTTTCGATCTAAAGCGCCAACAAGGTGACGCAGCTTCGATTCCACAAGACCTGACCACACGGACTCGGCCTCCTTGGTCTTGCTCGAAGCGGTGATACTCAGGTAGTACTTATAGTCGTGGGTGAAGAATGTGTGGCGCGCAAATAGATCCTGCCATGAAAGCTGCTTCATGAAGATCTTGTCTACCATGTCGCCACCTCGCTGTAGCTCCCTGAGAATAACAGCCTTGGTAGACAGACTGATGTTGTGGGTGGCGCACATGGAGGGGTACGCAGGAGTGATGATGGGCATAAGGTGGAATCGATCACCATGGTAAATCTGATAATTCTTAGCCCACATCGTCAGCGAAGCAGTGGGTTTTGCTTACCTTTGGGTTCCAGACTTTTATCTGAAGGGGTCCATCCTCGATCTGTTTCAATAAGACAGGCTGAGGCCAATTCCACTTGTTCATAATTCTGAAAAACTTTCCCACAATCACAGAGCCAGTTGCTTGCGGGTATAGTTGACAAACCCGAGCTACCAGCATAGCCCACGCAACACCACCAGGGAATCCGACAATGTTCGAGTAGATTGCTCGTCCTATACAGATAATTAGAAAATTTGGATGGTGATAAATAAGTGTAATTGACACCTACGCTGGGCCCAGAGTTTGATTGCACGCAATGCAAGGCGGAATGTCTTTTGTTGGGGGACGAGCTCCAGTATTTCATCTGTGACACGAGTTCCATTTAGCGATCGCACCTCTCGTTCATCCAGTCCTCTGAGGTAATCATTGTTCTTCAAATCCAGGTTCATCGGGATAGCAGGAACGACAAGACGGGCAAAGATCAGATCGATACTGATTCCACACAGCTCAAGCTTGATAATTGGAACAAACGCATCGGGCACAGGAGTCATCTTTTCAATGGCTCCTTCGGAAGCCATTCTTTGGAGGATAGGGGGGAATTCAGCGAAGAAATCATCGATCAGGACATGTTTAGGTCCAACGACTAGGGTATCGATATCGGAGCCTGCAAGCCATCATTGTCAATACGGGCATGAGACCTTGGGTCCATACATAGATGAACACTGACCTGGTCCGTATACACCCAGTCTATAACTTCCATACGTGAAGATTTTACCACCAGAAGCCTCAACAGCAGCAGGTGAAAGACCCTTCTTGCGACTGACGACTTGAACAAATTCCACTGTGACGCGCTGAAGTAACTGGAGAACTTGTTTTCTATTCCGCGATTATCAGTTTTGGGGTTCTGGCGCTTGTTTTGTTGAAATGCGAACACACCTCCGTTCCGTTTCAGTCGGTAGCTCGAAGTTGTTCTGGGCCTTGAGCTCGGCAATAAGATCGTCGTTCGCCGAAATCTCATCCTTGGTAGGCAGGACGGTCGAGATCGGGGGTGTAACACCCCATTGTCGGACAGGTGGCGTAGCCATTGTGGGGAGGAAGCCGAGATGGTAATATTCGAGATATAGTCTCTCAAGCCGTGTGAAGATAGGGATTAGATAACGAGAGCAGAGT
Source organism: Penicillium hordei (assembly GCF_028827395.1). NCBI lineage: Eukaryota > Fungi > Ascomycota > Eurotiomycetes > Eurotiales > Aspergillaceae > Penicillium > Penicillium hordei. The sequence goes on from NW_026623142.1 coordinate 372,953, forward strand.
TGTCGACGAGCTTCCGAGGCAAGCAGCTCAGGAAGAAAATTAGGTGCTGCTGGGTAAGTGAAAACAATCGATGAAAAACAAATACAATTCCTGAGCGAAACGGGAAGTAAAGACAGAAACAGGAAGAGAAATCGAATCGAAGAAGGAAGTTGGTCGCCGCGCAAGGTTCATCGGCGCTTCCAGGGCCAGGGCAGGTGCTTACTCAGCATCACATGATCACTATCTATCTACCTTTTTTTGGCGACGACGAGCTAACATTACGATTGTAACGTCAACTCATTTATGACCCAAATCATATTAGAACGCTACATTATCATATTTTGTGACTTTGTTAGTTAGCCGAGTGTGCTTTTGATCTTCTCGGTCAGAGATTGACCCCATCACCTTTGTTGTCTGCAAAAAAATGAGAGAGCTTATTATCAAGCCATTTAACATCCTCCATACTATCGCCTGGACCTCCTGCCCAATCTATCGCCTATTTAGCTTCATTATTACTTGAAATTTGGAATGGTATACTTACGACCCCAGATCGAAGGGAAGATATCCAGTGTTCCAATACCTGGCTTCATACACGAAACCTCGTACTCCGAGTCTTCAGGCCTAATGTGATTTAATTCTCAGGTTAGTCTCAATTTACATCAAAGATAGAACGGATGATTTCAACTTACGGAAAGTAAAGATCGGTTTTTGACGGCAGAACCAACGCTTTTGCTTTGATGGATGCCATCGCCTTCTCAAAGTCCCCATTGTATGGCTCTTGCTGCGAGACATCACCAATTTGCCAGGTTTGGAGCAAGACTAGCAGATTTTCGGGTTCTTTAAGGTATTTGTCAGTTTTCTGATACAATTGGTTCATTGGGATCCAACTGCACCTTTGGAACAAGCCCATTTCTCCCAGAAGTTGCCCATGAAGTCTTCAAGTCCCTTGAAACCCAGCGCGGTTTCATACAACCTGTCTCGATAAAAAGATTGACTAAATCCCCTATTATCAATGTATCAGATAGGCAATAAAAGACAAAGCTCAACACGAAATTTCTTACCATCCAGCATACACACGGCCCAATGCCTTGAGGCCAATATCCTTCTCTTCAGCTGTCCAAACATGCGCCTCTGCCGCCTCTCTATTGAGACCAATCTCTCCCGATCCCGCAGATCGGCTCTTCTTCACTGCAATTAAGGAGCTTTTGACTCCCTCAAGGAAGACCTGATTGTGCAATGAAGTTTTCGCGGCCGTACAAAAGGGGACCACAATATCCATGAATTCAGGATACTGCGTTGCCCACTGGAAGGCTTGGGCCCCTCCCATAGACCAACCAATAACGGCGCGCAAATGTGTGATGCCCATGTGTTTGGTAACGAGCTCATGCTGCGCCCGCACATTGTCGTAAAATGACACTTTTGGGAATGGCCCGGGACTAGGCTGGTTGGATGGAGAGGAGGACTGTCCATTTCCGAACAGGGCTGGAACTATGATGAAGAAATTGTTCGGGTTCAGGAGCTTGTCATCTCCGATCAACCAGAAGTTGTCGGAAAGAGCTAAAGAGAGTATTAGAGAAGTACTGGAGAGAATATAGGATCATATCTAGATATACCTCCAGAAAACCAAGTTGGATAGACGATTGCAGGAGATTTGGGATCGCCGAATGTCTTGTATGCGATATAAGCATCCTCGATTTTTTGCCCGCTCTGGAGCTCCCAGTCTCCAAGCTTGAAAGTTTCGTATTGCTCCAGTGACATTATTGCGCTTTTTTTTGACTACAGAAAAGAAGATGAAAGGGGGTTGTACTTTGATAAATGGGCGTCCTCCGATTTATAGTTCTACAGTTGGAGACACTTATCAACCCCGCTTTGCCCTCCACACGAGATACGGCTTGAGTCGGAGCTGCTTATCCTCCGTCAATCTGATATCTACAAGTGTAAAATATCTCACCAAAGAGCCTTTAAACCTTCGGCGATATATCTAGTAAGAATCTCGGAGAGCCTCTGAGATTCAATCTAAATTTACTTAGGTAATTTCCTAGCCGTGGAGCTAGGTAAACCCATGCCGAAGAAATGAATGGGTCCGGGCTGGTGTTTCTAACCCGTCGGGGTCGCGCCGGGCATGTCAATAGCCCAGGAGTGCGGTAGAATTCCTTGCCCAGATACGCAGCTAGATGTCAAAATATGTCGTACAATAGTCGGCCGATCATGCGGCCTTGTTACGTCTTTTTGGTAGCATTTTGTAGCTAGAGTATAGGTGATAATGACGGCTTAAAATATGCAAAACGAGATCTCCATTTATAACCAGTGCCATATGCTTTCCAGATTGTGCATCAACCAAAGTTATAAAAGCTTATTTGATTTCAGAATCTATATACTTTCCTTCAAAATCCTCAATGACAAAGTTCTATCAGATGAAATCAGAGCCCTAATATTGCGGTCTAGGGATCTCTATCGCTTCCGTGGTTCGACCGTACGAGATACCACCCAGGCGACTGATAGGCTTAAGGACCTTCAAATCGACGACATTTCTTTCCTCGTTGATAGCATCATCCCTAACCCAGAAACGAACACCCTCAATGATAGCAAGCACACCAGATTTCTTACCGGGGGTGACACGACTCTCAAACTCCTTCAACTCAACAAGCTTGCCCTCAATAGAAAGAATGGACTCCTTGACACGGGCAGGCTTCACAATAGAGGTAGGTGCCTGGTGCAGCCCCGAAGTCTCCCACTCGGAGACACCATAAGGCGCATTGATAGCAGTAGAATTGGCCGCTTCAATGAAATGTTCCGAGATAATGTTGATCACACACTCCCCAGTCTCGTTCAGGTTCTTCAATGAATCCTTGGCTCTCTCCATCGACCCAGCAAAGCCAACTGTGAACAACGGCGGGTCATGGTTGATGACCTGTGCGTAGCTGAACGGGGCGAGGTTTGTAGTTTTGCCATCTGCAGACTGGGTACTGACGAGTGCGATCGGTCGTGGGACCATTCCCGAAATCAGAAACTTATAGTTTGAGGCCACAGGCCGGCCCTCCTCGTTGGGGTCGATCTCGACGTGGTCTTTCTCCAGGCTCTCGCCGTTGTCATTTGCGCCATCGCCTTCCTTCCATGTGGGGTTCGGAGACTTGGTGTATGTGATCTCGGCACCGCGGCGAAAATCTGGCCGCGAGGCTTGGGTTTTCTCGAATTCAGGGTCGACTTTTAACATTGTGCAGGTGTGGCTGAAGAGTCGGGTGGGGTGATTGGGTTGGAATAGTGCGCGGGTTGTTGCGAGGCGATTAGCACTTGAGATTATAAATCAGCTGTGCTGTTCAGTTGTGCATGTGGGCTGCCCCGCGTAGCGTGTGGGTGACGAGAGGGTCACCTCCCTCATGCTCGCTAGAAAATGAGGGCAGTGAAACTTACTAAGGTTGAAGCAATGAGGGCCGACCAGTATTTCGGTAGACAAATCTAAGTAGATACATGGAGATGATGGAGGCAGTTCTTTCATTTCATGATATCCTTATCGCATTTACTATCTCTAATACAAGCTTCGGTTGCAGTTTAATGCCACGGATGAATTTGCTGGGATTATGTATTACCACGCACATTCCGCTTTATACTATAGAAGGTGCGTGGATATACTTCATCTACCGACTATCGGGCCGACTCCGGGGATATCCCCGGGAATATCCCCGGGGAACAATTGCCTTGGAGAGATCAAACCGAGTCACGTCATAGAGCTTCCTCTAATCCCCCCATTTGTAATAATAATAACAAGGATATTTGGCCACGTTTGAGGCCTTGTCACGTCTTTTAGTAGTCTTCTTATTAGCCTTTTAATTATGTTTCTAGTAGTCTTTTGTTTAGACATTTCCCCCTTATCCGTGATCTAGCTAGAGTAGCTAGAGTATAGGCGGGCATACGGCTTAAAATGTGCAAGACGACTTTTCCATGTAAACCAGTGATAAAACCTCTGCTCAGTGAGCCCTAACAGCTTATCGTGAAGTTGGTATAGATCAATAAAATTTGAAAACACTAATAGTGGACATATAAATCTCAAGGTTGTTTCCCTCGGGACATACAAGAACAAAGACCATAGAACGAAAGTATGTACATGTAGTTCTTTTTGCTGCTCTAGTTTTACCAGGATTTTCAGAAACTTCGAAAACAGCGCTCACCTAGGCAAGAATGACCGATAGATTTAAACCAGATGGCAAAGAGTAAAAAAAAGATATCACGAATGGCCGGCTAAAAGCACCGTCCACCTGACCTTCTGGAAAATGCCCATGTGGGGGGCCCTTTTAGTAAATACATACTACATACATAGGTATGCATACTGTATGTAACTATTTTAGAATCTTTTGGGGAGCGATTTCCCCAAAGAGGGAAACCCAAGCCCTCGAGAATAAGCTTAAATATACCGAGGTAGCAACTAAAGGTTCCATTTTGGATTCCCACGAGAATATATACAGGTAGTTTGAGAAAATATATGTATTAAACATGATTCTTTATTTGATATGCCATGAAAACGTGGGGGAGTGAAATACGGGCCCAAACCCACTCCACTCTCCCCATTAAAGCTCCATATGCCCCAAAGTCTGGACTCCAGATACTCGGAGTTGATGCGACGAATCTCAATGCTTTTGATGATATCCTAAATTCTTATTCTACATAATTTTTTTTACTGGGCTTAATTAGTTGTATTTTAATTGTATATTCCTTTTATTCTTTACGTATGTAATTCTACTTCAAAAAGTAAAGGGATTACAAGTATATGATATATAAAACACAAGGATCGCCCTAGACATCCCATGACCCGATTGTCCCGAACGGGGATGGCGTGGCCCTGTTTCCGGCGTAGCGGTCAAGGGAGGAGGGGACCGACTCCGATGTTTTCGATCAAAACATTACCTTACACAAATACATCGTGAGATTTCCAAAAGGGTACGGAAATGTAAAATGTGCCCTGGGAGTGGCGTAGTACAAGCGAGGGCAATCACGAGGGCTGACTCCCCTCTTCCCCAACTTTTCTCCCTTGAACACTTCACACATACCACTTTTTGATCCCTTATTGGCCTTGAATATTGACCCCCCGTTTATTTCCCTCCTGATGAAGTTTTCGCTATCGCGCACCTTCCATACTCCATCTCTCCGATCCTCCTCCTCCCTGAACCTTAGAATTCGAGATCCGCGCCGAGAACCCACCGACTCGGTGAAGCTAGAAGTGTGCAAGTGCCCAATGGGTCGAGGTCACGGATAATTATTGGCTCGCCATGAGCCCCCCTTCTCCAAAGAAGAAGAATGGCGGCAATCCTTCTGCTCCTAGACAAATCCGCTTTGTCGCAACCGACGGGCAGCCCCAAACCAAGCGGCGCCGTGTTAATGCCGCGTATGTGGATCCGGGGACTCCATTGAATATAATTTCGTTCGTCAAGACGCTGACGTCACATTTGGTTTGATATAGTTGTTTAACATGTCGCCGGCGCAAGATTCGATGTTCCGGTGAACAACCAGGTAGGATGTGCAGAATCTCTCGTTTGTGGATACATTGCTGATGGAACATACGAGGGAAGTGTGTAAGACTTGTTCCGACTACAAGCATGTCTGTCTCGGATACACCGAATCGACCGCGCACCTGCGAACGCAGTCAGACTCCGCATCTCGAGCGCCGCCGCGCTTTTTGGCCCCGAACGAATTGACAGGCCAGCACGTTTCCCGGGCAATCGAAAGCAGCTCCCCCGAACCAGTGCCCACAACGATACCCAAGGCCTCCGCAGATAAGTCAAGCAAAACGAAAGCGTCCGGGTCGAAGGATATCCCTTCTGCTGGGGGTACTCCTTCACTCGCGAACAAGGAATTGGATATACAAGCTGTTGGGGACAGTCCAGCGAGTGGTCGTACCTCTGTGAGCTCAGGAAGTCGCACGCATGTCCCATATTTTCGATACTTCGGCCCTACCGCGATTGTACCGGGGTTTAAACAAATGGTCGTGCAGGTTCGAGGTTCTCGCAAGAGTAACCCGTCCACATCCTCAGACTCTCCCTCACCTCTTCGGAGCCCTAAACCGTCCGATATACCCACAAGACCCCTGGCCACTGTCGCAGATAATCGGGACAGTCGCGATGCGAATATCCCATTTTATGACCGAGATGATGCGCTTCCAGTTTCGAATCTTGTATCCCATTTGTGTGAACTCTTCTTTGCCCACCTGGGCTGCAGCTTCCCTTTCATACAACGAGAGAGATTTCTCCAGGACCTGAAAGAGAAAAGAGTTGACACCATGTTGGTAGATGCAGTGTGTTCGCTGGCTGCGAGATTCTCAATACACCCGTCACTTGGCCCTCCACAGGCTCCTCCAATCGATCGCTTGCAGCCGCCACCCGACGACAAAAAGTGGGATCGTGGTCTGCCTTTCGGCCATCGGGCGATGAGCGCTCTCGTGGATTCACTGCCATGCCCGACTCTATCTGCCGTCCAAGCCTGCTTATTACTCGCTTATGAACAATTCGGATCGAATCATGATAGTGGACTTTGGATGTACCTTGGAATATCCATTCGCATGGCACAGGACCTTGGACTGCAGAAGTTCCAAGGCCTCAAACATAATTATGGCAAGACCGGTGTCATGCCGAGTGAAGTGATGACAGGTCACGCTGGGAAACTAAGAGAGGAACAGTATGATGATCTCGATATACATCTAACACCCAAGACTATCCCACATCCTTTGGCTGAGGAACGTGCCCGGGAGCGCGAACGGGTAGACTCATTCTGGAGTATCTTTTTTCTAGACCGAGTCATCTCTTCGGGTACCGGGAGACCAGTAACACTACGCGATGAGGATATCGAACTCTGCTTCCCTCTTCAGTCTGAATCCCAGCTACCAAATGGGTGGCCCGCGCCTTTCCCACCGCTTATTCGGATCATTCATCTGTACGGCCGGGTGACCGACCTTATTAATGGCATTCAGGATGTCAAGCTCGTCACACCTGACACGTTGAAGATGCTAGCTGGGATGGAAAGCGATCTGACCGGTATCTATCAACGCTTGTCCCCAAGACTTCATTTCAACGCAGCCAATTTTCAAGCCTATGTCAAAGCCAAGGAGGGAACAAATTTCATTCTTCTCCATTTCTGGTTTCATACTCTCATCGTTCTCCTTCACCAACCGACGTTGTTGAACTCATTTGGTGGATCAATCCAACATCTCTACCCGAATAGTCGTGAGCTGTCGATGTCATCTGCCAAAACCATCGCGGATATCTTATCCTTCTCTGAGCTTGTTGATGGTAAGAGCTTCATTGGAAATCCTTTTACGAGCCAGCCGATGTACATTGCGGCGTGCGCATTCCTCATGGAAAGTGCTTACTACGCGTCTCCATCCTCGGGGGCTGGGTCAAACCCACCTCAGCCATTGTTGGCGAACCAATCCAGTGGGTTCGTGATGCCGACTATGGAAACCTCAAATGGAACAGAACGGAAGTCCACAGCGAAGCATATACTGCTTGCCTCTGCGGCGAAAGAGAATTATCAGCGGTGTTACAAGGCCTTGAAAGCCCTCAATACATATTGGGAAGGCACTGGGTATATTTTGACAGTGCTGGATCAGAAGGCCAAGGGGATTGTTGATCCCCTCCTTTACGCTGTAGAAGATATGGAAAATACCGGTATAACTCCAGGGCAACCTCTTGGGCCAGGAGCTTGGCGTGCGGGCAAAGCACCGGCGGAGTCTGGTTTTGATACAGAAAGAGCAGCCGGGGTCGCGGATATCTCATCTGATGGGAAATGGTCACCGCACATTGATCCAAGTCAAGGTTTGTCAAGTCCGTCAATATCCCTGATAAACATACCACTAACATATCACGCCTCAACAGCTATCGGATGGGCACTTACAGGAGCAACAAATTCTTCACAGCCCAACCTGAGTCTACTCTATCAGATGTCCGCCACTGAGGCTGAGTCTCCGCCCAATAAACCAACATACTCGTCGCAGTACAGCCACAGCTATCCAGTCTTACCAACAAACACCGAAGGGCCAAGCTCTACATATCCACACTCTATTGCACCAACTAGGGCGCACGAAGAAATGACACCTTCACTCACGGCAGCAAACGCTAAATACCCTAGTGTTCAACCCAGGACAATTAGCACCGACCCCTCTTATTACATGGGCATGCATTCAACGTATCCCGAATCAAACACGCGAACAACACGCCCCGTACAGACAGCACAATCTACTTTCCCTGGGCTGTTATCCTCCGGGCTACCAACGTCACATATCGATACCCAGCCTTCCGCCTATAATTACTCGATACCTCAAACGACAGCCGAGAATCAAAACAGAAGCCAAATGGGGTCTGTTGACCCAGGTGCTGATTTCCAGCCGACCATGGATGATGCCAGTGGGACGATGATCGGGAGCCATGAGGTTGATATGAACTCCATCCACCACCAAGACTCTTTCCCATTCGTTAACGGCGAGATACTCCCGTGGCTGGAATACCTCCCTCAAGATGTCCTGAGTTTCTTCGGAGACCATCAAAATTATCCACTTATGAGCCCTGACGATGTGTCACAGCCTCCGTAATGTTTGATGTTCCATTCTTCTTATGTACATATTTATGTCTTTTGGGCAGGTTGCATTTGCCTGTGTTCCAGCAGCCTGCTTATGCTTCCGTTTATATATTTCGGCCCAAGATAAAACTAGATCGCCTGCTTTTGGTTGTATATGTTCAAACCGGTATGTTTGATTTGGGGGTTAAGTGCAGCCATTTTCAATAGACTCAAAAACAAGACTTTCCTTTTCAGTACTGATTTCTCTGATATTCCACTGGAAGATATAGACGCTAAGACAGGTTTCACGTTCAATATCTCGTACGATGTACTCGAGGATATAGTGTGGCTTGATGATCGACAATGTCAGTTGGTTGCCCGGAACAACGGGGGCGGTGAGCCACCGTCAACACACGTTGAGTTGTCTTGGATTCCACGTTGACACGAAGGGACGAGGTATGTGGAATTTGGTTTTACCAAGTCCCTAGCCCTTTGTATTCTTACGGAAAACACTCGGAACTCTCAGAACCCAGCCTCCCAGCAGCCATCGCATGAGAATCCCATGGCGCAGTTAAATGACGATAGTCAACAAGACGTCAATTGCACAGAGATCCTAAGCCCACAACCATTTGTCCCTCAGGGCAAAGGCTTCCTCGTATCCTCCCTCGAGTCCAGTAACGAGACTTATTCCGCCGACAATGCCCAAATGTCCTCCACCCAAGATCATGAATACAACTCTTCCTCTTCGTCCACCCGCCATTCAACAAGCGACGTCTTCGGCCGTGAAATGGACGATGAACTTGACCAACTGAAATCCAGAGCATCGAGTCGCTCATCGCTATCCTCAATCCCAGCATCCGTTCTCATCCACCCAGTCGACAGAATGAAACAAATGCCAGATATGGACATCCACGAAAAGATAACCGGATACAGAATAGAAGAGTCCGAAGCTAGCTTCGGCGACTTTAATGATATCCCCGCCAATATCCGCACTATCCGTCAGCGCGAAGCCGCCTTCCGAAAACCCAGTTCCGTCAGGGCCATGCAGATGCATACAGAAGACGAAGCCGATGATGACGAGTATCTGACTCCCCCGCGCCGACGGCAGGGCCTCCGCTCACGATCACCTGGTCCCTCACCACTGAAACGATCACCGTATTACTCGCCCAATGCATCGAAACAACCAAAGCCCAGGAAGGAGGCTCCTCTCGTGCTGCTGCATTGCAGCCTGCTCCCGCCGTCCATCCCAGTACCTGGAGCATCGGACCCCAGAAACCAGGATATTCTAGAAGATGAGCTACCGGCGGAATACTGGAAGCGCTGGCGGCGACTGCAGGACCGGGTTGGATCGGGCGTGTTGCGCGATCGGGGCGTGTTGATCTCACACCCGGAGGATCTATACGACATGTTAGAGGAGCGGTTGTTGGAGAGTCTTGAGCTGCAACGACCACGTCTGCAGAACGGGCACTTCGTGGGTCGGGAGGACCACAGCTCTGGCTCTGGCTCTGAGGGCGATTTCTCGGATATCGGAGAGAGCGAGACGGACGGCGAGCAGGGTGATGAGTGTCCCGATTGTGGAACCCATGTGCGACACGGAGATAGTAACCGCAAATGGGAGATTCGGGTGTTTGCCGCGAACGGGCTAATGCGCGCTGGGGCGTGGGCTGCTGCGTGGCGAGATATGGAGAAGGTTGATGTAGAGGTTGGGCTTTGGTTGCCTTCTGATGTGCGCCGCGGTCTGGAAAGGAGGCTTGCAGAGGAGCAGATGGCGGTTGTCGAGCACGCCCAGAGTCAGATTCCGCCGATGCAGATGCAAATGCAGATATCGCCGCATGTTGATGGTGGGCAGCAGGTCCCACCGGAGATTCTGCAGTCGCCTAGGCAGAGCCATGCTCGGATGATCAGTGATGTGGGGTCTTTCAAGTCTGATGAGGTGACTTTCAGGCAGGCTTTGCCTGAAGCGGTAGCTCGGGTCGACCATGCGCCTGAGCTTAGACATGAGAAGAAGGAACACGAGGTTGCTCTTTCGACTCTCTTCGTTAATTATATCCGTGTTCTGGCGGCCGATAGGCGCAATATTGCCCTACTCCTTCTCAGTGTCCTCGTGGCTTTCCTTGCTATCGGTTCTCGCCAGCAACAAATCCCGCTATACTCCGATCTTGGTTCTTTTTCGCAGCAGTCCCCGGATATGCCGAGTATCAGCGTGTCTCCATCTTTGTCTCCTTCTGCCTCTCTTGCGAGCGATCCACTGATCATGAGCTCAGTTGGCTCTTCGCCGAATTCTGAATTTGTGGCTGCAAGTGAGAGTGAGGTGACTCCAATGTCTGAGATGGTGAATTCTGCGTCTCTAACTGTTGACTCTCCTGATTCCCGTGCTGAGCCTACACACCCTGTGGAGCCTACAGAGACCACAGCACCACCCCAGCTGCTGGAGAATTCTCAGACTCAACCGGAAGAAACAGCAGATTCCTCTTCAGCTGCTGCCCCCATTGAATCTCCCGTTGCACCTTTGGAACCCGCGGAGCCTATGGAGACTACGCAGTCTCAGCCTGAGGACAACACGGATACTGCTTTGGATAACACTGTGGACTCTCCTGTTGTGAATCCAGAGTCCTCTCGTTCTCCTACTTACTCTGCCGAGTCTTCTACTTTGTCGGATGTGCCTGCCGAGACCACACTACCTCAATCTGAGGACAACGCACATGACTCTTTCGACGAGACTGTGGACTTCCCTGCTGCGTCTGCGGAGCCCCCTTCTTCCTCAGACACGTGTGCAAACAGCGAGCAGCCCCAACTTGATAGCGAGGAAGAAGTACTTTTGGACGACACTGTTGAATCTCTCACTATGCCCGCAGAGTCTTCTTCCTCCACAGACTCCATCGAGTCTCCTTCTCTGTTGGATGTGGCTATGGAGACTGCACGGCCTGATACTCGAGTTGAAAAAGAAGACCGAAGCGAAGAACATGAACAAACAGATTGATGCTGGGAAAGTAGACCTTCCTTCCCCAACCTTACGACCATGACTGGAACGATATCAGGCGAAATGTTTGGGATTTTTATGACTTTTACAATGTTCCGGTCCATTTTTGGCGTCTTTTGATCATTTAGCCATAGCCCCTCGTTAGTTAAGATTTATGATTATGTCTATGTTAGCGACCCTCATCTGCTTTTCCACTTTCATAAACTGTTGTATGTACAATGCAATATTGTATTGACCTGAAACAATGCCAAGCCCCTAGACTTTGATATCTCCACTTTGCCCCCAGGTCCTCCCGCTCGCTTAGTGATCGACCTCCAATAGATTAGATATTGGACAGATATTGGATAACTATCGGATCCGCTAGATTATGCATGAACAGTACCTAAGGGTAGATACAATGTGGTTCTTACATATATAGCCTGTGTCTACGTCTATCAAGCCTTGAAAGCGATCTGTGCTCAAGACAATGCGGGGTAACCTAATTGTCATTGAGACTGAAGACTACGTTGTTATGTCGCGCACATTGTAGACCAGGAACCAAAAAAGGAAGACTGATTTCAAGGCTCGATATTATTGATTATCGATTAAAGGTAAGGTTAGTTGAACGAGTTCGATTTTGTATTGGGGCAGGTTCAAATGTCACTGGCCCAGCGAATGTATCCGGCAACCCAGCATAAGTCACAACCTTCGTAAAAAAGTGCTAATCACGTCCAGACCTTCGTAAGCTTCGTGACAGGAACATCTAGTAACCGCCGCCGTAACCGCCCTGGCCACCCTGCTGACCGTAGCCCTGACCACCACCGTAGCCGCCCTGACCACCGCCGTAGCCACCTTGGCCGCCACCGTAGCCTCCGTTGCCGCCACCACGGTAACCGCCGCCACCGAAGCCGCCGCGACCACCGCCACCGGCAGCGCGCTCAGTAGCCTTGTCAACGCGGATCTGGCGACCGTCGAACCTGGAAAAAAGAAAGATGGTTGTCAGTATACGTTTTCAAATGGGAGGAAGAGAGAGCATTCGCATCGCGCTGGAATAGACAATGATGATGCGCGACTGGTTCCAGCGCGAGTTGTACCAGTCGCTGAAAGTAGAGGTAAGATATTGAAGAAATCAGTTTGCTTACTCCTGGTTGTTCATGGCGTTCATAGCGGCAGTAGCCTCGTCATCGGTAGAGAAGCGGACGAAACCGAAACCACGGCTGCGGCCGGTATCACGGTCCTTGACGACGGTCTAGGGAAAGAAAATAGAAGTCTTAGAAGGCTGTAGGATCAGTTTTGGAAGTCAGAGCAACTCACAGCATCCTCGACAACGCCGAATTCCTCGAAGCGCTGGCGCAGACTGTTGTCGTCTGTGTTCCAGGAAAGACCGCTAGAAAACCATCAGCAGGCGCATTAGATATTCAGATCTCTGGGTCTTACCCAATGAAAAGCTTGGACATTTTGATGGAAATGGGGGGAGAGAGAAAGATAGAGAGGGGGAAAGGAAAGGGAATGTGAAGAGGGGCACAGCCGAGCCTGACCTTAAATACAATCCGGGACGGAACAACATCACCCCACGGATTTTTATGAATTCCTAGTTTTTCAGGCTCATTTTTATTTTTATTTTTTATGATTTTATGATTTTATGATTTTATGATTTTATTTTGGTTTTGGTTTGAGGGAATTCTTGGTGTTAAGGATGACTTTATATATAACTTGTTTGGGTAATATGTTTACCTGTGTACAAATTTAGTAGCTTGTCATAGTGGACCCGATCTCCCCACGCTGTCGATAAGTGGCGCAAGATTCTCAGACAACATCCTATGGCATGATATTAAATCTCCACGATAAGCATACATTAACCAGTACAGAACATATAACACATATCAGAAATAGTATGATGGAATACTAAATTTAGAATTTTCATCATCAGGTTATTACACAGTACCTACTATGAAGTATCTGATCTAGATCACCCCACCCCGTGGACCTTGCGTATATAAAATATCCTTCCCTTCCACATCAATTTAGATACAACCAACTACTACAAACAATACCAAGTCAATCATCAATATGTCTGTCACCGAAATCACCAAGTATGCCTCCTGTCCTTCCTTACACAAACACACAAACTTACACCCACCACAGCAAAGTCGACTTCCTACAGAAGATCCTCGGCTCGGAAGAGCCCGTCCTCCTCAACTGCTACGCCGATTGGTGCTCACACTGCAAAGCTATCGCACCCAAGATTGAAGAATTCAACAAGGTCTACCCCCAGGTCAAATTCTACCAGGTGGATGTGGACAAGGTCGAAGATGTTGGACAGGAGCTAGGCGTGCGGGTGAAGCCTACGTTCATGCTATTCAAGGGCGGAGAGAAGATCACCGAGGTTATTGGGGCTCACTTAGCTTTGATTGAGGAGGGAATCAAAACTCATCTTCTCTGAGCGGGGGGTGACGAATTTGTTCTTTTCTTTTACCTTTTTTTTATCCACCGAGATGCTTGCGCTCGTGGAATACATGCGTTCAGCCATTTGATACACTGGTCACTTTGTGATACGGACATGTCATCGGTCAGACATCTGAGTATCTGATCCTTTAATCCAGAGAGCACTTTCATCAAAGCTACTTGACAGGACTCATATTCTCAACTACAATTTCATTTATTTTGGTAGTGCATTCGTACAGATGTTGCTGAAATATTGGGCATCCCCCCCTTATTATCCCGTGTACACTCTGACAATACATCGTGTAACCTACAACAAAATATCACAGCAAACATGAGACCAAAATGGTCTCAGAAGTCCAAACTATATACTTCACTGATATTTATCCATTCTACCCTCCCTTTATATCTCGTACAAAATCCCACTAAAACCCGGCAGCAATTGCATAAGCCGGTGGCACAGCAGGCCAAACGTCAACCCCATCCAACATCGCCAAAACCATCCCCCCACTCTGATGAACCTGAATATGACAATGCATCAAGAACGCACCGGGATTAACAACATGATACCGAATAGCCGTCCAAGTCGGACCCGTGACAGCAGGCAACGTATGGAAGGTATCACGATACTGCGGCGTCTGCAGATTGAAGTTCCCGGGAACGGCCTGTACCGCTTCCGCGACCGAATTCCAATTGAAAGTACCGTTCCCCTGACCGATGATGAAATGTTTATTTGAGTGTTTGTGGATCGGATGCGGGGGTTGCAGGATGGTATCTGTTTGGAGAATCAAGTCGATCCAGGTATTATTCTTCGTTCGGACGATCAAGTCGCTGGGAATGGAGTTCTGGTTGAAGAGCAAGGGCTGTGCTTCCTCGAGCTCGAGGCCGTAGCTGGTATTACCGAGTCTCCAGCGGTAGGCGGCGCCGACTTGGTTGATGTGCAGGAAGAAGGTTTGTGCTATATTGTTTGAAGGGGCGAGCGCCGGGAATGGGACCACACTGGACTCGTCTAAAAAGATCGTGTTCTCTGAGACGGGTTCATTGTTGATTTGGATCCACGGGTTGGATGGACGGGTGATCTGGGGCAAGCCTTGGTATCGCATTATGGCGGTCGTGTTGAGGATCTGGTTTATGCTGGCGCTGACCATGCGCACGGTGTAGTCTCCCGCTGGTTGAGTGAGGGGGATTAGAACTGAGTAGCGGTTTGAGTTTGGGATGGTGACTGCGTTGACTCTTTGAGGCTGGATGTATCGTCCGTCGATGGCGTAGACCCACATGTCGTGCTCGTCGACTGAGAAGGTGAGTTCTAACAGGCCAGCTGCGCTGGTGAGATCCCAGCTGATGTATTGATGGGCGGCGTTGACAGTGAAGATTTCTTGCGGACCTTGGGATGGCACGCAGCCTTCGAACATGGTTGGGGGGATGGCAGCGTAGTTGTGTGGGAAATTAAATACTGTTTCAGTGATGTTGGGAGGGAAGCATCTGGTGATGGAGTTAGTTTATTGATTAGTAGTCGCTGGACCATGACAGATCGGTTTACTCACGCCATGTCTGTCAATCTTAGATCATTACCCAGGCTGGCTTTCTGAACGAGTGTTGTCAGGGCATCAATCTCAGCACGTGGCAGGCAGGTGATGGACCCTTTGCCATTAATGAGCAAAGCATTGGCACAGAATGAGTCTGTACCAGAAGCCAACTCGGCAGCCCATATCTCCTCTGACGTGAGGACACGCCATTCCGAAAGCAAGACGGGATATGTCACGCTCTCCGCGTTGATCATAGCCCGCAACTGAGCGGGATTGGTCGTGATAAGACTGAAAGGCTTTTGCACCGAGGGGGCAGGAGTGATATAGATTGGTCCGTAAAGCCCATCCTCGAGAGAGCCACGGTGATGCGCATGATACCAATAGGCCCCGTACTCGGTTGCTGTCCATCTATACAGGAACGAAGTGTTTGGTTTGATGGACCTCTGCGAGACACCCGGGACTCCATCAGACCAAGGAGTTCCAAGCTGTTCAATTCCTGTAAGATATCAAATTAGTATGTTTATCCTAAAGCAGATCAAGTTATCCAAGGGCATACCATGGAAGTGGATCGTGGTATTGAAAGGGCACCGGTTATCAACGAGGAATTCAACACTGTCACCATGGTTGATCCGCAGCGGGGGGCCAGGAAATTGCCCGTTCGTCGAAATCACTGGCCTAGATACTCCTGCCACAGTTCGGTTCCCCCATGTCAAGGTGACTGGAAAGAACACTGTAGCTGCAGATGTCCATTGAACGAGACACAGAGGCCAGATGGACAGGCTTCCTAGAGTGAACTTCATATCTAAAGATGACACTAGAGAGTCGCAATCTGTATCAAATTGAACTGTCCGCTCTTGATATCCTATGCTTTTAACGGAATTCCAATGCTTTTATGTGGACCTAGGGGGAGATAGAGCATTGCGTGAGCACATGCATCTCGGAGTTTTCATGCGGGACTATCACGTCAGATGCAGGATTTCTCTGGGAGCCTCTTGCTTGCGAGCTCGTATAGAAGGGGAACAAAACGCATAACCCGTCCATACTTTCGTCGGGAACCAATCCAACCATTCGGGGAATAGGGGGAGGAAAAATTCATGCGAGCATCAGTATATTGATCTTGTGTATTGAAGCCTAGTTCGCAGCTAAGCTCGTATTCTTCCATTTGAAGCAAGGGAGGTAATTGGGAACAGCAGACCGACTCCGCGCGACTGAAGGACTCAAAGTTCAAGATATCCATTCCTATCTCGGAGATGGTAGTCCGAAAAGTAGCTTGGCGGTGCTGTAGGGATAAACCCCCGAGGAAGTTGTTGGCACCTGCTCATGTCTAAGCATTGAGCCCTGAGCAGGCAAGTTCAAGACAGGGGACCCTTTGAGCTTCGGCACGTTGCTGAGGTGGTGTACCCGGGGCCAATGGTGCATGCTGGGTGCAAAGTTTCCATGGCCATGGGAGCATCTGACTTCAGAGTCTCGGTACTCTACATGTCACACAGGTGGAAATTAATATCACTGGTCTGATCAAAGAGCTGTCGGTCTCAGTCGTCATCAAACTGTTAGTCAACCAGTCACAAATCAGGTTTCATCGAAAAAGGGTCGGTGGAAACTTCAATCCCGGATTTAACACGGAGCCACGTGCTGATAACTGAATAAAGGTACACGATTTTTCAGGATGAAACGAAAGCCTTAGGTGAGGGAGAGTATACAAGGGAGCTGGAAGGAGTTGGATTCCAAATTGAACTACCCGCCACAAGAGTGACGTGTGGAAGCTGCTTGAATTGGACAAAGATCCAAAACAAGAGAAGAAAAGTAAAAGTAAAAGAAAAAGAAAATCAATTAATTCGTGGTATTGTCAAAAACGTTATTAACATGCAAGTTATATGGTATGAAACAAGAAATATTGCACCAATTTATAAGGCTAACTTTTTTTGCCATGTGTGATTCTCCATCCAGCAAGTAAATCGCATTCAAAGACATTAAAAGTTGCCATTGCCAAAGTACCCCGGCATATCATCATGGGTAGTATTCGACGCAGGAGGGTGGCCCACTTCGGAATTGAAAACAGCAACCGGATCTGAAGACACCTCACCCATACGAGACGGGGGGATGGGCCGACTAAGCAAGCTTCTGTTTGGCCATCCTTGTTGTTCGGAGCCCTTTTGACCATCGGCGCCATCTAGATGCAAGCCTTCCAAATCATCCGGGTTGATTTCGTCGTAGCTGTCATTCAGTCGTTGTAGGAATTCTGGATCAAATCCCATTTGTACCAGAGGGTCAGCTGTGCTTTCTCCCGGCACAGATGCAGTGGTCGGAAGACTACTAGCCCAATCCGCCGAAAAGGGCGGATCAGGACCAGCTGACATCATCCCTGCACTACCAGCGTAACTGCCTGATAAACTCCCCGGTCGGCTGGGCCCAGCCGAGGAAAATCCAGTGCCAGGAAAGCCGTGGCTGCGCATACTAGGGCTAGAGATGGCGGGGCTGTGGATGGGGGCCCCTTGGCATACTGCTCGCGCTAGCACATTGATCTCCCGGGGTGCAGCCCGGAGGCCGCCATTGATAGCGAATGGGGGCTGCATACCAAGATCGGCAAATTGGATGCTGTCGTTGTTCACTTGAGTCTGTAATCCACAATCACGCTTGAGGACCCCCAGCCAGACAACATTATCTGCGCACGTCTGGTTCCAAGGATCGTCACATCCATAGATGACACGGCGAGCTTCTGCTTGTATCATCTGATCTGATGGAACAAGACCTTGTGCCTTTTGATTATGGATATATGTAGTGAGTTCGCGAGAAAGCCGATTGTAACAATTGATATCCGTAGGGACAGGAAGCCTGAGTATGCTACCATCTCCTTTAGCTTGCTCAGTGGCCCAGGGATCAGGGGACCGCCATTCATAGTCAATCATGTACGGCGGAATGGCGTTTTCGACGCGAGCTTGAATCTGCGGGTCAAAGCCCCAGTCCCCTTGCCATTGAGCCATGCTAGCTCCATTTTTGAAGTGACCGGCCAAATGGTCCACTCGATCTTTCCAAGTCTGGAAGATGGAGCCACAGAACCCACAGCGGGATTTGATATCGGTAATGCTGCTTTGCCATTTCTCCATGCATGGTTGGAACTTGGCATTGTGCATCAGGCGGAGGTGCTGGTTGAGATGATCCTTCCGGTAAAATGTTCTCTCCTGTACAGTCTTCTCTTGGCAACTGATCAAGTTGTGAGTTTCTAGGTGTTCATCGTCTGGATTAGCTGCCAAGCAGAAGACACAATGAGGTATACCGTTCTGTTCAATTGCACCGCCGTGGGGGGAGCAGGTCCATTTATCCAATATTAGATGCATGGACTTCTCATGTCGTTGCCAATCATACTTAGCAGGGAAGGAGTCGGTACAGAAGGTACATTGGAAAGGACGAGCAGATTTGGCCTTTGAATGGGCCAGGGTATTGACAGGTACTGAGGCCTTGCGGCGGCGACGACGTTCTTTACGATCCATTGACCCAAAGGAAAGAGAGGATCGATGAGAGAAGGCAGAAGCAAAAGAGAGATCGGAAATAGATGAATCAAAACTACTGGCAGAGGCGGTGCACAGTTTATGTTCAGAGCTGGCATGGCTTGACTCATTGTTGCTAGACCCAGGGCGACGGGGCCTCACGTGACCCGATGGGGCCCGGCGTGGACGCGACGGGTCAAATGGAGGATTGGCCAAGGCACGGGTAATATCGCTGATCGTAGCCGGTTCGTTTTCGGGGGGAGAGTACTTCCAACGTTCAAGAGGAGTCATGAGGGATGTGTTGACGGATTGCTTCATGGGGATGTCCACAGCCCCTGGAACGGGAGAACTGCTCCCAGGCGACGCACGAACTTTGCCGCGTCGCCTGGCATTGGCAAGCCAATTGGTAATTTGTGTCCGGGTTAGACCGGTGTATTGTTTCAGGTCATCTCTATCTTGCTCGGTAGGATAAGGGTTCTCGTTGTGATCTCTTAGCCAGCCCTTTAGAATGCTGATTGCCTTGCGCGAGAATCGAGCACCACTTTTTTGAGAGCGTGAATCTGGGTCATTGGGATGTGTGTTGTAGGAAACTGATTTTAGGGCTTTCTTTCCAGTCAGGCTACCTGTAGGAACGTGGGCATTCTCTGACACGCTATGTAATGTCTGGAGGAATTTGCCAGGCGTTTTGGCATGAGTGAAACTGCATTCACGCCAAAGAGAGATACAGCAAGTACAGCCGTAGTTCAATTTACCGCGCTTCGCAACAAAACAGTCCAGTCCCATTCGCCCACAAAAGTCGCATGGTTCTTGGGCTCGGAACATGGGGTAAACACCGTCGGGGTCGACGGGGTCAACGGCCTGTGAGACATTCACTTTGGACATCTCCGGTACCGGGTTATTGGAGAAGTCCAATGTCTGATCATGAACCAGCGAGTTGAAGTTCGCTGCCTGTTCTTCGGCTTCGTCGAGTTCAATATCAATCGAACCGACATCGTCGTCTAGTTGATTAGAGCCATGGGCAGACGAGGCGCCTTCGAAATCAAAATACTCCATGTTGTGAATGGTTACAATGGGAAATGCTGCCCAGAGAACAGCTTTTCAGGACCAACAGAATGATAGAAGAATGAAGGGCACCGTGGAAAGCAGGAGAAGAGTCGGTCAGACGAAAACTGGCCGAATGTACCTTTCCAACGTTGGTCTGGGGTAGAGAGAGAGGTGGGCGAATAATCAATTCGGGTGGAGCTCCGTGAACTTGGAACTAGAGGTGGGCACCATTCAGCCGTTCAGATTTTCGGTGACTCGGCATGGACCGCTCAAAGGCAAACCCCGTGTGGCTTTTTTTTTTTTTTTTTTTTTTTTTTGCTTTCACGATAAGCATGCGAAGCACATTCTTAGGGACCCGTATAGAGCAAACTCAATAAAAGAAGCAGTCCATGCGACGAAGTCCATACGGAGTGAGTGGAGAAAGGAAAGGCTTCTTTGAGTGGATGAGCGAAAAACCCAACGGATCCCCAAAATGCATCGACACGCCCTTCGAATGACAACGCTAAGCCTATTTGAGCTAAAATATTCGTAATGTGGGGTTGCTGCCAAGCCCTGGTGATTCATCTTTCCCTCCGCGATATCGGACGTCCGTTTGTCTTTTTATATACTGTGTTGTGTAAAAAATATAACTATCTCATCTCATCTACGGTGTGCATTTCGAACGATCTAGCACCTTCAAGGACATAAGCTCGGACATCACCCACTATACATCGGATAGTTCATCGCTCCGGGTAAATCCAACCACGTGGAATGTCAACGTGGAATATCAAGTTCAATAATATATCCCTCCAGGGCTGGAATTTGTTATGTGATAAAGGATGGACGGAAGTTGGCGGGCGGACTTCTAGAAATTTGGTCAACCCAACTGGACTGCTCAGAGACCTTGAACCAACAGCATGCGATATACCTCCAACTGTTGTCTCGATTTTCTACTTAGAAAAATGAATACGGAAGAATATACATAAACTAAGCCGGATTTGAAAGGATTCACTGGTAGCCTGGGTAGCCATTTGATCCCACCGCTCATACGTAAACCTTTGTCACTTCCATCCAGAGTTCGTTCTAATATAATGCGGTTAAGATAATTGAATATGTTAGCTGTGGACATGTCGATCAAGACCTGCGCAGTTCTTCGTGTTAGCTCCACATTTGACGCATTCTCTGCATTGTCACTGCCATCTATCGTTAGCACGGCGGGCGATGCACCTCCGAAGGAAAACTTACAAGTTTTCTATAACATGGGTAGCCTAATCAAAGAGGATTCGGGAGACGTTCGGTATCATGATCTGGGATTGGAGAGATCACGGTTAGTCAAGGCTTCATTGATAGCTTGTTTGGTCAAATCCAACCTTGGAAGTAGTATAAATGTAATAGAAAGGATATTAAACGTACTTCATTTCGAAAATAACGTTTTTCAAGGGTTGGTTTCAACGTCAGGACCTTCCGAATCTTTGGGACTGTATACTCTGATGGTTAAACCGGAACTTTTCGGGTCACCAAACAAGGTACCTCTTTTCTATAGTACTTTTTGGGAGTGTGGGAATTTATTGGTTTGTAATCAGTAGAGCTCAGGTTCTCTAGTTAGCGCTACAGCATTGCTACACAATACAACCCTAATTCAAAAAGAATTTGATGCTGTCTATTCTTCTGCTATCCAGACGCTCCTCTTTGAGTAGAAGCGAACGAATAAGAGAAATTTTAGCATTGAGAAATTGTTTCATGTCATTGTTATCAAACGGAATTTCCTTCAGCCAGCTATTTCTGACCTGATGGGATAATATAGTATGCCGTGACGGGTGTCGTCCGCTTCCATTTAAGCCTCCCTTAGGCCAATGCTGCGGTGGTTAATCCATATGCAATTGAATCAAGTTGCATTTCCTCCTCGGGGTAGCGTGGAATAAGGGATAACACCGCTTTAGTGAAATCAGTGAAAAATGGCTGGATTGACAATGCTGCACTTTCAAAGGCAGGAGGATATGCACCAGAATATGCCCAGTCAATCAACCACACTTGTTCATCTTGACCTAAGATCAGGTTTCGAGGACTAATGTCGTGGTGTGTAAGGACAAACTTGGTAAAATGGAACGGCGGAATGTCTATTGGGGCTTGATGGACGCTCTTGCAGATGTCTAGCTTGTGGTTAAACCAAGCTTCCATTTCAGTAGTGTCCTTAAAAGGCCCAGCACTATAATCTGTGAAGAACGGACCCCGACATGGTTGTTCACTAGCGGGGCCAGGCTGCAAAAGCTCAATAGACTGCAACTCTTGGATCATTTCAGCAATCTGCGTAGCGATTTTCCCTTGGGTATCACGGGATATGCCGTTCCAGCACTCATTCAGCGGTTGACCTGGGATAAAATCCATCACAATATATCCAGATGTACCAAAGTATTGTGTATCATCTTTGACCTGAAATGAGCGATAGACTCTTGGGGCTCGAATAGTGGTTCTGGAAGCAATAAGACGGAGCATTTCCGCTTCACTGGTCATGACACTCCCGCCACCCTTCATGATCAAGGTCTCTGAAAGCCGCACAACTGTCGTTCCACCTAGCTGATGGAGAATAGGGGCGGATGTGAGAAGGGTTGCTAGAGCCTCATCTGTGACGGAATTAACATCCTTTCCATCTAGTGGGAAAGATGTATTAGGGTCGCGACTTTGTGGCTTGGCGTAGGGATGTCAGTAAATTGTATTCAGCAGACTATGAATAACATACATGGGCTATAGGACGTATGGTTAGTTCCATTTCTGTGACATAAGCGGTAATAAATGTGGAATGATTGCAAACATATGACCCGTTCAAGAGCTGCACAGGATTATAAAGGAAAGCCGGATAGAAGATTTTCCGGTCAAGATTTCCATCTGTTGGCATCACCCACAGCTTTCTGCCTACAGGTGCGTGCGACTACCGGAATTGCCAATGTGCCACCGAGAGCCAATCGTGTTACGGGCTGAAGCATGCTAACGGAACTTCCGTTGTCATGGCTCTGGTCGGCCCTGGGCGAATGACATGATTAATAATGGTAGACAGGATAGTTACAGATGCTTGTGCATAGCGTATTGCGCCGCACTCTCATACCCAAGCGCTAATGATACACAATGGAAAACGTTGGGCTTTTTATATTTCTCATTGGCTGAAACTATCGATTTCGCAGCAAAATAAAAATCCAGGCAAACAAAAGTGATTATCTAGTGCGACCTGGCTAAACGCTGGGCTGAGGAGCATCAATCCCCGAACGCCCATACGATGGGTTAGGCAATGGGCGTCTCATGAAACGACTTATACTAGTTCTATTTAGACAATTGACATGGACCTGATTTCGGATCTATGGGTATTAAAAGGACGCCTTTCCTTAACTTTCTGGTGCATTACAATCCATCTGTGCTCTCTCGCCAGCAAGATCCTCTTTGTAGACTATACAATTTCTCCCAACTCTCTGAGTTCTGTATCGATATTTCGTTGTTGGTTTGGCCATTCTGACTTGTTTTTTTAGACTTGCCTCGTTAGCTATGTCTGTTTTTCAGCCTGTTCACTATGTGCCTGCCAGTCGCCAGGCTCAAATGTTGGCTATGCCAGTGAAGCGCATCCTCACCTTTCGACATCCCCTACAAGCTCAATTTGAATTGATTGTCAGCCAAGCCACACTATTCCGAGCTCGGTCCTTCGGGGAGGCTCCAAGGCCAACCTCATCATCTCAGAATTGCCTTACGAAATCTCTCGCGATGCCCAGGCCCAATTTGTTCTCGATGTTGCCACTGGACTGTCAGTGCAGCAAGTTCTTGGGGAAGTTACTCGATATGGACGTCATAAATACGAATTCGATGCAAATGGAGTTGGGTGCAGGTGTTGGACGACTGATCAGATTAATCTTTTATACCAACTTCAATTCGTCGGCAACGTATCCCAGGTTACGACGGCAAAAGCAGGAATTCTAAAGTTGTGGCCAGATCAGACACCACTTCCCCTTGACCAGGGCGCTTATTATCAGTGAGCCTCATCTGTTGAGTATTCAAATTGACGGGAAAGGCGCTTTTCGCTGCGAATATTCGGTTGTTACATTGTGCTGGTAGGACTGAATGCTTCCGTGATCATACATCAATCTTTCCTTCGTTTTACTCTTTGTTAGATGGTGAAGAGGGGAACGCTCAAGGCTGTATGCTCTACGGCATACGGGTCGATTCAGCACTCGTAACTCAGCTTCATACCCGACATTGCATACAAAGGAACCCAGCTGCACTGCCCTGGAAGTGGATTCAGAGAGGTGTAGGAGTGTGTATTCTCAATCTGTATCTATCTGCTACTTGTAACCTCATAATCTCAATGCTTACATAACAACATATGGAAAAAGAAGAAGAGGCAGGGATAAATGCGTAGTGGGGAGCCTATTTCCCCACTACAATGGATAGATTCTTTCTAAGTCATCTCCTTAAATCCATCCTCGTGTCTGACACGCTGGCATATATATTTCAAAGGCACCCTTATCCGTGATTGGTCACAGAGACACCACCGAAACCCTCAGAGATGCAAAGATAGCGTACGTATTGTATGTTATGAACAAAAAATGTTCAATGGACAAATGCCCCCACGATATAAAGCCCAATTTATGCTCATGTGAAAAGCATGCTTTACAATTGACCGGGCGAAGACGGGTGCATTCGAAATAGTAGGCTATACGTTATATGGGCTTGCTCATCGTACTACGTCCATCCTAATTCAATCATTCTAGGGCAAAACCAATCTCAAGATAACCTACGAGGTGACCAGCTGCAGTGGAGAAGCGTTGTTAGCTGCAGGCAGCCAATCCTGTTTCCCGGTGAGAATGGATCCCGTTGGCCGATTGAGCTGGGGAAGAAGTGGGCCCTCCACAGTAGCCCGCTATTCGATGGTCCTTGCCGTAGCCCTCTTAGGGATGAACTCAAATGAGTCTCATACCTCTAAACTGAAGAAAACTTCGAAGGTCTAGCGGATTAAATTTGCACCGGTACATGGTTTCTATTGGCAGCTTGCATCAGCCCCAGTGATACGATCGTGATCTGAACGACATGTGCGTATGGAATAAGGTTACGTATGGAATAAGGCTACGTATGGAAGAGGACCTCGTGTGAAAGTGGGCTCCGTATGGAAGCTTTCAAGCTGGTTTATTCTACAGTACTGTAATGGTATCGTGGAAAGCATTGTTGACAATACACATTCGGTCGACTACCAAATAACCATCCCGTTCATTAACATCATGCCTCTATGACCAGTGTCTCGAGACATTTGACTCTACCATTTCAGATCCCGTTTTTATCTCGCGAGTGAGATCCATAGCATGATTCCTATGCACGCTTTTAGTCGCTCCCAATATAGAATTATGGTTCCCAGAGAACCTAGGCCTAAGCACCCTTATAAAAGCGGCGGCAGCTCAAATAGGAAAGCCCCACCCGCCAGGGAATATCCGGTACGTATAGGTACATATAGAGACCCACTACATCTAACTTCCCTTTTGGGTTAAAGCATTCGGTGGGTCCTTTTCCCTAATAACCGTTTTTGTTAGAAACTGGGATTTCGGGGGAAATTGAAACTCATCAGAACCTGACAATATTCTAACTCTTGATGATCAATAATTCAACGGGTACCTAGTTCAGAATAAGTACTTCGATGTTGTGAATCATACGAACCAGAGAATCTATACTTGGACTGCTCCCAACTTCATTGGGAAAGACAAGCCTCCTTGCCTATCTTGAAATGAAGGAGGAAATCGACTCCCAACGGCGCGACCCGCCTCAAATTTCACCTGAGTCAGACCATGATCAGTACCCTGAAGGGGGGCTAAAGGCATGGTCTGTGGTTCTTGGGGCTTGGTGTGCCATGATTCCCTCTATGGGACTTTTAAACAGCCTAGGTACTCTGCAACCCTGGACAAGCACCCACCAACTCAAGGATTACTCGGAATCAAGTATCGGTTGGATTTATGGAACCTATACCTTTTTCCTTTTTTTGGGAGGTGCCCGATTTGGTAACTACCTTCCCGTCAGATCGAATGCATTCTTAACTAACTACCACTTCAGGTGCAATCCTTGATTCTCACGGGCCTCTATACGTGGTGCTCCCGGGTTCTATTGGGATTATACTTTCATTGATTTTCTTGAGCTTCAGTAATGGTGTGTTCCCAATATCTACTCATGTCTCTCCCCTATTGCACTACCTTCGCTGCGAACCCCCAAATAAGAAACAAATACTAACTGCCAACAAGAATATTATCAGATATTTCTGTCATTCAGTGTTCTGGGTGGGATATCAGCTAGCACACTTTTCACACCTCCATTGGCGGCTGTTGGCCACTGGTTTAATGTTCGACGTGGCTGGGCAACCGGAGTGGCGTGCACAGCAGGGGGGGTTGGGGGTTGCATATTTCCCTTGATAATCCTTTTTGCAGCCCCTCTCATCGGCTTCGAGTGGGCAATTCGCATAATCGCTCTAGTATGTGCAGTGACATGCTCAATCGCATGTCTCACCGTTCGAAGTAGACTTCCTCCCAAGAAAGCAGTCACGCCCGTCGATTTTAAGGCTCTCAAGGATATCAAATACGCATCTGCGACGCTGAGTGTCTTTTTTGTTGAATTTGCGGTTTTTGTTCCAATCACCTACATCACTTCCTACGCACTTCATGCCGGCTTCGATGAACAGTTGTCATATGCAGTTCTTGTCTTTCTTAATCTCGGCGCTGTGTTCGGACGCTTCCTACCAGGACTGGTGGCTGATCGGTTAGGTCGATTTAACGTCATGATCATGAGTTGCTTTATGTGTTCCCTACTCACTCTCGTCCTTTGGCTTTCGGGGGATCTAATAGACCCCGACAAATTAGGGATTGTCATTAGCTATGCGGTGCTGTTCGGCTTCTGGAGTGGTTCGGCTATTAGTATTGCACCAGTTTGCATTTCTCAGGTCTGTGAAATCCAAGACTATGGGAAAAGAGTTGGAACTACATGGACTATAGTCAGCTTTGGTACCCTCATCGCTATCCCTATTGCAGGCGCTATTCAGCAACACAATAATGGGGAGTACTATGGGCTGATTATCTTTGGGGGTGTTCTCTATATTTTGTCCACAATTGCGTTCTTTATATCTCGTGGCATTTGCAAAGGATGGGGTTGGGGGATAAAATTCTAGAATGTTATCTATATACTTTTGAAGACCAAGGGGAATCCATAACGAACACTGCAATTTGGTTCATTTCCACAGTGGAGACCATCTTGTGGACTGCATGGATGAAGTCGCTAATATGATGTAAAGAAGGTAAAAGAAGAAAGAAGTTATGAATTGAGACTATCCGCTTGAGACAGGAAGGCTGAGGGGACGGTCTGGGAACTCATCGACTTTCCAACACTTCACACGGTGATAAACGCTGCACATCACCATTCAAACACAGTCGTCACCATCTTACCCACACCACATCCATGGATTCCATGCTGTCAAATATGCGCTTCATCGTGACCAGGACTCCCCATACAACCTCGCAGCCTCGTCATCGTACCTGTTGGTAGGTGAAACCGTGAGGTATGGTTCACTGTCTATGGCATGTCAAATTTAGTCCATAGAATGATAATCCGAATGTTGGTTCCTGAAATCGAGCGTAATTCCTTTTAAACAGAGCGTTGACAGGATCATCGTGACACCGAGCTCAATATGTCATGTAACCGGCTTTCCAACTTGAAATTGCAGCTTCACTTCCTATTGTCGATTTCGTCTACCTTCAGTATATATATTTCCTTTCTAATAGAAAACGGGAAAGGACTATTTTCAATGCACAGGGGTTTTATTGCTCAGGTGACTTCATATGATAGATTGAACCCAAGATAAAAAGACCTGCCGGAAATTCATTCATGAATTATTATTAACCTACCTTGATACTTTATTTATTTAAAAATACAATATAAACCCATTTTCCGTTCCTATTGACTAGTATCTATGCTTGATGGTTTGTAATGTCGGAAATACTTGCGGGGTTTTGGATTCGTCACCAGCACATGATTTATAATATGTAAGATTTGTCATCCAAGATGGTGCTTTAAATGCTGCGATTATCTCCAGTAGTTGCTCACTATAGCCTCATAAATATACGATATTTCCAAACAATATGTCTACCGATAAATCCAAACCCTACATCCCCCTAGCCGGCGGCGCAAATGACGGTTGGTCTGAAGGGCAGCAAGCGACAGCTACATGCTACTGCGGCGCCATACAACTTGCTTTCGTGAGTGTAGCACATACCTCAATACTAAGAATCACACTCCACCAATACTAACGGCAAACTATAGCCAACCGAAGGTCCCGGCCTAATTGACACATTCCTCTGCCACTGTACAGACTGCCGCAAAATCACCGCCTCGATGTTCGCCTCCAATTTCATAATTGCAGACTCCCATCTGAGACACCTACGCGGTCGCGAGAATCTCACATCCTACGGTCAGTCTGGGACAATCGGTTCCGGCAAGAAAATGACCATCTTCTTCTGTTCAACTTGTGGCTCGCTCATGTATCGCGTCGGCGAGGCATTCCCGGGACATAGTATTCTTCGTCTTGGAACAGTGGATGATTTCAACTTACATGAGACTAAATTGAGGCCGAGGATTGAGCAGTTTACGAAGGATCGGGTTGGGTGGTTACGTCACGTGGAGGGTGTTGGGCAGGTTGCGGGGACGGCGTATAGTCCGAAAAGAGAGCCTGAGAGTTCACTTTGAACTGGGCTACACAGACGAGGCGCTAAAATCATGGTCGAAAGAGTAGAGTATCTTATGGTCAAATAACCTGTAATGCAACAGCGAAGCTGTGAAGTGAGAAGGAATAAAAGTTTAGCAAGAGACTGAAAACACAGAATAAAAAACGTGTAGTTGTTTATAAACGAATGGCTGACAAATCGAAGCCTTAATACGTTGGCTTCCATTAAAAGCAGCCTTCAAAGTATCCTAGTCTTCATATAAAACCGAGGAAATAATGTATAGTGAAGAGGCATTCCCTTCTGTGCTTGGTTCTGCTAACCTTTGAAGTTTTTGATATTCTATAAGGGGATTACTATGAGGAGTTGGTTGAGGTAGAGCTTGGATCCGAGTTTATGTCGACTTCAGAGTCTATACTGTTTATATGGGCACCCCGGTCCAGGAGAAGTCGGACTATCCCCTCGTAGCCAAATTTTGCCGCACGTCCTAGTGTCATATTTCCACTTGGACCAGGGAGATTTGGATCTGCTCCATGATCGAGCAGAACCTTAATGTCTTCCATGCCCATCATTGACGCGACACAGAGAGGTACACAGCAATTTGAGTCACGGTAAATGCCTTCTGACGGTTGAATGACCACGAGATGGGATAAGTCTGGGTGACGGTAGTGTTTCCGTATGTGTTTAAAGTACAACGTCTTTACAGATGTGGCTTAACGCGACATCTAAGCGTCAAGGTCGATATATTGTTTTCCTGGACTTGTATTAATTTGTTTTGGATTGATTCATTTATTGATTCTACTCAAGTTTACTTTTCAATTCTAGATTATGCCTACAGAAAGGACCACGTATGCTACACAACGGGCTGGGGCATGAAATTTTATGAATTGAGCAAGGATATGTTGAAAGGGGAAGCATTGTAGGTGGCTGAACGTGGATGATTAATTGAAGTGGATAGTTGAGTGAAGTGGCTAACTGAAGGTGATCAAGCGGTGATCTCGAGCAACAACCTCTTTTTTTACCACCATAGCAAACAGCCTTGAGAGTCTCCTTTTCATTGGGTACACGCTGTAACCTCTTCCTGACGAGAAGTCTCCTTCTTTCCTTTAGAGACATTCCTGCGGAGACTCTTGTCGTTCAAGGCCACTTCTTTTCTTTCCCCTCTTTTAACGTTTTGCATTGTAGGTGCTTTGATATGGACGGTCAAAGTAGATGGTTTACCAGTCTGCCGATTGTCCTGAAGCCAAAGCCCGCCACGGTCAGACTGATTGTGGTTGTTCGAAATGGAGAGGTGATCGAAGTGGATGGTTGATTGGATGGTTGATTGGATAGTTGACTAGTCTGCTGATTGTCCTGAAGCCGAAGCCCGCCACAGTCAGACTAGTTGTGGTTGTTCGAAGTAGAGGGGTGATCGAAGTAGATGGTTGACCAGTCTGCCGATTGTCCTGAAGCCGAAGCCCGCCACGGTCAGACTGGAAGTTGTTGATTGAATTGGATGGTTGTTGGTTGTGTGGATGGCTGATGGTTGTGTGGATGGTTGTTGGTTGTTTGGATGGTTGAATGAGGATGCTTGGAATCGTTCAGAACTCTTTTTTCTTTTTTTCTTTTTCGTTTTCTTTTCTTTGTTTTCCTTTTCCTTTTTCTTTTTTTTTCTATTTCCTGTTCCTGTTCCTTTTCTTTTTCTTTTTCCTTTTCTTTTTCCTTTTGCCTTTGCTGCCGATCTAAGCCGGCTGCTTGTTTCGAAGTTGAAGACCATCTCTGGAAGGCCGGATGTGACTGAGTTGGATGTGGTTTCACTGGACCTGGTTGGATGCATATTGTGGGGTTGATGTGGTTGAGCACGCATGTCTGGAGTACAAGGTGGAAGAAGAAGACAATGCGGTTGAGTTGTCTGAAGGGTGAGTGTAAGTACGGAAAGGCAACGGAAGATAAAAGTGGACGGAACAAGGATGGAACAACTAACCAGTCATGTGATGAATGTTGACGTGACAGGTGCGAGACATGTTGAAGGGACATGTTATGTGGTTGAGTTGTCTGAAGAGTGAATGTAAGTAAGGAAAGGCAACGGAAAATGGAAGTGGACGGAACAAGGATGGAACAACTAACCAGTCATGTAATATAATGTTGACGTGACAAAGGCCAGTGCGTCAAGGGCATGGTGATGACAGGGTCCATCTCATCGGATGTGGAAGTAGAAAGATGGAAGAAGTCATGAGGCTCAGGCTGATGATGGAAGACTTGATGGGAGATGAAGGGTGAATAAAATATTTGATGAATTGTTTGTGGTGGATGGTATGAGGAGTTGGGGAGATGAAGAAGGAAGAAAGAAAAAGGAGAGAGAGGGGGAGGAGGGAGGAGGGGGTATTTATACCCCAAGGGTCAGGAAGCGGTTGGGAAGTACGTTTGTGTCTGGGGTGTCCTTCAGGGGACCTCCCATTTCTCAACTTCCCCTCTTCAACGATTTACTCACCCCACCTCCCATGAGTATTGAGGCAGCAGTGTAGTCTCTAAAGACGTAAAAAGAAGATGCGATGGTGTCTACACTCTCCAGGCTTATGCCACTAGATAATACCATTGCCACCCTCACACATCGATCCAGGTACTTTGATTGTGTCCCAGCTTTGATTTCGTCTAGCTACGTCTCATAGAAATGCATCATGTTGTCGACTGAAGATACAGGTCATTGAGCCGCAGCAAGATCTATAGATCATTAGGGTTATACGCTAGACCGTGTTCGGTATGGCGTACAAGCACGACCCTTGTATCATGCAGTGCGTCCTTGGCATCGGATGCCCGCCTAAGCACAGACCTCGGGGGTTCCTATGAAGTTGCTGTATGTGAGCCACTAGCCGTACTAATGGAAGTTAATGATACATCTGGATAGTTTGTGGTGTCATAAATCGTAGGTTGCTAAAACTCGCGAGTGGGCTCGAGCATTATGATGATGATGATCTCATTAACCCGATGTAGCTCGCTATTACGGACTCGATTATTAGGTGTCTATATGTACCCCGGACAACCCCTTTAGCGATGTACAAAAAAAACCCCTTGTCAGTTGGACTGAGCTGCTCGATTCTGTTAAGACGGCTCCCTTGCTTGTGGTATTACTGATGCTGCAAACCGATTGTTAATTCAAGCCGGTTCGGAGTGACGCGTCAGTAAAATGTACGGATATCGCTTCATCGATCACATAGCACACCCGAATTCACTGAGATTTATACGCAATACGACATTATTACTCATTGGTTTTTATCCCTTGCCAACCTCTTGATGGCCAGGCATCTTTATGTCTAAAGCATCTGTTAGAAAGGACTACATCGAACTGCATGGTGCAATGTGAGATACGCGATTGATTGTTAAGCTATGGAGACTAAGAAATGCGACACCCCCCATGAACATGGAATGATGGAATTGTGTCCCCCACGATAAGCAAACCTAGTTGTTTGTTGTAGCGAATTAGAGGGCTACCAATAGCGGTATTGGATGTAGTGGGCTTGTGGGTAGTAGCAGTTGAAACTGGAAATATGTTGAATGGTAAGGTGCGTCGAATGGGAAGGTACTGACCGCGTGGCTAGCGGATAGAGAGGTGTGTCGTAGGAGAGGCACTTGATGTAGGTAAGGTGCGTCGAATGGAGAGGCACTTGGCAAAGCTATACGTCGAATGGAGAGGTACTGACCGCGTGGTTAGCAGATTGAGACATGCGTCGAAGGGAAGGCACTTGTGGTGGATGAAAACTCCGTGCGAGAGAAGCCCTCGGTTAGGGTATGTTGAGATTGTTTGTATGGAGGTTGGTGACACCGTTTGTTGGGGTGACCTGGCCGGTGATGTCGATGGTATGATGACGACGGAGTCGATGGAAGGGCCGGTGGTTGTGCGTGAAATTGCGGTTTTGAGCTAGCGAGAAATCGCAATTTGATCTCCCAATGAGAATCAGTTAAGGCTCGTGAAAGTGAGCTCGTTGTGTATCGTCGATGAGGATTGATTGAAACTCGCGAAAGTGAAGAAGATACGTGGTTTTCTCCGTCGACCAGGATCGGTCGAAACTCGCCACAGTAATGGAGGAAGGAAGGCGCGCGGCCTGCTCCGTGGATAGGACTTGCGGATGAGGACGACTGAGCAGCATGCTGGTTTCGTCCTTGCATAATTGGGGTGGTGACAGCGAGATGTGCGGAGAAAATGCGTCGAGGGTGGTGTACCACAATTGCAAAGTGACACGAATGCACAAACTCGGGCTCATAACCTCTTTGGGCACTACTCGGAGACCATAAAGGGCACGAAGATGCAGAATGTATTGAGTATATGGAAGCTATAGAAGAAACGAAAAGAGAAAGGAAGAGACCGAGCTAGGGGAGAGACAATTTGGCCAAACCCTAGGTACTAAGCAATAAGCTTACAATATTTCTACATCTCTACCTGCATCTCGGTAAAAGGTAGTGCTTCTGATCATCTCTCAAAACACAGCCGACCGGTCAGAAGGAGTATGGACACCAATAGAGGCGCAGGTATGAAAGAAGGGTGGATGCCTATAAATTTCCCGGGATGCTGTGCTACCAGGTGGGTAGGAAAACCGACAAGAATTTATCCAGGTACCACAGTCTGCACCATCAGGAGTGTGTTCCGAAGACCGTGAAGCGGCGAGGACAACGTAGGACAATGCGAGAGAATAGGGCATCCCCCGCATATTCACTGACGGAAGTAGATGCACCGGGCGCTGCGGCGCTGCAGCTGTGATGGACAAGTTGAGTGTCGAAAGAGGGTGCCGGATGGGCGACAATGGCATGCCCATCGTGTATGTAGCCGAGGTCGGGTATGCGAAATGGCGCTGCAGCTGATCCAGAAAGGCTGGTATCGGACACCGGGGAGAACGAATGGACGAAGACGGCATGGAGGGAATCGAGGAGGAAATCGAAAAACCTGATCGAATTACTAGGTAATTAGATATTTTCGTAATTGAAAGGTCAGAGAGAGACCACAGCTTCGCTCATGATATAGACGCGGATGAGTATCATTGTATTCCGTTTGTATCTGGTAAAGATCAAGAGGGTGGGCTTACTGAGATAAATTTGCAATCGAATGCCCGGCGTTCGAAGAGTTGCTGACAGATATGTTCGGCGAACTGGGCGGCTGCAAAATATCCGCGAGACTTGGTACAACCGCGACTGTGCGGCGAGGGCAGTACACGATCATAAACAACAACAACAACAACACCTCGAAATCAAGCAAACCAGGATACAGAGATAGAGGGAGTCCAAGGGAGCACAACACAAAGAGAAAACTTCCGGGTCTGCTCCCCTCGGCACCAATTTCACTTATCCAAGCAGCGAGCTCGTCAGGGAACATCAATAACGGGGACGATGAAGAAGAGGAGGGCATGGAGCATGCCATGGTAAATGCACGAAGACGAGCTGTTCACACTTGTGGACTTCACAAAACTCGTGGGAATTCGGGGAGACGGCGAGCATGGGTAATACGAGGTTGACGAGGTTGAAGATGCCGGTAGATGAACGGACGGAGAAGTGCAGATGGAGAGATGCGGGCGATTGAGCAATGCAAACCAGAATGTGGGTTGTGGAGACAGTGTCCGGCGATACCAATATAACCCACTCCGACAAGGTCTATCCGATGAAGGCAAGTTCACTTACATTGACTCCGTACAGCTAAATGGCACAAGAACACGAGAATGAAGATAATCAGTGAAGCTACGTCTATTACTTCATACTAGCTTGAAGTCAACTGAAAGTGATATATTGATATTGTGGATATAGTACTTGACTATATGAATGTGATTAAAGGAATAGCTTCTGGATACAGAATAGAGTACAGGAGCCACAAGAGAGAGGAGAGAAAATCACATCTTTTTTGTATCCCACCACACCGTGAGCGAAATCCATGTTCTTTTAACTAGCCCAAGTGTGGTAAGCACCTAGTCCAAGGACAAGCCAGAATGTGATGTCCGAGTCTCACTCGCTGACACCTCCAGAAGAAGTAAGAGTAGCAGCATTGGAAGTCTCATAGCTGGCAGATACATTGACCCCCAGGGTAATCCATGCAAAGAGACCATCCTCGACCGTCTCACCAAGCAGAGCGTATTCGAAGAAGGGATCAGAGTTGCTGTCCTCAGTCTCAACAATGACGACGTGGTCATCCGCGTTCTCGGTAATAGAAACGGTGTTAGTGTTGTACGGGTAGGTGTTCTCAACCTGGGTGATCAAGTCCTGGTCAAAGAATAATTGACCAATGTGAGCAACGTGACCACCGGAAAGGGTCTTGTTTGCCTGCTCCTGGGCACCAACGTGGGCGATGACATGGACGTGAGTAGCGCGGCCATCGTAGTGACCGGGGAAGATTGACTTGAACTGCGCCACGCCATCGGCATCCGTCTTCTGGATACCGCGCAGGGAGGTCTTGTCGAGGTTGGTGGCATCGTTGCCGTTACCGTTCATGCTACTCTGAACACCAGAGTAGACACCGGTGGAGTTGCAGTTCCAGACATCCCAGTAGAGATCCTGGATTGGTTCGCAGGTGTTGATATCGATGAATTGTCCATCAAGAATGATAGGGATTCCATCCTCGCCGTCCCGAACATCAGAGCGGACGAGCTCACCCTTCACCCAGAAAGGTCCGATCTCTCCTTCAGGAGCAAGGATGCAGACAGGGTTTTTGGCGAACAGCTCATACTCGGAGGTGTTCGGGGTAACATTGAGGGAGGAATGGTGGGAGGTGTTCACCACCTTGTCGGTGTCACGGGCAACCCTGCCTCGCTTACGATATTTCGCAACAGTTACGGCACGGCGAGCTTTGGCACGGGCGTTGACTCCCCGACGCTCCAGATGATCCGCGCACAGGTTCAAACTGCGCTTGGCATTGTGAAGGAATGACTTCTTCGACAAGGCGTTGTACGAGGTGGGCTCATGGACGCCGGGGTGGCCAATGGCCAATCCGGCCATGGCAAGGAGAGCTAGCTTTCCGAATTGCATCGTGAGGATTTGAGGTGGATATAGAAGACAGGAGGAATTAAGTCTGAATTTATTGGTAATATACAACAAGATGTCAGGATAGACATCTCAATTTATAGTTCTTCCTCCTCATACTCGAGCTAGTGTACAATAATTTACAGTTCCAAAAGTTGATAGCACCAGATAAATACTCGTCATGGTCGTCGTCAGCAGTTGCAGTAAATCCATGACCTAAATAGTACAGGTTAAAATATATTAGACTATTCTTGGTCTGTTGACGAATGCCCTAGGTCTGATTGGAGGAAGAAAGAGTAGCAGTTTCCGATCTGCAGCCAAGACTCTGGTCTTGGCACGACCAAGAAGTCTGCGCCTCGGCCGGTAACGACAACCCGCCAAGCCCGTCGATCAGGCTGCTGCACCAATCATCTAAAGCGTGTCGTACTCAGGTACCAAGGTACTCCGTATATCCATTTAGAATAATCTTGGCTAATTACTCATGCGCATGTATAAACTAAAGAGATTTGTGTACTTAAGACATCTAAAAAGAAGATCTAAAAATGCCACCCAAAAGACATGACAAGTATAAGCGGCCAACTGTTCTTGCAATATAATGATTCGTTAGTAGTGTTTAAAATATTATGAAGAGAAATAACATAGGCTGGTGACGTATACAGCCAGAAGACGGCAAATAAAACCCACTCCTTGCCTCAGCGATGTTGCTAATGGCTTAGGCAAGATTCGTTGTAGTTAATCTTGGAACGTTAAACCGGTATGCGAAACATGTGCCATTGCGAATTGTACCACACACTGGGTACGAGCGGGAAACTATCCGCAGATAAGCTAGACAACTTGCCAATACCGATTCTCGAGTGCACCAGGAGACACTTTGAAAAGGAGTGGAGAGGGCTTCCCGAGGCTGGATGTTAATTCATCAGTCACAACTCCAGCACGTAGAAGCATTCTCTTAAAGCCTCCCCCAAGCCATTCCCCACACTCATCACCCGCTTCCACGCACATCCTTCACACATGCGACCTCGATCCCGTAGTGACAACTTTCAAGTTCCATCTTCCTATGCATTCATTGGTGACCTGCAACTTCATTTCTCATACAACCATCCTCAAAATGCCCGCTCTTATGCATAAGGCCGCGGTCATGCTCTTAGTTAGATTTTTTCAACTTGGCGTCGTGGCCAGGAAATTTGTCTTTTTGCCTATAGGCGCAACTGGTTACTGGTTTATAGAGGAAAAATGTCAGATTTTTACTGGACGATCCCGGTCCATGCACACTAGAAAATATATGAACTGTTCTTCTATTCATAGATAATTTGCTTGATTATTAAAGGATATTTACAGAGAAACCCTATAAGTAAAGCACTATACTTGCGTGTTATTGGGATTTACACACGGATAACAAAACAAAAGAACAATACATTTGACGGATACTATTACCAACTCAACAACATTTCTCTGGGCTGGACATTTATTTCGTTAACTACTTAGGCGGACCTTTGAGAAAAAATAAAAATAACAGACCGATTTTCACAATACTTATTTCAACAAACAAAAGCAAATGTTTGCCTACCAACTAAAGTTGTGACTCAGCAAAGACAATGGTGAAAGAAACGGCAGCCCATCGTCCTTGGTTGGGTTATTTATATACTCTTCTAATTTCATAATGGGACTATTGCCCCTACAAAATAACTAGACCAAAGGATTATTTACTCTGTTCATACAAGTAAGCGGCTAGCATACTGATGGACGATTGAGAAAAGATTTTCAATAACGAAACGTAAGGGAGAAGTGAAGCGGCTTACTCTTATGTTCCTTAGTTTCTTCTATATCGCAAAAGCACTTGCTCCAAATCCTACAAAGCTCATAGTACCAGAACTTTGTTTGACAATTCGGAGAGACTAGACATATTCCCGAGCATAAGGGTAGTTGCAAAGCCCCAAGGTACCTCGTATATATCTGTTGGGATCAGTGTCAACGAACCATGTTTAGCAGAACTACCAGCCAGATAGTCTCCTCTTCCTCTTCTTCTTTCCCCTTCTTCTTCAGTAGTTAGCACTGCCAATACAGTTTCATACCATGATTATGGATATAGAGCTCTGTTGTGATCACCTGATGT
This sequence comes from Penicillium hordei, assembly GCF_028827395.1. Lineage (NCBI taxonomy): Eukaryota > Fungi > Ascomycota > Eurotiomycetes > Eurotiales > Aspergillaceae > Penicillium > Penicillium hordei. Next base: position 410,710 of record NW_026623142.1, read on the forward strand.
GACCCCGTTTGTCAGGACTGCCAGCAGATAGCTTCTCTTCCTCTCTCTCCTTGTTTTCCCCGAATCAATCAATCATCTTGAACTCTTCTCCATCTCTATTAAGCTCCGCCGGCTTGAAAAGTCCCTTATTTCTCAACCCCGGCGACTAACTGCCCCTCAGGAGAAAGCCGACCATCCAGGAATTAAGAGCGATTCCCTGTCGTCTCGTGACATCCAAAGGGGGAATAAACAGCAGGCATATTCACGTCGAAGCACACGTTCCTCCCTAAAGAACGAATCACCCAACTTCATTTCTGTCCACCAGCCGAGCGACTCGCACGATCAAACAGACAAGATTACAGACGGCGAGCTTCCCAGTGATTGCGTCCTCTTCTATATCCCCAGCCTTTCAACCCAATCCAATATCCTTGGTTCTTCTATGCTGCCGCGCCCCAACCGCTATTCCTTCGATCTCGAAGCAAACCTTCTGCTTGTCAAGATGGTCACAATAATCCACTCTAACATCGGTCAGTTTATCAATCTGGCACTGACCCGCGTTATTACTCAGATAGGTCTTGCAGCCTACGTTCGCTTTTACGGCGGGGCTACAATCAGGGAAGACGGCAGTGGCAAAGAAGGAGATCAAGGCTAAGGACCTCTTCTAGTCCCTCAACACTTTCCCGAACAGCCTATAGTGACCCTAGAGGTAGGAGTTTCCGAGTCTCACATAAAGTTCCGGCGGGACGTCAAGTGGTGGCTGCACCTAGCCAAAGGCAATGCCAACACAACAGTCATAATCAAGCTCGACAGGAAGCGTCCCCGGCTTATCATTGATCGATAGGAGCGTATTAATAGAGTAGTTCAAAGCACTCAGCAGATCGAAGTCTCAAAGATCGATGGACAAATGGAATTAACCAATGACTCTCTGACCACTCCCTTTAACTCTGTTTTCCTACGGCAACCAACTGGAAATGAGACCGACGTTATTCTAGATAGAGAGACTCTTCAGGAACTAGCTAATAGAAAATGGCGTTTGCAGGGGCTCTAAGATAGGGTTTTTAGATTGTTCCTCAATAGTTATTCGCTGGATATTATACTTATCAAAAATTAACTCTTTTATTGTTTCACCAACGGTCGTAGAGAAACCGTCACATTACTATTTCAAACATCTTCTCTGTCCCAATTACCAACCACGCTAACCATATCTAGCTCGATCGAAACGAATATAACAATCCCAGCTAACATTAAACGCTGGGTTGAAATCTCCCTTAGAATCCTCTCACATAAACGACTCGTAATATTGATATCTTCAGGAATTCTTAGAACCTAAGCGGGAAAAACTCAAGAATTGTAGTAAACTTATAATCTACTATATCGATTTTGACCATAGCGTGGCGTTTCACTATCTCGCCTTCAGTCTCTCACTTTTCTCTCACTTTTCTCTCACTTTTCTCTCACTTTTCTCTTACTCATTGACAACTCTTACATTTTGACTTCTCTCAATTTTTGATAACACTTACTTTACTAACTCTCACTTGTTAAGGGTACCTTCTCGGCACCTACTCCAAACGCTTTTAGGGTTCCCAACTGCAGAAGCTTTTTTTTTTCTGTAGAATAGGAAGCTATAGACGTAGTTACGACGTAGTTGGTACAAATTAAGCAGGCACGATGTTGCGTAGGGGGTATACCGTATTCACCCCCCCCCCCCCCCCCCCCCCTTTAGCGTAGATTTGTATTCACAACATCGAAGCCATGGCGAATAATATTACAAACATAATCAGTATCATTGTGAATCCGCTCCCTCCCACCCCCCAGTCCTCGCCTTCTCTCTCTGCTTCCGGGACCTCTCGGTCCATAAGTGAAAAGTTGGTGTCCACGCCAGGCTTTTGGGCCTTGTTGGCCGTGGTCATTGTGTGCATCGCCGGCGGCTAGCCTCCAAGGAGAAGGGTTCTGAGGTATCCCGTAAGTGGTAAACCATGATTCTCATAGAAACGATGATGACGGATCTTTGCCTATGTATGCACACAGGCTAATGTATCGTAAAATAGCCTCCGCAATGTCGGTACGGGCGAGCAGCGCGAGGAGACCTGCAGGGATCTTCCCGCAGGGGATGATGTGGATGGCCGTCTGCTTGCCGTGACCCCGGCAACCCCCACGACCCCGGCCACCCCCCAGAACCCCCAGACCCCCACCCCGCCCAAGAGGAAGAAGAGGAGGCTGGCCATCTCAAAATTGTCCAGCGGGAGTACCGCGGTGCGCAACACCTTGCACGGGCTGAAAGAGGCTGAAAAAGCCCTTCGCAATTGACTCGCCGGCTGGGGTGGCTGGCTTGTCCTGCTGAGGCGATGCCGAGGCGACGGCGTTCCTCTGTTGTTTTATCCTTTTCTTCTCTCCGAGACCCTTAGCGAGGTGAGATGAATAAAAACGGAGCTTTTTGACAAACCGGGGGTGGAGGAGGTGGTGGAGGAGGAGATGATGGTCGTGTCCTTGGTGGCGTTCCTCTGGGCTTTTTGGCCGTTTTTGCTTCTCTCCGAGGACCTCAGTGAGGTGAGATGAAGGAAGAAAACGAGTCTTCTGTCTCTACTTTTTGTTGTTTTGTTGTTTTGGTTTTTCGTTGTTTTCATTTTTATTTTTCATTTTTCTTTGGTTGGCCCTCTTCGGGGATGACTATGCCTGAATACATACTGCCGCCGGGCATTATCATCTTGGGAATGTATTTTGCTGTTTAATGTAGACCCCTTCGCAGACTTGGATCTTATTGCTGAGCGTTAGCGAAGCAACCCATCCATATGATATGTAATCCCGAAAGGAACTCACCTGGGCAGGCCGCTGGACCTGTGTGATTATATAAGACCATTTTACCAGTGGACTCTGCTAAAAGATAATAGCGACAATCGGAGCGTCTGATTGTAGCTGCAGCGGTATATATATTAGGCCTAAGAACGCTTAGGGACGACAATGGACCCCAAAAGTGGATTAAGCTAACGCTCAGCAAAACTACCTGTATACGCCCATATACCCCCCCCCGGTGGGCGGCACAGGCAGTTAGTATGGGTTGTTTCGCTCACGCTCAGCAATGATCATCTTTTTTTAATACTGTAACGTCCATGATAGTCAAGAACGATAAAAGAGATATTTCCGCTATAGAATCTAAGCACAATCACTAGAAGTAACATTTTGAATGAATCAACTACATCTTGCTATTGAAACCCAAGTACCTAGGTGGTAAAATTTCGAGCAAACAGGGCTCTAGTGCCTGATTTATATATAGCTTTATACACGGGGTGAGAGATGCTCTCTCACCTGGACAGCATTAGGAATTTCATCAAGCAAATCCATTTAAATCGATAATCACGGCGCTTTAAAGCAAAATAAACAGCAATTTCCAGTAGTCTCATAATCACTGCTAGTGAGACTCAATTTCTCCTTCCCATTAAATCCGAGCTAAACATTTCCAAAAAATTTCTTCCAAAAGCTCCGAGACGGCTTTGAGGGAGCATTATCACTCGCTTTCCGAACACTAGCCGCCGTGTTATAGGATGGAGGGCTTGGGCCAAGTTTGTCATTCATGTTATCCACCTTTGAGGACTCAAGTAACCGCTTAGAAGAGCAAAAGTAGTCATCGCAATCCTGAGAGTTCTGGGCTAGCTCTTTTCGCATCTGGCGGGTGGGATTCTGCTTTAAAGAAGCATAAGCTCGGTTGAACTCACTGTCGGAGAGTCTTCCCATAGCGATATAGATTTCGGGGTTTTCAATGCGTTCTTTTAGGCCCTTTATCGACTTTCCAATTAACTGTAACTCCTCTTTTAGAAACAAAGACAACTTTTCAAGGTAGTCGATTCTTAGCAGGATATCGCTGTCGTCGTCGTACATAGGGTGATTCTCTGTTAAGTCATCAAGCTCTGTCTCTATCTTCTCACACTGCTGCAGTACTAAACGGCGAGTACGCTCGTTCTCGATGACAGAGGTGAGTATATCTGGGTTCGGCTCGCACAAGTGGTAATGGAGAGAAGGGTGGCAGTCGGAGACTGGCTTCAATTCTTGACTTCCAAGTAGTTCGGACATTCCAAGTAGTTCGGACATTCCTTTGAGATAATGAAACGATTCTCGTATAGTGAACTTTAGTATAAGGTAGGAAACAGGAATATTGAATATAATTTAGGATCAAGGTTTGAAATAGTAGAAAGATATATCTGCCTGGGCATCATTGATACGTATATCCCTCGCCGCAGCCTAATAAGGAATGGATCTCTACCTAGGTAGCTTCCCTCCCAAACCTTGGGACTATTCCGAGCCCCTTTCACCTTTAGGGATAAGGTTTTGTTTAAGCCTTTTAGGTTTCATATAGACGTACAGCTTCGAATTTGGCGACGGCGTGTAAGTATACCAGTCCTTTCAAAATAATTGACTGGGGTTTTACTCCACAATATCGATATTCAGGCTTGTAATATCACAGATCTTGTAGAAATGTCTAATACAAACTCACATTTCAAATAAAGTCAGGTTCTACCAGAGGGCGCTCAGAGGAAACTATCAATCCTCGGGAAAGGAAGATCGAAAGACACTTAGATGTACGACATTGTAGGACATATAGGATTTCTTCCTCATTTTCTTTTTACATCATCCCCCTAATCTAGCAGCAAGTGCGCTTGATTTCAATGGGGATCTAGTCACGGTATATACACGAAAAGAAGAGAGATCTTGTCCCTTCGAAACAGATCACCCATAAGATAGCCAGGTGCTAGTAATCTCAGCCAGCTCCCCATTATGCGGCATCAAAAACACCCTATTCGGAAGCAAAAGACACAGCTCCAAGCATTCTATATCCAACTAGTCCTTGGAAAGGAAGCAGTCTCGCTGTACCTGGTCTGGGCTGAAGTTGGAACTGAGACTCTAAGAACATACCTATACCGAGAGGTTGCCGCACCCAATGTTGCTGCATAGAGAATTGCTATATCGGTCTGCAGGTCTCCGTGTATTCCGTACGGCATCAATCCTGGGACAAGGTCGACAAGGTTTTCGCGCGGTGTGTCGGCCGTAAGGCAGATTTGCAGCCCCGCTGTACAGGATTGATTTTCCTGAAAGAGTGTAGGGCAAATTCGCCTGCATGCGCAGAGGTCAAATATAGGCTGGCTGATTGATATCTGGCGAGGGCCGGACGAGGGAGGGCAGCTCAGGTTGCAGTTGCGGGGTCGTAGAAGAGCCGACGAGTCATACGGGGAAAAGGGGGTGGCGGTGCTCAGGAGCTCGGTGATCCGGGCCAATGGCAAAGATGCCTCACCTGCAAAGTGTAGGAGAAAGGAAGGCGAAAAAGAAAATCGGGGTTGTTGGATGGAAGGGGACTTTATAGAACTACGCACGGATTGAAAAGAGCGCTAAACCTAAGCGGTTAAGACTAAACCTAAGAGAGTAATTCGCTCTTCAACAAATATCCGATATGGTGTAATCCAGAGGGACAGCGGAAAAACCACGGTTGTACGTGGTGTTGTGGGAGAAGATCGTGGTGATTCCGTGTAGGCGGTTTTATAGATCTAATTAGGACTAGTACTATATGTCTCACTAGGTTTAGCGCATGATTGTCCCGTTGTAGAACATCGTAGGGTGGATTGTCAGACTGGGATATGGCCCCCCCTAGGCCCTAAACAGGAACCGAGGTTTTTGTTATGGTCTAGTGGTAAAATAGGCTGTATTTTTCCCACATGGATACATCGAAGTAGGCGGGATTTCGACAATCTACCGACCGATTGACCGACAAGGCGATGAAAACTCCGCATATAGGTCGGTATATTTGAATAAGGAGAAATGCCTTATTTTATGCGAAGTGGTGAAAGCTAAACGAGACGAGACCCGATATAGATTCGTAACTACCGACAAAGAGCTTATTCTGATTCGGCGACTTGATGGTGATAGTCATCTAGAATAGCGGATCCTATTTAATAGGGGGCTTATAAACAATATAGCGAGAACCAATTGACTATGTTACTTGCGTTGTGGTACTTGGAAATGCTGGCATCGAAAGGGGACTGGAGATTGGAATACGTGGAAGGGAGGAAATTTGCGTCCTGTAGAGAGGGTTCCGTATTAGAAAGGGAGAGTTGTAGTATATACACCTAATGGTGACCATAAGTACTATAACTGATGACGGTCGTAGCCTGCCGAGTGCAGGAAGTAGACAGGATCGAAAAAGAGGAATAGGACCACGAAACTGAGTTATCAACACCCGGTGCGGTGGGTGGGCGTGGGCGCCTAATCTTTCACCGCCATCAACATCAAAGGGTACCAAGATCGGTATAGTAAGTCTACATAATATAGCTACTTAATTATATAGATGTTTACCCATGATTATAATCGACAATTACAAACTAGACGCCGCGTAGGAGCGCGGGCCCCAAAGGGCCTTATGCTGAACCCACGAAGAGCTGACGGTTATCATGCGTCATAGCAAAATTTTGATTATGTTTGCCTCGCTGGCCTACTATGGTGATGAGCTCGTTAGAGTCAGCCACTCTTTTTGTTGCTCAACATTTGACCGTCCATCTCCTAAGTTTGACTTGCAAAACGTTCATTCAGACCTTCTTCGGCACCCACCACCTCCCCCTCCCCTTTCTCCGTGTCTTCACTCCCCATCATCTTCTCGCCCCTGTATTATCTTGCAATTCGCATCTTCTTACTCTAACCAACTCTTGTGTTCTTCCCTTTTCTCTTGTCTATCTTGCCACGATGGCGGCACGTATCCTTGAAGATCCACGCGACCCCGATCACAACGTCCGGATTTACGACAATGATGGAGCCCTGCTGGCAGGTAAGCAAATCTCACTATGCAAACGAGACTAGAGAATGCGAGAACGCCAGCCATTAATGTTACATCGACAGCCTTTCGGGTCAGTCCAGACTCAAGCGACAGATACCATACTTCCGAGATGTTGTATCGCTACTGTAGCATGATATTCATCTTCCAGAACCAGTCAGAGTGGTCGATATTTTACCTGCATGCAAATGGAGTCCATGGCCAGGCGCTCCGTGTTCAAGCTCGAGTCCCCATTTCACCGGGCAACTATATTGTCCTTGATAAAGGTGGGTAAGCGTTGGAACGTCCGTGAATGCTGGCGTTTCTGATGGCAGCTGCGTCATGCTAGCAGACAGTCGCCAACGGCATATGTCGACTCGTCCCCCCTACTCTGTGCACTCCTCATTTTCTATCAGTTTCTAAAACTGTACAGGAGGGCAACCGATCACCGTTCAGCTCACCACTCAGACCGCCCCACGCCGTGTTCGCAGTCGAGACTACCGCACTGAATCGGCAGGACAGAACGAAAGAGACCGACTGGTACATTGGCTTGGAAATAGCAAGAAAGGCATATGTATTTCTTGTGGCTAATCATTTCTACAGCAGAAAAAGTTCCGGGATGGCCTTCGGACAAGAGACACTCATTGTGTAATTTCTGGACCCCCATTGATCCCCGATGCACAAGACCCATTTCAGACGATGGAAGCCAGCCATATCTTTCCTACAAGCATGATCCAGGAGTGGAACAGAAATAACTACAAAGGTAACTGGATTACCGACGACAGCCCTTCGAGTGAAATCGGAGAGAGTGGCCTCTATTCTCTGCAAAATGGGCTTCTTCTTAATAAGACTGTTCATAGTTATTTCGATGATTTCAAACTAGGGATCGACCCGGATGTAAGCTAAGCTTCTCTTGAAATTGTGGCATACGCATTTTTCTGCATCGAAACTGATATTTCACAAACATAGGCAGGCTACAAAATAATCATCTTTCGGGGAGACACGGCAAAACTCGGAGGGAAATGCCCCAAGGACTCTGCCAGACATGGTACCGACCCAAGAAACCGAGTCTGTGCACATCTCCTGCGTTGGCATCTAAGGATGTGCGTGTATCGAAATTTGAAGGCCAACGCCGATATTCAGGCCGTGTGGGAAGATGACCTTGGAAGCGATGATGTAGGCCAGATCCTCGAGCAGCCAGATGCTGGACACAGGATGGAGGTAGAGTTGTTCACGCGTCTGGGAGAACGAATGGCTTAGACAGACGCAAAACCATGCCACCAACGGTCTGGATCAAATACATCGCACTGGAATCCTATCTAACTATTACAACATAGTACCGATTTGATTCTCCATTGTCGTAAGCGCCATGCTTTGCTGTATATCTTCATCGAAATACTATATTGCTCCCTGAAATAGAATCGAGTACCCGATATCTCGAGTTTGCATCCATATAGCCGAGCAGCAACGCGGGTCTTATGACTATCAACAATTCCCTGAACCCCTTTTGGTAACAAGACGCCTTTGGTGACAGGGGTCGGCACTACGTAGATCGAGGCGGATGACCGCGCAAAAAAGGTGGCGAAGGTCGAATAAGTAGATGTTGCGCGCGATCAACGAAGTCTCCTGGCAGCTTTTCGGATCCGGGGGCCGCTCTGGAGTCTTGACATAGTCCTCGTGGAATCTTGCGGACATCACAAAAGAACATCTATCACTGTGTTGCTCTTGTAAAAACTCGCGAGCTTAGCAACTACTAGCTGATGCGAAAGCAGCCGAGACTGTCTGGCTAGTCAAGATAAGATGAGCAGTCCGGTCCCGGTCTTCCGCAGTTCCAAAATGACACAAGCGCCATCGGCCAAGGTCGCAAGGCCTCATCCAGACTTTGCATCCCCAAGGCAGGAGGTCCGCCACGAAAAGGCGATTATCCAAGAATAGCATAGGGCGAATGCATCTAGATTCACAGTAGTAGAGAAACCGGGGCCAAGCGAACGAAGGCAACGCAGATTGCGCTCGAGGGATTGTGGACTTGACAAGTCGTATAAGAAATAACGAGGGGTGGCGGAGCTCGGTGTTCCGGATCAATGGCAAAAATGCCTCGTTGGAGGGGTGCAGATGCGTGGAAAGAAGCACAAGACTGAAGTAGAAATCGAAGCTATGATCTAGAGATAGATCGAAATCAGCCACACCACTAGACTTGGCTTATATTTTCAAATTCCACTTAGAAATTCCAACAGTCCGATATGGTGTAATCCAGGGGGACAGCGGAAAGACCAAGGTTTTGCGTGGTATTTGGGGGGATAATCGTGGTGATTCCGTATAGGCGGTCTTATAGATGTAATTAGGGCTAGTGCCATAGTACCAACTGGGTTTAGCGTGTGATTGTTGCTGCATGTCTATTATAAGCCTGGCGGATTTATCATAGGCGATAATTAATTGATTGCCAAATTTGGACTTTCACTACGCATTGATTTTTATTAATATTTTGGCTGGCAGTGGTCAAGTAATCGTACACCCCCACTAGTTACCTAGATCTCTGGTAGAACCTGACTTTATTTGAAATGTGAATTTAAATTCGATATTTCTACAAGATCTGTGTAGGTGTATCCTGGCCAGGGGTCGGAAACTATTATAAGCCTAAATATGCGAAATTGTGGAGCGAGAACCCAGTCATTTGCTTGGAAAAGACTGGTATACTTACACGCCTTCGCTAAATTTGAAGCTGTACGGCTATATGAAACCTTAAAAACTTAAACAAAACCTTAGCCTTAAAGGTGAGAGGGGCTCGAATTAGTCCTAAGGTTCTCGGAGAAAAGAAAAGTATAAAACAACAGAGGAACGCCGTCGCCTCGGTATCACCTCAGCATACCAAGCCAGCCACCCCACCCGGCGGCGGAGTTGCCAAGCCCTCTTTCATTCCGTGGGCGGCGTTGCGCGCCAAGGTACTGAGGTTGGCCAATTTTGCGGAGCGCAGCCTCTTCTTCTTCTTCTTCTTCTTCTTCTTCTTCTTCTTCTTGGGTGTGGTGGAGGGCGCGGGGGTCTCGGGAGTCTCCGGGGTCATACGAGGCATACGCGATCGAGGTTTCTGGAGTTGCGGAGGTCCACATTCGATCCCAAATAGTCCCAGATTTCCGTTGCCGCCGCCCACACATTCCTTGCCACCTCGCATGAAACCCATACATGGTCCAGGGAGAGGTCTGTTTGTCCCATGTTGTGTGGTTCCCATCGTGAAAGAAAATGTCCGTATTTACCTAGGTAGTCACCTGGGCACTTTGTCGTGCTGACTAAGCAAGAACCGGTTCTTCGGGAGGTTTCCCCGTCTAGCAGCCCCATACCCAGCAGCCCATGCTGATTAATCACGTCCAGATTGGGAAATAGAGGCAGATTAGTCAAATGCTGCGAAATCGACTGATTGGGTACAGTGCTGGGTATGGTGCTGGGTATGGTCCGGGGGGTCATATCGATGGAATTCGTCGATTTGGAGCTCTCCGGCGAGAGCAGCTTGCTGGGTATGGTGCTGAGTATGGTGCTGGGTATGCTAGATATGCTGGGTATAGTGGGTGACCCCATGGTCCTTCATTCTTCAGACAGGACTCGTATTCTTGGGGAGAAACGGTTCCGACTATCTGTATCAAAGCCGACTCAACGTTTGCGGCTTGAGAGCCGATCCTCTCATCCAGTCTTTTACCCGTACTATGGTTCGTGGAACGTTGCATGGGCTCGTGGCGAGAGTCTGCCTTCAGCAGGACTTTGATAGCGTCGGTTTTAATAAATTGCCATGTCCTGCCACCTTCCAGGGAAGCCGCTTTTTGTATGTTGCCCATGGGCTAGGCGCCAGGAGGTCTCCTCCGGCATCGGTACTCGGGACCTTTAGCGGGGCGCCGATAGAGTGATGTCCGGTCTCTTCAGCAGGGGAACTTGTATCATATTAGTCATTGAACAGTATATCGAGGGTGATCTGGAGGGATACTCACTATGAATTATCCTCAGGTGCTAATGCCTGATCGCAATGGGTTGGGTTTTGAGTCAGGGGCGGCGTTGATGTCGACATGCTTGTGGGAGGACAGCCAAAGACGGGAATCAATGGTGCTTGGAGGAGGATAGCCGAAGATTGGGGATCAACGGTGATGGTGATCATACGGTGAGGAGTTGATGAAGACGGAATCAACGGTCAATGTATGAAAGGCTGGAGATAAAGTGGTGAAGGATGCCGGGAAATAGGAGGGGCAGATAGGAAATGTGAAGGAAGTTCTGAAATGATTCAGGTTGCTGAGGTTTTACTCCTCTACACATATAACACCTTTCTTCACCATCTCCCCTCGCGTCTAGTCCCTCACTCCACCAGCCAGACCGCAAAGAATCTCTTTCGCTACTACGGAAAGGAAGCCAACTGGAGCCATCGCCCAGCACATACCCGGCCTCATTAGTCGGAGATGACGAGGACCAGCCTACATGTTGGGCGCGAACTGCGCTCCAGCACCTACGGACTCGTGGGAGACGTGTTCGTCAACAACCGGGGACCCTGCTCCATACACTCCAGAACCTCATACCTTGCCGTGAACCCGGGTTACGCATTATACTTTAAGAGAAGCTATATTGTTGATCATTCCAGAATGGTGTACATACAAAGTATTGAAGCTATTCCCGACCCACAAAGATCCACATCCCCACATTCTTAAGCGTTGACTTTGCTCCATCGCAATCAGAGCAACCAGTCCATCAGTTTTGACCTTCGCCGACCGTCTGAAACGCCCTTTTTCTAGCCTCTTCCATCATATTTGACCCTCGCCAACTGCCTGAAACGCCTTTCTCTGCCCTTGGAAGCTTTTTCAACTTCTGATTTCAGATCATGGCGGCGAAGATAGTAAACATGACGTTGGGCATCGCGGTGATGGGCGCAACGATCTGAGGGTCAGATTCAGGAACGGCGACGGCGATTTAGGTAGAATGGAGTCTAACTTTGTGAAATTGAGGCCGAAATGAGTTTGTGGGCGAAAAGAGGGAAGAGAAATAGAATAACTAGATTGTATAATGGTAATTCAGGCATTCTTTTTCCTCTGCCGGCAAATATTTAGGCACCAAGGCACCAATCAGGCCGGAATCAGGCCAAAACGAGCTAGACGCTATGCATGCCCCCCTATACCCCTTCGTAGTGAGTGTCGGAAGTCTGAGAAAGCAGGCCCACTATTATGTTTGTTGTGTTTGTTTATTATCCAGCAAGTAATTACGCCTATATATGAATTGCCAGAAATAGGTAATAAAAACCAGAGTCTTCGACATCACCTAATTGGCCAGTAGCAAGTCGTATTTCACAGTGAGGTGTTGCCTCAGGCACCATAGTGTATCACGGTGGAAACCAATGACCACCAAATGACCATTTGGCCCACAAAGTCCATCTCCCTTCATTTCTTTCAGAACTTTCCCTTCTTTTCCTCTTCTATTCTCTCAGAACTCTCTTCCCTTTTTATCCTCGCAACCTTCAAGATGACTGATATCTCTCAGATTTTCAAAGGCACTCAGATCGCCCTTCCTGGCTCTGCAACTCTCCGGCTGAACGCGAGTACATGGGTGATCGACGAGAAGCTTTATGAGAATAGAGTCGATGGAGTGCGTGAGCCTACTTCTGATCCCGACGAACAACCATCCGGTTGGGAGGCTAAGTATCTATGTCACAATCACCATTTTCCATATAATCAAGCCTTTATAAGAGTCTACTGTCAAGGTCCTGATAAGGAAACAGAATTCCTTCTGCCGGAAGTTCGAGCCCAACAGGCAAATCCTTATTTTGAAAAGCAGGAAGCTAAAGCTCGGAAGAAGTTCAGACAAGGTGGATGCAAAAGTGTACCTTCGCTACTTGGATATGGCCAATCCGTGCAAGGGGAACACGGACCTGTACCTGGAGGATACATAACCTATCTTGTTTGGGAAAAGGTCCGCGGACAGGTCCTTACTCCGGAGCTATTCTGGTCATTCGAGCGACCAAAACGTGATCTCGTTCGCCGAAAGTTCCGGGCTGCATATGAGTAAGTGCGGAGTTAAGTCCTTAAGATCATGCTAACGCAAAATCAGGGAAATGTCGTCCTTTGGCTGGGGTCTAGGAGGGGAGAATATCACAAAGATTATATGGGACAAAGAATCCGCCGATCTATGGATCTCGGGGTTTCGCGGTTCGTATCTAACTGACGAAAAGTGGGAGGATTGCATTCTGGCTTATTACCGCTTGATCAAACCACCCGCGTCCGGCGTTTGTGAGAACCTTGATGAATGGGAGTGGTGATACAGGTTTTTATTGGTGATAGGGAGAATACCCAGGTGCCGCTTCAGTGGTCCTCGAAGGTAAACTCCCCTCTTTTGTTAAGGTGTGAGTAGAGTATCTCTCATGGCGAGCTCCTTATTGGAGTAACTCCTCTCTTTTGAAGGTGCGAGTAATAGTCTAGTGTCTTCTAATATTCTGCTTCGTGATCAACCTAGTTCTTAACGATCTCCCGAATTTATGTTCCCGCGTATTCAAAATTCACTTGATACTCCCCCAGTAAGCTGCTTTATTCTCAGATATTTTCATTTTCTGCCAGCAGAAGATCAAGCATCTTCAGGCATCTTTAGGCACTAAATTAGTCATTGATCCTAGGGCCGCTCTGAACCTTCGTAGTCGGCTAAGAATATCTGTGTTTGGAAGAGAGTTTGCAGATCATTCAAACTGTATATATATAACTACATTTGAAGCTTGCATCAAAACTATGGCCGTCATCCGACTTCGCCACCCCGTAAAGACAATTGGAGCACACTCAGGGAGTTACAAGGGTGAGTTGACGACTCCCTAAGTTCACGACTACTCCAGATAACTAGTCAATTACGTTAAAAGCAACTAGGAAATTTGAGTAGGTTGATAAGATTCATTAGAGACTGAATAAAGTGCTAAGTCAAGGCCTCTAGACATTTGATCACACATTCGACAAAGGAAAGGGATCCACTCGTATAAGGAGTTTTGTCTTCAGAGATACCCGCACCTCTCTATATTGGTAGGAGAGGGGAGCTTACTCACAGCTCCATAAATGAAGCGGAGTTTTCTCGTGTCCTATTATATTGATTCCACCTAGCTTTTTCGAGGTAGTTGGTTATCAACCTTACCTTGTTGACGCGCTAGGATCGCAATGTAGAAAAAGCATTCTCTCACGGTTACCGTCGGAGATCCTTTGGTGTAGACATTAGAGGCTAGAATCACTGGGGAGCAATCTACGACCCATGTCGTACCGTTATGCCGTTGTCGGAGGAAGATAGTTTCTTTATAATTCGAGAGAAAGCCATACATACACCCCAACTCTTTCATATATCTGAGAACCTGGCCCACTAAGACTCGAAAATAAGACTTTTGGCGGAAGGGCCTCAATTCTAGGTGATCCTTGATACGGTGATGGATAACCTACGGCACCTTCAACTCACCCACAAGCTTCAACTTATTTCTTGATGTCTTCATAACACAATCAGGGACTTTGTTCCCTAGATTAGGAAGACATTTGAAATCGGCAAACTGGATATTAAGCCTTTGAGCTTCAAACACCTTTCCAAGTGTTTGACCAATCGCCTGTTGAAACCTTCCCTGTACACCTGTCTCATCTCCGACAAAAACCTTATTATTATTAAGATCGCGGGTATTCAGGGTGTATCCGATAACCCTGTTACTCCAATGTTGGTTATCCGTTGTTGCTCGTACATCTTGGCAGAAATTTGGCCAATAATTCAATTCGCCGTTGTAAATAAGCCGGTGTACGGTATTGGTATTCGTGTGGAAATCTGTCTTTAGTAGAGGAGGCAGAGCCTCGTTGACGGTCTTACGCACGCGGATCTGCTTACCTATGATGTAGGTGAATGCTGTTGGTGGTAATTTTGGAAGTGCGAAGAGTGAGATTAAAGTGTGGGAAAGATGAGATGGAGGCGAGAAAACGCTGACTAGGAAGGCAGGAGGGCTCTCCTCGTGCTTCAGTCCTCGCATTTTCAGATTTCAGGCTTTCAATCTCTCCGACGAACCAACTAGTGAGTCAACTTGTTTGATGAAGACAATTCCTCTCTATACTGTATAAGTATACTCAGCACCGAATTCAGGGATAACCGATTCGTTCACCTAACCGATATTGGGGCCAGCCACAAATCCACTCGTTTCCTGCGGCCCCCTGCCCAAGTCTACGCACTTCAACTCGAAAACAAACAGCACTGAAGCTCACTTGTCCCCGAAAGAGACCGCATTCCTCGATGCACTTATAAACTGACAGAATGAACATCGTTTCAGAAGGTGTGAAAGCGTATCCAATGGCAAATCCACGGCGTTGTTTGTGAGATCTTCCAATGACTATTCCGACCAGGCAATTGATCTCCCGAAGCTTTCTTCTGATCTATCTAGTGAGGGATAGGCGTGCGGTTTCCAGGCGCTAGTTTCCAGGAGCTCGATGACGCAGTCTACGTGAACTTAATGGTGGACTTGTCCCAGATCTACAATCGATACTTCGTACTAATGCCTCGCCCTACGGTGCGCATTTACCAAGAAGGCCGCGTATAATAACCGACTGGTCATTATATCGAACTTACATTGAAGATCAATGGAAAAAAAGAAACCGGAAATTGCACCGAAGATGGAAGTTTCAATTCCCGTGTTAGGAACTACGATATGCGAAAGGATATTAAGATACTGAATAGATTCTGATCATTGTAAAAGTAGAAGAAGCTACAGAATCTGGAGATATGTACTAATAAAGGATGATCCATCCGAACATCCTGATATATCTACTAAGAGGGACTCTTCGTCATCTCCTCTGCCTCGGAGTCGAGATACATGTTGATGTCGAATTCGGCATCAAGGCCGTCTGCGATAGAGAGAGTAGTAGTCGGCTCCTCATTGACCTGCTCTGCGCTCCCCTCTTGGAGTCGTAGGCGCGACAGCTCGGCATTCTCCTGCTGGAGGCGAGTAATGGTCTCCTGCTGTTGGGCAAATGCAGCCTCCAGCCGTTCCAGCGGGCCGGGGTGGTCTGTATTGGCCCTTGGCAACAGGGCCCCTCGTCCTCTTCCTCTTCCTCCTCCCCACCTACCGCCCCGCCCTCCTCGGTTCTGGCCTCCGCCACGGCCCCGGCCCTAGGCCAAATTGGTGGTCGTGGAGCCCACTCCCGCGACCCCACCGAAAACCGACCCCTATTTCCATCAGTTACTATGAGTCTTCTGGGTTTAAATTTGTCAAAGAAGGGCTTCTTACAGCGATGTTGATGACTGGGGCTCCTTGCCCGGCATTGGCGCTGCCTTGGGCATGTCGCTAGTGGTCGTGGGTGCGGTGGCCGCGCACACCGCACACACCGCAGCGACCCCGGTTGCGTTTCTACTATGAGTTAGCATCAATAATATATGAGTTGTTGCCGGCTTAGATACCTTTTTGGAAGCGCCCTTCCCGTGATTGCCTTGGCCCTTATGGCCGTTGTCCCCCCCGCCACCAGTTGTGGACAGCGCAGTCGGCATTTTGGACTAATATACCGAGTTAGTAACTTTTCAGCATCAAGGGCTCCCAATATTGAAGATCCTCACTGTCGATTAGTGATTTGGGGTAAAAAAAAGTAAGGTGAACGAAACTAACTCAAGGAACTACCTACGAAGATAGATATATATATTTCTACTACTTATATGCCGAATAGATTGAAGCTTGGGAGCTGAATAGGAAATTACTTATTCAGACAGTATATAATCATTCAATTAGCCTATAGATTAATTTGAATGTCTACAGAATCCCAGGCTATTAATTATAATGCGCTATTATTGATAAATTTCAATCTACTATAATATAGCTAATAGGTGATAGCCCTATAACCTTAGAAGGCAATCCCTTAGGTATGAACAACAATCATTACAATGGGATACCTAACACATTTCGATCTACATATCTCTTTGTATTCCATTGCCCTCGACAAATCGATTCCTATAGACCTAGGTATCAATGAAAGCTCATCACAATGCAGAGCTCTATAGATTGTTAAGATTGCTTGGAAAATTTCCTGTTTCTAAAAAGTTTTGGATCATTCGCTCGCGCCTGAGCGAGTTTCTATGATTATTCTGAATGACTTGTCACGATCTGCATGTTATGCATGCATTACGCTCTCTTATTCTTTCCTTTGTCACATGCTTGCTCGTTTGCTTTGTTTGCAACCTTTACATTCGTTTGCTTTCTTTCCTTTGTTCTACAGATTGCTACTATGCCTAATTAGGAAAGAGGGATGTTTGATTGATTGATTGTTTGCTAGCATGGGGGAGCGCTCTACTATTTAAACCCCATGCTCTGCCAGCTCTCTCTTTCCTTCTCTCTCTCTCTCCTTACTAGCTTTGTTATTCTCGTTGGAATGCACTCTTTCTTCATTGATCGACCTGGCACGTAACATGACTAGTATAACCTAGATGAAATCTATAGACCTCAGCATACCTCCAAGACTATTTAAGCAGGTTCACTAGTAAATCGGTGAAAAAGTCCATTTGACCTATTAACTAACAACAATAGCAATTGTCCTTTTGAGGGCGTTGTCAGTCCATTCTTTACCTCAGACGTATTATACATATACATTCATTGTGAGGACTGCTATCTAGCAGGTCCGAGCAGAATTGAGAGAAGACTCGAGCTCAAAACCCGAGAGAAGGAAGGATCAGAGAATCGGAGACTGGAACGCGTCTACCTAGCCTGATCACTGACAACACTGGCGCGGACGAGAGAAGAGAGAAGAGAAGGGAACTGAGAGCGGGGGAAGAAGCAGAGAAGCAGCCATGTGACCCCAGGTTTGGATGCCTGAGACACCCACCTTTGCTTCGAACAAGAATACCGTTGAATAAGAGTGAAGGGGCGAGATAGGTCCTGGTTGCTATGCAAGCTAATCGCTAAGGTGCTAATGCTAGGATCTGCACACGGACAAAGAGCGCTAAACTAAAAGGGTCGAGATAAACCTAACAGAGTAATTCGCAGTCCCCCTCCGATATAGTGTAAACGGAGGTAACGGTGAAATGACCATGGTTTGGCGTGATGTTTAACCGGCAAATCGTGGTATTTTCACTTAGGCATATTGTCGTAGGCCTCAGCCGCTACTGCACGCTTTCTTAGATGGTTATTTTCAGCTCTCTAAACCGCCTGAAAGCTCACTCGTGAAAAGGTCCAATAAAGCCCTCGGAGCGCTGTTGCGGAATCTTCAAGATGCTGATGTCAACTTGAAAGAGTTCGGTGAGGGGGAAGAGTTAATACTGAAAGACCAAGGGGGGTGTATCGATTTTCGCATTCTCGGTGGATCGAGGTCCTTTGTTATTCGAATTATTGGATTCTCACACGGCCCAACACCGGAGGACTGGTGTCTATGGATTAGTGAGCCCTCTGATGAATTTGCGGGAGACTTTTGGGCAATGATTGAGCGACGGATGGAGATGCCAGGTGGATGGTCGGACGATGTACACTTTTCTTTTTGATATTACTGCTATCTTGCGATTTCATAACATCTCAGATTGCTCCACAATACTACGCAGGATGGTTGCCGAATCAAACCAAATTTACACATTTAGGGACCTTGATTTTTCCGCCTACCTACAACTCTAGACGTCAAACCTCCGACAGGACTGCATGTAGGTGAAATCTGTCTTCCACTAGTCGCCCTATCCAACGCAATTTGTAAGTTAGAGGCTATTATATGAATGACATGCTCGCTCGCCCTCATAGGCCAATGAGTCAATGACCATACTATAACTAGCCGTTGCTATATTAAAGCGATCCAAATATATAACGGAAAACAAAGAAAGGTATCATTAACGGCCATGTATGAAATATTATTCAGCGTGTGCTATCTCCAAGGCTCCAGCCATGGAGGGCTCCACCTGGGCAAGGCTAGGGAAAATCGTTCTGTTTGACTATTCGGAGCTTATTGTAGGACACCGAACCTTATCGTTATTATGGCACGACCGAGATTTGAGGACACTTCTTTCGTTATCGATGCCTATAAATTTCGTGATACCCAGCACTCGGACGAGAACCTCAGGTGCCGCTGATGATTCAGCTTTCCCTCGTTAAAGTTGATGTGATCGAGATACCGATTAGAACCGGTCTTTATCGTAGAAAGTCCGACGCCAGACTAGTAACTATATAACTACTACCTTCTTTACTTGTACAAATATTTCGCTTACAAATTGACTGGTGAATGCTGAAAATTTGGATCTATTTACCTACAAAACCAGGCGAGCTTATCTAACTAAGGACTAACCTCGCCCTATTATAATAGCTCTAGCCGAATGTTAGTAGTATAAAGCGGAGGAACTTGCCCAGGTGGCTAGGGAGCTAGACAGAATGATCAATAAGCGACAACTCTTGGTATTTCCACGCTAGTTGCTTTTTTTGCTGGGGGCTCTTGTTTACCCCTCGGTCTAATCTTCCTGTCTGGCACTAGTTAATATAAATCTTCATGTGTAACTGTTCTTCTAAAGAGACTTGATAAACCAAACCTATTTTTCTATTATTGAAAGTTATACTATCTAGCGACTAGATATCTACGTATATTGTACTTCACCTTAGTTAACAATCTATCAGTTGGCTTTTTCAACCCGATTTTAGAAACCTAAATTCTACCTCCGGAAACGGAATAGATGATTCGATGCACCTTACCGACCTGATCAGATTTAACATAGTATCAAAATCGTCTTGCTAGTAAGTTTGCGGACGATTATCACAGTCTATTTGTAGTTTTAATCAAGCTTGAGCAGTGAAATGTTAGACCGATTCGAGCAAACGCATGAACTTGGGAAAAAGAAGAGCTCTACTTCATCGACCTCACGCGGATATCACTCTAGTAAAATGTACACCGTTGACAGAAAATCAGGACCGTTCAAGTGTGAGCCAGTCCCGTCATGGAACGAAAAACCCCATAGTCATGGTTTGGGGAAATGTGATTTGGTAATTCGAGCTCACCACCTGGCCTTAGGTCCGTCCAAGTTCCAATTAAGTCTCGCGAGTGAGATCTAGGATCATATCAGACTCGAGGACTTATAGTAAGGTTCCCAGCAATGCAAGTAATCGGTCCCAGGAGTAAGAATCATGGTTCCTCCAAATGTCAGGGTTATACATGAAGCATACAGGATATTGAAGTAGAGCTCGGCACCAACCGCGGTCTGACCGCTGCGGTGCGGTTAGGTAACCACAAAAACGCGGTTGGGGTTTGGGATTTTCTGAAAGATGCCTTCCTCATCTACGTATACGTGTGAGGATCACATGAAGACCTACAGCTCCCGGGAGTGGACTGTATAGCTCCGGGGAACGATGTGAGGATCTCACGTATACGTAGATGAATATTCAACATTAAAAAAGTTATGGTCGACTCTAGATACAAGACGTAGCGCGAGGAAGCAAAAAAAAGGTGGTACCCTGGGATCGCTGGTCACTACTTCTGGGAGCAATCAAGAAAAGAAAACTCAAAAAAAGTCCTCAAGTCTGAATTTGCCAAGCATAAAATCGCAACGAATAACGTCACTGTCTGGCCCTTTTGATCGAGCGTTCAGATCGTTCTGGGTTCATGTGCCCGGGCCGTAGGGCTTACCTTACTTTTGAATTCGATGTACGGCTCAGTGCCTACGCTATATGAATTGCTTGAAAAGTCCAACTTCGACGGCGATAAGTTTCTTCCAGCGTCAGCTATGAGGGCCGCTGATCAGATTCTTCGGTGGGGGAGCGTGGCAAGGCTCAAAATCCTGTTCTTGGATGATCAGGCTGGTCAGCAGTTGCAAAATTATGAGTTTTTCCAGCTTATCATCAAAAAATGGGACGAAGGCCGACTTTTCACCAATCCATGGCACAAAGAACGGCAGAACTGGGATATTGTATTTGATCTCGTCGACAATGTGTCAGAGAAGATGACTGAGGAACATTGGGGAAACGAGCTCTTGTGCTTGGCTGCTGGTGTAGGCTGTATGCCCATAGTACAGCGTGAAGGGGAGCTCAGGAATGAATTGCTCCGTGCAAACCAACTTGAAGAAAAACAGTCATCATTTGGCAAATCGACGCATCAATCGATCGGGCAGGCTGTTTTGGGAAATCATGTTGACATTGTGGAATACCTACTAAGGCAGGATGGCATTGAAGCGCATCTTCGATACCGAAATTATCGTGGTGAAAACGTTCTGCATCTGGCATCAGGACTCTGCAACCCAGAGATTTTCCGTATTTTGATCCCTCGCTTTCAGGAAGGGATCAATAGAGAAGACGTTCAAGGAGACGTTCCTCTATTACGGATTATCATGAGCCCTTTGGCTTCGCGGTATGAGTCAGCGAATGTATTCCTTTCGCAAAGCAGCCTCAATCGGAGCAGCCTTTCTTTGGGCTGGCAACGGGACTCTTTGCGGGCGGCTATGTCGCGTCTTGATCTAGACTTGTGTTGTATATTGATATGGATTGGTAACATCAATCCAGTTGCAACTCTGACCTATGGCAATGAAAGCCAAATCAATACAAAGGAAGGAGGCCCAAGGAACGATGGTAGTTTGCTAGGTAATTTAGTTGATCTCCTCATTTCCGAATCTGAGGGCAATTCAGCGCAGTTGACTGGCTCGGTGGAAGAGGCACTTGTTCTTGTCCTTCTATCTCTTCCTCTATGCCAATGGTCGTGACGCCAACGAGGATTTCGGTCACAAGGCGCCTTGATGATACGAGTCGGGACAGCATGGATCTCTGGAATCGACAGCAAGATAGACTGGTTTAGATCGTGGGAATGGATCTTTATGCGCAGACCAACGGCATCACCTCACGGCTTTGTAGATCCGAAGGCCGTTTTGGAGTCTCGACATGACGGCTATTCACAATTGCGGTCATTGTAAAAGATAAAAATAAAAACTGTCTGTGTTAGTCGCATAAAACTGCGCTGATTGAGCAAGTACCGGCTGACGCGAATCGCAGCCGAGTCAATCTGATCCCGGTCATCTTCGGTTCCGAAACGAGGCTAGCACCCTCAGCCAAGGTTGACAAGACTCTGGAGCGGCAAGTCTGCCTCGGGCCATATGTACAGCCCCGCTGCACAGGGACGACTGTCCTGAAAGAGTAGAGAGAATGCGCCTGCATGCGCAAAGGACAACGATGGACCGGCAGATTAAGTGCTGCGGACCAGAGGAAAAGGCGTCATCTCGAGCGCAATGATCAGAGTTGAGGGGAAAACAGGGCCGGACGAGGGAGGGCAGGGCAGATTGCAATTGCGGGATCGCAGAAGAGTCGACGAGTCTCACGGAAAAGGGGGTGGTGGAGTTCAGGAGCTCGGTGGTCTGGATCAATAGCAAAAATGCCTCGCCTGCATAGCACGGACGAAGACGAGGGAAAAAGAAAAGCGGGCGGGCAATACACAGCGAGAAGTCGAGGGCGCGATGGCAGGGACTATGTAGAACCCACGCACGGGGACGCATAAGGACAAAGAGCGCTAAACCAGAAGTGGACAAACTAAACTAAAAAGCGTGATTCATCGTAACCGTCCGATATGGTGTAGTGGCTAACATCGCCGTCTCTCACACGGCAGCCGGGGGTTCGATTCCCCCTATCGGAGATCATCGTTTCATTTTTGAATGCGTCCCTGTGGACTGAAATTTTTTTGAGCACGCAAGAAACAAAGAGAAAAAGATGATTGATTATAGGCTGGTTAGGTGCATAGCGAAATAAAGTTTCGTCCTGCATATAAAATTTTGTCGATGTACAAAAGTACGAATCCTTCATTGCCTACTAATCGTGCTAAGCATACCAACACCACTACCATTATACTCTATTCTCCTTTGCCTCTCGCCCTATCCCGTTGTGGTAAGTAAGAATATATATTGTTGGTTACTGCTGTGCTTCCCGAGCAAAAGGTTTTCATTTCTCTATGCCCATAGAAATTCGCCACTCAGACGAAATTACTCGGCTAAACATGAATGCCGCAACGAAAAGGAAAGGTGATATCAAAAGTCATACATAGAAAAGTACAGAGTATGCTTTTTACCGCCTTTGTATATGCATGCACTTAAAAAAAGGCATTTAAAAAGAACACCACAAGAAGTCACAAGACATAAGCAGCCTACTATTCTTGTTGCATGTGTATCATAATGTGATCGAGTACAAAAAAGTTAAAAGCCAGACTCCGATAGGGGGAATCGAACCCCCGGCTGCCGTGTGAGAGACGGCGATGTTAGCCACTACACCATATCGGATATTTGTTGAAGAAACCGGGCCGAAAAAGTGCTATTAGGATCCGTGGAGTGGAGTGCAATATCAGGAGTGGAGTGGCCCTTCCTCTATTTTTATTGGATAATCTCGAATGGCTGCTTATAGGCGCATCGGCGAGCTGCACATCACATCTGACGTCTTGGAGATCAATAGTTCTAATGAAATGATAACTAGGAAAACTGAGAATGGAGAGCGGATTGTGTGACGAAAAAAGGGCTTCACGGAGCTAGCTAATTATCAACTAACTAATTACATGCTCTGAAGTCTAAAATACCATAACACAGACCTATCTTGATGAATTCCCTCTCCCAATAACTCGATTACGATGTACATCGCAGGTGAAGTGTTTGGATGAAAGTCTTTTCAATGCTCGCATACAGGTTTTAGATCCACCATCTTAAAGAGTCCGCTCTATACTACATCAAAAATATGTTGTCCGAACCGCGATGGGCAACTAATTGGCAATCTTCCTGCCTCATTCCTACGCTCGATGACTACCGTAATATCCTACAATAATGCGGACTAGATACCACTGAATTCGCCCATGTACGAGATTATGCCCAGCGTAATTCTGAGACTATTACGTCCGGACTCAGTTAAGCAGGTAACGGTGGAGTGACTATACTTCCTGCCGTAGCTGTTGCCGATATGACGGCTTTGGGGATTTGACCACGGCTACCACCCATTATGCACAGCCATGAATCTTGCTAGTCTTGCCAGTACAAGACGCCTTTTAGGTCTCCTAAGACTTCGAAACAAAAAAATCCTCTGACCCGGGATCGAACCAGGGACCTCAAGATAACAAGTTCCCTGAAGAACATGGCAATTACAGTCTTGCGCTCTTCCAGCTGAGCTATCAGAGGAGTTGATATGATAAAAACCGGCGCCTCAAGGCCTCATAAATTTGAAGTCGATGAAGTCATCGGCAGCACGGAATAGATCGGCTTTCACGGGTAGATCGGGGATTTTCTTATCGGATTCCTTATCAGTCAGTAGATCGGGATGTTGGAAGTGTTGACATGTGAAACCGGAGATTTTTGTTGAACTATTTTTGTTGGTTTCTGTCATTTGCCATCTAGTTCAAAATTTGCCCCAAACCCCTACAAGTACTTATATATCTCGGAAATAGCTAGCTTTCAACTTCAACTCAGATCATCGCACTGCCAATGGAGTACGCGGGACTCGCTATTTTCCCCATCCCAGCATCCATTCGGCGTCGACTACCCCGCCTATATTCTTCCCGGGCCGTATCTAAGGTCACTGAGTCAAGTGGGGATCAACGCCGTGGACTGACATCTTCGTCCGAACCTCATCTGCTATGTCACAGCCACTTCTCTGCGTCAGTAGTACCGGAGCTGCAAAGGCCTTCCACAGCCAGCGATGACTTGGATTCCTTCGAGTCTAGCTCCGTGGGATCAGATACCCCCCGAGAGGACATGAGATCCACGACGAAATACGAGACCGCGTCTGGCCTGCGGTGGAATCAAGTCGTACCCGGTGAGTCCTCCCTAAATTCTTATATGAAGTATTCATTGCATGACTTTCACTGACTTTGTGAAGCGTTCAATCTTCTCCGCAATGCGGGTTATGAAGCCCAGCAGCCGCAGCCGGATGGCCGTCTGGCTAGATCCCTCTATGTTAACGCTCTGGTCTATCTTCTCGATGCTTTGCCTCCTGATCTGACTGCCGAGGAAACTTCCATGCTTCAGCGCAATATCCCAGAGCCGGTCAAAGTTAGGTTAACAACATACCCCCCGCCGCCCGAGTATATGGATGGTGCGAATCATAAAATAAGGCGCCAGCCAAGATCCTATCTGCATAAAATTCTCGCCTCGACAATTGTGCACCTCTTCCTTCTATTGCGTTTCATTATACCATACGCAAAGGTGCTATTGCGTCAATTGTATGAGTATGAGCGGACACATCGCATTACTGAGCGCATCGTGACTACTACACTGGAGGCGGCTGACGGGTTAGGGAAAGGCAGTGTTAATATTGGAGCTGCTGTTTGCAAGTTCAATGAAGGGCGGGTTGGCGTTGCTCTCACAAATTTCGCAGCTTGGTGGATGGAAGGTGTAGCTGGAGGGATATACGAGGGAGTTGGTGAGGGGATGGTACATTTGGGTCTCTTGGGGAAAGAAGCGAATTTAGATAGACTCAGTTTCCAGCCAATGAGTATGTAGATCGACCATAGACATAGTTTAGATTGGATCATGTCCTACTAACAGCAATGATTCATATTCACGGAGTTCAGGGTACCACGTCGATGGAATGTTAGAGGCAAAAACCTGTATTGCTCACTCTTTAGTCGCAAAATCGAGAGCCGCATGAGAGAGAAGCCGTGTAGTATCGACAACTTCGATGCCACAGTTTTGTTCCGTCAGAACAAGCGGCAACTCGGTACAGCCAAGGATAATACCATCGCACCGTGTAGCAAGCTCCTTCGCAATGCGCACCAACTCGCTTGTCGTGTTTTCCAGTAAGAGTCCACTAACCAACTCGTTCACAATTGCATTCATGACGATTTCCTGATCAGTGTCAGATACATAGATCGCAGCCATGTCCCTCTTTTGCAGCGGTCCATCATAGAGACCGTTTTTGATGGTCCAGTTTGTGCCTAGAACACCAACCCTCTTGTAGCCTTGTTTTTTGCAGTGATTTGCAGCGACTTCAAGGATACTGAGAACAGGGATGTTTGACTGGGCCACGATGTCATCAAAAGCAATGTGTGGAGTGTTGGCACTGATGATGGCAAACTCCGCGCCAGCTTTGGCCGTGCGGTTGATCGAGGCAGCGAGCGATGCTGCCAGGGCCTGGTTGTCACCTGATTTGAGTGCTCGTTCCAGGTCTCCGTACAGAGGGGTGTGGGTGACAATTTGAGGGTAGGCAATGCCCCGCCGTGCTGCTTCTCGTCCGATTTCTTGGTGGGCGATGACCCCACCTTCAATGGTTGGGATGGAGATTCCGATGGTTTTCATATTGATCGTTTCGGTGGCTTATAATGAATTAGCGAAGTGAAAACAAGCAAGCGGGAGTGTACATTGTGTCAGATGGTCTCAATGCTAGTTATCTAACCAGTTCAGGGCTTTAATATATATTTATATAAGCTTGGTGACATGCCAGATGTTCAGCCGCAAAGGATCACGTAGATAGTGCTCGTAGGTCCATGTTTTATTGGCCAGTCATCACCACTCAAGTTAATAAAAACTGTCGAAGTCTTGACTCATATGAATAAAATTGAAACTCCCAAGCCGTGCAATGTTCAATGTTTTGAGTTCGGATGTAGATCGGCGATAAGCAATCGATAAGCTGGGCGTCAACCCCCAGATCTTCCCAACTTCCTCCTCTGTTCAAGTAGACATGTCGACCTCCAAGTTGCCCTGCATACCTTCACT
The DNA here is from genome assembly GCF_028827395.1 of Penicillium hordei. Taxonomy (NCBI): domain Eukaryota; kingdom Fungi; phylum Ascomycota; class Eurotiomycetes; order Eurotiales; family Aspergillaceae; genus Penicillium; species Penicillium hordei. Next base: position 437,087 of record NW_026623142.1, read on the forward strand.
CCGGAAGCAGCAGCTCCACCTGGAATTGTGAGCCTCTTCACCGTGTGCAGATCAGTCCGTGTACTGACTCTCCTACAGCGCGAGCTTGAGACGTGCAGCACCGCCAGGGGTTTATGTGAGTCTCGCGCCCGGGGACCCAACACTCTGGAATGGTGTGATTTTTGTTCGTTCAGGTGAATTCAAATTTATTATCCACTGCACTCATGCCTCGACTCATTCCCGTCTGCAGGACCCTATGCTTCAGCCGTCCTCCGATTCCAACTTCGCTTCCCAGACACCTATCCCGACCTTCCTCCTTTAGTCACTTTCGCGACCGACTTGTTCCACCCATTGATTGTGCCTCTCACTACATATACCTTTAGCACTGGCTCGGCAAGTGACAACCCCGTTAGCGCAACTGATGATGAACGATTACCGCCCGGCGGATTCAGTCTGCGCCATGGATTTCCTCATTGGTTTGGTAGGGCAAAGCGGAGCGGACTAGCATCTGGGAATACATCACGGAATGTAAGCGGTACTAGTGCAAGTGCTGCATCAACAGGGCATGAAAGCTCTGCCGACCCGATTACAGATGATGGTGATGAATCGAACACGTCAAACCCTCCAGTGACATCAGCGGCTAGTGAGGATGGCGATGTAGAAGCGCCACGTTTGGCAAAGGCACCTGCTATGGAACAGTTTGCGGAACGAAGGGATGTTGTCCCAGTGTCAGAGATATTGGATTACATTCGGTCGACATTTGATGACGAATTGGTTCTGGATTCGCTGCCGGTTGAGGTCGCAGGGAACCCTGGAGCATGGCATGCATGGCAGGCACATCGTCGAGGAGGCCCTCGAGGACAACTGAAACGAGGAAGCCCGCAGGCTCGGCTTCCGGGGGATTGGCACTGGGATGGAATTTGGGCTAGGCGGGTGAAAGATGAGATTGAAAACTCTCATTCCGAGCCGATGCTGTTTGGAGGTGCTGCACGTGGGAGTGTGGATGAAATGGTATGGCCTTGATGCCGACTCTCGACTTATGCTAACCACATTTTAGATTCGATTTTCGCGTCTAGATGACACAACCATGAACTCGGTCAAGGAGAAAATGGCTGCAATGGCAGAGAACGGGATATAAGTGCTATTATGATACCCCAAAATGTTACTTTTCCTCTTTTGAATGTTCTTCGACTTAACCGTGGAGAGTTCCATGGATCTCCCGCCCAAGAGCCATGGAAATAACATCGTCGTTGCCGTCTTAGTCGTCGGTCATCTGGGAAGCGGCAGGAGCATATAGCTTCAATGTTGTTTACTTCCCCATTCTCTCCTCACATCAATATATTCGACCAAAATGACCTATAAGTTATCCTATGATATCAAAAGCTCGGCTTTAATTATTGCATTGATCCTTGTTCCTATCGTTGTTCTCATCTTCGTTGTTGTGGTCGCTCTTGCGTGTTCCAATTACTGGAGCATTCATTCTCTCAAAGAATCGTGCCTGTCGTGTTTGTCGTGCTTCAGTCTTTGGAAGCAGCAGAGACGCAACAAAATCCCATCGGACTCGGAGGCCTGCCCCGTCACCTCCCACTCGACTTTTGCTCGTGCGACAGAGGCTGCGGATATTCGGATTGAGTTCGAGCGTCCTGTCACCAACAGTGAACATGTTTAGGTCTCGCGGCCTCATGGAGGACACACCAACTACGCCGATTACTGTGCTCAAACGCCGCACCCCATGCGTTACACACATACATAGAACCAACTCGATATCTAGCTCTGCTTCGAGCTTGTCATATCCACAGATCCCTTCCCGTCGTTCATCCCTTTCTGCAAGCGTGGAATATGATTCAAGTGATCCTGCGGCATCAACCAGAACCCCGTCTCTCAGTGATAGTCTTTACAATATCGATGTGGTGAAAATTCGTCAGGATCATGCTGCAGCTTCTCGAGGTATCCGCAAGACTGGTTTTGACGTGAATGAAGACCCATTTACCGACCAGGTAATTCCTGCCATGGAGTTAATAGTTTTGTTCTTGCTGACTGTTTGCCGAAGACATCGCGATGCCGTGTTGATCCTCGAAAAGGACTTATGACCAGGAGTGGGTATCAATTAGCGCCACAACTTCTTGTTCGCTGGAGCTCCGGGTCTTATGGCTCTGTAGACCCATGTCTTTCATCGAGGTCAACCTCGGCTTCCGGCGCAATGGAACCACAGGGAGATTCCATCTCAAAACATAAATTCAGAGTGGGTAGTGCCCGGTCTATATCGAACATGCTGCGCCCAGGGTCTTCCAGATTACTATGTCCGCTCGAGCTACCTGTCGCGTTTGCTAGCGTGAGATCCTACACGGGCTGGCCGTGCATGGGGACAGGTTCGATGTCTGTATGGGCGTCGGTAAATGTATCTGCTGATGTTGAGCCCATTTCACTGCCCGAGAGCTCGAGCCTTGCACCCCTTGACATCATTATACTTTTTGACAGCTTGTGAGTTGACTCCATCGGGCTACTTGTCAAAGAAAACATGTTTTGCTAACCATGAAACAGGCAGCAATCTTCTGTTAGCCTCTTGACACCAATGGTCCTGGCATCTTCTGTGCTTACTTCAAATTTGCTCATCAACAGTGACAGGATAGCCATAGCATGTGTTGACGGAAGTTCTAGAAATGGGTTCGAGCTATTGCTCCCGTTGGGGTTCCACTCATTCGAGACGTTGAGAACTGCTCTGAATGAATTTTCTCTCCGTCAGTCGAAGAAGAAAACGAGAAGATCCCCCGACGCGGGCAATTCTATTCGACAGGCATCTCGACTCTTCTACCTGTCTCCCAGAGCAGCGTTTTGTCATCTGGTATTCATTTCTGCGTGTCCTCCAGAAAATCTGTTTATATCTGGCGTGGACACGGCTATTGGTATCCACACGATCTCTCCCCAGCTTCGTTTTCCCCTTGACACAGCGAACCATCCACTTGGCTGGCACGTTTTCTATGATGCCGACGGAGATGATCCACGATCCTGCGAAGTTCATTTTATGCGAAAGGTCTCCAAAGTCGTCCGGCAGCTTCGTACTGGCCTTAGCTCTGGGGCCCTATCGGACTTGAAACTGTTCGTTGAGCAGGGCCACGGATGCCAGTTTGAGTCGGCAATGGAAGACTGCCACCTGGCGCGGTTACGACCAGGGGAGACCTGGGTCTTGAAAGTGAAAATTGGTGTGCCGATCGAGTTTTATCAGGAAACTCAATTGACTGAACATCCTGTACTCGAAGACTTGATCAGGCAGATCAACAGTGTTCTAAAAGCGTATTCTTCTGAGCCAGCTGCCCAGCATATTCTAAGCGGCCGCCTCGAGCACCAGCACTCTTTACTACCGAAACCGCATACGGTTTGTTTGGAAACTCATTGCACCATCTCACGCACCCCGGGTGTGCCGCCCCGTCCTTCTAACGACCACCGCGAAGTTTCCGCGCTAATGTCGTATGAACTTGATGATGATGCTATCAGTATCAGCTTGGGATCTGCAAGCGAACTCAGTTGAGATCAGCTGCCTGAATTTGCTTTTTGGAGTTGTCACACTATTCTTACGGACTTTGTTCTGGATTTGCTCTTGACAGACTTGAGTTATGCTTTATATTTGTACCTCTATAGGAAGGCCCTCTCTGATCCTTGAAGTATAAGTTCAATTGGATGCAACTCGCTATTTGGCCGATGAATTGGAATTCTTCCTTGTGTTCCAATCCGGTACTGGAACTGAGTATAGCGTAGACATGAAGCAGATACATAACCACAATAACGTCACAATGGACATAAAGTATCATATGTGAGGATAGACATTGCCTGACATCCGCCATGTCTCTTTGATTAAATCCGCACATTTCTCCCCAATGCCATAAGCCGGCATCTGGGTATGCCCTCCATGCAACGTAGGCATGACACTGCAATCGGCAACTCTCAGGCCCGAAACACCCCTGACTTGCAATTTCTCATCGAGAACAGCCATAGGATTATCTTTCTTCCCCATGGCACAAGTGCCCGCCGCATGGTAGCCTATTAAAAAAAAGCGTTAGTCAACCACAATCTAAATGCAATTCCGAACCCAACTCACAAGTAGTCGCATGCTGCTTCACATACGGAACCCATTCCTCCCTCGATTTATAAGTATGATGATTCAAATTCGGCGGCCAAGACCCCTTAACAATATCCTTAGTCCCAGCACCTTTCATAACAACCTCATTTCCAAATCGACAAGCCTCACTAAGAACCAACAAATCGAGCGGATCAGCCAGATAATTACAATCAACAATCGGGTTTACTGATGCATCCGCGGACTCAAGAACCACCGTGCCACGAGACTTCGGCGCAAACAGCTCCGCAATCATCGAAAACGCGTGCTGGTTGTTAATCGGGAATTGGTCGTATTGCTTGGGACCGCCGTAGCACTCTGTGGTGAAGAACTCGATGTTTGGTTGTTGTGGTGTCAAGCCCATTGGGTCACGGCCTGGGTTGCGGGGTGCGCTTTTCCAGAGTGGCTCGTTTTTCAGTCTGTCGTCGAGACGCGCGAAGGCGAAGCTGCCGAAGGGGAAGGTGGATAGGAAGCCGGTTTTATTCTCTTTCCATTGTGCGTAGGTTCGGTCGAAGTTGTCGCCGTGGTATACGTGGTGGTCATTTGTTAGGCCTTGTTTTTCGGTCTCGTAGAACATGAATACGATCTAAAGGGTGTGAGTGTTAGGATAGTTCGTGTTGGTATTGATGGTTATGTAGGGATTACTAACGAGATGGTCCATTAGGTTTTTGCCCACGCCCGGCAGATTGACCACAGAGGGAATATTGTGCTGTGCTAGCTCGGCCTTGGGGCCGATTCCAGATCGAAGGAGGATTGCGGGACTGCAGTAGGCGCCTGCGGAGATGATGATCTCTTTTCGAGCATAGTAGATGGTAGAGCCGCCATTTGACGTTTGCGTGACTACGCCGGAAGCGCGGGTCTCGTTGGCCCGCTTGCTGAAGATGATTTTGTCGACAGTGGTATCGGTCTTGATGGTGATATTTCCACGGTGGTTCTTGTTAGTTACGAAATCTGCGCCTGTTGTCCGTAGACCTTGATAGACCGTGCGAGGTACATGGCCACATCCTTGCGCAACATCGCCAGTGCTGAACATGTCGTGATGCAAGGGCATGCCTTGCGAGACATAGGAGTCCATTAGGAGATGGGAGATGGGTGCCAGATCGTGCGGCTCTGTGTGAAGGGGTCCGGAGTGACCGTGGCTTTCTCTATCGGCCTGGAACCATGCCTTTGGGTGGAAGGTCTCGGACTACTTATGCTGTCAGTATCTAGTTGAGTATTGGTATCAATACCGGTGTGTCGTGGAATCATGCCACTGCCACCTACCTTTCTCATATACTTGAAGAACTCTTCTCCACTCCACCCATCTAGTCCCCAGTCATCATAGTCCTGCTTGTTGCCACGAATGCAGAGCGTGCCATTGCACCCGCTGGATCCTCCAAGGAATCGGCCACGGCTCAGCTTCACTTGGCGGTTATCAACCCCCGCCATTGGAGGGGTGACGAAGTTCCAGTCGGTCTCAGCATCGAAGTTGTTTGACCACCTGGCCAATCAGTAACAATGGATGCATCAACAAGCCGTTGTAACTCACCCGCCGGTCATATGAACATTCTCCAAGTCCTTATTGTGTTGTCCAGCCTCCAGCAGCAAGACGCTGACTTCAGGGTTTTCAGCTAGTCGACCCGCAACCACGCAACCCGAGGTTCCACCTCTACCTCAGTGTTAGCAAGATCATAGACTTCCGTGGATAGATATCTTACCCGCAGACAATATAGTCATAGGTATCCTTGATTCCAAAAGCCATAGTGTGTATTACAGATCACGATTGCATAAAGATGGCAAATGAAAGATCACCAACAAAAGACATGAATTTCGATCTCAGCCTTTTACACCGCAAATTTGAAACAGCGGCGTGGAGCAGGGGGCATTCCGCATCCAATATTTTTTCATATTGCATATTGAGGGGTAGGTTAGGGCAATCCTACCTACTTCTGTACACATTGATTGGAGGTTGGCCCGTTCGCGTGCGTTAGAGTCGAGGCCGGGTGAGAGGCTAGTAGTGGCTGGTATGTAATTGGCCCAAATGGGATGGGTCTCCTAAAGTGGAGATTCGCGGAATGTCGGTCCGCTTTCCGATAGCCGCAGTTTCCAAACCTTATTCTTTTGCAGAGCTTCACAGGTCAGGGGTGTCACATGTGTACTTTTCAAAAGCGGGATGATTCCGTGTCTCCACCTTGCAGTCTGGCCTATTGAGATGCCGAGAAATTTGCTAAAGTAGGGGCCATGTCCTGGATGGCTTTCTTTCCCCACACCGGATCCCCATCATCATTAAACTCGGCCCACTGGAAAAATGAACACCCTTCCTTTCCTGGTGCAAATCCAGCATAGCACATCCACATGTATCTCCCTCGTGTCTCATGCTTGCGTTGTGCACACCGAAGAATCGTGTGTTCGCCACACTTACAACGTGGGGCGTAGCGTGGGTGTAACGTATCACGATACCAACGATAGGTGATATTGATACGCCTGTTCCCAGAGATCGGATGTGGGGAAATGGTTTGAGCGGGGGCAATAGAGTGTTTCCACTCCTCTTGCATCTCTGCGTGCATAATGAGGAGAGAATTGTGCGGAAGATGGATTGAGATTTGACCTTGGGCATCAGCGCGCGCGGCTGATACAGTCTGCTTCCGCGCAGAATTCGAAATTGGACTAGTCTTATTGGTATCATAATCTTCCGCAGTCTCGTCGTCGTCTCGAGGTACTATCCGGCGGACTCGGAATTCACGTGCCACGCCCAAGCTTAAGCTTCCTATCACCGGGTGTGGTCCAAGATAGGTGAGTTCGTCAGAGTGATATCCCACGCTTTCGGTCGGCCCATCGTAGCAGTTGACAAACGCCGCGTTGGGACGCCACTCCTTTGGTGACTGGTATTGCAACTTCTTCCCGTCTGGGTAGACGTCTCGAATTCGTTTGTTGATCTCCTCGTTGACGATTTTCTGTACTTGACGTGACACTGACCGTAGCTGCGGTGTTGCCTGGCGTACATTTGATCGATATGTGCCACCGTAAGTATATTCTAAGGTCTGTTGTCGGTGTTCCTCGGGTGTAGAAACGTACACAGCGTGTGTGTGCGGACTCTGTACGGTGCGGTTGAATACTTGGAAGTCATACCGAGAAAAGTGTTTCGATTCATCAAGCAATTCAAGCAGAAGTGTGTTTGCTTCTTTAGCTGGTAGGAAGTTGTGGATGATAGTACAAGGTGTGTAGGTGGCAATATCCTCAGGCGAGTAAAGGTGTAGTGTTTTGCCTTTTTGTGGAGGCAGAAGCTTTTTCTTGCTCGCAATTTCATGTAAAGGTCTCATGCTCCCATCTTCAGCTGTTGTAAAAACATGTGATGAAAGAGATGTCTGCATGCCAGGTGTGGAGGTAACATCAGCTCGCTTTTTCCTGACGGGCGTGCACACTGTGGAGCCTTTTGCAGAGAGGAGTCCCGCAACACTCTCCACAGACCCTTCACAGGATACGAGTATGTCCAATAACTCATCCTGTTTGATAGTCGGGAAGAGAGATAGCAGTATTGCTAGCTTGGTATCAGTTGAGTCTTCACAGGGATCTGGTGATTTGTGCTTGGTCTCCTCGCTTGGATTCGAGAGCCGTGGACGCTTCCTGGATATGAAAGCATCCATGTTTCAGATCCATTCTTTGGAAGCTTTGAAAAGTGATGAATGGGGCTCGGGATGTTTTGAGGTGATTGATAAGCCCAGGATAAAATGCTTATCGGCACATGATTGCTGTCAAAGTAACCAATCATATTGCCGGTTCATAGATGCAGGCCCACGGAATGAGACTATTTAATTTTCACCTCCCAGTACTAATACTAGGTTATGTCGTATATACGGCGTATGCATAACACTGCAATTAGCAACTTGCGACTCTGAGGCATCCCTTGCCCACAAATAGACACCCTAGAATACTCCCAGATACATACCCAACGACCAAGTGGACACCGAACTATAAGCTCATATATCAATAACATGAATGGATGTTCTTGAAAATTACGAGATCTCGTCATTGATTGACCAACCGTATTGGCCTCCATAGATAAAATGGATATCGGCCCTGAAAAAGCTAAAAATGCATGAAGACATGGGATAACTCTTGAGGTCGTGAGCATAACGTTTGTGGTACTTAAACTCCTCTCTTGTCATTCTCTTTAACATTTTTGTTTTTAAACCAAGTTTAGCTGCGCGATACCCCGATCTATTCCCACCAAAGCTGGAACCTAAACCTTTCGAAAACCATCATACTGAAGTTCAAAGATGGAGTCTTGGAAACTGCCTAGCAGACTGTCTCGCCATGACAACAGTGAGAAACTTACTTTATTAAAAGGCCTCATGCATATAGAGTTGGAATTTGCCTCTTGCTCATGACAAAGAGAAAATGAGAAACCAGCAAGCGAAGAAAAGTAAACGCAGGGTCCGAATACCTTTAATTCCATCTTTCATCCCCCGAATCAGAAAACGTACCACGATACTTTATCTGGAAGACAGCGTTCTAAGTATTATATACGAACGTCTTTCTCCGGTCGATGGAGCCTGTATATCTCTCAGCTGCAAAAGAATTTACGATATTTGTCTAGTACTGATATTTCGATATTCCTACCTCTATAGTATTGTGCTTAAATTGATCTCGTGCAATCCCATCCAATTTGTGTCCATCGGTGTCTCTATAGTTCCTTCCTATTATATCGCAAGATCAGCCTTTCCTTATGATCTCCCCTCGAGGATTAAGCGGATCCTCCTTAGTTTCACATGCTGTTTCTACCTGTTCCCAAATTTCAACATACCTTACAGATCATCCAATCACAACGTATCAAATTATTGAATTATGTGGTCAAGGACAGAGGCTGTATAAGCGACTGACTATTTTTATGAAATATATGTGAAAAGGGTGTGGGAAACGATTCAAAAAATATAGACTAAAGGCTCCATTTGCCCTCTCCCAAGTATACCTTTCCCTCCCGATGATAGTCGACCAAACATTTCATCTGCCGAAGCCCATCAAAGACCTCTACTAATGCATCGAGTGCCACCATAGTCCACCCAGAATAAATCCCACGATCTTCAACAGAACTAGATACACATTCCGTATCGGGGTTCGCAAGCGGGTGATCACCAATCCTCGAATCCGGGAAATTCTCCTCAATAACTTTCACCCAGCATCCACCCACATCTGCATCGCTCTCAATCATCGAGGAAGAATCTAAGACATGTTTCAAGTGCGATAACGCTTCGTCATCTAACATCAAGCATATGCGTAGTCTACTCGGAAGCTCTATTTCAGGTATCCCAAGCGACACCTTGAAATCATGAAAGACTTGTCGGACCGTTTCCTCGTCCATATTGGCGTACATATCAAGCGAGTTGAAAATCTTGCAAGAATATGTATTTGTGAGAATTTGGATTTCATCATCAGAGCCTGGTAACGTCCGGCGCAACGACTGGTGCATGGAATTGTTGACGTAGCGCAGGAATACGGGGAGGAGACGTTTGGTTTCGGGGGCGTACGAGGTGCGGTAGACGATGGGTCCCCATGACATGGTGAGAAAGTCACGCTCTGGGCCTGGAGGTAGGGATCTCAGCCCTGGAACTGCGCCGAGTCGGTATACTTCTTCTTCGAGGAATACACTGGCCGGGGATGTATAGTGCATTGGTACTGGCATTGAGTTGTCATCTCCCAATGTGGGTGCGATTTGGGTATTATATTGCTTTGAATTTATCATATAGGTTGGTAAGAAGAGTCTCAATTCAATCTAAAATTAAATCGAGCAGACTAAGAAGCAGATTGCAGAAGAGGCCAATCATGGCGTCATTCCCATACTTTACTGGGGCTGAGGCAAATTATTCTAGCGTAGCTCAACTTGTACCTATTTAACATGATTGGCTTAAATCTATGTTATTGAATGGAAAATTGAGGGCCTAGAGGGTCTAGAATGGTTCCTTATTACTGTTGCAAATAAGGCTGGATGCAGTTGTAGATATAGCCCGTTGACGTCAACGATCACGAACACCACAATATACTCCATCCCAGCCATTCATCTATCTAGGAGAGTAGCTTTACCTTGTTTTTATTCAATCTAAGTAGCACTATTTGAGAAATAAAGTCCATAAATACGTTAGTATATGTAAACATACGATGTATTGATGGATATGCTGGCAAGTTGACCACGGAAAACGAGAGAAAAGCTTGAGATAAAGTCACTATGTAAGAAGAGAAATTAACTAGGAGCCAATTAAACTGATTTAGTTTCAATATTGAAATGCAGATATAGGTAACAAATCAACAAAAAGTGAATGTGAAAGTATAGAAAAGGCCGTGCCTGAAAGCCAAGGAAGGACCTCGGCCCATTTGATCCCCGCAATCCCGAGATCATACGCCGAATCCGAACTTAACATCTTCGTAACCATTGACGTTTGTCTTTTTGATACCCAAGCTTGCGTGAAGATCTCCTTCCCTTTTTCTCTTTCTATTTCCTACCTCCTCCCTCGAGCGACCTGGGTCGATCAGTTGCCCATCATGCTCCATTACCGCACACAAGGATATAACGGTTGCGCGGTCAAATACTCCCCATTCTTTGACAATCGGCTAGCTGTTGCAAGCTCTTCAAATTTTGGCCTAGTTGGCAATGGCCGCCTGTATATCTTGGAGCTGACTGCGAATGGAATCCAACCGCTAAAGTGGTAAGTGGGATATTCGCAACCCCCGCGACGGAGTGCGCAACCGAGTCGGAAATAAGAACAGAAGTCTAACCGTTTGGCGCTATCACAACTCCCAGGTTCACAACACAAGACTCATTATATGACCTCGCATGGTCCGAACTTCACGAGAACCAAGTCCTCGCCGCATCAGGCGACGGCAGCATCAAGCTATTCGACTGCACAGCGAACGACTTCCCAATCTCAAACTGGAAAGAACACGCGCGGGAAGTATTCAGCGTAAGCTGGAACCCAGTCGCAAAAGACCGCTTCTGCTCAAGCAGCTGGGACGGCACAGTCCGCATCTGGTCGCCACATCGCCCGCAGTCCCTCCTCACCCTCCCAACCCACAGCTGCACTTACTCCGCATCCTTCTGTCCGCACAGCCCAGATGTCATCTCATGCGTGACATCAGACTCATATGTGCGCGTTTTCGATCTCCGCACGCCGGCCTCCGCCTCCAACCACCTCGTCACCCAGATCCCCATCCACGCCGGCCCCCCCGCGCCTGCAATCCCCGGCCAACCGGGTGGCCCTGCCCCACCCGCTGAGGCTCTCACCCACGACTGGAATAAGTACCGTCCTACTGTTCTAGCTACGGCGGGTGTTGATCGTGCTATTCGGACGTTTGATATCCGGGCCCCGCAACAAGGACCGCTGGCTACTATGCTCGGACATGAATATGCAGTGCGGAAAGTGGCTTGGTCGCCGCATCTTTCTAATGTTCTTTTGAGTGCGAGCTACGATATGACTTGCCGAGTGTGGAGTGACCGGTCAGACGCCGGCCCGGGCGGGGATATGGATATGATGCGCGCTGGTCCAGTGGTTGGCGCAGAGCTAGGGCGCATGGGTAACCATACTGAGTTTGTGACGGGTGTGGACTGGTGTCTGTTTGGAAGTGAGGGTTGGTGTGCTAGTGTTGGCTGGGATGAGAGTCTATATGTGTGGGATGTGCGAGCGACGATGTTATAGGATATGTGAATATCAACCAATTATATATGGCTCTGGCAGGGTCCAGAGACTTGGCAATTTTTCCAGGCGCAACGGAGCTATGATGATATGTAGGAGCTTGCTAGAGGTGTTTGTTTAATATGTCAGGTTGGCAGACAGCCTGCCGTCAGAGCAGACAACATAATTTGAAAGATATATTGGTCATTGTATTTCGTAAATTTATATGCCGAAAAACACAATGCATGGTGCGATGTAAGAACAGATGCGTCATGGTTGTGTATTCTCCGAGCTTTATGCTCGAGCCTTTTGTTTGACTGTAGCGACTCGACGACTCAAAAACGGCTGGTATTCCCGAACCGTGCAAAAATGACTCCGAATCAAGATAAGACGCTCACAATCTTAAGAACACCATCCATGTTGGGTATTTGAGAGCATGGAGGCTTAGGACCCATGGCCAGTGCGACAATATCGAGATATTGTCCGCAGCTTCCCAATAGTCTATGCACCTGAATGCTTGTGATCCAGCGACAGACTAATCTATTTGCCGCCCAGTCTGCCCTCAACCTTCTTGCGCTCGCTATCCCGAAGGGCAGCAACCTCTTCCTTGGTAGCATTGACAGCAGCGTGCACCTGGTTGAATGGGTTCTCCTCGCTCTTCTCGAATTCCTTCCGGCAGAGATCCATACGCTGGTTTCGGCGTAGACCGGGGTTTTCCTGCTCAATCTCTGGCAAGCGTCTTTCCTCAAATGCGGCATATGCGGCCTTGAATCGGCGCTCGGGGTGTCGGTCGATCTTGGATGTGTCCTTTGAAGCCAGAGACAGGGCATCTAGGGCGTTGTCGATACCAGTGGCGCTGAGGGCAGATTCCTTCTTCCTGCCTGCAGGAGCATCGTCCAACTGTGAAAGATCGAGGCCGCGAGTCTTCTTTTGTGCGGTCTTGGCGTTTGCGCCTTTGGCTTTGGCTGGTTGAGAGGCTTCTTCTTCGGCGAGTAGGGCATCGCGCTCGGCCTTCTTGCGGGCAGCTTCGGCTTTCTTCAATTCAGAGTCTTCCCTGTAGATTGAAGGTGATTAGCTCGGCAGTCGGGAAGATGCTTCCTTTGGGAGATTGATTTACTTCTTAGCATTGCTCTTAGATCCCTTAGACCATTGCTTTTCCTCATCTGCAGCCTTCTTCTGGTCCTCAGCTGCCTTCTTTGATGCCGCGGCATCCGCTTTCTATACAGCACTGTCAGCTTTTATTCAAATGATCTTATGCTTGAGGGATGTGGCAATAATAGCGGGGGCGGGGTTTTTATTTTTTTTAAAAAAAAAACATACACGAGCGTTTCCGGCGGCCTTCTTGCTGTTCTCGCCTGCTCCTTTCTTGCCTGCCATGATGAGATATGATGTCCAAACTAACCGCTGAACAGAATGTGAGGAATGGATGTGAAAAGAAAAAGGTGGAATCGAGTTTCTACTACATGATCTGATCTGCGGGACCAATATGCCGACTCCGACGAAGGCGGTGACGCTATCCATAGCCCATGCGTCAGTGTGGATGCCTTAGGAAAGTGGCATCAAATGTTCCCCGACATTTGTAATCTCCTATCTGACCTGGGCAGCTTCTTGAAGCTGTGTCTTCTTCCGGCCATTTGTGCTATGGCCTTGATATGGTTATTGTGATCGATATCTGTGGCCTTTGATTTGATTTATGCTTTGTGGCCAATTTCACATTTACCGGCTAGTGATACAAGCTGTGTTCCTCCTCCCTACTATGACCTGATCGTCCATCACAATGGCTTTGCTCTTCCGCTTTCTACAGGCGTTCGCCTTGCTGCTCCTTACCAGCGCAGTTACCGCTGAACACACTTCTAACTGGGCGGTGCTTGTATCTACCTCTCGCTTCTGGTTCAACTACCGCCACCTCGCCAATGTCCTCTCACTATACCGAACCGTCAAACGGCTCGGCATTCCCGATTCACAGATTATACTCATGCTCCCCGATGACATGGCTTGCAACCCCCGAAACGCTTTCCCGGGCACCGTTTACAGTAACGCAGACCGTGCCGTCGATCTATACGGCGACAACATCGAAGTGGATTACAGGGGGTACGAAGTGACCGTGGAGAACTTCATCCGACTCTTGACCGACCGCCTCGACGAAGACGTGCCGCGCAGCAAACGCTTAGGGTCTGATGCCGGCAGCAATGTACTAGTGTACATGACCGGACATGGAGGCGACCAATTCCTAAAGTTTCAGGACGCCGAAGAGATCGGCGCATGGGATCTTGCGGACGCGTTTGGACAGATGTGGGAGAAGAAGCGCTATCATGAGCTACTGTTCATGATTGATACTTGCCAGGCCAATACGATGTACACCCATTTCTACTCGCCTAACATCGTGGCGACAGGCTCTAGCGAGATCGATCAGTCTTCCTATTCCCACCACGCAGACAACGATGTCGGCGTCGCTGTCATTGATCGCTGGACATACTATGTTCTTGAATTCCTCGAGACACAAGTGACAAGTGTCACTTCCAAACTCAATCTAGGAGACCTGTTCGATTCCTATGACGAGTCGAAGATCCACTCTCAGCCGGGTGTGCGGTGGGATTTGTTCCCTGGAGGCGAGCAAGAAGGGCGCCTGCGGACCGTGGTTGACTTCTTCGGTAATGTCCAGAACGTGGAGGTTGAGAATGCCAACGCCACTGAGCCTGGCTCTCTCAAGGAAGATTTGGCTGAGATTGCGCGACTTGTTGAGAAGTGGCAAAAGCGTGACGAAGAATATTCAGCCATACTAGGTGATTCTGCTGGAAATGTCACCGAAGACCTGCTTTCATCATCTTTGCATCTGAAACTGAAGAATACCGTTGGACCGACCAAAATGGCGGAAGACGGCAGCTGGGGCAAGCGGCTAGTTGGCATCTCTGTCGTTGGTGCATGCACCGCTATCTGGGTGGCTGGATCAATTTTAGGCCGCTCGTCTGTTTAATATTACGCAGGAAAGCACCACGTCTCCTTCCTTTGGCTGCAATTTTGATTTCTTTCCTGGACTCATATATGTATGGTCATAATGTCTTCACTGGCATAGTTTTGGAGAATATAGCATGTTCATGGCGAAAGGCGTTACCTCTGTGATTATTGAATTTCAAAGATATTCTCTGATTGAACACTTCCAGGGAAACAACTATGCTTTTGATATATGTAACCAAAGTAACCAACTCGCTAAAGATGTAATCAAATTATGGCAATGTTTCTATATATGTCCACTCGGGTAGGGTGTTTTAATCCGACTGTAGCGCTACATATCAGGATAAATGCTTTCAGATGTTGAATTCCAAGGTGGTTGAACACCATGTCAATGCAGAAACACATGGGTTTGGCCTGATAGGCACTGCGCAGCTTCATTCTTTGTTACCTATTACCCATAGAGGTAGTTGTCTCTGACTTATACATAGCCAGGCGCCTTCTTGCCATATGAGATGTCAACCGTCCTTTCTGGCATTCAAAGGTCATAGGACTATCGTGAGACAACAGAGAAGCCATTTGTCCGATATTCTATTGCATATCAACCTAGATTTTCTCTCTTAGCATCATCCATCTCATTTTCATTTTGATCCTACTTGAACTCTCTAGCAATGTTCAGCACGTCTCAGCCTTAGCCATCACGTCTTTACCAGAAACACTGTTCGGTGGCTATTCGATTCAGAAAGTACCTGATCAACTCAAGCAATTTCATATCGACCGCATCGACATGGCACACTCGTGGCCCAATACAAGACCTGGCCACTCTGAAGCACGGCTGGGAGAAGTGCAAGCAATGGAACAGGGCTAATGTCGATACGAGAATTGATGTGACCACCGAGAGATCCTCCGCTCCTAGAGGGGCGAGCACACTGGCAGGCCCTGCAATTCAAAAATCTCCTGAGAAGAGCCTTGACCGCTTGCAAACAAATAAAATCAATGTGCTTTATTTAAATCTTTAAGATGAGAGCACAACGATGGGGCAACAAGCCGCTGCAATGCAGGTACAAGATGCAGAGGGTCGATTCGACAAGGTATGTAAGCAATTACTTAACAAGCAATGAATGATACTGATGTCACCACAGTTCGGCTTGTGGAACTTCCAGGTAAGGCTCTTGAAGGCTTTCATCTTGGTTTGTTCAGAAAGAGGTTTAGTCCGGCCGTCGATTTAGCAAGGCTGGTACAATATGGCTACCCATGAAGCGGAAGAGCTTTCCCGTTCCTTCGCCAGCAGGGAATCGCCTTTCATGTTTGCAGGTTAGTACATACTTTCGCCCACCAGTCGGTATGATGCCCAGCCGGCTAACAGCCTGTAGCGCTTTTTCTCGCTTCATGACTGCTCAAAGGAGCAACAGTGATGCAGAGGGAATTTGGTATACTAGCACGTACAACAATCCAGAAATGCAGACTGTTATTGCGGACTTCAGAGAGAACATTGGAAGACTCCAAATTTCAGAATCTGAAGCCTCTCTGCGGTGGATCTACTACCATTCAAAGTTGCAGAAAGGTGACGGTGTGATTCTGGAAGCCAGCTCGGGGCCTGAACTCGCTCAGCATATCAAGGATATCGCCAAAGATTTGCTTTGCAAGAGACTGCGTGGTCCGTAGAAAATATGATTAGAACCAAGGATTTGCGCGTGGCAGGACTCAATTTAGAGTATAGATGAAAGATTTCGCGTAAAGCACCCAATTTGCGATGGGCAATAAGATGAACCCACCCATAGTTTGGAAGATCTATATCCAGATTTAATTTAACAAGTTAAGGAGTAAGACATTCGAATAGTGAAATATTGCAGTAACTAAAGAAGGGGAGTAAGTATCGTCGAGGTGATGAAGAGGTATGGAATCCCGGCACGTGCCTCCCGACGCGTCGCGCTTGTCCACTTCCCCGGCGCTATGAGAGACTCTTTGCTGCAAGGGCTTCACACCAAATAACCACCTCATATCTCTAGGTTTATTCTTACGAGTTCCCTTTCTTCATGAGCTGTCGCATGAGCATATGATAATCCAAAGCTGGCCATGTATCTCCCTCGGCAGCTCATCTCACATCTCTACCTACAACTCCTCCGATCTCACCACCCACTTTCTCCGCCAGTCTTGATTCTCGTGGCATTAGAGCCCGACGCGCTATGTGCCTGTCGAATTCTCACATCTTTGTTAAAACGCGACTATATCCCTCATAAAATCCAACCGGTTGCAGGATATGGCGATCTGTCGCGTGCGGGGGAGGAGCTGGTCCGCCCAATGCAGACCACCAATGGCGGCAGCGGAGGAGTTGTCGTCTGTCTCGGTGTAGGTGGCTTGGTCGATCTCGGCGAGATACTGGCATTGAGCAATCCAGAGGACGAGGTGGAAGATATGGGAGGCGTGGAGATCTGGGTATTCGACGCGCGACGGCCGTGGAACCTGGGGAACGTCTTTGGTGGACTAGCAGGGATGGGCCAGCCCATGGCTGAAATCGACGCCAACGCGCGACGGCGAGGATGCGGGGTTGACAAAGGGTGCATCACTTCCGCTTACACATCGAAGAATGGTGGGATCATCGTGTATGACGACGGAGACATTGAGGAAGAGCTTCGCAACGAACGAGAGGCATACTACGCGTTATTGGAAATGCCAGAGGTAGACGACGACGATGACGTGAGTGACGACGGATCTGAGGACGAAACGCAAACAGGGTCCAAAAAACGCAAATCCTGGTCAGGTCGCGAAGACGATGAGGATTCAGAAGGCGATGAGCCACCCCACCAACGGAGGAGAAGCAATTCAGTAGGTGTTAGCATTTCTATGACCAGACAATGGACTAACGCGTGATACAGGGCTCCTCTATCGCCTCAACTCCGACTCGCCGCAAAAAGACTGAAATCAATTCTTCGAACTCGTCGCGATCCGCGACACCGACAACTGACTCGCCCTCCCCAGCCGAGCCAAAGCAACCGTCAGCCCGGTCATTAAAGAAACGTTTAATTAATCTCAAGCGAAGACACGACTCTGTTCTACAATCCTACTATTCGTCTGGAACCTCATACTCCGAACCAATTTCGTCACTGATCTACTCCCTGGCATCTGAGCTTGGACGAGATGACAATGACCTGCTGTGGCTTGCTATTGTCGGTGTCTCCAGTCTGGAACTCAGTGGTCGAACAATGACCGGAGTGGGTATTTCAAATACATCAGAATCTGGAGGCTCAGCAGGCTGGGGCGGCCAACGCGGTGAACACATTCGCCAAATACTTCGCGATGAAGTCCACCGTTTGAACCCGCCTGATCCTCTAGAATCAAACCGTGACGTCCGAGGAGAAATCAACGGTGTCATTCCAACAACCGCTAGATCGCCCACCGATACAGCAATTCGTCTTTCTCCCGAGCCGCGATTCCTTCTTGTCCGGCACTGGTCATTATACGAGAGTATGCTCCACAGCCCCTACCTTGCACCGCGACTGCATGTCTGGACTGAGAATGGCCGCAAACGACTGCACAAACTTCTGGCCAAGATGGGAATTAGTTTGACCCAGTGTCACCAATACTATACCCACATGGACATGGAATTAAAGCGTGTACTACGATCACGGCTGCTTAAGTATGCGCCTATGTATGGCCTAGATGGACTCGTGCCATCGGAGGGATCTGGAAGTGCGAGTGCCCGTGAGGGCTGGGGATTTGTACGTTGCTGGGGTTGGAAGGCGTGCCTCTCTGCCACAGACGTGGGTGTTATTGTTGGTGCAATGCTGGAAGTTGGGCCACATGAGACTTTGGCTTCTTGGGACTCCAAACGTCTGCCACGAGCACGCGATGATACAGAGAACAGTGGAATCATAGGCGAATCTGACTTGGCCAGTCTGCTACCTCGGTTTTGGAGTGCGTACGACGCCCTTTCATTAACCTCTGAATCGCCCACTATTCTGCTAGAGGCTCTACCTCTAGCCCAGCATTTACACCGTGCTATCCTTCGCACCGGTACCTCTTTGCTCTCTAAGCATCAAATCCGTCACCTTCGAGCATTCCGTATTGCTGTGGTCAAGGATGGACCCGACGTCAAACTCTTCACAAACCCTGGGGCCTTGACGAAATTGGCCTTGTGGATTGCCGAGGCCATTCGAGTTCAAGAGAAAGAGCGAGGTGACTCAGTCAAGATCGGTCGCAAGAGAGCAGCGGGAACTCCTCTCGTCCTTGCCGGTCTCGATGAAGACCGCGATCTCTATGTAGTTGTCGGCACTGGTGGCGGCGGCGGTGTTGTTGACTTCGCCGCCATGTCCAAACGCCAGGAGGAACGCAAGAAGAAGAAAGAACTTAAGGAGAAGAAACAGAAAGAGCGATCAGAGCGCCGGTCCAAACGAGCAGCAGAGCGTGCCGAACGAGAAGAGGAGACTGGCGCCGAAGACGAAGACTCGGAAGAGTCTGAGTCCTCATCGGAATCGGAGTCCGAGGACGAGGAAGATCCGCGTGGAAAGAAGCACCTTCTCCGCAACCGATTTGGGATTGCCTTCCAGGAGGTAGTCCAGGAGACGAATGCCCGTGTGCGCATCGACAGCTTCGAGCATTGTGTTGTCGAGGTGCAGAAGGATGACCTT
The DNA here is from genome assembly GCF_028827395.1 of Penicillium hordei. Lineage (NCBI taxonomy): Eukaryota > Fungi > Ascomycota > Eurotiomycetes > Eurotiales > Aspergillaceae > Penicillium > Penicillium hordei. The sequence continues at coordinate 456,394 of NW_026623142.1, forward strand.
GGCGGCTTCCTTGAAGCATTGAGTTTCCGCAGTGTGGTGGGCTAAATACCCCCTACGAACAATCACGCAGTCTACGACCTGTCATCTTCGTTTACTTTCTTTGATGCATGGGATGGGAAGGATATGGGAGGGGATACTGGACTCTGAAATCGGCTATATGCATAATGACCGTTGCATGGCTTTCTACGCTTGCAAGCATTCAAACGCCCTTCATTCTTGCATCTCTCCAATGGCGTTTATGGTGTTTCTTGTTCCCGTGAGGAAAAAAATGTCTGATTCTATCTAGTCCATAGTTGCATCGAATCTATGCATTTTCGGCCTTGTCTCCGAGATCTCCCCACATCTCCCCCGCTTGTTGATATCCAGCACTTCACCTTCTTTAGATACAACATTTGGACCCAGACTCAATTGAAAAATAACAGAATAGTAAAAAAACAACTCGATTCCTCACCATGTCGCAGCCCGAGCACCCCGTCCTCCCCTGCGAGAACACCCTCGCCAACCTCCCCGCAAAGTATCCTACCAACGCGCAAGAGCAAATCACCCAAATTCTCACCACAGCCCCAATCAACCGGCTAGTGGTACTAGACGACGACCCAACCGGGACACAAACCTGCCACGACATCTCCGTTCTAACAGTCTGGGATATCCCAACACTAACAGCCGAATTCCAAGCCAAAAAGCCAGGCTTCTTCATCCTCACAAACTCGCGCGCCCTCCCACCAAAAGAAGCAGAAACACTCATCCACGAGATATGCACAAACATCGCCCAAGTCGCCAAAACATCAAACCAAAATTTCGACATCGTCCTCCGCGGCGATAGCACTCTACGCGGCCACTTCCCCCTCGAACCGGACGTCGCGCAGTCAGTCTTTGGACCTGCAGATGCACTTGTTCTCGCCCCGTTCTTCTTCCAGGGTGGGAGGCTCACCATCGACGATGTGCACTATGTCACCGAAGGCGATAGCCTCGTCCCGGCGGGCGCGACACAGTTCGCCAAGGACGCAACGTTCGGATACAGGAGTTCCAATCTGAGGGATTACGTCCTCGAAAAGGCGCCCGGTCGGTTCGATCCAGACCAATTATGCTCTGTTACAATCGAAGAGATCCGCACCGGCGGGCCGCAGGCTGTCTGCAAGAAACTCCTTGCTGCACCAGTTGGTGGAGTGGTGATCGTCAATGCAGCCGCGGAGTCTGACATGCATGTCTTCGTGGCGGGATTGCTACTAGGTATGCCGTCGGCATTCCGTTCTGCTCCTTTAAATATGTAAACTTGATGGCTAACACATATCCAGCCGAATCTAATGGCAAACACTTCCTGTACCGCACAGGTGCAGCCTTCGTCTCAACTAGACTCGGCATCCGTTCTAAAGCACCTATCTCCGCTGCTGAGCTTCACCTGCCCTCGCCGCGCCAGACAGGCGGGCTTATCATTGCCGGGTCATATGTTCCTAAAACCACAGCGCAGCTGAAAGTGTTGACGGATCGGCGCGGCACGTCGGGTCAGTTGGCGATCATTGAAATGAAGGTTGAGGAACTTATTGCGTCGCCGGAGACTGCGACGCGGGCTGTGCTGCGCGTTGTACAGGAGACGGAATCGCATCTGCGGGCTGGGATGGATACGCTCGTTATGACGAGTCGAGCGCTTGTGACTGGTGGTGACGAGTTGTCGTCGCTGAAGATTGGGTCTGTGGTTGCTGAGGCTTTGGTTGGTGTTTTGCGCCGGATTGAGGTGCAGCCGCGGTTTATTATTGCTAAGGTATGATATACTGTTATACTGTTTTCTCACGGGTTTATTGGTGCTAACCTTCTTCTCAGGGGGGGATCACATCTTCGGATGCTGCCACTAAGGGCTTGAATATAAAGCGTGCTACTATCGTTGGTCAGGCGGCACCAGGTGTGCCCCTTTGGCGGTGCGATGAGGAAACCAGTCGCCATCGCAGTGTGCCTTTTGTTGTCTTTCCTGGAAATGTGGGTGGAGAGGAGACACTTTGCAAGTTGGTGGAAGGGTGGAGTTAGATATAGCCATTGGCCTCGTAGATTGAAAGGGGAGCCCTATTTATACCGCTAGTTATACATACCTAGAAAGGTTTTCTCTGCCGCTTAAGTATATGTCTAGAAGGACAACTAAAAAGAACCTCCAAAAATGCATTAACATGTTCTTACATATCACGTCCCTCATATCATCCGTGGATCTTCCCAGGTCCCGATAGACGGGATTATTAAAGTCCTACGAGGCCACATCAGCGGCCGACTATTCTTGTGTATCATAATCAAGGCATTGCAAATATGTGGAATAACTCTAGTTTGACTGTGTCAGGTTCATAATGGCATATAATCCGACACCATTTGCAAAGTAGCAACACATCTATCTCATCCCGAAACATCATATCATTGTGAATCTTTCACAGAGCTATTCTCTCACCACCAGAAATTCACGCTGATACCAGCCCTCAATCCACGCACATAGTGCCACCACCCAACAGGAATGTAGAGACACTCGCCTTCCTTGAGAACCGTCTCCACATAACCGGCGTCCATGAACCCAGGCCACATCTCTTCCCATTGCTCATACTCAGCAGGAGAAGTCTCGATAGCAGCCAGGTCCACCTTAGAGGTGTTGGACATGTCAACCTGTCTGCGAGTCGTTGGCAGAGCCCCGGATACAGGATCTGGCTCTGCTGTCTCATCAATCGACGTGACCCATTCTTGGCCCCGTGGATGAATCTGAGAGTCAGGCGTATGTGGCGAGTACAGCCGGACGTACTTGGTACCCACAACCTGCGCGAGGATATTGTGGTGGGGGTCATGATGGAGAGGGGAGATCGTCCACGCGGGTCCGATCCAGGTGTTGATAATGGGATCGCTAGGGATTCCCATCAGCGAGCCTGCATCTGAGTCGTGTTCGGCTATGTCATGTTCATTGGGTGCCGTGTCCAACTCAGGACCATGCGATGTTTCAGAGACCTGTGCTTGAAGTTTCGCCTCGCGCTCTCGCTTTTTCTTCTCATACACTGGTGTTCCAGGGTCTGGGCCCGGTGGAGTGATATAGCAGTAGTCCGGTACACTGATATCGTTGCGCAAGGCGGGTATTTGAGTGAGTAGATCGTGTTGTGCCATGTATGCTGTCTCTCCATCGAGGTTGGTGACCTGGGGCTGGTTCTCTGTCGCCCCAGTCGGGGCTAGTTTCCCTTGCCATATGTATTTGTCCACAAACTCTTTGAACGGCATAATCTTCTGTCCCCAGTCCTCATCGGTATACGACCTTCCCACCTCAATGGGGACCAATCTGCGGCCCCCAAATGTGCGATCCCACCAGTAGTTCCGCGAAGACCATGGACGCGTCGAAATGGCTGGCCAGTGTTCCATTGCATCTGTTATCACTAGTGGAGTGCGAATGTTTTGAATGTGGTTTTCGATGGAGTCGAATGACGGTGCTGATAAACGCGGGATCGGATGTTCCAGATGGGGGTTACGGATCGCATTTGGAGGGAAGAGAGGAGGCGAGAATTTCCTGCGCTTTGCAGTAGGATATTCCGGGCCACTAGTGTCATCGTATTCGAATTTTGAGGATTCTGTAGCTGCCTGCAGCGTGGACAACAAGGATTGGACCAGCTTCTCACGGAGGGGGGCTCCAGACATGATCAAGACGTTATCAAGGATTGCCACGACATCTGATAGCCATGGCGCGTCGGGAGAGAGTCTCGGCTCAGCTGCATTCTTTGTGTCATGAATGAGTTGTGAGACATCTAAGTGCTGGGTTTCGAATCTGGCTTTGGAGCTCAGACCGCATTTCGTGATGATGATGACGCAGGCCTTGACGATAGACGCGTCTGTGTAGAGTCGATGCCAGCAGATGTGCACATCCTTAAATGGAAAGCAGTGTAGTTTTGAGTTGGCAAGCTCAAGCGCTTTCTCGGTGTCGTTGAAGAGAAGATCTTGGAGGTGAGGGTTGTCACATTGGAGAATGGGGTCATCAAAGCTCGGCTCCGCGATAATGGACAACGCGTCACTCAGGACCGATGAAAGAGCCATGACTGACGGGAAAGGTGAAGGTGAAGGTGAAGGTAAGGAAGGAAGGAATGAAAGAGATGATGCTATAAACTATCCACAAAGTAATCCCAACATGCCCCCAAGGTATGGTGTTATGGTGAATTCAATGTTCCTCCAACCGCGTCAGAGAAAAACATCCCATATCCTAAACCCTCATTCTGGCAATCAAGTAGGGGGGAAAAAAGATACACCAGTTTTTCTATGTCCCATAGCATTTAATATATTAGAGCTAGGTTAGTTTGATAGAGTAAAATTAATGCCAGGCATATGTGAGAGTTTTATAGATTGCAGGAGAATATTGAAGGTAGATTGATGTTTATTATATAGTACACTTTGTTCACGATCGAGGGAGTTTTCTAATATACATGCTTCATTCGAGAAGGTCCATCACCAATTTGGGAATTCGAGACACACCCTCGCCTCTTTTAGCACTGACCGGAACAACACACACTTTCTCCTTCCAAGCCCTTTCATGACCCGATGGGTGTTCAATCGAGCCATTCTGAACACCAGACAAGTACTCCTGCAGAGCTCGGAATTGGTCTTGCGTGTTTTCCAGGTCTGCCTTGGTAGCCACGACAAACCAAGGCTTCAAATGCAGTGGTGTCATCGCCAGCGGAGGCAGGGAGCCGTCGGGGTTGGTATTCAATATCGGGGCAGGCTCTCGGTCCAGTGCCTGTCGCCGATGACCACCATCCGCATTTTCAGTGAATGGGTTCCATTCAATGATGTCGTCTTCCTCGGTAGAGTCAGGATCTGCATCACGCATTCGCTCGTACTCTCCAAGTTCGTGCCACAGTTTCTGGAGCTCCTGTACAGGATCGGGGAGACTGAGATCAACCACAAAGGCCAGAATTCCGGCTCGGTCGATGTGTCGAAGGAACCCGAGACCAAGTCCTCGGTCGAGATGCGCGCCTTCAACCAGACCCGGAATGTCAGCAATCGTAAAGTGCGTGCGGCGGACCTTCGACTCAACAAGAGGGCGACCCTTCATGTCGTCGGTGATGACAGTGCCAATACTGGGAGAAAGTGTAGTGAACTCCCAGTTTCCAATACGGGTCCGACTGTTGGTCAATGAGCGGAGAAGCGTACTCTTGCCGGCGTTCGGTTTCCCAACCAATCCGACATCTGCAAGGAGCTTAAGCTCAAAGTCGAGCTCTAGCATCATTCCACCTTCACCTCGGCTTGCGAATTTTGGCCGTCCCATCACGCGTGTGGAGAAATGTGGGTTCCCCAGCCCGCCAATACCACCAGCAGCCAGAAGCATGGGTTTATCCATAGGTTTTGAAAGGTCCAGCCAGATCGGTGACTTGGGCTCCATGGCTGCTATATTCTGTCGTCGCGGGTATGATTTCGGGAACTGCACCATAAGGAAATCAGATGGCTTTGCGGCGGGGTGTAGCACCCATCGATCGTGCTGGATAGGATTGAACTCCGCTTCTTCTGTTTCTTCAAACCCTTCTTCGCCTTCAACTTCAGGATCATCTGGATCCCGCCAAACCTCTTTCTCCTCTTTAGCAAGATATGACGCTTCTTCCGCCGCCTTTATGCGGGCCCACTCCACCTCGACCGGATCATAACGGCTCACCTCTCGCACCACGGTGCCGACAGGTACCTGGAGGAGGACATCATCGCCTCGTTTTCCACCCTTGCTTTTACCCTGTCCATTTCGGCCCCTGCTAGCCCTGATAATACCTCTGCGGGCTAGCTTGTGAAGACTGGTCAAGCCCTCGACGGTCTGGATGTAGATACCGCCTCCGCTGCCACCGTCGCCGCCGTTCGGGGGTCCCTCTTCAACGTATTTCTCACGCAGGTAGGCGACACAGCCATGTCCACCAGATCCAGCATGTACTTTCACCCGGCATTTATCCTGAAAAATGAACCGCGAATAATCCTCCGGGGAAGGGTCCAAATGCGACAGGTCTGGTGTTACTTCGTCGGACACGGCATTTTTGCTGGGCTGAGGCGGTGTTTCAGGGCCCGCATTGGTGCTCTGAAATCGGTTCCGTGCGATGCATGGTTTTTGGAGGTCTTGTAGGAATAATCGGCTGCAACGGGCTTGTCTTAGGAGGAATGGTCGTACGGGAAGGGAAAAATAGACTCGTGGATGTGCCATGACGTGTGATTAGCGGCTATCTCTCGCTCATTCTGCAAATGCAACTGATTCAACTTTTGAAGTAGTCCCGTTAGGATTGAATCTCCATAGGGCGTAGTTATACCGGTCTTCAGTGAATTGTCGATAGACTGAGTTATGACTTCAGCGGATTTCTCAAGGTCCTGATAAGATCACATGGTGATAAGCCATTTATAGTATCCCCACTGAGTGCAATATATTTGTCTATAGTACATCACTTTGAAATGTCTCCATATCTCCCTCTCGCCTTTCCTAATCCAACCTGTGTCACATTTTTACATTAAAGGTTATACATAGAAAATTCTCTTGCACAAAGTGGGCTTCTCACCGCATTCTCATACATGTAAAAAGGCGGTTACAAATACATCTAAAAATCTCTAAAAAGGACACCTAAAAAGAACAATAAAAAGGACATGACAAGGCTGCATAACTTGTCCGGCCGAATATTCTTATATGCATAAATGAGATAGGTAAGTGTCATGCAGCACAAACCTGACTTGATATTCCGGAGGATTTGCCAAAGACAAACAAGATGATCAAGGCAATGCACAACCCTGCATCTTACCATTTGCGAATTCACCGGGTCTACATTGGAATATTAAATATGCCAGCTGTTGGGTTTCCACATATGATCTATAGGGTCACAACGGCTACCCGTGTTGCACCTGCATGTTGCCGCTGTGACTCTTCCGATCCCGTGACGAAGTGACCAATGAACATCTGCGGACTCTACTTGAGTGGACTAGCTTATTTCAATCTGGTCTGACTGCGACTCGACTCTTTGTCTAGCTTTCACCAATTTGTTGTTAAGTCGCTGACCTGCAGCAAAGGAGAGAAAAAGACGGTGTGCTGCCTGTGTTTGCTTTAATGCGGTATTGGTTGCTTTTTCGACCTGCCGAGTCCTAAACACCCTTTTCTTGGACTTTGATGCTACATGTATGTACATATAGTACTAGGCCGTAAGGGCAATATTAAAATGGGAAGCATAAGTTGGTGAAGAACCTCGGGAATCACCAATATGCATCCGTGGGTCACTAGCATGACTATTGTCGAATACCAAGTCCGAATACATGGTAGAAACCAGGTAATATACCGGAAACATCATGTGACATTGGGTACCAGGCATACCATACAAAAGTGCATATTACAGTTAGTCATCATGGTCCGCACAGATTGTTGGAAAAGCGGGTTTTGTCAATTTAGTTGAGTCTTCAACATTGGTCCTCTGTACCAAACATTGTTCGTACGCCAGTTTTCTGTCAACTATTACTCGGGGACTTGTCATCAACTTGAACTTTTGCTTTTGAAGTCGTGATGACTCTTTCTAACCCACTCTCTTGACTACATTTCTGTGATATCTCTTTATCGACCCGAAAGCAATATTTCACAACCAGTCCAAACTCAATATCCACATCCAAGAGAAAGCGTGATACAGTCGCAAGCGGTGTCTATGCCACAGAGCAAAAAATGAACATTGAACAGTGGCTTGAAGATATTACGAAAAGGATTGAGGAGCCCGTGACTCCACTAGGGTTGACTATGCCCGAGAAATGCCTAGGAAGCTTGGAACAGCAGTCTGACATGGATAAGGGACTATTGGAGAGAGATAATGGACGAGAAGACAAAATTGTGCACAAGATCAGGACTTTGAAAGAGACGGTCCGCAGACAAGACGAAAGACTTAGGAAGTCTGAACTACAGGAGGATATAGTTCAAGGAAAGATTACTAGCTTGCAAGAGCAGCTCAGTGTCCGCGACTCTTTTCAACAACACAGCGATTTAAATGACAGGCTCAACATGCATGAAAGACTACTAGAGGTTGCCGACCAACAAATAAATACCCAGCAAGAGCTCATAAAACACTTGCTTGAAGTGCAAGCCTCAACTTCTCGACAACTTGCCTTTATCACACAAAAGCTTTCGCAACAAGCAGAACAATCTATGGAACAGCCACAAATGGAAGAAGCCGAGGGGGTTCAGTCTAACCCGGGCCGAGTTAGCAATTTTACAGATGCTTCTGATTATGTCCTTGTGTCAGAGGATAAAGCTACCACTAGTTGAACTTTTTGGTCTAGCTGGAATAAAAGCTTTGCTATTGTATATCTATGCCGTTGTAAGATCACACCTAAGCTTTCTTCCTTTGTTTTGTATGTACTCTTCTATCGGGGATGATGTTAAATATTCCTCAAATTAAGCACATGAGATCTGTTCAAACAGGATAACAGACTTAGAGCGTAGGGTCAAGCTGTAAGGAACCTGCGACAATTTCCACAGCGTTCTTGCACCAGATATCGATAGTGCCGCGGTAAACCCCGACCTCTCCTCTCTGTGGTGGCTTATAAAACCCTTGAATCACCACACATCTCTTTCCCACACATTCTTCTCTGATCTCTAGATCTTCCATAGGCAGATATACCGCCTGCGACAGAATTTCTTTATCTTCTTGAGTCGCTGTCGTGGACGATATAAGCCGCACTTTATCTGCAACCTGACGATAATAGCGAAAAGCTTGGATCTGGGGATTCCGGAACAGACAAATGCTTTTCTTGTCATTTTTAGGATTGGGCTGGATGTGAACCGCCTCACCCGAATATGATACGATAGGCAGGTTTTCCACCCGACCATCGAATCGACAAAGATGCCAATCGGGGTCACATCGCCGTCCACAAGTTGTAGCCATTTGAAAGCTGTTTGGGTAGCTGGACTGGGATCTGGGAGCAAAAGCATCGACCATTGAAATTTTCGAATCAGCGCTCTTAAAAAGATCGTTTTACTTTCCCACATGGAAAGCGTGTAGGAGACCTGCACGTCGTCGATTCCCATCGCCCCCAGCAACGCCCAGCACTCGTCGAGTGGCCTGCTAAAATATCGTTTCTTTTTGCCAGCCAAAATGTAGAGCGCCGAGTCTTTAGCGTAAGAAACCAGACCGGACTTGACGAACTGAATGAGAACGTCGAGCAGTTTCTCGGAATTCTCGGTAGAGCCGCGGATGGCTTTGTCAATCTGGCTCTGTGGTTCCTTTCCATCGGCCTGATTGACAAACGCCTTCCCAATTTCAGTTGCTAGTCCGGTGATGACATCTGTGAGGTTGACCACTCGAGCCTTGCCGCCATGGATAAACCGGTCATTGTTCAACGTATGACCAGCGCCATCTATCAGTCTTGTTTCACTCAACATAATCCCTTCCTGCAGTGTCCAACCCGAAAGAAGCCATCGCTCTGTAGCCTGGGCGTTGTGAGATGTTTTGAGATCTCGTCAACGATGGCCAGTGCATGATTTCCGTGGCCTAGGCTCGATAAGAGAAGAGACTTGATAGGCGAATCGACAATCCAGGATGTCGAATGAAGCCAGACAATGCTCGTTTTGGCTTCCTTGTAGACATGTCTAGCAAGAAAAATGGAAAGTTAGCAACTGAAAAAGAAAAATCCGAGGGTACTCACACTTGTTTTGCAACCTCCTCTGCCTGCACCTGCTTCATCATAGGGGTAATTGGCTTCGTCCCATTCAGGACCTCCTACGGAACACACATCCAATCCCACCAGATATAACGGCTGCCAATATTGCTCATTATCTTCCTGGCATCTTCCAGGGTCCAAAGTGTAGTTGTCGGAATATCCCAGAGCAAGCCTGTGGGAGTTCCCGTCGCTGGCACTTCCATGTTAGAAACATACCCCCATGTGTATGAGACAATTCCATATCCCTCGTCCGCTGATTCGACCTGGGAAGCAACTTCTGTATAGAGAACAATTCTCCATTCATGGGTATCCAAGAGCCAGCGTGGCTTCTGGGGGTTGTTAGGGGGGGATTTTGGAGTCCCGTTGGTCGGTGGCTTGGCTAGACATTTTGCTGGTCATATCATACAGAATCGGAGTGACCTGCTGGAAAAGTTGAGAATATATACCCCTGTACAAACAGGATTATGCTCATAGTACCACATGACTCTACGGGTCAAAAGTAAAAGAGTTGTAATACCGGTTTGTCACACTGAGTCAGATCTTCCATTGCCTCAGTGTGGGAGTATCCGCAGGGATTGTGCCTATACCAATTGATGGTGCATGGTCTCGAACGTCTAACAATCACCGCTTTTTTCACCTCCAGCAACAACTGTGAAGCCTCCAGTGGAGGATAATGATGAGGTGATAGAGCGGTACGACATGACTCAGTCAATCCAAGGTTTGGTCAGCCTGTACTTCAACATCGCACGTGCGGACAAAATGGGCAAGGAGGGTCGCAAGGAGTTCTATAAGATAAGCGACCCTATCGAGGCAAGCAAGGCCTTTGCCGAGATCGCCGATCTGACATACGGGGTCATGTCATCCAGCTTGGCTGGCTACCTCGAGACTCCCAAATACTTCACGAACACCTATAGCAAGAACGTGGCCAAAAATAAGTTCAAGACCGTCTTCACCAAAGACATCTTTGCAGGCTTTGGACTGGGCAAGCAGGCCTTGGACGAGATCGCCACATTTATCCAAAACTACCTCGCTGCGATTGGCAAAATCCAGGTCAACAGCAGTTCCACCAGCAATGTGCGGAGTTTTGCCAATAGCACGAACACGGTCGTCAAGTTAGACATCCTCGGCGATGGCCAGCACATCGTCTACCAGCCTCATGTTCATCTCGTCTATATGAAAATCGATCACGAGGCTTTCAAGATCGCCACCAAAACTTGCTTCAGCGAGACGGATACTGAGCGATTCACATTCTACATGACCTATACTGTTGTCCAGGCGGATGTCAACTACCTCATGATGCAGCAGAACAAAAAGAAACTAGACACGATTTTCAACAGCCTTACCCAAGACAATCTCGACAAGCCCAAACAGAACTTGCAGGAATTCTCAAAGGAGCCTGGTATTTCTCAAGAAACAGTGAACGATCAGTTCTAATCCATAAATTACTGTCGTCTCTGAATGCATCTCGGGTTTTTGTGTCTCTTTTATTGTCGAAAGTTGCCAGCGATCAGTTGATCGATGAATCCTGTCTTTATCGAAAAGCAAATGAAAACAAGTAACGCACTAGTCCGAAGGAGATATTGTTTACCCTTAAAATTTATGTTTATGGACGTACCCCATTTCAAAAAGTGGCAAAGCCAAGACACATTCCAACGTAATGTTGTCCATGGTATGATCCCAAGCTGGTTATAGTTACATGGAGCTTAGAGTTATCAAAGAGGAAAGACCTTATGAATGGGTTTCATATTTGGCAATCGACAAATAAATAACTGCTGTTATCATAACTCAGGCTTTGCCATCACTGGCCTCCTTCAGAACAGTCTTCCATTCAAGCTCGTCGAGGTCATCTGCATGAATCGATGCTTTGGTATCGAGGAATCTCCGCAATTGTTCTTTCGTACTAGCGTAAATCATTCGAACCTAGAACCATAAGATTGGCAAGAATCCAAAAGGAAGTCATCAAACGGTGGCATACCTTAGTTGATGTTTCTCTGGGAACCCAGGTGATGAAGACGATTTTGCTTCTATGGCATGTCAGATATTAACCCGAAGCCGAGATCCAATAATGATGATCTTACCTTTTCCCCTCTAATCCAAGGTCATATTCAACATCATAGACCGCATAACGAGGTGCAGGATTCCCTTCGGTGTTAACTGCGGAGACTAGCTTTTGACGAAAGACCTCGTAGTCTTGCTCAGGCGAACTCTCTTCTACAATAACGGCATTGTAATCATCCGTAATTTTGTAGATGATGAACCTGGGCTTTTTTGAACTCTTTTGGGACCTAAGTTCCCTAAATGCAGTGATGCAATCATCCGCAATGGAGACCCTATATCATATCATGGGTTAGCAATTGCATACTTTCAACCCTTGATGCGTTTGAAGTCATATTCATACCCTGATGGAAGCTAAATAAACATCTATCAGTTAGAAAATCGGAGGTTGATTGATTGTATGGGGGCCACGAACCGACATGTTTCAAGCTGAAGTGGAATTGATAGATTCACTGAAGATGGTCATAAAGTAGAGTTGGGTAGGGTTGAGCTCAATTTAAAGCACCATGTTAAGTTGCTGCCTTTGAGGCATAAGTATACAGGGATAGGGCCGCGTGTCCGAGACTAATTTTCCAGACCTCATATTTCAAGGCAAAATGTGGACAGCTGGCATTCGATATAGGCTACAGGGAAATTTGTATGACTCCGATCATCAAAACAATAGAATGGTGTGCTCGGGTAGACAGCCTGCGGGGAAAGGTGCCTGCCTAGGATTATACCTATAGCTATAGATGATACAAAATAATTCGTAATTTGCTGTCAACACTTCTTTTTCTCTCGGTCATGTCTGTGATTTAGGCTGAACATTCATACAATGGTCGATTTTTCGAACGTTGAGCGGATGACACCGCTAGATCTTCTTAGACCAAAGGTCTACGTCTCAGCGTTTTGGCCATTTTCAACTCCAGAATTGACCGTCAATCATCCATGGTATCCATCATGGTCTGGACATGGTTTCGGAACAGATGCCCTGGATATGCGGTCGCATGTTTCCAACACAGCCGAGTCAAGACAGCCGGCCCTTTCTCAAGATGCGTTGGAATGGCAACACTACACCTCATCTGATCGACAAAGGCTTTATCGAACAATAATACACAGGGCTTGCTGCTCGCTACATGCCTGTGGAAGATTTTCCAAGTTATTTTCCATCCCGATTGCCCATATCGATGCCATGAGACACCGTCTTCGCGGCAGACTGTCTGCCACTAACTACCAACTGTCTTCTCTATGCACTTGTCTGGTCTGGGATTACTCGTGCTAGATTCCAAAGACATGGATACCTCGCACATAAATCTAGTCGGTTAGCGATGGCGGTAAATGGTCGCCAACGCAACACCGATGAACTCACGAACTCAGAGAATACCGACACCCTCAGACGAAGATTGAACCCCTGAGTCACGACGGGAGTCGCCATCATCGACCCATCAGGGCTAAGGGAGACAGCCTTGAAGAATGTCCTGCTCAGACAGTTCCTCTTCTTGCCATTGCCATTTTGCCTGGTAGAGTTTGGCAAAGAGTCGGCACTGTTAATCTTGGCCGCATCCAAGTCGTTGCTGTGGTAGCTCGAAGATCTGTCACTTGGGGTCAAGCCGAAGGGTTTCTGGTAATGTCGATTTGTGCCACCGTGGGTCTAGTTCCCATAGCCTCTTATAATAGTTCCTCTGTCTATTACGCCGCAAATGTAAGAAACATCGGGTATATATTTAAAATATTGAGTAGGTACTAATAGGAAATTTAGATGTTTTACAATATTGGATTCAGAGGCATACAATTTGCCGTAGACGTTATCACCGCCGATCTAGTATAGTTTAAAACCGAGCTCTTATAACTATAACGCTTTCACGTCTTCTCTGTATATTATTACGGCCTTTGCTAGACTAAAGGTAGCTGATCTACTCTACGCTAATACCAGCTAGCGATAGTCCTACAGCACTTTCGCGATTATCTTCCCTATCGTAGCTACTCCGTTGTTCTTCGTCCTAAAGTTCAATCTATCAAAAGCTAAAAAGGGAAATGCCGTGGTTATCAGAGAGAATAGCGGACGATCCTTCCTTCAAAGCGTCTAATTTTAGGCTCTCGAGTTCGATTATAAGTATTTCTAACTACTAATTGGTTCTTCTATATAAAGCTAATACCTCATATAGTAATCGGAGTTTTTATCTTTACAGCGGGACTTATCCTAGTTGAGCTTCTATTTGATATCGCTAGCGAGGCTCCTAACGGCTGGGGCACGGATTATATAACTAACTGCTATGATTGTTAGTTAGTTAGGATTCTCGATGCTCTTCTTGTTTGCCTTCTACGAGAGGTATATCGCTCCTACACCTTTGCTCCCCACTCCTTCCTCACCGACCTAACTTGGAAATACGGTCGTCTACTCTCTAACCAAGTTCCTGTGCGAATCCTTAGACATGTAAGAACAAAAGTCTACCCACGATCCAACGAAATTGCTTACTGGCATATGCGAAGCCATCACTGAATCTCAATCAACGGCTTGAATCAACTCGCGTCATATCGCCGAAGTCTATCTTCATTGGCTCGGATCTATTTGGCTCGACTAATCTCACAATCACAAGCTGTTCGGATCTAGACTTATACGGAATTGATTTCGGTGCGAGGCTGGGGAGATCGGAGTTGGTGAGAGTTCCCTATATGGCTGTGGACGGCGTTGATCTTGTTCTTCCGCGGAGAGGATCAGTAATGGGGGGCAGGAGGTACTCGAAGTTATGACCATGTTGCGCAGCGGACGATATGAATATTCTGAATCAAGTCTGGTATTTGCGATAAGTTCTACATGTAAAGCAAGAATTATCTCTATTCCAATACTAGCATCTGAGCACCAAACAACCAAACAATAAACGACAGAAATCCTTCTTGACCTACAACCCCCAGAAACGAATTCTGGGACATCATCTTCTGTTGTTGTCTTTTCTTTTCTCGTGATTTAAGGCAGTTGTCACACTTGTAAGTATTACTTTTCGCCCAGAAGTCATGTTTGAATTTGTCTGCCTGTCAGCATCTGTGGCGATTATGATTACATCTATTTGAATTTAATTTAGTTCTAGGAACGCGAGATACATGGACTTGCATATATTCATGCACAATACCAGTAAACGGCAGTAGTACTCGAAAGTATGGAGCAACAGAGTACGACATAGTTAAGAGACCATAGCATGGTAGCCATACATGAGGGATGATTTGGAATTTGAGATTTGGAATTGAAGTCAGTCCAGTGCAACTGGATAAGCTTCCATCTTCGCGGTATCAATGAATGGCATATACGGAGCAAGGCGTGTAGTGGATATATCATCGAGGATGGTATTATGGGGGTTGATTGGTCCACGGGCCCTAGCTCTCACGTCAAATCTACAACAGGCAGGAATCTGTGATCCGCTGTCACATCTAGGAAGTACATGTCAGGGAGACGATCCCATCTTGGCCCCGGGCAGCAAGCAAAAGTACTAGATAGGTGAAGTCTGTTGTACTTTTGCTGGGAGGTTTAGTACTCGAAGATTATTTGGGTTTTGTATCGAGTACTTCGTACCAGGACTCTATCTGGAAATGATGATCAGTGGCGAAACTTTAGAGTTCACCCACATTTCAGTAAACTTTCCAAATGTGGGTGTTCATGCATACAGTCTGGTTGTTGGGACTAAGGCTTGATATCGTATTGGATGATCTACGGAATTGACTTTTAGTAGGCACTCTGCACTCTGCATATTAATTAATAATATGTACGGGGTAACTAGTTACATATCAAGGGTTATATATGGAGGATTTGTTTTATAGGCTTGATGCCCTCTGGATATCATTCTGCAGTTTACGTGGGCCGAATATTTGTATAATACCTGTCCGGAGTAATATCACCTTTATTGAAGTAACTGGATATTCGAAGCATCAAAGTCCCAGCTTGTCGTCAGCAACGAAGGCCGTACAAGCGGCCGACTAATTTTTGTTTTGGCTACTTGCAAAATAATGGTATGGAGTTTATATCAAACAGGGGCTATCGCTTAAAGTCTAGGTGCGATAAAAACTTTTGGCACTTAGTTTTATTTAAACAGAAGTATTGATTTGAGTAAAAGTCCAGTTAAGGACGAGAAGATGTTGTTTATTTATTGGTTGGCTTGAGGGTTATCAATGTTCTGAAGGTGTGAGGCTCATCTGGGTACAATCTCCAAATACAGGATATGTTGAAGAACATATCAAGTGTTGGGTAACCCACGAATCATTAGGCAAACGACCTTGACATTTCCAAATGATATTACTGAACTTCAATTATTTTCAGCTTCATACCACCGCGGAATCCACCTACTGCAAGAGGTAAGACTACACGTGACTGCTATGAAATCAGCATTCGTCGGTGCCTAGACCGCTGCAGGGGAAATCGATCTGGATCACATCAGAGAGTTCAGAGGAGGTAGTTACGAAGTACATGAAGCAAGGTGACAAAGTACGTAGCAATTGTACGTATCCAGCTGAGAGACCAAAAGTCCGCGGAACTCGGGTGCCCCGGTACCTTGCGGGGGCAAAAGGAAATTAATAAAAAAATAAAACCAAAAAAAGCCACAAAAAAGCCCCATCAGAAACAAAGAAAAACGGAATAAAGGTTTCAAAGGAACAAGAATGTTCACATGATCACAAGTAGAATCGATAGTGTGAAAATCTTTGAGAAAGACGAGATGTGATTCGTGTCCACTCGCGGAACTTTTGTATTGTACCCGTCACCGCGGCACCGGATCCATACATTCCGCTTGCCACAGGTGGGGATAAGGGTGATCGTTCCTACTGGTCAAGGAAATAGAAAAGATAAAAGAGATCGGACTGTAATATGGGTACTCCGTATAATACCACACATTCTTTACATTAACCCCTCTCTGGGAGAAATTTCGGGAGACCCTAATGTACTCCATATATCCTTAACTTAGTACCGTGGAACTGAGCTTGTAATTCCGTGGTTTGCCTGGCGGGGACACCGAGAAAAAAAGGCAATCTAGAGGTTTTATTGGCCCGCGGAGATCCCGTTCAGCTGCCGGACCAGCGCCAGAATTCAGCTTTTCTCGGGACACAACTATGGAGTAAAAGAGACACGCAAGGCAGCAAGCCTCTAAAGCCAGCTGGGTCCTGACCTTGACTGTCAAATTTGTACAACATACATCGTATGCATTATGCATGAGTACTTTGCTTCGGATACGCTTTGCCGATTCTACAAAAGTACACCTGTCACTTACTCCATGTAAGTAGTCTTAAAAAACAACCTTTAGAATTCCAATCTTCCCCAACCTTCCGGGATCTAGTACAAAGCCATAAAATCCTAGATCGGTAATTATAAATGTGGCGCTTTCACAATGTCAAATGATGATCAGTCCAAACAATAAGATTGAACATTCAGCTATCCATGGATGTACAATGTAGTCTGTATGCACTCTCCAGTGTTGCTAAGTAAGGTCCCACCAATGTCTAGAATCAAAGGTAGCAAAAATCCGACATGGAGACTATGACTTCGATTCAGCGATCTCCAAAAAGAGACAGGCGAATGCATCGTGTAACCGATCGCGAGTACATTTAGCACAAGCTTCCAGGTTGGAAGCAAAAGGAGGAATGAATTATATTGACATTTAGCATAGAGATTAAGCTCAAACTTTGTTGTCTCGATCGATCGGGGGAACTACAGTGAAGCTACGAGTTCCCGTCTAAAGCATATACTCCGTACTCTGTACACATTGCAAGGACAGCACGACCGGTGGCGCTTTACCGAGATAGCAAGACATGGAGCCTGATTCTGATTTGAATTAGGAAAAGAAACCTGCATCTATCTGAATTAAGCGAAAAATCGCGATTGCAATAGGCCTGAAAACAATGGAATCAGAGTAATCTGCAATGTTCATCACCTACATTGATGTGTGTATTTTGTATGTACAATTTTGGGACAACCATCGAGAGGGGCATGTTCGTTTGAGCCCTTGTTTTCGCCCCAATTTAATGTGTACCCCTTTTTCCTTGTCCCAACTGATTTCGATGTCATTGAAGATCTAGATTTTGAGTGATGGAATTCGGCCCACGGGAGTCACCCCGAAAGTTGATACATCACACAACTGAATTTTCTTCCCGTCAACTATCACGGCACAGAAAGGGATGCCGCACCAAAAAAAGTCTAAGCACCCTAGTTTCTGTGGCAACTTTGCCCGAGGTCTCTGCCTAATTTAGAATTTAGATAGGTCCAAAAGAAAGCTTTCCTATATGCCAGGAAACATTATCCGCCTGACTTGGAATTATTTTCATCCATTTGATTGTTGAGGGGCAATCGGCGCCACACTTCGGCCATTCGGGATCTTGCGACTGTCAGAACCCGACAATATGGTGCGGCAGCTGCGGTTCTGTGTGGATCATGGACCCTTGTGTCTGGATTGGGATAGGTTAGCGTTGTCTTCAAAAAAAAAAAAGATCAATGACAATCGACTGATCTATTCGAAAACGCGGCTGTATCCTTAAGGGCATCGTATCTTGCCAAGTTAGTCAGGTTCATGGTACTCGAACCTGTGGGCCGACAAGCCCCTTCAGTCGTCGTTGGGAGTGTAGGATCTGGACCTCGGGGCTATGCGATAGACGAGGCAGAGATAGTGTGCTATGGAAGCTGAACCCGCCCCCTTGTCATTGGTCTCGACCGGGAAGTGTTGAGGCGTATTATTCCGACGTGATGCAATATCTTGCTCACTTTGGAATGAAGGAAATATCAAGGGCATCATAAGGAATGTGGTAGAAGGTTGGTATATGATCGCATGTGAAATTAAGCCCGAATCAGACCGATCGAACCATATCATACCCAACGCTGTGACCAAGCAGCTCCCGAAGTCGGAAGATCTAGTGAAACCTATCTAGGGCGTTATCAAGGACATCATCACGAATAAGTCGCTGTCATGAAGCGTGACTTCCATCAGTACGGCGTTTGTTGACTTGTAACGCACTTCACCGTCTTTTGCGACGCTCCTTGATTTTGGGCAATAATAACCGCGGGTCTGGATATCGACATGGCCTACATGCGCAATGTCGGTCCAAATCGCAATGGCCATCGAAAATCCTCGACGATCATAGTCGGACAGGTTACCGGCGGTGCAGACGCAAATGATGGGGCTGTGAGAACAATACCCATGTAGGGCTTGCAGTCTACCGAGTCACTCACGGGATGCCAGGGACAAGTACCCGAGGGAGAATTTGAGGCGAGACGTCAAAGGATCTTCTGCAGCAGATAACCAACATGAATGCAGCCAAGAGACACACCGCTTGAAACCGGTTATTAGCAGACCAAGGTTGTTGATGCAGACAGGGTCACTTCTGCTGTATATTCCCCCTCCTCTCTTTCGAAACTGGCGAGAATCGGAAGATAACTGAGCAAGGGATTTTTCTACCCCACCATACATGGGTGATTCGGTTGGCTGCAGGGTAGAAAAATGGAAGCTCACTCACATGATCTCCGTCCCGATTTCAATCGCAATATGTATGAAACAAAGAGAAAAGCAGCCTATAATTTCCGACCGTTGGGTCGCAATCCTTCTTCCGAACAGTCCGAATGGATATCAAGGTAGACACGACTGTCGCTGACGGAGCTACCGCAGTGCACAGTCGCGTGATGCATGGCATGGAGAGATGACGGGCTTTGTTTCCTGAACAACGGTCACCGCTATATCCGCGCCAAAACACGTCGGGCTCTTTCACTGTTGGGTTGCGACTCGCGTATCGGACATCTCAACGATTGTCATTGTTCAAGCGCTCCCACCTCCCTTGTAACCAATGGTCTCCCTCGATAGGAATGCATGCATTGCGATCGACGTATTTAGGTATTTCATGCATAGAAGGATTTGTCAAACACCCTGTCAGACCCTAGGAGCTTGTATTTGCATATTATCAGCTAGGCACGGTCACCCTGCTATCTAATCGAGTAGCATACATTTACTGTTCAAGGACCGAAAATAACATCATGATCTGGCATCTTGTATGACTGGTTGTAAAAACCAAAAAAAAAAAAAATCAAGGGGAATTTTGCAGGTTGCAGGAGCCCCAGTCGTGTTTACAATGTCTTGCTCACACCGTTCCTTGGCTTTCCTCCTTTGGCATATCCTAGTTACCAGGTGCACCCCTGAGAGGCTCAAGCCGCTAACCCATACTTTAGTATGACGTTTTCTTTATGGTTTGTTTTTTTTTTGTGTTTTGTGTTTTGTGTTTTGTGTTTTTGTGTTTTTGTGTTTTTGTTTTTTGTTTTTTTCTCTTATGACTTCTCACCGGCTTTTTACCCACTCCCTCGCGTGGCCAGTCAACTTTTCTGTCGTACAGGAGAATAAACCTAACGCATCTCTTTTTTTTTCTCCCACGGAGTACTCCGTATATAAGGTACATACAGAGTACATATGTAGAAACTGTGTCGAATACAAATAATGGTCCCACTTATTCCCAGCCCCTTGGGTCTCATGCAGTCCCTTCTTGTTGGGTCGGCACTTTACCGACTTTTGGAAAGATTCCACTTGCATTGTAAAGATCAAAAGTCAAAAAAGTACATATGGAGTATAGAATACAGAGAGCAAGAATGTAGTTCGGGCGGAATCGCGGTTCAGCTCTCCACCTAACTTCGCCACAATGGCTGGTGTCTTCTAGGACAGTTATAAAGGGGGGAAAGGGGCGGCATTGTTTTCCCCTGTCACCGATCGACGCCCAACGGCCAATAGATGGGGCTCGGGAGTGTCGGTGAATTTTTGACAAGCTCAGCTGATTCCCCGAAGTCTTCTCGAAGGTCTCAAAAATCAAAAAATCCACATTATAGTGCCTAGAGAGTATATTTTACTAGAACGGTGTGTATTCTACCTTGACAGGATGATCGTCGCATCCCCGACGGTTTCAATAGCTTCTCTTTCTATACCGGTTCAACTCCATCGGCTCCATCTGTACTCCGTACTCTGTACCGGCATGGCGGGATTAAAGAGAAACACTTTGAATTTTGGGTTCTGGGGCACTTGAAAACGGTTTTTGTGACATTCAACAATGAAACAATAGACGGGATGGCGCTCAATATTACTTAGGGTTTCCCTTTGAGACGGTACATCGTACACCGCATCTTGTTCCAGTTGTATATCCTAAACATGGTTCACCTATATTTCGACCCAATCAGCTGGTTCCCAACTTATTAGGAAAGTACAGATGCTCCTGATCATCCCGGCCATCTGGGAAGAGTGGATAACCTGTTAGGTTTCCCTTTCCAATGAGTGGAGAGTATGACGATATCATGTTTGGTCTTGGTTACAGAGTACGAAGTACACAGTTGTAGAGACGGAAAAGGAGAAGGGAATTTTTTTTTAAATTAAACCAATTTTAATTACCTCTTCAATCTGACCTTTATTTTTGGACTCCATATGCGATGTACGGAGTAGGTTCATACTAGTATATAGGTCTCGGGGAGGCGCAGAGATACCACAGAGCTATAAGGCGAGATCTATCATCTCACTAATTTGCACTAAACCCACAACTCTGGGAACAAAAAAAAAATCGATCTTCCTTACGCCATACGGGTGAAGTATCATTTTAGCGCCTCCTCTTAGGAGACTAGGGTAGGCCTAATGTCGTTCCCCGGGGGCCCGGTGCTTAGGACCGTGGGTCTCGAGGAAATCATTTTGGTATCAGTCTCTTTTTTTTTAAATTCTTTTTCTTGTTGGATCTGGGGGATGGATCTGTCGAATCAAAGATGGTACTTAAACTTTCATTTTTTAATTAGGTATTTATTATATTTTTGTGCTAGTGTTACAATTCAAAATCCGATCTGATTGATCCCCATTAGACCATGTCCTTTTTTTTCCCTATAATATTTCCTATTTCCTATTTTCCTCTTCGAATTCCGGGACAATATGTTCCCGAATAAAAGGTAAATTCAAATAAAATACGTCAAATAAGTCAAATACACTCAAATATATCCAAAAAGGATGACGATGTACCGAGTTCTTCCCATTGGTTCCACCCCCTTTCCTTACCTCCGGGGGGATTCTTCCGTTTCCCCCTACTCTTCTTAACGGAAATGTCAGGTTTCTACCTCAGATCCACATAGAATAAAGGGTTTTATTTTTATTAATTGAAAATATATATATATATATATAATATGAAAATATAGGAAATTAAAATTAAAAAATAATAATATAATTACAATTACAATTACAATTACAATAATAAAGAAAATCTGACCCACTTCGTTCGTCTTTATCCTGATCCAATGTTTGCCAACTGCATACTGTACAGCTGTAACCGAAATGTTTAGTTGTGATGCTGAACGGTTGACGTTTTAGTTCTTTGGCGCCTGATCATTTCTATAGACCTATCCACTGTCAATCTTATTATAATAGCTTCCCCTTTCCCATGGTTTTTTTTTTTGTTTCCTGGACTTTCTTCTATCTACTCTGGACCATCTTTACTCTTGGGTTTTATAGACCCTTTCCTTCTTCAGCCCCAACCTCCGATCCTCTTCTATAAACTCTCCGGACTCCCTTGCAGGTGTCTCATACGCAATCTTCCACCCTACCTTATCGGATCTTGATAGACATTTCCAACCGCAGGGGGAGCAATGCTGAAGCCCTAAAACCAAAAGACGCTGCTCCTTGCTCCAATTACACTATTACATTCTCTCCCTTTTACACAGGACTCTGGGGAAATTAAGGAAACAAAAGCACCTTTTATCCGGTACTTTGGTCCTGCTCTTTTTTTTTCTCCCTGAGCTATACAATCTAAAAGGGAAGCGGGGTGTCTTGAAGCCTCTCTGTGGAATCCCCTTTTTGTCTACTTTCAGCCCTTTTCGACACTTCGACTTTTCTCTTAACTTCACAATGTTTCAACGACCAGCCTGTTTACAGGGTCGACGCTCCCGCAATGGCTCTGGCGATGACTTCTCGACATTCCCAATTCGGCAACTATTTGTGTTAGGTAAGTTCTGGTACTTTTGTTCTGCGAACTATGAAAAAAACAAAAACCAAGATATGGTAGCCGCAAAATGCGCCGCAAACCATGTCTATACAACCTATGAGTGATCTTAATTGCTGACGAATGTGATGCAGCACTCGTCCGAATCTGTGAACCAATTGCTTTCATGTCAATTTTCCCATACGTGTATCACATGGTCGAATCATTCCATGTGACGGATAACGACCGCCAAATCGCCCTGTACGCCGGCATGATCACCTCCTCATTCACCTTTGCTGAATTTTCCGCGGGCATGTTCTGGGGCCGTATGAGTGACCGGATTGGTCGCAAGCCAGTTCTCATCATGGGCCTCGTGGGCACGGCCATCAGCATGGTGGTATTTGGATTTGCGCCCAACCTGGCCACAGCGATGATTGCGCGCGCGCTGGGCGGCATGTTGAACGGCAATATCGGGGTCCTCCAGACGACAGTTGCGGAGATCGTCACGAAGAAAGAGCATCAGCCACGAGCTTATTCGATTATGCCTTTCGTGTGGTGTCTGGGATCGATCATTGGACCGGCTATGGGCGGCGCTTTGGCCCAGCCCTGCGACAACTACCCGGCCCTCTTCGCGCGCAGCACGCTGTGGGATAAATTCCCGTTCCTGCTGCCCAACCTCGTCTGCATCACCGTGTTGGTTTGCGGCATCGTAGTCGGTTTCCTGTTTTTGGAGGAGACGCACCCGGAGAAGAAGCACCGTCGTGATCCCGGTCTCGAACTCGGCCACTGGTTGGTCAACCTGTGCTGGGGCTCGCGCGTGCAGCTTCCCGATGATTCCGACGTGGATGTCAAGGAAAAGTACTTTGATGCACCGCCTGGATACGAAACTGCCGAATCATCGCCTTGCCTGCGTCCCGTTGATGACAGCGCTTCGGCTGATTGTGACTTGGAGGGGCAGAAGAGCCCCGCGCCCAAGGCCTTTACCCGACAAGTCATTCTCGCTATCATTGCTTACGGCATTCTTGCATAGTGAGTTGGCTCTCTTTTTCCCCGCTCTTCAACGCCACACCCTTCTACCCGAATACAAGTTAAACAATTTACTGACATGCATTGCCCTATTTCAGCCACAGTGTCTCCTTTGATCAGCTGATGCCAGTTCTACTGAGCACACCGAGATCCGATGACGATGTAGTGCTACCCCTCAAGTTTACCGGCGGCCTGGGAATGGCCACGAAAACCATCGGGTTTATGCTCGCCGTGCAAGGCGTGTACTCCATGATCGCCCAACTGTGGCTGTTCCCATTCGTCGTCAAGCACTTTGGTACTCTGCGCACTTTCCGCTTTGTTTTGCTAGTATGGCCCCCTCTCTACTTAGCTGTACCGTATCTCGTCCTTCTTCCGGCCAAGCTCCAAATGCTCGCCGTCTATGTGTCCTTGATCAGCAAGATCACCTTCCATGTCATCGCTTTCCCAGCCACCGCCATCCTTTTGGCCAATGCCGCCCCGTCTTCCAAAGTGCTGGGCTCTATCAACGGCGTTGCCGCCTCTACTGCCAGTCTCAGTCGTGCCTTTGGTCCGACCATCACTGGTCTTCTCCACTCCAAGGGTCTCAATAGTGGATACTCCGTGCTGGCCTGGTGGGCCTGCGGTCTTGTCTGCCTAATCGGCGCTATCCAAAGTTTCTGGATGGAGGAATCCCCGGAGCCTGAGCGCTTCAAAATTCGTCAGCCTGAGGTTAGCGAGTCTGAGATGAAGCGTGAAGCCCTATCGGACTTTGGCAACCAGGCTCAGGGCTCTGACGAGTTGCCAGAGGAAGAGCAGCGGTTGCTTTCCTTGCGCTCTACTGTCGACCATGACTTTGACGTTTCGCGACTCAACTTGAACACCGTCGACAACTTCCCCAAGACCCAAAGCGATGTCACCCACGATACCAACGTCTAAAACTGTGAAGCTTGCCTCTTTTTTTTGCAGCATCACCTTTTATTTTCTCTCCATCCTTCTGGAAAGGCATCTTCATTTCAGCGCCGAGGCGCAGCGCGTTTTCATTTTTTCATTTTCACCTTTTCCCGTCATCATGATACCTCATTTTGCTATTTCATTCTCATTTTGTTTTGAGACCGGGAAACGGCGCAATTATAGATGGTTGCATTGCATATGCAGAAGCATAAATTTGGGTCTTTTCTTTTCTTTCATGTTATCTTGGAGCATCAACAGGTTATATTATGATTATATTCATGTGCATCTGGGAGGCTATTGCGTTTTTTTGGTTCTCGCTTTTGATCTGAGTTCTCTCGAAGATCGTGTCTTTGTCGGTTAGAGTATCTTGTTACAGACTTGCTCAATGTTAACGGCCGTCATATTCTCTGTCAACGTTAATCATCTCCTAGACTTGTAACCTCGTATCCTTGTAGTGTCCTAGCTTGTTTCACTCAGGCTCAGACATTTGGCTTCACTACAGGCCAAGCACATGTGTTTCCCGACGGTGTCCGGTTACGAAATTACTACTTCACATTGGCAAGTTCATATGGGCAGGTGCATCTTTTATGAATTTCCTCTTGTTCTCCCTGTGTTATACACATCCTACACATGTCCAATGCCTTGTTTCGTACATCTGACAGCGGGGAGTGGGGGAGGTCCACCAAACCCCCTAGATGAAGCTATGTCGGATTCAAACTTCAAACTTCAAAATGGCCTGGCCAAAGTCCTGTCAAAGTCCCATCAAAGTCCAGATATCCCATTTATATTCTCGGCATGTCAAAGTCTGGGGAACCCGAGATATCTTCCCGAGGGCAACCCAATTTCCTGACTCCACCAAAAGCACTTGACTACATGGTTTCTTGACTTCTTCACATTCCCACGAGTTCCGTCGATAGTCTTGTGTGGTAATTATTTTCTCGGAGAATATTTTAATTTCGGGGGTTTACAAGCTATTCCCATATCCCCGTTTTGGGCCAATCTCTTTGATTCGATTCGACACGATTGGCGCGAGAATCTCCCATCACCGAAGAAAAACACTACCACCGACGGACATCAAAAGTACTTCGTGATCTTATCATGTTGATCTGGTCTGGGAAGTTAAACCGTAGTTTCCGACCGCAGCCCCCGCAAAACTCCACCAAGAGATGATCGCAACTCTACGGCTCTCGTCTCTCGGTTCTCACAATGCCTAACCCTCCCTCGCCGCCATCGCCAGTCTCTTCAGGCAAGAAGAGACCACATCCCTCCAACACTCCTCCAATGCAAACCGATCCCGCGACCAATACCGCTCCCAACCCTTCCACCGCGGCAGCTGTGCCCTCCACCTCGCCCGCCCATTCCACCACCCCAGCCTCGTCCGCTTCCTCCTCATTCCGAAATGTCTCCGCCTGTAACCGTTGTCGATTGCGCAAGAACCGCTGCGACCAGCGCCTCCCGCGATGTCAATCCTGTGAGAAGGCTGGCGTGCGCTGCGTCGGATACGACCCCATCACAAAGCGGGAGATCCCCCGCAGCTACGTCTATTTCCTGGAATCACGCGTAGCACATCTCGAAAAACAATTAGCGGATAACAACATTGAATTTAAGAAGGTCGTCGCATTCGACGAGGAGGAGGCTATCAAAGTCGAGGCTGATGGTGACGCCGCGCAAGCTCGTTCCGGTTCCGACGGTCAGGCCGGGGAGGGGTCAACGGCGGAGAAAGCACGGTGGAAGAATAAATCGAAAGAAGACGCCGATCGACCGGATCGGAGAGAAGAAGGGGATAATCGCGATGCGGAAAATGACCTCGCTAGCGAGGATAATTGGCGCCTGCATAATCTGGTTTCGAATATAGGCATGGTCTCTGTACAGGGTACTTCCGACCCACGATATCTGGGGTCGACATCGGGTATTTCGTTTGCTCGTGTTGTCTTCGCTGCGGTGAGGAGCTCACTCCCCGGTAATATGCCGGAGCGTGCGGCGATTCGAACAAGCGATCGATTGCCTCAGAGTGCTACTGGCACTGCTGGGGGAGGAGGCAGTATGCGCGATTCCTTCTTCGGGCTGCAAACAAGGCCGATGATGAAATGCGCGACTTTCCCTGACCGGGAGCTAGCTGAACGGCTGGTCGATCTTTACTTTGAACACGCGAATCCTCAAATGCCGATTCTTCACCGAGGAGACTTCATGGAGCTATTGGATAAGACTTATTTGTTAGAAGAGGAGAAGAAGCGCTCTCCGCGCGCGCTTTACGTGCTTAATATCGTTTTTGCTATTGGTGCTGGAATCATCTTTGAGGATAAGCCTCAAAGTTCAGATGATGAGAATCGCAGTAATCATGACCGGTCCTCGTCTGGGACGAAGAGGCCGAGACTCTCGAGCCATCAGTACCAGCCGGAGGAGTACCATGCCTCGGCAATCGTTCATTTGGAATCGTTCCTTGGCTCCTCCTCCAGCGAGGGCTTTGGTGGATTGGAAGAGCTGCAGGCAGTGCTCCTTCTAGCCAGCTTTGCCCTATTGCGACCAGTTGCACCGGGTCTCTGGTATATCGTCGGTGTGGCCACGCGCTTAGCCGTCGACCTTGGGCTCCATTACGAGGACGGAGCGGGAATTGACTCTGCAACAAAAGATGGCAACCAAGTGCAGTCACGGATCGATGCTCGTGAGCGTGGGCGGCGCGAATGGGTGCGCGATCTCCGTCGCCGGTTGTGGTGGTGCGTATATAGCTTTGATCGTCTTGTAGCCACGTGTGTTGGACGGCCATTCGGCATCAGCGATCAAGCTATCAGCACAGAGTTCCCGTCTATGATGGACGACCAATATATCACAAAGTCTGGTCTTTTGACACCACCAGACGGGGCCCCGACATATAAGCGTGTCGCAGTCCACTATTTCAAACTTCGTCTTCTTCAATCCGAGATCCACGATGTCCTCCAATACCAACAGACGCGCGCTGTGCGGAGGGGAGGCCCTGGTGCAGTTATTCTTCCTCACGCCGAGCTTTCCTCCCCTTTCCTTCAGGGCTTTGACTCGTTCCGCTCGTGGCGCTATGATGTGCATCGTCGATTGGTTGAGTGGCAAGAGACTGCCCCGACACGGCCGGAAACAGGCGTAAGATTTTCCATTGAGCTTCTTGAGTTGAATTACTGGCAAGGTATTATTTTGCTGTACCAGCAGAGCTTGACGGTTCCTGCTGAGTTGGCAGGAGAGCTTACTCCTGCGGATGACGTTTCTAGTCCATCCTTTTCTAATCCCGATGACGGTGACGAGGAGGATCATGTCTATCTTAATGTTGCTGAGGCTGGTCAGAAGGTCATTCGTATCTATCGCCAATTGCATAGAGTACGCTTGGTGAACTATACCTATCTTGCTACGCATCACATTTTTATGGCTGGTATGCAGTTGTTTCTTTGCGCTCTCTTCGCCGCTTCGTTACTGACACTCTTATCAGGAATCTCCTTCTTATATGCCATTTGGCACTCGCCTTTGGTTCGAAGTCGTCTAGTGGGTGCCACCAGCCCTGGAATTTAGGGTTGTACTTATTCTAACGTTCCCTTTTCTTAGACCCTCGATGAAGTCGACTTCACCGTTCTCGCCGCAACTTCTGTTCTAGGCGACCTGATGCACAAATGTCCACCGGCCGAGGCATGTCGGGACGCGTTCGAGCGCATGAGCAAAGCCACCGTCCAAATGTGTTTTTCGACGACCGGGTTCGGATCACAGGTAGACATGAGCCGTGTCCACGCCACATCAAACACCGGCAGCTCACTCCACCCTGGCCGGCCGCGACAGCCTATGGACCAACGACACCGCGCAGGCCAAGGGCAACCCCGGCGAGCGACGCAGACACGCCAGTCCCGTCCCGTCCCCAAGTTCGACATGAACTTGGCTGATCTCTTTACGGATAATACCCCCTTGGCCGACCACCCTCGAGCCGAAAACAGGCCAGGAGGGCCACCCTATCCTCAACCAGAATCGATACCCCCGAACTTCTCAGCAGACCAGTCTTCCCGGTCTTACGGACGACGCAATCCGTCGATGGATTACTATCTCAAGTACGAGAATCCAAACTCCCCACAGCCGCACCCGCAGTTCTACTACTCGAACTCGCCGCCAAAAAGTGGCTCTCCGGGTAGCAATACCCACAATCACAATCATGGTTTGCCGCCTGCCGACACCGAGGCTGCGCAAGGGATGAGTCTTGATTTCTTGGATTTTGGTTCGGGCGATGCTGACGGCCAGGGTAATACCGAAGGCGAAGCCAATCCTGATTATAATATGATGGCTGCGCCATCTTTGGGTCCCAACCTGGGCCAAAATGTTGGAATCGATCTTGGCTTTGGCATGGCTATGGACTTCCAACATGACTGGAGTGAGAATCCCAATTACGATCTTTTGGAGGGCTATTTCTTTGGTGGTTCTGGGGCTGGCGCACCTGGAGGGGATGTCTAGGATGTCTAGTGTTGTTTCTCTCGGTGGTTTTATCTCTTTTTGTTTGATATCTTCTTTTACTTTTCTTTCATCCCCACTACCCTGTCTCTTTCATGTTGCTATTTCCTAAAGGCCTTAGCAAGGGTTGTATAATTTGGCGTGTGATTATTCTTTTTTTTTCTCCTTTGGATACCATCCATATACATATATACCGATACACCAAGGTCTGCAAGGAAAGGAAATAATTAATCCCAGGGTTAACAATAGCTTCAAGAATTGTATAGTATATGTTGTAGTTACCTTGCATTGATATGTTGATTGCCTCGGGCAGCAACGGCATCAAAACAAACACTCTCCCGCCTTTAAATTTTTTTTCCCAACCCAACACCATTCCATGCTCTCCACTCATTGATCGTGGCACTCACCGCACAAAAGGCAACTCTGTAGCCCTGTTGGCTGCTTCACTCCGATCTGCGCTTGGACCCAACTGCCTGATCTCGACATCAGGTGCCCACTCCGATCTCCGATTTTCTATTCAAGTCACTTCTGCCTGCCCTCATCCCCCCGCTTCACTCTCCCGTCCTCACTCAAAAACACCTCCAATCGCCGCAAACCCCAAGACCAAATTCCGAACTGTTTCTCCCAAAGCTCTCAGCGCCTCTGGAGTGGATCCTGCGGCCAACCGAGACCGCGGAGCTTACAAGGAAGCTCTGCCCTTTCTCCCCCCCTCTAAACTGAACCCAGTCTTACAACTTTTTTTGCAACTTTTGACAAGTGAGGCTTTGAGTTTGCTAGCATTGCAGGATATAGCATTTACTTTTGTTCTGCTAACCTGGTCCTATTCAAAAGGCCCTGCCTTCGTGCAACGTGCTTTTTACCTTACTCTTGGGCCGACATTCTATGACTGGACATGCGTGGGACCGCCGATTATTTACTTGAACACCGATTATGCGATTCGAACCTATTACAACTGCATAAGTTCGCCGGAAACCCACGAACAACATGGTGAAATCGGACGTGCGCAAGGATTACTATGCGGACCTTGGGCTCCAGCCCAGCGCGGAGGCTGAAGACATCAAAAAGCAATTCAGGAAATTAGGTTAGCTTTGCAGAGGCTGTGTGATAAAGTGATAATTGGGGCCATTGCTAACTGAGAGGGAAAGCGCTCAAATACCACCCAGACAGGAACCCAGGACGAGAAGTCGAGTTCAATGCCAAATTTCAAGCCATCCAGGCCGCCAATGAGATCCTCAGTGACCCCTCGCAACGACTGAAATACGACACCGATCGTTTACGCGCAGGCTATGGCAAGTACTACGGACCGCCCAAGGCAAATACCCAGCGCAAAACACAACCCCCCACCTATCCTCCTCGCCCTGCACCAACCTCGGCGTCCGCAAATTCACAGTACACGAAGGCGACCCCGAATACCCCATCGGCTGGTGCTCGACGATACGCATCTCATGCGCGTGCCGGTCCGCAACAATTCAAACAACAGGACAATGCGCAAACAAGGGCAGATGCATTCCATGGCTTTAATAACATGAGAGGAGGTCAGGCATCTGGGTGGCAGGGCTTCGATCCTGCAACTGGCCGTGCCACTGGTGGTGTGCCAGGCCCTGGAGCACAGCGGCACCCCTTTGGAACTTCTGCGCAGTCTACCCGGCCCAAGTCTGCCTTTGAGGCCCACAACTCCCATTCCAACGCACAATCCTTTAAGAAGAAGCAGGGCTTTGCGCCAGGTGCAGCCGGAGGAGATGAACCGATGGCCCGCAACACCTCTGCCTATAGCAATAACCGGGCTGAACGGATGAGCAGCCAATACTTCAAGCCTGCTGTGCCCCCAACTGCGAAGAAACCAGCATCACCCGAGCCGCCTCAACCCAAATCTCGCCATTCATACACCCCGGAGCTCGAACGACCCAGTAGAAGCTACGCACAGGCAGGCATAGGCGAGAAGACTTTCTTTTCAAGCACAGGACTAGGACGTTCCGCAACCATGCGTACCCCCTCAGGTTCTTCTCATCAAAACGCGCATACAGATAAATCCAGCCCTGCCTCTGGGCGATCTGGGAGATACCGTAGCGCCAGCCCCCCGCCCAGGCGGAATACCAATAACTATGACTCTACCAGCTCAAGTGAGGGAGAAGAGATTAGGCCCAAACCGAAGGCTGTTCCAAAGAGTCGACTCGGGCCGCATCAAAAGTTTGCCGACTTCTACAACCCAGGAACAGCAAGCCCCGGAAATGGTATGGACTTCACTTCCTTCCTCTTCATGAATGGGCTTCGAGCCGTCGAGCTACCCGATGGTAGCTACGTACTCCATTCGATTTCTCGGGATCCCCCCCTTAATCCATCTACCCCTGCTAACAAGGACGGCCCCAAAGGACACACCTCAGATAGCGCTACTTTCCCAAAAAGCTCGTACCGATCAGACCAGCAGATCAACCCATCGGGTTCTTCCTCTTCTGTCAAGTATGTTCGATATGCCTACCATCAAGATGTTTCGCCTTATCTAACAGACACCGGTATTAGCACCGACCCGGCAAACAATGCGCAAAGGCCCCAGCCTGCCGCGTATGGACGCAGCAGCACAAGTGACTTGCACAAGAAGTTTTCTGCAGATGATTGGCGGGACCATTTGGGCCAGTTCGATTTCATGGGCTCTGCATCGCCAAGCAAGGAGTCACTTCCGAGATCACCTGCCTCACAGAATCGGGGGCGTACAAACGTTCGAAATGGACCGACACAGGCATCCTCGACCGGATCGCCGATTCCAAATCCTTTCGGTCCTACTCCTCTCTACCAAACTTCGCAGTCACCACAACAACCACCAACGCCCTTTGCACAGGCAAAGTTTTCTGCAGATTCATGGTCTGAGCAGCTTCGAAATCTCTCGTGGACTGTACCGGAGATCGAGACGGCCAAACAAGCGGCGAACGCTGCGCCGCGTAGTCCAAAGAAACAGCCTAGAGCAGGCACCAAATTGCGGAGCGCTCCGCAACCGGCAAGTGTTGCTACTGAAGCAGATGAAGCTAAAGAAACTCTCAATGGCCAGGCTCCTGGGCCAGCCGGGACAGCAGCACCGGATGTTGAGGAGATGGATCTCGACGAGGACCCTCCTACTCCTCCAGGTATTCCGACGAAAGTCCCAGGTGGAAGATCAAGCAGTGGCAGCTATCCCGATTTGGCCTCTCAGGCTGTACCAGATGCACATCCGGTCAAGAAGCCCAACCCTCTGAGTGCAGAACCCCGTACCCCTTTATTCAACCTCGATAATCTTCGCAACACCGCACCATTTACCAATACAACCGGTGGAGGCATCGAGAACCTAGAAGACTTCCACACCACTCTACCCTTCGAATCCCAAGCCAAGCAGCAAAGGACGACCAAGAACGACATCCGCCCTCGTGTCCTCCAACTGCCAAACCCACCCAAACGACCCTGGGCCCCGAAACCAGTCCTCCTGGTCCCAACCTCCAAGCATCTCGTCCTGCCCCGGGACAAATGGAACTGGTATGTCTCAGCAATGGGCACGTACATGCGCGAATGGAACGCGTTCAATGGCCGCATGCTCACGCATTTCAATGCGCGCCAAGAAGCGAACGAAACTGGTCTCGCGCCGGGCTGGATCAGTGCCGTTGGAGACTCTACCCGTCTCAAAATCAACGGTGCAGACGATGACAGCATCGACGGCACGGCAAAGAAAGATCTTGATGATTATCACGTTGACGAATTCCTCATCCCTGGTACTAGTAAGGGCGGCTTCAGCGCTTACCTCCGTGGTATTGAGGAGGATATCCAGGTGCGGAAGCATTGGGACGTTGCCTGTGAGCTGCATCGGGAATGTATCCTTGATCTTGGGCGATTGAGAGAGTGGATTCGAGATGGCGGGAAGGTTGTTTGAGTTTTATCACTGGGCCTTTTCATGATGATTGGAGTCCCCATTGCTAAAGCTGCATTTTCAGCTTTAGTATTGGCTCGGTTCTGATTTGATCTGACCTGTTTTTCTGCCTTCTAGCGTCTCCATCCTCGTTTCTTTTTTTCACTTCGATTGATGTCTTCTACAAACTTTTTTTGATCTCTCTCTCTCTCTTTTGCGATGCATAATGACTTGGTGTTATTGTGAATACCCTGGGATTTTATCACATTTGTATAGATATGCCTGAGTCTTCTATCGGGGTTCTATCATCGGTGTTTTATTTGGATTTAAATAGGAGGGTTGTTTGGGTGTATGTCAAGCTTAATTAACCAATCCATAACTATCCAAATGCTCTTATGTTCCCTTTCACTGCCTCTGCTCCTTCCTATTGATCTTCCTCTCTCCTGCCTTAATGTATGATGCGAAAAGCGTGGGAATATATTGAAGCCCTTGCCCTAACCCTTGCTGCCTGAGGCTTCAATTGAAGTTAAAGCATCAAGGCATCAAGGCATCAAGGCACCACGGCTGCAACCAAGCCCCGCCACCCCGCCGGATCCGTGACAGCAGGAGTTCGCCGAAAATAGGTCTGACTCACTGGGAGAAAAATATCAAATTTGTAAAAAAAATAGCTCAATGTAGTATAGTTAAACTACAGATCCAACTACAAATCCCTAGTATCCGCATTGTTGGTCGAATTCGCCCAGAAAACTCCAGAAAACTCACACCGGCAAACCTGATCTTGGCCCCGCTATCGGCTCCAGACATATTCTCTTTTGCCTTTCGAACATACCCCACCATCCAAAGCAATTGATCGTGCATAAGTCGGAATTTGTGACTTTGTCAAGCGTGCAATCATGGTTTCAATCGTTCTAGGAAGTCAATGGGGAGATGAAGGTAACGAGAACGAGACCCGATAGAGACATTAGACATGCTAACGAATGAACAGGAAAGGGGAAGATCACAGACATGTTGTCGCAGGAGGCGACACTTTGCTGCCGTGCAGCCGGTGGTCACAGTACGTTCAACTCGCTTTACAATCCTTCTACCCCAGATTGTTGAAGTTTTCAAACGGGTCGTCCCCGAAACAAGACAGTGACTGACCAACCGGCCATCTTCAATTGGATACAGATGCCGGCCACACCATTGTTCACGAGAACGTCACCTACGACTTCCATATCCTTCCCTCCGGCCTCGTCTCGCCCAAATGTATCAACCTGATCGGCGCCGGTACCGTCTTTCACGTCCCCAGCTTCTTCAAAGAACTGGCCGCTATCGAAGCCAAGGGCCTGAAGGGCGCCGCCCAGCGCATCTTCGTCTCTGACCGCGCACACGTCTGCTTTGACCTGCACTCCGTCGTGGACGGCCTCGAGGAGAAGGGTCTCGGTGGCCGCAAGGTCGGCACCACCGGCAAGGGTATCGGTCCCTGCTACAGCGACAAGGCCGCACGCCGCGGTGTCCGCGTCGGCGAGATCCTAGACGAGGCCACCTTCGAGCGCAAGCTGCGCACTTTGGACACCTCATACCGCACACGGTTCGGAGATCTGGCATACGATGTCGAGGAAGAGATTGCGCGGTTCAAGGTATGCATGAAATCCGGTCTTTTTCTTTTAAATTCCATCAAGCAAGGAACACGAAACCCCCATGGCGCAACAGCAGAAATGAACAAAACCTAGTCTTGCTCATCCACATCACAACCACATCACAACCACATCACTAACAATCTCTAGGAATACCGCAACCTCCTGAAGCCCCACATCGTCGACCAGCTCGAGTTTTTGCAGGAGCACAAGAACTCCCCCAACACACTGGTCGAAGGTGCTAACGCTCTCATGCTCGACCTTGACCACGGCACCTACCCGTATGTGACCTCGTCATCAACCGGTCTGGGCGGAGCCGTGCAAGCGCTTGCCCTGAACCCCGCCAGCATCAAGTCCGTGATCGGAGTGGTGAAGGCTTACACGACGCGTGTTGGCTCTGGGCCTTTCCCCAGCGAGCAGCTCAACGAAGCCGGTGAGAAGCTGCAGCAGGTTGGACGTGAGTTCGGCGTGACTACTGGCCGTCGTCGTCGCTGTGGCTGGTTGGATCTTGTGCTGTGCCGCTACTCTCACGCTATCAACCACTACACCGCGCTGAACTTGACTAAGCTCGATATCCTCGATGACTTTGATGAGATCAAGGTTGGTGTTGCTTATATCCTGCCGGATGGAAAGCGTACTACTGGTACTTTCCCCGCGGATCCTAATGTTGTCGAGAAGATTCAGGTGGAGTATGTTACTCTGCCTGGATGGAAGTCCAACACTATGGGTGTTCAGCGTTACGAGGATCTGCCCCCTAATGCTCGTGCTTACATTGAGTTCATTGAGCGTGAGATTGGCGGTGTTCCTGTCAAGTGGATCGGTACTGGTCCTGCTAGAGAGCACATGATCGCCCGTGATTAAGTGCATTCTCTTTGTTTCTTTCCTTGTTTGGTGTTTTTTTTTGTACTCACGAGTAACTGTTTTTTTCGTGCATATTGCGATATACTTGGGATGTGAGATGTGATATAAGGTTTCCTTTTTTGTCCCATATTCAACGATTTAGATGTCTCGAAAATGGATCTGGTTAGAGACGGCAGTTACCCAAGTCTTCTGTTTATTATGATGCTGTTTTGGTAGAAAAAGATATCGTGTCAAGATTAAAATTGAATCCTGGATAGAAAAATAGCAGATGACTAGAAGATATTGTACATGAAATCAAAAAGTTAAGGTCAGGTCTTCGTATCCAGAAAGGAATCCCACATAACAACCAAGTAGAGTATAAGACAAAGAGGAGAGAAGTCTAAATTAGAAACACAGAGCACCCAAGGGTGTATAGTACACAAAGTCAGTCCGAAAAAAGAGATGTGAGAACGCCGCCCAATGCCAGAATGGTTGCTTCATCTTTTCACTTTTGGCTGATCTGTTCTCACTGGACAGCAACCTTGCTATCCATGAAAATGCCAGATAAATGATAAATGCCAGCGTAGCTGGCAAGAGTTGATCTCTGATTCAACTCAAACTTAAAACCGGAAAGAGTCGTTGCCGAAGGACTCATCGAAAGCGCGGCGAGGACGAGACGGGCGATCACCACGGTCGCCACGGTCACCGCCACGGGTGAAGCTGCCACGGTCACCACCGCGGGAGAAACCACCGCGGTCACCGCCACGAGAGAAGCCACTGCGCTCGCCACGCTCACCACCACGGGAGAAGCCACTGCGCTCGCCACGCTCACCACCACGGGAGAAACCACTGCGGTCACTGCCGCGAGAGAAACCACCACGGTCGCCACGGTCGCCACCACGAGAGAAGCCACCACGGCTTCCACCGCGGGAGAAGCCACCATCGCGGCGCTGGCGGGTGCCATCACCCATGCTGACACCGTCAATTCGGTTGAGACCCAGTTGCTGCATCAATCTAGGGCTGAGCTCTGGGGGAGTTTGCATATTGTATCCCACGGTGAACATCTGGTTGAGTGCCTGAATGGCCTCTCTCTTGCTGTCGAAGTTTCCAGTGGTGGTACCAAGCTGACCCATGTAGGACTTGACCTTGGTAGCACCGTCACACTGGGCCAGACCCTCA
The DNA here is from genome assembly GCF_028827395.1 of Penicillium hordei. Lineage (NCBI taxonomy): Eukaryota > Fungi > Ascomycota > Eurotiomycetes > Eurotiales > Aspergillaceae > Penicillium > Penicillium hordei. The sequence continues at coordinate 492,919 of NW_026623142.1, forward strand.
GTAACCTGGTTGACGATCTTGCCAACTGATGTGTCATTAGAGAAGGTCTGGGAAAGATCTGCATCGGCGGTTTCCAAAGCGGTGTCCAGGGTCAATGGGAGACGGCCCAGGCGCTTCCTGTAGACATCTTGTTCGGCCCTGTGCATGAACAGCCAGCCTTCACCTTCCTTGCCAGCACGGGCTGTGCGGCCGAGACGGTGAATGTAGGTCTCACGGTCCCGAGGAACACCAATTTGGACGACGTGGGTGACATCCGGGAAATCCATACCACGAGCTGTCACGTCCGAGGAGAACAAGATGCCTTCGCGAGCCTTGCGGAAGTTGTCCGCGCTGCGAGTGCGGAGCGCCTGCGTGAGACGTGAGTTAATCTCGAGCATTCTCATGTTGCCCATAGAAGACTGGCGGAATTGTGAATTGCGAGCCATGTTGTTAAAAGCATCAGCAGAAATCTTGGTCTCAGCAGTGGAGTTGAAATAGGCGATAGCCTTGAAAGGTCGCAGGTCCTCGCCATTGTCCCGACGCGCTTGCCAGTTCTGAGCGAGCTCGAGGAGGGCGGGCAGGCTGTTTTCGAGACCGCGCGTGTAGACAAGCTTCTGGGGCACCCTGTGGTGGGTGGGAACTTCATCCTCACGGACGGTATTGACGTGTTTGAAGTCTGGCTTTAGGGTCTGACGAACCATCTGCATAACTTCTCTAGGAACAGTGGCGGAGAACATGAGCGTCTGGCGGTCCAACTTTGTGGGGTCGGGAAGCAATGACTGGATCTCTTCAACATCAGGAGCGAAACCCTGGTCCAGAAGGCGGTCTGCCTCATCGAGAATCAGAGTGTTCAGCTTGGGGGCAGAGACACCAGTCCAAGGGTCCGAGAGGATGTCCTTGAGACGTCCCGGGGTGCCGATGAGCAGATGGCATCCCTCCTGTTGGATCTTGGCAAGACCGGCACGCTTCTGGGTTCCACCAACAGCGGTCTGGACAATAAGACCAGTGCCAAACGCAACCTTTTTAGCCTCAACTGCGATCTGTTCCGCAAGTTCGCGAGTAGGGGAAATAATAAGAGCACGGATTTCCGAAGGGCCAGTTCTAGCTGAGCGGCGGCCGACCTTGGACACGTCGACACTAGGGTCATTCAAAATGTTCTGAAGGGTGGGTACAAGGAAAGCAAGCGTCTTGCCGGTTCCTGTTTTGGCCTGGGCGAGGCTGAAAAAAGGTTTCGCGGGTTAGCGGACCAATCAATGTCAAGGCATATCTGTCAATAAAACTTACATATCATCACCCTTGACAATCTCGTTGAGAGTAAGAGACTGCACCTCAGTCATAGTCTTGAGGTTCATCCGGTCAGGTTGAATGATGTTCTTAATGATCTTGTTGTGAATGAGATTCTCCGCCGCCAGGTCGGAAAACTCTGTGATCATCGCAGACTTGGAGGGCTCAGTTTCTTCAACGGTCGCCTCAGCAGTAGCCGCAGACAGCCTTGGGAAAGAGGAATGAAGCGATCTGGTTGCAGCAAGAGATGAAAGGGTCGAAGGTGCTTGCCATTTCGGCAGCTGAGTAGCCAACCGCGCTGAGATTGAGCGAGGCGCAGTAGCGCGCAGCGCGTGCGAGACGCCAAATCGGCGAGCTGTTCCAAGCATCATGATATAATGCTAATGGAAAAAAATGGATGGGAGGATGATAATGATGCAAATTGCACTTGGGGCGTTCCCAGGAGATGCGCAAAAATAATTACGGAGTCACATGATTCTTATCGAGAGATAACGTCCGAGATAGGGGAAAATAAACAATTGTGGCAAACACGGCAAACATGGCAAACCTGCCAAGTGAAATCCGAAAAGTTGACTCTCATACTCGAACGAGATTTGAGACTAGGAATCATGGCTTTGTCTGCTCTTAATATGGGTCTCAGACCTTTCGTACTTTAACACTAAGATCTGGTGACCTTCGTTCCAATCAGTCTAACCCATTGATGTGAGTTAGCCATGAATCCACCTGGACCATGCTGGCCGGAAGGTATTCTACTGAGAGTCAAGCAGTTGTTAGTGTCCAAAGCTAAATAAAATCTATGGAACGGCCAGCTATGTGAACTCCAGGGCTTTGTCCTTAACGTTGTAGGACTAATGATCTGAATATCTAGAGTGTGCGAGATGATATCATGGACGTTATATTTGAGCTATTAATACAACCTCTTTGCTATCGTTTCTCTTTTCTAAAGTTTCTAGCCAGTAGGTGAAACCGATTGGATGCAACTCGCCGAAAACTCGTGATAAGCACAATTCCTATACAACAACTTTTCCATATATAACATATGATGACTTCGAGAAAAACCCCTATCATTGGTAAGGATTGCCCAGGTTGTGGGTTGTGGATGATTACCTAGATGTACAGTTCCCCTTGGCTTGCCACATCACATTACAATACATATAAAGAGCTATTATTCTCTCCTTTGCCTAGGTAACGAGGGCTAGATTTGAAAATATTCTCTCTAGAAAAGAGTAGAGCTGATATATACCACACGTCAAGTTGTGAGTCCGGCTATTTTGTGTCTTTCGCTTTTCTTTCTCGTGATTTCCTTCATACTGTCCATTCCGGTCTTTTTTTTCTTTCCCTTGCTCAATTTTCGTAGGCTGGGTTTGAGACATTGTAGTAGATGATAAACTTTGATAATTGATTTGTCCAAATAGTGGGGAAATCTTATCTCCCAAACTTCACATTTATGTGCGAATTGCAGGTGTTCTACGTCGTGAGGAATTCACGATTCGACCCAGGAATACTGCAGAGAAGTATGAGGTCAGAAGAAGGAGGAGTCGGTGAATATTCGGTGGACTGGAACTCGAACATACTCATGCTCTGGCCAATATAAAACGGCTACTGGGTGTCGGGGGTGTGCTAGGCTTCCTGAGACATGTTGTAATAGCAAGAAACTCTTGGTTTGTGCTCGCCGAGGTGGAAAGAGTTGGACCCGCTCTTAAAGGTCATGTCGACTTGGAAGTAGCTGACACTGATAGATGGTTTTGTTGAACACTTGTGAAACAAATGATCCGGATGTTGGTCCCGTTGCTGTGTAAGTGGATAATTTAGATTCTTCCTTGTCTGAGTTAAGAGCATCTTTCAAAATATATAATGCATCTAGAGCTAACTATAAGTTATCCTTAGTAATTACGTACAAGCCCAAGCACTTATATAGCGCTTTAAACCCATAAGAAAGAAAATATACCAAACAAATATATATTATTTTGTCAGACTCCGTGAAAAAGGGAGAGAAAGATGGTGGTTCTCCAGAAAACAGGCAGCTGCTCAGATACATATAGGTATAAGGAGGCTGGACAAGCCAAGAACATCTGTGGGTAAGGAGCAAACATCGCTATATATAGAATACCCAGCATATATTGAAGCCTTCCTACTTGTTCTATTCATGTATGTGTATGATATTGTATGCCCAAAGAGATGCATGGGTAGCATACCCGCTTTGATGAATCATTCAAACAAAGCAAACAGGCCAAATAGGCCAAACACATCAATCTAAGGTTCAGCCCAACCTTGGAAATCTTAAAAACCTTGGAGAAGGTGAACCAATCAAAGCAAATTATCACTGAAGGCCGGCCAAAAATGGGGTTGGTCAGCATTTAGGTAGAATTAGAAATAAAAAAAAATTACTGACAAACGCCATTCTTTTTCAACCTGGCGCTAGAGGGCTGACAACGGACAGTATACATATCTCAGGCCTATTGCTGACCCTGCATATGCGCGTGGATAACAGGTCCAATTTGTCACATATAAGACATCCCGTCCCTTCTCCCAAAACAAAACAACGAACTCACCCTTGTTCACTTCACTGATTCTATGTCATGGCACCTATCGATATAGTTGTCATTGGAGGATCATTTGCAGGCCTTCATATTGCTCACTCTGTGCTTCGTGATGTACCTGATGCAAAGGTTGTGCTGATCAACCCCTCAACCAGCTTCTACTGGAATATTGCCGCCCCACGCATCGTCGCCAAACCCAAGGCCTTCCAACCCGAGCAGTACTTCCTCCCAATCAAGGATGCTTTTGCAGGCTACCGGCCTGACGCGTTCGAGTTCCTTCCTGGAGTTGCAACTGCTATCGATACTGCTGCCAAATCGGTCTCCGTGACCCCAAACGAGGGCGAGCCCAAGACCCTATCATATGATTACCTCGTTATCGCATCGGGCAGTACTACATCTGCAACTACCGGCTCGCTCACCGGCACATCCATTCCATTCAAGCAGTCGAACCACAATGACATGGAGCAGCTGATCGAGTCAGCACAGGAACACATTGCGGGGGCGAAGGAGATCGTGATTGGTGGTGCAGGTCCTATCGGTGTTGAGTTGGCTGGCGAGCTTGCTGAAGCAGTGGAACAAAGTGGCAATGCTGGCAAGGTCTCCATCACGCTTATCTCAGCGACAGATCGCGTGCTCCCGATGCTCAAGCCATCCGCCAGCTCTGCCGCAGGCAAGCTGCTAGAGCAGAAGAAGGTCAAGGTTGTGACCTCCAAGCGAGTCGTTGGCGTCGAGACCCCGGCCGACGATAGTTCCAACTGGACAGTCTCTTTGGAAGGCGGAGACAAGATTTCAGCTGACCTCTATATCCCCACTACCGGTGCGACCCCCAACAACAGTTTCATTCCAGCTCAGTTCCTGGACAAGGACGGCTGGGTGACAGTGAACAAAGAGATGCGTGTTCAGTCGACTGACGGTTCAACTCTGCCTATCTTCGCTGCTGGCGATATCACCAACAACTCAATGCGCCTCAGTTTCAAGGCTGTGGAGCAAGCACGTGTAGCAGCTGCCAACCTCAAAGCCGCCATTGTAGGCGGCACTGCCATCAAGACCTACGACCAGGGCGACAGTATTATGATGCTCGTGCCAGTTGGTGAAGCTGCTGGTACGGGTCAGATTTTCGGATTTGTGCCTTTCAGCTTCATGGTCAAGATGATCAAGGGCAAGCACTACTTTATTGAAAAGGCCGCTGGCGCACTTGCTGGCAAGGCTTAAGTTATTCCCAGACGTGATTAGATGTATTCAATTGCGCGCATTTTCAGGGTTCAGAGCGCTGGTACATATTCGGCAATGCTATATACTCATGTACTTAATGCATAATTTTCCGATCCAAGAGTGCGAATGTCTTCAAAGCAGAACAAGAATGATGGTATATACTTTGTACAGTATAAAGGTATACCGCTTATCCCAAAACGGCCAACCGCTCCGTTGCTTAACAATCATCCCTTTCATCATCGGGGCTATATATTAATCAAGAATTATTTCAACTTGTTGGTATGCCGAGGCTCACGGTTTTCCTGCCCAAAATGGCTGTCCCCGACGGCCTGAGGTGTCTTGAATTCATCCGTTCCCCACTGTTGTAAAAAAAAACTGGTTCCGTTGCCACAGTTATGTGTCCATCGTACAATTGTTGAGTGCACGCTAGGACCAACGGCATGTAAATTTATGCATATCAAAGCCGAAACTGCAGATAGTGGAGCGCATCAACCGGAACATCGCCATCTCGAGATGCTTCTTCCGAGGTCCACCAGATTTATAATTAAAAAATAAAATAAAATAAAATAAATAAAAGAATTGTATTCGATCCTCGGTACAGCCCCACTTTGATGAACAGTTCAATCGTCATATATAAAGAGCTCCCACCTTCGGCAACTTCCTATGCCCATCTTTATCTTTCCTACTATATACATACATAATGTCTGCAAACAAGGCTCTCACATTCAAGAAGATTCCCCAGGGATACCCCGTTGCTGGGGAGCACCTGGCTATCGAGTCCGCCGCCTATGATGCTAGCGTTGCCGCTCCCGACAATGGTGTCGTCCTGCAGTCTCTCTACACCAGCTTCGACCCCTACATGCGTGGCCGCATGCGCCCCGCTGAGACCAAGTCGTACGCCCCCGCCTACGCCCTCGACAAGCCCATTGACAGCCGCACCATCGGCAAGATCGTGCGCTCCAACAACGCCAGTTACAAGGAGGGTGACCTGGTCATTGGTCATGTTTCCATCCAGGAGTATATCGCGCTCGGCGAGCAGGAGCTAGTCCGCATCCAAAAGCTGGAAAACCCCCTCGGCCTGGAGGACATCCGTGTCTTCCTCGGTCCCCTGGGCATGCCCGGTCTGACCGCATACTCGTCTCTGTACGAGATCGGCAAGCCTAAGAAGGGCGAGACCATCTTCGTCTCCGCTGCCAGCGGAGCCGTCGGCCAGCTAGTCGGCCAGCTCGCCAAGCACGAGGGCCTGCGCGTCATTGGATCCGTCGGTTCGGACGAGAAGCTCGAGTACATCACCAAGACGCTCAAGTTCGATGGCGGCTTCAACTACAAGACTGAGAAGCCCGCCGATGCCCTTGCTCGTCTCGCTCCCGAGGGCATTGACATCTACTACGAGAACGTCGGTGGAGAGCACCTCGAGGCTGCCCTCGATGCTTTGAACAACTTCGGCCGTATCGTCGTCTGCGGTCTGATCTCCCAGTACAACGCTGCCCCATACCCCATCAAGAACATCCACAATGTCCTCGTCAAGCGTATTACGATGCGCGGTTTCATCGTTGGTGATAAGGGTATGGGTGATGTTTACGCCAAGGAGCACCAGGAAAATGTACAGAAGTGGATCAAGGATGGCTCATTCAAGGTCCTCATCCATGAGACTGAAGGCATTGACAACGCTGCTGACGGCCTGATTGGCATCTTCCACGGCAAGAACTTGGGCAAAGCTGTCCTTAAGTTCTAAGTGCTTTATGAGACTGATGAAATAACGAGATGCCTGGAGCAATACTTTTTCTTCTGTTAGAACATTCTCGGCATTCAATACCTCGGTTAGGACTTTCCAGTATGTAGGGATAAAATAGATATCCTCAAAATAGTCGAATCAAACAAATGTTGCACATGACATAATATGAACGGACAATAGAATAAACATTAATCTGTAATTAAGAACTTCATATAATATACAACTTGTTGTAGACAGGAAGAAGATAACCGCAGGGCTAAATGTTTCTCACCAGAGTATCGGCCAATTTCGGCTGGGCGGACAATCATCGACCAATCAAATGGCCCGTAAAAGGATGACATACCGAGTCGGACTCCCGAGGTCTCCAACTTCATCCGCTTGTATTCGAACGGCGTTTCTGCTTCTTCACGATCATACTCTCCACTCACAATGGCTTCATTCGCGCGCTCAACTCTGCTGCGACAGACTCTCGCCCCCCGGGCGCCTTTCCTCCAGAAGAATGTCGGCGTTTCGCAGGTCGTCGCTTTCCATGCCTCCGCTAAGAAGCAGATCCTGCCCCCGTTGCCTCGTAAGTAGAGGCCCTGCCATAAGACTTATTGAGATGTTGCCAATGGATAGATCTATTGGATGTTGTTTATGAGCAGTTGCTAACGTGATTTTTGCGATACAGAGACTGTCCAGGGAACCAGTATGTTATTTCCGCGCCTTTCCTATTCCGACCCTCCCCTCGCCTTTCGATAGCATTGAGTATAGAACCGCCTGCAAACTGTGGAGATATACAGTCTCTGTCGCTTTCAGCGCTCAAACAATGCTTCCCATCGAATCGCAATACCGCCCTCGCTGAAGGCTTCGATATTAACCTATCCCGATAGTGAACGACCCTGCTCCCATTCCCGAAACCCACCCCTCCGAGGGCAGCTACCACTGGACTTTTGAGAGGTTTGTGCTCCCTTTCGCGTACTACAATACCGACCCATACAACTCCTTCCGACAGCCCCCGGAATGCGCATAGAAAACCCCGACTGACATCTATCTCAGACTGGTCTGCGTCGGCCTGGTCCCTCTCACTTTCGCTCCCTTCGCGGCTGGCTCCCTCAACCCCGTCATGGACGCCATCCTGTGCTCTTTGATTGTTGCCCACTCGCACATCGGATTCCAGTAAGAAGCCTCCCCGCGCTATCCTGCAATTCCGTCAAATCTACCCCAGATCTGCAATCTGGAAATAGCAATCTAACATCTCTCTACCAGGGCCGCCATTGTCGACTACTTCCCTCCTTCCCGTGTGCCCAAGTTCCGCGCCACCTGCAACTGGCTCCTGCGCGCATTCACCCTCACTACCGCTGTTGGTCTGTACGAGTTCGAGACAAACGATGTTGGTGTGACCGAGGCTCTGCGTCGTATCTGGACGGCATAGAGTGCTGTTACAGTTTTTTTTTTTTTCAGACATGATGTCTTTCTATTTCCTTTTTTTCCTGCTTACCAATTTGGTTCTGGTCTATCCAGGCGTTCCGTTCCGCCTCTGTATATGTCGTTGATTATTTTTCTTTTGTCTCAGCCCGAATTTATTGATCGGTGCCGGATTCCTGCTGCTCGAGGTTGTTTCTGAGCTATAGAAAAAAGGACGGAATATAACCCTTGTACAAGAAGACATCCTAGTGTTTTTTTTTGTTTCTTTCTGTATACTACGTAGAAGATATGCAGCGGGATTCTCTATGCACCAACGGTACATCAAAATATGTGATAAATTGTTAACAGTATTTAAAATGGGCACAGTGTTTCTACTCATGAATCAGATCACTCTCCTACACATGAATCCTAATCCTTTTAATTCTATCCTTCAAAACGGCATGATATAAAAACACAGAAAGACAAGGCTAACGAGAAACAAGGGATCTTAAAACCTCATACAAACATTCCCTTCACTCATCATCCTCACTCTCCTCGCCATCCCCAGGCAACCCGTCATCATCATCCGCACTCTGCATAACAGCCTCAATAATCTTGAGCGTCGCCTTAAGCGGCAACCCAACAACATTGTCATAACTGCCATCAATCTTCTCAACAAGAATAGACCCAAGCCCCTGCAGCCCATATCCACCAGCCTTATCAGCGCCCTCCCGCGTGCGCACGTAAGCCGTAATCAACTCATCCGTAACATCGCCATCAAACCGCACTGACGTCTCCTCAACCGTACTTTCAATGGCATAACCCGGGTCCCGCGCACTAGCCAACGGCGCCATAGCAACAATCGCCGTGTAGACCTTGTGGTTTCGGATATCACGCAGCGAGCGCAGCATGGCCATATGGTGTGCTTCAGAGCGGGGCTTTTCGAGAATTGAGCCTGTGGATGGGTCCACGACGACCGTGTCTGCGGCTAGAATCAGGGCCGGCTCGCCCTTGACCTCGTTGTTGATTTCTTGCTCGTAGACTGTTAGGGCCTTTTTCGTCGCTGTTGCTAGCACGTACTCGAATGGGCTGAGGCTTTTTGGTAGGTCTTCTGCAGCGCTCGAGGGGATGATTTCTATGTTCGGGAGACCTAGGAATGAGATTATGTGCTTGCGACGTGGCGATTGTGAGGCGAGGATTACGCGCTGGTTGCGGAGGTTGTTTAGGGCTGGGAGGTTGAGGGGTGGTGGGCGTGGGAGTGGTGCCCCGCGGTTGGCTTTCGAGACGGGTTTGTCGTAGGCTGGGGGTGGGTCGGATTCGGTGGTGTCGAATTCTTCCATGTGGGATAGAAGAGCTTTTTTGGAGTCTGTCATGTTGGGCGATTTGGTGTCTCTCTGGTGTTTGTCTGGTGTTTTGGGTGTTGCGGGCAGTGATGCGATGCGGGGAACTCTCTCCGTCCGCTTGTCGAGGCAAATGGTATTTGTGTGCAGTTGATTGATCTTGCAAGTATAAGTAGGGATATTCAATTGGCGATCCCGACTGTCCACGAGATTCTGTATGTTACGGGTTTGTATAGAGTGTAGAAGTCTGCGTTTGCTTCACCTTGAAGGCTCGGTTTCTCTGGCAGATATCAGGCGGTAAGCCGAAGCTCCCGGGTGGCTGTTGCAACCCCTAAAACACATGTGTAGTCTATATTGAGATTTCACCTCTGTCACCGCTGCATTGATTAATTATTTCGTCTAACTTTCCGAAGCTGTAAGATATACTTTTCGTATAATCTGGTTGGCTACCTAGAAACTGCATGACTGCAATTATTCTCCGTAACCCTGTCCGCGTGATGCAACCGAAGTACGGCTCCGTCAAATAATCACTTTTTGATTGAGAATAAGAATGACAATGTGCGTGTTCAGCCAGAGCTGAAGATAACTCGATTTCAGGCTGGCAATTGGGAAAGAAAAACGCCCTAGTTGCTTCGCAGCAACAGCCGTGACCATATACATTCTGGTACCTAGGAGCAGAAACAAACCAGAAAAAAAAAAGCTTCAATGTACAATACTCAAAAGTAGGAAAACAAGAAATACACACGCCGTAGCACCGTATTGATAGTCGTTCGATCTACTGAATGCGGTGGAGAATGCGTGGTTGGCATCAAATCATATGCGAAGACCAGATCTGTCAGGCAACGCGGAAGCCCCGCAATTGATCATTTCGAAGACGTTCTTAATACAGGGGTAGAATAGGTAGACAAGAAAAAGAGATTCGTAGTGTGGGTATAAGTCCATGTGGTCCAGGATTTGAGAAAAACCGCTCGGACCTCGGCACATGCCTGCAGCCCCAGAACCCTCGTATCGACCAGCGGAGGGGAACAAGGGCTGCAGGACGCCGATCCAAAACGCAATGAGATACCGAGGGAAATATGATCACGTTGGACGGAAAGAATCGTCCACACGGCCACCTTTGTTCTCGATTTCTGCGATAAGATCGTGGCGTTCTTGCAGTTTCACGTGAATGAAGTCCACGGTCTTCTGCAGAACGATGCTCTCACTCCGGCCCTGGCCCTCCAGGCCAGGTACCAGTTCTGTCAGGCGATCGAAGCCTTCGCGAATGGCCGCGCGTCGCTTTTGCTCCGAGGCAATGTGATTGCTCTTTTTTTCTTGATCGGTAAGGCGAGGTTTGTCCTTTTCCTGAGCAGATCCTTGCTTGGATGTTCCATTCGGCGTCGAGGACGACCGATCATGGTCATCGTCTAGATTCATCGTGGTGCTTGATGACTGGAGGAATTTGAGAGGAAACTGAGGGCGTGGGGTAGATGCGCCAAGGGTATACAGGGTTCGGGACTCGCGTTTTCGATTGGATGGGTTGGATGACTATCGTTATTGATCTGTGTCTCCGTCGAGGCAAGGCATAGATGAGGGAGGCGATTGTAATCGGTAGGTAATGGGAGAATGTTGAAAGGAAGAGAGAGGGAGTAGAGAGACGCGGGAAAAGCGATAGGAAGCGATAAGGCCAAAGGCCAATGCGGAGTAAAACAAACTGGACAAGAACGGGCCTTGGCAACCTCTAAACGTCATAAGAGGGTCCACCGAACACTTATTGGTTTTTCTCTTTCTCATGTTAATTTTGATCTCGCACTCTGGATTCCTAGTCCAATTCAATATCAAAGATTATTACCACCTCGGTTGGGGTTTCTAGCAGACAAAACGAGTGTCTGGTCGCTCATCTCCAATCTATAGCCGTCTATCTAGCTTCAACCTTGCGAACTTACCAACGCCGTGGTAGTTCTTGTGCCACCATGGCCTTCGATCCGCTCCGCGGCTCATGCGCTTGTGGTCGAAATGAATATCAAATCAATATCCCGGATGATGTGACAGACCATGCCGAAGTGTACTTCGACAGCAGCCGAGACAATCGTGGGTAAAGCCAAGCTAAGCTTGTCGATCTCCCGGTTAATATCGAATTTTAGGTCGATTCCACGGCACACCTCTTTCGGCGTGGCTACGAGTGCCTCTCGACTGGTATCAATCCCACACTCAGTCCTTCTTCCCAGATGAATCGCACTCTTCCATTCGCCGCATTCATTCGCCCCGCCATGCACCCCAAACCCAGCGTGTGTTCTGTGGATACTGCGGTACACCCTTGACATTCTGGACAGAGGATCCTATCGAAGAATCAAACTTCATGTCTGTCACGATTGGCAGTCTGCTGGGGGATGACCAGCGCGCATTGGATGATCTACGATTACTGCCTCGGGACTACGACGAGGAAGCTCCCCGTGCTGGTATCTCGACCTCATCTGAACTAACGCCAGCCTCAGAAACCGCTTCATCTTCGGTCATTGTTCCACCATCTAATGATTCTGCGGATATCTCAAGGAGTGTACAGCACGGTAGAACTGGGGGGATCCCTTGGTTTGAAGAGATGGTAGAAGGGAGCCAGTTGGGTCGTATGATGCGTGCTCGACGTGGTATGGGAGTCAGTGATGATCAATCAACTTCAATCCAGTGGGAATTTAGCGAGTGGCATGATGATGGAACCGGTACAGGCGGGTTTCTGCAACAGGATTCGGACTCAGGCGGACACTTTAGGAGAAATAGGAAGCGGGTGAACCAGGCCGATGCTGAGATTGAGTCTCCACCGAAGCGAGCAGGGTAATATCTGCAAGTTCCTATGGATATGATATGAGACTTTGATGTTTAATGTAGTAACAAAGAAATTAATGATAAATCTCTTTTTATTTCATTTTTTTCCCGGTTTAGTATGAAAACCAGAGGACCTCGGGGCGGAGAGTGAAAGAAAGACAATCCGATACCGTGAGGTCCAAATCTGATATAGCCGTTTAAATCAAATGAACATATATTGTGTATATATTTCGCTCTCACTCGCTGCACTATCCTACATGATGACCAGAGCTAGTTGACCTCTGAATTCGACACACTGTTGTGATTATTCAACTTATCATCTTACCTAAGTATATATTGTAGACTAGGCTATTTACTATTCAGGGGATATCTAGTCCCAGTCTCCGAGGATGCCTATCAAAAATAGTCGCATACCTCACCTTCGACCGTGTTCGTGGATCTGTATGTTGTATATACCTTGTTCATGGGATTTTCTATGGGGGGGGGGGGATTTTAATTCGCCCAAAAGCCTGCTCGTGCAGTAGTCAGGAATCATGCTAGGATCTTCGGCATTTTGGTTGGGTGTATTTCATGTAAGTGCTGACATTATATATCACATGCCACCCGCTTATCGCCTCAGATACAAGCCTTTTATTTGCTGCCTATACCAGATGTTATATGGTGTACAACATAGCTTCAAGGCACCTGTGTTATAAGTAAGATCGACAGTGGAAAGTTTTGGGTCGCAAAGCATACCCGAAGCGGCTAAGCGCCGTCCAGACGACACGGGGCTGAGCAACATCTTCTTTACTTCCTTTTGTCCCCTTACCCGTGGACAATGTACAATACTTTGTCAAGTACGGAACATGGTATACTGTGGTAAACCAAGCAAAGGATGTGGCGAGTGCAGGTCCAGAAAGATTCGGTGTGACCAAGCCCAACCGGCCTGTTCGCAATGTACCAGGGCTAAGCGGGACTGTCCCGGATATCGGGATCAACTGGCGTTAATGTTCCGCGACGAAAGCAAATCAGTAGTCCGAAAGGCGGTTGCGGCCTCGACACATAAGAATAAACAAGAGCGATCGCGTCGCACTGCAAACCCAGAAAGGAAACCTGTGCGGTCTGAGCTTGGTCTCGCGGTGGAGCAGGACTTTGACTTCAACTCTGATCCACAGCATGTTTTTCTTATGCGACAGCTCGGGAATTACCCATTGGAAGTCCAGCCGTCATATGAGCTTGATGCCACCAAATATGAAGCAGTCTGTTATTTCCTGCGATCCAATGCCATCCCCAGCAATTTCTGGAGTAGTGAGTTCATCTCCAATTTTTTGTTGCAGAGTGGGGGCCCTGCAAGTCAGAGAGCCATGAAGGCAAGCGTGGTTGCTACTGCCACGGCTATGCTCTCGCGGGTGAGAGGGTTGCCATCGCTTAACAATATAGCCCGCCGGGAGTATGGATCCGCTTTGAGATTGCTTAACGCCGCTCTAGCCGACATAGAGGAGGCGAAAACAAATCAAACCTTAGGCGCTGTCATACTGCTTGCCATATATGAAGTATGGAATTTTGCATTCTTTCCACCTCAGATGGTTGTCGCTGACGCTTTGTTAATAGGTGATTACATCTAGAACCCGGGAGAGTATTGACAGCTGGACCAACCATATCGAGGGGGCAACAGCCCTGCTCGATCTACGGGGCACTGATCAACTTAAGACCAGCGCCGGTCTTCGCTTGTTTTTGTATCTTCGATATCAGATTGTAAGTGTTGTCGACTACTCCTTCGACCTCAAGCTAATCCCTTGAAAAGACCATCAGTTGCCTGCAACGAGACGCACGAGTGCCTGAGTCGCTACTCCAAGGCACGGGAATCGCGATGTTTCTTAGCACAGCAGAAGCTCACGGCAATCGACTAGTCATGATAATTGGGAAACTATCGAACCTTCGCGCAGACATCCACACCAATACGTGCAAAAGTGAGCGGGAGATCATATCAGCAGCGTCGGCCATCGAAGCCGATTTAATTGCCTGGCTGGCAGCTCTTCCCCCCGAATTTAACTACACCACCCATGTAAGCTCCCCCTTCGACCTTGCTATCCAAAAGCAATTCCGAGGCATATCGCCATACGACGATCAATACCACGTGTACACCACCCCCTGGGTCTGCAGTTCGTGGAATCATTACCGCAGCGCCCGAATTATTGTCAGCGAAATCATCCTCTCCCATGTCCGGAAGCTATCCGAAAGTTCCTCTCTAGCCTCATTGTCGGAAGAGCTTCGTGTCCAATGCAGGACACTGCGATCAACGATTCGGCGGTTGGCCGTGGAGATCTGCCGCAGTGTTCCGTTTCACTTCAACGTTCACCTAGTAACTAAGGAGTCTGATATCCCGCCACCTGAAAGCTACATTGGGGGTCTAGTGCTTCTATGGCATCTGTTTGTCGCTGGAGTCGTTGAGAGCCCCCAACATAGGCTGCGCCGCTGGGTGGTCAAGTGTCTGGAAATGATTGGAAAGACGATGGGTGTCGACCTAGCGCTGGCAGTGGCAGATATAGTTTCTGCTGATCCTGGAGTTTTACATCATGTCACTGAGGAAGAAGACACTGATGGAAGTGTCCAGTGCACCTGATCTGACGAAGCGACATGCAGTTCAATCGGCCTAAAAGGGAGGTACTTGCCTCGGGGGTATATAGCGGCTGATATAGTTGTTTCTTTCATTCTTTTCTTTCTCTGTTACTTATTGGGCTGAGCCAACAGCGTCGATACGTGTCTAATGATTTGTATGTTTTGTATTATAGCCTGGGGTTTGGGATTAGGGCGCGTTGTGTGTTGATTATCATTATGACTCACGAACTGTCTAACAAACATTAAATTAAAAGATTACAGCCTCATCATAGTCCATCATAGCTTCCAATAAAATTCCAGAAAAAACACTTAGAATGGGTCAGTTTACCCTGCGAAGTAGACTACGCTGCGCCCTGTGCAACAGGATTGCCCTCTGCGGGGCTGTGTTCGCTCCGCCACTAGCAACAAAGGACCATCTGTCTGTGCGCTTCCCAACTCTCAGAAACTGCGTTTATATGATTGGTTAGATTCAAAACTAACATTGGCGCCCGATGACCCTGCGTTACCTAGTTGTTGCTCGGGTCTCCAAGGCGGGGGCTTATACACGAATGAGCAACATGGCTCCTCAATACCCCTATCAGTTCTAATAGGGCTGCAGCCAACGAAATATGCCTTATGATTTATGACGGCATTTTGTGCCTTACGCATACTTTGGGGGCTTACTGTTAGATTGAAACTCGTATCTTGACCATGTGTTTGGGGTAAATCCTTGTTTGTCAGAAGTATGCCTTGGTCCATGCCTCTCTGCCCTATGCTATGCATTCTTTGTATAGTGGGGTTCAAAGCCGAGCCCCTGATAGATGCCAGACATGTAGATATAAAGAAGTGTTTCCTGGGTCAAATCCTTTGTCTGGAACATACATTTAAGAATATCAGAGCAGCCTCCTAGAAGTCTATTTGGCACAGATTCCTCTCCAGCACTTCAGTTAAAACATATACAATCTTCAGCCATGGGCTCTCCTGAAAAGACATCACTATGGCACTCCTTCTCATCCAGCCATCGGAAAGAGCGCAAAGAGCGCAAAGCAGGGGCAACCACCGCATCAAGAACCATAGTGACTACACCAACGCATTTTCCATCATGGTCCCGAGGCCGCACCAATAGCTCCAATACATCAAATGTCACAGAGAAGCAACCATCAGACCTTCCACCACCGTACATGGAAGCAGCGGCCCCAACAATTAGAATCAGCGCCCCGGAAGCGCCAGAATCCGATTCCCAGTACGCCTTCCTCGGCGAATTCCACACTATTTTCCTGGTAGATGACAGCTCAAGCATGCGAGGCGAACTTTGGGAAGAAGCCAAAGATGCCATCGCCGCGATCGCGCCAGTCTGCACAAAATATGACAGCGAGGGTATCGACATCTACTTCATCAATCACCGACCAAAGTCGAACATCAACTCCAACTCCAACTACACCCGCAGCTACAACCATAGCCGACGTCCAAAACTCGATGCCGGCGGATACCACAACATCAGAACCGCGCAACGAGTAAGCGAGATCTTCTCCTCCGTCAGACCCTCTGGCGGAACAGGAGTCGGCAGTCGACTGTTTGATATCCTGGATCCATACACCAAGTTGGTGGAAGCAAAGGAGACAGAGAGGCGAGCGCAAAATGAAGCATCTAGCCCGGGCTTTTTGGTTAAGTCGGTAGAGCCGGCGGAGCCGGTTAAGCCGGTTAAACCAATTAATATCATCACGATTACGGATGGAGTGTTTACGGATGACGCGGAGAGCATTATTATCAAGACCGCTCAGATGCTGGATGGGCCTTCTTGTCGCGCTATTCCATGGCAGGTTGGAATTCAGTTTTTCCAGATTGGGAATGATGAGATGGCTCGGCAGTACTTGGAGGAATTGGATGAAGACCTTGGGTGTCGGTGTAATAATTTACACATGAGGGATATTGTTGATACTGTTTCTTGGAGAAATCGGACTGGGAAGCGGTTGGAGGGGGATGGGATCTTGAAGACTGTGCTTGGGGCTGTTCATAAGAGGTTGGATAGGAAGAAAGTTGGATAGATAGCTACGTCCACGGGAGTTTACGCGTTTTAGGTTTAGGGGTTTGAGATACTTAGATTTCTTAGGATTACCGTCATATTTGATACATTATTTCCCTTCCAATCGCATATTTTGACCTACGAACGAAAATGACATATCGTTTGGAAGATTAATCTCAGGAACCGCCGTGGAGAATCCTCGGACATATCTTGTGGGCTCAGAGTTAGCCCAGTTCGGTTTAATCTCCACGACCAATAAGAAGATCTGACGCTTTAATTCGCTATAGTTAAAGCTCGGGCCCTTGCAGCTTCCTGCAAACTGGTATGTTTTTGTTTTCGAGAATAATAGTCCGTACAGAGAGTATATACTCCATGATCAACTCATATATTAGCCAGATCTCTTGATACATAACATAAATGGAAAGCCGATGAAATGAATCCAATGAATATAACTAATCTAACTAATCTAACCAATCCAATTGTGCGTACCTTGCATGGAGATCGACGAACCACAATGACGGAGCATCGGAGGATCGCAAGCCACACCGTGTTCTGCCCTGAGAATCGGACATCACATTCTTTTCTTTCTCTTCCTCTCTTCTTATAACAATATATTTCTCATTCACGGGGTAGATCAGCACGGATTATTGAACACTCCTAGCTCCACTAATCATCACCGCCAATTTTGTGATCGTCAAGTCGTCCCCGCGCCGATCTCCTAAAAAAACCCTCTAATTCGCCTCTCATCCCCCTTCTCTCTTGATTTCCTTCTCTTGCAGCCTTCAGGGCTTCAACCTACCGTTTCTACAGTTTCACCCTCGATTTCTATCCCCCCTGTTTCAACATCACAACCTGCAGCGCTAAGAGACCTTTTAGCGCCGGACTCCCCAACGCAGGGACATTACCAACCCGAGTGGTCGGCGCTTTCTTCCGCTCCCTCATTGGCCAGCCTTGTCGCCTTGCACTGCATCAGGGAAATTGCACCATCATCGCGGTTCCTGAAGCATCAGCCTACAACTTATTTGTTTATTTGGTTTGGGCCCTGTGTGTCCAGGCCATGGCATTGTGATTATCTGCATTGCCCCGAACACACCTGAAACGAACCGTTTATTCTTAGACCTGTCACTCGATTCTGAAACAGGTACTCCGTACAGCGTGCTTCCAACCCCCGGCTGTAATTATAGAACCGCCTTTGTGGAGTTGGCTTTGTGTCTGTGAGCTCTTGTGGGTTTTGTTATATAAGCTCGGGCTTTTGGCTCAAGTCCCTTTTCTTGGCCTCTATAGACTGTCCTTTTGTTGCCTTGCATTCGGGTGTATTTTACTGGCATTCTGTCTTTTGGCATTTTCTTTCGTTGCTATTTTGCATTGTTGGGCATTTTCCTTCTCCGATTTCTTCTTTTTATCTGTGCTATTACCTGCTTTGCTCAGCGATCTCTCTTTTCCTGTTATTTTTCTTGCAGTCTTACCTTGCGATGATCTCGACTACCCTCATGACTTTCCTACTGTGAGTGCCACCACCCAATTGATATCTCCATGCGCTGACCACGGTTCAGGATTACCAAACCGGAGGTCCGGTCGGTCAAGCTGCTCGGATCATGGGATAATTTCTCCAAGCAATATGCGATGGAAAGAGATACGCGTGTCGGACCAGGACACTGGAGAGGATGCCATACCTTTACCGATATCATAGGCGATGGACCAGACAAGACCCAATGGCGAACAGGAGGTCTGAAGATGGGTGGTACTTACTGGTATTATGTGAGGCTGATATTCACGCGTATGAGATAAAAGAGCTAACCAGGAACACAGTATTTGCTCGATAATGATATAGAGTACTACAACGAGGCAGAGCCAATGACCACAATGTGCCCGCTTCTTCCAGGGCAGCCCATGAATGTGCTGAACGTTCCTATCATTTTACCCGACAGTCGCGCACATGGACGCTCGGCGAGTGGCTGCTCCCAAAGATCTGAATATCTTCGGACTATGAACCCCGAAGACAAGTTTATGAACCCGCGGAAGCCGCCGCCACAGCCCCAGCTTGTGCATCTCCAGACATCTGCACCGGTCCGTCGTGAACCGAGCCCTGCAGAGCCGTCGAGCAGATCTCCGATGGCCGGAATTCACCGAAGTGCATCTCAGCCGCACAGTGCCACCCGTAAGAGCCACAAGAAAGATTCACGTTCTATGTCTCCCCCGAGAGCCCGAGCTCTTTTGGCTGCTTTGAGGCAGCCCGCTGAGGCGGATAGAAAGTTCGAGCCAGTGCAACCAATGAATGCTTCTAAGATGGAACCGCAGCAGAAAGAGCCTATTGAGAATCGCCGCGATATCCCTGGAGTCAAGGTCAACGCCGGAATCGCAATTCCATCCACAAGCTCTCCTGGCAAACTTAGTCCGTCCACCATTCAAAGTCGTCGCGCAATGAAAGCAACCGCTGGAGAAACAGCAGCGGGCCGTCTTCTCACAGTGCAGACGCGTCCGGAGCCCCGTAAACCAAGCTTTTCTCGTAGCGCGGCAAACGGAATTACCGCGCCATTTGACGAAAACCGTGCGATCAGGGAAGCCCTGAAAGATATCGCTAACTCTGGTGACTTGCCCACGCCAACTGCTGCATTTACCAAAGAAAAGAGGCTCCCTACACTTCCAAACACGCCATCTTCAGTCATGGATGAAGCAGTTCGCGCCATTGACGAAAGAGACAAGGCGATGGATGACGAGATTCCGCGCAGTTACTTCTCCAGCATGACAACAACAACAGTCGACTCCACCCACTCCCAGTTCACGCCTGAATACAGTCGGTTCTCTGAATGGAGCACCGATACCGAAACCGACTACAACCCGCATCAATCGATGGTATCAGCCTCCGCATCCAACCACCACCAGGACGAGTCTTCGACCGAAAGGTGGACAACTCCAGATCTCTCACAGTCTGGCGATGGCGCAACCAATACCGACCCAAACACCCCGCACCTCACCGTTTACTCCAAACCTTCATCTCCGAACTCGGCATCCGGAGAACTCCCTCCTTGGAGCGTTGACCTCCCCCAACTCACCCTCTCCCTGTCCACACCTGGCCTAGACTGTTCTGGGCTGGGAATCGAGAACATGGAGGAAGTGGAAAGCAACCCCAAGCGCCACGCTGCCCTATTTAGCGCTCTTGAATCCATGGAGGCCCTTGCGATGTCGCGCAGCCCCAATGGCTCCCCGATCATCCTCCCCCAAGTCTCCAGAGGCTCGGACACGGACCAAAATATCTCTACCGCAGAGCGGAAAGTGAGCGAAGCTTCCCTTGAGCGCATTCGCTCCCGTCGCAGCAATACCTCGTTCCAGGGGAATGCTACCATGCAGGAGTTGATGGATGAGCTGAGTTATCTGAAGAATCTGATCCAAGCTGACATGGATGGGACTCCATTTTGATGATACAATCCCTTTTAGAGACTTCTGTCTCGTATTTTTATTCTCATATTTCTGGCGCTGGTCGCCGGCATTGGAGTTCTTGTATTCCACAAATGTATCATTTAGCTCTTAATAGAGATGAAATCATAACCAAGCAAATACGACAAAAAGAAAAACCTGTTCTCGATGTATAATCTAATCTACAAAGTAGATAGTAGAAGCAAATCGATGTAAACTCCAGAGTGACGTTGGTGAATCCCATACCAACATGTCGAACGAAACACCAAAACACACGCGCCAAGAATCCCTCTGTATCCACCACCCGCGATCAACAGCTTCGGCCAAAAAAGAACAGCACCACACCTCGGTTCTTGAACCTCTGATGTTCCCAAAATAAGAATGGGCTGAATGTGTTATTTTTGTCTTGAGCAAGAAACACCCATAATGGCAGTCGATGGCCCCCAGCTGACCCCCGTCGGGGAGAAGTCCCTACCAGCAAAATGCAAGGCGCAGGCCGTGGCGTACTGTCCCACGATGGACCTGATAGCGTTGGCGACCGAGGACGAGGAACTACGCGTATTCCGACTTAATGGGCAGCGAGTGTTCGGGGGCTCCTTTGGTGGAGATCCGTACCTGGGCGAGGATGAAGAAGATGGCGAGATTAGAGGAATGGCGTGGAAGGGGAATGGTGCGTTTGAATTTCCTTGTCGCTGGTCTTTGCGATATCTTTCTTTTTCTCTATGATCAGATATTCCTGGCTTTGATTGTTGATTCCACGCGCGATTGTTTACTAATGCTACTCCAGGTCGCCTCCTCGCTGTCGCGTGTGGAGATGGCTCGCTCCGCGTCATTAGTTCCTATACCGGGAAGACGGTGCACCACTACCAGACCTATCAGCAGAATGAGGAACTGTCCAATCCCACTGCGAACCCAGCACCCAAGGCGACGTGCGTCGGGTGGGGTGCCAATTTCACCGATAGCAAAGCCGCACAGCGGCATTTGCATGAATCCGCGGGCCAGGTTTCTGTCGACGACCTTTTAGCCCCGGGAGTGTATCCCTCCAAGGCAACTACCACACTTAAAGCAGATTTACCCAGGGAACTTGCCTTGCTGGACATTGAGAGCTCACTACCAAAGCTGAGCACCCTGCCTGCAACAGGAGGCGAGGACGACGTCTTTAGCTCGCGGGCGTCTCTCGACGCCATCTTCCATTCTTCCAAGGATACCAATGATTCGGTTGATGTGCTATCCGTCGGTTTTAATGATGGCACTGTCCACCTGCGCATTTTTGATTGCTTCGAGATTGGCTCTTTCTCCGTGGGAAGCTCTCCCGGCATCTCTGACTCATGCCGTATCTTGCGACACGCTTCGCACCCCTTGAGCTCTACGCATGCTCTGCTGGCCTCGCCGGCTAACGGTGATACCCGTGGTCCGCTTGAGCTTGTCACGATGGATCTTCGATTTATTACGAAGTCTGGGAGATATCTGTCTCTTCTAGCGTCGAAGACTACACAGCTTCAGAATTTGCTGCGCTATATTGGTCAGGTGCAGCGGCAGATTGAGCTTGAATGGAAGAATGCTCAGGAGCTCCCTGCGCGGTTCTTGCGCAGTGTGAATGAGGACTTGCAGGAAAAATGCCAGTGTGATTTTATCACTGCTATCTATCACCTGGTTGTAACTGGTCATTGCTTTGAGCCGATGAAAGAATTCCTCACGGATATTGTTGGAGAAAGAGTAAGTGAGCCTTGCTATTTGGGAGACGGTAGGCTAATGAACGATATAGGGCCACAAGCGATGGGATAAGGCTGTCTCGGGCGGCTACGAGAATATCCGGCGACTGACACACGAATGTCTCCTCCCAGCCCTGGAACGCAGTCAGGTACTTCTCAGTCGGTTGGTTGGATTGTCTAAGTTTCACAAGCTAAGCGATGTCCTTGGGCTGGACACGACCAAGCTCAATGCTATCGTGGAGACACTTGATTGTCTCCATCTTCTTGCGCACCGTGTTCTCACGCATGCCAACGAGGAACTGGGCCAGTTTGCTGCTTTCTCTAGATGGCTTCGTCACGAAATCCACGTTCTTAACAGCGAGCCCTTGTCGCAGACACTCGAAGAGCTGCAGGAGAAGCGAGACTTGTTCGATGTCCCTCCTACTGTGAAGTATATTAAAGGCGCGTTGACCAAAAGTGCGCTGCGGAACTTCATCCGCCAACTTCCTATGATCGGAGTTGTTCAACCCCCTGCCCCTCCCACTGATAAATGGCTTCCAGGTGACCACGACCGCTCGTTCTTCGATACTTTCAAGTCACTTCTTCAGCAGCAACGCGAGTCCCGGGACAAGGGCGGTGATGGTACATCTGTCGAAACGCCTAAGCTCAATGACTTGACAAGGCGTTTAGGCATCCAATTTGAGAAGGTCTTTGGAGAGATTGCCTTAACTCAACGCAGAGGAATTCTCCATCGCTCGCCTTTGACGCTTAACTCTGATTGTGATCAAGGGGTTATCGATCTAGCCTTCTGCTACGAGGTGAGTTTGAGACTATTGGCTTTTGTCTTGTTCCAATTGCTAACTTGCCCCACAGGATGCCATGGAAGGCCAGCCTTGCTCAGTATACGCCGCTACCCGATCCGTCACATCAAAACATCAAGGTTAGTTGTACAATCGCTCTTCAGATTACAGCTTCTTATACCCTCTCAACTAGTCTACATATACCGTGTCGTCCTCAACTCAGTTGGCGGCGTCAGCTCAACAAGTAGTACATCTCTCGCAACCCTCGACCTCCAAAACGGCGAAGTTCGCCAACTCCAATTCGTCCAAGACGACACACTCATGGTTCTCTGGCGCGACAGCAGTAAGTCACTCACATATTGACTTATAATAATCCTATTCTAGGCTATACATGCATATTCTAACAATCTATTCGAACAGAAGGATCCTCCCATCTCCTCAACTTCCCCTTCCAGCCGGCCTCAACACAATCCCCAAACGAGATAACCGACCCATCACCTCTGGTCCTTGACTATATTGAGTGTGACAGCACGGCATCCACCCCCAAGCCTACTATATCAGCCACGACCATAGATCTCTCGCCTGAATCCCCTCACGCGGGTGTCCTTATACATATCTTTGATCTACATGGCCCTAAAGCACGGCCTGTGCATGTCGATGTTAATGGACGGAAGGGACGGCGTGCTACCTGTGTTCTGTATGGGGATGCTATGCGATATGAGGTTTTGGACTTGGATGCTGCGATGGGTGAGGAAGAGGAAGAAGATGAGGATTATCAAGAGGGGGATGAGGAGGAAGATGATGAAGATGATGACGATGATGATGCAGTCTTCGACAGTGATGAAGAGAATAATGAGAACTAGGATCACATTATTATGTGGGAGGCTGTATCTTTCACAGGATATGGTAGATCAACACTGCACCACTATTATGTTGATCTGATTTCTTCGTAGATCAACCTCGGATTAAGGAACTTTTCCCTAGCCGGCGGGCAGTCTTGGCAGAAGGAGGCTATTCCCTTCTGATTCGCTCCCCTTGTACAAGGCAATCAATAAATACCTGTCAAGACATTTACGTTAGCCTATGTATAACAAGACAAGTAAGCGAGTTCAATCGCTACGGGCTTGATAGCTTTTCTCATTCTCGCAAGCGAACAAGTCCACATGTGGCCCCTAAGCTGTTATCAATTTCCAGGAATTCTTATATTCATTCGGACCGATATCCAAAGCCCAAAATAACTGCTACTGCTACACCCAAAGGACAAATGGTTTGAATTCTATAGCCGGAAGAATTCTAATATCTCTGCAGAATTCGATATCCACTTCTCCTGGCAGTCATCATCTAAAGAAACCAGCTTTTCGTCCCTCCCAACAGCCATCCATTCATCTGCGCCAACAGCATTCCACAAAGGAACATTGCCTGGCAGGGGGAACTGAAGTTCATCTGGGGTTAGCAAAGACCATACTGCATTAATATCCCCATGGCTTCCGTCTCGTATACTAGAGCTGCTTGCCTTCCCACAAACCTTGTACAAGGCTATATTAAATTGTTTGATTTCCTCAACACAAACCCAGACGAACGAAGCCAAGTCAGCTTCTTCATACTTGGCAATAATGTTCGGATAATAGAACATGCCTAGGATTCGACAACTTCGGACAAGAGCTTCGAGTAATCCCAAATCAGCTGGGGGAAGAGAGACTTTTAAGTCAAAATCGACAGCAGTCCGGCTGCTGACAAGAAAAGAGAAGATGATATGTAATAGGATAGCCTGGTACATTGCGATTGGCCAGACACAGGCACTAGAAGCTCCAGGTGCTTCTGAGGCATCCCATTTTTCCTACCAATCGGATCTTAGTAAAGCCGGAATATATTGTGTAGGAAATATGATTAGTGGCACGAACCCTTTGACCCCGAAGAGCCGAGTCTAGTATCCCGTGGAGTTTCACTGCTGATGACTGCGCAGATGGTTCCCTAGTAGCCCACATGCCTATAACGATCATTGATTGAACCAGGAAGGGTGTTTCACGGCGTATGTCGAACGATCCTTTGTGAATGAATGGCCAAAACGGGTGGAAAGTCTCAAAATAAAGACGGATGTAGTGCCCCGCCTTCTCTGTATTCTTTAATTGTGGTTGGTCATTCTTCACACTCGATACACGATGCGTTTCGGATTCGGGAGATTGATTCTCTACTGCGCCAGCAGGGTCGTTGAAAGAGCACTCAATCTTGCGACGTACACACTCATCACAGGGCACACCTCCTTCGCACCGCAACTTGCATGCATGACAGCTCTTACAAGCTCGCTGCGCACGCATGAGAGGTTCAATTATTCCATGACGCTGACGGACATGGCGTCGAAGTGTGTCGCTGAGTTCAAGATGAGTTAGAGTGGGTGTTTGCAGAATGAGTCTATGAAGAAGATATGTAGATACCTTCGTCCAAATTGTCTACCACAATTGGAACATAGAAAAGCCTGCTGCTGACAGTGTTTTCCTTCGTGGCGATGCAGGTGCTCCTTGCGCCGGTAGCTGGCGTTGCAGCCAGGAAAACAACACTTGAAGGCATGGGAATTGTAGTTAATTGGATATTGCGAGAGATCTAATTCATTCCCAAGGCTTGCCATCAGGTCAAAAACTGGATATGGTGAGTGCGATGTCGATGAAAATGACTTTTGCGGTCACGGAAACGTGCGTTGATATAATTTCAACCGGCGGACGCTATTGGCTGATTAGGTCCACTACAGGGTACCGCAATTTATAGCGACATAAGTACAAGTAGTTACATATACGAGTCTCTAGCGTAATACTCTAAATATCGCACGCTAAATATGGAGAAGTCTTTTTATAGGAATTACCTGAGCTGTTTGTGGCTATGGATAATACCCCACTGTACAGCGGCCCTGGGTATTGCTTCCATTTCATAGCTAAGGATTGGTGTGCCGGGCGCTCCCCGGGGGTGAGCTCTACCTATAAAGTTACTAATGTATTTCACAAGCGATCTGCCACCACAAGCGAGCCGTCACCCCTACTCTACATATTAAATTTAAATACATATCTACAGAAAAACCTCTAACAGCGGATCATGCTTTTGTTCACTAAGCACATGGTTTCTTTCTTCCCTGGCCTCTAGAGTTGCCTGGATACTAGATATTGCACGTGATCTGATGACAAGCGGGCTGGTTGGCTCTCGGTGTCCCATCGATGGGTGCAGGTCTCCACATGTGATTAGTGACGAGTATGTCCGTAACATATAGTACCGGGTAAAATACCCTGTTCCCACCATGTACTCGACTCAGTATTTGACAATATGTTTATATTGAGATATCGCTTCTTGATTCGAGTTAATTGTACTAACTCCTTAGTGGCCCAGTTACATAAGCAACCTGGGTGGAAAAAAACAATATGCAGCAGGCGTTGCAGACGTTGGCTCAAGAATTCAAACTGGACAGTATGGGTCGCCGGAAGGCAATGATGATCGGCTCTTTGGACCGAGGAATATGCATGATGATGGTAGCAGCATTGCTTTCCCAAGTCAACCAACCAAACGGGAAGACATATGCCGAAGCGTCCGTCACGTTATTTTTCCTGTACATGCTCATCCATGGCATGTCCAAACTCGATACCATGGGTATACATACCTGAGGTCCTACCTCTGGAAGCCCGAACTAAGGGAACAGCGATCGGCGTCAGCTCCAACTGGCTTTGCCTACACGGTCTTGGTGTGTCCCAGCGGTTCCTAAATTTGCAAAATTACGTATTTTCCGTAGTACGTTGCTATACAAAAGATACTCAAACGTAACATAAATATGAAATCAATCTTCTCGGGCGTGAAAAAGGTTTAGGGATAGAACAAGACATGCATATGTTGTAAATGATGTCCCAATTATATGCTAGTAACTATAGGAAGAAATCCCAAGTGTGTAATTTGAGAGTACATACTGAACCTTTAAGCAATATTTTTTGTATAGATTTAGAATTAACCTTAGTAGATCGGTAGAAGTAAACTCATATTAAGCTTAGCCATTTTATTTTCCAATTAAGACTTGCGTGCAGGTTGTTGTTAAGTATCTTTTGTATAGAGTTGCCATACAAAAGATACCTAATCTGCAAATCTGAGATCCGCTGCGATCCGCTGGGGCATACCAACGGTACGTTTTGGTGGGCTTGGGTACGACTATATCCGAGATAAGTTGAACAGGGTTGAGTCTTCTTCAGGCAGAACAATTGATATATTAAACTGTGGATCTAGGCATCTCCACAAAACAACATCCGTAGATGCACCGATGAAGAATATACCTAGGTAAGACGGGCTGGATAATCCGGACCCGAATACGAAGAATAAAGTTCCGAGACCGAGATGGACTGTCCAATCAGAGACTGATGTTGTGCTCTTCGTCGAATTTCGGGTTTGATCTTCAGGTACCCTTAAGGATGGCTTTATTGTCCAAAATGGGTTTAAGATTGAGCTGTACACAAAAATATACAAGCCAGGAGGAGAATTTAACTGGTAGCCTTGAGTCCCTAGATTCACACCAAGCCACAATCTGGATCCATGCCCGATCCATAAGCTTCTAGAAACAGGGATAACTACATCTCGGATTCCAACCCGAGTACGTGAACTATCAAAATGAAATTTTAGAGCTTAGCATCAGATCCTACAGACATTTCAAGATTGATGTATAGATATAAAAGCGTTTGTCAATCTCTACATGGACCCTATTACTCACAGTCAGCATAGCTTTCAGTTACCATTCTCACGATTCAACTACATCTTCTCCTATACTCAATTCAATCTACCAAAGCTATGGCCAATGACTCTACATACATTTTCTACCACTACAACCCGTCGGCAGTTGCGGCGATCTTTTTCGTTGTCCTCTTCGGATTAACCACCTCGGTGCACATTTTCCAAATGATCCGGAATCGATCATGGTTCTTCATTCCTTTCATTATCGGAGGAATCTGTACGCGTATACCAACCTCATTTATAAACGATCATATAAGGCTAACTCTACTTATAGTCGAAACTATCGGCTATATCGGTCGCTATCTTAGCTCACAAGAGACCCCCAATTGGACAACAATTCCATATGTCATACAATCAGTCCTGCTTCTCCTCGCACCAGCATTCTTCGCCGCCTCTATCTATATGATCCTAGGCCGCTCAATCATCTCTACCAGCCATGATTCGCTCTCTATCATTCGAGTCAAATGGCTGACCAAAATCTTTGTCTGCGGAGACGTTATCTCATTCCTCGCTCAGAGCGCTGGCGGTGGTTTCCTCTCTTCCGCAAAGACCCAATCTAAGATTACCACCGGACAAAACATTATTATTGTCGGTCTTTTTATCCAAATCGCCTTCTTTGGATTCTTCGTTGTTACTGCAGGCGTGTTCCATTACCGGCTTAGGAAGTGCTGGGATTGCATTTCTATGTCTACTATTACGGTGCCGTGGGTGAAGTGCCTATTTATCCTATATATAGCTAGTCTATTTATTATGATTCGGTCTATCTTCCGTGCCGTTGAGTATATTACTGGTACGGATGGTCCGCTCATGTCGACGGAAGTATACCTTTACGTGTTTGAAGCTACTCTGATGTTCTTGACTATGATCACCTTCAACATCTTTCCTCCAAAGACATTGTTGACTCCCCGGTTGGCTATGTGTGACACTGAGTCTCGGGCCAGTGGCACAGAACTAGTCAATATCAGAAATAATGCCTAAGGAATGGATACCAGACAGGCAACAATTTTGAAGTGTGAAGAGGATATGGGATATTTTTAGGTGAAAGTGTTTTTGTGGGGCGGACACTAGCGTTTTAGCGTGAGACATGGACTTGGGGGTTCTTTGTCGAACACCCAGTCCGAATACATGATACATGATACATGATACATGATACATGATACATGATACATGGCAGAAACCAGACATTATACCATGAGAATCATGTGACTTCGAGTACTAGGCATCCATGGATACCATATATTACGTTTAGTCATCATTAAAGCACATATTGTTGAAATAGCAAGTTTTGTCTAGTTAGAGTTCACAACACCAGTCATCCATACCATTATCTTTATACCTGGGCATTGTTCGTACACCAACTTTCTGTCATTCTTGGCTAAAGATCCTTTTCTCAAAATATTTACATATATATTGGGATCTAAACACTACATCTTCTCTACCTCTCTCTGCTGTTAGACCTATATCTACTTCGATCTTTGTTCCAGTCCCGTCCATGGGGTATAACATGGGGCCCCGACGGTCGCACACAAAGTCTAGAAACGGCTGCCGGTCGTGCAAAACTCGCAAAATAAAAGTGAGTGGTTCAAAGAAATAATCTGTCTTGGTTGTTTTAACCAATTCAAAAGTGTGATGAAACCAGGCCGCATTGCAACAACTGCCTCAGACATGGAGTCCAATGTTTCTTCGGCGAGGGCGTCCCAGCCCCTAGGCCATCGGTATCACCTGCAACCCTCGGCACTTCCGGCGCCCCAAGTCCCGCTTCCTCAGGGGAGAACACCTCAATGGGCATGACCGAGATGGCTCTACTCCATCACTTCTCTACATCAACCTGCTATACATTTTCACGCAATCCAGTTTTACAAACTGTATGGCAAATCCGGATTCCGCAAGTCAGCTTCTCATCGCCATTCGTATTCCGCGCCATTATCGCACTTTCTGCGCTGCATCTGGCTCATATAAAGCCCGAATTCCACGACTATTATATCTCCCAAGCAGAGCTCTATCATAACACCGCCTTACAGATGGTGTCCGCTATCCTCCCAGATATCGATAAAGAAAACTGCCAAAACATTTACGTCTTCTCTATTCTGACTTGCATTATCTCCTTTGCCAAACTACACACCAGACACGGTTTTTGGGCAAATAGTGATCGAGACATCGAGTGGTTGACCCTATTTCGTGGCACAGTACATATCTTGGCATCAGCAGACGACTCCCTTAGAACGGGACCGCTAGCACCAATGTTTCAGATGGGCGATCGAAGGAAACTAGCTCGGGATACACGGTCTACCATTACCACGCCGCCATTTCTTCTCGTCTTGAAAAAGCTCTTACAGGATACGGTTCAGGATCCTAATGAACTACAGTGTTATCACGGCGCAATTGATGATTTGGCACTCTCGTTTGCCACACTCGATATTGGATCCCATGATTGCGAGACTGCTGATATATTTATCTGGCTGTGGACGGTTTCGGATCAGTACTATGGATACTTCCAGCAGCGCAAGCCTGAGGCAATGGTAATTTTTGCCTATTTCTGCGTTGTCACAAAAGAGATGGAATGGGCTTGGTGGATGCAGGGGGTCAGTGCTCATACCATTAGTCGTATATATTATCTTTTGGATGAGGAGCGTCGTTGCTGGTTGCAGTGGCCTATGCAACAGGTGGGATGGGGTCCGTAAGTTAGTGAAGTAGTAGTATATTCAATATACCATACCATACTACTCCACCTAATCCTTCATCGCTGCTAGTTGCCCATGCTCCAAGTATACCGCAAGGCCTTTTTATACACATCACCAAGTTTTCTTTGATGCAGCTAGTGGTGAAATTGACCTTTACCCATGTTGAGTCAAGTCTGCAACAAAGCTTGTGTCAGGCTTTTAATGAGAGGAACTTGCTTCCTTCTGCCTTCAAATAGACACAGTGCCAAGTCAGTTCGTCTATAAGTTTGCGGACTATTGCTACTCCGAGAATCTCATCCAGAAGCAGATATTTGTCCTATCTGAGAAGTTGCAACCACTGGCTCCACTACCTCTTTGAGCGAAAAAGTCAAAGAGTCCGTGTTTCTCTAATTCTTGACAAAAATGCCTTTGCAGAAGCGCCACATCCTGTTCGTTTGCTGGTAATCATGCCGGTGGCACTATTGAGCCTCCCAGCAGACTGACCCGTAAGGAAGAGGACTCCGTATGGAAGAGGGCTCCGTATGGAAGAAGGTTCCGTAAGGAAGACTACATATGGAGACTCAAGGAGACCTGATTGCCAACCCAAAACAGGGGTGGCAAATGGGAGACATCATTGACTAGCTAGATGTTCCATTTCCAGTGGATGGTGGTTTATAGCCAACTAGTTAAATCAACGGCTTCAAGGGAGAAGTCAACAATGGATCAGAGGGCTAATGTGTGATTGGATTCTGACTACTCCTTGCTCCACCTTAGAGAAGCTCCAGTCCACTCAGGCTACTCGGTCCACTCAGACTACTCGGTCCACTCAGACTACTCGGTATATTTTATTCAACTAGGCGAGCCTTGCTAACCAGGCAGGGGTCGCGCTTGCCATGTTTGATCGCTAGAAGAGCGAGGCGGGTCGCTCCTTC
This sequence comes from Penicillium hordei, assembly GCF_028827395.1. Taxonomy (NCBI): domain Eukaryota; kingdom Fungi; phylum Ascomycota; class Eurotiomycetes; order Eurotiales; family Aspergillaceae; genus Penicillium; species Penicillium hordei. The sequence goes on from NW_026623142.1 coordinate 524,037, forward strand.
CTAACTTGTCTATATCTGATCCTGCGTAGCAGGTAGAAGGAAGGAGTAACCCGTCCCAGGAGCAAACCCCTCCCAGGAGCCTGGAGCCTAGATGTGCCTCCCAAACTCCGACGGCCAGTACAAGCCCTAATCTCGGAACTCCGAACCCCGGTTTTTGCAGTTATCAGCCTCCTCTACGCAAGCACATCCCTATCAAGTTAGGAGCTCCTTAAGACAAAATTGCTATCTAAGGATCATTTATCAAGTATCTTGGCCCTTATAATAACTACATGGTTATAGTTCTTCATCACGATTTGCTATTGTTTATATCTAGGTTTTTCCATACGGTTGTTAGGTACGTCAACAATCCCCCTCGGCTGCGGCCATACAAGTACTAATAATGAGCATAAAAACCTATCTCCTTTGAGGTATTGTCATCTAGTATAGCTCTTTGAGCATTTGATAATAGCCTAGTTTATTTGCGCTTGCTCTGAACCTCCATGGCCCGTGCATCAATTCCCATGCCATCCATAACCCACTTGCGGTGAAACTCTTCAAACTTCTTGGTCAACTCTCCATCCTTATCCCCAGCCAAGGCAATTACGCCATGTGGCTCTGGCACATTCATGCCCTCGCGGATACTCGGCCTCTGCAAGAGTCTTTCATACCATTCCTTGACTGCTGGAAACTCATCCAAGTCCAGACCTGCCCATGGAGTTGTGGCAGCCAGGCTCCAAAAGGCGATATCAACAATGGTAAATTTGTCGCCCACGATATACCCTTTTGTCTTCTGCGACAGCTGCTTTTCTAGAACAGAGTACAGACGTCTAGTTTCGTTGTGATATCGATCGAGAGCGTACGGGATGCGCTCAGGAACATGTCGCAGGAAATGTGTGGCCTGGCCCTGGAAGGGCCCGAGGCCGCTGACCTGGAAGAAAAGCTGCAGCAGGGTTAGCATTCGTTTGTGTGTGGGTATTCTGGGGAATCTCTCAAAAACTAACCCAACTAAAAAGCTCATAGTTCTCTCGGGTTCCATGAGGGTACCAGAGCTTGAAGGTAGGGTCATATTGCTCGACGAGATATTTCAAGACGTTGCCTGACTCCCAGATATGAATCTCCTTGCCATCTTTGAAAACGTCCGTGATGGCAGGGATTTTGCCATTCGGGTTGATGTCCAGATACCACGGCTCCTTGTGAGTTCGAGCGGTGAAGTCGTGTTTGTAGACACGATAAGGGATGCCCAGTTCTTCCAGGAGAATGGATGCTTTGTTCCCATTCGGAGTCTGGGTCGTGTAGAGAACGATATTTGGAGAATTTAGAGAAGACATCTCGTAGTTGGAGAAAAAAGTTGAAGGCTTGTAGTGTCCGATAGAATGGGTTGCAGAGACGGTTATATAGTATCGTGAGTCTCCGGTCAGTACTGTCCTCGGGCATTGATCTCACCTTGTTTTGTTATTATTAATAACTATAGAGGTCAATGGAAACTGGGCGAAATCTTGCTGTGTGTCTGTCATCCATTATGGGTTCTAGGATTCCCTTTTAGGAAGTATCGCAACGTCATTGCCTGATGGCGCTATTCCTAGATAGGTTAGCGTAATATCAAGAATCAGCCGAGAGGTGATTTCCTCGTTCTCATGCACACAACCCTAATGGCCTACAGAGAGCTATTAGGTGCGCTTTTAGTGCGACAGACATCAAAGTTTTTGCCCAACAACGCTCTAATCACCTACGATGGAATTTTCGTCGCCCCTGTTGGCCGGTCAACCCAGCGCTGCCACCACAGCGTCCTTTAAACGAGTATTTCATTTTGTGGATGCGACGGGCGGCCATAGTCGAAGGAATGCCCGCTCTCATTTAGTAACTGAGCGCTTGCGAGAACGCAGGTGGCGTGACTATGCGGCCAAGAAACAAGCATGCCTGAGACGTCCAATACTATCCGACTCTTCTCCAGCTGATGATAATACCAATGCGGGAAGCAAGAAGGATTGCCAAGAGAGCCAGCGCATGAAACTTTGTCCAGCCATCTTTCTCATGGAGCCGATATCATGCAGTCTAGACCCGTTCCACACCTTGCCGGTCGAGTCATCGCCCGCAGTATTACAGCTGGTCGACCACTGTATTGATCTCTTTCCATCGCGTTGGATACCTACCCATACTGACTACCCATTCACAGATACTAGAGTCATTCCATCACTGCTCCTAGATTCCGCCGAGTTGGGTATTTCCAAACATGAGCCTAGTGTAGACCTGTTTCAACTGTACAGCCTGCATCCTGCCTCGTTCCTGGGTATGCTGTACCACTCCGCCCGTCACAGAGAGCATCTCTATAAAAATGAAGTGACGGGAACCCTATCCCTCGCTTTCAAGAGCAAGGCCCTCGGGGAGGTGAGCAGGCAATTGGGGTATTCTAGGGCACGAGGGGTGCATCCTGACAACGGCACGATATTAGCAATTTATCAACTCGCCATCGCAGAACGCTTGTGGGGTGATCTGGATACATTCCGGCTTCATTGGCGGGCAATGTACGACATCATTGATGCCCGAGGCGGTGCGGCAGCATTCACAGCTCATGATCTCATGTACAGCAAAATCTTGTGGAATTGTTTCGCGCTGTTGAATGCACGCGATGGTTATTTCAATTGCCCTCGCAACCCGTTGGCATCACAAGCAAATTATGACTTTGAAATAACGACCGAGGAAATGGTCAGCAACAGCCATTGTTTCGTTCAGTCTTATACCGGTCGAAGAGCCTCCATACTGAGGCTTTTACCCACCTCTGAAGCTGAATCCGAGCTCCAGTATGAGATGTATCCTCGACGGCTCATGAGCTTCCAGCCTGGCACCGTTCTTCACCAGGTCTTGAGCCCAGAATTACGCCGGAACAACGCCCTAGGAGGTTCCTACCCGATTGCAGCGGACCCGAACCCGAACCAGCCTATACAAATGGTTGGCGACCGGCTCAGGACCGATAACTGTAGGCTTGCATGCATTATATACATCAATCTGATGCTCCTAGAGCTCGGAGACTTGTCTGAAGCTGCCGAGCTATTTCTGGGTTCGCTTGAGCGATATTTACCCAACAACAAATCATTACGCTCTGCAGAGTTCTTACTCTGGACTCTTCTGCGCAGCCCGTATCCACTCACCCCGGAGGCGTCACGGGTGCTGTGGTCAAAGACAATCCAGATCCTTGCCGTTGTGAAGCGAGCCAGATACCAGCATAGTATCCTAGAATATCAAGAGGCAATGTTCCTGTTTCTTGAACTGCCGATCGATGCCGCGAGATTGTCGCCCAGCTTCCAAGTGGATCTTGACGCTATACAGCACGAGGCCCTTCGCGACGGCTTGGATATACCGGTTCCTCCTGACTCATCCCTGGAGCCTGCCATTGGAGGTTCCAGCCACCATACCGCTATCTCGCAAACATACTGTGAGCTGCTCTGGTTTACGTGTGGCTCGTAAGAACTCTGGGAAGTGAAAGATGCCAGCCGCATCTCACGTCTTTGTTTGACAAGGCCTTTGTTTGATAAATGTGTCACCATCGGCTATAGGTGGATTCCTAGATACCTAGCCCGGGTTCTTAAGAACCAGAATGAATATATTTTGATAATACTAGCTAGTAGTTGCCTCTTGTCGCCAAAGAGGTGCCGGGAATATAGTAATGTAAATCTTTAAGTGGGACTGAGGAATGTTACTTGTGAATATGGTTCTAGCATCTAAAACGCCGCCCCGCTCCGCTTACCAAGGACTGCGACCAGCACAAGGCCACTATGTGGCAGTACCCCTTGACCTTGTACATATTAATATTGGATTCTGGGCCTTGTCCCTTGACCTGTGGGAAAGCCTGGTGGGAACGCCCCCGAGCCTACCTTAACGGCCTAGTCCATATCGGGCTTAGCCTACACAGACCATGACGTTGCGATACTTCCCAAACAGGAAGGTTTGGTAGCTGGGTTGGTGTGCACTTTGGCTTTCGTGGCTTCTATGTGACTTATTATAAAGATTGCATTGGGCCCTGACTTGCTTCATCCTGTCTATTCTCCTGCTCAGCCTTCTACTTGGCAAATACACCGGAATCAGCAGGGGTGAATCATATTATCCCACAATATCTTCGTCTGGTACTGCTGCCATGGCGAACGTCTACCCATGCCCAGTCTATGACCCGGAACTCGTTGCCATCAATGGCAACCCGCCGTCGTTCTCAATTCAGACGACCCAGGATATTTATGCCCTGCGACAGACTACGGCTTCTGTTCTTGAGGAGATTCTAAAAAATTGGCGGGTCCAGCATGAGCCTTACACCGTCTCAGGCGTTCAGGGGGATGACCTTCAAGTGTCCGTGTTTCGTCCGTCATCATCTGCACACTGCCAATCGCCAACCTCTCGAAAAGCTCCAGCTATCCTATACATTCATCCAGGCGGGATGATAGCCGGGGATCGCTTCACGGGGATCGAATTGTTGCTCGAGCACGTGCAACAGGAACAGGTCGTCTGCATTACAGTCGAATATCGCCTCGCCCCAGAACATCCACACCCTGCAGCTCTGGAAGACTGCTACACCACGCTTGAGTGGGTCCGAGACCATTCAGGCCGTCTGGGAATCGATCAATCCCAGCTCCTAATAGCCGGGATATCAGCCGGCGGCGGGCTCGCAGCAGGTGTCGCCCTTTTATGCCGCGATCGTGGAGTCTTCCCGCCCCTCTGTGGGCAGATTCTGCTTTCCCCCATGTTAGACGACCGTAACATCACCGTTTCCAGCTTTCAATACCGAGCGCACGGAGTCTGGTCGCGGGAGAGCAACTTGTTTGCGTGGAAGTGCCTCCTTAATGGCGGCGGCGGCGATCACCAAGGGGGAGCAGCACATGATGATGTCTCCATTATTTACGCGGCACCTGCACGCGCGAGTGATCTTGCCCACTTACCCCCGGCGTATGTTGAGTGTGGGTCAACTGATGTCTTCCGCGATGAAGATACCGCGTATGCGTGTCGTCTTTGGGAACATGGGAATGAGGCAGAGTTACATATTTGGCCTGGGGGCTGGCATGCGTTTCAGATCTATAGCCCAGGGTCCAGGTTGGCGATCACAGCTGCTCAGACGCAGTCGTCTTGGCTTCGCAGGCTATTGTTGCGCTTGGGTAGCAATGGCCAAGATTATGCCAAAGCTGCCGAATGATTACCGAGGAAGTCAACTGCGTTCAAGTCAGCACAAAACTCAGCAACGCCGACGGCAGGAATCAAGACAAGAGCACTTTTAGGAGATACTTGCCACCAAAAGCAGTAGTCACATATATTTAGAACATACATAATTGCCACTACCCTTGTAATAAAGGATATATAGGTCCTAAGGGTAGGAAGTAGTAAAACTAGGTACAGATGCTGATGAATGGCCGTTTTTGACGCGGAAGGAGTAGTTTTTTGTAGAGAGTAGAGTCAAGAGGTGGGGTGGCTTGCCCCCAGCCTCCTACCATGTATTCGGACTTAGTATTCGACAGTCTCTAATAATTCTTTACCTAGGTATCAGCTTGATACTGTCTATACATTACAGTCACGTATTATTATAAGAATATTACTATTATTATTGTTATTGTAAGACAATATTCTCCGTCCTGGAGATAAGGCGATGTTTTAGTTTTTTGACTCCCATCTTCATTTGTCCAACTTTCTCGTTCTCACAGTTCTCCAACGTACCTCTCTCCATTTCCAGTCTCGCTAATATGGAGAAAGAAGACCTCCAAACAACACCTATCACATCCCTGGGATCCTCTGCGGGAAGCCAGCTAGACGATGAGCTACCTACTTCTCCCCTCATGTTGATTGTGGACTCCTATCCCGGTAACCTCGTCGTCAAATACCTTATGGCACCGTTTGTCAAACATACTTTCCTGTAAGCAAATAAATACCTACTATTGGTGATACTTACTAAATGTATCGGGAATATAGAACCCTCTTTACACTCCTGGCTTTTCTCTTTGGCTCTCTCCCAGTGTGTGGCCATTGGAACTCAGAAGAGGCTTGCGACCGGAGATTTCACCATCTGGCATTTTTAATTGCGATAGGACTAGTGAGCTTGAAGGGCTATGCCAATTACCTTGGGCGAAAGCTTAAAAAGGAGGAGGGGTCGCGAAAGGCTCAGCTTAGGTAGTTCTGGTCTTTGCTTGTGCGCTATGGAATCAATTTGACATTGTCTAAACTTACATATATATCATGCTCTAGCCCCCAAATCTTTGTACATAACATACAAGCTTTACGCGTATGTATATGAATATCAAATATATAATTGAGACGGTAAATCAGAGGGTCGGTGTCCGCCCTCGGTCCGTTGGCCTCAGTGGGCCACAGGGCCACGGCTATCCCCGTGCGATGGGTTTTCCTGGAAGGTGTGAGGTCTGAGAGCTGCATCGCTGCAAGTAATAAGAGAAGTTCAAGAATTATGAGGCTTGGAGTTAAATCTTGGAAGCAACGTGGTAAAAGAATTACAAGTTCTAAAGTGCGTATGTCCCCTTACCCTAACTATTTGACCGTGCTCGCTCTGTTTATAGTACCTAAGTAGATTTATCCATAGGTCGAAGAACTTCGTGTGGTGTTACATTGCTTCAAAGGCACTATGCTAGAGTCGGTGCTAGAGTCAATCTAGGGCTCGACAAATAAGTGCGGTTTTCGAACTTCTCCTAGCCTTCACTATGTATGCACTAGTTTAAGATCTTTGGCCCCCATGTTGCTTCCAAACCCTAGGTATTCCCCTCCAGATCCACAACAAAACCGGATTGACTTGGCAGTATCTTGGCAATCCCTTGGCAGAAACGCATTCTTATCAAGTCACGTCACCTCGATGATGAACAATACGGCCATCACTCCGTCATTGCACTGTCTCTTATTGAATTTCATAAAACAATTCGAGTGCTGAATATAGGAGAAATTGTATATCACCACCTTACCACCTTATCACCTCACGGAATAGGTCATTCGTTCTTAAATTGGGGGGTTTAGAGCTTTATTTTATTTATCTTGCTCCGTGGTCCGGCCGAAAGAATTTCCTGCTAGCTCTTGCCTAGCTCTTGTCTAGCTCTCACCTAGCTGGAATTACTCCCTTACTCCTACGGACTCCGGCTAGTTGTGTCCTCGAGAGGCGCCCCCGCCCGGAAAATAGCAAGATCTATATAGTATAAACTATACTAGTACTAGGAGAGATTGGGAGACTAAGAGTTAGGACGCTCTACTTATCGAAAGATAAAGGCAGAGCGGGGCATAGAAATGAATAAGATAGTAAGTGGCCTAGGGCTCGTGGGTAAGATATTGTGGACACTCGCGACTCTCGTGCGAGTGACTTGACTTCGAGATCTATAGGATAATCCAACACAATCCCATTTGACCCTATCAGCTTCGAATTATTCAGCATGTACTCATTGTAAGCCCTGATTATATACCAAAAATTTGTAATAGAGCCATACGGAGTACATGCAACGGAGATAGATGAGTGAGTGACTTTGACTGAATGATCTAGCATTTCACAGCTCCTTGTCGTACCTCCTTATTCGATAGGAATTGGTGGACTGGCATATCACTCCCATGGGACCAAATGATGGGAGTTGGCAAGGTCTAATATTCTTTAAGCTTCTCGACCCCTTTCCGCTAATTATTAGATATACCGATATCGACTAAGTTATAGACATAGAATAACTTATATATATATATATATATATATATTATTTAGCGCCTATTTAGGCCCCTATTAACCTGTAGTGGGCTCGAGGTATAAGCCTATAGCCTATCGATAGTCCTAAGGACCGGGCCCAAAACCCAACCTATTTGCAGGTTGGGTTGGGCTGGGCTTTGGGCTTTGGGGCAATAGCCTTAACGTATTTCACCACCGAGTGGCCCACACCACCGAGTGGCCCACCCCACCCAACCCATTAAATTTAAATGCATTTATCTCAACCATAACGCCATTAAATTAAATCAACTAACTAACTGGTCTATCTGGACATGTTTCTCTTCTATGTCCTGGTAATCTGCATATTCCACACCCCCGGGGGGGCCGCGTACGTGGCTGGATAGTCGATTCTCTAGGTATGCCGGGGCCGGGGGGAGGTGCTTCAGTTGCTTCCTGTTGCTGCATAATTAATGCAGAGGCTTCTTGAACTGAAAGGCCTTCTTTAGCGGGTATCTGCCTCCGGGATCTAGTACGCTTTTGCTTCTGCTTCTCGTTGGCGGCGCGTAATTCGCTTACTTCTTTCTCGAGAAAGGCGGCGGATTGCATAGTGATCTGGCATGCCTTTAAAACCTGGTTTATAGCGGAATTGAGAGGACTTAGAGGGCTCCTTGATCGTGTACGAAGCAATGCTTTAATTGACGATGCTTGCTTTTGTAATTGGACGTAGTTCGATGGGGTTTTAGGATCCCAATCACTACCCCTACTAGAAGGGGGGGTAGGTGTTCGGAGCCGGATATTAAGCTTTGAGATCACTCGGTCGGGTCTAAATAGGACTAAACCGGCTACTACGAAGCTATTTTTAATCGTCTCCGATTTAAAAGCTTCAATTCGTGCGAGAGGGTATACTTCGAGGAAGTCAAGTTTGTTAATATAGTTGATCCCGTTCCGTATCTTAGTTTCAACCATCCGACCGTACGTACGTTTTAACACAGCGAAACAACTAATATCAAGAGGTTATAAAAGATAAGATAAATACGCTAGCATATAGATTGATATAACTTTATTTTGCTCACAAAGTTCATCAAATTTAGGTATTAAATGACTTCTATAGCCGTCGAGAATTAAAAGCCGGTATACCCCCTTCGTACGCGTAGTACTAGGAATAAAGAGCTTTTTAAGCCAACGAAGTCCAATCTTATCAGAGGTCCAGCCGTTAGGACTAACTTCGAAGCGCCAATCCTCCGGAAGGCCGTCGAACTATGATTCAATAAAGACTTTGCCTTTAAAAATCATATACGGAGGAAGGGCCTATCTAGAAGCATTCGTATATTCAACCACTATCACCTATTCACGATTTCTAGGTTATAAAACCGGCCTCCGACCGTAGTATTTACTCCGCGTAATAACCTTTATAGTTATAGTTAACCCTATTACAAAACTAGTCTCGTCGAAGTTATAGATATCGTTAGGGTCGATCCTAAATTGAAGGATAGTTCTTTAAACTAGATCAAACCACTCCTTAATGATTTTAGGGTCTTTATATTTCGCACGCTTATAGTTATACCGTTTCGAGAATCGGGAGGAGAGGAGAGGATATCGTTTTACGAATTTTATAACCTAATTTTAGCCGACCGAAAGAACTAGGGTAGTTCTACGCTTTTATAGAAGAAGATCTGCCATTTCTCGTACTATAGAGGGCCGAGGGGCTGCTCTACGAGAGTCTATAGAGAGGATCTATTTTTGAAGAGATTCCTCTTCAATTTCCGTCAATTTAGAGCAATTAGCGCGTAAAGTCGCGTAGTGTTGTATCCCATCAATTCGGTGGCGAAGAGTTGTACGTGGTATATTAAAACGGCGCGCTATTTCACGAATTGAAGAGATTTCTTGGTTCTTAAAAGCCTGGATAGCTAGTAAGACCCTACCCTCTTGCTCTATTGAATTTTTAGAGCTCCGGGAGCGTATTGGTGGCATGGTGGGTGGTTGAAGAAGAAGGGGTTAAATTAATTGACGCGTTTTGGATGGGGTGGGCCACTCGGTGGTGTGGGCCACTCGGTGGTGAAATACGTTATTGATCCGATATCCAATAAAATGACTATATTTAGGCATATTGGGTGGTGTGGTTGATGATTAAAGAGAGAAAGGCGGGAGTGACAGAAAACCTTTCATATAGGTGATCCCTTTCCTCCATAAGGGTCTGTAATTTTTGTAAAAGAGAATGTGAGGGCGAAATATGACGAAAGTCCCGACTTCCCCGTAAGCCGCCCCAGTCGGCCTCCCACCGGTCTCCCACTTGCCACCTAGTGGGATGCCACTGCTACTATACCCTTTTTACTAACCTTATGTATTATTCAAGTTGCTTCTTTCTTTAGTAATTTACTCTTCCATGGACATTTAGTTCCACTATAAGCTGCAAATTTATAAATTGCAGAGGCCGAGCACGAGTATAAGTTCACAGCAAGTCCCTCGATGGATGACACAGTTACAACACATCTTATCTTAAAATTTGTTTGAACAATACCTTTCTTCATTTAACATGGCTCCTACTATTCTCATTGTGGGTGCCACAGGCAACACTGGCCAAGCCGTTGTCGAAACCTTACCGAAGTTGCTTCAATCAAGCAATGCTTTGTCTGACCACCGTGTCATTGCCCTTACTCGTTCCTCGAAGAGTCCCGTGGCACAAAGGCTTGCCAAGGTGCCTGGAGTTGAAGTGATAGAGAAGAACTGGGTTGATATCACCTCTGACTGGCTCCGTGAACACCAAATAACCAGAGCATTCATTGCCCCACACAATGACCCGAATGCCTTCGTCGAAGAGTCCACGTTCCATATTGCTGCCTTGGACGCAGGTGTTAAATACGTCGTGCGAATCTCTACCACTGCTGTGAATGTCCGCCCAGATTCTCCCGCTTACTATACACGTACCCACTGGGCGATTGAGGCTCTCCTAAGCTCGCCCGAATTCACCAACCTACAGTGGACTTCACTACAGCCTAATACCTTTTCGGCTTTCTACCTTGCTAGTACTGTGGAATTTATCAAACAGTACCGCAAAACAGGAAAGCAGGGAGATCTCAAATTGATAGCATCGAAAGATGCACCTGTCGGTGTCATCGACTCTTCCGAGGTTGGAGTCTTTGCGGCTCATCTCTTGTCCCAAGAAGACCCCTTTGTGCACAATAAGGCCAAATATGTCCTCAATGGACCAGAAGACGTTACTGGGCAGCAGACAGTGGACTTGGTTGAGCAGTACATTGGTACGAAGGTTGAGAAAGTCACCTATCAGGACACATCATTCCTTGACCAGATTTGGGAATACCAGTATGCGGCAACCAATCAATCAAAGAATGTGATTTATTCTGTCAAACATGCTCTGGTGACAGCATGGGAAGGGAAATGTTCAGTTTCAACCACGAGCAAGACAGTACTGGAGATCGCTGCACCTAAAATTACACTTGCTGAGACGTTGAAGGGCCTTCTGGAGGAGTAAGGGAACAAGCCAACCTTGGAATGGTACACGGGTGACTCAACGGTGTCAAACAACCTGGTTCTTCTTTCGTCCTAAACCAATACGGAGTATCTGTTGTTCCTTTGTTCATAACTTTCCGGGTCATATTAGGAACATCTTTTTAAGTATGAGAATGCCGGTTTTTCTACGTAGTTAGGGATGAAATGTCAAATTTTCTATCCAGGGCTATGTTGGGCTTGACATCTTCGCATGTCTTTCTAAGTAAATATACATTTATTACCGCCGTAAAAAAGCCAATACTCACCAAGAGATTGGCATCTATAGCATTTTGTGATGCAATATCAACATTGGGTTACCACTCAAATATTCTTGATACTATCGACTCCCTTTGTTGCATAGCGTTGACAAACTGGAATTGAAATTTCTGCTAATCTCATTACGATTTCAATCTGCCCCCGTCATTCTCCACAGCGGGAAGTTGCACGACGCTAATGAGCCACCCGTTCGATACCCGGAAATAAAAAGTCATTAACTAGTTATAGCGTCAAGCTAGACCCTTCCGTTGCGGGGACAAGTAACTCGAGCAGTGGCGTTGTTTATCAATTGGTTTCACTAAATCAGGCCCAGTCTGTGATGTTGCAGCGGTTAGGGGAGATGAGATCGAGACATGAAAATGGAGCAAAGGCTAAAGGAATAGCTGCATGCATACTCCACTTAGTTACAATTTGACTCCTATAAACCGCCATTCAGCGATTGCTTCGTGGGGCCTGATCTTTAGAGGCGAAATATCAGGGGCTGTACAGCTGAAGATCGCTGAAGCACAGTCCTTTCTCTCGAAAATTCCCACGACATGGGCCCTATTCACCTGGCGCCAACAATACTACTCCAATACAATGTGGGAATTGAGAAGCCGCATGACACATACGGCGATTTTATTTGAACAGGTCGGTCTGAGATGATTGTGGGTGCATAACACGAGGCTTATTTCTTTTTTTTTTTTTTTTTATAAAAAACTTGCATTTCTGTAGGACCGCGGGAGATCTGCATTTTTCGCAAATCAGCCGTACCGTTGATATTTGGTCCCCAGTTTAAGTGCTTGATGTTAACATATTATACTCAGGTGTCAACGCAGTCTAAATCTTGTTCGGTCCATCACTCGCGCGGCATAATGGATCACTGAAAGCGCCGAAAGGCGTGGGACCGTGTGTTCAGTATCACAGGTAGGTAGGGCAATCTCGGATTTTGAGTCCTTTCTTCCTACAACATCATTGATAAGAATGTCTAGCTCTTACGATCTACGAGCCACGTGTTAGAGACAAGGTACCCCGGTTTGCTCATTATATCAAAAGCAGTCTAGGTCAACCTATCGATGCCAGTGTCTAGTCCATGTTGTTCAGATTTGACATCATGGGAATGTTGGGTTTAGAAAATAGTTCCACAACCTGGCTACATGCATCGAATATCCAGTCCAGCGATCAAAGGCGTTCATGACCATAAGGCTATCCTCGGAAAACTATGTCATGTTCCTTGGCTTTTGAACAGCTGTATCCCAGGAGTGGCGCCTGGATATTTCAGTTTCATTCGGTGGTGTGGGGATGAGATTGAGCAAAAGCAAAGGTACGCAAGTTCATCTCTGCACATGTAAGCATCACGATACCTATAATATAGGATTGGAATATAGACACCACCACAGGATATTGTCTCGTGGCTATTAAGAACCTATGTCGAGAAGGATACATTTGCGGCTCCGACTGAAGCTGCTCTTGATGAGGATTCACAAGTAGTTGTAGTTGTTGGCAGTGAGACTACGGCTACTACCTTGCCATCTGCACTCTACTATCTGGCCAAGAATCCCGCAATACCATCGAGGCTGCAGCTCCATCTAGATGAAGATATGTCAAAAGAAACACTTCGCCTGAGACCTGCAGTAATGATGGGTGGATACCGCATTACCCCAGCCGAGGGAATCCAGGTTGGTGAGATGTACATTCCTGGGAATATCAATGTTTTCGTTCCAGTGCAATTGATTTAGACGGATGAAAGGCACTACAATGATGTCAAATGATTTGTGCCAGAGCAATGGAACGAGAATACCGAAGACCAATCTAGGCGAGGAATAGAGGTCCTGCCCAGCCATATTGGATAACATTTGCTTTTCATACAGCTACATATATAAGAGTACTCGGCCGTGTATGCGGCCTTTGTCCATGAAAATTTGGGACTACAATGATTTGATTTATCTGGCTCAAGATGATATAAGGGATGTTATGAACCAGAGCACCGGGATATCTTTTTTGATATCTTTTCTTCCCGGTATTTTTACCTTCAATGACAACGAATAGTACATTGGCTCTAATATGTATAATATCCTAAGGCAATAAAAAGCATAAACCGTACAGAGGAATTTTTTTATATACTAATAGGGATAAGCTATAATCCTTTTTTGCGTGCATTATACACGTATGTAGTTAAGTCTCGATACAGTTGAGACCGTCATGGTGGGAAATCCGATGGAGATGCAACAGGCGCAAAATTTACATTGCCTCGACACTGATGATACTCCCCGAGCTACAAAGAAATTTAGCGAGAACAGGTAGAGAATGACATTCAAAATGGAGCTCGTCAAAGTAGGAGACTCTCAGATCCGTCACTTTTTTTTGTAGCAAAAGTCCTTGGCTGAGCAAGGGAGAAATACTGCCTGAGGCACACAATCACGTGCACATGACTAACCCCAGCTCAGGGACCAATCAGAGGGCGACGCCCCCCCGTAGAACCTCACCCATTGTGGTCTTTCTTGCTTCGAATCTTTGTTTTAGTCTCTTTACATATTTTTCACTTCCACAGCTATTACCATCTTCTCCAGACTTTCCCACCTAATTATTGTGTGTTGAAATCTGGGCGTGCACTCAAGGCACCTTTTCCTCTCTGTGCCTCTTGTCGCGGAAAGACCTAGTGCATGCCGCCTCGTCATATCCACAAAAACACCCGTCCCTTCTTCCCACTCTTCCACAGGAAATCCTCTTTCCACCACAGCTTCTATCGTGGTGATCACCGAGTGTCGAACCCTTTGATTGATTCGGGTCCAGAGGGGTTTTAAAGTCTTTTTTTTCCAATCTTTTCTCCACCTCTTTTTTCCTTCTTTTTTCTCTTCCCCCCACATCCTTCATTTCTTTGCACATCATGGACGCCCGTCAGGTGTTGCAGAGCACCCTCGCGCCAGATGCGGCCGAGCGTAGCAATGCCGAGCAGCAACTCGCTCACGCTGCGGAGGTTGACTTCGTATGTGTCTCCCCTTATCCCCCCCCTTCGTCCTGCCACGAGCCATGAAAGATTTCCCCAGGATCCCGAATGCTGATACTTCTGTCGCCCGATAGGCTGCCTACCTTATCACCCTCGGCCAGGAACTTGCCAACGAGAGCAGCCCCGCCCACATCCGTGTCGCTGCCGGTATCGCTTTGAAGAACGCTTTCACTTTCCGGGATCAAGCCAAGTTGCGCGAGGTGCAGCTCCGATGGGCTCAGAGCATCAACGCCGAAACCAAGACACAGGTTAAAGAGCTTGCGCTCAAGACCCTGCAGTCACCCGATGCTCGCGCTGGAAATGCCGCCGCCACACTGATTGTTTCCATCGCCGCCATCGAGTTGCCGCGTGGTGAGTGGCCCGAGTTGATGGGCATTCTTGTCCAAAATGTCGCCAGTGGAAACGACGCACTGAAGCAGTCATCTCTCACTGCCATCGGTTACATTTGCGAGTCGCAAGATCCCGATCTCCGCGCCAGTCTGACACAACACTCCAATGCTATCCTTACTGCGGTCGTCCAGGGTGCCCGGCGCGAGGAGCCGAACATGGATGTTCGTTACGCTGCTATCGCCGCCCTCAGTGACGCCGTCGATTTCGTGCGAACCAACATGGACAATGAGGGAGAGCGCAACTACATTATGCAGGTTGTCTGCGAGGCCACTCAGGCCGATGAGGTCCGTGTGCAGGCTGCTGCATTCGGCTGCTTGAACCGCATCATGGGATCCTACTACGAGAAGATGCGCTTCTACATGGAGAAGGCTCTGTTTGGCCTGAGCATCATGGGCATGAAGAGTGAGGAGGAGGAAGTCGCCAAGCTGGCTATTGAGTTCTGGTGTACTGTCTGCGAGGAGGAGATTGCCATCGAGGATGACAATGCTGAGGTATGTATCAAGCGCACGAGGCCGAGTAACTTTGACCATGTCCTGACGTTATATTTTTTATAGGCTCAGCAAGAGGGTATTGAGGCTCGTCCTTTCTTCGGATTTGCTCGCGTCGCTACCCGCGAGGTTGTTCCCGTCTTGCTTCAATCTATGTGCCGACAGGACGAGGATGCTGATGATAATGAGTACAACGTCTCCCGTGCTGCCTACCAGGCTATGCAGCTTTATGCCCAGTGTGTCCAGGGCGATGTTATTCAGCCCGTCGTGACTTTTGTCGAGGAGAACATCCGTAACGAGGACTGGCACCGTCGTGATGCCGCCGTCGCTGCTTTCGGCGCCATCATGGAAGGCCCCGAGCCCAGTGTCCTGGAGCCACTGATCAAGCAGGCCTTGTCTGTTTTGCTTGGCATGATGGAGGATAGCTCTATCTCCGTCCGGGATTCCACTGCCTACGCCCTGGGTCGTGTGTGTGACTGCTGCCCCGAGGTTCTCGACCCTGAGGTTCACCTCCAGCCACTTATCTCTTGTCTCTTCAACGGCCTCGCCAACTCCCCCAAGATCGCCAGCTCCTGCTGCTGGGCTCTTATGAACGTCGCAGACCGATTCGCTGGTGACGATGGCTCGCAGACCAACCCTCTGTCGAAGCACTTTGAGGACAGTGTGAAGTCCCTACTGACCGTGACCGAGCGGTATGTTCCCTGACTGATATCCCATTGATTCTTTTGATCTAACACCCGTACAGGCAAGATGCCGATAACCAGCTCCGTACCGCTGGATACGAAGTTCTTAACTCCTTTGTTATGAATTCTGCCAATGACAGCCTGCCCATGGTTGCAACTCTCTCGGATGTTATTATCCAGCGTCTTGAGCAGACTGTTCCCATGCAGCAGCAGGTCGTTAGCGCTGAGGACCGTATTCTCCTCGAGGAAATGCAGACTAGCTTAATCAGTGTCATTCTGGCCATCGTCCAGCGCTTCGAGGCTGAGATCAAACCTCAGGCTGACCGTATCATGAGCGTGCTACTTCAGGTACTGACTACCCTTGGCGCCAAGTCAAGCGTGCCGGATGTTATCTTTGCCACCGTTGGTGCTATTGCCAGTGCTCTTGAGGACGATTTCATTAAGTACATGGAGTCATTCAGCCCGTTCCTGTATAACGCCCTGGGCAACCAGGAAGAGCCCGGTCTCTGCTCTATGGCTATCGGCTTGGTCAGTGACATTGCTCGTGCTTTGAACGAGAAGGTCCAGCCTTACTGCGACACCTTCATGAATCTCCTTCTCAAGACCCTCCAGGTAAGATTGTTTTCCTCAGATATACCGAAGTTGACGTCCAATGCTGATTCCTCAAATAGACTTCCACCAACCAGCTCAAGCCTGCGATTCTTGAGACCTTCGGCGATATCGCCCAGGCCATCGGAACCAACTTCGACACGTACTTGGCGGTCGTTGGCCAGGTTCTCCAGCAAGCCTCCAGCGTGACCACCAGCTCCGACCTCCCATACGACATGGTGGATTACATTGTTTCTCTCCGTGAAGGCATCATGGATGCTTGGGGTGGTATTCTTCTGTCCTACAAGGGCACTCCTTCTAGTACGTTGCTCTTTACTCTCCACCCAGATACGATGTCAGCATGCTAATTAGAACGCAGTTACCCAACTCCAGCCTTTCATCGAGTCTATCTTCCAGCTTCTTCACATTATCTCCCAGGAGAGCAACCGCAGCGAAGGTCTTATGCGGTCTGCCATGGGTGTTATTGGGTATGTCTTGACAGCTTCTAGTCTCGATTGTCTATTCTAACTATTAATTAGTGATCTTGCTGATGCCTTCCCCAACGGCGAGCTCGTTGCCTACTTCCGCAACGACTGGGTCACCTCTCTCGTGAGAGAGACTCGTACAACCAGACAGTACAGCGAGCGCACAATTGAGACTGCCCGCTGGACCCGCGAACAGGTCAAGCGCCAGATCAACCTGGGTGCTGGTATGGCATAAAGTTGCCATGATCTCTCTCCCAATTGATTACCAGTGCTTGTGGTCCGATCCCGTCTCCAAAGCATCTGCCACTCACATCAGGCCTGTTGGCCTCAATGCCACAGGTCCTAGGGCTGCTTGAGTCGACACCTAATTGGTGCTCTTGATGTGTACAGTGTAGCTGTCCCTTTCTCGACGTCATCGAACCCGAGCGCCTGGCCGTTAGCCTCAAATCCCTCTCCTCTTTATTTCCCAGCACAGGATCCCCTCCCATCACTACCTTTGGTCACGAACTCCGTTCCCCCAAACCCTTTGCTGGTGCTCAATTCCCTGATGACACACGTTCGAATGAGTTACCCTTCCCAATCCCTGTATGGCCCTGCCTGAGTTTCCTTTTTCTTCTTGATACAACCCTTTTCACCTTTTCACCTTTCCCAGTCCCCCTTCTATGTTGTTTTTAATTAGACAAGACCCCCTCCCTCGCATCTTATAGCATTGCGACTCATGTAGCCCAAGAATTCATGTATCCCCACCCCCCTCTACTGTGCTCTTCATTCATGTATCCCTTCCCCTCATGTCACCCCCTCCAGAAAGAGTCATTGTCATGAAAAAGCTGTCCCTGATTTCGTCTCCCTTCCTCGTATACGCCGCCGATATTTGCCCACAACCATGCTACCACGCTGGAACATCATGTATAGAACCATCCATCTGAACCTTGCCCACGGATGGAATAAGTGAATGACGTGCTGATGAGTTAGTAGTAGTAGAAGTAAAGATGTCTGTATGATTATCTGTGTTGAAGTTTTAATAGCCATTTTCGTTTTATCTCTTGAGTTATCTTTAGTTTGCTGCTATGCTTATCATGGTGTAGGTACAGCCCTGGAGTTTCAGCTACATTGTACATCCATTGTATAACAGTGTAGTTAGGTTATGTAGAAAGTATGATGCCTTGTAGGATTAGGGCATCAATATGGTAAATATTTATCACCACGTGACTATTTAGATAAGGGCTACCGCGCGCCCCAACCCTACCCGCGCACCACCCGAAAACCAAACTTTCACCGATCATCGACTTCTTCCGCTTCATCCACCGACGACCATCTCTCGAGGTATGTGCTATGCCCTCCCCCAACAACAGCCTCTCAGCTAGTCTGGGGATGCAATCATCTTGTCTAGATTGCTTCCATATGTGAATTATAGAAAATTCTCAGGAATCGCGATCCAGGAAGCCAAGATGATACGCATCTCCCAACTCGGCACGGGCTGAAGAACTCCTTGCAATGCAAAAAAGGGGCACTCTTTGCGCTCGAAGACTAGTGGTGGCTGACTTGAACCGCCTTCGTCGAACAGATACCTCATAATCTTTACTTTTAAACGTTACGATTTGAGAATCTCGATTCTACTAAACCGCCAAAATGGTCAAGACCTCCGTCCTCAACGATGCGCTTAACGCCATGAACAACGCCGAGAAGGCCGGCAAGCGCCAGGTCCTCATCCGTCCTTCCTCCAAGGTCATCGTCAAGTTCCTTGCTGTCATGCAGAAGCACGGTACGTGAAGTTTGAAATTTTCTTTCTTGTCTTTTTGTTGCTCTATTTTATTCTTTTTTTTTCTGTTCATTGCTTTTTTTCCATCACCTGTCTCGAGAATATTTGTCGCACCCATTCGGGCTGATAACTAGGCGGCCGGTCTCAAACAACCTACGACGTCTGCCTTTTAAGTGTCCGATATATCAATTTGCGAAGATCTTACACGTTTCCAAAGCGCTGTTATGGCTTTTTCAGTATTTGACGACTTTTAAATCTTCACAACATGCTGACTCTTTTCTTTCAGGCTACATTGGCGAGTTCGAGGAGGTCGATGACCACCGCTCCGGCAAGATTGTCATCCAGCTCAACGGCCGGTATGTATTCACGATTACACCCATCATCCTCAATGGAGCATCTAGCTAACGTTCATACCTCTAGTCTCAACAAGTGTGGTGTTATCAACCCCCGCTACCCCGTCCAGCTCCGTGACCTCGAGAAGTGGGCTACCCAGCTCCTTCCCTCCCGTCAGTTCGGTTACGTCGTCCTGACCACCTCCGCCGGTATCATGGACCACGAGGAGGCTCGCCGCAAGCACGTTGCTGGCAAGCTCCTCGGCTTCTTCTACTAGATGGAGTCGTTCTAAAAAAGAATTGAGAAAAGTTCTTGCTTTGACTGGTTTTGCATAGCGATGGTTTTACGGGGCTGGGCCCTGGAATGTAATCTGGACTTTGTAGCTGTGAACAAATTACCTCCTGTTCCGCACTTTTGATGGTTTGCAGAGTACATGGTTCGCTCGTATATCAATGCTAGATGATTCCGGTCTGCAATATTCGTACCGTTGACTCCTTTTCCTGCTTTTATCGTAGAGCAACACGGACCGAGGTAAAATTTCACCGCCCCCGGCGTACATGTATTCTGCCTTTGCCCCGCAACAACGGCATGGCCAGTCAAGTCAGTATCTGTACATAGTTGAACGCTGAGCAACTCAAGTATTCATACACCATGCCTTTGGACACTATATATCTGACCCGTCATGGAGTACGTGCTCCATCCCCTCAAGTCTAGCCTCGTAGACCTAACCATGACAGCACCGTCTCAACTGGACCATTGACTTCCGGACGGGCACATATAGGTCCCAATTCCCCACGCCAACAGGAAACCCAGCAGACCCGGCGCTGACCTCACACGGTGTGCACCAGTCATTCGAGCTGGCGGAACACATTGTCGGCCCTCAATTCCACCCGAAGCCATTCCGTGTCTACTCGAGTCCCTTCTACCGCTGCCTTCAAACAATCCAACCATCTGTTGAAGAGCTGAAGAGAATATCAGCCGAGTCTGGAAAGAGCCCGCAAGATGGCCAGTCTGGGTCAATTGATCGGTTTGCGGAGTTTGATGTACGAATTGAAAACGGGCTAGGGTAAGTAATATACCCTCAATTCATACTTGTACTTCCTTCCATCCCACCCAACCAAGCGTTTCGCTCTCTTCCCAAACAAAAGAAGCACCTTATAAGCACATTATAACCAGGAAAGCTAATTGGAATCCAGAGAATGGTTCGGCGCAACAGACTTCTTCGACCACCCGGCCCACCCAACCTTCGAAATAATGTCCACCCACTTCCCAACCCTCCTCTCAGAAGCCAGCCAAACCTACAAACCCCTACTCATCCCCTCAAGACGCGGGGAGACAATTATGCAGCTCCACAACCGCGTAGCAGCAGCCCTAGAAGGCATAATCGCCGATATCGACATTGAAGTCTCCGCCCTGGAAGCAGAGCTACCTCCAGACCGAAGAACCAACAAGTCCGTCCTGATCTGCGCGCATGCTGCGCCGCTAATTGCCATGGGACGGGCTCTTACGGGCCACATGCCGGATGATAGTTCCGAAGAGGACTTTAATGTTTTCACAGCTGGTTTGAGTACTTTTAAGAGGAGGGGGGCTTCTTCTACTTCCAGTGCTGGACAGAGCAGCGACCAGAAAGAAAGTTCCAATGAGAAGCCACTTGCGGAAGGTACGACGTTCATTCGTGCATCGGGATCCCCGCCGCAGTGGAAGAATGGACGTGGTGTTGGAGGTGGATGGGATTGTGTTGCGAACGGGGATTGTAGCTTTTTGAGTGGTGGTGCTGAGCGTGGATGGTGAGTTCATTCCTTTCATTTTCCTTTTGGTGTTGAGAGAAGATGTTGATAAAGACTCCGGCAGGCACTTTGATGGCGAAGAATCCTTTAATACGGGTCCTATGGCTCCATCTTCCGAGCCACCTGTTAATGCAGGCGTCACGAAGCTGTGAGTTGATACTTTGCGCAATTATACTGGGGCAATGGCTCGTGAGTAATAGGACGAGGACATCATTGCTTCTTTCTGGGGTCATCGATTACCAGCGACTCCGAAACAATGACCCCAAACCGACAAGTTGGTCTATCACAGTTGAGCTATTATGACCTGTCACTGCAATGCTAGGACGGCTTTCGTTCTCAATGAGCTTTTGCTAGCGGTATAAGATAAAGACAACATAGACAGGAAAACAAGATTCCTTGCTAGCCGCCTAGAACTACATGATGTACATAATAGGAGCATATAGTCCAAAGCGATGAGAACAATTAACTTGAAGGGCTTGGTCGTCTTACGAACTTGATTTTAGGGAAGACATTGTCGTGGGTCATTTCAGTTCACGTTGAGTTCAATTGTAGAAACTAGATGAAGGACGCTACCGCTAATTAAAAATAGGAACATGAAAAGCAATGTACCTCCCGGTATAGATCAGCTCACTGCTGAACCCTGTCCAAACAATGCATGCGCGGCAGTAACCTACTCTTGTTCAGTACCTGCATTTCCTGCGTCCTCCGTCACACCAGCTTGAGCCCGTTCTTGCTCCTGGCGCTCCCGCTCCCGTGCCTGCTCCTGCTCCTGACGTTCCCGCACTTGACGCTCCTGCTCAGCTAAGAAAGCTTGGTCTGCTGCAGTGCGAGCCTGGACGTGCCGCTCACCGAGACCGGGGACTAAACTCGCAAAAAGAAAAACAAGGGCTCGCTCCGCGCGGCGTATCTGGTCCCAAATACTGAACTCCGCAGCAACATCATTGGCTCCAGTTTGGGTGGCCCGATCTGCCGGGCCACCGGCATGGGTCAGGCCCTCGAGATGGCGTTGGATGGGACTAATAATCGTAGTCGCAAACTGCCGTGGGATGTCGGTCTCAGAAAAAAACGTTACCAGCAAGGCAATGCTGACAAAGATGTAACGCCTCCAGGTGCCAGGGGCACTGGTGAGGTAGCAGAAGAGCCATAAACGGGTGAATAGCCAGATGCGGCGGATATGTCGTGCCAGGCCGGCGTGCTCGATGTTGTGGCCGCGGCGCTGCTGGTTGAGCATCGCTTGGCGGACGGCGTGGACTACCGCTGCATTTTGGCCGGGTCCTTGTGGTGCTTGTAGTGCTTGTAGTGCTTGTGGCGCTTGTGGTGGCTGGGGTGCTGGAGGTGCTCGAGGCGCGCCAAATTCGTTGGTGGGGGCTGTATTGGACGAAACGGCCTGCTGCGTTATGGGTCGGGTTACTAAGTGGTACTGTCTCCCGCGACCACTATGATTATCTTCCATTGGCGAGGCGAGCATGAAGATCTGAGTGGAGTTGGATCCGAGCGTGGTCGGAACACTTGTTTGGGCAACAACGGCGCTCTGAGCTATACCGCTTGTCTGCAAATGCTGTTGTTGCATATATTCCATGAGACGGGCGCGTTGTTGAGTATCAAGAATACGAGCAACTAGTTCTGCAACACCAGGCAGAGGAAGTTGACTCGCAGGTCGTGCATCTTGAATTTCAAGAAGCTGGTTCCGTATGCGGATGATATTCTCCATGGATGGCATGATGCGTCGGTCCAGCTGTCTCTCGATCTCCTCGATGTGACCTCGTAAAGTACGGATACGCTGAGAGAATTCTGCACCATGGGCTTCTGTTGCATCTGTAGTTTCTGAGTGTTGGTTAAATGAAGAGGCGTTGACGTATTGATTGACTGTCACGCGTGGAGAAGCTGGAGTTGAATCCATTGTCCTAGGAATTCTCGGGTATGGGGACATGCTAGCTGCTGTCGCCGAATAATCAGGGTTAGAGTCACCAAGCCAGGTGGAGGAGGAAGTGGAAGCTTGGGCAGAATCCCCGAGAGGCGAATGTTGCGGCATCTGAGAGGTAGAAGGTGCTTCTGTGTGTGTCGCCTCAGGTGGTAGCACGAGGTGCATACTATCAATGCCTTCCTGCAAACGCAATCCCATTCAGTTAGGACATAAGGTCATATGGTGCAGGTTCGGAACAAGTTACTTACCTCCATAGATGAGACTACTGCTCTGAGTGTTGCGTCATTTACAGTGAGGGGTTTCCCTCGGTAGATGAGCCTCTGGTGTGATGCTTGAGGATTATTCGGAAAGGATTGTTCAATCCGGCTCTTGAGCTGTGCGATTGTGGAGGAGAGTGGAACGTTCTCGAGTGTAAACCGGCTTGGAGGGGGTAGAGACTGGCAGAGTATGTGAAGTGTGATTGTGCTCGGTGTGTCCCCCTCTAACATGGGCTGGGATGACGATCCTGTCGCCATTGTTTCAGAACTATAGTTGTCTGCAAGCTAAAAAGCCCATATGGAGCTGATCTGATTGCTGATATCTGGCATCAATCAGTCGATAAGCGATATCGATGTTGCTGTCCTCTGCGAGACTCTATAGCAGCTAGGAAGGAAATGGAAAAGATAATGGAGGATAATATAAGACGCAAAGGGTTCAAATCGCAGGAACGCCCATTTATAATAACGTATATCAGGGATATATAAAGTAGACAGAAAGACAGGCCATCCATTGTATCTCCACGTGCAATTCTGCCGGGCGGTCAACCGGCAACAACATGTTTCCCCATTTCGGAAAAAAACGCTCTGGGCTTAGGGGTCGATTTTAGCGCTCCAGGCCGATGGATTAAACATTATGGCCAAGCGCCTTTTCACTTCCTCGCCTGTCCTTCACTGCCCTTCCGTTGCCCCTCGAATCGGGGCTGCGTCGATGGAGGTTCTTTCGTTCCGGGCCACCGCCCGCCATAAGGCCAGCCTCCGGCATTTTTCGTCTAAATCATGGAGACAATATAACAAGGACAATAATTCTGAAAACAATAGAGGAGGATTTGGGTCAAGGCTAGGGTTCGCTCTGCGCAATACCAAAGTCGAGTGGTATCCCATCCCAGTCGGACTCGGAATCGGGTTGCTAGGGTTGCTGTCTTTCTACAAGTCACAACGTGCGGAACGGGATCGGCTGGCTCGCGATGCAGCTGGCGATGAATGGGAAGAAGGGAGACGGCCACCTCCTCGTCCGAGGATCAGCCTATCAGGTCCGTGGCATGTTCAGATCATGTCCACTCTGCCCCTGAAGGCAATGTCACGTCTATGGGGTCGGTTCAACGAAATCGAACTTCCTTACTACCTTCGCGTTCCTGGATTCAAACTCTATTCCTGGGCCTTTGGCGTCAACCTCGAGGAGGTTGCCGAGCCCGATCTGCACACTTACCCGAATCTGGCGGCATTCTTCTACCGTAAGCTGAAGCCTGGCGTTCGACCATTGGACCCCGACCCTCGTGCTCTTCTGGCTCCCTCCGACGGCCGTATCTTACAATTTGGAATGATCGAACGGGGCGAGGTTGAGCAAGTCAAGGGAATGACATACAGTCTGGATGCCCTCCTTGGATCAGCCACGCCTGCGCACGCCGACCACACCAAGCGACTCTCCGACCAGGGCCGGAAAGAAACCCAAAAGGATGTCGAGAACATGGCTGCGCATGAAGAGTTTGCGCGCATGAATGGGATTTCGTACACTCTCCCCACCCTTCTTTCAGGAGACTCCGATGCTCCTAAGCGTCGTGCTTCATTGGATGCTTCAACCGCATCCAAAACAACCTCGGAAATCCAGGTGCAAGAGGATCTGGCTCGTGGGGATGGAACACCGTGGTACGCACCCAAAACAGCAGCCAATCATGCCTTGTTCTACGTTGTGATTTACCTAGCACCCGGTGACTACCACCGTTTCCACTCCCCAGCTCCCTGGGTGGTCGAGAGCCGCCGACACTTTGCTGGCGAGTTATACTCGGTTTCACCATACTTGCAGAGGCATCTACCCGGTCTATTCACTCTCAACGAGCGAGTTGCACTCCTCGGCCGATGGCGGTGGGGTTTCTTCAGTTACACGCCGGTCGGAGCTACCAATGTAGGCTCCATTAAAATCAACTTTGACTCCGAGCTGCGTACGAACAGCTTGTTGACTGATACCGCTGCGGACTTGGCCGCTGCCTTGGCTTCTAAGCGCGGTGAGCAGTATCCCGGCTTTGTTGAGGCGACTTACCGCCACGCCAGCCGGACACTTGACGGACATCCCCTACAACGTGGGGAGGAGATGGGTGGGTTCCAACTTGGCAGTTCGATCGTACTTGTGTTCGAGGCTCCTCTTGGAACTCGCAAGTCCATTGATGCCGGCTGGCCGGAAGATGTTCCCAGTGATGGGTGGACTTGGAGTATTGAAAAGGGCCAGCGCATCAAAGTAGGCGAAAAATTGGGCTTTGTGGGTGAGGCGTCGAGTGCATGATATTGCACAGCCCCGATGCACAGCCAACAGCGGTACCTTGTTAAGAATTATTCCGACCTGCATGATTTGGAGGTCTGTTCTTGTATTATACCAGTCCTTTACTTTAGATCAGGGTCTTGAACATTTACTTTAATCACATTACCTTCTTTTCCCTTCTCTTTTGATCTATACAATTTACCCTTTTGAAGTATATATTGTGCATGTTTCCTAATTCGGATTAGCACAGATCATATCTTGGCGTGATGCTATCGCCTCCCCAAATGCGTCATTACCCTCGTCTCTCTACTTCCAAGGTTGCCTGTTGCCTCCCAATGGTGCCCTTATGTTAAAGATGTCAAGATGTACTAGGTTAATGTAGTAGAATAATATAAGTAATTTAATTCAGAAATAGTAGACATGGTATTTAAATTACAAGCATTGCGCCATTCATAAGCTAATAGAGTGAATGCAGTACAAAAGATAAGGCAACAAATGTCCGCCAAAGAGCTATCAACGTGGGCAACCTTGGAAGACTGCCAAGCTTCTATGTCCAAAGGCGAATACTCTCCTTGACTTCTTCACTTCTTATTTCCCCATCTAACAATCTTTTGACTGATGGCCATCTTCAACTTACCCCGATCATTTCAAAATGTCAATGCTATTGCCCAGGTCCCAATGGGCAACCGCTTCTTCATAAGCGCCCATGAAAGTCACCCCCCATTCTTTCAATTAGTGTTGCTCGTCTTTTCAGCCGTGCTGGAAGTCGTCTGCGTCAGCTTCCCTGGTTACATTGCCGCCCGTCAGGGCATGTTTGATGCCGATGCTCAGAAGCTGGTGGCAAACCTCAATGTGACTCTGTTCACCCCCTGTCTCAGTATGGATTCCTCTGCTCTGATGAAATATTTGTGTGGCGTAGCTGATTCCTGTTCACAGTTTTTACCAAATTGGGCTCACAATTAACCGCCGAAAAGCTGACGGACCTGGCTATCATCCCGGTTATTTTTATTGTCCAGACTCTCGTCTCATACTTGTGTTCCTTCGTTGTCGCAAAATGTTGCCGTTTCAAAAAGCGGCAGTCCAATTTCGTGGCTGCCATGGCGGTATGTAGCGAGCCCTGCCATTTGAGAGAGTCGAATGTCATATCCTAACGACCCCTTCTCTGCAGGTCTTTGGCAATTCAAACTCTCTTCCGATCTCTCTCGTCATATCGCTCTCGCAGACCCTTAAAGGCCTCCACTGGGACCGGCTCCCAAACGACAACGACGACGAAGTCGCTGCACGCGGCATTCTATACCTGTTGATCTTCCAGCAGCTAGGTCAACTCGTGCGCTGGAGCTGGGGATACCACATTCTCTTGGCGCCTAAGGATCGATACCTCGAGGGGGAACGCGACGAGAGTGGCCAATCAATCATCGAACAGGGCCAGGCGCGGTATAGCGACAACCCGGACCAAACAGACCCGGACGAACCCCTAGTCAGGACACGAAGCTCCGACGATCTACACCACGCGACACACACCGACCGCCGGTTCCCATCCGGCGACCAAACCCCCGTGTCAACGCGAGCTTATTCCTACTCGAAGCTGTCCTCCACCCATTCAGACGATGTTGACTCAGATGATACACCCTCAGTAATTGGACCACCACCCACCGGGCCCTTCCTCCCCCGCCAAAGCTCCCAAGGCGACATCCTCCAATTTCCGGATGTTGAAATCACCGCGCGCGAAGCCCAAGAAGCCGAGAAAACGCGTTTCCAGCGCTACAAAGCATCTCTACGCAAATCGCGAGACCGCCTGAGCCAGTGGCGCGAAAAGAAAATTAACGCGATCCACGCGCGCCTCCCGTCAAACGTCCAAAAGGGCCTCGCATCGACCACTCTCGGACTACGTCGCTTCCTCCATGGCCTATGGGACTTCATGAACCCGCCCCTGTGGGCAATGCTAGTATCCATCATCGTCGCTTCTGTCCCGGCACTGCAGCGCCTTTTCTTCGACGATGGGACTTTCGTACGTAACTCAGTCACCCGCGCAATCGAGTCGAACGGACAGGTCGCCGTTCCGCTAATCCTGGTTGTGCTCGGCGCGAACCTCGCGCGCAATACAATCCCCGAAGAGGCCCTGGCGGATGTGGAACATCCCCGCGACGAGCGCAAGCTTATCATCGCTTCACTTGTTGCGCGCATGCTTCTTCCGACTCTTATCATGGCTCCAATTTTGGCGGTCATGGCCAAGTTTGTGCCGATTAGTATTCTCGACGATCCGATTTTCATTATTGTCTGCTTCCTGCTCACGGGTGCGCCATCAGCCTTGCAGTTGGCGCAGATCTGCCAGATCAATAATGTCTATGTTGGCGCTATGTCGAAACTCTTGTTCCAGAGTTACGTTGTTTGGTAAGTCCTTATCCCTCCTATTCATAGAGAAAAGACACCCCCTACCCCTTGGTCGTCGATCTCAAGCATTGGCATTGATCATTGCTAACATGGCCTTTTTTTTCTCTTCCAGGATCCTCCCATCAACCCTCGTGCTTGTGATGTGTGCTCTGGAGGTTGTCGAGTGGGCTGCTGCTTCGTAGACTCTTTGCTTTGCACCTGAACCTGAATGGTGAAGGCTGGTCTTTCCCTGTTTGGTCTTGTTTCTTTTTGTTTTCGGGGTTTTCTGTATTCACTCTCTTTGGACGCTCTTGTAATTACCCATTCCTTTTTCTCTTTGGGGGGAATTGGCGTTACCTAAGGCATTATTCCTTGTACACAGACAGTACTTTCTTAACTTATGGACCTATCGTGGTTCCTATCTCTATGGGATTGTATGTCTTCCTTTGCTATAGCGTTTGTCGGGACAACTCACTTGATGAGGGTCTGGATGATAAAAATAATATATACATCTATTATCCATACAGCTGACTGCATCAACGCCTTAACTTCTATAAACTTGCATGAGAAAACACCCCGCATCAACACAGCACAATCCCACACACCTCCAAGAAAATTAAATCCAACCAAACCACCATCAAAATGGCCAAGTCAACCTCAGACATCTTCATGAGCATAAAACCGGAGCACGTGCAAAACATCGCCTCGAGGACCAAGAACCACGAATATCGCAGCTATCTTCTCCCATCAAGTATCCAACACATCTGGTTCTATACCACCAGCCCTATCAAACGAATCGAATACGTTGCCCGTATCTCTCCGGGTAAAATCCCAGGGGAAGTTCCTGATGATGGAGGTATCGGCAATGCGGAGTTCAATGCCGGGTTGAGTGAATCCAAGTACGGATATGAGATTCTCACACTGTGGAGGTTGAAGATGCCCGTTAGCTTGCAGGAGGCCCTCGTTGAGGGGTTCTTGAAGGGAGCACCACAGAAATACTGTTGGGTTTCTTTGGATTTCTTGGGGAGGTTTCTGTTGGATGGGCAGGATTTGTTGTTTTCTAGGACGATGAATGAAGGTTAGTATAACAGACTGGATTCAGCGGGTTAAGAGTGTACTTGTTGATGCTTTTGGGCAGTTCCGCACCTGGGATCTTTGTACGCTCAACTTTACTAGAAAAGATGTTAGTCCATTTGTTTTTTTATTGCCTTTTCCGTGGTCTATAGCTTCAATGGGAGCCATTACTACGTCTCTCTACACCTTGGCATTGTCATATTGGAGTAGAAAGAAACCGAGATATATATCCATTTAGTTCATTAAATAATATGTAAGTAGTCAGGTAACGACACAGCTTCATGAACCAGTCAACTGTCGCTCAAATTCCATACAAGTCTCAACCCGTCGCAGACTAAGCAACCGTAGCAGGGACAACCTCCCATTCAGCTTAAATATAAACCGAGAGAAACCCTACCCCCCCCCCCCAATTCACGCAGGCTGTCCCCTTCGCAATAGTTTAAGCTTGTTTAAACCCGACATCATTGTCAGATAGGCCGGTTGCCGATTGACTCCGCGCCCAGAGTTCTCGAGCAAACCGTAACCCGCAAAGTGTTCAACTGGGTCATTCGATGTACAACCGCAGACCATACTGTAGCGCCTGGCACACATTCACCATGAAAAGTCCTATCCAGACTGCAGGCAACAGGAATATGCGCAACTCGTATAGCAGCGGTCCATGCCAGTGGCCACTTCATCTCATCTTGGTGAGTTAGGAATGCAGTGGCACTGTTGTGCTTGAGACTCGGATTGGTTCGAGTACCCATCGACCACATTCGTAGGGGTTTTGTTAGAAAACTGATGATCTTCCACGGGGGCGTCTACAATTGAAATCCCAGGGTCTCTCTCTGGTCATCTTGCACACGGGCATACCTACAAGTCCACGTTAGTAGAGTCAACATTGACCATGTGCTCCGTGAAACCTACTCCAAGAAAAGTCGAAACATGTAAACGTCCATATCATCATTTCTGATCGTCCTGGCCGCCCAAGATTGGCCCTCTTCACCGATGGTTCGAGCAATCTGTTGGCCAGCAGGATCTTCCTCGAAAAACCGTACCAACTCAGGAATCTCATTCCCTTCTTTGTTAATCGGCACGTAGTGGACCCATGGGAACAAGACGTTCTCGTGCCACTCCCGAAAGAAGGTCACCTTGAATGGAACACTCTTGCTGCGCATGAAAGCGTAAAACCTCCCGCTATAGGCATGGCCATCCATGTCTAACAGATACCGATGTTTCCAAGCCTCGCTTGCTGGGTCTTGTTCCGCGAGATCGCTGAAAAACATTTCCTCGTCATAGCAGTCCTCGTCGCAATCCACGATCTCCGTGAAATGGGTATTGAAGTATCCCTCGATCTGGGATCGATTTGCAACTTGCACCTCCCAGCCTTCACTGTGGTCCGCAATACACCTTGAACCGCTCTTTGGTTGCATAAGATACTGGGGCGATTGTGGATGGGTCAGGTTTCCGATGATACGCTGACGTTGCAGGTTCTGCCAGGTGCCGCTCCGACTATGTCCTCCGGTGGTTTTCCCGCGCCAGTATAACTGGGGTTTCTTGCTGTTCCATTCAATTGAGGTTTCGGCGTCGAACTGTGAGATGCCTTCGTAATAATATGGCGAGGGAACTGCAATATCCTGGAATGAAGACGGATGGGACATAGAAAACATCGGGACCAGCTCGTTTGTCACCTTGAAAGCGTTTGGGTGATCAAAAACTCCCAGCCGATGTCGCAGCGAAGGGCTGTTGCACATATCACTAGCGGCAGTCTGGTTGAACACAAATCCCAGAGGCCCCACTGCGTAAGTACTTGAGTTATCTGGCGCGTTACTATCCAGCGCCCTAGCAGGTGTGTCTAGTGGACATGAAAGCCGCGAGTAGAGCCAGGTCTCTTGGCGTTCGATGTTGTTGAATCTGGTCGTGGATACCGGCACTGGTGGGATAGGATCATGCACATCGCCCGGCGAAAATACGTTCAACAGCGACGAGTTACTAGACAGCCGAGCGTGAGCTGAACGGCCTTCGGTGATCATCATATGCAGTTCCTCATGCGGAATTACCACCCGCGGTTCGTCGTGTACATTAAATTCCATGTTCATGTCCGGTAGCCATTGAGAGAACTTGTCGAGAATCTTCATTGTTGCATCTCTTTGGAACCCCCCTTGGCCATTGCCCAAATGGATAGCTCTGCCGTCGCGAATGGCAATGCCCATAACGTGGTTATCATACCCCAGGTCCTCTCTCACGCGCGAACGAATCGTACTAGGAGAAAGTCCCCAGAAAGGCAGCAAAGTATGATATATCGTATCGAATTCATCGATCAAGACTGTGTTTCGCGACATTGCAAAAGCATACCATTCATCGAAATGGGGAGGCGGTGGCATCTTATACCGTCGTCGATATTCCGCCACAGCTTCGTCCAACGACTTTGACTGGTGCTCCAACGTTTTGTTAAAAGCCTGCTCAGCATTATAAACAAGTCGAACGACTGGATGTTGGCAAGCACGCTCGTCGATGGGCGTCAAATAAGGTAGTGGATGCGAGGAGATATACCAAATGACCAACATAGCCACCAGCAGGCCAGGAATAGTAAAAGTTCTCTTCTTATTTTGGGAGTAATAGTACTGAGACTTCTGTCGAGCCCCTTGAAGGAGCTGGTACTGCTGTCCCTTCCATGTCCCTGAGCGAATGGCTTCAGCCATAGTCACGAGGCCGAGTTGCAGTGACTGCACCCAAGACCGAACGCAACGAATGGCCTGCATCTTGAGGGAGTACTATAGCTAATAGTAAAGACGCGTAATACCTCCCCAATTACTCCGTACAGATGAAAGAAAAGAAAAGAAAAGAAAAGGGAGAAATTATAGCCGCAAAACGCGAAAACGCGAACACGGGCCATTGGGGCCATTGGGGCCATTGGGGGCGGGTGGGCCCGGGGATCGACACGGCCATCTGAGATGTCCGAGGATGTACTTTGGATGTACTTTGTACAGAGTAAAAGGTGCAATGAGTCTTATGGGAAGCTAGGCCATAAAAATTTCATAGAATTTGTCGACAATCCCAGACTCTAGCCAGGGTTAAACCCTTGGGGGCTTCAAATAACAATGTGATCCGTCGAGGCTGCCCCGGTACTATCAAGCGAGAAGCCACCATTTGAGGCTCTCGGGGATGCCAATATCGTCCTAAACTTGATTTGACTTGACATGCGACCTCTTTCCTCCTCAATTGGAATTATCGAAATACTCCGGAGCTGGTCAGCTCCTATCCAATAGGCTGTGAGCCATCTCCTTCCCGTTGCCCCTGAGGATCGGCACTCATCTCCGAGGATGTCCACTTTGGGCCTAGAATTGGGTTGGCAAAAGTTCACAAAATTATCTAGAACAAATGAGAAGCTAGGGTCTGGAGCATAATTGCTAACAAATTAGGTAATAATTAGTCCAAACATAACTAGTTATTACACTTCAAAAGCAGGACATGGTTCTCCGCCATCAGCGTGCGCAGCCAATCCCGTCGGATCGCCCTGCACATCAATCAACATGGCCATACCTGTCGCCGAATGCCATAGCATATGGCAATGAAAAAGCCAAACGCCGGGGTTATCCGCCCGGAAACGGAGAACAGCATAGCCGCGACTTGGGATCTGGACTATGTCACGCAAAGCAGCCCGGGATGTGTCGTACAGATCGGAATTATAACCATTGGGTTTATGAGCGTCAACTGTCTCATCTTTTAACTCATCTGAGTCAGATTCTAGGTGTGGTGGGATTTTGTCAATGAATGGATTGTAGGAGCCCCAGCCAAATTCGGCTTGGTGTACTGCAAGTATGTAGAAGTGGTGTCCGTGCTGGAGTGGATATTGGTTAGTGGATTATTACCAATCTGTGGGGAAGGGGTCTTCGTACCAAGTGGAAGGGGTGAGATCCTTCATCTAGATTGTTGATTACTAGGTCTATCCATACAGGCTCTGGCCCTGTGGTTATTGCGAATTGGTTTGCATCCCATTTAGCTCGAGGTATAGAGACCAATGGGACGGCTGAATCTTGCTGGGGTTTCCAGGTAGTTTGATTGAAGTAACCAAATGGCTTGTTGGAATATCGGGCCATTTTTTGGATCTTGGTGTACACCACGTGCGTTTGTTGCGCGGTGGGTGGAATGGAACGGAGAATAGAGGGCGCAGAAGGTGCTTCTCCGATGTTGAGATGGTGGGCCTTCAGCGGAGGTCCCTCGACGGCATCAGAACGGTAGTTGGTGGGGAAGGTTTGATCTGGCGTCAACGCGGGGTTGGTGTACTTGAAGCCACTGCTGAGACATTAGCAACCGCCCGATAACTGTTGTAGTGCTTGGCGAGTCTATTCATACTCTTGATCTAACTGAACCCTCATGTGTGACTGCCTTTCAGAGGTCTGTAATAATGGACGAAGAACAAAGTCCATGCGTTGCCCGGGAAAGAGTATGCCGATGGAATTTACATTTGTCTCTTTGGGGCGTGCCACATCAATACTATCCACCTGAAGCAGGTCCAGGAGATGGTTGTCGAAAACGAGACTCAGCCCGGCTAGAGCTCTATCAACTGGTCAGCTAATAACCAATTTGGCTTTGATAGTCATGTGGCATACCCAGTGTTGAC
The DNA here is from genome assembly GCF_028827395.1 of Penicillium hordei. Classification (NCBI taxonomy): domain Eukaryota; kingdom Fungi; phylum Ascomycota; class Eurotiomycetes; order Eurotiales; family Aspergillaceae; genus Penicillium; species Penicillium hordei. Next base: position 557,428 of record NW_026623142.1, read on the forward strand.
CACGCGGATTCGGTAGGTCGCGTGAGGGTCGAGGTCGATAAATGAATTATTCACCTGCTGATCAATACAGTCCACCGGCCTTGCAGGTACCGCCATCATGCAGTCAAAATACCCTGCCCCATTAATGAGCAAGGAATCAGGAACCGGCTAATACCAGTGTCAAATAGCACTCTCCAACGTTTGGGGCCACATTTCGGAACTCACCTCGTTTCCAAAATTTCCTGGGTCCATATACCAATCAAGAACATCACGTGCAGGGCGGTGGTACCAGTCACCGATGAGAAGCAAAAGTTCTCTACCATAAGTGTAACGGTGGGCATTATCGAGCCTTCGGGATATTAAGGCCCGAGCAGCCGATTTGGAAGCTGGTGTATGGACGACCAGCCCACCATAAAGGCCATCTGCCCGCGACACCCCCGAATGGGCATGGTACCAGAAAGTACCACTCTGATCCGAAGGAATTGTCAAATTATAAACAAAATGTCTTCCAGAAGGCATGGGGCATTGTGAAATTCCCACTGCACCATCCATGGCATCTATGTGAGTTAGCACCAATGTGTCTAATCGAGATCTGACATAGGCAGATGCTTACTAGCCACATGAAGGCCGTGCCAATGGATAGCAATTGATTCATCCGGCAAGGCATTGGTAACAGTAATGATCAAGGTGTCACCAGAGCGGGCCTCCACCGTTGGCCCGGGGAACAGGCCTAGTTCGATATCCTCCGGTCAGATCGACAACGGTGATACTAGTCAGTTCCTTCAACTAACCGTTGATGAGATAGACCCGCTTCAATACCCCATCTGGTCTGCGAAAATCCGAGGTCACATGCCAATCCAAATATTGAGTCGCCGCCGGCCGGTACACATGATCTTCCGGGTGAAGCTCTATCCGCGGTCGAGCAGTGATGGCCTCATGTTCTTGAATGTTTTGATGATGCCGCCCAGGTAAAATCAAGGGCACGAGAAAGATAGACGATTGGAGAAAATACAACAATCCGATCAGTAAACATGTAGCCAATGAGCAGCCTACAATAGGCCATGGCCGCTGTGACAGCCCCGACATTGGTCGAGGGCCACTTGTTCTGAACTGGGGACAGTTTTCCGACCGTACTGCGTCCGCGTGGTTTGGAAGCAACTAAGAGGAGTATAGCTCATTTAGATTTGAGCATATCAGATATATAAACAAGGCAAGTACTTAGCGAATGCCAGAAGAGAGAACATTCCGCGCTAGGACCTCGTGCCACCCTTGCTGTCAAAAGGATCAACGCGATGCGACCTTACAGAAAGACATGCAACACACGTGTTCATCTTGATCAATCAGAGCGAAGGTAAAATAGTCAGTTCAATGCACACTGAGTAAACAAAACAGGTACTAAAGTACCTGTGGCAGCCTGGAGTTAATCCAAAAGTAAACAAGATCGTTCCTGCCGAAAGTATGTTTCTGTTTAGCGTTGACCGAACCGTGGAATAGAATTTCACGTGGAGACAGCCGCATATCAGATTGGATCAACAGTGCACCTGCACCTTCTCTTTCACTATAACTCGATTTATACACACATTATTCTATTGTGCATGATCGGCGCCGTGCGTCACCAAGAATGTCAGCCCATCCCTGTGTTTCAATCCCTATATTCCGATTCGTTATTTCGTCACGAGGGAATAACGCCTGCAGATGTGACCAAGTCTCTCAAAGCTTCTTGGAGGGATCCATAAGTACATACAGCGCTAATCTTCACTGGATTTTCTCCGCTCTCTGCATGTCTCGCTGGGGGGTACATAAAGTAGTAGGCCCTTCTCTCAGTTGAATTCTTTCCCCCATCCCTTCTGCGATTACCGAATCATGGCTTTCAAATTGCTGAAGTGTATCGCTATCGCGGTACTTCTAGAAGCCATTCTAGTTTCTGGTGGATCTTTAAGCGACATCGAGCATGTCGTTATTTTCATGCAGGAGAATCGCTCGTGGGATACGGTACGTTTTGACTGCGTTATGAACCGTTCACTCCATGCTCACCAAATCGCAGTACTTTGGCACTATGCCCGGAGTCCGGGGCTTCAATGATCCCAATGTTCAGGTCAACTCCGACGGAAACTCGGTTTGGCATCAGTAAGTGCTGGGCACTGGAGCTCTAAGGGAAGAAAATGGTTCTGATATTCAGTGTCAGACTAGTCGAGCCGGCTCAGTCAAACAAGACCAAGACCTTGTTACCCTGGTATCTTGGACACCAAGGTGGCGATTGGCACGATGCGATTCAGTGCATGGTTGCGGGTAGTAATGGCTATGAAGAGAACCAACAGTCTCTAAACAACGGGTTGAACAACCACTGGGTGACTAAAAACACACCTTGGAGCTGGGGTTACTTGAAGCGGCAAGATATTCCAGTTCAATTTGCTATTGCTGAAGGTTGGACTTCGGGAGACATGTATCAGGTGCGTTACCAGAGTCGATTCCAAAGAAATTGGAGACTGATTTGCAAACAGGAAAGTCAAATCACTGCCACGAATCCTAATCGGGTTACTTTGGTCAGCGGCTCAATCAATGTTGCTGGCAGTCCCCAGGATAAGAACCAGGGAGGTGTATACATTGACAACAATGAGGTACCAGGTATGTATCACCAATCATGTCTTCTACTTGTCTTCTTATCCCTCCAGGCAATCATGTCTTAGCTGTTCCACCACCTGACCAAAATTATACAGGCTGCGATGATCACGGCATCAACTGCTACCCACTCAAATGGAAGACCATATATGACTTTTATGAAGAGGCAGGAGTCTCTTGGCAACTCTTCCAAGACACAAACAACTTCGACGATAACCCCCTGGCTTGGTTCGAGCAATTTCAAACTGCCCCGAAAAATAGCCCTCTAGCCAAAAAGGGGATGTCCTTTGTTGGCCTCGATTCCTTCTGTCAGGCTGCGGCCAACGGCACATTGCCCGAGGTTAGCTTCATCGTTGGCCCGTCCGAGCTTTCTGAGCATCCACCATACATGCCGAGGGATGGAGCCTGGCTCCAGAAAAAGGTTGTTGATGCCGTTACCGGAAGCCCGAAGTATAACTCGACGCTTCTGATGATCAGCTTTGATGAGACCGGCGGCTTTGGTGACCATGTCACCCCCTTTCATTCCCCCAAAGACACCCCAGGAGACTGGATGCAGGATCCCCTGGGTATGTTCTCGGATATCTTTGTAGGGCCTGGTTTCCGAGTACCATTCTATATGATTTCCCCCTGGACCCGAGGAAATCGCGTGTTCACTGAGCGGGCAGATCATAATTCTCAGATCCTCTTCCTTGAGGAATGGCTGACAGCGCGGGGACATCAAAATATCACAACCGATCAGATGGTCTTATGGCGACGCAAGCACATGTCTAATCTAGTCAACGCGCTTGATTTGGACCATCCAGACTACTCTCTCCCCAATCTTCCGGATGCCGGGACTGTTGATACCAACGACAAGGGCGAGTATACTGGTACTTCTAATTGCCAGTCTCGTCACAAGCAGACACGTCCTGATGTTCCATATGGAGAACAGAGCAACGCAACGGATATCAATACCCTGTGGTTTGAAGAGGGTTTCAAAGAAGTGGTTGGGTACCTCACCGAGGGCCGATACCTAAATTTTGAAAAGAACGGAGTAGCCATCACAAATCCGGCCAGAAGCAACCACATTGTGTCCAGCCCTGCAAGCCCTCAGCACAACAATAAGTCCCAGCGTTGGGTAATCCACTACAACAACGACGAGGAAAGCCATATATTTACCATCTCCAGTGCATTGGATGATCGATGGCTCGGTCCCGGTGGTTCTTTGCTTCCCAAAAGCCAGAGTGCAAATGCAGCTCAAGTACATTTCATCTTCTTAGGTAGTGGCCGTGGCTATACCATGCAATTTGTGGAGAATGGGCGGTACATTGATATTGACAAGCACGGAAACTTGAATGCTGAAGGTAGCCATGCCAAACCTATCAGTGGCTACAAGGTCTTCAGCGTCTCCTTCCGTGATTAGATGATTAGACTTCGCATTTTATGACATTATGGAATCCTGCATGGTCATCCTGACCCTGGTGCCTAAGAACCAAATTATTCATAATATCTTAGCAACAAGGCTTGAATGATTTTCATCGGTCAGGAGCCTGAACCGCAACTCGATATCCATATCCTCCAATTTATTTGTGCTATTATAATCAGTAAAGAAATGGCAGTGATATTAGTGATATGACGATTATTACACGCAGGAATAAGATCATACACCCCTCTTCAGCCAAGTTGTCAATCAAGCTCAAGCCATCTATGCACGAACAACCGTAAATGGCCCAGCAGCGTTAAACAAGGAGGGCATCTGCATAATAGTGGTTAGCCCCTGAAATCAAGTAAAAGCCCAAGATAAACACAGCATGAAGGCAGATAATTCCACTCCAAAAAAGGCAAAAGCGAAAAATAAACCACTCAAAAGAAAAGAAAAGCATACCTGTGGTGCAGTTGAGAGGGAAGTCCCGACTCTCAAATACCAAAGCGAGCCATCCTTGACTTGGGGCAAGTCCTTCGGGATAGTGACGTCAACAAGACCCGCCTTCTCCTTGATACCGTCCGTAATCTTGATAGACTGGTCGAAGGAGATGGTATCCAGGTTGCGCACGGGGTTATTGTACAGCCACACGCTGTAGTCGTCGCCGGGGTACTGGCTCAATGGGTCTGCGCAGCGTCCCGTGGGCTTGCGGTCGAAGTGGACACGCACAGTTTGGCCAGCGGAAACGGTTGAGTTGTCGGGGATGCCTTGGTAGACGTTTACGCAGGCGTAGTCGCGTTTACCCCAGGCTAAATCATTGAAAAGAAGGGATTGTCAGTTCGAAACATTGTAGATGAGTATAGAATTACATACGCAGGTTCTTGTCGAACAAGGCGGTGCTGGTTCCCACCAGGGAAGCGACGATTGCTGTGGTGAACTTCATTGTGAGATTTTGGTGATTTAATAGTAGATAAGAAGGGAGGGTCGTAGATGAAATATATTCAACGTTAATAAGTTGCTGAGCACCAGGCTTTTATAGGTAAAATAGGGGAATATGTTACTATATTTTGTTTGCAATATAGTGTATAGTGCCACCGACGACACAAAGGCTCCCTAATTATAACTTCGGGGTCTAAACCCCGGTCTGTGAAATTTGAATGATCATGTTTCACTTAGTCTCTCCACATGTATTCGAATTAAAATTCCGCCTGCTTGGCATGAAGAGTGATCGGCGCTGCCGATTCGATCCGGGGACGGGAGCTACGGAATGTGTGCAGTCTCATATATTGTACGGAGTACTCCGTATAAGTGGCATATATTCTGTGCTTAGTGGAGTCTCTATTGCCCCTGGGTTTATTTGCCCAAGGGATATTCGTCTCGTTCTTCTGCAATTATCCCTTGCTTTGTGGCCAGGAGACAGCATCTATCTATAGATTTTCATATTATTAGTTGGTCTGCAGAGATTATTATTAAGCTTGTCTAATACATAACTAACTACTGTATAGTTATGTATAGATGTGTTGACGCTTTGAGAAAACCGCTTTAAAAAATGACCATGCAGATAAATAGTCGCCTGACAGGCTTGACTATTGATTTACCTTTCAACCCAATGCAACTGTTTCTCGGTTTGTCCTTTCTTCTCTTCGCGGTTCGAATAATTGAACCCAGTTTACCTGACAACTGGGCAGAAGCCCTTGGCTGCATTGAATGTCTCAGAATATATCCAGCGAGTCATCACTTTACATAAGAATTTTGGATGTCAAAGAGCGTGTTCTTATAAACCCATTTATTGCACATGAGGTTTCATAATTTGAGTGGTTTGTATTATTATTGAATTCTATGCTCTTGCTATTTTCAGTCGCATTTTCATTTCATCCACTGGCTTGGAGGTAATCTCCAGTGTCTAAACCTTGTTAGTGAATGCATATCGGTAAAGCGGTGGAACTCTTACATTATACAGCTCTGACTGGACTTCGTATTGTCCGTTTTCTTTTTCAATCGGCGCACCTGACTCATCCCGCTTGATCGAACCAAGCCCTACCTTTTCCCAATCATATCGCCGTGCGGCACATGCGAGAATCACAAGTGCTTCGATATTCGCTAGCTCTTGTCCAATACAGTTGCATGGTCCACGCTTGAATGGCTGCCAAGCACTCGCCGGTATTGTGGAGCCGGTGTCCAACCAGCGTTGGGGAATAAACTGATTGCTTTTGTCGCCATACACGGCTTGGTCGTGCTGTATGATACTCTGGCAGTTGTAGAGCATCAACCCATGCAGGCACATATCTTGACCGTCTGGTAGTCGAACGCTCAGACCGGCGTTTGGGTTGGAAAATCGCGCCGTCGCAGCTGGTGGATACAGACGAAGAATTTCCTTGATAACCGCAGAGGTGTAGGTCATTCTTTGGAGAACATTCTCTCCATGTTCTAAGATTTGAGCTCGAATATGGGTTGGGTCCGAGTCGGGACCAAAAATCTCATCCAGTTCCAAGCAAACACGGCGCAAGACCTGCGGAGTCCGAGATAGTTCGTAGAATGTCCATTGTAGCAAGATGCTTGTTGTATCATGGCCAGCAAATAGGAAAGCCTTGAGTTGGTCGCAGGTCCGGTCTAGAACTTCGGGTGTTAACTACTGCGTTTCGACTAGACTTAAAGCAAGGACACTGCGAGACGGATTGTGTGGAGTTGACTGCTCCTCAAACATTTCCTTAATATGCTCTTTGATGTGTGTACCAAGTTGACGAGAGATTACCTTTCTCTGGAGAGGCAGTAATAGTTTCCATCCGCTGTGTCGGGAACGATAGGTCGAGCCTAGTTTGCGGAAGAGTCGAACGATTGCATTTTGGTTTTCTTCTCCGAGTTAAGCATACAGATCAATATTCATGGTAACAGCGCCGATAATGTCAAATGTCAAATTTGGGCATAGCTCATCCAGTGGGAATTCCTCGTTAGTGCTGGCATAATGATCGAGCTTCGTCAAGCAAAGTCGTGTCTTTTCTAGAATACATGACATTAGATTGATGAGATGCTTATGGGCGAATCCTGGATTGAATTGCTTGCGAAGGCTTTTCCACTCTTCATTCTAGACTTCAGTTAGTATAATTTATGTGCTTCGATCGAGCCTTCAACCTACCTCTGCAAGAACAATGGAGAGTGGACCCATCATGTCACTGTACGAGCGAGATATGTGTGATTTGGGTGCACTGTACTGAAAGAGATTCGAGCTTTTGGATATTTGCTCTGCAACATATGATCGCAGATCACGGATCACGCACATCGGATAGCTCACTGGTCGCAAATCGACAACAAATAGCGCAGGCTTGCCGAGACCACGGTACATGGCTTTGAGGGTCTCGTTTAACAACCACAGTCAGTTTTATATTCCAAGCCCAAATTTGCCTGACCAGACCGATGTGTATATTGGGTCGATTTGTCTTCACGAGTTTCCCAAGCGTGGACAAATGGCCCCATGATAGCGATGGTGGAAGCTGGGGAAACCTGGCATATTGTTTCGTTCGATAAGATGTAACATTTTTCCAAAGATAGAAAAGAAGAATTGGAATGATCGTAGCAATCAGAGTCCAGGCCATCGTGAATATGACCAATCGTGATAGAAGCTCTGCGGGTCAGCACCTATAAACACTAGGATCGGGTTTTAGTTGGAGCGAGAACACCTTGCTCAAATTGTGATAGATGTGCATTTAGATGACAATTGGAATGAAGTCTACTGCCCAGGTGCGGTCGGCAGTTATCAACTACGCTGTACAACAAGTGTAGATGGCTTCTGTTCTTGACGTAAAACTTGAACATTTTGATTTATCTGGCTTCGGATTATAATAAGGACGTTATATGGACGTTATACGTAAGATAACACTCCGATCCCTTTTTTGATCATTCTTTTAAGATATCTTTTTTTTCTCGCCATATGTGGGGTGAAGCATAATAATTCGCTATAGAACTTCAGCATACGAAAGCGGAAAAGGGGTAAAATGTACATACGACTTTCCTAGATATAACCAGAGACTACGGTAAAGCACTCATATATTTCGACCAGTTTGATGGTTTTCTTTAGCTCTTCCTATTTGCTACGAGATAAAATACATTATAGATTACTACAACAATATCCAAGAACAGCACCAAGGGGTGTTTTAGGCTGTCCTTCCATTTTGGGATTAGCGTTGGTTTTTCCTGGTTGGGAAGACGACCCGCGGGTTCCGTCCGTCGTCGCTGTTGATCTATGGGATGACGGTACCTTCATTGTCGTCGACATTAGTCATCTTGATTATGACTTTAATATAGCTCACAAAATCAAAAAGATCTTCCCGGTCTATGTGCTCCGACATGAGAAAAAGCGTGGCTGGGCTCTTATAAGATGGCCTCGAGAAATTGAGCCCCTTGGTGCCAAAGTCATGTATCTTCACAATGCCCAAGGCTAGTATGCCAAAACATCTTTCCTAGACCACTGCTCCTGTATCGTGCACGCCAATCCCCGCGATCTTCATAGATCAAGGGCTACCGGGTTCGCTCTTCTCACAGGCTCACTATTCTCCTAGATTACTTAGAGGTCAAATCCTAGATAAGGATAACGAGTTCTGTCCTATCCACAAAGGACAACGCGCGTTAGAAACACATTAGGTACATGTATTGGGTGCTAGTTATGGTATATTCCTTAATATCGATCTCTTTTCCATATAATTCAGAGTTGTGACTCGGAACAATACCGTAGACCACTTGATACGGTAATTTACCAAGCTTCCCCTCTCTCATATCCGATCCAACATCCAGCCTCCCCAACTTCAAACGTTCTTCTTTATGTCAATGCTAATTTCCCTAACAGGAGTCTGCTCGAGACTCTGAGAATGTCGATCTCCCAGCATTGACATGTTATATACTCTATACTGGTTAACACCCCTCACGAATGTTCCCAGGACTAGATCAGAGCCAAGACCAAAGAAAGGCTTTCAATGCTCCTTTGGCACCAGCTCATCTCCCACATGCGACAAATTGAAAGCCATGAGCGCCATCTATCTATGTGACTGACCTCTATCGCTGCTGCTCGGGCGACTTCCGAACAATGCGGCGTTTCCTCCTTTTGCAACTGATTTCGATCGCGAGAAAGCTATGGCAACTCCCCATAAAGCGCCATTGAGTACGCCATGAGTCGAGCGACCACTCGGATATTCTGAATCCTTACGAGCCTTCAGGGATTACTTCCAGGCTTGATAGTGTTGCGATAAGTAAGCCAGAAACGACCAGGAACCAGGAACGGTATCTGCCCGATTAGCCAGGCACCGGAGGAACAGTCACCTGAGCGATAAGCATCCATTTTTTTCGCCACTTTTTTTTTTTGAACATATTCCCCCACCATTGGAGACTTAGATCAAAGTCTTTCTTTTACAGTGTTCCTGGTGCTCAATGCTTACTCTGGAGTTTCCTTTTAGCATTGAATTTCCCCGGATTTCGACATTTTTGGGATCTGTGGGTAACATTCCAGGGACCAAATCCGACTAACTTGGCCGCTGGGACGTTTCCGTTCGCTTGCCAACCCGTCCACTGGTTTTAAGGGGTCCAATTATTTTCCCCCACCTCCGGGTCTCCCCTTTTTGTCTTAAACAATCATTTCGACTGGGCACTTCTTCGGAAATAGCTTTCACAACTGGTCGCGTGCTCAAAGAGATAAGCCCTTGAGCCTCCGTATCTTGGCTTACACGTGAAGATACCCTTCAACCCCCAGGTAGGCTCTATCTCCTTTCCAGCATGTTCCCGTGTGCGACTCTGTAGATAAGGAATCCACTGTATCGTGTGTTCTCCCATATAAGTACACGTTGTCCCCTTTGTAATTCCGTCTCGGAGGCGACTCGACTCTCGCCCCAGCACCCCATTCGAATCATTCATCATTCGTCCTTCTTAATCCCAACCATACTAATTCCCCACAGACTCATCTGCTACGGCAACGGGCTTGGATATCAGCTTCTTTGACCAAGGCCTTGCGCACAAGTGGAACTGTTGTCGGCCCCCCGACGAAACACGTCTGAGACATTATCGAGATCACGTGTCCACCAAAGCCCATTGCGCAACCATCATTCACCATGCCTTCTCTAGAGGATCACTCGGGTTTCAAGCATCGCGAGGACCAAGGGCAATCCATCAGACCCGAAGAAGATACCCAGCAGGGTCTATTCCACCAAGTATACGAATGGCTTCACCATGAGAAAACCAGACGACAGAATCGTAAAGCACGGAAAGCCGAAGCAACCCCCCATGCAACAAACGAAAGCCAGTCAGCCGAAGAAGATGGTGCTTTAGAAAGACCCAGCTCGGAAACCTCGAACACCTCGGAGAGCACCTTTTCCCTGGATAAACTGGAAAAAATCCTCCTCCAATATGCGACCACTCGACCTAGAAGTGCAATGGGTCTCCCCCACAAACAACCTGTCAAACGGCAATCTAAACATCGTCTTAGAGGCTTACGGAGAGGCTCGGCATCCGAGTCTGAACTCACAGATGCCGACGGGGCCCCTCCAGGCGTGGAAGCTTTCCTTGACAATACAAAGACGCTTGCCTACAGCGGTGGCGCTGCAGTAGAAGAGATCGCCGACTCCAGTGCAAGTGTGAAACAAGCAAAGGATGCCGAGGCCTGGATTGTTTTCAAGTCCGAGATCGTGCGTCTTGTGCATACCCTGCAACTGAAGGGCTGGCGCAGAGTTCCCGCAGATTTGGCGCCCGAGATTGAAGTGGTCAGGCTCAGCGGTGCTCTCACGAACGCTGTGTATGTAGTTGAACCGCCGAAGAACTTGCCTCCCCCGAAGTCCGATAGCAACAGTCTGGTTTCAAGGAAGCCCCCACCGTAAGCAACAAGTCGCCTCCCTCACTTTAGAGACACATCTAATTGGATTTTACAGAAAGCTTCTCTTGCGTATCTACGGTCCTCAAGTCGATCATCTAATCGACCGAGAGAACGAGCTGCAAATTCTTCGTCGCCTCGGAAAGAAGAACATTGGTCCACGCATTCTTGGAACTTTCCTCAATGGCCGGTTCGAAGAGTACTTTGAGGCTCGCCCACTCACTCCTAAGGAGCTGCGGATGCCCGAAACGGCGAGACAGGTTGCCAAGCGGATGAGAGAATTGCATGATGGCGTTGAACTTCTTGAAGAAGAACGCGAAGGTGGACCTATGATCTTCAAGAACTGGGATAAATGGGTGGACCGTTGCGAGCAAGTGACGACCTGGCTGGATAAAGAAATCCAATCTCCTCAGAACGAAGCCAAAGCTGCCTTGGAACCATGGCGTCGCCGCGGCTATGTTTGCGGCGTAACGTGGGACGTGTTCCGCAAAGCCGTGGATAACTATCGGCGTTGGTTGGTTGCCAGCTCTGGTGGAACTGCCGAGATCAAGCGACAGCTAGTATTCGCGCACAATGATGTAAGTGTTTCTATGCCTCGCACCTTCCTTGCTGTGTTATTGACGTGTCGTGTAGACTCAATATGGCAATCTACTTCGCATGGAGCCGGCCACGGAGTCACCACTGCTTTTGCCTGCAAATGAGCACAAACAGCTGATCGTTATCGACTTTGAGTACTCTTCTGCCAATACACGTGGACTCGAGTTCGCCAACCACTTTGTAAGTCCGCTAACCCAATTGCCAATCCAAATGGATGCTAACCGCAACAGACCGAGTGGTGCTACAACTACCACGACGAAGAGCGCTCGTGGGCTTGCAACAACCGTAACTACCCGACATCGGACCAGCAGTACAATTTCGTGTCAACCTACCTTACCCACCGACCTTCTAGCACCGGCGGACCTATTTCACCTCTGTCCTCGCCGACTATTCGCGCTCGCGCTCCTGTTGCGGTTGCACCATTGGACTTGGACGATGTGTCAGAAAGACCCAGCTCACGGCTTTCGCAAAATGAGCAGTCTAAGGAGGCTGAACTTGACGCAGAAGTGCGACTCCTCATGCAGCAGACCCGGATGTGGCGGGCGATGAACTCCGCGCAGTGGGTAGCTTGGGGTATTGTCCAGGCTAAGGTGCCTGGCATGGAAGAAGGTATTGCTGAGATGCTTGCTGCTCGCAACGGGCCAAGCGAAAACGGCAATGACGATGACACCAAGATGCCGCCTGTGGATGCGAATGTCGACGAAGAAGATGACGGCGACTTTGACTACCTGGCTTACGCGCAGGACCGAGTTATGTTCTTCTGGGGTGATCTGCTGTCACTGGACTTGGTCAAACCAGAGGAACTGCCTGCACCTCTGTTGGAGCACATCAAGTCGCGACTTGTCGCATACTAAGAATCGGAGGAGCATTAATGATAATCTTCAGGATGGAGACTTGTTCATACACATTATCATGATTTACAATGTGGACGCTAGTACATATATCACCTATCGCTGCGTCAAATCGGTGATTTATCACACCTACGTGTATCTACTACACTATAGCGTTGGGTTTCAACATCATCATCGAATACCATATCTTGTCTTATTTCATTCCATTTTGATCATCCTCGTCATCTCACAAAGGGTATCTGAAATGTCATCGTAGAAAATCAGAAATAGAAAAAATCCCACTGATTCCCAGCTCTCTACCGGCGCATCTCAAGCTTCTTCCTCGTCTCCCTCTTCGCACCCTCAACCCATTCCCCATAAGCCTTCCCCTCAGGATCCTTCTCCTTAAGCCCAGCAACCCCCTTCATGACCTCCCCAATAAACCCAACGAAATTACACCGTCTGAGCGTATTCTCCCACTGCCACGCAGCCCTCTTCCTCTCCTCCCTCTCAAGCGTCTCCACATCCCCAATATTCCTCGCCCTCTCCCTCGGATCCCTCACAACAGCCATGAGATTGAAATGTGTCTCCTCGGGCGGGTATCGTGCAATGCGCCTCTGCAAAACCTCAATAACCTTCTCAGGGAACTCCCCAGTCCCACACTGTCCATGGCTAATAGGATACGGCTGCAGTCCATCAAGTTCATACAACGTCCCATTGACAGGCGTATAGGCAATGAAGTGGTAAACGTCCGCGCCCTTCTCATCATCCTGCGGCCGCGCCGTCTCATCCGCGAACGGACTCGACCGCGCAAAGCTGTTGTGTGCGCTCCGGATCGCTTCCGAGTTCGAGAGCGCTTCGCCACGAAGCTCCGGCGGGAATCCTGCCGTGAAGTCTTTGAAGGAGCGTAGCTCTTCGCCGAGCTCGATCGCTGGCTGGGAGTCGGGAGGGTTGTCGTGATTGAGGATTACGGAGAGGATGGCTTGTGTGCCGCAGGCGTTTTGAATCGTCTGGGCCGCGAAGAAGAGGTTGTTGTCTGTGGCGGTTTGGTCGTAGGTTCCGTCGAGGGGAGCTTCGGCGTGTGCGCCGGCAGCTTCGCGCGTCCATTTGAAGAGGAAGATTACGCCGTAGACTGGGCTGTTTGGGAGGGTTGGGGTTAGCTTTGGTTGTAGGTAATTTCCTTTGGGGGTTTGGATGTGGTGGAATTGCGGATTATTGGTTGCTTACCCTAGTGACCGTATTGTGTCTGCATCTAGGGAGATGAGCTCTTCGAATTGGGTGTTTTTTACTCCGAGTGTCTCAATCAGAGAGGTGAAGAGACCCTAGCTTGTGTTAGTATGTTGCTGCTTGGATAGATCATGGGAGTGGTGATGGTACCTCATCTGATTCGATTGTGCTCCAGCCACCTACATCAGCCATTTTGACTGTCTGTGATGGATGCTAAGGGCGATTGAATGAAGATGTTGTGTTGTCGATTGGAGATTGCTTTCTTCCCCAAACGGGAATGCGGTTATGTCATTGTCACGTGAAGGTAGAGTGACAGCATCAAGTCACATGCGTATCCTCTATAAAGTAGACGAGGTCACTTCCATTTTCTAGCAGATTGGAAAGAACATGCAAGACGGAATTATAAAACTGTGGTCACATTAAAACTTAGGCGAAAAGATTGGGGCTTTCACTATGTTAAGAGCTCATATAGAGCAAAGACGCACTCTGCGGAAGGCCAGTATACAACAACATTCATGAATATCAACAGGAAAGGCTTGTTCCTCAATTTTTAAATTTTGAACAATAAATACTGCTCAATACTATGATAATGAGCAGAATATCTTGGAAAAGGAAATGAAAAGCAGAACCAGCTGTAAAAACCAGCTGTTCTAGGGTGCTAATGAACGAAAAGGAAACGAAGTGAACAGCCGAATATCCCCGATCTTCAAACCAAAATAGTTCAAAATATGCTCATCACTAAGTGTAATCAAAATCTTCCGGTTCCAACTACATGTTCACAGACTAAGTGGATCATCTGCTAGTGCAAGGACCAAGATGAAGAGTACTATGTGCTATCGAAGACGCGAATATTCAACATTCCCACCCAATATCCCCCTCCGACAATAACACAGGTTATTACCCACAAAGTAGTATATGAGAAAGAAGAGCTCCAAATTCAGGTATGCAATAACCAGGAGAAAAAGAAGATAAATATAGAAAACACGAGGGGCCGAGGACGATCGTCAACTCAATTTCCGTGTAGTGAAGATCCAACCGCAATAGTAGCGATAATACGATACACAATTACAAAATTACTAATAACAACCCCCGAATCAACGAGACCATTGAATTCAAACAAAACCCAAATCTGAATGGACAAAGGTAAAAAAAAAATCCACCGCTCCTCAAAAATCGACAACCCTCGACACATAGGTCTGCAGCCCCTGCAAAAAAAAAAGACGATGCTATACTACGTTATAGATGCATGAAGGGTGCGGAGTACTACCCTATGTAAGAATTGATCTCCGCCCCCAGCAATCACACCTTAGAACGCTTATACCTTACAATCGATATACAGATAGGGATATCTTCAAACCTCCAGCGGAACCAAATCGGTGCTAGCTCGGGGGCTTGCTACCCCATTCGGACAAATCTCGAGAAGCGGCCGAATACGAGGTCTGGAGAAATGTGTCCGGCGGGGTACCAATCAGAGGAATGGATCTGTAGTCTAAATTCCCTTAATATATGTCCCGTGCTTTTGAGTTGGTTCGTCTCGTCTATTCTTAGCGCAGGGTCTGTGGCGATGGTTACCGGTGGCTACTTTCGGGGGTTGGGTGGTACCTGTCGATCGGTGTGCGTGAGGTGCAGGTGCGGATGCATTCTTCGGTTATGAGGGCGTGGGAAAAGGTTGCTATCTTTAGGTATGGAGATGTTATGGAAGTGAGGTAATGATCTTTCGTTCATTGACGGGTTTGGGGGTTAGAAGGCTGGATGGCTATAGTTCTGAGGCTATACTCCCGAATAACGAATAGGGACATCACTTAGCACGTATACAGACACTCCAAGTCAGATAAACAGAAGATTTGATAAAATCAGGGTATATATATCAATATCGTATGAGACAATTGCCTCCAGCTTGCAACTGCAACCAAGTATAAAATCCAAACCGAGCATTAAATCGGATACAAGATCACACATCAACGCTTATGCTCAGCCAAAAAAAAAGAAAGAAAGAAAGAAATGTCAGAATATGTAAGGAAAGAGGCGAGTGGTGAAAAGGAAACACTCGCATATAATGGTCAAAAAAGTAGATGTCCTCCAGGTCCAATTCCCAGTAAAACATAACTCCGTAGCCTCCGTATTTTTGGAAAATGAGAAAGGGTATATCTTCCAATTCCCTCCTGGTACCCAATAGCCAGAATCCGACTGACCAACCGTGTTCAGGGTGGTAGTCCAAAATTTCCCATATTTTCCCATTTTGGTTTCTTTTTCTGGTATAGATAAATGCATATCATAGATCTAGCACAGTCTGAGAATCAAGTCCAAAGTGAAGCAGGAGCAGCCAATCCCGGCATTTCAAACGGATTTGTTTGTGGATAGACCTCCATATTGAGACCGAGTGTGCCATCCGCGCGCGGTAAACCGGCGCACAGCACATCATCATAAGGCGGGGTGTAAGTCGCCGAATGAGGAATGGAAGCATGATGCGAATGGGCATGGCCATGCCCCATATCCGAGAGACCGAGGTGTGCGTCGTGGTTATCGAGGAGCTGTGGGGAGGGCGGATATAGAGAATGCGAGGATGTGGCGGATACATAGCCATCCTGGATAGGGAAGGTAGAGTTGGCAATAGTGACGGCAGGAGGGGAATTCAGAGGCGGGGTATAAGCGGCATAAGAAGGTGATGCGGAAGCGGGCGAGGAAGAGGCGACGAGCGGATACTCGTGTAGATTATGGTGGAATGGGCTAGGTGGGCCAGGGGAGTATTGGTCGAGTGATGAGCGGGGAGACCAGGGGAGGGGGAGGCGGCTGCGATAGCGGGCAACAATGCCGCGGGGCAGGTCCATGAGTTCTAGGGCTAGACGCAGCTCGGTGTTGAAGGGGTCTGCGGCGTTGTGGGTGGCTATTATACGGTACATCTCTTCGATAGGACCGATGAATAAGGCGCCTAGGTATGCGCCGCCTAGCTCTGGGAAGAAGCGGTCGAGAGAGATGCCGACGGCGAAAAATTGGGCTAGGATTGGAAGAGAGCTGATGTCTGATTCGCTACTTCGGAGCATGGAGGATGGGAGCCAGAAGAGCCAGCGGCGGAGGGTTTGGATGCTTTCGAATGATTGTTCGGTTGTTTGGTTGGGGAAGTCATCACGGAATTTCTGGGTAAATTCGATAAGTTCTCCTAGGCGCTGAGAGTGCTCAAGATTGTGGGAAGTGCGTTTTTGTATCATTCGGAGGGCTTGAATCGTTCGATCTAGATGTACCATGTCTTCGTCGAGGGGTTGGTAGACTCCGGCCATTGAAAAATCCGTTGTGCTTAGTGCTCGTTGGTTTTCTATCAACTGGGCAATGTCTGACTCTTGTTTCCAATATGGATGCATGGATTCTAGGACGCTAGAGATGCCGTGCTGCAAAGATGCCCAACTTTGACTGTTCTGGTGTCAGTTGGGTGGGGGAGAGATTTCTGGAGAGTTGACCTATAACACTCACTGGTCTGTCGCCTGCCACGATAAAAGAACAGAAGCCGCAAGGATTGCATCGCAGTTCTCCTTCGAGAAGGAGCCCAGAGCTGTCTGCAGTCCGTGGAGAGCCGTGACTCTATGGCGGAAAGCCAGCTGCTTAGTCTCCTGATCCCGCGTAAGAAAAGCAAGGTGAAATGCCGAAAAGCTCAAGATAGAGCTCATAACGAAATCGCTTCCCAGCGAAATAGCCAAGAAACTATAGAATGTCCGTCAGCAAAGACCTCCGCCGTCAAATCTAAAGAAGGCTCACTTGGGCATCTTCTGCGCCCACACAGTGCAACCACTCAATCCTCGACGATGCAAGTCAATGGAAAGCCCGATTATATGGTGAATCAGGCGTAAATCAGTCCGCGACAAGCCGGACCACCCAGATCGTGGGCACTGCAAGAGCTCCGGATACGGAGGCACGCCAGTGCGGTGCCAATTATCTATTTCCATTTCGATCTCTGGAGAAATGAGGAGGTCGGGGCCGCGCGGCGCGGGGGGACTACCACCTTGAGTGGCAGCCGTATCCTGGTAGTCACAGCGGCAGTTGTGCTTGGTGCAATTGCGGCTAGATGGAATTAGGATGGGTATACTAGTGTCCAGGTGTGGATTGAAGAACATACCATTGCGGGAAAGTCTCATCACATCGAATGTGTCTTCTCTTGCATGTTTTGCAGCCATTACGGGATTTGGTGTGGCTCTTGCGTGGTGGGCCGCCGCCTGGACCGACCATATTGGCTTTTGAAGACTGCGAAGAGATAGCTGGACTGGAGCCAAGGACTCCACAGGTGAATGTTGTGAAAAGAGATGATGGGCACGTAAGCCCTGAAGTTATAGAGAAATGAGAACGTGACCTAATCCAACAGTCTCCAAAAATAACTTTGGGGGCCGTTGAGGTTCGAAGAATAAGTTGAATTAAGCACGTGGAGAATACGAGCCTTGGGGATCTTAAAGTGAAGAGACTAGAAGGAGATAAAAGAGAAAGTAGAAGAATAAAAGAGGGAAGATCCTATTAACAGCTGGAAGTCAGCAAGATATGATCTGACTTATTTAAATTTCACTTTTGCATTCTCACTTTCCACTAATATTATTTTCTAGTTCTTTTTTATTTTATTTTCCAGTGACGATCGAGATTTTGAGCCTCTGGGTACAGGGGGGCAGTAAGCCAAGGAAAAGTAAAAAACAGATAAAATAATAATAAAATATGTAAACTATGTAAAATATGTAAACTATGTAAAAAATACCTAAGACTAAGTGAAAATAAGGGAAAATAAGAAAGAAAAAAGAAAAATAAATCCCCAAAATGGACCGTCTAATATAGCACTCAGTCATTTTAGGTGGACCACATGGGTAGCTTATATAGCTGCCTTCATAGGCTAGACTTGTCCACTAGGTGCATGTGAGCCCATGTTCTCGGGCAGGGATGGACTCTATATCGCGCCGTTCCATGTAAATTTTCTTTTTGAAACGAAGTGGAACTGTCGGTAAGAACCATCGAGCCCTAACTTTCGAAGTATTCTACGGTTTCCAGTCCTACGGAGTACACCCTATTGCTTATAAGAGATAATTATCTAATTACCAGAAGGCAAATATAAAAAAAAGGGTTCCATAGGCGAATTCAAGTTGATTCATACGCGTGTCCGTCATTTTTTTTTTTGCTTTTTGCCTTTTTTTTTTTTTTACCTAAATCTCATCCCGCGTTCCAGAGAACATAGTTCCAGCCAAGAGAATGTATATACGCAGGGGCCTATTAACAGACCCCAGACTTCAAAAAGGATAACTAATAGAACCATAGTGCAGGAAAACATGGTAACCGATCGACCGTTTTGCCTCGCAAGGCTTTTCGATCTAGCGGACCCTGGATTGTGGGTCGCTGTCAAGGGACACCGTTAACCCCGTTGGGAAAGAAGAGTCAATCATTGCGCTATCCTAGACGCCATCTCAGGCGCACTGGGAGTGGCTTTTTGACTCTTCCACTCTCGCTAAGATTCAAGCTTAGCCTGACAGGCGGAAGTCGGCCGTTTCTACCCGCCTGTGAGTCAGATGGGAGATTAAACG
Organism: Penicillium hordei; assembly: GCF_028827395.1. NCBI lineage: Eukaryota > Fungi > Ascomycota > Eurotiomycetes > Eurotiales > Aspergillaceae > Penicillium > Penicillium hordei. Next base: position 576,466 of record NW_026623142.1, read on the forward strand.
CTGAACTCGGTAATCACAACCGAATGTAGAACAGGGAAAAAAAGCAGTCAACTGCATAAGGAAAAAAGAAAAAAGAATACCAGGCTCTTACACCACTTGGAACCTGGGGATTGAAGGCAACGTGTGAATGTTTAGTCCGCAACCAGGGGGTGTAAGACCAATCTCTCGGGATCATCGCATCCACATCTCAATTTCTCTCTTTTTTCTTTTTTTTTTTTTTTTTTTCTTTTTTTTTACGCATCCCTTATCCTAACACCCTAGAGTGGCTGACCTATTCCGGAACCACCCTATCTCCTTCTCAGGTGAAGTTACCACTCGGCTGGAACGTACAACATGAGGAAACCATGTCTAGTGAGCCTAAAAGTGCACAACATACGATGTCAATAAGCCCAAAGTGGGAACTGACCCCCTGAATGGTCTAGTCCCCAGACATACAGGGATCGGAAAAGAGAGTTGTGAGATCGGTTCCAGCATCTATTACTCAGAAGGTTATTAAGAATGATCATCAAAAGAAAAAAAGAAAGAAAAACAACAAGGAGAGCCCAGTGTACTTTGTGGAATGGGCTCATTCCTACAGTGTCCAGGGGCTGAATCCATCCGCACATAACGGTAGGTGTTGAAAGGCAAAGGGCTCTTCGCTTGGAATAGCATCATGCACTCTAGCCCAAATGCGATGTAATTTCAAGGCCAAGTCAGCATCTGAGTATGTATATCTACCTCTGAATGTAGTGGCTCCCCTGAAACTGTGTAATATGCAGATTTTATGTGACACCGCCAGATTGGGCCTGGAGACCACGTTTTCTGGGGATCAGACGTCAAACAAGACATGTGTCTTAAAGTCGGTGTGTACCACCTTCTGATCTGGACGGGAATTTCTGTCCTACCATATTTACGATGAACTGCAGTCATGACGATGATTACTCTAAAAGGAGTATTTAGCTCACACGTGGCACCATTGGTCGCACAGAGATTATGCTTATGTCATCATTCCTACCTAACCTTGGAAGGTTCCCCAAGGTTGGAATCTCCCATGTTTGACACGTTTGATCACGTTTGACACGGAATACGCAGCCTTCCTTTCCAGGCCTTGAAGGCTTGGCGTTTAGTTCGAGATCCAATAACCCAAGGGGGCCATGCTATGCGGGTCACCGGAAATGTTCGGGCGGCGGTATTTTCTCCGCAGATGTGAAGGAACACAAAATCAGATGTGTCCAATCAGCAACGATCAGACTCGCTTGTCGCGACATCAGGCCAAACGTGGTATAGATTGGGGGCTAAAAGTCCCGAGTGAATTAATTTTACTATCAACTTTATTCTTTTTCTTTATTGTTTTTTTTTTTTTTTTTTTTGGTCTAGCCTTTTTGCGTCAGGATATCGCCGGAATTAACGGGAAGTACTCTTAGCATTTCAATATATAGTTTTATTCTTACCTCCGCGGGGTACCCCGTCTTGCTACCGTCCCAACTTCAAGTATATGACAATACCAAACCCGTGATCTTGGAACTGACCATGGTAAGCAAATCGATCCTGTAACCGTGGAATTCAAGTGCCCCAATCAAAGGAGAAATAAGAATCATGGAGTCCCCCAGTTCTACCGCTAACTCAGAAACACAGCCCATGAAAGTGCAGCACGCTAACCAACTCTATTCCGCCAAGACTTGGGCTATCCTAGACTTGTGTGGGGACTGGGTGATTTTCTCTTGTAGATCACCTATAAACTATGTACAATACTGGTCTAATGGTCTATTAGTCTATTAGACCATTAGACCTTTGGATCATCTGCAAGAATACACACTGTACATATTTACGTCTTTACATATTGACACATTTACTTCCATGTCCCTATGCACTGCAATCTAAAAGATTTTGGATATGTAACCCTCAGCTCCTAAAGAGCCACCAAGTTTGTCATCTAGATTTAGAAATGGAAACTCTATTCTTTAGGGTAAAAAGGCATAGCCATGGGAAATCGAGAGATCGACGGCAATCTTGATGTACTAGTAAGTACCTACCATGGACTATCCCTGGAGGGTACTATAACCATTCTTCCCAAATAGAGTCTTTAGCGCCAACTCTGTTTTCCAAGCCACCATCATCTTTGTGATACTTCGCCCGACCGCTGAAACTAATGCCCGACACTTGATACGTGAGGCTGACCCTTGTTCGTGAGATCATTACCTTCCCCTTGGGTAAAAATCACACTCTATTTTAGATAGACCGCCCAGCAGTCGAACAAGGGATCTTAAATTTCTCCGCATTTCTGGGTGTGCTACATAAAATCATCTTCTACCCAAGTGTCATAATGAGAAAACCATGATGGTAGAGCCACCGCCTCCGCTTCCAAATGGCCACTATAGACATCTACAACATACCGATGTCATTAGAGGCAATAAATATATACTAGACAATCTTGTATATCAAGAGGGGGGGGGGTGGATTTTCTTGTTCTTCTCTTCTTCTCTTTCTCGTAATGCAGTACTGCACAACCTGACTGTCGGGGCAATACAACAAACAACAGCGAACAGGCAACTTGCACATAACATCCATTTACATTCCTCATCGGTTGAATTCAATTATACCTCGCAAGGTCGAACAAGTGCCCGTGATCTACGCCTGATTCTAGCCCAACACGCCAAGATGGGTTTCCACAGATCATCCCAGGGCATCGATCTCAAGGATAAGCACATCCTTACTGCTTACTGCCAGCGACCCTCTGGGGAATCTAGATATTCAGAGCTAGATCTGAATGAGTTCCTCGGGGCAAACAAGGGTAAGTACCATGCAAATTTTCTGTTCTGTTCTCGATGCTATTTCCCTCGATTGCTGGTAACCTTCCCAGCATCACTGAAACCAGACCGATATCCCCGTCCTTTGGTACCTGATCCGACACTAACATTATCATCACTATCTAGGACAATTGGCCTGGGGTTCCCACGACTTCTCGAAAAGTTCACGCAATGTTGACTTCAAGCTAGAAGGCCCCAACAACGATCCCATGCTACACGCGCAACTCGATAATGGTGAAGGAAACATCCAAGACAGCCAGGTGAACCTGGGAGATTGCATTAAAAACGAGGATGGTCAGCTGAGTTTTATGGAATGTTTCTAGTGGAGGATCAGGATTTCAGGTTTCTGTTTCGTTTCTCTTAAATTGTGACTTCACAGAACGAAATAAAACAATTGATTTAGACTGTTAGATTTCTATAATTTTCGGAGAAGTGTCAGCTCTCCTATTATCTGTAATGCAGATAGGTCTCAGGTCAGAGGTCAGAATACAGAGTACAACAATACGTGGGACAGGATAATACCACAGAGAACATTACGGCTGCGGCTGAAAATCAACCCCGGACAAAGTTCGCTAAAGCACAATACCCCAAGACCACTAGATGTAAAAAACCCAAAAAGAAAGCCCGGTTCGTGGAGATACCTGTTTAGGCCAGAGGGCAACAATAACCCCCTGCAACCCGGAATTCTCACCGAAAGAGCAGACAAAAACAACCGGACTGAGTATGTAAGTCTTCAAATCGACCGGGGCACCAGTCCACAATAGCCCCCAGTCATCCTATCTCTGCAAGCCGCAAAAGGCATAGCCCAGGTCCCCTACAGCGAAAAAAGATACCATAATCCGACACACGGCTTCGGGCCTCCAATGGCGCACTACTCAGCACTTGGAACCAGGCGCCCGGTACGCTACCTGTAGGTACATGTGGCACCCTGCATCAGCGCCTGTCATCGACACATGGCATTTTAATCACAGGGTGAGATAAGGTGGGGTCGATAGGATACACGATGCGCCCGGGTTCGTGAAAAGGAGTCGTTAAGGGAAAGGCTCGCGTCTTGGTATTTCGGGCGGTTTTTGTCTGAGCAGCCAATCGATGGGGGGGAAAGACGTTGGTTAGGGGCTTCCGGTGCCGAGTTAATTGTAACGCGCCAGTTAGACGAGGACCCGGAATTTTGCTTGGGTTTATTTATATTACTGTATCTCTTTCTATTTCTCTTTTTTTGACCTGGTTTATCTTACCTTACTATGAAGGATGGTGGGCTTGTATTGACTAAAGATTAGGGCTTGAATGGGTTATGGCGGTTAGCAGGGGTTCGGTGATTTATGTGATATGTAACAATGCATTTTGCTGCTAGGTTATTAATGGCAGGTGACTACGGAATACTTGTCATGCATGTTGTCTGCTTCCCAAAAATAAATCTGTAGCTGTTAGGAGATTGCTAGGGCCCTGCTGATCTTAATCTTGCCTTACTTTTCCCGCAGCCACTACTGGTCCAAGATTTAGCGAGTCGATATTGGTATGTATTATTGATTTCCTGGGGGCTAGGCACGGACGGATGAATTGATGTGACATGCGCTGGCACTGGCACGAGATCTACTAGAAATAGATAGGGTTGCTAAAGTAGAAAATCCTAGGTAACTGGTGGTATTGAGCTGGAGGTAGCGTTGCTAGCAATTGTTATAATCCTACCACCTAAAGGATATCTATTGTAGTCAGTGGGGATCTCTTTCATACTCTCTCTATATATACCCTGAATACAGTGGAAGGAGACACCTAAGAGGGCACCAAAAAGAACGCTTCAACAAGATGCTCCCGAAATGATTAAAAAAGCAGGGGAGAGCTTTCAAATACTTTATAGTTCAAGCTTTCAGAAATGTTGCTTGAGATCTTCCTTAATAACGAAGATCTATCTATCGAACTATCTATCTAAAGGGGATATGGATATGCCCAAGCAAAAAAACCCCCAAACCAGCGCTGAGAAGAAAAAAAAAAAAAAAAAAAAAACAAAAGCAACCTATGAGCCAGACCTGACTTGATGATGACTATGCACAATGAATGCAAAATAAGAATCAAGAAGAAAAGCAAAGTCAACGAAATAGAAATCATAAAGGGTCATGCGTGCCCATGTTGCAATCATGAGATGTACCGTAAAAAAAACAGCTAAATCGCAGATGCTCCTTCCCATGATTTTACCCCTTCCTTTCTCCCTCCTCTTTCTATTAACGTGAAATTCCGGCCGCTGACCCCCTATGTACTGATCCCCCCCAATCCTGGGATTCCCTGCTTCCCTCCCCTCCAACCTAACTCCCGCACGATTTGAGATAGGAATAAACATCAACCGATACCCTGGAGACTAAGGTTCTTTATTTAGACCTGGTACACGGTGCGTAGTGTCTGGGCCACGGCCGGGGGTAGCTGGCCAAGGAAGTTGCTGAAGTCAGGGATCAAGGCCTTATATCCCTGGAGGACCTATATTTATAATCTTGATTAGTGGGATGTTACTAGGAACAAAGGGAAAATGATCTTACCTGCTGGAAGGACACCTGGATATCCCGGTACTCTTCCTGTGCCAGCGAGCGGGCGGGGAACGAGGCAATTGCCTGGAAGTAGTCAAGCAGGCTCGACTCCATGGCATGTGGGTTCTTCATCACCACCTGGTTGAACCCGAGGAAGGCGGAAGCCTTTTCACGCGTGAAATCAATCTTGTCCATTGACTTCAGGAAAGGTCCGGAGCACTCGCTCAAATGGGGCGCAATTTGGTCCGCACAGCAGAATCCCAGTCGCCCCAACGCCATCGCGGCGTTTTCGTTCACCGAATCAATGATTTCCTCGTTAGTGATTATCATAAAGAGCCCTTGGTACAGTTGCTCCGCATAGGGCGATAGTGCGGCATTCTCGTGGACGGCGATCTCGCCGCACGACCAACAGGCGTTGTTCAAAACACTGAAGCCCGTATGACGGTCGTCATCGCGAATCAGGTCCAAGTCAAGCTGCTTAATCAAAACCGGAACAAGGTTGGGAAGGAAGGGTCCCAAGTGAGGGAAGATGCTGATGGCGCAGTCTCCCAGCAAAGCGTATGTTGATTGACGGACTTCATAGTTCTCATCATCCATACAGTAGCGGAGGAGCTCGAAGAAAGATGGTTGTGAAGTACTCACAAGCTCGCCGCTCTTTTGTGGGTCGATGGCCTGAATGATTGCGCTAAGAAGGTCAATGCTAGTAACAAGGAAGTCCTTGTCCGGCTCATCAGCCGCGGCGTGTGTCGGTTGGATAGAAGCTTGCAAGTTTCCATAGATGATCTTTATGCAGCGGCCGAAGAGAGGCGGCGCGAATTGAGCAAAGGCATCGCCATAGGCGGCAGAAATGTATCCGAGGCATTCAAGCAACGGGAAGAGCTCTCGGGAATCGTCAGAAATGTAGTTATAGCGACCGATGAGGGCAGGCATCAAGATCTCGATTAGATGCGGCCTCGCCAGCTCGTTCATAACACATTCGGCGAGCGTTTGCACACAATCATAAAGAATGTACATGTTTCGGTCCTTGTACTTGTTGAAGCACGCCACAAACTGGCGCAAGATAGGCTCACAGTAGGGTGCCAGGTTATCCTCCGACTTCTCCTCTAGGCTAGCGAACGCTGACGCGGCAGCTTCTTGAACCTTCTTGTTGTTGTCCAACATGCGATGAAGAATACCTTCCATCATGGGCTCAAAGAATTGAGCTTTCTGGGCCGGGTCGCGAAGATGAGCTGCCCAACCAGAATAACGGGCCAAACACCAGCAAGTGATTTGTCGCACAACAGGCTGATCATCATTGAGGAGTGAGATGAGGTAAGGGACCAATTCTGGGAGATGGGGAGTGATAGCATCCATACAGCCATCCGCCACTGCACCTAGTGTAAGAACAGCGGCCTCTCGGTTCGGCCACTGCTCATGGCGCAGAGTTTCCGTCAGATATGGGAGAAGGATTTCAAAGACGGGACGGTGGTAAACGGTAGAGAACACATCGAGCGCAGCAGCAGAGCACTTGCGCAAAGTCCAGTTACCCGAGGGATCATCTCCGAATTCCGAGTCCTCAATTTCACCCTCGCTTAAGTCATCCTCGCCCTCCTCTATTTGTTGCTCGAGGGCGCGGGCGGATTCCGGTTGTTCGCCTGGCTTGGACATGTTCAGACGATCACCCTTTGATTTGGCAAACTGTGGCTTTAGATCCTCAGCACGGTCCTCGGCGTCAGCATCGTCTTGCTCGTCCATCAGTCGAGCCACTTCCTCCTCATCGTAGATCATGTTTTGCAGAAGAACCGGGATGATCTTGTGCATGTATGGAGCCAATTCGGCCTGCAATCGCTCTTGCTCTCCGGCACCAATCCAAAACTCGGCGGCGTCAAGTGCAAGCTCTGGGTCGTCCTGGGATTGCTGCTGCATGATGATGTAGTTGACCAATCCTTCCATATGCGGGGCTAACTTTTCAGGCGCAGTCTCCACGAGTTGGGAGAACGACTGGCACACCATTTGTCGGACTCTAGTGTTTTCGTCACCAGCAATTCTGAACAACTGAGAAAGAAATTGGTCGAGCGAGTCTATCAATGCCTGGGGTCTGAATGGCAAGAAAACATGGATGGCGTTGAGAGAAGCAATCCGAATGCGCGAACTCTCGACCGAAATGAATTGCAGCAAGCTGGGAATGATGATATTCAGGGGACGTTGGCCCTGATAGTCACGGTCCAGAACCTTGCGGTTGTCCTCACAGACCTTGTACAATGTATCCATTGCAGCTTCCCTAGCTGACATAGGGACATCCCCGTTGGTATTAGCCACAGTAGTCAACAACTCATTGACAATCTCAGGCCAGGCCAAGAGGCCTCCGTGAAGCACCATTGCGGTGATAACGTTACCGGCAGCTCTCGAGACATTGCGGTCGGTGTCGCGTAGTGTAACTAGAGCGGCGGATTTAATGAAAGCCAAGCTTTGAGGGGAGATCGTGCTGTAAGCAAGAGCAATCTTCGTCTTAACGTTCACGGCGGCTGCAAATCGAACAGTAGGGTATTCATTCTCGTTAATTCCTGCAAGGGGAGCAGCTTGCGGGCTGGAAAAGATGTAGGTGATGTAATTGACGTAATCAGGAGAAGAGGTCGCTTGTGCGAGCATCTATTAAGAAAAACCGAAGGTAAGTTTCCATTTTGGGGTAATGTATGTGCGGCGACCGCAGTCGAGAGGAAGCTCAATAGGATAGGACCGAAAAAAAAAAAGGAAATGACATTACCCGTTCAGCCTCTGCTCGGGCTGGAAGGTTAGCTCCATTGAGCGAGTCGCGAAGGTAGCGAGCCAGCTGCCTCAATGGCTCTTGCTGAGGTTGCCAATTCATCTTGTCCTGGTGAAGAGACTCGATGCGACAGAAGTAAGTCAAAAGTGCGAGTAGCACAGGAGCCCCGCCGAAAATGTGGGAACGGGCCCCCTTCGTTTCCCCAGATCAAGGAAACAAGGCCGAAATCTCCGATCCGCTAAGGCAGATCCAGAAATGAGACGGGAAGTAATTGGCCGAAGCAATTTTGCATGAAGGTCAGAATCAAATAAAGTTGTTGGAGACGACCTCAGACTGAGGGGTGTGTGTATGTGCTGCGGGCAGAAAAAAGGGACTGCTGAAGATGGCAGGCGGTCAGCCTCTTGGGAGTAGACTGGAGTCCAAGAAGGCGAAGATGTGAAGAAAGGATAGTTTGCATTTCACAGTATATTTATCTGTAAAATCTAAGCCTTTTAAGAATGGGAGTGGATGGTTCTGGGTGTTGGGTGAGGTTGAAGTTGAAGCTGAAGTTGGAGACAAGTAGGAAAAAAAGTCACGATGGAAAGAACTTGGGAGGGCATCACCGCAAAAACATACCAAATGTACATGAGATTGACTTGATATCTCCTATATCTTGCGATCGGTTTACATACTTACGTACATTATATTGCTATGCCTTTACCAACCAGCAGCCTACCGTGACTGAATACAGTTTCAATCTCTTAGACTCTAAGATACTATATACTATTATGTTCTTACACTTGAACCTTGAAATCCCCTGGAAATAATTCCAATTTATCTATTCTATTTATCATATGTAAATCCCAGACCAGTCCCATTTCAAGTCTGGTGACATTTAGGAAACACACCTAATAGTATGCACGAACATGATGCCAAGGAATATAACTATGCGAAAAGACCCCTAAAGAAATATCAGCGACAAAAGAGCCAAGCCATAACCCGAGAGTGAAAGGTGTTTAAACGAAAGAGCAATAAGTGCAAGGAATCTCGCAACTCACCTCAATATTACAGGTCCAATCACGCCCAAACCATCTTCTTAAGATCATAAACCAGATATTCCAACCACCCAGTCCTCTTCTTAGCATCCGCTAAAGAGATGATATCAGACTGTTCAACCAGAGAGACCTCCTCCACGTCACGACCCTGGCCCGCAAGCATCGCGCGCTCTATATCCAAACAGACAGAGCGAATCCGATCCATCTCCCGAACAGTTCCAGCGGAAGGTCCAAGCCGCGGACTGGCCACCGGGTTCGACAGTGGCAGGCCCTTGAATGCGACGAACCGCGTGGTCGCACGCTTGCTACCCCGCAGCCAGGAAACGAGGTCCCATTCACTGTTGGCGCTGGCGGTAGTCTCGAGCGTGCTGAGGTCGACATCGCTCTGCAGGGATCGGGTGTTCACACGGAGGGTGTTTGTGTCGCCGTCACGGTAGACTATGACGAGGCCGACGTTGGTCGCCTCGTTGGCTTGGCTATCTGTCAATATGGATGTGATGTATGTGCCGTAATGAATGCGTGAGATGGAGCGGAGGTCGATGCGCTCAAAGGACAGCACTTTGTCAGTCTCCCAGTCAAAGCGACAGCTGTAGACTGCGGCGTCGGTTAGGAGGAGGACTGTTTCCTCAAAGGGCAGGGTGCGAAGGGTGTTGGGTTGGCGGGGTGTCAGCATGGTCCAGCCGCCTAGGAATTCTTCAGAGGGGCTACTGATAACGATCTTGCAGCTTGTGTCAATGGCGTTCTGGCGGAGCTTCTGGACCGAGATTCCTGGATCGGTAGTCTGGAGCTGGATGGCGAACTCATCGAAAACGTGGGTTGAGACGTTGCCTAGGAGGTAGTCGATACAGGCTTGAGAGAAGAAGTCGTTTACGATGTTGTTGTAGTAGCGGGAAAGTGTCAGTCCAAAGTCGTTGAGGGCGCCTCTATAGTCTCGCTTGCGTGTACGGGTGTAATCACCCTTCAGGGCTGCGGTTGATGAATACTGCTTAGAGATGGCATCACCGTTGTCCGCCCAAAGCGTATTGAACCATTGGGTGGAAGAATCACTCCCAATATCAATATCAATGCCTTCATGTTCTAGTTGACGCTCAAGGGCCCATTGGCCGAATGCACACTGGGCAACACCAGTCCGATCAAGGCAATCCATGCAATTGGTTCTTATGATTCCCTTTTGGGTCTGCAGGATATCCCTGTCTGCAACAATAGTGTAGCAGAACTCATTCAATGTATCTTTCAGTCGGTCGACCAGGCGAGATACATTTTCAAATTTCATGCCGCGGCATTCACGATGGAAGTCAAACCATTCAAGTTGCAATGGCTTACCATCGACCCCACCGGCGGCATTAAAGGACTCAGTATATCGCTCGTATTGCTCTCCTAGCTTCAATTCACCGGCCAGCTTGTCAATAAGGGAGACGGCCTGAACATTTCCATACCGTCGACTGAACTCTCGGAAGTGTCTACTGAAAGCAAGGAGATTCGTTTCCGCGGAGTGATGGAGTACTGGAACTGGCTTCAAGGCATATGGCGACTGTGAGAAATAAAGGGGTATGGAACCCCGAATTTGCAAATATGAGTAGGCAGGGTGAGATGGTGTCCACTCCGGAACGGAGAGGATCTGCTCGGTTTCGACTGTGTTGGCTGTGTTGCCCTCATCATCGACACCACGGCGCAGGTAACGGAGACCTGGTCGCTTGACAGACCGTCGAGAAATGAGGGTCAAAAGATAATCACGCTTGCTGGCATTAGTCTCAACAGCTTCGGCCTCGTGTTTTTCACCGAGGATTCGGCCTTCTGCGAGTTCCACTGAATCCATCGAAGATTGTTTCCTTTCAGCACCAGCGATTGTGAATTCTCGTTGGCCGACAAAGCCTTGAATCAATGGCAGAACAAAGCCATGAGCCCCATAATCAATGAATCTGTTCATCAAATGTCTATTCCAAAAATACTGCTAACGAGTCAGCAAGCAAACTTTTACAGAAAACATACTACGAGCCCTCGGTTCGCACATACCAATGGATCAACAACTTTGTGAAGGGGAAGCTGATCTTTCCGGGCTTCCTGTGTATGCAAAGGGCGTGTAAGATCATAATCATATGCAAAGAAAAAGTTATGCGATGCAAACAAGAGCTTCGTATAGCGAAGCAGTTTCGGCAGCAATTCAGCAGCCTGGCTAGATTTAGGCCGATCAGGCTCACTCTGAGCCTCAGCTTCTTCAGACAAAGCTTCATTTACAGTTTCATGTTTTGCATCACTGGCATCACCTGAAGGAATGGAAGCTTCGTCAAAGGAAGACTCGGGCACATCCTGCTCTAGAGCTCCGGGTCCGGGCAAGCCCAGGTTTTTGCGTGATAGCCAATTGGCTGCAAACCTGCCGAAGCGGACTTTCTTCGCAATCACATCTTCTGCAATACTGCCAACGCTGGTGCCCCGGGCATGAGATGTATCGCGAGTAGGTGATGCGGGCACGCTGCCGATCTCCGCCTCCGCTTCGGCTCTGTCGGTTTCGTTATCGGGGAGATCATATTCGTCGGAGGACGATTCGATGGTGATTTCCTCCTGCCATGATTCTTTCCTGGCTTGTGTAATTACGCGAGAAGCATCTGCTTGGGATGATATTGGAATAATCGCGACATTGGTTACGGCGTAGATCGGGCGACCTTGGATCTGCGCTACTTGCTGGCGCTGTGTGATAGAAACGAGAAATGAGTAGGAAGCGACAGATAAGAGACCTGCCGAAGCAATTCTTTGAGATTAGTTTCTTCATTCAATTTCCACTCAGTTCGTCAGCATACCTATAAGACCGTAGGCCTCTAGGACGTCCTTTCCGCCGAGGGGCTCCGAGGCGGAAACGGGCAACGCAGTGATTTTGTTCGTCTTATAGTCGATGCGGATGGATGAAGCCTCATTGTTGCTACTAGCGGTATGCCGTGGTCCGCTAGCCTGAGTATGCAAGATTAGGCCGTCGACTGCGGCGACGATGGCCAATTTGCGTAATAAAGCGGGCATCGTGCAGGTTCCCCGCGTTCGAAGGGAACAAGATCACGCAGCCCTTCCAATGACGTCTACAGGCCCCTTGCAAAGGTACATGTAGCCAAGGAAAGGCAATAGAGAAATTTAAAGATGTAGAAATTGAAAAGGCAAGAATATCGGATGGGCATGTTCCATAAACAGCTGACCTGCAAATACATCATCGGCCCAGCCCCACCCAGATACATCGTCTATTCTGCAGAAATCCAACTTGAACTATATACAAGCCTCTCGCCACGCCAGATCACCGATAGACAAATGAAAATGAAAATGAAAATGAAAACAGAAAAAAAAAGACATCAAATCCCAACCATCCAGAGAAACCCAGAGTCATATCCAGTCGTTCATACAGACATGCCCAGTGCCTGATGAGTTCGCCCAAGTTTCAATGCAACTCTGGCATTTTCGGGGAACAGTAAAAATACAAAAGGAGATCAAGCCTGTGGAAGGGAAGCTTGCAGTTGAGTGTGTAGAGAGGAAGGAAAATCATTTCAAAGACCTTATTATAAGGCGAGGGTTGGAATCAGACCTTGTAAAACACCATGATCAGATCTGGCTGTTCCGCTTGGTGTGAATTGCAGTCTGTGTTTCGGTCTGCGGGAAAGTCGGACCTGGCTCCCCATCACTTGCTTCAGTCAAGGTGTCCATGCCGATCCCGTTCTCTGCATCGTATGCATGGATGAGGCCTTCGCGGTCGCTATTTCCATTGAAATATGCACTCGAGGAGCTTCGGCGGGACTGCATTGAGCGCCGGGTCTGGAAGCTCGCCATACCGTCTGTTGGCACTCCATCCTCGTCAAGTTTTGAATTCACCATGGTGTGTCCATCAGGGTCATGTCGCGAGAGGTTCAGGAGGTATACGCCAGTGAAGATGATAAGGAATCCACAGAGTAAAGATATGGTATTGACGGCGTCGGTGGTGTTGAATCCCTTGAAAAGAATGAAGGAGGCACAGAGGGTTGCGGTTGTGAAGGTAACATAGTAAAGTGGGTTCACGCTGTTGACGGAATCATGTTAGCCTCGCATCTTCATATTGATTGATGTTTACACTCACATCGAAGTCGAGAAGGAGTTCAATGCCTTGTTGAAATAGTTCATCTGCGTCAGAATGCAGAATCCGGTCACAATGGCAAAGACGTAGGTGGATGCGTGGACGAATTGGTTGTTGCCCCCGATGGTCAATTTCACTGCAATACCAAAGGCCTTGACGGACATGACGGAAACCGAACCAACAGTGGAGCAAATCGAGATGTAGACGAGCGGGTTCTTTTTGCCATAGACGGGCGCAACCCGGTAGATCATCAGAGTCGAGAAGACCGCAACTGCGACACAGTAGAAAAGGAATCCTAGTCGCAAGGTCAGCGGTGGGTTTTAGGCGCCGGACAGCGATCAAGTATTCGTACCTGGCTGAACCGCATATCCAAGAATCTCATCGACTGTCTCCACTTGCTTGTCTGGAGGCGCATGGAGAACAATGACAACCGATCCCAGCAAGCACAGCGCACAGCCCAATTTTCCTAACACACCAAGTATCTCGTTGAGGAAGTACGAACTTAGGACCGCACTGCGTCAAGTCAGCTATGAGATTATGCACGCCATCGAAGAGATCCCTACCCGATTAGAACACTTAGTGCACCTAGGGGCGTAACTAGGATGGCCGGCGCAAAGGCGTACGCAGCAAAGTTGGCGACTTCACCAAGGGCCACTATGAGCCTGTTAGCATCTCCGGATGTCAACTCTGGCAATGAGGTTCCGTACATGTCACTATACCACCCCACCACACGGGACTCTTCAAGTATGAGAATCCTTCGCCCTCAAACCCATGTCGTTCGCAGGCGTGCATCAAGCCCTGTACCCAGACGCATTAGCGACTTCGCTCCGATAATGATCGCTTTGGACCGAATCGCCGCGGTATTTGTCCAGCGCACCCGGGATTCAAGTGTCCGTTTCCCGGTAAGATTCGTGGCACACCAACCTTTTTAGTGATGACAAAACTCGTACCGATCGCCATGGTCGATACAATGGCTAAAATAAGCCCGACATATCTATGAAGGCGCAGCGCGCAACCACGTTAGAGCTGACAAGCTTGCCCCCCGGGCAATTCGGGGAGAGTTGGGAGAGCCATACTTGTCTGGAATCATTTTGATGTGATTCGTATCTTAGGAGCCGGGAGCTCCTACTGTTGAAAGACCTCCAATGCCGGTAATGGATCGGGGAATGGGCAAGAGACTCGGGTGAGCGAAGGAAGGGGTGGTAATAGGCTAAGGACTGAGGACTAGGGGGGAAGCAAAGGGAGCGAATAAGGACAAAACAGAAAAACGAGCCAGCCCGAGATTTCTGATGAGTAAGGAGGACGTGAAGAAGCTTGAAAGATAGGTAAATGGCCAGAAGCCAGAAGCCAGAAGCCAGAGAGTGATGTGGTGCCTGCGTGCGGTGGGGTTCCGTTTCAAGCCCGATCGGGGGACGCGTAAGAGAACAACGCTAAAGGACTTGAGAGGCTTGGGAGACCTTCCGGGTGCCGAGGCGATTCGTGCTTTGGGTAATTTTTAATTTTAATTGTTCTTCTGATCCCAAGGTTTTTTTTTTGTTCATATAAATATGCATAGATAACGTAGAGCTTGAAATAGAATAGGTGGCCCTAACTCCGGTATTTATGCACCACACTATTTACATCCAAGTACTCCGTACTATGTACACAACACTATTATCATATGACACGAATATCTCCTCCGTACATATCTATTCACAGCGCTGGATACTTGTCTATGTACAATATATCCAATATATTCAACACTAGACATCGAGTAGTATTAGTCTTGTTAAAATAAAAGCCAAATAAAGCCAAATGGACCCTGAAATGAAGCCAAGACCGGCGTTTCAGCTCCCTCCGAATGCGGCATAGGTTTCTATACTTAGCCTAGAATCCCCAGAGACTCCAATTTGGGTCCACTGCATGACATTATCTTGTGTGGCTGAGTTAATCAAAATGGATAACCTTGGAACTCGTTATACAAAATCAAACTATGTACCTGCAAGCATACATCCATGTATTCTACAATATCCCCCCCCCCACCATCCCCGGAATATCTCTCCTCTCTGTGCCCCATAATGTAAGCGAAATTAGGGGGCACTTCAAATCTGGGGGTATCGGATCAGATATACCCATTCTTAATTTATACAACTTGACAAGCAGGAGCTGGGACATGTTTTTCGGAAGTACTTAAATAACATCCATTTGGAAAAGCATGTGGGGTAAAGATTCATTGGTAGAATACTACAAACACGTGGACTAACCCATCGCGCCGATACGCCAGATCCTAAACGGAAATGCATTGGAAAAAGAAACGCCCAAACCGGCACCCATCAACACCGAACAAAGATTTTGGGCCGAAAACCGGCAGTGGTATCTTGAATCGCAATGGCAGGCAAGGAGTAGAAGGACAAAAAAGGGAACGCAAGAATAGATGATGGGCAATTGAATGATGTGTCGAGAGCACCCGGGGGTTGGTCCAGATGCGGGATGAAAAAAAGAGAAAGCGTATGCCGCAATGAAGGT
Organism: Penicillium hordei; assembly: GCF_028827395.1. Taxonomy (NCBI): domain Eukaryota; kingdom Fungi; phylum Ascomycota; class Eurotiomycetes; order Eurotiales; family Aspergillaceae; genus Penicillium; species Penicillium hordei. The sequence continues at coordinate 592,128 of NW_026623142.1, forward strand.
GAAGGCGTGCGCATGCTTGGGGAAGGGGTCGAACATACCTGTTTCTTGTTAGTAGTCGAGTGAGACACTGCGTCCATGAGTCGAAGTCGTTGCTGGCAAGTATGGTTATTAGTATGTTGGAGGGTAAGTGGTTGCGTGGAACGAGCCATCAAGGGTCAAGCTCGCTGGGCACCAGGCATGACGAATGAGAGAGATTGTGAAAAAAAAAAGAAGGGCTTGGGAATGTGGTTTACGAAGAGCGGCGACGTTTGGCGTCAGCGGTGGTTTCCACCAGGTCCCAGTCGTCTTCATCTTCGCGAGACCGTTTGGCAGACAAGCTCTGGTTCGTTTGGGGGTCTGTCAAGGAAGGGTCTGTTCCAGCCAGCTCTACAGCCTCCGATTCTTCAAAATGGGTATCATAGTCGCCAAAATGGTTCTCGTCAAACTCGTGATCGGCACCCTCATCATCAGCTGCAACAGGAGCATCGAGCTCATCCTCAGGCTCGTCGTAGTCTATGCCCTCGAAGTGATCAAGCGCATCGTTCTCTGTATCCTTCGGAGGAGTCTGCATCAGGTCTACAGCGATTCCAAGTAAATCATCTGCGGGCTCTGGTGTTTGCTCCTTCTTGTCAGATGCATCATGCAAGCCGACGTCAAGTGGCCGTGCCGGCTGTTCATGGGAAGGGTGGTTGGTTTCATCCCGCAGGAGAATTTCTGAAACAACTTCATCTGTCGGCGGGGCATCTAACTCATCTGCGTCCTCTTCATCAAGGACAAATGGCTGATCAGCTGGTTCTTGAGCATCAACATCAGCATTTTCACTGCCAGTGATATCTTTTTGGAAGGTTTCTGAATCATCGACTGAGCCGATGTCTTCGTGCTCGTAATATTCCTCGGCTCCCTGATCATCGTTCTCAAGGTCCTCTCCGTAATAGTTCTCGTCGTCGTTTTGATTTCTACCGGCGTCCGCGGCAACGTCCGGAGAGACATGCTGGGTATACTCTTTGATCTCGCTTGCGCCAGGCATTGCAGCTACCGTGGCAGTAGAATCACTCTGCCGGTCCTCAGAATCGTAGTGCTCTTCGTTCATATCAGCATGGCCATGGTCGTGTTCTTGCTCTGGGTCTTTTTCGAGATGGCGAGACACATCGAAGTGATCTAACTCTTTGTTCTCGGGCTGCTCAGGCAGGGCTAGATGAGATTCAGACTCAGGTGCAGCCTCGGCACTCCGCTCACGAGAAGTAGATCTATCCTCATCCTGCGCATGCAAAATCTCTGGTTGAGCGTTAGAGACGACTTTGGGCTGGGCCTGAGACTGTTCGCTATCTAGCGCCTGCTCTTCTCCGGGTGCTGGAGCGGTTTGCACTTGCGTGATCGAAAGCTCTTTTTGAGCCTCATTGGTGTAGTAGACTTCGTCTTCGTGCTCCTCAGCCCCATGGGCGCCAAGATCCTCATCGGAACCTGCCTCAGCTTCATCATATTCATCCCATGATTGAAGTTCGGAATGAAGTTCAGAAAGTTTCTTGCCCTCAATCGCAGCGTCATTGAGATCTGCAATCTCAGCCGGGAACGCACGCTTGGTGCTCAGTGTAAGATAAAGGGCATCGGGCTCGGTGGTGCCATCATTACGACAAAGTCTAAGATAAAGATCTAGTATCTGATGCAACGTAACTTGAGAAGTATGAAATGAGTCCTGAGAGGATGAGTCAGTACGTTTGCCGATAGGGGATGATTGAGAAGGTACTTACCTCTGTCATTTGGATACCGAGGGTGTCAATATCGATGACCAGGACCTCATTGCCTGCCATTGTTTTTTGAAGCACCTGGCGCAGAGCCTTGAATATTTGATCAATATTTTCATAAGCTAGAGCTTCATCCTCAATGAAGAACGTATCCGCCAAGTCTCCCTCAAGGGGAGGGAACAGAGCGATTTCGCAGTCCTGGTAGAGAATTTTGACTGGATGAACAGGCTCATCTACGTATGCGGCTTGTTGGAGAGATTCATCCTCATCTGCAACCTGGTGATTTCCCTCAGACCCAGGCTGCACGTCTGGCACAGCGTCATCAATGTGGGGATGTTCGATGGAATGTGTGATTTGGCTGGCCTCCGGGTCATCGTTGGGAACTTGAGTTGCCTTAGTCTCTGACACAGAAGATTGTGATACTTCGTTAGCCTCTTCGCCAAGCTCTTGCTTTCCATTGTGACCGCCGGTTTCGGGACTGATGACGGTTTCGGATGGTTCCTCAGCCAGGTGATCATCAACAGCCGTGCTCAGCTGGGCCTGCGTGTCTGGCCTCTCAACTCCGGAAGCCTGAGTTTCATCTTGAACGGGGGCAACTTCCAAAGAGCCACTTGTGTCTTGAGGTGCTGCTTTGAGGGGTTCCACAGTTGTGACTGTGGCATCCTCCTTAATGAGGCTGGCAGCGTCTTCATTGCCGCCCGCAGGTTCAAGATGAATGACAGGGGCGGCAATATTCATGTCTCCGGCCTGCTCAGTCTCAATCATTTCTTCTTCGTATGGCTCCTCCTCAAATTGCACGTCAATATCGTTGTCTTCATCGGCGAAGTTGCCAGCGTCGATCATCGACCCTTCCGAGGGTTCATCGGCCATGTCGGCATCGTAGATCGCGTCATCGTTGAGTTCGTTAGGCTGAGCGGTACTAGTAAATTCATCTGCACCCATCATATCACTGTCCATGTTCGAGACATGGTCCTCCATGAGGTCGATGTCGATGTCAAAATCGTCAGCCTGCCCTAGATAAGGCGAGGCCATCTCCATAGAATCACCCGTAGCTGGGACTTCCATTATGGGGTATGCGATCAAAGGAGCTGTTGTCATAGCAAGAAAACGCGTAGAGATGTGCTCTGCGGGTCGTGGGTAGTATTGTAAGTTCAGCAATGACGTTACATAAAAGCGGTTGAAATAAGGGGTGAAAATGAAAGAAAAAAGATTCCTCAGCGATACTCAGAGCGAAAGGCTATGAGTAATACCAAGAGATACGATGAACTGAGTGTTGGTGGAGTGTATCTAACGCGTGGGAAAAAGAGGAAGTGAAGAGAAAGTGTCTGGCCAACGACTAAGCGAAAGGAATGCACGGGCCAACCGCCGCCGAAGTGAACAGAGTAGCTCCCTACCGCTGCCAACCATCAACACCAGGGCGTACGCTTCTAGTCAACCCTACGCTTCTCCATTCCTCTCTATACTCTTTTCTTTAATCACTATCTTATTGCCATTTGTGTGCGCCTTTTGTGCTGTTTTCTCGCAATGGTAAGCCCTTGTTCAATCCAATTCGCGGGGGAATTGGACTAATCAACACACACCAGGTCGTTCTCGCAGCGTCGATATGCACCCGCGGAGGTAAAGCGGTCCTCTCGCGCCAGTTCCGAGAGATCTCTCGGTCCCGAATTGAGGCCCTTCTCGCCTCCTTCCCCAAGCTGGCGGACTCCGGAACCCAGCACACCACCGTCGAGCAAGACAACGTGCGCTTCGTGTACCAGCCATTGGATGAGTTGTATATCGTGCTGATCACCAACCGTCAATCGAACATTCTCCAAGACATCGACAGTCTCCATCTCTTTGCGCAAGTCACCACCAGCATCTGTAAGAGCCTAGACGAGCGGGAGATTCTTCGCAATGCATTTGAGCTCCTGAGTGCGTTCGATGAATTGGTGACTATGGGATACCGGGAGAATCTTTCTCTCTCTCAAATCAAGACCTTCCTGGAAATGGAGAGTCACGAGGAGAGAATCCAGGAGATCATTGAGCGGGTATGTTGTGAAACCATCGGTGAGGTTAGTTCATGGCTGACATACATTGATAGAACAAAGAGCTGGAGGCAAGCGAGGAGCGCAAGAGAAAAGCGAAGCAGCTGGAAATGCAACGTAAAGAGGCTGCCCGCACAGGTCGTGCCGCCGCCCCAAGAACTCCATCCTATCCCGTCTACACACCCCCAGCACGCCCCTCCGTGCCTGACACTTATGATTCATACGAAGCCGAGAAGAAACAGACCTTTGCCAAGTACGTTTGGTTGATTCCTGATCTAACCATTGCGAGACTGCTGCTGACTGCGTGATAACTAGGCCCATTCCCACTCGCGGCAAGGGCATGCAACTGGGCAAGAAATCAAAGGCAACGGATATCTACGAGAAGGTCCGAGGTGATATGGGCCCCGAAATCGAAGAGGAGAGCCCCCTGGTGGCTCCACAAGCTTCGACCCCGGTACACGACATTCCATCAGCCCGCGAGTCTCTCAATGCGGACCGGGAGCCCGTCCAACTCACAATCGCCGAGACCATCTCAGCCACACTTACTCGGGAGGGAGCCTTGAAGTCTTTCGAGGTTAAGGGTGACATGCAGCTCCGTATCAGTGATCCCTCACTCACCAAACTCCGACTGGACTGCCAGGCTATTCCCACACATGGCGCACAGTTCCGCACCCACCCCAATGTCGACAAAGCTCTCTTCACCAACTCTTCCGTGATCCAACTGAAGGATACTACCAAGCGTTTCCCCGCTAACAACTCCATCGGCGTCCTCCGGTGGCGTGTTGCCAGCTCGGCTGACAACGCCGATATTCTCCCCATCACATTCACCGTTTGGGTAAACAAGGGCTCTGACTCTACCACCGTGACCGTGGAGTATGAGCTCACCGGCGACGACAGTCTCCGCGATGTGGTTGTCACTATTCCATATGGCACGACAGAGCCTGCTGTGTCTAGCTTCGATGCGGTCTACGAGGTCTCCGGTGACAGTCTAGACTGGAACCTGGGTGCTGTTGATGAGTCGAATGCCTCTGGCAGCTTTGAGTTCGAGGCGATTGATGCCGATGAGAATGAGTTCTTCCCTATGAGTGTCCGCTTCACAAAGACTAAGCCTTTCGTGGATGTCGACATCCACAGTGTTTCCCTGCTGGAGATGGAGGGTGAAGGGGTTGCATTCTCGAAGGATGTTCGAAGTGTTGCGGAGAACTTCCTCATTGAGTAAAAATGGGCTTGGAGTACTACTGTATAGAGTTCCTAATGATGTTCGGATTGTGGTGTTCTTTAATTGCTTCCAAGATCGTGTTAAGCCAATCCCTGATTTCATTCTTTTAACCTCCTTTACAATAGTAATAACCATCCTAAGTTATCACAGGTTGAAGGCCTGACAAACAAGGCCATTCGGCCCAAATTGAAGGAAGGATATAATCATCCAAACGTAATGGAACGTCAGGATTATGGGCTTGTCTGAAATTAACTCAATGAAGACCGGGGGGCTTATACCCAGACGGGAGACATTGGTGAGAATTGCCGTCAAACTTTCCCCCCCTCCCCTTGGGGCTTATCATCCTCTTTCCGAATGAGGTGTCCTGGCCTGAATGCCCAACCAGGGACCAACCACTTTAACGTCGGTGCCGCCACAGTCTAACGTCAGGTTGACTTCGAAGCCCCCGGTCTGGGCCACCTGCACACTATTTACTGTTTACTGTGGATTTAGGTCTTCATATTCTTTCTAAAGATAGCTAGTTCAAGACTACGGGAATTCAACGTTATTCATGGGCTCTTTGAAACACAAAATTCAGTGTTTCAAGAACAGCCCTGGGGCTGGAAGCACTGCAGGTTGGCGTTCCTGACTCTGCGTGGGTCGAAGCTTACATCCTCTGCTTGAATCCTATATCACGACCCTTGGTCGCTGCATCGGAGTCCAGAGCTAGTCGGTACTAACAACCGAAATCTGACCCTGTCAAAAAGATGGATCACCGGGGGAGGTAATCTGATGGTTAAGCCAATACTTCAGACTCTCTGGAGTAATTAGATCCATGTGAGTCCACATTGGGCTGTTTGGTTGATGGCAAATAGCGTGATCAATAACCAAAAGAAGGTATTTTGCTCATGAAAACGTTGAACTTTCGCCCCATGCCCTACAAGGAGACTTAGGCAAACCCGCATGCAGCTCTTCCTTATTTGACGAACGGGTGGCCAATGGTGCGCGTTTACTCATTACCCTAAACGAGCACTGGATGTCATCACGGAGTATCTATCGGAGCTTGACCAGCTCACAATTCCCAACGGTGCCCGAAACCCGAACCCTTCTTCCTTCATCCTTCCCCGATCTATGCTTCTCATGGGTCAAATTTTTGGGGTGTTTTATAAAATCCAATGATCTTCCTTCTCGTCTCACACTATTGTATTGACTATTTGATTTGACAGATGTCACGGCAATGAGAAATGCTGATCTTGTCATTTCAATATATATCATAAGCTCTTTGGGACCTATACATTGCCCAAACTCGATTTACTCATCAATGTAAGTGAAGAATGGAGATCACGTAGTTACAAATTCCACTGACATTCAGTGAACAGCTTCAGTGATCATATCTTTTGTGGTTCACAATGAGTAATATATCATTTCCCTCGTGGAATGATCAACAGAGCCTCTTCAAATTATCCTGCACTGATGCAGACACGTGTAATCAGTTGTCCAGTGTGGTAAGTGTGAAATCATGATCATGCCAAGCCAAGAAGTATTATCTGATAAAGCATCTAAAGGATAACCCAGCTTCTCATTTTCAACGAGGTGGATCTGAAGTGGGCACCAAGAAAATGGCCATCCCGCGGTTAACGGAAGGAGCCGAATCTGCCTTCACCTCTCCTGGTAGGTTCCATCGTCGACACGTTCGTCGAGCATGCGAGTCTTGCAGACAGCGGAAGACGAAATGCACCGGAGACAAGTCTGGGTGCCGCAATTGTCGAGAGGCTGGAATTATCTGCTGTTATACCGACGGCAAAAGGGAGAAATCCAAACGGTATGCAGAGTCAATATAGAAAAAAAAGCGCCGCGGTTATTGCAAGAGCTGACATCTAAAATCAACTTAAAAAGACAGTTGGAAAGCTTGTCCGCAAAGGTGCAGGCATATGAAGATGTCATTAACAAGTTGAGCAATCGTTTTGGTGTGTCTGATGAGCAACTTGTGAACATTGCCCTGGCAGCGGTATGAAGTTTAATCAACATCCGATAACTATGTTATCTAATACCAAATCAGGAATCGGCCCCCGACTTGGCATTCAACCCAGAAACATGCCTTGCAGCAGCTGGAGAACGAAGGATTTCATGGCATGCAGGTTCTGAGCCACCGCCCTCCCGAGCATCATCCGTTAGTCCCTTGGAATTTGGCGACCAGACAGAGGAGGACTTTAACAGAGATGAAACTGCACGAGCAACGGGTTTCATTGGAAAAAGCTCCGAGATCACTTGGCTCCAGAGGCTTAGCAAAGAGGTCAACAGTGAATGTGAGGCCTGGCCTGCAACTCTTCCCAACACAGACGATGACAACGGTCTGCCCTCTCCGACTCTAACGCCTCGACCGGAGAATCCAAGCGAGCCATGGGTAGTGGCTTCCAACTATTACCTTGATGACCTGAACATTCCAACTGCAGATCAGAGTGATATGTATGGAGTGCCATCACGGGAAATGGCAGGCAAAATGCTCAATGCCTATCTGACTTCTGTGCATCCATCCTTCCCAATCATTGGGGTTTCAACCTTTGTCCCCCAATTCCAGGTCTTTTTCAGTCAGCCATCTCTCAAGCCAGGAAACAAATGGCTCGCCATACTCAACTTGATTTTTGCCATTGCGGCTAAATATGGCCAATTGACGAACTCGGACTGGAAGGAAGAAGATGATGACCACCAACTGTACTTCTCAAGGGCGCGGGCCCTAAGCTTGGAAGACCAGGTTCTCCATCATCCTGACCTACAACAGTTGCAAGTCGAGGGGCTTACTTCGTTCTATCTGATTGCGTCAGGACATATCAATCGGTAAGTTGATAGCCTACATACCCTGGCACTATATACTCACTACATTGATTCATACAGGGCCTGGAAACTTTCCGGAAGTGCAGTTCGAGGAGCGCTAGCTCTTGGATTGCATTTGCGCAACGTGGGTGCCAGCATATCGGACACTTCCAAGGAGATACGATATCGGGTGTGGTGGTCATTGTATACACTGGATCATCTACTTACTATCATGACCGGGCGTCCCTCATGTGTTGTTGATAGCTCTTGCACTACACCAATGCCTGTCCCTTTTGATGAGAATGATTTCCAAAAAGACGAGGTGGCTCGACTGATAGGCACAGCTGTACTTCGTACTTCGAGTGGTTCCGAGCGGATGCCCACCAACAACAGTGCGGAGGACCTGGAATCAGCGGCTGATTCTGATTCAAACGATTTGCCTGCCGAGGGAGAGACAAAAATGAGCCGAGCAGAGTATCTCAAGAGTCTTCCGCCTTGCACTTCACTTTACTTTTTGCAGTTGGCCTCCTTGACGAGCATTTCTAAGCGGATGACAGTGAAACTCTACAGCCCAGAAGCGTTCCAGTCCCCATGGGCAAGCACTGAATTTACCATCAAGAGCCTGATGCTTGAAATTGATTCATGGTTTATGAATCTCCCTGCTGCATACGATTTTACCTCGACACAAACATCCCAATGCCCCATTAGCCAGCGAATGGGCCTCGCCTTTCTCTTCTACAGCACCAAAATCGGAATCACCCGGCCGTGCCTCTGTCGTTTGGATCAATCCCCTTCGGAGGAGGACAGGACTTACGAGTTCTGCAACAAGACCGCGGCGGAATGTATCGAGGCTGCATGCCACATGCTTACGCTATTCCCGGATACCCCAGACGCAGTACTGCTATACCGCATGTCACCATGGTGGTGCACATTACATTATCTGATGCAGGCGGTTACTGTGCTTCTGCTCGAGTTAGCATTCCGGGCCCAGCACGTCCCCGAGAAAGCGACGATGGTCTCCAAAGCTGCAAAGAAAGCCCTGGACTGGCTGTCAACGCTATCTGAAACTAACATGGCGTCGGAAAGAGCCTGGAAGCTCTGCGATGGATTCCTCCGCCGCTTGGCACCGCATATTGGAATCGACGTGAACGATTTCCCTAGTACCGAAGAGTCAGACTCCCTCTTCGATATTCCTGACACCGCAGACTCCGCTCCAGTGGCAGAAGATTTAGTAACGGAGGATGTCGCATTTGATCCGTCCGCGACTATGCCTGCAGCAGTAGCTGTTGATGCTATTTCCGCCGAGCTGGGCTCAATCGCTTGCTCCCCGGTGGACCAATCCAACACTACTCCTCTCGGTATGCCGGAATCCTACGATCTCGAGGCGCCGGATCTACTCGATCAGTTCATCAAGCAGGAGAAGGATATCTCAGGTCGGAGCTCCTATGACGAATGTTTCCCCTACGACCCAGTCACCGGACAGATCACCGGTTCATTCTTTCCATCTGGTCCGAATATGGAACTAGATATGGGGTACTTCTGGGGTGATCCAGTATGTTGAACGGTCGCCATCCTTGTAGGTGGATGGAACAAAATGAAAAAACAAAAGTAAATGAAAATGGATGCAGAATCAAATTGGAAAATATCTCTGCAGTTATCTGGATTCGGGTTCTTTTCTTCTGTCGCTTCATTTGCATGCCATCGAAAGAAAGAGAGAAAATTCCACACCTGTCTTCATATAGGCACTATAGAGAAAAGTGATTCTTGTTTCTCTGAACTTCTCCCACTACACCATCTACAAGTCACAATTCGATACACGAGTTTCTTGTCTTGTGGTAGCTGGTTATACATTGTGTTGATTGAGATCTTAATACTTTAAGTTCATTGGCATCTAAAGAAACATAATTCTATGTTATGTACAATAATATATCTCACTACAATCCAAGTCCATCGTCCACATATACTCCATGCATTCATAGAACCTCTGATGTTAAGCTTGTCCCAGAACCAGATCTTCAAGACCCATGTACTCCCGAAATCTGGATATACGGAGCCAGCCGGAATCCACCCCTGGATATAAAATGCGAGCTCTAGACCGGTCGAAACTAATTCTATTCCCATGCTTTTGGGTCATTCTGTCGTATTGTCGGACTTGCCGCTAGGGAGGCTACGGATTTTGTCATAGTTCTTCAGTTGTGACGTGTGTAGCTGCACGAGTCAAAATAGCAATCTGAACTTGGCAACTAGGCATGTGCTCTCGTGTTTTCTCTACTGTTGTGTCAACATCAGAGCTGTCGCCACTAAAATGTGTACTTCGCCTGGGGCCATGCATTGATAATAATAAGAGACAAGGCAGCTTTTCTGTCCTCAATCGGTGAACACAAAGGCCCGGTTACATACCATCTCCACTCCATGACCAGTTCCAGCATACGAAATGATAGTTCGGGATTGACTCGCTTATGATCATGACACAATCTAAAGCGGATCATTCATTGTCAAAAGCCTTCTAGGGTTTCAGGCTCCGTCATTTTCAGAAATGCGGAAGTCATAATATAATAGGCTACACCATGAAGTTGCAAATCAGCCCAGGCTCGTACGGAGGGATCACGCCGTTGTTTCTAAAATGCATGAATTGCGGTATAAATAGTCTACTGGTTTATATAGAGTGGTTGGAACATCAACCTGAGCCCGCTGCACTCCAATCCCTCCGAGCAGCAGTAAACAACAGCCGCCCGAGTTCTTCTTGGGGCGTGGAACGGGTGACTTGGTTTTTCGACGGGGCTGAAGGGTAGTACACAGCCGTGACTCTCGCAAAAGAAATATCGACCGTGTGTTTTTTGCGCGTGAGGTCTGCCCAGAGCGTCCATTTGGAGGGTCGAAGTGGGTCTGAAAGAACAGCAGCATCCGAGACTGCGGTGGTGATACCAAGGAGACCGCGGTCATCCCAGATGAATTTCTCGATGCACTCTAAAGCAGGCATAATTCGGCGTCGCACACCGCAGCCGGTATGAGCTTCGTCGATTGCATAATCAGGATACTGTTTGATAGAGGCGATTATGGCTGTAATGTCAGATGGTGGGCCTGGAGGTTGGTCGTTCTTGGATTCGCCAGCTGTGTGGCCATCATTGTTGGGAGCTGTGTCAAAATCCGGATCTATCAATGTTGATCCTAGAAAGATCGTTCTGGCGCGCATTGAGAAAAATCGGATCATCTGGCCAAGTTGGAAGAGGTCGCACTGGCTAGCGTTGTTGAATCCACCTCTGCATTGGAATTGACGAGATTGAAAAAGCGTATGTGCAGACGCCGTAAAGGCCGCGCCCAATGTTCTGTTGTTTGCTGTGGACCTTGCAGTGTCGGTTTCCTCTAGACCCCCATAGACTCGAAGAAAATGAGCTTGTAGGTCGGTGATGGTATTCAGAACATATTGGCGTCGACAATAGATTTCCTCTACAGCGAGATGATTTAGCTAACGGCGACTAACGGGGATTCACTGGCCGGAAACCTACCTTCTAACCCATTTGGTAGATATCTCCAGCGCAAAGATTCCTCTTCGGGGGCATCTAGCCCGTTGGTCCAGAATCTAGAGCCCACAACCAGCAAGGCATGAGTCATAATTCTAGTGAGTCTTGAATCATTGAGGAAGGCAGATATGAAGATGATTTGTCGAATCCGGTCTTCCTTCATTGATAATAAGGCTCCACTAAACCTGGCAAGGAGAGCAGGCTTTGACTTGCCATATAAATATCCTATCCTCTGTAGAACATCCTGGACAACACGGGGAGAATTCAATGAATCGGCAAGGTCGATCATTCTCGCAACAAGCGATGTAGACTGGGTCTTCAACCCATTTTCAAACACAACTCTTTCAATTTCATCGAAAGAATCAAGACATAGAATCTTCAGAAATAACTCGATGGCATCTTCTCCGCACATACTGGTCGAGTGGATACTGGGGAGCCTGACTGTTGGTAGCGCATGCTGTGAGACTGCGTCCGGTATTTGGGTTTCGCTCCAAGCTTGCTTTTGGGCACTGAATTGCCTCCCCTCGGAGAACTTGGTGGGGTCCAGTAGTGCTTGGAAATATGGACTGTGGGAGGTAAGACGCTCGCTTGCCACCCGCCATTTGCGCCTGGTGTGTGACAATGAAGAGTCACCAGGAACGATGTACTCGAGAATTAGGTCACCATTCGTAGAGATGACTCTAATGGGTGATTTCTGGTTATGCTCTTGGAAGTCATTCATGGTTGTTGAGTTCCCCGGAGGTCTCTGTGACTATAATATGGTGTGAAATTGTGGCTGTGGAGGTAAAACATTGGAAGTGAAATAATCAAGGGATTCGATTCTGTCCAAAGGATTATGTTATGTACTGTCGTAGCAAAGTATTTTTCAATCTGAAGTGTGCAGTAATGAATGAGGTCAACTGCTTGGCAATCAAACACTAATCCAATTCCATGATCAGATTTATAAAGATAAAGGGCGAATCTTAATGTATAGAGAATCCAAGTGAAGATGTAGCAGGATGTCACTTTCTCTTGATATCCATGTCCTTGGCGCGGAGGTGATTCCTACAATATGACTAAGAATGGGGCACGTGCCTATAGCCTGATAATTCAGGCGTTATTGTTTCTTGACAGAAGGATTTTTATGCCTCGGGTTTCTAGATCGAGCACGTGCACAAGTTAATCCAGCATATCCGTTCATCAAATTCATTGGTATATGTTTAAGACACTTTTAATGTGAATATCGACACGAGCTAGTCTTGGAAATATTGGGTCGTAAAAAAAAAAAAAAAAAAAAACGAAAACCAGACGTGCGAACAGTATACATACTCAACTCCAAAGTTTCCAACCTTGGAAGACAAAGCCATCAAAACTCGCCAATGGCCACTAAGTATGCAGAACAACAAGCGCTATCTGTGTGACATTATACAATAATAACCACTGGGAAGTGCATGATTCTGGGGCCAGTTCGCTTTGTGGTTTCATGCTCTTGTCGGTTCTTTTCTCGAAGAGCTACCGCTTGCTTGAGTGTATAAAATAGATATTGCGCAGTGTATGGAGTTTCAGAGTCAGGAGCAGATGGTGTAGATCCATCAGGTTTGAAGGTAGGATCAAACTCAAAGCCGAGGCTAAGAATAGGTGATACAAGAGAGAAAACACCGAGTGATTTTCGAACTTCGTTGAGGTTAGGCAAGGTAGCGAGTTTGGTGGCGCTGAGGCCGAGTTGGGGACTCCCATTGCCATCGAATAATGCCAATTCAAAAATATCGTTTCCTCGGTGATTCACGAAAAAGGGCTCTTCCGTTGCGAATCCGATGACAAAGTCGGAGTTTGCACATGCGGCGACTATCGTACTTTGGCGGAATTCGGGAGTAAATGCGGTGTCAATGGTGCCGGGTAGACAGAGTGCAACGCTGCGGGCCAGTTGCGGGGGCGTTGGGACACCGTCATCTGCGTGAAGGTGCGTATGCAGAGCTACAGACTCAGTCGTGACCGAAATGGTTGACGATTTCCGTAATGCCGACCCCATACTATTCGGACTGAATTCTTTCCAACCGTTACTTGTTTCTGTAGAGGGGGTGGCGATTTCCACTTCCTCGCCCGACGAGTAGTTGTTCATTTCGGCAGAGATCTCAGTTTGAATTGTCTTTGCAGTTGTCGCAACTGCCTCACGGGCCGCCAATCTCAAAGTTGGGATCAATATATCATTTTCCTGTTGGTCCACTGGAGCTGCGGGTGCCCAAGAGGTGGCCAGGTTGGACCACGTCGCCGTCCTCAATGGCCCACTGGTGTATGACTTCTTGATCAAGTCTGCCAAAGCCTGCCTTGTTTCCAACGGCGCATCCGCTCTGCCCATGAAATTTACCAGAGGGTTCAGGATCTTGCTTCCTTCCCACAGGAGAAATCTATGTTTCCTGGATAAACACTGAAGCTGTTCGATAGTATCGCTGGACCAGTCGTCGATGACATCGGCCGGAATTTGTAATATGGCGATGTACGGGCCGATATCCGCGGCCAGCCGCAAGAGTGAAGCCGAGTCGATGTGATTGACGGATGCATGGGCGACCACGGGCTGCCCATAAGGAAGTGTCTTTTTGGTGGCCGCTAATGTCTGCAGGTAGGCCAGAATTGGGTTCTCGGGGGACCAGTCCCCTGCGGTCGACATTGTGGGTCGTGGAGGAAGGGGAGTGAGCATGGAAGGGTATATGGGTATAATGGAAAAGAGAAGAGTACAAGTACAAAGGAGACGAGAAAAGAGAAGGTAGAGAATGTGGGAAGGAAGAGGGGCTGAAATCTCCACTACTAACTAGTGTGGTGTCTAATCCCTGCTTCAAATTGGAATTGACCATGCAGAGACCGATAAATAAGCCATAATAGCGTTGCAAGTAATCGTTCCGGCCATAGCCCCGCGTGCCGCGTAGGATAACACTAAACTCTCAGTGGAGACATCGGCCAAGAGCCGGGCGCGTACAGAGATTGTCTTAGACTTTTACTGAATATAAGTACGAAGTACGGAGTATGTACTCGATGTGTACTAGTATGTTGTACTTTGTATAGATGCTAAGGTGGCCTTTAGCTTAACAGATATTTCCCCTCTGGAGGATCTCGGGTTTCGTTTTTACCCGAAGGATCAAACTTTCTGTTCCTGTCAGACTGGTGTGCTTATGGGGCTAGTCTCCATTAATGGAGTCAATATGGGGTCCGACTGCGGATTTTCATGTTTATATTAAACCGATCGACCGGGGTGGCAAACAAGAAACCAGTCTGATAAATGGGCCCCCAAACCTTGGAATCAGGGAAAGATTCCTGAGAAACCCGTCGAAGGAGCTAGTAGCTTAGGCTGCTGAGCGGTTTCGCAGTTTAACCTGATAAATCTAGCCTGTTTTGGTATAGTCAGGATATCTCTTCCTATCTAGGTATAGCCTATGTGATGAATCCTACTAACTATATTTGGCTAGTCGTAAATGATCTGCTCATAGCCCTGGAGGTACCTTAAATGTTTGCATGTAAAAGCTGCCTAGCAGCCTATCAAGTACAAAATATATCAATACGCTAAATCCATCGATGGTGGCTGGCACCTCATAGTCTCTCTTGTTTTGATATCCATCCCTACCCACACTTCCTTTTCACCATCGGCCGCTATTACCAACTTGACCTTCATCATCTTAGGAGGCTATACTTTTGACTACTCCAATGGCATGGATTTTTGTTCCCTTTATTACACAAGATCTCATGCACCAAGATGGGTTTTCATATAGTGTTTGCCACTTTCACCTTCCCTTTCTTTGCTTCTTTACAGATGGCTTTGCCGGGCCTTCTTTTAGTAGCTTTGGTCTATTTTTAGCTTCTACAGACCTATATTAGGCAGCTTCTTGGTGGGGATGGTCTCTATTTTCAGCAATCTAAGAACATATCTTCCTAGTTACTCTCTTCCTACAAATAAATGGTTCTAGGTATATCAATATCCTTGATGTCTCTAGAATACAACTACATTCAGAACCAAGTTAAAACAATATGACACGCTTGTAGGCACTCCTCCGTTAATTACAATCAAGTTCAATGCTTAGTCCAGGAAACACCAGTCTGTTAGGAGCAAGTAGGCGGGCCTCCGATACATCTCATTAACGGGTGGTATCAACCTTCCACTTCAGCACAAGTATGGAGACACCTAAGACGTCCCCACTCCACTCACTGGTTTTTGACTAGGTTTTCAATTTTAGACGAGGTTTCATGTGACTAGGCAACCCATTTCGCTAGCTTTTGCCATTGTCTTTACAGATATGACAAACAATGCTGTACATTTTGACGATCCTGGCTCCGTGTCATCTTTGCACGTCGCAATAATACAAACTCCTGCTTTTTATAACCTCTATATTGCCAATAGCTGTCTAGGGCACTCGGTCAACCTAAGCATGGAAACAACGCTCAAACGCAAGCTAAACAGGACATTGAGAGATTACTACGAAGTAGAGAGCAAATAATAATGGATCTTAGCAGCTGAGCTAAGCGGACCGCGATTTCCCCCCGGTCTAACCCCGAGGTCCTTGAATGCGGCTAAGATATAAAAGCCCCACCGAGAGGAAATCCATCAGATATGGAGAGTTATGTACATAACTAACATCCATAAGCTGGTACCTTGCAGTGTCAAAATTAAATAAGGAGTTACATAGGCTATCAATCCAAATCCGATGTGGATCCTGTTTAAACTTGTGGTCTGATCCAATTGTAAGTCGACGATTCGAAATTTTCCAAGGCTCCGGGAGCGGGCGGATCCCTGGTTCTCGTTTTTTTTTGGTGTCACGCCACGCCTCCCCTGATTAATTCTTATTATTGCCGCTTCGCCTCTCGGATTTTCATCTCCCATCCTATCTTATTTTCCCTATTCTCCCTATTTTCCCTATTTTCCCTCTTTTCCCTATTCTCCCTATTCTCCCTATTTTGCTTCTCCATCACCTTTCTGCCAACATGCCTGGGAGAGTTCTGCCGACGCTTACCTCCGCCGAAGTCCAATCTCACAACAACGCCAAGTCATGCTACATCACCTTGGGGTCTAACGTTTACGATGTCACCGATTTCCTCGACGCGCACCCCGGTGGTGGTGATCTAATCCTGGAGTATGCCGGCCAGGATGTGGCAGATATTCTGAAGGATGAGATCTCCCACGAACACACCGATGCGGCCTATGAAATCTTGGACGAGTACCACGTTGGATTTGTCTCCAATGCCTCCACGCCCGGCAAAACTACGACAGCAACTGTCACCGAGACAGTGACTGAAACCGAATCTGGCCCTGTTTACACAACCACTGGAATGTCGCGGGAGGAGGATTTGTCGGTGGACACCGATTATAGCCAGGACTACAAAACCCACAAGTTCCTGGACTTGAACAAACCACTTCTGATGCAGTTGTGGAACAGCAACTTCTCCAAAGAGTTCTACTTGGAGCAGATTCATCGGCCTCGTCACTACCGGGGAGGGGAGTCTGCTCCTTTGTTCGGCAACTTCCTGGAGCCTCTCAGCAAGACCGCGTGGTATGTCGTGCCAAGTATCTGGTTGCCATGTGTTGCCTACGGAGTTACTGTGGGAGCTACCGGTCTGGGTAGCTCCACTGCTGCTGCCTCCTACTTCACTGGCGGCGTGTGCCTCTGGACTCTCATCGAATATCTGATGCACCGATTCCTCTTCCACATTGACCACTGGCTTCCGGACAACCGTGTCGGTCTTACTTTGCACTTCCTGCTTCACGGTATCCACCATTATCTCCCGATGGATAAGTATCGTCTTGTTATGCCACCGACTCTGTTCGTGTTTCTGGCTGCTCCTTTCTGGAAGCTGGCACACGCAGTCTTCTATTACAACTGGTACGCGGCTGCATTGGTATTCTGTGGCGGCGTCTTTGGGTATATCTGCTATGATCTCACCCATTACTTCCTGCACCACCGCAAGTAAGTTGAACTTCATCTCTGATACAATGAATCCACGCTAACATCGATCTAGTCTCCCTTCATACTACAAAGAGCTCAAGAAGTACCACCTCCAACATCATTTCGCCGATTTCGAGAATGGCTTTGGCGTGACTAGTCGATTCTGGGATCGAGTCTTCGGCACCGAATTGGTGGCCCAAGCCTCAAAGGGCGTGAAGGCTCAGTGAGCACAATGAATCCAAGAATTAATACAGGGCTGTTACTAGTCCTCTAGTCACGATTTAACGCCGAGTACGATGGGGCCACTACTCTTCAGTACTCTCCGAGTACATTGGCTACTGTGGAGTTTTTGGTTCGTCTCAGGGGTCTACTTCTTGTACAGTAGACTTCGTCATGTCATCTCTTGTGATGGTGCTAGATGCAAGGCCGGAGTTGATTCTTTTTTTTACAAGCATCACTTATCAGTATATATAACCGTTAATCATAATGCAAGAAAATAATATCTATATCTCCATGCTATCTATTGCCTGCTAGACAGTCGTTTCCGCAGTTACTTAGGGTGAACTTTTGCCTACTCATTCTAAGCATAATAAGTGGGCATTTATCACCATTATAGATCGCCCAGCTGGACAGATGATCTGAAAGAAAAAGAAAAGCAACCAGAGCGTCGGACAAACAGGGGGAAGGGCTAGGCAAAGAAAAGGCAGATTCTCTCAAAATTGATGTACTATAGAAGTATAGATCTATCCAGTATTAAGGTTGCAAGTTCGAGTTCAGTAATGGCTCGGCGGAGATTTTTGCCTGAGGCAGAACTCAGGGCTCAAGGCGGCGAGAAAATTTGCTCCCGGTCGGCATATTATTTTTCCGAACCTCACCGCCTCTACCCTCTGGGCTTCGTGACCAACCAAATTATTTATATATTATACCATCACTCAAGTGCTTCAATAACTCCCTCGGAAACCTGTCGCGCGTGTAGCGTGACTTTACAAGAAAGAGCCGGACAGCGCACTCGCGTTGGAAACCAACGGAAGATTCCGTGATCCATCCCATCATAAGGGTTCGAAAACCAACTCTGCGTCCCCTGCCGCCATCTGACCCCTACAAAGTGACAATTTCCCTACCCCGATCAATATTTCTCTACCCCGATCAACGACAGGCTACCTCCCGAAATGTCTGGACTTGATGTAGAGGCTCTCCTTGAGTCTACTGCGGCCGCCCCCGCCGAGGCCCCAGCCACATCTGAAGGCCGTGACGACCACTCCCGCGCGGACCCCAGCGAGCGCCGTGATCGTTCCCGCGACAGACGCCGTCGCCGCGACCACAGCCGTGACCGCCGCCCTGATAGAGACGTTGAGGGCGATGAAGTCATGAAGAGCGACACTGCTAGTGCTAACGGAAGCCTTAGAAGCCGAAAGAGGAGCAAGAGTCGCGAATCTGAGCGACGCCGTCCTCGCCGTGACCGTGACGACTACCGCTCCAGCGGTGACTTCTATCGTGGTGGAGGTCGTGCTCGTTCCCGCTCCCGTTCTCCCTATGATGATCGCCACTACAGGCCCAATCGCCGCCAGCGTGAGGAAGAAAGACGACCCCGCCGTGATGTTGACGCCCGCCGTGGATCTCCCAGCCGCAAGTCTCCCGAGCTTAATGAGGATGAACGTGACAGGCGCACTATCTTTGTGCAGCAACTTGCTGCTCGTCTGAGAATCAAGGATCTGATTGCCTTCTTTGAAAAGGCTGGCCCCGTTAAGGATGCTCAAATTGTCAAGGATCGTGTTAGCGGACGCTCCAAAGGGTATGTTTCCATATGATCTCTTTATACAAGCACTTGCTAATATCTTTATAGCGTCGGTTATGTCGAATTTAAACACGAGGAGTCTGTTGCCGCCGCCATCCGACTCACTGGCCAGGTGCTCTTAGGAATTCCCATCATTGCGCAACTGACTGAAGCGGAGAAGAACCGCCAAGCTCGCAACCCCGAAGCTACTGCAGGCAATCAACACACCGCACCATTCCACCGGCTCTATGTTGGTAACGTCCATTTCAGCATTACCGAAGACGATCTCACCAATGTTTTCGAACCATTCGGCGAACTCGAGTTCGTCCAGTTGCAAAAGGATGAGACCGGTAGAAGCAAAGGTTATGCCTTCGTCCAGTACGTTTTCCCCCCATATTCTTAGCACCTTCACTACTAACTTGACCAGATTCGCCAACCCCGAACAAGCTCGAGACGCTTTGGAAAAGATGAACGGATTTGAACTTGCTGGACGAGCTATTCGGGTTGGTCTCGGCAATGATAAGTTCACCCCCGATGCGCACGCCAATCGCCCCTCCGGTGCTACATCTACAAACCAATCAAACTTCCAGGGTTCTTCGTTCTCCGGCCAGGGAGGTCGTGGCGTTCAAGCCGGAGGTTCCAATAACTTTGACCGTGCCGGCGGCAGGGAAACCGAAAAGGGTGCCGGCGCTAGTGCACTTGACGACACAGATGTTGCTGGTGTGAACTTCAACAACTACTCTAGGGATGCGTTGATGAGGAAGCTTGCACGAACTGATGACCCCCAGCCTTCTATCGACGACCGTCAGAAGTTCCTCCGACCCAAGACCGAGACTAAGCCGCTTCCCATCAATGTCAACATGGCTAGTCGGTGTGTTTTGCTTCGCAACATGTTTGACCCCGCCGAGTAAGTTTTCTTGGACTTAATCATGAGAGAATGGACGCTAATTCGTTTATAGAGAGACCGGTGAAGCCTGGGTCAAAGAACTTGAGGAGGACGTCCGCTCGGAGTGTGAGGAGAAATACGGCCACGTTGTTCACATTTCACTAGATGCCAGTTCCCAGGGAGATATCTACCTGAAGTTCGATCGCGTTCAAGGTGGCGAGAATGCCATCAAGGGCCTCAATGGCCGATACTTTGGCGGAAAGCAGATCACCGCCCAACCCGTTGTGGACGCCGTTTACAGCAGTCTCTTCTCCCGGACTAAGGCTATCTAGATGCTCATCCCCGAGTACATCCGTTTTTATTCGAACGAAATCTAACCTGGCACACTCTCTGAAGGCAGATCCCCCTAACGTCTTGCTTGGACTTAATGGACGGCTCTGCTACCCGGTAGGTGCCACTCTTTCAGCGTTTTAGTTTTTTCTTACTCGGCCACTCCCGTGTGCCATTTGTCTCTTCTCTCGTCCATTTCTGTGGACGTCAGAAATGGGCCTTGCTACCGATATGATCCGTTTTTCATGAGCGTGATTTAGCATCCTGTTGCCCCGTTTAGTCTTCAATTGAACTACATCAAATATGGAATACTTCGCCCTGATTGTAGTTCACGTAGTCCCAGTGGAGCCCAAGGAGGGAGTTATCCACTTCTTACTATGGATGGTCTCATCCATACTCACATACATATAAATGATCTTCACAGGAATCGTGTAAGTAAAGTATCATGACCTGTGCATAACAGGCGTATATATAGCTTCAGTTATATCGGTAAATATATGCTCCCTTATTCGTACATGATGTATCCCTATAGTCCTGAAGTGGAACCCACACTATAAAGAGCTAATCCCACGGAAAGAATGTGCCGGTCCAAGTCTTCTTATCTGCCGACGCTCGGACCATATGTGTTCTCCCCACGCCCAGTCCCTTCAGCGCTCTTTTCCTCCCTGCTATTTTCTTTATAATTCGATGGGCCAATGACTCTCCCTTCAGCGAGGCGAGTAACAGGCCGGGTCTGGACCTCGGCCGACTGTTACAGTATGTGCGATCAGAGTTACCTGCTTATCTGCGGCCATGAAGATCCTTGAAAGCACCTAGCTAACCTTGGAACACAACCCAGGCTTCGCTCTCCTTCGTCGAGCGCGATGCTACAGTACCGAGTCTGTGCCGCCCAGTAATTCTCCAGTTAGGAAGCAACCACAGTTCCGCGATTACTTTGTCACCCACCTACCGTCATCTTCGCTTCATCCGGACCCCCGTGGACCGTCCTCGCCATTCCATAAGCTTCCTCGCTCCGCCTCTATACCTCACACCGGAGATACCCCACAATCCCCAGCTGCCTTCCAAGCTTTAATAGACCGTGACACAACAGTCGTCCGAATTCCACTCCGCAATGCGAAGCACCATTTCGGCGCCGTCACCTCCCGCGGAACCCGCCCCTCAAATGAAGACACGTACCAAGCCGGCGTCATTGACATCCCCGCCTTTGCGAAGCGAGCTCCAACTTCGCTAACGATTAGACGATCTAATAAAAACGATCCTTTGGCCTACCCCCGGGAGTCACGCGGTGCGGAAACAGCTAGCGGAGACCCACAAGTCTTCTATTTCGGTATCTTTGATGGCCATGGCGGATCCGAGTGTAGTTCGTTCCTGAGGGATTATCTGCATGAGTATATCCAAAACGCGGCATTCGATATCGAACTTCGGTCCAGCCTACGACCTGGTGCCGAAGTGCCACCCACCACTAGCGAACTACCTGTGATGCAAGAAGGTGACCGACGCAGAATCGGAGACCTAGAGAAATACCTTGTGCAGACCTGGAGAAGGGTAGTTGGTGGCTACTTCAAAAGATTCAAACCGCCGCATTTCGGCTACGATGGCACCGAGACAACCGACCCAAGTATTGAGGACCACATCTCCATCGAGGAAGTCGTGGAATACGCCTTCCTGCGTGCGGATCTAGACTTTGTCAACGCTCAAGCAGCTAAGCGAGACGATGATCTAGTCCGAGCCGAGAGACCTCTGAACGAAGATGAAATCTTTCACAGGCCCAGCATGACCCGGTCTCCCCAGATCGGCGGAAGCGCCCGATTCAAGGGTGGCAGCACCGGAAGTGTCGCGATGATCTCGACCCCGACACCAACTCCCTTCTGGCACCCCATTGCCCCATCAAGTCTTCTAGTTGCCCATGTCGGCGACACCCGCATACTCCTCTGCTCAACAGAAACTGGCCAAGCCATCCCCATCACATCAAACCACCACCCCTCCTCCCCGATCGAGGCAACCCGACTCCGACGGTACGCCACAAGCTTTGTTACAGACTCCTTCGGTGAAGAACGCATGAGCGGGTTAGCCAACACGCGCGCTTTTGGCGATGTCCAGTCCAAGCGCATCGGAGTCTCTGCTGAGCCTGAACTTAAGCGCATAGAGCTTGGCCCGGCCGAGTTCTCGTTCTTGGTTCTAGTATCTGATGGCATCAGCGGGACGCTGCTTGACCAGGAGATTGTTGATATCGTCAAGGAATCCAAGACGCCGGAGCAGGGAGCGCGTGACGTGGTCAACTTTTCAACCGAGGTCACTAAGGAAGGTGACAATGCCACTTGTCTTGTTGTTCGCCTTGGTGGGTGGGAGCGTCGTCTCGAGGGCGGCGTCGGTAGTATGGGTACTAGGGAGTCTCGCGAGTGGCGTCGACAGGATGCCACTGATCCGCGCAGGTCACGGACGTGAATGGGTTTCTTCCAAGGTTGTACTCCATACCATATATTTGGGGGTTATGTTCTGTACATATTTTTTTTATGCCTCTAGGCTAGCCTTATATAATTCAAATGTCTATAAAAGCAAATTACACACGATTATAATCGGTCACACCGAGATATAATTTGAATTTTGTTGACTACATGTTTCAAGTCACAGTTTTATGTTTCAAAATATCACGATCATCTCCAGGTGGACCGCGTGGGGAAAGCTCACGTCCAAGGTTCCGAGTAACCCGCAAGGACATTCCACAATTTCCTTTCTTCTTTCATCCCTTCTTTTTTTTTCATCTTCTTTCTTTTAATTTCATCATAACCTTGGAAGCTCTTGCAAGTTTCAAGTGCGTGTCAACAAAGCACGCTTATCTCCCCTTATCGTTGAAATTTCTCCTCGCAAAGTTCCCACCTGGACGCCTCCTATCCTTATCCTGAGTGAATTCGCTTTATTCTTATCTCGCTGACACGGTGTGTTTTCCCTCTTTAAATCTGCATTACCACCCGAAGCTGACACCACCTAGACCAAATATTCGGTATCCATACGTCCCCGACCTATAAGAGAAATAGTTCGCTAGTCACATCCCTTTCACATCACAATGAGCGCAAGAACACGACGACAAAAGGCTTCCCTTGCCGCTGAGGAAAGCGAAGATTCGCCTAGCAATGGCTCCGTGTCGACACCTTCAAAGCGCGCCTCCTCCAAGAAGAGGGCCAGATCTGCGGCACGGGAAGAGAGCAAGGAGAGCAAGGAAAACATCTTCC
Source organism: Penicillium hordei (assembly GCF_028827395.1). Classification (NCBI taxonomy): domain Eukaryota; kingdom Fungi; phylum Ascomycota; class Eurotiomycetes; order Eurotiales; family Aspergillaceae; genus Penicillium; species Penicillium hordei. Next base: position 615,526 of record NW_026623142.1, read on the forward strand.
TTTTCACTCCGAATCTTATCGGTAGGCTGCCCCGCTGATGTGGCTTTAAGCCTCAAGTTGCCATATAGTTAACACGTTCTTAGGATATTCCCGAGTCTTTTTGACTTTCGCCTCCTTATATTACATGCCCCTCCACCCCCGGACCTGCTCCTTTCTCTACACGGTGTCCTGTCTGCTGGACGGCCTGGACGGTTATGCAGCACGATACTTCAACCAATCCACCACCTTCGGTGCTGTGCTGGACATGGTGACCGACCGCTGCACCACCGCGTGTCTCCTAGTCTTCCTGAGCTCTGCCTGGCCCCGATGGGCCATCCTCTTCCAGGGTCTCATCAGTTTGGACATGGCCAGCCACTACATGCACATGTACGCTACTCTAAGCATGGGCGGATCTAGCCAGAGCCATAAGAAGGTTGATCCTAGCCGTAGCTGGATTATGTACCAGTACTACACCAGCAAGGTAAGACACCGTCGCAGCGAACTGATTGTACACGTCCACAAGCTTATCCGCAATATTTTATTAGGTCGTTCTGTTCATCTGCTGTACTGCCAATGAAGCCTTCTTCATCGGCCTTTACCTCCTGTCTTTCTCCTCGCCAACCCTATCCCCCTCGCTCCTGCAGCCCGTCTCTGATTCCCAGCTGTCCTCCGCCCAGCCCGGAAACCCCGCCCACCCCGAGCCGGCCAGCCTCTTTGCCAGTCCCTGGAGCGCCGGTGCTCTCGAGATGGCGCGTGCGAACAAGCTCGAGAGCACCTGGCCGTGGATCATCACCGGTATCTCGTTCCCCATCATGGCCTTCAAGCAGTTCGTCAACATTGTCCAGATGGTGAACGCCAGCAAATGGCTTGCTGAGGGCGATCTTGCTACCCGCCGAGCCAACCGCAAGAAGTAACGGACTGGAAATACGTCAAAGTTAAAACGGTAGCTAGTCGAATCTTCCGATTCCTTCCTACTTGTTATGCATGTCTTTGGAGCTACGGTCTGTGTTTTCAGGGATGTGCAAGTAGACAGCTCTAGGAGCTGTCCCTTCCTCCCTAGGGGAATGGTTGGACTGGTAGTTGGATCCTACTCACAAGCGTCTTGGACAGGAATGATGGCTTTTGGTGGCCAGGCATGGTCCGGATTCTGGGACCCTGTACAGTACAAGCGGGTTGTGTTTTTCTTTTTCTCCATTTTTTCTCTCTTGCCCTTCTCCCAGCTTTTCTTCCTTTCTATTTACCTTTTTCTTCCTTCTCGCTTTTCGGGCTCTGTGTCATCGGCCTGGCTCTTCTATCTTGTCTCCTTTTTCCTCTTTGCCTCTAACGGTCTTTGATCATTGTTAACACCGTCTTATACATCATTTAATGCACTGCCCTTGTACCTGACTCTAGCTATGACTGGATGAATGACCTGGTCAATTATAGCCGTGGAATCTTGCTTCCGATACTTGATATTGTTTGTTTCTTGTTGGCCTTTACCCATCAAGAAACTTTTCCCTTTGATTTCAGCTATTGCGCTTTGGCAAGTCCTTGTTTTAGGTCTAAGAATCTCCTCTCACATAGTGCATAGGCAAAGGGTTGCTTGCCATAATCTGCAGGCAGTAATGACAAGATTTGGATTCTTATACCCATTCCTAAATTAGTTTAATAGGCCGACATAACAACTTCCTTTATTTCATCCTAACGCGATAGCTTTATCTTTGGTATATGTATATCCCGATCGATCGCCTCGCGGCCACCTAGCAAATCATCCAAGAGCGTGTGGTAGGTAGCGATTAATTTTGCCTCTAGTCCGTCAGATATTTATATCAAACAAGTCTTTTTTCCATTATATATCCACAACAGATTCCCCCAGTTCTGACTCTAGGACTCTGTCAGTTCATCTAAACTATAACTATATTTTCAGGTCGTCAAATAATGCAATGGCTTCCTGGTTGCACGACGTCTCGCGCTGTATCTGTGATACCTGTCAAACTCGGCGAATCCTGATGCTGGTCAAGGACGAGCGATGAGATGAGTCTACACTCCTACTAGTTCATTCGCTAGAGTTGTCCGAGTCAAGGCAATATGCTGTTTTCTTTTTCTTTCTATCATCATTTAGGCTTCTTAGTTAAGGCCGGTAGATATATATCACGTTCTGGGACTACTCGTCAAATTTCGGCTTGGCTTGACTTTACCATATTCTAGATATATTACGGGTTCACTGAAGGTCTTGTGTGAAACAGCTCAATAATCGTTTTCTAAAAGTTTGAGACGTTCATTTTTGAAATATCCTATAAGATAGACTGGCTGTTTATGAATTGTTTCTTGTTCTTATTCCAGCATCGGTGACTACATATTGAAGTTATTATACGCTAGCCCTGTATATACTAGCGATATTTGGATGACTACATTAGTTATAACGAATGTCATACAAACAAGATGACGGGAATTCCAGATTTGTGCATTTCGAAAATCACGAGCTGACGATCTCTACCTCGGGTTCGTACTCGTATTAATGCCGCTATTGAGCGCTGATAAAGTTGGAAGCGAGGATAAAGCCCCTCAACAGGGGCTCTATACACAGTATTTTTAACTATATCCCCGGTTTATGCACATTAATCGGAGCCCGCGGGATTTTTTTGATGGTTGCCACAATACAGGTACTTATAAGCCTGCATCTCCCCACTGCGAACCCTTAGTAGTGCCATTTTCGGACCAATATATCGATTCCGATATCAATACTCAATATCCAATATGGGAGACAACGCCGAATACATAACCAGACACGTCGACACAGACCTCCGCTTTTGGAGACGCCGGGATGTCGACAACAATGTCCAAGTCAACTGTGCCAATGGTAAACTGGAGGATAATCTCAAGGAAATGGAACTGCTGGCCGAGATGCACAAGGTACATGTGCAGGATATCCGGGGACAGGAATCATCCTACACACTCGACAAGAACGGATTCGTATACCTGTCACACGAAATGCCCGAGCTTGATAAGGTCTCGGACGAAGAGCATGTTAAAGATGCGATCATCCGCAAGACCGAAGAGTTAGTTCGCAAAATGTCAGTACTGATCCCAGAATCAACCATGTTTGCCTCGAGAAGCTGAACAATGTCGCAGAACTGGTGCCACTAGGACAGTCACTTTTGCAAATCGAGTGCGATGCCTTGCAGAAGATAGATCCTTGCTCGATAGAAACCGCGCCCCGGCGCACAGCGTGCACTCAGATTTCACAACTAGGGGTGCACTCCATTACCTGAAAACGCTTGTTCCGGACAAGCAGGAGCGCAACCGTCTCCTCGCTAACCGAGTCCTGATTATCAATGTCTGGCGGCCATTGAAACCCATCCAAAGGGATCCCCTCGCGATTTGTGACTGGAGCTCCGTTAATATCCAAGACGAGGGTATCGCCACACGTCTAACGCTGCCAAATGGGTGGAATGAACTCGGGCAATATGCGTTTAGTCCAAGTCAGAGATGGTGTTATCTCAGCGGTCAACAACCCAACGAACCTCTCATTTTCACCCAATTCGATAGCTCCAAAGTGGATGAGGGAGGCTTCACAGTACCACACAGTGCGTTTGTTGACCCAGAATATAGTGATTCTGCTGCAAGGGAGAGTCTGGAAATTAAAATGTTTGCATTTGTTTAATGTGTGTTTGTTCTGTTTGCTCTGTTTATCACAGGGGAGACAAAGGAGGGAACATTGCAAGTTTCACCTGGGCAGGGTCTTCAAGGCTATATTTAGTGTCCTCACAGATCAGGCACTCCATTAATTAACATGGCAACCTTGGGAGCATTTCTTTCAGCTTCCCGAATTTAAAAAATAATAATACATAATACACTTAAATGACTCAGTTGTTTATTGCCTAGCTTGAAGGCATCTAAAAAAATTTCTCCATGTTGAACACGTTGCACACGTGGGTTTGTTCGATGCAAGGTGTAAAAATTGAAATATCCCTTGCTACCCAAATTGCCTAGACCGGAGACTAACGAAGGCTCCGGGGGTGCAGTTATAGGGTGATTTAGGGAGATTTAGGGATTCAGGGCAGTTTAGGGTAAAGTCGGAAAGGGAAAGGTCTTTGTTGCCTGATGCGATCGTCATTCGGTCCGCACGGCACTATTAAGGAAATCCGGCATCGGTCCTTTTCCAATCACCTCATGACACGGCAGTATGGAGTCTATGGAGTCTATGGAGTCTATGGAGTCGTCATTTGATGTTTCAATTTTTTTTTTGTTTCAATATTTGACAATTTTGGCAATTTCTTGACTTTATGGCTCATAATATCATACTGTCATAATATTCGTGAGGCTCATCCCTGAGGCGAATCACCTCATTTAAAAGCATAGAAAGTTTAATAATTACTCACTCTGGGGGTCCTCGAATGACGCGATGGGAAGGCAGTTGACTAAAAGAAAATCACGCCTTTTAAACCAATTGGAACTAGCGTAGGACCTTGAAGGACCTGGCGCCATTTTTTAAAGCCATAAGGTGATCAAAAAGGTGATCAAAGATCTTCTCTCGGGATGGTCCCACCGAGAAAGTGGGTCTTGGCCATTTTTCTCCTTTTAAGTGACTCACGTAGTTTACTCTATAAAGAGTCACTCCTGCTGCATATTGAGGAGGTTTTTTTTTCTTTCTCAGTACCTCATCTCGTCCTTTGGAGGTGATGGTCGCTCCCCTCTATATCAAAAGTTCTTTTTATTTTGAATCTCTCTACTTCTGAGAATGGGCCAGAGGCATAACAGACGCCGCACTCGTCGTTCAAGCAACCGCAACATACCTCCCACTGTTTTCGCTCAGCATCCGACCTTGCCCGTGGAAATCAAATCAACCCTTCGGACACCTCAGAACAGCTTTTGTGCGCTTGCGTCTGCCGACAACTCTCCTGACGCATGCATTTCACGTGGATCTCCGGTAGTCGCCCTCGCCCCATCATGGCACTATGGGTATACAGCCTGGCAGACCCGTAAACGCCCTTCGCGGCTGGAATCAGATGGGTTGGAAGAAGCACAGTTTCGTCTGTTCGGCGGAGAGCCGGGCGACGATGTGAGCCTCTGTTATCGAATGCTTGAGTACTTCGGTGGACTCGACTACATCGACTCGTGAGTACCAGTCTCGTTCCTGATTTACTTCAAAAATTACCAATCCTGACATCGCTCTCAGAACGAGTGGCCATGCCCTTGGAGATTGAATGTCTGAAGTTTCCATCTGGAGACTTAACTGGACGGATTGTTCCGCCAACTTTTTTTTTTTCCAGTCAACAAAAAAGACAAAACACCAAAAACGATTTTTTACGAATTTGCGACGTTTATGAACCCGCATTCGACAAATAAAACAAAAGAAAAACGCCATCGAAAATAAACCGACAACATGACGCCCTGCGTCTTCTGTCGCCCACTGCAAATGCGCCCACACCACACTGAAGTGGCAAGAACGCTAGATCACACGGATTATCCCGGGTCCCGACTTGCAGCAATGAAGATGCCTCTCGCGAGGTATTGGATTGGTCCCTCTTGACCCGGCCGTGTGGATTCTGGTCCACTGATTCTATCGCACACATGAGAAAATGAGTCATAGGCATTTTCTGGCTGATACTTCCTATCCTTTGTCTGGATTGGTTGAGTTTGCGTCCGACCTCGAGTTGTTGACGCTTGAACTCCTTTTCTGGGCAGACTGGGAATGTCTTGGTTATCTTTGTTATGAGGGGAGAATTGTGTGCGACGGATCTGTTCTGTCAATACTCCTAAACTGAAAGGAAATGGTATTAAGGCTGCAGCATGTGGTTTCGATTGGATATTCGACCATGGCTGTAACTCTTCCTAGAGAGTATTTAATTAGTATATATGCAGCCTTGAGCTCATTCGCACCAAAAATTATGAACACATTTTGACCTCCGAAAAAAAAAAATCATGAATCATAAGACATGCCAACAATGCACAGTATAGTTACAAAAGATGTAGTATGTAAGCAGACATCAGATGTTTGGGGACCTCAGATTCTCGTCCTTTCACCGCCTGCAGCCTCAAAAGAAACTGCCACGTATTGTGTACTATTTACGGCAGGCGGTGAGTGGACCCTGCTTGAGGACACGGTCATCACCAGATCAGGAAGTGCGATATTAACTCCCCCTACATCACTCCTTTGTTTCTTGTGAGTCAGGCTTTTGGGCTCTAAATAGGCTCTTGTCTCATTTGAACAATCCCAACGCGTTCTCTTCACCGTCCAAAGTGGCTTCTGTCAACAGCCCTGTGCAACACGATCTTTAAATTCCGCGGCCAGCGGCCACCGCTGTCTGTATCCTGAACCCGCCGCAGGATGTCGTCAGACTACACCTATGATGAGCAGGTAAGGATGGGACTTGATCCAATAATGATACAGTAGCGCTGACGTTGGCTTCTAGGGCCAATTCTTCCCCTTCTTCATCCTCACTTTGACCGGCCTGGTCACTCTCCCTCTCACCTATAACCTCCTACGACCTAGCAAAGGTGAGCTTTGGCAAGACTATACCAGCTGTAACCCATAGGCCCTAACCGCTTTATGTGATCTACAGAACTTGAGAACACCGCTCCCCGCATCAAATCCGATTTCAAACCTAAACATGCGGACCTCATCGACGCACAGAAGCGCAAGCGCCTGCGCAAAGAGCGCCGAGTCAAGCGTATCGTCACGGTCATCCTTGGATATGCCGTAATGGCATGGATGGTCTACTTGATTGTCGTCACCGCCCGGACAGTGGTGAAGGCATACGACCCTTATGATATTTTGGGTATCTCGAGAGTGAGTTATCCAGCTCGGCGCGTGCTCGCCCAATACACCTAGATGGTTTTGATTAACTAAATTTCTCGGAAAATAGAGCGCAGATGAGAAGGCTATCTCTAGACATTACAAGCGCATGTCTTTGATCTACCACCCCGATAAAATTCGCCCCGACCCCGCCAAGAACGAGACTATCGAGATGCTCAACGAGCGCTTTGTGGAGCTCACCAAGGCTTATAAAGCTCTCACTGACGAGGAGGTGCGAAACAACTACCTCCAATTTGGTCACCCCGACGGCAAGCAGAGCTTTAGCATCGGCATTGCCCTTCCCAAGTTCATTGTTATGGATGGCAATGGCAAATACGTTCTGATGGTCTATGGTGCCCTTTTGGGCGTCCTTCTACCTTACATTGTCGGCAAGTGGTGGTATGGATCTCAGCGCTACACAAAGGAGCGGGTTCTTGTTGCCAGCGCTGGAAATATTTTCCGTGAGTACAAGGATGACATTACCGAAGGTGGAATTATCAGCGCGTTGTCCTCCGGCGAGGAATTCAATGATATGCTCAAGGGTGCTCGGGCCGAGTCTGGCTTGGCCAAGCTCGAGAAGCGGGTGCTGGCAGATGATAACTCGTTCCTTACGGCCAAGGACCGTGAGGCGCTGAAGCAGTTGGATAGCTCCTCTCGTCGGAAGGCTTTGGCTTTGTTATGGGCCTATCTTGGCCGAGTTGATCTTGGTGATGCCTCTTTGGATGCTGGTAAGAAAAATTTCCCAACGATGTTCTGAAACATACCACTGACTTGAGCCACTGCAGAAAAATATGAAGCGGCTCCTGTTGCCCTTGCTCTCACTGAAGCTTTCACTGCTATTTCACTCGCATTTGGTAACCTTGGGCCGATCGTCGGTGGTTTCAAAACGTCTCAGAACCTCATTCAGGCTGTGTCCCCGGGCTCATCACCATTGCTGCAACTTCCCAACTTCACCGATGCTATTGTCAAGTCTATAGAGGGCGAAGATTCTAAGGAGCACCTCACCGTTCAGAGATATATGGAACTGCCAGAGGCTCAACGACGCAGCCTTACTGTCGGTGCTGGTCTTCTCTCTGACAAGCAATACACCGATGCCATCTCAGTTGCCAAGCAACTCCCCATGCTCCAACCCGAGCGGATCTTCTTCAAGGTTATGGGAGAAAAAGTGATCACCCCCAGCAGTCTGGTACAGCTGGTAGTCAAAGCCCGCTTCATCCCGCCAGGCAGCACATCTGTGCCGCCAGTGAACCCGCTCGACCTGGAAGATATTGACCCCGACGAGGACGACCTGGAAGCCCTGATGGGTCGCAAGCCAGCCAAGAACCGCGCCGCGAAGATGGAGGACGGCAAGAAGGTTGAGGCGAAGATTGAAACCATCCAGCCACCTCTGGCTCACGCACCGTACTTAGCGCGCGATCACTCCCCGCGCTGGAACATCTTCCTCGCAGACGGCAGACAGGGCAAGATGGCCGTGCCGCCGTTTACCTTCACGACATTCGACAAGCCGATCTTCGACGAGGCCGGCAAGCCCACCTTCAACGTCCAGACTCTCAAAATGCAGTTCCAGGCTCCCCCGCAGGTCGGCGACTTCACCTTCATCCTCCACATGATTTGTGACAGCTACCTGGGACTTGACAACACGGCTCAAATTACCCTGCACATTGACGACCCTGCCAAGGCAGCCGCCGTGGAAGAGGAAGACGACATCAGCGAGCCTGACGAGGGTAAGTCTTTCTCAGCTCCTACCCACTAAACTCTTTATTTCTTTTACTAACTCACTTTCTTAGACTCAATCGCCGGCCAAATGCAGGCGATCAAGACAGGTCAAGCACCCAAGAAGAAGTCTAAGGATTCCGACGACTCCAGCGAGAGTGATACCGACGGCGACGCAGCCGATACCAGCGACACCGACACAGAGACGGAAGATGAGGATTGATTCCCCTTTTTCATGCATTGATTGATCGATTGTACTCGCAGCTTGTGTGATGTGTATGTGTGACACTAGCCTTTGATCTGAACCCTGGACCTTAGCCTCGCCCTTGCCATGTCATGGGCTTAGGCCTACTGTTGTCACTGAGGCGTTCTGGGAAATTTTTTTTTTTTGTCAAATTCTCTTATTCATCGGTAGCCACGGAGTGACTTGGGTATGGCGATGTGATTCAACTTCGCTGTCTACGAACTCGTTACTCTTCTGGGCAATGAGCTAGTGTAAGTCTAGGTCCTCCCGATTATATCGCGGTACAGTGATTAATCGACTGGATTACTCTAAGTCTGGTTTAAAATAGAGTCTGGATTGAATAAATGTATTACTCTTCTTTAGCCAATCCTCTCACCCTACCTCGAAGAACAGTCGGCCCTAGAGTGTATCAATCCAAATCCCCCATCTTTTTAGGCTACGCACCCCCGTATATTATTATTCGTTTATTTATTACAAGACTAACCTCATGCTTGTTTCTATTCTTAGTAAAAAAGTCCCCGCAACAGAGCTTGGTAGATGAACCATGTACATGTTTGGTGGGTGAGAAAGCAACCCCGGGGGGAGCGCAGTCGCTAAGCCCAAATTGCCCACAATCCATTCCAAATACCTCCCCCAGATATCCCCAATCCCCATGAAATGATGTTCCAATTTTTGCCAGTAAGTGTGTTCCGATGATGTGTGCGTGTTAAGACGGTGTGGTGGTTTGTTCCCTGGCCCCGTTTGATGTCGGGCCAGGGAAAGCATTCGTTATTGTTGCCCCGGGATCTCTTCCAACGAAGTTAACTGCGGATACTTTCGGCCTCTGCGACGGAAGAAGACTCGTTTAGCCCATTTCCAGGCTTCGACGCCGATGAAGAACAAGACAGCCTCGACCGCCACTATGCCCCATTCCCAGGTGATAGGCTTATGTTTGAAGACGACGTCGTTCAAAACGGGGATGTAGAGGATGGGGAACATAGTGATCCATCCGGCCATGATGGACCAGAAAAGGAACTTGTTCCGCCAGACGTCGTACATCCACTGGGTAAAGTATTTCTTGGATTTCGGTTGCATGCGGAAGAATGACCGGCGCAAGTTGACCATTTCCCAAGCCAGGAACAGCGCAAACCAGGTCAAGCATACGAATGTCGTGGCACGGGCTCGGAAGACTAATTCGCAGTCTTTGATCTCTTCTGACCACTCCTTGTTGCAGCCACGCGCTAGGTTACCATCACCGAATCCCCACATACGGACAGAAAATGCCGCTAGGCAGAGTGCTGCGGTCCAGATACCATACACCAGGATGTCGATAATCACCTCCCAGGTGAATATGCCTTGCTTACTCTGAGGAGGACGGTTCATGATATCAGGGGCAGCCACCTCCATTCCAAGGCCCATGTCGGGCATACCCGATGTAATCATAATGATCCAGAGAATTTCGACCGGTGACAGAGGGAAGACGGATTGATTGTCAGCGTCTTTGAAAGCTAATCCGATAAGTAAGGTGCAGGCCTGGGCGATGTTCTCCGACAGTAGATGAAGCACGAATTTTTGAATGTTATCAAAGATGCGACGACCTTCTTCGACGGCATTGAGAATCGATGCGAAGTTATCATCCGTGAGAATGATATCAGATGCATCTTTAGCCACATCTGAACCTGCCTGTCCCATAGCGATACCAACATCGGCATGCTTAAGCGATGGAGAATCATTCACTCCGTCTCCGGTCATAGCTGCAAAGCGGCCACGGCGATGAAGGGCATCAATCATGCGCACCTTAGTCTGCGGGGCACAGCGTGCAATGACTAAAGGCAGCGTCGGAAGCAAATCTACCTCTTCATTAGTGAGTTTATCGAACTGACTAGCAGTCATAACCATGGCGTCCGCGACATCAGCTGCCACTGCGTCGAAATTAGTAGGAAGGATTCCGACTTGCTGAGCAATCGCTTTGGCAGTGCCAGGGTGATCGCCAGTAACCATGTGGACAACGATACCAGCTCGGTAGCAGGCCTGGATTGAGCCCGCCGTCTCGGGGCGTGGAGGATCATACAAGCCGATCAGTCCTAGGAAGCACAGATCATTCTCTACATCTTCACGATTCAGGTCGGCATCTTCGAGCAGTTGTGCCGGGGCAGTGTACGGTCGATGGGCCAGAGCCAGGACCCGAAGTCCTAGTTTGGCGAGTTCCTCCATGTTCTGTATGATCTTTTCGCGGTGGTCGTTGGTAATTGGCACGGGGGTAGATGAATCTTGGTCCCAGATAACAGAGGTGCATGAGTCTACGATGCGCTCGACCGCACCCTTGGTGAATACCATCGTCCGGGTCTCTTGTGGAGTGATTTTGCTGAAAATAACAGACATTTTCTTAACGGTTGAGTCGAATGGAAATTCAGCTTGTTGGTGCCATACTGTACCCTGACCCTTCTTGATCCAGCGGTCTCTGTTCCAGTTGAACCTCGATGCAAAGACATGAATGGCAATTTCTGTGGGTTCACCTCTCGCGTTCCATTCGCCCTCTTCGGACTTGTACACGTGGGAGAGATTAGCCATCGAGGCGACGTCCAAGAAGTCTTCCAGCTGGCGGTTTCCCGAGACCAGGCCTTCTGCGTTCTCCATAGCGGTACCTTCCTTCTCATGATCTAATTGCGAAGGAGGCACAGGGGTAAAAGTGACATCTCCAACGGTAGGATTGAAAGGCTCGTTGGATGGGCCGACAGAATACGTCCCCCGAGATGGAATCCATGCCTTTTGGACAACCATCTTGCCCTGGGTCAATGTACCAGTCTTATCGGAACAAACGTCTGTGACAGCACCAAGCGCCTCCAGCGAGTCTAATTTGCGAACAATTACATTCCGCTCGACCATGCGTTTGGTGCCCACTGCCATGGTGATAGTAAGCACGACCACTAGGCACGCCGGAATCATACTGATACCGGTTGCAACAGCATACATAATGACTTCGGTGCTGCTGCTAAATTTGTTTGCAGCCATGCAAATGATGGCAAACACAACGGCAATTCCAAACAGTAAACAGGCCAGCTTTGACAGTTTCCTCTGCAAGGGCGTTCCGATATTGACACCGAGGAATCGACCCACGGCATCTGCCCAGGTGAGACTCCAGGCCTGGACGTACCAACGCTTCTTGGTCTCACCGTTGGGACCACGCTTGACTTGACGACGCTTACTGCCACTGGCCCGTAATGCAAGGGCAATAGATCCGATTTCGGTGAACATACCTGTACTGACAGCCACACCACGCCCACGACCACGAGTGACGGTACTAGAACTATAGGCAATATTAAGGCGGTCTCCAGGGCCAGTATCCTCTTTGAATGTTGAGTCACATTCCTTCTGGACGGGAAGAGACTCGCCAGTCAGGAGGGCTTCGTCAGTCTCGAAGTTGACTGCTTCGACCAGGCTGATAATGTGTCAGTAAATCGGCTAACACCTGGAAAAATTCCCCCAATACCTTCGAAATCACAGGTGTACTGTGGCAGAAAACTCACCGAATATCCGCTGGAACGGTATCCCCCGTCCTAAGCTCGACCATGTCACCAGGCACGATCTCCGACGACGGCACCGAGAATGTCTGCCCACCTCTCGAGACAGTTCCCGTCGGGGATGACAGCGAATGCAATGACTCCATGGTTTTTTCGGCGGCGTACTCCTGAAAGAATCCAACAATGATATTCAAGACAATAACAGCGCAGATTACTCCGCCCTCAATCCACGACTGAATTCCAAAGCTGACCGCCATAGCCAGGATCAACACCTACGAGACCAACAAATTGTATTAGACTCAGAGAACGTTTAACCAGTTCCGCGATAGCAGCACAAGGAACAGTACGCTCTTACTAGCATCATTGCGTTGGCCACCTGGCGCACGAGAATCTTGACCAACGACACGCCTTCTCCTTCATCCAGTTTGTTGGGACCATATTGTTGCAGACGACGACTCGCTTCTTCGGGTGCCAGACCCTCGTCCAGCCCAGTGCCGAGTTGATTGATCACGGCTTCATAAGGTAGCGTGTGAGCCGGCTGGCTTAGTGGACTACCACCCGAACGGAAGTCGGGTGGGACGTCGTGCTTCTCATCTGGCATTGGAGTTTGTTCTCGGGTGAGTAGATATCCTGTGGTGATAACTACCGAGCTGTTTGCCCGTCTGACTCTTTTTTTGGGCAATCACTGTCTGGATAGTTGAACAAAACAAAGCTCTGTGTGCGGGGAGGAGTGTAGTTCTTCAGATCTTAAGCGAGAGCTCAGACTCTCGTATGAAAAACACAGTGTGGAGATGCCCCAGAGTCTTGGCCGATGACTTCCAAGATTTCATCCCTGGGTGGCCAAGCACGTTGGCCGATTCATTGGAAGAGATATGATGGGCTATGACGCCAAGACATTGTGCCGGTTACATCGTGTTAATTGCCACCGGACTCTGATTGGGGCTCATCCAATAATGGGGCATATTGAGACCAAGAATTACTACATATAGTAGCTGCAAGCGCGGAATTGCCAAGATTCGGGGTGTTGTAGAATATTCCTCGCTTTGGTCAAACTTCCAAGGTCTTGCTCCATTAGTGCCCGGTGAGTTTACCTCTTTAAGGGAGCAAGAATCTGAGTGTTTCCTTGCTCTTATTGTTTCCTCGATAAAACAAACGATTAGTCGGTAGTAAAGTACACTCCCATAGAAATGGCGAATCTCCGCCGGCAGGAGCAACCCTTGGCGCCAAGGGTTTGGCGCCAAACCCTTGGCACGCGGAAGAAACCGGGGGGCGGGAATCATTCAACAAGAATAGTTGGGCGGTATGAACAGTTTATGTATATCCTTATCGAGGACTCTAATATCCCAGAGACAGATTCCCAGACACAGGACACTAGGGGTCCACGAACACAGCTAAGCTGCACAATGTTCTCTGTTTGATGTATCGGTTCCTATTCCTCCTCGAGTTGTCATTTCTTTGCAATCTGTGTGCGTGCGTACTTTGTATCCCTCTATGTTTTGTAGACAAGAGAATAATCGACGAGAGTTACAAAATCACAATCTTGGAAAAATATAAATTTCCGCCAGAAATGTCAGGGAGATAGCATGATACAGTATTCAACTTGGTATGTGTTCTATATGCAATGTCATGTGTTATTCCCTGTCCTATATCACACCCATATCTCCAACTCCTAGATGTATACATCAGTACATAATTACCATCTACATCATAGTACACCTACGGAGATCTTAGTACATCTACCGAAGTATATACGCCAGGGTACACAACCTCAGCAACCACAGAAGCGCATGTCAAGTCCCACATACAACCTTCCCCCACACACCCCTAGTCACCAGTCTTTAACCCGAACAGGAAATATGACACACGCACTTGCTGTGATCTACGATCCGATCCGATCTGATCTGGTCTGATCTGCGCGCCCCGAACCCTTTTTAGACCTTTGCTGCGGCGGTTGGCTTTTTTCTCTGGGTTGATGCTGGATGCATCTGTGTCAGGTCGTACATGTATTGTATTACTCTATGACTTGGTGTGAGATCTAGATCTGGTGTGAGGCAGACTTCGTGTTTTCTTGTGTTATATGGGTTAGTTGTAGGTCAGCTGGGATGGGATGTATCGTGTACATAGTACTTCGCATTTCCTTGGGCCTCGTTGTGGTTATTATCTTTGAGATTGTTGGAATATGACCATGACTGGGAAGTATGACTGACCTTTCAAGCTAGGAAATGTCCATCGTAGGATCTATCTGTTGCTGGTAATATAATACCATGCTAAATCTATATCTCATTGTAAGTAACCACACCAGTTTTTATACAAAAATAGGGTCTACCCAAACCTAAAGTTGTAAAAAAATGAACGTATAAGAACTAGTACCTAAATTGATAGGGCGATACTCTCTCAAACTAGATACCTGAATCGAAAAGAAATCCAAATCCAAGATCAATAATGACGATCCAAAGAAAGACCTGGGTGAGTCCGAGAAGTAAAAACCAAAAGGAAAGTGACTGATCAAGAAAGATTAGGGCTCAATGTGCCAGACATCTTCCAATCTTATAAACCTGCGTACGGCGGAGGAGTCCAAACTCAGATGTGGGGGGTATAGAAAGAGGTTCCACAAAGAAAAAGAAAAAGAAAAAGTAAAAGAAAAAGTAAAAGAGGGCTGGAGTGACTCGGATGAGAAAAGAGAAAACGAAATGGCAAGAAAAAATATAGATAAGAAGTGAAATAAAAGAAGCTGCTCAGCAGCTTATGCCAAAATCCCAACCCGAAAAAAAGGGCCCTGTATCTCCAGAAGACGAGAGAAGACGTCCATCATATCATACCAAGTCAGATTTATCCCGAAGGGAAATCCCAGCCTGGTGTAAACCCAGGATAAAACGCCGAGTCATGTGCCTGGAAATGGAAATCACCCATCATCCCCGCAGACAGATTCTCATCAAGATGATGAGAAACATGAGACTCAGCCATGAGACCAGGCGGTAATCTTGCCAGCACGGGCTTAACACCCTGCTGGGTAGTGCCTGAATCACAGCATCCATCCAGGACATACGGGAACGGCGGCTCGTGGTGGGCATGTTGAGGATGATGCGGTAGCCCCGAAGATGCGGAGGGGAGGTCAACATGGGGCGCGATATCAGTGCTCATGTCTGGCGCACTCATAGACGACCGTTGCTGCAGTGCCATTAGGTCGTGGTACCCTGCGTCTGGGTAGCTGTAGCTAGTCTGTTGGACGGGCTGGAGATCCCATTGCCAGCTTGTGGCGGCAGTGCGGCTGGGCACAGATATGGGCGTTGGGATTGGGCATGGTGGGCGAGAAATGGATGGCGAGGGCTCTGGCGGCGTTGTTGGCTCTGGCGAGGGCTCTGCTGTGACGCTGCATTCAGTGGAAGTTGACAGCAGTCGTAGGTAGCGCAAGTCCTCTGAGTCTTCGTCTGGCTCGTCGGCGTTTTCTTCGGCTTGTTGGATTAGCCCCAGCCGGTCGAGGATTGCGTGTGTTAGGGGGTGTCCGTCTGGGGCTTCGGCGAGGGGGTCGCCTGGGAAGCCTTCGTTGTTGATGCAGAATTTGTAGAGTTTCTGGAGGGCTTTTACAACGAGGGAATGGTGGGATTCGAGCATCTCGACAAATCTGTGTGGTTTGTCTATGAGCTTTTGAGGATACGAGTGGCTTGAGATTCTATGCATGCCCTTACCCTCGAGAGTATACTTTGGTCTGTGTGGCCTTTCTTTCACGGAATAGACAAGGGTGGTTGTACACCGAGCAACGGTTGCAAGGTTGTTTCCCATCACACTAAGGTGGGTTAGTCAAATCGCAATCTCCATGCTATATCAGTTGACATACCTTGGTCTTCTTCACGCGACAGCGATCACAGGCTTTCAAAACATGCTTACGCTTGACCCGGAAGACGCGCTGATCGCGCTTGTCCTCGCCAGCCCGGGCCCGATGCTCTAGTTCCGACAACGAAGCCACAGCCGCAAAGTCGTCAATGCTATGCGGGAAGCCCTTGGGGCGAAGCTTTGGCTGCCACGACATGGTGGATGGTATCATATTGGAAACCCCACCAGCAACCAAGCAAGGGAGGTAGATATTGTAATGCAAGAGTAGGAAGGGTGGAGGAAAAAAAGGGAAGAGAGATAGCAAGATTTCAAGAGGAGGGAGGAAGGGAGGGAGAGAGCTTCGACCAGCAAAGTAAAAAAGAAAAACAGAAGAAAAAGAAAAGAATCGAGCAGGTGGGGTGGATGATAATGAAACGGACTTTCAGCTGCCAGGGCCAAACGTTGATATCATGATTATCAAAGGTGCAGAGAAGTTGTCCCCCGCATCAGCAGAGAAGCCCTTGGCTATAATGACGTGGAAAGACTGTTAGACTGCTCAAAGCGCTCGAGGGTGACGAGGGTGACGAGGGTGACGAGGGTGACGAGGGTGACGAGGGTGACGAGGGTGACATGTGGTTTATCCCAGTGAGGAATGTAGGCCATGTAGGCCATGTAGGCACTTAGGCGACAGTTTAGGTACCTAGAGATTCAGTACAATGACACGGTCCGAGCCGTAAGCCCGTGAATTCGGCAGATCACCCTAGTAATTGGGCAGAAAAAGACAGAGAGGATCAAGCCCGAAGGTAACGCTCTTGTCACACGATTTCCCCCTCGAATGCTGACAATGCACGTCAGAGAGAACCCCCCACCACACGTGCCTGGAGATTGCGACAGGCCATCAAGATTTGTGATGAGATGATATCCAATCACTTCCCTGGTCAATCTGCACCTATGAAGGGGTCAATGCGAGATAAAAATAAAACAAGTCCAAAACGTAGTCGGTGAAAAGAAAGACATAGGCATCCTTGTTAGCTGCACCGAAACGTGGTACAACATGATATGCCAGAATATGTAGATAATTCAACTGTCAGGTGGGCTCTCTCTCAGCCTCTGAAAAGAGAAAGAGAAAGAGTTTAAAGAAGTTGAAAAGAGGCTGAAAGCCAGAGACAATAGGATGTACTTTTTGATAGAAAGCGGGGTTGATATTACCCTTTCCTATTAGGGCTTCTTCTCCCCTTTCTACCTTTCTACCTAGTTGACTCTCGATTCTTTTTTTTTTCTTTTCTTTCGTACAATTTTACCCTGGTACTGCCTGCATTCTCGCACAGAATCAGACCCAGTGTGCAATGATCAAATCCCAAAGAAGCAGCCCTAATGCGAACAGTTGTCTAGGCTAGATCTTTGCATTGATCAACTTCCCTTTTGTACTGTGTGGCAGTGTAAGTACGTATGAGGTGTGTATACTAAGTATACATACCAGGCGGCACAGTTCTCAGCTCGAGCTGTAGTACCATACAATGTGTTACTGATCTACGGAGTACATTTGCCTGTACTTCTTCCTTTCCCCCATCCCTTACGATATCTATCGTCTGAACAGAACATCAATCCTGAATCCCGGGTTTGCCACCGAGCTGTCTAGACCGTGAGATGCAATGGAATCCGTGGACCTGTTTGGGAACCTGCGCAATGCGTCGAGTTTGGCTTGTCGAGTACGCCGTACATGAACCATTTCAGTCTCTCAGCTGCGACAAGACATGGAACAGGGAACAAGGGACAAGGACAGAGACACTGACAGTGTGATTCTTTCTCCCCGATTCCACAGAAATAAGGTATGAACAGTTCCATGTAAATATTGGCCACGGAGTGTGTGTGTGTACAAGGATGGAATGGACTATGGACTATGGACTATTGATTGCTGTATGCATGTTTTCAAAAGCAAAAAGGCAGAGATACAAATCTTGCCCTATGGAAGGGATTGGTATGAGCACCTGCATTAAACATGCAGTCCACCAGTTCACCGACAGATTCCAATTTTCAAGTGCCTAGAGACCACGAGGCCATAAGATTTCTCTGCCCTGGTCTTGGTAAATGCAAAAAAAGGGGAGTGGAAAAAGGAAACTAAGGGTAAAAGCAGGGGGAAATGCAATATGCAATATCAGAGCGATCTACTCCGTCTAGGAAGGAGATCTAAAAGCCCTCATTTTCTCTTTTTTTTTGGGAGACAGTTGCCGTCAGGAATTCGAAGCCTGAACATCCTCGGATGTCAGATTTGTCAACCCAATGTGATCAACCATCAATCCTAAATCGCTCGGAACAAAATAAGAGGAGAAAGGGGGGAAAAAAGAGAAGAAAAACGAAAGTGATGCGGGAAATCACCAAATTAGCCCTGAGGGCCAATAAGCACCAACACAGCCCTGGAGTGGACCAGTCAGAACGGTCACCGACAGATCAGCAGATAAAAAAGCAACGGAAGAATCAGGACTCTCTCACCCGAAAACAGGACATTGTTTGTTTTCGACGGGAGCCTAATTTCTCTCCTCTCACACCCCCGGTCCATCGGGGAGCAATATGCTCGCTTCACCCTTGACAAGCAAATCAAAGCTCTCCTCGCTGGTCGTCGACCTAGACGGACTAGACGAGTGATCTGGCGGTAATGGGTACAGGCTCTTCTCCATATCCAACTCATCAAAGGAGTGTTGCTGAACCTGAGCCTGAGGCTGAACCTGCCATCGGCGATCCCCTACCCATTCGACACCATCCCCAACGCCACTCATATCCACCCTGCGACGTTCGTGCTCGCGCTCCAGGAGGGGTAGTCTCTCGCCCTCGGGTGCTTTGCTTCCCTGTCCGAGCTCCAGGGGCAGGTGGCGCCGATGCCATTCGCCCACGAACATCCCGTCCGCGTCGACCTCTGAGCGCACTTTCATCCACGACTCCATGTCTGACCCGTATGCGGTGCCTAGCTCATGCGAGTTTAATGTATGGAAGTTCTTCGCCCAGTGCGGCTTCGCGCCCATCTCCCGCATCAGCCATTCAAAGGCCTCGTAGTAGCGGTCTTTGCACGGTGGGTCGCGGAGGTATGGACGATAAAGCGTTGCGTTGAGGTAGAGTGTTGGGCCGTCGCGACTCGTCGGGTCGAGGAATGGGCGGGGCTTGGTGTTCAACGTGGTATCAGAGACTCGCACTTCAACCGGACAGTGCACGTATAGTCCCTTGGATGAGAAGGGAATGCGCGCGGTCTCCGTGTCGCCGTGCAGCCAGGCCGAAAGCCGACCGATGGCCTCGGGGCCTTTTTCCAGCGGGAGAGCCCATTCATTAACAAACTGTGAATACAGGCAGTTCATCAACAATCCTGAGCGCGCGGGCTCAACGGCCTCGGTGATGGTCGACCCAGTCCGGAAGCCATACTGCATTCCAAAGACGAACCACTCGACCCACGGGAGGATACGCGGGATATACGTGGACAAGGCTAGGAGATTATGGTAGATATGGTAGCCTAGTGCGTCGCCGTAGAAGCTTTTCGGGGGAGCGCGCAGCGGGAGGTCGGTTTTATCAGCACGCCAGACAATAGCGCCTTTCTCATAAGGCAGCCACCAAACGCGCACGAACTCATGCGCTGTCCATAGACCCGTCGACCATTCGTCCAGCACGCGAGGTAGCGAATACCGCTCTTGGCGCCAGGCGATATTGAACGTGGGCGTCGCCTTGAAGGTGACCTCGACGACGATTCCGAGCGCTCCGAGTGACACCAGCCCCGCGCGGAACAGGTCTGGGTTGTTTGTCGGACTGCAGTGGACCAGCTGGCCATTGGCGAGTACCAGGCCAAGTGAGTCGATGCATTCCGATACCAGGCCGTGGCGTAGAGAGCTGCCGTGGGTGCCGGTGGCGATGACGCCTGCTATGGACTGGCTGTCAATGCTGCCAAGGTTCTCGAGTGTCAGGCCATGTTCCTCCAGTTGTGCACCCAGCTGGCTCAATCGAATGCCTGCTTCGACGGTTACCGAGCCGGTTGACGGGTCAACGTGGAGGATGCGATTGAAGTCGTCGAGGTTTACGAGCCAGGACGAGGTGCAGGTTAAGTCGGAGGGCGAGTGACCGCTGCCAACTGTTACGATGCGGCGACGACAGCGACGAGCGAGAGTCACTACCTGTTGAATCTCTGGAATGGTTTGTGGGCGAATGTACAACTCCGGGCGCGAGAAGAATGTCTTGGCCCATGTGTGATGCAGATGATCGGTCGATGAGCGGAACGGTACCGCGGGGTCGAGCTTGGAGAGCTCGCGGAGGATGGAGGGGTCCATGACTCAAATATTCACATTGCCATCGGGGGAGAGGATGTAGAATGGAAGAAAGGAGGAATTTACAATCAAACGATCGAGGATGGCGACATCTCAGATCGGATGATTTTTTTTTTTTATCTCCGTACCCCCTCCCCCCCTGGGTCCGTTCCCGTCCATAAAGCCCTGCCCTTATACGGAGGACTATACCCTAAATGCTATAAATGTCCGAGCAATCAGATGTTTTATGTTTTATGTTTTATGTTTTATGTTTATATTAATTTATAGATTTTATAGGTGTAATTTATAATAAAAAAAGATAAGCCTAGATAAATAGGCAACCACGGTATGAAACTTGAATTCTTAAAAATCATTGCCTAAATACACCACTCAAATGCGAAATCCACCTATCTACATCCCCAGATTCCCCAGATGCTCCAGTTTCCTCTATGGCACAAATATGGCACAAATACACAGGACTCCGAAATGCTCTATAGAGCCTGTACAAATCGAAATATGCACAAATTCAAGGTGGAAGCCCCTCAAATCAGATAATAAATAAAAAGAAATCGAAAGATCTCACTCAATTCTCCGGTGATCGAATCGCTTCGATAACAACATCCAGAGAGAACACGAAAGGCGCATGCTGATTACGTGGGTTCCATTTGCGGAATGCGCTTTGGCAGCGGTCAGGAACGCCGCCGAGGGCAACGAAACTTTTGGGGATGAATGGTCGGTCCTGGAGGGATGTGGCAAGGATACCATATTCGTGCGCGAAGACCACTGCCGAGGCGAAATCGGCAGACTTCTGTGAGGCTTGCTCGCCGATAATCCTGTGAGAGCGGAATTAGTGTCAGTCAACTAGAGAATATTCAGATACGGTAGTACTCACACGTAGATCTCAAAGAAGGTGTCCAGGACGTATACATCTTTCTCGATGATGTCTCGGTAGCAGAATGGCTCGATTTCTTGAACGCAATCGTTGGCCTTGACCACTGGTGAACTTGCGCCCGGACGACGGATATTCCAGAAACGCGTTGGCGGGTTCAATTCGTGGTCGACCCGGAGGAGTCGCGAACGGAAGTGGTTGTATTTCGGCTTCAGCTGCCAGTGATCTTGGCACATGTGCGGCGCGGCCTCCCGGGGGCCTGCGAAGACATCGAAGAAATCCTCCGGCTCTTCGCCCTCGGTGACCTCTTCAAACTCTCCAGTGAGACCTAGGTCCATGCCGATAAGTCGGGCTGCACCGGTTTCTTCAGGGCCACTGCCTTTGCCCTTCCATAGGTAAAGCTTTCCAAAGGGAGCAGAGACAACGTAGGGGAAACCAGAGCAGAGGTTGCGCAGTGAGTAGTCCACCTCATCAAAGGTCATCTCGCCCAAGTGTTTCCGGCCACAAAGCATGTAGAGAGCCGATGAATTGTGGCGAGAGCTGGAGCCCCGACGAGTGATCATAATTCCGCCAAGTGCTTGGATGAACCGTGTGGGCTCTTTACCTTGTCGAATGACTTGCAACTTAGAGCTATTCTCACGAGCGACCTTGCGTGCGAACGGCTGTTCATTCTCTACCGAGGCTTCGGGGACATCGTCTCCACGCCAAAGGTATACTTCCGAGGTGTTACTTCGTCCGCTCTCGAATGTGTGCACGCAGAGATACATGCTGCCTTGATATAGGATGTACTCCTGGTGAGAAGGAAGTTCCTGGCGCCTCCCATCACCTGTGAGCTCCCAGATCTGTCGCTTCACGGTCCTGATCTTTACATCGTCCGGCTTGCGCATCAACATCAGCTGGGGATCAATGTCCATCCGGTTTCGAGCGTCGGGGAGTGTCTTGAAGAAGCCCGCAATTACCTCACGTGCCTCACTAGCTTGCGCAACCAGTGATGGAGCAGACATCTTCCTTGAAAGTCTGCGCGGATCGGTTGGCTTGGGAAGCATGACATCGCCATCTTTGGGGGGTACTGGCGGGGAGGGATGGCTCATGGGCCGTGAGACGGAACTGCGTGCTGACTCGACGACAACACCGGGGATGCTCTTCTGCTGACTCATAGGTGAGTCCATTTGGTTCTCTTTGTGACTTGTTCGGAGAGGGGATGGCGATGAGGACGCAAACCGGTTTTGCTGGCCCAATTGTGGCTTTGGCGTTACAGGCAAGGGGGACGCGGGGGGATCGGACGCGGGACGGTCGAACTTCGGTGGGACAGGTGGTCCGCTTGATGGACTCACCCCTTCAGGGCTTTCGGGGTCCCTGGATGTCGCCTCAAGGTTGGCGGAAGGGAAAATGTCGAAATTCGTTGTTAGGGAACGGGTCTGAAGTGCTTGGGGCGTATCGCGTTCGAGGGTATCTTGTGGAGAAGTGTTCAACTCCGGAAGTTGCTCGGTGACTGGGCTGTCTGAACGGGGGTTTGTGATGTCAGGAACTGGGTCTTCATCAGGCTGCGACAGGCACTCCGAATCGATGTCCAAGGATTCAACAGGGATTGTAGGAGTCTGGGACGGGGTGGCTTCAGAGCATGAAATAGCACCAACCTCCTTAGTATCGTCCCGAGCGGACGGGGTCGAGATATCAGTTGTCTGGGGAAGTCGTCTCTTCGGGCCTCTGGCACGACCCTTTGTGATGTGCGTGAGAGGCGCAGATGGCGAAGCAGGATCACTCTGCGTTGAAACGGGGGTTGACAGCTGCTTCTTCGGTCCGTCACTGGCAGGGGCACCACGAGAAAGCAGGCCAGCTAGCGCAGGGTTGATTCGGCCCGCCAACTTGCTTTTAGCTGTTAAGGTTGGAGTCACGGTAGCCTCTGCGACAGGCGCCGGTGGCCATTGGCGAACTGGGCGGAGTGTCTTGACTGAGGGCACTTGCATCTTCACTACGCTGGGCTCGATTGGTGCCACGTCTTCCCGGGTTTCCTCCCGGTCCGCTGAAGAGACTATCTCGGGAGTTTGCTTGTAGTCGCTCGCCGCTGGGATTGCCTCTGGCTCATCAATGGGATCATCGGCAGGGAAAGGTGACAATGGCTGGGATTCTTGAGACGCTCGCGAAGAACTGGTATCTTTCAAGGGCCAGCCCGGCTCATCGTTGGCAGGAGATGGCGACAATGGCTGTAGTTCCTGAGAAGCTCGCGATGTACCTGTGCTTTTGAAAGATGAATTCGGGGACGACAATGGTGGTCTTTCCTGTGAACCTCGAGAACCAAAACTCTTAGCGGGCAACGTGGGCTCATTGTTGGCAGGAGATGGCGACAATGGCTGTAGTTCCTGAGAAGCTCGCGATGTACCGATACTTTTTAAAGATGAATTCGGGGACGACAATGGTGGTCTTTCCTGTGAACCTCGAGAACCAAAACTCTTAGCGGGCAACGTGGGCTCATCCACAGGCGCCTGCTTTATGCTATTTGCCCGGGTCATATTTTGTCGCATAGCAATTGCTTCTGGGACGACCTCGGTCGGTTTTGGCGGCGCATCCTGCTCTCCAGCGGTATTCCGTCTGATGGAGCCCCCGCCGGCTTTCATTTCATCTTTCCGTGTTACAAGGCTCCTCCTAAATTCATCAACTCGCTCGGTCTTCTTTGGTCCGCCGGTGTTGTTCAAAGCAGCTTTGCCTCGTAGGATATTGCCCTTAAGCTCATCTGGTGCAACATAGTTGCGAGTTTCGGTCTTTTTGAGGCGTCCAAATACATTTTTAAATTCCGGTTCTTTGTCATCACCGTTATCTTTGACGACTTCTCGTTTCCGTAGGTTTGCTCGGAAGTCCACCACAGGAGATTGTGGCTTCACCTTGGGTGAAATTGGCCCCCGCGAGGAAGTAGAAATGGAAAAGTTGGGTTTGGGGCTCAGCGAGTCGGGAGGGATCCTGCGAGTGGGAGTAGATTGAGGCTCGGACTCTTCAGATGCCGATAGTTGTCGTGATTCATTCTCCATTTCAGCGGGAGAGGCAGACTTGGGTTCCTCCGCCGGTACGCCGCCTGATAGGGCATTGAGAGCTTCCTCGACAGGCGATGGAGAAGCTGGGGTTTCCTCTTTTGTTTGTCCGGCGTCGGGGCTACCGAGAACTGACGGAGATTGTGGGACTGTCTCCTTCAATTTGGCTTCGGGCGTTCCAGGGATCGAGGGACTAGAGATACTAGGTTTCTTGGAGAACTCCGACGGAGAAGAAGGAACAGTCTCCTTGGCAAGGCTTGGACTAGAGACACTGGGCCTCTTGAGTGGGAATTCTGCCGGAGGCTCTGAGACGGAGTTCCTGTGGAGTGATGAAGCCGAGCTGATGGGCTTTTTGAAATGGAATCCCGAGGGAGACTCAGGTGCTGTTTCTTTAAGCTTGCCTTCAGGGCTTCCGCCGACTGACCCTCCAGCGGTACCAGGCCTCTTGAAAGGGAATTCAGAGGGAGGATCTGAGACAGAGTTCCTGTGAACCGATGAACCCGAGATGCTTGACTTTTTGAATGGGAAGCCAGACGGAGACTCAGGAGCTGCCTCCTTCACAGGGCTCGCAGGAAGCGACGGACCAGAGGCACCGACTTTCTTCAGAGGAAATCCTAATGGAGACTCCGGAACGACATCCTTGGTGGGGCTCGTAGGAAGTGATGGAGCAGAAACACCAATTTTCTTCAGAGGGAATCCTGATGGAGACTCAGGAACACCATCCTTGATAGGGCTGGTAGGAAGCGATGGACCAGAGACGCCAGGTAGTTTGGTTTGAGTTCCTGGCGGGGGTGTTCGCATCAAACCGAGAGGGGTGACTTCCTTGAAATTGTTTACTCGCCCCAAATCCACGCTACCTCGCGATTGCCGGTCTTTGGCCCAGTTAGGCTGCGAGGGGGGTCTGGTGGTTTGTCGTGGTAGCTCTGGTCGGTTGAGAGCACTTTCCAACCAAGAAGCCTTGTTGGGGCTCCAGCGCTTGGGGTCCATTGTTTTCGAGACAAATGGACTTTGAGCGTCGCCACCTTCTGCGGTGGCAGAGCTAGCAGAACGCGAGTGACCAGGTCGGAATGACTTTCCTGGACTTTCAAAATTCACACTGCTTCTATCCGCCGGTGTGGTTGGTCGTTCGGCTGTTTCGGTGGGTGCCTCGCTATGACTGGAGCCTGGTCGTTGCAGGAGAGTTGAAGGTTCACGTCCAATTCGCCCAAGAGTTGGAGGGGTCATTTCACTCAAACCTGGGCCTGCCACACTGCTGCGATTTGACACAATGGAATTTGACCGCCCGAGCCCCTGTGGAGTTTGCGCACTCCACCTTTTTGACACACTATCTGATCTTCGCATCATAGCACTCTGAACAAAGCCTCCCAGACCCTTGGTAGGTGAGGTCGACCGTGTTCGCTCTGGTGACATCCGCCGCTGGGTTGGAGAGGGCGACACGGATTCCTCAAAGGAGGAATCATTCTGTCGAGGCTCGAGCTTTGGAGTCTCTGACAGGTGCACTGGTGACCCCAGTCCAGTGGCCGAAACGGATGATACAGAGAAGCGATGGCTCATGTTACTATCGCGAGAACCGGTTCTCGGAGGTGACGATGATCTCTCTTCTACTGCCGCGAGTTGATCTAGTTCGGTACTTGATTCTTCACCCACTTCCGGCTCCTGATGCCCCACACCCACGTCTGTTTTGATATCCCTCGGTTCTTCCTTGTCACTGTGTGCTAACGACCCAGCCGCACGGTCTGGCGATGGAGGGAGCACAGGGGCATCCTTCGAGGGCCGCGGGAACCCAAATTGGAGTCGAGATAGTGTATTCTCATCCGATGCCGTAGACAAATTTCTGAGGTGGCTTGCGCGAGTTGGGGAGCGAGTTGGGGATGTTGAGCCGGGTGGCATACCGAAATCCCGCGAGGAGGGGCGTTGCTGCCATGACAAAGTCCCCGCTCGGCTACGGGACAAAGGTGGCAGTGTCCGCGAGGGAGAATCCATTCCAAAATCCGGGACCGATCCGCGTCGCTTGTCGGTGTCAGAGGCTTCGATATCTTGACTCGAATCCACGGCGCTCGTAGTCGGTGGCTCAGGTCCTGGGGTTTGGGAGGTTTGCGGTGTTGGCTCGAGGTGTTCTGGGGGTTCAATAGACCGGGCGCTGATAGAGGAAACGCTCAGCCGTGCGATATTGAGGGTGGATGAATCGTCGGTAAGGGCTAGTGATCGTGCACGCTCTGTTTTGAGTCATCCGGATATCAGCACATTGTTGACCTGCAGCAGATGCTATGGCTGCAGACATTGCCTGCATCAAGGGGAAGAGGAAGTATGTACCGGCTCTCCGGGCTTGCCTTTCCTTCCGGCCCTGCAGGATCTCTTCCTCTAGTTTCTTGGTGCGCTCGTCGTCTTCCTTGTCGCGACGCTCGCCTAGTTCTCGGATGCGCTGAAGGAAATCATTGACATCCTCGGAAGTCTCGTTGGGGACAGCCATGATCTAGGACTCCTGGCGTTCATGCACGCCTCCTAGAATAAAACAAATGAGGGGGAAAAAGTTGTAGAGTGGAAGAAGGGCTGTGTTCTCCGCCCTGTTTAAATTAGATCGGGACTGACGATGATCAACAAATTCATTGGCTCACACATCACTTTTTTTTTTCTTATATCTTTTTTATACTATTTATCTTTCCTTATTCCTTATTAAAATATATATATATTTATATATATTTTCTACATCAACATGGATAGATGCATTTATTCAGACTAATTCCCAATCAGCCATAAGGGTTTTGTTTATTATTTATGTGGAGCGATGGGCCCCGCAGTTTTACCTCGTTCCATGGGCTTTTTGCTCTTTCTTTCTGGTTCCTTCCTGTTTTTTTTTTTTTTTTTTCCTTTTTTTTCTTTTTTTTTCCTTCTTATTTTCAGGGGCTACCTAGGTAAAAGGGTTGTGAATTCATAGTTGGGTCATATGTGACCATTTAGTATTGGATATATCAGTTTGTGCCTTGCATATGCTAGGTTGTAACTCCATCATCCATTGTACTCCGTACACGATGGAACATTACTTTTCTTCTCTTTGTAAATTTCTACTCTAGCCTATCGGATATGAGCAGCCTGGTTCCTTTGTTACTTGGGACATTTACCAGATAGTCCTTTAGAACAGGTAAGCAGTATTACAAATGGTATGCATAACATGCACCATATTGATGATTTTTAGAATATGACTGATGGCACGTTAGTTTAAATATGACGGTTAACCCAGTACATTAGTAGACCAAAATCTGAATTAAAAGAGACCACTTGACATATGTTGTATTAGATATCTGGTGTAAGTATGGATATCAAGAGAAGACACCGGCCGATTTCCCCCGAGTTCACTAATAAAGGAACAGTCGGTCCTTAGCATCTTGTACCACCCATTCCAGACCTTCATTCAGATTTTTGCCTGTCATTGCACTGCATGGCAAGATAGTCCACTTATGGGTTTTGATTGAATCCAAGTCAAGACGCTGTACAAAACATTAGCCAAGTCCGGCAGACCTCGCCGAATTCCAAAGAACTTTGACCTACTTCTCGGACCTCCCGCTCGCTCATGCAATGTTCCACATCTGTCTTATTCAAAAATACTAGTAAACTAGCTCCCGTAAGGCGCTGGTGGAATGGGTTCAGTTGACGCTTTCAAGATTTTGCGGGTGGGGACGTCATCCGTACCTCTTCGAGAAGCAGACCCGAGAGCTCCTGTCGACAATCGTCAACCCGGAGTCGATCTGTAGCATCGACTACCCAGACTAGCGTGTCGGTCTTTTCAAAATAGTTTTTCCAGTAGGATCGGAGTGTTTTTTGTCCTCCAACATCCCCTAATACTGTCAGTATGGGTGCCCACCAGAAACCTGGGTTGGCTCACATATGTTGAGTTTGTATCTGCGCCGAGTTAGCAGAGCTCGAGATATTAACGAGGTGGAAAATTACCCCATAAAGTCAATTGTCTTGATAATAAATCCTAGAGTCGGGCTGACTGTCGTAACATCCTCCCCCATAATTCGCTTGACGATGGTCGTTTTGCCGGCATTATCAAGACCACTGCAATCATTAGCATATCGGTCCGAACGATCGGCCAGAGTCCATACAGCATCAATATACGCATTTCTTTATCCTTTAAGCGGGCCTTTCGAAGTATAGACAACATGGTTGCCAATATCTCCTGCTTGGTGCTTTTTGGAGGGGAGTTGGAAAAGGAAAAATGCTGGCAGGCTCCAGATGGGGTTTGATCGGATCGGCCGATATTATATTTTTCCCCCTTACTACAATGTGACTTGCTATTCAAATATGTCTATCTGAATGTGATGTTAGTGTATGTTTTGCTAGCTTGATTTTCTAAAGGGCACTGTCTCGGACTCCAGGCTACGGCATCGACTAGTAGCAAGGCTATCCCGAAATTCAAGGCTTTAGATCATTTTATCTGAATACGAACACTCAGATATATACATATGTAAATATAAATATATAGCAAAGGTTATATATTGAAAAGTCCATTTCATAAATTAAGTCTCCTGCCGCCTTTTCCCTCTACCCAGAAAGATTGAGAAGGGGGACAATACACGTATAAAAAAGAAAGAGACGACTAAAAAGATATGACAAGACCGCATAAGTGGCCGACTATTCCTTATATATATATTTATATACTGCAAGCAGACAGACCAGAGGTCATGCCGTCACCTCAAATCCTTGGATCATTTGTATCGACTTCGACCTTCCTAGCTCTCAGATAGATATCCCAGTATCCAGCTTTCGAGACTCCAAAGCAGTATTTGAATGAAGTCTTGTCGAACTGCTTCTTTGGATGAGAGGGAAGAACATAAGTGTGTAATCGGATAATAGGAAATTGTGAAGGTAACCTAAAGTATGACTTTGAGAGGAAACGTTCGAGGCTTCCCAGTCCCCCAACCTTTATGATCCTCTTTCTCTCCCCTCTTCCCCATATCTCCCTCTTTTCCCCTTCCACTCATCATCTCTCCCATCTTCATCTCTCCCGCCTTTCATCACTTCGTTCGTTTCATTTCCTTGCTCCCAGTATCCACAACGCTGAGCGTGCTCTGCAGTCAACTCTCGGAAGGGAACTGACTGCAACACATCCGATTATTCAGGTACGCTTGCTGTCAACCATTTTTACGCTGCATCCTTTGAGCAACAAACACGAGGTCACCCCCAAGTGATATGCGCGCGGAACAGGCACAATTGCAAGCCCTACCCCAAGTGGGTTCGCAGAGCTTCGCAACTGCTTCCTCGTTTGTTGATGTCACATGCCATGAAAGAAAAGCGAGAGGGTGACCAAGAATAGACCAAAGAAGCATCATGACAATGATGTTCGAGAATCCCAGCTGACTTGAAAAGATCTACCAGAGCCTCTGATTCAGTTCCTCGTGACCTAGTTTATATCACAATGGCAGAAGAAATCAAAATGCCTATGCCATTCCGTGGTAGGAATGCTGTTCATCGAAAACCGTCCAACAAGTTCAACAAGCCAAAATCGACAATAGCCCTGAATGGCTCTAGTTCAGTTTCGGCCATGCTTCATGTTTTCGAATCTATGGACGAAATGGAAAGAGACAAGCTGATACAGAGCATAGAGAATCTGAGCTGGACACAAACTTGGGATTTGACCAAACAGTTTGACAAAAATAGGAGAGAGAAAATGCCCGTGCAGCAACCTCTGTTCGGCATGGAAAACGAGAGTCACTCCTGCCCTGAGATGCTTCCCGCAGCGAGGGACGGACCTGGGGTCGATTTGAACAGCATTGTCTACCAGTTGCTCGCAAAACCCAGGACTGTCGAAGGCGTCGAGGAACCTGAGCCATGGGCAACAGCCGACCCACCCGACTGTATACCTGGCGATGAACATGAAATCGAAAAGACGATCAAACGGTTCAACAACGTGGAGTTTCGGATCCAGTGGGATGCCCGACGCAAAAATCAAGGAAACGCATACGCCAAATCTCGTCGCACCTTCCCAATCGTCCAAAATGGCATCCTTTCCTTCACATCGGACTGCCACAACGCTGTTTACGAGCCGGAGCAGTCTCTTCTTGATGACTGGAATTTGGACATCCAAGGAGGAGATGATAGATGGCACGAACTCAAACATAGAATTACATCGTTTGATCTTCCCAACGCGAGTGTCAGAAAGCAATTCCGCACCTGGTGGGATCAGCTTCCGGCAGGACACCAAGTCGACATCTATCATATTGCTTTCTTTGACGGAACGGCGATACCGGACGGACAGTCTTCTATGTTTCTGCCCGACACCAAACATATTCCCACCCCTAGGGACATGAAAGATGAGCTGACACGCCTGCATTGGCACGAGACATCGGAAGGCTACGTATACAACCTGGGGAAGATCAACAAAAGACGAAAGAAGAAGGAACAGGAACACCAAGAGCACCTGCGTCGCACTGCGGACTACCGTGCTTGGCTAGAATTGCCACCGGATTCGAAGGTTGTTCCACCGGGCATCTATCTGCGTCCCGCGGAGCAGTGTGACGCTTCTTCCATCCTTGAAATAATGAACTGGTATGCTCAAAACTCAGCTCTGAGCAGTGAAACCCGATCTATGGGAGTAAATGACATTGGGGAGCTTCTTCAAATTTGCCGAGAAAATCACTTCCCCTTCGTCGTCGCTGCCCGACGTCCGCCAGAGCGCCTGTGTCGCAACCAGATCGACCCTGTGGTTGGCTACGCCTATGTTGAATTCCATCGACACGGCAAGAGCGCTGACAAGCACATGGGTGAGCTGAATGTCTTCGTCCAAGAGAGTAGCAAGAAGCAGCACATTGGACGGGCACTTGTTGATATGGTCCTGTCTTGTTTTGATGTGACCTCTAAACAAAGCAAGGATTACGAGTTTGACCAAACTGGCACAGTGCAGTACGGTGCGGGCTATGGCCGTTCCCTCACAGCAATGGTTTGCGCCATTGCAACATCCCCGGAGGTCCAGGAGGAGTATGCCTGGATCAAGGAGTGGTTGGGGAGGGAGTTTGGCTTTGAGGAAAAGTACGTATTTGAGAATGCGAGAGTGAAGAGTGGCAAGAGGTATGTGCCGTTTTTAGTCTTCACTTTCATCTTGGATCGTATTTGCTAACACATATTCTTAGTTTCGACCTTCAGTACATGGCTCGTTGCTTCGGGGCCCCACATTCGAGGGATGGGATCAAGGGCCGACCACAGGCTCAAGCCCAGCCCCAGGGGAGTGGTACCCAGTCTGCGATACTCAACTACATCTGATGGGCCTGCGAATGAATGTTGTGGAGACTATGGAGGGATTTCATCTTCGGAAAATCTGGTGGGAGGGCCAAAATGAAGGTCTGAAAGAAAAAGGGGGGGAAAAAAAGGTTGAAAACAAAATGAGACAGACTACTTTGACAGACACATGGTCTGTAGTTATCTAGGATGTCTCACCAAAAAAAGGTCAAGGTGTTGAAAGGGCACATGGGGGATATTAAGCGGAGAAGGAATACCTACACAGGTAGGTGGTTAATCGAAAGTGTATGATTATAGTAATTCTTCCTTAATAATAACCTTGGAATAGAATAATATTTAGCGGAGTGGCCTTGGAGTAGAGCTGTTGACAATTGGGCATGTCGAAGCGGACTGATTATGTCATCAGAAATTTTCTTGTCACCGCCCGGGGAACTTTTTTTCGCATGTTGATCCATTTCTTCTCGGCGAGATTGAGTTGCTTGCACAGTGTTCGGGGATCTTAGATTTTCTACTGAGACTGTTTGAGAGTGTGTGGAAGATATCTAACTACCAAATACGTACTGGAATCTGCGCCAGCCTTCAAAATGGCTCCTCAATCGGCGAAGCGGAGTTCCGCCAAAGACGATGATTTCGTATTCACGCTCTCCGACGACGAGAACGAAACCCGTTTCGAAGAAGAAGATGACGACAACGAGATGCAGGACGATAATGTGCTAGCATCAGACAACAAAAAGCGCAAGCGCGAGGTCGAAGCCGTCAAGCCCAAGAACAAGAAGCAGAAGCAACTGGAAAAGCAGCAATTAAAAAATGCCAAGAAGAACAAGAAGAACGCCGAGCCTGCACCCGAACCCGAATTGGAAGAGGAGGAGGAGGACGATGATGCTGCAGCGGATGCAACAGAAGACGACGGCGTTTTGAACCCCGAGTTCGAGTTCGATGTTGGCGGTATCGCGAACCGTGGTGTCACTGAAGGCTTTGATGGCTGGGGTATTGATGATAACGAGAAGAAGCGCTCCGGAGACAAGAAGGCTGTCGATATTGATGACATAATTGAGCGGAGGCAGGCCAAGAAGGACGAGGCTGCTGCTAAGAAGCAGAAAAAGAAGGCTGCCGAGAAGGAAGAGAGCGCCAGCGCATCTGAAGACGACGCTGCGTCGGGCGATGAAATGCCCGTTGACTTCGAGGATGATGAGCTCATGGCTGATGACGCCTTCGGCATGGGTGCAGACGGCGAGGAGGAGAGTGATGCTGAGGGCCCTGAGCCTGGCTCTGGGGATGAAGATGAGGAGGACGATGAGGACAAGGATGAGAATGAGGATTCCGATGACGATGCTGCATCTGACAACGACTCCGTCGCCACACCCGTTAATCACCCCGACGATATGGGCTCAGACCGGGAGTCCGATGTAGAGAGTGAGGTGGACGAGGAGGAAGCAGAGAAGCGCAAGGCGTTCTTTGCTCCCGAAGAGAAGGTTGACACCAAGGCCAACATGGCAAAGATGACTTTCCAAGAATTCAATCTTTCCCGCCCCATCCTTCGAGGTCTCGCTGCAGTTGGGTTCACAGACCCGACTCCTATCCAGCGCAAGGCGATCCCCGTTGCTCTGCTAGGTAAGGATATCGTCGGTAGTGCCGTGACTGGTTCAGGAAAGACCGCTGCCTTCATTGTTCCTATCCTCGAACGTCTCCTCTTCCGTCCCCGGAAGGTCCCTACAAGTCGTGTTG
Source organism: Penicillium hordei (assembly GCF_028827395.1). Taxonomy (NCBI): domain Eukaryota; kingdom Fungi; phylum Ascomycota; class Eurotiomycetes; order Eurotiales; family Aspergillaceae; genus Penicillium; species Penicillium hordei. Next base: position 648,697 of record NW_026623142.1, read on the forward strand.
TGGTTCTGATGCCCACCCGTGAGTTGGCTGTTCAGTGTTACAACGTTTCCGTCAAACTGGCCACCTTCACAGACGTCACATTCTGTCAATTGGTTGGTGGTTTCAGTCTTCGTGAGCAGGAGAATGTGCTCAAGAAGCGCCCCGATGTTATCATCGCCACCCCCGGTCGTTTCATTGATCACATGCGCAACTCGCCTAGTTTCACAGTTGATACCCTGGAGATTCTTGTTCTCGATGAGGCCGATCGTATGCTTGAGGATGGTTTCGCCGATGAGTTGAACGAGATTCTTACCACGATTCCCAAATCTCGCCAGACTATGCTGTTCTCTGCGACCATGACAGACTCAATCGACAAGCTTATTCGTGTTGGTATGAACCGCCCGATGCGCTTGATGGTTGATTCCAAGAAGAACACTGTATCCACCCTTATTCAAGAGTTCGTGCGTCTCCGTCCCGGACGGGAGGACAAGCGTCTCGGTTACCTTCTGCACCTGTGCAAAGAAGCCTACACGAAGCGCGTTATTATCTTCTTCCGACAGAAGAAGGAAGCTCACCGCGTTCGTATCATTTTCGGCCTATTGGGCTTGAAGGCAGCAGAGCTACACGGTAGTCTGAGCCAAGAACAGGTATGTTCAAACAACTCTTGTCCTATATCTACAACCGCTAACTTCCTATGCAGCGTATCAAATCCGTCGAAAATTTCCGAGATGGCAAGGTTGCCTACCTTCTTGCCACCGACGTTGCGTCTCGTGGTCTGGATATCAAGGGTGTCGAAACCGTCATTAACTACGAGGCTCCCCAGAGCCATGAGATCTACCTGCATCGTGTTGGACGTACAGCCCGTGCCGGCCGCTCTGGTCGTGCATGCACGATTGCCGCCGAGCCCGACCGGAAGGTCGTCAAGCTTGCCGTCCGCGCAGGTAAGGCCCAAGGCGCCAAGATCGTCAGTCGTGTGATTGAGCAAGCCGTTGCCGACAGCTGGGCGCAAAAGGCCGAGGATATGGCGGACGAGGTGGCCGAAATCTTGCAAGAGGAGAAGACCGAGAAGCAGTTCTCTCAAGCCGAGATGCAATTCACCAAGGGTGAGAACCTCATGAAGCACGGTAACGAGATCATGTCGCGGCCGAAGCGGACGTGGTTCGAGACCGAGAAGGACAAGAAGGTTTCTCGCAAGCTGGGTGCCGTTGAGTTGAACGGTCCCAATATCAAGAAGAGCAATGTCAAGCTTAGCAACAAGGACAAGAAGCGTCTTGATGATGCGCAGATGAGACACGATGGTAATATCGGGTGGAAGAAGGGCAAGGGTGATGCAGAGTCTGCTAAGGACCCCAAGAAGGGCAAGGGTAAGGGCAAGGGCCCGGGATCCAAGAAAGGGAAGAAATAAGGGATCTATGAATCGTGTATACAATTGAATACCATGCAAATAGCATTTGAAGCATAACTAATTGTTATAACCTATATAAATTCAAATTCCCTATATAACCTCCCTATATAATCTCTAGTGGGGCCTAGATCCTTCGGGAGGTACCTAAGGTAATCTCCAACATCTCCCACCAATGAAAGTCTTCGCCCTTGCTCCAACTCGAGCTCAGGCTGATTCGACGTCAGTACTATTTCATTCTCATAAGGCTTAATCCCCGCGCCCCACGTTAGGGGGCCAAAAATCTTCTCTCTTATTTTTATCTTTTCCTTTCCTCTCATTTTTGACATTTTTTTTCGAGTATATCTCGAATCGGGACCTTGAAAAGGTGACACTTGGAATGGCTGAGCCTCCCAAGATTAGTCTCCCCCGGAAGAGCGCCTTCTCATGCGAGGCTTGTCGTAAACGCAAGGTGCATGCGGATCCCCTCGGACGAAGCCCGAGATTTCCGAGCTAACTGCTCACCAGGTTAAATGTAACGGCGCTAGTCCGTCATGTTCGCGATGCGCCGCGCGCAACGAGCAGTGTGTGTATAGCTTGTGAGTCGATTCCCCCTCTTTATGCTGTTCTATTATCGCAATCGCTAATTATTTTCTCTTCCAAAGAGCCCCGACATTATCGTACACGAAACAGCTTGAGGCTAGGGTAGCGCAGTTGGAGGAAGCTCTATCGAAGCGCGGCGAGGGGGAAGAGGTGCGGAAGACAAGATCGCCGTCGTTAGCTGCGTCCAGCTCGAGCGGACCGAAGATAAAAATCGATCCCGATGCCGAAGATCTCACCCGGGCATTTGATGGTCTCAATGTGGAAAATGACGGTCGCGTCTCATTTCACGGTCCGACTAGTTTGTTCCAGCTGCCCAGTGGAGTGGTGAATGAAACCGCGTCGACTTCGCATTACGCGCAGGAATTGGAGGGTCGCAAAGAGCGGCTTGTTAATAGCGCATGGCGGGAAAGAGCATTCGAACAAATGGCTGCTATGCCGGTATGGGCTCCGGTGAATTGGATTGTTTGAAGGATGCATATGCTGATACACTTCTGCAGGAGCCTTTCCAGTATCTTCTCGACTCGCATTGGTGCTGGATCCAGCCACTGTGGAATTTTGTCTACCGTCCTGCATTTACACGTCTGTCCGACCTTGCCATTTCAGACGATATGACACTAACCTCCCCTAATAGGCGATATGAAAATCAATGGGGCGTATTACTCGGACGTCTTATTAAATGCCATTCTTTCTCACTCGGTACGATGGTGCAAAGCCGAGCCTCAGGTTGGTCCGCTTCTGGACTCCTATGACGGCGGTGCACAATTTTCCCATCGTGCATTGACAGGGGTGTTCGACTCCCTCAAAGTTGGTTATGCAGGCATTCCGACCATTCAGACATTACTCCTTCTCAGTGCCCAGGAATGCGGCCGTGGAAATCGAACGCAAGCTTGGCTATACAGTGGTATGGCCTTCCGGCTGCTGGACGACTTGGGTATCTCCATCGACAGCCGAAAATATTCAGGATCTGCTCACCTGAGTGATGAGGATATTGAAATACGGAATCGCCTATTTTGGAGTTGTTATTTCTGGGATAAGGTGGTTTCGCTGTACTTCGGCCGGGCGCCAACGATGCAGCAATCTCACGTTAGCCCGCCGCGCATGATTCTCGATGACACCGCTGAGATTGAAATATGGACACCTCATGGGGTAGGCTTCACTGACGGTGCTCACTACCCACCGACGCAGGCGCATTCAACGTCATGTTTCATGAAGATGTGCGGTCTGGCGGAAATCTTGAACCAGGTTCTGATCCACATATACGACCCAATCCGCCGAAGCACGGACTCTGAATTCTTTGATTGTGTTCAGGAGCAGGCCAAGAATCTAAGTGAATGGTGGGATGAGCTACCTGACTACTTGAAATTGGCGGCAGTAGATCTTCCTCCATACTCACCACCCAGCCATATCGTCATCTTGAAGTATGTGCTCAATCCTGCGTAAATTGGAACATGGTGCTAACTGAAAATCTTCTAGCTGTTTATATCATACTATCAACATCCTTCTCCACCGACCAATTCTCTGCTCTCGGGAGCTGTTGAAAGCCCGCCCCGAGGCACAAGACTCGAACCATCTTGTACAGTGCATGGCATCAGCAACATCAATCCTTTCTCTTTTCGATCTATACCGCCGTACATTCGGCGACAGCCACGTCGTTCTCTCTCTCGCATACAGCATCTACACAGCAGCATCGATTTTCCTGCTCGAGATCCAAGCCCTAAAGTACGCCGCACCGGGAACCCTAGACAAGCTCAAGTTCTGCATTTTCGCCCTTGAGAGAGTCAAAGCCGCGAATCCCGTTATCACAACAGCCCTCAACCTCATATCTCTGGAGCTTCAAAGACTCCAAATCAACATCCACGGATCAATGCCCGCGCCTATTCCTAAAACCGAACAGGAACACCAGCATCACCAATCCCCACCTCAACACCACCCTCGTCTCCACCACCCTCAACACAGCCAGTCCCCGTCAGTAGGCAGTAACCGATCCCGCCACGTCTCTCCGGGCCAGCATCACCAACCACAGACATCGATAGTTACTCAAGCTCAAACCACCGGCCCTGAAACCCCGCCTCTGATGGGAACCTACAATAACTTCCAGCACACAGGGCCAGGTTACGAGATCCCGCACTCGGGCGAAATGCCCCAGCTGCCGCCTACACATTTGCTGGGCGGGATGCCAAATGCTGTCATGACGATGGATGACCCCAGGTCCTACGAAATCGCGCCTGAGGTATATGAAGCATTCTCGTATGCGCAGCCGATCACGACGAATATGACGCCTGTCTTTGAGCAGGGCTGGGTTGGTCATCCTCAATGATCTTGTATAACGTCACTCGGACTTGGTTTGGAAGCTAGTTTTTTCCCTCTTCTCTCTGTTCACATACTGTTCTGCTTTCGTGATTCCCAAATGCACATACAATTAGCAACCTACCAAGATCAGGGTCAATCCAAGGTAGATATGTCGCTTCAGCAGCCAATGATAACCACATGTATTTCCATGTATACATCCATGTAGGCAACGTTGCAAGCTTTACCGCATTAAAGGTATGTTCCCTCTGTCAATTACTGGGAAGAGAAATTAAATCCACGATTTTTTATTATAGGAAGACGCTCTAGTTGATATGCAAAATAGACTGGATAGCTTGGAATCACGAAAACAGAAATAATCGAACCGCTATCAATGTCAAACATGGGCCAAATGATAACAAATGGGGTATCAGTAAATGACAAGCAAAATATATCAATGGGATGCCAAAAAGAAACAACGAAACGAAGGATCACAAGGAGGAACCGCCAGACTACAAAACACGACCGTCCTTCAATGCAACATTCTGCGACTCATCAGCCGGGGAAGCAAGATCCCACTCCCCCGGCCTCGCCTGCCACCTCAGATACCACGGCCCATCAAACAAATCTCCCATCCGCTCAATAGGCACACCCTTCGTCTCGGGCATCCAAACACCAAGTATAACCAGCCCGGAGAAGCAAATAAGCGCCCAGAAGAGATAAGCACCCCAGACATCAAGCGAGACAAACATATTCGGGGTCACACGCACAACAGCAAATTGGAAGAACCAGTGCAGCGCCATACTAATCGCATAGCTGACATTGCGGATGCGCGTTGGGAATATCTCCGCGCCGTACAGGTAAGGCACTGTGCAGAGGCCGATGGACCAGCCGACGGCGTAAATGAAGACGGAGGCGACGGCTGCGTTGGAGGCGTCTTTGTTGTCTGCAGAGCCTGGGCGCAGGCCCATGTATATACTCATGTAGATGTGTGCGCAGAGCTGTAGGCTTAGTCCGACGAGGGTGCAGCGGCGTCGACCGAAGACGTCGATTAGACCCCATGCGAAGGCCATCGTGAAGACTAGTTTGACTATCCCATAAGCGCCGGAGGAGACGAGGGAATTTCCGTCGCCGTTTACGCCGGCGTACTATTTCACATATGTTAGTGTTTTGTTACTTATTGTGGCTGATAATCGCCTTGAAATTGACGTACCTCAAATATGGTCGTTACGTAGTATGTGATCCCGTTCCCGCCGGTCCACTGAGCAATGGTTTGCATGGCGATTAGGAGCCAGAAGCGCTGTCGGTAATTCGGGTTCATCTGCGTCTCTTTTAATATAGTCCAATGAGAGACCGATGCTAAGTCTGTCGCTCGCTCCCGCTCCCGTGCATCGATAATCGCGAATTCCTCTGTGATGTCGGGATCATCGACAACCTTGCCACGGAGCCGTGCCAAAGCCTCCAGCCCTTCCTGATGAAGCTGCTTCGAAACGAGATACCGCGGAGTCTCGGGGCAAAGGTACGACAGACCATATGCAATCCCGACAGGAATTAAAGGCACAGCTTGAACTAAGCGATATTGGGTTCGTGTGGTCGCCATGTGGACCCTGGCACCATAGTTGATAAAGAACCCTGGGAATAACGCGTTATGGGTCAGATGGGGGCCGAATATGTATGATATATAGAGGGTCAAAGCTTACCCATGGCCAGAAAGGCCAGCAAGAATACCATGTATATCCCCACCACTAGACCTCTTGTCTTCGCAGGGGCTATTTCGGTCAAATACAGTGGCGCAGTCACCGTTAGAGCGCCCGCGCCTAACCCGGCCCATATGCGACTAAACAAGAGCAGTCCGTATACACCGGATGCGAATACTTGGATTAATGTCCCCGTTGCCCATACGATGCATGCCAGGCGCCATACCACCAAGCGCCCGAGTCGATCATTGAGATCCAGGACTATCAGGGCACCAAGTGCTGCACCTAGGACGTTGAAGGACGTGATGTTCGCTTTTCGGTCAGCTAGCTTGGTCTCGTCGATCCCCCGGTGTATAGTGAGGCCATAGTCGGACTTGAAGGAGGGGAGGGAGACACTGGCGCTATAACCACCCTCGTCATAGCCTGCGGAGGACAATGCGTAATTAGCAGATGTCACTAGTAGTGGTCGCTAAGATCGTTGGCCGATAAGCTAGACTAGTAAAAAGAAGTGCACATATACCTTTGGGAATCCCTCCACAGGAAATGACAGCAATCACCAGGGCGCAGTATAGATTGGTCGACCATCGTGATGTGATCCATCGCATGGCCCCTAGCATAAGTGGGCTGTGGGGGGGTTATAACAATAAATCCGGAGGGAACGAAGTGCGATCACGAGGGAGCGGGACAAGTGAAGGAAAATCGGGTTTTCGGCATCCGAGCTAAATAGAGGTTCGGTCAACGTCCGAGCTTTGGTACTTTTGTTTTTTGTCAATTTGCCCTAGTCGTACTTTGCCCATCTCTTAGGGCTTGAGCAATTGCTGCAATGCGTAACCCATATTGCATTATGCATGATTACTTTCTCGCATTACAATGACTTCCAAGTGAATCCACACTTCAATGTCGGATCGCGCCGCAGCTATCCACTTTTTGGCTCCGCTTGACGGCTCCTCAGCTCATTTAACGGGTCCAGATAGCGGCTTGAGGGTTAGAAGCGACCCTTGACGGACAACTTCCGAGCTCAATTTTTCTCTACATCTGGTCTGGTCAAAAGCGTACTGGGTGTTGGTCGGTGGGTCGCACAAGCGCTGTACATCGTACTCCCTACATATTGTGCTGCTCGGACACGGCCGATGGGTGCTTTTTATCTTTATTTTTGAAAAAAAAAAGCACACTGCATTGCAGGCACTTGGATCAATCCACGGATGTTGAGCGGTGAAACTAGCATGTTTCTTCCTAAGTCATGTCTTAGGGTGATATCGCCTTGCTGGGGCTGCTCCTCTGTGAGTATCTCCCTAGAGCTTTATTTTGGCCTTTTCTCTGTACCTCTGCCTACTCGCTTACTACTGGAAACCCGCCGCTGTCTTCATTTGCTTACTATTTATTCGGGATGCTGACCGCTGCTCAGTCCAAAACCAAAACCAATGTACTTCACGGGCGTTCATCGATATCGTTTGATGTCCTTTCCACTCGTTTAGAGCCACGGCGTTCAACACATACCTCATCCGCAAGGGTATCGCTCAAGCAGAGACTCCCTCCCAAGTCCTGGGATAGCCACATGCATGTTGTGGAACCTGAGCGATTTCCTGTCTCTCCAACAGCGGTATATAAACCCGCCGCACATACGTTGCCCGAAGCTCTCGCCTTCGAGTCCGGACTAGGTGTTGAGAATCTCGTATTTGTGCAACCGTCAGTCTATGGTACGGACAATTCATGTTTATTAGATGCCTTGCGAAAACTTGGGCCTTCGCGCGGCCGAGGAATTGTCGTGGTTGACCCTGGAACCGTTAAACCGGACACTTTAAACGAATGGCATACCCTCGGAGTCCGTGGACTGAGAATCAACCTCCAGTCTGTAGGGAAAATGATGGACCAGGACGAGCTGGAAGAGACATTACTCCAGCATGCTGAGATTGCCCGGCCTCTCAACTGGATCATCGAGATGTATCTTCCGCTTAGGATGGTCTCGATGGTCGAGTCAATCCTCCCACGACTAGGCGTGCGCATCTGCATCGACCATTTTGGCAGCCCCGAGCTCGCGTCGTGGGAGGCTGATGGTCCAGTTTTCAACCCTTACACGCTTCAAGGGTTCTCGTCCTTGATCTCTCTCCTTCGTGCAGGCAACACATATGTTAAGATTTCTGCGCCGTATCGGCTCAGCAACGACCATCAAATGCGTGACCTTCAGGCTATGGCACGCGAGTTCTTATCTGTTGCGCCTAATAGGGTTATCTATGCCACTGATTGGCCGCACACTCGATTCTCCAGTGTTGATATCAGCCCATTCACTGAATGTTGTTTGGAATTATGCGCGACCAGGCCGGGCCTGGCGGAGCGTTTGTTTCGTAGGAACACGGAAGAGATGCTTGGGGTCGTCTCCGATTGATGTGGCTGCATTTATCCAAGGTTGACTGTGTATAGCATCTTCGGTGCCGGGGATTTGGAGTTTGGCGATCCCTTTTCTAGCATTGCCTGTTTTGTGCAATTATTTATACAACTTGACCGGTTCACTTGTTCTGTTATTCCTTCGGCCTGGCCTCCTAGAGATAAGTATTCTTAAACATTATAACAGATTGGGCCTGCGTCACAGGAGACCGTCATTCATCCAAGATCGGAAGCGGAGTGTGATGTATGTTCGATGTCTATTCACTTGAAACTATTGACATCAAAACGCCGGGGTTGAGCTAATTTCTCATACCGCCAAGTCATAACGCGATTTTATTCAGCCGTGCTTTCGTATCCTTCTCCACTCTAAACATCTTGCGCGTCCTGGAAGATAACGTGTCCCGTACAGATCTTCTTCGGTCCCTGAGAAAAGTAGAAGAGATCAGGTTAGCAAAATCAGAGAGCTAAATTGACCGGAACAAAACTCACAATAGTATAGCAACACGCTGGCCGAGACTGATCCTCACATAGCTGAGGCTGATCCAGTTGGTCACCTGGAAAAGTAGACTGTTGTTAGACAAACCCCTAGTGACTAAATATCACCGTATTGTTATACATACAGTCCGTTGCCTCATTTGCTTTCGAGTTTCCCCGCGCAGGCGCCATATCACGACAGCAGAAGGGCTGCTGAACCATGCCGGTGTGGTCCTCAGCGAAGGTACAGTGCATGTTAATCTTCTTGGCCGAGACCAGCGACAGAATAGCAGCGAAAGCGAGAGCTGAAACGCGCATTATGGCGGTGATGATATGGTAGCTGGTGGAAGATCGGTTGGCGTGATATCGAGGTGATGAGAACGTGCTTGGGAAGATCGGCTCAGGTATACCCCAGGGGAGGATTATTCTAGGGCCAGATTTTGTCTAATCAACTAGGACTACGAAGGAGAACTGGAGCGGCGAGATGCCTTGCTCCATTGGCCGACAGGGCGGGTTCCTGGGTTGTGTTTTGTTTAGCCAGGTATGAAGGCCGCTCATGGTTGCTTTCATTGGTAGACGGGAGGCGCGGTTGGTATCTCCTTGCATTCTTCATTCTCCGTGAATGTGGAGGGTTTGAGGTGATGTGGTTTACGCTCGACAGGGGCTGCTCTCTATTAAGTGACGGAGTATAGCTAGGGGTAAAGCAATAATGTAGATCATTGTTGTCGAGGTCGGGTGGGTGCCTTTATGAGCTCATTATGCTACCCTTGAAGATGGATACTGTCAAGGGATGTATGAGAGAGGTTGGGACACATGACAGCCCAGAGGTTGTCCGGTGATATTCTTTAGATTATAACCCGTTTGGGCTATATTTAGACGGATTCGATACACATTATCGCATCAAGCTTGGAAAAGACCATTGACTTGGAAATGTCCAGTCCACATAATAATCGGGGCCTGTCGAGGCTCATGCAGGTACCACGTGTAATACTTGGGAGTTCTCACTTGCCAACTAAAGCCCACAGTATTTACAACATAATGTTCCAAAAACCACAGCCCACGGGGCTTAATTTTCAAATATGGTTGCCTGTCCAGCGTATCAATAGTGGACTGTGAGCATCCCTTTCTATTTGTTGACTTGCCCAAATGCCTTCCCATGTTGAGTCAGGTGATGTTTTGTTGAGGCCCCAACGCAGTTACCTAAGCAGATAAGATAAACACACCGCCCTCCCCGGACTCTCTCATACTCCCGGACCCCCTCCTTTTCAGATCTCCAGACACATCACTACATCACTGTGCTATTGTACATCTTTGAAAACTATGAAACGCAACTCCTCAACACCAGTCGACATGGAACGCTCTGTCTACATTCCTCTCTGCTTCTGCCTCATCTCTTTTGCCGTTATCGCCTATACCCACTAGTCATCCGCCCGCGATAGCGTTCTGCCCCAACAGCGTCCCCAGATGAAGATGCAAGGATCACCCACTGTGGTCCTAAATTCTAGAGTCTGGGATGCCTCTCTTCCCTTCGAAACACACTTGCCTCGTATTCCCGTCTCATAACACAACATACGAGTTAATCTCCGGTTCTCCCACTACCTTCAACATTTGAAGACTGCCCCTCCGTCGCAAGCAGAATGTGACCGACAGAGTAGCAGCATTGTGTGGATTGAATGCTCTACAAGTCATCAGAATATGCTTGCTTGATATCTCTCCACGCAAATATTCACCATCCTTCTTCCACGCCCCAACTGCCGTCTAGTCCTTGATCCAATAGACTGGTTACATATGTTCACTTCGATTGGATGTTGTGACATGGAGCCAAAATATACATAGGCTCAGACTTGATGGCTTCTTCTTTTACATTCTTCCCATTTTGATACCCTCTTACCTCTTCCTATCATACTCCGACCAACATCTTCAGATTTATGGGGCCGGGGCCCTTCTCTAGCTGAAACATCTTTCAACATCCATTGGCCTTTATTGGTCTCAATCAAATCTTGACTCATTCCAGTGCTTCAACCCTGGCTCTTGAGTTACGAGTTGTCTGATCGATATTATTTCTTTGTGTGCTACCTCGAGTTTGATTCTGGAGTGCTGGTCACTCCCTGTCGCTCTTTCGTGATTTTCCTATACCCATATATCATATATACAATCTACGATCTACGAATTCAATAATATTACATGTCAAAGGTGTAAACAAAGTGTAGATCTCGAATGCAATAATAAACCAAAAGTATCGTATCAAGCTTATATCGACCTTTCAAGATCCCAAGATCGGACGTGGGCACCTGCCTGGATCTAGATCGGATCACGTAATCACTGCTGAGAAATCACCTGCGGTGATGGAAGAACCAACGCCGAATTAACAAACCCCGATACCGTCACTACTTTTCGGTCCCCTCTCACCTCAGCCTGTATATAATTACCCCTCTTCCCCTCCTCCGCTCCTCCCCTCTCCCCATGCTCTCCCGCTCCATCCAATCATCCCGGTTTAGCTTTCGAGCCTCTTCATCTCTGACCCGGTCTTCCGTCGGTCAAATCCGACCTGGTCGTTTGACCAATCGAACTCTGGCGACCATCAACTCTCCCCGCTTCACCCCTGCGGACTCAATTGCTACCAACTATCGTCTCTCTACAATCTCTCGACACTTTTCTTCCTCCTCCAACCCTAAGAACCAAGAGACATCCAATATGGCTCCCATCGAAACACAGCAGTATGACTACATCGTCCTCGGTGGTGGTAGCGGTGGCAGTGGAAGTGCTCGCCGCGCAGCGGGTTGGTATGGCAAGAAGACCCTAATCGTGGAAAGTGGGCGGTCTGGCGGTACCTGTGTCAATGTAGGGTGAGTACAAGGTGTAATGCTGACATACTTCATTGAACGCTTTTTTTTAACAACATTTAGATGTGTTCCCAAGAAGATGACATGGAACTTTGCGACCATCAACGAGATGCTGCACATTGGAAAGAGCTATGGTTACGACATCCCCGATAACATTGCTATGAACTACACCCACTTCAAGAACACCCGCGATGCCGTTATCAAGCGACTTAACGGCGCATACGAGCGCAACTGGGGACGTGAAGGAATCGACCTCGTCCAAGGTCGTGCTGGCTTCGTCGAGCCCCATACCATTGAGGTCAATCTGGCTGATGGCTCCGGCACTGCCCGCTACACCGCACCCCACATCCTATTGGCGACCGGTGGCCGGCCTAGCCTCCCTTCCGTGCCCGGCGCCGAGCACGGTATCACTAGCGACGGATTCTTCGAGTTGGAAGAGCTTCCCCCGAAGATCGCCGTTGTCGGCGCTGGCTACATCGCCGTTGAGCTTGCTGGTGTCCTCAACGCCGTTGATGTTGAGACCCACATGTTTATCCGTGGCGAGAACTTCCTACGCAAGTTCGACCCTATGATCCAGAAAACTATGACTGATCGCTACGAGGCTGCTGGCGTCAATATCCACCGAAACCACGGCGGTTTCAAGGAGGTCCAACTCATCCGCGATGGCAAGGGCAAGGATCGCCTGCTCAAGCTCATTGGCCATGATGGTTCTGAGATCGAGGTCAACGAGCTCCTCTGGGCTGTGGGCCGTGCCCCCGAGGTTGAAGACCTAAACTTGGATATCCCTGGTGTTAAGCTGAATGCTGGTGGCCACGTCGTGGTTGACGAGTACCAGAACAGCTCAGCTGAGGGTGTCTACGCTCTCGGTGATGTGACCGGTCAAGCTGAGTTGACTCCTGGTGAGTAGCGATCTCCACCTTGAATTTTTTTAAAAAAAAGATCTACTGACTCAATTCCATAGTTGCAATTGCTGCCGGCCGCCAACTCGGTAGCCGTCTCTTCGGCCCTCCCGAGTTAAAGCACTCGAAGATCTCCTACGAGAACATTCCTACAGTCGTCTTCTCCCACCCTGAGGTCGGCTGCGTCGGTCTCACCGAGCCCGAGGCCCGCCAGCGCTACGGCGATGACAAGATCAAGGTCTACCACACCAAGTTCACTGCCATGTTCTACGATGTCGGCTTGTCTCCCGAGGAGAAGGCTAAGAACCCCACCGAGATGAAGATCATCTGCGCCGGTCCCCAGGAGAAGGTTGTTGGTCTGCACATCCTTGGTCTTGGCGTCGGCGAGATGCTGCAGGGCTTCGGTGTTGCTGTCAAGATGGGTGCTACTAAGCAGGACTTCGATAGCTGCGTTGCTATCCACCCCACTAGCGCTGAAGAGCTTGTGACTATGCGGTAATACTATTAGATGGGAAAAAGAAGAGATATTTGTGAATAATAGTCTAGAAGATCCGATATCTATATGATTTTAATCTTTTGTTCTTGCATTAGTATATCTCTCAAGAGAGCCAACTAAACACATTAATACCCCAACCTCGGGAAGGAGTCACTTAGGGCTTGGAAAGGCTGATAGAAGTCTCGATATTCAACGTTACATATTCATGTTAGTGAGGATTTGAGAGGTCAAAAGTGCAACATTACCTACTGAATTTCTACCATAGATACAAAACTCAATAGTCAAAATTTATAACCTTGGAGCCAACACACTTCTAAGCTTACTTCCAAGGTTGTCCATGATTGGAATAACCCCTGTACCCTAGCGTGATGAGTAATCACACACAAACCCCATGGAGGGGCCATCTGCCAGGTGCCCCGCAGACAAGATTATCCTTTTCATCTGATCATATCTCTCTCCAAAGTTTTTGTCTGGAATACAACCAATGGTCATGCCAAAAACTGCAAAAAAAAATAAGACAATTAGCAGTACACAGCAACCCAAACGACTTGCTGACATTGCCTACGTGTGCCATCCCAAACAGTTAGGCGGTACAATTCTGCCAGAAAATGGGTATTATATTGAACTTTAAGGAAGTCTTTTCGCCCTTCGGGGCATATGGTCAAATGAAAATATACAGAGAAGATTAGCATGGCCCCTGCACTAAGGATGACACGCTCAATCAAAGAGAAGCTACCTATTTTTTTGTCTTTTACATGTCCTTCAATATAGAGGTAGGATGAGGCTTTTTGTAAGTATCAAAAGATACAATTTTGCTATTTCGATATTGGGACGCACGTGCCTTTCTGCACGGTCGGTGTTCAATTTACACTACACACGAATGCAGAACTGACTTTGAATATTTACCACTGTGATATTTTTCTAAAACTTCTATTTGTTGAATTGCTGTTGTGTGGCAAAAATTAGTATGTACATATCTGCTAAGTTTATAGTTTATAGCGTATGTGGGGCCGTTTTCTTCTTAGACGTCGGCAAGCTGATGTCCAAGTTGAGGGCGGCAAGGAGGATAAAAAGATAGGAAGATTAGTATATCCTCTAGCTGACAGATGACAGCCAAATCTCTCTATATTTACAGTATATCAAGCGAAAAAGAGTGAAAATAGACAGCCGCAAGTCTCCCCAAGAGCCCCATTATTGGCACCACATTAGCTGCCCCGCATAATAGTGAGCCTCCACATGGGGAAGAGCCGGGGGAAAAGGGGAGCTTGGGATGTCCCCTTTATGAAATCTAGTATTTCCCCATTTAAGTCATTTTCGTACCAAGCAACTCTCCTGGAACAGGATAGCTTTCTACCCAACCGCATACAACATCATGGCAAATAAGCTTAAAAGTGCTCCACCCTTCCGGGCTGAGCAGATGGGCTCACTACTACGTCCAGACAACCTGATCGAGGTGCGCGAGAAGATTGCCGATACCGGAATCTCCGCCGAAGCCGCCGGACTGCCTGCCATCGAACAAGAAGTCGTCCGTGCTGTCGTCAAGATGCAACAAGATCTCGGGTTCAAGGCCGTTACTTCTGGCGAGTTCAACCGCACCCGATTCTGGGGATTGATGTGGGATGAGTTCCAGGGTAAGTGATAAGACTTGTTTGTATCCAAATACATCTTACATACAACAACCGAAACAAAACATCCAAGCGAAGAAAAACACAAAAACTAAAACCAACTCCCAGGAACAATCCGTCTCCAAAACGCCGAAGCCTCAATGTTCAGACTCTACCACCCAGACGTGGTAAGCCTGATCGAAAAGGACCACAAAGTGATGCCCGGCGACTCCGTGATCGCAGCCAGCAAGCTATCCCACAGCACCTCAACCTCACAGTCCAACCTGCACGAACTACGTCTGGTGCAGGCGTCGTTGCCGCAGAGCGAATGGGCCAATATCAAGCTGACGATGATCACGCCGGCGTGGTTCCACATGCGCTACAAGCAAGGACGTGCGTACACAGCGGAGGCCTATTCCAACGACGCGGAGTACTTCGCCGACGTTGCGAGGGTGTATCGTGCCGAGCTGGCGTCGCTGTATGCGGCCGGTCTGCGGAACGTGCAGTTTGATGATCCTGGCATGGCTTATTTCTGCTCTACGGCGTTCCGGGAGGGCTGGGAAGGCGATTCTGATAACGAGGGGTCTGTGGAGGATTTGTTGGATGCTTATATTAAGCTGTACAATGATTCGCTCGTTGGATTGCCTGCTGATATGCATACGGGTATCCATCTTTGCCGAGGGAATTTTATTGGTGGGCGACACTTCTCTGAGGGATCGTATGATATCATTGCAAAGAAGTTGTTTGAGGACTTGGATGTTGATACCTTCTATTTGGAGTATGACACTGAGCGGGCTGGGGGCTTTGAGCCACTGAGGTTCTTGCCGAAGAACAAGAATGTTGTGGTTGGGATTATTAGTACCAAGTTACGTGACTTGGAAGATAAGGTGGCTATGAAGGAGCGTGTTTATTCGGCTGCTGATTTTGTTGCTGAAGGGTCTGGGGAGACTAGGGAGGAGGCGCTCAAGAGGGTTTGCATCAGTCCTCAATGTGGGTTCAGTACTCATGAGAGTGGATATCCTCTTCTTGTTGAACATCAAAAGAAGAAGTTGACTCTGGTGAGGGAGATTGCGGATGAGGTTTGGGGAGAGGCTTGAGAATGGGGATTCTGCTTGAGATAAGTTCTTTGCCAGTTTCAACAGCAACAAGAACCACAGGGGTATGCATATATGTATGATCCGTATTCAACATGGCTTTTGTATGCACTTATGAACAGCTCACTAGCAAAGCATTGGAATGGAATCGTTTCAATTGAAAGACTGATAGACTATAGTAAATGCATTTACAAAAACGATACCCTATCTAGAATGCTTACAAGGCTAAGTAGAGCACTTGCGTTAGAGGCGCAGGAAAGCCACACATGCAGTTCAAATGCAAAACATCAGGTAACATGTATGAAAATGTGTTCCTTGCGCCTGATCATGTGAAGACCGGGTGCAGTAAATTTATCCCCAGTTCATTCAAAAAACCAAATGCTCGTAGATCCAGGTGGAGATTTGTTGAAATAGTCTCAAATCACACACGGGTAATGACCATGCCGGCGGTCTGACCACGCTCCAAAGGACCCCAAACGCCAGAATATTGGAGTATTGGCCAGGGGGAATCAATAGAGATGTAAGTCGTGGTAAACGGCGCCTGCGCCGTGAAAGTGCCCCCGGAGAAAAGGAGGATGCAATATTCAAAATAGCTGGTGGTAAGCTCAGTCATTTTGTGACGGAGCGTGAGGATCACCCCCGGAAGAGCCTGTGCCGACCTTATCCAGCGCGACGGCGTGAAGTGCTGGTTTCTCGGAAATGTGTAGTAGGCCATCTTCTTTAAGTTTCATTTGCTTTTTCACCCACTCGGCCACTTCCTCATCCGCTGTGATGGCGGATGAAGCGGCATCGCCGGAGCCAGGCTCCTCGGATGGTGGGGCGTTGTCACCACCTGACTCGGTTGGTGGCTGCATGAGAGGGGCTAGCCAAGGGTGTCGGAGTAGCATGTTGTAAGTTGGTCGGTTTTTCGGATTCTTATCGAGACAGGCCCGGACGAATGCGTGCGCTTCTTCAGAGAATCCCACGGGTAGTGTTGGAGGATCTCCATGGACGATAGCCTAAAATGGAGAAGGTTAGAATGTTGAACTTGGAAACTGTTACCAGGGTACTCACGTGTAACTGGCTGAAAATGTTGTTGAATGTTTCCGGTGGGTATGGGTATCTGCCCATAGCGCATTCGATGATGGACAAGCCCAAACTCCAAACATCGCTCTGCACGCTGTATGTACCGGCACTCGGCGCTCCCGACTGTTGCATTCCGCCTCCCGCGATTCGTTCAGGTGCCATATAACTCTGGCAACCGATATTGGTCTTCGCAATACTAGAGACCAGATTTCCACTGACACCAAAGTCGCAGATCTTGACTTGACCCTTGCTGTTGACAAGGACATTTGTTGGCTTCACATCGCGGTGAATAATATTGTGGTCCTCCTTCAGTGATTTCAATCCCATGATGGTGGACAGAGCCACCTTCCGCAGAATATTCTCGGGAACACCGCCTTCGTAGAGCTTGTCGATCGAGCCGCCATCCATGTACTCGACACACATGTAGACGGCACCTTCCTGGAAAAAGGCTCCGTAGAAATCAATGATGAATGGAGATATACAGCGGTGTAGAATGTCCAACTCCATAATGATTTGTGCAAATTTGGCTTCGTCCAATTCCAAGCGAATTTCCTTCATGGCCATGACTACGCCTGAGAGTTCGTTCGACCCAGGATCTGGACTCGGTTCATCGTGGCCTGGAGGACGACTGACAATGCCACCCAACCCTAGACCTGGCTTTCTTAGATGTGGGCGAGAGTGTCGAACCTTATAAACCGTTCCGTAATTACCCTTGCCTAACTCATCCAAACGATCAACTTCATCCAGAGAGATCTTGAAGCTATGGCCTGACGAGAATTCGACACCACCTCCGTGTAGCAGAGCTTTGTTTTTGAAGTTCAGAGTGCCCTCTTTCGTGTCAATGAACTCGGAGTATTTGCTGAAGGCAGACTCTCCATTTTGTTCGCCCTGCTTTTGATCGGTACCTGCTGCAGGAGTGGTAGGACCAGTGATATCCGATAGCTTGAGACTCGGCTTTACGCGCTTTCCTGGTATCCCTCCCGGCCGAGGCGACAAAGCGCCAGGGCCAGTGGCGGGGACGGAAGGGGAAGATGACCAATTTTGAGGATTGGGTCGTGGGGCACAAGGAGGCATGCCGACAGCAAGTGCGCCGCCTGCACTGCTTCCTTGGGCCATGGGAATCTGCCCCGTCGATGAAGCAGGATGTGGCTGCGGAGCACCTTGGCGGGATAACGAGAATGCCTTCATTTTTGCCATAATGTCTTGATTTAATCCACCGGTACCCTGTGAGCTCATCGATGGCTTGGGGTGTGGCGAAGTCCCAACACCCCGCCGCGCAGCATTGACCTGACCCAGGTGTGTAGATGAGGCAGATAACCCGGTTCCCGAAGATTCGCGGGAGGGAAGGATAACGGGGCTGGAGGTCTGTCGGGCAAACAAAGGAGAAGCCGTGGGATCGCTAGGGGAGGGAACATCGGCTTCAGGCGCGACATCTTCAGGGGCAAAATCTCGTTCATCAGCCATGGTGAGATGAAGGTGGGCTATCGGGGAGTTGAGCCGACACCAATGGCCGGTGCGATTGCTGTAATTGTGCCGTTTTGGACTTGGCTGCACCGGTTGGCAGCGCTATGATAGAACAAACAAGTAAAAACAAAGAAGACAAGCGAAAGCGAAGAAGGGTGATCTAGCGGAGGGCGAAAGGAGGGGCAGAAATAGGTGAAATCGCAATGTGAAGTCAGTTCGGGCCGCGATAGAACGTGGGGAAAACCGATTTCAATACGTCGTATTGTACATTTCTGGTATTTTCTAGTATTTTCTAACATACTCGGGGCTTTTTCTTTCTATCTCTCTTGATATAGATTTATAGATGGTTACTTTCTTCTATTTCATCATTTCCATTCTACAATCTAAACTTGCTTTCTCTCTCTATTATTATGTGTATTCGAGGGAATTCAATCTCCAACCGGGCCGCTACACCAGCCAATCACATGGCGCCAATCAACCAAAAGCAGGTTTTCTCCGTGTTATCCCCTTTCCTCTGCCGTGTTTCGATGAAAAAAAAGTGGCTTCATCATTTGATATGATATTCCTGTGTAGCTGACGCCAGCATGCATCCCTGTCGTTGTTTACCCGGTTTTCTATGTCTTTTGACGCCTGTTCGAATGACCACGCCAAGACGTTTCCCGGGTCTGACAACCCTAGTCGTGGAACGGCATTGGAAGCCAAAGTACCCTTTTGAGATCATTGTGCCAATCCAGTACTCTCGGCCGTGCTGACCCTGCACCTCATTGCGAGTCGTTGACTCATCCTACTCCACTGTTCTCCCGAGCATTGTCGGTTGTTGGCTCGGATAAGCGGTCCCATCCCCCGGGACCGATAGAACTCGGGGCCTCGTTTCTAA
This sequence comes from Penicillium hordei, assembly GCF_028827395.1. Lineage (NCBI taxonomy): Eukaryota > Fungi > Ascomycota > Eurotiomycetes > Eurotiales > Aspergillaceae > Penicillium > Penicillium hordei. Next base: position 667,841 of record NW_026623142.1, read on the forward strand.
GTTGGGGAAACAGCTTAACCTGGAGAATGTTTACTTTGCTATACATAGTACACCGCGTTCAGTATACCTATCGCTACGATTACGATCAAACAGATGAAGGTATCAGATTTGTACCTGGAAACAGACGGCTTGACATAGCGGGGCAAAACGCCTTCGGGCACGGGGTGTCTCATTCGAGGTCTGAGCCCGACATTGAAATCGCCTCTACCGAAATTTCATTGCGAATTCTTTCGTTGGAACAGTGTCGTCATTTAAATTGTATGTTTCCTCCAACCTGTGATTGATAGCCTCATCCCAAATTGGTTTGATTCGAGCGTCTGAATCTTATCATCCAACGTGTCCCAACATTTATGGCAAGACATATCCACCGTCGATAAGTACATCACTTCCGGTCATAAAGCTAGATGCATCACTGGCGAGGTACAGATACAATCCCTTGATTTCCTTCACGTGGCCTTGCCTTCCAAGTGACGACATGCGATATGCCTCCTGGAGGGCCGAGGGGCCGGCTCCCATCTTTGTATCGAAGAACCCTGGCGAGACGATGTTGACTCTCGCAAAATTCCGCCACTCACGGGCAAGTGATTTTCCAAAGTGAGTGACGTACGCTTTGGTCGCATTGTAGACAGGCTGGTCAGTAGGAACGTTGACAATGTGTGCGCTCATACTCGAGGTAATAATGAGATTGCCATATCCTTGCCGCGCGAATACCTCGCCAGCATATTTAGCACAATACACAATGCCGTCAACTAATTCTCGGTTAATATCACGATCCTTCATTTCGTTAAAAGAACATATTTCATACCATTCACTGACATTTGCTTCCGGTACTCTTCCAGAGTCTGTTCCAGGATGGGCTTCGAGATCGCCATGCCTTCTCTAAATCAGCTGTCTGCCATACATCAAAATCGCCTCGGGAAACTAACCTGCATTGGCAATGAACACATCAATCTTGCCGAAATCTGTCACGACCTTTCTTATCGTCTGGGATACTTGAATGGACTCCGAAACTGCAGGTCAAAGCTTAGCATTTTGGCACCGTCTTTGTAGGCATTAAGCTCCGCTTACCATCAACCTTGTAAGCGAAAGCCTTTATACCGTGTGCCTTTGCTAGGACCTGGGCTTTCTCAACAGCGACGTCATTTCTGTTAACATGGTTAACCGATTAACATAGGCCAGATATTAAATAAAGGAAACCCTACGAATTATACCACAAGGCAACATGAGCGCCAGCTTCGGCCATAGACTGTGCTATCGCATGACCAAGTCCATCGGCAGCTCCCGTAACAACCACCACCTTTCCGTTCATTTTAAACTGCTCCAAAACATTTGAAGGTGTATCCGGGAATGGACGAGGAAAGCCCTCCCGGTTTTGAGCGCAGTCTTCAATTCTCATAGACATATTGGATATTTTGTGTAGTGGTTGAGGTTTCAAAAGGATGATAGGATAACCCCTCTTTATAAAGTATCCAATGTGGTGTCCCCGTTGACCCACTGTCGGTGCAGTGTTGGCCGAGACGATCTAGGGCCGAGCATCAAGCTGTGTATGCGTGACCTCGATATTTCAATTGATACGCTCCAAATCAAATAGAGGATTGTAGAGCTGATTGAACGGCTATATGAGGAAACAAGAAAATGTGGAGATGTGCGGATCTTCAAATTTCGACTTAATAGGTAGACTAAGACAGCTCTAGCTGGAAGGGCCAATACATTAGTCTGTGAGCAACATCGGGAGTTATATGTGTATGGGACTACCTAGCTGCTTTATGCTCAACCCTCTAGCAAGTTACCAATCCGAATAGCTTACGCCGATTCCCGAGGCATCTAGTGCTGCCAAACATAGACGAGTGTAGTATTATGACTTTAAAAAACTAAAAACCCCAAAAGCTTTATCATTCAGACTTGATTGAAATTGTTATTCTAGGAACATGTCAAAGTTTAGCTACTTCTGCTTTGATGCTATTTGAAATGGTTTGGTTCACGTAGGCCTCCGGGTACCAGACGCCTTTTGCGTACAAGTTGATCCATGCACACAGAAATTCTACTCGACATCGACAGGAGTGGTTTTGTTCCATAGAGAATAAAGATCATTCAGGAGAATCTTCTTCCTCTCAACCTGTTTGATCACTAGTTTATCTCCTAGATCTGGACCGTGGAGGTAGTATCCTACGTAAGAGACAATGAATGTAGGATTTCCGCAAGAGGATAGACGAGAACGTACCTAGGTAGTTGGACCAGCTACTCTACCAATTCGGTCTACAAACCCTCCAGGACCATTCAGGGAATGCAGGCTTATTCGCAGTCCTCTAGAGGGTGAGTGATAAACATATTCATCTACACTTGAACATAATTCGTTGGAACCCCCACGTCACCGTTGTAATTTTTCCTAGTGCTTCATGCCACCCAGAAGCCTGAAGAGACTAAGATTCGGGACCCCGAAATCTCAATTGATTACCTACCGCGTATATTGTACTACAATATACAACGTGAACAAATGTAACAGTCTCTTCAAAAGAAATGTATGACATCATGCTTAGTCATTTGACCGGAAGAGGCCTGCCCTGCAAGCGACAAATGACAGATGCAGCATGTATTTTCCGGACAGCTGGCCAATGAAATGACATATATGCAGAACTCACCTCTGTTTTTAGTTGTTCGGAGTATGTGTGCTAAATAAGACAAAGTAATATCAAAATGGAAATATAGTGGATATACGTAGAAATGGCCTCGATAACAAACCTTTCAACCTCAACCCCAGCTGACCAAAAATCCTCCCAACAGTGTAATGCGCTTAGGAACCTTCATGCAGTGAGAATGAGGAAGCGTTTTGCCTTAACAGATATTAGTTAATATCTATCGATCCTTCTGAATACATTACTGCAGAGGGTGGAAACAAGACATCGAAGAAATACAAGATCCCTTTGCACAAGGCTTGACGGTCATTGATTTTGCTCGTTTCATCGAGTGCTACAGTAGGAATCTTCAATAATCGAGGCATCGCCCAATCTTATGCTTTCGACCCACTCTATGTTGAAGTAACAGCCACCATGATGCTTGGAGATACTAATAAAAATGATACTACCTAGCTTCAACCTGCAAACGGTCAAAGCTCTATGTACATCAACCTGATAGGAGTGGTACCCAGCCTTGTAAATCATTATAAATATGCTGCTACTCCCTCGTAGTTCAACCTCAACACAAATCATCTTAATACCATTTTACCATTTTACCATTTTTCAATACACTTCTCACTACAATGAAGTTCGTCGGAACCACTGCCTTTGCTCTCACCGTGGCCGTTGCCATGGCTGCCAAGCTGTCAGACTCTGCTGCTTTTGACCAGGCTAAGTCCCAGTGCAACGTTGGTGATATCTCCTGCTGCAACTCTGTGGAGGAGACCAAGGCCGATGGACTTCTCGGCAACCTTCTCGCTGGCGGCCTGCTGAACGGTGTTTTGGGTAACTCCAACTCGCCTTGCGCCAAGACTAGCCTCATCGATGAGTTGAACATCCTTGGTAAGTGAACTTAGTCCCGGCGAAATGAGGGATCCAGAATAATGGCACTAACAACTTCAAAGCCTCCGTCAAGGATAGCAAGTCTGGACCCGTCTGCAAGAACATCATTGCCTGCTGCCCTGAGGGAACTACAACTGTAAGTTCAAGTAATACCCACCTCTAACCGTGCTAGTGTCTAACCCCTGAAAACTAGTGCACCGCCATTGACAACTCTGGGGATAAAGGGAAGGAGTAAAGGTGTGTTCAACCAAGGTGTTGAACACTAAGTGCTCACTGGATTAATCAAAAGCCTGCATAATCTTTTGTATCCATCACGAGTTACTAGTTTTTACGAATCAAAACGATAAAAGCCTCCGGCAACCATCTCATATATTTATCGTAGGTCAGATAAAGGAGTACCCGCTTTTAGATAGACGGCTTAGCATCAGTGCAAACTCTTTGTTATAAGGGTGCTACTAGCTGTTCAGAGAGCGAAATAGATCATTCGGAAAAAAAAGAAAGTATTCATATAGTTATATATATGTGCAAGTGATTTTCGAGATAACACCACCCACCACAAGCCACAAAATAAACCCCGAACGTTGAATGTGGATGATTTATATTGTTCGTAAATTTTTCATCCAACCAAAAAAGCATCATTTAGCGTCAAGAACGCTTGATTGCTAAATATCATCGTCCTAGTGATTGGAGTATAGGACACTGCCATTCCATTCTATCCCGTGTAGTCCCGTGTACCAGGTTTGGGGTCTTGAAATAGACCATAGAACTTGTCACACATTGAACGGTCTCAGACTTGGTTGGGAGCTCAGTCTACCTTTTTGAATTGTAATACGCATGGCCATTATTCCGAGATTCGAGTTCCTAACAATTTCCCCACCTAACAGCCCGCTGTCAGAACTGTGATCATCATTATTCGGCATTCGGTGTGTAATTACTCCTGGCCCAACAGAAACTCTGGTTCATTCGTGAAAGGAATTGGGCACATGAGAAATCCCTAAAATGCTCTGATGGCACTTGTGAGTCTTGCTAAATGTAACTTATGAGAATCTTTACCTAACACAACTGATCGATGATCATTCCAACATCAATTTACAACGCTAGGCTGGTGGTATATTCGGCATTCCCAAAAAGGAAACTAGCCGGAATTAACAGCCGGGCTACATGGCTACATGCCACGAATGAAATTGCAACTTCATTGGCCGTAATATCTCCCACCTTCCTTGAGATACATTTCTGTTAGATAGATGCAAATATTACTACTACGAAACAATAGCGTTGACATGGAAATATCGAGCTGCGTGAGGAAGAAAGAAATTATCTACCGGTGGAGGAACTACGAATACTAGGAGCAAATGGGGAGACATGTGATCTTCCCGCAGTTTCAGTTTCATTTTCCATGAGGTTGTAGTCTATAGATCCACCAGGGGTTGCGGAATTTAAATCCGGACATCAATGTGCCCAATCAACCACCAGGACCACAGAAAGTCGAACGCCCTTGAACGCCCCCAAAACTTTAGTCACACAACAGATGAACTTCTGTGCAATCAATATCGATATCTACTGTGTTGAAAGGAGTGTGAGATTTTGATTTGCTGTATTGGCCTTTTCTTTTTTCTTATGAACAGCATCTAACATCAAATCTTTCATGGAGTCATTCACTATAAGGAACTTTTGCAACGTAAGCTTAGCATGAAATTCAATAGTCATCCCGTATTAATGAGTCTTGTTCGTTATCCGTCCCGTTTACGGGTGATCCGACGAAGCAGAAAGCGGCGGGGCTGAGCATTCCGGATTCTTAGATTGACATTCCCGAGACCGTAGCGTAGGTAGTAGATACTCCATGCCATTAGTCTCTCGTATATTCCCAGCAAAATAGAAATGCCGCATACGACCCTATATTCTTATTCTGCGGTTGTGGCATACGTCAGCTTCCGAAACAAGGGCCAAAAACCATCATATATAAAGTCGATGCTTCTATCACCTCATAAAAAACATCCATTTCATCATCTCCAAAGTTTCCAATCCAATCAACCTTTCCAAACATCACCATGAAGTTCACTATCTCTGCCGTGCTTGCCCTGGCTGCTTCCGCCACCGCCATGTCTCTCTCTGAGTCCCTCGCCCTTGGTGAGGCTAAGGACCAGTGCACCACTGGCGACATCTCCTGCTGTGATTCCAAGGAGACCCTGTCTGGCGATGGTATTCTCGGTAACCTCCTCGCCAAGGGTGCCCTGAACGGCCTTCTCGGAAACGACGATGCCGCCTGTGCCAAGACCAGCGTGCTTGACGACCTCAACGTCCTTTGTATGAGTTCCCCAAAGTTGAACCTCCAAAAGAAATATCCTAACATGCCGCAGCTCAAACCAAGGACACCGACTCTGGTCCTTCTTGCAAGAACATCATTGCATGCTGCCCCGAGGGCAACGGCAAGGTAGGATTTCACACTTGTCTTATTCAAATTAATTCCAGCGGCTGACAATTCAAATTTTAGTGCACTGCCATCGACAACTCTTAGGTTCATTCCTATTACCACTGAAGACACAATTCGGCACATGGATTGTCGAGAAATTTGGGAAACTGTCCCCCTGTCTTCAGAGTTGCGCACCTCAGTCGAAAACCCAGTAGTGCTCTTAGTTAGTTAGTTAGTTAGTTAATTTAATTAATCTCTGGAGCCAATGCCGTTACAACTTCCCCCTCATAGATTAAACTACACCTAGGCGATATAACGAAAGTAAGAATCTAAGTCACCCAACCCAGAGCGGTCTCCTGGTTTGGTAAATGTTTTAAGACATGGGCAAATCTCAAACGTATTGTGAGCAGTCGACCTTAGCTTGAACAACAGCTGTCCCGTATTTTCCGATCTATTTTGACACTACTAAACATACCCTGAAGCATCACTGAGTAGCGATCTGACTACCGACTAGGTACAATAAGTGCCCAGGTGGTCACTACTTGGGTAAGTAATCACCTTAAATTATGATACTCAGTGAGGAGGATAACGGGGGCACTCCGATCTGGAAATTCACGTCTGCGGCCTAAAATCCGTTATATATATCTATAGGGAAAGAAGGACTCACAAACGTAAGGGAGCTGCTCCAAACAGTAAACCCGTGAGCAAACATCCATTTCAGTATACCCTCCCCCCACATACAATACATAAAAACAGCCTAGGGAAACTTAAAGGTAGGTAAGCATAGGCTGATACCCGGCTGTTCTCCCGTGGGAAAACATAGTGCAAAATCACTATCTTCTTAAAAGCGAGCTATTATGAATTTGAGTTATCTAAGCAAGTTTTTCCTATCTATTATTCTCCTCTAGATGGCTATGAGCACCTGAGCGCTTGCAGCAAAATACTACTACCGGGAGCAAAATGCCGTGGAATCAGCCATGCAACCCACCCGAAGAAGAGAGTGCTTGTTGTGCGTTGAACAAACCAAACCAAACACCCAATGATACATATCTAAGCAACGGTATATTCTGCGCTGGGGATAACTGCTATATTGGTATATTTTCCAATTCAGGTGCACAGACAAGGCGTTGGAGAGCTCATTATGCCCTACTGTTTGTAAAATTGTAGCTAGTGAATAACTTTGCATATCATCCATATATCATGACTGCGCTTATCAAGGAAAAGTGGTCTTGCTAGCGCATGGTGGTTTTATCACTCTACGCAGCTTCAACGGCCGCGTACTTCGTTCTTCCGTGTCCTGGTGTTGATATAGGGAACTGGTGCTGCAGCGCAAACGGCAGTGACTCCTGCGACCAATTGTTTCGAGTGAACATCCCAACGCTTCCGATACAACCTCGACTGTAACCTATAAGCCCATCAATGCAACAGACTAGAGTGGCAGTACGCAAGCCCATGATTCCCCATCCGTAATTACGATCGGTACAGGTATAGGAGTCCCCCTTGGTGTGTGTCTTATTGCGACGCTGTGCTGTTCTTACAACGTGGTATGTATCACTGGTGGCTGGTGGAACACGAGCATCGTATGGCGGCTCAGACGGCATTTATTGCAGCCGATCTCAGGCCAGAGCAGGCCAGTCAATATGTGGCCACACAACTTCCGCATGGATATTTTGGTTCGAGGTGGTTGGTGATGGTGTAACGACGAGATTGCCAGCCTATTATGAAATATTAAAAATCCAATTTCCTTTCCTCCTTTCAATTATATCCGAGGGTTTTCATATTGGAAGTTGACACTCGAAAGGCACAATACAAAATGGAGAGTATGAAGATGTTTCGGTAAATGCTTAGACATTTGGAAGGCCCAAAATAAATCCCCATTGATAAGCGTGAGGAGCCCATTTGGGACAAAGCGAAGGATGAACAGTTTTGTGTCTAGTAATGAAGATCGATAAGGGTCGTGGTCTGCAGGGGTCTGGCTCAGGTTAAAGGCGTCTATTCCATATGGTACCCTTTACCTACGTATATTTGTATTTCTAAGCCAGTCCTATAGATTGCGGAATATCTGATGCGCCAGGAGTCGACACCCGCTATCATTTTATTTTAAGTTTAAGCAGGAACACCATAGCCTTATTGTTCTATGATTTAATCCAGTACAAAGCCTTGGAAGTCGTCCATCTAGTGAAAATACGACACAAAGCGAATACAAAAATTGCTCTTTTCAACTGCCTACCAACCGTCGTATCGTTAGAAGTAGTAAAAAGGAAGAGCATAGTAAATTAGATAGGCCAAAGTAGAATAGTTAGCAGCATGCTAATATTGTAAACTTTTATAATGCATAATCATCGATTGATCCATTGGTGGTTGGTACACTGCAGGACACATCAATCCGGTTACAAAGGTTGCTCAGGGCCCCAGGACTTGAGGTGGTGGCCTAGAATATTTGGACTCGTCCTTCAATCATGTATTCAATCATCCGCATTATTACACAGCATTTCCACTCACGAGATACTCAGGAGATTGTGATCTGTTGGGGTTCACTCGTGGTCACACCATGCTACCAGAACATGCGAGCACGGATCCTAATGAGAAAGATAGGAAGAATGGCGAACCATGAGTTCTTGAAACGTTATCTACATGGCAATATGTGACATGAAGGGGCTTCTCGCCTTCGGTGTTGGTTCGATGGGGTAGCACAGTTATGCCGATCTTGCGTATGACTCTCTTTCAAGTAATCTGTTGGCACGCTTTGGGTGCTGGGTGTGCTATGCACATCACGACCCAGTTGAGCATAATAAATATTGCGAATGGGTATTCTACTAGCTATTGGGAAAAGGAGACACAACAAACGTTGGGAGATCAATTTGAATTAGTATTATGATGGCGCAATGTGTTTTGGGTGTGGTTGATAGGGATATGATAAAAGCCCGAGACAGAACATCACTGGAAAATATTCTACATTCCAAAAGAGTCTGAAATTTTATTTCAAACAAGCATACACCATTGAAGCTTATACTTGAAGTGTTTCAGAACATTTCGACGCCACTATGCATCTTGCTGAAGTATGAAATCGATATGCAGACCATATTGATATATGGCTAACACGTTTACATCTATTGTAGTATCTTTTCCGCCGCATTCACGAGCTTGGAATCCGTTCCATATTTGGGGTTCCTGGCGATTACAATCTCAAATCCCTTGACTACATTACTCCATGTGGTCTCAACTGGGTCGGTAACGTGAACGAGCTCAACGGCGGTAAGTAGATGGACATACTTTCCACTTGACCGAAACACATGAACCTTATTACGTTTTACCCATAGGCTATGCCGCCGATGGTTATGCCCGCATCAAAGGAATAGGGGCAATCATGACTACATTGGGTGTTGGGGAGCTTTCAGCCATCAATGCCATAGCAGGCGCATGCGCCGAGCTTGTACCAGTCATCCATATCGTCGGGTATCCCTCAACAATTATACAGAAAAAGCGCCTCCCGATGCACCACACTCTGGCAGATGGCGACTTTAGGCGATTTGCCAGAATGAGTAACGAAATATCGAGCGCCGTGGTCGTTCTGGAAGACAAATCAGATGCGACTAGACTCATCGACGAAACAATTATCGAGTGCTGCCGTTCCAGCAAGCCCGTCTACATTGGCTTCCCAGCGGATCTTGTCCAGGTAGAGGTAGATCCATCTCCGCTTGAATATCCCCTGGGTCTCGAAGGACCCAGCCCCAATCCGACGGCGGACAAGGATTATGGCGTGGATCTGATTCTCGGCCGTATTCGGGCGGCTCAGAATCCGATAATCATCGTTGAGAGTCTGGCCGGAAAGCCGCACGGCTTGAACACAACGAGGCTATTCGTGGAAAGCTCGGGACTTCCTTGCTTTACTACACCAATGGCCAAGGGCATAATCGATGAGACCTTGATAAACTTTCGCGGCTTGTACGTAGGAAAGATCTCGGAGCCTACCGTTTTCGAACAAGTCCTGTCCTCCGATTTAATTCTAGTGCTTGGGCCACGTCCAACGGATTTCAGCACAGCGGGGTTCAAGACTGATTTGCCTCACATCGAGACCATCAAATTCGAACCTCACAGGATCCAAATGCAATATCAAGGCACTCTGGGGCTCGATATGAAAGGTGTGCTAGAAAGGCTCAGCTATGTTTTTGAGAAAGAACAGTCAGGATCTGTCTCCACGAACTCAACGGCCTCTACACCACCCCGCAAGCTTGATGGCACACCCGATATACATGGAAACATTTCACCCTCCTCCAATTCACCGAAAGAAAGTGTGAACGGCCATGAATTTATTGATTTCGAGGGTAATATTCTCGACAAGTCTCGGCCATTAACCCAAGAGTGGATATGGCCACGCCTGGCTTCCTGGCTCGAAGAAGACGATATCATATCCGCGGACATCGGAACTGCTGCATTTGGCACGATATGGACTCGATACCCGCGCGGAGCAATTCCACTAACGCAATTCGTTTGGTCTTCCATTGGATATGCCGTCGGGGCAGCAGTGGGCGCGGCCCTCGCTGCACGGGAAGACGAGAAGCAGTCCCAGGGTGCTCGGTGCCGACGGACTATCTGCTTAACGGGGGATGGCAGTTTCCAACTGACCGCACAAGAAGTCAGCACCATGGTCCGCCGCAAACTGGGAATTATTATTTTCATTATTTGCAATGACGGCTACACGGTAGAGCGCATGATTCATGGCATGGAGGCAGAGTATAACGATATCCAGCCATGGGACTTCAAGCTTTTGCCGGCTGTTTTCCGGGCCGCTCCAAATACTGCTCGCACCTATGCTGTTCGGACCAGGGCTGAATTGAATATGCTGCTTGACTATCCATCGTTTGGTCCCGCTGTGCATTATGACGAGAAGAATCCTCCCCCGTTACGTATTGTTGAGCTGTATATGGATAAATATGATGCACCGGAGAGTTTGCAGGGGACTATTGATTCTATTCAGGATAAGCACTGAGGGTGATTGTTGAGGTTTTCGGTTATCTCGATTATTTTGGTTTGTGCTAGAGAGTGTTTTTTTTTTGAATTTAATACATCCAGTTTAGATAGAAAACCATTTATTTGTTTATAATCCATATTAAGACGCAGACGTCATAAAACAGTAGGGCTGAAAGGGGAACACGTGCCAAGATCTCGCAAAGCTTGACTGAAAGCTTGGTGTCTCCCGAGGTCTTTCCGAGGGGGTCTCCCGTCCATTTCCGTTCGATTTCACGTGGACTTCCTTATTTTCCGCATGGCTTTCCTGTTTCTTTTTAACTGTTTCTTAAATAGTAAGTCACTGTGAGACATTTGATTTACGAAACATAGCCTCTCTTGAGGACGCCAACACACAATACCTATTTGCGCCGACCTCAGCCCTCAGCCCCACAGACCTAATAATATGGCTGCCTGCGTTCTGACGAATTGCCTGGTGTGGACTGTACGGAGTACTCCGAACTCTGTACTATGTAGTGGAAAAGAGTTTTGATGCTAGTACTACTCCGTATGTTTCATTTCAATAAATCACACGGCTGACCCCGGCTTATTTACTTTCCCCTTTATTTTTCATCTTTCCCCTCTCATCTTCTTCAACCATCTCCCCTCTTTTCCTCATATAAATTATCCGCCAAAATGTTCGGCTGGTTCAAGTCTTCCAACGAGTCCAAGCCCACACAGGAGCCTACCTGGAATGCGGCCACCATGGCCATGGAACAGCCCTCCAACGCCGAGGCCATGTCTTCCAACAACGTCGTCTCCCAGCAGCCTGTATGCTCTCCGATTATTATTCGCTGAGGTCAAAACTAACTGATTTTCTAGTGTGCCGAGTCCATGAAGATGGAACTCCGCGGTGGCGGTGAAGGTGGTGATATCTGCTGTGGAATGTGAGTCTTCCAAGGCTATCTCGCTGCCTTATTCAACCAAGCAGAACTAGGAAGATTGACTGACATTTTTTTTTTACAACAGCTGCGCTGGTATCGCTTGCTTCGAATGCTGCGAATGCTGCTGCTAGATATCTCGACTATGAAATACTGCACTCCGATTGATGAACGTGTTGGGATGGAACGTGGCGCCTGTGAATACCGAGAGCTATAATGGATACCAATTTGCCGCAATAATACACTGCCGTTGGATCTGTCTTCCACTTATAATATGTCTCTTGTCACGGCCCCTAGTTGGTTGTCAAGTGGATCACGCGCTCTAGTATCGTATTGAGGTATTAGTTAAGTCTACATATGTAGGTCTGGATCCGTCAGAGGTAAATTACCGGAAGGGCATATCCGTATCACCACAGGGGGTCAGGGTTTCACTATACAGGTGCAACTAGGTGGATTCTCATGATATTTTCTTTTATATATATCACCTTTATCTCCTAGCTGGAAGAGCGAGAACAACGAAGCAAAGCAAGACAAGAAAGCAAGAGAAGCCTAAATTATAAAATTCATATTACATTTAAAGAGCCAAGACAGTTTATTGCTCGCATTTTTTCCCTTTGGAATTGAGTCGACCGCTATCATCCTCACCAGGCCAGAGCATCCCTTAGAAGGGATATAGATATTAGCCATCGAAGGTTGTCAGCCGGCGAAAATTTATCTAGATTGTTGCATTTGTAGCTAATCCCTGAACTACTTAGTTAATCTGCTGATATGTGAGGAGTTCATAGAAGGCTTCGTATAATTTGAGATGTGTTAGAGGTAGATGCCTTGAAAAATAATTGTAGGCGATTATGATACAGTGACTTTTTAATCCATTGGTAGGTAACTGCTACATAAACTCACAGGTGATATAGGTAATAGTGGTATATAGTGCAAATCCATGGACACTTAATAGCAAAGGTCAAACTGCAAACTGTAAATAAAGGCGTCGACACAGCAAATGCCATAATCTCAATGGATATCGCATAGCAAAATTTGTTATAAATGAATCTATTCTTGAGGATATTAAAACATTTAAATGTAGTTAGTAGGCTGTTGCCCTCATAGCTTCCAAACGGCGCTAGCCGTAAAAGGAAATGGAGCTCCCTTCGATCTGCGCATAAACATCGACTCTTTGCAACTTATGGGAACAACCATGCCTCACTTGCGCCGACAACCGAATCCACGTGATATAATACCTAATCAAGACCCCAATGCCCCAGGGGACCTCCGAACACAGTTCCAGACCCCACCAACGCGTCACACTCCCACCAACCCAACCCATCGACAACAACCCCCCTCCACCGGTCCAAATGCCCTCACCCCCGACCCAGTCGCCGTGGCGGGGCATCCAGCAGCACCAATAAATCCTTTCACAATATTTGGAAGACCAAGGGTAGAGCAGCCACCACCGCAAATGATGGATGACGACGACTTTGACGATGATTTCGACCCGCGCGGGCACAGCATGCAAGAGCTTGGCAACGACGGACCACTCGACTTCGACGATTCATTCGATGATGGTCAGGCCATTGAAGGGCAATTCGATGACTCCGATATTGATGGCGAGGAACTGGAGGAAGTAGTCGAGGACCAATTCGACGACGAAGAGGACCCCGACCAAGAGATGCATGATCGAGGTACTGATTCCCGCTCCCATACTTTACTCGTGGCTACAATTCAAGACTGTGAGCTAATACGCTTACGCTACAGAAAAATCACCCTCCCCCTTGCCACCCAACCTGCGCGAGATCTCGTCGCTCGCTTCCTGGACCGTCTCCACCTCCAAGCCGGGCTGCGGCGTCGCGGCCCTCCGCAACCCTTCCCCGGCACAATACTGGCAATCCGACGGACCACAGCCACACACCTTAACCCTCCACTTCTCCAAACTGGTAGCTGTCGTGCGTATTCGCGTATATCTCGATTTCGAGCTCGACGAGAGTTACACGCCTACGAAGATGATTTTCGCAGCAGGAATGGGTGGCAACGACCTCGTCGAGTTCGCAACTTGGGAAGGTGACGGACCATGTGGCTGGGTTGATGTGCCACTGGAGGGCGTCGGCGGTAGAAATGGCGGGTGGGTGCGCAATGACCCTGGGAAGTCGAAACGCCGATCTACGAGTATGCGTCGGCGGACAATTGTGTACCGGAACTGTGATGACCCTGACCATGAACATGATGATGAATGTGATCCGGTTTATGATATTGATGAGCCTGATAGCCAGAATGATGAGGATGATCCCTATTCTGGGAATGTGCTGAAGGCTATGGTTATCCAGATGCGCATTATGGAGAACCATCAGAACGGCAAGGATACTCATGTCCGTGGGTTCCAGGTGTTTGCTTGTGATGATAGTCGTCGGATGGCCGCTGCTCCCTCGGCTTCTGCTGATGCCCGGCGCCGTCGCACGTCCCTGCGTGGGGCCTATGATCTTCGGGGACGTACTGCAAGTGAAGATGCTGACACTGGGTTTACTATAACCGGTCTAGACGAGCCGGATTGGATGGGTGAGCCGGTGATTCGATAAGCAGGGGCTTTTTACAAGGATAAAAAAAAAAAAAAAACGGGCGTTGATTGGCTTGCAAAATGTCAACGGAGGTTTTATTATCGGAGTTACGATGTCTACATGATACCCAGATTCAATTTTCTTTTTTTTGCATGAGTTTGGGTCGGCGAGTGAACATCATTAGGCATTTTTGTGCTAGTGAAATACATGTTGCATCTTAAAACGGGTATTCAAATTTTTAGTTTTTTATGCTAGTCATATCTCATATAGAAACATCGAAGAGGATGCTTTGTATCTACTTGAGCAGCTTCTCCAGCTCGGCGGCGACGGCATCGCCGACCTCGGTAGTCTTGGCTGTGCCGCCAATGTCGCCGGTGCGGACACCAGCCTCGATGACGTTGCTCACAGCCTGCTCAATCAGACGAGCCACGTCGATCATATTGAAGGAGTACTGCATCATCATGGCAATAGACAGGATAGTGGCGACGGGGTTAACGATACCCTTGCCGGCAATGTCGGGGGCGGAGCCTGTAAATACCAATTAGCCAAGTTCAGAACCAAGACTGACAAAAAGCAATGAGGACAGAATACATACCGTGAATAGGCTCGTAGATACCGTTAACACGGCTCTTGCCATCAGGAATACCGCTCAGACTAGCACTGGGAAGCAGACCCAGAGAACCGGGGATAACACTAGCCTCGTCGCTAATGATATCACCGAACAAGTTGCTAGTAACAACAATACCGTTCAGCTTACGGGGGTCCTTGATCATGAGCATAGCAGCGGAGTCAATGAGGTGGTGACCAATGGAGACCTGGGGGTATTCCTTCTCCATAATCTCGGTGACGACCTTACGCCACAGACGGCTGGTAGCGAGGACGTTGGCCTTGTCCAAGCTCCAGACGGGCAGGGGAGGGTTGTGCTGCAGAGCGAGGTTGGCGGCGAGACGGATGATACGCTCGATCTCGTGGCGCGAGTAAGGCTCAGTGTCCATGGCGTATCCGGAACCATCGTCCTCTGTGCGCTCGCCGAAGTAGATACCGCCCGTCAGCTCACGGATGATGTTGAAGTCGACTCCGCGGCAAATCTCGGCCTTAAGGGGCGAGCTCTCGACCAGTGAGGGCGCTGCGAAGTTGCAGGGCCGGAGGTTGCCGAATGTGCCCATCTCCTTGCGGAGCTTGAGGATACCCTGTTCTGGGCGCACGGCGCCAGTTCCCCATTTCTATTGAACACAATGTGTGAGTGGGCTTGCTCTTGGTGTTTTGTGCGGGGGGGAGGGGATGGAGGGGTTGGGAATGTAGACGTACTGGACCTCCAATGGCACCGAGGAGAACGGCATCGGCGTTCTTAGCGGCGTTCAAGGCCTCGTCGGTCAGGGGCGAACCGGTAGCGTCGATAGAGGCCTGCGATTGTTAGCCATTGAGCTTTCGTCGCGTGTGGGGGGTATACTCACACCACCGAGAAGGTGATCCTGAAGGTTGAAAGTAATACCACGGGATTTCTCAATAACCCGGAGGACCTGAAATTCAATCAGTACGTGTATCCCGCGCAATTTCAGCTTGCAATGTTACCTTGACAGCCTCAGCGGTCACCTATTCTCTAAATATCAGTCCTGTATTCAATTCCCTCACAAGAGCTCTCAATGACATACCTCGGGACCACAGTGGTCACCACCAAAGACGACGATATTGAAGGAAGACATTATGTAGTAATATGAAGAAAAATGATTGACTCAATTATCCAGGTTGGCAGCTTCAGAATATAAAGGCGGGTGAATTTCAGGTTCAACCCCACCAAGTCCGACATCGGCGCCGATGACATAAATCCAATCATCGGCGTCGCTTAATCACGGTTACATCCATCCATATAACTCTAGGACGATACTCTTCATCTACCTCTTTCAGCTTTGTTTTGCCCTTGATCAAATCTAGGAACTTGTTGCTTATTATTCCTACCTTTGCACATTTGATGCGGTTGTGTTTTTGGCCATTCACAGTTAACAACTCATCTATCTGGAAAATGTTGATAATTCCAGCGACTTGTGAGCCAAGCACACTAAGATGACATGGATCGAGGCTATGTTGTACTCATCTACAGATATTGCATACATAAAATCTCCCAAAGATTGTCCACGCGTGTCAAGCTATTGGTTGCCATACCCTTGAAGCTGTGTCTCTAATCCGTGACGCCATAAGCTGGCGCTGCTTCCCTCCATGTTTCCAGATTTTACATGTTGTTCTCTTCATAAAGGCGATAAAAAGCATAAACCGTGTAGAGGACTGTCACTATAATTATAGCTGGAGGCTGCTGCTAGCCACACTCGACTAGCCACATGGCATCTGGCCCCTCATCCCGTCACTACATAGCTAGCTTCTAGTTTAGCCTGAAGGTGCCATCTTCCCTACCAAAGGACATACCACCTTAGTGTGTAAGAATCGAGGTCCTTGACCGTTCAATCTTGTGGCCAATTCATTCAAAGCGTAACCTTGACTCAAAACAGTGGCTCTCGCCTTATTATTATTCACTGTCGATATGGACTCTCCTACCACAAGAATAGTCATTTACGCTTGCATTGTCGATATAGATGGTTGTTCCCAACGGCGCCATGCCAAAATTGGGAAAGATTTCTGTGGCATTGTCCTGAATGTGCATTCAATCCTACACTTCATCCGGCAAAATGCGACTATCTCCCTATTTCTGCTGACTTCGACTCACTGAAGCTTCTTAAAAGATGGTTCATTCTTGATCTAAATGTTAGTGCGCCACTCAGCCGGGACAGGGCTGCTTCGTATACTTGAAGTGGTAAAGTGGAGCAGAAGATTATTAAGAACATTCAGAAAGTGACCAATAATGAGACAAAATAAATAACGGATTATAAGGTCTCGTTCATTACTCTAGGGTTGTTCTGGCCATGTTTCTCCCTTCTACATGATGCAGTATTCGTTGTCCTTATCCTCTTGCCAGCCGTTGACGTCTTCACGCTGATAAGGACCAGTTATTTCATCTTAAATGGCAGGTCCACATGTCGCTACATAAACTGTTGCAACGTCGAAGGAACAAACGTGGACTAAACCACCTGAAAGGGAAGATCGTCCTGTTAAGCCAATAGTTACAAAAGAGAGAGCCTGAGGGATATATCGAAGAAGTTGAATAAGCTCTTTTGGTAGGTTGATGTAGGCTTGACTAGCGAAACTCTCTTCCAAGATTGTCTCGTCCTTGACACGTGAACATCTTTGAATGGGAGCTTACTTTTCACATTTTCTTTACGCTGCTCCCGAATCTTCAACCCTCATCATTTTCCGAAGTCTCACTAGCTCCTTTCTTACGAATGCAGCCCCTATTATACCTGTGAACATAATTCGCCCGGCCATAGGGGTCCCACGTCCTTCCGTGCTTAGCAGCACCGGCAAAAGCCATGGATAGAGATATCTGGGATTTCTAGGGACCTCGGTCTGGGGAAGGAAAATAGCGACAAGGCGACTGGATAGATTAATTTATCTTGGATGTAGTAAATCTACACATATCAAAAGCGGTAGCCAAATCTCTTTCAATAAGTTAGAAACGCGCAAATCCAACGGTATGCATAATTCCGAAGTATGATCAAGTACTGAGGACAAGTACAAAAAGCATTCTAAGAGTTGATAGTGGCTGGTCTGTTAGACCTGTATCTCCCATCTGGGTTATTAAATTTATTACACCACAGAGATAATTGACGCTAAGTCGGCTGCCGAAAATAGCTGCTTTAGACGCGTTCTCCGATTTCCTGTTACGTCCGGAGTCGTTAAGTAGTATTCAGCCTTTCAATTGCTAGCAAAAATACATATTTCCCACCGGTCTATAATATAATAAACTTTTAATGTACAATACATATCGAAATCTCTATATCTTCCCGCCCCGATTGAATGATAGCTCTCCTGGAAGCTCCGAGCCTTAGTTCTCTGGATCGGACTGCTTGATAGGTTCCTTCCGCGGAGCGATATATGGCTTTCGTCGGTCTGACATGTCAAGAGCAGCCAATGAAACAATGACAGCCAGCGTTAGACCCTGTGCATACACACGGGCCTGCACAATCTTTTGTTTGCCCGTCAGGTACGGGTTGCGACCGACCAGAATAAAGGAACCAACCATGCTGGCAACAAACGTGGCGCCAGCAAGCTTGTATTTCTGTTCCCTTACCCAACTGAGCAGCTGCTGCGGTTTACTTTGTTGGTAGTTGGATTCCATTGTTTGGATGTATTTGGGTCTGCAACTTTGGGGGTTGTCTCGAGGCTGGGAGAAGGGTGATCTATGAAGACAGTTGTTAGTATGATTCCACGTTGAGAACTAAGAAATTACTCACTTCTTATGATGGATTTTCCTTTTGGTAGGAGATTCCAAGGGTAAACACAACGAGTTTGAGCCTCGGAAGTTTACAAGTTTACTGAATATTGTTATCTCTTCGGATCCGACTGATACGAACGATCTCCGGTAGATAAGAAATTGGGTCGGTGAAACTTTCTGCCGCAACGATCCTTCTCCACTTTTCTCCACTCTAACCATATTCGGCATTGATTCACAGGTCCACTGATCGGAGTTCCTACCGAAATCGAAATGTGTTTATAGGTGTAAGGCGAAATTCAAGGAAAGAGAGATTTCAACTTCCCCTTTTACTTATATCTCCTTCAATGTCCTCTCTTTGATACCTTATAACTCATCCTAGGTGCGTTACACCCATCATTAGCAATAATAACAACGTTCTCTTTCCTCGGCTCACTGTAAGTCTTCTATTCCTCCATTTTCAGCCCAATTACTGATCAATCAGTCTTCAGTCTGCTACGCCATGTGGATCACGCGCGGAATATCACTTGTCAACTTCGGAGTTGCCTCTTCAGCGTTGGCATTTCAAGTCTTCGTCCTATACCCATGGCACCATCAGTTAGACGCCGAGTTCAAAGCTTTGAAAAAGGAACACCACCGAGTACTGCAGCAGCTCGATCTACGGAAACCCCTGTGACAGTATAAATGAAGCGCAAATCGCAACCGATGACTGGGATGGGAGGTACATAAATGCAGGCGAAAAGACGGTTCCTTCACACTTTTTGTTTTCCAGCCTTGGTTGCATTCATGGAATGGAGTATTTTTTTTATGAGCATTCCCTTTATAGAGCTTGAAGTCGTTCGCTATTAATCGTTCTCAAGTAAACAAAAGACATTTCCAATCCACACCAAAGCGGATATATACTACATAATATTCAGGGGAGAATTGCCAACATGTCGCAATACCTATCATTCTTACGTCTTGCCCATCCTTCATGTTGTCTTCCCCCACTTGTAGCCTTTCACTTGTACTGTGGGAGCCAAACATAAATTATTCATTATCATCACATAAAAGGGAATAATGATGCAGACAGTTATGCACAAAGAGAATGTAGATACCAAGGCGAGCCGATCTTGGGTGCCGAGCAATGCAATTGCCGGGGTACGAAAGACCCCTGATGAAAGTCGGAACACCTAGCCATACTATATATAGATACAGTCCTATAAAGTAGGGGTTCGCGTTACGTCTATTATAGTCTCTGTGGCCAAGTCTAAGTACAGGATACTTAGCTCTAAAGGCGCTAGGGCCTGACTATAAATTCCAAGAAAACGAATAAAATAGAGATAGTCTTCTCCTTCTTCGATTATGGATCGAACAAGAGGCTGAAGTATGCACATTAAACTCCGACCCTTCCCAAGGCGCAAAATTTTCCTCCAATCAAGATAAAGCTGTACATGGCCTTGCTTTAGGACTCTTTTCTGCTATGCCTCGTCAGTTTAACAACATTGAACTCCCCCACCATCGTCAAGGTGAGTCAGTTGGAAATACAAAACAGGTGTGGAGGCCAATGACTTTATGTATCACAAAGTGGAGCTGCCCTTTTACTGACAGAAACTGACGAACAGATTATTGTCCATGTCTATATGATCTTGATATTTTCTTAGCACAGTGCTTATACTAACCTCGGGAAGCACCTGGGCATGTTCTATAGATAGTATCTCGATATTGTGCAATGACATACCTGCGATTGCGACCCTACACGGATAATGGTCCTGTGTAACTAGTGACACTATTGGACATCTCGTTAACTTGTCTGCCATGGTCTATAGAAACTGGCGGTGTGAGGATTCCTTTGGTGAGACTCGAGCGGGTCATGACTTCCTATGGAAACGATGTACTTCGTAACTCCCGGGCTGGTCACATTCTATGTATGTAGTTCCTCAAGTGTCTCCGTCTAATGTAAAAAAGTCTAGATTGTAGCCATGTTGCATAATCTGATACAAAATGGATAGTGTCCCCCGCATGCCGCTATTTATCATACTAAATTCTACATTATGCAGACCCTCTAATAATGGCAAGCATTTCCTCGCCCTTGGGTGCAGTGGTGAGATTCTCGTACCCAGTAGCAGTCACGAGAATATCATCTTCAATGCGCACTCCACCAATATGAACATATTTTTCCGCAACATCGAAATCAATGTACCGGGCAAACGGCTGATGGCGCGCGTTAGCCATAGCCAGAGGAGAGAAATAGAGCCCTGGCTCAACGGTCACAACCATCCCCTCTTCCAGCAGTGGAGCAGAAAGAGTGCATGGCGAAAGATAAGTAGAGTTCAAGATCGGGGGATACTGAAGCTGATCGAAGCCCCGGTGAAGAGCCATGATTGACCGCTCCGACACATCGTGGACTTCAAGGCCGACATGATGACCTAGACCGTGGGGAAAGAAGACCTTGGATGCGCCAGATTCACGGACCTCGAGATTCGTGCCGTTCTTGAACACACCCAGAGCCAGGAGACCCTCGATCGCAATGTCATGGGCTAGATCGTGGAGGGATAGATATCGTACCCCTTTCCGGATCAGCCGGATGGTCTCCTCCTGCATGCGCTCTACTATCTTGTAGATATCCCGCACGTAGTCGCTGGGCCACTCGCCGGTAAGCGGGAAAGTCCGCGTCACATCACTTGCATAGCAGTTCCACTCTGCGCCGGCATCGAGACAGACGAGGGGTTTCTTGTTGAGGGTTTCGTTATTTCGATCGTAGTGCAGGATAGCCGCGTTGGGCCCCGATGCTGCGATAATCTGGTATGCCTGGTTGCGGGCGCCGTGCGAGATGCAGGTGTTCAAAAACGATCCTTCAATTTGCGCCTCATTGGACATAGTCTGGATACTCTCTAGGATTCTCCGATGGGCAAGCCCCGAGACTTTGTTGGCTTGGCGGATCATCCGGATTTCATATTCGTCCTTGACGCCTCGGGCCGCGTCCATAGCAGGCCCGAGCTGTTCCAGGTCCAAAGGCAGGTCTTTTGGTAGATGCTCGGGCTTCTCCGAGTCATGGATTAGATACAGCTCACTGCCCTGCTTTCGCTCGTCCAGCCACGCTTGTAGCTCATATTTGAGCGAAGCACGATACCGCACATGGTCAACATCATATTTGTCTTGTGCATCCTCTCGCGAGAGAGTCGGTCCCATCCAAATAGCACGGTGAAGGTCAAAATCAGGGACATAAAGAGTTAACAGGTCTTGTCCAATATCGTACGTTAGAGAGCAGTCGGGCTCGTCGACTCCGCTTAGGTAGTAGAAGTATCGTCGTTGCCGGAATGGGCGCGATTGATCGGAATCGCGTAGATTAATTGTCGGCTGTCCGGAGAGGAAGATCAAGCCACTTGAAGCTCCAAGCTTCCGGGCGACGTTACGCGCATGATGCTTGGCTGGCGAGGGCGGTCAGATTAGCTCGAGTCTCACGCGACCACCGATTGGGGTTCAATGGAGTAGTAACCAGGTATGTGAGAGGGCAAAGGAGGTCAAATAAAGGCATTCCGACCGTGCGATATTCACTCTAGGGAGAAGTGTACTCACCTGGGTATTTATCGCAAGAGGTGGGTGTCACCACGCGGATATTATAGGAGTCGAGGGGATTGATCATGACGTCCTGAGCCGCAGACCCCTGGGT
This sequence comes from Penicillium hordei, assembly GCF_028827395.1. Lineage (NCBI taxonomy): Eukaryota > Fungi > Ascomycota > Eurotiomycetes > Eurotiales > Aspergillaceae > Penicillium > Penicillium hordei. The sequence goes on from NW_026623142.1 coordinate 690,167, forward strand.
AGCTCTAGTTGCACGCATTCTTTCGAGACTTAAAAGAAACTTCAAAGAGAGGGGATGAGAGGGATCTCAAGCAAGGAGCTAGGAGAGAGGGGAAGAGGAGAGAAGGGCTTATCCCGAGTAGGGATAGATAGACCATATCAGCCCCAGGTGACACTCTACTCTAATTACACATATTTCTACCTTGAGCAGAATGAAAAGTCAAATTTTGGTTTAACAAAAAGACATTAGATTCCTTTGAATATTCCAGGATCCAGGATCTTCAAATCCAGGAACCAACTCTACATTACCTTGCATTGTTAGTACAGGGCTCTAGGTCCAGGGCCGAAAACGTCTTAGATAACCCGCCCATTTTATCCGCTGCGCCCACTTATCTCTCCCTCTCTCTCTCACCTCCTCTTTACCACATCTCCATTTTTTCCGACTTCTCTCGGCTTTTTCTCTTTATTTGTACTTTTAGTTGGCACATGAACGATGCAGGGTCCTGAGGCTTCGAGCCCAGATGCGCTCGCAGGCCTGCCATCGACCCTGAGAACGGTGATAGGCAACCCGACGACGTCACCGATTGGCTTTGTCTCAACACCATTCCCAACACCGATACAAAGCGATCCAGTACTTTCACAGCAGCAAATCCAAGCGAATCTACAAAATGTTCTCTCCTCTTTGTCGATGGAGTTCCGTCCCGAGCCGATGTTGGCCAGTGGCAACTCGACCGGGTCAACCGGCAAAGGCATCCTGATTGGGATCTTGTCCGCGTTTGGCTCGGCCGCCGTCGCATTCATTGTACTAGCGATCTTTTTCTTTTTCAAATATACCCGTCGGGGGCGGATTATGCTCGATCGCATCGGCAGGCCCGGTGAATACGACGACGAGCAAGCGTTTTTGCGCGAGGAAGTGGCAGCTTTAGAGTCAATGGATGACTTGGCGCGATCGGAATATTTACGGGCAAAAGGTACGACTGGAGATGATTCTTCGGGCGAGTCGTTTTGATCATTTTTACTAATAGTATATAGCGTTTGTCCAAGGAAACCCTCCCGAGTCCGTGCAAACCGACATCTCCCTATCACAGTTCCTCGCGATCCAAGAGAAAGGTGTATCTGCTTGGGAATTCCAGCCGGAGCTGGAAATTGCGAACTGCTTTGTGGAAGGACGAACAGAGATTGAGTTCTTCGATTCGGAGTGCAGTGTACAGACCAACCTGCCAATCCCCAAGCAGAATGATGTTTACTACTGGGAGGCGAAGATATATGATAAGCCTGACTCGACTATGATCGGCATCGGTCTGACTACGAAACCATACCCCCTGTTCCGAATGCCTGGTATGTGTTACAACAGAAGTGTTTCCACCGAGCAATTCCCGCTAACAACCGCTAGGCTTCCATAAAACCTCTGTTGCCTACCAATCCACCGGGCATCGCCGACTTAACCAACCATTTAATCCCACTCCATACGGGCCTCCACTACTTCAGGGTGATGTTGTTGGTGTAGGTTACCGACCTCGATCTGGCACTGTCTTCTTCACCCGCAATGGCAAGAAATTGGAAGATGTGGCTCACAACTATCGCTCACAAAACCTCTTCCCCACCATTGGTGCTAATGGGCCTTGCACCATCCATGTGAACTTTGGTCAAATGGGATTTGTGTTCATCGAAGGCAATGTCAAAAAATGGGGCTTGGCCCCTATGACTGGCAGCCTCGCCCCGCCCCCACCCTATGGCAGTGAACAAGGCAGCATTCTACTTGAGTCCGGCCGCGAGAGTGCGGCTCAAATCTCCCAGCGCGTTTACCAAAATGCAAACTACGCGGCCTCAGGCTCAAGTGTTAGGATTCCACCGGCGCCCAGCCCGGGTCCTTCTCGATCACCAACTGACATTTCCCTTGCTCAGCTGACGCACATTCCTTCTCATGAAGATGCTGGCGAGGGGTCCAGTCGTTTTGCTTTGGCCAATGTGGAGGGAAATGATGCGGTAGCGCCCGATAACCAGGAGCCCGAGGCCCCGCCGCCAGAGTATTCTAGTCCCGACGGCAGTCGCAGGGGCAGTGATGCCTCTGAATGTCCACCTAGGTTTAGGGCATCTAGTGACACCATGGATTCTGATGGTCAATTTCTACCAAGTTACCAAACTGTGGTGGAAAGAGACCTGAATGAACACAACTCAGAGGCCAACGATCGGTCCTGATGCAACATCTATTCCCCCACTTTGCTTTTGAACATACCTCGTGGCGCATGAGGGGCTTTGTCTGATCATTTCTTTGTCGTTTTATTTAGCGGGGTCACGGAAAGGCGTTATAGCAGTTGGCGAAGGCAGATCCTTGGTTTTTATGAGATTCTTTCTGTCTGAATTGGAGTGGACTTTGTGTCCCTCTTATCCCTTACCCTTGGGGCGTCAATGAATTTCATGTATAAGGGCACAGTCGTTTTGCCATCCTTGCCCTTTTTTTTTTTTTTTGACCGCATACCCTCTTTATGTTAAATGTGTATATCTATTTATCTATTTGAAATTCGGTCGGCAGACCTATTGATAGGTTATATGCCGATCAACTACACAACTTGACTGATGCGATTATAAAAACATGTATGGGGTATGTTTCGCTACCTTAAGAATATCTCAATCTGTGCAATGTGGATTATGGGTAAACGTAATCCTTTGGTGTCTAGGTGAGATTGTAGTGTGAACGTCATCGATAAACCTGGCAACATCCAAGATCTGATGGCACACCAAGGGCATTAAATCTCCCTCCAGCGGATCTGATATCTCACTAGACCCCAGATTTTCATCCCGTATCCGTGGCTCCTTTCCAATCATTCCCCACTGGAGTCCACCTGGTCCACTCCAGGGCTGCCGGTATCTCCGTGTCTCCGACCAAACCTCTCTTTGCTCACTGAAACAAATATCCTCCAATCAGCCCTTGCAGTGTGCTTGCAGTAGTGTCTGCACCAAGGCACGCCCCATTGTGATACGAGCTGGGGAAACATCAACCCCACGAAATCGGAGTTCTCTTATCTGCACTCTGCCGACCCAGCCCCCGGATTTCCGTGGCTTCGCGCCGTGTCTCTATCTCTCTCCACTGTCGAGGAACAACTCTACCTCCTAGAGATAGGCTACTCTGGGTATGACACATAATATACAAAGGACTGTTGGTTCTGGGTCATATCTTTAAACGGTCTGAATCGCAACCTGTGTGCGCTAATATCGCGTCGCCACGTAATTCATCCCCCTCCTTCTCCCAAGCCTTTATTAGCCGCTTCTCATATCCCACAACTTGGTCACCAATCAATCTTTTTCGGCCTTCGTGAAACATTATCATTGAGACCTGCCTAATATTGGGGATTAGGCGCGCTCGGGCAGCTTCACTTGCTCTTGGGCTGTGACCAGTCTAGGTTACCATTCGTGTCTCACTTGTCCACTATGGACGAGGCAAGTGAAACAGTGGCTGAGAAAGCAGCATTCCAAGTCATTGTCTTGGTAAGTTAGGACCCGTTGATCTGTATCTTGTCTGTTGCAGAACCCGCCACGTGCCGGATCATGTGTCGAGTTTTGATAGATATCTTGCCGATCAAATGTTGTTGTTTTTCAACTTGCCCGATGGCGGGTTCTAGCAGACGGGAACCTGCAACTCGTACTTTACTGGATGCTGACTTCCTCAGGGCCCGACTGGTGGACCCCGCGAAGATAGCGTCACGGGTATTCTTGTCCGGTCAACATCAACAAAATGGTCTTCAGACTCGGTGATAGCCGTTGATGCAGGTACCCTTCTTGCAGGCATTATCCGATTGCTGGAACGATACATCCCCGAATGCAAGGATGATCGGGGGATAATGACAAGTGGGCCCTTTCAGGGGCTTGAGCTGCCCTGCAAAACCGCACAGGCAAATGCAGCCCATGTATTTCGCGAAATTATCGGTGCTGTTCTCATTACACACCCCCATCTAGATCATATCTCAGGACTGGCCATTAACACCCCGATTTTGGAGGCGGGTAATGGACCAAAGCCTGTGGCTGCTTTACCATCTGTGCTATCCGCCCTCAAAAACCACATGTTCAACGATGTCATCTGGCCTAACCTGTCGGACGAGGATGGCGGGGCTGGTCTGCTTACGTACCAGCGCTTGGTGGAAGGTGGGAATCCTCGTTTCGGTCGTGGAGATAGTAGAGGCTATGTCAGGGCCTGCAATGGCCTATTGACTAAATGCTTGAGCGTTAGCCATGGCCGGTGCAAGCAGCGATACCATCCAGAAAGCGGAACGCATCATCGCGTCGGGAGTACCATCTTTTCTGATCATCAATTGATGCTTCCTTCAAGGGCGATTTCAGTCGACTGTACTGATGGCAGGTAAGCTAAAATTTGCAATCTTTGCAAGAAATGTTCTTAACCATTGCCAGCTTCTATTCTCCCGCTCGCTCCCCACGTCTATTCCCATCCAACCCCAAAGAGCCAATGATGTCAACAGTCGAGAGCTCTGCCTTTTTCTTGCGCGATCATCACACCGGCCACGAGATCATCGTGTTCGGTGACGTCGAGCCGGATTCGGTTTCCATGGGAACTCACAACAAACGAGTATGGGAAGCCGCCGCACCGAAAATTGCTACTGGCAACCTACGAGCGATCTTCATCGAATGTTCCTACAATGACAGCACCGACGACTCATATTTGTACGGCCACATGTGTCCGCGGCATCTAGTGTCCGAGCTCAGCGTGTTAGCCAGCAAAGTCATAGAAGTGCGGGATCCGAACAACACGGGGGAGAAGAAACGCAAACGTGAAACCGTAGGCTTCGTTGAGATCAGCAGCGAGCAAGTGAGCCCTCGGTCGAAACGAACTCCAAGATCCTCTGCCGATAAAGGCAGGACGTCCGAGCCGCTGATTGAACCTCGATCACATCCGAGCGAGTCATTCGAGATTCCTCAGATACCCCGAGTGGACATTGAAGATGTTCTGGCAGAGCCGGACCTTGAGAATTGGGATGATACTGCGGCCCTTCCTCTGGAAGGATTAAAGGTTTACATTATTCACATCAAGGAGAACCTTACTGATGGGCCTCATCCTAGCGATCGGATCCTGAGGGAGCTCCAGGATCATGGTGAAGCAGCCCATCTAGGTTGTGAATTCTTTATCCCAAATCCTCTTGAGGGAATATGGATTTGACACTTACGAGATTACTACGAGGAGGATTTTTGTTTTGTTTGTTTTGATGCAGCGTCTTCGTCATCTGATGTATATTAACTAGGATTTCATTTCTGAGCCAATGACTACTTTTGGTGCGTCTTTACATTCGACGTAGATAATTGAGAATTGATCCGTCGGACGAAAAGCCATCGGACATAGCCAATTCTTCTACTTCAAGTCTTAGTCCGCTTGGCTTGTACACCCTACGTGCTAATCGGTTTACCAGGCTTTAGGTTTCTTTAGAGGGCCATATCAAAAACGTTAGATAAATCTATTCTATAAAATATACCTATCCACAGTGTCTATCTATATTCATTCAAAGACCTGATACCGAGGCGCGGTCGAGTGCCAATAGCAGCTTCCACCAACATAAAGCTCAATAGCCTCGAAGTATTGCAAGATCTCCGTTGAAACGGGTTTCTTCAATCGTTCCTCCTTGAGCTTTGCAGCCAGAGACTCTTGTTCGACGATAATACCAAGAAGCATCATTTTGGCCGCATCCGCTGTGGTATGATACTCCTTCATCAGAACCACCACTCCATTCCTCATTCGATCTGTCTCCTGGTCTTTCTCAATATTCCAACTAAAGTAGTCATTGGTCAGACCGAGGACATTCCCCATCGCAATGTCGAATTGCTCGATGCTGGCATAATCCTCCTCACTGAGGGTCATATCCATTCCCCAGCGAATGAAGTAAGAGGACATCCTTGATGATGATAGTCAGACTTGTACCGGGGGAACTCCTTAGAAAGGCACAAAACTTACCAGTAGCCGCAGTTGGCGATCCGGTAGGGCATATACTCTTCCATTCGAGTGAAGTCACCACCGATATTATCGAATGTTGCCAGGTAGTTTCTCAGCATCTCGATCATAGCAGGAGCTTGCTTAGGATCAATGTCAATTGACTTTCGGAGCACAACTGCCAGCGACTTTTGTCGCACATTTCCTGACTCGAACATCGAGGGATCAATGTCAAGTTGAAGGACCTTTGCCAACTCATCATGCTCCCGGCATGCCTATAGAATGTTAGAGGGTAATCAGTATACACACTTCCAGCACTCTTACAGAGGTATGATCCATCTCCTCCGTCACGTCTGTAGATAGTTCCATCGTGAGCATAGTACATATATGTTGAGCACATTGGTGTCTTACCATCATGAATCCACATTACCTCGACCAGACAGGACAACAGAGCTAGTCTGTCTGGGAAGGCCGAGCAATGGCAAATAGCGAAGGGGTCACCGTAGGGGTTGGTGTGTCGGATTAGTGCTCGACGTCTTTCCCTTGTCCCTTCCTCGGAAGCTTCCTCGTCAATCTTTCTGAGCGCATCTTCGACTTCCCGAGCAGCAATGCTGATTCCGGCGGGGTAACGAGAAAAGAAGACGGGAACTTTGTAGCCCTGTACAGTCTCGAATACATAGGGAATGGTTGAGACAGGGCCGGCAGCGGAAGAAGTAGAAGATACCTGCATCTTGTATGAGGAGGTTCAGATTGTTCTGTGAGTGATTTGTGGAAGTGTTGAAGAGAATGTCCAAACCAGAAGGTAACATGGTCCCTTTTATGTTAGGTAGAGACAATGCATGGCTAGCATGTACCTTGCAAATTGCCTCTATCTAAACCTAAACCTGCGTATACGAAGTAGTGACACGTAAGTTGCACGCCCACATAGTCCGTACACCATTAATCCCCTTGTTCACTGATCTCGCGGTGATGTCCGAAGGTGTTGCTATTAGAAGACCAATAGGAGCCAACCTAACCTTAGAGGGATCAGACTTGCATAAACAATGCGCCCAAACCGGACGTTCATTGGTTTCAGGGCCATCATTGAACATGGGTCAAAGGATTAATATGTTCGAAGAATGAATGGCGGGATGTCTTTCGCTACGGCTACGGTTGCATTGATGCCCTCTTTGCATCGTTTCATGGTTTCTTACGAGTATTTGGACTCACCGGGGGAGGTGTACTAAAGTAGAGGGTGAAATTTGTATATTCTATAGCCCAGAGGCATCTCCGCCAGAAACACTGCACTCGACAAGAGAAGGAACCGCAATCTCAAGCGTCCGAGCACCTGCTGAGACATTTTATTGCATACTAGGCCTAGTGTGGCATTGAGTTACATCGATCGAGATAGGGATCTTGAGAAGTTAAAATACACCAAGTGTTAGTCGTTACACAAATTAACTAGGTATGTATGTAAGAGGGGCCTCTAAGCAATGCCATGCCACTAAGAATATCTGCTGTGTAACTATCTACTTGTATCCTCTATATATCAACGAGTATATGACAAAATGTATAATAAAAGAAAGGATAGGTCAGGCAAATTAATATATACGGAGGACTAGTACGTACTATTATAGCTAATAGCTAAGAATAAAGAAGAAAAAAATAAAAATAAAAATAAATTAAGAAAAGCCAACGTACTAGTGCATAATAGAACGATAGCTAGCTTTCCTTAGAGGACAGGTAAGATTAATACGTAGGCAGGACGACTATACTATGTAGTCATGATAGCCGATGGATCTGCAAGATCCGTCCAAAGATGCACGTACACCCCTGCCTGAACAGGATCGCTGAACATGAAGGCCACATATGCAGATTATCTGTGAATTAAAATGACAGACCCAAATATAGTGTATGCAAGTAACACATGTTGAACAGTACAGATGAAGGATCAAAACTGCAAGTATCGGTTTGGCATTCTTGCAATTTCATCTTTGCATAAAATGGACATTGTAAAGTGTCCAACCTCTTCATTCCCATATAAATCGGTCTGATGATAGAATTTACTTTCTTTCCGTGTTGAATAAATCCTCCCCCCCCCCCCCCCCCAGCCCCCACCAACAACCCCTCTATGGAGACACGTCATATCATACATCGGCGGTGATACAACATGATGCAGGGTGTTTGCAGGAAACTGCGTGAGAAATTTGAACTTGCGTCGGTGGCGCTAATCTTGCATGCGTGCGAGTCTGAAGATTCTCGTTGAGTATTAGGGCTACTCCGTACAATGTGAATCAACTGAGCAGTAACCACAATTGTCAACAGGCACTGGATAGGGAACCACGCAATATTCGAGGTTTATAGCCTACATATATACCTAAAGTATGTCGAGTACTACAGTAGATAATCATACTTTACCCAAGTTCGTATTTGTAAACTCTCAATCCTAATCATAGTGTAGACCCACTAAGTGTTACCTTGATGGCCCGCAACTATGCAAGTGACATCCAATACGATAACACACCGCTTGCGTAGCGAGGTAGACTTCACGGGCATGTTCCAATAAGAAACATCCTTGGAGCTGCAAATTCTTCTGCATAGACCCCTGCCACTTGGCGATGCTGTCTACGCTATGATACAGACTCACTGGACAGCTTTTGTTCTGAATCAGAAAATGCAAGATATATAGTCCCAAATCTCCCCCCTTTGTGCTACCCATTCAACTATAACTCTTTGCGGATTCCTCATTGATGCTTATCTCTTCTTGAAAATGGAAGCACTTACTTCTTCCCAAGACACAGCAACCATGTTTTCGTTTCTGCTACCGCTCAAACTGGGTGATTTGGGCAAAGGGGAGAAGCTCTCTCTGCTTGCTATAACGATCGTAGCGGTGCTAGCGTTGCAGCTTACTGCGCAGCTATATCAAGCAAGAATGAAATTCAGAAGACTTCAGTCTCGAGGCATAGTACGTTTCTCGTCTCGCCGAAAAGAATCCAAAGCTAACATCACCAGCCAATCCTGCCTCACTCATTTCTGTTGGGACATTTTCTCATTGTTATTCAATTCTACAGAGATTGGGCCTTCGACGCCAATTTTATCCAGACTTTTGGTTTCTACATAATCAAATACTGGCCGAAATTCTTCCCAAACGAGCAACAATGTCCCCCTGTCATTTACCTTGACGTGTGGCCTATTTCTAGGCCGATGGCGTTTTCCCTGCAGGCCTATGTATCCAACCAAATGGAGATTGGGAGCAATTTGCCAAAGTCTCCGATGCAAGGAGAGTTTTTAAATCCCATTTCGAATGGGAGGGACCTCAACTGCATGCACGGGGATGAGTGGCACATGTGGCGCTCGAGGTTCAACCCCGGATTCAGCAGGACCAACATCAGAACCTGGATACCTGCTATTATCGAGGAGGTTGAGACCTTCGCAAATGTGCTTAGAGGCCTTTCCGGTGGAGATGGCCAATGGGGTCAGGTTTTCCCTTTCGAGCAGATATCCAGCAACTTGGCATTTGATGTTACAGGAAGGGTGGTTCTGTAAGTCTAGCCTATCGACTCATGAATATTCACTACTCTTTGCTGATAATCATAGCGACACCCGGCTTAACTCTCAATCGCTGTATCCCTCGCCTTTCACCATTGCTTATCGCGAGCAACTGAGCCGCATGGAAATAACTCTGAGCCCTCGCAAACTTCTGTGGAGGATCACCCCGTTGTTCAAACTGATTGTACGACGGAAGAGGAACCAGCTCTTCAAACATCTTCGACCGTTTATTACAAAAGGTATAAACGCTGCCAACGATACTCCACGGACTATAATCCGGTCTGCCGTTGAAGAGTACACTGGCGAGCTTGGAGTCAAGGGAACCGCCACCAATACCCCAGATGAAGCCTTCATCGAGCAAGTCTTCTACCAGCTGATGATATTTTTCTTTGGCGGTGATGATGCGCTGTCTATCACAATTCCCCGTGTATTCAGACAACTTCAGCTAAACCCCGAATGTGTCGCGAAGCTGCAAGCCGAACATGACGCCATTCTTGGCTCTGATCCAAGCCTTGCTGCAGAGAAGATCCGGGAAGCGCCCCATATCCTAGACTCTTTACAATATACACTAGGAGTGATCAAGGAGACACTGCGCATGAATCCAGCAACGATCACAATCCGGGAAGGACAGCCTTCATTCAACCTGAAAATAAATGGCGAGGACGAGCCATGGCCGACAGACGGATTCGATCTTTTTGACAGCTCTATCACAATTCACCATGATCCAGCTAACTTCGTCGACCCGCTCAAATTCATACCTGAGCGATTTTCTGCACTGGAAGGCGACAGGTTGCATCCGGCGAAGAATATATGGCGTGGGTTCCAGCTTGGGCCTAGGAAATGTATCGGGCAGGAACTGGCGGTCGTTGTGCTGAAGTTGGTGTTGGTATTTACTGTCCGTAGTTTTGATATTGAGATGGCCTGGGATAAGTGGGATGAGGTGCGGGAACTTCAGGGCTTCAAAGTGGATCGCCGGACTGTTGAGGGTGAACGAATGTATACCACCGGGAAAGCGACGTCGCACCCCAAGGATGGTGCACCGATGCACGTACGGATGCGGACCTCGGGCAAGGAATACGGCAAGGAATAACGCAGAGGCTGACCTGACTAAGGAGATTTCAAAATCCGAGAAAGAGATGGCTGGAAATTAAACAGAGAAGCTTGACTGAGACGTATCTTGTTCGGACAAAAATAAATATTTGTCTCGTAATTTGCAAATAAATACACGGGGATATACTAAATGACAAAAATCCTTCCACAGTTGATTAGAATCTTCCTTCTCCTTACTTCGATATCTTCTCCTTGGCCTGTGCGATGATATCTTCCCACACAGAGAGGTCGTCAGAAGGAGTTCGTAGACCCTTGCTTGCGGAGGTAATTCCATTTTCCTCGAGCGAGGGACTGCCGCTATCCAGGCCCAAGATAGGCTCTCCATCTCGAGCAAAAGCGATCAGCTCTTCCTCGGTACCCCATTCGCTCATAGCCATCAAACCGATAGGCACACCGCCATCGGGGGTGTAACCAACAGGGCAACTGATAGAAGGGCAGCCAGTAAAGTTGGCAAGCCAAACATATTCCATATTGCGTACAGAGGATTTGGCATCCGACAAACCGCGAGACAAGTCCGCCTCACCACCATCAATATGCCACCCAGGGATAGGCGTTGTGGGCGAGACGATGAGCAGCCCGGGGTGGGTCTTGAAGAGATGGGCGAGATGCGTCATGAGGAGATTGCGCAGCCGCTGGGAGGCGAGCAAGTCTTGTGCTGTAACTTGGTACATGCCCATGGAGACAAGCACCTTGTTCGGGGCTGTGAGCTGCCGGATCTTGTTTGCATCAACCCCAGATGCGATCTCCGCCATGATGGTAAGAGCGTGGGCACGCTGACCCTCGGGCAAGTAAGGAATTGTGATATCAACAACGTTGTAGCCTTGTTCGCGGTAATAGTCGAGCGCCCGATCAAGCGCAGCGCGCACAGGGCCCTCGGCGCGGTCATTCCAGTCGCGGACAATACCAATTGTCTTCGTCCTCTTGGCATCAGAGTGCTGAGGAACAGGATAGGGGAACTGCGATGAGATCGGGTCTTCTGAATCTGGTGCAGGAGTGGCCATGATACGATAGGCGAGGGCAAGGTCATCGATGCTGGCAGCCATAGGCCCGATAACACCAACAGTGGGTGCGAGACTTTGGGATGGCGCACCGGAAACACGGCCATGCGAAGGCTTCAGACCCCAGATACCACAAAATGATGACGGGATACGAATTGAGCCTCCGCCGTCTGCGCCAAGCGCAATGGGTACAAGGCCCGCTCCGACAGCATATCCTGAGCCACCGGAAGAACCGCCACAATAGTACTCCTTATTGTGGGGATTTCTAGGTGTTCCATAGTTGGGATTATTGTTGTTCGTGTCTAAAGAGTATTAGCTATTACCTGCAGATGAAACTACACGGTGACCAATGGGAACCCACCCAGACCAATCTCATGCATGGACGTTTTTCCGATGACGATAGCTCCGGCATCCAGCCATTGCTTCACACACCACGAAGTCGCATCAGTGCCGTGCTTGAAATCCAACTTCGAGCCTAGCGTGCGTTTATACCCTGTCAGGTGCACCTCATCCTTGACTGCGACCGGCACGCCGTCGAGTGGACCTAACGATTGGCCGTTCTTGTATCGCTCCGTAGATTGTTCCGCTGCTGCACGAATCAACTCGGCCTGGGACTCGAGAAAAGCAGTTGAGTGTTTTCCGGGCGGCTGGGTATCACGTCGGACCAGAGGCAATAGCGTCTCAATGACAGCTGTTGGGGTCAACTCCCCCGACGAGTAGAGCGCGTGATAATCCGCAGAAGTATAGTATCCATAATCTCCCTTCCTACGTTCCACAGTGGCAGAGGTCGTTTTTGCTGCTGACTCGGCCTGGCTGATATTGTCGACTGGGATCACCGTGGGATCATAGCGGCCGGCGTACTGGCCCAGGTGGGGGATTTCACGAATGACACCGAAGCCGGCATTACGCCAGAAATGGCTTTGGATAAACCCGATATTATGGATTCTAGCGTAAACAGCGGGAGATTAGCATGTTGTGATCGCTCAATGGCGCTCTCCTGTAGCTTACAATGTAGCGCCGATGGCTAGGGGAATGCCACGGAAGACCGGTAAGACCTGGTCTTCATACTTGTACGGCACATTGGGACCCTCACGTGGTGGAGGATAATTGAGAAAAGATTGTTCGTTGGTAGGCATGGTGTTTGTTGCAGAACGCTTTGCATAATTCTCCGAGTGAACATGTACTCCACCGATGATATCACATGCAAAGTTATCTCCGCCGATGCGGAGCACATGAATTATCAACACATTCATGAGACAAGAACAGTTGTCAGGTCTTTTGGTAGTGTTTTTTGCATATTATTTTGGAATGTCTTTTTAGGCGTGTTTTTATGTGTATAGAAGGTAAGAAAAGGAGGCATACTTTGTGCAAGACACTTTTCTATATATAATTTTTGATTATTATTTTTTTAAGTTGGGTAATACTACATCTATGAGTGCTATATATCTACAAGCTCAACTTAATATTGTACTTGTCCATCCCCAGAGCAGCACCAGTTAGCACCGCTGCATAGACAACCAGAATGCCCATGGCCTCCGGCGTGTTGAGATCCAATGTTGGAATGCTGAGGTTCACTGCCCCAGTAAGCAGGTTCGCAATCAGGAACAGTGCAAGGCCACCGCGGTTGAAGGCGTGTAGAATGCGACTGGTTGCAAACGTCGTCTGCTCTGCCTCGCCTTCCTTGCTGGTCGCTCGGTGAACCGCGGGGAAAAACACAGTCTCGGTCAGACAGAACAGGAAAATCTGGGCACTGTTAAATGCTGACACCCAAAGCACGTATGGCATGTTAGCCAGCCGGCGTGACACTGGGATGTTGGCACCATAGCCGAATGCGTAGGTGGAATTAAAGAAGAACATGGTCGACCAGAACATTCCCTGAAGAACCAATTGCATCAGAATGGAGTTCCGTGCTTTCTGTGGCGATTTTGTGGCGGAGGTACCACGAGGAATGATGCGGACTCCAACACCACGTCCAGCGAGGAAGATCGCAAAATATCCAATGAAAGAAAAGACTCCCTCGCGGTTCTTGGACAGCAGATCTGGTCCCCGCGGGGACACGAGAATGTAACCCTTCAGATCAGTCGACTCCAGAGCCACTTGGTAGAGTACTGCAATTCCAAGTGCAAGCACCTCATAGGAGGGGATCAGGGTCGTCAAGGATTCAAAGAGCTCCACGAAAGGAGGCAAAAAGCCAAGCGTGAAGAAAAAGTTCCAGTGCACACCATATTCTGTCACATGTTCCGCATAGTCCAATCCCTTGACACTCCACAGTCGGATGAGGCCGAGCACAAGCAGAGGAATGGAGTGCCGAGCCGACCCGATCATTCTCTTATGCAAAGCTAATCTCGGTGATTTCGAGTTCCGACCCTTTAGGACCGCACGAGCAGAGACTACTCCGGCGGAGAACACAAAAGAGCCCACACCCAAGTCCATTAAAGATGTTCCCCAGTTCTCCACCTTGGCAAAACGACGTGGAAACGCGCGGAAGTCGACTGCGAGAATAGCTATGCAGGTAACAATCATCATAGCCGCACGGTACGTGGTCAAGAATGGGTGGGTGGGCAAGGCCTGCTGTTCCTCCTGGGAGCTCTCATTTTTGACCTTGGATTTGCGCGGCGGTTTGGCCTTTTGAGGGGTACGCAGACTGTTTCGAGTGAGGAATAGAAGGGCCGCAGGGGAGACGAGGAAGATGTTGAGGAGAAGCGGCGCGGAGGAGTATGCAGTCGTCGCGAATAAGATGGCTAGTACGTTGAGGATGAAGTCCGTCGCGAGTGCTGCAGGACCATAGGGTGTGAAGAAGGATAAGCGGGACTGGAGCGCGGACCAAAGGAGGACAGATGTCTAGAGTATTCACAGGTCAGAATCTATCAATTGCTGGGTAAAGCCTCGGGGTTCTCACTGAAGCAACGAGTGTGACTGCATTGATCTCGAGGATTGTACTTCCCGCAAGATTAGACACAAATGCCTCCTTGCGAGCTTTGTAGCTCGGATCCATATTGGGCAGTTATCAATATAGATAGCTGATCGCCCTCGAATGTTCAAATTTAAAGATGACGTGGTGGAATGAATGGTGGAGAGTTGGAAGGTCATAAATGTTGTGTTTACCCGCGATCACCTGACCAATTTACGGTCTTCAGTCCCAAGAACAACTGTCAAGATCAATCATGACACTGTGTCAATTAACTACATCAAAATCCTGTGTAGTAATACCTAGGTGGCTGCTTCTATAGATGACTCAAAAGCAATTGTGACACCGTGGCTAGCTTCGAGGTTGGCTTTACGACTTCACAGATTTACATGGGGGCAACTCTTCGCAAGTAATTTTGGTTTCGATTAAGGAATTTTGTGTAGCAGGTCGTAAGTCTCTAGTGTCTATGAATAATAACATTTTAGCACGCTGTGCTTGACATTAATATGCGAAAGAATCATGATCTCGGCTTTCCACGTCCACCACCACCACGACGTGCTCCACGTCCTCCGCGGCCTCCTCCACGCTTCTTCTCAATACCGCCTCGGTCCCCTTGCCCAGCTCCGGGGCTGAGTGCATCGCGACTCTTGCCACCTCGGGAAGAATTGCGAGGTCTGGAAGATCCGCTTCGGGACATCTCATTTGGGTCTGCGTAGTTGAATCCCGGAACACCCTTCAAACCCATCTTGCCGATGACCTTTCTGTCCATTGGGGGAGGCTCGGGGCATCCCATGCCCTTGACAGCCATCTCGTTGGCGAGTTGAACAAGGCCAGCCTTGTCGAGACGAAGTTGTCTCAGAAGACCCGATCCAGCGAAGAAACCAATGAAAGAAGAGTAGGCACGTTGCTTTGACTCCTCTTCAATGGTGTACATGGCCTGCAAGACAGCTTTGGAGCATGAAGGAGCGCCGGCATTGATTGCTTCGGTATCGGGGTGGGGCTGAATGGGCAAGTGGCGGTTGTTCTTCATGAAGAACGACTCGCCCTCGGTAAGGAGGATGATAGCGCGGCCGTCAGCGCCAGCACGGGCGGTACGACCGACACGGTGAACGTACTGCTCCCCGTTTGATGGTAAACCGACCTGGATGACCAAGTCGACGTTAGGGAAATCCATACCACGACCGATAACATCTGAAGCGAACAGGATTCCGGCTTCGGCCTCCTTGAATTGATTGGTGGTTCTTGTGCGAGCACCCTGGTTGAGTCTGGAGTGAATCTCGAACACCTTCAAATGAACCATGCCCTTGCAGAAGACTCCTGCGAGGAGAGCAACCATGTGTGCAGTCACGCCAAAGACGATGATTTTCGAGCTCTTCTTGATTTCATGCTTGAGAAGGGATGCAAGTGTAGTGAAGGTATCTGCCACAGACGGCATCAGCACATGGTACTGGGGAACTCTCTCATGCGTGGGTGCTTCATTCTTATCAATAGTGGAAATGCTGGTGTAGTCTCTCTTCAACACAATATTGACCACATCCTTGACTTTGGGTGGGACAGTGGCTGAGAAGCACATGCCTTGCCACCCAGTGCTTTTTTGTGGGATGAGCTGGAGGATTCGCTTCACGTCAGCAATAAAACCACTCTCAAGCATCGTGTCGGCTTCATCCAAGACCAGGGTTTGAATGTTAGACAGCTTCTTGGCGGTGGGAGTTTGAGATAAGTAGTCGCACAGGCGTCCAGGGGTGGCGACAAGAATAGATGGTGCGCCCTTCATGAAGCGCGAATGAGCAGATGCTCGGGCCGTTCCACCGACTGCAACATGGCATTCAAGAGGAGTGGGAAGTTGCGAGGTTAACTGATCGCATGACTTTGCAATTTGTTGGGCAAGTTCTCGGGTTGGGGTAATGATCAAGATGCCGACCTTGCCTTTGGGTGGCGCGGAATCACCTTGAAGCAGGCAGTGCAATGCAGGCAACAAGAAAGCAAGGGTTTTTCCAGTTCCAGTTTTGGCCTGGACAAGGCAGTCACTGCGCCAGTTTGGAAGTTCGGTCAAAACACGCTGCTGGACAGGGGTCATGTTGGTAAACCCCATTACGTCAAGGGCTTTGAGGAGCTTGGAGTCCAGCTTCCCAGCCATAGTTGAGTACAACTGAGTGTCATTGCTGAGTTGAAGACCTTCCATGATGGTCAAGGTTTTATATTTCTTCAAAAAAAAAAAACTGCAGTTAATTGCTTGGATGAAAATTCAAACTCGAAGTGGTGAGTGAATGACTGTTAATGTTTGTTGACAAAACAAGAGAAAGATGAAGTGTGAGTGAGCGTAATCTTTCCTTCCTTGTTCCTTCCAGTTTAGCAAAAGTCGGACTGATGCTTGATGATGTGAATCAATACAAGTTTACATTTGACAAAGAAGAGATTTGTTGCCAAGCATTTAAGATTGTCCCGAAGTCTGGTAATCGTCATATTACTGGTTGAATTAGACCCATTATCTTCGCTTGATATCACGTGTATTATGGGTCAGTTCCTAGAACCACGACTCTAACCGTATAGGGTACTTCGCCTGGCTTGTTCGTTTATTTTCGAGCGAACACATATCAAAGATCCAGGGGTCCAGGCCTATGTAATACTTTGTCGCAATTGGATGGTTGATTTATTTACATCTTATATCTTCAGAACTTTCCCTTGATGACCAGTTCCTCTTATGGCCATACTGTAGGATGCTAGTCCAAAGAGCCGATGCAACTCCTGGGACAGAGGCTGATTGATTATTTATGTGTTAAAAATATGCAACGATTTACAAAGTAGAGAATGATCTGGAATAAAGGCAAAGCATGTCAGAACTTTCATTTTCGAAAAAAAATTCTTGCCGGGTGTTTTGGGGCCATATCTTACTGATATGATTCGCTTGACAACCCCTAGTCGATCACCCAATATGGGGCGAAGACCGATACATCGTACCTACTTGCAGAGTATATTCCACCATGTTGTAGTAGACAATCTCTGATAATGTTCCTTGCAAGGCTGTCACCTTAATTCCCCCCGTGAATGTGAGCCCTTTCCAATTGAGTGACATAAATTTGTGGCTGCGTATCTCTATTCCTACACACTAGAATGAAGTGTATTCAGGCGGCTGGCCACCATGTAAAATGTAGGGTGGTTACTCCGTGGGGCGAACGAGGGGTTTGATTTGAGATCCGGCATCAGATCCATAATGATCGACCGGGGGTCACGGGACCGTGTCTAGAGCCAGTGCGAACGTCCGCATGCACGCCGGCTAAAATGTAAGGCCACCATTTTCATGGCCGTGCCCGATCCCCACTTGCATATCTCCACATAGATGGCAATTACATTGTACGTATAGGCTCGTTGACGTGTCACCTGCGCATTTTTCTTATTTGTCGAACGTCGTAAGCATTGTGCTCTCAAGCTTGGATGATTCTCCGAGGATCTAGTAATTAATAGAATATAAAGCCTACTAGGGATCTCGATAGCCTTAAGTATCTCGATAGTTATTGTGGAGGGAAGTGTATAATCGTAGTAATAGTAAGCGATCTAGTTTAGCACGTAGTTTAGCACGTAGTTTAGCACGCAGTTTAGCAGGTTGTTTAGCAGGTTGTTTAGCAGGTTGTTTAGCAGGTTGTTTAGCAGGTTGTTTAGCAGGTTGTTTAGCAGGTTGTTTAGCAGGTTGTTTAGCAGGTTGTTTAGCAGGTTGTTTAGCAGGTTGTTTAGCAGGTTGTTTAGCAGGTTGTTTAGCAGGTTGTTTAGCAGGTTGTTTAGTACGTTGTTTAGCATGTAGCTCTCTTCTACTAATTAAATTGATAGCACGCCCAATCCCCTAGATAGAGTCTCAAGCAATATAAGTCTCTAACCGCAGTTGGATAAAGGCGTAAATAATTTCTAACGGCTGTCGGAAAGAGTGGCTCAAACGCCAGATACCATATTTGCCTAGTAAAGCAATCCATTATTTTAGATAATGATTCTCAAGCAAACTAGAGCAGGACATTTTCAATCTTTCTCATGAGACAACCCGTTTCATTCGTTGCCATCGAGACACACTGGACACCAGAGGCTTCAATTCCAACGGGCAAAAAAAGCAATTTGCCAAAAATATAGCAAGGGCCGAGTTGTATTCTTTCACTATAGTCTCGAAATCTTTGTTCATCTCCTGTTTTTGTTCGTCTGGGAGCTCGAAACCTCGGAAGCCGATACAGCACCCGCACTCTACAGTGCAATGGCCTCTACCTTTCTTTCTTTTGGACATATGCCTCTGTTCACAGCATCCACATCCCCGACTACAACATCCGCCTCGATCGGAACAATCCTGAACCATTTCTTCGCGCATAAACCATTTAGCATCACGCCGTAGGCTATTATAGTCGCTTTTAAACGTTGAGTGAAACCTACACTCTGCTTTATAAAGGGCGTACTCCTTTATTGGATATTGCGATTGAATCCTTTCAAGCTGGTTCTTTGTGTTTTCAAGTTGGGTCCTATCAAACTTCCTATCAGATTCTATAGCCATAGCCTTTTCTAAGGCCATAACCTTATCGTATAACCATTCCTCACGCTGCGTTAGTTCACGTAGAGTGTGCTCGGCAAGAAATAACTCGTCGAGTTTGGACCGAGCGACGTATCGTGACCTATATTCCAGACAGTCTGGCTCCTTTCTGTTGAAGGTGAAGGTTATATTCGTAGGTCCTTCGGGGAACGTCATGATCTTATCGTGTGTGGACAATCTCCAAGGTTAATATGAGTAGAAGGCGAGGAAGACTCAGTGTTATGTACCTCGGTGATGAGACAGGCTCGGCGTAAAACATGAATTTTCAATAGAATGGGTAAGAATATTAAAGCAGAAGGAATGTGAAATGATAAATAGAAAAGAAGTTTCCGGGGTCCATTAGTCACTAGGCCGCCGCCCAAAATAGATTAGTGGACGTTTACATGTGGATGTAGTATCTAATTATGACGCAAATAGGAGAGCCGAAGCCCTCAAAGATCTCATGCACCCCGAAGGATGAGAAGTCGATGGAACAGAGGGATTACACGAAGGGATGAAAACGATGGACAACGAGGGTAGAACTTGGGGAGATTTAATGTAGCAGATATGACAGTTAGGAGCCTTGCGATCTAGGGTTACCTGTATCTAAAAAACATCAACTACTAGTATTGGGAGGTTGATATTCTAAATAAACGATGATTGACTTTGATATTCGTTAATCCACCACGGCTTTCCTCGGTTAATGGTTACAATCCTGCTTTAGAGCATTGCACGCTAATTTATGTTGCCTGGTTAGGTTATTGAAAACCCCGACACTATCCAGCCTCAGACATGCCATGTTGAAGAGGCTCTGGAAAAAAAGGTCAGGATTATTGGTATCACTTGGCATCACTAGCTGATGCCTATCGGGATCAGGGCTTGAGAAAGAAAGGACAGCTGATGCTCTACTCGAGCTTGATAGTGTTCCTATCTCCTATAACCTAGTAGTAAATCAGTAGGAAAATCTTGCCACTTTGAAATATGAAAGTTCTTATTAAGATATAAAGTAGTTATGCACCACATAGTTAGTTAGTTACATCCTTTTATAAATATATAACTCTCTAACTCCATTAACTATACAAAATCAACAGGTTCGATACTTACTACCACCCCCCACTTGAGAAGATTCAATATAATATAACCGAATTTCATAAAGTTTCTCGCTTATACAGAAATGGCCTATAGAACTAAGCTGTAAGCTAGAGCACTGTTAGTTAAATAACATTTAATGATAGAATGAATCAGCAGTGTTATGCATCTAAATCAGGAAAGGCCAACTTTTTTATGCAAACGAGGGCGGATAAGGGCTGATAACGACGGCCCTCATAAAAGCGGAGGGGCCAGGCGAATTTTCGGGAACTCTCGGCGTTCAGACTTCGGGGGGCCAAAGGATTCTTGTGGGCCTTTTTCCTCCATATCTCCACAAGGACGCGGATCAATAGCTTCTAAATGCCTGATGGTGCAAGGCCTACAACATTATTTTAGCGCTTTTTCTGTTCCCTCCTACCCCCCCTCCCCTTCCACTCCCCCAACTTGATAGATCAACAGTCATCAACTCGTAGCGCTCGGCCTCAAAAATGAAAAAGGATTATATAGTAAATGCTCATCATTACGGTGCGTGGGGCCCTCGATTGGTAGCTCATTCATCTTGGTAGGAATCGAAAGAAAAAAAAAGCGGACCTCGCGAATGGGGGCTCACCACAGTGGCTGAAAAGAGAACGCTATAGCCATGGCCCGTACTCCCTAACTATCCACACGGTTCGTCTATTTCTCCACGCTTATTGGGCGCTTAAGGGTCTGACTTTCGCCGCATCATCGGGAGATTTGCCTGTCTTGTTAATCAATCTGGAGAAAGCGAAAGCGTGTTGGGGATTGACAATATTATGATCTTATCAAAGGCCCAGCCCGCTGCCGAGAAGGTT
Source organism: Penicillium hordei (assembly GCF_028827395.1). NCBI lineage: Eukaryota > Fungi > Ascomycota > Eurotiomycetes > Eurotiales > Aspergillaceae > Penicillium > Penicillium hordei. Next base: position 711,077 of record NW_026623142.1, read on the forward strand.
ATGATGAACCCCTGAAAGTATCCATAGCTATACCATGCGCAAACATCTTATTTTCTTCTCCCCTGTATAGTCAATCAAACTAGTTTAGCCCTGGGTACGCACGATCTGTCACGTTCTGCCTTGATCCCTGCTCGGCCCGGAAATAGTCTCGAGCCACCCACACACGATCTTTCAAAATCAGTGATCCACCACTTCCCCTCATGTTAGGCTCTAGTACTGGGTCCATGGTCGCCCGCGGGGGGTTCTCTTTGAAAGGTTCTGGGCAACGGAGGGGAGCTTTGCCTTGAGTATCGGCTGTGCGAGGAAACCAATAACCATGAGTTCTCAAGATGAACCACCTGTGAAGAGGCGTGAGTCTCGATCGGGGACAAGGAAAGTCTCGACTCTTTCAGTGGAACAACTAGAGCGAAAGCGTGCCAACGATCGAGAGGCTCAGCGTTCCATTCGTCAACGCACCAAGGAGCACATAGAACAACTTGAGGCTCAGGTCTCTACGCTCCAGTCACAGATTGCGGAGATGCGGCTCCAAACCGAACAGTTCGATGAAGTCGTACAACACAATGCCTTTCTGGAGAACGAAGTGATCCGATTGAAGCATCAAGTTGCTTCTTTGACTGGCCGACCGGAGTTTGCATCATCTAACGAACCGATGGCTCCGTTTCGAAGTGAGTGGTCTTTGGACGATGCCTCGAGTAGTGCATTACCGGGCATCCCAACAACAGGGGCATTGCTACCGCCACACTTCACTGCAACATCCCACACTCAGAGACCATCGGGCTTTCTAGAATCACGTCGAGAGTCTCATCAGCATGACTGGCAACACCCATATCCGTCCACAAGATCGCCGTCGCTCGGCGCAGCCTCCGACGCGGAATTCCCGAATCGTATGGAGCCATATTCCATAGATGGTCAAATGCATCAAGGACAACCAATACGCCCACCTCAGCAACAATCCGAAACGTCTTTCTCTCAGTTCGCTTACAGCAACCGATCACTTTCCATGTCGAGTGCCAGTCCCGTTTCTCAACCAACTCCCGCCCGAGTCTACCAACCCTCCACAGCGACGTACCCGCAACCAATCCCTCAATCGCAACAGACGGATCCGACATACGAGTATCCATGGGTGCCTCCGTCATGAACAATGCAAGTTCCATGCAACCGGGGGGGGAATTCAAGGACATCCTATCCTCGGCGGAAACACAACGTCTTGCGAGTTGAGGCCAGGATGTGGAACCCTCGATCCAGTCTCACGGCATGTAAATTCCATTCAAGAACCTTGATCCGAGCACGCATACTGATCCATTCAATAGATCTCAAAATAACACTTGTTCTCGGATTCCAAAATCGTCGCGGAAATTGTGTTTGAAATTGTTTCCCACCCAAAAAAGAAAGAAAAAAAAATAAGAAAAAAAATAGGAAAAATAAGAACGGAAATAACAGCCGTGCCGAGGGAATAGAGTAAGCTGACAGTGAAGATCCGATCCCGCGTCCGGTCCATCTACAACATACGACTCGATGAGCGACCGGTCAGCCGAAAACTTAAACTCTACACCGGAACACCCTCATTGGAGTTGGATATACAAATAAGGCTGAGCACATTGGCGTGATTGAGGCCATCATTTGCGCTGCTCCTTTACTCTTGTATACACAGTTTGGCATTTATAGATCGCAGTGAAGCGAATTCGAAATGATCACAGGGATGGCCCATGGTGGCTCTTCATGTTTTGTATACCCCACAGGGGGTGATGGGTAGATATCCATAAGAGAAACAAAAAATACGCCGCAGAGTGCATAAAACCAAACCATTTATAAACAAAGCCATTGAGGTAGGCATTCAACCTCATCTCGTCTAGTTCGTGTACTGCTTCTGGAGAAGCTTGGCAATGGTCTGCAACTGGATGTTGCTAGTACCCTCGTAGATAGCACCGATCTTGCTATCACGGAACATCTTCTCAGCGATGCCCTCACGGACGAAGCCCATGCCACCCATCCACTCGACAGCAGAGCTGGACACCCGGCCGGCGACCTGGGAAGCGTACAGCTTAGCCATAGCGGCGTCCTGGACGAAGTCTTGGCCAGCCTCCTTCTTACGGGCGGCGTTGTAGACGAGAGCGCGGGCAGCGGCAATCTCAGTGTAGGCCTGCGCGATCTGGTGCTGCATGCCCTGGAAGTTTCCGATGAGCTCGCCGAATTGGCGACGGTCGTTCCAAACGTACCTTTGATTGTGGTCAGTTGATCGGATTCATATACGGGTCTACATCATGCAAAAGTCTTACCGTGCAGCGTTCTCCCATGCGCCCAGAGCTAGACCGGTCATCTGAGCGGCGATACCAATACGACCCTCGTTCAACACGCTAATGGCGTACTTGTATCCCTGTCCCTCCTCGCCGAGAAGGTTGCTCTTGGGGATGACACAGTCGTCAAAGTTGAGCACACAAGTGCTGCTAGCACGGATTCCGAGCTTCTTCTCCTTCTTGGCGATTGAGAAGCCAGGAGTATCCTTCTCAACAATGAAAGCAGTGATACCCTTGTAGCCCTTGCTGGGGTCAATGTTGGCAAAAACAATGAAGATACCAGCCTCCATAGAGTTGGTGATCCACATCTTAGAGCCATTGATCTTATAACCATCGGCGGTCTTCTCAGCCTTAGTCTGGAGCGCAAAGGCATCAGAGCCAGACGCAGGCTCGGAGAGACAGAACGAGCCGACAGTGCCGGTAGTCAGCTTGGGCAGCCAGGTACGCTGAGCCTTGGCATCACCGTATTTCATGATTGCGGTGTTGACCAGTGTGTTGTGAACATCGACCAGCACGCTGACACTAGGATCCACGCGTGCTAGCTCCTCGATAGCGACGATCGCCGCGGTGAAGTTCATCCCGGCGCCGCCAAACTCCTCTGGCACCTCAATTCCCATCAAGCCCTGCTCGAAGAGCTGCTCCACGACCTTCGCGTCCATGGTCTCGGCCTCGTCCATTTCCCGTACCTTCGGGCCGATTTGCTCCACAGCGAACTTCGATACCGAGTCGGCCATGAGTGATTCCGTCTCGGACAGGAGGGTGATCGGCGTCGGGGTTAGCTCGGAGAGGTCGACCTCCCGCCGGCGGGGGGTGGTTGAGAATGCATATGCGCTGTAATGGAGAAAATCCGTTAGCGAACACGATTTTAATAGTATTGGTGCGCGCCTGGGCTAGACGGTACTTCTGTACGGGCCGGCCAGCAGCGAGTCGTTTGCCCGCTAGGCGGACTGAGGGGTTACGCGACAAAGGCCGCAACGCGCGAATAATAGAAGCCATTGTGAAATAAGGGATAATAGGCTCAATATGCTATGAGGAAGAAAAGGAAGGGGGAAAAAGTGACCTCGGGAGGGAGGTAAAGGTCATAATCACGAGGGTTGCTGTGAGCCGAGGTCGGTTATCGGCGGCGTTGGGGATCCGGGGATGTGGGGCTAGTCATTGTTAACCTAGGCTGACCTGGACGAAGGGAACAACAACTATGAATGTACGTTGTATGCCATGGCGATGCACACTTAGAATATTCTAGATATCATTGTCAATCTCAATGTTTTTGGCATCACATTAAACTATCTACAATACAAAATATAGGTACATGCTCAGCTGCCATGAACAGGTCCACTATCAGTATCAACCAAGAATATAACATACCTTTGCTAATGAACACCTTTGAACAACTTTTTGAACATCTTGTCTATACCCACGGATTGAATACACAGCAGAGGCTATATTCGCTCACGTATCGGATACTCAGCAGATATGCGTAACCCCTGGCGACCGGCCGCTGTGACGCTCCACATCCTCGAAATGAGTCTCAATATCGGTTCTAATTGTAACACCCTTTGTCTCGTTGACGATATGTTCCTGACTTCCATGTGTCCCACCAAACGTGTTGAACTCCATCCAGTTCGGGCAGTCATCTTCAGATGGCTGCTTCCTCCCCCAATATGCGTTGGACTGAAGATTGGAGTGGCTGGCCAGGTTGGACTTGTTTGTGCCATGTGCTGCGTGTCCGCTCGAGCCATGATACTGGTAAGGAGCCGGCGTTTTCTTTGAGCTAAGCCCCAGTCGCTGAAATACCTTGTCCATAAGTGGTCGGGTGGGTGGTACGCAGCCGACCATGATGATGATCCAAGCTTCTGTCGAGGCCCAGATGAGGAGATCGGATTGAGCGTCTGTTAGAAACATGATAATTAGCATTTTTCAAATCGAAATTGTGGACGGCAACTTGCAAGTGATATCTGTTGTTTCGGTCAACGCTTTTAGCTCATATGTCTTGACAGCGGAGCAAACTGCCGCTCTGAATTCGGGGGGATGTTAGCTCGGTAAAAGCTGAAGTGGTTGGTGGGAAATGCTTACATCCAGCCCAGTCCCATGAGGACAGACAAGACAATCTTGATCCGCAGCTTCATCTGGAGCTTCCAAAAGAGATGAACTGGATATACTGCCAACAGGACGTCGCTAAGTGCATTGAAGCCTGGCTCGTTAGCAAAGGCTCAACCTTTGACTGTGTTGATGTAATGTGAAAACTTACTAGCCTGGAAAAACGAATAGTTCTGATTTACTTTGCGCCCCGGGTTGCATGTTCCTTCAACACTATCATCCCACAACTTGTTCATTGGCTTGCATTGACCCAGAATTGTTCCAAGAACAGTGGTATTGATTGTGCCAATCAGGACACCCAGGATGATCAAGAACCACGGCTTTTTCTCATGCCGACCACGAATCTGGACAAGGAAGGCAAGAATCGCAAGCTTTCCTAGCATACTGGCAGTTATTGCCAGTAACTGGAACACCCATGACCAGTGCAGTGCTGTAACTATCTGTGAATTCGACAGATCATCCAAGTGATGGCCCATCCCAGCATTGACTGAGAGCTGCAGGAACACCTGAGCAGTTGTCTCGGTTGCCTGTCAGAAAAGACACTCGTTAGCATATGCCTTGGAATCGAAACTTCTCATGAACAAAAAGTCACACTCACCACCGTCAAACCAGCGATAGCAAAGTCCCATCTAAACCGCTCCACGAATTTCCAGTTACTCAGGAACCGAAGGCTAAAAATGAATAAGCCAATGCATGTTTCTATCCAAGAAACGGTGAGGATGACTTCAGAACGACTATTTCGGCCCATTTCTGGCCTTCGGGGACGTACTGCGCTTACACGTTCTTACACAGTATAGCGTAAAAACAAGAGAAGATGCAAAATTTAAAATGGCCAAGTCAGAACTGGATCCATACGCATGGTATCTCCAGAATCACATACAGGCCACTAAGAAACCGCCTAAATGCGTTTCGTCCCATAAAAGTCTTCACAGCTGAACAGGGACCGACCCTCTCCCTCTCGTCGATACTTGCTATGAAGAAGCGCGAATTTTCAATACAGGCACCAGGGTATCTCACAGTTTGGAAGGATTGTACTGAAGGGTCTTCTACCCTGGTGCGTCCAATGAGAAATTGTCCGCTCATAATAAATTAAAGCCAACTAATCAGTTAATTAGTTAATTACCTACCAAGACGACTAGTCACATAGTAAAAGGCCGGGTGCCGATTCCAGGGATGAGCCCTGAATAGTAAATATTCGCACAATTCATCTAAACCAATCCTCGCTGAGCTAAAGCGCAAACTGCCGAGTTCTTATTAATTTTGATTGACTTCCAACAACAGGTAAAATATTCGTGCCAGGGCAGATCCCTAGCTCTGCATTGGTGTGATATTTTGAGTAGCGGTGGTAGACGTGAATAAATTGGAATCCTATGTCTTTTTTACAGGGCGTTGCAGGAGCCGAAGTGGCGGCAGAAGGATGTGCAATATGTACGACTCGGTATAGCATGTGGATATTTTTGATGAAACAAGATTATAAGGATCAGTTTAACCAGTAAGAAATCGGTGATCCTTCACGAATGGTAAGTTTAACGAAACATAATGGGGACAGACGATAATCGACCGTTAAACTAAGACATAATTTTGCAAATAGACACGGGTCTATGTATTTAAGTAATTCTGAGGCTTGGTTAAAGTGGTTACTGATAGGTCTTAGCTTTGACTTTGGGCATTGCAATGAAACAAAATCGTAGAGTATGTCATTGTTGCCTAGTTCTGTATACCCCAGGGCGGCTGGCCATCCCACCAAGACATGGCCCGTAGTGGATATTTAGGAATGAAAATGAGACCCTAGTTTCAGTTTGAAGGCACGAAATATAACCGAGAACCAAATAGGGTAACAAATATTAATATTGTTCGCTCTAGAATTTGATACGCTTCATTCCTGTTGAACTTTGAAACTAAAAACATCAGGGATGCGAAAAATATATAGACTGATAATTGTAACCCCCTAATTTTCTGTACCGCGTCCTAACTCAGGCTCTCCATCGACACGATAGCGTCTTTACAACTAGAATAGTTGTTCTCCAATTCCGACCCCGAGGTTGGTCTCCGTGGTAGTTCCTGAGTTCCCCATCTCGTTTACTGACCTCAGTGATTCGGAGTCAAGATGTTATTCTGCTTCTGGGATTAGGCAATTTTCTTTCCTGGCATTTGCCATGCACAGCTACTAAAGATCCCGCTGTGGACGCTATAGTATGTTCTACCATGTTACCGCCGTGCTAGGCGCCGAGACAGACCCCACAAGACAGGCTCCGAGGAAAATCCCGAGGTGAGCCCGAGATGGGCACCGAGGTAGTTCCTAAGCTATGTAGACGGGATAGGGATAGAAACGGGGACGGGGGGATGTATAAAAACCAACATATGATCCTGTCGACTAGCTCGATGCAAGAACCAGAAAGAATAATTTTTTTTTTTTGTGATGAAAATGTACGCCTTTTTACTGTGTAAACTAGAATTAATGAAGCGGGCATAATACATAGAGAAAAACAGAAGGGGTAGATTTCTAATTAGGAAGGTGTACCTGAAAGTTGAGACGTATATAGTCAAAGCGGGATACATACATTTACCTATCAAAGGTTAAACAAAAATAGTTTCTTGCACAAAGTATGCTTTTTATAGCTAGTGTACACCTAAAAAGACACCTAAATCGAACATCCAAAAAGACACGGTAAGGCCACCATGTATATATCAAGTGTCTAAATATGTAGGAAAATTGTGTAAACTCTGGGACACATACACACTCCACCTATTCCTAGATGATACCAGCCGCCCGGAGAAAATCTTTCCGGTGTAACCAAATTCGGATCTCCTTGCCTTTGAGATAGAAGGGAATGGAGATCAAGTACACCACGACGTTTATAGCCGCCACTGTCATGAAGACACTCAAAACGCCGCTAGAGGTCATGAAGTCATTAATCACCCACGTCCAGATCCACGCGATGCAACTCTTCAAGGCAGCAATGGTGACCATAATCTCGACGGAAAGCTGAAAACTCAAAAATGGAAATGATTAGCGAGTGCACTATAAGAGTGGGGTCGAAGCTGAAAAGGCAAGTTCTTTACCTCCTTGTGACAATCCAGGGCGTAGTTCATTCCGAGCGTGGTTCCCATTTGACTTCCTACCGAGAGAATACCAGCCCCCACAACAGGCATTGCCCAGTGCATTTGGTGCTCATAGGAAAGTCCAAACCAAAGCGCACCAAAGAACGTGAGGAACGCTGCCAATAAGCAGGTTGGTAGTCGCATCTCGGGCTCACGAACACCGTTATTGCGCTTGGTGAAGAAGGTTGCAATCCAATCACCTCCTGGACCAGAGAAAAAAACACCGAAAAGGGATCCAATGAAGGGCGACAAGAAGAAGAGACCCTGGCCAATGGAATTGAATTTGTACGGAGGTGGTGCAAAGAGCTGCGCTACTGATGCGCCGAGGATGACGTTCCAGCTAAGAGCCATTCCATAAATGCAGCATGACCAGAGGACGGTGGGATAGGCAAAGAGGACGAATGGGCGGAGGAAGACGTGAAGGAGATTCACGTCTGGATCTCCGCTGTTCCAGAACTTGAGTTCTTGCACGAAGGTCTTTTTGGGAACTGTACTTGATTCCTGAACTAACACCTGGTCTTTATCCGCGTTGGCTGTGGTGGCTTGGAATGGATCGGGGCGGGGTCCGCAGAACTTGGTCTCTGGCATCAAGAAGAACATGGAGATCAGACTAGCACCGACAAACATGGCCACAATCCAGAACGCCCAGTCCATGCCAAGTGCCTGCACGATAAATCCAGAGAACATAGGCCCCAGCTCATTACCTCCCAGGACAGACAGTCCGTAGATGGCGATGAGCTCTCCACGGTTATGCAAGAAGAACATATCGGTCACTGTGGATGGAACAATTGACTCAATGGGCGCTTGGAAAGCGCCTAGGAAAGCGCGTCCAACTAGAAAAGAAGTGTAGGTCTTAGTGGATGCAACGGCCAACCAGACACAGGCGATTGCCATGAGAAAGTTCGAGAATATGTAGACGGGACGGCGGCCATACTTGACGGCAAACGGCATCCAAACAAAGTTCCATACACCCTGGTTGACCAAGCAAGCTCCGTTTGCATATGTCAGTTCCTGGAGGGACTTGCCGAAGGTGGCGGATAGCTGTATCATGCCTGTAATACTAATTAGAATGTCTCAATATAATCGATATGATAGATAATAAATACATACCAGCTGCCATGATAGGACCTGTGATAGCACCCATAAACGCGAACCAGCAACCATTGAAGAAAGTCAAGCTTTTCTTCGTAGTGGACCAGTTCAAGGGATCATTTGGATCGTTTATCGAAGGTTGCGGGACCAATAACATGCGGCCATCCCCTGATTCACGATGCTTCATCTGGTGAAGCCGCTCAGAAATACTTCCATTGTCGCTACCATCGAACAGTATTTCTGTTCCAGGTGCGGCATGTATCTGCTCTACTTTCTTCTCAGACCCGTGTGGTGAGCCACCCGACATATTGAAAATTTCAACGAGGGTCCTCCAAAATATAAAGTGGAAAAATAAGGATGAGAGTCGAGGACTGAAACGGGGGGAAGGGACAATGACATTGAACAACCTCGTGTGGAACAATGCGGGAATCCCCTTTTTAATACATGGAGTATAGTAAATAGTGGCGATTCATTTATAGTCCGAGACAATATCGAGTACATAAGACTAGTAGCAGAGTATGTACTCGGTACTAGAAATCCAACGAAAAACGAGTCTGATACATTCCTTTGGTGTCTTGCACGGCACCCTTGTATTGTAGATGACCAATCACAAGTCTAGCCCGACAACTAGCATTGCGCTATGCAGGGATGTATGTGTGTATCGTAATAACGGGCTAAGTGCGTGTGAAAGATAGTTACCTTCTCTTCATCCCACCTTCGCCCCCAAATACGCTACTATATTTCTGTGGATTCCCCTAGCTTCCGATCTACACCTGTTTCGATGGATGTTCTGGTCGATTTTGGGACCTCCCCTCCACTGAGCTTTTCCCACCATACATATCCCCGGCATATGTTCTGCATCTGAAAAGTGAAGCCAAAACATTAGCCAGTGTCATACCGGTTATTCTGGGAGAAATTAAGATAAGTCGCGATCCATTAAACAAAGGTGATGGCTCCGTGTCGAGACTTCGTATCCCACCAGACTGGTGGCTCTGGCAGTTTACCAAGGTCTGTGCCCGTGCTCATTGTGGGCGGAGGTCCTACTGGCCTATTGCAGGCTCTCCTTCTGTCTCGACTCGGTGGTATGTATGTTCGCGGAGAAGTCGGTAGGAACATCTCGTTGACATGATCTGCGTAGTTCAATCATTGATCATCGAGCGTTATCCCGAGCGTTTGGTTGCTCCAAAAGCCCACGCGATCAACCCTCGCTCTTTGGAAATATTGCGTCAATTTAACTTAGGAGAGAAGCATGTGCGTCAGCTAGGCACGTCACGAGATGATAGCTCCTCGGTGAATTTTCTCACAAATCTTTGCGGAGACGCGATCGGCAGACTCCCGTATGAGCGTATGGATCCTGCGGTTTTGAATGACACGCCAGAGGTACCTTTCCCCTATAGTGAGCGCATGATGGTAGTATCACTGACCAATTGAAACATATAGATGATTCATAATATACCCCAACCAGCCCTAGAGCAAGAATTGTCCAATTTTATTGCAAAGGATCCCAACGTTACCTTGATCAAGGGGTTCAGTATCCATGCCGTGGAGCAGGTAAGTACACGGGCCTTGTTTGGTATTAATGAAGGAAAGCGGTTAACAGAAAACTAGACTGAAAATGAAGTCGTAGCGACAATTGAGGAACGGTCGACTGGACAACTCTATCACACAAAGTCCCGTCATCTCATAGCCTGTGATGGTCGTAGAAGCAAGGTCCGCGAGCTGCTCGGTATTGAGTCTGAGAGTGAAGACTCAGACCAGACAATGATGACCATTCATTTCAATGCCAATCTACGACCTGTCGTTGGTGACCGTGTCGGTATGCTGTACTGGATAATGGACCCTATAGCTGCGGGCTTTATTATCGGCTACGATCTTGATGGGATCCAGGTACATATTAGCCAGGTAGACGTCGAGCAGTGCCCAGTTGAGTCGTGGACAGAAGATATGTGCAGGGCCAAGATCGGCAGTGCTATTGGTAAAGATGACGTTCCGTTCGATATCCTGAGTTATCGCCCTTGGGTCTTCCGTCGACAAATTGCTTTGACATTCCAAAAGGGGAATATCTTCCTGTGAGTTTTTATAATTGGATATTGCCGCTGTGTGTTCCTTGTTGATGTTTTGGTCTCTTTCAGAGCTGGAGATGCTGCTCACTCATTTCCCCCAACTGGTGGACTAGGCTTGAATTGTGGTCTTGCGGATGTTCACAACTTGGCTTATAAAATTGCTTTGGTTCACCAGGGAGTGGCCACACCATCTATACTTTCGACATACACTGCCGAACGACGCGGTGTTGCGGATTCCTATTCTAAGCAGAGCGTTAAGAATGGCAAGGAGATATTTGCACTGTTGCAAAGTCTCAAGACCGCTGGTGTTGAAGATGCTATGCAAGCGCGAAAGGATATGATGGCAGCATTGGCGGATCCGGCTCAGCGCACACAGGTTGAGGCAGGTATTGAAGGACAGAGGGAACACTTTGATAATGTAAGTGACTTCGTTTGCCTTTTCCCGTTTCTATAGAAGGGCGGTCTTGCTCACGCTCTGGCTCATAGTTGGAGCTCCATATTGGATATGTGTATGGGGCTACCAAGCCACCTCCTCATGCTTCCCGTTATTCTCCTAAATTTGTGCCTGGGGCGCGCTTGCCTCATGGTTGGATCAGCTTCCCAGGTCACCTCTCGCCGGAGACACAGGCAGCCAAACGTTCTTCGCTGCCTCAGGAGCCAGTCGATGTGTCCTATGTCAAGGAGCTTGGCGGGGATCAGGTTCGCGCTTGTCAGTGGAGTACCCTGGATCTCTGTGGCCCCGACTCTTGGACCTTGATTTCGGGGAAGGAGCAGCAAAATTCTCACATTGCACTTTTGCAGAAGCACTTCAACGTGATTGGTTTAACCCTCAACACCTGGCGCCTGGGAGTGGACTTTGAAATGGTCAAGCAAAGCTGGTTCGCTGATGAGTTGGTTAATGGTGGAGGGATTCTGATTCGCCCTGATCAGCACATCCTAGCAAGGGTCTCTACTGAGAAAAATGGAGAAGACGTGATTGAAGAAGTAAGCAAACACCTTGGGATTTTGGAGTGTTGGATATAGCAGAGCAACACCATATATATTAGTCTCTACTCTTATCTCATTTTGATAAATATTGCCCACGGGAATCCCGTAAAAAGATTTAGACTGTTGCCAAGCTAAAAGCAAGTATTCTTGACCGATAAAGACAATGACCGCTGCTTGCTGGGATCAATGGATGTAACGATATCCATGGGTTATATGGGATCTTCTGCTTCAATCCTTTGGACTCGGGATCGTTTGAGCCACATCCCACTCCACCGAGACCCATGCTTTTCTCCACATGGTACTTTGTATGTACGATGTATGTATATGTTGCGCCGCGCCTCTAGAACACGTGAAGCGTGATCTTGCATAAATTTCCTGCTATAACTGAGATTGGCATCGGATATATCAAAACCCAAGTAGCGTCTCGTCGGCTTGATCAGTCTCAAAGTCAAACCGAACCAAATCCTCCTTATAAGGAATAAAGTATGTGCTTGTGACCCTAAAATAACATGAGCTCCCATTAGATCCAAGGATTCAAGGGGTAATTCATACCTTTCATGCTCACTGCTAGCTTGATACTCAGCCAATGCTTTTCGATCTTCATGGTAGCTCACTAGAGCATATTGAAATCCTTTGCTCCTTTCAATTGGAGTTGTAATTGAGGGGCCCCCCGCAACAAGTCTTTGGCTTTTAACACAAGACAAAGACTTGAGTGTCTTAATTTGAGAAAGGAACTCCTGCTTCACCGCGTTCCCGACGTCGGCGCGGAACTTGAAGAGAACTAGTGAAGGTTAATTAAGTATTTGGCTATTATCGCGAATGAACCATACCAATGTGGACAAGAACCATTTTGATTATCAGTTTTATATTTACTAAGAATCAAAGAATGGTGGGGTTATAGACTGGCAGAGATCGGAATGTAGTTCTCTTTTCAAGTGACGCGCCCGACGGATGCCATCCGTCCTCGGCGGAAGTTTCCCGTTTCGACCCAACCTTGTTCCTCTTTGCATGGACTGTTCATTCCGAGTGACACTGCTAATTTGGGTTTCTTGTAATATTCATGAATTAGCAAATCCAACGCTCACAAGCGATCCTGTCATTTTTGTTATGGACTCTCCCCGGCGGTCTCGGAACCGCGCCGCCTGTCGGAGGTGCCAGCGACGGAAAATCCGCTGTGACGGGGATCTTCCCCGCTGCGCATCGTGCAGAAAGGCCAATGTAGCCTGTGTGAACGATGGTAAACAAGAGGTTAATCGCACGTACGTATCATCATCGGCTGGGTCACTTCTCCGTCATTTCTGATACTGACTGTTGATTAGGTACATTACGAATCTGCAAAAGCGAGTGCAGTGGTTAGAGTCCTTAGTAAAGGAACAGGATCCAGCGGTCCAGCTACAGGATGGCCCGCAAGTGGACCTATTGGATATCTCACAACTCGAACCTACAGTGGAAAACACTCAGGTTGAATCTACCTCACCACAGGGCACTCGCACTCGTCGGTCAATAACACCTCACCATCTACAACACGGGCCAGCAGACCCGCAACCATCTCGGACGCATTCAAGACCGGCCCATGAAATTGGGCTTGTTTCTCTCTCCTCAGGAGAGCCGCGATACATTGGTCCGTCAAGCGGATATTTCCTAGCAAACCTCATATTTTCGAGTGCTGGCCGGCGAACTGGGCCATCAGGAAATAATGGCAATGCGAACAAGCCAATGTCACTTTCGTCCGAATTTTTCAACAGCCCAGCACCGCTTCCAGGTCGCAAAGAAGACGCCGTGGAGCTGACTTCAAAGTACTTCGCCTCGGTGCATCTCGTATACCCGTTTCTACACGAATCGTCCCACATGATAAGACTTGAGAGAATGTATAACAATGAAGCATACCCCAACCCGGTCGATGGCTTTCATATCTACATGGTGCTTGCAATAGCAGCCTCGGATCTATCTAGACGGTTTAGAATTCCTCTTCCGGCCGAGGGGTATTATACAGCAGCTACCCAGTATTTCGAACGTGCCTGTGCCGATGGCTCTTTAGAAGGACTACAGAGTCTACTCTTGCTAATGGTATATGGGCTTCATAATCCATCGTGCGACATCAATGTCTGGAGCCTGAATTATCAATGTTTAGGCTCCCTTATCGACCTGGGTCTTCAGCGTGATGTTCGTGCATCATCGACATTCTCCATCTCGTTCTTGGAGCAGGAAATGCGGACTCGCATTTTCTGGGTTGTATACAGCTTTGATCGTACGCTAGGGACGATGATGGGGCGACCGATCGGGGTGAGAGATGAAGCATGTGAGCTTCGGGTAAGTGATTTGATAGTGCGTTGTTTCCTCGACAAACTTTGGCTAATAGTACCTTCAGCTTCCTTCAGATATTTCTGATAATGATCTTTCCGAGTCAGTTTGTGACGAAACTTCGCGAAACCGCACAACTTCTCACATGACATTCTCTATCCACCTGTTCAAACTCGCCCGCATCAACTCTGAGATTAAATATGTCATGCACAGCATTTGCAGAGATCCTCCCCGATATGCCTACCCACCGGTACCCGACATTCATCTGTGGCAGAAGGAGATGATCGAACGCCTTCAAACTTGGCTGGCAGGCATCCCCCGTGAACCTGGGGCCGATGCTATTGCCAAAATATGCGAAACCAAGTATCACGAAATGATGATCCTGGTGCTAAGACCTAGCCCCGGGATTCCCGATCCATCGGAAGAGACGCTCGCGCAATGTTTCCAGCATGCCGTAGATCTTCTTCGTGGGTTTGGGGAGCTTTATAAACAGGAAACTCTTTTATACAGTCGACTCATTGTTCACTCTGTCTTCTTGAGCACACTGATAATGCTACACTGCTTATGGAGACTACCACATGTTGCTTCCGAAGTGCAGATTGATGAGGTGGTCGCCGACACAAGCATTAGCCTGAATATCCTAAGCAGCATTGGAGAATACTGGGTCGAGGCTAAGCGCGCAAGGGATTGCATCCACGAGTTATCCAGTGCGACTGTTCAGAGACTTATCAAGATGCGAAGCTTAGAAGCCCCTTCAAGCTCGACCAGGCAAGGCAAGAACCAATCAATTTCCGGCACAGAAAGAGCACAGCGGCTACAGACTGCCAATGAGAGGGGGGAGCTGCCTTCTACTATTCGTACTGACACTGGTGTCGAAAATCTGCCGCTGAACTCCTGTATGGATGATTACGATCCGCATGTTGATTCTATGAGTTGGCTGCATGATTCCATGCCCGGGGGCTTTATGGACTTCAGCGGGGCTCCGGACTTCGACACTCTCATGTGGGAGGTTTTTAATGCTAACTCAGGATAAAATAAATATTGGAATATAACAATCGGATATATCATATATTCAAGAAGTCTTCTCGAATCAATTTCATTCTGTGTAACCGATGATCGTGGTACCCGAGCTAAGCTAAAGAAAGAACAAATTCAAGCAGCCGACACATCTTTGAAAGTGACATTGACCTGACTTTCGACATCAATATCCTGAGGCGTGAGATCCAGCGGCGCAGGGTCCTCCCCAGCAGGACCACCGAAACTAGCGGGCATCATGTGCCTGTGAGTAGCCCTGTACGGACTCATTCCTTCGTCGGTAATTTCTACCACCAAAACAGAGCGTTCAAGCACTTCCGAATAGTCATCAGCTTGTTTGATAGCGTCGCGCAATGCCAATTTGCGCGCATCCGAAGCCAGTCGGCTGCCAGTTTCGTCTGTAAGACTCCAATCCAGACCATCGATTTCCACCTTGGGATAAACCAGCAATTCTTCGATCGCTTGATTCAACTTGGCGAAGTCACGGAAGACGGCTTTGAAAGATATACTGGCATGGTGTGGGTTTGGCACGGGCCGTTCGTTTCTATCTGTTGACTTTGTCCAGGTTTTGATACTCGTGGATGAAAATTGTGTCAGAGGGGGCTCGGAATGATCATCGGTCCAGGAGTAAAAGGCTGATGTCATCAGTTTTTGTAGGTTGGTCGATGAGGTTGCCACTTCCTTGGCGACTTCGTCTTGTTCGGGGCCATTTCCCTTTACTGAGAATTTGAGGGTACCTCGTTCTGGGGCGTGGGTGACGGATGATTTGCCCGTGACTATGATTGTTAGGGGAGCCATGGTTTGTGAAGATCTTGGGAATATTTTGAGAATATTTTGCAGCTAGTGCTATATTTATAAGAGAGTGGAACACCTCCAGGGCTATCAGCCCTGAAGGCAGCAATCTCAAAGTCAGTGGCCATCACGTTGCCCAGGTGCGCAACGCCAAGCCTGCGTGGGGCCTGCAGTTCATCTATTCCTCATAGTCTATGATCTTCATCTTTCATTGATAATTCAACGCACCTTGTTAGATAGAAGGCGGAAAACAAGCGGCAAACCCTTAATTTTTGAAGCGGAGTTTTCGATATATACCTTTGATATAAAATGTGAAGCAAGTAGGTTATTGTCATTCAACATGATATTGTACCTGACTCCATACAGTGCGAATTGGTTTTGAATTCATGGTATTAGACTCGAATTACCAACTCCCCATCAAATCCCTTGGCCTGTGAAAAGCAATAGCCGCGCTGATTACTGACGACCATCTTCTCGGTGCCCTCCTCAATGTAATTGACATTAAAGTGCGTATGCCCAAATGCCCATAATTTTACTAGCGGGCTCTTCCAAACCTCCTGTCCTGAGAGGTCGCTGGCAAAACCCGAGGACAGCGAGCTATTTACGTGCCTTGGATCAACTGCTCGTGGATCCTGAGTGGTTGGACTATGGTGCGTAAAAACCACAATCTTGCGATGAGGCTCAGAGGCGGTGATATGAGAAACCTGTACATTTAACCAGCCCAGGTCTGCTTCGTGAGCAGCCGTGTGATCGTCAACCGTCCAGTCCCTTATGTGGTAAAAGTCATTGAGGCCATAGCTGACTTGCTCCTTTTGTGCCTCACTCACTCGCGAGAAGAGTGTGCACCCGAGTACAGTCACATCTGGTGAGAGATCGTAGCGAGTCTGATCTAAGAAGACGAAAGAGCCCATAGTTTGCGGATGTCCATCTTGTCCTGTAGTTGAACGCCAATGATCGACAGACGCTGAGATTTGACGGAGAACTTGCTTCGTCTCCTCCCAGCTTGAATTGTAAGGCTCATGGTTCCCTGGCAGGAAGAAAACTATTTGGAATTGGCGCAACTGGGTTTGAATGAATGTAATGAAGCCTGCGTCTCTGACAACTCCTATGTCTCCCAATAGCGCAAGAAAAGGTGCTTTCGGAGAGATTTCGAACACATCGTAGGCAGAGGGACTTTCTAGATGTAAATCAGATAGTATCTGGAATGAGGACATCTGGAGGAATGACCTCGGGAGGCAAGTTTTGCTGTCCAGGTGATGTTATGGATGGGCGATGTTAGCCAACCAGATGCATTCCCAAGACCCGCTAAGTGTGGCTAGGTTATATGTGGCGGTGCTGATATAGTGTGGCGTCGCACAGCCTCATTCTGTCCCGTCCGCCCGGGGTCATCCCTCAGTTATCTAAGCGCCCAGATATGATCTCATAAGAAGCCCCTCCTTGGCTTAGGTCTGAAAATAGATTTATTTCTTCTCCTATTTCAACGATCTTGATTTCCTCTTGTTGTTTCTTAGAGTTGTCCCCAAGCCTCTTTCTCAGCTTATCAACCATTGTTACAGACACGACGTCATAAGCGTGTTAACGTGTTATCAGCACCTTAAATTGCGGGCAACCTTGAAAGCCGCAAGTTGTTTTTAATTGTGCCAGCAACCAACACGATGGCGAGCGCAGCAAATGATCCCCGTCTGCTATACAGCGTCAATAATATCCGTGCTTTCCATATCCAAGATGGGGAGGAGCAGGACCTCACGCCGTCCGGCCCTCAAACCCTATCACTGCTAATGGTTCCCACCAACACCCCCACTGCTGGCCCTGGGACAGAATGGCCTGAAGATTCACCGGAAGAGGATTTCTATCTTCACTTATACCTTCCTCCTGAGCTCGATATTGCCATACCCGCGACCACACAGATCTTTCACCAACCTCCCGACAGTTATTTGATTCCCCGCTGGGACATGGGTCCCGATGCTGGCGCTTTCATTCGTATCCAGTTCCCTAGCATTGGCACGGGCCCCAACAATGTGTCTCAGGATGATATTGATACCTTTGAATCTATCCTTGCACAGTGCACGGCATTCCTCGAGCGCGCCCCGCAACCGAAGGCCCAGGATTATACTGCTTATAACCCGGCCGACTACGCACCCGGCGAGGGTTACGTTGGGACCTCGGATACAAAGAAAGCAGATGAACATGGGAGAATTGTACTCGTGGATGAAGAAAACGGCAGTGTGGTCGGAGAGCTAGGAGATGGATACAATGTAGTTGAGGATGCCGACGTGAAACCTGGTTCTAAAAGTAAGTGTTCAATTATAATCGTCCTCAATCAGCAACTGGCTAATATATCGCAAACAGGACCGGTAGGAATTGAACTCCCTGCAGAAGGTGAAGGCAACCAAGTCAGCGTCTCCAATGTCTCCGAAGAATACCTAGCGATGGCCCGGCACCCGGCGTATAAGAATTCGACACTCGTTCAAAGTTCAGCTACAGCATCTCGCCTGATCGTGACTGGATCGACATATCTGGCAAGTGCCATCGCGAGCGGCGCAGAGAGTTTCCAAAAGAAGACGCAGCCGAATGTCAAGCCTGTGAAATTTTCAGACGCTACTCACGCGCGCATCCGCAAGGTTGGCAATTTCTCCAACGGAGCAGCGGATATTTCTGCTCGCACAGTCGGACAGGTTGGGAGGGTTGCACAGAACATAGGTGCGTCATTGGCGCGCAAGCAAGAATCCGGCCGGAACAAAGGCATCGACCGGCGCAACCCGCCACCAGAATACAAGCCCGGTGTGCTAAACAAATCAATGATCGCATTCTCAACCCTGGCCGACGGCATCGAGCAGAGCGCCCGGAATATGCTATTCTCCGGAGCCGGCGCTGCCAGCTCCATGATCGAACACCGCTACGGCAATGAGGCAGGCTCCGTCGCAACCAACCTGACGGGTGGAATCAAGAACGTTGGATTGGTTTACATCGACGCCACGGGTGTCAGTCGCCGCGCTCTTCTAAAATCTGTCGCCAAGGGCATGGTCGTTGGAAAAATGCGCGACGGCAAACAGGTTGTCGTTGGCGGTGGAGACGGCGGCCAGGTCCCAGCTAACGCTGTGGAGTCTGCTTCGGGCCCTTCTGGCTTGAGCGCCAGGGACCCCGTTGTGCGGCGTGCATCGCCCAACCCCACACCGCCTCCTGCATATGGTGCGTCGGGAACAACGTCCCTCAACGCGTCGTCCATGTCAGGGGGTAAGCGGTAAGAATTTGGGGGCTGGCGCGCATGGCAATTGCAGTGGAACTAGATCACGTATTATTGAGATGCTTGGATTATTTTCATTTTTTGTGACTTTGGCCCGGCAGGCACGATTTCCCATCTTTCCCATCTTTTGATTGAGGCTTGAAGCTTGAAGCTTCTTGAGTTTTGTCTATTTTACCTTCTCGATGCCTAAATAGTGACCTCGCATATCCGCAATAATGTTCCGACCGCATCTTATGCACAGATATATCGCCACCCGATGCTTTTTCGATTCTTCAAGAACCATTGGACAGAATTTGGGTTCTAGCTGGGTAGCACAGCGCCCAAATAGGGAGGGCACAGTAGACCGTCTTTTCTGGCGGTAATTTGATTTTTATATGAAGTCTAGTCACCAGACAAATTTCAAGGAGGTGAGGGTGGTTGGGTGTGATGTGGGCAACGGGAATGATAGCCATTGGACAAGGGTGCTCATATGCGTTGCCCAGGTTCCGCTAGACGATCTATCCGATATTGATTGGGTGATGGTATACAACGTTGAAGAGGCGAAAAGTGCCAACGCATCGCTTGACAGTTGTCCACGGCCCACCTTGATTGACCCCTTGCCCAATGAGAGTTATCAGGGATTAAATGATAATTTTAAGGCTTTGATGTTATGTCCGGTGTATTTGGTGTATTATTGGTGATCCGGAGGTGTCAACAAAAGTAGGAAATCCCAGGTGAGTTAGTGGATTTAGCATGAATTACTGCATGCAGATATGTTGAAATGGAGACGGACTGTGGGTAAGTGGATAGAGTACATAAAAAGATAGAGTAAGGTTTAGTGTTGCAGGCCGGACTATTCAGGAACCGCATATACTCCATGTACGGAGTACTTTCCATGTAGATTAAGATTTCAAGGTTGCAGTTGAAAATGGAATTCCTGAAGTTGAACAAGATCTGCTTTAGATCGAGATCCAACCATGGTTCTAGCTCTACCTACCGTGGTTGGGGCCATGGTTCCAGGGTTCATGCGGGTGGCTATGGCCCCTCTTTAATCAATTCTGGCTGGGTACATACTGTACGGAGTATGGAAGTACGGAGCACCTACGGAGTAGGTTCTCGGTAGCTTCAAAGAGTTAAAGCTCGAAGCAAAAAACAGCAATACGCTGGCGCTAATTGTCAGCCAAAGTAAGCTAGGGAGCCGAGCTACTGCACACCATTTTCCACCGCTAATCTCTGGACCTTTGAATCTGACATTGATCTTAAAATCCATTTTCATGATAAATTCAAATCCCATTTGATTTGATTTATTCAAATATAAAATAATTTAGCTAGACCAATGAAGGAGAGAAATATCGAGATCTGAGCTTCTGTTCTGAGAGAGGTTAATAATGACGATCGTCCTGAGGTGTCCACTCTATGGGCATTCGAAACAGCCGGTGCAACCCCCTATTTTTTGCTTCTTTCTTTTCTTGAAACCGAGCCCTCTACACTTTTAGCGCCTAATCCATGCTATTATTATGTCTGCTAAACCCACAGAGTACATTATACTCCCGTACACTTTCTCTCCCTTCTTTCGCACATGTGAGGATCCCTCGGGACTCAAGCCCTTTTTAGCACAGGTTTAGCTACTGGCGCAAGGGACTCACGATCAATATATGGGCAATTAATATCGAATCCACCCCATACGCGCACAGGAATAAGTTACTTTGTCTTTGTTGTCACCATCCTGGATGTATCATAACCCACAAAGTCCTCGGGTAGCTGGCGTCGGGCTTATGTATATGTATAGATTCTCTTTATTTCAAAAGACCTAACAAACGTAGACCTATTATAAATACTAGTATAATATTGAAATAGCTGGCTCTCTCTCTCATTGTAAATTTGTATGCAATTAAATAGAAATTCGTTTTTTTTCTATGTATCCAAGTGGTCATATCAGCCAAACTATCATCCAAGGCTCAAGAGCCAAAGACCCGCCTCCCCCAGACTAAGAGAAACTACCACTCGTATCTCACCTCCTCTTTTTCCCTCTTCACCTTCTCGGCCTTCTGCTCTACCCTTGGGCTTTTTTTTTCTTTTGGTCTTGTGTTTTTTTTTTTTTTTTTTGTTTCTTTGATTCTGTTCTTCGGGAATCTTCTTCCCCCTTTTTCGACTCAGATCCCCCGACCGGTGCTTCCCGTCTTTTTCCTCCCCTCGCGGCCCCTGTCCGCCCCTCAGTATCCCATCTTCGACAATGTTCAACTGTTGTCGCAATTGAATCAGAGTTCTGTTGATCAGGTCCGCAATCGCGTCTGAGACATTTGTTACCGTGTTTGCTCGATTTCTTGGACAACGTGCGACCCCAAAGCCCCAAATCGTGGGTCTGCCACAGAGGGGGACTCTGGAGTACTGCAGTGCAGGTATCTTTAGCTTTCCTTTCGTTTTTCGAGAAACTTGTTGTTTCTCGACGCGTCTTTACACCTGAAGAAGGTGGCGACCTGGTGTCCTCGGTGATATTCAACCCTCATCCAACGGTTTTTTGCGCGATTGGTCGTAAGCTAGTTTCCCCCCATTCCTCCGATCGATTTCCTGCTGTCAGTTGCCCGCCCCCCCATTCTTGGTTAAAAAGGGCACATTTTTGGCGATTATCGATAAGAATCCGGGGAACACTCAAGTTAACGGATATTTCAATGTCTACAGATTGCGCTTTGAATGGTCATCTGGCGAGTGCGACCGGTCGCCCCAACCCCCCCAAACTTTTGCCAGACCCCTCCGGCAGAGCATTGTGTTCCCTCGCGCCAATTGTACCAATCGCCATTGATACCAGGAATCTTGTCAACGAGTACCCGCAACAGCTGCCTCGGACAGTCGCAGCAAGTCTCTTGAGGCTTTCCGCATTTACTAGACGAAGGTATGCTATCAGCCGCAATGCAACTTGCCTCACAGCGCTTACCCATCCTCGATCAAACCCATTCCATTTCGTGAATAGCTTGCTGATTTCTACTAGCCGTTTCTGAGGCCGGTCCCAAACAGCTTTTTTCGGCTATGAGCACTTCCCGTCAGCAGGCCGTGCCACTCCCCGCTCATGCCTCAGAAGTATCAACCAGCACATCATCTCCCGCACAGAAGAATGCGCGCGCACCCTATCCCGATATGTTAGGTACTCCGCCGGTTCCTCCCCCGAGGACCTCTTCCACCCATCACAGCCGCCGCAGTCCAAATGGAACCTCTACAGATAAAACGAGTAGCTCTCGCCAAGGAAAGAGCAGGTCGGATCGAAAAGAAAGTCGTGATCGCACGCGCGATGACCGAAATGGCAGATCACGGAGGCACCAGCCTGAGGAGACATCTCGCGAAGTGCAACAATCAAGAACCGTACCCGTCACAAAACCCACCGAGGCAGAAATCGACAGTGTCCATGGCCAGGGGAACTTTGTAAAAGAACCAAGTGCGGAAGCCAATTCTGTGCTGGCCCATGACCATCTTATCGACCAAGAGAGAGAACAGGTGCGACCAGCTGGCACAGAAAATGCATCTTCATCCGGATTCAGTGCAGCTACAGCCGACGGTACAGAGGAGGCTCGTGGGCCTCGAAGTCGCCACGATTACAATAATGGAAACGTTATCAAGCGCAAGGAAACCACGTTTGGCTCGTACATTCTTGGTCAAACCCTCGGCGAGGGTGAGTTTGGAAAGGTCAAGCTGGGATGGAAGCGCGATGGCAGTATCCAGGTGGCAATCAAGCTCATCCGGAGAGACACGTTGGGGACCAACCCCAGCCGACTACCAAAAATCTACCGTGAAATCGCGATTCTACGTGAGCTGGCACACCCCAACATTGTGCGCCTCCACGAAATGGTGGAAACCGATCGCCACATTGGTATCATCATGGAATACGCGTCAGGAGGTGAACTATTTGATTACATCTTAAATAATCGATATCTCAAGGATAATTCTGCACGTCGACTGTTTGCTCAGTTGGTTTCCGGGGTTGGTTACCTGCACAAAAAGGGTATTGTGCACCGTGATCTCAAGCTAGAGAACTTGCTACTCGATCGGAATCGCAACATCATCATTACAGACTTCGGATTCGCCAATACCTTCGACCCGGTGGATCCTCTGGACGAGGAAATCGAGTACAACTTGACCAACAAAGAATATGTGAAACGGAAGCGCCTGGACAAGATTGGCGCAAATGGGCTAAGGCGAGGCGATCTTATGCAGACCAGCTGTGGTAGTCCCTGCTATGCAGCACCCGAGCTTGTCGTGAGCGATTCTTTATACACGGGGCGGAAGGTGGATGTGTGGAGCTGTGGTGTGATTTTGGTATGGGTTTCCCTACATCCGTGAGAATCCGACTTCACTAACTTCGTGAAATCTAGTATGCCATGCTGGCGGGATACCTACCCTTCGATGACGACCCAGCGAACCCAGATGGCGACAACATCAATCTTCTGTACAAATATATTGTGACCACTCCTCTCACGTTCCCGGAATACGTAACACCACATGCACGCGATCTTTTGAGACGGATACTGGTTCCCGATCCTCGGAAACGTGCAGACTTGTTCGAAGTTGCCCGCCACAGCTGGCTCAGCGAGTTCTCGAGCATTGTCTCTCATATCACAAGCAGCACGACAAACGTTGTGGATATTTCGAACACAACGATTCCGTCTGGTAAGGATTTGCTTTTTGCAAATGGTCAAGCTGCAAGTTACTCACATAAATCCACAGAAACACAAAAGGAAGCACCGCCACTTGTCCGCAGTGCCTCAGTGCGCGAACCACCGAAGACACATCAGACCAATGCTACTGCCGTTGGTGGTTTGAACCATCACGCTGGAGATGTTTCTCAAGACCCCCCGCCCGAAAAGTCCAGGACTCCCCGCGATGCCAAGCGTAGGACGGTACAAGTCGAATATGTTGCTCCTCAATCACAGACGACCCGAGGAGAACCTCCGGTGGAGCCGTCTGCATCACGGAGCAGAGCCCCGGCACCATCGGAAGCCCAAGTTGCGGCTTCAGTACAACAGCCCACAGAACCCGCACACCAGCCTGCAGATGCACCGGCACTCAATCTCAACAAGCCACTTCCAGGACATTTCCCAGGACATTTCCCGCGCTCGACTTCGGACAACGTGGGACTTACTGGGTCTCAGCCGAATACCATCCCTCAAGGGCCTCGACCAGCCACTGGTGCATCTATGAACTCCCTTGGAAACACTGGTCGTTTGCCTTCTCGAGGCTCCTATGGACAACCGGTGGCCCCCACTGTTACCGCAACTAATACAGAAGGCCGCCTAGCACAGCCCAAGAGCAGGCAATTTGCACTTGCACAGGATCCTGCGCAGGCATCGAGTACATCTATAGGTCGTCCAAGCACCCAGAACCAGCAATTGCCTTCGACATTCAATACTACTCCTCGACAAGAGCCGCCAAAGGGACACAAGAGGTCTAATACTGTCTCCAGCCTAGGCGAGAAGCTTTTCGGTCGTTCTGGTTCAATATTGGGTGGCCGTACGCAATCTAATGCCACTCGTACCAAGCAGGACAAACGTTACCCCCCTGTCAGCATGAAGGATCCTCTACCAAGAGAGAGCTCTAGAATGTCTATGGACTCCCGCCGCTCGATGCAATACCCCCACAACCGCAAGACGAGCGAGGCTGGCGCGGAAAACCGTCCTCGTCGATTCTCGTTACTCCCACAATCCTTCTCATTCCGAGGTTTCTCTAATACCCGGTCTCAAACCCCCGAAGAAACCTCACAAATCCCTCGTCCCGTCGATCCCCGTTCCACGCAACGCCCCGCCACGGGCCCGGGTCCGGCGCAAGGTCGTTCTCGGGCGACAAGCCATGGCACTCAAGATGCCATGGGAATAGTCGACGAGGGACCCGGTGAAGATGTACACACCGAACCTGAGCCGCTTAGCTACGAGGCGCAGATCGATCGACAGTTTGCAGACCTGGGATCTCAATTTGATCACCAGAGTGGTTCATTCGGAGTTCCCTCGGCTGAGCAAGTGTACCAGAACTCCGCAGACCACTCGTCTAAGCCAAGCTACTACGAGGATTACAACGGCCCGTATGACAACATGCCTAGGCAGTCGATGCAGGTTGGTCGATCAGGACGTGGGCCAGGTGTTTTGCAGAAAAACCACCGCAAATTCGCCGACGCCTACGAATATGAGCGCGACGGGTCTCACCATTCTGGCAGCTCTGGGGCAGCACGCAAAGTCATGGACTTCTTCCGAAGACGTGCCAAGTCCCGCGCCGGTGACGACCGTTGATTACCGTTGATTTGCGGTTTCACCAACAGATAAAAAGCAATATTCCATCTCAAACGGCCTGACCGCTGAGATTGGATCGATCAAGCACTTGCAGTTTAAGCTTTGATCTTGGAAGCAGATTCAAACCCTATCATTCACATGCTTCTTTTGAGTTGCTTGAAAGAGCAGCGAGGTTGTTTGGATACCCCGTGATACCCTGCTTTTGTCCTCTTCTTATGCATGGAGCGATTCCTCTTCATCCATCGGGTGTTTGATTAATTATCTAGCATTTTCTTTTTTCTTTATTTCCTTTGTCTAGCTACATTTTCCTTGCTTCCTAATGTTCTGCTTTTGTTCGCTGTTCTCCCCGTTTTACCCCCATATGTGATTTGCATTCCCTTCTACTGTTACTATTATCTCTGGCTGTAAAGTGAGACCTCATTCGTGTTCTTGTTCAGAGCATTTTATTATCCTTTTGAACCTCTTTTATTTCGTTTCTCATTGTCCCCTCTTAGCTTTATTTGGTCCCCTATGGGAGGCTTTGTCAACGATAATTCAATTGTGACATTATTTCCATTCTTCTATGGATCGCTTTTTTTCTCTCTTCATTTATGTCTTTGTATCTTAATGTGTGGCTTTCTCTATTTAAGGTGGGATGTTTCTAGCGGCTAGTTGTTCAGCCCTGTGCTTGCTTGTTCTGTTGCTAGTTTTCGATAGTCTATTTCCTAGGACCAGTAGCGTGGTCAGTACATTGATTTTACTTGATTTGAAGCGCTAAGGATATAATGCAAGGCGAAGATATATTTACCTTGAAGCTGCTCCGTAGTCGATATGTAGTGTAATGTGATTGATTTCGCAATATATAATACAAATTTTCTCATATTGCAAGGTACATGCGTAGTCTATACTTTCAAGCGTTCGACCTTTACCAGGTCAGCCTCCTTATTCAAGCTGTCAATCTCAGCTGTGGCGAAAGGAATCCCCTCCGCCAATCTTTTGTCCTCGGTAATCATCTCGATCTCCCCAGGGAAATAAACTCGATCCACACCGGCCATCTTCTCCGAATCAACAACCCGCTGATAAAGATAATCCATCCTCCCCTTGAACTCCTCAATAGTCATGAACAAATCCGGCTTAATAGCCACCAAAAAGTGGCCCACATCAGCTGGTTTCGACGGATCATATGGGTTGGTAACATGTCCAGCAAAAGCAGACCCAGAAAGCACACCGGAGAAGACATCCATCATGACAGACAGCGCAGACCCCTTCGGCCCACCCATAGGCAGCATAACACCCTGCAGGGCCTCAGCAGGATCATCCGTCCTTCCTCCATCCTTATCAAGCGCCCAATCCGTAGGGATTTTCTCCCCACGCCGAAGCGCCTTATAAATCTTCCCGCGGGCGGCAATGGAAGGCGCCATATCCAAGATAAACGGTCTGCCCTCTCCGGCCGGCGCTCCACACGCAATCGGCGAGACGCCCATCAGCTTCTCCTTCCCGCCCCAGACCGGCAGGGCAGGGGAGCTATTCGTAAAAACAAGGGACATCATTTCAGCCTCTAGCGCCTGTTGCACCAACCACGCGGACATGCCGAAGTGATTCGAATGCTTGACAGAGACCATCCCGATACCGAAGGTCTGGGCCATTGTTACGGCGAGCTTCATCCCTTCATGCGCGGCTACAAAGCCGAACCCATTGTGCGCGTCGACTTGCGCGACGGCGGGTGTCACTTGTCGGATTGTTGGGACGGCGCTTGGGTCAAGTGCGTTTTGTCGGATCCGTTCCATGTATGAGGGGATGCGATTGCTGCCATGTGTATCTACGCCACGGAGATCGGCTGATACGAGGCATTTAGAGACTATTTCGGCGTGGGCGGGTGATGTGTTGTTTGCAATGAGGATTTGCTTGACGAAATTTTGGAGGTCTGTGTGGTTGATGTTGTGCATTTGTTGGGGCTGATTAGGTTGTTCTGCCATATTGGAGTTTAGTGTTAGGTTGATCTTGATTGATGTTTTATAAGCTGATATGAGGTTGTGGTTTGTGGTTTTAAGTCGAGTTCTGGGGGTTCTTTTATAGACGCGGGGCGGATGCGTTGCGAAAGACGGGGTGGGGCCGTGGTTGTGTGGGGGAGTGCTATGTTCCATTTTGGGGTATTCCGATGGATTACTCGGTTGGTCTCTATAGATATACTAAGGTTATATATAAAAGATATCCTGTATAAAGTATTTCTTTTTGCCGCCCTATGTTTACACCTTAATAGACCTAAAAAGACCGCTAAAAAGACAACTAAAAAGGCGTAACAATCCGGTATGATGCATTGATGCATTGATGCACTAGTGTAAGTATCTCGAAATCCTTTGGCTCCTTCGAGGGCTAGACTGAAGTCTTTAAATTAGGCGGATTGACTGCCGCACATTTAGCCGAACGTTCGGCAATAGTCGTAGTTGGTTATTTTTGTTCACTATCTCCAATTACAGCATTATTACTACACTTCTTTCTACTCAATCATTTCCTCTTTTTGTAGAATTTTGCAAATATGGTGGGCACAGTGATTATCACCGGTGCGACCGGCTCACTCGCGCTTGAAGCTGTGCAACAACTTCTGTCATCGCATCCCTCGTTGACCATTGTTGGCACTGTCCGAAATGCAACGAAATCCCCCCCAAGTCCTCAGTTACTTCGACTGCAAGAGATTCCAAACCAGAATCCTTCCAGCAAGCTCTTGATTAAAAGTGTAGATCTGAACTCGACTTTGGAAGTACGAGCATTCTCGGACGAAATTGCTGGCCTGGTGGAATCTAACGAACTTCCACCCATTTCCACCATCATTTGCAATGCCTTCACATGGTCGCTAGACGGCCAGCAATTTTCCAAAGATCGGTTAGAATCTACATTCCAAGTCAATCATCTTGCGCATTTTTTGCTGGTTCTCAAACTTCTGCGGAGCATGGACCCTCGGACGGGTCGAGTGGTCATGCTTAGCTCTGAAGTTCACGATCCTGAACACTCCAACGCTCTTTCCAAACTGGGTGCAGACCTTCCCTCTAATGAGAGTCTCGATATATTGGTCAACCCTGGTGCAGATGAGATTGGAACAGAACATGATATGGGCTGGCAACGATACGCAAACAGCAAGCTGGCCAATGTCATGTTTATGCAGAGTTTAAACAAACGACTACAACAGGTATGGGCAACTTTGTCGAAATCTAGGGGATGGCATTAAGTCTGTTTCTAGAATCCGCAATTCAACAAGATCACCGTGACTGCTATGGACCCAGGCGGTCTTGTGAACTCCCGGGCCCATGTCGTCCAGCGTTCGGTCACTCGTATCTTATTTAGGCTGTTCGCGCTTTTACTTCCAGTGATCAAGCTTTTTACTTACAGACTTCGGTCGAATTCGGACTCGGCCCGAGATGTCCTAGCGCTGGCTTTGGCCCCTGAGTACGCATCAGTGAGAGGCCATTTCAATGGAAGGAAGCCTCAACCCCCTGCGCGTGTAAGCGAAGACGAGGCAAAGTGTGAGGCTATTTGGGAGGCTTGTTGGAACTGGGTTAATATGAACGAGGGCGAGACATGTGTTCCTAAGAGTTACTCTTGAACGCAGCTTAATTGAACGAGTACAGCATATTGTGATGATTCATATTGAGAACTATCCATAGATTTAGTCAATTAGATATTACAGACATGACACAAATTCGAAGGCAAAATAATTCATTCCCTCTAGATGCATATTAGTACATAGCCTTCCTGATCATACAATCTTGTACACGATATTAGAACAAAATCACTCTGACTCTTGAGGGCGGTAGACTACTCGCTCAGCAAGCAAGCGAGGTGTGTTGATGTCATGGCTAGGCAATACAACCACATCAGTCTCCTTCGCAAATTGCTTGATGGTCTTTAACGTTTGGTAAGCACGCATAGGATCGTCGTTAACTCCATCGGGCTGTTCCTTGTCCAAACCCTCCAGGCCGTATGTTGCGTCCCCAGGGAGGAAGTATGTGACCTGACTCTGCCCATCTTCTCCGTCACCGTATATCACCAGACTGATATGCCCGGGAACATGTCCCGAGGTATCAACGATAACAATTCTACCATCCTCTGTCACGGGATAGGACTGCGCCCAGGGTCCAAGGGGTCTGTCCTGCAGATCCACAATCTTTGGTGAGAATTCCTTTGGCCAGTGATTGGGTGTTGCTCCCTCGATGCTTGCAAAGAGAGGATGTTCCCCAAAGGCTTTCCAGTGCTCACGGCTGATGTAGATAGGCAGATCTGGTGCTTCCGCAACCAGGTCCTCTAATCCACCCGCGTGGTCGTTGTGGAGGTGACTCAGAATCACGGCTTTGAGGTCGGTCGCCTTGATTCCGAACTTATGAAGTTGTTCAAGGACTCCATCTTGACGCTCGATGGTGAATTCGCTTAGTAATCCATTGAGGACACCGAGTCTCGGGAAATATCCGGCGTCGTTGCAGCATGGAGATTGCCCGGTGTCCATGAGGAAGAGACCTTCAGGATGGCGAATGAGAAATACCCCAACGGGCAATGGCTCAGTCCATGTTCTGTCACAAATTGATCGGAGACGTCGAAGAATTGCGAATTTGCTCACTGGTTGCGAGCACATTGAGGGTCTAATGCGTACCGTTCCCGTTGTAAGGAAGGTCAACTGGACACCGCCGGTGTTCGGATTAGATGTCATCGTACAGCTTTCCTTTTGGTAATGAATGAGCTAGAAGAATTGATTATGATGAGAATCTTATGTTCAATAAAAAAAAACATCCTTAAAGGAAATGACATGGACCTATATAGCCGAAAGCGGCAAACCTGAGGTTTAACCGACAGCCTTGCCGAGACTCCACACATCGAGTTCACCCGTCGGGAGAATTAATTGACCGTAGCTTATAGTGCAAACTTATACAAATAGACGCTTGAATTATACTGATAACCGCCGATAATGCTCTAGCTACATAATTGCAAGGGATTTCAAGTCTCGAATATTGAATAGCCAGCGAGTGATATGCTTAGTCCAATCTATAGCGCAAGTTTTGTGCTCTGAAAACAAAATTCCTCATTCTCCCTATTTAGAACAGCTTTGAATTATTCGCCCTCTCAATGAAATATATGATATTCAATGTCACGTAGAAATAGTACGGGTGGAAGCCCCCAAGGCTGGAATGCCGAGGAATTGACAATGCGGGGTGTCACCAACTTAAAGTGAAACCAATCCTCCTGGACTTGTTTGGGATGTACTCTAACGTGTATGACATTGTGCAAGAGCCTAATGTTTAATCAATCTATGAATCAACGACATATGCACTGCAATTCAATCTTGCGATCGGGCGACCTAGTGGGCCTAAACTAGAGTCAGAATTCGCAGCTGAATCATATTTTGTCAATATTTCAGAAGCTCATAGGACCGTCAAATAAGAAGAAAGACCAATCTATCGGCCAATCATCAATATCCATGGGCAAGTTAAGAAGCGAATCTGGTGGCTGAGTTCCACCATTTTCCGCAGTTCTTAGCAGCCCAAGCATAGGGCAAAAGCTCGAGGGAAAGGGGAATAGCTGAGTCAGTTGCATTTGCCCGGGCACCGGAAGAGCACCCCACATATTATCAGCTTGGGTGGGGAACGCATCTGCACGCATGTTGTTGAGACCGTTGACTTTGCTGAGCACCAAAGCAGCGGAGGCATGTTTTTCACTCATGGTTTCCAGTACCTGCTTGCTGATTCTGAGCTCCTCGTCTCGGTCTGGGTTCAATGCATCATTGTCACTGAAAGCTCGTGGGATTGCGGCGACGAGGTTAGCCCAAGAATGGATTGGGATTAGGTATTGAACATCCTCATGATAAAGAATCTCCTCGTATAGCCGAGAAACACAGGATGAAGCAGCCATTGAAGCGTATTTGAACAACGAAGGATTGTCCCGGCGACCAAGGAAGCATGTCAAAATAACAGTCACCAAGTAAAATATATGAAGCTCAGCAACATAGCGACTGTATGGCTGTCTGGTTTCGATGTCGAACAATTGCATTTCGAGAGGCAACTGTTCTCTCCACACCCTCAGTCCGTCCAGGTTCAAGTACACCTGCTCTGGTGTGGTATTATCAACTCTGGCCAGGTCCAAGACCTTCCTAAGGCATTTACAAAAACTTGCGAACTGACAGAAGACGCGTGATCCCAGATCGGGGTCTTTGAAGTCACTAGGCACAGGCAGTGGTACAGAGGTTTCCAAGGGAAACATTCCAGGACACCCACAGCAAGCCGTTTGCATAGTATCGTTGATGAAGAGATACCACCACATTCTGCGGGCTCTTCCGGGATGTTCTAATCTGCTGTATGTCTCGTCCTCGTGCAAATGCAACTGAATCGCGAGTCGGGTTGCCATACCAGCCCATTGCCACGGGTTGTCTAGAACTATCACGTCAGGGGAATATGGAAGCCAGGTGCTGAGAATACACAGCGCGCTAAGCATATTTAGCGGAGCCGGATCGTGGTGCAAAAAGAGCAAAGTTTTGATCCGCCCGTAGATAGCAAAGGTGGTCCACTCCGCTGGCCCTGCTGTTTGACGCATGGTACTTCCCGCAAAATACAGGCATTGCTGCAGCAAAGTAGAGGTTTCTATCTCGGATTGCCCACGGTCCAGAACTGGAACAAAGTGGAAGAGTTCACGGAAATAGAAATCGGTAAGTGCTTGGGCGATGACGGGGGACGGACGGCGACAGGCTTGACTTATATCTAGAATAAGCTGACTTCCATCGATGGAATCTGGCTGTCGAGAGCCGTTGACATTTCCAGGACCCAGGCAGGTTATATCCCGGTGGCCAAGAGGACGAAAGGGTGATGGTGTTTCCTGTGCTATGTTTTCCTGTGCCACTGCTGGGACTACTCGGCCTGGCGACTGGAGACTAGTATCTGACGAGTAAAGTGAAGAGCGGAGGGCTTTCCTTTGCTTTCGAGGTCCAATGTGAGGTCTGCCATGTCAGTCTATATGCCTCGGGGTATCATATAATTAGGAAGTCCTACTGGCACGTATGGCCTTCATGCTCGCAACGGCTGCATCTGCCATTTGGCCGCCCTTCTAGGTCGCAACGGATCTTGATCAATATTAGTCGCGATTGA
The DNA here is from genome assembly GCF_028827395.1 of Penicillium hordei. Taxonomy (NCBI): domain Eukaryota; kingdom Fungi; phylum Ascomycota; class Eurotiomycetes; order Eurotiales; family Aspergillaceae; genus Penicillium; species Penicillium hordei. Next base: position 743,426 of record NW_026623142.1, read on the forward strand.
AGGCGCTAATGGGTAGCAACGTACCTTGCGGCTGTGGCACCGGGTACACACAGCACGTGCTCTACGTTGCATATTTTGATAATTTCGATATTCTCACGGCAAACGAGGTGACGTGTAACGGAGAGATGTTTTGCCGAATACGCGGCAATTGCCGCCCACAGCCGAATAAGATGTCATAGGGCAGTACAACACACAATAGGAATCAACAACAATGCTTGTTTCGCAGAAAGTTGCATATAACCCATGTATGAACCATGGAATCAAGAAGAATCCAGCATCTAACGCTGTCACCGCTCATTTCCTATCTCCTTTTTCGTTCTCTTGTCACAAAAAGCACATTTTCTTAGGGAGGGGTAGATGATCCTACAGCGATGGAAAGAAAGAAAGACATAAATATGGCTTCTTTTCTAAGTATGAAGACATTAGACAGTTCAACTATTTTTATTGAGTTGATATTCTTTGTGAAAGATTCATCCCAGTTATTACATGCTGTTTAGTGTACTACATACATAATATATACAAAAAAACCACCAAAAAGCAGAAAGATGTATGCTCTGTTTCAGGGCTGTCTTTGTGCCTGTTCACTCTATCGAAATTTAGAGGTCAAATTGAATATGTAGAATTTCAACTAGAAATACTCAATTTTGCCCAGGTCCGAAGCCCGCAGTCCAGCAACTCAAGACATATATAGAAATGAAAAGGCTAGAAAGCTTAGAAGATAGTTAGGTAGTCAACCGCTTATATAGTCTTAATAGGATTGATTATTAGATAACTATATTTTTATGTCACTCTTTTAAGAACTTTATTACGTGCAGATCATATCACAAGCGCCTGGCGCACCTTGCGATATATATATATATAAAGAAGATTGGAGAACAAAAACATATGGACTAGCGGTGGATCGAACACCGGACTTCTCGCATGCAAAGCGAGCGCTCGTACCACTGAGCTACAAGCCCAATTGAACCGAGGTATTCACGGCTTTGAAAGTATATGTGGTGAGAAACTAGAGGTTGAAGTTGTGATGAAAGTATGAAAGGTTAATGTTGGCTGGGTTAGCTGATTCAATGTATAATGAGAATGAATACAAGGGACTGTCTATATTATCCAATAGATATTATTGGACTAAGTGTAACTGCTTAATGGGTTGATGGTGACCATGACAGAAAAAACCTGATGGATAACATGGAAGAATACTATGCATTGTTCAACATATTGCGGCGAGAGGGAGCACGGCCCGGGGATGTCAGAATTACCGGGGGCTAGAGCGCCCGAAGTCACAGCGCCGGAGGCCAGGTTGGGGGGGGGTTGGTTGGAGACGGCGGGGGTGGTAACAGTGCCACATTGGTGCCCGAGGCAATGGGCGGGGCAGTAGGATTTGAGTTTGCGCTTGCCCATTATAGGAAACGGTCCCGCAACTATAGCCAATTATGTCGGACTCAAACAGTGCAAACGCATCGCGAAATTTTGACCGAGCGTTCCTCGCCGACACTGATTGCGAAGTTTGCTGAATAGCTCGCTCTTCCCCCTGGAATACAATGGAGCCAGAAACAACAAAGGTCCAAGCCCCGGAGGCCAGCGTTGCTGCGCCTGACATGGAGGTCCCGAAACGCGACGCCGCAAATGATTTTGGCGCGGCGGGCGTGGACGAGCCTCCAGCCAAAAAGGCACGGTTGGATGAACCATCCAAACCCGCCCATGTAGATATGCGCGACAGGGGAATAGCACCCATTAAAGCAGAGTATGTCCGCCTCCTCCTCGAGGATCGCAAAATACTAAATTTCGCTATTCAGATATCGCATCCAAATCACACCGAAGCCCCGCCCTGCAGAAGAGACTAGCCCCGACGATGCCGCCGAGGCTGCTCCTCGTGATGACCGTGATGGCGGAAAGAAGGACAAGGGAAAGAAGAAGAAGGGCCAGAACACCAATCGCAGTTATGGTACATCTAAAGATGCGAAGGGCCTTTGCAGCACGAGAATGTTTGCCAACGAGTTTGCCGCTGGAGAGTGCCAGTTTGGCGAGAAATGCCGATTTGAGCACGACTTGCGTGTTTATCTGAAAGACCATAAGCGCGAGGATCTTACAACCCTGAACAACATTTGCCCCGTCTACGAAGCGCTAGGGAAATGTTCCTCCGGCTGGAAATGTCGCATGGTTGGTTCGCACTCAACTGAGAGAGAAACGGAAGACGGCAAGAAGGAGTTGATTTTGCTGGAGGACGCAGAGCGTATGGAGAAAGCTCGGCCTCGTGTGGCCAATGCAACTCCCGATGGAATTGTCAACATCATTTCAAACCAGGACAAAATTGCGCTTACGAGAAAGCGCGAGGACACCCCTCGGGCTGATGCCTACACCACATGGGCCACCCAAGTGTCTGCAGAATTGGAGAAGGCGATCCACCAGCGATCCACCGTTCGCGAGAAGGGCGAGCTTGTTGAACCAAACGAACAAGCGAAGATCGACATGCAAGAGAACCGTGCTCAGTTCCTTGAGCCTCCCTTCATGCCGTCAGAGAAGCGTCGCATTTACTTTGGACCGGAAACACCCGTTCTGGCACCTCTCACGACCCAAGGAAACATGCCCTTCCGAAGACTCTGTGGAGATCTGGGCGCGCAGTTCACATACTCAGAGATGGCTATGAGTATGCCTTTGATCCAAGGCTCAAAGTCAGAATGGACCTTGTTGAAGGCGCACGACTCAGAAATGGCACCGCCAACTGTGATTCCGGGCGACAATATAGTTCAGGGCTATGATAACTCCAAGGACTTCAAGTTCGGCGCACAAATTGCTGCCAACAAGCCCTGGCAAGCTCTCAAGGCCACTGAGGTGTTGTCGAAATTTACACCCAATCTGCGCGTTATTGACTTGAACTGCGGTTGCCCCATTGAACTTGTATTCCGCGATGGAGCTGGTTCAGCTCTTCTTGACCATCACTCCAAATTGGAGAAGATGATTCGCGGCATGAACGCTGTCTCGCAGGAGATTCCAATTACTGTGAAGATCCGCATGGGAACTAAGGACAACCAGCCTACTGCCCAGAAGCTGGTTGAGCGTATGGTTCTCGGTGGATACGAGTCAAGCGTTCTGGACCTTGGCCCCCCGGGTGCCGCAGCGATTACCCTACACGGACGTAGCAGACAGCAGCGCTACACCCGACAGGCAGACTGGGGATACATCTCAGAATGTGCAGCCCTCATCAAGCGCCTGAACAAGAAGCAGGATGCACTCAGCGACACCATCCGTGAACCGGATGCCCGCCATATGCCCAATGGTGGCAAGACTTATTTCGTTGGAAATGGCGATTGCTACTCGCATACCGACTACGATGACCACGTAAACAATGCTGGTGTAGACTCTGTGATGGTGGCCCGTGGAGCTTTGATCAAGCCATGGATCTTCGAGGAAATTCAGACCGGCCAATATTTGGACAAGTCCGCGACTGAGCGTTTGGCTTATATCGAGAAGTTCGCCAAGTATGGTCTCCAGGCCTGGGGTTCTGATGAGCATGGTGTTGGAACAACCCGTCGTTTCCTGCTAGAATGGTTGAGCTTTGCCTATCGCTATGTCCCAATCGGATTGTTGGAATACCTCCCTCCCAACATCCAGGACCGGCCTCCTGCTTGGCGTGGCCGGAATGAGTTGGAGACACTAATGGGCAGTGGCAACTACAAAGACTGGATCAAGATAACGTAAGTTTTCTTTCACCTCGGCCATTTCTTACACATTAACTAACCATACATCGACATTACAGTGAAATGTTCCTGGGTCCTGCACCCGACACCTTCAAGTTCGAGCCGAAGCACAAGTCGAACTCCTACGAGGCTGAGGGTTAAAATACAGGCCGGTATATATATCTCGCATATCCTAAAATTGTACATAGAATCATCACGAATGCATTGTCTAGATGTCTTCGCAAGGCGCTCAATTCTTTCACATGTTCGAATAAGGTATTGAAAAACCATTTCTGCCACTTCAAAGATGTAGTGTACCGGAAAGGAAAACAACCAGCGAGATATCCTATGTGGCCACCGTCCACCGGGGGCGAGCAGTATGACTTCCGAACATATAAGCACTCCAGAAAGCTTAATCGACCGTCAAGAGTTGCTCGTAGAAACCACCAAACCCGCGTGCCCGGTCATGAAGATGAATTTCTAAAATCCAGTGACGCTTGAACCCATCACGGCCCGACAGACCCATTGAGTCATTATTGCCCTTGGCGATATAGAGGGAAATTCTATCCCGCGGAATACGTTCATGAGGGAACGAGCCAACGAGATGGCCCGCAATATCCGCGCCGAAATGCCAACCCTCTTGTTTCGCAACCTGGCAGGAGATATTGTATAGCTCGTCGCCCGACATATCTGGGTTCTCGCGATATTTTGCCTTTACTGTATTCCAGATGGGCTCAAGGGCGTCCCGCAGCTTCTTCTTATTTGGATCATCTCCTAGGACGAAAGTGCGGCCAAAATCGGCTTCCCAGGCTTCAAAGACCGGCCCCAGGTCAACAACCAGGATATCATCAGGCTGAATGACACGATCCGGAGGGTTATCGCTGAACGGGCTCAAGGTGTTTGGTCCACTGCGGATGACTCGTTTGTGCCAGTGGGTCTTGATGCCATAGCGATCGAGTCCTAGTTGGTAGATTTCCGCATTCAGGGTCTTTTCAGTGATTCCTGGTCGGATCAAATCGCGTTCGATCTCCTCGAAGAGAGCAACGGCTTTGTCTTGTGCATTTAGAAGCTGGGATGCTCTTTCGATCTCTTGGGTGCTCAAATTGTCGTGCGCCATGGCTTGAAGAGAAAATGCAGAATTTGGTGTTGTTTGTGACACTTATCACAGATCACGTCTTTCTCGACTGCTGACAGCTCCCCGGCTAACCCATACAATAGCCGAAACTTCCCCACTTGAGGGGAATCCTTTCCCGGTGACTCACCGAAGATGATGTGCATAATTGCATATCACTCTGTTCTATCTGACCGAGAAATATGCATAGTTGGAGTAGTTTTAAGTGGGTTATATTGTATTCCGAGGTTTAATCAGTCTAAGTTACATACAATGTAGATCCCGCTGTCATGACGACATATACTAGACTTCAGTCTTATACATAGCAAGAATGTTATTGAACATATTGATAGAAACTGGAGTATTTAAGTCAAGCTAAAGCATCATACTCGCAAGTCAAATCTTCTCAGAAACGAAGTCAATAGTACACAGACAGATTCTGGAATCCTGATTAGGGCTGATGGCAGTATCACGTGCAGAGCCCTCCTACGCCATGACGTCTTCCTTCGAACCTGAAAAACTCCCCCATAGGACCACCTCATCTCTTAATCTCCCCGACCTTCAATTGTCTCAACTATTTGGTCCAAGGAATCTCTCTTGCTTTAGTCTTTCTGTATTTGTGCTTGTCCACTACAGAATTGCTGCTTCTCGCATTTGTTTACCTCCCCCCCTAAGCTATCTTTCTGAAGCTCTGAACACCCCGCCCCTTTTGATCAGGCCAGAAAGTCGATTTCAAGTATCGCTGGATTGATAATACCCGGCAATATGACTCTCTATTACTCCCTTGTAAGCTCCACACGTTCCTTTCTAAGTTGCTTCTTGTGGTGCTGCTCAAGAATCGCTGCAGCCTAGTGCCTGAAACTGTCCACCCAGCCCAACGTCATGTCTTCAGATTCTGCCCCTATTGATGGACTAACGAAACGCTCTTACCTAGGTGTTCCTCCTTCTGGTGTTCGAGATGGCTGTATTCTTGGCCCTCGTCATACCTCTCCCCCACACCATCAAGCGCAAGCTGTTTGCTTTCATCTCGGAGAGCCCGATTATTGCCAAGCTGCAATATGGATTGAAGGTACATATTTCCAATTATGAAACCCGATATTTCCGGTCAAACAGCTAACCTGGCCCCCAGATCACATTCATCTTCATCCTCATTTTGTTCATTGACTCCGTCAACCGTGTATACCGTGTGCAGCAGGAACTGTCCGCCTTCACTAAGGACGGCCCCGGCATGGGGTAAGTAGCCAATCATCACACATCCCAGCAAAGCCTCTAACCATCATCATGAACAGAGCCGCCCACCTCGGTACCGATCGCATGGAGGTCCAGGCCCGCAAGTTCTACTCGCAGCGCAACATGTATCTCTGTGGATTCACTCTGTTCCTCTCCCTGATCCTCAACCGCACCTATACCATGATTCTTGAGACTCTCCGCCTCGAGGACCGCGTCCGTCTCTTCGAGGGTGACAAGAAGGCTGGTGGAAAGGACTCTGCCCGTATCACAGAGGCTGGCTCAGTAGGCGAGATCGGCCGTCTTAAGGAGATCATTGATGCCAAGGACCGGGATATCGAGACTCTCAAGAAGCAATGCGAAGGTCTGACCCGCGAGTACCACAGCCTGGGTGACCAGATTTCCAACGAAAAGGGCGACAAGAACGAGAAGAAGGACAAGAAAGACCTGTAAAATGGTTTTATTGTTCGATTCCTCCGCCCAGGCTGTCAAAGCCCAAGCTTCGGTGGAGTTTCACTCGCGCGGTTTTCACGTTTGCTTTGGATGGAGGGCCTCGTTCCCTGTCACGGGAGCTGGAACCCTTTCGGCAACAAAATAACTCGACACATTCTGGATTAAGTAATGTGCACAACTACTCTTTATCGACGCATGGGCTACTATCATGTAGAGGGAAATGCGAGAATCGCTGTTGAAACTCTCGCTGCATTCCTTTCCATGTACTAGCAGATATCTTTTAGGGTTTTTCGTTGGGATCCATGGTGCTGATTCTATAGCACATGTCATATTCAATTCAACTTTACCGTTTCAGTTGCTTTATTGTGAGCTAAGGACTAGGCCAGGAATCGCCATGTCTAGAGATCATAAGTTATTTGTAAATGTACATAATATATGTGAATCGGCTGATCACGGCTGGACAGCACAATTCGAATGTTCAAACTAGGAATGTCCAAAAGCTAGGATATACGAGCTCCTCTTCAAAGATCCTTCGAACCTGCGCTAGCACGAACCGCTCAACCTTGCCAACATTCTTTAAAACCTGCTTCCCGTCTTCCTTGCGACCAATCTCGCTATCCACCCTGATCTCCTGCAATAGCCCACCCTGTCGCTTTGGATCTTTCTCCTTCTGATCGCCCCCAGACCAAGGCCGACCATCATCACTGGGGTTTTGACTACCCTGAGACTGTTCCGATCCAAGCAGAGCATCTGCGTCCTCCGCAGAAAGGAAACAGAAATGCACTCGCTTGCGAATATACGCAACGACGGCAACCCCGTCAAACGTAATTCCCGTGACATTCAACTTCAACGGCAGGCCCACGAAGCTGGGCATTGGGTAGTCAAGCAGGATCTCTGCCGTCAGGGACATGCGTACGTCGCCAGCATACTTTGCATGGCACAGTACCTGGAAATCCTCTGGGCGGCGTTCGCGCATGCGCGGCGGGATGGGGAACGATTGATCCCCAGCCGCGGGATCGTCTGATATCTCTATTGAGGGTTGTGGTGCATCGGTGGGGTCGCTAGTATGCGGATTTGAGCCACTGCTGCCAGTGTGGCCAAGGGAAGGATGGGAGGGGGGTGTGTTGGCGGTTGAGGGCCGCGACGCGGAGTTGGTGGTATCTAGGTCTGGCTCTGCGAAGTGATGTGCGCCAGTAGGGCGCGCTGCTTGGGACCTGGGTCCGGCACCCATACCCGAGTCCGACCATCCGCTTGCAAATGAAGTTCCACCTGCTACGGCGGCGAGGGGTGTCTGGGTGCCTGATAGACCGCCCAGAGACCGCATGTGGTATCCCAATGTCGACGTTCCGCCGGGGATTCCGGGTGTACTGGCGCGGGGCATGAAATGCGGGTTGAGGTGGTCGCCTAGTGGGGATCGAAGCGCAGATGGCTGGAAGCCTTCGCCGGGGTATGGATGGTGACTGAAATTATGAAGGCTATGCGCGGTGGGATTGAAGGTCATGTCATCTTCGTATGGAGATTCGTGGAGCTCAGACATGAGCTCCTCTGAGGCGACGGAGGTATCGGCATCCTCGTCGTCTTCCTCGTAGAAATCTGCGAACGGTTCGCAGATGTCTTTTATATCGAGATCTGGGGCGATGGTCCCGAAATCGAAGGAGTGGACCTGGACCGAGCGAATGAAGCGCGGCAAGGTGATCTCTTGGAATTTGTCGTGTACGAACGACCGGATTCGCTCTGCCAGGGCTTCCCCGTCCGGGCCGGAGGTGGCAGCTGCCCAGTCGACTTCGATTGACATCACATATGCAACGTTATAGCTCTTAATGTTTGATCTGGGAGAGATCGGAGGTTGAGGAGTCCGTGACGGTATCACCACGTGATATACATGATGACATTCCTACCAGTTGGCGTATTCGTCGATAACTACGGACTAATACGAACAATGGTCAACGAAATGCTAGGGGTAGAACTCCCCAGCCTTTTCAGAGTCCCGCAGCCGTTCCATTTTTGACGACCATGTAGGTAGACATGTCAGAGCACAGCTGCCGGCAAAGGCATATTTCCGGGTCAGCCTACCAGCGGCACAGCGGACAATATTTGATTTGTCTCTAGGTTGCATTCTAACCTGGTAAAATCCCATGGGAGTAAAGAGACACTAAAAAAAAAGATGTGTAGAAAACCTTCTAGAAAGGTTGTTACAATAATGGGCTACGAAATCCATGCGTAAAAACAATTGGCCGAGATGGCGCCGATGTGCTGCTATATCCTGTTTTGGCCGGGTGCCTCGACAATATACCCCTGGACGTCCAACGATTGGGTTGAGACATTGCAACCTTATCGAGGATTTGGAAACACAAGAATGGTCTTCGCCTGAATTTCTCAGTCAGCTACTTCCGTACGGATTGACACCCAAGCCCATAGCCGGACTTCACGGACTGGCATCCCACCTGGTCACCCTCCAAGGCAATCTGAGGGGCAAATTACACACCCCACTTGTTCTGCTGGATTTAGCGAGATACAGCGCCAACAAAATCCCGATTGGCTACGCAAAGAACTTCGACGTGGTCTGCGCCGCGTGGGGCGAACCCCTGTTTGCGTATCTTGCCAACCGTAGCCAACCCTAGCCAACGCTGGACAACCCTGGAGACAACTACCTATTAACAAACCAACAAACCCCAGGGTCATCGATATTACTCGATTCGGCACTTAAAATCAGCTGATATAAATTATATGCGGAACTAATGCAACCCACGAAGTATCTGTGCAGCCTATATATAGCCTACCATGTACCTTGGAGATCATAGCCGCGTCTAATTGGCATGCGCTACGACTTACTGACTAGGTTTCGCCCTGAAAGCCTACCACGCACCAGTTTCGTAGCGGCGTCCTCTAACACGATCTTTGGCTTTTGCAAGCTGGGCGTGATTTGTTATGGCGTTCTACAATCAAAGGATGGAACCGATTTCCACGCGCCTTTACCCTTGTAACACTGATGTGACTGGTTCCCGAGGGTCTTTGTTCCTACAATCTAGTGTCCAATCGAAACCACATGATGCATGACTCGCGTATACGCAACGTGGCCAAAGCCCATTCTCGCCAATAGTAAATTTCCATATGTCCGACTTTCACCGACAGCAATGTCACATAATCACATCATCCTCGCTAGATCACAATGACAGCCTTGCCATTTACGTGTTCACTCTGGGAGGCTAGGAGAAGGTCCAGCGGTGCTTTAAAGGGCCGACATACCCCACTGATGGGAGGGTCTCAGCAATTCCCAACGTCCAGAGCAATTTAATTCGTGTTTGAAACTTTAATTGCGTCTACTTTGCTACAAATGGATAAGCATGGACATGCGCCATACCCATTTTTTGGCCCCCATCTTGCATACACTTCTTATTGCCGCCACCTTGCAAGATTAATTCAGGATCTGGTATTAGTCTTATAATCCAACAAACTTTATTGCCACCAACAACGGAGATGAGCCATATTGGTCGTGTTGAGTTTGTGAAAATGCTGCATGCCGAAGATCTTCTGGGTAGATCAATCAGATTTAAACTTGGACGACCATGAATATGGTACGGCACGAGGAGACTGCATCCCGTCTGCTGTATTGTTATCCTATATATTTGAATCCGCGAAATCCGCCGACAGAAGCACATGCCTTAAGCTACTACTTGGTAAGTATCACGAAACAGTGGAAGTATCAATGACCGTGCAGGCTAGTAGATCATTGAGGGTCATGGAACTGCTACCATAGCTCATGAAGACCTACAAAGCTGGATATATTTACCTCTTGCTTGATATCGTTGTTTGGTACTGGAATCTGCATGCATCAGCTATTGAAATAAAGCCTCAGTCGTGTAGAAAGATATAAAAATTTATAAAATCAAGAAGATATCATAGAGTGTGTATTAAAAATCAAATTCTATGGTTTCTCGACTTGTCCACGAAACTGGGTGGTCTAAGGAGAGGAAGATCCGAGCACGCGTAGATAAGCAGATCAACATAGAGAAACACCGGCAAATAATGACAGAAAAAAACACAAAATATTCAAAACGAGAGCCCGAAATTCCAGACATAGAAAAGCCTCCACCCAGATTCCAGAATGACCGATGCGAGGGAACAAATTAGATTGCCCTCAAATAACAGGTGTGATACAGAGATATCTTCTTCTATCTTGAAGCAGACACAGACAGGGCGGGGAAGCCAACCACTGGATGACAGCGTAGGGCATAGCGATGGACGGCCTCGAGTCCTGAGTCAACGAGTGCCTGCAGTATCTTGTTAGCCAAACCCTGTGCAGCGCCATCCGCTTCAAAATATGAAAAGATATAACTCACATCAGAAGCCACTTTAGCCACCGTGACGAGCGCATCGGACGCCAACTCGTTGACGAGGTTGCTCTTTAACACCTTTGCAGGCAGGAGTGTTTTGATTGGCACAGGGGACCACGCCCTCTTCTTGGTGCTTGCAACCGCAGGCGTATTCGAAGATGTAGATGGAACACATATTGACGATTGAGTGAAGAGGTCAAGTTGCAGAGGACGTAGAAGCAGGTATTGTGAATTAAAGATCAGTGAGTTCAAAGGAAGTCTTGAGCTCTGGATGTTGATCGATGTGATGAGAGGCAAGAAGGGGATCAATGCCCAGCTTTATAGTATTCCATGATTACATCAAAAGAAATGAATTGACTGCGCAACTCAATGGAAGAAAAAAATGAACACACAATCGACAGTCGCAAAAACGGTTCGGTCCTTCCGTCCCCCACAAGCGCTGTAACTCATCCATCCAGATGCGCCATATGCAGGCAGTAACTTGGTGATCACTTGTTGCGCAGTCAAAGAGAAGGTGATGGAGGGCACGAAAATGGTATACACATGCGCCATATCCAGTGCATATGCTTTTACCAACAGAAAGCAGAGTTTATGGTAGGTGGACTGTTAGAGTGTGGTGTGCCTCCGGGAAGAGTCACGATTATTGATATGGGGTTCGCCAGCAGCAGGGGGTTGGTCAAGGCCACCGAAGCCCTAAGCATGACTACCGATGCAAATTCCAAATACCGCAGGTTGCAGGGAGCATTTGACATCACTCTAAAAGCGCTGCAGCCAGTGTTAGGGCTCATGTTCTGAGCACCAACATTGACCCTTCTGTGAATGGCACCCCATAGGGCCAATGCTGCGGCCGAAACGTGGATCAGGAACATAGTTTGCCCCATCTGACAAACCTCTATGATCCTGATACCTAGCCCTAAAGGCATGGCTCATACTCTGGGAAAGGCACCTGCCACAGCTTTCTCATGATGTGTGCGCATCACTGTAGACGGCGCAGGAGGTGTGACCAACTGAATAACGCCAGTGCGATTGCGATGGCTCTTCTCGAATCCCGTATCTTGGGGTATTCAATGTAGTTCCGACAAGAACCTTGAGTCCCCGCATGGGACTCAGACAGTCTTGGCTCTAGACTTTCATGATATGGTGCCGCATGACTAGATACGCAGACCGCAGAAAGTAGCATCAGGAACCAACCGAAATTCAAAGGTGGTCCTCCAAACAAGACTCCACCCCAAGTCAGTCTCAATATGGCAGGATATGACTTCATTGAATCTATTGTAATGCGCCTCGACTTGTGGATGTAGGCGAATAAGGCTCATTTCTATGGCGCAGTTGGTGATAGCCGCAAGTTCTGCGCGATTAAAATGCGAAAGACTGCATGGTGACAAGGCTGTTTTTAATAAGTATGAAGTTAAGCGAGTAAAGGATAATAAGCCAAGAAAATTCAGAAGTGCTGTGGCATAGTATGGTCGGTGTTGGCCAAGTGCCGAGTGCGATATTAGCCAGGGCGTTCTTTGTCTGATCTAACGCGATCGTGCTGCAGGGCCCAGGGGAAAAAGAAATCAATGATAGCCTATCAATTGGTTCTAGAGCGCTAATGACTGGTGACAAGCACCAAGTTCCTCAGCCATGGCTCAATAGCGTTCATATGGGTTCGACTGAGGCTCTCCCATTGCTGAGGCGCCGGCCCACTGGTATATTAACTCCGAGCGAGTAAAGACGCGCCAAACTAGGGGCGGCAAGGCAAGGCACAGCGACACAATCGACAGGTCGAGACCAGTCGCTGAGCAGTCCGTTTTGCCGCTGTTGGTTTGTGTATTTTTATTATTGTAGACAATGAAAAAAAAAAAAAAAAAAAAAAAAAGAATATAAACGAAAATTATTTACATTGATGTTTGGATTTTGTTGCATGAGGGTTATACCACGTGATAGGTGTCCCAAGGTTCAATTTGAAGGTTAAATAAACTTGAAGGAACCTTGGAAACAAAACTTTTACTTCCAATTTTAATTCTAATGGCCCCCTACCAAGGCACCTGTTTCGAAATAACCCAGCAGATCAGTTTGAAACAATCTGTTTCTCACATGTTTAGTGATGTTCCGAAGTGACCATTACCCGAGTCTAGACAGCTTCGGTTAACAAGATCTCGATTTTCAGATTCTCAGATCCTGGGGAAAATTGGAATATGATGTCACTTTCGTGTCTTCTTTTCCCCAAAGGGTAGCGAAGTGCGCCATCGGGTCCCCCGAGAGAATGGCCGGAAGATCAAAAATACCCCAGCATACCCAGTGGTCCTAGCGCCCACGCAGCAGTTAGAATGATTGGCGAAGAGAACTAACAACGAAACAACTCGGAATGTGTAAGGCTTTCCCACCCGAAATCATCATTAACACACATAGTTAACTATGTGTGGATGCATAGGGAAGCCTGTGAAAGCCATGAGTTTTCGTCTCTTGGCCCCTCACCCTGGCTGTTGATCTTCCGAGGTCCTTAAGTTTCGGTTGGCAACGGGTCTTTCTAGGCAAAACATATTGCGCAATGACACAGGGCTTAATTTGCCAAGTCAACATATTTGCCATGGGTGCTGGGAATGACTGTTAGCCGCCCAGACTCTGGTGCGACCATGCCAGAACCAAGAGAGGCGAAGTCGAAGCATTCAGAAAAAGAAAAGGGTGATAGTCGGCCAATAGTGAACTCTTGGCTTTAATCCCCCTTTTTTCGGCCAAGACATTTGAAGCTCTCCAGCATGTTTGGGACTCTCCTTTATGGGTTTAATGGGCGATAATGGCGGGGAGTGGCTTGACTGCATGACTATGCATCCACTGCTCCGTAACCCCGGCCTAGATATGATGTGCTGGATGCGTTGGATCGGCGTGATTCGGGCTTATCGTTGATACAGCATGCCCCTCATTCTCCAGGGTCCCTCTTGGCTTATCTCGGTCTGGACTATATAAGTGAGTCGAAGGTCCCTGATATTTCCCACTTTCAACCAAAACAATCCATCTACAACTTTCTCCAATACTCCAAAGACCCCGTCTTTAACCGAGTTATTTATTCCACACACAAAGCCTTCAGAAGTTTTCTCAGGATGTACACTTACACCCCCACCCACCGTTTCTTGGTCCTCTCTGCCGCTGAGTCTGGCCCCTACCACCCTGGCAACAAGTTCCTCGTATTGTCTCCCGTCGAATCTAGCCCGGATCCTCGCGCCTGGGAAGACCAGTCCCAGACTGAGGCCAGCTCAATTGAGGAAAGCCCTGTGTTGGCTCCTACCAACCGTGCCCGCACCAATAGCTCTCTTTCTACCAACTCTTCAGTCTCCCTCAATGACCTTACTGCCATCCTTCCTAGTGGTTTCCTCTACCTTGGTCATGGCAAGAAGCAGGACTAGGCGCTCTATCACTGGCCCACCTAGTCACTTCAGTCTTCTTTTCTCATCCATATTTCACGATATACCACCATCACAGCAACTATTTGATCATTGAGCTTACACTGTATTTTCTTTCTTTTTTTTCTTTTGCAATCTTTGTCAATTGAGCGACTCCAATCAGGAAGTTCGGGCACCCTGTCATGGGAACAGGGTAGGAAAATGAATAGGGGTGTTTTTTTTTTTTTTTTTTTGGCGCGCCCAAATTGCCATATGTTTTTCATTCAAAATTTGTCTATGGAGTACATTAGTACGTCTTTCGCTTATGCTATCAATCAATAAGCAACACTTCAAACCATCTGCATGAATCCTTCCCACTCCACTTTTGCCACCAAATTATGCATTACATAGCCCACCTGACCAAAACACAAGGTTGTAGAGGAATCCCCATCCCGCCGGACGCGAGGGAGAGACCCCTAAATGTTTGCCAAGTGCTGCCAAGATGATGATTTCCCGCCAAGCCTTGTGTAATCTGATACTCCCGCCTTGGCCGGGAGGGTAGGGATTGACAGTTATTGTGGACTGTGTTCCATGACCAAGGCAGCAGTGCCCATTGTACGTCGTGGATGTGTATACACCCAAGGAGCACCTATTTTTGGGCATTTTGCGAATCCTGCCAAGCCTCCCTATTACCAATCTTACTGGAACAGCTTATCAGTCTATAATTGTTTAGTTTTCTTTTTAATTCTATGCACGTTGATTGCTTTATGGATTGGATTGGCTTGTTCATATTGCAAATAATTTCTTGGCCCACAATGGCCAGCTGGATTTTCTACTCCTTATGTTTCCCCGGTGAGACAGTCTCTCCGTTCCCCCTTTTACCCCTCATCGGCTTATTATTTACTTCCCCACACGTTATTCGGTGAAGAATCCGGGCCTATGGTGCATTATTTATTTAGCTTATTTTGTCGATAGTTTCGGGCTATGTACGGAGTACTTTAAACTCCCCGTGTCTAGTGAGATCCACTAATTGCAACCACATGACAGTGTTGTGCAAAATGGACTCTGTAGAAAGGAGAATTAGCCGAGTCGGTTTTCGGATTCCGAACTGCCTAGAACTAGGTACCTGTCTAGGTACTTAGGGCTTGGGCTAACACTAAGGTTCTCACCGGTCGATTGCTAATATCACTGGTTCTGTGGGTAATAGGTAGATCTAGATCTGTCTTACCAAGTGCCCAGGTGGTTCGCTTATAGTAAATATTTTTTTCCTAATATGCTTTGTCCGTAAGCCTCGTAGGGACTGCACGTATGTACTTTATTTGAATTTGCTTAAGAGCTGTCTTACTTCAATCGTCAAGATACTACCCGTACATGTTATATATAGTTTCAGACCGCTGATTCTAGGGAAAGGGGTAAGAATTGTGTTTCTCCGTCTGGGGTGTTTCAAGATATAGCCCGAGGACATTGTGTGTGTGTGTGTTTTTTAATCTGCTTACCAACCTTACACTTCTAAAATTAAGAGCAACTTACCAATTTTCTTTACTTACTGCAATCTAGAGTCAATAACACTATGACTCTAACTCAATTCGAGCAGAGCATTGGCGCAAGCCAGTCTGACATGTCCCACTCCGTGGTACCCATATCCTCCTCGCAGGCCCTTTCCCATCAAGCACCTACGTACATAGCTCGGTCGTTCAGGGTACCATATCTGATTATGATTTGACCCTTGATCTCATTTTAATCAGTTGAATTTGATCTCCACCCAAAATACTCAACCCTCGAATGAGGCATATTCCAACATGAATAAAGATAAGGCTTCCACTTGTCATCCCACTACATATTCCTTTGAATAATATCTCCGCGAATAAGCCACACCCCATGAACGGAAAAGGGGACATGATCCAGGCCATACACACATGAAGGTCGATTCCTCACAATAAACCTCAGCTAGATCCTATTTATAAGAAATGAAATTTGCCGCAAGAGATACAATATATACATATCTTGTTACCAGGCCCAACATTCGGCGCAAATAAAGGACTTGTCTCAAAGCATCCTTGTCCATCACATTATGAACCACAAGACTTCCGTTTTCTAGATACTCTAGAAACAGCACCCTGGTAACATCAACACAGCTTCCACCGCCTCGTGGAGATATAAGAGTTACCACTCGACAGAAGGGATAGAGAAATAGGATTTGGCATTCATTTCCTAGTTCTTTTAAAGGAGGACTACTTTGTAAATCCACAATCTCCGCTCCTGCTTTGTGTCTGTTATTTGCGCCCTGCCAACTAGTTAGAATATGAAAGAGGACATCAGAAAAGACACCGCAAAAGATGAATTGGAAATGTGCCTAAGAACGGATCATAGAAACGATGTTTGGGGATACCTTCCATCTATAGTACCCTAACGTGCTTCCATCTACGAGTATTACATTCAACTAACAGTGGGATTAATCCTGTAAAAATTAGACTGTATCAATAGATATAATAAGTCATTTTATACTAGGGCGGCTCATCTTCCGGCAAAAAACCGCACTATCGTGATAGTTCCAAAACCCTATTCCAAAACCCTATTGTACCCGTTGTACATACTCACCCGCTTACAATATTGTAGCAAAGAGGAGTAATATCGGTATGATTCTCCCGTGCATTAGCAATACTATCAGATGGCCCTGCTTCAAGTCTTCAGATTATAAACTATGTCTGTACGCCAAGTTCAATGAAAATCAATGGATAGAGTAATAGTAACTCGCAAAAAAGTGACTAGAAGCCAATTGCTAGCTGAGATACTATAAAATGATATGTCAAGCAGTTTATACTGAATAAAAATTGTGTCTGGCCCGGGACTGAGAAATCAAACGATATCATCGTATCTGAGTCTAAATATATTCCATAACAAGACGTCCAGGAAGAATGACGCGCCCATTAGACTTGATTCCCTTGGCGTTACCGAAAATGAAATCTGGAACGAAACTTCATTACTAGTTGGTTTTTAGAGCAAGTGCACTCCTATACGCTTTATAAGAGTTTACATTCGTTGTTTATAGATCAAGCTCCCGTGAAAGGCCTACGGTTTTGATAGTAGTAACTATGTGCTCTCTGGATGATTTGGCCGCCGGCATTTGCAATTTTGTCTGAGCTTAAGGCAATTAACGACGTACGGAGATTGTGGATCTATTAGACGGGGGAATCGAAATGGGCATATTATTGATTTTTACGTGGTTCTTATAACTAAATTCAAAGGATGAGGACTCCTCTATGATGGTGTAGTAGCAAAAGCTACGTGGCAACCCAGAGAAATATATCTTATATGCTTATCAATGACTATTAATCTAACTAGTTGGAACATTTGTGGGTTAAATAATAATAGTATTTGTTAGCAACCAGGGTTCTACCTTGAAGACTGATATTTGACTTAATTTAATCTCGCAATATTCAAGAACATCAAGAATTTACTCATGTCAATATATAGATTAATCGGCCTAGGTGTTATGAAGCGATTTAGAACATCTATTATATTGAATATTGTACATCATTGATTTCAATATCTACTCTCATTTTCGCCGTATCATGCATCTCAGCAAGCAAGATGCTATTCTTGGCTGTTATCTCTGGTGGACGCAGTCTAAATAGGCAGGGTGTTGTTGATATCGGAAGAGAACTAGGTAGATCTATCATATCGAGCTGAATCTGACTGCAGATCTACAAACTACAACGTGCGACGCTGCAATCGTGACTTAATGAAGTAGTGCGGGGATATTATCATCCATGATACGGGCCAGTTTTCAGCCTATGATAATTCCCAGGGTTATCGAATGAGAGCCGAATGCAGGGAATAAGTCTTGATGCTAAAACACCGGGACACCATCCACATTCGATTGCGCGATGGGTAATAAATCGAGACGAGGTTGTTACACTTGCATCATACCACTGCGGGATGCATCATACAATATATGAAATTAGGTGCCGACAAATTGCAACATCTACCGGTATTCAGTATTGCAAAAAACGCGGCCTACACAGCACGTATATAAAACGTAAGAGAAAAGATACTCTGGGAAGAATCTCCTTGCTAGGTAAATATGCTATGAAATAGGTTGTGCTAGAATACATTTTACTTTTAATTACTTTGAAAATATACTACTTTATAGCTCATTTTAATACATCGTGAACAAGTACAATATAAACCGGTGGGGCTCTTGTGAAGTCATCGGAAAACGATGATACATGATGGTATGACCTCGGGATCTGACAACGTTGATTATTACGCGGGGTGGCAATGCTTTTTAATGGCATCTCAAAGACCCTGAAGCAATCCCGAACGTATAGAACGGAAACTGTATATCATATTACTGTACGCCATATATAGCATCCCTAAATAGTAGTTTCAACCAAGAGAAACGGCCTAGCTTATAGTGTTACACATGTTCTTTATACCCAACGGGCATAACGGTCGGACTCCGAGCCTCGGAAGTTTCATCTTGGCCGGAATACTACACGGGTTTTCCGCTAATATATTATTATATATTGTTATGCTACCGAGGTACTTAACATAGAGTCCATATGTAACACTAATAACAGGCGTTGTTCTATTTCTTCGAAATGCTCTTTACAAATGTCCCAAACTTGAGGAAACTCAAAGGCGGTGTAATGGAGAGGGGCGCTAGTAGATGGAAGGCTGCCCAACTGCTTCTGCCGCGTTTCTAGCGCCAAAGCCAAGACCCCGTTATGCTCCGACTGAAACTTGAGAATCGCCACTCATTTCCAAGGTTGGAAGTTATAGTTTTGAAGTCAATTTCCCGGTCAACGGTTCTTTTGACAATATAAGAGATCTTCCATACAAATAGGGGTCTTAGAATGTCCACCAGACTAGATATGCACTATGTTATTATAGCACCAACACCAGCCCGGTCATTGACACATGTTCTTTAAAAGGCTATGCAATGACGAAGTGTTCAATGCGAGGGCAAACCCGCCACCCAGATCTCTTATCTGAGATTACCCCTTGCAGATGACCCCAGATCTTACAAGGTATCTGAGTTCAGCGCCTCGATCTAACTATCGCTGTATATCTACAGATCTACTTACGGCCACGATTCCCAGCGAAGATGAGTAGAAAGTGGAGAATGTTTCTTCACAATGAACTTAGAGAAAAGCTCAAGATTGGTAGGAGAAAGTGTTGCTGGCTGCTCCACTTAAATACGGCGGTGATCGGGAAGTCGACATAATAATAAATGAATATCATTCCACCTCGGATGGAGTAGGCATCCAGTCAGTACTTGTTCAGAACAACAGGAGATATTATCCCCGTTGATCCGTAACCTAAAATAAATATCACCATCATCGACTCGGGGCTAGTTATGTAGGTCAGTTACCCAGGTAGGCAGTCCCCGGCCAATTAAACCAAATTAGTCATAAGATACAGTACACTAGCCGTTTCAGGTAATTTGGTACATTACCGCTCATGACGTTCGCATCCTGCAAGCGGTGTGTAGAGGAGGTTATTAACTATACTGCTATACTGCTATATACGCTTTCAGATAATTCTGCTTGTTATTTCTCAATGACTTGACTCTGATAGTCGAAGATCTACAAATTAACCCCTCAAGTTACATAGTGCTATACTATTGAAATATCCATGGATTAATTACTCGGGATCAGCTCGGGGCCAAGATCCGCTAAGAAAACGATCACGTGGGTAAATACCGTAACAACGCTTGTCCCAAACCGGAAGCGTTGCCATCTCATACCCCGTCTTCATGAGCCCTTGCCCCTGCTGTTTTTTGACTTATCACTCTTCGATTGCAATATTATTCTTCCTGATCCGAGCCCTTTCCTCACAGTCTTCAGATTGACAAAATCAAAAAAAGGGAGCTGCACTCTTTCAAGTGACTCGACAACTTTCTGCCAAAGCGGGACATCATCCGAGGGTGGACTCCTGCGTGTGAACCCGCCCAAAAACCGCCATCCACTCAAAAGTCCACTCATCGAGGGGCACCGACTGTCTCAAAGTCGCATTCTTATTTTCCTCGGATTTTATCTGTTTGAGCTTGGCGCTTCAACGCGGGATTCGAAGAAACCCTGTCATCCATAAGCCCCTCGGGTTTGGCGTGACATCGCGCAAGACCGGACAGGGAACTAGGATAGCGATTCGTCAAACCTCGACTTGGAATCCTCATCATTTTAAACACCAAAATTTAACAGCAGCAGTTCGTCACCATGACTGGTGCCACACCTATTGATATTTCCACTCGGCAGACGACCTCGGTGTCGCCGCCGGGTCAACAGGCATCTAATCTGACCTCGGCGCTGCAAAGAGCGGGCAACGGCGATCGTACGGGCAGCTTTTCACATCTTCCCGGGGGAGGACTCGGCGTGTTCAAGGCACCACCACCTCGTAAGGACTCGATCGGAGCCGCCACAGCACAATGGGGGAACGGGACGAAACCTATCTCGATGTCGGGATCTGCCCGCGACAAAGGTCGCCGTGAGTCGCTCGCAGGGAGCTTGGTGGGTGGTATGAGCTGGGGTGGTGTATCCGTTGGGAGTTGGATACGTGATGAGTGAGTGGCCTTTGCGGACCTAGAAGCCACGGGGGAACTGCCCACCCTGTGTTGCTATTGTCGCACTGCAGTAAGAGCTGACCAAGGAAAATTTCCGCAGTATCATAATGACTGGCACGTCACCATTTACCTTCCAGTCGCCATCTTTCCATTCCTCATCGTATCTCCCGAAGCTGGAAGCGAATTTCATGCGAGACTTTTCGTGCTGCGGTGTGACGTTACCGACGCTCCATGACCTATTACAACACTACGAAGAAGCTCATGCCACCAAGTCGCCCAATCAAGGCCACCGCCCAAGCCAGGGTGAGAATCGAGCTGCCTTGGCGGCTGCCGCAATCGCACAGCAACAGAACCAACAACATGGCAGCCAAGGACGTGGCCTGCAGCCCGACCGGACCCTGGACATGCAGCGCAAGTTGGGCCAGAATCCTTCACCATTGCAGCACGCAGATCTAGACACAATCGATGACATGGAGTTGGACGATGCCCTGGGAGACGGAGATGGCTCAGCCTCGCAGATGTTCTCTTCTCAGCTGCATGAGGGTGGACAGGGCGGTTATGGCAACTCCAACCAGCAGCAGTTAAATCTGGGTATGCTTCCAAGCCATCAAGGGTTTAGCACACCTTCGCAACCTGGTACACCGATCGGATCTGGACGACCGCTTTCACTGCAGAACAACCCGACTGTTTCTTCTGTCAACACCCCAACCTTGATGGCCAACCCGCTTCAAAATTCGCAATTCCGAAATACGCCCGATTCATCCGGACCAGGGACACCGGCCGAAATTGACGAAAGCATGATGGGTGGATTCGGTGATCTCAGTATGCAAAATAACACCATGGGCCAAAACCAGAATCAGTTTGGCCGCTTCAATGGGAACAATAATGACATGGTCGATCTTTGCATCGATGAACCAGCCAAGCGACTGTTCAGCCCCAGTGGCGGCATGGGTTCGCCCAATGCCCACTTTAAGCTCAGTGGAGCTCAATATGGCCCGAATAGCGATATTGCACGACGGATCCGCGAACAACAGTTGCTCGCTGGGGTACCCGATACCACCGTTATTCTTCCCAACGAAGAACCAAAGCCGTTCCGATGCCCCGTTATCGGCTGTGAGAAGGCATACAAGAACCAGAATGGGCTCAAATACCACAAAGCTGTAAGTTTGACCTGATTACCCCCACCACTTCTCAAAATCGTCTCATCTTTTTTTCTAACCGCTGCTTCTTTCATTGCAGCATGGCCATAATAACCAACAACTTCATGACAACGCCGATGGTACATTCTCGATCGTCAACCCAGAGACATCAGCACCATACCCCGGCACGCTTGGCATGGAGAAGGAAAAACCCTACCGCTGCGAGGTGTGCGGCAAGCGCTACAAGAATCTGAACGGACTCAAGTACCATAAATCGCACTCACCACCCTGCAACCCGGATTTCCAGCTTGGAGGTCGTAACCTCGCCCTCGGCGGTGGAGTCATGCAAGGGCAGAACATCAACGTTGCTGGAGCTGGCCTCCCTGGCATTGGCGAAGAAGGCCTTATGTGAACCCGTGAACAAAGATGTCATTATGTCCAAACATAATTCCCAGCTAATTGATGCGAACGATTTCGACGGCTTTTGGGGGTGGGAGCACTCCTGCACACACACGATGTCATGATTTTGAATTGGGTCCGGTGACTTTGGAGTTATTGCTTTTCTTTTTTCTCCCTTCGAAAGTTGTTCCCTCTGTCTTATTTATTGACTGGGATTTGTGATGCCCCTTTGCTTTTTCGTTCTGCTGTCTGGTAGATCCTACTGGCATGATTGTTTTACCCTCACGCTTGATATCCTCGCCGTTTCCAGATCCTATCTACTTGGCCTGGTAATAGAGCAATTCTTGAGCGATCAAGACCCCTCCCCCCTTAGCAAAGAGCTGTCTAGAAGAAATTGCTTGCACTTGCCTGCTTTTACTCTCTGTTCACCCTGTTTTGCTTCTTCATACGGCATTTGCGTGTTCCATGGGCGATGAAGTAGGGAAATTGAATATCTCCCAAATTCCCTCCTCATACTGCTATTCATTTGCTTTTGCTGCGTTCTTGCATGGACTGGCTTCGTGCCTTGTTTCCGTGTTCGCGTTCCTGTTCATTGCGTTCCTGTTTTCGCTCATGTGCTTCTTCCAACGACGACAGTCGCTCACGCGCTCATCTGAAAATGCCGCCTTAAACACCAGGAACTGGACACCATCAAAAATTTGGCGAAATGGGATTTGGCTGGGTTTTAACTGGAATCATGTGCGAGGTACGAGATTCTGGGATTGGTTATTCTTCTCCCCCTCTTTCACATTCAGTCGGTGTTCGCTTTTTCTACCCTGCGTCTCTTCTGCCTAGGGACGGGATGGGGATTGGATCTGGGATCAGGAAATCTTTTAAAAGTGCGGTTTCTCGGCGTCGGATCATTGTAGATATGAATTGTTTTTGATACGATTTGGCTCTTTTCGCCCAATGTCACTTATCTTCTTTTCATTCAACTTTCTTGACTTCATTTTCGGTCACGTTTGTTTCTGTAGACCCGGGTTCTAGACTTAAGACCTAGTAGACTAATTGGCTTTTTAGCACTTACTATCCAATTAATAGCGCTTTTGTCTAAAAACTTCTAAGCTGACGATTGGAGACAATACCCAGGCTAGTGGAAGTTGTTCAGAATCATAGTTTCATTTGTGCTTATTTTGAAACTACTAAAATCGATCTTCCAAGCTAGTACAAAACCAGCCTTGAAGGCATGGCATGAGCAAAGAGAAGCATGTAAAAAAAAAAGCAGAAGCAGAACCCATCCTCACTTGTAAGCGCCGTGAGCCATTAGAAGCTCAAAATCAAAGAAAAAGCGAAGCAAAGACCCGGTTGCTGACCATGTCGATATTTGGGTAGTGAGAATCATGAGAAATATTTCGCTTGCACAAACCGTTTCGAGGGCGTGAATGAAAAGACGTAGGGATTGGTTTTCGTTTGTGCCATGAGATAGAGCACATGATGAGCAGAAAATTGTTACAGAACGAGGAAAAAGATATGTCGTCAATGGAAATCAGAAGATGGGTTGAAAGAACATGAAGTGATGGTGTCGTTTTGACTACCATTCGAATTCACCTTGACCCTTGTGGAAGACGTATCTAATAAGGTCAGTATATGCATGACATGGCAGACTATGATTGACTTACTCTTTGCCACCAGTGGTCAGGATGCCATCCTTCAAGGTGCACTTCCACTTGTTCTTCACGCGCTGGACCTTGTCGTATGTGCAAAGCATAACCTGGCCCTCCGATTCATCTGCGTCGTGGTCATCGGCAACGAGGTCATCTGGATCATCCAGGTCCGAGTTGATGGCGTCTTCGTCTTCCTCCTTGACATCTTCTTCTGCGCCATCAAACTGGCCAGTGACGCGAGGGGTAGATGAAGTTGACTCGGTGGTAGCGTTTTGGTTGAGGGGCGTGGTAAGAGCCACACGGCGAGCGACCTTGGCAGAGGACTCATGCTCTTCCAAGGGACGAAGGAGACCTCCGCCCTCATACTGAGACATGCGCTGCTTGAGATGCTCGCGCAGAAGTCGGTCACCTTCTCCATTCTCGGCAGCTGCCCTGCGGCGTGCTACCTCTGCCTTCCAGTCAGTCATCGGATCACCTCCACCATCGGTCTGTCCAGGACCCATGTGCGGGTAGTTCTGTTCCTGTTTGATTGGTGGCATTTGCCCGTGGGCATTAGGGTGCATCTGATATCCTTGTCCAGCTTGGGCTTGGGCTTGCATTTGGTGGACGGAGTTTGCGGCTGCAGCGCCGTATTTCTGGTGAAGCGCATTTGCAGCACGGTCGCGAGCCGACTGAGGGTTGAGACCATGCGGGGGCATGGGTGTGGTCATGTGCGGCATTCCGGTTTGGCCATTGGTTCCTGGCTCGGTCTTGATGCGAGGCCCGCCCATGGGTATGGTGTGCGAGGTCGCAGTTGGGGGAATTGAAACGGGCGGGGGAACATATTGCTGCTGGGGAGGCTGTTGTCGGGGAGCGTTGGAGGGGACAGTAGCCGCGGGGAGGGGAACTGAGTGCTGCTGAGGAGGCTGAGGAGCAGGATCCCAGGGGAAATGAGCGACGTTCACTGACGAAAGCTTATGTTGCCATGTCTGTATAATAATTAGTATATCCAGGCTGTATGATATAATCAAGCATGATGAGACAGAATCTTGGCGGTCTAAAAGCGCCTAAGCGGGTAAGAGCGGCACATATAAAGGAAGACTCATAAGCCGGTGTTCCCCCGTAAGCACCGCCTCCCGCACCACCTCGACCATCCCCGCTTTTGGGGGAATCATCCACACCAGACTTTGACAACACAAGACAGACGGTATAGAATAGGGAAATATGGTACTAACCTCACGCAGATCATGCAGAGTCTGCTGGTCGACACCGCTTTCCTCGAAGTCGACCTGGGAAGCATCACAGACCTCCTGGATGACCTTCTCGAAAACCGCACCCTATGAAGCCATAAGTGTCAGCTCTCATCTCAGATCAAAGGAACCTCCAATAGGAACCAGGAGAACACAGTTATAAGTGAAGAGTAAACAGTCTATGCGAGCGACGACTGGGGATGAACAGGGTGATTGTCGGAGAAGAAGCTGGGACTTACCACTTGCTGGTTGGACATGATTGCCGAGCAAGAACCACTTGATGAGCTGATGGATGGTTATGCGAAGGGGGCAAAGAGCAAGCAATGGGGTGACTGGTGAAATGTACTGGGTAAGGATAGCTTCGCTAGGACGTAAAGTGCTCCGTCGCAACTATCAAGTTGCCGGGGTGCTGGTTGATCGCGCGCACGAATGACGCAATATCAAGCAATTTGTGAATACTATGTATCCACACAGGTAGAAAGAATAATAGAGGCCGTAAAAGACAAGTGACGCAAGTGCAAATGTCAGAGGAAAACGAGACGGTGAGTTTCGCGATGGGTTGGCGAAGGTGAAAGTCACGGCTCTGCGGTCGAAATCCCACTGTATCCTGGAGGCTTAGTCATCGACAGCCAACCCACATGGGCACTTTTTCAAGTAGAAATGAACGAAGTAAATCGAGGAAGCAGAGACAAGATACAAATAAAGGAGAAGATGGATAAGCAAAATGAATTAAAGCAACCGTAAGAATGGCATTTGGACAATTTGTACAGCCTGCTTACGGGAAAGTAGATACAAAGAACACCATCAGAACACCGAAATCATCATCAAAAAGAACCATTACACCGAAATTAATGTCCCAGCCCATCAATGCTTTCAATATCACCATGAACCAGGGTATCCAACGAAAAAAACAAGGGGAAAAAAAGGAAAGGTTGGAGGCGTCTAGCGGATGGTCATAGACTTGGTCATCTGAGCCTTGCTGCCGACACCACCCTCACGAGCGGAGGAAGCACTGCTACCAGCCTTGCGCTCAAAGATCTTCCAGAACTTCAAGCTCTCATCCGCAGCAGTGGTGGCCAGCATCTGTCCATCAGGGCTGATAGCACTGTGGAGGACGCGGGTCTCGTGAGCAGGGATCTCCACGTTGCGAACCAGAGTCGGGTAACTCCAGATACTCAGAGAGTTGTCGGGGAAGCCGCTGGAGCTGACGATCTCGCGGTAGTGGTTGCTCCAACGCAGGGAAGTGACTTGGGAGCCAGTGTCAATGCTGTTGGTGCGAGCACCGGTGGTAGTGTTCCAGAAGTGAATGTGACGGTCGTAGGAACCACCGCCAGTGGCAAGGAGGTTGGATTGCCAAGGGCACCAGCTCAGAGCCTTGACGGCGGCGCGGTGATTGGTTTTGGTGAACTTGGGGGCACTCAGAGAGCGAGCATCCCAGATGTTGACGAGGTTATCGTTTCCACCAGTGGCGAGCTGAGCGCCGTCAGCGCGCCATTCTAGGCCGCAAACCTCAGAAGTGTGGGAGACCAGCTCAGCGATCTTGTGCTCTGCGATGCGAACATCGTGGTTGAAGACAAGCCCACTCCGGGCCCCAGTGGATAGAGTGTGTTTATTCCAGCCCATAACACCTACGCGGGAGTCGTGGCCGTACATGCTGCGAAGCTTGGAACCTTCCTCAACATCCCAGATCTGGACCTCACCGGTCCCCAAGCCAACACCAACGTAGGCACCATCGCCACTCCACTTCACACTGCTCACGTATGTGTCGGGCGAGGTCTCCAAAAGACAGTTGACCGAGCCAGACTCAGCAGACCAAACGTATACGTTTCGCTCGAGACCGATGGCAACCTGGTTACCAGAGCTCCAGTCGAGCAAATTAAGATAGTAATCATCCAAAAGACCCGGAGCATCCAGGACCCGCTCGGGTGCGGTTTGAACTCGGCGACGGAACTGGGCAGCTGTGGATTTTGCAGGGCGAAGGGGGCGATTATATTGAGCACGAAGATCAATAGGCTTCGATGACTCGGGAGGGGGAGGCTTAAAGGCGAGGATGCGAGTGTTCATGTTTACCCCACAAGCTTCAGCCAGAGATGATTTGTAGGCCACGGCATCAGGAGCTGGGCGAGTATAGGTAGGAGGCTCATTGTCATCCAGACCCAGGTTCTCCAAAGCAGCAGTAAGCTCATCATCTGATCCACGTGCACCAATGTCAAAAGCACTGGCCGCCGAGGCGAGGACTGACGATCCGTCGGTACCACCACTCTTAGGGCGCTGTTTCTCTTCTGGCTTTGCCGCCCCGCTAGTAGCTAGACCCTCACTTGCGCTCCGGTTGGGAATAAAACGGTCACCGGCGTTATGAGGAATGCGCACAGTTGTCTTGCTAGCACGAGCGCGGGTAGGAATCTCCCGGCGGATGTGCTCCTTGGAAGGAGTGTTGGCTGTTGTGGCACTTGTACCAGTCAAAGTCCAGTCCGAGACACCGAGCTCCAAGTGCTTGGGTGACTTGCGGGTGCGGGTGCTGGCAATGTTCGACTTGTTTGTCTTGGGAGAGTCACGGTGGGATGTGCGGGTTGCTTTCGAGATGGACTTGGCGAAGTGGGCGGAGAGGTTTCCACCGTATACTGACTTGGCTTGATTGCGGCCAGCATCAGACTGGCGAGGAGGGGTGAAGGGTGACGAGTGGCCGCTTGCGCGGGGGTTTGGCGAAGGGCTTAGAGGCATACGGCCCCCAGCAGTCTTGGAGGAGAAGAGCCCATGGTGACTCTTCACCGGAGTTGATGCAGTAACAGAAGCCATAGTAATATATGATCAGAGTAGATGTAATGGGACCAACCCCAATAGAAGATGCAATACGAATCGATGCAAAGGTTAATGTGAGATCAACCAACAGAGAAGTATGCAGACAATTGAGGATAGTGAGATTGAGATATAAAGAAAAGGAAAGGGAGTTCAGGAGAAAAGCGAATAAATAGAAGGTAGGTACTATACTCGTTGCTGAAAAGTATGAGGCTCTCCCCATAGCAACGGTTACCTGAGCTACATAGCGCATTAATCCATATTTGGACTAGCGTTTATATAACGCGCTTGTCTTCTTTAGTGACAATTGTCTTGGCATTTATTTAATGACAATTGCCTGATTCACTGAGGCATCCACAAAGAAGGCGAGAGAACATATCTTCCATGGGCCCTAGAGGAGAAAATGTCATGACCGATTGTGCCAGTTGCG
This sequence comes from Penicillium hordei, assembly GCF_028827395.1. Classification (NCBI taxonomy): domain Eukaryota; kingdom Fungi; phylum Ascomycota; class Eurotiomycetes; order Eurotiales; family Aspergillaceae; genus Penicillium; species Penicillium hordei. The sequence continues at coordinate 771,788 of NW_026623142.1, forward strand.
GATACAATTCAAGGTCCCCTTTTTTTGCCACTGGGATGGCGCCTCCATCTCCTCTCTTGCAACCCCCACCACGTTCCTCTCAGTTCCACCGAGACCCACCACGATTTCTCCCTGCCTGGTCGGGATCTTCAAGGGTCGCTAACCCGGTATCCTGTTGTACTCCCTCTATAGCAATGCAGGACGTCTTTCTGATGCCCGCCAGTCAGACTGGTGGTCGTCGGACCAGCGCGGACTATCGACCCGGCATAAAAAAAGCCCAGGGCCATGTCCCTGCGTGCCTGGTCAATGCCTCGGTGACGTACTGCAGCAATGATCGCATTTATGCATTCGGCGGATTTGACCAGTTTACCGATGAAGGTTCACATACTCCTTACCCTATAATCTCTAAAATGGCACTGATGATTTTTTAGTTTATAACCACGTGCTCAGGCTGGACTTGGAGACTCTACGTTGGGAGCTCGTTGACAACTATGGCGATATCCCCGGAGTTCGCATGGGTAACGATTCTCTCTTCTCATTCGTCCATGTTTAATGATAGACACTCTGACTAGAATTTTTTTTTTTTGATAGGACACACGGCCACATTATATCAAGGGGATAAATTGATTGTGTTTGGAGGCGAAAATGAACATCGCGAATACCTTTCCGACGTTGTCATCCTCGATCTCAATACCTTCACCTGGACACTTCCCGAAATTCGCGGGTCGATCCCGCGCGGACGAGCCCGCCATGCTGCTGTCATTCATGAAGATAAGCTTTTTATTGTGGGTGGAGTGACAGGCATAGGAGGCGTGACAGGGGAGAAGAATGTGATTTTGGATGATTTGACCTACTTGGATCTACAGACATGGACCTGGTCTCGAACATGGAGCTTCACTGCTCGCTTTGACCATACAGCTTGGGTTTGGGGCACCCGGCTCTGGATATTTGGTGGATTGGGTCCAAACATGGAACGGACGACTGATATCTGGTGGCTCGACCTTAAGGGATCTCCATCGCTGGCCGGAAATGCCACTCCCCAAGGTAGAGTCAACTCCCTGGACGTCAATCTTCCTGCGGCTCATCTTCCAGACTCTATCTCTAGCAGCCCTCACCAAATGTCTCCCCGCTCCGGAATATACGCCGCCAATTCAGGCAGTGTGCAGGTACGCAATTTGGGCCGACGCAAGCCAGTTGCGCCTGGTGCCATATCTTGTCTTAGGTTTGATTCTGGTCCTCATGTTCCCTCCCTCTTTTCTGGTACTCATTTTCATTCATTTGCCTCTGGTGTCCTGCTCGACTTAATCACGCCCTCGGAGACCGTACGGTCGCATGATTGTAACCTGTCAGCTCTGGACCTGAACTCGCTGCGCTGGCAACGGCTGGCCGATGGCCAAGAGATCTTCCGGCCTGGCTATCGATGGCACTACTGCACTGTCAATGACGCGGGGACCAAAGCATGGCTCTTGGGGTGTAGTCTTGATGTCGCGAATGTACCGGGAGGTAGCGACGAGAATCATATGAGTGAAGTCCTGACTATCGACCTGGAAAAGTATGGTTTGCTAGGTAACGGCTTGTCGGCAGAACCTCCCGAACAAGGTGCACCTTGGCCGTCTGATCAGATGGGCTCTCAGGTTTCCGGGCTTGGAACCGATCTAGCCGCTGTTTTTGACAACCCCCCTGAATCTGGAAGTGGCACGGACTTTGTCATCACTGCTATTCGTGATGATCACGACGGGTCTGTCTCGGAAGATGTGGGCGATACACCGTCCGTTTCCCCAACCCAAGCCCAGCCGACCTTTGTGGAACAGAACCCCTGGACTTCGGAGCCTATCCATGTCCACCGTATCATTCTCCAGCTCAGATGGCCACATTTCAAGCGCTTGTACTCCGCCCAGATGGCCGAGTACCACACTAAGCGGATGCACATTCCCGAGCCTTATTCTGTCGTGCGCGCGTTTCTCTATTACCTATACACAGACAGTATTGCCGGCCATCCAGACTATTGCTCGAGTGTTATTGACGTGGCGGGTATGCTTGTCATGGCCAATCTTTATGACATGCCGAAGCTTCGCCTCCTGTGTGTCAATAGGTTAGGCCAAGAGCTTGATGTAGACAACGCGGCCATCGTCTGGGAGCGTGCGGGGCGGACCAATGAGCACTGGCTGATGCGCCGAGCAGCACAATTTTGCATGACATACTGGGGTCGCGTGGTGCGGACAGACGGTTTCAAATCCCTCAGCCACCAGAGTTTGATTCAACTCTGTGAGGTAGTGGATACAGAAGGTCGCGTTTTCGCAGGGCCTGAATTGGAGATGGTCACATTCGGCGCAGATAGCCTAGGTGACCGAGACAAAAGCTCTCGAATGCGGCTGGGATCTGCCACAGACGAGATGTCCGAGGTTGAGGCGGACGACGAAGGAATGGAGATCTCATGAATTGCATGAATTGCACGAATGGGGCACGCATTATATTCCGGAGTTCTTGGCGGGATCTTTTTTTTTATTTATTAAATTGTATTGTATTGGCATCTACATATCCATATAACAAGTTTGTTTTTTTTTTGGAATATACACCTTCAATTTGACCGGCCCGTTCAGCCGCTCCAAGGCTGGGGCTGAGCTCATAAATTATAATTAATAACTTGCAATTTTTAATTCGTCACAAGATGTGGAGCCTCTCGACGAGTCCCCAGAGTCTAGTGTTAAATATATATAGTACAACATATACTGCAGTTACAGTTTGCTATGATCATTTAGCCGAGTGGTCGAATCCTCTTATGTAATCACCGGCCTGACGTTCTTGACGCGGAGTCCACTCCGGACGGAGGTCATTCCTGTCACGATAAGGAAGCTCTCTCCATAGTTACGGTGTTTCAACAAAATAGAAATGAAAACTTGAAATTACATAAATATCGATGTGCGATCGGACTCGAAACAGTTTCAACTGCTATTCCTTTTGACATTCATCGTTCACTTCACCATGGGATCCATCGAACAATCCAGTCTTCCTTCGGATTTTCTCTGGGGCTTTGCAACTGCCGCATACCAGATTGAGGGAGGAGTGAATGAAGATGGCCGCGCCCCGTCGATCTGGGATACATTCTGCAAGATCCCTGGCAAGATTGCCGGCGCCGGAACTGGAGATGTAGCTTGCGACTCGTACCACCGCACACACGAGGATATCGCGTTGTTGAAAGAATGCGGTGCTCAGGCATACCGATTTTCCCTGTCATGGTTCGTCTCTTTGTGCCCCCCGCTTCGAGCTTCGAGCTTCAATCTTTAGATCGGTTGGTAACAGCTTGTTTAAACCTGTAGGTCCCGCATTATCCCCCTCGGCGGGCGGAACGATCCAATCAACAAGAAAGGCATACAGTTCTACCAGAAGTTCGTGGATGACCTGATTGACGCGGGAATTACGCCCATGATTACCCTCTTCCACTGGGATCTTCCGGATGAGCTCGATAAGCGCTACGGTGGACCTCTCAACAAGGAGGAGTTCGTTGCTGACTTCGCACACTATGCTCGCGTGGTATTCGAGGCCTTTGGATCCAAGGTTAAGTACTGGATTACCTTCAACGAGCCTTGGTGCATTAGTGTCCTTGGATATAACAATGGTTCCTTCGCTCCGGGCCACACGAGTGACCGCACTAAGAGCGCGGTGGGAGATAGCTCGACTGAGCCATGGATTGTCAGCCACAGCTTGCTAGTTGCCCACGGAACTGCGGTGAAGATTTACCGCGATGAATTTAAAGAACGCGATGGTGGTGAGATTGGCATTACACTTAACGGTATGGTCCCATTCTCTTTGCACGTAAAACAGATCCTTTATTAATCAAACCATAACATAGGTGACTGGGCTGAGCCCTGGGACTCTGAGAACCCAGCCGATGTGGAAGCCTGCGATCGCAAGATCGAGTTCGCCATCTCATGGTTCGCCGACCCGATCTACCACGGCAAGTACCCGGATAGTATGATCAAGCAACTTGGCGACCGCCTACCAACCTGGTCACCAGAGGAAATTGCCCTTGTCCAAGGCAGCAATGACTTCTACGGGATGAACCACTACTGCGCGAACTTCATCCGCGCCAAGACGGGAGAACCGGATATCAACGATGTCGCGGGTAACCTGGACATCCTGCTGGAAGACAAGAACGGCGTGAGTGTCGGACCTGTCACACAATCGCCCTGGCTGCAACCATCTGCTATTGGATTCCGGAAACTGCTCAAGTGGCTCAGTGAGCGGTACGGCTATCCTAAGATCTATGTCACCGAGAATGGAACTAGTGTCTTGGGCGAGAACGATATGCCGCTTGAGGAGTTGCTCAACGATGAGTTCCGCGTGCAGTATTTCCGTGATTATATTGGTGCTGCGGCTGATGCGTATACACATGACGGTGTTAATGTGCGGGCTTACATGGCTTGGAGTCTTATGGAGTATGTTTGGACCTTGTTCCCTCGATGATTTTAGTATAATGTCCGACTAACCTGTTTACTTGCAGCAACTTCGAATGGGCTGAGGGCTACGAGACCCGCTTCGGTGTTACTTTTGTTGACTATGAGAACGACCAGAAGAGAATCCCAAAGAAGAGCGCCAAGGAGATTAGCCAGATCTTTGATCGGTTGATCGAGAAGGCCTGAGATGGATGCGGCGATAATTGATCTTTATGCTGGTGGACTCCTGGGCAATTGCCATGATACCTGGATCCTATACGAAGTTTTTGAATGCACATGATATTTGTTTAACTATGCCATGAGCCACGTAAGTCAGTGCGTAACGTAGAAAGACTTGCAATGGCTGTGGGAGATAGACAAATAAGGAGGAAGGCAGGCAGTATATTGAGTAGGAAAACCATGCGAGAAGAACATTGAGTGACAAGAAATAGGGGTCGATATCCGCGCACATATAGGCATTCTCATGCTTTATGATTAATCGGGAGGTCTCAATACAGTCCACCTCATGAATCTTGGCTATAGTAATATATACATACACCTTTACCATTACGGCAGGCACCCTGTTAATTTCTCTTCTTCCATACATCACAATACCACTTGATCGTTGTTGAAAATCCAAGCAGGGCATGTTTACCTGCATTCATGCTGCACAGACAGGTCATAGCTCCATACCTATCAGTATATAAATGGAGCCAGCCCCTCAGTTCTCCAAAAGATTCCAACTTTCCTCATCATCTCTCTGTGTGTCTTCATCTATATAATTATCAGAATACGCCTTGCCTGTGTTTACGGAACACCAATTTTGTCTGGAGCAGGTATCTCTCACTTCTGAAATGAAGGTGATCCAAAAGCTAAATTCCACACAGAGAAAATCCATATAGTTACTATGATATAGGACTGGGGGACACAGAGCCCCATGTCATCGTGCGGGTCACAGATGCTGTGCTTTGTATTACCGCCGAAATAGCGCACACCACACTTCTCGGTGCATACAGAACTCTGAGAACTTGAATCAATATAGAGCAGCATGCCCATATGTGGTTCTTGTCGTTTCTGCCTATCGATTGCCTTGGCCTTGTGATATGAATGTTCATGATAGGAGCCATATCATATCACTCCTTTGTTCCCTGATCTCGCTCTTTTGGCCTTCCCAATCCTTAGCATCTTCCACGGTCTACATTGGTATTCCAAACTACCATATGCCACCATGTGCACGTTGGGATCGTATGCTTTGTTTGTTGCTTGCTTCTCGCGTATTCATACAAATGGGGCTTTGCATTCTTTGCAATACAGTATCCTTGGGTTATGCCTCCGCCTTTCTTATTTCTTCCTCATCTTCCGTATTTTGAATCGAGTATTCTTTCTTCAAAGACTTGGCCTATAACAGCATCCATCTATCCAGGGACTTCTGTTCCTGATATACTTCTTCGTAGATTTATTCAGTTCAATCTGCTTCACATGTTTGTTCTTCGATGATTAATTTCTTCTAAAGAAGTTCGTTATCTATAGTCCATACCCAGTAGTTCAATTTGTTCGAAGCTAGGTAGGCTCTTGTGGTATATAAATATGTAGAGCCTTATAACATGTTCACTGATTGACCTAAAATCTACCACTCCTATTCGACCCTATGGCTCCTAGAACTTTTTACTAAGTTTCTATGATATTGGATATAAACCGAATAAATTCGAAAATCACAAGAAAACAATTCTTCACTATACTTCACAAAAATGCAATATTGGTACTTAAGGACTCAAAACCTGCCTGAGGGATGTATATCTGCCTGGGGATTCATTTTTTCCGCTGAAAATTCTTGATCCTTTCAATATATCCTTTCGTTCTGTCAGCTACATATGATCAAGCTTCACCTAGACCTCAATGTGAATTGGAAGTTACATACCCAATGCGAATTCTGATACCCGGGACCTAAGTAAATCCGCCTCCGAATGAGATATTCTCTCCATTCGTGTAGAGCTGTAATTAATTTACTCATCAAGAACAACATGGACATATCCCAAATCTCCAAGCAGCTTTTGCCGGAACCCAAGAGATTCCCGGACTGCTGCTTGGCCATCTCCAGCACTTTGATCACCTACCTTGCTTCGCTCCTCCCAACAAAGCCCGCATTCACCATCTCAATCGGCAGCGGATCTGGTCTCCTCGAAGGTCTCATTGTGCATTACGACAGAAATGTCTCAGTGGAGGGTGTTGAAGTGGATTCAGCCATTAATCGATACATCGCTGAAGAGGATATGAATATCGTTGGCGGATGCTGGGGCCTCTGGCCTGCCGCCCCCCAAGCCGCAGCGTGGATGTTTGTCTACCCACGCGATCCAAAACTTATCACCAAATACATTGATGCCTATGGTGATCAAAATATTGATTTCATTGTCTGGCTTGGGCCTCGGGTCGATTGGCCAGATTATGAGCCGCGTTTCTGTCAATCTCCATTCTCCGAGCTGAGTTTTCCAGATCATATCGGATTAACACCATATGAGACTGTGGTTGTTGCTAGAAGACCATGTTGATATGATTATATTTCGGTATATATTTGTGACTTCAGAAGTACGCTTAGTGCATTGGATAGTTTTTCTAGTTTGTAATTTATACAGGGCTTTTCTCCTTTTTCTCCCCCTTTAGAATCACAAGAATAGTTCGGCCTTACAGCGTCTTTTTTAATAGTCATTTTTAAAAAATCTCTTTCGGGGTCTTTTATATATCCCTTTATTTTGGCTAGTTCCTCCCTTATTAGTATTATAGGTAAAGTATAGGTGATAAAAACATCTTGAGATGTGGAAAACTACTTGTCTATCTATAACCAGTGATCACTGTCACAATGCTATTTGTTGGTAATTCTATATTTGCTTGATTTCTTGCCTTATAGACCAGGCTGTTCTACAGGCCAAGCACTTACACCGTATATGAGTGGTCTGTACCTGATGTGGATAGGAACAGTGCTCTGGTTCTATAAATATCCTTAATCATTCACCTCCTTTGAATCGACAAGGGTGATACTTGGGTCTTTTAAGCTTACTCCCAAACATGTTCTTGTCCTACCAAAGATGGATTGCTCGCCATCTCATCTAGGAATCTATTTGATCACAACCCACGGACAGAATTAATGAGTGATACCAAGTATCTTATGGAAAATTAATCAACTCCATCGATTCTATCGATCAGCAGCGCAATGTTCCTAGTGGGCTATATGAGGGATTTAGCTTGAAAAGCGTCTCTAGGCGCTGTATTTCCTCGCGGTCATCTGTTCCGGCGGATTGGCCAAAGTTTCTCAAAGTTAACCAATCGTCAATGACTAGTGAATGACAAAGGAGTGGTTTCCCTCTGTGTTGAATTTGTTGTCAATTTACCATATTATTCTTTTTGCAGAACAATTTAGCTGGTGGAATTGAATGTATTGAATGTATCATCGCTAACGCCTTTAAACTAACGGACTTAAATTACCAGCACTCTCTAGGTTCTTTACAGATATTGTAGAATACCTGCTCCTTTTAAATTATTACTGGCCATTGCCTAGCTGTATCCTAAAGTAATTGTTGTATCAAATCAAAAGCGCGAGGCTAAGCTCAAAGCGCATACCTAAAGTGCTTGGACTCCATATCCGTTAAATCATTAAAGCCATCCAAAATACCCTGAGAGGTAACATCCTCCGGTGTCTCTTGGGTATCAGCCGCAACCATTGCAGCATCTCTCCGTCCATTCTCCCATTTCATCGAGATATACGCCGCACATGCTAGAACAATGATACCCGCATAGCAAATGAGCAGGCCCAGCAGACCCGAGTAATACCGCGGGGCTTCGCGGGCGAAGAAGATATTTGCTCCGGCAACATTACCAGCCGCATAGAGCGAGAACCAGAGACCATTAGCGACCGCACGCTTGGTGTGGCCGGCAACATTGGTGGCAAGTAAATTCCACGAGATAATTACCGGAGCACCAATGAGATACTGCAGCCAGGTGCATCCGACCAAAGTCCAGCGATGCTCGAGGCTGGTGAAGCGGATACCCAGGAGACCGCCGAAGGGAATCAGACAGACGACAGCGAGAACGATGCAGCGTGTATCTTTAACGTATGTAGCAATTATACCGCAGATTGGAACAATCGCTGCCTCGAACGCACCGGTGGGTAGTTGGAGGAGGGTGGCGTTGATCCCGCTGAAGCCAAAGCCTTTGATCAAGGCTGATGCGAAATTCGATGAGCCGCCGTTGATCACACCGCAGGCGATGCCGACTCCCGCACAGCAGAGGACTCTGAAATCATAGAGGACCTCCAGTGCCTGGCGCGGTTTGATGTCTGGGGTCTTCACGCCGATCATGTTTTCAGCGACGCGCTGTACGGCAATCACGCGCTGGCGGTGGGTCAGGAAGCGGGCGGAGCTGGGTGAATCGGGCATGACCCAGAGGAAGATACATCCGCAGAGGAAATTGAGTAGTCCGATGGTTAGGAAAATCAACTGCCAGCTGCGGAGCACGGTGTTGTGTGAATGGCCGAGGCCAAATCCTAGTAGTGCTCCTACCATCGTGGCCATGCCGTTTGCGCTGAGCCAGACAGCCATGCGTAGCGGTTGTTCGGAGCGCTTGTAGAACATTGATGTAAGGTTCATCACTAGATAGAACAAATCATGTTAGTGTTTTTCATGTATTTAGTTTGTGCTGTGGGTTACTCACTGCACGGACTGACTCCGGCTTCTGCCATGCCCAAGAGGAATCTCAATACCAGGATTCCTGGGTAATTCTTCGCTCCAACATGTGCAACAACAAGTACACTCCAGATGAGAAGCATACCGCCCATATATTTTGCGATTGGCAGTCGCTGGATTAAGAGGTTGGCTGGGAGTGCCCAGAAGAGATAGCCGAAGTTGAAAATAGCGGCAACCCATGAATATCGTTGGCCTTCAAGAGCAAGGTCTGGGATTAAGGAGTATGCCGATGCATAATTAAGTGATAGTTTGTCTACACGGATGTGTTAGTTTGTATTCTTATAGAATAATAATGGGGAAATACTCTTGCATACCGAGGAATTGAATAACATAGGTCAGGTAGAGCTAGAACATGAGAGACGGTCAGAAATAAGTCTCATCAAATTATCAGAATGAGAGTGTATCAGAGTGATAACTCACCATAGGCATAATCCTCCAGTCGATAATTCTCAGCACCGCAGCACCCTCGGTCTCCAGTTCCTCGGCAGTCAGTTGCTCTGCCTCCAGATACAGATTTGCTCCGATATCGTGGGTCTCGCCGAGAGCAACATCTTTCTCCGCAGTGGACTGATCCACCTTTGTATCTTTGGGGTTCATAATGGGCATGGGTTCAAGTTGAACGAAACTGAGTTCTTGTATTCAAGTCCATCGTCTAGTTATTATATATAACCCTAGATGAACACCACCTATCAAAGCAACGAGATAAGCCAACATTGTTTATCTCTCCTCTCTCTCAAGGTTATCTTTGGCTGAGATAGGAGCGGCGGTCAATAGTCCGCATGAAAAGTGTGGGGAAAGCGGACTATTCTCCGCTTTACATAGCCTTCTATATCATTCAAGCATTCAATCCTATCACTCGCATTTTACTTGCTTTTTGCAGTTCAAGAAAGTTAATACCCTTCAACGCTATGGCTCACCAATCCCAAGCCTTTTCGCTATTGGACGCCAGTATCTCCGAGCTCCAATCCGCGCTCTCTTCAGGGTTGCTTTCTAGCGTGGGCTTGGCATCAAGATACCTACGACGAATCAGCGTTTACGACGCAGACAATCTAAAGCTCGCCGCCATCCCAGTCCTAAACCCATCTGCCCTCGATGAAGCAGCCGCCTCCGATGCCCGGCGCGCAGCAGGTCTGCCCCCACGTCCATTGGAGGGTATCCCTTACCTCGCAAAAGACAGTATTAAAGTCAAGGGCATGACCGTTGCGAGCGGATCACCTGCATTTGAAACCCTTATCGCCAACGAGGATGCTGCATGTATCAAACTTCTCCGTGAGGCCGGCGCCGTGCTTCTTGGCCGGACCAACATGCCCGCCATGGCGTACGGGGGTATGCAGCGTGGGTGTTATGGACGTGCGGAGAGTCCGTATAATCCTGCATACCTCGCTGCAGCATATGCTTCCGGTTCGTCCAATGGATCGGCCGTTGCGACGGCAGCCAACTTTTGTGCTTTTTCTCTAGGCAGTGAGACTGTTTCTTCAGGTCGCTCGCCGGCGTCAAATAATGCCGTTGTTGCATACACGCCTTCGAAGGGCCTTCTTCCTCTCCGTGGTGTCTGGCCACTATACTTGACCTGTGATGTTCTTGTGCCTCATACCAGGACTGTAGCAGACATGTTCCACATCCTAGATGTGTTGGCCGTGTCCGACGAAGCTCCGATAGGGGATTTCTACCAGGAACAAAAACTCGTCTCTCTCCCTTCAATCAATACACTCCGACCGCAGTCCTTTTCAGAATTACAAGATCGCACATCCTTACGCGGGAAGCGCATTGGTGTACCGTCAATGTACATCGGAGGCGATGACTCTTCTCTATCCGCAGCCAGCAAAGTCAACACCCGACCCTCCATAATCAAGCTATGGCAGAACGCCAGAAAGGTCCTCGAGTCCTGTGGTGCGGAGGTAATTGAAACGGACTTCCCACTCGTGACAACCTACGAATCGAACGCACACAAGGGCCAGCTCGTCACCGTCGCGGGTCTACCAGAAGGCTGGTCTGCACTGGAGCGGAGCGAGCTCGTCGCGCATATCTGGGATGACTTCCTGATCAATAACGGCCAAAAGGATCTCGAGACTCTTTCTCAGGTCGATCCGACGACTATCTTCCCGCTTGCGCCGGGGTCTTTGAAGGGCACGCCCGATGCGGCCAATGCGCTGCGGTGGGATGAGATGGTTAAATACCCGCACCGGAGGCCAGCGTCTATTTATGACATCCCCGGTATTCAGCAAGGAATCCAGGCTCTTGAGAATGCGCGCAAGGAGACTCTTGAGGACTGGATGGATGGGCTTGGGCTTGATGCCGTGGTTTTCCCGGCTAATGGTGATATCGGGGCTGCTGATGCGGACTGCGATGAGATGGCTTCGCTGTATGCGTGGAGTAATGGCGTCAAATACTCCAATGGAAACAGACCTATCCGTCATCTTGGTGTTCCTACTATCTCCGTTCCTATGGGCATCATGGAAGATACGGGGATGCCAGTTAATCTTACGTTCGCTGGAAAAGCATATGATGATAATAGTCTGCTTAAGTATGGCTTTGCTTTTGAGACAGCGATGAAGGGCCGTGTTCAGCCACCGCTCGTACCTGCTCTTGATTCCGATTGCATCAACGGTGGCCAAGACCCTCAACTATGGGCCTCTCAATCGACTGTTGAATTGGTGGTGAGGACTCAAGTGAAGGAGATTCGCGATTCCACGGTCGTGGTCCAGATCCAGGGATCAGTGGTACCCAAGGACTCACGACTGAGAACTATGGAATGTCATGTCAACGGTCAACCATTTAAGCCGGTCATAGAGGGCGATAGATGGTTTGCCATAGCTTCCTATCCCGCATCGGAACGTGACCAGCCCTGGAAAAGATGGTCGAGTCCTGCTCTAACGCAGACTATCGTAGTTATTACAGCTCATACAGAGGCCGGCTCGATAACGGGCAAGCTGATCTTATTATGAAGATTATGAAGACCTAGTGTCACCAAAAAGATACAATTTTCCTTCCATTTCTAAATTACATAGCACCGCTAAAGTAAATACAAAGCCCTCATATTACAACTTCTATTTAAAATCATCCTCTAACAAGTCTTGATGTATACTCCTCCCATACATCATATCTTCAATCATCCCCAAGACAGCTCGGTGCAAATAATTCTTCCTCAACTGCTCCAAGTGCAACTCAGCCTCTTCCAGTGATATAGGAGCACTAGAATTGACTCCAAAGGTCCCGGCATTCAACATGATTTTCTGTCGTATGAACTCAAAGACCTTCATATACGGCGTTGCGTCCTTCCACTGGTCGACAAAGCCAGCCAGATTAACTGCACATGTAGCAATGGCCTGTTGGTTGTTCTGTCTGATGCGTTGTTGATCCTCAATATCAGTGATATGGGTTGTCGCCCAGACAATGTAAAGCATCATGATTCCTGCTCGGAATTGGAATACAAGCTAATGATAGATTGTTAGTCAAGCCGGATTACGTCAAGTACGCAATAGAGGAAAGAAAATTGGGGTTTGACACATACTGCAGACCAGGTAAAGCACATCACATGTCCTTCTTCCTGCAACAGCCGGAAATTGAGACAAACTTCCGCAATCGTCGCGAGAATTTCTTCTGTTCCGTCCATCTCAATGAAATCGCGTTTCTCGTCTATCAAGATTAAGAGACTGTAAATATACAGCTTTCGCATCCATATAGGATGGAGATAGCCATGCTGGTCATTGTCTGATTCATAGTGTGGAATTTCTTGTCGCCATCTATCAAGGGCCGACTTGAATGAGGAGCTATAGTCTTTACTATATTTGGCGGAGGGATGGCGAGCCCGGTTCTCCCGCGATCTTCTGATGTTGGCTTGTATCTTGCGTAGACGGAACAAGTGGCTTATGGCGGGGTTTGTGCTTAAGGTTGGTTGGAGGGTATTTCCCAGTGTGCACATCTAAGTTGAATTAGTGACTGTGAGAAGCTATTTAAAAAGTATTCTAGGATAACTCACGTCATCGTCAACAACTTTGTAGGCAGCCGATACTGGTCGATCCCACCCAGAGACAATGACTTCGTTGAGCATATAGCAAGTAATGAACATGTTCTCAGACAAAACTTCGCTAAATTCAGTCATGGATCCATTGTCGCGACATATCGATACGTGCTTCCGAATCTCGGTCATGGCAGCTGTGCAAAAAGGTAACACAGAAGAGACGATCGTTGCGATATCCTCGGAAGAAGGAGAATGCAAGGCGTAGAGTATCATGAACAGTGAAGCTTGGATTTGTAAGACCATAGACGAATGCCCCACAACATATGGATAATATCTCATGGCCGAGGCATAATGCTCCTTTGACCGGACGGAGTGCGAGGAGTCTCGCTGTAGAATACTGCAAAGGGACGAACCGATAGCATATACCATCTGCAGAAAGAAAGCTTTCCATTCATCCTGGCCATCCAGGATTGCTTCAGCATGCCATGACTTCCAAGCTGCTTCGTTCAAGAAGGGCCATTCGCGGTGGGTCACGGAGAAATACACATTTGTGTAGAGCTCTCTCAGCCAAGGAGAGTCATCTTCATTCAAAGGATAAGAAGGTTCTAAGTCAATCCACGGAACGTCGAAAGTTGTCTCGGGGAATAAAGAGAATGCGCTAGGTGAGAAGGAGGGTGGAGATGTTCGAGGTGATCTTTGGCTGCTGTGTTGCAAGTCTGACAGGAGTATGAGAGAGTCGTCATTCTCTGCTCCGCTACTATTCTGATCAACCATCAGATAGTCCGGGTCATTGCCTAAGTGATTGCGCTTGTGTTCTGGATCTTCAAAATCCGTCTGGACTCCAGCATCACATGTTTTCACCGTTGTTTCTATGGTACGGGCCTCATTATCCAGCTCTGCGACCCGTTTCTCAAGCTGTTTCAAGTATTCCAGAGGGATTGTGATGTTATCTCCCGCTTTCCGAGACCGAGCAGGCAAGCATTCAGCACCCTTGCGGCGACATTCGCCACATGAAGGTTTCGCATGATCACATTTCCGCTTGTGTCGGAAACAGCGAGCGCATGCTATATCTCTATGCTTCAGAGGGCGCGACATGCAGCAATTGGGCAAATGTAGGAAGTGGGAGGAAATGCGGGGAGATTCGCGATAACGGAGTTGATCCGCGCCAATGCGATATCAGTTCCATATTAGGTTGCTATAATAGGAAGGTCTAGGCGATGTTGATAAGAAATGCTTTGTTAATTATATATACTGCCTGCTAAGTGTATAATCATTTTCAAGTGGTCAGGTCAGGTCAGGTCAGAAATAAAGTCCATGGTCATAACAGTCGTGATCGTCTCCTGGGGCCGGTAAAGAACCCTCACCAGGTCAAGCAGTCGGCAGCATAATCAGCTTTTAATCCATTTTTGAGCTTTTGTATCATATCCAATCAACTTAGGATCAACATGCAGACTCTTGAGCATAAACTCCATTGTGAACTCCTAAGTAACAACGTCAGCACACAGATTCCACTCGTGGACCCCAACCCACAGTAATATCACAACACGTACCTCATCCTGACTCTCCTCAACATTGTTCTTGTTCAGTGGATGGCCAGAAGAACCCCCGTTACTGTAATTCTCAACATCTTCCTCTCCCTCATCAACGTGCTCCCGTTCACGATCCTCCTCATCAAAATCCCATCGAGTTGCATCACGCTTCGACCGCTCTTTCCAAGCCGCCATTCCTCCCATGCGATTGACCCTTTCCTTGGCACCGAAAAATACCTCATCCGCTGCATCCTGGCTGGCGAGCCGCCATTTGGTGATTAGAGTTGGAATCTCGATGTATTTGGGGTTGGTCTCGAGGTTGAGGGCCTGAGTTGCTACTTCGAGCTCGTTGATCAGCACATCGACCTTTGACTTGATCTCTCGATGCTGTTTTTGCAGTTCTAGAATCTCTGGGTCGGAGGTTTGGGACGATTGTGAGAGGAATTGGGGAAATAGCCGTAGCACGCGTTTGCGCTTAGGAGGTACTGGAGTTGTCATCGGATCTGGTGAATTCGATATTGAGTTCGGCTCTACAGGTATGATAGGAGTCGCTGGGACTTCGGTGTCCTCGGTAGTCCTGGGTACGACAGGCTTAGATGGCATGTCGTTTGTGTTTGTTGGTGCAGGTCTGCGTAGCGGAGACTTGAACGGCTTTGAGAGAGCGGTAGCTGCGTCAGTGCGACGACGTTTACTAGATGGCTTGTCCATCATCAATTGGATGCAGACCTCGGAAATTCAACGGTTTTAGAGAGAAAGGAAGACAAAAAAAGTTGGAGAGGCCAAGTGCGGAGATGTAGTCTTATCGATAAGCAATTGGAATTTATCAACAAAAAAAAAAAAGTCACGCTGAAATGCATACACTATAGTCTCAATGACCAACTCCTCCTGCCACCCATTGCCCAAATTCAGGATCACCAGGCTGAGGGAATAATCCACGATCATTGGCGTTCCCATTTCCATTCTGGGCATTGGCATGGGCGTTCTCATTCTGTCGGTTACGCTGCTGCTGTTGACGGAAATAAACCAAAACCAACAGCGCAGCGGCCAATCCGACAATAAGCAGACCCTCAAGCATTCCCTCGTCGATATCGAGGTCCAGGTCGTCATAGTAGCCATCCTCGTGGCCTTCAGATTCCAAGGAACGATATTCATCATCCTCTCCCCGTTGTTGTTCGTAAAGGTCTTCGTAATAGCCCTCCTCGTCGTTCTCAATGAAAGCCTTGACCCATTCTTTGAAGGTGCGGCGGGGTTTCGAGTCTGTGGAGAAACGTAAGAAACTAGAAAGACACGATGTATTTCACGGGGTCGGTGGAAAAGAGGAGCTTACCTTCTTCCTCATGGATGGGATTAATGTTTCCGTTGGTGATACGATTCCAGTATCCTCGAACGCGAAGTTTGATCAAGCTTAGCTTCACTGGTAGATACGCTTCGGGGCTGAGGTCGAGAGCTAAGTCATAATACCGCTTGGCCATGTGGAAATCCTGGTCTACTGCCACGCCATTCTCGTGCATCCAGCCCAGATTCCAATAGCCCTGTGCACTGTGGTGGGCTTCAGCGGCATTATGGTAACAAATGGAGGCCTTTTCAGCGTCGATGGGTGTACCTGTTCCAGACAGGTAGTAGTCACCCATCTTGACCAAGGAGTCGATGTTGGCTTGCTTGGAAGAGCGGGTCCAGTAAATCAACGCCAGTCGAGCATTGCGCATCAAGGAGGACCGAGCCTTCTCAGCCCATGGGAGAATGGAACTGAGCGAGAGCACAGAGCGGTGTTCATCAAGAAGATAAGCCACATTTGCCTGTGCGTTCTCATAGCCCTGCTCTGCTGCCATCATCGATGGAATGAGAGCACCCTCATTATCACCAGACTCGTAAGCGGCGTTTGCCTCCACGAAGGCTGAGTGAACGATCTCTGCTTTTTCAGCAACCATTTTGTAGTAGGCGGCGGCCACGCCACAGTGCCGCTGTCTTCCAACACCGAAATTGGCCATTTCAGCTAGGTAATAGTATGCCTCCATCCACCCCCAGCGGGCAGCAAGCTCGAAGTAACGTGTTGCGGTTGCGATATCTCCTTGGTCCAAGAACAGAGCGCCCAATCGTGATTCTGACGCCGGGGAATCCTGCTCTGCCGCGGCTTTGAAGTAGTGAGATGCCTTGAAGCCATCCTGAGGAACCCCATAGCCCTTGAGATACATGAGACCCATCCAATGTTGACACAAAGAGTCCCCGTTCGCAATACCCCGCCGGAACCATGTGAGGGCAGTCGGGAAGTGTTGTTCAACCCCCTCTCCGCGGAGGTACATAAGACCAATATGTCCTGCGGCCTTGGAAGCCAGCTTATCAAGCCCCGCGGGGGGGTTTGAGTTGACAGATCCATCTTTATTCCAATATTTCTTGGTCACAACCTTGAAATACCTCATAGCCCGTCGGAAATTCCGCGGCAAGCCCCGGGCGCCCTCGAAATTCATTTTACCGAGGGTGTACGTAGCCTTTAGCTCACCCTTCCGGGACATGAGATCCAAGTACTCCAGGATATCTTCCACGCTGGCCTCAGGAGTGGCATTGGCAGCGTCCCGCGCATTTTGGCCCGAGCTCGACACACTGGCTCCTGGACCGTAGACACCACCTTCTTCATCTGCCCAACGATATGATTCTCGAACCAAAGCCCTACCACCCGGAGGGCCTGAACGATAGTACTCGATCGCCTTGTCCGCAACCTTTTTGTAGTAATGGATCGCGTGATCACAATCTTTTGGCGTTCCAATGCCTGTGTGGTAGCGATACGCAAGTGTCATCTCCGAACGGATGTTCCCTGCTTCGGCTGCAAACTCATGGTACATCAGGGCCTTTGCCTGGTCTGGTTCGACCGCACCGCCAATTCCCGTCGCATACATGAACCCGACCATGTTCTGCGCTGTGTTGTTTCCGTCCAGCCATGCAAGTTCATGGTACCAGCGGAAGGCTTCTTTGAAATCGCGGGGATGTGAGAAGTTGCCATAGAAGTTCATCTCCGCTAGCAGGAACATCGCATTTGGGTCCCGGTCTTCGTCTGCGGCTGTTCTTAACTCGTCTACTGCTCCCGCGAGATGTTTGTTCGGTTTTTGCTCGGGTTTTTCGGTTGAAGGGCCATTCAAGAATAGCATTCGGAATGTTTGGCGCCCATAGTACACGGCAGTCCCTAGTAAACCTCTCGACTTGTCGGATTGAAGGACGGGATTCTTTATTGTGCGAAGGGTATCCCAGGCATTCTCAACTCGTTCTATTATCAGACAATAAGGTCGATCAGTATCAAGCGTCGGTCGATAAAGCGCCAGGCACGGAAGCTGTCTCTACTCACGAGTCATGGGTTGGGGTTCTGCTTCCCCTGTCTGGAACGTAAATTCGTGGTCTGCATCGTGGCCGATTGCCCCGGACGCTGTTTGATCGGTGAGCGGCTGACCAGGCCCAGCTGCGCATGTCTGCAATAACACTAGAAAGGGGTGTCAGCTTCCATTGCGACCCTGCAGGTGCGGGCAAATCTTACGCAGGGCCGAGAGAAAGTGTGAGATCGGCGTCCTCATAATGCCTGCAAATTACTGGTGTTATATCGGAGTGTGAAGCACATTGCGACTCTCAGAGCAATGTGAATCACAAAAGCGACGAACTGGGGATCGCGATATGATGTAGTTCCAGAGTACGGGCCACTTGGCTTGACGGAGCTTCATTTTGCCGAGGGCCAATCACTACATCGTATCTATGTATGTATGCTTTCTACGCATTTCTTCAATGTGTACGAAGCTCCTTGTCTATCTCATTTAACATGCTCTTCGCTTCATATATAATAATAGGACGCAAGTTTCCATTCTAGAGACTTCCTTGTTCTCTTCCTTGTTCTCTATTACGAGTTGTAGGAAAAATACTGAAAATGTCATAAACATTGTTGGAATCTACTCGTCCCCTCTGGAGGGTGTGTACAAAACAGAAAGCAGCAGTCAAAATACATCCCGGTGCGCTTTCCATGCAATAAAAAGGATTTGGGCAATCCCCCAACGGCAACCAAAACCCACACTCCTATCTCACAGCATCCATGGACACTGTCCTCGATTCTGATCGAAGTATGTGCAGTCCTAGCATTCACGATGGGGGAATAGTGCGCCGGGAAAAAGGAAAACAATCTCGAAACAATGGCGGCTGAAACCAAACTGGCACGTGTTGTTGGGTTAATTCGGGTAAAAAGAAAAGACTAAACAGATACAATGAATGGGAAGCAATCCCCGATATCGTGAAAAAAAAAATTATCAATCATTTCCGATATGTGTAGCGCGAAAAGATCTTTTTTGTTTAGTGGTTGAGGTTCAAGTTGATGATGGTACAGGTGTGGAATACGAGCCTGAGAAAGGCAAGCCATCTTCGTACCATACTCACTGGCGCGGCGACGTAGGGCTGTACGCCGGGGATGTCGGGCTGTACGCCGGAGAGGTAGGCGACGTCGGGGAACCAGAGAAGTTTGGAGAAGTCGGCGAGTATGACTGCGGGCTCGTAGGAGACCAACCAGGTGAAGTTGGTGTGTACTTGGGGGATGTGGGAGATGTTGGGGACAGGTGTCGAGCACCACCAATCGCGGGACTGGTGGGACTGTAGCTCGGCGAAGTCGGACTGAACGCCGGCGAGGCCGGGCTAAAGCTAGGGGAAGTCGGACTGTAGTTAGGCGACGTCGGCGAGAACCCAGGCGAAGTTGGAGAGTAGGAAGGAGATGTGGGCGACGCTTGGCCGTACGCAGGCGAGGTCGGCGAGTAGGCCGGAGACGTGGGTTGGAACGATGGGCTAGAAGGTGAGAACCCAGGAGAGGTCATCATTCGCGGGCTTGTCATGCCAATGCCAGGAGACGTCGGTGAATAGCTTGAAGACGGAGAGTATCCAGGAGACGTCGGGCTAGTATTGAAGGGACTTGTTGGAGAGTAACCACCGGGGCTGCGAGGCGCGGGACTGAAGCCACCGAAGGTAGTGCTAGCCTGGTACTCGGTGAGACCTCCAGTAGGCTCCTGGCCAATCTGGTGCATAGGCGAGAACGTTGAATGGGGGTCGCTGCCGGCCATGTATGGGGAGCTGGGCATGGGAGAACCAGTGTCATACTGAGTGGCAGCACCGTCGGAAATGATAGCATCCTTTGCGCCAACTGCACCCATAAGGCCGTACCGTGCATTGTTGGACACAACGGTATTGAGCAAGCTTTGGTCCAGGTAGACGTCGAACTCACCCGTTCCGGCGGGCGCCATCTGTCCAAGGATCAAATTCTCCGACACACCGCGGCAATCGTCGAGCTCTCCGAACGCAGCAGCCTCGAGCAGAATCTCAACTGTTTCTTCGAACGAACAACGCATGAGGGCACCATTGTCGGCACGGTTGATACCATGACGAGTAACAGGAGTCAGATAACCACGCACAGTCATTACATCGACCAGCAGAGCCAAGTGACGGTGATTAACGTAAGAACCGTCAAAGGCAAGCACGAGCGTCAATTCGCGAAGCACAGCTGTACGGGCAGCCTCAATACCGAAGACCTCGAAAATCTCGATGAACTGGTTAGAGTAGGTGCGCGAAGCGTCGACGCCCGGAATCGTAAGCACAGCAGCCAAGGAAGATCCACTGGTTTCCAGGACCCATTCCTTGCAAAGAGGATCGGATTTGCTGGTGTGAAGCGTACCATCCTCGATGACACGGACCTTGCTCTTCTCGTTAATGAACGCACGGTCCACGCCGGGAACTCCACGAAGGGTCAAAGTATCTAGCAGGTGCTGCTCAAGCTTCTTCAAGGTGACGTCGTACTCAACATCTTCATCATCGTCATCCTTGTAGTCTTGTACCTGACGGATACGAATAACTTGCTCGTCAGCGTTGTTATCACTGAAGATGACTGCAATATCACGAGGGTATGCCTGCTTGATCCTTGTAGCAACATCCTGCACCGTGAGACCCTTGTCAAGAAGAGAGCGGCGACTGAGGACGATACGGAGCAACCACTTCGACTGCTGAGATGCGTCGTCGGCATTATCTTCAGGAATGATGAAGTATGACTCCACCATGTCTCTATCATTCTCAATGACAGTGGACTGAATATCGGGATCATAGTAAATCTCCGTCGACTCCGTCACCGAGCGCAGACTAGTGTGCTCCACGAGACTTCGGAGGAGTTTAGCACCCTCCTTATCGTGGGTCTTCATGCCTTCTTGGTACACAGTCATGGATGGCGTCTTAATGTTCGTGGCAACATTGAGAATTTCCTTAAGACGTGGAACACCAAGCGTGACGTTCTTGGATGACACACCAGCAAAGTGGAAAGTGTTCAGTGTCATTTGAGTCGCGGGCTCACCAATAGACTGAGCCGCAAGAACGCCGACCATTTCACCAGGGTTGGCTGCCGCGCGGGCGAAACGACTTTCAATAGCGCCCAATACGTGCTGGAATGCAAGCTTGTTGAGCGAATAGTCGGTGACAAGGCGGCGGAAAGCGAGACGACTGCGCAGTTGTGCCTTGAACAGCAAGGTTGCATTAACCTGGGCCTCTTGCGAAATGGGATCGTTACCACGAACGATCACCAAGCGATCCAAGAGCTGCTGAACTTGAGGAATGACCTCAGCGGGGTGCAAATCACTGATTGTGCCCTCGCGAATACGGAAAGTGGTTCGAGCCATTTCCAAGATACGCTGGACGTTAATGGGAAGCTGCATCATCTCTTCGTCCTCCTTGACCACAGTGCGCAGGAAGTCACGGTCTTTCAGAATGGCCTCCCATTCTTCATCAAAGTATCTCTGTACCTCGATGTCGCCGGCAATTTCGTTGGCTTGTTCCAAAATCTCTGGGCCGAGGGTTCGCTCGGGGTCCATAACATCAACACGGAATCGGTCCATGAGCTTCGCATCGGAACACTTGATGTGATCCACACGCTGGTTCTCAATGTGGGCACCGTCGAGACCATCTTCTCCATAGATGAACTGAATGATATCTCCAAGCGAGTTACGCACAGTGCCATCATATTTGACCATAACTTCCTCGAGGGCCTTGACCAGCTTACGCTGGATGTAACCAGTTTCGGCAGTCTTAACAGCAGTATCAATCAGACCTTCACGACCAGCCATGGCGTGGAAGAAGAACTCGGTAGGAGTCAAGCCACGGAGGTATGAGTTCTCGACGAATCCACGGGACTCGGGAGAGTAATCGTCCTTGGTGAAGTGAGGAAGGGTACGATACTTGAAGCCGAACGGAATACGTTTGCCTTCCACGGACTGTTGTCCGACAAGGGCAGTCATCTGCGAAATATTGATTGCCGAACCCTTAGAACCGGACCGCGCCATTTGAATGGCGTTGTTCAGATCCTTGAGACTCTTTTCCGTTGCATCACCAGCTTCGTCACGGGCATTATTCAAAGCACGAGAGACCTTGCTCTCGAATGTCTCACGCACATTCATACCAGGAAGGGCCTCCAATGTGTTCTCGGTGGCACTAGCCGTGATCTCCTCGACTTCCTGTTTTCTGTTGCGAACGGCCTCCTCGATCTTGTTGATAGTAAGTTGATCGGGAATGGTGTCACCGATACCAATACTGAAACCGTTGTGCAGCAACCAGTACCCGACGATGGTTTGAGCTCCACTGAAGAATTTGACACAAGTGTCAGGGCCGTACTCGTTGAAGATGGTGTGAATGACACCACCACCACTGGCACCGACCGTCTTCTTGGAGAGCATACCATACATCAGCTGTCCGCCGTGAATCAAGAGACCTCCATCACTGAGAGGACTAAACTTCTCAGCCAAAGGCGAGCCGTCTTTGTCAACACGTAGAAGGTTCAGACCAGAGGGGAAAGCCATGCTGATCATCTGTTTTCCAGTCCAACGGGGGCGAGGCTTAATAATTGCGGGAGGTGGAATGGCACCATCCCAATCAGGAACCCACAGCATGAGGTTCATAACTTGGTCCTTGGTAAGAAAGGTGTCACGACGGCAAATTTTATAGATCCCACAGAGAGTATCCTGCACAATACCCATCAGAGGTCCGTTACGCTGCGGAGAAACAATGTTCTTCGGGACCAAAGTGAGCTCAGCAAGCTCAGCGCGCGCCTCTTCACCCTGGGGGACGTGCAAGTTCATCTCGTCACCATCGAAATCAGCGTTGTAGGGACTGGTGACAGACAAGTTCATGCGGAATGTAGAGAAGGGCATAACGCGGACGCGGTGACCCATCATAGATTCCTTGTGCAAAGATGGCTGACGGTTGAACAGAATATAATCACCGTTGTCAAGATGACGCTCGACCTTCCAACCATACAGCAGTTGCTGAGCACCCGCACGCTTAGCATGGCGAAGATCAATACGTTCACCATTATCACGAACAATGTATCGCGCACCAGGGTGAATGTTAGGTCCGTTTGCAACCAACTTCTGGAGCTTCTCAATATTGTATGGTGTGACAACTTCCGGGTAGGTGAGAATACGAGCAGTTGAGTATGGGACACCAACTTCGTCCAGCCTCAAATTAGGGTCACCTGTGATAACGGTACGAGCAGAGAAGTCGACACGCTTTCCCATCAAGTTTTGACGGAGACGACCCTCTTTACCCTTCAAACGACTGCGAAGAGCCTTCACGGGGCGGTTTCCCTTTTGCATGGCCGTGGGTTGACCAGCAATGTCATTGTCCATGTAAGTGGCAATGTGGTACTGAAGGAGAGATTCGAATTCACGAATAACGTGCTCGGGTGCTCCCTCCTGCTCACAGCGTTGAACGTTCTGGTTCGCACGGACAATTTCCGCGAGCTTATAAGTCAAGTCATCTTCACCGCGAGCGCCACTTGTGGCTCCCATCACGACGCTAGGGCGAACGGTCGGAGGAGGGACGGGCAAGACAGTCAGAATCATCCACTCGGGACGAGCGTAATCATTGCTGAGTCCCATGATGCGGACATCTTCGATGGAGATGTTTCGGAAGATGTTCAAGGCCATTGTGGGAGTAATGACCTTCTTCTCTGGTTGAGCCATCTCGTCCTCCATCATAGCTTTGCTAGGCTTCCATGTTCCAACCAAGCAGATTCCTTCCTTCCGAACGGTGGGCTGGGCGTTACCGCAGCCTCCATGGGAGCGGCCCTTCTGGGACTCCTTCGAAAATTCCTCATCATCAGCAGGCGCGTCGGCTTCACATACCAAGACATCCTTGGACAGTCGCCAGATGGAATCAAATCGACGTTTTGGGTCGCGGAAACGAAGGGCGTCTGTGAACTTCGAATCGGCCTGGTATCCATGTCAGCAAAAACCATTCAAGATTTGCCATCCCAGTAGGGACGACTAACCGTGTTGGCCTTGATCTTTCCACAGTTGTGGCAAACTGTCTCCAAAAGCTTCTTGATTTTCGTCAGAAAACCTAGAGTGGGGCCAGGAGTCAGCATGAACAGAAAAGACGAAGGAAGGAAACAGGCGAATCTATTACGCACCAATATGGAACACTGGAGACGCGAGTTCAATGTGACCAAAATGTCCAGGGCATTCCTTTGGGCCCTCTTCGCAAGTCTCACAATTGTATTGACGATCGATTGTACCGAGTCGAGGGTCGTTGATACCCTTAGTCCGAGGCCGTTGACGTTGGTCGTCCTGTTGGTCACTTAGCAATTAAGTCGTCGGGGCGCATAGGAAGAGGAAACCCCATCCAAAAAAAAAAAAAAAAAAAAAAAAACTAAGAGTTACTCACCAGTGTTTCGGGGTATTCAATGTGAACCACACTCATGCGCTTGATCTCTTCGGGGGCAAAGAGACCGAACTGAATTTCCTTGATAGTGCGCAAAGGCGCCTTGGAATAAGGGAAAAACACGTTAGACATGATGGCGGAGTTATTCTGACGAAAAATGAGGATGAAAAAAAGGCGGAGATGACGGGTCACGTAGGCGTGTCGTAAAACCGGTATAAACGACGAAGCTCAGCTCGTAAATGTCGCGAAAATGGGAGTAACAGACTCGCTCGTAAGCTAAAAGTCAGATTTACACGTAGCGACGATGGAAAGAAAGTGGTGTGGAAGCAGCTGGCCGGCTGAGGCCTTGGGCAGCCCTTGCCACGAGGGCGCCGGCGACCTAGAGGTCCCGAACGTCACGGAGCAAAAAAGAAGGAGAAAGAGAGCGAGGCAAAGAATGTCGTCTTCGCGGTATGTTGAAGAAGTATCGCGATGAGAAAGCGCGATCCTCCTGGGTTGTAGAGGCGGTGGGTGGATGGCGTGTCGGGGAGATGAAAGGGTGATGTTCTGAGGTTGCCTCACTGAGATGGGGCTTGAGTTTTCCCTGCACGATGGCTGCCGTCTAAACTGGATCTCACCGCTTTGGCAGAAGTGTGGGTACCTTCTCCAAAGTGCAGCCAACGGCAGAATCAATGTACCTTCCACTATAGTAAATGGGAGCGGTGAATGCTCCAGGCATCAATCTTAGGCATCGACCTGGGTTTGTTTTAGATGGGCTTTTTTCACCGCCCTAGCATCTTCCAGATTCTATGGATATCGACATCGGCAGAAGGAACCCAGGTTATTGTAACTCCAGATAAGCTACTTCAGCTGTTTCACTCAATCTGGATTTCACACTGGATGCTTGAACACCATTTACTATCCTGGCCTATTTAACGGGCTGAGGATTCACTTTGAATTCAGATATCCACCTCCATCTACACAGATCTATCGCAATGAATCTCTCACTCGTCGATCCATTTGTCCTGGCGCAGGAATACCCAGATACCTTGACTGAGAAACTGAGTACGTTCCACCCGCACTTCCCGGTAATGAAGACTACTGACCGAGTCAACGCAACATAGGCAGTGGCCATGCGACATGTTTAAGCTTCAACCACAAAGGCGACTATCTTGCCTCTGGACGAGTTCGTGAACCCCAACACCAAACCCTAACCCCCCCCCAAAACAAAACAAAACAAAACAAAAAAAGACACATCACACATCGGCCAGAAGACTAAGACATGCTCCAGGTGGATGGCACAGTGGTGATCTTCGACATTGAGACCAATGGCGTGGCGCGCAAATTGCAAGGCCACACGCGACAGATCCAGTCTCTCAGGTACAATTTCCCCACACTAAACATCCCGACTTACGTTGAACTCCAAGATACTAACCACATATCCAGCTGGTCTCGCGATGGTCGCTACCTTCTCACCTCCTCCCAAGACTGGAAATGCATCCTCTGGGATCTCAAAGACGGCTCACGAATCCGCACAGTCCGATTCGAGGCGCCAGTCTATATCGCCGAGCTACACCCATTCAACCAGTACAGCTACCTCGATTCCCCCGCTATTCGTCAAGCCATATCAATTAACCAGTTCTATTCTCCAGCCTCCTTTTCGTCGCCTCCCTCTTTGAAGACCAACCAGTACTGGTAGACGTCTCCAGCACAAAACCAATCAAACGAATCCTCCCCTCCGCTCCCCTCAGACCGCAAGCCCCAAACGGCGAAGAAGTCGACCCGGCTGTAGCCGCGAAACAAGCAGCGCAAGACGCCAAACACTCGACATGCGTAACCATCTTCACAGCCTTCGGCAACCACATAATCGCTGGCACCTCCAAAGGCTGGATCAACATAATCGAAACCCAAACCTGCACCACAATCCACTCAATGCGCCTCTGCAACGGGGTCGTAATCCTACTCCGACTAGCCAGCAATGGACGCGACCTCCTAGTCAACAGCTCGGACCGAGTAATCCGCACAGTAATAATGCCCGACCTCTCACAGCTGGGGATCGACCTGGAACCATCCGCGATAAAGCTACACGTGGAACACAAGTTCCAAGACGTGGTCAACCGACTCAGCTGGAACCACGTGACATTCTCATCTACAGGCGAGTTCGTCACCGCGACAACGTTCATGAACCCTGATATCTACGTGTGGGAACGCAGCCACGGCTCGCTAGTCAAGATCCTGGAGGGGCCACGGGAGGAACTCGGCGTCGTGGAATGGCACCCTAGCAGACCCATGGTTGTGGCATGCGGACTGGAGACCGGGTGCATCTACACCTGGTCGATCGTGTCGCCGCAGAAGTGGTCAGCGCTAGCACCTGATTTCGGCGAGGTCGAGGAGAACGTTGAGTACATGGAGGCGGAGGATGAGTTCGATGTTCACCCAGCTGAGCAGGTGCATCAGCGCCGGCTAGATCAAGAGGATGAGGTGCCGGATGCTGTGACGCTTGATCTGGTGAAGGGGGATGGGGATACTGATGGCGTTGAGCCGTTTAATCTTCCTGTCTTGCTGGACATCGAGGACAGTGATTCTGGTGAGGAGGATGTTGTTGCTGTTGG
Organism: Penicillium hordei; assembly: GCF_028827395.1. Classification (NCBI taxonomy): domain Eukaryota; kingdom Fungi; phylum Ascomycota; class Eurotiomycetes; order Eurotiales; family Aspergillaceae; genus Penicillium; species Penicillium hordei. Next base: position 798,719 of record NW_026623142.1, read on the forward strand.
GCCCGGAACTATGCGACGCAGGACACCTGGAGCTGGCAGAGAGGGTGTCAATGGCAATGGCGATGCGGAGAAGCCTGCGGCTAATGGGACTTCGAGGGGTACTACCAGAAGTCGGCGCCGATAGTTGGCAGGTCTTTCTTGCTTCTTTCTTTCTTTCTTTCTTTTCTTTTCTTTTTTTTTTTTTTTTTTTTGCGTGTTACCTTTTTCTACCTCCTACATCTCCGATGTTGTTAGAGCTGTACTAGCATATTTTGCATAGCGGTGTTCATCTTTAGGGCGGGGGTGGTTGGTCTACAATCCGGCGTTGGGAGGAAAAGATTCTGCACTTTGTTTGATTTAGTGCTGTAGTCAATGAATGTATGATTATTCAAATGGTCCAGGTGCTACTATGTTTAACAGAGCTACATATGTATATCTTTGCAAGATTCGAGACGTTCTTTATAGAGAAATATCGACAGCAATGATTGCAAAAACGAATAGAGCCTGCCATCATAATGAGGCTGACAATATAGTAAATTAAACCCGGGTGTAGTAGAACTGGACTTGACGGTGCAGTCTTCCAGACGTTGGTCCGTCTCAACAAATGCATCGAGGTAGTGCATGGGGCTATTAGACCATTACTACCAAAAATAGAGAAAGATATAGGAGATGAGCATACAAAGAGCAAAGTAGATTCCAAAGAAACATATTGACTCGTCATTCAGGTAGCAAATGGAAGTGTCAGAAACTATAGGAAAGTAATCTGGGTATATATCACAAGCCTCAAGGATTTGAAATCCTCGGGTGAAAGCCCAAAACGCCACGAGATGCAAAGTCCAGCATGCGGAGGAAATAAACAAAGAAAAAGAAAAAATTGTGTAGTGTAGAATGAAAGAAAATAAGAGTCATGACCCGAGTAGACCGTGGGCGCATAGAAAGAAGCGTATTGAAAGAACATACACATCGTGTCAGCCGTCAACCCCCCAAACCTCCATAGGAAGTCAATTAAACAATGTTCATACCCATTCCGGCTGTTAGGACCTAGAAGGCCACCACTTTTCCAGAGATAGTATCTCGGTTCTCAGACAGACCTGGACTAGGAACAAAAAAAAAAAAAAAAAAATCATAAAGCTGTGCTGAGAGGCCGTTGGCTCTGGAGCGAACATTTATTTGCAGTCACTTGCAGCAGAAGCACATTCAACATAGCGTGACAAGTGCACTCTGGGCCAGCCAAAGTCTGTGAGCGGCGACCCGGTCTATTTTAAATTTGATGATCAGGCAAGGCGGGTGTGGTTTTCGGGCAATGAAGCCAACACTGTTGAGATCACCTCCTTCAAATTGGAAAAGCTGCCCTTTGGTCGATTGCCATGTGGGTAGGATTCACCAGATTATTCCTCGAGGGGTTTTCGCGCTTGATAAATGTGCAGAAGGTTGTATGTTTTGATTCTTTTGTCGAAAGCTTCCTGCTTGACATCGAATGCAATACGGTCAATCTGCTCCCTGGACCAAGAAAGAACCCGACTGAAAGGAGCCAGGCACATTGGCTGAACGCTCTCAGAAATAGCCAAATTGTACCAGCGCGCCACCTTCTGCTCGTGGGAATCAGGATGCCATGGATTCATAGGCAATCCCACAATCTGGTGGTCGATCTCAGTGAAGCCCGCTTCTTGCAAATTCCGGATTGTCTCGTTTGAGCTGTGGGCCAGGGGCCGCATGGTGGCTTCAGTTGCATGCTTCAAGGTCGAGTACCAGCTAGCCATAGCGCGTCCCGGTTCGCCATCCTTATCCTCAACACGGGGCCGGAAATCGATTTCGACCTGCTCAAACCAGGCACCTGGCCGGAGATGCTGGAAGACTCGTCGATAGAGACTTGGCCAACTTGCGACACTTCCACATCCCATCTGCAAATGGATGATATCCCATGAATCCTCGCCCAAGGTCCAGGGCGCCTCAAAGTCGAATGGGGCATAGAAATCGCAGTTCTTTGGGAAATTGGCCGGTTGTATTGGCGCAAGGTCAACACCGACCACGAAGGAATTCGGGAATTTGTTCGCAACTTCAATGCTCCATATACCCGTTCCACAACCCAGGTCGAGAATTCTAGACCCCGGGGGATGTGGTGCATAGATCAAGCCATCCTCGGCCCGTGCAACCGTGAACAGTTTGTGGAATATGTCGAGACGGTCCTGTTCTTCCTCGTCGCACGGGAGCGGGTAGATTCCTTTCCGATAGCCGTGATACGTTCGGCCGTTCTCCTTGTGATTCGGGTATTTCTCGGGAATCCTGTTCGGACGGGGGTCAATCATTGAATCTACACAATTGAGTATAGAGTGACATACTTGCGATCAGAAATTATGATCGGAGATGATCGCGATACTTGAGATGTGTTCGACGTGTGGGATGCCTGCGTGGCCACCGATCCATTGCTAGTAAAGCGAGCGTTCCTGCGAGGATCTTTATCGACCGGATCTCTGTCGATCAGCGTGTACAAGTCCATGGCGGAAGACGGCTGTCGTGATCGGACTCGATCACTCGCCACGGAGTGCGAGTAGTATCTAGAGTGGCCGGCATCGCTCGCTGGGGTCGACTCGGACTTGTATCGTTTGGGCGGGGGTGGAGAATTTATGGGAGGCAGGTGCCGCATCCTGGAATCCCCGTTCGTAAACATTTTCGGCAGCGACGTGCGGTCAGGCGCGGGAAAGGACCCAGGAGATTCTCTGTAAGACATGTTTATATCGGCAATCAATCAATGATCGCGCAAGATATCCGAGACAGTTGTGAATCGACCGATCATGCCAGTCATGAATGAAACAATAAGAAAAGAGCAGATTAGGTATGAGACACTAAACCACAGCGAAAGCACACGAGCAAGTGTGATGAGCTCGAGCCAAATGAGAGGTTCTGCCACAGGGCGGATTGCACGGTCGCGTGAAGCCCAGGGATTCGAGGTTCTCGGAAAATTGGCTCAAATTGGCGCAGTTTGATGTCCAGCGTCAGCTCCAACTTCAAGTGACAAGAGAAAGCTGAGGAGGAGGTTTTTTAAGGTTGTTAAGCTGCGGTTTCCTTCCCGTCGGGCCCACGGGTAGCGGGGTGCGGGTAAAGCAACCAGCAAAGAAAGAGAATGGCAGAACAAGGATGAGAGAAGGGAAAATGAGGAAAGAAGTCTAGTGCAGAATTCTGTGCAGAAGTACGGAGTAGTCCGTACAGCAGAAAAGTACGATCCGCGCTACCGGTACTCGTTGTATCGGGTACTTGGACATTTTTACAATAATTTGAACATTTTGAATATTTGATCTTATGTCGATCTATGAAACATTTGATAATTTCATTTTAGTTATATCAATTATACTACGTAATCCGTAATCCGTAATCCGTCTCCGTACAAAGTAATCGTAATCTCATAATCGAATATATTATATTACATCTATGTACAGACTTTTTCATGCACAGGCATCCCAGAGCACTGGTTGAGGGAGCTAAACCAATTAGGGCTTTGGGTCCTTAAATCCTAGGAATATAAGTCCTTTGCTTTCTTGGCTCTTTTGACTTTGTTGAATGTAAAATTCGACCTTCTACGGAGTAATCGTAATAGGAATACTTACGAATCACTAAACTCCATAAGAGCTAGATTGACATGGACCAAAAGGTCGACCCACGCCCTAGCGGGATGCGGACCGTCTGGGCCTCTCATTTCCAGGGATTCCACTTGATGAGGGCCCAACGGACTGGTAAAGGCGTCAATCGAGGTAACCTTGGGTAAGCGTGGCGCTCTTCACTTCCTTGGCCTAGTAATAATCGGTGTATACTCCGTATAATACATAATATACATAACATATCATACAAATAACATATTATATATATTGTATATATTATATATAACTATAACTCTCTCGGTGCCACTTTGGGGAACCTTGGAATGTTTATGTACTCCGACTGTCATACACTCTGCATTCTGCTCTGAAATAAAAAATTAAAAAATGTCCAACCTTGCAATTTGTAGGTAGTATGCCTGATAAATCCCCCCTCACCGCAACCCAGAGCCCTGGGTCCGTGGATGTGACATTGGAGCGAATCAAGTCGGATACCACATCTTGACCAACACTTTAGCTGCGCCCCGACCCTGGTAATCATTTACTTGGACGGATTCTTTTGTGACATGTAAGAATGACCCTAAGACCACCCCGCTGGGTCAGGTCATGACTCGTGTCAAGACCCTTCACACTTTTTTTATTTTTCTTTCTAACCTACGGGGTATACACCTACACCTCCATATACTGCGTATATATCATGCATTATACATGTCAACATTCCCCCCAAGCCCAATAATGGTCCAGGGTCTTTCCCCATTAGGTTATTTTGGGGCTTCCCAGGACACCGGGTCCGTCCATCCCGGCCCGGGTGCTGATTCACATTAATAAAACCTATTATCCATGTTATTCGGCCTTCGGCCCCGGAATTGTTGGGGACTCCTCATAAGGTACAAAGAATTATGGTCAAACCCCGTGTCTCCTTGCATGTTACATACCCTGTACAATTAATATATGGAGTACCCCGTATATTTCACGCGATCCAACGCTTGCCGCGCTGATTCCTGGTCTTTCCAGCCACTGAGACTGACTCATTGAGGGATATTGATCGTCCAAAACCTGCCCAATACTCTTGGTACTGACAGCTCATGGGATTGGGTTTAACAAGAGTGCATCATGCATTAGTTAGTTATCTGGGAGGGACTAAAATCTAGCGTACATTGTACATACTTTGTCTTGCCCCTTATTCTGGACTAGAAGCAAATGGATTTTCAATTTCGAGGTTTTTGTGATAAGCCAAAGGAATCTTTTGAATTTTGTTAATATATTGTATACTATTTGAGTAAACAAATTAGTGAATTATAAGGACGGAGTACAGGACCCTCGGGATGTACATGTACATCGTGCTCTGTACACAGACATTGCGCCCCACGTCCCGCCAGGAAATTTTCCCTGGCCAAACCCCGACCTCACCGGCCAAATTGAGTAAAATGCTCCAATAATACATAAAACTCAAATATCAAAACACACATATCAAGTCAGAGACATTAATCACCAATTCGGAAACATTGATCGCTGCCCCTCACATCAGCCACAACCGGATCACCCCAGAGATCAACCTCTCTATATCAAATTCCAAAGCGAAAGCGAGTTCCAGCCACACAGCAGGCAACGGGACTATCAGCTCCCCCAAATCGCACAATGCACACACTCAAAGCAGTGGCCTCATCGACTCTGTCGCTGCCGGCAGATAATTACATCTACTCGATCGTCCCCTCAGCGCCGGGGACTTTCGCCGCCATCTCATCAGATGATTCGCTACGGGTGTTTGATGCCGCCGATCTCGATCGCGGATCTGTGATCTCAAATGCTACTCACAATGGCGGTGTTACCGCATTGCGCAGCTTCGCCATGGGCGAGTCGCACCTCTTAGCTACCGGTGGCCGTGATGGGAAGGTGAAGGTTTGGGATGTTCGGGCTGGGAATGGGAGTCCGGTTGTGGAGATGGAAACGGGTGAGTTTGTTTTGGTTAAGCTTTTTTTTTTTTTTTTTTTTGGTTTTCATTTTGGAGGTTTTTATGCATCTGTTGCCTGTTTGGGTTGTCTTCGGGAACCTGCTTGGACCACTGCATTTTTGTGATTTGCAGCTGCATTTCCGGTCGCCTATTACTGATATTCGAGGAATTTATCGACGCTTGGATTCAAGGATAGTCCTGGCTTGGTTGCGGGTTTTTGTTGCTTTGTTATCAAAGACATATTTGCTAATTCATTGTTTCATGTGTCTAGCGAAGAAGTCGCCTGTTCTGTCTGTGGCTTGTAACCCGGAGACAAACACTATTGTTGCGGGAACGGAGCTTGTCTCTTCGCAGGCGGTCGTTGCATTCTGGTAGGTTTCATTTTATACTTCGTTCTTGACTTGAATGCTGGGCCCAGCATTATCATTTGATCATATCGGGATCCGTCTTCCAACCCTAAAACAGAAACAGCTGTGTTCTATCACTAACCAACAAATAGGGACATCCGCTCCCCCCAGGAATTCAGTCTTCAGTATGTGGAGAGCCACAACGACGATATCACTGAGGTAAGTATACCTCCATTCTAAGCCCGGCGCCCCCAACATCCCCCACCATCCAATTCAATACCCACATGCAGTACCAGCCAGACTAACCATTACCTCGGCACCTTGCCTGTTACCGATGGTACACAGCTCCAATATCACCCGACCCGCAGCAACATCTTACTCTCCGGCAGCACGGACGGACTAGTAAACATCTACGATACGACCGTAACAGACGAAGACGAAGCCCTGGTGCAAGTGATCAATCACGGCTCCGTACATCATGCTGGGTTCCTGTCGGAGCGCACCATCTTCGCCCTCAGCCACGACGAGCACTTCTCCGTGTACCCGGCCACAGACCCGGATGATTCCTCGCAGGAGCCCGAGCCCGTGCATTTCGGTGACGTGCGCGACCCGCTGGGATGCGAGTATGTTGCGCAACTATGTGTCAGTGCACAGGGCCCGTATATCGCCGCTGGAAATAAGATGTATGTTTCTTGTCTTGTTTTGTGTCTTTTTCTTGTGTTCGGTGCTCGGAAGAAGTCGTGACACGCACACGTGCTGTTGTGCTTGTATTTTTCTGGGTTCTTGGGCTGGGCTTGTGGGTGTTTGCTAACTAATGTCTTGCAGTGACAACCGTCTCGATCTTGTCCCACTCGTTTCCAGCCCGTCGTGGAAGTTAGACCGGGATAATTTGTGGCGCTTGCCCCGTGCTCATTGCGAGGAGGTTGTGCGCTCAGTGTATTTGGATGAACAGGTACGTTTTTCAGGGAATGCTTCTTGTGATATGTTACATACATCTGTTGGGCTGATTTGGCTTTCGTTGTTTAACCCTCGCTAACCCAACTATCTCGATCAGAGTCAATCAGTCTTCACCTGTGGTGAGGATGGCTTCGTGCGGGCATGGAGACCTGCTGAGGGGAGTGATGCTCCAGTCCAGACTGGGTCTGCAAAGGCTCGCCCGAAGGAGAAGAAGAAGGATAGGTTCAAGCCGTACTAGTCTGTATACTGTGTGCGGGTGGATGCATCTGCATCTGCTGTTGACGGCTGTCTGTTGTGTATCATTGGGTGTTTGGGTGGGTAAAAAAGGTAAAAATAGATAGTCCTGCACTTAGGTCATATGAGGTTATGTCGTTATTATTCGAATTAATGTAGTTTGTAAAATTAATTGGTTGTTTGATTATTGGATTGATAGTATCTACTTTATAGATTAAAATATATTTCTGACCTATGACCTTTGTTAGGGCATAAATTTTGAGTTTAAACCCACGTATTTTTTTGAACGTTGTCATCAACTGAATTTACATTGTGCAGAAAGTAATTTTCTCTTTCAAAAACCAAAAAAGCTATACATCCATTCCTATTGAAGAAAAAAAAAAAAAAAAAACAAAAACAAAAACAAAAAGAAGTACATAGTCCGCCCGTCACGTGAATCTGAACAAGAAATCTTATCTCTAACCTTTTTTTTCCTTATCCAAACTTTTTTTTGCACAAGGAACCCTCTCAAATCCCCTCTCCTCCAATTCCACAACATACATAACCAAGACCCAACCGAAATACCCAAGATTCAAAAAGCCAATCTTCGTTGCCCACCCAAACTCTACAATCCAAGGGCAAACACCTCACCCACCACAAAATGGACGCCCAAGCCTACCTAATCAAACACGGCTGGTCCGGTCCCGGCAACCCATTGAACCCAAACAAACGACCGGGCGCACACAGTGGACTAGGCCTCACCCGACCACTCCTTGTATCGCGCAAAGCGAACAACCACGGCGTGGGCAAGAAGACAACAAAAGACCCGACGAACCAGTGGTGGCTGCGCGGCTTCGAAGATGCACTGAAGGGTGTCGGGAATGACAGTTTCGAAGCCAACTCAGCGCGCGAGAATAACGCGCTGACGAGTGAGCTTTATCGGCATTTTGTGAGGGGGGATGGGTTGGCTGGTACACTTGAGGGGAACGATAAGAAAAAAGACGAGAGCGGAACGTCTACTTCTACCTCCAAGTCGAAGCGCAAGCGTGAGGATGAGGATGATGGCGATCGCACGACTAGGAAATTGGCCAAGGCTACGCGGAAGGTGGAGAAGGCGGAGAGGAAGGAAGCGAGACGTGTGAAGAGGGCTGCAAAGGCTGAGAGGAAGGAGAAGAAGATTGCTGGGAAGCTTGCGAAGAAGGCTTTGAAGGAGAAGAAGCGTACTGCTTCCGAGGAGGATTATCCCACCCCCACGTCGATTGATCAGGAGTCTGATCAGACTGGGGCAGAGAACACGGAGACGGATGAGGTTGCTGCGCGGCTAGAGAAGGCGGCGAAAAATGAGAAGAAGGAGAGCAAGAAGGCTAAGAGCATAGGAGGTGATGGGGTCGTTGAAGACTCAAAAAAAAAGTCTAAAAAGGAGAAGAAGGACAAGAAGAAGGCTAAAGCCTGATGTCCCTTTTGTTCTAACTATTTTGATATTGGAGCGCTTTACATGCATGTCAGGACCATGTATAAAATTCTGCATATACCAGTTTTATCTTACGCCATCTAGAAACCAAGATACCCTTTTTGTTTGGCGAAATCACGACTTGCAACCATAGGAAATGTAAATGTCTATCTTTTGCTTTTGTGTTGAATTTAAGCTATGCTGGTAACTTTCCAGGATTACCGGATAGAATCCACGGTCTTTTCTCCCAAAACTCATCTTTGATGATATCGACATGGTCAACCACGACCTGTGCTTTCCGGCGCAGTTTGCGGATCTTGTCTTGCTGTGACCTTGACTGCTGAGACTCGACCACCAGTGATTCTTCGTCTGCAGATGATTTGGTAGGCTTAGGTTCCTCCAGCTCGTACTGTTGAGATGTTAGAATGGGCCAAGACAGAATGAAAGCCGACATGGAAATTGGCGCATACCTGGCGATAGAGAACAGTTCCCTTTTTATAGATCTCCAGCTCGTTATTGTAGTTGATACCAAACCGCTTGAAGAGAATCTCGTTCTTGTCCGCAGACACAGTACCCTGATACCAAGTCAATTACCTGTACTTCGAATTGGAAGAACAATAGCCCACCTTTAACTCTTGCTCGGCATCTGTGTTGCTCATTCCACCTTGCAGCACCATTGTCCAGAAGGTAGTGTTGTAGAGGTTATTGATATGACCTAGTCATATTAGGTTAGCCATATGTGGTTCAAAACCAGGGTATCGCGAGACCATATCGCCATGCGACAGTCACTTACAATCAACCTGTCTCCAGCTCATATAATCACGGAGAATACGGTTATTTGGGTAGACAATCGCACGCCCATCGAAAGAGGGCAGATACGGTGGCAGGAGAGGTCTTTCAGGAAAGTACTCGCTCCACTTGTAAATGTAGTGTGCTGTGAACGTAGAGACGATGGTGGTCACTAGTTTCCTGCATAGAAGAAGCCCTGTCAACGGCCGTTGTTGCAAATTACACTGTAGGAGATAGAAGCAAAGAGGGAATACTCACCCATTGCGCCGCTCAAAAAGTTGGCAGTTAGGGTGGAAGACAAAACTGAGGGAGTACTGTTAGTGATTGCGAGGATAGCAATGAAACGAGCTGGACATACCTGAATTCGTCACTGACTCCGTAGGCGATGCATAGGTCCGGAAGCTCTTTCATGACCTCAACTGCCGCAGCATTCATCAAATCTAGTGCCCGGCGGTCATTGGGTTTCGCGAAAGCATAGTGATCAGAGAGTCTATGGATGTTAGACTCTGAGTACACAGATGAAAGCATTGTTGCAGCCATATCATCATACGTTGCTGAAAGATACGCATAGGAAGACGGATACTTCTTGCATGAAGATTCCTTATGCATAGAACATCCCTATAAGTAACGAGAGATGGAGACTCACTTGTGAAATCCTCGTCCATCAATGCGGACCACAATCCACGTATTGGGGAGCAGCACATCCGGCTGCTCGAAGGACTTGACGTACTCAAATCTGTGTTCTTTCAGTAGCTGGACTAAATTTTTTTTTTTGGAAATTTCAATGCTTACCTTGAGTTCGCCATTATTTGATCTATTGGACTTTTGATGTTAAGTGACGAATACGCCCGGAGAATGGAAGTTCCAAGGTTGTCATTTTGTGCGATTTCTGCCCGCCCGCATTTGCCCCAGTCACTCGAGGGGTTCGATTTTGAGGACTTGAAGTGGTTTGATGGATAAGACTAATACAATAATTTTCTGTGAAGACGATAGGGTCACTACAGTATCTAGGTGTACCCAGATAGTTGTTATGTATAATAATAAGAAGAAAAAGTCCATAAATAAAACTAGTATGTTGTTGAGATGCATATCAAAAACCCTAAGAGAGCAGGATACTTTAGAATCTAGGAAATGAAAGTGAAAGGACAAAACCAAGATGGTCTTAATATACATGTGAGAATCATGAGTTCTCAACCTCAGGAATCTCTTCATCGCCAGTCTCACTGGCTCGCTCGCTAGTCTCGCTGGCCTTGTCAGACTTGCGAGACTTACGAGAAAAGAACCCTAGGCTGCTGCGGGTGGAGCGGTCCGCGGATGTCACACTTGAGACAGTGCTATCGACACTCTTGCCGAGCTGCGCTTCGCTGGCCGCATCCTCGTCAATATCACCTTGCGAGGATTCACCTTTCTTAGAGAAAAGCCCCGAGCGATCCTTCCATGAGCTGAACTTGCTGGAACTGCCCTTGCGCGTGATCTTGCGAATGAACGACTCCTTGGAGGCATTGTCCATGGAAGTCCCGGATGGCATGCGCTCCAAGGATTCATATGAATCGCCAGTGAAAAGGGACAGGGAGCGAGATGTGCGAGAGTCAGAAGGAGATCCATCGTACTCGTGAATATCAAATGGACTATCGGGATCATTGCTCTTGTCTGTGTCTATTTCCGACTTCTCGCCCGTGAGAACCGCCGTGAACGCCGGAGCAGCGGGGTTCAGCTTTGGGGTCAACGGTCGATGAGACGATGACGGACGAGTACCAATCGGTGCCTGGAGGGGCCGATGATGGCGATCAAACGTGTCCTCCACGAAATCAGGCTCGCCGGTTAGACCGAGAGGAAGATGACCCGACGATCCATACTGGATTGAAGGTCGCCGAGAAGGAGCTCGAGACCAATTGGATGGCGCGGCCCAGTCAAATCCAAGCGGGCTGTTGCGGTGTCCAGCATTATCAGTCGATGGCCACCCGAAATGGCGGTTGTCTGTCGAGGGGTGCGGAAGCTGATTTGGTGTGTCGAATGAGGTCGACGAAGGTCGTGGGGATAGAGAACCGCGTCGAACGCCACCGAGAAGCGATGATGGATCAATAGGATCATGTCGAGGACTGAATTGATTGTACCCACTGCTAAGATCGGGATTCCCACGGGTCCCAGCACCGCCAAAGCCAAACTTGCTGGATGAAAAGATATTCGAGAAAGCAGCTCGTCGGGAGGGCGCATGATCAGAAGAGCTGTCCATGGTAACACCAGCCGTGTTGCTTCGAGGGAACAATGACCTCGGGTTTGCCCAATTACCAGTATAGCTCGATCGTCGCCGGCGTGCACCGATTGGATCCAATTCGTCAACATTGCGAGGGAAGGATTGGCTCTGACCGGGTTTCAAAGAACCCAGCATAGGAGATTCATCTGCCAGGGTTTTCCCACGAGGTCGGTGGAAACCGAAAAGTCCAGAAAGCTTTCGGGAAGCGCTTTTCGGGGCTTCCCCAGCAGCAGACAAATGGACACCTTGGGATTCATCCTGCCGATTTTGAGTCTCTAGTGGGCTGGCAAATATACTGCCCGCTCGACTGTCCGAAGAAACAGGCGACACTGGGCCGTGACCGAAGCTGTCCAAGGGAGTACTGGATGCCTCCATAGTTGCAAATCTTGGACGAATTATAGATCGTGGGAATTCCGGCGATTCCTCGTCACCAAGGAGATCGGATGGCAAGAGGGCATCCGCACGGGGACTCATTTGCGGGTTGTTGAAAGCGACTTCCGTATCGGAGCGCATGATCTCGGGGGGATCGGACAAGCCTGGAAGGGCCATACCGTTATTGATATTGAAAAACGCGGAGCTGGGAGCAAATGTAGGCGAGTGACCGGACGGGTTGTAGTTGACGGTATTTGGAAACGACGTTTCGACACCCGGGTAGTTCAGAGGGGAAGACATATTGCTGTTGAGTGAGCTGCGATGGCGACGGGGACGAATGGTGGCAGTATTTGACATATCAAGATCCAAGGTCGGGAAGGCAAAGGGTCCTGAGCTGCTGGGTCGTTGGGCTGTAAGCCACTTTAGACGTTCTTGGGCTTCTTGATATTGTTGCTGGGCTTGTGTGTGCAGATTCACAAGTGTAGCGTAACGTGCGTGTAGGTTACCCAGCTTGTGCTCCCACTGACGAGCTCGCTCGTTGTCGATCCGATCCAGCTCCTTGCCATCTTCACTATCGCCTTCTTGCAATCCCATTCTTTCTTCTTCAAGCTTCTTGACCCGTCCTCCTTTATCCTGAATCTCATCATCGATGGTCTTCATCTCCCCCTGCTCTTTCGCGATCTTGGCTCGGACCTCATCTGCTCGCACCGTCCCTTCTTCTTCGATTCTGGCCTTGTCATCCTTTGCTTGTATAGCATCGGAGTTCATGCGTGAAATCCTCTCCTGCCATCGCAGGATGTCATTCTTGCGCTTCTTGCGCTCCGCCTCTTTCTGCTGAAGAAGTCGCATGCGTTTTGACTTTTCGCCCTGCACGGTCCGGTTGACGCTTTCTAGCTTATAGACATGCTTTTTCAAGTCGCCACTTGCTTCATCCTTCTCCCTGACACGCTTCCGCAATTCACTGCGCTGTTTTTCAAGGTCCTTCAACAGTGCAATATGCTCTTCTTCCTCCTCTGCCCCCTGCTTCTCCACGTTCTCGTTCTCGTGCTGTAACGACTTCAAGCGGTCTGCCAATTGCTCCAAAGTCTCATCTTTGGCGCTTTTTGTTCTGCTCTTGAGTGTTTCTTCGAAATGGCTGTGTGAAACGTCTGTGCTTCCAACCGCGGGTGAAATTTTCCGTCCAGCGGAGGGCCGTTTCCCCGGTAATTGGCCTGCACTATGTTCGCGAGACATTATCGGGGCAGATGGCGTTGGCAGGCCTACTGTAGACCTGGGGATCGAGGCGCGGATAATCGGACCCCCGGCGTTGCCATTCTGCTGGGCTTCGGACAGCGGAAGAGATTTTGTTCGTACATGGAGGATTGCACTGGGCGTCTGAAAGTTGGCGGCACTAACGGAAAGAACACAGATATGATAAATATTCCCAGGTAGCAAATTTGATATTTCCACCGCTGTTTCTGCTCGTTTGGATTCACCGACTAGAGACCGTTAGTGTTTTGTTTAGTGACAGAAAAGTATCATGCGTATCTTATACCTTTCACATTATTCACTTGGATGATATGCTTATGTATTGAGTTATGGAAGTCGGGCTGTTTCCAAGCAAGGCGGATTTCACGGGCTGTGATCTCTTCGAGGGTGACCTCTGGTGGCGGAGGAATGTCGAGACCGAGCTTCTCGACTAGGACCTCATTTGAAGTTTGACATACCTGCCACGCACGGTAGAGAAGCCTTCATACATTGAGTCAGTTGAGCAAAGGAAACGCCGGAACAGACAAGGGACTTACCAGATCAAAGCCCATAAGATCGAGGCAGCGAGAAAGAGGGCCATGACACCTCGCACTCTCACGCGAGGGACCACTGCTGGGTAAGCGTCAAATGCAAAGTATAGCGGCTCATACATCCCAACATCTATAACCCATTGGACGTGGGCAGCGGGATACAGGAGACTTGCAAGGATCGCCAATGCTCTCCGGAGTGGGCGGTGGGATAAGCCCCACGTGATCCAGAACCTTAGCCACCCAAAACAGGTTAGCGCCAAACGGAGATCAGCCGCTACGGGACCTCGGCATTCTACAAGGCTGACATAATCAGAAGTGTTGGGCGTTGAATGCTGTTGACGAAACCAACAAATGTTGGAAGTACGGGGTAGATCGGAATAAATTATTTGTGTCTTCTTCTATCATCAGGCTGAGACTTCATAACACCATCTCCGTGGCTGACATTGTGCTGATATTATCCCGTGACAATGGTTATGTAGCCGCCTTCATTGTCTCAAGTGTCAGTCACATGGGCCTTTTAACTTCCCGATTCTCCAAAAACCTGTCTCAAGTCTTTTTTTTGATCGTTCAGACCTTCTCTTTGCCTCTCTGCATTTCTAGAATTTGCTTCGGATTGGCCTGACTTCACCCAGTTCCACTGTCAAAGGTGCTAGACACCCATTTGGCGGGATGCAGCTCTATCGCTCTATAAGTGGTTCCGTCTCCAAGACATGGAATTCTATCAACCCGGCCACCCTTAGCGGGGCTATTGATGTAATTGTCATAGAGCAAGAAGATGGTATTTGCAGTTCTTTGAGAGGTGGGATTCACGCAAGATACTGATTTGGCTTTTCTCTTTCAAGGCACCCTCGCTTGTTCGCCCTTTCATGTCCGGTTTGGCAAGTTTTCGCTCTTGCGTCCATTTGAGAAAAAGGTGGAATTCAAGGTGAATGGCATAAAACAAGAATATGCCATGAAACTGGGGGAAGGGGGTGAGGCATTCTTTGTCTTTGAAACGACCGATGACATCCCCGCATCCTTGCAGACCTCGCCGTTGGTGTCTCCAGCAGCCAGCCCGAGAGCTCAGAGCGAACCAGATATTCTCCCTTCGCTGCAGGAACCAGATTACCTTGACCTTGACCTGGACAAAGGAAATGGGGATGCATTGTCAGAAGGCGCAAAGACCCCACCGGCGATGGCGATGCCATCGAACAAGCTACGTGCAAACACGGATTTAGGTAAGACACATCTTCAACCCTTAGTTTCGATCCAAGCCATTACTGACTGTTTTAACAGGGACAATAACACCCTTATCACGATCTCCAGACGAATCGGACGTGGCCCGTTCACAGCATGGCTCCTTGAGCAATAAGCCGCCATTTGATCACACACTGTCGGACAATGTGCTTTCAACCAGCTCTCCTCAACACTTTCTGTCCGGTCAATCTGCACATGGGAGTGATGAACCCCATGATATTGATATCGAGGGCGAAACACAACACCGCTCTCGCAGCCCTCCTCTGTCTCCCGAGGAAGCGGTGTCTCGTGCCATTTCGCTGTCAAAGAAGCTGTCTGGTTCCAATATTCCATCACATGTGACCGAGACTGGAGACCTGATGTTGGATATGACTGGCTACAAGAGCAACGAAGAAGATGCCCTCCGCGCGGAGGTTGTTGCGCGCAAGATTCTTGCGGAAGAGCTTGAAGGAAGCTATGATATCGGTGCACTGATTGGAGCCGATGAACACGGCAACCTGTGGATATACAGCAGCGAAGAGTCCAAAGAACTAGCTGATCGGAGAGCCACTCTTCACTCCATGCGGCCGAATATGGGAATGAGCGATGATGCTCTCTCCGACCCAGGATACCACAGTGAAGGCGAACACGCTGTCTTG
This sequence comes from Penicillium hordei, assembly GCF_028827395.1. NCBI lineage: Eukaryota > Fungi > Ascomycota > Eurotiomycetes > Eurotiales > Aspergillaceae > Penicillium > Penicillium hordei. Next base: position 814,273 of record NW_026623142.1, read on the forward strand.
GAGCCATCGTTGGTTACGCGCCATCATCGAACCAAATCAGATGTCCAGCCCGGCTTTCCTACACCCCCTGACTCACCCTTGCATGATTCCTTCCCCGTCGAAACCCGCAACTATGCCAAGACACTCCGCTTGACAAGTGATCAACTCAAGGCCTTGGAACTGAAGGCCGGCGCCAACACAATGTCTTTCAGCGTCAACAGAGCAATTTGCACTGCGAACATGTATCTGTGGAATGGCAACACCCCGATCGTGATTTCTGATATTGATGGAACTATCACTAAGTCGGATGCGTTGGGACATGTTCTCAATATGATCGGACGAGATTGGACGCACGCGGGAGTCGCCAAGTTGTACACAGACATTGCCAACAATGGGTACAATATCATGTATCTTACGAGTCGGTCTGTCGGCCAGACAGATACCACACGGGCGTATCTTCACGGCATTTGCCAAGATGGATACAGACTACCAAGAGGTCCAGTGATCTGCAGCCCCGATCGCACGATGGCCGCACTGCGGCGGGAAATCTACCTGAGAAAACCCGAAGTTTTCAAGATGGCATGCCTGCGGGATATTCTTAATCTCTTCTGCGGCAAAGAGAATCCCTTCTATGCTGGCTTTGGAAATCGGTTGACTGACGCATTGAGTTATCGTTCTGTGAACATTCCTTCTACCCGGATTTTCACAATCAACTCTAACGCTGAAGTGTCTCTGGATCTGCTTAGTCTCAACAAGTACAAGAGCAGTTATGTGACGATGCAAGAGCTACTCGACCATTTCTTCCCACCAACCACCCTTCTTGTGCATGACGGTGGCGAGGAATATACGGACTTCACTTACTGGAGAAACACACCGCATGAACTCGCAGACTTCTCGACAACAGACAGCGAGGAGGAAGATGAAGATGAAGGTGAAGACGAAGACGAAGACGAGGAAGATGTCGATGAAGACCTGGCCGAAGAAGACGAAGATGGTGATGATGAAGACTACGATGAAGATTTGAGCGAGGGTGAAGGCAGCGAGTACCTTGACGAGGCTGAGTTGACCGAGGGGGATCTCGCCGCAAGCTACATGTCGCAGGACTCGGTTGCCTTGTCCAACCCAGCAGGCTCAATACTTGAGTCGGTGGAAGGGGCTATCGGTGAAGAGGAACTGTCTCCCGTTGCCGAGAAACCACAAGAAGCAACTGAGCCGAGCACAACCTCTCTTCCCATCCGGCCCAAGATGCCTCAGAATCTTTGAACATACACTTACTGCTATTCCTCCCTGACAAGGGATTGATCCCTGGGTATTTCTTGCGTCATAGATACCCGTCTTGCGAGTGCTTTACTTAAGTCGGATTCTGCATTAGATTGCTCGGACAGCGATATATTCAAGTTCAACACTATTGCATGCAGACCTGGAGTTGGAAACTGCATTATACACGGCCGTTTGTGCCTGACACTTTTTAATCCATGGCATTCATGGCGTTTCTGGATTTGTTTTTGTACATTCATGGCGCACATACTCGGAGGATTGAATAGGACCATGAGATGGATAGGATGTAATGAATGAAACAAGTGAATAGACTTGCGCACGCACATTGAATGGCTCAGTATATTATCTAAGGATACTCTAGAATGTAGTAACTAACTAGTTAACTATAGTAATAGCATTACATATGACTGTTTTTCAAGGTGATCTCTAGGGCTGCAGGCAACGCGATTACCTAATCGTGATATTAGTCCACGGGTCGGAGTCCTGGAGCTCATGCTTCTTTTCGGCCTCATTTAGCCATCACTTTGCCTCTCTCCACCCGTACACTGAACGCTACTGGAATATTTGGCTGTTTCCTAGCCTCTGAGTGTTGTGCCAGGAATGCTCCTCGACTACGATTTCCAGGCCTTTTAATCATCACCTAATTCAACGTCGACCACTTTCGCAACACTGCAATTCGCTCTTTGCCTCCTGCTTGATCTTCGGTCAGCAATCTAAGACAAAATGGCATCCCCAGGCCAAACGCAGGTCTCAGCGCCCACAGCACAACCTCTCACCCCGCCCGCCGAATCCTCCTCCGCCGCGAACGGGGCCTCCGCGCCCGCCGCAACAAGCTCCCAGACCCAACCCCATGTCCCAGCAACAGGCCCTTCAACAACAGCGCCACAACCGCCACCAGTACCCGGCATATCAACTCAAGACAGTGGAAAAACGCGACGACCACGGGACGTGCGGCTGGTCCACATGCTCCTCGCCTCACTCGGGGTAACTTCCTACCAAGACCGGGTGCCCCTCCAATTGCTCGACTTCGCATATCGCTACACCGCAAATGTGCTACAAGACTCCGTGCACCTTGCGACGGAAGGATACGCTGCGGCAACAGACGGTACCGCGGGCACAAAGGGCTCCGCCGAAGTGAACAGTGTTTCTCTGCCCGCATTGCGGCTGGCCATTGCCTCCCGCTTGCATTTCCAGTTCCAGACAGGGCTACCGAAGGAGTTCCTTATGGAGGTCGCGTCGGAGAGGAATCGTATTGCTTTGCCCGGTGTATCGCGTGGCTTCGATTCTGCTGCCGGCGCCAATGGCGCTGTTCCTGCGGCGAACCAGAGTGTTGTTATTGGTGGCATGCGTCTACCTCCCGAGCGCTTCTGTCTTACTGGAATGGGGTGGAATATGAAGGATGAGTGGGACAGTGAGGGCGAGGAAGATGAGATGCCTGATGTGATGCAGCAGCCTGGGGCTGGGAAGGGTGTTGGTGGTGATGGAGCTGAAGATAATGAAGACGAGGATGATAATGATGGGAAGATGGAGGATCTTTTCGGCGAAGATACCACTATGGGTGAGGCAGGTGATGGAGACGAGGACCGGAAAATGACTGATGTTTAAGGGAGTGCATTTACGCCCGGGGGTTCTTCTGCCTTTGGCCTTGGGCTGGTGGTGTTTCTGGCGCTTGGTGTTGTCATTCTCCCTTTTCTCTCTAATCTACCATAGGACGGTGTCCTGGCTTTTACTATCATGGAGAGCATCTATTTAATGACTTGTGTCTACAAATTAGGGTCAAATTTCCCTTGCCTAATCATATCGGCAAATAAACTGATAAAGAAGACATCATTCTGGTCAATTAAACCAAGATATGCAATCGTTTGTGTGTATATTGTACATAATTCAGTCCATCCCATCGCTCGCATTCGGGATGATCATGCAATGTAATAAAGATGCCCAGCAAAACGCCTGCTTTGTTTGCCTTTGTGCGCCGTGAGGAGAGAGAAAAGATATAAAGTCCGAGTCCGGATTGGCCAAGAAAGTCCAGGGCCGACATGCTCGGTGGGATCAGTTTGATATCTGTCTATCAAACTGAGGGCGGGAAGAAGGTCAGGCTGGCCGCTAGAACTGTGATTATGGGCTGAATACCTTGGGACATGCAAGGCTCAGCCAATCAGGCAGTCAGGCCAGTAATAGTCCAGCAACTCCCTTTTCCTTCGCTAAACACTCAGCCCAAAGACGAAAGTTCCCGTTTCCAAGCTCGGAGAAACGCAAGAAGCAGAATACTCAAGACGCCGAAACCCGTATAGACAAGAAATACTCAAACAAGAAATGAAGAGAGCGAGAGCGGGAGGGATCCAAGGAGTACAAAGGGAAATGTCCCATCATTTCCCCGCTCGCGTGCGCGCTTCATCCTCGCGCATCATGCGAATAACCTCCTCACGTCGCTTCTCAACACGTGCAAGATCCTCCTCTTTCGCGCGCCGGCGTTCCTCATAGCCCGCGAACCACTCCTCTCGAGCGCGGTCCTCTTCTTCCGGCTTCGCGTGGGCGACCATGCATGAATTCATTGCAAGACGTTGCTGGCGACAGATCCATGTTGCAGTGACGGTGCGGTTAACGGCGCACTCGGCAAATGCTATATCGTAGTTGTGTTAGTTGGTTGTTTCAGGCATATTCCAGGTGTGGGAGTGGATCATGGTCATGCGATCCGGAGTTGCTCCTCCGCTTGACACCATGACCGGCTTTTGCGAGGCCAAAGCTATGCATGGGTTGTGAAGAGGTGACGGATTTGGTGTGTAAAGCAGTGTAAATTGCATACCTTTAATCTCGGGGGCGCAATGGGCGCGTACTCGCTTGTAGTACAACAGTTTCACTTCTTGTTCTTGGGGGGCCGAGAGCGGAAGCGGGTTGCGAAGATTATATTGTTTAGGTGCACTCTTAGGTACACTCGTTGAAGAGGTATCGGGAGATGTGGAAGATGTAGCCATTGGGACTGTATATCGATCGCAAAGATCGAAGTTGATCGGGTTAAGTGTATGGGCAGGTTGATCGGAGAGTTTGCTTTTGAGAGGGATTGGTCCCGGTTGTTGAGGGACAAGATGTGAGCTCAGCTGCTTCAGAACTCAATAAAACAAACTGAGAGAGGTAGAAGTAGTTCCGAGAGGGGTTTACCGAATGGCTTTGCAGAGAAGATCAAGGTCAAGTGGGAGTGTTGATTGCGAGTGAGCCGAGCTCGGGCGGAGAGAATGTTACTATTGGCAGAATCAGAAAAAAAAGTTCTCCGACTTTGCATCTCGACTTTGACTTATACTCTTCTGCTGGAGACTTTTGCGTCTTTTTGATTTTCAGATTTTTCTATTTTCTACACCTTCTTGTGCTCTATTTATTGTCGGGAATTATCAACACCAAAACTCAGCATGTCGTCCATGCGCAACGCCGTCCAACGGCGGAACCACAAAGAGCGTGGCCAGGTTCAGGGTCGCGAGAAATGGGGTCTCCTCGAGAAGCACAAGGTCAGTTCCTGCGGAGGAGCGCTTGGAACATTTAACAATGATCTGAGCTTCCTTTTATATCTAATCTTAAAACAGACATTCTAACTTCAACAGGATTACTCGCTCCGTGCCAAAGATTACAATGCCAAGAAGGCTAAGCTGAAGCGCCTCGAAGAGAAGGCGCGGGATCGCAACCCTGATGAGTTCGCCTTCGGTATGATGGGAGACAAGAACCGAACCCAAGGTCGGCACGGACGTGGCAAAGGCACAGCACGAGACTCTGCTGCAGCACAGGGACTGAGCCATGAGGCAATTAAGCTGCTCAAGACGCAAGACAAGGGTTATCTTCGGACGGTTGGCGAGCGGGTGCGCCGTGAGATCGAGCGCCTGGAGCGCGAAGTGGAATTGCAGGATGGCATGAACAAGGCCCTTGGCAAAAAGGATGGGAAAAACGGCGAGGAGAGCGATGACGAGGATGATGGGTTTGACGACGATTCCGATTTCGATTTCGGAGCCCCGGTGCAACCGAAACCCACCAGGACGATTTTTGCCGATGATCGACAAGACCAATTGGCAATGAAGAAGCAGAGAATACAGAAAGAAGAACCTGCTTCGGAATCAGAGGAAGAGGATCAGACGTCAAGCAAGACCCGCAAGACACCCAAGCAGCTTCAGGTTGAGCGGCAGGCACTTGCAGATGCTCGGCGGGCTCGCAAGCTCCGGAAACGAACCATCGAGGCTCGTAAAAACAAGCTTACTGCGTTGCACAAGCAACACGCTGAAATCCGGACTGCAGAGCAAGAGCTTGATTGGCAGCGGGCTAAGATGGAAAATTCCGTGGGAGGTACCAACAAGGACGGAATCAAGTGGAAGATCCGTGAGCGCAAGCGCTGATTGTCTTTGTTTCGACGGAGTTTATGAGTGATGACTCGCTATCATCTTTTTTGTACATATTGATACCAACCACCATAGAGGCAGTCCGGCGCATACAGAAGCATTCAAGGAACCCACTTCAGTTCTGACCATCGACTCCTGGAAAAACTCGGTAACACTAGACCCAATCTCAAGGATATCCGGGACCGATAGCCAGAACCTGTGATAACCTGACACCGCTGCTTATACCAGGAGATTTGACCGTCACCTAAGTACCTAGTAAGGCGATGTTATAAAGTAGAGCGAGGGACTTTAATAGTGTCTTACTTCACAAATAGTGGCAATTTATTTTATTTTTAAAAGCCTCGATGGCTATTAAAAGCCTACCCTCTTACTATATTGAACTTCTAGAGCTTCGGGATCGTATTAGTGGTATGGTGGGTGGAATTAACTAAGTGCTAATTCATAGATGCATCTCGCGTTAGCTGGATCACCCGCTGTGGCCCGCTCGCAGCCTAAGGTTGCCTCGTGATTACAATACTCTGTCTCAACCTAGTCTTCGACCTCAATGACACAATGGGACTTGATGTGGTCGAAATAAATACCCCACGAAGGTGTCTCCGAAGCAAAAGAGACAGTTGTTTGGAGTGGCATATCTCACTCGGGTTGCCTCTATATCAACTGGGAATAGACCGGATCTCTTGTGTTTGCGAAGAAGATGGTCATGCATCCTATCTCGCCGGTGGAGGACGGTGGAGCAGTGCGGCTCAGAACAACGCCACTCGCAGTCGAGTATACCATGCCCAGTCAAATGTCTCTTAAAGACACCAAAGTTTGGAAAGATTGTACTTTTCTTGTCAGGATCACATTGCCAACATCGATACAATTTACGGACTCTTCCCGAGGACTCAGGAATCTCAATAATGATATCATCAGGTAATTCGTTCTCCTTGGTAGACTGGGAGTCTGGTTCTGGTTAATATTGCTCTTCCTTTTGGGGACTTAGGAATACAGATACGGATACCACTCACCTCCCACAGGCGAAGGCTGCTTAAACTCGCGGCTTAGGCTTAGCACTTCGTCGATCTGGGCCTTTGATAATAGCCTTTGAATGACGATCACATCCTCCTACTTAGGTCAGTAGCCGACAATAGCATTGTTAGAAAACAAAACACTAACCTCTTCCTTGAACGGATACCCTAGATCGATTATGGTGGGGATATGAGCAAGGTGACGAGGGACACGGGTCTTCCATTTGCGCGGCTAAGGCTTCTCCTCACTCTGGCTGCGATCAGAACTGCTAGAGTGGCGGCGACCATCAATCGTTTCTTCATCTTCGCTCATCTCAGGGAGGCGCACGTTGTTGATGGGCTCGGAGGATCCTTGTATCACCTTGAGCATTACACAGTTGTCAAGGTGATTGAAGAAGTCCTGGGCGTCCCTGAAGGCTTCACTGCAGATAGAGCAGTTTCCAGTGGAACTGCTGGGTTGGTTCATATCTCCCTCGATGGAGGAAGTTGGCCTTGGATAACGCTCGTCTGGTGGCATCGGCTCCGCCCCGTGGACAGAGACAAGGTGGCGTTTGAACACATCGACACGAGTGAAGCTCTTTTCTTTTGGTGTTCCGGCACCTGGACAAAAGTGACACGCCATGACGCCCTTGTAGTGGGTCAGTATGTGGCGATTCTTATCGTATTTGCGAGTAAACCCCTTGGTGTGGTAGTCGCACGTTATAATCGGGCACTTTTCTGGACGCTCTGTTTCGTGCGTCAAGACGTGAGATCGTAGGTCGGTGAAGACTAGATCACATTGGGGGCATCGCCCCTTATTGACCGGATCTTGTGATTTATCAGAATCCTCATCAGAAGAAATTGCAGCTTTGTCGTCGTCTTCTTCGGATCGCGGCAACGCAAAGAGCGCCAGCTCTTCCAGATGCCGGCCCACGTGTCTTTCAAGCTGCTTCCCAGATGGATGCGAAGATAGACAGAGTGGACAGTCCACATGTACATTTGGGGTTTCAGGTATGGAATGCTGACTCTGCAAATGAGAAAACCATTCCCGGCGACTTTCATACAATCGATGGGGTGTCGGACAGCTAGGGAAGACACACAGATATGGCATCAAGTCATTAAAGACATGACGAGCCCAGGCCCTCCGGTTTACGATGGTGATGATCACGAAACAATATGGACATTCAAATGGAGCTCCATTGGCTGAGTCTTTTGGGGGAGACGGGAGAACCGCTCCTTCCGCCCCGTTCAATATGGTTTGAGCATAAGATGTTTGTGAGGTGATAGTTAGCAATTCTAAGTTGTCATTTGCCGCTGGTGAAACTTCTACAAACTCAGTTGCAACTGTGTCTGATAGTTTGGTTGATTGTCCGTCTGTCTGATCTTCAATGACCTGATTGAGACCCTGGCCAAGTTTGGTGCGATGACGCTCACGATACTGCATAACGGCTCGACGTTGTGATATTGCCAGCCCAAGACGTTTCGAGATATCCTCTCCCCGCTTGGGGGTATTTGTCTGAGACATGTCGCTGGTCAAACTGTTCATAAGAGACTGCATCCGATCTTTTGGTGCCAAGAAAGCGATCATGTTGAGCTGGCTGCCGGATTATCATTGACATTTGGAACAGGTTGTTGATAGTATCTCGTAGAGCATGATAAATAGACTGCATTTCTGTTTGATGCTCGGCATCATCTTCATCACCGCTTAGATCCGAGAAATCGTCATCTCCGTGTGAGTGATGTAAAATGTCATTGATATCTTCGGTGGTTCGTTGCAGCCGCTGAAGGACGCGAAGTGTCTGCTCTTTAATGTGCGATGCATCTCGTAATCGATAATCTAGCGACGATTGACCGGTCTGGTGCGCCCCAATATTAGCAGCCCAAACCCGCAAACGACCCAGCTCATCTTTCCACAGCGCTGGCGGGACTTCAGACGCGAACGATGACAAGTCTTCGGAAACAAGCCGACTTAAATCTTTGAGACATTGAACCACGACAGACGAAATATTTGTCGTAGAGATGGGGGATGTCGTCGTTGTTATCATGGGGTGCTCATGGTTCTCAACTGGCCTTGCTGGCAAGGCCGCTTGCTCGTCGAGATTTAGCTTCGTGATTAAGGATGCGTATCGAGAAGAGTTTTGCTTTCTTTCCGATCTATCTTTAGGAATAGTGTCTTTGATTGAGACATCAAGGTAACTGAGTGGTGCCTCGTCATGGGCAATCTCTTGCCCTTGACTCAGACGCGCTTCACGAATCCATCTTGGAATCTCAGTATTGATTTTACCTTGAAGGCGCTGAAGTCTGGATTGAAACGAATCGAGGAAATAAGAACCAGGTTCCATTCCAGAGGCTTCCCTTGAATCGGCCACTTTACTGTTCTCCGGCTGGAGCATCAGTTGGAGCGAACTATGTGGATTGGAAGCGGAGAGGGATTCTTGTTGCTGCTGCTCTGGCAAGTTCTGACTCTCTGAAATGACGGATTGGTCGCCTGGGTGCTGCTGCCACGATCGACTACATTCAATCCGGATCCGAACACATCGAAAGACCGTGTCTTCTTTCCCTCTCAAATTGACGCCTAACCGCACGATATCACCGTCGTTGATAGAATACAGACGGGACACCACATCCTGCTCACTTAAGCGCACATGGTTCAAAAATGTCCCCGAAGAGCTGCCCACATCCTTAATGTACCACTGTCCATTAATGTATAAGAACTCGCAGTGTTGCCGGCTAACAACCTTCGACTTAAACCCCACAGGCGCATCTGAGGGTTCGGTTGGGTTGTTGATGGGTATACCATCACGCTCCGAGTATCGACCGACGGGAATAGCATAGCTCCCTGATGGTAGGGTTCGGGTGACTGTGGCAAAATATAACGAGGGTTTTGAAGTCTTGGGGGGATCTTGGTATGGCAAGAACCGAATGGTAGCCTCAGGGAGCTCCGATTTTGGGGGGGTCACCCGCCCTGGGTTCCGCTCGATGCCTCGCCTTTGTACAATGGCTTGAGGATCTTTCATCATTTTGGGCAGATCTGGGGCAAATACCCTTTTGTACCTCTAATTTTTTAAGCCAGAATAACATCGAACTTTGCGAGACTGGACGTTTTGAGGCTGATCTTGCTGCGGGGTTGCGGCTGAGAGGGATCCCCCGCGCTTACACAGCAGGACCTCTGGGCTCTTTTGACCCCTAGTTCATCTTTGTCCATTTCGACTATTCGAATATGGAGGCTGCAGGCGTTGCCCTAGCAATTCTCCCGCTGGTCATCAACCAGCTTGATAACTATGTCCAGGGTCTTGAGACTATCAAGAGCTTCGGAGCCAAGCGCTACCGTAGGGAACTTGAAAGCTATTCATCAAGCCTTGGAACCCAGCAAGCCATCTTCGTCAATACTCTGGAGCGAGCCCTCGATGGAGTGGTTGAATACGAAGACGGGCTGGAGGAACTGAGGAACAACCCTCTCGGGAATTTGTGGAAAAGACAGAGTCTGCAAACGAGTCTTCATGAAAAGCTAGGAAGAGACTTCTACCCTTTCAACCAGATGATGATAGAGATTGCGACTCTGTTGGAGGAATTGTCACGAAAATTAGGATTGGACAAGAATGTTTCGCTGGTGAGTATAGTTCAATATCCCGCGGCCCGCTCCCGAGGTCTAGGGCTAACCAGAACCTCGATCATACTACAGAACAATCGGGTCGACCAGTCCGCTATAAAGAAAGAAATCAAGAAGTTCAAAGACATTTTCTCGAAAAGCGTCTACCTCGATCTCTTCGCTCGTATCGACGCAGCCAATAAAGTCCTGAATACCTTGGTAGAGCAGTCCGATTATCGAAGCACAATACAGAAACAGAGAATATCAAAAAGACCCCTATTGCGCCAGAAAAGGGCCCAAAAATCAGCCCGCAGTCTGCACAATGCAATGTTACGGAGCAGGTATTGGAAATGTGCCTGTATGGATCAACATTCAATCCATTTTGTTCTTAGTTATCCACCAGAGGACATAAATGATGGGTCTAAAGAGTCCTCTCATGGGCCTCGATTCCGAATGATTTTCCCTTCCAACAGCTCTATAGATCTTGCAAAGGGATGGTGCGAGATTGAAGCCAAATCGGATATCATTCAATCGAGCGTGGATACTTTGAACCGATCCCCACCCGAGGGCGATCAAGACAAAGTTCCCTTCGCTAAAAAGAAGGCCAAAGTGCAATTTGCGTTCGATACATCATCTGAAGATAAATCACCTCTGATGTCTGATATGTCTTCGGTGCCTCCGATTGTAGACATTTGCTCGACGCTGTCTACCGTGGGGACCAGCGGCGAGAAAAATGCACCTATTGGGTTTATATCCGACGAAAACCACCGCCACAATATGTATTATGTACGAAAGCTCGCTGGGAACCTGAGATCACAATCGCTCGCTGAGCTTATCGCGGCTTCAAGTGATATCTTCAAGGCGCCTATTGGCGGCAGCTTTCTTTTCACACGGGGCCATCGTCTTCGTGTTGCGGTTAATCTCGCCTGCAGCGTGCTTCAATTTCACGGAAGCTGGCTGAAAACACAGTGGAGATCACGCGATATCATGTTTACCAAGACTTCGTCTGGGGATATCGATAAGCCATACGTTCTTTGGAACGTCGGCAGTGAGTTGGATGCCTGGACCCTGTGCAGAGACAAGCCAACATTCTCGCTCATTCAAAGCGAGGTTCTGTTTCCCCTGGGCCTAGTCCTCGTCGAACTTTCTTTATGCCAGACACTAGAGGCACTACGTATGCCGGAGGATGACGATCCGGTGGAGGCATATGTGAATCTAAAGACTGCAACCCGCCTCTTGCAGGTGGTGGTGGAGCAAAGTGGTGCAGAATATGAAAAGGTAGCGAGGCGATGTCTCCTTTGGCCTGGCACCAAAGACTCTACACTGGAAAATGAACAGATGCAAGATGAGATATTTCAACTTATCATCTTGCCATTAGTCGAAAATCTGAGGAGTTTCGAGGGTAGGGGTTGATTCTTGAATATATTGATAGTAAATTTAGAGATCATGCCGGAAATTGCATAGTCTGATAGAGTCTTATATTTAGAAAATTTCCTACTCTATACACTCGTGGCCTTCGTTTTATAGGATGTATCTGATACAAGGAAGAACATGCTCAGGTGCAGCTATGCCCCTTGGGAAACTGTAAATCGTTGCCCTAAATTTGTTGCCCTAAATTGGAAGCAAACCCGAAAAGACCCTGTATGTAATTGAACTGCAAACAAAAGGGACTCAATAATAGTCAGGAAAATAGAGGGAATAAAGGAATAAAGGTTAAATCAAGCCCAATATCCCTAACCCGCCAGATGCGGAGGCGGGTTCGATTCCCCTATTTAGGAAGAAGAGTCGGAATGAGGGTCATTTGATAGAGTCTTCAAGATGTCCACGAGTGACATTTCTAATCAGTTGCTAATCATCGTCGCTGACTGGCATCAAAAATCAAAAGAAAGTCCTCTGATACTCCGTTGTCGCAAAGAGTCTAAAACGTTCAAGTAATCACACCATCGCTGATAGGACAATCTCTCTAATCGGCAGACCTGGAGGGCCCGCGGAGACATCCACAAGGCTTAATAATCATTTGCCACCCCTCCCAAGGGAGGATTATATTCTCCATCTTTTTCTCTTTTCCTACATTTCATATCTCAAAATAAAAAAATAACAATGGCTCCTTCATTTATAACCATTGACTCCAACGACATGGACGTGGATTTCTCCACTCCCAAGCCTGTCCAGTCCAAGCGCACCCTCCTCCTGGCACCCCCCTCCATTGCCACGCAAGAGGACAAACTCCGCAGCCTCTTCAGCACCTTCGACCGCTCAGTCACAGATCTACAAATGCTCGACCGGCTCTCCGCAGGCCTTGTCTCCCTCCCCGCAACAACCTACGACCTCGTCCTCATCCTCACCGATACAGACGGCACACGGCGCTCCGAGGCGCTGAAACTCCTCACCCGAGATGTATACGCCACTCTTGTCCCCTCCATGAAGCCCGGTGCGAAGCTGCAAACCCAAGACTCAGCCCTCAATGCCTCAGACGCTATGGAAGCTGTCCTGGCTGGTCTCGTGCAGTCCGATAACGGCTTCGAAAAACCAAGCTTCGATCCCTCGGCCGCGGTTCCTTTAAAATTCGGCCTGAAGAAGAAGAATAAGCCTATCCCGCCAACTGCAGCCCCTATTATTCCCAGTTTCCCCACAGGCTTCACTGCGCCAATGGGAATAGACTCGCCAAGTAATCACGACCACGACGATGATGACGAGCTCATTAATGAAGATACGCTCCTCTCCGAGGAGGATTTAACAAGACCGATAATGCCGCGTATGTTACCCACTCCCTGCCAATCCTTGCATATTACATTCATATAAGATTTAGATAAGCTAACACCATCTTTTTAGCCCCAGAGTGCCAACCCAAGACCGGCCGCCGGCGACGTGCCTGCAAAGATTGCACATGTGGTCTAGCCGACAAACTCGAAGCAGAGGACAAGGAGCGCCGCGCAAACGCAGATAAGGAATTGAACGTGATGAAGCTGGATACGGGCGACTTGGCAGAGGTGGACTTCACCGTTGAGGGCAAGACTGGTTCTTGTGGAAGCTGTGCTCTGGGTGATGCTTTCCGCTGTGACGGCTGTCCTTACATGGGTCTTCCTGCCTTTAAGCCTGGACAGGAGGTTCAGATTCTCAATGATGTTGCGCAGCTTTGAGATATAATCTCGACTTTACGACTGTGGGCTACTTTTTTTCCATTTTGATGACGAAAGTGGGGGTATCGGTTGCATTGGGGTTTTTTTTCTGAGCATTTTCTTTTGGGGATTCAATTTTTTGGGAGGGTACATACAAAATTATGCTAGGGGCGTCTTGCTTTAATTTTATCATATTTTCTTATATTTTTTTATCTGATCGTGACTCATTTGAAGATTTCGAAATCTTGAGTGGAGCCCAACGTCATGTCTTAGATCAGATAGTGGGATGATCGGCCTAGTATACATATACCGTTGATCTGCCGGATATAATTAATTTACCTCATTTACTTCCAAAGCATTCTATTGATTGGCTGTACATAAATCAATTTAAAGCCCAATGGCGAGTTGCTTTTTAACTATGCATCTGTGTTCATGGCACATCCAATCATGATAAAACCGAAAAGAAAACGACAACCAAAAGAATATATATGGTTCACTTGACCTATGACTGATTCTTCTTCATGTGGGCAACACGGATGCTGACGGCACGCTTGTGCGCCTCCAGGCCCTCCACACCGGCAAGGGTCTCAACTGTCTTGGCGAGACCGAGCAGGCCATCAGCGGTTAGGTTAGAGCTGGTGATGTGCTTCAGGAAGGAGCCGAGGTTGACACCCGAGTACTGCTTGGCGTAGCCGTAGGTAGCTGGAAAGAAAAAATGTTAGTAGGACCGAATGAGGGAGAGAAGAGAGAAAGCAGTTGCAGAGAGACTTACGCAGTGAGTGGTTGACTCCAGCGGAGTAATCGCCAACACTCTCGGGAGTCCAGGCGCCGATGAAGACACTGCCGGCGTTCTGGACATCCTTAACAAGAGACTCGGCGTTCTCGACCTGCAAGATCAGGTGCTCGGGCGCGTAGTCGTTGCTGAGGGTCATGGCCTCGTTGATGTCGCGAACGACGAAGGTGACGGAGTGTGCGAGGGAGCCGCGGACGATATCCATGCGAGGCAGGGCCTTGGCCTGGGAATCGACCTCGTCTTCAATAGCACGCAGCTCGGCCTCGTTCAGGTCGACGGCGATGAGAATAACCTGTGAGTCGACGCCGTGCTCGGCCTGGCTGAGAAGGTCGGATGCGACAAAGGCCGGGACGGCGGTCTTGTCGGCAATAACGAGGACTTCACTGGGACCGGCGGGCATGTCGATGCTGACACCTGCGGAGGTATCGTTGGATACGAACATCTTTGCGGCCGTCACGAACTGGTTGCCTGGACCAAGGATCTTGTCGACCTTGGTGATGCTCTCGGTACCGTAGGCCATAGCGGCCACAGCCTGGGCACCACCGGCCAAGACAATGCTCTCAGCGCCGACTTTGTGGGCGACGTAGACGATTTCGGGGGAGATGCTGCCGTCGGAACGAGGAGGCGAGGCCAGGACGATCTTGTTGCAGCCTGCCACCATAGCGGGAACACCCAGCATCATGGCAGTGGAGGGCAGCACAGCGGTACCACCCGGGATGTACAAACCGACACGCTCGATGGGACGTGAGAACCGGGAGCAGACCACACCGGGCATGGTCTCCATATGGAGGGTGTCGTTGCTTCCCTTCTGCGCGGAGTGGAAGCGGTCGATGTTGCCAATGCTGATATCAATTGCCTCCTGGACATCAGGGGACAGCTTCATGAGTTCAGCGGGGAAAGGCGCGTGGATGACGGGGGAGGTGAGTGATGTAGCATTCTCGAACTTGTGGGTGTACTTGAGCACAGCGGCGTCGCCGCCGTCACGGACATCCTGGATGATTGGCTTCACCAGGTTGACAATGGCTTCGTTAGATTTCTGCGAAGGACGCTTAAGGTAATCGGTGACCACCTGGGGAGTAGTAGAGGCAGTGATCACACGCTTCATCTCAATTCGGGTCGTGCGATCCTCGACCGGGGCGGGGGCAGGGGCAGGGGCAGGGGCAGGGGCAGGCTTTGACTCGGGCTTAGCCAGGCCAGCCTTTTCAGCCCAAGGTCCCTTGGCGTCGCCCTTTCTCCGCTTCACCTTCAAGCTCTTAAGGTCAAGGTTCCGCTCGATATCCTCCAGGCTAACACCGGCAGCAGTGCACTTGGTGAGGGCAAAGTACAACAAGTCGGCGGCCTCGAAAGCAATCTCCTCCTTGGTGTCCGCACGGCACAACTCATCAGCCTCCTCCATGATCTTAGCATCGATGAGCTTGGGCTCATTGAACAAACGCGCGGTGTATGATCCAGCTGGAGCATCGGCCTTGCGGGCGTCCAAAGTCTTTTGGAGACGAGATAGACCGGCAGATGCGCCGAAGCAGGTCTCTGTACCCAGGTGGCAGAATCCTAATGAGTCACCATGGTCAGTATACAAACATCATTCATCGATGTAGAAAGTTGATTCTTACCACGTCCGATTTGCTTGACAACAAAGACCAAACAGTCGGAATCACAGTCGAAGCCAATGCGGATCAACTCCTGCACATCCCCGCTGGACTGGCCCTTGTACCATAGACCGCGCTTACGGCTCTGGTAAACACCGGTGCCAGTGCGCAAGGCCTCGACAATGCTCTCATCACTGCTCCAAACGAAGCCCAGACAGGCTCCGCGCTCATCAGTGACAGAAGTGGCATATAAGCCATTGGCCTGGTCGGTAACAGCCGTCGACGCAATAAGTTTAGCGGCAGAGATCTGGCCAGCCACATCCCGCTCAACAGTCAAAGCCTGTGAGGGAATGACAGCGATCGCACCCTGCTTTGTGACTTGTGTAATGGCATCCTCCGACACTGCCTGAGTACCGAAGGTTGTGAAAAGGCGTGGGGAGTCTGAGCTAATCTTCAATTTCTCGGCGGCGGCGGGGACGGTAGAAGGTGAAGTGCAGACGCTAGCTTCGCTGCGCTCAGCATTGACGGCAATCCATTGCTGGAGAGTACCCAATTCAGAGTCTGACAGGGCGTTTACAAGCAGGCGGGATGAGGGCACGGATTGTTCTTCGGAGAGAGTGGTCAATTGGTTCAAGTTGATCAAGATCTTGGCGGCACCGGCGTTGAGAATATCGACGAGATCACCGGAGGAGGAGATCTCAGTTGCGTCGACGAAGATATCGAGGGCGCGGAAGTTCTGGCGCAGGAATTGCTCTGCCTGGGCGAGACTTGAGACCTTGATCAATACGCGGCCGAAGTAGGCGATCTGCTTGAGCGAAAGTCCGGAGCCGGAGGTGGGGGAGGAGGGGTCGTGAGAGATAAGGAAGGGGGTCGCCATGATGGGCAGATGTAGTAGTAGAGGATAGAAAGATTGAAAAGGAGAATTAAATCCCCTAAAAGATAGGACTCTTTGAATTAACGGGAAATTGTGGAGGAGAGCGATGACTCCTTGTGCAACCTTTTTTTTCCCGGCCCCGCTGAATCATCGATTGGCCGCCGGGGTCGCTCTATCATGCGATTTTGATTAGTGATTTGATTTTGTGATCTACATTTCTGCAGTCTATATCGGATGTTTCATTTATCCCATGAACCGCCTCATAGACAATTTCATAGGCAGAGATTTTGCTATCCCGGTACTCCTGGAGCCCTTAGGGGATAGAATCTAACCCAAGCAAAACTTTAGCCTTGTTTGGCTTGATCTGGCCTTGCTCCAACCACGAGGGCAGATTTTCGAATAACTCGCTGGCCAACTCCTGGTCATCTTCGAGGTCTAATCATGCTTAGCAGTGGTATCAAACCCACCAAAGAGTTACTTACTGGCCAATGGAATTTGCCATAGCCGTGGTCTTTTCAGAAAGCAGTCCAAAAAAGCACATCGGTGAATGCGTATTTGCAGTGACCTGTTCTGTGTTTGCCTTGCCTGGCCGCACAGTACATATATGGTCTTCACGGTCGCCGAAGGCCCGAGAAGAAAGAGCGGAAGATGTGGTGTTTCCAATGGTATCAAAAATATATTGAAGATCAGGCACGTCCTCGGTGATCTTCTCAATCACCTTCGGGTCACGTTAACACGACCGGAACAACTCATGATTCTCTGAAATGTAGCACTCACAGTTGTCACCCCAAACTAAGACGCTCTGTCGCGGCGACATTGCTTTTTGAGGTCACGACCCACCACCCCATATCAGTCCAGCCACAGTGTCACCCTTGTCAAATCGAGTGACTGTGTCACCCAACTCGGTGACTTCGACAAAATTACACCCGAGCCGAGCACGGCTCCATCGCCAAATGCATTTACATCAAAGCATTGAACTATAGATCATGAGCTACATGGTTCGAAGGGGCGCAGTTTCAGATTATACCATCCGTTAGGTTTTGTGCCACATGCGACACCTTGACTTGCACTAGTTGATTGCCTGGTTTCGGCAAGGAAAGTTCTTCTTTGACCAAGTTGGGCTGTCCTTCTGGAACCCGGACAACCAGTGATGTGTTGGATGATGCCATGGTGTAGGATGCGGAGACTTGAAAACAAATGGTTTTAATTCAAGACTTGATTTGCTTAAACATTCTCATGCAGACATAATCCAGCCAAATCTGTATATTTCGATATCTGACAAATGTAGAAGTGCCAGAGACATTTTGGAAGTGGGGGTTTCCACTTAGATCGCGATGAAGCTGCGTGTAAGCAACCTATTTGAGATATTTCGAGCTGGAATCCTGGAGGAGAGGAGGAGTATATGCTAGAATGATCGGAAACCATCGCGTAAGGCCATCCGGTCAATATCAGATGCAAGGTCCCGGAGCGTCAGAAGAGAACAGGTACGACAAGGTATATGACGGATGAATGCCATACAGACCTCAAATGTCTTTTTCGGAGCATCTCGGGATTTTTTTTCATCAAACTGATGCCTAGTGCGAAGGATCCGGAGGTAAGCAGACTTCGCGTAAGCCCGTTAGTTAAAAGCCGTTCAACGCCCAGCAAGTACCTTGTGAGAACGTCAACGCTATTCTAACATCAATATGCCATTCCCACCCACCCCCACAGGCGAGAGCAGCTCCCACTCCGGTAATTGTCATTGCGGTGCTGTGCGGTTCAGCTTCACGATATCCCCGCCCCTGCACGAGTACCCCGCCAATAGCTGCAACTGCTCCATCTGCACAAAGAACGGTTACTTGCTTGTGTACCCGTCTACCAAGGATCTTACCATCGAAAGAGGAGAGGATGTCCTAAAAGATTATCACTTTACCGAGCGCAAGGTGAAGCATCGCTTTTGCGGAGAGTGTGGAAGCAGTTGCTTCATCTGTCCTCCAGACGAGGGATTTCGGATCACTGCCGTCAATGTAAGTCGAATAGCCAATGTTATATTGCAGCTATTAATTAAGCATATTAGGTCCGACTACTACAGGACATTGACATTGAGAAACTGATTATCAACAAGGTTGATGGAAGGTCGGTTGGAAAAGAGTACAAAGTCTAGATCAGTTCTTTGATCCTATGATCTTGTGATTCGGCTAAATGACAACCTGGAACTGCCTATCTATGTAGGTAGTGTAGAAATGGCGACAGATACAGATGATGTACAGAGCACATATCGCGAATAAATTGTAACTATGTAGGAGAACTTCAAAACACTCACGCTTTGACGATTTCTCACATGGATGCCAGGCTATAGAGGGGTACACATATGTTGTATTCTCAACCGATACTTCCGAACTACAAAATACTTGAGACAAGTGGTTGGAGTTCAAATGCCCAATGCATCGTCACGGGCTGTCCACCATGGCCATAAATGTTCCTCGGTTGGATATCAATCAAGTCCATAAGGATCTCAAAACCTGGAGATGGTGACTTTTATGTGTTGCCGGGGTTGGAGACTAGAGTCTGGTGACAAAACCTCATCACATTTGAGGGGTATGTTACACGTCAAAGCACTCAGCGTGACAGCAAGTGGCTTTTATCAGCCAAGACCGTGCTAGTCAGGTACATTCTGGTCCCTGGATATGAGGCATCTGAAGACGAGCGAGCGTCATGTTTCCTTGTCACGTCAAGTGGTCGTCTGGCCTGATCACTCGTATAGCTAGTAGTCTCTGGGGAAATCCGAGTCGACGGAAGGTCTAGAATGTAGAATCGTGTTCGGTATATTCAACAAGATCCCAAATATGTGAAAACCGAGACCAAAGATACTTCGGCCACTTGCATTCTCCGATGCGAGCCAATAGTTGGCGGAGCCCATGCAGATCACCAATACCCCTGAATCTTTTCCGATCGGACCCTTTTCTTTTTACAGGAATGGCAATGCACAATGTACAAGACCCGATTTTATGGAGATCAGAATGCAAGGGACATGGGGAAATCATAAACAAGTCGGGGTCGCGTGTGTGTGTCCGCGTGCCTTCCCCTTTCGCCCTTTTTCTTGTCGACTGTAACCTCATTGTATCCTCATTCCACACACCCATCATATATAAGAAATTGCATTGACCTGCTGCGTTGCAGTACAGGTGGTCCCTCGTTCGCAATTGAAATTATTCCTACAGGTGCCCCTTGCACCGATCGATCGTGCCTAAATAAACCCGTATATCTATACCCAACCACATCCACGGCATAATCATGCGCATCCCTTCTCTGTCATTTCCTTTGGTTCTGGGCCTCGTTGGGTCTTCTGCGGCCTATCCTCACCCTGAGCAAGAGGTGGTCTTGCGCCACGAGTCGGAGAATCAGGCCAAGGCCGATGCTGTCAAGGAAGCCTTCCAACATGCATGGAATGGATATGTCGAACATGCTTTCCCTCATGATGAGTTGCACCCCGTGAGCAATGGCTATGGTGACTCTAGGTGAGTATGTCCCATTATGCGGTTCTTGCTGTGAACTCACACTCGACAGGAATGGATGGGGAGCCTCCGCTGTCGATGCGCTTTCAACCGCCATTGTCATGGGTAACAAGGATGCTGTTCAAAAGATCCTGGACCACATTGAAACTATTGACTTCTCAAAGACTGAGGACGAGGTCAGCCTGTTTGAGACGACTATCCGATATCTGGCGGGCATGTTATCTGGCTATGATTTGCTCAAGGATCCTGCAACGAAGAATCTTGCCCCAAAATCAACCCAAGTTGATGCCCTGCTTACCCAGTCCAAGAAACTTGGTGATGTCTTGAAGTTTGCCTTTGATACACCATCCGGTGTCCCCTACAATAACCTTAACATTACTTCCAAGGGAAATGATGGCTCGAGTACCAATGGCCTTGCAGTTACTGGAACTCTGGTGCTAGAGTGGACGCGACTGTCCGATTTGACTGGTGATGATGAGTATGCCAAGATAAGCCAAAAGGCCCAGTCATACCTTTTGAAGCCTCAGCCTTCGAGCGGAGAGCCATTCCCCGGCCTAGTGGGAAGCAACATCAACATCTCCAACGGCTATTTCACCGACGGTACTGTCTCTTGGAACGGCGGCGATGACTCGTTCTACGAATATCTGATCAAGATGTACGTGTACGACCCCAAGCGTTTTGCGTCATACAAGGACCGCTGGGTCCTCGCAGCCGAGTCGACAATCAAGCACCTTCAATCGCATCCCGCCCCTCGCCCGGAAGTGACTTGGCTGGCCTCATACTACAATGGCCAATATGATCTCAGCTCACAGCACCTGACCTGCTTCGATGGCGGCAGCTTCATCCTGGGCGGCACTGTGCTGGATCGGCCAGATTTCGTAGATTTCGGCTTGAAGCTCGTGGATGGTTGCGAGGCTACTTATAACCAGACCCTGACCGGCATTGGACCAGAGTCATGGGGCTGGGACCCAAAGAAAGTGCCATCCGACCAAAAGGATTTCTACGAGAGGGCTGGATTCTACATCAACAATGGCGCGTATGACTTGCGCCCTGAAGTGATCGAGAGTTTCTATTACGCCTACCGCGTCACGGGGAATGAAATCGTGAGCCGTTCTTCCGTATACTGGCATTCCAAATATACTGACCGATATAGTACCGCGACTGGGTATGGAACAGTTTTAAGGCGATCAATTCTACCTGCCGCACTGACTCAGGCTTTGCTGCTGTAAGCAATGTGAATACAGCTGGCGGTGGCTCGAAGTATGATAATGAGGAGAGCTTCCTATTTGCCGAAGTTATGAAATACGCGTACCTTGTACATGCAGAGGGTAAGTTGCTAGTCTTCCCAGTCATTTTTCCCTTTCCTCAAAACATTCCTAATGCTGAGGTTTGATATAGATGCCCCATGGCAAGTCCAGAAGGGCCAAAATAATGCCTACGTGTTCAACACCGAAGCTCACCCCATGCGCGTATCGCACACCTAGTTTATAGGATAATTGAGCTATTATTACAGTATATAGTGCATGCATCAAGCCTATATTACCCTTTGCCATTAGATTTGATCTTATAATTAATGTTGAATATTGCCGCTTCGGTTACAATCGGATCCAGGATCACGCCCCTTGCCGTAAATCTGTGATCCCTCATGTGGTCCTCCACGAATCCGGTTCTAAATTCGCGTTGGAATTCGCTGTCCGTCTTTCATACTAGCTGGTAGATAACAGGACGCGAGTATTGAAAAATATGAGCTGATCCTAAATAGAAAGAGAAAGCGTGGATGGAGACGGTTCACGGAATCATTGTAAAGATGGCGAATACCACTTGCTCTATGGTCTGGGATGCTAGATCAGGGCGAGAGACTGAAATTAATTTCGTCGACGGAAGCTGGAGCCGGATGGATGGGATGTATGGTGTTAGGGCACCGGTTAATGATGAGCTTGTTGAGAAGATCTTGAAGAGACAGAGCTCTAGTGGACAGATTTAAACAATCTTATAACTTCATCGCGCTAACATGCTATGTATAACCTGCCTAGAGATATTAATCATTTCTTAATTTGAAGACTGAAAGTTCCTTTAATCCGGCAGGGTGTCGCCATATCAGTAGCATGTACTTATTTTGAACCGAGTAATTAATAGTTAAGCGCATGCCATATGGCTGAATTGTCGACTTGCCGGGCAAAAGAGGAGAAAAACCACCGTCGGGCATTTTATATTGATACTAGAGTTGTTCAAGATTATGTTTCTCAATTAAGTGGGAAATAAGAGCAATCGGCAAATAGTCTTAGCTGGCGTGCAGATGGAATTGCGCCATTTGCAGATTCAGTGACACAATAACTCGCTACAAAAAGCCATTTAATTAAATGTGGGATAAAGCATGGATATCCCCATAGAATGGGTCATCAATACACGCAGCCTAGACAGAATGATGTTATCTACGAACTATATTACGAAAGCGCTAAATTTCTAGATGCCAGAGAAGAGAAAGCGTCAGTAACCGCTATAAGATGGCTGCGCAACTCACTTGTCGTACAGGAAATAATAGAACCCCGAAGAATTGACCCCAACAAAGCTACATAATACCAGAAAGCCATGGCTTCTCTAAAGCAAACCCTCCTAGCAGCCCTGGCAACAACATCCTCACTAAGTAAGGGCCACTACCATTCACGACCAGACCTCATCCCACCTCAACTAAACATCACAATCCCCGCTGCAAACCACAATGGGTCCGAATATGTCTTCATCGCCCCATATTCCTTTGGCGGGGGCCTCGAACGGCCCGGTCCATACATCTATCGCAAAGACGGCGACTTAGTGTGGGCTGGCACAGGGTACTACGCCGGGTTCGTAGCTAATTTCCATGTCACCACATATCAGGGGAAATCTGTTCTTCAGGCATTCCAGGGTAGTATTGATGGGGCCCATGGTGAAGGGTTTGGGCAGCATGTCCTGCTCGATCAGAGTTATCAGCATGTTGTCACCTCGACTGCCGCGAATCATCGTGTTTCGTCGATTCATGAGTTTAATGTTATCGGTGGAGAGACGGCTTTGATTGAGGTCTTTTATACGACCCCGGCAAATTTATCGGCGTATGGTGGGAATTCTTCGCAGCAGTGGTTGGGGAATGGGATCTTTCAAGGTTTGTGGATCGTGAAAATTAGATGATGGATTTGCTAATTCTGATTATTTGACAGAAAATGATATTGCCACTGGAGAGTTGATCTTTGAGTGGAATGCTTTGGAACACGTTGACCCGTCTGGTAAGATAATTTGCTATGTCTTGACAAAGGCCATATTTAACCTCCGAATAGAAAGTCTAGTGGCGCTGGGTTCCACAGACGCCAATAGCGGATTGTCTTCTGCCCAGGCATGGGATTACTTCCACATTAACAGCATCGACAAAAACGAAGAAGGAGACTACCTGCTCTCGTCCCGACACACGAGCACGATCTTCAAGATAAATGGCACAGACGGCTCAATCATCTGGCGGCTCGGCGGCAAGTACCCCAGCTTTTTACAAACCGGCAACTGGACCTTTGGCTTTCAACACCATGCCCGCTGGCATCCACAGCTCAGCCAGCCCGGAACGGAGGTAATCTCGTTCTTCGACAACTCCGGCGACGGCACTATCACATACAACAATGTGTCCCGGGCATTAGTTGTTCAGTTAAACCACACAGATAGCACGGCGACAGTTCTCCGAAAGGCAGCAGCACCGTATGACCTCCAGGCACAATCCCAGGGAAACACGCAGCTGCTTTCTGACGACCGAATCTTTGTCAACTGGGGATCGGAGGGTGCGTTCACCGAATTTGATGCTGATAATGAGGTTCTGTACCATGCTTTTATCCAAACGGGGTCGGTCAGCTACCGCGGTTTCTTGTCGAACTGGACTGGTACACCGAAGGAAAGTCCTGCACTGGTTGCGCTGAAAACAGCGTCTAATCTTGTCGAGCTTTATGTGTCTTGGAATGGGGATACCGAGACTTCGGCTTGGAGATTCTTTTACGTCGACGGGAAGGAGAAGACTCAAGTTGGTCAGGTGAAAAGGGATTCGTTCGAGACAGCTTTCACTTGGAAGTCGACTTTTGCATTGTCTTCCTCTGCTAGATTTGTTGCTGAGGCTGTTGGCGCGAATGGGGAGTCTCTTGCGCAGACCAATTTGACTGCTACCGCTGCCAGCATTAAGTTGCTGGAGTGATAGGCAACACTGGGGAGTTTTGAGATGAAGACGGGTATGAGACCATGCTATGTTTAATCACAAATATTGACATTTCCCGGCGATGGAGTGGGATGTATCTGGTTCTACTACTAAACCCGAGTGGTATCTATGACTATGGTATTTTCGGGAAATATACATTCTGTCGAGGATATATTTACAAGTCGTATCTCCATACTACGTCTATGGTCACTTGATGCGATCCCGTAGTATGGACGCTGCGATGAAGACTTATGGTGTTTCGACTAAACGCTAGACGGTCTGAATGTTAGAACAGTAAAGACATGATAGTAAGTAGAGATCTGTCTCTACGTAGCTTTAACTTTACATGCTATAAACAAGGCCTGAAGGATTTGTAGATGCAAGATTGGTAAAGTATAATGCCGCTTAAGGAGCCATGAATTTTAGCGGCAAGCCTGGCGCTGAATATTCCATCGTGAACAAATCCCTTCTATGCGGAGCCTGGAAGTCAGGGGGCAAAGAGACTTTAAAAGTTCGGAAGAGATAAGCCAGCACTATGGTAATCTCGGCAAATGCTACACTATATGATAATAAGTTCCAGTATTAGCGTTGCTGCTATAGAGCATCAGGATCACCAGGATCAAAGACTGCCAGAAGACTTACTTCTGGCCAATGCACATTCGGGCACCTTTGGAAAAAGTGCAGAGGTACTGATCCAGAGACTTTGACTCGTGCCCTAACCAGCGATCGGGATTGAATGATCGTGCATCTGGACCCCATATTTCCTGGCTGGTGTGCATCGTATACGCGGAAATAGACACAATTGACTATACAAAGTTAACGAATGTACAATAGATTTTGGGAGTATGGAAACTATCCCATGGGGCCAACGTACTCCAGGAGGGACAATTTTGTCGTCAACAATGAACGGTTGGGCGAGGTTATGGGGCACGACTCGTGGTAAGCGTCCGGGAACTGCCATGCCAATTCGTAGGGATTCTTTGACACAGGCCGTCTGAGGAGAGAGTCGAAGCTCAGTTTTCGAAATCAAATAGACATACCATCTTAATTCACTCATTCACTTACCAAGTAATCAATCTTTTCCAGCTCAAGCAGCTGAAAAGCCTGCGGATTACCGCGACCTGCACCTACACCACCCAAAGCATCAACCAACTTGGCGTGGATTTCCGGGTTAGAAAGTATATGGATCATTCCAGCTGTCAAGGTGGAAGCTGTTGTATCGGCTCCTGCAATCAAAATATCCACAGCCTCCGTGACCTTATGCTGGTAAGGTAAAGAGGAGAGGTTATCGAACACGACTGGGTGTGAAGTGGTATTGCCGTGGATTTCGTAATGATTGACGCAAGTTTCAGCATACTAAAGGGGGGTTAGTAAACCACGACCGCAGAAGGCATTACCAGAAATGAAGTACCTTGAGCATTCGAAAAACATTCACAAGCTGTGGATCAATGCTTGCTACCAGTTTGTCAGGCAGACGCCCGGCAACTTTTCTCAAAAGAGGAAATTCCTGCAACTTCCATAAACTGTTCGCAACAGCATCGAATGCAGTAAGGAACCAAGACTCGAAGCCAGTGTCATGCTCCTCTAGCATATTCGCTGACCTGGCAAAGGCAAATTCTGTAATAACCTCCGTCGTAAGACATCTGGGGCATTCGCCTGGTAAGCATCCGGAGGACAAAAGTCAAAGTATTGCAATCCTGTGTACTCACCTGAATGCATCATATACATTGACATAGGTCGAATCCCGTAGGCGGTCGATCTTGTTCACCATAGTCTGCACTTTGTCATGGATCATAGGCTCGAGTTTGAAGACCCCGGCCCGGGAAAATACGGGGCTCAGAAGCCGACGACGCTCCTTATGCATCTTTGCATCGATCTCGGTAAATACCGTGTGAGGGGAGTTGAATGCTTCGTAGAATCGACCCCATTTGGGGAACGGATTGGCCTGGCTGTAGATAATCTTGTATTTCGAGACATCACTTATATGAAGCTCATTTGGTCCGATTCGCAATGCATTTGTTCCTGGAGATGAGTTAGTGATCATAAAGTGCACGGGCCGGATCCGGTTATTGAACGAACGATATTGTTCATGAAGCCTCTCAAGTTCCTCCTCCGGAAACCCATTCTCATTGATTCTATATATCCAGCTGCTCGACGAAGCAGCCTTTGCAGGGCCTGGAAAGGATGATAACGGATGGACGTAACGGTAATAGAGGTTGTTAAGCACATAGTATGCGACCAGGGCCAGCAAGCCTAGGGCTGCCGTAAACACAATAGGGGTCTGCTCCCCTTGGTGCATGACTGTATCTTAAGTTTGACAGAGCTGCCGAAGCTGGGAAAATTGAAGAACCACAGGCGGCGCAGGTCTCTTATGTACAGCGAGTAGGAGTACTCTAACGCTTGCTTGGATAGCTGCGCTGATCGGCGAAACGAGACAGCCAGTCACCGATCTAGATGGTAAGAGGTTTTAGGGGAGACGTTCTGTAATGGAAACCTCTGCTTCCGGTACTCAAGAAATGCCTCAATGTGCCACTAAATGTGCCACTATGGGCGACATGACCGTAGTTCCATAATTAACTTGAAGAATTCGGGTATGCAAGAACTCCAGGTTCCGAAGCCGTGATAGTCCTGACTCTTGCATTGGATGGCTCCACCCAGTATCCATACCCACCCCGCTGTCTGCAATGCGAAACCTCGGATTTAAAGATTTCGGTCTCGGGATATTCAGATTGGAACCAAAGATTTCGGAAATTATCTGTTCACTGAAACAATGCACTTGAGAATCGGCTCTTACTACTCTTGCTGGCAGTGGAGCGGGGTATCAAAGCACTATTTCGCCCTGCTTGTTCCACGTCCTGGTACGTCCAACGGCTAAGGAACCGACCTTAGATCCGTCGATACCCAAGGATTCAATGATTTTGACACTATTGTGCCCAACATTGATGGCAGCACCTACTTTGCTTGTACCCTTGCTACGCTCGTAGATTTTTACATCGTTCTCACGCAAAACAGCCTTCCTCAAGCGAGATTATCACAAGATCTTGTAGAAATGGCTTATTAAGCGGGAATCGGAAGCACACGGTCCCATAACTCCGAATTACGCTAACCGCTGCGGAGAAGTGGAGACACATCGGCACAAACGGGACCCCTTTGGCTCCACTTACCCGATGCCTGAAGTAGCCCACCGTAATTGTATAAGAGTTCTAAAATTCAAAAATGGCATCCAGCCTAGTACTTACATCCCCGCTCTCAAATGTCTCTCTTCAGAAATGTGACCGTCCGGCCCCGTCAATTAGAAGTGGAAGACTTTGCGACATCACTTAACCATTTGGGCTGGCAATGAATCGAAAAGAACTTATTCTTTCCTATAGACAGGATCTACCTCTCCTTCAGTGCTCCGTAGAAACACAAGTTCAATTTTCAAAAGATATTGCCACACCCTCTTCCAATCTATTCAATACTACCTACCCCCCATAAGATAAGCACCGAACTTCCCTCCATCAATCGGTATATTACCGCCCACACTGAAGATGGCAAAGCCGTCTTTCACACTCAAGTTCCGGAGCCCATGCCTCAATAGGTCATCAACGATTTCCCTTTCTGTTTAGCCTAGACCACCAATGAAATTCCTAGCCCAGCTGTCCAAGGATACCGATATCAAGAAATATGAGGGTAATCTGTCTAAGCGCCCCGCCCCCGGGTCTTGCTCTTTCGACCGGAACCGTTTGCCGAGTTGTCGACTTCCCATCCGCTGTTGAGAGTCCTATGAATCGTACTGTCTCGTTGGATTACGGTGTCGTTTTGGAGGGCGGAATAGAAATTTCTCTGGATGGCAGGAAAATAGCGGATGCACGAGAATGTTGTATGTTCTTGCTCCTTGCCATCCCATTCAGTTGGAGCGCGTGGCAGCGCTTGGCGAAAAAGTTGAGGGTATTTATAATTAAACTTGGAATTTTAACGAATTCAAGTAAACTCAGGAGTCAACGGATATGTATTCAACAATAGGGATATATCGGTGCATTGTAGCCAGCTCACTTCGGTAGTTTGATTCTAAACCACAACCTACTAGGCTGGGTAAAGTGTCTGCTTATCGATACAGGAGAAGTTTCGCATGTCCTCCGACAATTTGGTGGACGGCATTCCGACTTCCTGGTGGATGCATATCTCCACAGGTTCGAAACGTAGAAGTATATAATGCAAGTTAATTGTTGCACATCGGATCTAAACACAAAGCATCTAAGTAAAACCCGCACCCGATGGCAGCTTATATTGATATGAGCGAGGAAAGGATGAAGCTCTTGAAGCTACTGTAACAGAACCCCGCCAGACTTGCTCTCACATAGTCTCCACCTCAGTCTGCCCCGTAAGCTTCCTCTTGCCATCAATACACTTGACCTCCCAGAGAATCACATTGGTCTTCTTGGTCTCCTTGCCTGATGTCTTGTCCGTGGACGTCCATTTACTAAGAACAGCCACCACGCCGTCCTGCTTCTCCAAGTTCTCCCATTGGAGAATAACAGAAAATTCGTCTTGGATTGATGTACTGGAAGCACGAGCATACCGGAGGCCTGTTTTGAATTGATCGTAACTGTAAACATTGTGGTTGATCCTGGCGATGTGGCTGTGTTAGATGCGCCTATTAAGATGTGCGGAGCTAGGGCAGCAAACCTGACTACTAAGCCTGGGTCAACTTGCTCATCAACAGCCTTGAGGGCGACTTCGTCATCTGGTTGGATAAACAAAGTATCGTTGATCTGTGTCACCCACTGACTGAGAGATTGCTGTTGGGCGGACATTTCGTGTTGCTAATTTTTGTAAGCACGCCGCTATAGTAGTACTTGGGTTGTAAACCTACAGAGATGATTTTGTGTCTGAAGTGGAGGGCTGAACAGTGTCGTTGAAGTTTCAAGATGGAGGGAGGCATGGACCGTATTTTATGCTTCCAAGATCCTATATATTTTTTTCTGGGACGCTTTAATCTACAACCGTTCCCCTTTCTAGACGTCCCGCTAGTATCTGCGGATTTGCGGATTTGCGGAGCTTTGATGATTATCATTGGGCAGTTCTAGGCTTTAACTTTACTCTTTTCTCTTTTCGTGTTAGCACCCGACGTCCGACACCTAGCGGCGGATACATAGCTTAATTTCATGTCGTCATACTCCGCAACTATACCGATAGTGCCTAATTCTTCTAAGCGCGGCCGATGTGTTACCAATAATTATGCTTAACACGTCCAGTCGAAGCGGAAATGCAACTAGTGAATGTCTCAATAAAAAAGCTGCTTAGCGAGATGGATTGAAAGCAAGTGTATAGAACGGGTCGAGTGTGGTACCATGTCATCCGCAAACTCATAGCCCTTGAGTATGTTGAAGACTGTTACGGCCGAATACGTAGTCGCACGCTCCATATTTGTAATGGTAGAGCCTCTCGACCATCTGACAGTGCGGCCTGGGCGCGACAGATATTAGAGGTAACTAATTATTGAAGAAGAAAGCCAATCCACCATCATACGGTTAGTTATTTCCTATTGTAGGGAGGATCCTGGGGTTTGCCAAAGCCAAACTTTGAGCCGGAGTGATTTGATAGTGTCCTCAATCCCTGAAATGTGTTCTATCAACACCACCTCTAACTCCATAAACCGTACCAAAATTCATATTAGAAAGCTGATTGTAAGAATAGCTGAGCCCTACCAAGTGTTAAAACGTATACAATAGCGATACAGATGAAACAAAGCTGGAATAATTAAACTACAGGGCTACAATCATAGCATAATAAGCTCCTTTTATTTGCTACAGTGCAGGAACTCTTTTTGTCTGCAATTTTAAGCAGGAGAACATAGCTATGGGAAGGAAGTATTGAGGTTCGTCGGCTAAAGGTGCCATGCTGTGTAACAGGCGGCCTGCCACCACCCCAATCGCGCAAATAGCGTGCTAGTGTAAAAGAGACTCCGTACTACCAAGGGTGTGAAACCGGGCTTCCCTGTGTGCAAACGGGTTCCTACTACCTATAAGGGACTGCGGAGAGATACTGGTCCCAGATGACTAAGTTATCTTCCGCGAGGAGCTAACTATAGGGAGGGAAGACTTATATACGCCTGGGGGTACCTCTCGGTCGTGACAGTCAGTCCGTACAATGAATGCCGTTCCTATTGTGCGGTTCCTGATTTTAATGTGCACAAAAGCCTTTTCCATCACTGTTATATGATAGCAGTTAGCATACCACCGAAGGGTTCACCAACGAAAAACTGGAGTCCAACTCTCAAAAAGTCCTTATATTGAATCTGACTCCGGTCCCTCTAAACCGTATCTAATATTGTGACTATGCCCTAACCATTTCCCAGTAGCCACTATCCCCTTTAACATGACCATTATTAGTATACCGAGCTCTTCTAAATCGCCTGGCTTTGCTTTTCCTACTGCCTCGTCCCAATGTGTCACCCATAGTTCAAGCCACTCCCTCTCGTTCTGTGCTCTCTGCCAACTAATTTCTGACTGCGAATTCCAGAGCGCAGTTTGGGCCGTGAAGCTCATTCGTAGGTCTGGAACTGTGTCTCGGCCGAGTTTCAAGAAACTATATACCCCCTTCAACATGAACGCTGTTATTACCGTCCGTCGGCTGCTCTCCTCGATCAGCCATCGCCGCCAGTCCGTAAAAGTGCTTCCCAGTAGATGTTGTGCTTCTGCTGGAGCCGATGGAGGCTGCACTTGATGCGTGCGTAACATAAGGTGGTTCGCCCACGTTAGGAGAACTGGTTCGTCCACTTCCGCTTGCGCCCTAAGGCGAATGTCACCGTCGAACAGACTCATTATCTGGTACAGTATCAGCGCTTGCAGCGCTTCAAGTAGATCCGTCTTGGTGGCGAGGAGCGGATCGATGTTGGCGATCAGCTGCTGCCGTTTGTGCTCCAAGTTACGGAACACTAACACCTGATTCTCTGTATTTTTTAGGGAATACAGAGCGCAAGCGCTGAGCGCATCCTGTAAAACAGGAGGGCTTCTGTCTTGGACTAGGATACGGTGGATGAACATCGTTTGCCCTTGCTGGGAAAATATCTTCGGAACCATAGCTAACTTCTTTGCTGCAAAGTCCACGCGAGCCTGTGCAGTTGTATCCGAGATGATGCGCCCGACATCGTTTTGGTCTTGCTGAGCGACGGTATCGCCAATAACAGCAGAGCTAAGAAAGCCACCTTGTGGTATGCTTTCAAAGTCGAATGGGTCATTTGCAAAGTTGAATAATACATCATTTGTGTGAGGCGAGAGAATTGATGTGGTGGGCAGCGCGGGACTTCGCTGCAATTGCCAATCACTGAACAGCTCACTTGGAAAGGGCTCCACGAAGGCAATATTTTCATCTACAATTCTTCCGGTAGTTTCTCGCAGTCGGCCGGGATGTCGGCCGTTGTATTCGCAGTCGATGTTCTTTGTAAGACAGCGTTGGCATTTAGGTAATCCTTTGTTGCATTTTCGCTTGGACTGAACGCATGCAAGACAAGACTTTCGGTGTGACGGGGGCATAGTAGCACATGCTTTCCATCAATATTAGTGGAAGTTGCTTGCCACTGTCGGTCGTCTGTGGGGTTGGTACACGGTTATCCTTACTAAGGAGGTGTGCACTTTTTCGGCCTAGTGGTAAAGTTGTGTATATAAGACAGAGCCCGTATTTGTGGCTCCGCTAGTCCACACCGCCTGCCACTTGGGTGATAGGGTTGCGGAGTTTCGCAGTATATTGCGGAGCTTCCTCCGCTAGCTGTCGGACTTTGGCCGCAAAGTAGCACAAGCAAAGGAAATCTGGTATCCGCAAGCCCTGTTGGCCATATACCATGAAACTGGTCCGACATCTCATTCGGCAATTACACATTCCCAGCGGATTATAACATCAACATTCGTCTACACCCCACATATCCGCTTATAAATGTATAGTTCGAATCGGAGATTTGACTGTCCCGTGAACGATGCGGGCATTTAGAGGCAGGAAGTAAAGGGAAGCAGAGGGATTCGATTAGATTCGACATCTATAAAGGCCACCACCACTCTTCGTTTCTCCTGAAGTCTCATCAAATCTTCTACCCTCAGAATCTTCTGCATCAAACTTGATCATTCCCTACTGCCTGGCATCTTCTCCGTCTAGCGTCGATTGAAATATGCCTACCACAATCCTGATCACGGGTGGAAACCGCGGTATGACCCTTTGCCCTTCTTTCTGGTGCCCTTCTCATCAAATTCACAGGGCTTGGCAAAGGACTCGTAGCTACTTACCTAGCTACCCCTGACACCACAGTGATAGCGACGGTCCGCGACCCGTCAAAGTCTGAATTTCTGTCTGCTCTTCCCAAGGCCTCGGGATCAAGCCTGTTTATCGTCAAGCTTGAGATAGTGTCTGCAGACTCTATAGCCACCGCTATAGATACGTTGAAGACACACAACCTTGATTCTCTCGACGTTGTCATTGCAAATGCTGGCATCTCTGGCCCGACCCATAGTCTGGTTGGGGCCCCCGTCTCTGAGCTCCAAAAGTACATTGACGTGAATGCATACGGCCCGTTCCAGCTATTCAAAGCTGTGCTCCCTCTTCTACGCTCTTCCACTGCGGGAAAAATGGCGAAATTTGTCTTGATCTCGAGCGCCGGCGGAAGTCTGACGGATATGTACAACTTCAGTACGTAATGCCCCCCTGTACTTAGTCGGCTGGTCTTGTCAGATTGACTGCTTCGGAGACAGAATGCTGACTTTCTACCTCCACATCAAGTGCCTATCCCTGCGTACGGAGCGAGCAAGGCCCTAGCTAATTTTCTTTTCAAATGGCTGGCACTGGACAATAAGGATATGATTATTTGGGCACAGAATCCTGGGTGCGTATTTTTCATCTTGAAACATCACCTTTGAGGCGCGAATATTGCTAATAATATTCCGCGGATAGAAATGTGGACACCGACATGGCTCGGGATGGTCTTGACCTCGCAAAGAGTTTAGGCTTCGATATGTCTTCAGTGTGCTTTACTCCTCCCGAAGAAAGTGCGCGTGCAATAAAGAAAGTGGTATGTGTGCTCCGGTGCAAACGGAGATGCGAATGTGATTGAAGAGACTGACTGAAAAATTTGACAGATTGACGGTGCGACTGCCAAGACGAATGGGAAGTTCCTCGATCATGATGGCTCTGAGTTGGCATGGTAGAGGATGAACGGTCAATATCGTGTGCAAATGCGCAGAGTACCTGCGTTCTATAGTCCTCTCATCGATATGAACTGTACACTGTCAACCCTTAGAAATCTTTGTAAAGAAACCAGCAATTTACGTACCTCTATTGTCATTTGAATGAGCTGGCTTCACTGAATTTATTTATAAGCTAGAATAACTTCTAATAGAGAGTTAAATGGGATATCATAATCGGCGACATTTTACCATTTACGTATCGGCCTTGGGGGAACTATATCTAAACAGCATGTTAGCCAGAGAAACGTGGATCGAATACGAGGGCACGCAGCGGTATAGCCACTGGGGTTCAACCCCCAATTTAGGGGGGGAATTTGATGCCTTACTACTTGAATTAGTATTGACGTTGATGTCCTTTCTGCCAAGGTCTCCATTCTGAAGTCCCATGCATGAAGAATTCTTTGCAGCTGCATTTTGCGTGCTCGAGCGTCATTATTCTGAGATTGAGGATGTAGGGTTTCCAACGGAGGTTGTAGTAAAACAAGCGAAGACCTGTGATAGGATTACGGCGTAGGAGGCTTTGCTCCTGTGTCGTCGCCAATATAGACATGGTTATGGTCCTGTGTTGAATTTGTCCATCAGTCTCGTCGCCATGGTGGTGGTAGTGCTTAGGTGAAGACACAGTATAAAGCCTAGGACTACGCACGAGCATCTACCTCAATGTTTGTATGTTGCATTCCTGGGAGTTGTATTCGCCATAAGTGGGTTGGTGATAGTCTTTAGGAAAATCATTTAACTTTCATGACGCTCCCGGCAATTAATAAAGAATACCCCGTATTACGAATCGAGGCATTCAAGGGTTCATCCAAGCCCGCCGGTTGACAGTTCCTGCATCCCTCACTGCAAATCTAACCGCGCGCTGTCTAGGTGGTAGAATCATGCACCACTTGGGTGACGATGCCCACTTCCCTCCTCTCGAGGGGATCCCCTGCCAGTCAACATCTCCTGGATGGCAGCCTGGCTGTCAGAGAAAATGATCACTTCTCAAGCCTGTTGGTTCCCCTCAGTTCCCTTCCTGGCTTTGGCAAGTGAGATAAACCGAGGGGAACCAACAGGCTCGAGAAGTGATCATTTTCTCTGACAGCCAGGCTGCCATCCAGACAGTCCAAAACCCACAACGACCATCTGGCCTGTACATGCTCGCACTGATATATGATCACGTACAGGTCATCCAATTAAAAACAAACCGATCGACGAGTATCACTATCAGGTGGATCCCTGCACACGTTGGTTTGGGCGGCAATGAATTTGCCGATGAAGAAGCAAAAGGTACAGCGCTTCTTAGTACGGGGATAGGAGTTGCGACCGGGGCGGATAATCCGATAATCCGGTACAGCCGGAGGGAATGTGTCTGCCTAATAATAGGGTGGTCTCTAATAAGCGGGTTGCGGGAGGGTGAGGTGGAGGGTTGAAAGTGAGAGGAAGAGAGAACTCGGGATAGAGCTCGAATATGACAAAGCTTCCTAGCTAGATGGATGTTTACATAACCAGGCAGGACCGAACCCACACTTCTATTTTAGTACTTTCCTCTTTTCGGTTTTCGTCCGAATGATCTTCATTAACATACTGGTTGATGAGGGGTTCGCTCTACATTATCTACTCCCATACTTGGGTTGTCCTCTACATCATTTTTATCAACTGCTAGTTCTAGCGGACAACAGCTCTGCTTTACTTGAAACCACACCCTTATGTAAGATTGTCAACGTTTTAGCGCTTTCTTTTAGTAGCGCGTGATCATGTACCATTGAATATCCTATGAGTCAAGCATTGATTCAAACCTCTTAAGTTATAACAATGTGTTGTGTCATCACAATGAAGACAGGGTGGGTATATCCCGCCCAGAGGATGAAAGTTGTAAAGGATCTGAAAGAAATATCCAGAATCTATCCATGCAAACAAACTTCAAAGCTTGGGATCATGTTTCCAGCCCGGCAGATCAGCGAGATCTTTCGCTGCGGCACCGCGTATAGATTTGAGAGCATCGCCCCCAGGTCTCCACATCCACGGATCAGCTAGATTTGGTGGAAGAGACCCTTCTATCAGCTCAACGACGTGTTTGCCGATGTTGGGTAGAAGCTTGAAGCTGTGACTGTAGTATGCGGAGTTAGCAAGCCGCTGACTGTACAAACTCCCGCATTTTGATTATTAACTCACCCGCTGTCTCCCGTGGCCAAAATGAAGTTTTTCCACTTGGGATGCTCGCAGATTAGTAAATTGGCGTCGGCAGTATCCGTGCACCAGCACATAGACCGATTAAAAAGCTCTTTATCCTTGAACTGTGGCATGAACCTCGCGATTGCCTTTCGAATGGTTACCTCGGAAGCGTCGGGGTAGGTATCTGTAGGATGTTTGGCGTGTGATCGAGGAACAGAGATGGGTTTGGGAGAGGCCGCGCCATAAGGTTGATGTAGCTTGAAGCGAGAGAATCCGGGGAACTCGTCGCAGACTTTGATCACCCCATGTCTATAGATGAGGACTTAGCACACGAGTCTGATTTCTCCGACATTTGGACCAAGAGGGACTGCTTACTCGTTGGGTTCGAAGAAGAAACCGTATTCGCCATCGTATACCACGGGGATATTCTTGTATTTGGCCACCTCCTCGGGTGTGAGCTGGATATGAGCAAAGACCCATGCCTGCAAGGATTGATAATTAGCAACTTGACTCATTTGAACCAGAATGAATTTGTGGAAGGCTAGACAAGAAGGATCTGCTGAACTTACTTTCGAAACACACTGATCCTCCAAATCTATCAATGTTGAACTCCAAGCACCAGCAGCCAGGACCACCTTATCGGCGTAGTATTTAGTACCATCTACGGTCTCAACACCATTGCAAGTGATTCCATCCGCGGTAAACAGTGGTCGTTTGAAAGTCCCAGATCTATAGAATTTCGCGTCAGTAAAGTGAAAATCCTCAAACTTGCTGAAATTTGTCGGACGGTCATTACATACTTGCCAAATCCAAAATTGACACCTTGATCTTTTAGAACCTGCCCGATCGCATTGATGGCCTTGGCTGCAGCAAGCCAACCTCCATCGCTACAAAACAAGCCTTTCCACCCCTGAATTCACACTTTTATTAGCCCCGCTTCCCTCAGGGTTGTGCACAGATACAATTTACCTTTATTTGCTCTCTTGTAAAGGCGGGTACTTTTTCAAGTATATCATCTTCGCTTTCTAACAACCAGTTCGTTTTCTCTAACCCAATGTTCGCGTCGATGATTGATTGGTAATGTTTGCGAAGATTTGCAATACCGTCTTCAGATGACGAGGCATCAATCTGAGAACCTTGTGAGTATGGATTTTTGGACTTCCAATAGCAATGCTTTTGCTAACTCACCATGCCGACATTGTGAAAGAAGGGCTTGAACAATGGATCATTTTTCCACATGTCAAGAGCCTCAAGCGAAAGTTGCAGATCTGGCCCATTGCGTAACCGGATGCTCATAATTTTGTTAAGATCATATCCTGCCGATTGAGCCGAAGGAATGGGATATACATCAAGCACTGTGATATTCGAAGGAGTGTACCCAGAGCGAATGAGATGTAAGGCTGTCGAGGAACCCATGGTACCGCCTCCCCCAACCACCACGACTTTTGTAGTTGTACGCGAATCCGCCATTTTTGGCAGCGTGCTTTATGCAAAGTGCGATAATTACTGGGGTAGACTTGTTCAAAATTAGAAGAAGGAGGGATAGGACGTGAATTTAAGAAGTTGAAGCTTGCAAAATATCAAGAAACTTGCTTGAAGCGACCGGTATCTCAGGCTTATAAAGAGATATGTTAAAATGAACCCGATTGGTGCTAAGTGGAAACGTATCACCAAACTGTGGGACCGCAAAACACGCCAATTTTACATTTCGCGTGGACCTTCCGTCGCCCCGAGGAAACCCCCTGATATATGGGTTCCGGCCTTGGAAAATGCGGGGAATAGAAAGATAAAGAGATTGCCGTCTTAGGTTTAATGTTATCGACCCCGGCTTTCGTTATCATTTCGATACGGTTATTAGGAAAAAGTCACTAATAAATATAGCCGAAGATTACGGATGAATGCGTGCTTTCGCGTGGACCTTCATGGCATTTAACTGACCCCCGAAGCCAGCGCGCGGGGAAACATGCCCCTACTCAGAGTAAAGAGATAAGCTCACAG
Source organism: Penicillium hordei (assembly GCF_028827395.1). Classification (NCBI taxonomy): domain Eukaryota; kingdom Fungi; phylum Ascomycota; class Eurotiomycetes; order Eurotiales; family Aspergillaceae; genus Penicillium; species Penicillium hordei. The sequence goes on from NW_026623142.1 coordinate 851,906, forward strand.
CATATAAATAAGCGATCAGGTCCGGCAACCCAATATCAAGGATATTAATCCAGACGCTGAAAGCGGGATAGCACAACCTATTTATTATAATGGCCGACAAAAAGACTGCCGTCTCCGATTCGCACGATGATACTCATTCCTTCTCGGATAATGCGATCGGCCAATCTTCAGTGATTGATATGGAGCACTACAAGGCCACCGTTCCGTTGTGGAAGCGGGTATGGCAGCATAGTTTGACACAGATGATGCTTTTGAGTATCCAGGCATTCTGTGGACCAGCAATGGCTGATGCAATTACCGGTGAGAACGATTCATCATTACATGCTAGTGAGGTTATAAAGTGGTATGGATGTTTTGCTAATGTTTTGTAGGCCTCGGTGGTGGTGGACTTGCCTCTGCTCGGGTGTCAAACATCTCGACGGCAATCACATATGCCCTGCTGGCAATTGGTATGTGATTTTCATTACCCGTTATGGGTATCTAAGGTGCTAACTCGGGAAAGTCTGCTTCTTCGGTGGTCCTCTTGTGAACAAAATCGGCATCAAGTGGGCTCTTGTTATCGGATCAATGTCCTTCCCAATCGAAGGCTCAGCATACTACTGCAACAGCAAATTTGGAAACCAATGGGTGAGCGATGAACTTTTTCTGGAATTTCTATTCGAAATCGCAACAAGCAATGTGAACTGCAAGATCTGACAAGTCTCTCCCTAGTACCTCATCCTGAGTGGTGCTATCAGCGGTGTGGGAACTGCTTGCTGGTATGTCGCTGAAGCTGGAGCCATCATGACGCTTGCTCCCTCCGGCGCCCGTGGAAAGTATCTAGCTCTGTGGATCGTTTCGAGAAATCTTGGACAGTTGGTTGGGGGTGCAATCAAGTGAGTTAATAACTTAGCGAAGGACTCGTTTAATGGACAGTTTTGACTAACTTTCGCTCTGTGCAGCCTGTCTAAGAACTATGAAAAAGGTGTCAGTGGGGGAGTTACTCCTGATACCTATATTGCCTTTTTGATCATCGAGTGTCTTGCGTGGGTATTTCGAAAATAGCCTAGAACATGGGATGGCCTTATTCTTACAATATTTAACAGGCTACCATTCGCATTGTTGATCACTCCTTTCGAACGCGTTGTCCGGTCTGACGGTACAAAGATTGTCACTTCGGAAACCCTTTCCACCAAGATGGAAATCAAGCGCATTGCAAAGACCATGACTTCAAAACTTCTGATGTTTTCTGCGCTTTGGGCACTTTGGTCATTCTTTTACTCGTGAGCCCGTCACTATCATGTTCATTAAAAGGTGATAACGCTAACAAATTTGAAAGTGGTTCTTGGAGTACATATCTCGCAACCTATTTCACCGTCCGTGCCCGCGCTCTCTCCTCGCTCATCTCGCCCTTCTTTTGCATGTAAGTCAAGTCATGCGAAATTATATCATTAACACTAACGTTGGTGCTTATCAGCATTGGCTGTTTCGGCCTCGGATTTATTCTCGACATGAAAGGTCTCAGCCAGCGCCGTCGCGCCCAGATCGGTCTCTACACTGTCGTCATCCTCAATGTCGGCGTCTATATCTGGTCCATTATTATGCAGGTCAAGTTCAACCACAATCGTCCTGCAGCCATTGATTGGGACGATGGCCTGTACCCTTCGGCGTTCCTGCCATATTTCTTCGTGCAGACTGCCGGTCCGCTATCTCAATCTTATATGTATTGGCTTTTGTCGTCTTTCGCCACTGACGCACAGGGTAAGTGACTCCATAGAATCGGATCCGAGTCCATAACGACATTGGACGCTAATGGCGATGTTAGAAAACGTTCGCAATGGTGCCGCATTCAGATGCATCGAAGCTATTGGTCAAGCTATTGCCTACGGCATGAACACACAGACAACTAATGATCCGCTGATTGGATTGTAAGTTCAATTTGAATTCATCCTTGACGAGAAGCCAACTGACCGGATTCAAGCTGCGTGACATTCGCCCTACTCGGAGCATCTTTACTCCCCATGATTATGCTTGTGAATACAACACCAGACCGTATTCCGGCAGACTTAGTTGCCGAAGAGCGGAATGCTGCTAGTGAGAAGGTTCGAGATGTTTAAGCCCGCTCTCGGCATGGGGATGTTCATTTTATGCTTTCATATTATTGTTAGGAGATTTGATCATCCAACGAACCGACTGCGGATGTGAAAGTAAATAATTAAATACACGCACGCGTTTACAATTTTCGCCATGACAACTCTACTCTTAAGATTAAGTAGTTGTTATGCTTTTCTACGCTCGGATGACATATAACGACTTGCAAAATGATAGTGAGCAATATTTGCTTAGACTTGCCTGGCCAATAGATTTATGACTCGACATATCTGCTGTTTTCAACTGCGGCGCGTTGCAGCCTGTAGGGAGACAGTGTGTGAACTACCTTGTCTTTATAGCAACAAATAACACGCCATAGAGGGCGTCCATATATGAAGTTTCATGATTTTGGAATGCCAACCTATCGAATCTACTAAAATAGCGCAATCATTGCTGCATCGTGACTGTCTCTCCCTCCGTGACCTGATTGATGCCCCAGAACTTGGGTCTTTGTATCCAGTAGTCTCCATTATTATTATTTTCCTATCGCTTTGACTATTTTTGATATCGGTAATGTTCGTCTTTATTATTAACTTAAGTTAATCTTCACATTTGAGTTCTCTTATGGACATTTTTGTCCACAAAGATATTGATCGTAAAGTAGTCGCCCAGAGATAAATGGATAACGCTGGTACTGTCAATCACCTGTCGAGGTCTCACTTTAACTTACACCTTTGCACCAACACCTCAAAAATAATAACCCATGTGACGATTCTTTCCACATATTTCAAACATGATACGGCACTACCTTTCGTCAGTGTCTGTAGTTCCACGCCCTTGTGATGGTGAGTCTACTAGTCAGAACGAGACGGGCCAAAATGAGACCAGAAAAGGTGAGGCAAATCCAAGAGTGAAAATGTCGACATTACAGCTAACCGGCCAGCACCACAACAATCCCTGGCTTCATACCCAAGGCACCAAAGGCCCGTTACCAACACCAGCCAGAGCTTTAGCTTTCACCACTACTCTCTTGACGGATCAGGTGAAACTCCAGGAGACCACCAATCAACCTCGGCATCCCGGAGTAGGAGAGGCAACTGCACCAGACATGACACACATTCCCACCAGTCCACTCGACAGCGCAGTCCTGAGAACGAATCATCCCAACACGCGTCACAGCCACCCCAAATACCTCGAACTCCAGCAATAAGGCCACTACGACAATCAATCCCAGGATGGCAACTCTCAGACCCTATTGCCATACCACCAAGACGACCTAGCGACGGAAGTTCTTCCCAGCCTCCTGTGTTCCCCTTCTTCTCCGACAGCTCCTGGGACGACTATGTATCAGACGATACTGTTGCCAATTACCGCACTATCGGGGCTCAGTATCAAGCATGGATAGCAGGCCCGACCACAACATCATGTCCAATCGAACGATCAAGAGTGACCTGGGCAGACTTAATCCACAACCCACTGGAAGAACACAGCTTCGAGGTGTATCTCAACGACTTTCGATCAACACCCGAGGAAGTGGGCAACATCACCTCAATCGGGCTTTCGACAGGGAATAATTGGCGGTATGTTGTTCTAAAGCAATGGGGACACTGGAACGGTGGTCGTCAAGAGGGCTACACCGTTTACCAGCACCGTACCGGACTCGGCGCTATCTTTGTCGAGAATATTACCAGACGATTCGGACCATACTGGGCTCAGGTGGCTCAGGCGCAGTACCAGCTTGATAACCACATCGATACGCTCCGGTATGTTTATTTCATCAACGTTCAGAACCTGTGTACCTGGCCCTACGTGGAAAGCCGTCTCTACCCTCGTCGTGGCTTGCACTGGTTTGACAACTATGAGCCCCAGTGCTGGACATACGGTACTAGGGAGTATCAGGAGCTCCTAGGTACGAAGCTGGGGAGGGGGGTGGCTCGTTTGGTTCTGGGGGCTTGGCCGAGAGGTACGCATCGCATTGACACCATTTATACGTGGACCTTTATCGGAAACCTGCAGATGAGATTTGATATTAAGCAAATTTGATTCATGATTTCATGCTCCGCCGAGCAAGAGGACGTATTGATCCAATATAGCGCCAATTACGGGCGGTTTTGGCAGAACCTCGAGGTAGGGCGTCTATTAGGCATGGGAGGGAATAGCGCCATCATGGCTAATAAGCGTTTGGAAATATTGTAACACTTTTTAGTATGTAATATAATAAGGCGTATGAGATATCAGTTAGCAACAGTACCCAACCTAGTGGACAGGAGAGAAATTGCCGATTTCAACACTCGTACGAACTCTATAGTATGGTCAAATAAGTTATAAGTCGGCCCCGTATCCTGACCTCTAAGTATTATTGCTTTGACGTTTTATGTACATGACTCGGTGATATATAGCATGTCAGTCTAACGAACCACGGCATATATTCCCTCTACCTCAAACAAATGCACCTCAGTGAATATTCAATAAGTCAAACAAATAACTCCAAATTATGAAAGAGGTATCACTCGTTCCTCTGCCGACAGAAACAAGACGACTTAATAGGCACATCCGCCCATGCTAAATTAATCTTCAGTTGAGGCAACATGGCACGCGCCTCATATTTCCGACCCATCTTAACCAAACACTCATGATACCCATGCGAAGCCCACACATTACCCGGATGCCTCAAAGCACGAGGCAGAGATGTGTCGACCCCAAGGTCCGCAGAATATACAGCCGCGGCCTCCTCAACATGGCCCTGTTCGAGCAACAACGCCCCAAGCGCGTGTCTTGTTGGTTGCATCCAGCCCCATGGCTCATCATATGGCAACGTATCATCCCGCTTAACAGCGTCCCGGAGATACGAAAACGCAGCGTTGTATTCACCACGGCGATACGCAATCTCGCCATCGAGCATCGCCTCACCAACACCGAGGATGTCGATACAGCGGTTATTGAAGATCGTCCGCGAAGCCGGGACCAGCTTCATTGCTCGGAGGAAGCATTCTCGCTGTTCTTCTGCTTCCACAACACGGCTGGTAGCAGCAAACGCGATGCCCTTGGCATAGTGCACCATAGCAGTGGTGACGCAGTACAGCTCTGCATCTTCCGGCAACTCCACAGCAATGATCTCGTCCCACCTACCAAAGCGCACAAATCCATGCATTTGCATAGCGACAAATCCCTCCAGCCAGTCCGCCATCGGCGGAGACTCAACGCGCAGAAGAGGCTCAGTAATTATCCGCACGAGCTCGGCCCCAGACTCGAGTGCGACCTTCGACCGGCCACCAAGCATAGCAGCGTACATCCTGAAATGATAATCATGCGCACGGTACAGATTATAGAAATGGCCGAGGGGCTGGTTAGCGAGGAACTTCTCGTCTGCGCGGATTGCAGAGGTATTAGCCGCGACTGCGCGTTTGTACTCGCCACACAAGACATCGATGTGGGACGGCATGTGTTCCAGATGGCCAGCATCTGGTACAAGACCGCGCAAGTACTCGGCTACCGGCAGGGCGATTTCCGGCGTGGGAGACATTTCCATCAGATGGATGTAGAGGTGCAAAATCCCGGGGTGATCAAAGGCTTCGTCTCGTGCTAAGACTCGATCTAGCGCTTTTTTCACTTCGAATGTTTTCGCCCCTGGTGCGACTCCGCCGGTCTTTATGTCCCATAGACCCCATGGCGTTAGGTTCATCAGCGCATCGCAGTACAGCGCGGTCACGTCGAGGTCATCTGGGTGATCATTATACACTGATGTCATTGCTTCGGCGTATTTCTTATCCCATTCTGTGCAGTCCTCTACAGGCTGCTCTTGGGGGTATCGGTACTGCAGTGCATCGATTAGAGCATTCTCCAAAGGTGTGACAGCGGGAGCGTGTTTCTTCGCCTCTAGGATCGCGCGATGGGCGCGAGTCGTGGTGGCGGAGAGATCATATCCGTCAAAGAGCTGCCATGGCTTGTTATAGTTTGGTCCCAGGGCAAGGGCAATACCCCAGTATCCCATGGCGCATGTCGGGTCGAATTCGACGACCTTTTCGAAGCATCGGGCGGATTCTTCATGGTTGAAAGCGTAGGCCCAGATCAAGCCCCGACTAAACCAAAGTTGGGCATCTTCGCTTATTGTGCTCACATTGCGACGGTAGTCACCCAGGTCGTAGTAGTCCTCGGCGGGAGATGGCTGGTCCATATTGTTGATGATGGTGTATGTTGTGGTGGAGGAGGGGTATGGTTGCCCAACGCGGCCCTACCCTGGACTCGCATCTAACCATTTTGATCACATTTGATACTGGGATAAGCGCTTATAGTGAAACGAAGTATATACTAGGGGTTATTTATAAATAGTGACAGATCACAAAAGTCCATGAAGCGGTGTTTTCTGCCTGAGGCAATACGGCATCAGGGCATCAGGGCACCAAGGCACCAAGGCATTAAGGCATCAACTGGCCCCACATGAGCAGATTTGAGGCACTCCACTTTTAATGTGCTCACTCGTGCTCGATCACTCTCACCTTGAGCACCCTGGGGGCCCATTGAGATTCCTATTTAGATCTGCTTTGTCCTTTTTTCGTTTTGTCCTTTAGTTTTTCCTTTGTTGCCTACAGTCAATATAACAACATATATACGTACATATCAACCCTCTCATATCTCATCTCATTTCAACATCACTTTTATAGATCGCCATGTGTGGAGAAACCAACCGCCCAACATTCGGAGGCACCATTGCCGTCCTATTCCCTCGAGGGACTCATCAGAGCTCGAACACTTCAGACGTATCATTATCCTCGTCACCTGCATCAGTATCCTCATTTGCATCATCATCATCGACTGGTTCGATGTCATCATACTCTCTTTTCTTCCGCGACACAGATGCAACAACCCCCAAAACGAGAGCAATCTTCCGAACGGAGGATGCAGAGACATATCATGCACTCAGAGGATTTCAAAATGTCAATATGCGCATCGAGTGAGTTTATTCTGTCCCACGGGTTGTTGGACGGACAAAAGGCTTATACTTATATCAGGAAATACGGCGATCTCTCCACTACGTCATCACAATCCACCTCTCCACTTCATCAATTCCATCTGAATATGGAACAGGACAAGAATCACAAAACGGCAAATCCGATGGAAATCGAGTTCGAGCTGCCCGAAAGGCTGGACCTGGGCGTCTCGGAGAAGGGTGTCATTGGCCGACAAGTGACAGTCAGAGAGCAAGGAGGAGAGATCCTCGGTATTGGAGTGGTTGGATACAATTGAAGTATTTAGGTCCCAATTTTTAGGTCATACGTTATGGAAAGAATTGAAATCATAAATCATTTTGCATGAGTTGAAAATACTAGGTTTCTTCAATAGAGTACCGGATCATTGAAACTAAACCTTCGAATGGAACCGAACACTGTGGCTCAACATCAACCTCACAGCTTCAGCGGGTTCTCCACGCCAGCAGTGTAGCGCTTCTCTGCTTCCGCCCAGTGAATGATTTTCCAAATTCCCTCGACATAGCCAGCCTTGTTATTTAGGTACTGTACGCAACAGATTAGCAGAAAGAAACACACAAGGGACATAGACATGGGAGTCAACTTACCTGGAGGTAGTAGGCATGCTCCCACATATCCACACCGAAGACAGGAACATCGGGCGCATTGACAGGGTCCTGATCCTTAGTGGTGATGATCTCAAGTCGTCCCTTCGCGCCACCCTTGCTCACCAACCATCCCCAGCCACTCCCCTGAAGACCGAGGAGCTCGGTGCCAAAGGCCTTGACGAACGCTTCATGCGAACCCCAGCGGGAAACGATGGCTTCCTGTAGAGCGGGAGCACCCCCGATATCATTCCCAGGTGTTCCGGGGGGAGTCAGGTTCTTCCAGAACAGGGAGTGGTTGATGTGGCCACCGCCGTTGAAGCGAAGCTTTTGCTGCAATGAGATCAAGGTGGGGACGTCATTCGATGCAGTTGCAGAGGCTTGAGCGGCGAGTGCTGCGTTCAGGTTGTTTATGTATGTCTGGTGGTGCTTTTGATGGTGCAGCTCCATTATCTGCTTGGAGATGACGGGCTCCAATGCCTGTTGGTTGTTAGCTTCATGGCAAGATTCTTTTAGTATTCGTGATCGGAAGAGGCTTACATCGTAGGCGTAGGGTAAAGGAGGCAGAGTGTGAGTTTGAGAAGACATGGTGGAATTGTGGATGTAAGTGCGTGTCAAGTTATCAAGTGTTGAGGAGTGTGAAAAGGAAGAGTAGAGATGTAGACAAGAGATGAACCACCAAGGTCCCTGAGATAGATACCCCTCTTAAGTGACGTGATATTACGGACCTTGAGGCCACCAAGGTAGATATCCACAGGTGGAGGTGGTCGGCAATTGTAATGAGTTGGATTGAGCACGTTTTCGCCGAAGTTGCTCTAATCTGCTCACAGCGTGGTCGCTTTTAAGTCAACAGCGGTCCACAGGTGCCTTTGCTCATAATGTTGTATGATGTAACATATTCGGTATTCCTTTAAAGCGCTCTCGAAATGAAATAAAGCAGATCAATCTATCAATTGGATACTGATACATGCACCATTTCCTAGAATGATCTTTTCATTGTGGAGAAAGAAGAACGGGGGAAACAATCCGGGGAAACCGGCTCTTTATGTTCATAGTGACCTTGAATAAAAATATTAATTCTACCAGAGGGCATAGAGGGGAAATTGACAAACATGTATTGCAAGAATGGCCAACCGATTTTCACTAAAGATAAGAATGACACAAATAAAAGGATAGGCCAGGAAGATGTGGAACCATGAGGAATCTTGAAGAAAACCAACAGAGAGCCATATCTCTGAAATGGTTCTAAAAGTTGGCTCAAATAGCACGGTGTCCATCTCAGATCAGTGGAGAACCCAGGAAAGTACAGTCTGTATTCACTGAGGTCAGGGTAAGTGGTCCTGGTTCAATGGCACAAAGCATGTCAGGTGGATTGTCTGAAAGGAGTTCCCTTAAGTATACCGCATCAAAGATCATCAGTGCCCTCAGGATACCTTCACTGGACAACAGGTACCACGATGTGCAAAGTGGACCTGGAGGAGGATGGCAAAGGAAGAAGAAGGAAGAAGGCAAACGGGGAACTGGGAACTGGGAACTGGGGTGACGAGTTTTGACCCAAAAGGGAAGGCACGGTTTGGGTCGAGACTACCTTCACATCCCGAAACCTGCATGTGACCATCTGATAGAACTACCATGGGTAACATCGACAAACTCCATAGATTGCCTTTCAAGTTAAAATAGCTTGGCCATTTCGATTATAGGGTGGTACAATGGCCTATGGTAGAAGCCTACCGAGCTATTATAGGGGCCCAAAAGGGCCTAAGTAGTATAAATAGTCCGAGAAACTGACAAGCTACGCAACGTTTAAACTTCATATAATCAATAGAAGGTTATAATATAGCGATTATAGAGCCCTATTTGTTAGCGCCGAGATAGGCTGTGATGGGGGATTTATAAGTCCTCACTAAAGCCTAGTGGCTTGGGTTAGGCTTTGGGCGTCGGGCCCATTTAATGGCTTTACGGAGGTCTACTCGCCACTACCCAAACGTGATTAATTTTTTAAGTCTCGCCTATTTTGTATCTCCAATATCGTAAATTTATACTTCTACCTTACAGACAAGCTTCCCTCGATCTTTATACTGTAACCCATATGAACCGTGACAAAGTTAGGGCCGTTGTCGTGTCAACTACTACCGAGCCCGCAGATCTGGAGTCATCTGACAAGCAGTTAGCAAATATTTTCCCACCAATTGCGCACTTTTCCGAATCGGAAAGAAATGCGAATGAGTTGGTTTGGTGCATAGACTTGGATTGATCTCAGAGTGAACTCGTGTCACTGCTTCCCCGCATATGATCCCAGTGGAGATTCGCCATATATTTCAACATCAAGAAGCCACTGTAACATGTAGGCCGTGATTCTGTTGAAAACTCAACGGTTGCATTGACTGCTGTGTGCTCCAAACATCTTTCTTTGCTTCAATGCCTGTCAGTTCCTGAAATATTTAAACAGCATGGGTGATATTGTCCTCTCGCAGAAAAAGCGCTATGCGCTGATCGGAACTGGTGGAAGATCGGCTCTGTTCTACACGAGCATTGCGAAGGATTACAATAAGACCAGCACTCTCGTTGCAATCTGTGATACCAATCAGACTCGACTCAATTATGCGAAAGACAAGATCGAGGCCTTGGGCCATGAATCCGTCCCAACCTATCTCGCCGCCGATTTCGATCTCATGATCAAGGAAACCAAGCCGGATGAGGTTATTGTCACCACGATCGACCGTACCCACCACACCTACATTGTCCGTGCCTTGGAGCTTGGCTGTAATGTCATTACTGAGAAGCCAATGACCATCGATGTACCTCAATGCAATGAGATCCTTTCGGCTGTCGATCGTACCAACCAGAGAGTCAGGGTCACCTTCAACTACCGTTACGCGCCGCATAACACGAAAATCTTTGAACTCATTCGATCTGGCGCGATCGGCACCGTTACAAGCATTCATTTCGAATGGATGCTCAACACGTCTCACGGTGCAGATTACTTCCGACGTTGGCATCGCGATGCGCGGAACAGTGGCGGCCTTCTGGTTCATAAATCAACCCACCATTTCGATTTAATCAACTTCTGGTTGCAGTCTCGACCAAAGACAGTCTACGCACAAGGAGATCTCAAGTTCTACGGGAAGAAGAATGCCGAGGAGCGGGGCGTGACCCAGTTTTACTCGAGGGCTCATGGCAGCGAGACAGCTAAGAATGATCCATTTGCACTGCATCTGGACGAAAACCCTCAGCTAAAGTCTCTTTACCTGGACGCCGAGCATGAAGATGGTTACTTCCGTGATCAAAGTGTCTTTGGCGATGGCATCAGCATTGAAGACACGATGAATGTGCTTGTTCGATACGAGAACAGCGCAGTCTTGACCTACTCTCTCACTGCGTATGCGCCCTGGGAGGGCTTCCGTGTCAACTTCAACGGAACAGGTGGTAGACTGGAGGCAGAGATTGTCGAGAGCAGTTATGTCAACTCTGGTGGAGAGCAGTCCCTGGAAGGTGCCGCTGAAAGTACAACTCTCCTTTTGCGACCTTTGTTCCAAGAGCCACGCAAGGTTGAGATTGTGCAAGGCGCAGGTGGACACGGGGGTGGTGATAATGTGCTGCTTCATGATCTTTTTGGGGAAGCTGAGCCTGATGAGTATATGAGAGCTGCTAGTCACATTGATGGTGCGGCTTCTATTCTAACTGGTGTCGCTGCCAATCGCTCGATCCGTACTGGACAAGTGGTAAACGTCAAAGACATTCTCGACCTCCCCTAAACAATGTCGGCATTCTAGATTGGTTAGTTGGTTCGGCGTACTTTGGCTTCTTAGAAACTTCTATTTGTGCAATACACATATTTAAATGGAACGTTTTTTAGACTAGAAATTGACATGACGAATAATGTGGGTAAACAGGAAGCTTTGCCCCAATGATTTAACCTGCCACGATCCACCCATCTACCAATTGATATACACAAGATAGCCTCGGATGGGAATGTGGGGAAGTACAAGGATGTTGATGTACCCCGGTTTCGGGTAAATGAGTAGCGAAGGAGGCTTTGTCTGCGCAATGCTTCCCCGCAATATCAGCCACCAAAAGCTTCCAAATGAGCAGTATTTGGTCATCATATTTGTTCATATTTGTTCTAGTTCATGCTTTAGCTGTCTTTGATAGGTGCAAAAATTGATTTGGATGCTGATGCCGCAATTTATCAGGCCGTGCAACGGAATACAGACCGATATTACAATTCATTATGCCTTTTCCGATATTTTCTCTTTACACTAGGACCAAAGTGATGATGAACCATTGGTCTAAAAAGAAAAGACAGATAAGAGGCTTTACATTCCTTTAAGGATCGGACACAGGCAAGTTGGACCTGGATTCCCCTTCTTTAACCCCTTGTAATATTTCCCGCCATGGCTGCCCAAGGGAACGATGAAATCTCAACAGTTCATGAGCAGGAGCAGCGCCCTGAACGGGCTACACGTTCAAAGGCAGTTAAATTTCTAACTAGCCATGCAACTGAGGAGACTGCGTTCACCTACGAAGAGGAGAAAGCCGTTCTCCGTCGCATCGACAAGCGAATCCTCGTCCTTCTTCTATGGGCGTATTTCTTCCAACAGCTTGACAAAAGTTCCATGAGGTAACGATAACTCTTTATGCCCGCATAATTTCCAGATAATCTAAGGCTTTCTTACTCCTCATTATACTAATTTGTCATTGGTTAGTTATGTCTCTATTTTCGGCCTGCAAGAAGATGCTCACCTAGTCGGCCGACAATATTCCTGGCTTGGATCTATTCTCTACCTTGCACAATTGGTAATGCAACCTCTCGTGGCGCTAATTTTGGTGAAACTCCCTACCGGAAAAGTCCTCGCCAGTGCCATTTTCCTCTGGGGGTCAGCACTTACCATTATGGCCGCTTGCACTGATTTTCCCTCGCTTCTCGGAATGCGCTTCGTCCTTGGCTCATTCGAGTCCTGCATTGCACCGTGTTGTGTTGCTATGACACAGATGTGGTGGCGTCGAAGTGAACAGACTTTGCGTGTCAGCTACTGGAATGCAATGAATGGCTTGACCTCCATCATCGGTAGTCTTCTCACCTACGGTCTTGGACATATCCACAGCAATACTTTATATCGGTACCAGACGATCTTCATGTTCTGTGGTCTTTTAACGGTAGCTTACTCGCTTCTCGTTTTCTGGCTAATGCCTGATTCTCCGATGGAAGCTAAGTGTTTAAGCGAACGGGAGAGATTCATTGCCACGGAGAGACTGCGTGCCAACCAGATGGGTATTTCTAATCAGGAATGGCGATGGGATCATGCTCGTGAGGTTCTATTTGACCTCAAGACTTGGTGCTGGTTCTTCTCAATTATAACTATCTCGTAAGTATTTAACCATTGCCAAATTCACACGCGAAGAGAAGGAATTAAACTAACGAAAGATTTGTAATAGCATTGCAAGCGGAGGCATCTCCAGCTTCGGTTCCCTAATTGTCAAGTCATTCGGATTTGACAGCTTCACAACAATCTTATTCAATATCCCCTTCGGAGTCATTCAGATTTTGGCTATCTTAATCACAGGATGGCTAGCCACGTGGACTCAACGTAAGGGTCTTGTTATCGCCGGAGCCAGCGTACTGCCGAGCATCGGAGCCATTATGCTACTTACTGTCCCGCGACACAGCAAGGGAGTCTTACTCTTCGGTTACTACTTAGTATGCTTCCCATAACATAGTGATTTATAAGATCTTCAACTAATCATCTGGTCCCAGGTCTCCACAATGGCATCCATCACTCCACTAGTATATGCCTGGCAAGCACAGAACACCGCAGGTGATACTAAAAAGAAGTGTACATCTGGTATAGTGTTCATCGGCATGTGCGCTGGCAATGTTATTGGACCGCTTCTTTACTCCACCGAGGAGGCACCATTATATCGAACAGGTCTTATAGCCAACCTTGCCATGTTTGTCACTGTTGGAATCATCGCTGGGTATGCTCTAACTTTACCTTTTTGGTTTTATTCTTTGCTAACTTTCTTTGATAGCCTCACTCCTTTCTATCTCATGTACCTGAACAAGAAGCATGAGAAGCGACGCGTGGAACTCGGTAAAATGGGCCCCGTCGCTGATATGTCTATGCTGGACAAGGACCAGCGGAAGGAAACCAAGGTATTGGAGCTGGAAGATATTCAAAAGGTCTCTGTGGAACAAGACAACGGTTTGCAGGACGTGACCGACTTGAAGAACGAGGACTTTGTCTATGTTTATTAGTTCCCAAAGATGGGCAGAGTACTGGATTTACTGGACTAAATATTACTTGCTCTATAATATCAATATATCTTGGTTCAAACGAATTTTATGGTCAGGGATCCCCCTAAACATAGATGAACAGGCTATAAAAGTAAAGGTTGACTACCTCAATTAAGCCGGTACAACCAGGCGTATACTGCATACATGCTTTCTCTTATTGGGAGGACTACTTGCTCCTGTTTTCGATCTAGCAAAGCCAGTTCCCTCACTAAAAGGAACGAATGCTAATCAAATGATTCAATGAAAATTTCTCAACACATGAATCATATCCAAGAAAAATCCAAGGATTTATGTGTAGATTACTAATCACCCCAGGTTCCAAGCGGGGGGAGTCAACGGGCCTCGGTCATTTCGGCTTATACAAATACAAATAGCTAAGCCGGAGTACCAAACCTCTTGTTTCTTAATTCACTCTTCCCACATATTTGAGTTCTAATCAATTCTATAATGTCCGTCGACGAACAAGTTAAGCTCTCCAACTTCTCCAGCATCTTCTCCCTCGAGGGCAAGGTCGCTGTGGTCACAGGCGGTTCCCGAGGATTGGGACTACATGCAGCCTCAGGGTATATATCTCTCTAGCGTTATGTCAATTATCTCTCCACTATATATTTCTAACATCTCTACAGTCTCCTTCAAGCCGGCTGCTCTAAAGTCTACATCACCTCCCGCAAGAAGGCAGCCTGCGACGAAGCAGTCGCAGCTCTCAATGCCATCCCTAACAAGCGGCCCGGTGCACAAGCCATCTCTGTGCCAGCAGATAGCTCGGACATGAAAGAGCTAGACCGACTTGTCGCTGAAGTTACCAAGACCACAGACCGTGTTGATATTCTCTTCGCGAATGCTGGCGCAACATGGGGCGAGAAGTTCGATACCCATCCTGAGAAGATGTTCTCGAAGGTTATGGATTTGAATGTAAAGAGCGTGTTTTACACGATCCAGAAGTATGTTCCGAACATAGCCGAAACTAGGGATGACATGCGATTCTAACACCGAACTAGATTCACACCTCTCCTAACAGCAAAGGCAACCATCACAGATCCATCCCGCGTCATTGTCACCGCCTCTGTGGCCGGTATTGGGATTGGCACCGTTGGTGAAAACGCAACGCCATCTTATTCCGCTTCCAAGGCGGCTGCTATCCATCTGGCGAAGAACTTGGCTGTTGAGCTTGGACCACGCCATGTCTTGACTAATGCCATTGCACCGGGTTTCTATCCCTCGAAGATGGCGACTGGACTGATTGAGTCGAAAGGCGGTATGAAGCACCTTGAGGAATACTCACCGAATGGTCGGCTTGGCAAGCCTGAGGATATTGCCGGTTTGGTTGTCTTCCTCGGATCTAGGGCTTCGAGTCATTTGAATGGAGCGGTCATTACAACGGATGGTGGAGCCGTGCTTAAGGGGAGACTCTAGATTTTTGATCTATATTTCCGACACAATTAAAGCTCAAAATAGTATACAGTGGAGTAACCTGTAACTTGATTGAGGTTCCAATACAAACTCTCATCACCAACTTAAATGAGTCAAATCCATCAAAGTTTAGAGCCCAAATAGAGACTATCAGGGTGTAAAGGTGGTGTGATACGGACACATCTAAAAGGAGACCTCGGGCAACTAAAGACCCTTCTCAACGGGCCGAGGTTGCTGTTCTCCACACTTCTCCCCGCATTAAAACCACCTCTCCCCACCTCAATGTCTTTCTCACTACATATCCACCATGGCCTCCCAGAAACCCCGTTATGTAGCAATTGCCCAGCGCAAGCAAGCTGAGCTTGCTGCAGCTATCCCTGCCGAATGGCGGCTGCCCGCACACGTCATCCCTGAGGGCATGCTCTCAATTCCTGAGTCGATCACCGTTGGCCCAAAAGGTTACCAACGAGTTGGTGTGATGGATATCCCACGGACATGCGGCCTACTCACATCGAAAGAATTGGAAATCACAGAGAAATACGATGTGCGGGGCCTTGTTACGGAGATGGCAGAGGGTCGGTTGAAAGCCGAGGAGGTGGTCCGAGGGTTTTGCAAGGTGCGCTCGCATGCTGGCCGATTCTCTCCGATCAAGTCACTAATATATATGGTATACTGCAGAGGGCAGCGGTCGCTCACCAACTCACCCGGTGTCTAACTGAGCCCCTCTTCGACCGCGCCTTGCAACGAGCCCGGGAGCTGGACGACCACTTCCAGGGCACGGGCACCCCAATCGGCCCCTTACATGGTCTCCCAGTGTCAGTGAAGGACACATTTGATATAAAAGGCGTGGACTCAAGCATTGGATTGTCTGCCCTGGCGTTCAAGCCTGCAGAAGCAAATGCCCCACTGGTAGACCTGCTGGAATCTTTGGGCGCGGTAGTGATCACCAAGACAAACATACCACAAACTCTCGCAACCTTGGACAGCTGCAACCATCTTTTCGGGCGCACGTTGAACCCTCTCAACCGTAAATGGACTGCCGGTGGAAGCACTGGCGGGGAGGGCGCCTTGATCGCCATGCGCGGGTCGATGGTCGGCTTTGGCACGGACATCGGTGGTAGCATCCGCGTACCAGCCATGTGCCAGGGTATCTATGGGTTCAAGCCAAGTAATGGGCGTGTGCCGTTTGGAGGCCAACAGAACGGACAGATTGAAGGTAAGGGCCGAATAGGACTGCAAGCAGTGGCTGGTCCGTTGGCTCGCTCTGTTGCGGATATCAACGCTATCATGGCGGAGATCGTGCCTCGCGCGGAGCTGTTCGGTGAGGATTGCATTCCGGGATCATGGTCGTCACAATCGATCCCGCTTACTCTCACTCCGCCACACAACTTCACTATCGGTATTCTCAAGACAGATGGTCTCGTCACACCTCTGCCCCCGATCATCCGAATTTTGAACGAAGTCGCCAACAGCCTCCGCCGTACGCCCGGCGTCGAGGTCGTTGATATCCCACTTCCGCCAGTCCTACCTAAATGCCAGGCCCTCGCTGGCCGGCTGATGGGAATTGACGACGGGTCGCATATGCTTGATCTTATCGAGAGCATGGGCGAGGACCTTATTCCGTGGCTGCAAGGCCGAATGAAGCGTGGCAAGGACTTGACTGTGGTTCAACTAGCGATGCTACAGGCACAGCGTGCTGAGATTGAGAAGGAAATGATGAAGATGTGGACGTTGTCGTCACAGAGTTCGTCGGTCGCCCGACGCGTCGACGCTATAATTTGCCCTGTGGCACCGCACCCAGTCCCGGAGCTCGACCGCTACAATGCTGTGGGGTACACCTCGACATTTGTGCTGCTAGACTATCCGGCTGGCTCCATTCCTGTCCGCTCATTCACAGAATCCGATCTTGAGATTGGGCGGGAAATGGAGGCACCTGTGTTGGGAAGTTGGGATAAGGCTAATCGGCAGCTGTGTAAGTTTCGATATCGACACTTGATATACAGGTGATCTCTAGCTAATTTGCTTCGATTTACAGGGAATGAGAAAACAGTTGACCGTCGGGTGTACCTCGGGTCGCCTCTCAGTGTGCAGGTTGTCACTCCTAAGCAGCACGATTATCAGCTTTTCCAAGCAATGGAGATTGTTGATCGGGCGGTACAGGGCCATGGGGGCTCACCCAGTGCGAAGCTGTAGTTACTTTGAATGTATATGTCTATACTACAATTTGGAGGTCAATATCCTAGGTCAATTCCCAAGAGGGAAATATAGTACGAAATCTGCCAAGAGATGGCTCTGGACTCATCGGCTTTGCAATTGTGGACTGACTGGTTGATTCGGGAAAATAAATTCAATTCGACCAATAAGAAGCCCAGAAATCAAAGTGGCCACAATCAATTCGGCTCAGACCCACGGAAATGGCCGACAAGCAATGAGGCTAACCCCTGACAAGACTAAAGCCAATCTCGCGATGCTCTTAATTATGGCGCAATAGCTGCCCCTTTGCCTTCTCTGGACTGGCGTCAGCCATACCACGTTATCGCCAAGGCAAAAAAAGAAAAAAATAAGCAAAAATTAGAAACAAAATAAGAAAAAAAAAAGTTTCGAATCCGCGGGCAATCTGACTCTCATTTGTTTATAATGCAGGGCTCCGCCGATCCTATCTAGTGTCCTAGACTTTACTTTCTCAACACATCACCTTGATCAACTTATCCAACATGTCCAACGACAAGGAGCCAGGTTACGTCCTAGGCACCGAGACTGATGGGACAGACTCTTTCGATACCATCACTGCTCTGGTCGCCGCAGGTACAGATTGCGCTGCGTTGTCTGCCGGAGTAAGCTGACAGTACCTTCCGTCCAGACCATCAACATGATATCAAGCTTCGGACTATGTCCTGGCAGAAGACGGCCTGCTTGCTTGCCGGTGAGCAGGTCTGTCTGGCAATTATGGCACAGTCGTGGTCTCTCTCGTTAGTAGCCATTTCCTCCAAATACCTGTTTTCAATAAAGCTGATAAGAGTGTTGCCCTCAGTGTCCTCGGGTGGGTTCCGGGAATCATTACTATGGTCCTTTGCGGAATCCTTTTCTGGATCACCTCCATCACGATGCATAAGTATATCATGAAATATCCTCATATCATGGATATCTGTGAGTCTGCGACTGTCCGAGTATTTCGATTTCTACTTGCATTGAAAACTAACAGTTTGATTACCCTATAGGTGATTTTGGATATCATGTATTTGGACAGAGCAAAACTGCCTACGTCTTCTCCTCATTCATGATGCTTGCGAACAATATTCTTCTTGTCGGATTCCACATCTTGACTGGCGCCAAGGTCTTGAATACCCTCTCAGACCACTCATTGTGCACTGCTGTCTTCTCAATAATTGTGACCATTATGGGAATTATCATGTCCATGCCTCGGACCTTGCAACATGTTAGTTTCATGTCAATGTTCTCATGTGAGTAGCTAAATTCCCTCCAGCTCTCAATCGTCCCAAACTGACCATCTCACAGCCGCCTGCATGGGCATCGCAATTCTTCTCTTTCTCATTTTTGCTGGTATTGAAAAGGCACCTCTCTACGGATACAGCGGCAACTACCCTACAGAAGGACCCGTGAAAACATACGCCTTCCCTCTGCCAGGCACTACATGGGTCGCCTGTATGAACGCTGTGATGAACATCACCTTCCTCTGGGTCCCCCAGATTCTATTCCCAACCTTCATCTCAGAGATGGAAAAACCTCAAGATTTCCCCAAAGCATTGGCCGTTCTTGCCGCGATCTCCGCCATCCTCTTCATCGTCCCTTCAGCCATTGGATTCCATTTCCTGGGCCAATATTCCACCGCCCCCGCCTTCGGCAGTTTGGGAGTCGTTTCATACAAGAAGGCATCCTTCGGCTTCGTGATTGTCCCTACACTGATTATCGGCGTGATCTACGCCAACGTAACTGCAAAATTCATCTACACCCGTATCCTCGGCAAGTCCCGACACTCGCACAGCCACACCGTGCTTGGATGGAGTGTGTGGGGGATAATCATGGTCGGGATCTGGATCCTCGGGTTTGTTTTCGCGGAGATTATTCCCAGCATGGGTGATTTCCTTTCCCTGCTCAGCGCGGCCTTTGATTCGTTCTTCGGGTTTATTTACTTTGCCATTGCATACTGGCAGCTGAACCGGGGATCCCTTTTCAGTGGTCTGGGAAGGACTGCGGTGACTGTGCTCAATATCTTCATCCTGGCTGTTGGACTGTTCTTGTTGGGTCCTGGGCTGTATGCAGCTGTTGAAGCGATCATTGCTGATTACGCGGGATCTGTCACGCCCGCTTTTACTTGTGCTAATATGGCTATCTAAGGTGAAATAATTTAATAGTTATTTGATGCCATTTCCACGTTTTATGATGATGCAAAGCCAGCATGTCACCTGAAGAGAGAAAGAAATGAGCTGGAATATTATGGCCAAGGAAAACATCATGCATTCTGTAGAGTCCTTATGAAAATGTTCTGTTTTTTGTATCTACTTGGGAGAAGAGTGAGAGAGTATGTCTTAGTAGCTAGCTATATCACTAACTATATTTCATATTCTAGTAGCGTTTAGATTCTCCGCTTATTATGTTATAGTTTGACTTGTATAAATAAATTCATGTTTAATGGAGTTTACTTAACACTGAACTAGCCTGTATCTGAGACCTTCTGCCTTAACACCAATGTTGGCCCATTGCTCATTTGTGTCCTTGCCGACTGCTCAATCATCCCGCAGTGCCGCCGAGATGGCCTTCATACCTCCCTCAAGTTCCTCACGTGTCGGCCAGCCATATCCAAGGCGGAAGAAATTATCGGGCAATTCGAACCAGTGTCCTGGGCCAACATACGTAGCATACTTCTTGAGTAGCCTGTCGTAGAATGCTGGCAGTCCACCTTTGGGCTCCTTTTTGATCCTCGGGAAGCAGACGACACCACCGGTAGGTTTCACCCATTCCAACAAGTCCTCACTTTCGATCCATGACTCGACCATTTGAAGACGGACATTCATTTCCTGTGTCGTATGGGCTAGGATTTTCTTTCTTTCCGACAGAACCTGCGTGGCAATCCATTCGTCGATGACGCTGCCGCTGATACAAATCTGCTCCTTCGCTGCCAAAAAGACCTCTTGCAGAGCCCTGTTTGTGGTGATGAGCCAGCCAATACGAATCCCAGGAATTCCGAACGACTTGGACAACGAGCTTACGCTTAGGACGTGGTCACCTAAGGAGGCCGCTGAAGGAAGCTTTTGAGAAAAAGCGATATCGCGATATGTCTCGTCGACAAGCAAAAGAACGCCCTTTTTCTTGGTCACAGCAACAAGCCTGTCAAGCGCCTCCCGCGATAAAGTCGAGCCAGTAGGGTTGTGCGGGCAGGTCACGGAGACAAGCCGAGTGTTGGGCTTGATGGCATCTTCAATGTCATCAATGTTGGGCTGGAAGCCAGACTCAAAGGTAACGTCAATGTACGATATCTCACAGCCAGTAGCCCTGGGTGTTTCCAGATTGGTGGCGTAATTTGGGCGAACAACGACGAGGTGATTGCGCTCCCCGGCGTGTGTGCTACCCAGCTGCGACGTGGTGATGATGAACAAGGCACCAGCGGCACCTGAGGTGATTAGGACATCATCAGCGCTCACATCAGCGTCGTCGGCGATCAGCTTCCGCAGCTCGGTCTCGCCTCGGTGTTCATTATAGAGAAGTTTGAGATTTGGAATCTGAAGCCCTAGAGATTCGATGGTCTGGTCCGTGATGGAGCTCTCGGAAAGATTATACTTGATCTTGTCGTAACCGTACTCTTCAGGCGCCTCAATCTCGATTGGCATGCGCTCGTACTTCATCTTTGAGGGTGTGATGGGAGCTTTGATGGAGGAATTTATGTAGGTAAAAAAAAGGACAGTGCGTAAGATGAGCTATTAAGGTCACAAGAAGGAAAATAGTGTGTTATTTAAACACTTTCGAGGACAACAAAGCACTCCGTGAGAGGCGATTCTGGCTCCATTGGATTGTAAAAAGTACAGTATACATATATTTCGTAAATTACCGTACTTTTTGTCTCCACTTTCCCCAGAGAGGCTTCGGCCCACTTGCCCTCCCAGTTAACCCTCCCAATGTATACTTCTTAGTAGCTAAACCCTTATCCTTTCCCCATCTTGCTGTCTTTGGCAAATCAGCATTTACAGGGCGCGCAATATGCCTCGCTACGAGCTTCCCTCCCAGTAAAGCACCTCTCTTCTTATCTCTACTTATCCTTCAATGCACAATTATCAACGTACTATGTCACTGTTTGGATTGTTGCTGCCTCTATAAAATGACTTCAATGTTCTTTTACAAATGTGTTCGTCCTCAAAAACAATT
Organism: Penicillium hordei; assembly: GCF_028827395.1. Lineage (NCBI taxonomy): Eukaryota > Fungi > Ascomycota > Eurotiomycetes > Eurotiales > Aspergillaceae > Penicillium > Penicillium hordei. Next base: position 873,628 of record NW_026623142.1, read on the forward strand.
CATTGCTCTTCCTTGTTCCTCCTCGGTCTGGGCTCAGTGCCCGAATCCTCGCAACCATGTCAGCTACGGAAACCATCAGCCTGGGAGATGCTAGCATTTCCGATTTGAGGCGAGCTCTCAATACAGGGTCCTTAACGAGTGTGGAACTGGTCACTCTTTACCTACACCGCATCGCTCAGTTTGATATGCGAGGCCCTTCTCTCAACTCTGTCTGTGTCTTGAACCCTCAGGTCCTTCAAGAAGCACAGGCTTCCGATGACTACCGCGCAACACCAGGCCATGTCCCTCGTCCCCTTGAGGGAATTCCCTTTTTAGTCAAGGACAGCTTCAAGGTCAAGGGAATGACAGTTGCGGCCGGATCTCCTGCTTTTGCGGATCTCATGGCTCCAGACGATGCGGCCATTGTCTCGAAGCTTCGAGAGGCGGGAGCTATCGTCTTGGGTCGCACCAATATGCCGCCCATGGCCGATGGTGGTCCGCAGCGTGGTCTGTATGGTAGATCCGAAAGTCCGTATAATGCCACCTATGGCACAACGGCGTATGCCTCTGGTTCCTCCAATGGCAGCGCGACTGCGATGACGGCCTCGTTCGCGGCCTTTGGATTTGGTGGAGAGACAGTATCTTCAGGACGCTCCCCGGCTTCCAACAACGCCCTGGTCGGTTACTCTCCATCTCGCGGCATAATCCCAAACCGAGGACAGTGGCCGCTGTATCCAACGTGTGACGTTGTCGTGCCTCATACAAGGACAGTCTCAGACCTCTTTGATGTACTTAATGTCGTTGTTTTTGATGATGAAATGGCCTCAACAGGAGTTGATTTCTGGCGAAACCAACCTTATACTTCTATTCCTAAGGCATCGGAAGTCCGACCTCTAGACTTCCATAGTCTTGAAGATCCTCACGCTCTGTGCGGAAAGCGGATAGGGGTGCCGAGACGCTTTCTTGGCAGACAAGGAACAGAGGCCTCAAATATCTGCACCCAGTCGGTCTTGAAATTATTCGATCGTGCGCGCAGGGACCTAGAGGCCCTGGGCGCAACATTGATCGAAGTGGACTTCCCACTTGTGGAGCAGTATGAGAAGCAGGAGTATCCGGGCCAGGCGTCCAACGTACCTGGACTATCGGTCAACTGGGCGAAGCTTGAACGATGCGAGATGATTGCCATGGCATGGGACGATTTTTTACGTGCCATGGACGACGTTGACCTTCCAAATCTTACATTTGCCGACCCGGAGAAGATCCACCCGCATATCGCACCCTTGGATGATCCCAGGGCAATGTCCGAGGCTGAGAACATTGTTCGATATCCTGATATGATTGAATCTGTCCGTGTTCGAGCCAACTCCCTTGATACCGTACCGAAATGTGAGGAGGCTGTCAAGGCCCTCGAAAAAATGAGAAAGACATTGTACGACGATTGGATGGATGTCGAGGGCCTAGATCTGTTGGCTTTTCCGACGAATGGCGATGTCCCCTTTGCAAACGCCGATGAGGATCTGGATTCGATGCGCCACGCTCTTCAAGATGGAATTAAGTATGCTAATGGTGGTCGGGCACTTAAGCACCTTGGCGTCCCTTGTATCACGGTTCCCATGGGGGAGATGGAAGACAAGTCCATGCCTGTGGGTATTACCTTCACCACAAAGGGTTGGGCAGATCAAGATTTACTTCGCTTTGCATTTTCATATGAAAATAGTTTCAAACGACGAACTATGCCCCCAAGAGCCCCAGAGCTTCCCACTGACAAATTTTCGTTGGTGAGCAAGTGCTTGTCGACATCAAAGCCGGAGCTGTCAGTTGAGCAGATCACGTCAGAGGTAATCACTGATGACCAGTTTGAGGTCCGTTCGGTGTCAGTTCACGGCAGAGTGAACTCGCCTGACCCCGGCCAAATTTCTTCCTTCACGGCCTTCGTTGATGGCCAAGCTGCAGATGGACTGACAGTTGAGGCTGGGAAGTGGACATTTGACTCTCGGCTCACCAGACGCAAGACGTATGACAAATATCCTACGCTGGCAAAAGTTCCCAAAGACCATTTCATGTTAACCTTTGTGGCCAAGTCTTCAAATGGTAGATGCGCAGCGCAGATGGTCCTCGTTGAATAGTTGGAAGCAAGTTAAGATGGCCACCAGTGAAGTGGAGGGTCATTCCTTGTGTTGGGATCGGTGATCATCTGATCATGTTTGCCAGGACTGCCAGCTACCGAGCCTCCTCTCTCTCTTCTTCTCCTTTTTTTCCCTTGGAAATTAGAAGTGGCAATTATATCATATCAACAACACACGAACTCCCATCGGGAACGGCAGATCCGTGCTGTTTCTACCATGGTGCTGCTGTGATATCCAACAATCCTTCATCATCGTGAGTGCCGTACGGGTATTTCCGAATCCTCCACATCCCGTATCAAAGTTGGTCAGAAGTGACTGGAAGAAGGCTTGGTGCTCAGAATCAGCCATACATCCTAGGACATATAGAGGCCATATCAGGCCCCCAAGGGAAATGGCTAGGGGCCAATCACGAAGTACATCTACTGCCTTGCCGACGATATCTCTGATTTCTGGGAGCGATGCCGATGGTCCTGATACTATGGTACTTGACAGAACCAACGAGGCTAGTGCAAAGATGTGCGAGACCCATGCAACCCGAGATGCTTTAGTATTTTCCTACATTCACAGTTAGTTTATGTATATTCCACATTCAGTCCAATATTCACTTTAATGGTCAGTTCAAGCTCGTCTATGCCTTCCAGTAGCCGCGTATCAACCTCTTTACTCCTCGTTACCAAATTCGGCACACTCAAGGTTCCTTTCTCCTTCATGTCTGTTTTCCACGCCTGAAGGTGCGCCAAGTCGCCAATGGCAATCATAACCCAGCTGTAACAACCCATCAGGTCTGCCATCTCAAGTTTTGATGTTTCGAGCCATTGTCGGTAGGCAATCCGCGGCACGCGGCCAGTCGAGATACATGATAGGATATCAAACCACATAGCATGGACCATGAGAAATTCCAAGCCCGGTTGGGGTTGATCGTCATTTGATACGTGTTCCTTGCTAACTTTAGCGGCATCTGTGTTATTGGCAGGCCCGAGCAGAGTTTCTGGGGAATGCATGCTGAGAACGTTGGTCACGGCATCCAGGTGAGGGAGCCAATCGTATTCGGCACCATTAAAGACCTAGAGAGACGTTAAATACATTTGAGACACAATAGTACTACAGCCACTCAAGTTCTTACCACGAAGCTTATCAGCATTAAGCTAGTGGATGCAAATTCCGCAAGCTGAGACTTGTCGCGGAGGAGCGTCTCTGTCTCAGTGCGGCGCGAGAACTCAGAAAGCTCCCGCAGGGCTTTTGAGTGATACTCGAATGCCTCTTGATTGCGCTGGTAGTCTATATGGGAGACTTGAGCTTGATTTTGGTGAAGTGCGGAGAGCGCTAGGGCGGCTTGATACAGGGGGCCACCGCTACTAAGGAATAATAGGAGCCAGCCTCTATTGCCCAAGCGGGAACGGGAGCGGAAATAGGGGTACTGCCAGTAAAACACGGAATCAAGATAATGCATGACTAGAGATGCTGTTTTCGACCCGAAGACATGTGAGGGAGCCGGATGCTGTGAATGCAAGCCAGTTGATGTACTTCTCTCATTTTGGACTGGGTTACAGACATGCCCGGGGCCCTCACTGATAAGGTCTGCGCTGCGGCTGGGCTCGAGTCGCTTGCAGGTAACTTCTGGAAGAAATCGCGGATGCGAAGGAGACGGTATCTCAGGAACAACAGGGGATGGCATTGTCAATCGGCCCTCGACGGGCATCTGGGGAGAAGATGATCTAATAATACGTGATCTCTCCCTCCTAACTTGCCGAACATGATTCTGGGACTTTCGGACTTTTCGGAAATTCAGCTTAACGGCATTCTTGATGCGCGTAAGCTCCTTTCTTTCGGCGGTCGCGCCATCCATCCACGAGGGCTTAGGCCCGTAGCCGTAGCATGGAATACATCGATCCCTGCACTCCCCACAGGTGGGCGTTCGGAAATCACACTTGCGATGCCTGAGCTTGCAAGTCCAACATCCTGACGGTGATGGTCTCATTGTGTCAGCTCTGCCTGCTTTTGTGTATCGCGGTATGAAGGAGATGATCCGGGAGATGTTCGAGTGAACTCAGCACCGGGAGGATCAGATAGAGCCTAACCGTACCTATGGGTCTTGGCACGGCTAAGCCAATCTTGCAGAGGCCCCACACTTTTAATTACCCGAAGTTACGAAGACATACGACCCCGCTTCGACCTTCCCTCCCAGGGGTTCGCCACGAACTTCCCTCCCGGGCATTTCAATCCTTAGGCCCACTCTCGCACCATCGACCAGACAGATAGATAATCCTCCTCTATCAAACCATAAAAGAGAGTACAACATAGGTGATGATTTGAATCGTTGGGGGATGGCAGCATAAAAACCAATTTGCACACCTGGAAGAGCATGTCCGACAAGAACATGATGATGCTACAGAGAGCTTGGAGATAAAATGAAGCCATCAAAGAAATCAAAAGCTTTGAATTCTCCAAATTGCAGGTCAGCAACTTCGAAACTTATCTCGCGTCAGTCCCATATCCATGCATATGGCTGCACCCAAGGAGTACTTTAAAAACCAAATAAAAGGTTAATTATGCCAACCCAGCCTCAATCAAACTCTCCACAACACCTGGATAAGTATAAATCCTCACAACCCTCAACCCAACTCTCTCTAGAATCCCTCTCCACTCCACCTCCGTCCTCTCCCTTACCGAAAAATGCGCCAACATCATCATATCCATACCAGTCGCCGCCAGCATCGCCTTCTCCTTACTAACCATAAACTCACTAAAGAGAACCCTTAAATACCCTCTAACCAAAGCAGGCACTAGATTCTTCAAAATCCGCACACCGTCTTTATCACACCAATTATATAAGATAGAATATAAAGAGTAAGCCCTCGCCCCCTTCATAGGCTACGGCGTGAAGAAATCGTAAGCCTATATTTCAAATGCCCTCCCTTTAGTATATTCCAAAACACTCGTAATAATAGGCTTACGATCCTAAAGCACAACCTTCCTAGGTAGATTTCTATATATCGCTATAAAAGCAGGAATATCATAACCCCGCCTAATACTAACGTCAACTAGCAAAGTATCACCAATCTCCGTACTAACCTATAAACTAACCGATACCAAATAGGGTAAAAGCCCTCGTCAAACTAGCTCGCCTTTCTAGCACGGTAAGCACTTATAAATGAATTAAAATGCCGTAGATACGACGACGTGGTAACAACCTAGTTAAAGAACGGTAAATCTATCTTATATACCGCCTGAAAGGGTCTATTTGTGTCACCTAACGCCGGAGACCTATATCCGTTTCTCTTAAAGTATACCGGGAACCCGTTGAACGGTGGGCGCGTAGCTTCGTAGTAGAATATAATGCTGTGCTGATATCGTTCGTCGACGAGGCCGTTACTTAGGGTTGTGCCGTGAAATGCACCTGAGTGGAAGGCTAGTATATTCATCGCAACGAGGTGCCGTGCTAGACGAGTCAGCAGCTCGACGTCGACGCCTGTTCTCTTGGATAGAGATGTCGGGCTGAGACCTCTTAGGGCTGCTTCTTGAAGGTGTTAGAATAATCTACGACGAGCCGGATTATGGCGGACTAGGCGGGCTGTGGTATAAGCGGTGATATTGTGAGCTTGGTTGTTGGGGTATTGGGAAAGGTTTATATCTGAAACTGGTCTTCTTACCTCTGTCTAGAAAGTGCGCTGGATGAATTCACTTGGAATTTCGAGTGCGGCCACAAGCGCGCGGCTTTGCGCGATGAGCGCTTCTCACGAACCCGGTTCATTTTCTTTAAATGCTTTTCCTATGGAGGCAAGCTGCTTGAGGATTGCGAAGGGGTTTATGGTTGGAGTATACTGTGGGGATTTTGGATATCGGTATAACGTATTATGCAAAATAAGATCGATTAGATGCATCCGGGGAATTGGGTAGTACCGGTAGCATTTTCCGTTGAAACGTGCCGTCCTACCTGGTACGCCTTCGATACAAAGCAGTTTATTCACAGCTTTACTTCCAAAGTCCTTTCAGGAATTGATACTTTCTGTCAAGTGCAAACAGCCGGTCTTTATATCGAGGTACTCGGGCGACTAGAGCCGCACTAGAGGGACCCACCACGGGAGTTAACCGTGGTTGACGGCTCTCTAAGGAGGTCGATTTGTTTGATATCGATCAAGCACCATCTAATACCTTGTTGGCCAGGTCACATAAGTCAGGATATCAGTTTCACAAGGGTCAATATTGTATATCATTCAAAGGTCACTTATACTTTAATTCGAATGTATATTGTCAACCATCTGCGGGACTACAAGCCAGGCATGCGCCGGTTTCTAAAGGGATTACTTGATACTGCTTGTCACAGTATCCCATCCCATGGCGCTTGCGTAAAGTGAGAAAGATATTGGAAAGATCTAAGTCTCAATGCTAAGGTTATGGCTGAAAGGGAGCATGGACTATCTCAAAACCAGAAGGACCACATAGATGTATCCTCCTTTGAAACAGCGGCGTCAAAACTAACCACTCTAACATTAAGCACCAGCTATACCCTCATGCATCTACTGAATCAAGCCCGCATTAATCAAAATTGGAATAGCCTGATCCTCAATCCACTCCGTACATTTGATCAACGGCCGACGAGGCTCCCCAAACTCATAAAACGTCATTGGATCCCAACTTTTGACAGGCTCTGTCCTCATCGTCACTTTGTTGAAAGCCTTCTGCTTCGGTGGTGCCGGGATAGACTTAAGAATATCGTTCCAGTTCTTAGGATAGTTGAGAGCTCTGGTATGTCCTATGAGTTCCTTTGAGAAGAAGTTCTCATCTGTCTCGGGGTCGTCGTATTTTGCTGGCTCGTAGTGCATGCCTGTGACAATTTCGCCGGTGACATGGTGCTTTATTCCACTACCTGAACCTTGTTCGTTTGTTTGGACGAAGAGGATGGTGTGGTATCGAGGCGATGGCATGTCTGGGTCTTGCATTGATAGTGTCAATTTGACTTTGTAGACTGGGTAGATTTGGGAGGTTGACATGTTGACGCTAGGAACTGGAAATCAATGTGACTGACTCTTAGGGGAGCTAAAGGTTCGATGGTGAGAACCTCTCGTCTTTAATGCTTTTCTCCCCGCTTTTTTCTTCTAGCAAATGGGGTATCACGGAATACACCTAACCACCCAGTTAAATTAGAAGTAGTACACAGAGTATGTATCTCAACGTTTAGTATGAGCGCTTAAAATCCTATCTGACAATCAATGGTAGTATTTCGAATATGTCCAGTCTTGCCCCCTATCATTTTTATCTTCTACCCCTCACTTTAAACCACATGCTTGACTAGAAATACTTTGTAATAATTGTCTATCCTGGGGGAAAATACACAATCACCTCAGGGGAATCTGTGCAAAGGGCATATTTATACTGGCTTAGAACATCTTGGGCAAATGATCAATGGCGGGCACTTTCATCATCAAAAAGCTCATCCCAGTCTTCATCGGATGCATTAGTATAGGAGGTACGATAAATGACCCAGTCCCATGGCCAAACTCCATTCTGACTAAATTAACAGTCCAAGAAGAGTGGTACAGACTTCCACGTTATTGCATATTGTCGGTTGCGTCGCTCACAGAGGGTTCTTCGGGTGGAAATTCGGATGAACGCCATGGTCTAGACCATGATTCGTCATGAAATACACTGGGTGGACCTGAATGCAAATGCATTGTTTTTCTACAGCATTGTTGTAAGTGGATGCATGTAGTTGGTTAGAACCCTCCAAGGCCCGGGTAGTTGTTCTCTTTGTGTCTCGCTTAGCGCATGGGTGTCGAATACTTAGAGTCAAGCATGTGAGTGACCAGGATTTTTGCTAAGCTATAAAGTAGGCAAAAAACTGGTTGATCGATTCATTTTCTTGTTAAAAATAGTGAAAGGAGTAGGGTGTTTCTTCACTAAGATTAGCCGGACAACGTTCTTCACCCCGTCACGCATATTTAATACTATCTATGCACAAATTATTATTTTCCCTACCTACACAGAAATATGTTCTCTGTATATGCCCGTGCCATGTTCACTTTTATCCCATATTTCCCACGTCCCCAACCCAAGTCCCCTTTCAATCAACCTTAATAACTATGAACTCGAAACGCATATGCCTTTAAGCAATCAGTTTTGGCACGTAACATTTAGTACATACATTGCCCACTGAGCATTCAAGATGCGGGGAATATCATGACGAGCATCAAACTGCATGAATTTTGAGCTAAAATATGGCTATTCGATTTGGGGCTAAATTACGGTTGCATCCACTATAAATAGTAACTTCTCGTGTTCTTCGTGTTGTTAGTGGCTTCTAGGGAAGTATGAATTCAGGAACACGAACTTACGAGAAATGATCGACCAAAACTCCAGTTAGTGTCTACTGGACCCCTTGAAATTGTTATTTTTGTAAACAATCTTGGAGATCTCGGCTGGTTGGGTACTATAACGCGAGGTTCACGGCGATCATATCGGATTAGAGGGAATACGAGTGAAGACTCCCGTCCGAGAAAGACGAATCGACGATCAGCTCGACAAACACGAAGGGCACTGTAACAGGTTATACACCTTCTCGTAGCACAGCGTGATGATTTATCTATAAAGGCTTCAACGTCCATCGCTATTCGGATTCATCTTCAGCCCTTCCAACCCACGGAAAAAACGAACTCTCCATCACAAAGACATACAACCAAACAATCCACCATGCATTTTATTTCCCTCATTGCCTTCTCCTTCGCGACGTCCATAACAGCCGTCAGCGCCTACCCCATCACCGGAGCCACTGTCAACTGCCGCTCCGGTCCTGGGACAAGCCATGCGGTCGTCAAGTCATACAAAAAGTCCCAGGATGTTGAAATTACCTGTCAAACCACAGGAGACACAGTCTCCGGCAACAACATCTGGGACAAGACATCCGACGGCTGCTACGTAGCCGACTACTACGTGAAAACCGGCAGCAGCAGCTACGTGACCACTAAATGCAGCAGCGGTGGTAGCGGCGATGACAGCGGAGGCAGCACAGGCACCGGAAAGGCCATCATCGCTGCAGCCGAGAAGGAGAAAGGGCTCCCATACGTCTGGGGTGGCGGTGGTTGCAAGGGTCCCTCCGGCGGCGGCTTTGACTGCTCCGGTCTGACGCAGTATGCTATCTGCCAGGCATTGAAGAAGACTATTCCCCGTGTTGCGCAAGACCAGTATGACTCCAGTATGGGCAAGCGGTATCCGCGTGCGCAGGCTAAGGCTGGTGATCTCTTGTTCTGGGCTACTGGTGGTGATTGCAAGAACAAGGTTGCTCATGTTGGTATCTTTATCAATGATAAGTTGATGATCAATGCTGCTCGTACTGGTACGCCGGTTCGTGAGCAGGCTATTTGGACTTCTTATGGTGGGGAGAGTATCTGTCCTTATGTTATGAGGTATGTATTTCATGCCCTGATTTCTGGGCTGTTCATACTAACGGGTATATAGATTTACTTAAGCGATATAGGTTGACTGGTTCGGGTCTCCTTTGAAGGTTATTATTGAGATCATTTGTATGGTACTCTAGGTAGGAAATTGAAGTAACCCTCTATGTTTTTTTATCCATAGCAGCCAAATCTATACTGGAGCTTTGCAGGTAACAGTTGAAAGGAAGGAAGAAACTATGGAAAATTTATGAATTGGGAAGGTACGTGTTGTTGGGGGTATAAAAGGGCACCCACCCCCTTTCCTTCCTTCTCTTCTCTTCTCTTCTTCCTCTCCCCATCCCTTCCAACCACACATATCTTCCTAACCCCCATGAGACAGCGTAGGTGGAGGGTCCCGTAACACTTGGATGCCCATGCATGACATCAACATTGTTGAGGCCCATGCAGCTGCATTCAAATCAAACCGGGCTGTCTCGTGTGTGTTCTTTGGCAAGTGGCTAAGCATTTGGGTACCATAGTCACTGGACAAGTCCCACGGAATACATTGGGGGTGTTTAGTCACATCCTCTTTCATTGTACAACTAGTCACCTAGGTAGTCGCCCAGTCTATGAATGAGCTAGACTTAGTTTTAATTTCTTGAATTCCATGTGATCTACCTAGGCAACATTGACATATAGTCTGTCTACATTTTCTTCAAAACCGCGAGACATCTCGACCAAAGAACTTGTTCAATGTCCACCGGAAAGCCACACGCAATTTATTGCGCCAGCTGATGGACATGCTGATGTACGCCATCTTCCAAATGAGCGACGCAGTACGTCCTTTGATACCTTCTGGCAGGAAACTCGTCGAGCCACGGTCACCACTATGGGGTATTTGCATCAATGCCCGTTCGTCGCCGATGTACGCCATCGTGCCCAGGTCGCGGAAAGAGAAAGGTGGAGTCTGATCCAGGTCACCTTTGTTCAAGCGATCGGCTAGCCACTTGGATTCTTGGTTGGTAGCCTGTGCCGTTGCAGGAGGTGCACCAGTCTCCGGCATGGCATTATCACCCAATGCAAACACATCCCGGAGAACGGCTGTCTGGCCTGTTTCGTTCTGCAGCTGCACCCGCAGATGCCCGTCGACGACAAGGGGACCTTTCTTGGGAGCTTTCTTGAATTTCCACGATGCGTTTTCGGGTTTTTCAGGTGCTTCTGGTGAAGCCTCCATGCTATGTACTGAGTCTGTGGGGAATGCGTCGATTGAATCAAGCGATTCGGTGATGAACTTAGGCATGGCATTACCCGTTACCCAAACACACATTCCAACACCCAGTTCACCGTCCTCTTCGGTTGTAAGAGTCAAACAGCGCTTGGGGTCCATATTGTATGGCGGAGGTGCACCAGGCGGGCCCCAGCGCAAACTTTTGACATGGTGGGAGGTCTTGATATCAATACCCTCACGCACCATGGTCTCCATCGCATATCGGGAAAGCGACTCGTCGAACATCGAAAGCACCTTGGGCGCAACATCGTACAAAGTGATCTTCGGGAGTTCGTCAAGACTCGGGTAAAGCGCCATCATATCGGAGTAGATGAAATCGCGCAGCGACGCCGCAAGTTCGATTCCGGTTGGACCAGCTCCAACAATGGCAAAGTTCAGTAGCCACTTTCGCATCTCCGGTGTAGTGAAGGGCAGAACGGCCAGTTCGAAACATTCCCGCACGCGCCGCTTGACCCTTTTCGCATCCCCGATATCTTTGAAGAACATTGCATTCTCCCGCACCCCCGGTGTTCCAAACGTGCGGCTGACGGCGCCTACCGCAATGACTAGCTTGTCATAGGGTACTTCGAATAATTCTCCCTGTTCCCATTGGAGATGCGCTTGCATCGGCGCCTTATTCGTGGCCTCCGGACCTTCCTCGGTTCCTCGCTGCTCTTCGGTCGTGCGGGGTGACTCGGTGACGCCGCTCTTGACGACTGTTGCTTCGCATAGAACGGTCTTCTTTTTCAGGTTAACTGCGCGCGCAGCTCCTTGGATGAAGTCGACTTTGGCGCGCGGGTCGCGCACGGGCTCGACGATGTTCGAGAAATCGAGAGATCCGCTGGCCGTGTTGGTAAGTAGAGGAGTAAAGACGAAGTATGAGCGAGGTGAGATTATGAGAGGTGCATAAGTCTTTGGAGAAAGCCTCCGCGAAAGAGTGTATCCACCCCAGCCGGATCCAAGAATGACGACTCGTTCTTTTTTATTTTCAGGCTCCTGAGCTGCGGCGGGCTTTTCAACATGTGTTGCGAGGCATCTCCGGCCTGATGTGTGAAATACCGGGGTAATGCTAGAAGATATGTAGGTAGAGTTGGAAGGGTTGGCAAAGGAAGGGAACGGATTCCGCATACGTAGGGCCTGGCGCCGCAGAGGGAGCATCGCGCTCAATGGCCGGGTTTGCATAATAATGGAAGACTAGCTCAGATTGTCAACAAATCGAAGATGGTCTGTTCGAAATTGATCCCATTATAGCACCAAAACCTCTTATCTAAATGCAGCATTGGTGCTCTTAAGGTTTACTCCTCCGCTGACACGTCGATGACTTCACTGTCGGCAGGGTAAGGAAAGGAGAACCCGGAGCGGACCTTGGGCCTGGCCCACTTGGTATGACCCATAGTCCTTCGGATCTTCGTGATCCCGTGAATGTTTTGAGAACTGAGAGCTGTTACTGCTCCCTCTATCAAGCTCGTGGGCACCCGGAACCCTTCGGAGCAGTCGGTGAGAAGGAACTGCACGTGCCGTCGGAGACGATCGGGAGGTTAAGGCACATGCTGGTCACATGGCACTGAAGAATTTTAACAGATTCTTATCAGCTGTAAATGGGTTTAAGGGTAACTTGTGAAGTAGGGAGGGGAAACCGAAGATATTATGAGTTCAAGGGGAGCGTCGTACGATGGGGTTGCGCTAGGGCTTGGCAAAATCACATGGATTATATAAATGCAACATAAGTTGAGTTAACTAACTAGCTAGTTATCTCAAGGATCTCCGAGGTTTTAGCGGCTTGAGGCTTTGATGCTGATTTAGATTTCGAGATAACAAGCCCAACCATTTCCCGGATTGTTTTCTCACATTCTCTTCCGCGGTTCAACAGATGCACTGGTGTTCGGCTTGAAGGGCCAGTTTCCTTAGCACTGCGTGAAGACGCCCGAATCCGAATCCGTCCCGGTTATAACACGTCTCGGTATTATCCAAGTAAATGGCATGAAATTCAGCGAACTTGTCTGTCCGTTCGCATCAATCACATCTCGAGATTTTGCATTCACTTCCTAGGCGGTGGACAGGGCGGTGAGAAACATCTCGGGTTTATGACACTCTGTGTGGCGTCCTGTGGCGCATACACGTATACCAAGTAGCGCAGCTATAGTCTGAGTCACAACGTCGGATTTAGGGGCAGATTACCTAATCGGGTTGGTCTCTTTTCCGCTATATACCTTCAGCCTCATCGGTGTATCTGTATTCGCCCCTCCGAGTTTTAGGTTTCTCGAAGGTTCGGAGATCATTTTATAATGTATGCCTATCTCCGATATATTGCTACATTGGGGCCAATTCTCGGCCCTGAGCCCTGATGGCAAACTGGCTAGGCAGGCTGTCATACGTATACTTCCAGAATGACGATTAACATGGCTGCCTGGGTGTGTATCCAGTTGTGTATATAAAGGGCGGCATTTTACTTCTGTGTATCTCTCTAATATCACATCAAGTGTCTTCCACTTGTCTTCGCTTTTGTTCTCTACTTTTGATACCTTCCAACATATCATTTTCTCTCGCGAGTTACATATTTTACATCAATCTACCACTCCAAGATGGCTTCCATCTACCAACTTAACCAGCCTCCCAATCCATTTTGGGATTTTTTCAACGGCAATCTAGAGGGCCATCCTTTCTTTGCTCCTAACGGCCACCGCGGACACCACGGACATAACGGACGTCGTGGATGGGATAACCCCCAGCAGAGCGACAATACTACCCGAGGTGCTCAAGTCGGTGAAACCACTGAGGCCAACGACAATATGGAGAAAGACGAAACGTCAGCATCGGACTTTGATTCTCCTGACAATAACCACCACCGCCACAGCCACGGAAAGTGCAAGAACAAGGGCCATGGAGGTACCGGTCACCACGGACCAGGTCCCTTCCGCGGCAAGGGCGGCAAGGGAAAACACGGTCATGGTCATGACTACCACCAAGGTGCCGGCGGCTTCGGGGACCCTGGGCGTGACGGACGGGGCAGACATGGATATGGACACGGACACGGTCCCCATCCTGGTCCATACGGCTTCCCCGGCCACCACCATAACGCCGGTCCTTTTGGTTTCGGGCCCCGTGGGTATGGCAACCATCACAAAGGAGGCCCCGGTGGTCGCAGCAGACACCACGGCGGACCTCCTTTCGGCAGTCCATTCGACTTCCTGCGCCAGCTCAGTGCAGGACTTGGGTTCCCCATGAACGAGCCTACCACAGAGGGTGCTGACTTCACGCCCTCCGTTGACGTCTTCGACACCCCCACAAAGTACATTGTGCATGTCTCACTTCCGGGGGCTAAGAAAAGCGATCTCAGCATTGACTATGATGCTGATGAGTCTGTTCTGCATCTGGCGGGTGTTGTTTACCGTCCCGGTGTCAATGAGGATATGCACCAGGCTCTTGTCATGGAAGAGCGGGGCCAGCACGTTGGTGTCTTTGAGCGCGAGGTCCGTCTTGGGACTCGTGTTGCCCCGGCTTTTGTTGTTGTTGATGAGATCTCGGCGAAGCTGGAGGATGGTGTTTTGAATGTTACTTTGCCGAAGATTGTTCAGGATCCTGAGGTTGGGAAGAAGAAGGTTATTGTGGAGGATGGTGATTTGGAGAATGAGAAGGATGCCATGGTCGTGGATGAGAGGACTCTCACTCCGGTGGAGTCTGAAGCAAGCGATGTTGAAGATGGTGAGGCAAGAGAGTATGCCAAGGTTCATGTGCAGTGAGTACAGGTCGAATTTCTGTGGTTTTTGGATTAGTTGGAGTTTGTTTTATGCATCCTTGTTTTCATCTCTCGTTTAATATTTGAAATTGTTTACCATGAAATAATGAATCTCCGCTCGAAATCGGGTGGAATATATACCAATTCATTTTGCTGTAAATTCTTGTAAACGAAAGTCCCATGACAAATATCTATCAATATGTCGTAATACTCGATCGAGATCATTTGCCAAAGACCCATTTTCTCGGCCATACCAGCCACTCCCGAAAGCCGGGGTTGATCTTATTCTCAATCTCCTCCAGTAATTGAAGCGAAGTGCCTTTGATAAACCAGGAATCGTCAACAATACGCAGCAGCACACACCAATGACTCAGCAGGACCAGAGCTGCAGGATGGGATGCTTCCAGGTCAGCTTGGAATTGTTTGGAAAGTGAGTATGCCCACATTAGGACCATTCCCACCTCCACATGGGGTCCTGCAAGCTCCATCTGACGAGTCGAGTTCTCAAAGTACTTCATTGCGTGTTTGTAGTCTGCTCGGTAATCGAAAGGACGCGGTAACTCATCCGAGGCGCTCAAGTTCTGGTGGGACTGGGGTTGTATGTGAGGGAATGGATAATCATCAATAAACTGATGGAGTTGCGATATCCGAGCCTGGATGTCAGGAGGAAGAAGAGACTGTTGCATAGTCCCTGGACTGAAACGGTGTCAGTTGGCTCGGTTCAACAATTACCATGCCTCTAATGTGGATTACAAAAACTCCAAACTCACCTTGGAATAAGCATTTCATCTTCAATCCAGACGCTGTTGACAAGTGGTGCGAGCTGGGTTCTCCGAAGAGAGCGTAGCCATGGCTCCATGATTGTCTGCAATCCCTTGACGACGGAAAAGAGCTCCACCATATTCGATATCGGAGCAGGCCAGCGATCCGCCCCCAGTCGGATCGGCGAGGCACAGATGCATACCATAATCATAGAAGCAAAACAGAAAACGGGCTGCCAGTTGCTAGGGTTGATTGGGGAGGAAATGAGCTCCCGGAATTCTTTTAGCCCAACTGCCTGGTGGTAGGCAGATGCCTTGAGATTCTTTTCTTTCTGGGTTGGGAAGAGATAGCAGCGGTGCAAAGCAGCCAAAGCCAGTATTCCGTGCATCAAATATTTATTGGAATATCCCTCCATTGGGAGAACAGTGCGCCAGACATGCCGTGAGTCTTCGCGGATTGTCAGAGTGTTGCATGTCACAGTGCAGTAATGGTGCATGAGTTCAAGATCCGATGCCCAGTCATCCGTATTCAAAGCCGGGATTTCAGCTGGCGAGTCGGACAGAAATTGCAGTAGATCAGATCTACTCTCTGACTTACGCTGTTCGTGACCCAGAGTCCTTGGGTCCCCAACGGGAGTTGCCGGATATGACTCTGCACTCAATGGCGAAGGCCCATAAGACAGTACCGGTGACCCTGACTGAGTAGCTGGACTCTCAGCCGGGGTCGATACGCCTCGCTCAACATAGGAGCATTGAATGGCATGTTTGACACAGTTGGCACATGGATATTGTTCATCGCACTGTGCTGGGTTAGGATAGGCTCAAGCTAGGGATTGTTCGTCGTACCTTTAGTCTTCGCGCTTTACATTGTGGACAGCCATTGCGCGACTTGCGATGTGATCTCCTTGGGCCCATTATCAAAGATTTATAGTAAGATCAAAGTGGTGAAGAGAGATCAACTCGAACTCGAGTGCGGATACGGGGATACGTGGAAACGAATACGGGAAACGAATACGGACACGGAAACGGAGACAAATTCGCCGCAAGCCTCTTCAATACCCCCACATCGTCTGTCTAAGCTGCGCAAAAGCCAAGATGTTTCCCCAAATGATAAGAATAACGCTCGAATCAATTCATTCAATTGTAAGGTCGCCTAAATTTATAGTGGATCGCGAAGGAACTTTGTTTCTGGTCTAAGGCTATGGTCGTAGCTGGTAGCGATGGTTGTTGCCCAGATTCATATAAAGTCCAAACGTATACCCCAACTAGCATAAATGAACTCAACTTCTTCAAACGTCAAGCTCATCTCATTTCAGGATGTCTGACCAACATAATATCTATGGGTACAATCCCTCTCTCCCCGCCGCTATCATCTTTATCATTCTCTTCAGCGCTTCAACCGCTCACCACGGCTATCAACTCACGAAGTCACGATGCTGGTACTTCATCCCATTCGTTATCGGGGGAGTCTGTACGTGAAGCTACTTATCTCGCTGTTCAAAATCACAACTGACCTCTCTCTCTCTCTCAACTCACACAGTTCAGGTCATTGGATACATCTGCCGAGCCGCGTCGCATGACAACTTCTATGGAATCCCGCTATACGCCATGCAGACACTCTTCATCCTGCTCGCGCCGCCGCTATACGCGGCATCTATCTACATGATCCTCGGCCGCACAGTTACCTACCTTCAGGCCGAGCACCTCAGCATGGTGCCAATCAAGTGGATGACCAAGATCTTCGTGACAGGAGATGTCTTCTCTTTTTTCTTGCAATGCGCTGGTAAGTAAATCACTTGTTATCAAATAAAATAACAGGCCAGCTACGGTCTGAGAATACGGAAGCTAACCATATCTCTCATCTTAGGTGGCGGCCTCATGTCTACAGGAGGCTCCATGCGTGATGCAGGTTCGAACATAACCATCGGTGGCCTGGTCGTCCAACTCCTCTTCTTCGGCTTCTTCGTGATCGTGACGACAGTCTTCCACTTCCGGATCTCCCGTCAACCGACTTCCAGATCGCAGTTAGATCGCGATCAAACCCGCGGTGATGGCTGGAGACAGCGCAATTGGTTCACAATCCTCATTGGACTGTACGTCGCCAGCTTCCTGATTCTGGTGCGGTCCGTGTTTCGCTTGGTCGAATACAAAGAAGGTTACGATGGGTACACCATGACGCACGAGGTGTTCATGTACATCTTCGATGGGCTATTGATGCTTATCGCCATGGTTGTCATGAATGTGTGCCACCCCGCTAAGGTCATAGGGAATGGGAAAGAGGGAAGCCGGGAGTATTCAGATGTGGTGCAGCTAAGCTAGATGGCGAATATTGTAGCTTCAAGGGCTGACGCATTTACTACTGAAAATCTTTTTTAATTCTCGTCAAAACTTCTTCAATTCTCACCCGGACCTCAATTACTTTTAGTGCTATGTAGAAGACGGGTATATCCAACTTTTGCCTAAAGATCGAAACAACAAAACGACCAAGACAAAAACAACAAGCTATAAGACAAAATATTCAATCATTACATGCCATAAATCGTATCATCGTGATCTGCAGTCCAGACTAGACCGCAGGTCGTAACTTTTCCGCACAGTGCCATTGCCCAATCCACCAACGTATAGATCAGGCCTCCTCGACGTCCCCGTGCCACGTGTAGAAACAGGCAGCAGACTACCACCGTATCCAACATCGATACTCCTCCGCATACGCGACAAACTTATCATTTTCTCCATCTCCAAAGCCTGGAGTGTTTCCTCGCCCCGTTCACTCTTCGCAGACGCCTTCTCCCGATTAGACAGCCAGCGTCGACCACCCACGCGGAAGAAACCACCTATATCATCAACCGTGAGAGCGACCCAGACAAGGGGGATGGAGATTGCAAAGCCAATACCAAAGGTATACTTTGCCACATAGCCGAGATTCAAGTTTTCGAATTCTTTCAGGTTGATCGTGAAGATGGAGGCGATGAATGACAATGGCAGGAAGACAATAGTAACAATGGTAAAGACCATAATTGTCTTGCTCTGGCGGGTTGTACCCGCAGCCTGATCACGCGCAAAGCGGGCTTCGAATGCATTGGCATGTTTCTGTTTGAGATCCAGTAGATCCGTGATTGAGTGGTAGATACGCTCGGCCTGTTTATCCATTCGGTCGATATCCTTCAGATGCATGTCGATCATGCGCTGCTGATCTTTGAACCGTTTCTTGACCTCGAATTGGGACCGGTGCTGACCTTGGTAGGTCTCGCAGACAACTTCTTGGAAGTCAAGCAGTACATTGTTCTGATGCTCCAGCACTGTCCGGATCATGTTCAGCTCGTCTCGGATGTCCTTTGTCTCGGCTAAGAGATTGGTTTCCTGTCCGATGTCCAGGAGCCGGTCGACGAATAGTGGCTGGCCATCCTCGTCGCAGTAGTTGCTGCTTTCGTCTATCCCATCGCAGGGCTTGGGCGGAGAGCTGAAGGAACCATTCAGCTTCCGATGGCTTTTCAGCCAGTCTGATGCTTGTCCAGAGGCGTGGTTGAACTGGTTAAAAAGCACGGTTTCTTTATCCGTAGCTATACCGATGGATGACTCGAACATATCGAGGAACTGGTACTCCTCGTCGCCCAAGCGGTGTCGATCGAAGACTCCGGAGCATCTATTGGTGATTATCATGGCTAGATCATAGACGGACTTGACAGGGTCTCGGGTTTTGGAATTGATATCCTCAATTATCCCATCCAGCACGTTAAGCGGATCATTCTTAGGCTGGTCCCATCTCTGTGGGAAGGCCGTCACAATCAGATTCGTGCCCAGAACCCACATCCACAGTTGATCCACCATGAATATCTTGGGGTCTGCCCCCATTCCTGGGCTTTTTGTTTGGTACCGGTACACCACTTGATCCTGATCACGACTCTTGGTGTCGATGTTTGGGTAGAAAAACTGGTCTAGTGTTCGGCGGACATGGAGGGAGGTCGTTGAGGATGATAGATGTGCGTCGATGAGCATTTCGTCTCTTGTGCGCATTCTCTTTATCCCATTGGATACAAAATCCAGCGTTTCCGCGCGTGAGATTGCATCCTGCATCTTTTGTCTGCGCTCCGTGGTCTCGAAGTGTAGATATGGCATGAACACACAGACGTTACATGTAGAAACCAGAGGGTGAGGATCTTTGCAAAGATTTGAAGACAGTGGGGATGACCTCGCCTGTTTCTCGCTTTGGCCCCAAGGTGACTTCCCTTTCATCTCCTGTTTGGGGGTCCCCGGTGCGCTGCCTGACTTGCCACGTTTCTGATTGTTTTTGTTCTTTTTTCCATGTGACCCTGGCCCTTCATCGTGGAAGTAAGAATCCACCTTGTCCGGCTTGCCACCTGTGCTTTTTTGCTTGCGAGCAGCACTATCCATGGTTTTTGCCTGCCCATTCTCGGACACGGGCTCCTCCGAAGTCTCCTCTTCATATCGCCGCAGCAGCGTCCGTGGCGTATTCTGACATAACGGTCGCATAAAGTGTGAGTGAGTCCTTTGACCCCGATGCTGATAGTTGAAAGACTTCTCCAGCCCCTTGAACCCATCAACATCATGAGCACCCTCCTCAATAAAAGACTTGGTGAGTAGAGCTTCCACCCACGCCATATTGTTCGCCGGTAAGTGAATCCACCGGAAATCAGCCCCACGACTATCAGCGGGCACAGTGGTAACAGCCTGTTTTCTAGGATTCTCCCGGTCCCTCCCATAAAGCAGATTAAACACCGACATGCGCTTAACCCTATTCTCATTATGAAAGTTTCCAAAATCAACAACAGTAGCATCGAACGCCGCGCAGGCCTCCTTAACATCATCAGAAAGACTCTCAACATTGTTAAACGGCGCAAGCAACAGCACAATATCCTTCCTCTTGAACTGCGCCGCGCGCAGAAACGGCGTACTGCCAAAATTATCCCTAACCCTCCTCTTCAATTCCGGCTTCTCAAGAAGACACTCCACGACCTCTTTATGACCCCCCCTGCGCAGCAAGATGCAGCGGCGTAATACCATTCAAAAGCTGAGCATTGATATGCGCACCTTCACTGACCAAAATCCGCACAATCTCCTCACATCCTTTATCACAAGCATTATGAAGCGGCGTCCACCCACCATCACTAGCAGCATTGACAGAAGCCTTGTGCGTAAGCAGCAACTGCACAATATCCGCCCGGTCATGAGCAGTAGCAATATGCAATGCGGTCTTCCCACGCAACTCAACGGCATCGATCTCCGCCGGCATCCGCGCTACCTCCCCCTCACCAACACTCCTCGTCAACAACATCTCCGCCAACCTCCAATGCCCAGACGCACAAGCCCAATGCAACGGCGTACGCCCAAGCTCATCTTGCCCCCCAATACCATCAACAAGACACTCCGTCCTCAGCAACAAGCTCACGACCTCATCCCCCCACCCCCACCGACAAGCCTTATCAGCGGCAAGGTTGTGCAATGCATTCCGCCGTCGCAGATCGCGCTTATTCACGTCCGCGCCGCGGATAATGAGCAAGTGCAGGATATCAGCGTGGTTCTTCCATGCTGCAGTCATGAGCGCCGTTCGACCTTCTTTATCAGCGGAGTCTGGGCTCGCGCCATGGTCGAGGAGGAGACGGACGATTTCGTAGTGGTCGCGCTCTACGGCGCGGAGGAGTGGTGAGGCGCGGTTTGAGGGGACGTCTGTTTTTGCGCCGAGGGTGAGGAGGTATTCTGTTGCTGCGACGCAGGCTCGTTCGGCGCTGCGCATTAATCCGATGCGGAGGAAATTGTCGGTTAATTGGTTGTACTCGCTGGCAAGTGCTGTTGTCTTTTTGAGGGAGTCGATGTCGTTTGATTCTGCGGCGCGGAGGAGTCGCGGCTCCAGGCGCTCATGGCTGTCGCTCGTTATGCTGGAGCGGGAGGGTGGCATGGTGGGTAGAGCGGAGTTGCGGTGATTAGGGTATATATTGTATATTGTTGTGTATAGGGTGTCGTTAATTCATTATCGGTGCTTTTTGTTGGGTTATTGAGACTCTTTTTTTTTTTTTTTTTCCCTCCCCGATAAGGTGAAGTACTTTGGGATGGGGTCTTTGGGATGGGGTTAGGAGAAATTGAACAAAGCTAGCCTTGAATAATCAAGCTTAAACGACAGCAGATGGCCCTTTCCCCGTGTGGAAGAGATCTGCAGGTGTGAAGGTCCTTTCCTTCCTTAGCCCCCAATCCTGTGGGGACTCTGTAACTGGTGTTCAAAGGAAAAGAGGCTGTGTGGCTGATCCCTCTCGTATTGCCTGCTTTAGTAGGTTTGACCTCGACATATAGTTTTCACCATTTTGACGGATTGCATGATTTGATTGGGGGAGACGAAGAACTTTTATGTAAAAGCGCAGGTAAATCCAGGAAGTCCGGGATATGGTAATTTTGAAAGGTTCAATACCCATACTATATATAGTTGGTGTAAACAAAGAAATAAAGAAATAAAGAACCCGGTAACTCAAGCTGGAACCATGGATCCGGAACTCAATAGCACAACTACAGGAACTACAAATACAAATACAAATACAAAATCTACGCAATCAGTGAACCCCCGTACACAGAATTGTAGACATTAGAATCTATATTTCTATTGAGCAGCTTCCAGCGTCACAAACTACAGGAAACAGGGGGGAATCCGAGGCGAAGAGAGAAGAAAAGCAGAAAGAAAAATTAAAATGACAAGGTGAATAGAAAAAGAAAAAGCCCCTCCTCCGGAGATGCTGATGCCCATATGCCGATAATTATGATGTGCTTCTCCATGCATGCTGTCCCCGATGAATTAAAAAGTTCTCGCTTTTTGCTTTCGCTTCCCTGTGCATCACGCCGATCCAGCCCAGTAGTTTGTATCACAAAATGCGCCTATCAACAGAAAAAAAAAATTAAAACGGTCAAGAGTACGGAAATCGGAGTCACAAAACAAGTTCGTATTGTGAATATGCGGGCCGTATGGTAGTGCCATGAAATCTAATCATAGAGAAAAGACACAAGACAATGATATTTAGTGCTTCTTTTTGTCCTTCTTCGGGACTTCCTTGAGAATATCGTCGAAACTCATGTTCGGGTTGAATCGACTTATCGGACGTGTGGGAGGCTCGATGGGAGCAATGCCAGCGGGAAGAGGCAAGGCTTCCAGTCCAGGGTAGAATGAGTGGCGATGTTCAGATCGTTGAGTAGCGGCAGGCGAGCGGGTTCGTGGAATGGCTGGAGGGGCCGGGGCGAGCCCACCGGGGACCGTCATAGGGTTCGGGTAAGGTTCCGAAGAAGATCCAGCCGACGATTGCTGGCCCTGGTAAGGTGATGATATAGAAGACTCCTCGTCATCGTAGGCGGCGTCTTCCACCATCGGTGGATCAAGAAGAGCGCCCGCCTCGGCCCACTGCTCGGCCACTTGCCAGCAATGACTGCGGCGATATACACCTTCCACTCCGTTAATGACTACGTCGGATGGCAAGCTAACCACGCCAGCACCACCCGCAACTCCGAACCAGCTGCGGGCAGTCTTGGTGTCGTTCTGAATCCAAGGAGCACCGCCGCGTGGGGCAATGCAGAGGAAATACTCGACGCCCTCATTGAAGTGGACATCAGGGACATCCACTACCAGCATGGGGAGGGCTTGAATGACAGCGTATAGGAAGATCCACTGGCCACATCGGAGATCAGTAATATCATTAACATTCTTCCCGTGCGCGGAGCGACGCTCGAATTGCATGAAGCTCTCAATGAAAGTAGTGGGTCGCATGGCTTCCCGGGTATAAGATCCCATCAGGACAGCATTAATGTCGGAGTTCTTGAGCTTCTTGGCGCTCTGCTTGGCCTCCTTCTTGGCGTCGAGCGGTTTCCGATGCAAGGGCTGCAGCGAAGGGAGCTGTGGAATGTCGAATGGAATGGGAGGAAGCACCGGCGGTGTGCTGCGGTCATACTCGGAGAGCACCTGCCGCAAGGCGCGAACGGTCATTTGCTTTGGATCAGTTGATTCAACCGAGTCACTGCCTGCGCCCGAAATATCAATTGTACGAGTCGTCAGGGACGTGCGGTCAACCATCAAATCGTAGAGATCAGTGAAATCGTGGTACAAATCCAAAAGGAGAAGACGGTTAAGGCCGTTCTCCTCGAACTCATTCTTCTTCGATCGAGCCTTGGGCGGCCACGAGCCGTACTTCTGTCGGTAGTACTGGATCGTAAAGCGGCGGAATTCGTGAAATCCCGTCTTCCAGTTCTTGAAGCGCACCACCTTGCTTTCCTGGGAGGTAGTCGAGTTGGCGACACCCGAGAAAACGGAAGGGAAGTCAAAATCTTCGAGTTTGCCATAAAGACCGCGAATACGGTTGTCGAGATCAATGAACGCGCGCTCCATGCGTTTCTGCGTGATGGGGTGGATGAAGGTATATTTAGGGCTCCGCAGTTGCTTGAGCTCATCCAGCTTTCCAACACCATGGACGAAACCCTCGACATAGAGAGGATAGTAGCGCAGGCGCTCACCCAAGACGATGGCCTCGATCGTCTTCTCCCTGCTTCGACGGACATCTGCAAGGCGCAGTTCTTCACAGTAGTTGCTGAAACTGGAGGTGGCAGTCTCACCGAAGTTGGACGCATCCAGGTTGGAGAATTCAAACCGGGCCAAAAGGACCGCCACGTCCATGAAAATAGAGAAAAGGGTGGATGACTTGGGTGAGGCAATTAAAGACTGGCCGAGCAGGAATGCGAAAAGGTTGCGGAACAAAAGAAGAGTCTCTGTGTCATCTGGAGTGAGCCTGGCTTGCGGGTTGGACACGTCGCAGTTCAACGGAATAGGGAGATAGAGATGAAGTTCGGGCGCTTCCTCGGGTGTATCTTCGAATGCCATTCTTTGGCTTCCCGCACTGTCGTCATCGTTGTCGTTTTCGAGCTGACCTTCCACCGGTGACATTGGCGGAGAGACTGGGTTGAGTGATAATGTGCGGGTTGGCTGCTCGAGGCCGGTCTTGCCATCGTTGCCGCGGGCTAGATAGGTGAGAGAGGGGGATTCGGCAAATATGGTGGAATCGACCTTGAAAGATGGGGCGCGGCCTGCATTCTGAGGGAACATATAGACAAAAGTGTCACCTTGCTCGTTCCACAGTTCCTGGATCTGAAAAGTAACAAAAAAGAATGATTAACTTCGAACACTTCAAAAACGGACCGAGTTTATGTATGCATACCTGTTCTCCTCTGGATAGTGGACCCAGATCATAAACAACCTTCTGGTCCAGTCCTGCAATCCAAGCAGCTGGAAGCATAGGAGTTGCCCGCTTGTCGATTGAGCTGGCGCGCGAACGACCCGGCATCCAACTTCTTCGCTTTGATGACGGTGTGCTAGGGCGGGAATCCGGGGTGGATCCAGGGATAGCTAGCCCTGCGGAGCTGGATGGCCTGCTCATGTCGCGACCTCTACTCTGCGGGCGGCTACCGGGCGAACTCGGCGCGCTGTTGGCCAGATCTTGGTTGACCGCTAGCAGTGAAGGTGGCGGGGGTAGGCTTTCCATGTCAAGATTATCGGGCATTGTTCTAGGCTCGGAAGAGAAGACGGCATTGGGTGTCGAGACATGGCGAGTGGGCTTTGAGCTGCTTTGGCGTCGTTTGTCAATGGGGTTTTCTGCGGAATTCGAAACTGGCGAAGACACGGACGAGGATTGGGAGTCCCGATCTTTGGATCCCAGCGAGAACAGAGACGAGATCCGCTTCGCCGACTTAACGGGAGCCGACAACATCTTGGGTAGTAGTGATGTTGGGAGGATAAGTTGGAAGGCGACCTGTAGAGAAGGTCAAGCCCGCATGGGAGCCTTAGGGTAATGAAGTGTGTACTTGGCAGGTGATCGGAGGCGGAGGTTTAGGGGGGTTGTGGAATGGATCGGCAGGAGGGATTGAGAATGACAGGAAACCTGACACCCTTTTCACTTGCACAGGGAATGGATGAGGCTGAGCTGAGATCCAAACAAAAAAAAAAAAAAAAAGGGAAAAAGGGAAAAAAGGGAAAGACAAATACAAGGGGAGAAAGGTCAGGAGAAGTAACTTGATAAATAAAATAAAATAAAATGTGAATATCGGAGCCTTATTTTTATTTTACTTCTATTATTTTACTCTTTAATAATATTTTACAATATAATACATGGAAAAAAACAAAAAAAAAATGACGGAGCACATTTGACCCGGTTTATTGCCAATAATAGAACTATGAGATGAGTGGTTCCCTGGCTGTGCATGTCTTGGATGTGGACCCCAATTAAATACAGGAGAGATATATCTCAATCAATATAGATGTTGTAGGTATAAGTAATCATATTGATAATTCCTTTGTATAGTGTGAGCAAAAGTGAGAGAAAATATATAGCGCATTCATAATTGTTAAATGTTACCTACCTAGTTGGGTATATGTTGACACAATAGACTGAACCGTAGAGTTGAAACCAACATACCTTACTCCAACATGCCTAGCATTACCCAATAAAAGCCCAGATATAAAACACGATCATGCCGTTGCGATCCGACATATCCTGTCAACTGGTGTCCGAATTGGGGGATACAAGTTCATACTAGCCCGGTATTGCCAAGGCAGCTTTTTATGACGTGCGTTGATGCTCTATATATATATATATATATATCGACATGATACCAAGGTACTTTGTATATGTAAACTTAAGGTAAATATACTTCAAATATATTCCTTGAAATATACTCGGACCAAATGTCAATGTCTGTATATATAGATCTCGGAATATAAACCATCTCAGCCAATTCTGGTGTTCCTGTACCTGCCCAACCCCCTGGAACCGTTCAATTCCCGATCTCGGATGCATCAGTGCCCACTTCGCCACATCCTTAACCGGGGAAGCCCAGCTCTTACCCTAAACATTCAACTATTCATTTTAAGCTATACATAAGTACATGATATTCACTATCTACATCGCATCAATTATATCATGACACTCACCGTCTCTCCCGATCAACCCATCGACCTCCTAACCGGCTGGCCCAACCCCGCGCTCCTCCCCGCCCCCATCCTCTGCCACTCCGCCACGACCGTACTATCCAATCCCTCGATCGCAAACCCAGCCCTCCTCTACGGCCCCGATGAAGGATACGAGCCGTTGCGCACACATATAGCCGCATGGCTGAGCGATTTCTATCAGCCGCGCGAGCCCGTCTCATCACAGCGCATCTGCATCACCGGTGGGGCCAGCCAGAACCTAGCATGTGTGCTGCAAACCTTCACCGACCCCGTCTACACGCGGAATGTATGGATGGTCGTCCCGACGTACCACCTGGCCGCGCGCATCTTTGATGACGCCGGCTTCGCCGGGCGCTTACGCGGGGTTCCCGAAGATGATGAGGGGGTCAACATAGCGGTGCTGGAGAGCGGTTTACGGGCTGCGGAAGAGGTTGCCCTACGCGATGGGAATATTGAGCCGGTAGGACAATCCTGGACCCATGACTGATGACATGATCGCGGTCACCGTGCCATACCACTGTGCCATCGTTTATTGAGTCCTGGACTGACCCTGCCCCTGTTTCCCTGCAGAAAATGAAACCGGTCAGGCCCTGGCGCAAAATCTACAAGCATGTTATCTACGCCGTGCCGACTTTTGCGAATCCCTCAGGGAAGATTATGTCGTTGCGTAGACGTCAGGCGCTCGTTCGTCTTGCCCGTCAATACGATGCGCTGATCGTCACGGATGATGTGTACGATTTCCTTCTGTGGTCAGCCAAGCCGGGGGTAGAGGAGAACCTCGGCAACCGCGCGTTTGTTCCGCGCATTATCGACGTGGACCGCTACTTAGACGGTGGTCCACAGGATGAATGGGGACACGCATTAAGCAACGGCAGTTTCAGCAAGTTGATCAGCCCTGGGGCCCGCACCGGTTGGGCCGAGGCGTCGGAAAAAGTTGCCTATGGATTATCACAAACGTACGGGGCACCGCTTGGGAATACCTGACTGACCACTCTTCCCTCTCCGATTCGGATTCGCAAACTGACCCGATATCCCTTGCAGAGGCTCTTCCCGATCGGGCGGCGCTCCTTCCCATCTATGCGCCGCTATCATTGACCAAATGTTCCCCACAGGCATCATACAAAACCACATCCGCGACGTCCTCCAACCGAAATACGCTGAGCGCTACCACACCTTGTTATCAGCAATTCAGGAGCACCTTGTGCCATTGGGCGTCACAATCCCACCACCGGCCGCCGCAGCCGGAGGCTACTTTATGTGGATTGGTCTACCAGCACCGTTGCTCGCCGGTGACGTAGTGGAACTAGCACAGAGCGAAGAAAAGTTGCGTGTATCTCCTGGCCATGTGTTCCAGGTCCCGGGAGAGCAGGTGATCGATGAGGGGTTTGCCGATCATCTGCGCCTCTGCTTTGCGTGGGAAGAACCACGACATTTGACCGAGGGGATGCGTAGGTTAGCGCGTGTTCTCAAGCGTATGACTACCTAGGTACCGAGGTTTAGGTATAGTGGCGTTGGATTTGGATCCACGTCACTTCAGAGCCACGCCAGCTGGTTTAAAGCACGGTCCGTGCCGTGTCCACTAGGACGCGTGGCAAATAAAATTTAAATATATGTAGACAATTTATAACGTAGCCTTGCCAGCTCCTACAAGTCTTTCGAGTTGGATTATGTATATTCTACATGAGGCTCTGCATTGGGCATTGCACTATACAAAATATTAGTCGGGGGTCCAAGCTGGAGGTTATTTTTGGAATGATTAGTCAAAAGGCTGACACCAGAACCTTAAGAGATGTACAACATCGTAAATTCTGCCAGAAACAGGGGCCAAAATAACGAGACAATTTAAATCAAAAGGGTAAGGCAATCCCGAGCGGGTCGGGATCCTGGTTTAGGGGGAGGGGGAGTAAAGCTTGGCCTTGACAAACCCCCTTCTTAGCTTT
Source organism: Penicillium hordei (assembly GCF_028827395.1). Taxonomy (NCBI): domain Eukaryota; kingdom Fungi; phylum Ascomycota; class Eurotiomycetes; order Eurotiales; family Aspergillaceae; genus Penicillium; species Penicillium hordei. The sequence goes on from NW_026623142.1 coordinate 901,788, forward strand.
TACAATCACAACAGCCAAACCCTTAAGCTGACCTTATGGAATTCCAGGTGTCGTGTCCTGGTCATGTCATGCCTTTGCTTTTTTTTGTTCTCCATCATCAGGAATCCTTCAACCACCGGGAATGTTTATCCATAACTCATAACAACCCCTGACAACACGCGGGGAGTATCCACCTTTTGACTCTAGCCGTCGAGTATGGGTTGTGTTACATGTGTACATTACACAGACACATAGTAGACACATATGCAATTTGAAGCAAACGGGAGAAGAAGAAAAAAAAAAAAAAAAGTAGCCCTTGATCTTTTTCAACAACAATACTTGGGGAATCCCAGACTATCATCGACACTATTTAATTATTGCATATTATACAGGGGGATCCACTCGGGTCAAGGGCCAAGTGATACGCGAGAACTTGCAATGCTCGCCCTGTCCCCTTGTGAGCATAACCTGCATCTCAGATGACTGGAATGGATGACCTGGCAGACCCTGTTTAAGTTCTGGATCAAGTTATATAGCGCGTAGACCCTGAGTACCCTCTATTCTCTTTGTGTATTTCATTTGAAGGTTTGTTTCCGCTCTAATAGATTGGAAATTACCTACCATTCAAGGCGACCCTTACAAAAATTGCAATTCGAAACACCTACGGGCGCTAGTTAGCCGATTCAACCTGCCACACGATCATCCGTTTCAACTCCAAGCTATCGCGTTTCAAGCTTCCACCGCCGTCATCCGGTCTGGGATTGTGATTGGTGGGGTGTGGTGGACTTCAGGCACCTGGTGCGTGTGATTGGTTGAAAAGGGGAAGTTTGCAAACGCTTCGGTTCTTATAGGTATGATTATCCATCCCGTCTTGTGTTTTGTCGCTGTCTCTTCTCTTTCCATTCTTCTCTGTCCATTCCCTTCATTCTCTTCTATTCATCCTATTCATTCATTTCTTTGGACATTTCATTGTTCTCATCTCTTTTGGGAAGGAACCGTGCTGGAGATTGACTCTTTAAATCTTCTTTTGTTTCCTGCATATCGCTGCTGGTCAAGCGTTGGACTCGATTCATATTTCGATTTGTTCCAGTGCTGGTTGCTGAACTATCCTTATTCCCTAGACATCCTTTCTTTTTTCCTACTTCGCTGCTGGTCCAGCGTTATCAATTTACAATATGGCCGTTTTACAAACATCCATCGCGATCTTTATCGCTCATATCTTCCTTTTGCTCGGTTTGCCAGCCTCTTTGGTCGCAGCTGTGCCAGTCGCCGTTCCCGTCTCCCCCGTTAACAACGTATTGGCGACTACTCAAAAGACATCTGCCGCCTCAAGCTACTGGGTTGCCGATATTGAGCGCCAGGGTGTCGTCCCTTTCGCAAAGAGCACCGACTACAAGATCTTCCGAAATGTGAAGGACTATGGTGCCAAGGGTCAGTGATTCATCTAAACTCTATACCCTCGGGAAACATTCTAACTATATCATAGGTGATGGCTCTACTGACGACACTGTGGCTATCAACAAGGCTATTTCTTCTGGAGGTCGGTGTGGCAAGGGCTGTGATTCCTCTACCACCACCCCTGCTATCGTCTACTTCCCACCTGGTACCTATGTTGTCTCAAAGCCCATCGTCCAGTACTACTACACCCAGATCGTTGGTGATGCTGTCGAACTGCCCATCATCAAGGCCTCCGCCAGTTTCGCGGGCATGGCTGTGATTGATTCCGATCCCTACGAGGACAATGGCGACAATTGGTTCACCAACCAAAACAACTTCTTCCGCGCCATTCGCAACTTGGTCATTGATCTGACCAGCGTCCCCGCTGGCTCCGGTGCAGGTATCCACTGGCAGGTCGGCCAGGCTACCAGCTTGCAGAACATTCGTTTCGAGATGGTTAAGGGTGGCGGTGACGCCAACAAGCAGCAGGGTATCTTCATGGACAACGGATCCGGTGGTTTCATGTCCGACTTGACTTTCAATGGCGGTAACTACGGCATGTTCCTCGGTAACCAACAGTTCACTACCCGTAACTTGGTCTTCAACGACTGCCAGACTGCCATCTTCATGAACTGGAACTGGGCCTGGACTTTCAAGTCCGTCAAGATCAACAACTGTGAGGTCGGTCTGAATATGTCCACTTCCCCTTCCAACCAGACCGTTGGCTCGGTCTTGATGCTGGACAGCAAGCTCACCAACACCCCCACCGGTATCGTTACTGCTTGGACCCAGACGAGCATCCCCGTTGGCGGTGGTGACCTTATTTTGGATAACGTGGACTTCTCTGGCTCCAAGGTTGCTGTCGCTGGTGTTGATGGCAAGACCATCCTGGCAGGTGGCTCCGTCGTCGACAACTGGGTCCAGGGTAACACCTACACCCCGTCCAAGACTATCAACAAGCGCGCCACCGAGGCTGAGCCCGAGCTGATTACCGTTGTCGAGACCGTTACGGAGACTGTCCTTGCCTGTCCCGCTTCCTACGGCCTTCCTAGCGCCAGCCTTGCGGGCAGCGATGTTCCTGCCCCCGCGAAGACTGCATCACTTGGATCTGCTCCCGCTCCTTCGCCTGCCCCGGTTGCTGGCACCAGCGGCGATACTGATCGCACTACCAACACTGCCTCCATTCCTGCGCTGAACAGTGTCTCTCTTCTCGGCGGAGCCTCTTCTGAGGCTTCCGAAGTCCCGGAGCCCACTCCCGCAGCTGCTCCTTCTACTGAGGCCCCTGTCACTTCCGCGGTGCCTGTTGGTTCTTCGCCCTCTAGTGTAGTTTCTGCCAAGCAACCTTCTGTCCCTGTCACCTCCACTGCTGCCCCTGCTAAAACCACTGGCAGCGGCTCTCAAGTTAGCCAGGCCCCTCAGTCCGGCAGTGACAGCAGCACCGCCACTTGCGGTGCCGCGGCCGCCGTTTCCTCTGCCCGCACCCAGAGCGCTTTGAAGACTGCTTCCAAGCCAGCTAGTCTGCTCAAGGGTGGTGCTATCTTTGAACGCTCGAAGCCGCTGTACGAGGATGTCGCAGCCTCCTCTTTCATTAGCGTCAAGTCTGCTGGTGCCAAGGGTGACGGAACCACTGATGACACCGAGGCTATCCAGAAGATCTTTGACAGCTACAAGGATGGTCAGGTTATCTACTTTGATCACGGTGCCTATGTTATCACCTCCACCATCAAGGTTCCCAAGGATATCAAGATCACTGGTGAGATCTGGCCCATGCTTATGGCACACGGCAAGCAGTTCGCCGACCAGAAGAAGCCCGTCCCTGTCTTCCAGGTCGGCCAAAAGGGTGACACTGGATCTGTCGAGATGAGCGACCTCATTATCACCACCAAGGGTCCCGCCCCTGGTGCCATTCTCATGGAGTGGAACGTTGCTGGCTCATCCCAAGGCTCCGCCGGTATGTGGGATGTTCACTTCCGCATCGGTGGTGCCGCTGGTACCGAGCTGCAGAGTGACACCTGCCCCAAGACCCCTGAGGAGAAGACCACCCCCAAGGAGGAGTGCATGGCCGCCTTCATGCTCCTGCACATCACCCAAAAGGGTAGTGCCTACCTCGAGAACACCTGGTTCTGGACCGCCGACCACGAGCTCGACCTTGAGGATCACAACCAGATCAATGTCTACACCGGCCGTGGTGTGCTCATCGAGTCACAGAACCCCGTTTGGCTGTGGGGCACCTCTTCGGAGCACCACCAACTGTACAACTACCAAGTCTCAAGTGCTAAGAATGTCTTCATGGGCCTCATCCAATCCGAGACTCCATACTACCAATCCAACCCGACCTCGTTGACCCCTTACACCCCGCAAAACTCCTGGAATGACCCCGACTTCTCGAACTGCACGACAAACTCCTGCCGCAAGGCCTGGGGTCTTCGTGTCCTCGGCTCCTCGGACGTCTTCGTCTATGGTGCCGGTCTCTACAGTTTCTTCGAGAACTACGCCCAGTCCTGTCTTAACTCCGAGGACTGCCAGGAGAACATGGTTGAGGTCGATTGTTCGGATGTCAAGCTGTATGGTCTTAGCACCAAGGCTTCTGTCAACATGGTTACCTCGTCCAGTGGCAAGTCCCTGGTCCCGCAAAAGCCGAATAGGAGTAACTTCTGCTCCACTATCGCGCTCTTTGAACAGTCTGCTTAGATTATTATTCTTTTCTCTTGAATCATTTTTAAGATTATTCTTATTTTTGTGAGGGTTCTTTTGTTGTAAACAATATCATATTTTATCTTCTGTATTCCCCCACCGCTGTATGAGATTCAATCTCCATTTTCTATTTCCTATCTGTTCACTCTAGACAGTTATTTTTCTTACATTGTTCCTACCTAGGCAGTCTTCTGCTCGATACCACAGTATTCGGTTCCTTTCATGATTGAGGTCTTCAATAGACTTTTTCATTTCTGTGATCGATGTGATGATATACAATGCCATGGCAACTAGTTTACGAGCATTGCCCTCGTAGCTTTCAGTTATTGCCCTTGTGAAAGCAAAACTCGCGACCTGGAGACGATTCCTACTCCTTTCCCAAGGATAAGAAGAAAGTAGAACGGTCCTTTGATCCCCATTTGAAATCATATTAGCGAAACAAAAGGGTACGATGCGAACAAGAATATAGTAACCCCAAAAGACATTAGGATAAAAGTGAAAACAAGGTAGGACTACCTAGATAGCAGTACCATTTTACTCCGAACATAAATCAAGCTAAGAAACATGCGAACTCTCAAGCCTCAACCGCAACCTGACTATAAGCCCCCGGAAAGTCCCTCATATTCTCCTCAATCTCTCCCTTCCTCCGACAAAACTGCACATAAGCCCCATCACTCCTCACCAACCCATCCTCCTTCAACCTCAAATACTCCTCACGCAATAAATGCGTAAATCCCCACATCTTACTCACAACAACCTTCTGCCTCCCAGGAAACTTATACATAGATCTCCTCAAGGCCTCAACAGCCGTCCCCCGATGCCGATCAACAGTCCTCACAGAAATCAAAATCTGACCAACATTGACCCGAGCAACTTTCCCAGCGGGTTTCCCGAAGGCACCACGCATGCCCGTTTGCAACCGATCTGCGCCGGCCACGCTGAGCATCTTATTGATTCGGATTACGTGATAGGGGTGTACTCTGATACGCATGTGGAAGGATTCTTTACCGGCGGTTTTGACGAGGTGCCTTTTGAGAAGATTAGAGTCAGCTATATTATATGGCCTGGAATGAAAATGAGAGAGCAGATGGGGGGGAGTAAGCGTACTTGTTGGCACAGATACGTGCGGCTTCCAGTGCCTCGGAACTCAGTTGTTCATACTCGTTCGAGACTAAGTGGACGGTACAGGGGAAATCGTCCACTGAGGCCTTCTTCCGGCCGAGATCGAAAATGCGGATCTTGGCGTCTGGGACGCCGCGGTTGAAGCGGGATTTGGGATAGGGCTGGGGGATTTAGTTGGTTATACTTGTACTTGTGGAGAGGAAGTATAAGTATACTCACCTTGTTCTTGCAGTAACGGTAACAGCGTGCTGGTCTTCGTGCCATTTTTGGAATCTTAGGAGACTAGGAGATTGAGAGAAGTTGTAACTGATATGCTGAGAACAGAAGTCCATTGTATGTCCTTTATATAGCGAGTTTGAGAATTTGAGACTCGGGATTTTCATAGTAAAGATATTAGACCCACATGGCTTCGGGTTCCGAAGACGGGGGAATTTCTAACTAATCTACCCTATGCCATATGGTATGTCATATGGTATAGGGTTGCATAGTAGGTGAATTGGTAATATGTTGTCTCGGACAGTTCATACGCCGTCTTTCTGTTTCATTGTGTTTCCAGAATCTCAATCTGTTCTGACTCATTTCCATCTATTGGGATTTTCTCGAAGACAGAGTCTGGTGTTAAAATATAGTTATGTTCATACTATGAGGTTTTTAAACTTGAATGTATTCTTTACATCTAATCCTTCATTCGTAACTAGTCCGATATACTATAACATTCCACTTATAATCTTAGAACTTAAGCAACAAGTACAACATAGAGATTAAGACCAAATACGAAAGAGGGAATGGGGCCGAAAAACACGGTGACTCAAGTAAGCACTAGTTCACTTGTTAACTAACATCCTTGTTGATTGGTAATTAATATACCTGCATGTTATTCGCCACCTTTGTATCCTCTTGACTTCAATGAATCGGATCAGCCTAGGTTGTGATGTTCGTGACTTCCCAAGAGACGCCGATGCATACACATCACCAAAATCAGAACAAACCCAGCAAACCCCAACGACTTCAATTTCGGAGTTCATGCGACCCCTGCGCAGCATCCAAGGTACGCTGCACAAAAGAGCAGCAAGGTTGTTCCCGATGTGTTCAAAATGACCTCAAATGCATATATGGACGATCGCGACGGAAAGGTAAACCACCTTCCAACAAGACTACCTCCGTCCATGCACCTGTTCATCATCCGTCTTCTCGAGTTCCGGTATCTCTATCTCCCCCAGCCCCCGGGCAACCATCCTGGACCCCCGGCCTGAATCACCACCAGCCAAACTATAACCATAGTTGTAGCTGGTACCGCGCTTCGAACCCGACCGAATGGGAAAGAAGAAGAAATAACTTGACTCCCAGCTTGACTCCAGATGCAGGAATCTCGCATTTGTCAACGCCAGAATTCGGATGGCCTAACACGGCCGGGCCAGATCCCATGGTGACCCATGGCCACCGCCTCGGTTCCCTTCAAGAGATGAGAGGGATGGACGAGAACAGCGGTGGTCAGAATGGAAACGAAGTGCGACACGACCATGAAGATCAACACGAATCTTGTATCGCGGTAGCATGTCGGACGCTCTCCTCGTTATACCAATTCATCCAATCCGATTGCGTGAACGGAGATACAACCGACCATAATCAATCTCGCAGCATGCCGAAACCACGAACCCCGCAGGAATCCCCCGAAGAGGATATTGTGCTTTGCACGACTCGATCTGCTACAGAGACGGTTTCTCGATTATTAAATTGCACTGCAAGATCCTGCGCACGGGATCCTTCTATCCTCCTCGTCCTCGGCTCGATTCTTTTGAAGATCCTGGCCTGGTATGAAGCACTCTACCATTCTGAAATTGGTGGGCTGGGCCTGTCAGCCACCTCGTCGCCGAATGGCCTCGAAGATGTGGGCTCGAATAGCAGCCAGTCTAGCGATGGACACCCCACAGGCCTCTCGAAACCGTCTGAAAGTATGAAATACTCGATATATACCGTCCCATTGACCATTCCCTTGACTATTGGTGCTTTCAATCTCTCTCACACCACGGAGACAAGGATGAAAGCCCAACTACTGCTGTGCGAGGTGCAGACTTTATCTCAAGTTTGCCAGACACTCGACCGTCGAGTTCAGGCTGCTGAGGGTATACGGGGTGAAAATGATCTGTGTGGACAGTCAGATACCCATTTACTACGGAAGGTGGGCGAGCTGCAGCATGCATTGACTGTGGTGTGTATGCATGTGCCATCGCTGGGATAGAGTGTCTATATCTTATATCTATACCCATAGAGCTAGATTTGGCTATATACTACATAACATCACTTGGAACATTTCTCATACACTATCTAGATTTTTCAACACATGAAGTACATCAAGCAGACAAATCCCGAAAATAACAGGAAGAAGCACCGACGCAATGACTATTGAAACTACTCTACTCGTTCTCCCTTTCATCGCAGGCACTCTTTTCGGAGACGCAGGTAGAAATATTGGCGCCGGGAGCAGAACGGCACTTGTTGAAGGCGTCTTGACAATCATCCTCATCGGAGACTGAGCGCTCTGGGTGTGGCGAGTGCAACTTTGCAGGAGAATTGGTCTGGTCATGGCGACAGGCCTCCCTGTCAGAGAAACATGTTGAGAGGTTCGCGCCTGGGGTGGTGACGCATTTGTTGTAAGCGTCGTCGCAGGTAGAGTCGGTATTCATCGCCGTAATGCTAGTTACCAAGGTAAGGGTGAGGGTGAGGAGGGATTTCAGGTGGACCATTGCGGCTGGTTGGTTTGGAATGAAGGGTTGTGGGTTTGTATTGTAGTATTGCGATGACGGGAATATTTGAGATGATGGTCAGGGCTGAGGGTTATGGCATGATGGCGATCTTTATAGAAAGTGGTTTTAGGGGATGTTGCTTTGGTTGTTGGGCTTGCAAAGGGGTACGGTGCATTGCAGTTATTGGATGTATGATGTGCAATGCTGTCCGCTGTGTTGATCATTTCCAACTCGGCCAAATCGAGTATGCATTGGGTAGGACGAATGACGAGAAATAGTTCCTGTGCTGCTAGGGGAACTTCGATATGGAGTATGCATAATGTCTTACATTGTGGGTGGATCGTGAAGAGGAACAATATATGCCGTCAAAGCTTGGGATCAGAGAAATTTGATATTGTAGTGTGCAACAACCCACCGAGACCACATTCCAAGTCCGTCAGTGTAAGACTCAAGCTCCAAGCATTGAAGAAGCCTCGGAATCGCGGGGTGATCAACATGATCGACACAAATCATGGGTACCTTGCGCTAGTCTCTACCTGCACGTTGTCCAATAGTCTCTAATGACTTAATATTTACATTGCAGTGTCTCCTTACACAGGATCAATGAGTACCGTTTGAAGCTGTTGTATTGGAGTTCTAGGTAATGACTCGCTTGGTTTCACCATAACGGTTACTCATCCTGAACACCACGTAAAGGTGTAAGTCCTGTTCAGGTGCTGCACAGGACCCGTGCAGCTGGGTTAGGGGAAAGGGGAGGTGAGGCAAGAAGAGGGAGATCATAGTGCTGAGCTCTCAATTTCGATGGAGACCCCAGAAAAGTACAGTCTGTATCCACAGAGGTGAGGCTAAGAGGGCCGGATAAAGTCCCCAAGGAGGTCCCTAGTGGTTCGCGGGGGGCTGTTTCATACCGTCCGCCACACATGCTTCGTGCCAGAGTTGAGACCGAAGCCCCAACCCAGTGTCAACCTTAACTGGACCGCGGCAAATATCATCAGAGTCCTCAGGTTACCCTTCGGACAACAGAACCACGATGTGCAATGTGGACCCTGGAGACGGGGGGAAGAGGGGGAGGGGTTAGGGAGACAGTGGCGTGGAGAAGGAAGAAATGAGAGGAGAGAGAAATTGGGGATGGGGGTATTTATATTTCCCCAGTGGCCGAAAGCAAACGGGAAATTGCGGTGACGAGTTGTCCGTTACCCAAAAGGGAAGGCACCCACCGCGGGCCTGAATGGGGTTGATAGAAGATAAGACGATTTCTTGCTGTTTGGAATATGATCTAGCAGATTCTCACTGAAAGGGCTCTACAACCAGTTGATCCTAGTCGCTTGGGCACTACCGGAAACTGCTGATCGTCGACACCCTACCAATAAACACTCAAGCAGCCCTTGTCTCGAGCGTCGACTTGAAATTGATCAATGCTGATTATTGTGAAGACCTCAAGAACCGCACTAAGTTTTCAAGTTAATATGTAATTTTCTGCAAGGATTTATCCATTCTACAAAAGAACATTGCATTAAAACAACACATAGTTATACAACGCTCTCTTCTCCAGGTAAAATAAAACCCGAAGAATATTGGAACTGTGGGTGGACTTAAGAGTCAAAGCTATCCAAAATGAAAAAGCTAATCCAAATTTTTTATGTCATCTAGAGCTCCTTTTTCAGGGAATGCTCAGGCTTGTGGGTGGTCTCGTAATCAACATGCACATAGGCACGTTCAACGTCGGGAAGCGACTCGAGCTTAATCTGGAGCTCTTCGGCGACATCGTGGGTGGCACGCAGAGATGCCTCTGCGTCCATGACGACATCCACCTCGACAAGCAGGCGGGGGCCAGATGTGTATGCACGGACGGTATCGATGGCAGTGATGACGGGAGAGTGCGTCATTGCTGATAGTAATGTTAGTGAATGGTTTTATCAGGAGTCCAAAAAGAACCGAAAGGGAATGAACGTACCGATGTAAGTGATGAGCTGCTGCATCTTGGTGTCGGCAGTAACGCCGACGAGCAACTGGAACTCGCCATAGGCGGAGTGCAGCCACAGCGCACTTACCAGCACGGATAGGATAATAGCACCCATAGGATCGATCCACCAACGCAACTTACTACCACCGACGGAGGTCAGAATACCGAACCCGTTGATGAATAGATCATTGCGGTGATCCTCCCACAGAATGCGGATTTGAGACACCTGGTTGCGTAGGGCCCAGCAGTACAGGAAAAGGGCAAATTTCGTGGCAAAGGCGACGGCAACAGCAATGACGGAGGGGAGGTGGAAAGACTGGGTTTCTTCCTCGGAGCCAGATACCAGTTCGCGAATAGAGAAGGCGATAATGATGAAAGAGACAGCGGTCATAAGGAAGCAGAAGCAGATATTGCCAGCGGTTTCAATGCGGGCCTTTCCAGCCGGGAACTTGCGTGGATCAACACGGTTGACTGCCTTGTTACACAGCAGGAGGGTCAGGTTGGACATGGGGTCGAAGACGGCGTCGGCCATTGTGGTGAACAGAGAGAGCGATCCGGATGACACGGCACCGTACACCTGGATGACGGAGAGAATGATATTTGCGGCAAAACTACCGTAAACAGCGATGCGGTACTTGAGACGGTTGTCGATGCTCAATTCGCGGGCGGCACGTCGGTGCTCCTCGACGGGTTTCAGCATGCGCTCAATGTTTTCATTTTGAGACTCGTAGAATCCCTGCAGCTTCTTGGTGACAAAGGCCTGTTTTCCAAGATGGACAGTGTCTTTCACTATGGAACCCACTTTCCGGCTCTTGTTTGCAGTGGTGGAATCCCGTTTCCGCGAGGTATTGGCTTTCATCTGCCGGATCTCATCCTCGGTCTTCAGCTTTGAGGCAAGTTGGAATGGGTCGCTTTCGGGGGTATAACGTGGCGGGGGTTGACCTTCTTCATCGCTTGAACTGCCACTGCGGTGTTGTTGCAAGGTGGTGAGCTCGTGCTCTAGGGCGGTTGTGGTCCCCTCGTTGATAGAAAGTGGAGCCATTCTGTCGGCCCGGTGTGACGGCGAGTTGCTATGGCTGTGATGCAAGCTTTGGAAGGCATGTGGGTGATTGGAAAGACTGTGACGCAAATGTTCCTCCATGATGAACGAGATGAATGGGCTGGATTTGGTGAATGGGATGAAAGAAACCCTTGATGTAAGGAGAGAAATAAATTCCTCTAATCGTGGCTGTGCAAGGTTATCTTATCGAGATGATCTTGCTCCGCTTTAGCTCCTTGGCACAGCAATTTCCATGTACAACATCCCAACATACAAAGTACATACATTACGGTTGCAGGTATTCGGGACATTATCATTGGATATTCAATGGTACCTGAATAAGGTATGCTAATAGCGCTGAATGTTATGCTACTGGCTCACATGACAACTTAGATACTTCGGTTCTTTAGATTCGGGTAGAACGCTCACTGTTATTAACGAGGAATCGTAACTCTGTCTGCAAAGGCTGGGATGACTCCAATATGGTATCTGTTTACTTTGGAACCTGTTGAATTTAGTGTGGTCAAGTTACGGCATGGTGTTGGTGAGTTCATTCAGGTATAATTACTCTATTCCATTTAAGGTGAAGCTCTATTTTGGAAAAATTGCCCCCAAGAAGTTGGAGCATCTAACTGTAATTTAGAAATATAACCGTGCCAAGCGCCCAACACACCGCCGTGTATTGGTGCGCCCCACTAGATAGCCATTTTTCACCAGATAGCCAATTTTCAATTTATTCACCTATGAAAATACTATTTACAGGTAACCACCATGACTATCTACATACCAATTTCCACCATTACTATCTCTTGCCGCCATTGAAGCTTTATGCTTAGTCTCTAATAAATCCCTTGCTTCTTGGGCCCGTTGTTGGGCTTCCAATTCCTTAGCATGCTTTGCCTGTAGCCGCTTCAACTTCCTAGCATTGGCATCCTGTCTTTTTACCATCATCCTATTCGCGCATATAGGTGATAGGACATTGCCTTTGGTCCTAAGAAGCGATTTCCCATTTTTTGGCGTATATGTAGTTGATTTGTAGGACTGAGCCTTCTTTAAAGAGGCCTTCAATAATTCAACCTCTTGATATAAAAGCGTATTTGCATCTATACTTCGTTGAATATGCCTTTGTACGCTCTTCTGTAGATGCTCTAGATCATTGGCAAGCTTAGTATTAAGCTTTTTAACCCGCTCAATTGTATCTAGCGGTGAATTGGTGACTGAGCTTGTAAAATCTGGGGGGGGGGATGGCGTGAAAATCCTAAGGGGGGACCCTTGAATATCTCTTTCACGGAGAGGAGTAAGAATAATATCTAGATCTAAGGGGTAAATACCCCTAGATCTAAATGAATCTCGGATCGTTCTCTACGTAAAAGCTCGCTCTCTAATATCCTAGATAATCCGAAAAAAATCCCGCTTCTTACTTATACTTCCACCCTATATAACGATCTCGTTATTTGCCGTATGGAAATGGTGTTTTAAGCTTTAAAAGGCTTGACCATCTAGCGGCTGGCAGAGATGGGTGGTATAGGGTAAAAAATAAAAGGGGATAATGAATTTTTCCCGGTAAAAATTAACGAATTCGAAGGTTGTATGAGAACTATGGTTATCTATTAAAAGAAGCCTTGGCCTCCCTTTTTTAACCCGGTCAATTGTAGCTTTATAAAAAGAGAAGAGCTATTGAAGTGCGGTTTCATCGTCAACCTAACCATTTGGCGTAGGTTTAATTCGAAAATCGGGGGTTATAATATTTTTATACCACTCCTCTATATATAAACTACCCTTAGGTAGAAACTATAGTAGCATTAACCAGCCATCGGCAGCAATACATTCAATACCGGTAATTGACTCTGACTGACCACCGGTAGGGATATCGCTTATTATACGAGAGGTAATAACCTTACGTTGCTTCCCTTGGCCAATTCGGTAGCCGGTTTCGTCCTAATTGTAAATCTTATGCGGTAGGAATTGATGCTGGTTAACCACTATAGAAAGGTGATTAAACCAGAGAAGTAAAGCACCGTAATCTTCACTCTCTACCCTCGATTTTTCCTTTAGTTTTTAGGTAATATAATTGAGCCCTAGGGGTAGTCTTGTAATAAAGCGATACGCCTAGTTATGGCCGACAACCCGGTCTTCGCTAGCTATTTTTAAGATAGTATTTGCAGCATCTTCAACCATCTCGGGGGTAGGTGATATATACGCACTATCTAGGGTTTGAATCTAGCTAGTAAGGGCCTTTTCTTGAATTAAATTCAAGGTTCTGGTTGCTTTGGCGCGGTCGGAATTGGACTGGCGGCCCTGGACTCGGCCCCTTAGTCGACCGCGGGAAACCCTATAATCCCGGGCTAATTGAGCGAGATTGGGCTTGGTAGATGTATGGTATGCTTTGACGGCTTCTTGGATCCGATCCTCGATATTTTCGGTTGAAATTGACATCGTGGTATAGTATAAAAATGTATGGGAAGTTGATACAATTGTGAAAATTGGCTATCTGGTGAAAAATGGCTATCTAGTGGGGCGCACCAATACACGGCGGTGTGTTGGGCGCTTGGCACGGTTAATTGTGAAAAACATAATAATTTTTTTAGTTAAATAATATCTCACTTAATGTCGTGAGATTTGGTTAATTCCTTCAATTAACGAAAACCCTCACTTTATTTGTTTATATAAAAGTGGTTCGCTACTACATCGGACCAGATAAAATGGATTAAGACAAGTCACTATGGCCTTAATGCTGTGGGTTCCTAGCATTAATCTAATTTTTCATAGTTAGTTTCATACTTTACTATATGTTAAATTTAATAATAAAGGTCCTCCTTATTCCAAAGGTACAGAGTCAATTTGCCGAGTTCCTTAATGATTGTTCTCTCAAACGCCTTGTGTATTCTCTATTGCTTACTTGAGTTAGTTTCTAGGTACGGTTTTTTTATTCTTTTTTTTATTCTTTTTTATTCTATCTTCTTCGGGCGTGGCGGACGACGCAAGTGATCGGCTGTGAACGCTCCATTTTTCTGTTCTTAATTCTACGAAATAAACTGAGTACAAGTAGATATAGTAGAAGATTGGGTGGTGAGGTAGAGGAGCTGGTGGCACAGAAACAGAAGAGCCTATAATGTCCACGATGTAGTTCTCTCTGAGCGAGACAGCTAAAAGTGTAACCCCTGCGATATGTAATGGCATCAAATCATCGGGCCAACTTAAGCCAACGCAACGCAGCACCACCCGCTATAAATGGCATACAATCCCCATTCACCTTCCTCCTCCTCCTCCTTCTTCTCTCATCTTCATCAATCATCTTCATCAATCATCTTCATCAATCATCTTCACATTTCTGCTTTCAGACCACTCTTACGCAATCAACACTACACTTCATACCAACATTACATTTCAACTCATCAATATGGTTAAAGAACCAATCACCCCTAAGAAGGCCGCCAAGCCTGTCAAGGCAGGAATCGTAAAGCGCACCCCTGTCAAGGCCAAGGGTTCCCTTGCAAATGTCTCATCCTCTACCATTGACCGGGACCTGGTGTTCCTGTGGAATTGCGTTAAGATGTCCACCGGAATGAAGGTAAGTGTCTCTCAGTTGTCACATGTCCAATCAACACATGACAGCACACAATATGACTGCACACCATACAAAAGCATGCCATTTACTGACTGGGTTATCCTACAGATTGACTGGCCTGCCGTCGCTAAAGATGCTGGCAAGTCCGTTGGCACTGTCCAGAAACAGTGGTCTCGCCTGAACATCAAGCTGGAGAAGGGTGTCCCAGCTTTCAATGCCAGCGTCTCCAATAAGGACGCCGACGATGCTGAGGATGCCGACAATACCGACGACGCCAATGGTGAGGAGTAAATGGAACAAGATTTCGGTGGCAACGCACGGAGGAATGCGATAGTGAAGATAGCCACCTTTTCTCTTGACTTTTACTGGTTTCACGTCAATTTTTTTTTAAATTTCTTTTGCTCAATGTTCTTGGGTTGCACTCCAATATGTGCCCATTAGTCTTGTGCGCGTGAGGGCAGCATCTCTGCAGAGATGTCTGTGACGTTCCGCGGTTCTTTTCTTTTTTCAAGACTCAATCCAATGAACCCGGTTTCAAAAAAACCCTTTAAAATCTTGATCCTAGTAAGAAAAATAGGAATAATTTCTGAGCAGGAAACAAAGGTTTGAACCGTTCAAAGTGATGTTGAAGTTGTCGATGTATAATCGCGGTTGAATCTTCCGATCTTGAACCCTATAGTGGACCAATGAATCCAACATCGATCCTTGTCCAATCCTTGTTCAACTAATGTCCGACTCATGTCCAACTGGGTTCTAATACGTCCAACTTGTACAATATAACCCTAAGATGACCTCATTCCTGCATGACCCCAGATCCGAGCCCCTCATTTAATACCCCGCCCCCTTCCAGCTCATCTTTGTACTTCCCATCTTACCTCAAATCCATCTATTTCATCTTCATCATGTCCAACCCCTACTTTGATATTGAATACACTACGAATCGTGGCCAGGGTAAGTCTACTCTCTCGTCTCAATCCAGCCAGACTAACACCATGTAGTGGAAAACTGGGGCCGCATCGAGTTCAAACTTTATGATGACGTCGTCCCCAAGACCGCGGCCAACTTCCGCGCCCTCGCAACAGGAGAAAAGGGCTTCGGCTATGCAGGCTCTGCTTTCCACCGTGTGATTTCCGGGTTCATGGCCCAGGGTGGTGACTTTACACGCGGCAATGTCAGTCGCGGGATCACGGCGAAATCCGAGCTCCGGCTAATTTCTATTCTCTCTTTTAGGGTACGGGCGGCAAGTCTATCTACGGCGAGAAGTTTGCAGATGAGAACTTCAGGGCCAAGCATACTAAGGGTGGACTGCTCTCTATGGCAAATGCTGGACCCAACACCAATGGTTCTCAGTTCTTCATTACTGTGAGTCGAAACTATGCTAAAGTAGATTGGAGACGGGTTGGACTGACTGGATTAGTTTGTGGAAACTCCCCATTTGGATGGCAAGCACGTTGTCTTTGGAGAGGTTGTTTCCGGTCAGGATATTCTCCAGAAGATGGAGAGCAAGAGCTTGGATCGGTCTGGAAAGACTGATGGTACCATTAAGATTGCTGCTTCGGGAGCAGTCTAGGCTATCTGAGGAACCATTCGATGCTCTATTCTATCTAAACAGCTTACTGGATAGCAATATGGGTGTGAATTCGTCCACTCTCGTATAGTGTCATTCTCCACGCGTTTTTCTATCTCTAGACTGCTATTAAGTCATGTAGAATAAACCCTCAAAGCCCGAGGAACCAACTTTGCCGAAGAGTCTGTGAAAATGAAAAGAACGAGTAACTAACAACATGCTAACTATACATACACAATTAGATCCAAAATCATTTCACAGCAACCATAAACAACCGCGGATACTTCAACAACACCCTCCCATCAACAGAAACCGGATAAGCACCCTGCAACCGCCTCAAATAACCCTTCAAGAAATCCACCTTCTCCGAATCCTCCAACGGATCCAAAAACGGCCTCAACCCGGTCCCCTTGACCCACTCAATAACCGCCTCGTGGCTCTCAAGTGCATGATAATAACTCGTCTCAAATACATGAACCTGACCACAAAATGGCTTCACCAGATCATACAGTTCCTGCGGCGACTGGAACCCATCTCGCTGCACACTAGCAAGTTTCTCCGCCCACGGGCCGTCAGCAGCAGTTTCGTTCATGAGGGCATGCGTAGGCTCGTTGAGATTGTGCGGGACCTGGAGTGCGAAAACAGCGCCCTTTTCCTGGGGTTCCAGCAGACGTTTAATGATAGCAATGCGGTCGTCGGCTTTCAGCCATTGGAACACCGCGTTCGAGAAGAAGAGGTCGACGGGCTTGGTTGGGTCGGGTGTGTAGGTTGACAGATCTGCGACGTGGAAGTCTCGGTCTGGGAGGACTTTCTTTGCGCGGTTGATCATGTCCGGCGATGAGTCTAGACCGGTTATTGTTGCTGTTGGGTATGCCGTTGCCAGGACTGTTGTTGAGTTCGCTGGGCCGCAGCCTAGATCGATTATTCTCTTTGGGGCTATCAGGGGCACATGCGATAGGAGATCGCGGGCGGGCTGGGTGCGTTCATTTTCGAACTTGAGATATTGGTTTGCGCTCCAGTCTTTGGTTTGGGGCATTGTTGTTGTGAACTGTCTGTAGACTGGTCTTGAGACTTGGATTGGGATTCTTAAGGAGTGGGCGCATAATTTGGTTGTTGTTGGGCTTAGGGGCCACATTCTTGGGGAGTGGGCGAATAATTTGGTTGTTGGGTTGAGGCGACAGTGCATTGTTTCGATGATTTGAAATACTAAAATATGCTTGGCTGTGGGGGAAACGCTTGTTTTTATATTGATATCGATGTCTTACATTTGTTGAGGTGAGCTCAGGAAGTGGCGATATCGGATGTTCATCGATCTCGCCGATATCGCTATGAAGCAGCGTTGCAATGGAATCCAGGATCGTCAAGCATGGTAAATCTGACATCTAATTACCGATATATCTAACTACTAACTGACGTAGAAGGTACAGGTAGATATCGAATGCTAAACATGATGTGCTTCCGACATTATGCTGCCCACTTTTTAGTGGGCCGTTCTTTACGCCTTCCGCATTTAGTTACCCACCAGGTTGCCGAGCAAGGCCTCGAACCAGGATAGGACATCTGAAGCATTGCTAGTGGAGAAAGGCAGGCCTGATGCGCTAGCGGAGGGCTCGGCGCTGGAGGTAGGGACTTGCGCTGCGGCAGAAGTAGCCGATGCACGAGCAGTGGTGGCGAAAGTGGTAGGCTGAGCAGCAGCGGTGGGAGTTTGAACTGCGCCAGATGGGGTGGTAGTCACAGCGATCTCCGTAGCGCTGGAGGTCGAGGAGGCCGAGGAGGCCGACGACGCAGCGGGAGCCGAGCCAGATCCACCGACAGTGAAGTCGACACACGACTCGTAGGTCTGGTCGATGGATTCGGCGTACCAGTACCACTGCAACACACAGTCACCGGCGGTAGCACACTGGCTTCCGAGATCATCGGGGATGGTGACGCTGAAGTCGGTCTCATCGGGCTTGACGCCGGTGGCGGTGGATGCATAGACATCCCAGGAGATCAGCGGAGCGCCAATGACCTTGTTGGAGGAAGTGGCGACGACGGAGACGTTGGCGACACCGGTGTGGGGGGCGCGGATGTCGACTTTGAAGGGGACCTTCTGTCCTGCCTTGTAAGACTGGACGTTATCCTTGTTGTCCGCGAACTTGTAGCCCTTGCAAAGCCAGATATCACACTCGGCGGCCTTGTAATCATTCTGGCTGGAGGCAACTTGCAGCTCGCCTTGGATGTTACCGTACTTGTCGGAGTCTTGGTTGGACTGGACTTGTTGGCCACAGGCGGCTCCCATTGCGGTACCGGGCTGGCGAGCTTCCGGACTAGTGACGAAGCCATGGGCGTTGACCAAGGAAATGATGCTGGCGAAAGCCAGAGCGGGAGCGAAGTTCTTCATGTTTGACGAGTTGGTATGTCGGAGGAAGTGAATGGAAATGATCGGTAAACCAGACCGATGAATGAATGTATAGTTGATGAACGAAGTCTGCACGGTCTCAAACCGGAGAAAAATGAATGTGAAAATGAATGAGAATTCAAAAAAGACTGGCCAGCATGCTCAACTGGCCTTGTGTTGCGCTGGTAGGCCGCTGCTTATATACTCTGTGGTAGACATATTCGAAAGGAGCTCTAGCTGATCTGTATGGGACATTAATCAACTGCAAACAGTAGCTCGAGAATTATCAGAGACATCTCGAACAGCGAGTAGGGCCGAATGCACGTATCAATCACACTGAAACACATCGGATATAGCCAAGGGATAACGCTCCCCCCACCAGGAGGGGACCAGTGAGACCGACGGTAAATGTAAATCGCATCACATCGGGACAATGTGGCCTCCGGTCCGTATTGAACTAGATTGGATGATCGTCTCTCCCGGGACGAGGCCGGCGTTCCTGAGGCTAGGGTTGCCAAGCCTTCACGCGCCGAACAGGGATACACCGAGTTTCACGTTAATGGGGCCTGCCAAGGAGGGGCTGGCAGGTGAGACATGGAATTAATGGGCGCTTTACTTTGATTAAGAACGTGGAGATGCTAGAATAAACTTGAATTGGCAGCTTTGCTCGGACGTTTATCCAATTTCATTCCAGGGTGAACCTGGCTCTTGGTAGTCCACTCGATGCTTTGAAAAACAAACTAAATGTTATGAAACTAACTAAATATTTCTTAGGTTATCAAGGGTTTCGCACTAGAGTCTACTCCGTAATAAAGATGAATGTGAAAGGCCGTTGATCTGGACTAATCATCAGAAAGATACGGAGTAGAAATAATCGAGCTATGCATCATTATATCTACTTTCCAAGGTCACCAAATACCCATTCAAGCGTATTAGCAGTTATAATTATACATTGTGATATAGATCGGGATATTAGATTGTGTGAAATATTCCCATTCAAGTGCCGTCTTGGCCTCATGGATATGAGACAGAGCCTCCAGCGCATACTTATATTAGTCTGGACTGGCTAACCAAGTGGACCGGGAATCCTCGGATTTACGTTGGCTTTGATCGGTATACATTCTGTGTCTATAGACTGATCGAGATTGGTGCAAAAAATAAGTACAATATCACATGCTAAATATCTGACGCTTTAGCTGCTTCACCTTTGTCGCACCTTTTCCCAAGATGAGCTTATCTTGTACACAAGGTTGTAATGAAGCAATGGATAGTATTTCCCAGATTAAGCAAATCACAATCATTCACATTAGACAATTTTGATTGTTACGATATGTTTCAGTGAAACAACATTGGATGTATCTACTCAGGACAAGCCTCCAAAAACGACATCTCATCTCGTGTGTATCACTAGAGGAACATCATCCCTCAACTTCTAGTGATTCAGTGACAGATCAAAAATAATCTTCCCTTTCGCATGCCCTCCATCCAATCTCTTGAATACCTCTTCGTACTGCTCAAGAGGCCAGACACTATCCACCAATCCCCGACACAACCCCTTCTCAACCAACTTCGAAATCTCCTCTAATTGTCTCCTTATAGGCTCCATGATAAAGAACAAATCCTTCACATCTTCACCCTCAAAGCCATCCGGACGGACCTGCAAAGGTGGTTGATAGATACTCAGCACAACACCACCATCCTTAACAGTCCACCACGCATCCCCAAGAGCCTTACCCCCAACACAATCAACAACGACATCCACCTTATTAGAAGGCAACTGCGTAGCCCACTCCTTCAAATCCGCAACCCGATAATCAAGCACCTCCTTCGCACCCAGAGACTTCACAAGCTCCACATTCCGAGAACCACACGTCGCAACCACCTCCGCACCAAGCAACGTCGCCAACTGCACAAGCCAAATCCCCACACTACCCGAAGCAGCGGTAACAAGAACTCTCTTCCCCGCCCAAACAGCCCTAGTAGCCTCCAGATCTACCTCTCCCTGGCTTCCTTGGGTACCGAGAGCATGAACAAAAAGAACCTGCCAAGCCGTCTGCGCAGAGACAGGAATCGCAGCAGCCTGGACCCAGCTTAGACTCTTCGGCTTGTGTGCCAACTCGTCCGCCACAGCGATGGAATACTCGCACGCATTTCCCGGTCGGATATAGTTTGTGCGCGCGTATACTTCATCGCCGGGTTGGAAGGGCGAATCTGGTGGTGCTGCGATGACGACTCCCGCCATGTCTGGGCATGGGATTAGAGTACGCTCGGTTGGTGGGGGGAAATTCTTTGGCCAGAGGAGTTCGCCGGCGCAGGGACTGCAGGCTTTTATTTGGATTAGATGTTCGCCCTGCGTGTGGTCTGGAGTCGGGAGGGGTGTGGTTGTTAAGGTGAGAGTTTTGGAGGAGGCGGTTGGTTGGATGATGCTGTTCATTTTGGAGGGGAGGGTAGTTGACATATTTGGATTTTTGTAGAGATAGATATGTTGTTATTTGTAATGAGGAATTGGTTAGTATTGTCTCGCTGGGTTAAGTTATTTATATAGTTCAAATGTCAAGGCGTCATTCCCCGTAGCCGGGTTCCCGCATAGCCTATTTGATAGCCTATCTCCCCGCACATACACGGAGGACTTGGGGAATGTACCCAAGTATATTGTACACTCGTTTCAATCAGAATTAACCTGGTTGTTACAAGCTTCGTATTTCTCGTGTCGGAAATCAAGAATTACGAATCATAAAAATCTATGCCCCGGAAAGCCATGCCATCTCTCGAAGCTTATAAAACAGGATAAACAAGCTCAACCTGGGAAACTTCAAAGTGATAACTGTAGGTAGTTAGTTAACTAGATATTCCATAGTTATGTAATATTAATGAAACTTTTGATCGGAAAGAGCCCCAGTCGTAAAGTTTGATGATCACGAGAATATCCCTATTCGAGGGAATGGAGTGGGATTCAGCCAGACTAAAGTGGAATTCGTGCAGAATTTCTGTGAAGAGTACACTTTCTCCAGACACTTCCTATTGGCCGAGAATCGTACTTTTGCGAACTCACATGCAGCTACTCAAGACGCCAGCCAATCCCAGGGCTCACCTTAACCCCACAATTCCACATATCAAAGCACACACACATCTTAAGCCCGTAACGGGCAAAGGTTTCGATGTACAACATAGTTCCTGTTGTAGCCTTTGGTATGAGAGCGGGGGTGTGGTCGGATGCCTTTTCCCATCTCTCCAACAAGCCGAACATATTTCGACTCTTCACTTTTGATCTTCCTCTTTGTTTTTTTTCTGTGTTCCGGTCAGTTTCTACAATGGATAAAAAGATACATACTGAACCCGAGGATGATATCGCCGTGGTTTGTTTACTCAATTCTTTATTATCTATTTTTCTAACAAATATTAGGATCCCACGACCCATGTCACGACCGTTTACGGTGATGACTGGCAATCGTAAATATTATCTTTGTCTATATGGAGAAAAAAAAGACCCCAATCTCACGCAATCTCAGCGAAACCACTTCGATCGGCTCCTCGCTGTATCGGGGGCTAGAGGAGAATGGCCGACGATATCAAACCTTGAGCCACAAAGAATATCTGTACGCATAGATTTCCAAATCAAAGTATCATCTCCTTATATCCTATTAGGATTCCATCGGATGAGAAGCAGTTCGAAACATACGAAGCTGGGTATGCGCAATTCTCTTGTACACGGTCTTTTTCTTTCTTTCAAATGATAACTAACAATATTGCAGCCACTTGGTAGCCCTCGTCATGGACTCAGACCACGACAACCCCCTTTTCCATGCCCCTGTTAAAGATCCCAAACATATCCTCGACCTTGGAACAGGTCTAGGTAACTGGGCCATGTACGTGGGAATAAACCACCATTCATATTCACAAAGAACCACCACTCACCCTCTTCTAGCGATGTAGCCGACATGTTCCCAACAAGTAAGTCCAGAATCCCAATTCAATCCACCTCCAGTATCAACATATTAACACACAAAAAACCCAGCCACCGTCCGCGGAGTCGACCTCTTCCCACCACCAGTAACATGGATGCCCCCAAACTGCATCCTGGAAGTCGACAACATCGCCGAAGAATGGACCTGGAACGAACCCCAAGACCTCATCCACATGCGCATCATGATCGGAGCCTTCGACCACGCAGAATGGAGTCGCGTCTACCAGCAATGCTACGAGTAAACCATCACCATCCCGCTTCTCCTTTCTCCATCTAACCAAGACCCCCACAGCAACATCCGCCCAGGCGGTTGGATCGAACAACTAGAAGCAAGCCCCTACATCGAATGCGACGACGACAGCCTACCAGCAGACAGCATCCTGCGCAGCTGGGGACCCGCGCTATCAGCATGCGGCAAGCGTGCCGGCCGCCCCCTAGAAACAATCGATATGATGCAAGACGCCTTCCGCAAGGCTGGGTTCGTGGATATCTGTGAAAAAGAATACAAATGGCCCATTGGGCCCTGGGCCCGTGATCAGAAATATAAAGAGGCCGGAACGGTTAATTACCAGCATTGGATGTCCGGTATGGAGGGCTGGGCTATGTGGTTGCTTTGTAAATTCGGGGCGCCGGAGCCTTGGTCGCAGGATGAGGTTATTGTTTATGTTGCGAAGCTCAGGGCAGAGCTTAAGAATCCGAGGTATCATATTTATGAGCGCGCGTATGTATTTTCTTTCTTTCCTTTTCTCTTCTCTGTGGAGTCTGTGATGTGGGTTTGGCTGACTTTTATGCAGGCGACGTGTGTGGGCAAGGAAGCCTTTCCCCGAGGAGATTGCGGAGAGGGAGAGGGCTGAGGCTAATAAGAAGGCTGCCATTAAGATTGAGGAGTGAATCTTGGACAGATGGTATAGTTTTGTTGGTGAGGTATATGAAATAGGTTGCAGGATGACATGTCTGATAATGCAACATCCAGCCTTGTACTGGCCCCTATTTGCGGCTGCTGTTATGACTTCCTACCAATGCATTCGATCTTTTGCTTGTAATATTGGCCTTGTATATACCTCCGAGCTGTGTGCACACATCTGTTATGATACAGAGGGGCACTGCCCTTCATATGTTGTACAAGGTATAACACCGGATCACGGAGGGATAAGACTGGCATGTATTTACCCTAAAGGTATATGGAAACGACCGTACACACTCGCTCTCCTATAGATAAAGTCATGCTGCTAAGACGTTTGTGGTAAAAAGCTAAAGAATATATGTGTGGTGACAATGTACGAGGTATCATAGAGGCCAAAGAGTAAAGAAATAGAACCAAAAGACAACCCAAAGAAAAAGGCAAAAGATATGCGCTTACCAAAATAGACAAAACCGCAACCAGAAGGAGAGTATAACCAAAAAGAAAAGAGTCCAAACGCTGGGCGATAAAAAAAAAGAGACGTGCTATTGGCGAACATCAATTGATCCCTGCATGACGCTAGCGCTCCTGCTCAGTGGGCTGGAAGCGCACGCGATCACTCTGAGGTTGCGAATTACCATGCACGGGATTCCTCTCATTCGAATCATTCGTAGCATAGTCATCAGCAAAAGGATTCCGCACCTGGAAATCCTCGGAGTTATATTCATATCGACCGGTAGTCGCAGATCCGGAGACAGGATGGGAAGCAAGTGGACGACCACCAGTCATGGTGGGAGAAGGCAGTTGTGTCGTAACGGGTGCAGCGGGTTCAGGGCTCCGTGTTTCAGTGCGAGGTGGCGCCGTGGGGGGAGGAGAGAAATTCGTAGCGGCTGGTGCAACAACCTGCGAGGCCGGCGAGGGACTATTCAGATTAGACGAGGTCGGCGACGAGGATCCTCTGATCTTGCGCGCCTTCAGCATGGCACGCTGTTGCTGCGACAGCGCGACGGAGATCTCGTCGTTCGTCTCGATGAGCGTCAATAGGGTATCCTCGTCCGGAGCCGGGTTGGTCGTTTGGATATATCCTTGAATCAAACGCGAAGCGGTCCCGCAGCGGTCAACGAACTCCTTGATGAGATCGTTGCCTTCCAGCTCTACTGGCGGCGTGGACTGGACGAACTGCGTTAGCAGCTTTGCCGAATTACGCGCCTCTTCGATGCGGGCTGCTAGTTCCACCGGGCTGGGGAGGGTATTTGCCGGCGCGCGGGACTGTCTGTATGGCTGGCGGTGACCGTGAGGCCTAGCTGGGACTTGTGGCGGTATGATGGAATTCGCTGGGAAACGGTCGATCTAGGTAGGTTAGAGTCTTGGACGGCGCGGAGAGAGACTGCGATGCTCACCAAACCATGCGAGGCTTTCGTCTTCTCCTTCGCCCACATCTGCAGCATCAGTTTGAGATCTTCGTCCCATGCGCGCTGTTGCTCAAGGGTATCCAGGTACTGGCGGAGAGAGCTCTGCACGTGCCAGTCCCGTCCTGTGCGTAGTAGCTCTTTGACGGTCGTCACGAATTTGGCATCGAAGTTGCGGGTGAAGGTATGGCCAGGGTTGTCGACCAGGATACGCATGAGCATAATCGCATTGTACTGGGTTTGGTTTGTGTTGCCGGCTGGATCGGAGAGATACTTGCGAATGCGCAAAGCCGCTTCCTTGGCGGCATTGGGGCTTGACTCGGCTGCTTCAACGATTTTGGGGAGGTGGACGAATTCGTTTCCTTGCTGGAGTGAAAATGCGATTGTCAGTCCTGAAAGGGGTTGTTGTTGTTGTCATCTCCTAGGCACATACCACGTCGCGCGAAGAGTCATTCGTATTCTCATTTGCATTCGATTCGCAGAAGGCAGTCTGGAGAAGGTGTCAGCATGTATTATTCGATCGCTCTGGAATCAGTACAAACCAGTTCTTTTAGGACAATGGCTTCTGGTGAGTCTTCACGATGTTCGACACTGTCACTAGAGCCTATGTTCAGGTACGAGTTAGCGAATTTGCGGGGAGACGTGGAGACGGTGAGACACTCACTTGAGCGCCTGCTCAGTGATCCCAGGAAGCGCTTCATGGTGATAGCACAGTCTCTTGTTTTTCAGGGGAAATCCTGAAAAGAAAAAAAAAAGTTTCGATTGTCAAAGAATAATACTAGGCGGGGGGGCCAACTGCCGGCCTTGACTCGAACTAGTCTGCAGGGAGCTAACTATTGCTATCTGCAGGGAACTAGCAATAGATACCCTCGCTAATAAGTCAAGAAAATAGGAGAGATATATAATATATATGTAACTTCAAAATCTGCGGTCAAAGCCACATTCCACGCACGCATCCAAGTATTCTGCATTGCCAAGCTAAAGACCATCCAGGCTCCAGAGTACCAGTTGATGGTTTTTATGCCTGACTCAGCCACGTGTGAGGGTAGACAGTACATAATTTCGACACACGTTGACACTATATTTAGAAGTACTAAGTACTTCATACTACGTACTCCTCACATCTCGAACGCCACACCCCCTCTACCTACCCCTCTACTATACTTTCAACAGCATCAGCCATCTCCCCCAAAGTCTCAAACCGCCAATCAAAAATAGGATCCCCTGTGTTCCCCATCAAAGCCCCAGGCCTCTCAATCCAAACAGACTGAATACCAACCCTCCTAGCAGGTTGATGATCATGGAACTGGCTCTGTGCCGTCTGCAGCACCTGCCCTGATCCCACCCCAAACTCACGTTGCACAGCACTCAACATGTACTCAAAGTTCCGTGGATCAGGCTTATAACTGCCGATATCCTGCGCGGTAATAATCATATCAAAAGATATACCTTGCAAGCTACCGGCATTGGACTTGGCGAATGAAGCCCGGTCCACGTTCGACAGCACCACCAGCTTGTAGTGCTTTGATAGTCGACGCAGGGCATCAACCGTGTCTGGGAAGGCTGGCCATGTCCCGACAGAGTTGCCAAATTCACGGCTCTCTTCCTCTGTTGGTGGGTTGAGGCCGAGGCGCGCAGCGAGGGTGGGGTGAATTGCTGATAGTAAGTCCGAGTATGGGAGGTCCGGGGTTGCGGTTTGTTGGGTGCTTTCGAGGTCGTGGTAGGTTGTTAGGAGGTGTTCGCGGGTGAATTGGGTGGTGCTTTTTGAGAGGATTGGTTCTAGTGCGGTGATGATGCCGCTTTCCCAGTCTATTAGGGTGCCGTAGACGTCGAAGCAGAGGAGACGGTAGTCTGAGAGGTTGGTCATTTTGGTTTGATCAGGTGAATATATATATATATATATATCTATATCTATACTGAGGGTATAGATTGAGATGAATGAATCTTAGAAGTATATTCTGCTCTGGGCTACTTATACCCCCGACATGTAGATCCCTGCTTATATATAGATGGATGCTCCCCTTGGCATATTCCTAGATAAGGATGTCGGGGACCGGAAATGGTATAGGCAGGGTTTCTTTGTGATTCCATTCATGCCGATAATGCCTCAGATGAAGTGCATATGGAGTCATATGGAGATTACCTCGTATTTCATAGTATCAAGTCATTGCTACATCCAGTCACCGCTACAATCAATCGGATGCATATAAAACAGAAAAATAAGATCATATTATATGACCGAAAGACCGGGACCTCGACAGAGGTGTGCAGCTAGACAAGACAGAAACGGAGAAACACTCTCTATCAAAAGAGAAAACACTCGATAGAGTCACGGAGAAAGAACCACGTTTGTATCATGATTGGATCGGGAAGTACAGAATCCTATTTCCATCACCCTGGGCCATATCGTTTAAACTTTTTATTGGGTTCTCCTCCGAGTGTTGGCGCCATGACCTTAAAATATTGTATGATCCGGTATCGATTCCGTTCCAACATACACAGCTGATGCACAGAACTCCGATCCTTCCCGTCCACCGCAAAAATCTTTTCACATCACGTCCCCTCACACCTTCTTATGGCAATCCGTTTATGCCTCAATGAGAGCACGGCGGATCTGGGTACCACGCTGGCGGGTAGAGAGACGGACCTTCTTGTCCTCGGTAGCCTTCTTGACCTCCTCGGCAGCCTCGGTGAGGATGAGCTCAATGTGGCAGGGGTTGGTCATGTAGGGGTTGATCTGGAAAGAAAAGTCAGCATTTTTATACGAGACTCAACCGTGAATCTTAGGATAAAAAATAAAACAAAAAAACGTACACGACCGTGAGCACGGTAAGTGCGGCGGCGACCCTTGGGGGCCTGGTTGACCTGGATGCGCTTGATGATCAAGGCGCTGGTGTCGAGACCCTTGCCATCAGCGTTGGCCTCAGCGTTCTTGAGCAGATCAATGATGTGCTCAGCGGACTTGACGGGCCAGCGGGCCTTGGAGACACCGAACTGCTTGCCTGTAAACGAAAGATTGTCAGTCGATGTTCGACTCCATTCACAAATTTTCTTCCAGGGCTGTAGATCCGTAGCATCGCCAATAAGCCAAGAAATCCAGCCATTTGTTCCATTCAAGTTTTCCTCGTCATTTTCATTGCATATCCCAGTGACTGTCGTATATTTGGCGATGCTGTTCGGCTTTCCACACAATCCATTCCTCCGATCCATCCGGAATTTTCTTCAAATAATAAAAAAAAGGGCGACTCACCCTGAGCAGTGCGACCGGTGGAGCCAGCGTAGCGGCGCATGGGAACGGCCATGGTCTTGGTGGTAACGTTCTCGAGGAAAGTGAGGGCCTTGGACAGCTTCATGCCGTTGACGGCCTGGGCGGTCTCACGGGTGTTCTTGAAGCTGACACGGAGGTAAGAGCCGCGCGCGCGGGCGCTCTTGGCCTCCGAGATCTCCTGGGCGGCGTAACGGACCTGTGTAAAGCATCGCTCGTTAGCAATGGGATCGTCGTTGGATGTTGGTGATGTTGGCAGCGAAAGTCGACCCGGCGATCGGACATTGAATGTGCATCACACGGGTGGCATTTCGTAGAGAATGGGATTCGGAATGGTCATTATCGAGGACAGGGACATGCAGCACTCACCATCTTGAAGGAGTTGGCGAGGGGGGTGTGATGGTCCTCGGTGATGAGTTGTTGTCGCTTTTCGTCGTCGTCCGGCTCTCGCTTGAGCCACTAGATTTGGTGCGGTTTTTTTCGCTCTTGGCGCTCTGGCCCTAAGCGAGCCCTAACGCTAGCCGTTTTGGTGTGGGTTTTGTCTTTGACTTATGTCAGATCTTAGTCACTGGGTTTCTGCCCCACATCTCAGGTGTCAATCCCTTTCCAATTTATTAAATCAACTAAGGTGAACACCATGGCACTTGCCCTTGGAAACTATACTGGATATTCGATAATTGAACGGAACAAATTTTATTCTTCATAAATCCATATCTACAATGTCCATATTTTGTCTATTTCTTCTGCTCTGGCACTTGTGTAATAAGCTCACCCTTCTCAACAGCCGACCGCAGGTTATCCAACACCAGAATTTCCATCTCTTTCTGGGTCTCATAAGTGGCAGTACCAATATGGGGCAGCAACATAACATTAGGGTTGCTAACAAGGCCGGGCTCAATTTGCGGCTCGCACTCATACACATCCAGACCAGCAGAGCGCACCTATAGACATCCACCAGTCAGCCGGGATTGTCCACATATCTGTCATGGAAGGCAGGTTTAAGAGTATTACATACCTTGCCAGAGTCAAGCGCCGCAACCAACTCCTTCTCATCAATCAGCGCACCACGTGCCGTGTTAACGATCACGACACCATCCTTCATCTTAGTGAACTCGGTCGCGCCAATGATGTGGCGCGTAGATGCGTTCAAGGCCAAGTTCAAGCTGAGCACGTCCGAACTGGCGAGCAACTCGTCAAACGAGACGTATGTCGCGCCGACTTCCAGCTCGGCTGGTAGACGGGATCGGTTGTGGTACTGAATTTTCATGCCGAAGGCCTTGGCGCGGATTGCCATTTCCTGCTCATGATTAGCTGGGGTCAAGTGGTGGACTACTGTCTGTGCTACATACCCGTCCAATGCCTCCCATGCCCAGAATTCCGAGGACCTTGTTCTTGGGGTCGTGGCCCAGGGTGGTTCTGTACTCCTTTCCTCCTGCCGTGATTGGGCCTTGCCACTTTCCTGTCATTGTGGGATTATGGTTAGTTACTGGTTACTCGGGGAGATCATTTCGCGATGGTTTAGAGCCACTTACCTTCCCGGAGAGCAGTAAGAGGAATGTGAGCCTGGCGCAGAGCGCCGATCATCAGGAAAATGCCCACGTCGGCTGTCGCATCGTTGACAGCGACTGGGGTGCTGGACACAGCGATGTTCTTCTTCGTGCAGGCGGCAACATCGATGTTGTCGTATCCTGCGCCATTGTGGCAGATATACTTAAGAGTTTTAGGCAGGACTTCGAGCATCTCTGCGTCGAACGGACCGGTGTACTATGCGCTGTCAGTAGGATAACTCGAAATGAAGCAGGAAGGCCGATGTTTACCTTGGTGGAGTTGTTCGAACGGTAGAGAGCGACTACATCGTCGTACTTGCCAGCCTTGCAGTTTGCAATGAACTCTTCTCTGGTTCCGCTGGGGAATTCCTGATTTTGTTTGCTTTAGTGGGATTCGATCGCGGCGCAACAAGAATCGCTTACCTTCAATGTCAAAAGTGAAGAGATGCTCTCCCATTCCTTGCGCGCGTGCGTGATTTCTCCAATTAGGAGAGCTGATTGTGTTGCCATCTTGTTTCTGCAAATGTTAGATGCGCCAAATGATGTCAGCGGGGTTGCTCACGTCGGTAGAGTTCTATAGTTCTATGGTTCTATAGGAGTATATCAAGAGGGCAAGAAGATTGAAGGAATGAAGCGAACAATTGAGAGATTAGCGAGTTTGAGAATGAAAAGGAAGGAGAAATTCCAAAAGTCCAGGAAATTCCTGGAAAAGATTCTTGGAGATCCCCGCTATCGCGGAACCCCCATGTCGTGACGGGGGCTCCTCCGACGGTGTCTTTAGATATAGCCCTGGACATTGTATAGATCGTGCACTTGTACATCAATCCCCATGTCTCTATTAATATCTATTAATTCATTTCTACAATTACCTCTACTAGTATCTACCATTTATCAACTTAACTTAGTACCTCTTTACTTGACCTTCAAAGTAATGCACATGCAAGAATAATCACCCCCACGTCGGGTATTGAAATCACTCGTTTTGTCCAAACCCCGACAGCGGAGCACCTCCGGGCCCTGAGTCTTCCCCCCACGAGGGCCGAGTGGGGTGTTTTGGGTCCTTTTGAAGGGAATCAACGGGCCGACTTGGAATGCCGTCAGAGGTCGGGTTTCGCTTTTTACTTACTTTACTTACTTCAAACCTTTCTTCTGTTAATTCTGAAACTACTTACCTACTACTCATACTATACATCATGGCAAACACAACTACCAACGCGCTCGTCCTCCACGGCGCCAAAGACCTCCGCCTAGTAAGTAAACCCCAGATACAACCACCAACCCAAGTCCCAAACTAACCCAAACCCAGGAACAACGCACCATCACCGCCCCCTCACCAACAGAAGTCCAAGTCGCCATCCGCGCAACCGGAATCTGCGGCTCAGACCTGCACTACTACAGCCACGGCCGAAATGGCGACTTCGTCGTACGCGCACCAATGTGTCTCGGCCACGAATCCGCCGGCACAGTAACAGCTATCGGCGATGCCGTAACAACCCTAAAAGTCGGCGACCGCGTGGCTCTGGAAGTCGGTCTCCCATGTCGCACCTGCGCACTCTGCAAACAAGGCCGCTACAACATCTGCAAAGCGATGCAATTCCGCAGCTCGGCAAAGGCCTTCCCCCACCTCGACGGCACGCTGATGGAGCGCACAAACCACCCCGCGGATATGTGTCACTTGCTTCCGGATAGTGTGTCCGATGCGGGCGGTGCGCTTGTTGAGCCGCTTGCTGTTACGTTGCATGCTGTGCGTCGCTCACACCCGCCTAGTAAGGAGGAAGTTTCTCAGAACCGTGAGGCTGGGGAAGAGACTGCGGCGCTGGTTTTCGGTGCTGGCGCTATTGGACTCCTGCTTGCTGGGGCGCTCGCTGCCAGTGAGAATTTCTCGGCGATTGTTGTTGCGGATATTGATGCACGGAGACTTAAGATCGCTGAGGATATGGGTCTTGGGCTTAAGACTGCTCTCATTCCTAGGGCGGAGACTCCGCCTCCCGCGAAGGATGCACCTCATGCTGAGCAGACGGCTTATGCTTTGGAAAATGCGCAGAAGGTTGCGGCCAAGTTGATTGAGGCGGTTGGGGCCAAGGATGGACTTGCTGTTCACGGCTTCACTCGTGTTTATGATTGTACTGGTGTGCCGGCTTGTGTCCAGGCCGGTATCTATGCTAGTGCACCGGGTGGTGTGCTGGTGCAGATTGGAATGGGTAATCCTATTCAGACTCTGCCTGTTGGTGCCGCAGCGCTGCGTGAGGTGGATATCATTGGTGTCTTCCGTTATGATGGGTTTGCGTACCCTGCTGCTATTACGCTGCTGGCCAGCGGGAAGGTGAAGAGTGTCGAGGAGAAGGTTGTTACCCACAGGCTCAAGTTGGAGGAGGGAGAGCGGGCGTTTACACTTGCTGGCAAGGGAGTTGATGAGGAGGGAAACCCTGTTGTGAAGGTTATTATTGAGAACCGCCGGGGCGCCAGTGGCTCCCTGTAGATGTGGTGATTGTGACGACGGTGATGATGATGATGAATTGTGTTTGAAAATACCCGATTGTGACAATAGAGCAAAATGATGGGTACAGATGTATATATGTGGGGTATGAAGATTTATGAACTACAAAATTGAATCTACAAAATTAAATCAAGATATCGAGAATAGTGATAACATGTAGGGTGCAAAAGCCCAATGAGATATATTTTCCCTTCTTATACTGTTCTAATATTTGCGAATTGCTCATTTCAACCCTCCACCCAGCAAGAGGCTCTGACCCGTCATGTATCCTGTTTTCACAAGCATAGTCACAACATTGGCCGTTTCCTCAGGTGTCCCGAGGCGACCGAGTGGAATACCAGCTGCCACGTCAGGGATAGCGGCAGCGTTAGGGATCATACCTGTGTCACCAATCATGGCAGGTGCCACATCGTTAACACTGATATTGAATTCAGCCAGCCGGGTAGAAAGGTTTTTCATCATGCCTGTCAGACCACCTTTAGAGGCAGCGTAATCTAAAAGAGAGTTAGTTTGATGTTCTCCAGAGAAGAAACGAATCACATACGACATCCATTGATTCCTCCACCTTGCGCAGCAATTGAGGACATAAACACGATACGCCCCCAATTCTGGTTCTTCATATGCTCGACCACCCCCTTGACGAGAATGAACGAAGCGCGCAGGTTGACATGTAAGGTATAATCAAACTCTTCGAGAGAGCAGTCCCAGATTTGCGGGATCCGCTTCCCGTGTCCAGCGTTTGAAATCAGGATATCAGGTCGGTGGCCGTGCTCGGTATCGATTTGCTGGAACATCGTCTCGATATCGTCAGCGGATCCAACATCCACTTTATGGATTGAGATACGGAGCTTGTTATCGGGGTATTTGCTCTGCAGATCGGTCACCAGCGCGTTCATTGCGGTCAGGTTGGTCGCGTATGTCAGGGCGAGATGAACTCCATGTTGGGCAAGCTGGTGTGCACACGCAGCTCCAATTCTACAAAATAGATTGTCAGTTATTCATTCTCCGTGTTGGGGTAATATGAGCTGAGGAATGACTTACCCTCCCGATGCACCGGTGATTAGCGCAAGTCGACCCTGGAGCTCGTTAAGTGACATGATGCGATAGACTTGGTATGTGCTGTGTGTGATGGTATGCAAAGATAAAGTGCAGAAGTAAACTCCCAAATCTCCAAGTTTGATCTGGCAAAGCCTCGGTTGCCCCTCGGGGCCATCTCCGATGGTGCCCCCTCCCCGCAGCCCCCCGCGTCATTTGCCGTCAGATTGCGGCGTGGGGGTACCACACATGTATCACATACATCACGCGATAAGGAAAGCCATTCCCAATAATTTAAAAGAGAAGGCTACTGCTCATATCCCCCATCCAAGCAGATGGCTGCCACGACTGCGAGCGTGGCTCTCCAGATTGGTACATATCGGATGCATTCTGGAACGCATCCAGTCCCAACAAGCCACCAGAAATCTGGTCTCCAGATACATAATCGCCCACAGCCTCCAAATCCAGCCATGAGAAGTCGTTGGCCGGGCTGAATTGCATGTATCCCGCGTCTGCGACCGGGTTCGGAAGAGCTGTTTGCAGTGAGAAGTCACTATTTTGCTGTGCTTCATGGGATGGGTTCGTGGATTTGGGCTTCCACAGAAGCTCTAGAAGGCGAGCATAGCGCGCCCCGACATCATCGCTGCCGGCGCTTGCTTGTTTGAGGACTTCGGTGGTTCGAATGACTAGGCCTTGGACTTTTGCTTCTTCTGATGGGAGCATCATTCCGAAAGACCGAGCCTATGGTATTGGTGAGATGATATTTAGAAGAGGAGGGTTTGAACGGGGATCGTACCTTGTAGAGGAAAACGGCAGAATAGATGCCATATCTAAATCGCATGAGCTGTTTGTCTTGACATAACACGCAATGAAAGGAAGACTTACAAGTAGAAGCGGAGAGGCATGAAATGGAGATGCTTCTCAGGATCTACCAAATCTACAAGGATTGTCAAGTATGACTTGGCTGCATCAACAGATTCATAAATGAACCGTGAATCTTGCATCGAAGCGACGTTCTTGAACGTCGATCTTAGGTGTTCTCGCTGGCCTTGTAGGTCGGTTTTCGGTTTGGCTAGTGACTGCGAGATTGCAGCTTGGAATGCGAAAGCAGTTGTATACAGACGTAAGTACTCGTATGACAACTGCAGCGTTGCTCGCATAGGTGGTGAGCCTATTGATATGTTAGAACCAAGACCCACTCAGAAGCTCAAAGAAGTCAAGGAAAGGGAACTTACAATCCAGTGACCCCCAAAGTGACTTCCACCGTAGTATCGCTAGACGGAAGTCATCCACATATTTTACATAGTCTCCCATCAGCATCATCTGATTACTAGTACGCATCCCCGAATACAAAACCTCATGAACATTTCCATAAAGCTGCGTAAGATCCAGCATAGCCTGAAAGATCTTTGCATAGTCCTCCTCCCCCTCGTTAACCGGCTGCAGCGACGGGAAATCCTGACTGACAAGACCAGTCATGGGCCCGGGGCCACGAGACCAGAAGGCACGTCCAATGCGCACAGAAATCAATCGGTCAGAGACATAGCAGCTCGCCCAGGCCAACCGCCGACGAGCCTCACTCTCTTGATCACCGTAAGGTTCCCCACGGAAAGAAGTGCGATCCATGCCGAT
Organism: Penicillium hordei; assembly: GCF_028827395.1. Taxonomy (NCBI): domain Eukaryota; kingdom Fungi; phylum Ascomycota; class Eurotiomycetes; order Eurotiales; family Aspergillaceae; genus Penicillium; species Penicillium hordei. The sequence goes on from NW_026623142.1 coordinate 936,531, forward strand.
GAAATACCCGGAGCGCAGGGCAAGCCCGACATGCATCCATGCAGCGCGGTCTTCCTCTCCGCGTCCAACCCGCTCAATACGTGGCCGCAGTCCCTGCGGTTCCCACTCGGCAAGTAACAGAAGTGCTTCGACGGCTTCGACATCGCACTCCGCGCCTGCGGCGATGCCGGAAATCAGCTCGTGCATGTACTTGGAGCAGTACTCATGGATCTCGGGTTGGTCGACCAAGTCCTTGGAGGCGATGGTCAGGACCGCGGTGAGCAGGTGTTTTTCATTAGCGGCAAAGGCGTCTAGGGCGGTGCGCGTAAAATATTTCCGCGGCACGAGGGGAAGATACGGGTGGAAGTTCTCCGCGTAGCGGGAGATGAGTTGCCACACCGTTTCTGGGTCTAGGGCGCATGTCTGAACGAGTCTGTAGGCCCTGATGCCCGTGCTCGGGTTGTTAAAGTCTGAAATAACGCCGTTGCGTAGGTTGTTGTATATTGGGAACACTGTTGGCTCCGACCGAATATGGTCGTTGCGGACCTCGGGGGTTATCCCCGTGCCTTCTGTGGCGATGCCAGTCAAGCATTGCCAGGCGTCTGATGGATTGCGCGGGACTGATGATATTGAGGTATCATCTTCTTCGACGGATGCTGAAGCTGGTGCTGGTGGGTTAGGTGGCAAGAAGACCAACGGGCCGGGATAGGAGGCCGATTGCACTCTACGGTTCTCCGAGTTGGTTGGGCTTGATGTTTCTGAATCCTTGCCTGGCGACTGATTGGCTGGTGTAAAGTTTTTGATTTTGTTCTTTCGGATTCGACGACCTCCACGATTTGAGCCGCCTAATATGCATTCGCGATTTTCGCGTACGCAGCGCTGGCATGGTGGTTTGCCAGGGTTACCGTTCGAGTCTCTGTATACGATCAGCGTGGAACCAATATATTGCAGATCCGGGGAAAGACAGCAAGGGCTGAAGTGGCTGAAACGGAAAGAATAGAGGAAAAAAACAGATAGTCTTACAGGTCACATCGAGACTTGCGCTGCCTGCAATGCAAACAAGCTCGAGAAACGCGCTTGGCGATATCACGCCGAGAGGCCTCTGATGGGGATTCTTCGTCCATGGCTACAAGGACATTGAAGAGTATGAAATCAAAGTCGTGCATCCCCACAGAGAAGTCCGCAGACCCTTACTCATCGAGTCCATGCTCAACGGCTCCAGCGCCTCCCAGCGCCTCCAATGTGGGGGAAGGCCCATGTAAACCTTGTGTAAATAATATTCACGGCACTTGGTTTTAACTATATGGAATTTTTCTTTTAGATAATAATTGGAATAACTTGAATACTAAAATACTAGAATACTAAAATATTAGAAATGTCTCACCTCTTTCTATACGCTATTTAATAGCCATTCGGTCATATTTCAAGGTGAATCATTGGGAAAATCAATACCGTGTCAATTGCCGACGGCTATTGACTTCGGCTATAGGTATTGCCCGGAGTAACCCCGCGTTCCTCGGGTCTGATTGGACTTCTTATTTGGAGCTCCTCCCTGTTGCTTTTTATTCTTTTTAGGAGTCCTTTATATCTTATCTTCACCTTCATATTCATATCCATAATGGCAGATGTACTGTCCCTCTTCTCCCTAAGCGGGAAAACCGCCATCGTCACTGGTGGAACACGAGGTATTGGCCAAGCTATGGCCTTTGCCCTAGCTGAGGCCGGCGCCGATATTATCTTGATTCAGGCGAGTCATGTGCATGGAAAGAGTTGGAGAGCACATGTTAACATCTTAATAGAGAGACACTACCAACACATCAACCAAGGATGAGATCATTAATCGCCTGGGACGTAAGGCATGGATCCATGTCGCTGAGCTTGGGGATCGCCAAGCCGTCAAAGGCATTATTCCCGCATTAACCAGCCAAGGACTTAAGCCAGAGATTCTGGTGAACTGCGCAGGGATCCAACGGCGGCACCCGGCCGAAAAATTCCCGGATGAAGATTGGGATGAGGTGAGTCGAGGCCCCCGATATAAGCCCGCAATATAAATCCGCCCCTTGAAACACCGTGTCTCATTCGTCGAATGATATGTAGGTCTTGGAAATCAACCTTTCCTCCGTCTTCATCATGTGCCGAGAATTTGCCGCATATCTGCTAGCTCGCGATGCTTCGGAATTCCCACAGGGTCGCCGTGGCTCCATCATTAATGTCGCATCTCTGCTCACCTTCCAAGGTGGGATAACGGTCCCGGCCTATGCGGCATCCAAGGGTGGCATTGGGCAGTTGACCAAGGCGCTCTCGAATGATTGGCTTGCCAAGGGAATCAATGTCAACGCTATTGCTCCCGGTTATATTGCGACCGATATGAACACAGCCCTTATCGCTGATGCTGACCGTAACGCCGGTATCATGGCACGCATCCCCGCTGGCCGATGGGGAAAGCCCGAGGATTTCAAGGGTGCCGTGGTGTATTTGGCTAGTCAAGCTAGCAGCTATGTATCTGGCGAGGTCCTCACAGTTGATGGTGGATGGATGGGACGGTAAATGACACATGACTATAACGTATATTATTTCAAATAAATTGAACATATGAATCCTTTTTTTTTTGGCTAATTGTCAGGTCATCAGTTTATCAGGTTATGTATTGTCTGATTACTCGGTACCTCATTTACTTCATGTACTTCATGTACTTCGTATACTTCGTGTACTTCGTACTTTGTAGTTGAGTGGTCAGTGCGCAACCCTGCCAGGGCTGACATGAAACCTCGACAAAGCCAATGTCTTACAATAAAACACCGGCTTGACGAACTACTCAAGTTTAGGGCTTTCCACCGGGTGTTCACCGGTGAATTTTGACTACATAATTAATAATGTCTCAGAGTTCACAGGCCCTTGTCCAAAGCGTCGCGCCCAGACTCGCGCCCAGAGTTGAATCTGGATCGACAAGGATCATCAGCAAATCATCAGCAAAACACCCTATCGAAAGGGGGACACTAGTCTTGTTGGAAACACTGGCGTCTTTAGGCGTCTTTAGTGTCACTAAAGGAGTTATCCCGATAGGTCTGTCGGTCATTTAAACGCCTTGAACACTTGTTAATCAGACCATACAGGGGCTTTAGGCGGAAGACATGTCGATGCTTTCTTTTTCCCCGTCAAAACTCCTTTAGGATCCTTCGTCAGGGCCGAGCTTTCTTTTCCATTTCCATTTCTTCCATTCTCTTGGCTTTGAAGACAGTCGGCCGGTCTCGATTGTTGAATTACACTCTTTATCAAGGATTTACTCCATACTTGACTCTATATCTTCCTCCCTGGACTACCTCTACATTGTCCGATTTCATTCTTTAAAAGACCAAAACGTGCCCCCCCCCCCCCCCCCCCCTTGCTCACATTCCAGACGCCTTTTGAGAGTGAGTCTCTACCAAAATCCGATTCTTGGTGACGTGCTAATTTCTCTCGAATTCCAAAGTTCTGGGTTATCTGGGTTATGTTGAGTCGCTTTGTTGACTTCAACCTAGACATTCACAGTGAAACAATCCGCATTGTTCATTGACAATCTCAAAACGAGTCAGCCACAATGTTCCCATTATAAGACATTGTCTTTGTGTGATACAATCAAAGAAGGTCGCTGTCTATATCGACTCACTTTCGCCAACCCTGTTTATAACCCATCTCATCTGATCTATCCACCGTCTTCGACTTCGACTCCCCCGCAAACGCCCACATCCAGTCGATTCGCAAATATTCACATTTTTGATCTTAGCTGTTGAGCAGCTTGAAGCACATTCCAGATTGCCATCTCGACCAGAGGGTTGTGCAAACGTCGAAAGCACAGCCTTGCATGTTTATTGCTCTAACTGCAACGTATTTCTTTCTTTCTTCAATATCTGCGCCAGTTCAATGGCAGCAACCCATCCGCATATCGCGGCACGAGGGTATGGCTCAAACGCCACATACATATATGAGTACTCAAGGGGGTTGGGTGGCGTGGACGTCCCCCGCGATGTGATCTTCACTCGGGTCATCTACGTTTCCCTGAGCGTCGTGGCAGTCGCACTGTTCTGTGGCCGGGTTGCTCAGATCAGCCATGCCTATCTACGCCAAATCACCGCATCTAGCGCAGACAAGCGCCAGCAGACCTTCTGGGCCCAGGAACAATCGACATTGTGGTCCAACATCAAGAAATACATCCTATACGCCCCATTAGGAAGGAAGAGACACAATCGAGAACTACAGCTCTCTTCCGCTGTCAATGTCGGCACCTTACCCTCCCGACTGCAGACCATCCTGGTCGCGCTATATTTCGCCAGCCAAGTCGCATACTGCATCGTCCTGGACTATAGCGTCAACAACAAGGCAGCCTTAATGGCCGAGCTGCGCGGCCGATCCGGTACGATGGCCGTCATCAATATGGTCCCGCTCTTTCTCCTCGCCGGTCGGAACAACCCCTTGATCGCGATTCTCCACATTAGCTTCGACACATACAACCTCCTCCACCGCTGGCTAGGCCGCATCGTGGTCCTCGAGTCAGTTGCACACACTGCTGCATGGGCCGTGAACGCCGTCGACGAGGAAAACTTCGCCCGCATGCTCATCCGTGTGCGTGACACCCCCTTCTTCCTCTGGGGCCTGATAGGCACAGCCGCAATGGTCTTCCTCAGCCTACACTCCCCCTCGCCCATCCGCCACGCCTTTTACGAGACCTTCCTACATCTACACCAACTCGCCGCAGTACTCGCCTTCCTCGGCGTATACCTGCACCTGCAGCTTGACAATCTCCCGCAGCGAAGCTGGGCTCAAACGATCGCCTGTATCTGGCTCGGCGACCGACTCGCCCGCCTCTTCCGCCTTGTCCACCTGAACATCTCAACCTCCGGCACAACAAAAATGGTCGTTCAAGCCCTCCCCGGCGAAGCCTGCCGCGTAACCTTCCACTTGCCAAAACTCGTCCAGATCGAACCAGGCTGCCATGTCTTCGCTTACATCCCCAGCATCTCATGGTGGATGTCGCACCCATTCTCAATCGCCTGGGCGGAACCCAGCACCAGCAGCACAGCAGCGTTCATCCCCTCCCCTCCCCAACCACCAACCCAAAGCAAAGGATACACCGACATCGAAAAACAATCCAACCTGCCCATCAAACCCACAAAATCAGCAACCCAAGTCTCCCTCATCATCGGCGCCCAAAAAGGCATGACCCGTCGCCTATACAACCTCGCCAACGCATCCCCCTCAAAAACCCTCACTTTATCAGGCTTCATTGAAGGCCCCTACGGATCCCACCCAACAAACCCCTCAAGCTATGGCACAGCCGTCCTCTTCAGCGCCGGCGCAGGAATAACCCATCACCTACTATACACCCGCGCACTCGTGACGGCAGCCGCGCAGAACACCGCCGCAACGCGCAAAGTCTACCTGATCTGGTCTGTCAGATCGACAGACCACCTCACTTGGGTAAGTAGCTACATGGACCAGATCCTGCGACTACCAAATCGACGGGATATCCTCGTTGTTAAGCTTTTCGTGTCGAAACCGCGTCGGGCCGCGGATATCGTTAGTCCTTCCGCGACGGTGCTCATGCATTCTGGGAGGTGTAGGCCTGATGTTGTTCTTGATGAGATTTTGCCCGGACGGACGGGGGCGACGCTGGTTAGTGTTTGTGGGCCTGGGGCTTTTGCCGATGAGGTTAGGTCTGCGGCTAGGGAGAGGATTGGGAAGGGGGCTGTTGTGGATTTTGCGGAGGAAGCTTTTACATGGTGATGAGTCGTTTGTGCATTGTTCATATGCTTTTGAGCTGTTTTTGCCCTATGGGGCTTTTTTTTCTTTCTTGTTATTTTGTTTAATGCAATCTTTTTTTCACCGTTGTGCTTTGCGGTTGGCGATTCGTGCATATAACGTTACTTAATGTCTAACTGTATACACTATACCATAATCTCTAGACTTTGGCTGCATCCATTTGAACAAGTCTTATTGAGAATCTTGGAAGGGGATTTACTGTGCAAGAGATATAGAAATGTAATAATCATGTAATTGAACATGAGTTTTTAAGCTAATTTATATATTATCTAGGGAATCCCCATCTGCAAGATCATGTAATATGTAAAGAATAGAATGTGCAACAGTGCAACAAGAAGAGTGGAGGAATTAGGTATGGCGGTTTAATGCAGGTGTTTTTGGAGGGGGGGAAACAATAGCCATCAGAAGCCTCTTCATAACCAAAATAAAAAAAAATAGAAAATAGAAAGAAATCCACCAGTCATGAAAAAATCAAGCAGTCTTAGTCTTCTTGCTGCGTGTTCCCTTGGGCACACGAGCGAGCCAGTAGATACCCACAGCAGCAGCGATGTTGAAGATGATGAACGCCCACATGATACCGAAGTTACGCCACGCGTCGCTGTAGTAACTCAGCACGCCCGCGAGGAAAGTATCAGTCTTATCGATACTGCAGAACGAGCAGTCGCTAGTAGCGTTTTCATTCAGGAGGTAACCACCATAAGGCTTATAGATCGCGGTTCCGTTGGGGGAATAGAGTCCGTTGATGTAGGTATCCATGTACTCGAAACAGGTCTTTCCGGCAGTGGGCTGGAAGTGGAGCATCTCGATTGCCTCGCAGTAGACGTTCGCACCAGATGTGCCAGTCGACAGCATTGCAGAGACTAGGTATGTGAATGGCGAGAGACGGTACATGAAGATCCAGAAGCCGGGCATTTTATCCGGGGTAGCGAGGACACCACAGAAGATCAGACAGAGGGAGAAGAGCAGATTGGCGAGATTGCCTCCTGTTTCGGCAAGTTCGATGCCGGCAATCATCATATGGGCGAAGGTGCAGGTGAAGATCATGAAGGTTAGGACGAGGAGCCACATCAGGGCGCCGCGCTCGTGGATGTCATCGGAACTGGCGTTGCGTTGTAGTCCGATGGGGTAGTACCAGCAGACGAAGATGAGGACAGACATGAGGGCGTTCCATGGGAGTTCGACAATGATGTTTGCTGACATGAAGGCTTGCCAGGAGTATGATTTGGAGGGGCGTTCGCGGACTTCATAGAGGGAGCGCTGGGTGACGAAGTGAGGCATGATTTGTTGCACCAAGTTACCGAAGACTGTCATCAACATGAAGACACTGAACATTTGGTTCTGGAGTCCTTGGATACTGTTCTGAGCGTGGAAGAAGGAGAAACCGACGTAGAGAGCTGTGAAGGTGCAGAGCGCAATCTTAGAGTAGATGTAGACTGGGGTGCGCCAGTATTGGCTGAACACGCGGACGAGACATTCCCAGAGTTGGACGGTGAACGGCGCGGCGAATTCGTTGAAACCGGTTGGGTCGTTGTCGGTTGTGGCAACGGGCTTCAGAGAGAGGTTGTTCTTGAGCTCGGCGAGGTGGTTGTGGACTTCTTTACGCTCAGGGCTATCGCGCCACACAGCAGGCCAGTCGATCTCACTATGGGTTCCGGGAGCAGCTCCAATGACCTCAAGCATCCACTCGGCAGGGTTGGCCTCGGGAGATAGCTTGGGAGCACCGTTTCGTTCAAAGTAGTTGGAAAGCGTGGAAGACTGTTCGCCGATGTCTCCGAAATACACAGTCCTACCACCCTTGGCGAGGAATAGGAGACGATCGAACCGCTGGAAGAGCATAGCAGAGGGCTGGTGAATAGTGCAGAGAATAGCCTGACCGTGTTTGGTCAAGGTATCAATAAGATCCAAGATAGACCAAGATGTTTGACTGTCAAGGCCCGAAGTGGGCTCATCCAGGAACAAAAGCAGCTGTGGTTTGGCAGCCAGTTCGACACCAATAGTAAGACGCTTACGCTGTTCGACGTTAAGACCTTCACCGGGGACACCAACGACGGCATCCGCATAGTGTTCCATTCCAAGAAGCTTGATCACTTCCTCGACGTAGTCGAGTTTCTCCTGGCGAGAAACGTGGCGGGGCTGGCGGAGAATAGCACTGAAGCGGAGAGCCTCGCGGACAGTAGTAGTGTGGAGATGCAAATCCTGTTGTTGAACGTAGCCAGTCTTACGCTGGAAAGACTGGTCGCGAGGACGACCATCAACCAACATCTCACCAGACACAACACCCATTGTCACGCGCGTGGCAAGGACATCCAGAAGTGTGGTCTTACCGGCTCCGGAAACACCCATAAGAGCAGTACAGGTACCGGGCTTAACCCAGCCGTCGACGTGGTCAAGAATGCGACGTTCTTCCTTCTTGATGTTAATATCGTAACACACGTCTTGCCACTGGAAGATAGCGGTTTGTCTCTGGATTGCAGCAGAGGTTTCTTCGCCATCAGAGCTAGCGCCATCCTTCTTCTCGGCAGAGGACACGGCGTGTGTCTGCTCAACATCATCCTCGGAGTTGCCGGAGTGCTTGGGGGCGTGGCCACGACGGAAAAGCAGAACCTCGCCCTTGGACTTCGACTCGGAAATGTACTCCGTACCGATGAGGTAGGTGGCCATGAAAAAGACCATGAACCCAATCATGATTCCCAGGTTCCTCCATCTGTGGCTGTTGGAGTACTGGAAGCTTGCAGTGTAGTAGGCCTCGCCGCTAACAACGCTCTGGCCGGCCACAGCTCCTTTCACCGAGCAGATCTTGTTGGACAGGCCGACATCCGCGTAGGATTCTCCAACCGGAATGAAAGAATCTGGGTTGCAGAGGAAGTCGCGACCGTGGAACTCATTCACAATCAAGGTCTCGAAACCATAGGCAATTGGGTCAATGTAGTTCATCCAGCGGGACCAGCCAAGCATGTTGCGGGTTGGGATGGTAAATCCAGTGTAGATAACCAGACCCAGGATCAGGATGGCGGCGGGCACCAGAGCCTGAGACAGAGTACGCGAGTAAGAAGCGATAGTACGGAACACCATGGACATGGTCATGGTAGTCACGAAAGAGAAGAGTAGGAAGGTGAAGAAGGCGCCGCCGGTTTGGCGAAGACCAGTCATGAAGTAAAGCGTGATGTTGAAAGTGATAGCATTGAGTATCTTATACGGCATGTCACACAGCATTGACGAGATTGCTTCGGCAAACGGATGGTACATAGCGTAGCGAGCTTGCTTCTCGACAATAGGACGTTGCGCGTAAAGAGTCAGAATCTCCAGAGCACTGGAGAAGGAGTTGAGTAGAACGGCGAAGAAGAGGAGGGCACCACGAGAGTAGAAACTGGACACGTCGTCGGGTAACTGGAAGAAAACCGAACCGATAATCAATGCCATAATCGTGTTTCCAATCAAGGCGGACATAGTTAAACTGTAGTCACCCTTCAAACGCTGGAAACCACGTGCCACACAGATTTGGACCTGCTCGGTGACAGATAGTGTGTAAGGAGACTTGACACGCTGACCCTTCGATTGCATAGCCTTGCGAGATTCGACGAAGTTCTGGAGCGACTCGCCACCCATAGGATACTGCTCATCGTAGTCGGCAATCTCCTTCTGAAGCTCCTTATACGCAGCACTGTTTTTCCAAGCAGCGGCGAACTCGTCGGGGGTGCGGGGAACCATATTCTCAAAGCCAGGCTTAACAATTCGCTCAGCGGGGCTAGTAAGGGAGGTCAGGAAATCGGCGGTAGTCTGGCGCTCAGGACATTGGAAGCCCATGTTGGTGAAGAATTCCTTAGCCTCGGTGGTGCGGCCGAAGTAGATTTGTCGGCCCTCGTATAGCACAGTCACCTTGTCGAAGACATCGTAGGCACTCTGGGATGCCTGGTAGATAGCGACCGCACAGGTGGTGCCCGAGTACTTGGACATCAGGTTCAGTGTCTTACAGAACTCTAAGGCATTGGCACTGTCCAGACCACGGGTACTGTTATCCCAGCATTGGAGAGGGCTACCGCAGAGGGTAGCCTCGGCGATACTGACACGCTTCCGTTCACCACCGGAGACACCACGGATGAAATCGTTACCGACCTGGGTGTTGATAGTGTGCGAAAGACCAAGCATGGCCATCACGACGTCACGCATGTGCTCTGCGTACTGTTCACGACTGACACCCGGCAAACGGTTGCGCGGGGCACGAGCCAGAGCAGCGAACTTCAAAGTGTTTCCCACAGAAAGCTGAGGGAAATGCACATCGGTTTCGGCAGTGTAGATGGCTTCACCACGGAACTGGTTGCGCATCTGCTTATCGGATATTCCTTGGTAGTTCATGTGAGAGTTGGTATCCTTGAAAATACCGTTCATATCTCCTGCAATGGTCTTCAACAAAGTCGAACAGCCAGATCCAGGACGGCCGAGAACGACCAGCATCTCGCCGCTCTTAACGAGACCATCGAAGTCGCGTAGAATCTGGATCTTCTGCTTGCCAGTGCCGGTCATCAGACGGAACAAGGCACCTATTTGCAGAACGGAGTTGGCGACATCCTTCTGGTAATCTGTGGGACTACCGAATCCATGCACGCTGAGGTTTTTGAATGACAGGCCAGCCTGACGCTTGGGGTATCGTTCTGGGTCGCGGGATTGGATAGCAAGGAGGTTCTTCATCCAATTCTTGGCCTTGAAGTTTTCACTGCTAGGGTTGAGGGTTGAATCCTCATGGGTTTCGATGAAAGGGTTCTCTGCATTTTGGGCTGAGACGGAGAAGCGTGTGGACTGGCGGGTGAGTTGCTGGGCCAAGCGAGTGACCTCGGCCTCAGTGTACTCATCGTTATTGATCTCGCCCTTCTCGTTAGCAGTGTCATCGGTGCTCACGCTGGCGCTAGGGTCATGGCGGCGAGCTTCCATGTTGGCAACATGGGAATCCTGGTCTTGGTTGCCGCCGATGCTGGTGTTCAGTGTCCCTAGGAGCGACATGATGACCTTCCAACACGGTCACCGTCGAATTGATAGAAGATGGGACTGATTAAGTGGGGTAATGTCCCTAAAAAAGATGAATAGGGGAGAGGACCATTAAGGGGTTGGATATGAAGATTGTACAAAAATTAGGGTTCGAGTAACGAAACGGAGAAAGGGCAATGAGCGAAAAATTTGAATTAAGTACGAATATGAAAAAATCCAAGAAAACCAAGAAAGCCAAAAAAAATAAATAGAAGAAAAGCGTTCAAGAGAATCTGGAGATCGGAACCCGGAAAGGTTGTATCCTTTACCCGAAAAGAAAATAAAAAACGGGGACTCCCGTTGAAACAGACCCGGGGCGGAGCTGGTGGGTTTCCGGCAGATTTCAATTTGCCAATTTTCGTTTCGGATTTTTCCAAGACTCTAGCCTGAGGTAGCTTAGCGCCAAGAAACAACACGGCCATATTAGGGTAATCATGGGCACCTTTTTCCTTGGATCTATTGTGCCTCGTACATGGAAAACTAAGAGCGAACACGAATGTATATTATTCTATACTACATGCATCTGATACCTTAATATGGCAGCCAAGAAAGGGATCAGTGTCAGGTAGATCGATGTACCTGCCATGTTGTTCGTACATACCACACGTGTTCAAGGGTACCCAGGTGGTCAAGTAAGGTTCCAGACAAGTCAGCCCGGGACCACCACTATCCGTTTCACTTAGGGCTCGGATGTCCGGGCACGATGCATCCGAGATGACTCAGCTTTTTCTGGGGACCCGTCCTCACCATGGATCTGTGGATCCAATCTTTGACGCTAAACCACGAGTGACTTCCCAATGTTGGCATCTTATCTCCGTCCTCTAGCTCCCTGTACCTCCAACCTTGGAACATATGTTGTACATATAACCCCTCCTGACCCCAAACTATCGTATGAGCGGACCAAATCCGGCCAATTTCATCCGAGTCAAAGAGTCTCCGATATTGAAATTCCTTGGAAATCTCACGCAGGATGTGGCACTGTCAGATACGTGCACACAGACCCCTCTTGCATGGGGCTGATATGTTGCCCCATGGACTATTGGTTCTTCGGACCAGTCTAGCCAGAAAGTCGCCAGGCTGACTTTTACGCCATACCAAATACGGAGTATGCCTGTTCGGGTAAGCAGACACTTTCAAAATCTGATGAGAGATGTAAGTCCGCCACCCCGGGAAAAGAAGTAAAATATCGAATCATAATAATCTAAATTGTACATTGGATATTGTAAAAAGCAACAGAGCGGTGTGTCGGTCGTGATCTTCCAATGAACCCACAAAAGTAACATTTTGAATCGTAGAGATCAGTCATATTCAAGACATGTCGGTCACAGCCTCGTCATCATCTGCATCATCTTCCTCATCGATCAGTTCCACCAACAGATTGCCGCCACGTCCAATCTTCTCTCGGATTGATCCTCCCTCGTCAACGGCATACACCACCCGAGGCATCGGAGAGACCAGTTGAAATCCGTATTGGTGCACAAACCCCTCGGGTTCACTCGCCGCGGGGTGCTCTGTATCCTGATCCTGTAAGGCCTCGTAGCACTCAACAACAGCGTAGATCTCTTCAATGTCTGCATCGGGCGCAAACTTGCGCATGATACGCTCGCCAGACGGGAGCCGCACACTAATACGAACCGCATCCTTGACATCTGACCCGGGCTCCGCGCTAAGCGATTGCCCGCGCCAAAGCTTCCACTGGGCGAGATTGCGGCGCCGCTGCTCCTCAGCCGCCTGTCGGCCAGCGGCTTCCTGTTCTTCGCGTTGGCGTACCATCTCCGCTTCCCGGCGCTGGCGCGCCCGTTCACGGTCGATCGCCAGCGACCGCTCGTAGGCTGAGTCTTGCTCTTCGCGGAGGCTGCGCGAGGCTTGCTGCTCGGCGCGTGAAGATCGGAGTCGGTCCAGAGGCTCACTGTTAGATGTTACGACTGTCCGGAGCTTGTTCACGACCTCGGATGGTGTAGTGAGACCTGCGATCCGTCCCACAACAGACATGGCGGTTGATGAAACATTCGGGGTATGGACAATGACCGCTGCAAAGGGGAATTTCGTACATTTCAATGAGTTGGCGACTTGGTATGCTTCGGAATCTTGCACATTGCCGCCCCACACCAGGAGGCTGTTCTGGGGGTCGTTGATGAATTCCACAACCTCAGGTGCCAGCAGGGTATCACGGACCCAGCTGCTCGTATCGTCGTGTTCTGGAGATAAGAGAATGACCACAAGGTACTTCAAGTCACGATGGGCTTTCTCCAGCGCCATGTTGTATCCGTTCTCCAGGAACGGGATCGGGTTAGATTCATATTCTTCTTCAAACTCGCGGATAAAGCGAGCCGCAGTATCCTTAGGGCCGAGGGATCGACGCCCAGTGGTATTCCGGCGAGCGCCTTGCAGCGCCGGGTTCGCCGTCCTGTTAAACAGGCGTGGCAAGAAAGGGAAGAGGACACCAAAGAGACGGAATGAACTGCAGAGGAGTCGGTACACCAAATTAAATGGAGTGAGAAGTAGACTAAGGATGAATGGAGGCCGATAGACTGGCTGGTCTCCTGGTTGTGTGTCAACTCGTGGAGCCAGATCTGTAGCTGTGGCACGGGTAACTTGCGACAAGTGTTCGGTTAAATCGTCGGTCATTAGATTCTGAGTTCGGCGGTTGGGTTGGGGTGGAGGTGGACGATCCATGGCAGCGCGAGCTTCTTCAAGGGGATCCGGGCCTTCGCCATCAAAGAACTTGGCTATGGCAATCTATCATGCGGGGATCAGTTAAACTCTCGTACACCTGGCCAGAAGTCGGGGAAGATAGGCCAACCTGCAGATTCCATTGCGACCGGCGTAGTAAAGGGATTGCCTCTGAAGGTTCCTGGCTAGTAACAGCCATGTACATTTCTAGCGTAGACTTCTCGCTATCGGAAAGCTGGTCCAGGTCAACCTCCGGTTGTGACATCTTGTCATAGGAGGGCCGTCAGCCATAAACTCAGGGATTTGGGTAGTATCAAAAGAGAGAGAAAAGAAGACCCATGAAGAGGAAGATCACTTGGGGATGGTCATTGAGCACGTGCACAAAGTTCACTACATAGATGGTAAGAACGACGTGACGTCGAAGCTCTAAGTGGCCTCAAGACGAAGCTCTCATTGATGTTCTGACCGCCTGGTCCGTGCGTATCCCCCTTCACTCGAGTTCGTTTCTCGCCCCGCGTCTTCATCTCCATCGGTTCTGTTGCTCTTAATCATTCCTTGGGATGAGAGACGACTTTGGTCTTATCCTTATATTCCATTCATGCCTATTGTTATCGGTTGAGGTACCGCCCGACGTCCGTGGGCTATCCCGGAATTGACCCGCCGCCAATCGCGTGGACTATTGGTGACTTGAAATTACATAGGATCAAAGCAGGGGAATGCGGTTTTCACCCAATAGCATCCTTTGTTCTCTACCGAGTCCGGTTTCAATGGGGATCTTTTTGCGCTGATCCGCACCATCAAGTGGGTATCAGCCAGATATCATGGCGTCTGCCGGAAAGCCTCCATTGGAGGATGCTCGTCGGACGACAGGATCACCGAAAATGAAGAGCCGCGGTGAGTGTGATTCAAAGTCAAAATCTAGCATCTCACTTCCATTTCAGGACTGAGATGACAAGCCGGAGATAAAATGCCGAATTTGAGACGGACGGAGTTGCTGACAACAATGATTGCTTGATAGAGAATGCGAAAGACACATTGTGCCGCAACGTGACCATCTATGGGCGATGCCGCTATGAAGACAAAGGTACTGGCAACCCTTGATCACGGCCAGCGTGTGTGTTGAAGCTGATTTGGAACTCTTGTATCCAGGTTGTGCTTTCAATCATGACCCGTCGAAGCTCAATGCAAATCAGTCAGACAGGTGCGATGCGAAATCGGTCTTTTAGACGAAAAGCAGACGAGCTTTGCTAACAAGGTCTGTCTTGTTTAATAGCAAGAAGCGATTCAATGTCGACTCACCTAGTTTCACCCCATCCCTACTGTCTGGAAACGGTGTATCAGCACCAAAGAAGTCCACCACTATATCTCCGAAAGCTGCTAGTGCAGCTCCTTTCCAACCTCGAGCAACATCATCACGTACGTGCTTTGTTGGAAGATGAAGGAAGGTTGCAAGGCCATCCACTGACGTTAGAAAAAGGTTCAAACACGAGTACGCCAACAACTCGGTCAGAAGCAGTGCAAGATTGGGCGGTGGCCGATGTGCAGGAATTTGTTCCTCAGGGCTTTGAGCACGTGGTCAGTCGTCCCTGCCCTTTTGGGCTACTATTCGTTTTCCCTCGCCTATGGATTGCTTCTTGTTTTCTTTCTTAACCATCCCAATCTCTCTCTGTCTCTCTGCCCGCCCCCCCCCCCCCCCCCCACCACCCCAAACACCTGCATCGACCGTATTCTTATCATCATCTCTACCATCGCGATGGCGCTGGGTGAATTGTCTGCCATGGCAGAGGAATTTGATCCTGGGCGTTCTGAGACCCCTCAGTACTTCACTTCCCATCTGCCTCGACACCACATCCCTCCGCTTTTCAGCGCTGCTCTGCGCAACCGTGCTAATACTCCCACCCAGACACCTCTTCAGGGCAATGGAAACGGGGGAATCGCCACCACGGGTGCATTTGATCCTTTTGTGACCACCCCAACTCCCATGACTCCCGGTGCTGTTGGCCCTGTTTCTGCCAATCCATACTCCCACGACCCTACTGGTGCGATGGGAGGTGCTTTCTTTGCAAACCAAACTGGATTCCAGCAACCGGTACGTTGGTATCTAATGGATTGTTCTCTTCGTTTGAATTGGTTCTAACCACCCAATAGATTCAGTACCATCTTTATGCCCCAATTGGTCCTCACAGCCAGAACACATTGGGATACCAGCGCAACGTGCATGATCTCTTTATTCCCAACGACTTGCGCGAAGAACTGCAGAAGAAATCTGCAGCTACTCTTCAAACTCTCCCTAGTATGTTGGATCGCAATTGACAATAATGTGTACTCATGCTGACGAACTCCAAGACACTCAACTCCCTGCGCAGGTCGACTACTTCCATTCCCTTGTCCCTCTGGATCTCAGTCACCAGAAGAATGCTGCGACCTTTGGCTATCCGAGCTGGATCTACAAGGCTCAGTCTAGCAAAGATGGCACCTTTTATGCTCTTCGCAGACTTGAGGGTATGACGATCTCCCCATCTGTTTTTTTTTTTTTTTGTTTTTTTATAGCTTCCAACTAATCTTAATAGGTTTCCGCCTAACCAATGAGAAGGCTATCCGTTCTGTCCAAGCCTGGAAGCGCGTCTGCAACGCCAGTGTGGTGACCATTCACGATGCGTTCACTAGCCGCAGCTTCCAAGACAGTTCTCTGATCTTTGTGACCGACTACCATCCACTGTCCAAGACACTTGCAGACCAGCATCTAAACGCTGGAACCCGCTTCCCAGGCCGACACACCAATGCTCATATTCCTGAGCAAATTCTCTGGGGCTACATGACTCAGATAGCCAATGGACTCAAGGCAATTCACGCCAATGGTCTTGCTGCCCGAGTTCTCGAGCCTAGCAAGGTTTTGCTTACCGCTAAGACCCGTGTCCGCATCAATGCCTGCGCTATTCTTGATGTGGTGCAGTTCGATACCCAGCGGACTGTGGCCGACCTCCAGCGACAGGACCTAGTCAACTTTGGCCAAATGATTGTCACCCTTGGCGCCAACTCGCCCACTGTCATCCACAACCCCACCAAAGCCATGGAGCATTTCACTCGCGCCTACAGCCCTCAGTTGAAGAACTCTGTGTTCTGGCTGTTGAATGGACTGCAAAAGGATCAGGAGCGAACCATCGACACTTTTATCACTGGCATCTCCTCCCAGCTGATGTCGACTTTCGATTCGGCACTCCACCTGGATGATCAGCTGAACTCTGATCTCGGCCGTGAGTTGGAGAATGCACGAATTGTGCGCCTGATGAGCAAACTCGGGCTCATTAATGAACGCCCTGAATATGAACTTGACCAGCGCTGGTCAGAGAGCGGAGAACGCTACTTCCTGAAGCTTTTCCGCGATTACGTCTTCCACTCGGTGGATGGCCAAGGTGATGCGGTGGTTGATCTTGGCCATATCCTCACTTGTTTGAACAAGCTCGATGCGGGAACTGATGAGAAGATCCATTTAGTCAGTCGCGACGAGCAGAGTTCCTTCATTGTCAGCTACAAGGAGGTCAAGAAAGCTCTTGAGTCTTCCTTCCAGGCTCTGATGAAGCCGGCTAGACGAATGCACTAGCGAGTCTTCGAAAAACTTTACGTGTGGTAATCGTTATGGTTTCTGGTTGCTGCTTACTATTTCTGACCATCTGTTTGATGCTCATGTCTCTGGTTTGACAGGCTGTCAACTAGAGGCATTTTCTCAGGAGTCAACTCAAGAGTTACATCTTTTGTGTCATTTTGCAAGCACCGATCTCGCCACTGTGATTGAAATACAAACATAGGAATGAATAACTTCAAATTGTTTTATTTGACTGTAAGCCTGTAGACATTTCTCACAGTTCACCGCGAGTCACCCCATAGACACAGCCATCCAACCTCTCGACAAGTTCCTCGATCATCAGTTCATCTCCATCTTTACCTTCATCTTTATCCTGAATCTTCCTCGGCGGAACCAACACCCGATCCAAAACATGCACGACCCCATCTCTCGCTAACAAATCCAACCGTCCAACCCTACCAAACCCATTAACCCGCATCTCAACCTCACCAAGCCCCTTCTTAACATCAACCTCCAAATCCCTCTTCTTCAACAGAGTCCCAAGTCGAACATTCGCATACTCTTCCTCTAGCCCACCGTCACCCTTATTCTCACCCTTACCCTCATGTCCATTCCCACTACTATGTCCAGAAAACAACCCGTGTGCCTTCCCATTCCTACTATACAAAACATCCGAGTACAGCGTCCGATTCGGCGCAATATGATACTGCATCAGCGCATGCAAACACTTCTCACCCTGCGTCGAGAACAGAAACCGATTAGCATGCTCCCCGAGCCGTCTAAACGCAGCATTCGTGGGCGCGAAGGTTGTCCCACCCTGTCGCTGCGCCGGATCAAGCTTGGAGGCGACTTTCGTGAGTGCTAGCGCCAGCGTGAAGGTGCTGAACTCAGCTGGTGCTTGGTGTAACATTGTCCGTGTCTCGGGGGGTGGGTACAGGGGACTGGTTATTATGTGGATTATGCCGTTTTTGGTTTTCTGGGAGTGCGGTTAGTACATACCTATGTATACATAGATGAGAAGGGATATTCGTGCTTTACTTACCATATCAGCCCCAACAACCCTACTCCTCCTATTCAACATCACTCCGTTATGATGCTCTCGTACAACAATCCTCTGCGGCAATCTCGATTCCAGAGCCGGCTCTGTCAACTTCGTTGGTAGCGTCCCGTGACCTGCGATATGCTCGATGGATAATCGACCAGGCAGGATGTGATATCGCAGTAAGCTAGACATGAACATGGGATTTCGGCCATTTCGTCGAGGAAGTCCCTCTAGGGCACGGTTCGTCAGCGCGAAGAAGGTGTGGTTTGCTGTCGTGCTATTTAGGATCTCGATCAGGTCTTTATCGTCGACGAGGAGTTCGGCGAGTCGGGATGTATGCTCGTTTGATTTGATGAGTTCCCATGTTGTTTTGTCTGCGTGACAGAGCGGGCCTGGACAGGCGTCGATTGGTTGGTGGATTGGATGGGGTCGGTGTCTGTCGTGGTCGTCTCTGCATTCTCCGTGTCCTAGGTGTGGAGGGTAATGTCTGTCTTCCTCGTCATCTCGGTGTCCAGGCCATCTCCCCTGCGGATCTTCATCGTATCCGGGCCAATCTCCGTGCGAGGGATATCCATCGTCATCGCGCCAGTCTCCGTGTCTTCCCCAAGCTCTATGTTCATCCGAATAGATGCCATTTATCTCACCCCCTGCAGTAGATAACCGATCATTCGCGGTTCGAGTCTCAGAGACTATCTCCGCAAGGATACTCTCATCCGGGATGACAAAGGCCGAGGCCAATGGAGCTGCCACAGACAAGAAAATATAAGTGGAACGCATAGAGTCGATATCGACGAGAAATTGGTGTTAAATGCAGATGCTCGATCAAGCGATAGTAAAGTGTCTATATACACGTCAAATGGACCCATCAACCCAACCCCCCTCAGCTGTCTTAGCCTCTGGTTGTACCAGTGATATAAATTGACCAACTACATCAGATAGCCTAAACACAAACTGTTCAGTCCTCGTCAGTCCTCGTCAGTCCGGTCGTCGTACGGTGCACAAACTCGAGAGACAACTCGACCAATAAGAGCAAAGTCATCGCTGAGAATATGTTACATATTCCAATCAAGACTGAAGACCGGCGGAATACAGGCATGCAGCTTAGTTCCGGGATTCATTTGCTTTGTCGAGATCTTGTATTCACATACAATTTTAATTCTCTTTCTTGTTATCCAAAATCGAACGATATTGGAAGAAGTACAATAGTTCCTCGCTAAACTCATACAGATATAGATCAAGTGATACTTCTCCCGTGCACTTTTTTTTCTCTCGTAATGGCATTTAGCATTTAATCCAAGTCTGGCACAGGCAGCCCATTGACAATCTTGACTTTCCGACCCAGCTTATCTAGCGCAACCTTGGAGTTGTGCGCACGCAACTTGCTGGTCTCTTCGTCGGACACAAGCACAAAATCATATGTGAGGAGAGGATGGCCTTCAGGGACGTTATATTTCTTCGCGATCTCGGCGTCAGCCTTGCCGATGTCCACGGTTAAGGAATCCTTGACGCCGAAGACTGCATCTGATGTTTCGTAAGGGTCGTTGCGGAGGTAGAGAGCACTATAACTCAAGTTAGCATGCTATACTTCGCAATCCCCTCAACGGATCGAAAGCAAAGACCAAAAACATACGTAATCAAATGATCATAACCCTCCTTCTCAAACATAAAATGCATATGCGAAGGCCGATACGGATGCCGATGCAACTTCTTCAACAACTTCCCAACAGGCCCATCATGGGGGATAGGATACGGCACAGGCGTGATAGCCTTAAACCAAAAGACACCGTTGTGATCAGAGCGCATAATACACCTCCCATCAGGCCCCTCTCTCCCCGCATACTGAACATCATAATGCCCCGTCGAATCCGTCTCCCAGATATCAATCTTGACGTTCTCGACCGGCAACCCCTGCAAATCCCGCAGCGTACAAACGACAAGCAGTGACTCGCCTTTCGGATCATGCGACATGGAATCACCAGCGGGCATTTCCTCCGCGTCGTGCGTGTGGAAGGGACCAAGCACTGTCCCCTCTGTGGATCCCTTGGGCTTGGGGTGGTCGATTGAGTCGACTAGGATAGATAGACCCAGGACGTCGGACAACAGGATGAATTCCTGTCGTACGTCTGTGCAGATCTGGCCTACTTCTGTCAGGAAGCGGAGGCCGGTCATCCATTCGTCGCTGGAGAGACGGGTCTCGCGGGCGAAGTCGTGGAGGTGGGTTACTAGGCGTTCGAGGATGTATTTCATGCGTTGGTCTTCGCAGAGACTGTTGATTGTGATTACATTGTCGGTGATGTTGTCCACTGTTTGGTCTTTCATTGGTGGGATCTTGACTTTGGAAGGGTCCATGGTTGGCTGTAGTATAGTTTGTATATAGGGAAATAGTTGAGATGGTAAATGGTTTAGAGCTAGAGAATCCAGGAATCAAGGTGTTTATATGTTATAGGAATTGGTGGGGTGCGGTCATTACTTTCCCCAGATGATACAACATTCTGAAGTTCTGTTCAATCAGAAGATCCCGAATGGAAACCTTTTTCACCCCGCAACCCCCACTAATCCCCCCCGTCGGATGTAAGATCGGATTTATATGCCGGGAGCGTCCATAGGATTAATAGACTATACTATAGGGAACCTGATCCGACGGAATGTAGGGCAGAGAATATATCCGGATGTCTTTAGGCTTCTCCGGGTCATAGATTATATTGTCCAGTTATACTAATAGTACTAAAAGAATATCTATTAACTAAAGTGTGAAGTAAATATATAGTCTTGAAAATACAACACAACGGTTAAAGACCTTATATCCGAACTAGGTGACTTGGATTATCAATATGTATATAAGTACCTAGGCATACTAGACATCCAAGCAAAGCAATGGCATATGTGAATACAGTGGAAACCTTGTTGGATAGAGGTAGACGAGGGTATGTATTTACAAGAGATCGAGAGGGGGGAGATGTTTAGAGAAGCAAAAAGAAAAAGCAAAAAAATAACGCTAATCAGAGGGATATCTAACATAGTACTCCCACGCCCAGCCCATTTTGCCAATAGTGTAAAAAATCGAAAACAAAAGAAAACATGTACAGGAATCAATAGAAGAGCCAATGCTTCACGCATGCACCATACGCCGATCACGATCACGGTCAGCCTCCCGCTCCCGTTCACGGTCTCGGTCATGAGCACCAGCACCAGCACCAGAAGCCGAAACCTGGTTTAACGCAGGAAGAATAATAGGTTGGTGTTCTCCAGCACGCTCCGCACCACGCTCTCTCTCCTGGACAGCGGCAGCAACACGAGTGTGATGATCCACAGTATCCGAGATTGCCTGTCTCAGCCGCTGATTAGCATCGGGATCCTCATCTTCAAAGCGATCCACGACACGAGCAGGAACACGAGGACGATCTCTATTCTCTGTCTCACTCACGGCCCGTCGCGGTGAATTATTACTTGAAGGAAGCTCCATCGGAACCGTAGACCCAGGAGCCGGGTTCGGAACGGAGGGGGCCGACTCGCGTCGGTTGTGGTAGTAGTAGGCGTTTCTCTCTGGCTCCAACGGCGCTTCTCGGCGATGTTCACGCTCAGCGGAGATCGGGGGCAGTGGACCCATACTGTACTGGGGTGGGGTGACGGTTGAGGTGGAGCGGTCTTTGTCCGGGCGCTCGTGGGATGTCGTTGATATAGTGATTCCCGCCCGCATTGCTGTGACTTCATCTTCTTTGACGTCGCGCCAGGAGCACTTGGCGTGTTTCTTTGTGCAGCCAACGCAAGCTGTGAGGTTCTTGAGACAGTCCATATGGAGGCGGCGACAGCGGTCACAAGGTGGAATTACACGCTCGCCGCGCTGGAGCTCTTCCATTCGGGCTATCATTTCTAGCTTGAAGGGGCCTCCGTCGTCTTTTTCTTGGTGGATTGATTTTGGCGGTGGGAGGAGGGATGATGGGGTGTGTGGGATGGCGACTGCGGTTGCGGTTGCGTTTGCGTTTGCGGTTGCAGTTGTGGTTTGAGTTGCGGTTGCAGCCGCGGGGTTGTAGAGACTGTAGTCTGTTGGATCGGAGGCACGAAGCCGAGGGAGTGGCTGAGGGTTGACTGGGGCTGTTGCGTCGTCATAGCCACGGGCGTGACGATCAGCTGTTGTGAAAAACCTCTTCATCAAGTCTGCACGGGTTGTTGGGGAAGCACCTTTGATCGATTGACCGTTGATCATGGTGACATTATCGGTGGATTGTGAGAACATGAATTGGGATGATAGAGGGTTCTCCTCGGTGTGCTCACCCTCTGGACGATGAGCGTTGACAGCGACGAAACCAGAAGTAGAAGGGTGAGATGATGCGTGGCCATTTCCTGGGCCATGACCGTTGGCATCGCGCCAGATTTCGGTGACATTTCGGGATTGCGCATGTAGAGAAGCATCGTTCTCTCGTCGAGTGACAATAGCATTGCGGCGATTCTTCAAACGATGGTTAAGCTGTCTCGCTCGAGCAGAGACTGAACACACAAATATTGTTAGTGAATACGTCCTAAGCTGAGATATGTATATAATGATTTGCTTACCTTGATCAGCCATCTGGGTTATGTGATGCAAGTTCTTCTCAAGAATCTCCAGCGCGCCCAGCTCCTTTTCCTCATCCTCGATAATAGGCTGGGGCGGGATCATCTTCTGCGGCATTCCGGACGCAATCAAAACGAAATCCTCCTCGCTGATTTCCACACGACATTGCTTGGTGTAGAACTGGCAGACTCGCACGCCGTTGCGCGACTTCTCCAGATTGAACTGTTCGGGCTTATTCTTTGCGAACTCGACCACATCGAGCCAAGTCACCGTAGGTCCATCTTTGCCATGGGATTTCAACACTTGCGGCGGTCCGTCGAACAGACGCTCGAATCGCTTGATCAAGATCGGACCGAGCGGGCATGCGCCCAGATTTCCAGCGATGCTCTCATGGCGGTGTAGAACGCCGTCATATTCGCCGAGCAGATGGACGATCGCCGGCATGGTATCATCGACGGAAACGAGCGGTAGGTTGTCAGGGTATTGCCGTGCCAGATAGTTTATCTGCAAGTGGTTCGAGTGTGTCTTGGGCATTTTTGACATGCCGTGATCAGCGGCGGTGGGGGACCTCGGCCGTTTGTGGGCTGACTCCGCTGTTGGAGTGTGGGATTCCATTGTGGGTGGGAGTGGGAAGAGACCCTGTGTACACCCTAGAGCTGGTTTGGGATATGGAAAGAGATTGGAGACTGGGGAAGAGAGGAAGTCGCGGAGAGTTAGATAAGAGCGCGAAGTATAAAACTTGCGCGGATATGAACCGGACTTGCGCGGAGAGAAACCGGCAGGTAACTCCTTTAATAAGACTCAAGCAACATCCATGGAAGAAATGAAAGGAGAAGAAGCGTAGGGCTACAGAGGGACGGAGCAGCGCACGGGGAGTGGAGAGGAAAAACGTGATCTGGGTTTCCGTTGGGGGGAGCCTGGAACTCGGAAGGGTCTATGTATTTTATTTTATTTTTATTTTATTTTATTTTTCATTTTTATTTAATTTCTTTCTCGTTTAGCTATTGACGAATAGTGTCACGGGAATTCCAATTGTAACTTGCGCAATGTGAGGAACTTCCAAAGTACTGTACCTCATCACCTTGAAGCCCTCAGCGGAGTCCCGCCGGAGGGTTCCGCCGACCTACGATACGCTGATCAACCAGGTGTACAACAGTTACGCCTTGCCTTTGGTCTCGCATATCCTGTACTACGTAAAGATAAGTCTACATAATCACCCAGATCCTGGGCTCATTCTATAGTTTCATATCTAATGTTCCATCTCCGAAATTAAGCCTTGAGCCTTGTGGAGATGTTCTTTTCGCTGATGCCTGAACGGGCCAGCGGGCTGAAACATTATAATCCCGGGAACTCGGAGGGAATTACAATAATCACAATAATCATCTGGCCTGAGATCAGGTTACTTGAAAAAAATAAGTAAAGAGATACAGAAATAATGTAGATACATGTACTCCTTATATAAAGTAACATTTGAATTGAGAAAGGAATGCCAAAAAGCACTCAATCGATGTTCAAATATTCAGATCGGAGAGAAAGATACCCGTAATCTACCTGTAAAATACCTCCGGGCGGGATCCGTCGTAGCTGTCAACTGCAATAATACAGTGGTAATTGGTAATCTCCATACCAACCTTGGAAGGCGGACTCCAAGTTCCACCACGCCTGAGTGCCTGAGGCCACAATCCACCAAAAAATCCCTCATATACGCACCCACCTTGCTTGTACCTTCCGCTATCCCCCCCCCAATACGCAAGAGATACCGAGATACCCGTCTGTATCTCTCGGACCCAATCTTGCTACCCTCTAATCTCTCCCTGCATTTTTCTAAATCCCTCAATTTACACAGCCATGTCTGAACGAGGCTCATTCCGAGGCGGTCGCGGTCGTGGAGGCCGTGGCGGCCAGGGCCAGCAGAAAAGTGGCGGTGGTGGCGGTGCACAGGAGAAGCCCAAAAAGGAAAACATCTTGGATCTCAACAAATACATGGACAAGGAGGTTCAAGTGAAGTTCAATGGTGGTCGTGAGGGTATGTTGGATTGATATTTTTCTCATGTATTTTCTCATATGTGCATTTTATCTTTGCATTTTCTTCTATTTTTGGTCTTTAATGACCCCTATCGCCATATATGAACTATATATATGCTAACCAATAACAGTCACCGGTACTCTTAAGGGCTACGACCAGCTGATGAACCTGGTCCTCGACAACGTTAAGGAAACCATGCGTGGTGAGTTCCAACTTTCTTACTTGAATCTAATCTCCATACCCCTGCTTCTTATATACTGACTTCCACAGATGAGGAGGGCAACACTACCACCCGCTCAATGGGTCTCATCGTCGCTCGTGGCACTTTGATCGTACTGATCTCCCCCGCCGACGGCAGTGAGGAGATCCCCAACCCTTTCTTGCAAGCAGAAGAGTAAATAAAAACCTCTCTTTCTGACGCATTATCTTCTTTCCGGGTTTCATTTCATTCCGGATCTAGTTGTCATTTCGGGGAATCGACATCCTGGATCCGGTTGGAGCTTCAAATCACTACACACCTTAATGTCCCGCTGGCTTTCGACGTGCGCCGGAACATACGCTCATCAGTAGCTACGAAGGGAACGAACGAACGCAATATGATGGTTTCGCTTTTTTTTCTTTTCTGTTGACTTGGAATGTGCATGATAGGACTGTTTACTGTTGTGGTGTAGTTCTGTCTTTCTCGTCTCTCTTTTCTTTGCACGGAAGGAGATGATGAATTTGGGGATCAGCTCATGATACATAGCGCCAAAACCAAACTAGGATATAACTAAAAAAATAACAAAGTCAACATGAAAGCTATCCAAGCAAACTGTGTAGGTATCATAGATTATTAGCCAACATAACATATTCACATATTGTACTATCCTGTACACTCCCCCTGATCATCAATCTACTGGCCCACTTCCCCAGATGTAGGCCCCACCGTCTCTCCAAACTCGGCGGAGTCATCAGAAGCATCGTCACCAGGGCCATTAGTTGGTAAGGGAACCTGCCGCGGCTGTGCATCCTTCAGCCTTCTAACACCCTCTGTTTCCTCAACCCAGGGCCCAAACTTCTCCATGCCATCGATATACTCAGCACCAATGCGCAGACTCAGGCCCGCGCTAAGGGCACGCTCAATGCGAGTCTCACGAGTCTGTGATACAAGGGTACGGAAGACATGCACAAAGAAGCCGCCGAGAATATCAACGCTCCAGTCCTCTGG
Organism: Penicillium hordei; assembly: GCF_028827395.1. NCBI lineage: Eukaryota > Fungi > Ascomycota > Eurotiomycetes > Eurotiales > Aspergillaceae > Penicillium > Penicillium hordei. The sequence continues at coordinate 962,405 of NW_026623142.1, forward strand.
AACAAGATCTAGGACTTCGCGGACATCAAACCAGGCCGCGAAGCGCGAAAGGAGATCGCTTGTACGCTCGATGCGGTCGGACAGGTCCTCGATGTGCAGAAACTCGTCGAGCAGGTGGCGGAAGAGCGTTGTTTGTAGGGTGTAGTCTGCTAGTTCTGGCGGGGTGCCTGTTGAAGAGGAAGAAGAGCTACGCGGGCCGCCGAAGAGACAATAACGGATCGCGGAGTCGTAGTCGCCTAGCCCGTGTGTAAGAAGATGGAGGGCTGGGCCGTGATGGCCTTGTAGGCCATCGAGGATAATGCATTCTGAGACTAGCTCATTCTGGAATGGCTCGATACGGGTGAGGACGTTAGGGATTGAGTAGCTGATTCCTGTCGGGAGGGGTTGGGAGGTGAATTGGGAGCTGGAGATGCCACCCAGCAGCTGAAGTAATCGGAGTCGGGACTGCCACCAGGGCTCTGTGGGGGTGTTCTCAATTATGAAGTTTAGGTATGTCGGTTTGGGGGCACGCAGGGCTCGATAGGTTGAGTAGGAGTCGGCCAAAGAAGTTCGTGCTTCGAGGGATGACTCGAGCACAGAGAGTACTGTGTCTAAGTAGTATGATATCAGGTCGTCGGCATATTGCGTGTACTATATTCACAGGTTAGTTCGATGTGTCCATGGAACAAGACAACGGGGCATCTCACATTCTTTGCAAATACCAGGTGCTCTAGGTAGACCTGGACCGCATTTGGAGCTCGCTCCTTGAGTAAAGCAACAACATCCGCCGGTTCCAGTCTAACACGGCTGGCATTGTCTGCGAATACCTGGATTCCCAGACTGGGATTCCGCTCAGCCAGCCAAGAGCCATACTCTTCAACCAGCTGCACGTCCTTGATCTTGACCAAGTACCTGCGCATCTGTGTCTCCACGCCATTCGCGGAGACCTCTCCGCCAGCGTCAGTCTCCCCATCGACAATTCGTCGCCAGGTTTTGAGAACGTTTCGAGACATTTTTTGACTTTGGTACAAACGGCTTAGCACATAGAGCCGCTTGTATGTTTCCAGGAGCATCACTGCTCGGTCGAAATTGCCTTTCCAATTGTCGACCAGTCTATTCAATTCAGGGCGGATTGGCGATGCTGCCCGCTGATCTCGCGTCAGATACGCATCTTGTTCCAAGGTCAGGTGCAACAGCGCGGCATCTGTGCTATCCAAAACATATGTCTCATCGGTGATACTACCATATCCGCGCTTCTGCTGCCAGGAGAGAAGGAACCGTTTCACCATGCTGAGAACAGGACTGCAAGAAGCATCCAATCCAGAGGATTGAACGCCTATCTTTCCGACCTGTTCAATATATTTCTCTGCCATGCTTGCCAGCCCAGCGTGTATCCATATACCCTGAGGCCCCTGTAAAACCTCACATCGCAACAGAGGAATAAAGAGCAATGCCAAACGCGGGTCGAGGTTACCTGCCAGTAGCGCTTTTTCGGTACCATCGATTGCTGCGGCATTGCGGCCGTCTGGCTGCATGGAGAGTAGGTCACCATAAAGCATAAGGCTAGCCTTTTGTTTCACATAGCTCAATCCAATGAATTCAGCCTCGGTCTTTGGCTCGGTGTCCTGGACTGAGAGTAGCAGATCCAGAATGGTACCCCTACGCAGCACAGTGTGCTCGCTCTCTTCCGTCTCCTGGGCCCTCTGCAAGGTGTCCTCGAGCTGAACGATCAATGGATTCTGCAGTACGCGCCATATTTGAGATCCAGACCACATGACAAGACTGCTTTGGACCTTTCCCAGTCCATGTGCAAATTTTGCTTCTTCGGCATCACGCTGAGCCTCCCAGCCCTGGATGGCTGAGCCGTCGCTCTTCTTAGATCCCTCCGAGTCAGTCATTTCTTGTAAATCGAACAGCTCTTTCTCCTTCTGAGAGTGCTCGATCGATGCCTGAGTTCTTGAATCTGCTACTGACACATGTGGTGGCAGCGTGGGATTTTTGAGGCGGACCATCCGCAAAAGCTGCCCGATTTCATTGAGCTCAAGATGGCTAGGGCTGAGGGTGTGTCGCAGGCCAACTTGAGTAGATTGTGTCTCGCCGGGAGATGGGATCTCTAACCATCTCTTGGTCCGCTCAGTCTCCCCTGGGTCGTCATCCCAACGTTGGATTTCGAGTCTTGTTCGAGACTTTCCAGCATCTTCGTCTTCGTCTTCAATTACAGCGAGAACAAACTCTTCTCTAGCGCCTTCACTAGTCTGGAACATTTCATCATTCTCGTTTGTATCAATCACAACAGATTTTGGGAATCTGTGGAAGTTAATTGTACCCCGAACAACTTCACCGTCCATGTCGACAAACATTCCAACCCCCGGTTCTGTTTCCTCGGTCCCGGTTACAAGTAAAAACTCAGAAGGCGTTGGGGACACCACATGAGGCTGGAGACGCTTCGATCCTTGCTTTGTTGGCGGAGGTAGAGGTGGTAGGGGCTTTAAGCTGTCGTTGGTGGGAGAGTTATTGACCGGCTCTTGGTCACTGGGGGGCTTGGGGGAGCTGTTTCCCTCTCGCTCCTCCGAGCTTGATCTTCTGGGTTCCCCGGCAGATGTGAAAGGATCGGGTGTCCCTGATGGTGATCTATCTAGCTGGGCCGCTTGTGCCTGCGGCGAGAGCATTCCCACGAACGCATTCAAGCTAGTGCTTCTGCCATGCCCCGAAGCATCACTCGGTGGAGAAGTAGGATAGGAGGAAGAGGGTGAACGTTTGAGCGGAGTTCGCGGTGCTGGGTTCATATCTTCCACGTGCCCCGACTCAAAGACCTCATTCGAAGAAGAGATTGGGAATAGCGGAATCTTCTGCTGGTGTGCCACTTCAAGTAATGAGTATGAATGTGTATCCGCAGCACATGCGATCGTTCCTCGTCGCGCCGCAGTTAAGCAACCAGGAAACTCGATCTTCTTGATCCGCCGCGCCTCATCCCCAATCTGGACCAGCATGATCCTGTTCTGCACAGCAATCATGATAGTCGGATCCTCGCCCTCCTCTGCATCCCAATTGAGATCCAACCCACCGATCCAGCGGCAGTTATTGACCTTTGTGGCTCCAAAAGCCGGGCTGAGCTCCGGCAGCATGTAGAACGTAACAGTGCCATTGCAGAGGACACATGCCTTGTTCACTGAGGATAAGAGAACTATTTGTCGAACACCTTCTTGGTCACTGCCCGCTGGGGGACTTTGGGCGAATAGGATCGGTAATCGGGATGCCAGTATAAAGGTAGGCTCGGCGACTTCGTCTGGGGATGCTGGCGGGAGGCATACGAAGTGCAAGATCTCGGCTGCAGAGGTGCCGATATATAAATTTTCATCTGTGAAATGTTAGTCGGCTCGAGGGTGATCGACTAGGCAGCCTCGACCACCAAAACAGATAAAGCTTACTCCAGTACTCAACACAGGTGATGTAGACGTCGGAGCTATGCTCGGTCGCTAATGGCACATCTTCAAATAGGGCATGTAACAAATAAGGTACAGTCCCTGGCGGACTGGTCCTGCGCCTCTTTCGGGGACCAATTCCATCGTCTGAAGCCATCATGAGGCTGTCGTTCCAGGCATCTCCCCGCAAGCTTGGAGAGTGACGATGTGAGGGCGGTCAGTAGCTGGGGCCAAAGCTCAGGGGGCAGGCCACAGTTATGGTGGTTTTTGTCAGGCAGAATCTGGTATGATCTACAGATGTCTGTTAAGGCACATTTCTAACTATACACCTGATATCAATCAAAAATTAATTGCTGATATTTGGACTCATTCTGGGTCTTGATGTTGTCTACTCTGTTTTACTTTTTATAGTTTTTATCTACAATATGGAGCTTTAAATGTGAATTTAAACTTGGATGTAAAGGCGGTCGGTAGGGCGGTCATCCCAGTGTGTTAGTGCCCGTTATCTCCTGGCATCTGTTGTAGACGGGTGCCTCGGGTCCATTGCTGTCATCTTGAAACAACACACTCGTTATACAGCCTGCATATTTGAGGTCACTGTATATTCTCTCGCCATTTACATTTATATTTGTCATAGATTTGTATCCAACAACCTCAACTCAAGATCGTACGTTGTACGTATACAGTCGGAATAATATCGGCCCGTGCGCCGCGTGTCCTGTTCCTCGCGATAACAGATCTCCATCTTTCCCCTTAGTGGACTGCTATTTGATGTGGGGTGACAGTGCAGACCCTTGGGGTTAGGACCGACAATGGATTCATTTGCCATTACAGAGGGTTTGGTTCCTCAGGACCAACATAACAGCCAACCTGAATCACCCATATCCAGCAAATTGACCGAAGAGACCAACAAGTTCCAACGCGCCATTTCAGCCTGGAGAGGTAATTATTATCTTATTTTACATGTTGCCGAGTCTTTACTGACATATAGTAGGAATTGATTTGGCAAACACTATCGCAAAACTCGATGCAACCGCTACGGATCTCGTCGAACAACAACGCGATGCACTCGTGCAAAGAAAGGACCTGGCGCAGAAGACAAAAGACTACAAGAAGCTAGATGATGAATCTAAGCTCTCGGAATATAAATCACTACTGAAATCCTATCAGTCCTTTATCGATCTCTTGACCAACCAAGGCAAGACGTCATCGTCCTCATTCTTGCAACTATACTCTTCATTATCCGAGGCTCCGGACCCCTACCCACTCCTGGAAGCTTCTGTCGACTCCCTTGTCCTGTCCGAAGATACAGTTCCCAAACTGACCTCAGAACGGGACCAATTGCAGAAGTCGGTGGATCGTCTCACCAGGCAACAAGAGGAGATCGAGAAACGCTTGCAGGAGGAACGTGCTGCGCGGAAGAAACTAGAGGAAAACCAGGAATCAAGAGCTAAGGAAATCGAAGCATCGTGGGAAGCTGTCTTAGCAGAAAAGACAAATAACTGGGCGGCAAAGGAGAAGACTTTAGAAGAGAAAGTGGAAAACCAGGATCGATTGATCAAGGAGCTCAAAGCAAGCTATGAAGTCTCCCAGCGCCTGGGCGAGGGTGAGAACCAGGGTGATGAGGGTTCGCGGAGTGGCGCTACTGCGGCTGAGCTCGAGCTCGTTTCTGCCGATTTAGAGAAAACAAGCTTGAGATTGGCTGATGTGGAAGCACGCAATGAACAAATGCGGTTGGAGCTGGCTCAGGCTGCATCACATGCATCTGGTCCAGTTTCTGTTGAGGATGACCCCGATTATCTACGACTCCAGTCAGAGAACTCTTCCTTGCTTCGGAAACTGGATGCCGCACGATTTGACAAAGACTCGGAACGACACACCTGGGAAGCTAAACTGCTTCAGTCGGAGCGAACAGCTTCAAAGGCGGCGGTGGAAAGAGAAGAGTTGCGTGTACGGTTAGCAAAGGTAGCCGACTACGATGAGATCCGCCGGGAGCTAGAGATGATCAGGTCGATTGAGTTTGCAGCCGGTGATGACGATGAGGCGGGAGACGGTGCTGGCGATGTCACTGCGGTTGATGCCATTGGCGAGGGAGCCAAGTCCAAAGACAAGAACTCCCTGGAGCAACTACTTATGGCCCGAAACAAGAAATTGACGGATGATCTCACCCTCCTGCGAGTGTCGCACCGCGACATCCAGGGGCAGCTCGAAGCACTACAAACTGAGCTTTTGACTTCGAAGGGAGAGCTGGAGAAGTCACGAACCCTGTCAACTACTCTTGAAAATGACCTCCTTCGCGTGCAAGATGAGGCTGTAAATACATTCCCGTCCACAGCGATGTCTGTTGCAGGTACCTACACATCAAGATACCCCCACTCTACCCGTCGGGGCGCATCATCACCCACCTCATCCATCATCTCTGGCTTTGACCAGAGTGCCGTGTCTGCAAACACCATGGAATCAATCCGTGCAGGAGAAGCCGTTGGCGGCGGTTCCGGCCTCCTACCCATGATCCAAGCCCAACGAGACCGCTTCAAGAAGAAGAATGCCGAACTCGAAGAAGAGCTGTCAAAGCTATATGCCACTGTCAAGTCCCTCCGACAGGAGGTTGCATCGCTTCAAAAGGACAACCTGAGTCTCTACGAAAAGACTCGCTATGTCTCGACCTATAGTCGCGGTCAGGGTGCCTCCACATCTGCATCATCGTTTGCAAACACCCCTAGCTCGACGTCAGTCTATACCTCTGCAGATACGCCTTCGGGTCTGTCACTCGACCGATATCAGAACGCCTACGAGGCTCGAATCTCACCGTTTGCCGCGTTCCGGGGCCGTGAATCAACACGGGCATACAAACGCATGAGCCTACCAGAGCGGATTGTCTTTTCTCTCACTCGAGTCATTCTTGCCAACCGGACGAGTCGGAACCTGTTCGCTGGTTACTGTTTTGCCCTTCATCTTCTGCTTTTCACTGTGCTCTATATGATGAGCACGACGGAGATTGAGAAGCATAGCGCTATGGGCGCCGTCGGTAGCGCTGCTGCTGCTGCTTACGGTAGTAGCAGTGGGGCCGGAGACACGGGGAGTGGCGGTGGCCAGCTGCACGGTGATGACTGGCAGCAGGAAGGTTTCAACTAATGTTCCAAGGTTTTGTCTGATGCTTACCCAGCGAAGAGCTCCGGAGTTACTTTTTTTATCTTTTTTTTATCTTTTTATTTTCTCCTCATGACTGATCATAAGTCCTGGTGTTTGGGGTTGAGCGTTGCTCTACGTTGTACTATTCTGGGATGTGGGTCGAGCTGCATCGTGTGTAAATTGGATTTCTGGCAATTATCATGTCTCTGTGACTAAATATAGTGAGATAACCGTAGATTTCGGACCATTCCAAAGTTGGATATCATCTATGGATGGGTTTAGTGGAGTTTGATAAACATGTCTGTACCGGGCCTTAAGTTTACATCCCCTTCCAATGCTATGCAGGGGATTGACTGCCTCCCGGGTGGGATGGGACTTTTTCCAAGCCTCTAAGCTTTCTCCTTTTAAGCTTGAAAGTTTTGTTGCGTTTTCTTTACATGGTCAAATAATTTACCAACACAACATTTAGCTGACTGATTGACACTTACTCCATTGGATTGGTCAATTGGGAAGGATATAAATATATATAGAGAGCAATGCCTCCAGTAAAAAGAAGCAAGTAGACAAATGATTAGGGACTAAGCCGCGGATTGAACGCGGGAACTCACGCAATAACACTTGCCCGGGTGGTTTTGGTGGCTGATGTATGATGTTTGCAAAGCACCGTGCTTGAGATACCAAGACATTCCCTGGACTATCGTCGATTTCTATTTTGAGTAATCATATATGTCAATTGAATAGTAGGATATCTGTCAGATCAATGCTGCTTTAGGGTTTGCTTCCGATGTGGTGCATTAGTGTCGGAGAATTATGGTCTAGCAGGTATATATATCTCATTTGTGGCTTGACCAGGTCAAATAAGTATAGACAAAAATGCCGACAAACGATAAAAACAGATGTCAGCAGTCACATGAATAGTTGCGAGTTAGGTACGATAATAACCAAGCGGTCAGAGCAACTTCGTGTAAGATGGCGTTATCTACGCGCCTGTATGCTGGAACGAAGAAAAATAAGACGGACCGGAGCGAAAGCTAAACCCCGCTATGCCCTCCGCAGTCTAACATTTGAAAGACAGATTGTAAATAAGTTGAACTTCACAAATTTAGGAGTATTGCATGATTGAAAGCATGAATAAGCTCTATTTGATAAGTGCCGGGACCCATGTAGCCAATGCCTGCAATTTCCCCGAGTTCTGCACAAATCCTAGGATGAAGACCCAGCATCGTTGTCTCTGCACGCTAACCTGTAACGGCAATAATTTGGCATATCTAACCGCCCAACACATGGCACTGTTCTTCAGTCAGATTTATTAATAGCCCCGGGGAATCTATAGAGCTCATCACATTGGCTCGGTTCAAGCTCTTATAACTGAACCGCCAAGGGAAACCCCGTTGTTTTGCTTAGCGCGTCGCCATCATGATTTAGTCAAAATTTATTTGCAGTTGACGACAAATCAGAAGTCAAAGAGGCTAGGAGGGTCAGTCCTGGGCGCGTTCATCCACCAATGACAGCCGGTGGTCGAGCTTTAATCCCTGCTAGTACCTGCAGGTTGCATCGATCGCTCTGTTAATAGCACAGTATTGTTTCGAGTCTGACTTGTGTTACTATCTTTGATATATGCTTTAATTGTAGGATAGTTGCAATTACCACATCTATATGTGTACCTGCCCCTCGTCCCGGATAATTTCATCATGCCAATCCCTCCCTCGTCATTCCTTTCTTCAATTCGCTTAACTCCGTCCTTTGTTCATATCCGACTATATCAAAGGCGACCTACATCAAAGGCTTGCTGGACAATCCTTGATTAAAAAGAAAACCTCACCCCATTTACTGCCTTGCTATCCCTCTACCTCTACCTCTACCTACTAGCATAGGCCCATAGTAGCGATGCGTATTGCTCCTCTCATCATCTGCCTGGCAGCAATATCACTTGCTGCCCCAACAAACTTCCTTGACGATGCATACGACTGGACCGATGAACTGGCAGAATTCTACGGAAAAGTGAGCGAGTACATCAACACCGCAAAACACAGCATTAGAACCCCAGGGGCTTGCGAAACCTCTAAGGTTGCTCTGCCATCCTATGCTTCGGGATTAACCGGCCCATCAGGCCTAAAGCCTAAATACGTTGCACTTGGACGTGGCACCCAGGTATGACAAGCTCTTGAGATACCTTATTGAGTTACCATCGCTCATTATAAACCCAGAACTATACATGTGCCGACTCAACTTCCAAATCCACACCCGTGGCGACAGGAGCTGTTGCAAGACTCTACAATGCCACATGCATTGCAGCCAACTTCCCCAATCTCCTGGCAAATCTTCCCAACCTTGCCTACAGGATTTCCTTACCAACCAACGAATATGCGTCATTCCCTCCCGCCAACCTCGAATTGCTGGGTCACCATTTCTTCTTTGATGCAACAACCCCCGAGTTCAACTTGAATACCACACCCAACAAGCAGGATGGCATTGCCATGACCAAGAAGGAAGGTGCAATTAACGCACCATCAGGTGCAGTGTCAGGAAAATATGGTGCTGTGCCTTGGCTCTACCTCACTACTACCGATGGCACAGTGGGCAACTACAAGAGTGTCTATCGAGTCAACACTGCCGCTGGATCGGCACCAAATACCTGCAAGGGCATGCCAGCTGCATTTGAAATGCCATATGCTGCAAACTACTACTTCTTTGAGGAGTAGTTGGTTGTGTTTGTTACGTTTGTACATACAGAAGGGGGACTTCGATGGGAGGATGCGATTTTTCTATTTGTGGGGCGGGCTCTGTCTTACTTTCTTATTATTATTTTATTCCATGATCAATCATGAGCTGATATTACCAAGGGATCCATTGTTATTCTCTATTTTCATCGATTGTAGTGTTCCATCTCATCCACTGTAGGGCTTATGCGGCAGGAGCACACACCCTTTTCCGGGTTTGCATGATATAACCGTAACTTTTGACTGATCACATCACTTATTCACAGGTCAACCCTTGAAATCCAATCACCAAACCATTAACTATCACTTGGTCTATTTTCAATCACAGTTTTACGTCTCAAACAATACAGGGCTTAACCGGTCACGTGGCACATACGTCGAAGAAAATCTCCACGTGACGTCCTCACCCGGAGGACACGCTAAGCCCGAAATAACCTAGCGCCGTTCTGATTTTCTGAAAGATCCCAAAGGCGCAAAAAAAATCTCGACCGCATCAACGAGCAGCAACGGTATCGATCCGCATCCGACAGATAGTCAGCGGCCAATTCTGTTTGAATTGCTTGATCCAACTATCTCAGATACGTTGCCAATTTTTTCTCCATCTTTATCGACTCTCTCGGAACTTTTATTCCAATTTTCAACTACACTCGGTTTGAGCACTCGGAAACGACAGCTTAACCTCCCTCCCCTTTGACTCTATTTACAACCGAGTCTTATTTCTCAAAACACATACAATGTCTTCTTTCGCTCCTCGTGGACGTGGTGGATTTGGTGGTGACCGCGGCGGTGGCCGTGGTGGTCGAGGTTTGTTCAGTCCAGTCCATCCGAAGCAGCAAGCATGCAGGTCCAAAGTCTCGCTGGAGATTCTATCGCACCGATGGCCATGATCCTCTCTTGCTGCGAGATTACAGTTCAACCTTGCTGACTTGGTAAAGGTGGTTTCGGCGACCGTGGTGGCCGTGGAGGTGGTCGTGGTGGCTTCGGTGGCCGTGGAGGTGGCCGTGGTGGCTTCGGCGATCGTGGCGGTCGTGGAGGTGGCCGTGGTGCTCCCCGCGGTGGTCGCGGTGCTCCTCGTGGTGGCCGTGGTGCTCCCCGCGGTGGCGGCGGTGCTCGTGGTGGTGCCAAGGTTGTCATTGTAAGTGTTGGAAATTCTCATATGGATATCAGCCACTAACGGATTCTTTTTTCCCTGCGAATAGGAGCCTCACCGTCACGCCGGTATCTTCGTCGCTCGCGGCGGTAAGGAGGACATGCTTGTGACCAAGAACCTTACACCTGGAACTGCCGTCTACGGCGAGAAGCGCATCTCTGTGGAGGGCCCCTCAACCGAGGATGGTACCGTCACTAAGAACGAGTACCGTGTCTGGAACCCCTTCCGTTCTAAGGTAAATACCCCCTTCTCCTGGGCTAAAGATACATGGCATCGTTGCCGGTTTTATCGAATTTTTCTCGGAATTCTTGAATATCGCCCCGATAGCCATGGCTGCCTGTTATCGAGTCGTTTTTTTTTCTGACGTTTTTCTTCTTTCTAGTTGGCTGCTGGTGTGTTGGGTGGTCTTGATGACATCTACATGAAGCCCGGCTCCAAGGTTCTCTACATCGGTGGTGCCTCCGGTACCTCCGTTTCTCACGTCGCTGATATTGTCGGACCCACTGGTAACGTCTACGCCGTCGAGTTCTCTCACCGCTCTGGTCGTGATCTGATCGGTATGGCCACTCACCGTACCAACGTCATCCCTATTGTTGAGGATGCCCGTCACCCTCTCCGTTACCGTATGCTCGTGCCTATGGTTGATGTCATCTTCGCCGATGTTGCCCAGCCCGATCAGGCTCGTATCGTCGGATTGAACGCCCACATGTTCCTCAAGGCTGAGGGTGGTGTCATTGTCTCCATCAAGGCCAACTGTATTGACAGCACAGCCAAGCCCGAGGTTGTGTTCGCTAAGGAGGTCCAGAAGATGCGTGAGGAGAAGATTAAGCCCAAGGAGCAGCTGACTCTCGAGCCCTTCGAGCGTGACCACTGCATTGTTGCTGGTATCTACAAGCGTACCGCCGCATAAAGGTCTTAATCTCTGGTCTCTGGTCATGTCCATTCCCTTTTGATGTTCCCCTCGGCGTCTCGTGTTCTGTGATGTATCGAATGTTTTCCACCTTTCTTGTGACAGGTATTTCCGCCTATGTACTTTTGGCTGCGTCTTAAAATTTAGTTTTCCTTTTCGATGAATTTTTACACGCTGGAATGTGTCATACTGAGTGTCTTGATCTGAGGTGATGAGATAGCTCTGGTTAGCGTATGATATCCGTACCTAGGTAGCAACCAGTGGCCAATACAAGCGATTTTAGTCTTGCTAACATTTCGCCGGCACCATTCGAGTAAATGTTTTAGATGTAGTTTCCAGGCTTTGAGGTTTCCGAGCTTGTTCCACAAGTTGTCTTCTCTCGACCCACATAGAGCATATATGAAGTAGACCCAGAAGATCCCGAATTAAAAAAAAGGATCATTGTGCTAATCATTGCTATCGTCTAAGAGTTAAAAAGGTCTCTCACATGTTCCCTAGGTCATCTCGCTGTCCTAATCCTGATCTCGGACTTGCGCCGGGTCTCCCGGTAATCGGATTTCTCACCGAGGCTTGCACCAAGAAAAGACTCGGAATTGATGCGCGAGATTTACATTATGCGATTATATTTGCGGGATATAATAGCACTATTGGCTAATGGGGAAATTGTCGTGACTGAATGAGCGTGGGGGGGGGGAGACAAGATCCGCTTCAACCCCGCAAGGTATGTTACTATATATTGGTAACACATCCATGTTCCGTTCTGCATAGTTGAATATACTTTTATTTCGTTACACTGCTCTTTTGCAAATCACCAGACTGATCTGATCAATTGACCTAATTTCTCAAACCATATTATCATATAATCATCATGTCGATTCTCATCACCGGTGCGGGGGGTTATGTTGGCCAGGAACTCGCTGCTTCCCTCCTCGAAATTACGCCAGCCACGACAACCGTGACAATCACCGATATCGTTGAGCCCGAGGTCCCAGAGTCAGCTGCACAACACGCAAGTCGTCTCAGATGTGTGAAGGCAGATCTAACTTCCAACAAAGAGGTCGACGAGCTGATCAGCGCATCCAATCCCTACGAGACAGTCTACATCCTCCACGGTATCATGTCCGGCGGCTCGGAGGCCAACTTCGAGCTGGGCGTCCGAGTAAACCTCGACGCAACACGATACATTCTGGACCGGCTACGCGCGACCATGCCCGGGGCGAAGGTGGTCTTCACATCGTCACTGGCAGTCTACGGCCTTGCACCACCAGGCTTCGTCATTAACGAAAAGAACTTCCCAGCCGTACCATCTTCCTCATATGGATCGCAGAAACTTATTATTGAGACGCTGCTGAACGACTACTCGCGACGCGGATTCCTGGATGGCCGGTGTGTGCGTTTGCCCACTGTGACAGTGAGAGCTGGCAAGCCCACCCAGGCTGCTAGTAGCTTCGCTAGTGATATCATCCGTGAGCCCTTCCATGGCAAGAAGGCTATTCTGCCTGTGGCTAGGGAAACAGAGATGTGGATTTGCTCGCCGCACACTATTATCAAGAACTTGATTCATGCGCGCGACGTCCCAAAAGAGGCATTTGGAGACTCAAGATCTGTTAATCTTCCTGGGTTGAAGGTTAGTATTCAGCAGATGTTGGATGCTTTGCTGGAAGTTGGTGGGAAGGAGCGTCGGGATCTTGTGGAGGAGAAGTATGACGCTGCTACCGACAAGATTGTGCAATCATGGACTCCTCGATTTGATACTGCTCGTGCTTTCGAGTTGGGCTTTGCCGCGGATATTTCAATGGAGGAGAACATTCGGCATTTTGCAAGCCGCTTTGTATGAGACGCAAGGTATGTAGCCAATCAATAGACACGAAATTGTATGACCGAAATTGAGTGATCGGAACACAAGGCGTATCGGGATGCCTAAACATCAAGCAAATCGTATTTTGACATTGTAAAGATCGATAAAAGCAATATATAGACCCATTGAGACTGTATTATAGCCCACATCACGAATTAATGCAGAGGAAGGAAGTATTCGGGATGTCAAGGGCGGTTTGGAAAAGCGGGTTATGTAATTGGCTGAACTGGGCGAACAATTTCAGACTTCGGAACCTCAACCTCAGGGTGTCTCCATCAGCTCTTTTCTCCATCTCTCCCCCTTTCCCCCTCCCTCCACCTATACAAGTCGTTCTCAATGGCTTCTCGGCGCCTCGCTTTCAACCTAAACCAGGCTCTCCGCACTCGTGCGGCCCTGAAGTCCATCCAGCCCGTGAAGCGTGGCTTTGCGTCGCCGGTTGCGTTGCCGTCCACCACCCAGTCCACCACCCTCTCCAACGGATTCACTGTACGACCAAGCAACTCATCTCAATGACATCGCAATTTAGCTAATTTCCTTCTAGATCGCCACTGATCACTCGCCATGGGCCCAAACCTCGACGGTCGGCGTGTGGATCGATGCCGGTAGCCGGGCAGAGACTGACAAGACCAACGGAACTGCACACTTCCTTGAGCACCTTGCCTTCAAGGTGCGACCCCACAAACTACAGACTACGAAGCGCTTTTATCTGATGAATATTACTAGGGCACCAACAAGCGCTCCCAGCACCAATTGGAGCTTGAGATCGAGAACATGGGCGCTCACCTTAACGCCTACACTTCGGTACGACCCGGGAAACCACCCATCAACGTCTACCAAAACAAATACTGATCGCGACTACAGAGGGAAAACACTGTCTACTACGCCAAGGCCTTTAACAACGATGTCCCCAAGGCCGTCGACATCCTCGCCGATATCCTTCAGAACTCCAAGCTCGAGGCTGGTGCCATTGAGCGTGAGCGTGATGTGATCCTGCGCGAGCAGGAGGAGGTTGACAAGCAGCTCGAGGAGGTTGTCTTCGACCACCTTCACGCCACCGCTTACCAGGCCCAGCCCCTTGGCCGCACCATCCTCGGCCCCAAGGAGAACATCCAGACCATCACCCGGGACAACCTGACCGACTACATCAAGACTAACTACACTGCTGACCGCATGGTCCTGGTCGGTGCCGGTGGCATTCCCCACGAGCAGCTCGTCAGACTCGCTGAGGAGCACTTCGGTGGTCTCCCCAGCCAGCCCCCTACCTCCGCTGCCCTTGCCCTCACTGCCGAGCAGAAGCGCACTCCCGAGTTCATCGGTTCCGAGGTCCGTCTCCGCGACGACACCATCCCCTCCGCTCACATCGCTCTCGCCGTCGAGGGTGTCAGCTGGAAGGATGATGACTACTTCACCGCTCTGGTCACCCAGGCCATCGTCGGTAACTGGGACCGTGCCATGGGCCAGTCGCCCTTCCTCGGCAGCAAGCTCAGCTCCCACGTCAGCCACCACAACCTCGCTAACAGCTTCATGAGCTTCTCCACCAGCTACAGCGACACCGGGTAAGTTTTATTTCTTGATAATTCATGTCTTTGATCGATAATATATTGACTTGATATTAGTCTCTGGGGTATCTACCTTGTCAGCGAGAACCTTACTCAGCTCGATGACCTGATCCACTTCACTCTCCGCGAGTGGTCTCGCCTGTGCAACAACGTCACCTCCGCCGAGGTTGAGCGTGCTAAGGCCCAGCTTAAGGCTTCTATCCTCCTGTCTCTCGATGGCACCACCGCCGTCGCTGAGGACATCGGCCGCCAGATCATCACCACTGGCCGCCGCCTGAGCGCTGAGGATATTGAGCGTACTGTCAGCCAGATCACCGAGAAGGACGTCATGGACTTCGCTACCCGCAAGCTGTGGGATCAGGACCTTGCCATGAGCGCTGTCGGCAGCATCGAGGGTATCCTCGACTACCAGCGCATCCGTGGAGACATGTCCCGCATGATCTCTTAAGTTGTCCTAGAGTATGATCGCGTGTGAAGATAGCTGCTGAATGCTCCAGGAAAACTGGGGGTTTGGCGGCTTTGATTTGAATGTACTATCAATCATTGCCTTGGGCTGTTAGATCCCAAATTCGTGTGTGAAATAGCAATTAATGGTTTGCCATAGTAGACTATATAGTTTGCTGCCTTTGCAGCAAACATACCAATTATTTCCTTTGTTTGTTCTATATCTTCCAGTGCACTGCGAAATTGTTCTTTCCCGGCGTATCGCTGTCGCTGTCGCTGTCGTACTTTCCTCTATCGCCTAGTGTGCTTCATCCTCATCGGCACCTTCCACAGCTAACTGCTTGTGCTTTCCTACACATAAAAACCCGAGTCCTCTTGTTTCCTCCACCTCAGTTCTTCGAATCCATCGTTTACCTCTCGCTTGCTCTGCCAGCCTGATTGAAACTTCAAACTCTCAAGTACTCATCTAGGTGCTTTACTTCGACGATTGACATCTCGTCGGATTCGCTTCAATTCTTTAATTCTTGTATGTAGCCTCGATGTGTTCATTTAGTGATATTTGTACCAATGGTTCTCTGTCCTGATTTCTTCTAACTGATATGAACGCTTTAGTGGCTAAGCTTCTCCCATAATGGAGCGATTCTCCACCCTGCCAGCCGAGTTGCGCCAGCTGATCTGGGAGTTTGCCATTCCAGGGCGAGTCGTTGAGATTGGAGAACCGTGCGACCCAGATATCTTACCAGAGGAAGACCTCAGACAAGCATGGATCCTTAACAGGAAGTATCCAGTCACTGCTCATGTCTGTTGGGAATCCCGCCAAATTGCTTTGGCCAAACTCAAGCTCCCCACAGGTGTTTCCGTCGCGCCGGATTGCTTGACAGACGCTCGATGGTGGTGGAAGTCTACCGATATTATTCACGTCAATGCGCCTGAGATTGACACAGATTCACAAAGACACAGACTGGAGGATGACCTGCTCGACTTGATAAAAGTTCCGATTCTATGCAAAAAGGTCTCTATCAGTGCGGACGTCGTCCACCCTTTTTTGCGGTTCCGTCGTAGGCCGGATATCCCAAAGTCACTGGTGTGGGAAGTACTTTGCGCACTGAATACATGCATTATCTCCCTGCACACCGTCTGCATCCGGGCTACCAACGAGCAAGCTCGGGAGCTGGGCCTCTTTGGCAACGGTGACGAGCCAGCACAGTTAATCGACCCGTCTGACAAGGCAGCCATCGAGCGATTCAGACAGCTCTGGATGAACACAGAACAAGAGGTATCTTCGGTCAAGTTCTTCGACACAATCGACACCAGAAGGTTCTCTTTTCGAGTCGACAGGTGGCTCGCGGAGATGTCAGCGGACTACATCGATTTCAAATGGACCAATCCACCGTTCCCAACCCCAGGACCGCAGGCTATAACTCAAGGACTTCGTCGGTACCCATTCAAAAGACACGAACCCAACACCAAACAATATCTTGTTGATATGCCCACTCTGGAATTGAGGATCATGTTTCGACTCTGCCCACCTGCGGTGGTCGATCCGGTGATTACATAACCATCCCGCATCTGATAGGGAGATTTTTTGAAGACAATTTTGTTTGAGTACACTTTCCTATAATTCTTACCACATCATAACAATGGGAAAACGTGGCGGCAAAAAGGTAATTTTATCTTCCATACGTGCTATATATGGTGTTTGTTGTACTGACCGTGTCTCCTTTCTTGCAGGGTGGTAGAGGCGGCGGCGGCGGCGGCGCAGGCCGTACACGCTCTCAATGGCAAGATCTCACCAGAGAGAACGAGAAGTTCGAACGCTACTACAATGAACCCGAGTTCCTTCCGGAGGAGGAAAAGGAGGTTTTTTGGGCTACTATGCGCAAGGATCTCCCCAACAGCTTCCGCTTCACCGGTTCTAGAGGGTAAGCCACAACTGCACCTTTTTTTTTTTTGCGATTCGCGCCTTGGGAGGTTTGAAGTGATATTGACTGTTTGTGTGCCTTTTATTAGACATGCGCTGGCTGTTCAGCAACGTCTTAAGGACCACCACATCCCCGAAATCACTTCTATCAAATATGAGGACGAATTCGTCGAGCCCCCGCGCCCAGTTTCGTGGTACCCCGATCAGCTCGCTTGGTCCATGACCACTCCTAAGAATGTCATCCGTCGATTTGCGCCTTTTTCCCAGTTCCAGAAGTTCCTTGTCGCCGAGACCGACGTCGGAAACATCTCTCGCCAGGAGGTTGTCAGCATGATCCCTCCTCTCCTCATCGACGCTAGACCTGGAATGACTGTGTTGGATATGTGCGCTGCGCCGGGCAGCAAGTCCGCGCAGCTCATGGAGCTGCTTCACGCAGGCGAGGAAGATTCCATTGCGCAAGTCACTGAACAGATCAAGAGCGGCACTGCTGGATCCGAACCTCTCGGCCCCGAAGGACTGAACGACGACGGCCGAAGCACCGGCCTGCTAATTGCCAACGACAGCGATTACAAGCGCGCTCACATGCTTATTCACCAGATGAAGCGTCTGAGCTCACCCAACCTGATCGTTACCAACCACGATGCCACAATGTTCCCTTCCATCAAGCTGCCTCCCCTGCCCACTACCGATGGCAGCAAGCCCAGAAACAGATACTTGAAGTTTGACCGCATTCTGGCAGATGTTCCTTGCTCTGGTGATGGTACCGCACGCAAGAATGTCGGTGTCTGGAAGGACTGGACCCCTGGCAATGCTTTGGGACTTCACAGCACGCAGTCTCGGATCCTGGTTCGCGCCCTGCAAATGCTGAAGGTCGGCGGACGTGTCGTCTACTCAACCTGCAGTCTGAACCCTGTGGAGAACGAGGCTGTTGTTGCCTCTGCAATTGAACGCTGCGGTGGCGCTGCCAACGTTAAAATCATCGATTGCAGCCAGGAGTTGCCCGGCCTCAAGAGATCTCCTGGTCTGCACAACTGGAAGGTGATGGACCGAGAGGGCCGCATGTGGAACAACTGGCAGGAGATTGAGGACCACCGAGATCAGGAGGGCATCAATGGTCTTGCCAGACTTGCAGAGGGCATGTTCGCTCCGACAGGCGAGGCTGCCAACCTGCCGCTTGACCGATGCATGCGTGTCTACCCTCACCAGCAAGACACTGGTGGTTTCTTCATCACCGTTCTTGAGAAGATCTCCGAAATCAAGGCCAAGCCGGAGAGCAGCAACGTTATCCCCAAGGCTTCCGTAGCAGCTCTCGCCGCGGAGCTTGATTCTAAGAAGAACGAGGTAGATGGAAAGCCCCTGGAGAAGCTCGAGTCGCTGGATGAATTGGTCACTCCCGGCCAAGAGGCCCAGGAGGAACTGGCAAAGAACGCTTCTGTTGCCGAGGCTGCCCACCAACTTCCGTACTCTGCTACTCTTGATGCATCTACCCCTGCCTCTCCCATGAAGCGGGATGCAGATGACCTCGAAGATGAACTTCCTGCCAAGAGGACTAAGCTCCACGATGGTAGCGAGGTCCTTGTCGGTGACCGTCCCGTCCACACCCCTGCGCCTGCAGTGGGAACCGGCATTGACACGCCTAGTGACAGCACACCTGCCACCTCTGCGGCTACCACACAGCCTTTCAAGAAGAGAGGTCCCCGTCAAGAGGAGCCGTTCAAGTACCTTGATCCTAACCACGAGGAGCTTCTTCCCATCTATGAATTCTACAAGCTGTCCGAACGATTCCCCCGTGACCGCTTCATGGTCCGCAATGCCGAAGGTCTCCCGACCCGCACAGTTTACTACACCAGTGCCCTGGGACGTGATATTCTCACCTGCAATGAAGGCCAGGGCTTGAAGTTCGTCCACTGCGGTGTTAAGATGTTCGTTAAACAGGACGCACAGCGTGAGAACGTCTGCAGATGGCGTGTCCAAACCGACGGCCTGAAGATCGTCGAGCCTTGGTTGGGCCCTGAACGGTCCGTCATCCTGACCAAGCGGGAGACTCTCCGTCGTCTCCTTGTGGAGATGTTCCCCAAGGTCAATGACGATGGCTGGAAGGCTCTGGGCGAGATTGGCGAGCAAGTGAAGGATATCCCCATGGGATGCAGTATTCTTCGCGTCCAAGCGACCGGCGAAGAAGATGGTCTTCCGTAAGTCCCCCTCTCCCCCTTTTCATATATATCCCTTCGAGTGATACTTGCATCTTACTAACATAATCTACAGTGAGGCTATGGTTCTGCCCTTGTGGCGATCCCTCCATTCTTTGAACCTCATGCTTCCCAAGGAAGAGCGCCGTGCCATGTTGTTGCGTGTTTTCAACGACTCTACCCCTCTGATCAACACCACACAGAAGCAAAGTGACAAGACCGAGCCGACCGCTGAGGCTGAGGACATTGCACTGAAGGAGGAGAATGCCGAGGTTGGACAGGAAGCGCAGGACGACGTGGATGATCGTGAGACATACACCAAGGATGGCGATGAGGAGGATCGCTTCAACACCACCGTGTAATAAACGGTTCTGTTTTTACATGCTCCTATTATGGAGATATCTATGCTGTATCAAAAAGCCAATATCATGAATTTCGTACCTTTGTTTAGGTCCATCCTTTGTACTCGGTAATTTCCAGTGATCTGCAACGGAGAAACATCGGTAGTACTCCGTATGTATTTTGATATTACAACATATGTATCGGATAAATTCAGGACCTCCACATCTTCCCCGCAGGAGAATTGCTTAGTTTCAATTCCAAGTTGATTAGAAATGGTACCATTAACTCTTGGTCTGACATAGTTGTTGCTATTGACCTTGGTAAGGTGGTACGATTATCTCTCCCTTTTTGGACTCATACTCCGTATAGCTTTATACATCGCGCTGATATAGAACGAACGGCTATGCATACAAGAAAGGAAAAGATGACATCGACAAATCTCCCGCCATCTGATATGTGGAAAAAAAAAAAAAACCAAGGCCCCGCAAGGAAAGCTGGGGATCTTCGGTCCGGTTACCATGTGGAGGTACGGGGTGGACGGACAGTAAGGGCTTGCGGCCATAATGACAACCGGGTTGTTGTGGCCGAATATCCGTGGAATATATTCATATTGCCCATATTTTATGCCTTAAATTTTTGGGTTGTCTGGAATCTGTAGGATGTGCCTCTTATAGTATAGAACAGGTTGCCATTTATAGTTAAAGTCCTAGGAACACTATCTGATTTAATTTTAACCAGAAGACCTCTGTTTAAATTAGAAGACCGCTCTTCCACTTCAACAATGTCCCCCAACCCCTCAATATGGCCGCAAATCCACGCCGTAGTAGATCCTAGACCCCTTCCGCATGAGCAATGCGGAGCATCCGGGGCACCCCTCAATCCGAGAGAAATGACGAAAGGCATGGAAAGAGGGTCATTGCCACAGTATGATAGCAATTGCATGTTGCATTGATTAGTGTCAATGATGTGCCGAGTCTCTGTGCACTATATGAATGGCACAATCCCTGCATTGCAAGGAAATTGGACTTGAATCCAAGTGCTTCTTCCTCCCCCCTTAGCACCCCACTTCACCCCTGTGTGAACTGTCGAGACAGCTATGAAGTTCTCGTCCTCTTGGGCCTTTGCCTGTCTGGCGGCCCAGGCTGCTGGCGCTGCTATTAGCCATTCGGTGAATGGCTTTACTTTCACGGAGCACCCAGATCCTGTTAAGCGGGGTTTACTCCAGAAATATGTATGTTGGGGTTGGGTTCTTGGATTTGGATGCTTTGTGTTGACAAGTACCTTCATTGTATAGGTCACTTGGGATGAAAAGTCTCTCTTTGTCAATGGTGAGAGGCTCATGCTCTTTAGTGGTGAAATTCACCCATACCGGTAAGTTAAAAAGCATACATTAGCTCTTTTCGAGAAAGGATCGCGCTGATCAGGACCCCTGCAGTTTGCCTGTTCCATCTTTGTGGATTGATGTACTCCAAAAAGTCAAGGCTCTAGGATTCAATTGCGTTTCTTTCTATATCGACTGGGCTCTGCTGGAAGGTAAGCCGGGGGAGTATACTGCCGAGGGAGTCTTCGCCCTGGAGCCATTCTTCGATGCCGCCAAAGAGGCTGGCATCTATCTTCTGGCCCGCCCTGGTCCTTACATCAATGCTGAAGCATCGGGTGGTGGTTTCCCAGGATGGCTTCAGCGCGTGAATGGAACTCTGCGAACTAGTGATGAGGCCTACCTGAAGGCAACGGACAAGTATGTGACCCTCCCAAAATGCAGGATTGGAAGAACTGTGAGTGCTGACATCGTTAACCAGCTACATTGCCAATGTTGCCGCAACCATGGCCAAGGGTCAAATCACCAATGGAGGACCTATCATCCTTTACCAACCCGAGAACGAATACAGTGGCGCGTGTTGTGGATACAACGATTTCCCAGACGGAGCTTATATGCAATACGTGGAGGAACAGGCTCGCAAGGCTGGAATTGTCGTGCCTCTTATTAGCAATGACGCCTCGCCTGGCGGCCACAATGCTCCTGGAACCGGCGAGGGGGCTGTGGATATCTACGGCCATGATAGCTACCCTCTCGGCTTTGACTGCGCAAACCCTGCTACCTGGCCAGCGGGTAATCTGCCTACTAATTTCTACACCACACACATGAAACAGAGTCCCTCAACCCCATACTCGCTAATTGAGGTAAGATACATGGATATCTCCCGGGTGTATTATCGATTTAACTGGAGTATAGTTCCAAGGCGGTGCCTTTGATCCCTGGGGAGGTGTTGGGTTCACAAAGTGTGCTGCCCTTCTGAACCATGAGTTCGAGAGAGTGTTCTATAAGAACAATCTTAGCTTCCGGGTTGCATTCCTCAACCTGTACATGGTATGTTCCAGCTTCCCTGTCATAATCACCAATGCTAATCGAACATTGGTAGATATTTGGTGGTACCAATTGGGGCAACCTGGGCCACCCCGGTGGATACACATCCTATGATTATGGTTCCCCGATCACTGAATCTCGCAACATCACCCGCGAGAAGTACAGCGAGCTGAAGTTGATTGGCAACTTTGCCAAAGTGTCACCGGCCTACCTTATATCAACACCAGGAACATTGACCACTTCCAAGTACACCACCTCGTCTGATCTGGCTGTAACTCCCCTGCTCGGAGGTGATAACACGACTTCTTCCTTCTTCGTCGTCCGACACTCCGACTACTCGAGTCAAGCATCCGTCGACTATAAGCTCAAGGTTCCTACTAGCGCCGGTGAAGTCACTATTCCCCAGCTTGGCGGAAGCCTTACTCTCAGCGGCCGTGATTCTAAGATTCATGTCGTTGATTATGATGTGTCCGGCACCAACATCCTCTACTCCTCCGCTGAGGTGTTTACCTGGACGAAATCTGGTAAATCCAAGATCCTTGTGTTGTACGGTGGCCCTGGCGAGCACCACGAGTTGGCTGTCTCTTCTAAGTTGAAGGCGTCAGTTGTTGAAGGGTCCTCGTCGAGCATCACCACCAAGCAGGTGGACAAGGCGGTTGTTATCGGCTGGGATGTCTCCACCACTCGCCGTATCGTGCAACTGGGTGATCTGCAGATTGTTCTTCTGGGTAAGTGCTTCCTCAAACACCGTCCTGGTTCATCGCAACTGACTCAACTACTAGATCGGAACTCTGCCTACAACTACTGGGTTCCTCAGCTCCCAACCAAGGGAACAAGCCCTGGCTATAGTTCCCAAAAGGTCATCACCTCATCTCTCATCGTCAAGGCCGGATACCTTGTCCGGACTGCTTATGTGCAGGGCAGTGACCTTCACCTCACTGCTGATTTCAACGCCACAACCCCGATTGAAGTGATTGGCGCCCCGTCCAAGGCCAAGAACCTAGTAATCAACGGTAATAAAGCACAGGTCAAGGTTGACAAGAACGGAATCTGGTCAAGCAGCGTTTCTTACACAGCCCCAAAAATCGGGCTTCCTACTCTGAAGGATCTGAAGTGGAAGTCTATTGACACTCTACCCGAGATCCAAAACTCGTACGATGATTCCGCATGGGTTTCCGCAGATAAACCCACCCAAAACAGCGTCCATAAACTCAAGACCCCAACCTCGCTTTTCTCCTCTGACTACGGCTTCCACACCGGAACCCTCCTCTTCCGGGGCCACTTCGTTGCAACCGGCAATGAGAAGTCTTTCTTCGTACAGACTCAAGGTGGCAGTGCATTTGGCAGCTCCGTATGGCTGAACGAGAACCACATAGGCTCATGGGGTGGAATATCCATCGACGCCGACCAC
The DNA here is from genome assembly GCF_028827395.1 of Penicillium hordei. Classification (NCBI taxonomy): domain Eukaryota; kingdom Fungi; phylum Ascomycota; class Eurotiomycetes; order Eurotiales; family Aspergillaceae; genus Penicillium; species Penicillium hordei. The sequence goes on from NW_026623142.1 coordinate 985,807, forward strand.
AACGGAACCTACACACTCCCAGCCTTGAAGAAGGGCAAACCATACGTGTTCACCGTAGTCGTGGACAACATGGGTCTGGACGAAAACTGGATCGTCGGCGAAGAGGAGATGAAGAACCCCCGCGGTATCCTCAACTACGAGCTGTCCAGCCGATCCGCGAGTGACATCACCTGGAAATTGACCGGCAACCTAGGCGGCGAGGATTACCTAGACAAAGTGCGCGGCCCGCTCAATGAGGGTGGTCTCTACGCTGAGCGCGAGGGCTTCCACCAGCCCCAGACACCGACCCAGAACTGGAAATCTGCCAGTCCCTTCGATGGCCTGTCGGCGCCTGGAATCAACTTCTACACTGCAAGCTTTGATCTGAATATCGAGAAGGGCTGGGATGTTCCTTTGTACTTTAACTTCGGGAACACCACGTCGTCAGCCGCTTACCGTGTCCAGCTCTATGTCAATGGGTACCAATACGCCAAGTATGTGAACAATATTGGTCCCCAGACGAGCTTCCCTGTTCCAGAGGGTATTCTCAACTACCAGGGTACCAACTATTTGGGTTTGAGTCTGTGGGTGCTTGAGTCGGATGGAGCTAAGTTGGAGAGTTTGGACTTGATTCATACTACTCCTGTTCTGACGGCGCTGAAGGTTGAGTCGGTAGAGCAGCCGAAGTATACGAAGCGGAAGGGGGCTTATTAGGTGTTCAATAGAAAGTAGATAGTTAAAGAGTTCAGACTCCAGAGTATACAATCCAAAGAGAATGAGTCAAAGTATTGTAGTGTCGTGAATATAATGTTCCCAATATAAATGTCCCGAAGTATCAAAGTAGGGCTTCCAAGGTCATCTCCACTTCTCCGCAGATCCCAGCCACCCCCAACCTCCTCTCTTCTGTTTTTGGTGTGACATTTGCTTGGACATTTGCTTGTATTTCTCTTATTTCCTTACGCTTTTCAATTTAATCACTATAATATATCTCAACATTATAATTCCAACAAAACCCACTCTGAGAGCGCATATGCGACCAAACCCCACAAGCGCACATCAGCTCACAGGCTGACCTCAAACCATCCATTCGCTCGAATCGGAATCGAAATACCCAAATCCTCGCACAATAACCTCGATATCTACATCTACATACTCTTACAACGAAATAACGAAATAATCAGACACAATGTCATCTCATCCCCTCGAAGTCCTCGACCTAGACCCAACCAAACCCAACCTCAACGCAAGAGACCTAAACCCAAACCTCCTCCACACGGACACCTCCCTCCAAAAACGCTACACAACAATCTCAATCCCTTCAACCTACGGCCGCCTCCACTCAAGCCCCGCCGCAGGCACAGTAGTGGGAATCGTACTGGGCAGCGTAGCAGGCTTCGTCCTGTTAATGTACGTACTTTTCCTGGCGGTTAACCCAGGCGGCGTCGCGCGAGGCGGCGCAGCAGCGCCAACCTCCTCCTCGATCTCGATGTCGATGTCAATGGACGAAGAAGAGATCGTGGATGTGCGCAGTCGACGCGGATCATCTGCCGGACGGCGACGACGCGACGTCATCGAGGTCGCGGAGGAAAGGGAGAGTTTCCGTGATAGTTATCGGCGTCGGCCGTCGTCGAGACATGATCGTGTCGTTGTTGAGGAGTCGCTGGCTACTTCGACTACTGGGGATGAGGATGTTATTGAGGTTGAGGAGGAGGAGTCGAGTGTGCCTTCTGATGTTTCGCCGCGTCCGCCGAGGAGGTCTAGACGGGGTGGGGTTAGGCATGTTGATCCCATGGCTTATGGTGGGGGAAGTGATTATAGTAGTCATCGGTGATTTGGGGGTTGATGTTTGTTTTTTTGGAGGTTGGGAAGCGATACCCTTTTTATGTGTTATGTATTATGATTTATTCTTTATTGATTGATGATGCTAGTTTACATCTTGTAATGATGGATGAGAATGCTTGAATGCTTTTATAAATCTTAGAGATAATGCATATGCAAGAGCCAAACAACAAAAAAAAACACAAAAAAAACGCAGAGAGAATGCTAGACAAACGCTAGACTTGATGTATAAGTTGACGCATTGAGCATATACGGAAAACTTTCTCGAATCTATGCCTTCTCCTCAATCGAGGCCTTCTTGAGCTCATCCTCAACGTCGGCCACGGCATCCTGCTCCTGAGCCTGCTCAGCCTCGGCTGATGGAGCACCGTTCTCTTGGGCGGGCTTCTTGGCAGCGTCGGTGGCCCGGCCGTTAGTCTGAGGGGCGCTGGCGGCCTTGGTCTCCTCCTCTTCGAGGCGGGTAATCTCTTCCTGAGCCTTCTTAATGTTCTGTGGGGTAATTAGCAACTGATCACAACCGACAACGTTGGAAAGAATAAAACTCACCTCTTCCGTCTTGCTGGCCTGGTTCTTCTTCCACTCGGTGATCTTGGCAGCCAACTTCTCCACAGAGGCGGGGACATCCGACTGGTTCATAGGGGGGTCGATCTTGACCTTGGCGAAGTCCTCAATGATACCAACGTTCATGTTGAACTTGGTACTCTCAACGCTGGCGGCGGCACCACCCTTCTTGCCGCCCTTCTTGCCCTTCTTGCCACCGGAACCGACGAAGTAGTCCTCATCGTCCTTCTTGCTCACAACCTTCATTCCCTTGATCTCGGTGGCTTCAACAGTGCGCCCAACTCCGGCACGGAAGTTGCTGCCCTCGTCCTTCTTCTCGTCCAGACCGAGAGAGGAGAAGTCGTAAGCGGGGTCAAAGTGGCGGATCAAACCTTGTGCGGTCAGGATCTCGTCGGCGTAGGCAAGCTGCGAGGCCTCCTCGAGCTTCTTATCGGCGATCTTCTTGCGCTTCTCGCGCGCGAAGGCCTCGTGCTCAGCCTTCTGGCGCTCGCGGCGCACACGCCAGGCCTCATCCTCGTACTCCTTGTAGGCGCGACGGGCCTTGAAGTAGGTATCCTTAATAGTGCGGATAGCAGTGTACTTTTCCTGCTGCTCGTTGCGCAGCTTGGTGCGCTCATCGCGCAAAGCGTTCAGGTTCTTGAAGACACCATCCTGCTCGGCCTTGATGGCATCGAGCTCCTTCTGGATCTCGGCGTATTTGTCGCTCAGGGCCTTGGCTTCGGGGTTGTCGAGGGTCTTGCGCAATTCGGAGATCTGTGTCTTGATGTCGTTGATGCCCTTCTGTGCCTCATCCAGACCAGCGAAGCTCTTGCGCTGCTTGCGCAGGTTGGAAACCTCGGTGAGAGCCTTGCGTTCATCCACCAGGCGGAGGGTACCAGTGTCGACCTGCTTCTCGAGACGGGCGATCTCCTTGTCAATCTCCTCGACGCTCTTGAATGACAGACGTCCGCGGGAGTTGTTCTGTTCGGTAATGCGGGCCTTGAGGTTGGCGTCCAAGGCGTTGATCTTCTCCTGAGTGGAGGACCGACTGGACTTGAAGCCGGACTGCTTCTGGCGGATAGATGAGAGTTCGGCGCGCAGCTCCTGCTGCTTCTTAACGGTGGGCGAATCCTGGTTGCTAGGCTTGGCGTTGTCCAACTTGGCCTTAATTTGGTTCTGTTGCGCATATCAGTCATTGGCCTGAGGACATGGTATGCAAGTAAATATCAACAATCAGAGTGGGTCGGGGATCATCCCCGCGACCCAAGTCGGATGAGAGCTCAGTGAAACAATTCCAAAAAAATGCATCCATACCAATTTCTCCTGAGCAGCAGTGTGCTCCTTCTCGGCCTCAGCGAGACTGGTCTTGTAGGCGGCCTCATCGGGCTTGGTGGGCTTAACCCGCTCGGCATCAGTGGCAGCCATTGCGACGAATTGAATGTAAAAGAGAGACAGAGAGAAGGAAGAGACGAATTGCCTTCGGAGGATCCTGAAGGGATTAAATAGACCAACGAGACCAAAGCGAAACCGAAAAGGGGAAACTTGGAATAATTAAAATGGTTCGGTCGGTTTCTCCGCTTAAGCGTCGATGGCAGAAAGTTCCCGCCGATTTTTCGACTTCACCTTTATCTCTCCACCGGAGCTTCTTTCTACCCGTTTTTTTAGAGTCTCTTGACGAGATAACCTCTTATTTCCTTTTCTATCCTAGTCATTGACTACTCACTCCATCATGGATGGGGATTCGGCACACTCCATGGAGGCCGAGCGCGAGATGACTCGGCTCTGGCGCACCTTTAGGACAGTCTATGAACTGCTCGCTGACCGGGTAAGCACTTCAAATCGAGTCCCTGACTTCTCAGTCTCTCTCTCATAATACCCGTTTACCCGAGGCTAACCATCTGCGACACACCAGGGCTACGAAGTGTCTGACAACGAGCTGGTACTCCCGCTAGAAGACTTCCGCGCAAAATATGCTGACCCTCTGGGCTACCCTGAGTACGCGAAACCCTTGCGCCCACCGTTCTATTGTCTTGAGATAGTGAAAACTTGAACTGAGAAATGCGGACACAACTCATTGAAATAGCACACATCACTAACAAACTGTTCCGTAACAACAGTCGCACCAAGATGAAAATCCAAGCCCGCCCCACCGACACCATGAAGTTGAAGTACACGGCACTGCCCAGCAAAGCAAACCCCAACCCCCAGCCAGACTGCGGCACAATCTATGTCGATTTCTGCCCCGACTCCTCAGGTGTCGGAACCAAGCAAGTGCGCGCCTTCAACCACCTTGTCGATGAGAACAACTTCCACACCGGCATCTTCATCACGCAGACACCTATCTCGCCATCTGCTGTGCGCCTGCTCTCCGGCGTCCCCGGCCGCATCTGCGAGCACTTCCAGGAACAAGACCTGCTCGTCAACATCACCCGCCACGAGCTGGTCCCCAAGCACGTCCTGCTTAGCCCTGAGGAGAAGGGCAAGCTCCTCGAGCGCTATCGTCTGAAAGAGTCCCAGCTGCCCCGTATACAGATCTCCGACCCTGTCGCCCGCTACCTTGGTTTGCGCCGTGGTCAGGTTGTTAAGATTATCCGCAAGTCTGAGACTGCAGGTCGCTATGCCAGTTACCGCTGGGTTATTTAAGCCGCAAAACAAGGTTGCTGGAAATGGAACAGGAAGATTAATATGCGACTCTTCAAAATGGACGCTAGATCTTTCTCTTCTTTTTCTTCTTTCATTTGGGGGTTTGCAAATCCAAAGAATCAAACCCCGGTTCCTGTGAACCTCAACCTCGCACATTCGAATCGCATCAAGTCCACTTCACTGTCCCCGATATGACCGCTTTCCATACTACGCAGATCTGCAGGAAATACCCAATTGGCAGTCGAGAAAGAGCAGCTGATGCCAGACAGAAGTGGACACTTGGGAGTTATTTTTTTTTTTACTCATCGACTCACATTCAACAAACACAAAAAAAGTTTTTGGTCTCCCCCTTGTATTATGGGCAGCATGGCGTATAGGCGCGAAGTTTCTCCTTTGGGGGATTGCAACGGGGGGTTTGCCTGTGATTTTACATAATGGCCGTGTCTTTGTATGCCTAGATGAATCCAATCTATGAATGGCTGTCATTTCGAGTTTGGGCGAGGAAGTTGTAGATCATCCATGGATGGTTACTGTTTCCTTACGTGCATATATAGCTGTACTGGTAAGAAAGGGAACAGTATTTCTTAAGGCTGTGGTCCCACTCTTTAGAGTCATGTTTGGCTTGAAGGCTAAATAGGTACGCAAAAGTAACAATTTGCCAATTATAAACTGTGTAGTAATCTAACACAGTCATCTGGGCATAGGTACGGAGTACCTCACTTGATTTTCACTATTTATGTTTTAGTAGCTCCACTTGAAACCCTGAAACAAGCATCATATATAGCGTAGGACCTAAATAGTATGTAACATGTAGAGGCCGAAGTCCGCTGACAGGAAGAGCTTAATTTACAGTATAGGAAATTTCGGCTGTAACTAGATGTATCAGCCTAGTTCGAAGGCGAATGAGAAGAAAAGAGGAAAAGAGAACCGAAAAGGCAGCCATATCTGGAATCCGGCTTACCGTCTGCTAAGAAGAGTAAAAATGAGGCCGCGTAAGTATAAAATCTTGGACCTCGGAAAACCCTGGAAAAAGGTTGACTAAGCCCCGAACTGCGCCACTGCAACTCTCTCTCTCTCGATTCCGGCGCTTCCTCATTCTTGATTTCCATCTGCACCTCTCTCTCCTTTCTGTTGCGCCGGTTTCGAGTTCACAGTCCGACAGAGAAATAGCCCCCATATCCACACTCACAGCGCAATCTCCCCAAATCAGCACTAAGTCTAACATCACCCGAGAACTCCACCTTCAATTCTCACCATGTCTTATAACAAGCCCGTAAGTACCAACAATCAATCGCAAACCCCAAATACCAAAATACTAATTTCTTCCAGACAAGCCCACCACCCTCCTACCCGGCCCAGACCCACGACGCAGGCCCCTACTACCAACAACAAGGCCAAAGCCCTGGCGCCGCAAACGACTACTACGGCGGCGGCCAGCCTCAACAGCAGGGCTACTACCCACCCCAGCAAGGCTATGGCCAACCCCAGCAATACCAGCAGGGCTATTACCCCCAGGGCCAGCAGCCGATGTATTACCCGCCGCAGCAGGGCCAGGGCTACCCCCCTCAACAGCAGCAGGGTTACTATGCCAATGACCGCGGGCGCTCTGGCTCCGGTGGTGGTGGTATCTGTGCAGGTATCATGGCTGCGATGGCTTGTTGCTGCTGTTTGGACATCTTGTTCTAGACCTGCTTTTGGTCTTGGTTTCTGATACGCGACTACGCGACTACGCTACTACGCTACTTTTGGTTTTAGGTTTGGTTGGTGTTGGGGTGGCTTGTTGAGTCGCTATGCCGTGTATGCGCTACACTCTTGAGAATATCGAGAGATAGAGGCTGGCGTTACTGCGTTTCCGCGTTTCCTAGGATTGGCTTTTTGGCTCGGGGATTGGTTATTTTTTCCGCTTCCTTCGCATATATCCTTGACTTTTATTACTTATCACTGGCGCAACACAGGACACGGCGTTCTTGGGTCCTGGAGTTGGACCTCAATTGTACTACATCTTTATTTTTTTACACTACTTGTTTACTCTTCCTCGAGTCGGTTCATGATGTTCTACCCAATTCATCCTTTTCAATCGCTATACATACATTACAGTGCAGTCCGAAGATAATTGTAGGCAGAAGTTTTATGGATTGAGTGGATACAACTCGGAAGGAAATCCATGCCCATTTTAATCGCAAGGCAGAAGCATACTAGTAGTCCATCGTTACAACGTTGTAACTAGAACTCTCTATAGAATATTCTTTACTTACTGGTCCAAGCTATGGTATGGAGTAAGATGCTTCATTCAACTACCTGCGTACTAAACTAAAAGAGGGGCGGCCACCCCTAACGAAAGATCTCATCCTCGAGATCCAGCTTAGAGGGCACAGGTAGGCTCAAATAGAAAAAATTCCCACTCGATCGCGGTACAGAGGAAAGTGAAGCAAGTTGAAGTCGAAATCAAAGTTCAGGGTCTCAAATTTACGAGCCAAGCTCCGCATTAGTCGAGGTAATGGCATTTCAATATTAAAAAGCTCAGTGGGGGCAATATGTACGACTATTTGTATACGTCGTTGACGAGTCCGTTCTTATCTCGGTCTGTATAGGTGGCTTCGTCCTTGTGTATTCTGTTGTCTGTGTTCCGTCCGAAAGCCGCTTCGTCTGCCTTCTTCGCGGCTTGCGTGGCTTAGGCGACTTGGTCAGCCTTGACTTCGGCTTTCGGGAGTTATTCCGGGACTTTTGGGGGAGATGTAGTGGTTCAGTGAAGCTGTATAAGTGTCACGAGTGAGGTGCTTTTCGCAACTTTGGATCTGGTGCTTGAGCTGTCTAATGGTCTCTGGTAGCTTGTCATAGATAGTAGTATATATGTAGATAGTAGTTATGTAGGTGTACATTATTAGCAAGGCTCCAAATAGAAAGAGTGCCAGTCATGCCCGAGCCATTGGAAGTGTTCAAAAGACCTCGAGAGGCAACATCTCCACAACGCCAACGCTAACAATCGCATAAGGGGGAATAAAACAAAGGACAGAGAACAGGACGTAGTGAACAAAGAAGAAGGTATACGGGAATTCAAGATGTGTACATAGTCTCAAACCAAAACAAGAGACTCCAGCCAAATATTCCATGTACAGGAGACAACAAGCCTCGACCCAAAATATCCAAGAAAGGAAAAAGGAAAAAGAAAGAGAGCCATCACATCATGTCATATCACATCACATCGCATCAACATCATTAGTGTTAAGTGTCAATGCTCATGTCGCGATAACAACCCACCAACATCATGAAGCTCAACATCAGCATCGACCGCCAAATCTGAAGACCCCGACATCGAAATCAAACGAGGCCCATCAAAAGCCGACACCGGAAATGGCAGATCCTCAGGACCAGGAAGCGTGGACCGAAGCGGATGTGAAGCTCTGGACAGCCCAAAGATTCCTAAATCCTCCAAAAAGGCCCTACTCCCGGCGCCTCTGCGACGCTGCATAGGCTCCACAGGCGAGGACAAGGTAGTCTGGGCACGCACATGATCCAACCCAGAATCCGGCAACGCTCTTATCAATAAACCGCCAACATCCGAGAACGACACCCGACGCGACATCTCCGGCGTCGGCGAGATCTCGCGCGGGGACTCATTTGTGCGCAGGTACTCGCGCGGCATGACTTTCGGTCCGAGACTATCTGTCGCCGAGCGATCGTCGTCTGAGCGACGGGGTGTTGTGAACGACCATGTTGGATCAAGGGTTCCAGTTTTTGCGACTGATAATGGCATTTGAGCCGATGGGGATGTTGGTAGTGGTCTTGACATTGGAACACGAGTTCCATCCGAGGTACTGGGGAGTTTGTATATATCTGGATCTAGACGGATGCCGAGACCGTCTGCTAGTTCCGAGTCTGAGCCCCATTGGTGTTGCATGACTGTGTTTCTGCGGACGAAGGATTTATCCATGCTTTCTGTGACGGAGGCTGAGCCTTGGGCGCGCTTGTATTTCAGTTTCTTGACGCCGCGGTCTCGGACGAAGGAGCCTATTACTAGGATGTTTGAGACTGCCGTTGCGGCGAGGATTTCCAAGGAGGCGAGGAGGGAGCGGTATGGTTGGGAGCCTCTGTGTTCGATTACGGAGGGGACGCGGTAGGAGGTTATGGCGACTAATATCAGGGATAGGCAGAAGAGGGATGCGAGGGCGATACGGCGCTTGAGAGGCATTTGCACCATGAGGATTATGGGCACAGGGATAGCGACGAGGAGGAGGTCGGTTATCGCGTCGCAGGTGCCCATTGTTATTAGGTTGACGTAGCCGCTACGGCAGGTTGGGCCTGGGTCTGGGGTGACCTGCCAGTAGTGGTCGAAGGGCTGGCATTCGGCTAGGGTTGCGATGACCACGGCCACTAGGGTTGAGACGAGGAAGAAGGAGATGAAGCGGAGGAAGAAGGTTGTTGATCGGCGCCAGGTGAGCCCTGTGACTCGCTTTAGGAATTCGCATACGGTCACTTTGGCGGTCCAGATGCTATAGTTGTTTGTGAGTCACTTTTGAACTAGCAGCTCCAATGGGTGCGTTCTTACAAGATGGCGTAGAAGATACGGGCCGCAAGAACTAGCTTGCTGCCTAGTTCTCTGTTTGATATCTCCTTCTCCGTCAAGCCTGTGGTGGTGGTATTGTTGGTTCCCAAGACGAGAACGAAATGCACAAGGACCATGCGGATCACCAGGGGAATGACAGCGATCATCATGACTTTGTCCTCGGCGAAAAAGCGTTCAACGCGAATATAACGACCACATAGTCGCACGACGATTATAACCAATGAGAAGATAGTAGCCCACCAGCTCATCATAAGCGTCGGATTGATCTGGGCTCTGTTCTGGAAAGCTGGTGGTGTCTCTTGATAAATACCACGCGGGACTAGCGACATGGCCATGGAGGCCATGGAGGCCATGATGCCAGTAAAAACAGCAGACGCGCAGAAAGCGATTCACAGTGCTTTTACATTGCTCACACGTGGGAAAGTGTGGGGATATTTTAGCTAAGGGTTATGGGGCGGATTGCGGAGACCAAAATGAAGACGATCTTGACAGATGAGAATGACAAGATAATGTCATCTTGTAATGAATCGGAAGAGATAGGGGGAAATTAATAAAAAGGTTCAAATGTTTAAAATCTCCTTGGTAGACGGGAGAGGGGAAATAAGTTCAAGGATGACTAGATAAGCCAAGCCTCCTATATAAACACAGCCAGTGACATTCGACTGGCTAATCTGGAAGAGATTCGGGGAGATTCATACTTTTAAACGTCTCACCTTTTCACAGATCTGTGCGGTGAATCATACAATTGAAACAAAGAAATAACGGTCAAGAACTTTATGACATTGTACAACATCCTTCGTATAATATTCCCTCCAATAAGGGTTCCTACATGCCTACATGCTATATATACCCTGTTCGGAACGGAGGGGAACGGGCAAGGGTTTACCATGTCAGGGTTTACCATGTACACGTGGACTTTTACTTCTTTCAAGATAAAACCTGCATCGGATATCCACTATCCACTTGGGTATAGATCCATGAATCGGAGATATCCAAAATGGAAATAAGATAAGCGAGTGGACAGTTTTTTCTATTGATATATTGATATATTGATATCTTGATATCTTGATATCGGATTTTAGCCCCCAATGCCAATGATTCCAAGATTCCCAGGTTCCAAGATTATCTACTCCGTACCTCCGACGGACAATGTTTATCTCGCCAAACCTTATGATATCCAAAATGATTAATCGCGCAACCCTCATCCAACCACAGCTGCCGCCGAGTCTTCCCATTTCTCCTCACGAAGCGACTCAATTCCAGACCCAGCACGAAGCCCACTCAACACAATCTGTAACTCCCGGAGGAATTTAGTGACTTCCGCCTCCGTACCGACAGTGATACGGAGACAGCCCTCACACCCAAGTTCTTTCCCACGGAAGCGGACGACCACACCGCGCTTCTCCGCCATAGCTTCGTAAGCTGCAAGCGCAGTCACGTTACTCGGTCGACCCTCGGCGTCCAGAATCTGCACGAGCAAAAAGTTCGCATCGCTACCGCCAAGGAATTGCCCCACACCGGGGATCGTCGGTAGCTCCGTGAGCAAACGGTCGCGTTGCGCGATGATCTGCGAACGGAAGCTGTGCATCACTGCCATATTGGGTGCGGTGAGTGCTGCGGAGGCGAGCGCGCTTGTAGGGCTGGAAATGTTATAAGGGGCCTTGAGGCTGTTTAGTAGACGTGCGACTTCCACGCTGGCGTAGGCCACCCCGAGACGGATACCCGCCAGACCGAATGCCTTGCTGAGTGTCTGCATGACGACTAGGTTGGGCCACTCGGTCACCCACTCTGCCAGACTAGAGCCTTCGGGTGCAAAGTCGATATATGCCTCGTCGACCACCACGATGCCGTTCCATGTTGGGTGCTCGAGGACCTTGCGGATGTCCTCTTTACGGATCAGATTCGCGGTCGGGTTGCCCGGCGAGCAGATGTAGGCGAGCTTGATTGATGGGTCGGCTGATAGGGCCTCATTGACTTTATCGGCTTGTAGGTGGAACCCGTTCGTAGCGTCGAGGGGGACCTTGACGATCTCGAGGTCGTTTACCTGCGCGCTGACGCTGTACATTCCGTAGGTCGGGGGACATGTGAGGATCTTGTCCTTGCCGGGGACGCAGAAGCAGCGTAGGAGCGCGTCAATGGCTTCGTCAGAGCCAACGCCGCAGAACATGTGCTCGGGGAGGAGGGTCTTCGGGGTGTGGTGGTGGGTATTGCGGAGGTTGCAGAAGAGCTGCTTCAGCTCAATCTGGTGACTGGAAGACACGCATTGTTGGTTCAAATTGGTCTGGATGAGATGCGACGGTAGAATTCCACTCACGGATCAGGGTAGCGGTTCAGACCGAGGAAGTCAATCTCCGGCTTGGAGGCTCCCGTGGCATTGCCGGTCGGGGAGGATTGCAATGCCCCCTCGCTGTTCAGGGCAAGACCAGGACCAAAGGCATTCTCGTTAGCGTCGAGGAGGACGTTCGTCCCATCATCTTTGTAGTCACTGACTCATTAGCTCGCCGATACCGGTGATTCGGAAAGGGCAGCACATACTCTCTGGCACATCGGTAAGGCTGCAGTGCCAGGATATTGGGACGGGCGCATGTAGCCAAATTAAAGGGAGATTTTGAAGCCATTGTGGTGAAGAATGTGAGATGTTGAAGTTCCAAGGTTGGTGGGGAGCCCAGGTGGGGGATTTTATCGGCACTCTATGACTCAAAATGCCGATCTATATATTCCACATTCACATATCATTCCTATAAGTCGGTTAACGCGAGTACTATCTCAGTAAATTTCTTATCAAAGCTTGAAATTATGACTCTTCTAACTCACCGTGGCCTAAAGAATTGGCGAGAACGCAACGCAGGGTAGGAAACGCGTATCTAACATCACATAGTAAGACATCTTCGTATACATATTCTCTTTAGATGCATTTGTTCAACTATCGCTAAAACTCATTGCAATGGCCCCACATAATTCAATCGTTATACATAGAGAAGTCCTCGGCGCAGGTTAGCCCAAAGCCTAATTACATCGCTGGAAAGAACATCATGCCTACCGAAATAGGTAGGTGAGTAACTTTCTCAAAAGTCTACTCCAAGTAGCTTATACCGTCTTGTCATGTCTTTCCAAAGTCTTTTTAGTCTGTCAAATCTCAGATTATCCACTTCAGTATGTATGCAGCCCTCCACGGGTGGATCTGATGAGTGATTACATAATATTTGTTTGCCCCAGCGCCCGAGGTCGGCCCTGAGTGCAAAGGCTTCGAGTATAGATACATAGTTTCGAGATAACCTTGGTGACCTCAAAACAGATGTGCTCACGAAATCAACTGTCCAATTCTATATCATTGTGCCCCTTCTACCACCTTCATCTCAACACCTACAAGCTAGAGCCACAATTGCTTATTCTACAAATTTCTGATTTGATCAGCTCAAAAATCACACTACACTCGGTTTTATGACAAATTTCGATATTGGTGACTTCCGCGTCTGCAGTGAACAATATGGCCTTGGATGAAGCATCAATTTTACCGGCAGACATCATGGAGGCCCAATTGTCCACGATTGACCTCCTAATGGCGATGTTCCCGTCTCCGGGCGAGCTGGAAATCCCCGAGTCCACAACGCAATGTGTCGAGAGACTCCGCGACTGGTGCGAAAATCCGACCTCCTCACCTCCTAAAATCCCTTCAAGTATCTCTCTTACCGTCTGTCTACCAATTGCAGACGGAGACAGAACAATACAAGTCAACATTTCTGTGCCGCTACAATGTGATAATCCAGAGACACTTGACCAATCACCATCATTGGGCTATTCGCTTCGACAACCAGAGTGGATGTCCAGAGCCGAAGTTGCTGGACTTACTGCCTCAATACCGCAAGGCGATGATGCTTTAGAGGCATTCGAATACATCCAAGCAGAAGCCAACCGCTTTCTTGAAAGCAAGCAGTCCCAGACTGTGACTCTAGAAAATACAGATAGAGGGCCAACTGTCCGAGTCTGGTTCTATTTTCCGTCTCTGTCAACCCGTAAAAAGAGGGATGACATGGTCAACCTTGCACCGGGATATGCTCTGACGGGCTTTGTGCTGGCGGGAAAACCGGGCGTATTGTGTCTTGAGGGTGCATCGTCTGATATCGATTCTTATATGAGTTTCATTAAGACACATTCCTGGGGTGATATCCCTAGTCATCAGAAAAAAGTCAGCGAGAGGTTCCGGGAGACAGAGGGTGTTGAGAGAGTGTTTTCGGGGATGGAGGAAATTACGGACTCGCTGGGAGAGCGAGGTGGTCAGCGGGCCAATCGAGGTGATATGCAAGCGCTGGAGGCCTGGTTAGGGAGTAGAGGACTGCAAGAAGCATTTGAAAAAGTTATATTCTAGGTCATATACTCCGCCCTGCATTCTGCATGTCTACTTGATAGCTGCACGTGGGTTTTCTTCCAACCTCAAGGGTATATCAAGCCAGTCTCTCTGTTTCATTCGATGATGGATACATGTACATACAACATAGGTAGCTATACGCACCATATTTCTACCAGGTGGGGCCAATAGCGGAGCAACATTATCGCTGCCACCCCAAGGTCCCCCGTGATACTCGCCGACTAAGGGTTGAGACAAACGAATCAATATTCCTTTCCTATAGCACTTAATGTCCGATATGTGTCCGCTATGTATGGTTACTTGTGTTTTGTCTTTTGCCTTCACTCTATACACTCTAAGATCGAACCTTGTAAGCTAGGACTATATATGTGCAAGAAAACCCTATTGGTTCATAGTAATTGTTTTCAAACTTCGAATAAATCGATAAATCATCCAAATTATAACACTTGATTGTGACGAAATGTCTCCTGAAGAAAAAGCAGAAGCCACAGGAAGGTATTTTCTACCCCGCAACGTAGAAGAAGCAGAGCGCATGCAAAACCAGCATGAATGGCTCAAAGGTGGTGCCAATAACTAGAACCGGAAACCGAACATAGTAATCGAGTATCAGATCCCATGAATATGCGATCGAGAGAAGATCCCCAAAACGCGAGCTCCATATCCTACAAACCATTGCCGTTGAAGACATTTGCATGCCCATCACCCCAATCCAACGAATCGTTCCCCTTCGGGTTTACCATACCAATTACCACCGGACCCTCCCTCGCAACTCAATCGTGTATATCTCAAAGCCCATGCGCCTGCTTCTCAACACTAAGCCACCATCTATGCACTTTGCAAGCGACATACTCGACAACAGAACACGCCCAAGCCCTCGGCACCCTCCTAATCCAACCCCAGCAAATCCTCCCCTCAATTCGCAGTCTATCTAAATGCCAAATCTGCCTCCGAAACACACAAACACTGTTCCTGGTGAACATGATCCTATCCCGACTGTTGAAATGGACGCACGCCTCGATTTGTACATGGGAGACGCGCTGCATCTCAGCGGAGATTCGGCTTGGCAAATTTCATGGTTCTACTAGCATGGGAATGATAGTTACTAGGCTTCTTATTCGGGCTTATTTGGCTGAATTTGACAAGGTCGTTGAGGTGTTTTTTCACCTACTCTGCACGATTTGCGGACGAAAAAGTGTATAAACTTGCTCCAAATGCAACTTTGTTTTTCACATTATATCGAGCTATACCTCTGACCCAGTTTCAAATATATATATACCTCGGTGGTTTTCCATCGCCCCGTCAAGACTCCCTCGAAGCTTGAAATGATTCACATTATGAGCAAATCACTTACTACCTCGTAAATGGATAAGGTCGTTGATTGTAGAAAACATATTCGTTTGACATTCATAGCAATCCACAAGCTAGTGAGTAAAAAGCAGCAAGAGGTGAGCACTAAAACGGCAAGGGAAAGCCAAGACCTGAAGGAAATCAAAGACATACAGTAGGCACACTTGGTACGGAGTATATAATATTGCATTAAAGTAAAAGGAGAGGCGAACAAAAATCTAATTGATTCTGTATAGTTTATTCAACAGATGAAAGGCTCTATGTAGTCCGTATGTATGTATTGGGCCCGATAAACATTTCCTGCTGATGCACAGATATCAGATACATCATTGATGATTTTGATACATGGGTCGCAAAATTCCACAACGCCTCCACATGCTAGATGCCTGCAACCTAGGGCTATTCGTCAAAAATACATTGGAGTCGCCTATTCTTTCTTTGTCTCCTTTGGCTCTAATGGCTTCGGTTCTTGGGTGGGCTTCTTCGCGCCAGGGGCGGACTCAAGGGCTGAGGCGGCTGCCATCTGAGATTTCTTGTGCTTATCACGTTTTTCCATGATGTAAGTCCAACTCTTACCAAGGCCTGCTGTGAACGGTGCCTTGATCGTTTGGACAGTACTTGGCCAGCGGATTGTCTTCTCAATGGACTTGGCTACCTCCTCCTGAAGGTGATCATCCCCGGCAATCCGTCGCTCAAACGAACCGCCTTGAGGCCGGCGAAGAACTTTGTCCGAATCCTTGCTCTCCTGAACCATCTTATTGAAATCGGCTCGAGGGATCCCAAAGCGAGACTGGTACTGGAAGTACAACTTTTGTCGGAAAGATTCAGGCAGACGACGAACCATGTTACCACGCATCACCGGATCCATATCTTGGGCCATGGCTAAGATCGCGTTGGGGTCATCGATCCAGTCCTCGTTGCTGCAGCGGGGGTCCCGGAAAGTGACGTTGGGCAGATTTTCGATGAGTGGTGCGTAGAGACGGCGGAAGTGCGCCATTTGCCCGGAAACAATATTTCGCACCTTGCTGGGGTCCTCGGCGGGGAGGGCCATGCGTAGATCTCCCATATAACTCATACCTGCGATTGTGCTATATAACTCGAACTCACTGAATCTTTCTGGCAGTAACAACAGTGCGACTCGCAGAGCAGACAACAGGTTCATCTGGTTGGCCAATCGCACCTTCGGGTGGTCCCGCAAGATCTTGACGGGCTTTTGCAAACGACCAGCGAGATACATGGTGTCCCACTGGGTGAGGTCCTGGCATAACGTATCCAGGTTCACCACACCGTATTTGATCATTGTCCCGTTCACGGTGATATAAGGATGGAAGTAGACACCAGCGCCGAAGCGGTCCTGTACTTGAGAGACCGTGTACGACCCCAGCGAACCCAATCCAGAATAATGATCACGATGTTGGTTTAGATTGATATCATGCCAATGTTGGGAGTATGACACTCCGAAAATGAAGTCAATCATCTTCCCAGAGCCCTTTTGCATATTTTGAATCGCTGTGGGTGCCGAGGGGTGCAATGAGCTGGACGGAGCTCCGCTGCCATTCTGGGGAAACACACCCGATCCATAGGCAAATGCGTATCGAATAGGTGCTTTGAACTGCCAAAGGATCATTCGCAACGCCTCCTTGAAATCTTGGTTTATGATCATGTGCTGGTTGACTCCAAAGTCCTTAGATGGAAGTTCCGAGAAATTCGTAATTGACAAGTCTGGGTTTTCGTCCCAATTGTCGGGTAACAGCGAGGATGAAGATGTCGAGAATGAGGAAGAGGATGGCTTATTGGTGGCCACCTTGCATAGCAAACGCGACGTCGAAGCGCTGTTATTTGCCGAGGGTCGGCCATTGTAGGGAGTAATCGAACGACAATTGAATGACAGAAAACGAGCTGAAGAAGGAAAAACACGCGGAGACGAGAGAAGGGTGCGAGAGGGCCAGAGAGAGCTGGGGTTAACTCCTCGAGAAGCAACCATCTAGTAGAGAAGTTGTAGCGACATCATCGGGTACAGTGGGGGATCTGACATACTGTTACTCCCGGCATGATTGGGGTTGAGACAAAAGGAATCGGGGCGCGTAGCGCAGTGATCGAGTCAAGTCAAAGGGCCCGCATAGAAAGCAAATGAGTGAATCGAAGTGAAGTGAAGTGAATTCGAGTTCTCCGTCAACATTTCCGGCTCTGACGTACTCCGTCCTCCTCCGCTTCTAATTCGGGTGCTGAGTAATGGTCACGTGGACGCGTGTCGAGATGCATAACAACCAAAAGTAAACAGACGCGGAGGATCAACAACAACGACACTTTCGACAATATTCGCCTACTCCCTCCACAAAAGGTCCCTTTACATGTCGGGAATCATTACCGACTGCCTCTAATTGCCCTGATTCCTCGCCATGGGCTCTGAAATGGATACCTTTGCGGCCCGTCTGGCCAGCTTCGATATAGTGCTGAAGCCGGAGAAACGCAGATCTTCCGGCACAAAAACACCCAAAGCGATTACATGGCCGCACCAGCGACCTTCACCAGCTGAGGTATGTCATTTCTTAGAGGGATTACATACGCTTATTTCAAGGTGATTGACTTAACGGGATTATAGTTAGCATACGCTGGATTCTACTACAAACCATACGAGACAAATCCCGACAACACAACATGTTTCGAGTGCCACCGGGCATTGGATGGCTGGGAGGAGGACGACAACCCCATCACAGAGCATCTCAAACATGCTCCCGACTGCGGATGGGCCATAATGATGGACCTCCAACAGAGCAGCTCCAACCCCGCCTCGATTGAAGACCCTACGGGCGACAGGATTACACAAGCGAGACTGTCAACATTTGGTACGGCATGGCCTCATGACGGGAAAAAGGGCTGGGTATGCCAGTCCGAGAAGGTAAGGAGCGACCTGGCCGTATTCATCTTATTTTGGCTTACAAGGACGATAGATGGTCGAAGGCGGATGGTATTTCTGCCCTACAGACGAGAGTAATGACCTAGCCAGCTGTGTCTATTGCAAGTTGTCTTTGGATGGCTGGGAACCCAAGGATGACCCATTGTGGGTATTCGTCGCTCCTTCCTAGTTAGATGGTTGCTAACTTCCCCTCAGTGACGAACACTACCGCCGCTCCTCAGATTGTTCTTTTTTTGTCTTCGCCCAACCTCCAGGAAAGAAGAGCAAAACCACTCGTGCCAAAAAACCTCGGGTTTCCAAGGCTTCCTCCCGCCTTTCAAGCCAATCTGTTGATCCAGTTATATCCGAAACGCTCGATATGGAAATGGATGATTCCATGGACCAGAGCATCATGTCCCAAGCTACTACAAAATCAAAATCTACAAAGAAGGCACCCAAGAGCAAATCAAAGGGGACCAAGGCTAAGAAGGAAGAATCAGCGGAGGTGGAAAGCCAAGTTGAAGCCGACATTGAAGAAGCCGCTCAACCGGAGCCGATCAAACCCAAACGTGCAGGCAGAGGGAAGAAGAGGGCCAGTGAGGATATCAAGGATGACTCAAAACCATATGCCACACAGGAGAGAGACCAATCGCAGCCAACAGCAGAACCCCCGGCGAAGAGACGCGCTACAAAAACACGCAGCAGCAGCATCGCCCGCAACTACAATTACGAACATAGTGACTCTGCCATGGCCGACGCAGAGCCAGTGAATGACACTGCTTCGGGAGAAGAAACTAGCAGAGGTCGCAAACCCACTAAAAAGGGAACGTCCAAGGCCCGCAAGGTCTCCGATGTGCCTGTTGCATTAAAAGCCCCGTCAAAGGCGCGAGCCCCTCGTGACTCGGAGATCGAAGCGGAAATTGAAGCAGGCCTGGAAGCAGATATCCCTAAGCCTGCCCCAACCGAGCCTGAGATCGAGCCTGAGCCACAGGCATCGAAGAAGACAAAATCGAGCAAAAAGTCCAAGGCTGTGGCTAAAACCCCCGAGCCGACCATCCATGATCAAGTAGAGGATGTTAGTGATCATGAGAACCGTCTAGATTCTCACGTGCAACCGGTTGATAATGAACCGGAGGCACCTGAGCCACCAGCCCCAAAAACCAAGGTGGCAAAAGCATCTAAGAAAAAGGGGACAAAGAAGACTAAGACTGAAGAGATGATAAAAGCACAGTCGCCAGAGCCGCGAGAATCTTCAGGACCTAGGGCTCGCGATGTTCGGGATGATTCCGAGCGTCATGACTCCATTTCTGTCGAGATTGTCAACAAGGAGCCGGAGCATGCGTCGGAGCCTGAAGAACCAATGGCCAAGGCTGAATCTAAGAAGAGTTCCAAAAAGAAGGATGCTACATCAACCAAAGAGAAAAAGTCTAAGAAATCTGAGAAAAAGGCAGAGCCAGCGCCTGTTCTTGAACCCACAGTCGAAGAATATCGTGTTGAGCCGTCGGTTGAGGAACATGATGATGAATTCGATACTACAGATGATTTGCCTGACCAACTCGAGATGGTCAACCCTCCCCAGGAGCCTTCTCCCCCTCCACAAGAGATGTCTCCCGAGCCACAATCTCATCGGAAGACGCCTAGTCTACCGCCGAAGACTGCCAAACGGTATAGCGATATTCCCCACGAAGAGCACCTTGCAGAGAACCTAGTCCAAAGCCAGGCCTCCCCTCACGAAGTGCATGACTCTCGGCGGAATTCAAAACGCTCTAACCGGGCAGTTTCACCACTTCCGGCCGTTCACCAAAACACTCCCTCGCTATCACCCCAGTCATCAGATGCCGAAAACCGGCCTCCATCGTCGCGGCCCTCAGCATCCCGTCCACCTGTTCAATCAACACCGAAGCATCCCGAGTTCCGAGCCCCTCTGGCAGTTAGCACCCCATCGCCATCCAAACGCAACGCCAATGGTGGATTTGGATCTTCCGGCCAGCCATGGACACCGGTGGATATTGATGAAGTGCTGTTTGGAGAGGCTAGCGACAAGGAAAATGCAGATTTATCTGAACTTTTCAAAGGCGTTAAAGCTGGCTTGACCAGCCCAGAGAAGAAGATGACGGTCCAAGAATGGATCGTGTGGAACGCAAAGAATGGTGAAGAACGGCTGAAGAGAGAATGCGAGCGACTTGTTGGCCAATTCGAGAAGGAAGGTGGCCGAGCAATGCAGCGACTCGAAGCCATCGAGTGCATCGACTGAATCAACAGTCACTATGTTTTCGGATGATATGATTTGCATGTTAGGCGTTATGCTAGGTGTTGGACAACCCTTGTTAGATTTTAAGCTCGCAATTTGAATTTCGGAAGTGCCATTTTTGCACATGAAGAACATGATCATAAAAAAAAAGCCTGAAATATATGCCAAAACACCATGGGTATCAATAATAGAACGCGCACCCCGAGAACAAAACTCAAGAAATGATTCCCAACCGGCCCTCCCAGCTATCATCCTCCTTCTTAACCTTGTCCTTCTTCCTCTTCTCATTGCGCTTGCGCCTCTTCTCCTCCCTCTCCTTAGCATCAATCTCCTCCCTCTCCTTAAGCCGTACCCCCAGATCAAGCTGCCAAGCCTTGCGCTCTTCCTCGTCCCTCTGTCGCTTCCGATGCGAAAGCATCCTCAACCGCAAGCGCACGTCCTCAACATTCGCCCTTTTCACCTCGCCACTCTGACCGGTCGCAATCAAATGTTGTTTGCTGTTCAAGTGCTCCACAAGCTGCAGGTTATCCTTGTAGGTAAGATCACAATCCTTGCAGTAAAATCCGGCACCAAGGCCGCGCTTTCCCATTCCCGAGCCTGAGGGCACAATCATGGTCTTGCCCACCATGGACGCGACGTCCAGGCGCTGGTTGCGGGCCGTGGTATCCTCGAGCATGCTGTAGTCGACTGGCGCATGGTATTTCTTGCCCAGTAGTTTCGCTTCGTAACGGGCTTTGCCTTCGGCTTTGCGCTTTGCTTCAGCGTCGGCCGCTTTTTTGGCATATTCTTCACGGTCCCAGGTTTTGCGGAAGGCCGTGTCCGACACCGGGGTGCCGTAGGCGTTTGGATTTGACATATTTGTGGCTGATATTGAGGTTTTGTTTTGGGGAGATGTAATGGGCGGTTGGTGCGTGGCGATCTTTAAAAGTTGAAGCTTCCCAGGCTGAGGCCGATATTGAAGATTACGTAATCGGTACTAATTTCCAAGGTTCCAAGCTCAGGTTCCACGCCCAACCCGTGCCTTCAATCATGTATACATGGCTTCTAGGACGCTGAAAATAGGCAGCTGTTTTGGATCAATCCAACACTTGATGATTGAATTGGATAAATAGCTCCAGCTAGAAATTAGCGTCTGTGGCTGCGATTTCAGGCAACAGTTTTCGATCCGCTCGTATAAGATGAACAACACCACCCTCACGTCGAATGTACACAATTGAGCTACGAGCAACAGCCTCTGAAAACAAGTCTAAAAACATGGAGTCACTCCAGTTCCTCTCCCGTTCTCAATCCACCAACGCCAATCTAATGACCCTCCCCTCGGAACTCCACATCCAAATAAGCACCTACCTTTCCTACCCAGATGCCCTTGCTCTAAAACACAGCAGCCGTCACTTCTACTCAATAGTCTTCACAGGAGTGCGCCTGAAGGTTGACTGGCTCATCGAACGTTTTGAGCATAAACTCGAATGCCCCATGGAGAAGTGCTCGTTCAGAACGGACGAGTCATTTTGCAAGGGGCGAGTCTGCCGCATTATGGAGCGCCGTCGGTGGCATCTTGAGTGTCCGCGGATTAAGGGTGGCTGTCTAATTGTTAATGGCCAGACATGCCGACCGGATTTAATGCCCGGTTGGTTTAGAATGAGGACACAGGGGAAAAGGAGAGCCGTCAAGGTGATGGAGAGCTGGGGGCATGAAGGTTTGTTCACTCTTCGGTTCTATTTTCTCCGCATTTGATAGAGATTGGCTAATGCCGTGCCGAATAGCCCTTATGATTGGCATTGTGGCTGTTTTGCTGAACTTTTTGTGGCATTTTTCCCAGAGGTGAGGCATTGTCTCGTGTTGGCTTGCGTGTGGTTTGAAGACCCTGCTGATTGAACTCGCCAGAACATGATACCTCGATAGCAGATTAAGAAGAAATTATACAGCTATTAATTGAGCTATAACTCGAACTTTCAGCCATGTCTCATGCCAGGTTGGCTGAGCTCGGAAGTCAATCAACAAATGCCGACATATTTCGCCCTTTATGGCCAACCATGAAGTTGAACTAGCATGTCCTAATGAGTGGAATGAGGACCTCGTCGCCATGAGGGATTACTCGAATTGCGACCTAACAATCACGCTCACAAAAGGCTCTTCATGTTGTACTGTACACAACGGTGTTTCATTTTGCATAGGCATGATGTAATGGAGGTTATGCGGAGAATCCAAATGCACCCCGACGGAAATGCATCCATGTCGAGACACATTACCAGAGAGTCAGGCCTGTGAAGACCTGATCTTCACAGATTACCAGCTTTCTGGATGCAGTGATGCAGTGAACTTGAACTTGACCTCATCTCTAGCCCTAATCCTGATCTTATCGGTGACGTCACATTGACGACCGTGTATACATATTTCCTATATAGCTTCTCATTGCTCCATCTTTCTCAGACTCTCTACTTTGCTATATCCTTTCATTACTTAAGCATTAAACAAAAATGTCTACTACAGATGCCAATATCAACACCAAAACGGGCAATCACCCCGTAGATCCCTACAAGACCCAGAACTTCGAAGACCCGCCTCTCCCTCAGAAGATCGAAGAGCTGGTTGAATTTATCAACCAAGTTAAATTTGGCATGTTAACAACCAAACAGTCAGAGGGCGACTTTCTGGCCTCGCGATGCATGGCATTAGCCGCGACAGTATGAGTATAGCCACAATAAACGAAAAGAACATGCTAATCAATCCCCCCAAATAGGAGAACGGCGGCGTTGACCTCATCTTCCACACAAACCTCTTCTCCGGCAAAACAATGGATCTCACCGTGCACCCCAAAGAAACAAACATGTCCTTCCTGGACCCCATCAGCGGAGCCTGGGCCTCCATCTCAGGCACTGCATCAGTGATTGGTGATCCCGCCATCGTGAAGAAGTACTACTCACCTGCACTCAAGGCATGGCTTGGCGATATGAGCGATGGCGTGCATGATGGCGGACCATCCGACCCCCGCATTGGCGTTATTAAGCTCGAGGCCAAGTTGGCCACACATGTTGTTGCGCACAAGGGCGTGATTGGCCGTGCCTATGAAACTGTTAAGGGTGCTGTGCAGGGCAACGTTCCTCATGTCAATGGCATTCGGGAGCTGAGTTTGACGGAATTGGCTGAGTGTAAGTCTTTTTCTATTTTTTTTTATCTTTTGGATATGTGCAGCAGAAATTCTAATTAGTCTCTTTAGGGCGCCGGACGCATCAGGAATAAGTATTAAGTATTTCCAAAAGGAAACTCGAAACAAGAACACCCTGTTTTTAAGGAGGTATATAACACTCTGAGCGGAAATGAAGACAAATGAATTTGAATATTAAATATCCTACCTCCCCAATGATCTTTTTGCTTGACATTTTAGCTCCGAATTGGTCCCTTGTGCCCACTCTATATCGTCTCTTGGGTCTGGTCTGAAGGCGTAGGTAAAAAGCCGACTATGACAAGAAACTCAGCGCTCCTTTTTACAGCATCTCTCAATCGCAACGGCATGTTACCACGCTTCTGCCGCGAGCTTCCCACCATTCGCTCATCGCTCTGCAACACCGTAATCATGTGTGCTAATGGCCACAGGCGATGTCTCTCCCTTGCAACTTCAATATCGGCACGTACAAGAGCCAGCCAGTCTGACGTGCCCTTAGCCTGAAGCCTACAACCTAGGGTTCCGAGAATGGCCTAGAAATCCCTCCATGCCATGCCATCCTCTGGCTCTTTCCCGCTCACTTTCTTCATTTCTTTGCCCAGTACTGCGTCAATAATCACTGTAGCTGTGGCTGTGACGTCGGATATGGAAAGCCACCCCTCCACCTCAGCAGCGTTGTACTCTCCTATGTCAATGCACGTCGCCGCCAGCCGCCAGATATAGTCATCCGGGTTTGAAAGGCCCTCGGTTGGTGTTCCAATGACCCATCCTTGGTTGAAAACAGTGAGCCAATTGGTTTTGAATCGGCTGCGTTGTGTCGCGCGCTTGACTACAGCCTCAGCGACAAACTTGGTCTAGCTATAGGCGATTGCGTTGTCTGCTGAGAGCTCCTCTGCAACATCCGGCTCTTCGTGGGAGTCCCAAGGCTGACCACCTGTAACATATACGAAACTCATGCAAGGGAGACCTATGGCGAGGAGTAACAGCTCCATCGTTGAGCCAACATTGGCGGCCTCTAAGACTTCGTATTTCCCGGTCTAGCTATTACATTACACAACGCTAAATCTTCGAAGGTTTGGATATGATATGCGATGAGTGCACTGAAAACAAGCCGCCATCCCTATGCCCTGATGCTTTGACTTCTTTCATGGGTGTCACGAGGGTTGCGGTGGAACAATGATGACAATATCAATCCAGAACCGCAAATCGAACACATTTCGTAGCTTGGACTTTAAGGTCTTTGTCGATTGTTTTCTATAACTCTCGATATTGCATATGTCAATTGATTCATTGTTTGTCCATGACTACATGTACTTTCTAGGATGACGTACTGCTGAGCTAACACTTACTCACACAGTCCTGGAGATTCTTCCTAGTTGCACTACTCAGGGAGTGTAACAAGATTTACCAGCATGATTCGGGACTAAATACGCTGTCGGTTCCATCATCCAAAACGCATTTCCGAATATATTGTATGTCTCATGAGCACACCTATTCATTCTTTTTTCTTTCCACGACACGTCTTGCCAGTTTTAGCTTCCATATTCATCAGTATGGCAGCCAGGAACCCAAAGAATACTTCGGTTCCTGTTGACCTTTTTATCGCCACGCGTCCAAACAATGCTGACCTAATCCCTGGCTTGCTGGAGGAGGTTACCAAGGGTGTTAAGAGTCTAGCTACTGGAACTGAGGAGGACCGCAAGGATTTGTTAATCAAGTGTCGAGCTTTAGCTAGAGCTATAGAGACACCTCGGGAGACGATGGTTGACCACTGTTGGGGACAGGTATATGCTCTGTAGTCCCATTAACTGAACGGAATGACTGATCAGATAGATGGGTGCAATCGGGGCTATAGGGTTTGGCGTGGACTCGGGATTATGGGTGTTGATGGCTCGGAATGGCGACCAACCCCAGAATGTTACCGATTTGGCCGCGAGCCTTGGGGTCGACCCCCAACTTCTCAGTGGGATTCACATAACCCATTCCAAAGCCCTAGCTAACTGTTTTCTAGGTCGTTTGATGCGGCATGTGAGTGCTATGGGACTTCTCATGGAAGTTAGGGAAGATGAGTACCAGCCCACAAACTATACCAAGGCGCTGAGCCTTCCTCAGATTGGGCATGGGTATCTCGGTCTGTAAGTACTCATTCGACCGTAAGTCAAACCCGTAAGGTAACAGAGACACTGATACCTCTTGCTATTCAGTACCACGTCCACTGGTGCAGGCACCTTGAAATTCCACGAGTTTTCCCGTAAACGGGGTTGGGTGAATCCGACAGATCCCTGGGATACATCTCTAATGTATGCATATGGTACCGACAAGAACATATTTCCTTGGGTGCGGGATTTAGGTTATGGAGATCACCTGAATGATTACCTTGGTGGTTACAACCTGGGTCGCCCACTCTGGATGGACCCTAGTGTCTATCCTGTGGAGGAGAGGCTTATTGACGGTGCCGATTCTAGCCCAGATGCACCATTCCTGGTGGACATAGGCGGCAACATGGGCCATGACCTGGAGAGATTCCAGAGTCGCTATCCGAACGCCCCCGGAAATTTGATCCTTCAAGATTTACCTATGATGCTTGACCAGATCAAGGATCTAGATCCGGCTATCATTCGAATGGGTTATGACTTCCATGATGAACAACCCGTCAAAGGTCTGAGCGCAGAGCCCTTTCCCGTTCCAACCCAGTCTATATTAATTTCGAAATGGTGTTACTAATACTATCCCCAGGTGCCCGTGCCTATTATATACATTCAACCCTACATAACTGGTCGGATGATGTGTGTGAAATAGTACTTACGCGAGTGAAAGAGGCTATGAAGCCTGGGTACAGCAGACTATTGCTCAATGAGAACGTTATGCCGAACATCGGTGCACATTGGGAGACTACGGGGCTCGATATGATCATGTTAACCCTATTCTCTGCTGAAGAGCGGACTAGCGCAGCGTGGTATGACTTGATTGAGAGGAGGGCGGGTTTGAAGGTTGTCAAAGTGTGGGACGGTGGAAAGGGGGTAGAAAGTGTGATTGAGTGTACGCTGGTCTAAACTTCAAAGTCAATGAGTGTGATTCAGATGTAGTCTCAGAATACCTCTATCACCTGGTTATTTCCCGTAGTCGACGACTCTCTTTCAATTTGTCACTGCTTCCTTTTTACTGCATTACTTACAATTTACGAAATGGTCGGACAAATAATTAGGCGATCACAGTGTAGAGGAATGTACAAGCAGAGGTACAATGTTGGACTGTTCAGGCATGAAATTAAAAAAGGTGAAATTACAAACAAGATAAAATTGGGTATCGTCCGCAAACTCCCGCTGCCATGCGCGTAATTCATGAAGGGGCGTCAATTTAGAATCGACGCCGAAGTTAGCGAACAGTTAAATCTGGTGGCATTGTTAGCATAAGAACATACAGTCAAAATGTATATAAACTCACCAAAGCAAGAGGGAAACGGCAAGGAACACGGCCATTGTGCAACAGCATAGCTTTGGCCTTTTGGGGAGTAGCCTGCAGCTTGCGATAGGCCTCACGAACGTGTCGTGGCTCAATGGGAGTGCGCCCCTCCTCGGGTGGGTCGAACAGGCCAGTCTCGCGCTTCCGCTTTTTCATGTTCTCACCGGCTTCGGCACCTCCGCGACGGTGCTTCTCGTTGTCTTCGCGCTCCTTGACTTTGAGTGCCTCCTCCGTCAGAGTCTGGACGATCTCGAAGGTAAGGAATCCGAGGATGTCAACAATGTCATCGTTTGGCTTGGATTCGGTCACGATGCCGAAGCCTGCCCACTCGCGGAATCGCTTGCTCTTGCGGTAGGTGAAGGAAGCCTGACGACACTCGGACCAGAATACATACTCCTCCCGTGTCATGTGGCGGGTGCGTTCATCGGCGGCGGCAAGACGCTGGAGGGTTGCGTAGTTCTGCTCCTCTTCTTCTTCATCCTCTTCATCTTCACGCTCGGGGACCTGGACGGAGTAGAAACTGTTGACATCCCACGCAAGTCCGACCTTGGCGCGCTTGTTCTTGGGCTTGGGGGCCACGTCTGCGGGGCCTGCAACAACACCAGCTGCATCGTCAGCGGCAGCAAAGTCGGCGGCGTCACCACCACCCTTGTCGTCGGAATCCTTGACATTCTTGCGGACATCCTTCCAGGACAGGAAGGTTCGCAGACGGGATACCTTAGCCTTATCGTGGCGAATCAGGAAAATTAGGTCGTCAGTAGAGATCGAGCGAACTCCACGGCGGGTTGCCAATGCGGTGCTGCGGGTAAGCTAGTTGATCGTTAGTGACGAGAGCTTTCAAGGCAGAATTACTAGTACCCACAATTTCTATCACTTGTTGTCGGGTAATCTCTTCAATCAAAGTGGTAGTCTCAGGGGACGGCTCTGCTGTCTCTCCGGAGACAAACATCATCTTAAGAATGTCGTTAGTAAAGGAGCATCCAAATATGTCTTCTTTCTCCATCTCATGATCTTTCTGGCTCCCGGCATGGGGTTGGGAGCTGATTGCGGCACTGTCCATCTGGCAAGTGAACGAGTTGAAGATATGGGTGTAATGCTCATGACAGTACCGTCCCATGACGAAGAAGTCTGACACGGGGTCTACCGATAGACCATCTTGATTTGCAAACAGAGACGTCTTCAACAGAATGAACGGAAATATCGTCAGGTGAATCCAAGCCCGAGTTTGAAACTATACAAGGAGCATTCACGGGAGAGGTAATGATACAATCATCCAAGGACATATAAGGATCAGTCAAGGTCCCATCAGGATCCCTTAGCATAGATTCTTCCTGGCTTCGTGCAAAATTCATCCCGAAGCTCCATCCAGAGCTCAACGATTGATCTGGCGTTCACGTTGGGAAAAGACATGAATGATGAATGAGCACACAGAGAAAGTGTTCAATATAGCGGATGGATCGAATGTCAAGGGATGCGTGAGAGCGCTTGTAGATGGGTTTGACAAAGGCATTGACAAGAGAAGACGATCGAAAAGGAAGCAAGGCAGTAAATGATATGCGAAGGCTGACAGTTGGCGAGAGGAGGTGAAGGTGAAGAACAAGTGATATAAGTGAGATATCAAAACACCTCGGCAAAACGATAGGCTAAGTGGCAGCCCTCACAAAGTCGATATCGATAAGAAGCTCACTCCTGATTCCCGCAAATATCAGAGAAGAGAAGGGAGGACCGTCTTGCCAATTGCTCCTAACCTTAGGAACTTCGACATCGTCCTCGTTCTTCAAAACAGTATCCCTCACTGATCTAACGCCAAAGCTGAGACATTGGCAGGACAAAATTGCAGAGAGGATCCAGGCATTTTGAGTATTGTCGTATTTTTTCCCCTTGACGTCAAGATGTGTGTGCATCCTAACAACCAAAGAATGCAGCCCGGGTGGACCATGACACGACATTAACATAGTTGTTTGTGCCCAATACGGACATTCGTTATGAAAAATCGAAGATGACAAGAATGACATAGCGTTACTCCAGCAAATGAGTACATTCGAAAGCAAATGATGTGTCGCAAGCCCAGCCAGGCCGTCCGTGGATATCATGCTTCATACCCTGAAAGGTAGTTTCAAGCTTCCTAGGATTACTTCCTCCCGTAGGACGAGGGAAGTGGAGGGGGTTGTGGCCCTATCCACCGAGACAATGTGTTTGCGCCGCGCAATATGTTGTGTCGCAAAGCCCGCCGACAAGTTCGCAAAGCCCGCCGACAAGTCGCAATATGTTCAGAGACCTTCGGAGGCCTGATCGGACGATAAAATTGAACATCCAAGAGCCAGAAAGATCAAGAGACCAAGAACCTCAAGCAAAATGAACCAGAGATCAGAGAGGAACTCACCTGTTGTATCTCCTGCCGATACTTCGGATTCCGATCGGAGCTCATGATAGATGGCGGTAACCCTACCAGGGGGAACGTCTTTAACGATCGGGATGAGGCTTCCACTGGTATTCACCCGGTGGGACTAAGCCGTGTTGAATTGATTCGGGGCAAAGTGAGAGAAGATGGCGCAAGGAGGATGAAGCTCTGGTCGTTCGAAGCACAGGCCGATCTGGGGGAGATAAGCGATAGCCGGATACTTTTTGATCCGGCGGTGGCGGAGTATTCTGCCGGTATCGCGGGGCACGCAGTTCTTTTTTTCGAACTGTTTGTTGGGCCGTGAGATTCATTGTATTTTACTCAATTACATAACCTGAGTTCCTACAGCCAATATGCTCCACCTAGTTGGACTTGGTCTCGCTGATGAGACGGATATCACCGTCCGCGGTCTGGAGATCGTGAAGCGGGCCGAGAGAGTCTATCTAGAGGCATACACGAGTATTCTTCTTGTCGATAAGGAAAAACTGGTGAGTTGGGTTCGAAGTTATTATTACCAATCCCATATCTCAATTGAATATTGCATATGTTTTGCGCAGATGGACTGATTGAACATAATACCAGTAGGAAGCGTTCTATGGCCGCCCCGTCATTGAAGCAGACCGTGAACTAGTCGAGACCGGCAGCGATGATATCCTCGCCGGCGGCGACAAAGCTGATATTGTATTCCTAGTAGTGGGAGATCCATTCGGGTACGATCTTCGTCCAGTTTCCCTATAAAATCCATAGTTAACACCATACCACCAACAGCGCAACAACGCATACCGACCTTGTCCTCCGCGCGCGCGAACTTGGCATCGAGACCAAAGTCGTCCCTAACGCCTCCATCATGTCCGGAATCGGCTGCACCGGACTGCAGCTGTACAACTTTGGACAAACAGTCAGCATGGTTTTCTTCACTGAGACCTGGAAGCCGTCTTCGTACTACGACCGTGTGCGCGAGAACGTTCAGACCGGCCTACACACACTAGTCCTGCTCGATATTAAGGTCAAGGAGCAATCGCTGGAGAACATGGCGCGCGGACGTCGCATTTTCGAGCCCCCGCGTTACATGACTGTTGCGCAGTGTGCGGCACAGATGCTTGAGACTGAGGAGGAGCGACAGGAGGGTGTCTATGGGCCGGATAGCTTGGCTGTTGGTGCGGCGCGTGTTGGCGCTGCTAACCAGCAGCTTGTTTCTGGTACGCTCAAGGAATTGGCTACTGTTGAGATGGGCGCGCCGTTGCACAGTCTTGTTCTTCTTGGCCGGAGGACACATGATCTTGAGAGGGACTATATTCGCGAATATGCGGTCAATAAGGAGACTTTCGATGCGAGCTATGTCAAGGGATATGGGGCTAGCTTGTGAGAGTTGAATTTTTGCGAAGAGATATGATTTCAAGATTAAAATACATGATAAGTTTTTCTTAAAATTGAGGACTGATTCAATTGCTCTAATGCACCAAAGTTGTTGGAATGATCAAGTTTGGAAAGATGGTACATGGTATATTGGCCGTTACTCAATTTGATCTGAGGATTAACTGACCAGAGCGGAGTGTCTGGATTCTATTCTAACATACATAGGAAGACAAAACGAAAATGCTGTGATATAGCGAAAGATGTAAAGCAAATGGTATCCGAGAAACAGAAACGGGAATATGTATGAAAAAGAACCTTTAACCAACCGACACCTTATGATATGCAAAATGTTGAACCAATGTACAACTCGACTCTTCAAAAAAGATACGCTCATGTCGCATCACATCAAATCTCTTCCTCCTCGCC
The DNA here is from genome assembly GCF_028827395.1 of Penicillium hordei. Lineage (NCBI taxonomy): Eukaryota > Fungi > Ascomycota > Eurotiomycetes > Eurotiales > Aspergillaceae > Penicillium > Penicillium hordei. The sequence continues at coordinate 1,017,040 of NW_026623142.1, forward strand.
AGGAAGAATAATCTCATGTCCAGAACCTTCATATACGAAGATAGCTGCAAGGCAGCCAAATACGGATACCAATGCAATCATCCACCAGGCGAAGCCGACCATTCCAACGTCCAAGCCATATCCGTACCACGCACCTGAGAAGATAGGCCCAATGGTACGGAAGGCTGACGACACGGACTGGCCAATTCCGTGAATTGTGCCAAGGACTGATGGGTGCGGCGAGCAGTTGTTCAACAGAATGATGGAGGTGGGAAGCGTGAAAGTTCGGGCAGTGACCTGGAAGAAGAGGACAATGATGATCCAGAACCAGACCCAGGGGCCGTTGGCTTGACCAGGAGGGGGAATTGTAGATGGAGCCAGCGAGATATAGGGGGCAATGAAATATGCGATGGGGAAAAGAGAGAGGAAATACTGGTAGCTCTTGGCTGTTCCCAGGCGGCCGTTGATGGTAGGGTAGACGGTGAATTGGAGGACCATGCCAATCACACCCAAAATTGCAGTCGCGAATCCAACGCTTTGCGGCAGCATGCCCAGTCCGCCGGTGAAGGCGAATGGCAAGCTCTGGGCGGGACTCGCGGGGTCATTGTCGTCATAGCGAGGAGTAGACAGGAAGAGTAGCCAGAGGTTGTTGAAGGCACCCATTTGGAAGTCGAAGAAAGCCTGTGCGCCGAGTGTGCACAACACGTTCTTGGTCCAGATTCTTCGGAAAGGCAACACACGTTGGAGGCGGACAGGCTTGTGCGCCTTTTCTTCGAGCTCGTAGCTCTCGGAGCGGTCCATGGGTTGGCCCAGCAAAGGACCACCCTCTTCGTAGTCGCGGAGCGGGAGCCTTGTATACAAGGACGACGAAGAGGGGACTACCGTCCTCACGGCGCGCGTAAGGAGCTTCTTAGCGAATGCGCCCAGGCCAGGCTTGCCCTTGCAAGATGCCAAGGTCTCTTCTAGTCCATACGCAACCAGAATTGCCGTCGAAGAGAGGAAACAGAAGTTTGCAAACATTGGCAGCGCATAGGGGTACGTCTCGAGCCATTGCACTCCGTTCGCACCTCCGAAGGAAGAATTGGGACCAAAGAGACGGGGATAGCTCTTAACGGGATCAGCCAACATGCCACCCATCACTGCAAACGTGGTTAGCGGATTGTCGCATAGTCGTGAACAGCATTGACAGAGCAAGGTACTCACCAGGACCAAACAACGAAGCTATGTTGAAGCCAATAGGCAAAATCAAGAAAGCGCGCGAGTGATATTTCTTCTCTTTAACATTTTCCGCGATCATAGTTCGAATAATACCAACAGTGCCGTTGATTCCGCCACCAAACGAGCGCCAAAACACGGCCTGCGTGAACGACGTCGAATAGGCGACACCCAAACAAGACACCGCAGTGCCAATCAAACCAACAAGTAGAACAAACTTCCGGCCACCCCACTCAGCATCGGCAACACGGCCCCAGGGGATCGCCGTCGCAAACTGGGCAGCAGTAAAAGCACCCTGGAGAATTCCCGCCTGGGTCGCAACATCCGAGTCGGAGAGGTTGGGGTCGAAAGACTTGAGCTGGTAAAACATATATGCCTGTAGGGAAGCGATCTGCAAGAAGTCAAAGACACGGCAGAGGCCCAGCAGCGCCAATTGACCCTTCCGCGGCAGCGACATCCACGTTACGAGCGCGGGGCGAGCTGGCGCCCGCACAGGCGGGATCTCATGTTCCTGCAGGGCCGGTACTTGTGACAGGCCATGGCTAATGGAGCGGCCGCGCACATGCTGTGTTTTGCGGTCACCACCTAGATCCATCGAGGTATTCCTTAACATGTTATCATCGATGGCGAGTGAGTCGGGGGAGGAGGAGCGTTCTTCAAGGCTGGCGAGGGAGGTATTGGACTCGCGTCGGCGGCGACCTTTGGCGTTTTCGGATGATTCGGTGCCTTGGGTGAAATGGAAGCCACTCGACCAGGACGTCGTACGCGCGTGGCGGGCATTATTCGTTTTATGGTTTCCAGTCCTGGCAGGCATTGAGGAATGTACTAGTGTAAACCGAGGCACCGTAAGGATCCAAGAGTGGTTGGCCCCTGTGGTTTCATGTATTTTTCGTAGTTCGGGTAATTATTATTATTGACCTTAAGAATAGGAAGAAGAGAAAGAGTTATTTTTTGTATTTATTTATTTTTATTTCACCTCAATTTCTTGCGTTTGTACCGTCTCCAGGGGATTTTGGTGATGACGTCCTTTCTCGGTACTTTGATTTTTTGAGGCCCACCAGAGCCCGGGGAATGCGGATTATTGCTTTGGATACAACCAATATCGCTTTTTATTTGATATTCAATATAAAGAACGTAGCAATATACTGATAGTATAGTATTCATTTACTTACATTAAAATTCCTTAAAATAAGTCAACATCCCATAGGATACATACAACATACACTATCTTTGATACATAGATCGACAACGATACCTGGCTTGCGACGACCGCTCCACACCTCCCTGCCGAGCCCTCCTCCCTTGGGCCATGACTCGCCAACTCATTACATACGTTTTAGCGACCACAATCTTGGCATATAAGGTGCCGACTGTGGTGGAGAAGTGATTTCAGCTTCACTTACAGTACTTTACGGGCCCAATTTTATCTGATCCAGATAGATATGCATTTTTAGATGTGTACTTTATGAAACGTATGTGCTTCATAATTGTCCAAGTGGGGTCGGGGGGTATTATCCATTTTAAGCCTGAACACGTTAAATGTGATACAAAAATCCATTTATTCTAAAAGGATTTTAAATTAATCTTAGTATCCAAAGTTCTAGAGCCCTAGCGCCGACGGTTCAAGCGTTTCAGCCACATTCCACATCACTGCAAAAAGCCGCTTCGATACATACACCACGTACATACATAGTAGAAGACAGTGCCACAGCCCATTGCAAGGCTAGCCTACTCAGCTTTACAAGGCAATGCTAGGGCTTGATAACAAGTCGCATGATCAAGGTCATAAAACATCCGAAGTGGGCATGGTCCATGGCCTTTTGCATGCTTTTGATCGACATAGAGATAGGCACTTGTAATTTACACGCGGAGTACTGTGTATGTAAATATCAACTGCTGTATACATGTATGTACATGTATCGTATCCGTGTTATATCCGTACTATCCAAAACTGATATAAAACTGAATGTCGTAATTATTCCTCTACAAAGCAATCAATACGAAAGATAAATGCTCAGCACAAAGTATCGAACAGCTCCGCCTCGCTCCAGAGGTACGTGTACCCAGTGCGTAGTAATTTCTCCCAGGTGGGAGGACCTGTGAAATTGACGCCGAAAATCACCGGTTTGGGAGCCAAAAACAGTCGACTGCCTTTCCACCCCGTAACTTTACGTGGACGACTCGCCGGTTTGGCGGAGGCCGCCTCTTCATGCGTCAGCTTCAATGCGGTCCATGAGCATGGCCAAGGTGAACGCATGGTCCTGCGGAAGCTTGGCTTCCTCGATCCAGATGCATGCACAGTCCAGTTCCGCCGGTGACAGGTTCAGCGGCACCATTCGCCTCAGCTCTAGCCGGAGGGGCAGGCTCAGCATCGTGGCCAGTGAGCTGCCACGCCGCTCGGTGATTCCGTCCTACCATCGGTATAGCTTCTGTACCTCCGTATACTGTTTGAACTGATGATATGTAATGCTCACAATTCATTCAATCATTTCTCTCGGCCATCTTACTAAAGAAAGGACTCGACACATAAAACGGCCGTTCTACAGGCGTTTCGTCAATATCACTCTCTCCGCCCCCCTTAGAGCTCAAAAGCGACTGCATTCGTGCCCGAAAGACCTCATTCTGAGCCAACTTCCCAACAGGCTGCACTGTATCCCGTTCTCTATTCACAAATTTTGCATCAGGCTCCCCTTCATACGTCGACTCCGGCCCATCTATCCATGTCTTCCCTGCCCGAAGACACTCATTCTTCATTTCCTCCGAACTCCTATTAATCATATTCTTCCAGAATAGCCCTTCCCCAGAAGAAACAATACCAGCGTGCTCAAGCATTCCAACAGCACCAGCAACCCAGTCTTGGCAATTTCCAACCCCGAACTCGGGGATGTTAGATTCATCGCTCCCAAATGCGGAGAGCAGGCTAGCAGCTTGTTCGCTCTGCTCAGATAAGAGAGAAGCAAGCTCGCAACGACCTTTAAGAACCGGGTCTTCGAGCGGCTGTGGCCGCGGATCGTAGACGAAATCTTCGTCTGTGGGGTTGCGTATATGGTGCATTTCGCAGGTTGAGGAGCCAGATTTGTAGACGGCGATTCCCATGTGGGAGGGGCCGTCGCCAAGTTTGGCATCGCCGCGGCCATAGATGTTTATTGAGAGGCCGTGAGTGGGAGATTCCATAGTTAGCGCTAGGAGAGTAAAGTGACTACATATCTAGATTGCTAGTGGTCATGTGGTTATTATTATCTCGGCGCGTCCACGCCGATTTGTTCTGCCAGAGGAAAGCAAAAGCGGTGGGGTATCCGTCCGCCTGCTGCAGGGAGGCTCTGGGGCGTTACGAAAAAGCATACCATCCCCGGTCTACTGTTATTGACTGTTCCATCAAGTAGAGATTTAATATATTCTCTAGGAACATTCGATTTATCACTGTTGTCTATCCTTGCCATTCTCCCGCCGATAAGGTTCAAGGTTCACCACAGGTTCTAGCTAAAGCTTGCACCTAAATACAGATCCCTAGAGGCTGCATTGTAGCTGTAAGGCTGCATTGTAGCTGTAAGTACATGGAGTTCCATATGACACACGTATATAAATATTGACAGAACATCTGACTCTAACAACTTGAGAGATAATAACCACAGAAACAACAAACGAAATATTACACGAGCAGAATGACAAAACAAAAAAAGCAGCAGCAGCAAGCAACAATAATAACGATAACTATGAGAGTTCAAAATGAGATCCCTTAGGGTGATTACCGCCTGGATTTACTGCCCCCACTGAGACCCGCAAATTTGTTTAAATTGAGGCGACCAACCGGCTGTCGCACTTGCTCCTTTCCAAATGTCGCATCAGCAGGCCCCTGTCCACTAGAGTCGACAGTGGTTTTCGGAACCCAAGACCTGCCATCTCGCTGGAGTCGATCGCCAATGGCCGGAGAAGCTTTTCCGACATTGGCGTTCCAATAGTCTCTGGTGCCCTGAGGCGCCAATCTCTCTCGTTCGAGTGCACCAAGTGCACCAACAGTCCAATCCTGACAGTTTGCATCTCCACGAGGAAGGTTGGATTTGTCTTTTCCATACGCATTCAAGAGCTGTGCCGCAGTCTCCTTGCGCCTACTCGAGAGAAGCTTGATTTCACTTCGACCGTGGCTGGTGGTTGATTCAATTGGACGTCTAGGTGCTGGATCTTCGTAGTAGAAGTCGTCGTCCTTGCGAACATGGTAGAGATGACCGTCCTTCTCCTCTCGCTTGTGGAGAATAGCTCCCCAGTGGGCCGGGGGATCTCCCTGGCGGGTATCTCCCCGTCCATAAATATTGACACTTAGTGCATAGTCCTTTTCGCTGCCAGAGCTATTGGAGCGGGAGGTGTGCCTCGAGGAAGAACGGGAACCACGTTCCATGGTGCCAACAAAGAAAGCTCGCTGAGGATTGTTAAAAAGATTGTATACACTGGTGATTTGCGACAAACAATGGGACAATAATAAGAGAACAGTCGACGAATATAATGATTGATATACTTGGCCGGGAATTGTCCATTATTTATGGTATCCTGAGGAGAAACCGGGGAGTGACATTGTGGTCATGAAACAAGCCGCTGGTCAAACTGCCTGCCAGGCAAGCGCTGAGACTCTTGGGGAATATCAAAATAGAAGCATAGTGTTTCATACAATCCTCGAATTTCGGATATCGAGTGGCTCTCGGGGAATGGCCGCACGTTAGGCAGACTAGAACCTGATACACTCATGGCGGCTAAAAGATCTATATCCATGCGAGCAATCGGCGATAGTAGACAACTTCAAGTTATTGGTGGTTTGGTGATAAAAGCCTCACGGGGTGCCCCGGCGCGTATTGAGGTGCTAGGTAGACGTCAAATGGATCATTTATAGTTAATAGAAATCTAAATATAAATAGATACCCTCATACACTAGTTCCATGTAGCAGGGTAGGAACCAATCACATCCATCCTGGCCCCGGGGATGGATGGATCTAGCTAAAATACTAACTGACTAAGCCCCACCTGGGCACTGGGCGGCTCAAAGCGAGAGAAGACCATAAGACCACCCGACAACCTCGAGATACGGATCGCTACCTCACTTTCTCCCACATTCAAGAATATAGTAATCATTCGATTTCAATACGGTATTTGAGCCTTTCCTAAATCTACAATCGAAATTTCGGATCCCAGTTTAACTGACAGTGTTTCGTCCTTCTTAGCGTGTCTTTCGACAATGTCTGTTTCATTAGAGAAATCAAGTTCTCTAGCTAATCGTTTTCGGGATGCTCTTCCTTCCATTTTGAAAAATTCCCGCCATACTGAGATTTGGGGTGTTGATTTGAAGCACGCCGAGGGACAGGTCCTAGAGGTTATTTTGGAAAAGGTGCTTGGACCACAGGTATACACCAAGATCCATCACTAAATTATCAATAGTTCCTCAAAAGTCATTCCGCAATCCCCGCACTTCAAGTCTCCAGGGCAATTGCCTCACTTGAGAAAACTTTGGAATGGCGACGCTTCTCTGACCCGAAGGCTCTGTTTACTGAAACAGAGTCGATCCTTCCAGAGATGGACCTGTGCCATATTACTTCAAATAAGGGTCAATATGTGCTGTGGGTTAGCATTGACGAGATGACAATCAAGGGATCTTCGCCAATACATCAAAGCTTAGATACTTCTAAGGGGTTGGTGGACTTAGGTCTTGCTGTAATGGAAAGGCTCTCCGTGCTTCTGATGGATGCAGCCGCTAGTTCTGATCTACAAGGATATTCGGCTTCCTGTGTGGTTGAATTCAAGTCACGTGCTACTCAAAATATCAAGAAAGGACAGCAGTCTTCCCAGAGAAAGCTCCGCAATGCCCTTGAGGAATTGGCGACACTTATTCGGTATCACTATCCTAATATTCTGGGAAAGGCATACATCATTAATCCTCGTGATGAATACCTCGCATCTCTTGACATCGATGAAGCTCTCTTGAGAGATACGGTACTGTTGGAGAATCCTGAGGACCTTAATCGATATCTTGGCTCGAAAATTCCACCTCGATATGGGGGTACTGGGGAACCGCTTGAGAAATGCGATTATCTCCACAATGGCTGCCTTGCCAGGGATTCACAAGGGAACACCGATCTAGAGACGCCAGAGATCAGTGCAGCAACAACTACTGACACAGAAACGACCGAGATGAAAAAAGAAACCACAGCTTCCGCTGTAGATAGCGACTGCGCCTGTCCTGAAGGCTTGGAACCAGAGGAGCAAAAGCCTCGCTTGATTTACTCGGAAATAATTGGGCCTCCATCTATCATACTCGACCCTGGCGACTTGCAGACAGCAGACAGTCTTTGTCCTGACAAAATGGGCGCCCGTGTTGTTTTCGCAGATTCAGAGACGGTTGCGAAATTCGGCCATGGTGTTCGTTTAGCCGAAGCCGAGGCCTTACACTTGGCATCTACCCGTACCACTATAGCGACACCAAGGCTCCTCAGTGCATATATCCTTGACGGAGTTGGATACATCGTAATGTCATATGAACGGGGCGAGTCACTCGCACAGTACTGGGACCGTGTTTCGGAGACCGAGCAAAATCGCATACTGGAGCAGTTAGGGGACTACGTGAACCAAATGCGGGAGATTCCAGGGGATTTTATCGGTGGACTTGACAGATCCCCTTGTCGAGACGGCATCTTCGAGGCTGGCTATGGCGACTACACTAGCTACAGCTACGGACCGTACCCAACTGAGGAAAGCTTTAACGAAGGAATCATTCAAGCTTTGAGAGATCGAATGCGCCCGAAAGTGCTCGAACGTGAAAATGACATCGAATCGAACTTTTTCAACAGCGAGTACATGCTGTATCAGACAGTTCGGGGTCTCAAAAACCACAAGATCATTTTTACACACGGGGATTTACATCCAGGGAATATCATTATTCGGACCGATGGCACTGTTGTTCTGTTGGACTGGGGCTTAGCTGGATTTTGGCCGGAGTATTGGGAGTTCTACCGTGCCCTGTTTAATCCACCCTGGAGAGCCTCGTGGGATCGCATGGTGGAGAAGTTTATTCCGCCTTTTTATGTTGAGCATAGCGTGATCAAAAGGGTATTCGGGACTGTGTGGAACTAATAAAGGGAATACAATATGAATACAATACTCCGTACAGAAACATGATCAAAATAATAATGTCAGATTTCTCAGCCTTTGAATGGGATTTTCGTAATTCTGTGGGAAGACTTGACTTGGCTTTTTAACTGGTCGATTATTGAGAGTAACATACTGTTGTTTTTGTTGTTTAGAGAACTGGAGAGTTATGGGTGATGAGGAAGCAAAGAACTATGATATATAGTAACTTGGGGCTTAACAATTACACGAGACGCTCAGGAAATAGATAGTACGTATATTCGGCAGCCGGTGTGGTCTAGTCTATTTGAAAGGCAATTGAACCAGCTCAGGCTTGAAAATCATGTCGCGTAGATAATCACTGCTATCTGTTGTTCGTCTCATTCGTTGGCAGCCTTGAATCTAATATGGCATACATACATGATGCAACTAGACATATTTTCCTATTTGAGTAGCGGATACGAAATATAATGCATACATGTAGCAATGCGTATATGAGTTCTGTGTTATGGTAGTATGTATGTACAGCGCTGAGTACCTAACGTTACAGATGCAAAGATGAACAAAAATTAAAGAGTAAAGAATGAGGAGCCACTATTCGTTCCGCTCTCGTTCACGCCTGTGGCCGTGTAGACTCCGCTCACCGAGCGGGAAATAGAAAGTTGCTTCGCCCTCTCCGATCCACCGGTGCCAATTCCACCAGGGTAGATCAGTGGTCTGCACGAGATGATGTTTCCGCTCAGCCATACCGTTCATAGTTCCAGAGGACTCCTGATCCCGCAGTCGGCTGAACGAATACCTGGCGTAGTATCGATGTGCGAGGAAGACTCCGCCGAAGAGGGGGATCGCCACGAGGAGAACGGTACCCCAGGCAAGTAGAACTATAAAATTGTCAGTTCTGCTTCTTTTACTTGGTGGAATAAAAGTCCTGTTCGGGTTATACTCACGGCCATAGTTCCACCCGTCCGAGTACTTTGGAGCATTAGAAGGTTGCGGGTAGCCCGAGGGGTGTGTCCAGATATTGGAGCCCGGGTTGTTGGGGTCAATCCACGGCACAGTATTAACACCTACTGGCGGAATTAAAGGACGGGCTGCCTCTTCGCCAGGGAACCCATATCCCGGTGCGTCCAAGCAGGTAGAGTCGGCACAGAATTCGCGCAGCTCGGACGAGGGCACGAAGGTATACTTGATCTCAGACTTTCCCAGCACAATGCCCTCACGATCCACTGCCTCGGCCTTAGACCAAAGGAAGAATCTGGAGCCGGTGTATTCAGTCTCAAAACCGGTTTTGGAAACCTCGTCCAGCAAGGTCCAAGGTCCGGTCATGTTCATCGATCCCCAAAATCGCCACGTTTTGACGCGGGTTGCGCCGTTCCAACTGACATAGAAGCTGGTGGAAGAGGATGGTTCCGCGGTTTTGGAGTATGTCCATAGGGCAGGTGAGTCTGTTGGTACACCATCCCATTCAAATTTCATTGCTCGATAGTTCATCACGGTGTCTTTGGCGAAAGAGCCCCAGAATAGCAGATTACCTGCCTCGTCGTGCTCGGATACGAACGGGTTATTTCCCCATCCGATGAAGGCATTTTTGTTAGGGAGCATCTGCAGGTTTCCCTGGCTGGAGCTCACCAGGTCGTCTTTAATGGGGGCGTAATCGCGGAGCTGTATGGCCGTTTGTTCCACGTGGTCAATCATGATGATCATGCCCGCTGAATATGTGTGGGTCTTGTTGAAGCCGTTATAGCCATTGTTGTAAAGTGAGAGAATGGTATGTGTAGCATTCTCATGTAACCACCGAGCGTCGTGCTGCTGCGAAAAGCTAAAATTGATATTTCGGAAAGAGGGCTGCGCGCCGTGAAGCCGCCACAACACCGAGCCATCCTTACCGGAGATCTTATAGATGGCAGAAGTATGCCGTGACGAAATCAGATAGTCACCGGCAGCATTCTTGTCGACGGAGTTGATGTGAAAGTAATCCCAAGGTTCATGCACGTTCAATCCTGTTCCAGAAGTATCCGTATGGGATGGCCATGTATAGCTCGACGACGGATCGATATGATCCAGAGACCGCCATTCAAACAGGACCTTGTTGGTCTCCACATCGATCTCCTGGAATACACTTTCCATAAGCCATCCTACACCAGTTTTGATGTTCCATGGTGTCATGTCGAATTGCCGTTGCTGGTAGATGGTCATAAGAGCGGTTTTGCCATCGTTGATGGGACGGAATTCGTGCATGTCGCTCGAGGCCATTCCTCCACCCGGCTGAACCGATCGCATAACTCGGTAGTTTTTATCCATGATGATACCATGGCCACGGCAGTATCCTTTTTGCTGGCTGCCCTGGAAGAAACATAGGTGATCGGCGCCGTTATACTTGCACACGTGGAGGCCATGGGCATTGCCCGGGCCCGAAACACCCCAGCCACTCCATACTAATTCCTATTGATCATATGGTGAGTTAGCTTTTCTATGCTCGTCGGATCTCAACCTCGCAAAATAATGACCTACCCCTGTGTTATCGTAAATGTACGGGCCGGGATTCTGGAGTTCGTATGGTGTGATGAAGATGTAGCCCGGGCTGAGCTTGTCTGGATCGGACTGTTCGACATTGAAGACGGGCGGGTATATGTCGGGTCTCTGTTGTGCAGATAATAATTTCAGTCCAAAAGCACACTTGAGGGGATCAGATTAATTTCACTTACCGATTTATAAAAAGAGGTTTCCTCTCCAAGCGCACTATCAATCGCGCATAACCAGAGGATACCAAGAAAGTAGAGCGCCGGCGCAGTCCTCAAAGAGGACAGTATGGAGGCACCCATAGGTTCTACGCACCACTTCCGGATGCACGATACAAAAAGGTAGGGCCAACAAAAGAAATTACCCAGCAGAATGTGTGCAAGGGAGGTTGTATTGAAGGCAAATCATGAAGAAGTATAGAAAACTCCAGGCCAAGAAGGATACTCATGAAGGTCAAAGGGCCGAGAGATCCAAGGCGAACAAGCAGTGTGTACGAGTCCCTCTCCACCTGTCAATGCAATGCTTTTTGCATTTACAGTGGGGCATACATTATGTTGATCCTCTATGTTCATTGGTCAAAATCCATTTAAAGATAGACACAGTGCTTAGTAAGGGCAATTCGACCAACACCTGTCCAGCGCCAAGATGCCCAGTCCTGCTAAAAACTGTTTCAGTTGCTTAAGTTGCGGGGGGGATATTCGGGAATTTGATATTATACGAGTAAAATCACGGTAAATCGATCACCATTCCCCCTGAAGAACAGAATTCCCCCCCCCCCCCCCAAAAAAAGATTTCGATCGTCTAACTATTGCTGCGGAAAACCTTGATTGCTGTTTTCTTCTTTCCTCCCAATACGTGTAATTCAGATAAGTGACGGTACGGGTATTTCTCACCGGCCGCGTCATGCCCACAAGACTAAGGTGATGTGGCTGCCGCTAACTAGCCCGATACTATAATTCCGAGATCGTACTCGCACTTTTTTCGTATGTTCAACCTCAATTCACGCTGAAGGTTCGGGAAGAGCCCGACACTTCAACCATGTAACGTGGCTCGGGAATGGGACCATGGATGAACACCCAGTTACCCGCTAGCCAAACTCAGACAGCTGAATCGCGCAGGTGGTTTATCCCGAGGTTCTGTTGGGGAGGTGTAACCAATGGATCGGACTTCCAAGGTTCCAGACACTCCGATAAAGCTCAAAGCTAAAAGCCACGTGCATGTGGCTGAAAAGAAGCATTAGTCGTCGTGTACGCCAATTGAAAGAGGGGGACTGGTTCTGGAATAGCGGTGGCGCATATTGCGTCGTCAGAGCCTACGCGGGCTATCTGTGTTGTAGGATCTATTCTATCACATGTGCATTAGATTTAAGGCTACCACAGATACCATACGTTGATTACTCGTTGATCTTTTTTTATGCAATGTTTTGAGCGAATGGGACTTACACATGTGAGATTCTCCAAGAGGCATCGTCTGTGTGGAGTTCGGAGTACACTGTGTACCATTCGACACTGAGATCTACAGAATATAGATAGGAGATTAGATGAAGCGGGATCGTATACTACTTTCAGCACACCCAGCAAAAGAGGACCTATCAGATGTCCATGACCACAGCTGAGATATCTCTCTTTCATATGTCAAACGGGGTAAAACTCCCAGAACCCTAAAGATCAAAGCTAACGTGTGTCGCCGAAACTCCTCAATCCTAAATAACCCAATCTACGAACAATGAACCGATCACTCCAGGAGCCATTAGTCCACGTACACCAGCCCAATCCTATCCGTATACATTACGTACTTTGATCAAAGCTTTTGTTACAAGCCTTCTAAGAGGATCTGCTCCGGGGCCCAGAACAAAAGAAGTGGTCTGAACCCCGCTTGTTTTTGTATATTTGAATATCGAGAGGCAGTTGTATCAACTATCCCTCCCTTACAAGGATATAACAGTATAACAATACACGTAACTTTCAGTATTATATGTATGGCATGTCCACGTAAGTAATATGGATCCCTTTTCCCCGGTGCCAAGCCACTAACCGAGGAAACTCCACGGCACTTCTCGAACAAAGTGTGCCTGGAACAAATTCTCTTGGTTTCGCCCCAGTACGAGAGTGGAGAGGTGGGTAAAGGCTTGGGGACCGAGTGTTGACGGCCGGATTTAGAAGGTGTCGATAGTCGGTGTTTATTTACTTGCTAAAGTGGTTTCTATGTGTACATGTACAATGTTAGTCAATATGAGCGGATTTCTATTTCTGTACTCCGTACGTTGTATGGGGCGAAACCTCAGAATAGATATCTATTCGTATACACTTTGTAGTCTTTGGTTGATTTATTTTTGATAAATTGCTCTACTCTACGCGCCTTGCATTGACCCTTATCTTCTGAAAGGTCGGCGGTAAGGTTTTTAGAGCCAAGATTTTAGGCGCCCCTTGCCTCTAGGCAATGCATGATGATAACAGAGCCTCGGGAAAGCGGGTCTCTTATAGTGTTCATCCCTCAATTTGAAAGCTGGGGAGGCTTTGATGCGCTGGTCGCACACTTGTACGGAACGTGCATAAGGAATGATGATAAGAATAGAAAAATAGTATATACTGTGATATTACCGAATTGTTCTCCCAGATGCCTCTCATTAAACCAATTTACGAAAAATGAAGATGGCAAAACAAGGGATCGATGTGATAGATGCAGTGGTCTGTTCCAACGAGGAGGATAGCCCAAAATTTTTTAACGAAAACGACCACGGGGTCTACCAACATACTAGAGGCGCCTGCGCACGCTAGCAGACAGCAAAAAAAAAAGGTGAGATGTGGGGAATATGAGAAAGGGAAAAGAAAAAAAAAAGATGCGTAAGGTACAAGAACGAGCATTTTAGCGAGGGGAGAAACGCTTGAAAGCCAACGTGGCAGCGAAGCCAGCGGCAAGTAGCGAGCCACCAATAGTGACGGCCTGGAGGGCAGCGTTCATCATCTGGTGACGATTGCGGGTGCTGCAGCGCTTGTAGAAGTCGGCCATGTCGTTGCCACGGGGGAAGGGTGTATCAGGGACCTCCTCCTCGAGGAACTCGCAAAGCGGGGCCCAGCCGTCGTTGATATTGTATTCGAGCAGACGCTCGGGGGGAACCATGCTGCGGACCTGAGCGACGTGATCCTCGTAGACTTGCTTACCCTTGCCGGGGAAGTCACCACGGAAGAATGTCTCGAAGAACTTGTTCAGCATGGGGTAGTACATGCCAGCAGCCCAGCTGAAGTTCGACACGAACTTGTGCTCTGGGTCTGAGACGCGCCAGAAGACAGTCTTCATGACGGAGCTGGTAATTGGTTAGTATGGTGTTCTTTGGACCAGAAATATTGATCTATAAGGTGTGACTAGGACTTACGCGTGCCACGGGTCGACATCACGGGTGGTCAGAATGACTTTAGCATTGGGGTAAGCCTCAATCAGCTCCTTTGCAAAGGCACAAGCAGGCCAGTCACAGACGGCCTGGCAGTCACCTAGAAGCTGGTCCCATTCCTTGCGGCCGAACTCGCCGATTCCGTTGTACTTCGCGTTCAGGGCATCGTGCCACATCAAGCAATCCGGCGGGTTCTCAACACTTGCGCACATCATGTGGTAGCACTTGCCATAGCCCAGACGCTCAAAGGCCTTGCGAAGAGCTGTCAAATGACAGTTAGTTTATATTGTTCCTCGTTCTTATCAGACCCGGTATATACACTAATACACCAAGTCTAATGCAGCACAGCCCATCATACTCACAGGCGGTTCCGGTACGACCAACACCCAGAGCAAGAACCTTCATAGGTACTGTGCGGTGGCACTTTCGGCGGTCAATGTTTGTGTCATCGGTGAAGATGTCGGTCATGGGCTGGGGAGCCAGATTATCGGAGAGCATGAGAGACATGGTGGTGTATTTATAAGCTCGATTATAGTTCGATATAGTTGGAACTTTTATAGAGAGAGAAGAGGTGTAGATGATATATAAACGAATGGAAGTAATCGAGCTTAAAGGAAAAAAAAAAACAAGACTTATAGAAAAAGTCTAGAAGGAAGGGGGGGTTTTATGAGGTTGATATGGAGATAAGGGGAAAAGTAAATGAATAAATGAATAAATGCAAAAAAAAAAAAAAACAGACTTAGTGAACTGATCCCCAAGGGAGATCAATACTGTAGAATCAATCAAGTAGAGTGGGCATTTAGTCACAGTGGCAGTGCCAATGACGAGGCTCGAACCACTTTTTCACAGTCCCCAAGCACTATGCATGTCTCCCCGCGAGTGGCAATGTTTCCACTCATTATGTCCGAGTCTTGGCTTTTGGGAAATATTCCTTCATTCCTGAACTCCGATTATGTCCCATTTGGGACAGGTGGATTCCAAAAACCGAGGGATCCACGAGTGTACACGAAATATGTTGTACAGTCACAGCGTTAAAAGACATTGGGATACCTACGTTGAAAAGTCATTGTATATACAATGTACTGAGGCGCGCAGAGGCACGACGTCACAGGCTGACGCACAGGGATGTCAAGGATTGTCAGGGGTGAACGTTTTTGTGGAGTCGAGTATGGTATAGTATGGTAAAGTCTGTATGGTACAGTTTGTATGGTATAATCCATGTGTAAAACGTCGGGGATTTTGGTACCGACAGGAAAATTACCAAAAGTAATTCCAGTCAATGCTGTCTGTCGTTGCCAAGACCGATCCACGTACGCTTCCTGGTCAAGTTTTCCCGACAAAATTGACGATCCATGCAATGCCGGTCATTGGTGGAGCTTCAAATGGAACGCGTACACCTTCAACTTGTGGAGAGTGCCTATTTTTGAATGTGATGGCCGTGTCAGTGTGAGTGTACCACATACATCGTAGGCTCATAGATCATCGTAGACTTATCTACTTTGTATGAGTATGTGGTGTTGCTGTTTGACATCTCATATCCAGCATACCAGTCAAAACGGCTGGGGTTGGGTCAGCCAAGCTTGGCCCACAATGTTCCAAGCAGATCAATCTCGCAGCTGTCCCGCCAGGGGAATATCGTTCCGGGTACGAGAGTCTGGTGCCTCCGCTCCGTCAGATTGATTGCGTTTGGCTCGTTTGAGACTGAGGTTGCCTGTTCCACATGTCAAAGCCGAGTCTAATTTCCGCTCAACCCTGCGGAAGGGATGTAAGAGTTTCAGCCAGTCAGTCAAGATGGGGCCCTTCTCCTGGATCGTCCCGTCACGCTGCCTATCACAGGAAAGACCACCTGCTCGATGTGTTGCGGACTCAAACCCGTTATATCACCGAAGTAGCGATCAGGGGGAGGTGGCGCTGGGCGTGCTAGAAACGAAGTTTCGTAAGATATTCATTGCCAGGGGTATAAATCTCCGGTGTGTACGAAGTGACTATTTCCGTGGTTCTGCCGTCACACATCAGTATTGTCACGGCTGAACTGATCGTCCCGTGTTGCTGAGATATTTTCCATTTGGGGATAGTACCGTCGTAGACCCCGGCTCTTTCACGTGTCCAGAACAACTGAGTAGATGTCTGTGAGGCTGCGTACATAGGCAGTTAATACGATATCATGGTATGATATCATAGTCTATGACGGAGGGTATTCGGGAGACTTCATCGCCATATAGCGCGTGGGACATGCATGCTTAAGTCAGAGTAGGGTAGACTCTTTATGGCCAGTCGAATGTAGTAAAAGTGAAGAAGAATAACATACCCAGCAAGGCAAACCCTTTTTTAAGGGTCAACAGCGACAGAGCTCCTTAAATGTGATATGCCAAGACCATGAGACCAACGCTCGCCATCGCTCGCAATTGTTCGCCATCGATCACCTCACCAAGCCATGACCGATTAGGAAGCCCCTCCATAAAATGGAAACAGGGCTGAATATTACAATCTAATCTAAGCTTAATGTTCCTGGGTTGGCCCATTAAGCCAAGTTTGTGCATTCCGTCTCCGCCAGGCATCCACCGACGGCAGTGTTTTCGGCAGTCAGTGACAGCACAGCTATATTGCAAACCATGAAGCAGGCGTTCCTTTGATGCTGGCGGAAAGAGAATACGAGGGAAAATCTTGGCACTAACCCATCACCCCCTCGTGGACGTTATATCAAAGCTTCACATATGTCTCAGCTCTATTATACCTGGGTACTTATAGTGGACTAGATCATAACCATACGTATTTACCACTACAATTTCAAGGAGTAGGTATATTCGGTGGGAAGTGAAAAAGAATCTCACATATCATGCCTAATGCTGTGACCATGGATCATCAGCATATCATACCAATTTTCACATCAGTGTAAGCACTGGGAGCTAAGGGGAAGTAATAATGATGATATACTGTTCTAACTGTGACGATATCTGCCGCTCCCTATCTTCCCCTCGTCCACCACCACATCCCCACTACATCACTCAATTGCGGACGTCAATTTTTTTATTGTCTTGTGATCGTTGTCTTATCATCGTTGAGATCTCACTGTTTACCAAGCATCCTTTCGAAGCCGAGCATGCAGTCGTCGACGTCAGGTAATCCCCCAAGCCACGCTCCCCAGTCAAAGAAACGTCGAAAATTAGTTCCTACCGTTGGTCCTGAAATGGTGGAAACAGTCCTCAATTTTTCGGGAATGGTGGCAGATATAAACAGCGATGTTCCTGTCGTTCGCTCTAGTGCGGTTCAAAGGCTGACAGTGTTGTCACCCTTGATGCAACAACTCGCACAATCAAAGGAACCTGCCACCGTCCATTACACTGCTGGGAGATGGAAGTCCTTTGAAGAGGCATGCAACATTCTACAAGTAACACACGATCCGCAAGAACACCTTTGGGACCGGCCGGACATCGACAATGTTCCCCCAGCCACCCTTTCACCTGATGTGGACAGCGTCATTCAACGACTTCAAAAAACTAAATACCATAAGCTCGATAGATCGGAAACCTCCATACGCGTCGTTGTCGAGCTACTTGTTCTTGACCGGCTTCATAATCTTTGTGACAGCCGCTCACTGGAACATCTACAGCTCTGTCCAGAGGTAGACGTCGATCTTACCCTCGGCGATAAGTACATCACTGGCCGTGCTGACTGGTTGCTTTGCCACGACGATCCTCAATGTGGTATTGATTCGACGTTAGTTGCTATAGAGGCGAAGCGGAGTCGCGATTTTTCCTCCGCCGACTCTCAACTAGCTACGTACCTCGCAGCTGTGCAGGCCAGCCGGGCCAAAGCCTCAAAGATCCATGCTATTGCTTTCGGAATCACAACGGATAGCAACAAATATCAGTTTTGGTTTATGGATACTGAACGGCGGCTTTTCTCTTCTGTGGTTTTTGAATGGCGTCTCCATAAGGCCAAGATCATCACCTGGATGGACAAAATGTTAACCGAAGCGATTGAGGCCTCACCTCTAACGACCCCAACTCTACAGCGGAATGTTTCTCTCCGCAACTGGGAGAAGGATTTTCGACGGCGTCAGCTCTTGAGTTCGGAATCAGACGATTCCCCTTTGACTGATGGGCTCCCCTTCAATATCATAGTTCCAGACGACTCCTGCCTTGTCGGCCATGCGTGGTACCAAGGACATAAGGTTATGGTTATCGAGTACGACGACCCGGAGATGAGTGATGACACCGACGACTAGGCGAGAAGAGATGACGCCGACTACCAGGAGAGAAGAGATGACGCTGACGACGGAGAGAATCGTATTATTACTAATTGGCTTCATTTGTGTAACGTTGCTGCGGCAGAATTCGTTTACAACCCCAATCAATATTCAATTATCATACATGTGATGTCCGTTAGTGGTTGTGGCGTACATTAACCATAAACTTTGGACATGTCCAAGAGGCACGTAGGCCAAGCCAACATGTTGTCCATATACTTGTAAGATATATGGTAGGAATGGTGTAAGCACTGAAAGCTGAGGGGAAGTAATGATAGTGTATTCATGTAACTATAGCAGTCCTACAAAAGTGACCGGGTCGTGAGATCACCTGACGGTGACATCTGCCGCTCCCTAAAGAGTCGACCTCGGTTGACCGAAGTAGACTAAGTACATGTGTAAAAACGCCTGTAAAAGGTCAATGCCGGACACTCAAGTCGACGGCGATATGAACGCAAAGAAGAAACGCAACGCGAAGTTCAAAGTTCAGAAAGCTCCACCAGAGGTAGTCAACGCTGTAGGTAAAGCAAAGCAGAAGTCAAGAGTTTAGTTGTGCTCTCTGACTATATTCACGGAGTCCGTAGGTGTCACCGACGTCGTCCCCATCTGATTCCGTTGCGCCATAGGTATTAGTGTAATTTCCATGTGCGCTTTCCAACGCCCTCTCCAGGATACATCTTTGCCAGTCGTCCCTTAGGGCCAAGCGTTGTGTTATCTGTGAGATCATACCGTTGTATTGTTGGTGGTTATCTACGATCTCTTCATTCAGGCGTAGGATGCGTTGTGCTTCGGGAGTATCTAGTTCCGTCTCCATGTCGGTGATCGTAGTGAGTTTGTCGGCAATTGCGTCAATGTAGTCGCAGTCGTCAACTAGGTCTGCGCTGAATGAGCCGAACATGCGACGGATATCGTCTTTCGTGGTTTCATATTTTCGCTTCCGGCCATCTGTCAGGGACGCAATAGAGGGGCTTTGCTGTGGTGGTTCATTGTCACGTATAGAGAGACTCTCTGAAGGTGAGTCGCGATCGTTGACTACTAAATGTGTAGCAGGATGCTGACCATGGTTTGTGTCCGCTGGTCCTTGGGGGTCTGCTGATACCGTTGTCGAGCCTAGGTTCTGGTTGATAGCAGACGAAGTGGGGCTAATCGGGTTGACGGCGTTGAAGGTTGTGGTTGCAGTCGGCTGAATTAGCTCGACGGAGGGTGATCCCTCTTGATATCGAGTCCCAGCAGGGTCAGGGTCAAGAGGGTGACGCCAAGTGGTTATCGCCACAAGTGTAGTAGCGCGCTTATCAATGAGCGAAATGGCGTTGGTCCTGCGGTATGGGCTGGCCCTCCGTGTAGACCATGTTTCATCGTCGACGTCGTTGGGGCGGTTGGCGACGGTGTTCTGGCTTGGTCCAGCATTAGGGTGAAAGCCACGGATATTAGCTGGTCGCGTCAACGTCAGAGTCGCGCCTTGGAGAACGAGGACCTGACGCTTCGTCGAACATTTGAACGTGGGAACTGGAGTAAACTTCGACCAGTCGTAAGCGTCGAAGTCGACGTTCAGGATACGGCTCATATCCACGGGTGGGTGAAGTTTCTTTGGAGATACCGTTATCTCTCCGAGGTGCCATCCTTCGTGTTTGAGCTTCGCGTGGCTCGTCTTCGTCGTAATAAGCCACAGGTATTTCCGTAAATGCGAGCCTACCAGGGCATAGTAGTCGGCGAACACGGGGATGAACGGGATGCCGTGGGCCCATACGATAACTGGGTGACCCATTGGCCATCGTCGAGGGTAAATATCCCCAGCGCTGTCGAAGTCCGCCGGCCACTTGCCGTGGCGGTTTCTCGTGGCGGCGACGTTCTGACCAACGATCAGAAAAACGAGGGCGTCGGACAGTCGATGGTCACCTGGTGGTAGTACAAGGTATCCATTGCTGTCGAATTCAATCTTGTCGTAGTAAGGGAGGTCGTGGTCCTTGGAGTATCCAGCTAGTTCTAGCTGTGCGTTCTTGTTCATGACTGAGAGGTGACGCGCCGTGTCTCGCGCTTCGTCGTCGGCGCATATGCCATATCGGGGGTTTGAAGGTCTGGTAGATGACGGTCGTCTAACGCGTGGCATGGTGACGGTGTCGCTGGCGATTGGACATAGGAGAGGGTCGTAAATTCAGATAAGAGTAAAGGGTATAAGAGTAAGAGATGAGGTAAAAGTAAGAGAAGGTATAGACATAAGAGGGGTAAACAAACATGAAAGAGCAACTATTGTCTACGACATATCATCAGGTAGGCATTCGCCGGCCCGTTCTTCAGGTATATCGGATTCCTAGCCGCCGAGTTGCCTCTGTCTTGGTCCCTCAAATTCCGTTATATTCTCCTCGGTACCCACGGCATCGGCCTGCGTACCCACTGTGCTTGTTCTCTGGGTTCTCCTTGCCCACCGGTACACCTGAAACTCCATGAAAATGACTGTTTTTGATTTGATTTATCCAATGCGGTCGGGGCCGCAATCGATAAGGGTCCGTCCCCATATCGCCCCCGGAATCCGAGTATCAAGCTTGTCTCCTACTCCAACTTATCCAGGTGTTCTAATCGCGTGAGAACAACCTGCTTGCTTGTCTCTTGAATCTCGCCTGCGAGAAATACTTCGTCCAGGATAGCGTAGACCTATAAATCCGGCACACGTGGTCAGTATCACGTCTCCTGCAACTCCGATCCCACGCCAGCCCCGGTTCATGCCGAGCAGTGCATGTCCATCGATTTGCACGCACCTTGTAGAAATTGAAGACCAAATCCAACTCGCACACATTGCCAAAGAATTGGTCCAGCACTTCGACGAAGAAATGGATTGCTTCGAGATAGGCTAGTTCGTTGTCATTCGCGTCGACGCAGACGCAAAAGAACAAGCCAGCATATCTTCGGTAGACGACCTTAGTACTCCGACGGAACTCAACAAAGTTGGACTGGTATTTCTGATCTCGGGGAGCGACGAGGCGATGGACCTATACGGTTGTCGGTGGTTAGTTGGATGGGGAACCTCGGAGCAAGTGCGGGTTACGGGTGGTATTGCATGGACGAACCTCGCCTTTCAGTTTGACTTTCTCTTCATCCTGTAAGCCAATGTCAGCTCAAAGACCCAATTCTGTATTGACGGATGAGTTCTGGCAACACTCACACTGTAAGGTGAGTACCATTTCGCCAGGCGCGTTTTCCCCCTATACCGTCATTAGCGTCTGGAATCGAAAATGACCGAGGCGGACAGCCACTCACTGGCGATTCTGAACCAGGATAAATGAGAGGACCATTGCGATAGAAGGCCAGGATATTACCTGGTCAGCATTTATGAAACCACTCGGGGAGTGTTGCGACAAGCTTTGGGTGGTCTCCGCTGCTCCCGTTATCGAAGCTCCCCTCCGATATTGCCCGGATTCACCGCCTATATCGGATTATATAGAGATGCAGGTGAAATGGAAGCGTATATTGGAGAATTGTAGGAAATTATTCTACTAAATCTTCAAGCAATCTTGGTTCCCATAAGACATCCAATACATCAACTGAACTAGTATAACAATATTTGCAAAACATAAGAGTATCAACAGACATAAAGCGTAGAATTCGTTAGAAGCTCCCCATCTCCCCATCACAGCTCGGTGTAACTGTAACAACGAGGCAACGAGTGACACTGCGTAGTGACGGAACAAATTGACCTGATTTGCCATGTTCCATATCAACTAGCCACAGTTCTCACCCCGAGCTCATCCGATTCCAGAACCTCGTCAGGCGAGTCTAGAAATAAACCATTAGCAACCATGTAGCTGTAGCAGTGAGACTGGGAGGAAGTCCCCCCCCCCCCAAAAAAAGGAAGCAGAAGGCAATAAACCAGAAAATGAAAGAAATAAACAACATACCGTATAGCTCTGCGGACTAGTTGGCTCTGTAAAACTATCCCCCTTCTGGCCCTGAGCCTGACTCTGCCGCTGAGTCTGGCACTCCTCCTCAGACTCCTCCTCAGACTCATAATCCTCTTCGTACTCAGAATCAGGATACCACCGTTCAGGATCCCCATTGTAAACAAGATACCATCCAATCTTCTCACCAGGGGCTAGTCGATCGCGCAATTCCTCCAGCGCCGCGGTCTGGTCATCCGTCAACCCAGATCCCTGTTCAACACAATCTTCAATATTCTCTCCGCCACAACCACCACTCCCATCCTCTGGAATCTCCAGGACCCGCGTTGAGATATACGCATGGTCCTGACTGACAGTGCCACTTGTCTCGTCGGCGGGGTCATACTGCTCGATAAACGACAGCTCCGGCAGCCGAGTCACGAGGTCCGCTTGTGTTTTGTGGAAGGATTCTGCGAGGAGCTCGGTCGTCAGCGGCTGCTGGATGTATTCCGCTGCTGCTTCTTCCAGGTTGTGGAGTACGATGTATACGCGGATCCCCGTGAACCCAGCGCGGGGCCAGCGGAAGCCGTGGAGCATATAGACCGGCATAGTAGTTAGCCTTTTTTTGTTTTTCTTTTGGGCCTTTTTCGGAGTTCGGGGGAAACTGTCGCAGTGTCTAGCGACCACTAGCTTGAGAGGACGGTCGGATTTGCAGGGGATTCGGAGTTCATATTATGTCTGTGTCATGGCTCGTGTGGTTTTTCGGGACGGGTGGTGTATCGAGTACGATTGGGTTTGGCGGGTCCCGTGCGTAGTTCCAACGGGGGTTTCGATTTGCACTGCGTTAATATGTCTCCAATATAGGATGGAACTCGATAGTAGGGTAATATATAATCAGCCTGTTTCATTAGATTTTAGCTGGTAGCTGGAAACCCGCAGGGCTGGAGAAACGGTCGTGCCTTGCCGCTATCACGTGTCATAAACTATGCAGTTCGTTGGCCATGTAGATTTGCTACAGTACAGGTTCTTAGCTTCTACTACACTCAATTAAAACATTGACATGGATTCTTTAAGGCGGAAGCTATTGAGAAAGAATTAAAAAAAGAAATGTGTTCATTCCAGTGTAACATTATCTCGGATTCGTTTGCTTCAACGTTGAAAGTACGGAGTCTCCAACTTCGGAGTTCCGCACTGAACATGATCTATCATATTCGGGGAACCACCTGGTCTAATTTAGAACCCGCTATTTCACAGGTAGCCATCGTTTAAAATGAGGAGATATGATGCATTATGCGGGGCCAGAGCCAAGACATTCGACCTAGCTAAGCCCTGTCCAAGCCACCGGGAAGGAAACCGACATGAAAAATGGCTAAAATCAAGACGCTGAGTACTGAGTTCTGGATAATGAGATACTGAGCTTCCCAATTATGGTCTCCTCTTCAAATCCGCAAATCTTCGCGTCAGTTCATCCAGCTCGGGTATCCCACCGTTGTTGCTCTTGCTCTTAGATGCAGTGTCCTCCTTTGGGACAGCAGCGGCTTTTGCCCCTGTACCGGGAAGCTTGACTCTGGGATGGGGATTGTCCGTCCTGGGAGCTGGCGGCGCAACGCTAACAGGACTTCGGCCCGAAGCGAGTCCACGTGGAGGCGTAGCTTTGGTCAATTCACTGGCATCTGAGGCACGTCTCGCTTCAGAGGGGTTCGGCCTCGATCCTGAGTCTCCTTGCTGCTTGCCAGGAGTTTGCGGCAATTGGGGTTCCTCTGCATCACCATCATCGTTATCACCAAGATCATCCACAAATTCCGGCGCACTTCCCAGCTCTTCTTCGGCTCCATGCCATTCAACGCCGTATGCGTTCGCAATTTCTCGAAGGTAACTCTCCACAAGTTCATGACCTGGTGGACGCACACGCAATCCCTTGACAAGCCGATCCGGAACCTTGACAGTATCGACCTTATTATCTTGCGCTAGAGTCATAAACTCCTTGCCGTATCGCTCGCCCAGCATAGTACGAAGCATAGTGAATTCGCGCACCTCATGGGGAAAGCGATGCCATGCATAGAAGACCACCGTAGCAGCCTCATCGATTGCAGTGTCCATGTAGGGATTATCTTCATCCGCAAGCCCATCACCGGAGTCATCCGCCGCACCAGATGCTGTAATGGGCGCAGCCCGCTCAGCCTCCTTCTTTTGCGCTCCTCCTCCCAGCCAAGAGAACCCGAATCGCGAGCCAGTGCTTTCCCCAGCACCCTTGACACCCGCAGTGGTTGATACTGTAGCACCAGCTTGTTCCTGGGTGCGCTTCTTGAGCAATTCCTTGGCGCGAAGTCTAGCACGGGTCCCCTGGTCGCTGAAGGCCATCTGATCCAACACATTTGCGCGCGCCAGCAGCAGCTCACAGTAGAGCTCGACCATCTCCATTACCTCCACTGCGATATCTGTTGCGATGACATTTTCGACTCGGATGCGCGCTGATGCATCGCGGCCTTCACTGAGTAGCTGGGAGAGTTCGCGGCGTTGGACGACCGAGGAGGCTGTGTCTTTCTTTTGTAGGAGGCGGAGACGGGGGATAAGGAGGCGGAGGTTAGAAACTAGTCTAGTCTTTGATTCCACTGTGTTAGTTTGGTTTCTGTATCAGACGCGCATGGGAGTTGCAGGGCAGGCAGGCGTCATATAGGCAGTGCGGGGTAGGCTTAAGAGCTCTAGGTAACGAAGTTTTGGGGGAAGTGCTCCGATCATGGATTGCGTATAGCAAAGGAATATCAGTCAAAGAAGAGAAGGTCATTATGGCTTACCGTTTGAGCCGAGGGAGGCATTTTGGCGTGAGAAGTTGTTAGAAGAGAAGATGTGGGGGGTGGGGGAAATGGAAGCCGGGGCCGAGAAACCTTGGGGTCGATCACTTTATGGGTTTACCCTCTGTTTTCTCACTTTTGAAACTTGAAGAAATTCCACAAAAATCAAACAATGGAATGATGGCATGATAGCATGGTAGCATGGTAGCATGCTAATTAGGCATTTGGAGTGTGTTCGGTGTTCTCGGAGTTCGGGGTGTTCTGGGTGCCCGTGTCATAGCTTTGATATCAGCTTCTTGCTTCCTGAGTTTCTGCTGCTCCAACGTGTCGGCAATAGTCTGTTGGAAATCTTTGGTGTAGAGGAGCCATTTGTTGATCTCCTTTGTCTGTTTGTTGTATCGGGCTGTGATCTCATCTAACAATAAATTGAACTCATTCGAGGTCGTGTTGACGCTCTCGACGCATTCTAAATCTCATCAGATCGGAAGTACTCAAAATGTAGACAATGCATTACCCTGAATACGGTCTTCCTCCATAGTGAATAAGCTTCAAGTGCTAAATGATGTGGTGAATGAGATTGGATGGAGAGATAGGAAAAGCAGATGAGGAGAACAGATGGCTACCTAGATTGGAGAGACTAGACAAACAGAGGTCCTAGGTTTAGTTTATCGTAATTCTATTTACTTTGTTTATGACAGTGAGACAGTGGCCTTGACTACATCACTAATATACTATGTCTTCGCTGTTTTCATTTCTCATACTTCCCTGTTTTGGACCTGCATTCTGTGATAACCTTGGCTTCATGATATTTGACACATGAGATCTTGGATATAATCCTAGAGATCTATGCTTTGTCTTTTTTTAATATACCTAAAACCCTGCCAATAGATGCTTTGCCACCGTTTTTAAGCTTACGGGGACTTCCGTTTTAGGAAGTTAACGGGAGTGGGTCTCCAGAGTACTTCCAACGAAGATATAAAGACCCTCTCGATCTCAGTTCTCTTTTCTCATTCAAAAATATTCTAATAAGCAAAATGGCCTTACCCAACCACCCTTCCACCAAGGCGCTGCATGCAGACGATACCTTAAATCAAGTAGCCGACGTCGCACCCCCAATCCATCTCTCTACAATCTTCCGATACCCCAATGATCCAGATCAACTCATCCCATCCGAAGATCCGGTAGTACGTCTCAAACAAATACACAAATATTCACGTTCCCAACTAACAGGCCCATCTAGGATGAATTCAACGGCAAGAACTATGTCTATTCCCGCGAATTCGCCCCCAATGCAACTCGCTTTGAAGCAGTGCTCTCATCCCTAATAGGCGGCCACGCAGTGAGCTACTCAACAGGTCTAGCCGCCCTACACGCTGCTCTCACACTGCTCAACCCGCGCCACATCTCCGTCGGCGAGGGTTACCACGGCAGCCACGAAGTCATCGCGGTAGTATCACGTATGTCCGGGCTACAGAAACACGCTCTCGACTGTCCCGCCGAAAATCTAGGTCCCGGCGATGTCATCCTACTAGAGACACCCGTCAACCCGCTGGGGACGGCATTCAGCATCGAAGAATATGCACGCAAGGCTCACTCGCGCGGCGCATTCCTCATTGTCGATAGTACGTTTGCGCCGCCTGGCTTGCAAGATCCGTTCCTGTGGGGCGCGGATATCGTCATGCATTCCGGATCCAAGTATTTCGGTGGACATAGCGATTTGCTTTGCGGAGTGATTGCTACGAAACGCGCTGATTGGACGAAGCAGTTGTTTGAGGATAGGATCGCGCTTGGGAGTGTGATGGGGAATATGGAGAGTTGGCTTGGGATCCGGAGTTTGCGAACGCTGGAGGTCCGGGTTCAGCGGGCGAGCCAGAATTCGGCGAAGTTGATTTCTTGGCTTCATGGTGCTATGCAAGCCTCGTCTCCTGCTAGCGGTAGTGAGGAGATGGTTGTTCAGTCGGTTGTACAGAAGATTCACCATGCTAGTTTGCAGGATGAGCCGTGGTTGCAGAAGCAGATGCCTAATGGGTTCGGACCTGTCTTCTCTATTGTCCTACACAGTGAGCAGTTTGCGAAGGTTTTGCCGACTAGACTTCACTTCTTCCAGCATGCTACTAGTCTCGGCGGGGTTGAGTCTTTGATTGAGTGGCGGGCCTTGTCGGATTCCAGAATTGACCGGAAACTGCTGAGAGTTAGCGTTGGGCTGGAGAACTGGGAGGATCTGAAGGATGATTTGCTGCTGGCATTCAAGTCGCTTTTGGGATGAAGCTAAGTTAATCTTACGTCTGTGCGAGATGATATGAAAGATTCTGGTTATATTCAACGTATGTTATATTAGAAGACAGTCACGACCCAAACGACCAATATCAAATATCCACCGCGATGGAGTCTCCAACTCTTCCTCCCGGTCCCAATAATCTTTCAAGATCTTCGCTGCATTTATAACATTCAAACAGTTCGTAGCAGTCCAGAACTTCTCTAAGGATACAACCAAAAAGTCCTTCTGGGCCTGAGACCGACACTCCAAGCCGGCCACGAAGATAGCCCACAGAACACATTTGAAGAGCGACTCGTCATCTTTCAAAATATCAATCAGACCCAACAGCTCGGAAACCAAATCATCCTGCACAGTGGTTGCTTCTGTGAGTGCATCAAGAATGCGTCTCCCATATAGCAAAGCCCCGATTTTGAATACCTGTGATAATGTGCAGAGATTATTGATTTCGTCCGAGGAAGACTGCCTCGAGTGTTGAAGACTCGAAGCCCAGGTGTAAGCGTCAAAGTTTTGGATGAGTTCCATCATCGCAGTAGTATCTTGTATGTGTGTTTGGAGAGCGGCACCGTCCGGCAGGTGTCCTGCGATGGCGTCCCTTTCGTTGGAAAGAAATTGTATCGCCGACAACAGGAACTCTGGACATCCAAGGAAAGATTGTTCAATTTCTTCGTGTGGTTTCCTCTCTGCTTGGTCGTCAAATATGAATTTTGACAGCAGCTTCGGTCGCAAAAATGTTGCTCCCAATGTTTCAATTCTATTTTGAAATCGGTCAGTCTCTCGCGTGGCTTTATAGCATCCATTAGGCTTAGTATAACTCACAAATGAATCTGGCTGGAGATAAACCCCCAGATCTGCTGGACAGTCTGGCCAGGTCCATTATTAACTCCAGCTTGCGCCTCCAGCAGCGGGCGGTGCAATGTAATCAATCTCTTAGCACCCTCAAGATGGAAATTCCAACCTTCACTTCCGGATTCGAGGAGATCCAGGAAGATAAAAAGAAATATGCTAGCGACTGTTGTGTTGCTTGTTTCTGTTTTTCCGTCGCCAAGTACCCTTGAGAGAGCTTCCATAGCTTGATGCTTGAACAGTAGCGCATCGCGATTGGCGTTAACGAGACCAGCGGATGTCGGAGCTTGAATTTGATGAAACGACTGGCCCGTATTGGCATGGTGCCGCGCCGCGAGAGCAAGTATACCCTTTTGTAAGACCGGATCATTCAATCCAAAGGATATCAAACTCCGAAATGGATTTCTGGGGCTGTCGTATACAATGAACAATTTGCATATGCGTTCGTTATCTCATTGCGATGTCAGCAATTAATAAACTGGTAGTAAAGCTTTTCACACGGGTCTTACAGTAGTCTATATAATATTTCGAGGTTTGATCCAGGTTTGACATGGACGGGTCTTGCAGGGTAACTGGAAGAGTTCCGCTGCCTGCAGAAGCTTGGACCAGCGCGCGAGACGACTTCTTCGGTTTTGATAGAGCGGACTTGGTATTTTTAGACGTGTGCACAGGAGTGTCACCTGCCATACCCTCATATGAATGGCCTTGCATCTTTCCACGAATGGCCACGCCCTTGACCCACCTCAGAGGTCTTTTGTCGAAGCATTCCATGCCGGCCTTCTCGCACTTGACGCATGGCGGTCCGGACTGGTCGCATTGAATGCGGCGGTTGCGACATGTCCAGCATGGACCGCATACTGTCTCCATTTGGATATGGCATAGGGAATGTGGAATGTGGCGGAGAAAGGTATAGGATTCGCGGTCCACTCCAGAGCTCGAAGATTTGCTGACTGAGCAGACCGGGTATAGCCGCCCACGGCAATTTATGGCCATCACGATAATACGCATTGAAACTTGGTCTTTTAATTCAACTTCACGAATTTTTCTCATACTCTGTGTCTGTTATTTAAAAATACAAGAGACGACATAGAAAAAGTGACAAAAAATGACCTTTCGTATGCCAAAAGGGTATTCCAAGGTTAAAGGTGATTATAGACACCACTAACAGGCTGGTCGGCCCTCAAAAGTGGTTACATCTTCTTATCATGCCTATATATATTTTTTCTATCTCTTCAATTCTTAATTAAATCTATGTATATAATATGACTTTAATATATATATATATCCCTTTTAATTGATAATCTAGACAGCTTCAAGGCTCATATTGCCCTATATGGTAGTAGACCGTTGAATCTAACTCTACTAGTTCGGAACAATATATCCACAAGACTACCAGACCAGAAGCTTAATCGGATATGTTGTACAGCCCTAAGCGGAAGCAGAGCCATTGCTACGACACTCAATTTGACCTATGGATAGGAGTCCAGCAAAGCTGATTAGAAAGATACACCATTGAAGGCCTTACAAAAGAGGAAAATATAGATGTGGCTGGCGGAGGTATTTACACCACACCATAGACGCCCAGCGACAGTGGGACTCTCAAAGTCACATTCGACGAGTCTCACCAAGATTAGTAACGGAGAGACCGACCTATCTGAGACATG
This sequence comes from Penicillium hordei, assembly GCF_028827395.1. NCBI lineage: Eukaryota > Fungi > Ascomycota > Eurotiomycetes > Eurotiales > Aspergillaceae > Penicillium > Penicillium hordei. The sequence goes on from NW_026623142.1 coordinate 1,046,941, forward strand.
TAAGACCCAAAGAAATAGACTTGCAGCAACCCACCAGTCCTCGAATTGCTGTAGCCAATGCGGGCCCGACGGCCTAGGGAGAGGCACCAGGCACCGTCGAACCAATCAAGCATGACACGCAGTAAAATCGAACCAAAGAAAGCGAGGATAAGCCACTACAGCACACGATGTCTCCAATTTGGGGGCCGAAGAGCGGTCCGTGAGAAGTAAGAAGAGAGAAGCTTACTGTCCGGTCAAAATTTGGTGTACAGATTTAGAACATTAGTCCATTTGGTCAACTTAGTCCCATTCTAACTGGTCGACCCACTAGTCATTGAGCCACGCTGATTGGTCTGCTCGGTTCCTGACATCATTGGCGTGGGACTCTGTTGTCGCTATTCCTATTTAGGAAGAATATCACAACTGTAGGGTTGATTTTAGCAATCTCTTCGCGTTTCAGTGTTGCTTAGCCGTAGACGTGAGAGATTAGCGTGCTGGGTATGCTTTATTTATATAGCTGCGAGAGTTCGCCCACTAAGTGTAGTCTACTGTTTCCTATCCCTATAAACCAACTCCTCCCTGCAAGAATTACTTCGAATCAACATTTACATACACCAACAAAGAAGAATCTGACATTGATACCTTCTTCTGGCTACAGTGAGTGCATATCTAACCCCATAATATGCCCCCTATTTCCAAAAAAAAAAAAACAACTAACGAGACCTTTTCTCTTCTACAGCCTCTTCAACCCACAATGCCTACCATCCCACCCACAATAGAGATGACAATCACACAAACATCCACAATAAATAAGGCTACAAGCTTGCTCAAGCGCAGCGGTCTGAGCAACCCGGACAAATACTCCCTCTACATTTTCCTCATCATCGCCGGATGCATTGTAGGAGGACTCATCGGGTTCAGTATATACACTATGTACCACGGCCTTGACGAAACAGGTTATGTGAAGGACGTGCCATACGAGCAACGAAAATACATGCGCGAGACCAGGCAGCGGTATTTGAACATGTTGGCTCTTGAGGCGAGGAGACCTGATATGATTGTTCCTATCAGGGAAGTGGATGCTTGAATTGGTTGGGATTGGCGTTTGGGATGGAAATATGTCTGCATGTGGATTGAGGACAAGGACCTTTTCGGTCTCTAGTTAGGTATCAGCATTTTGATTTGATGTACATAATATATGAGTAACTGGTAATGATGATGCATCTACATGGCGTATCATATATCGAGAAAAAAGGTCAATTTCAATGTTTGCTTATATTCAATTTACCAAGTATTTCAAGGACAGTGTGGTGCTTGATCCGAAGCATCAAAGCCAGGACGAATGGTGAGAGAGTGCTCTGTATAATCAGATCTTAAAAGACCTTAGTAGTAAGGATTGACGAATTAAAGAAGAAACACTATTTTCCCAACGTCCAAATAAAAAAGACCCGGTTGGTTTCAGCAACCAGCCATCATATGTAACCAAAAACAAACCCCCTGCGTACCAGAATCAATAAAAAGGGAAAAGAGCAATGCTGGGGAGCAAAGGGATATAAAAGTCATGAAGCAGAGCGAAAAAAAAGTCCAACGTTGAGCGTCGTCAAGAAAGAGCATCCAAGGGATGAGAAGAATCATGAAAAGGAGGATTATGTAGAAGAAGAATTAAAAAAAAAATGTGAAAGAATCAAAACAATATTAGGTGCCCGCGGGGTTTCGATTAGATTGATTACCGCGGGCAAATATAGTGCAGAAAGGATGCCCCAAGATGGTGTCTGTACACACCCCGTACATATATGCAATATTGTACGGTCAATATAGCTGGATCAGTCGGAGCTGATTTAGATGTTCACGACCATGGCGGCAATGGCGCCAAAGGCCAGGGTCAGCATAGAGACGGTGGCACTGGTAGCACCGCCAGTGGCGGAAGATGTGGACGCAGCGGCAGCGGCAGCAGTCGTCTTGGAGGCCGCTTGGATATCAGCAGAACCGGTCAGAACGTGCGGCTGGTAGGTATAGCTTAGTGTCGGACTCGACTTGGGCAGGCGAGTGCTGGGGCTAGTGATGCTCGACACGGAATTCGTGGTTGAAGTGGGGCTAGCAGTAGAGGTAGAGCTAGAGGTGGAGCTAGAGGTGGAGCTAGAGGTAGAAGTGGGAGTGGGAGTCGAGGTTGAAGTCGACGAAGGAGTAGATGTGGAGGTGGAGGTGGGGGTCTCGGTAGTGCTGGTGCTGGTGCTGGTTGGGGTAGGAGTGGGGGTCGAGGTGGAGGTGCTAGTGCTAGTGCTGGAGCTGGAGGTGCTAGTGGAGGTAGGAGTGCTGGTGGAAACCTCGATGGTCTCAGACGAGGTGCTGCCGTTACTCTCCTTCTCGAAGACGATAATGTGCGCGGTTTCACCCTTGGGGATGGTCACGACGCAGCCGGTGGCGCCACCAGCGCCAGTGAAGGGCTTACCGACCATCTCGTTGACATTGTTGACAGCAGGGTCGATCTTGCAAGGCAGGCCGTGGCAGCCGTCGCCCTCACACTCAATCTCGACACCGAAGTCAGGCATAACATTGCGGAAGGGTGTGGCGGGTTCCAGGTAGATAGGGTTCCAGCCAATCTTCAGGAAGGTGTTGCCATCGCTGTCGGTGTTGGCACCGGCGGTGTACGGGGACCAGTTACCGACAGGGTTCTTGGAGGTACCCCAGACACAGCCTTCCTCCGCACTAACACCAGGGGCGTTAATGTAGTACTGGGCAGCAGTGGAGCACCAGTAGGACATGCCGGGCACGGCCAGATCAGCCAGCGAATCAACCATGGTGGGGATAAGCATGGCCTCGTTTCCGGGTAGCACAGTCTGGCAGAAAGAGACAGACTTTCCGGCCTTGTTGTGGGCCTTGAGAACACCAGTGGCCGACTCACAGTAGTCACGGTTGGGGAAGGGTTTCTGGATTTTGCCGTCATCGTCACAGTACAGACCACCTCTCATGGACATAGGGTAAGAGTAGGAAGTCGCCTTGGGATCCCACTGCATAGACACCTGACCGGGAGGGCAAGCGTAAGGGCAGTAGTTACCAGGTTCGCAGGGCTGGTCGGGGCTCATAGCCCAACCGGCGTTTTTCTCATTGGGGGTGATCTCAACCAGGCCAGCGTCGGAGGGGAACTCGCACTTCCCACTCCTCTTTCCCAAAGCCACATGGCTATGGGTCTGGCCATGGCTATGTTTGGCAGCTTCAGCGCTCGCAATGAGGGCGACAAGCGCGGCTGCGCGGAAGGATGTAATCTGGAACTTCATTGTGTCAGGGGGGGAAGAATTGGCAAATTGATAAATATCAATGAACGAATGAATATATGAAGCGAATGGCTAAGTCAAACGAGTGACAAAAAGATACGGCCGATGGCCAAGGACAGACACAGTGCTCACAGAGAATGAAGGTCAAGACGAGAGAAAGGAAAGAGACGGGGAAAAGCCCCAAGAAAAGGGACACGGCCACTAGTGAGCAGGATCCTGGCTCAGGTCCACGAGTGTGCTAGGCTAGAAAAGCGTTAGATCTGGGATGATCTGCGCACAATTCCAGCACAGAGCAGACTTCAGGAGCAGTTCCAACTTTCATGGACGGCTCGTCCGTGATTGCCCATAATTTCCATAATTGCTGCCCCGAAACAGGGATTATGGGAGTAGCCTTGGACCCCCAAAAACTGTGCCCCTGAAGCAAACCCCACTAGTGGACAGCCACATGGAACCACTAGACACTTAGTGTCAGGGGCAATGATAGTCTGCAGCCAATGATGAGCGCCATTACCCCGATAGTTCCTGCTTAGCAGGGGGGTGCAAGGCCAATAAGTTGAGAGATATGGTTCTGTGGAGTTATATCCCGAACTCTTTCAACGGCGAAAAAGCAAATTGTAATTTCACAAATGAGACAGAAAGGTGGAGAGTGGAGGAAGGAGGAACGCGTTGCTCGGCGCAACCTTTGGCAACCTTGATCTTATCACATGATATCTCAACCCTCTAACCTTTGAACTTGCAACTTTCCATTGCAATAAATTTTGTGAAAATAAATCAAGTAAACCCAGAATGCATCGTACGTTGTACATACATCAAAAGGAGAGAACTCCACCGAAGTACATGAATGGGGAAACCAGGCTAATAGTCCCAAGTGGAATACATTTTTCCTGTAACCTGGTAGCACGTCAATCCCAATCAAACCCACCATACTACCTACCACACTGTTCCGGTCTGGACCTGTTAATCATTAGTGGGCTCTCGACTGGTTTTTTTTTTTTTTTTTTTTTTTTTTGAGAGGCACGGAATCACATGGCCAAGATATCCGAAGCCTTAGAACGTGTTATCCCGACTGTCAATGTGCCTCTTGGTGTCTTGGTGTCTTAGGTTAAACCTTAGCCGAGGAGAATATGGGGTTTTTTGATGGCATAGCAAGGGATCAACAGGATCACCACTGTGATCACTTTGATCACGTACTCTATCGGATGCTATGCACAAGACGCGCCAGACTTGCGCAAATTGTAATAAATAGTAGGAATGTCAATGCAAGAAGCATGGTGCTGATTTAATACGTGATGCAGGTGTCGAATATCGGTATATACGATGGTTTGAGCCAGTCATATCAGATTATTCAAGCTTTCCGGCTTACATCGTCAGGGATAAACACTATATAAGTACTCCTCTTTATTATGCTTCTTCGGACTTTGATTTGTGATGAGCTATTTGTCGGGATATTCCAGCAGCCCTAACGGTAGCGATCCTTGCATCAGCCGATCACATACCGCTGCAACTGGTGCTAGGACTGGAAATCAAGAAAGGCAATGCATCACGCACGATGAACAGGAAGTCTCTTTTGAGTTTGCTGCAAGGACTGTTGATGTTCCTCGCATGGTGAGTATCCACCCAGCCGATTACTTAGCTTTCGCGGGGCCCCAGTGCATCTGACAATATATGACAGGTCGCATTGGCACGGTCACACCCTTATACTGTAAACTCAAATCCTGAATTAAGCCTTATAGGTCTGCGGTTGGACCAGGGAAGATAGGGTTGCACTTTGGGGTTCAATGTAATATGCAGAATCTACTCGGCCTTGCTCACCAGTTAAAGTCATCTAGGAAACTTGGTGGCATTACATCGCCCTCTAAATTTGCTCTGTAGATTCTGCATCGTGTTGGACAGAGCTTCATTCTTGCCCCGAAGTTATTTTGGTTTGTATTTTCAGATATGCATCATGACTTTTCGTTATAGAGCTGTATCATCAGACATCAAATATTCACAAATGAAGCTACTCGTCGTGCTGGGCTTCGAGATTCTTCCACCCAGCGAAAGCCGGGGCATCGTGGCGGTCTCTCCATCCCCAAGCAATGCAATAATGCCGTGCAAGTAACTGCCACTCCTCCATCTCATCGAGCATCTCCAGCCCAGCAACTCTTTCTTTCTCATCCTCATTAACCCACCGTTTCCAAATAAACTCAATATCAGCCGCAGCCTGACCATCCCCAAAGCCCTGATCTTGGAAGCGGCCTCTTTGCGCCTCAAGCGACGCATACGTAGGTAGAGTCTTGAGTTGAATGCCCCGCGCCGCAAGGTTCGACACCATCGTACGACCAAAGGCATCATTCGGTCGAATAGGCTCATAAAGAATCAACCCGAGCGGAGCAACATTCGGCTGCGCCGCCTGCAATATGTCTCCAGGCCCAGATACTGGATTCCCATGACCAAAAAGGCGCTGCGTGAAGAACGCAACCACCTGTTCCGCTTCGATGGGCGATAGGTAGACCAAACAGCACTCAGAGATCAGCAGAGTCGGCAATCCCGTCTCCACGCCTGGCAGTGCTCCGGCAGGGTCACTGCAGGTCGACAGCGACCGCAGATCAACCGGGTGGACATGGTACGAGGGCGAATGGAACGCGTCCCCGGCCTCCGACACGGTAACTCGAGTATCCTTTTCCGACGAAACCTCCGATGAGTTAATCCCAAGCGCGCTCTGCAGTACAGGCGCCGATCTGATCGCGCGGATCTTTTCTGCCGTGTTGACAGCGAAATCGAGCTCGTGGTAAACGAAATCCGGGGTTTGGCGTGATGAGAGAAGCCGGAAGATGCGCGTGTCAGACCCAGCGCCTAGAGATATGATTTGTTTCTTGTGTGTATTTTCTGCTGAGTTCGGGCCGAGGAAACGCGCCACGAGCTGGTCGATGGCTGTCGTGCGGGCGTAGGTTCCTGGTGCGCGGGGAGATGTCTCGGTCAGCCATAGGCTTTTTTGACATTGGGGATAGCATGGTTTGAGAGACCTGGCTCACCTCTGTTGATAATTGGCAATCTCCGCGTCGCTGACCCGACAGGTGTCAATGCCGCTGCGTATGCATCCTCTAGATATCCTAGCTCGACGGCACTGAGGCGGGACACGCTTGCGTCATTGTCCGTGCCTTGAACAATGCGGTCTTTTCCAGAAGGGAGCCCAGGGAGTCCAGTTTCTTCTGTGCGACCTATGCCACGGCCTCGGCCTCGGCCTCGTCGTAGAGTGTTTAGGTTGGGAATGTGAGAGGCCATGGGGAATGGAGGAAGCTTGGAGCTTGGGCTTCCGTGGTGGGGTAGCTATCTGCCCAGGACATGAATATCGCCAATGAATTCCACGATTTCTTCATGCTCTCTAAATTTTAGTATAATATTTCCAAGCCAGTTTCACAATTGTATATCTTTGCCAAATTAATCTGCGTCCTCGCTCTATTTCTTGTTTGATCGACTCAGTGACTATAACCCTAATCTTCGTCATTAAAGATCATACTTATAAACCTAGAATGCTTGTGTTCAACAGCGAAGACAATTGCAGAAAGGATATATATTAAATGTCTCAAGCTCAACATTTGCCACAAAAATCCGGCTCTTTAATGTCAATACCACCAAGTTACCACAGTGCCACGCCTTTTCAACCCTCCCAAGGACAATATCCCTGCCGATATACGTAATAGTAGAGCTGGTACCAGATCTACACTTAAGCCAACTTACTCTTGGCAAAGGCAATAGCCTTTGTGCCATACTCAGCTCCGTAGCCTTGGTGTGTCGCGCCGTTATTGCCATTGCAGCAGTACGGGTCCGTAGAGTCGCAATATGATTGAATCTTCCTAGCCGATGGGCAAGAGAAGCCAGAAGGCCGTGCGTCAAACTATATCTCGAGCATTAGATCCAAAGCTCCCAAGTTTAGGGGTGAATAGGGAGTCCATACGCCCCCAGCAGCACAAGTTCCAACATCATATGACAGCCCTGCCACATACAGCGGATCACCCATGAAGATAGCTGCCTTGACCATGTTCACAGCAGACGTCGACAGCTGGACTGCAGTGTTTGTGTAGCCTTGGTTTGGGACGCCGCCGCCGCACAAGGCTGCGTCCATAATTTCACCACCCTGGAGCATCGTAAGAAGTTGGTCTTTTGTTTTGAATGACTGAGGGGATATAGCTCACCTGGGAATATCCGACCAGAACAAGCTTAGTCGATGGACACTGTGTGTTATAGGAGTTCACAGCCGATGCGACAGCTGCGATGCCCTGGGCAACTGAGCTTGAGTAGCTCACGCTGCCGCATGACGATTGTCCACCGCATGCAGGGTATCTAATGGCCTCGGCTGTAGAGCCTGAGTACGCACTGAGGAGGCCATTGACGACCGTGCTGGATGAGCCGTATCCTGGGGATACAGAGGTCTCGCGTGCACCAAAGATGTGGACGCCCGGGCAGTCGATACGTTTCTCAATGTCAACCTCAACCGGGACAGCGAGGGCACTGCCGGCAAGGAGGGAGAATTTCAAGATGTTTGAGATCATGGTGTCGATGGATATCGATCAAAATTGGGACAAGCTAGTTTTTGTCTTGAATATGCTCTTCTTTGATGTTTCGGACTGCGAAGATCACAGTTGCTTTATGTGGATTGGAATGTCCCCTCGGCAATTGGAGTCAGAAGACCATGGCATTTTGCAATTTCTAAGGTTGTCCCTTTCGACCGGGCGGGGCTTTTGCCTAATCGTCATTTGAGTATGAAACATTCTGTGTTGTGACAGGATCGCCAGTTTCAACCGTGAAGAAATGGAACAAGAACCCACAATTAGGCTGAATCAACCGGTGTATAGGCTTGCGCAGGGCTAGAGTAGCTTAAACGTGACAGCCCATTGGATATGGGGTAGGAAATGTGACCCTCCTGCATATACCTTGCGGTAGTTCTCCGCGTTATTATAGGCAATAAAATCGTCAGATCTTTCTGGGGTACAGCGTTCCTCGCTCTAACTGGTTTAGGACGAGCTATGATTCTTCACGTACATTTTGGCAAAAAGGGTATATCCATTCTCAGGGCTATAGGCAGATATAGAGACCTAATTGTAATGTTGTGATTACCCAGAGATGGTCTCAGCATAGACATCGGAGATAGTCGGGTCAACTTCCCAATCAGGGATGGCTCGAAACGTACTTGTTTCATTGGTCTCAGCTATAGTACGGAGTATGCAGAGTGCTAAAGGTGGCCAGGCGGTTCTTTTATTCCTGATGGGGTCCTGGGATGCTTCTTTCGTGGCTACCGGACAGAACCCGAAGGCCCTGCCCTTTGTTTGTCATGTCATGTCTCTTTCTATGTACAAGTGAACTGAAACAAAGTTTCTAAACATAAACAAAGTTGTTTCGGCAAAGAGGACAGGTGCTCTGGTTGCTGCTCTTGAACCAGCGGAACAGACAGACCGAGTGGAAGGTGTTCTTGCAAGTGGCACACCGCTTGTTCGGTGTCTGCATGTCTGTTGAGATAACAGAGTAACAGATAGCACACTCGCTCTGGCCCTTCAAAGCACCTTGGACATTCCGTCGGAAGGCCAACAACCCGTCAACTAAGTTGCCGTTGGCAAACATAATCACACCCTGGATTGTCAGCAGCCAGCTCTTCCATTTCTTCTCGTCCACAAGCACGCGACTGCGACCGACAACCAACGCGGGTTGAAGCGGGTACGCGGGTGGGAGAGTGATAGAAATGGCAACTGGGGGCGACTCCTCATCGACTGGAATGCTAGCAATAATTTCGCCTGTCTTCGGGGAAATCTTCACCTCCAGTGCGCGCTCTTCGTTTGCATCCTGGGTGGCAATCCAGTCGCCCACGCTTTTCAGTGCATCTTCAACGACAAATGGGGAGATCTGGAAACAATATTAGCCATGGTTGCTGCTTTCAGAGGGCCGACCACCAAAGATCACTTACGTATCTCTCCGACCAAGTTTCCACCGGACCCTTGATGCGTTTCTTGGTGTCAATCCACCAATTCTTAGTCATGTTGGCAGAGTATCTCAGGCACAGGTAGTACAAATGCACCAGGAGCCATTGTGTCTCCTTTTCGGCACTCTCGGACTCATCTGGCTCAAATGATCGAATATCAAGTTTGGATGCATCGATCATCTGTCCGTGTGATTTTTGAAGGAAATCAAACGTGAATTCCAGCAGTGGGATGAGGATATTATTCTCTCTAATGCTTGATATGTAGTATTCTTGGACAGGAAGCGACTGAGCGGACCGTTAGCAAGCTTATCTTGAGTTGGTCGTGGAAGAATCAAACTTACAGCAGTTGAGAAATGGTCAAATACAACCTTCCAGCTGAGCAGGTACGCCCGCATACTGGTCCACATCTTGTCATCTCCGTAGGCAGCAGAGACCATTTTCATTGTCGGGGGTTCAAGCAATAGAGACACGAGCTCATCAGGAAGACTGACTGAAGTCTTTGATAAGGCGACCTCAAAAGATACCTTCTCCTGAGCAAGGGGAATATAGTGATGGAGAATGGTGTAAGCAGTTCGCTGAACTGCTCGACTATGCGCAGTCAGAAGGTGGAACGTTTCACTGACGTCCTCCAAGCTGTCAATGGGGATAGTGTTGATCAGGCGTCGTAACAAGTCAACAGCAACATCCCGAGGTTGATGGAATGTGGTTGAGGAATCTATATTTCGTTAGACATATCAATGATGAGAGAAACCTAAAGCGCTTACCAAACGTATCAATGGTGGAGGCCAGGGCATTGAAAAGACCGGCCTTTCGATCTGACCAAGCATCCTGGACGTCATCATTGCTGTCACTTTCCGAGATAGACTTCAATCGTGCGAAGAGTCTGAAAGATGACACTAGTAATGGTAGAGCCTCTTCGCCTCCATTTGTTTCCCGCAACACAGAGTTTAGAATGTCCATGCTTTCTTCCCAATGGGATCCATAAATTTCCCCGAGAGCTGGAAGAACAAGAGTCAAGGTTTGGATAACCTCTGATTTCAAACCAAGAGACATTGAGTCAGATTGGAGACATTGAATCAAGTTCTTGGTGAGGAAAACCAATCGCTGTGTCGGAATGGTGGAGACAACATCTTCTTCTCCGGAAAATAGGATATTCAACAGAGCCAGCTTCCGCAATCCTACGCACAGTTAGTATCGGTGTTATATTTGCTAATATGTTGCGAGACACTTACCAAGTTGGGAAGGATCCTGGGGCTTAAGTCCAGTGGAATCGGCGATTAGCTCATTGCAGATTCTGTTTCCAATGGGATTTGAATGTATGGAGCTTCTCAAAACTGCAAACCACGATGCCGAGCGGATGAGATTTGCTGTTCGGGCCTCTCTGCAGATCTTCGCAACGTCCTCTGATGATTTGGACCTTTGCAATGAATCCGCAACTGTCATTATCTTGACGAAGGCTTCGCCAACCCTATAGTCCAAGGGGGATGTACCCTTTAGTTCCTCTAGTCTGGTTTCCCAGAACTCGGCAAACAAAGAGGAAATGGTCTTCTCGGGTGCGAAGCTGACTGGTTCATGGTCACGAATCCAGTTACCGAGCACCTTTCGACCAGCGAAAACAATGTCCATGTACTCTTCTCGCTGATCAGCCAGCTCGAGACCTGAGATGCCATTGCAATTCTCAATACTCAAATCGTCATCTATAAGTTGAATTGCCAAGGGCAAGAAATGGAACAAAGTCTCTAGATCCTCCTGGTCTAGATGTCTCGATAACTTAGAAGTAGAGAGAATGCTGATGGTGAATATTGCGAGGCGGAATGCAGAAGAGCGATGGTCTGAATCGCGAGGAATAGTCGGCCATAAAGCCTTGAAGGAGTCAGATAATTCACGCTGGACCAAGTGAACAGCGCCTCCTAGGGGACTTGTTATAGCAATGGAAGAGCGAGGTGGAAGTTGGAGAAAGGATGTGAGAGATTCCTCCCATGAACGACGAGAAGGCAGAATATCCTTCACGGTACTAGTTGCGCCTTCAGCCGTAAGACCTGGCAGCAATTCCTCTGCGATAGCAAGAAGTGATTCAATCCTGAACCCACGTTAGCAGAATTCCTGCGAAATATGGTAGTAATGGAGTACTCACGACAATGATTCTTCATCCACATGACTGAATCCATGTTGGAGAATTTCGATGCCCGACTTGGCACTCGTATTGCCAACACCAGATTCTTTCAATGATTTCAGCAGCGCTTCTGCCAAGCTTGCTACCTCTTCAGATGGCGATTCTGTGAGGAAAAGTAGCTTTCCTGCTAACTTCGATCCAAGAGGTCCATTTTGGAACTCCCGAACTGAAGATGGTGCAGACTTTCCGATATGAGAAAGCCCATGCAAGGCATCAAAGACTTTATCATCTAAAGATAGCGCCTCGATCAAAGATAAGAATATCTGATCCATCAATTCGCCGTGTGATGTTTTGTTTTGAAGGACTGCAGTGATGATAGGCCAATGGGCATGGCTTCCTTGGCAAGCTTTGCCAAGAGCCCGCACAACAAGCGAGTTGAGCTTGTCTTTGTGCTTAGCATGGTTGAAATCGAGAGAAGAAAGTAAGCTTTGGAGTACATGCACATTGGACTGCTCTAGTTCCAGGGCCAAGGCTCGCTCAACAACGTTCTCAAAACTAGATGCAAATCCATCCCACTGGCGACATTCCAAGATGATTGAAATCAACCGATCAGCAGAAGGTGAAAGCAAAAGCTCCGGTGCATCGTTTTGCACAAAGTTTTGGAGGTCTTGTGACCTTTTGGCGACAGATGGCAGGCTGCGAACACACTCCACCACCGTGGCGGCCGCTCCATATGGTTTTCCATTACGGGTGCGCAGGACTTGGAGACAACCTTCAAGAAGAGAAGTGCCTGTTATTTCAAATACCTCCGATACTTGAGGCTGGACCTCGGTATCTGCGACCCGTGAGAGAACGGCAGACTTCAAATCCAAGAGGCGTTTGGCTTGGGCACATATTGAGTCTTGAGATTCACGGAAGTCCTTTGATTGTTCTGGAGATGATAGCTTCACAGCTTCTAGAAGTCCATCGGAAAGGAATGTACACAATGATTGCAACTCCTGACCTTGCTTAGTGGAAGCCAGAATGAAGACATAATCCACACAAGTTCCTTCGGCTAACTCGGCCGGAAGTGACCATTGTGTCAGCTCTGGGGCAATTTTCACATACTGCACCACCAAAGGAGACAGTCTCTTCCCGATGAATTCGGATTTTTGCTCCTGGGGGACCAATGTCGCAAGCCATGTTCCTATCTGAGTATAGGATTTCCATCCGATGGCAAGGTTTGAACGCGGTTCTTCTCTCGAGTTGAGGCCTTCTTGCAAAGCTTCCGTCAAGGCAATTGCGCTGGTAAAAGTAATTCCATGGTCAGCAGTGGCCTTGTCGGCGCCTGCTAGTACTTCTTGCGGGATGATTCGAAGCAATTGGTCTAGATTTAACCAAAAGTTACAGTGCCCACCCTGAGACCCTTTCTGCATGTACTGGCGCAGTCTCTTTGAGGCAGATGATTTTCCTGCGTAGTCATCTGTCCATATTTGAGGCCTCAGCGAAGATAATAAGAGGAGAGACTCTGACAATTCGGTAGCCGATCCGATTTGCTGGAGAGACAAGGATTTCCCAATGACGGCTGAACTGAGAGTCTTCCAATCAATCCATCCGGGCTCTCGGGAAACCGCAGATCGAAGCAGGATGTATATGGAGCGGCGAACATATGGATCGTCGTGGTAACAGAGAGCCCACAAATTCTTGCTAGCTAACAAGTTCTCGATTTCTGGTAGGTTCTTCTGCAAATCTTCATCGGGTGAATTGCCTACAGACAATGGATTGTTAGACAAGGAGTATTACAAGGTAGAAACGCTTAACATACCTAGTACACGGTTGAAAAGCAAAATTGCGGCTCCCGCAACACGGGCATATTTCCCCTCGGCGTCGTCTCTCTTCACTGTCCTTTCATCACTTAATGTCAAGACTGTCTGGTGAAGAATGACATCATCTACAAAGTCCAGAATGGAGCTTTGGTAGATCTTCCACACGTTGTTTCTTTTTTCTTCGGTTGTAAAGACTTTTGAGAATGATTCAAGGGCGGCACGTTGGACTGGTCGATCGTTGTCGTAGATTCCTGCGATCCATGCTCCGATGATCTTGGGTAAATTGGGCACGATCCGCTTCCCAACAAGACCGGAAATTGTACCTTGTATCAGATGGGCAGTTTGACGTACTCTCCGAGATAAATCAATCGAGATTCTAGGGTAAATTCTGACCTGGGAAAAAAACAATGTTATTACTTGGTATTTTTATATAGAAGCGATCTATACATACCCATGCATCTAGAAACCCATCGTCTAGGGTTTCTTTCGTCTCTTCCACTGTTAATATATGGTCACGAAGCTCCTCTAGAGCTTTCAATCGTGTAATGTCATCTTTCTTCAGTAAATTCTTGAATACGATAACTAGTTGTTGCTCCGCAATGCGGGAAAGATCTGGCGGTGCTGCAATGTATGTGAGAGCAGACGGCTCCTTTCCCTCGCTGGAGAGACCACCAGAGAATCCCCCGAATGACCCAAAGGCACTAGCAGCAGCGCGACTGCTGGAGGCCTGGGATTTGAACTTTTTGCTCATGTGGGGTATGAGGTCAGCGGGATAAGTAGTGGGGGAGGACCTCAAAATTGAGGGTTTGGAAAGGCTTCGGAGAGAGCAAGGGGGCTCTGGCTGTGAATTCTTGATTTGAATGTGATTTGAACGCTGTATCACTCTTCCATCGCGTGTGAGAAGGTGCAAGCACATTCAATATCGGATCTCCAAAAGATCCGCGGGACCAAGATAGCCATCACGTGAGTTTGTGTCATCGCTGTCCCAAACAGGACAAGCGCGAAGGCGGAGCCGCGAAAGATGAGAGTGAGCTCTCTTCTCTTCTGATCCTTTGCCCTCTTGCGTTCTGCATCGGAGCCCAGCCAAGATGAAGTTCTTCATTGAGTATGTCCCCTGTGTGTGGTCCTATCTAGTCTCCAAGCTAACCATATCCGTCTATCACAGTGATCTTCCGGTGCTGTTTCCATATCCTCGCATCTACCCCGAACAATATGCCTACATGTGTGATCTCAAAAAGACCCTCGATGCAGGGGGTCACTGTGTGCTGGAAATGCCCTCGGGAACTGGCAAGACAGTTTCGCTACTGTCGTTGATCGTCGCCTACCAACAGCACTATCCGGAGCACCGTAAGCTCATCTACTGCTCCCGAACCATGTCCGAGATCGAGAAAGCTTTAGCGGAGTTGAAGGCTTTAATGGAACATCGTTCTAAGGAGTTGGGTCATGTGGAGGAATTTCGTGCGCTGGGCCTGACTAGTCGGAAGAATCTCTGTCTTCACCCTTCAGTGAAGAGAGAGAAGAGCGGTACCGTGGTTGATGCCAGGTGCAGGAGCTTGACAGCTGGATTTGTCAAAGAGAAGAAGGAGCGCGGTGAAGATGTTGAGCTTTGTGTCTACCATGAGGTGGGACTTTGCTATCTGCAACACAACATTGAACCAGCTAACATGCCTAGAACCTTGACTTACTTGAACCGCATAACCTCGTCCCCCCGGGCGTTTTCACGCTGGACGGATTGGTAAGATACGGAGAAGAGCACAAGCAATGTCCCTACTTCTCCGCTCGACGCATGGTAAGATCTTGAGCGAATATCACCATACAAATTTTTCCATTTCTAACAAGCTTCACTAGATGCCGTGGTGCAATATTATTATCTATTCCTATCACTATCTTCTCGATCCAAAAATTGCGGAACGAGTATCCCGAGAGCTCTCGAAAGATTGCATCGTGGTCTTTGACGAGGCGCACAACATTGACAACGTCTGTATCGAATCTCTCAGTATAGACCTGAGCGAGGATTCCCTACGAAAAGCGACGCGGGGCGCAAACAACCTGGAACGCAGGATCGAAGAAATGAAGAGCACAGATGAGGAAAAGCTCAAGAACGAATATTCAAAATTAGTGGAGGGGCTGCAGGAAGCTGAGAAGGCCCGGGAAGAAGATCAATTCATCTCGAATCCAGTCTTGCCAGATGACCTACTGAAGGAAGCAGTTCCTGGTAACATTCGCCGGGCCGAGCATTTTATCTCTTTCTTGAAGAGGTTTATCGAATATCTGAAGACTCGGATGAAAGTCACCCATACCATTTCCGAGACACCCCCTTCTTTCCTCACTCACTTAAAAGACCTTACCTATATTGAACGAAAGCCTTTGAGGTTTTGCGCCGAGCGTTTAACGTCACTTGTACGGACGCTAGAACTTGTCAACATTGAAGATTATCAGCCTCTTCAAGAGGTAGCCACATTTGCAACACTGGTCGCAACTTACGACAAGGGATTTGTTCTCATCCTTGAGCCCTTCGAGTCCGAGGCGGCTACTGTACCAAATCCCATCCTCCATTTCACGTGCTTGGATGCTGCCATTGCTATCAAGCCGGTGTTCGACCGCTTCAGCTCTGTGATCATTACCTCGGGAACTTTGTCGCCCTTGGAAATGTATCCGAAGATGCTGGGGTTCGATGCTGTTCTGCAAGAATCCTACAGCATGACACTTGCTCGACGATCTTTCTTGCCCATGATCGTCACTCGAGGCTCGGATCAAGCACAGGTTTCATCTTCGTTTGGAATTCGCAATGACCCTGGTGTTGTGCGAAACTACGGAAGTCTAGTGACCGAGTTTGCTCGCATCACACCCGACGGCGTTGTCGTTTTCTTCCCCTCTTATCTGTACATGGAATCAATCATCAGTATGTGGCAAGGTATGGGTATTCTGGATCAAATCTGGAACTACAAGTTGATTCTCGTCGAAACTCCTGACGCACAAGAGTCTTCACTCGCCCTAGAGACCTACCGAACGGCGTGTTGCAACGGACGTGGCGCGATATTGTTCTGTGTTGCTCGAGGCAAAGTCTCTGAGGGTATTGATTTCGATCATCATTACGGCCGTGCAGTGCTGTGTATTGGTGTTCCCTTCCAATACACTGAATCTCGGATTCTGAAAGCTCGTCTCGAGTTCTTACGTGAGAACTATCGTATTCGAGAGAACGACTTTTTATCTTTCGATGCGATTCGACATGCCGCCCAGTGTCTGGGTCGTGTCCTGCGTGGCAAGGACGACTACGGGGTCATGGTGTTGGCGGATCGTCGATTCGAGCGAAAGCGCCCCCAACTCCCCAAATGGATCAACCAGGCAATGTTGGACAGCGAAACCAATCTTAGCACTGATATGGCTGTATCAAATGCCAAGAACTTCCTGCGGACCATGGCCCAGCCTTTCAAATCGAAAGATCAAGAAGGTATTTCCACCTGGGGCTTGGCTGACATCGAACGCCATGAGGCAAAGAGGAGAACCGAGGAAGAGCGGATGATGAGAGAGGAGGTGAATAACGGGCACGCCGTGGAGGGAATGATCCCATCCGCATCCCGGATCGTCGAGGACGAATACGACGACAACATTGATGCAGACCTCATGATGCTCGATGCGCCATAAAATAGTTAATGATGTTTGTTTTTTACATAATGAGGCATCTATTGGCATGAGCTAGGCGTTTGGGATTGGGCATGGTGCTATTACCACGGCGTTTCTAGGGAACCCATTTACGTTGCAATTGAACACAAATCTCTTAAACAATCTTAGGATCTAAGCGAATTTAGAAAACAGAAACTCGGCTAGAGCAAAGCAACTGGTCCCGAAGTGTGATGTCCATTTGTCGTATCCCTTTCATATCATCGGGAAACTCTTTCGAAGCATAACATTCAGCCTAAGTATTCCATCGGTATCTCTGCAGAGCATAGAAATCTCCGGATTCTTCGGGATTAGTCTCTTTGACTTGTCCCCAAACAAACGGTCCTCCATCTTGTATCAAATTGTATGCCGTGGATGTACTGGAAGAAAAGGAGTGAAGCCAAAGAAAGAATACGTCAGTGATATAGATGCGCTTACATGTTTACATGAGCTCATGTCTGACTCCTAGAGGATTTTCGAAGGTTTCTCACTGGAAAGCTTAAGGTGCAATTGGTACTTCGGTAGAAAATAACCGGCTTCTGATGTTGAGTGGTGTAATTAGGACTATACAACGTATACTGGGGTAAAGATCATCTTCTTACAGAAGCGTAAAATCGGGGTTGTAGAACTGTTTAATCTCTTCATACCTGGAATAGGGCGATATTTACATGTATAGACTTCTCTCGCACCCCTTTCCCCTCATCGTACATTTATAATAGCTTCAGAGAGAGACTATGATAACCCCAGATGTTCCTGGGTTGGAATGCCTACACGCCATACAACATGATGCAAGTTGTATGCAAAAACTGGCGGTGCAGCTGCCAGACTGCATTAAAGGCGCTGATCGTGGATGTGTAGGAGTTCAATATCCTTGGCAGGTTACGATGAATTAATTGGGATTCTCAACATCCAAACCTGATATCACGTATATATATAAGAGATATTATATGCCCAAAGTGGAGATATATAAACACCCCATGTGCATGGAAAAAGAAAAAGAAAAAGAAAAAGAAAAAGGGAGATAACCTGAGCATGTACATGGGTCATGAATATGTTTTTTTCTTATTAGCCTCCTCACTTTGATAATGTCTAGAACTGTAGCCATGGGAATTAAAAAATCCATATATAGAAAAGAAACAAATTCCAAAATTCTAAAACTCTGAATGCTTCATGTTTCAGCAAAACATTTCGTTTTCAACAAATCAGCCCGGCTAGCTCAATTGGCAGAGCGTGTGACTTTTAATAGTGGGTTTCATCACTTGAAATCACAAGGTTGGGGGTTCGACCCCCCCGTCGGGCAACTTGCCCAGCAATTTCTTTTTTCCTTTTGTTATTTTTTTGTTCATCTAATTTATCTTATCTACTATTCCATACCAAGATATCTATGTCCTGAATTTCCAATCCTCAAATGTCACTCTGAAGTGAATAGCAAACACCTGCGCATAACATCGAACTTGCATGTGGAGTTTGCCTGGCATCTATGAAGGTGTCAGTACGATAAACAAAGGGATTTTCAAAAGAAAGCTAGAAAGTATGTACACGCAAGGACTGCCGAAAGCATCTTGTATGGGATCATTTGCCCTAGATTATCTTTGTTCGTAGTATGGACTGTATTGTTATCGCTAGCTGCTAGTGATACCTGCTTAGATGGTTACCTTTGTCCCTCAGGCTATTACAGTTGATATTTTTCTCTTAAAAAAGCAAGCCATTTCATTTTATATGAGAAACCATATGGCTCAACCTCAACAGTCATGGTGCCGGTCTAGATAAATGCACTACGAGGGACCAATGGGCCCTTGGAGACCACTTTGATATATTTATATGGAGAGATATCCCAGGCAAAATAGATCCACCTATTCTATAGGGATATTTTCCCTCGGTAATAATTGATCTTGAGTCACTTAGACCTTACACTAAAGCGGCTCTAGACTTCAAGAACAATGGCCGCGAGCATTCTCAATTCACTGTAATCAAATACTAATCCGTGTTGCTCTATGTTTATTAAAAGCCCCGAAGACAACAACCATCAATATATAAGCATCTGGCCGGTTTCGTTATCATAGTCTGTGCGCAAATTTTCCAGTCAAACCGCTATATCTACTAACTAGAGATGCGCTTCCCACTACAGCATGCTAGATATTATCGTGTGGAAAGGGGCTCCACTCTTTAGTTACTTCCTTGGGATATCTCTTTTTATTCCTCGGAGTCAGTCATATTCCTTAGACACCCATCTATGATCTCCCACTTGCTAGTAGTTCCGTTCACTTCTCCGCCTCAAAAATCACCTTGTGGGCCCGCATATTATCGAAATCGTCATATCTGCCTAAGGGTCAATCATAGGGGATCAAGATCTGAATGAGAAGAACTCACGCTTGAACAGCCTGTGAGAGGGGACGGATGTCTTGAGACATGAAGCTAGGAATCGGTTAGACTCGCAAAACATAGAATACGGGGTTACCCAAACTCACTTGAGGACGTCTTGCTTCTTTTCGAAGAGATCCATCGCCGGACCAAAGATACCTAGCACAATTGAGCAAAACAATCAAAGTAAGCCGTGGAATCAGACATACTCCGAACGGGGCATCGACCCATCTGTAGACGAAGGTTCTTTCCGTAGGCTTCATTCCCAGTCCACGGGATATCCTGATTGTGAACGCCGACGCTCGATATTCGGCCCCAGGGCCGTAACAAATCGAATCCCATCCTGAGAGCGCTACTATGTCCAACGACTTCGATAACAATATCCGCTCCACGGCCGTCAGTAAGATCCTTTACCCTTTGACGCAGTCCTTCTTCATCCTCTTTGAAATTCCAAGCCTCGGCTCCTAGACTCTGTGCAAGCGCTAGTCTGGAAGGCACACTATCGATTGCGATCAAAGTCTTTGGCTTGTAATCGAGGGCACTGATAAGTGCGCAGATACCCACAGGACCACAGCCAAAGAGGAGTACCGTGCTTTTTTGAATCTCCTCCGGGGTCGTGCCAGAGAAGGCGTTCAGAGAGGCAAAGTAACCGGTGGGGAATATATCAGCCATAAGAACTAGCTTCTTCTCGTCGATTGATGCTGGGACTTTGGCAAGAGTCGAATCGGCTAGTGGGATACGCACATACTCAGCCTGTCCACCATCAAGTCCAACAGTACCGAATAGCTGGCTTCGAGCGCATCGAGAAGAGAAACCACGCTCACAGTAGAAACATTCCCCACAGCTGGAAGTGAAGGGCGAGACCACTCGGTCTCCCTTTTGGAAGTTCTTGATATCGGAGCCAAGCTCGACAACTTCACCGGTAAACTCATGGCCCATGATAAACTCTGTGCCGGACTTTTGGTGGCCACGAAAGACATGGAGTTCACTTTGGAAATATGAGGGATTGTGCGGGGTTAGGTATAGTTCTTGATTACTTACCTGCCACATAACGCAGTGTATCGCACCTTCAGGATGGCATCTGATGAATCTTGGATCTGAGGGATGGGCCTTTGCTCGATGGCTACCTTCGACGGGCCCTTGAAAACGACGGCTTGCATTTTGGAGGATTATGAACGTTCCTGTGGTTTGTGCAGGGTATGTTAGAAAGTTGGATGACGTTGCAACTGAGATGCAAGTCTCGTTTTAAGTCACAGGGATATGCGTAGTCCGGCGACATCACCGAGGGACCTCGGCAGACCTCGGATTTATGCTGGCGTGTCAAGGAAACGAGTATCAATGGCATTTTTGCGTAGACGCATTGCAAAGGAATAAAATGTGTTCCTTTGAACTGAGATTTAAAGTATTCTAGAGGCAAAACTGACCTTCATCCTTACAATGAAGGAAGTATCAAAGCCGTTTTTGATAGGGGACTTTTTGCGGGGTAAACCGCTTACATAGGCAGGACTCCTGGATCTATGTTGTACTTGGAGGACAACATATATCCACGAGCACACACCCTAGGCGGTAGATTAAGGAGTAGGTACGAAGGATATATGAGAACACTCATTCGTGCGCTTAGTTTAGTTATTCGTCTTCAATCATACATTGTTACTTCGGTGACTTTGCTTATAAGTTGACAATACTCACGAACTAATACTCCGGTATAGAACTATTCGGTGCTCTACCTGGCATCATGTAGGGATGATGTAGGATACAAGATTCCTATTGGGGTTAAATAGTCGATGCCTCTCGTTCCAGTAGTGCCTATGGCCCGCATTGAAACAGCCCGGGTTCCCATCCACCTCATCCTGTCTTCTGCCTGTCGTACAAATGTGAGTTCGTGGCTCCAAACTTGGGTCCTCAAATGACAGCCATGCCATTGAAATCCGAAACTACCTATTCACTCAACGAACGTTAGAAATAGCTTTTGCGGGTACATCTTGGGACAAAATACTTAGGCGTTGTTGTAGCATGGAGTGCGACCCTGCGTAGTGATGAGAGAGGCACAGGCAAAATCACCGCCTGCATTGCACTTTACTGGGGTATCTTCGCCCCCCTGGAGGATTCGACTAGCACCTGCACACAGTGTGGTGCAATCATAGCCATCGCCAGTCTCTGCGTTCTATGTCTTATGTTAGCTCCCAGACAGATCAAAATCATCGAAAGACATACGGATCCGTAGAGACAGCAGTGCGACTTGTCGGGGAACAGACATTCACACTGTCCCGAGCCTGGGCAGGTAGCTGCCAAGGTAGTTCCGGCAGTGGCAAGCAGCATCAAGAGACTGAAGACCTTCATTGTGGAGATTGAGGATTGGTTGAAGATATGTGAGAAGTTTGGATGTGAGAGTTTGATATTTTGGAGTATATCCCGGAGCCATCGTGCTTTATTTAATATTTACAGGCTCTATCTATACCGCCATGTGAATAACTGAACACCAGTTGTCATTTCTCCGAAATCTCCCCGGGAAAGGATGCAGCCCAAATTAAATCACCAGTAAGTATAAGCTAGATAATAACGTTTGCCTAGTTTAATAAGGTTAGTTCGTGCAGATCAGTTCGCTGGACGTTTGGCCCGGAAACTTGATTTGTCAAGGTACCCAATTTTGGGTCTCAGTTAGTGTTACGACACCAGAGTGTTTAACTCGCATTCGTTTATATTCGTAGATGGTCTGAATCGGATGTGAAGCCGAGAGTAGGTTAAGGCAGCTATGTTGTAGATATATGAAGAAACCTGACATAACAGGTTGCTATAGTCTTTTTCGTAGAACGTTGCTAGTACTATCATGATATATTGTTTATTAACGGTTAGAACCTTGATCTTTTTTCCTATCTTTAGGCAAGATCTACAGCTATTGCTTATCTATGGAGAAGAAGAAAGCCAAGGCAGCTAAGAAATGTGCCATTCGCGGCCCGGTGATCCACCCCGTTGAAACAAGCAAAACAACTCCACTAAGAAAGGGACTAGGGGTCCGACTACTGAACCTAAGCATATGGACTTGAGACATTTGGCGGTGTTGAGATAAACCAGGTGATCCTTCAGGGTTTCTGCTGCACTTACAT
Source organism: Penicillium hordei (assembly GCF_028827395.1). Lineage (NCBI taxonomy): Eukaryota > Fungi > Ascomycota > Eurotiomycetes > Eurotiales > Aspergillaceae > Penicillium > Penicillium hordei. The sequence goes on from NW_026623142.1 coordinate 1,069,188, forward strand.
TACCACAGGTGCAATATCTCATGCTTTCTTTTCTATCTATCTTTTCTTCTTTATAACCACTAGAACACCAATCTTTTTTATAGACTGTTTCTCTAGATGTATTGAAAGTCTGACAAAATGTGCAAACTCAAAAGAAATTGACAGCGGCGTGGACCCTTGGCCCGGAAGTGAAGAAGCATGTACTTTGTAAACCTCCACTCTTCAACGTTGTGGCACCCTGCTTGATATTATTTGAAACATTCCCATGTCTTAGTCGAAACAAGGGGAGTCTGAACTACTGTGGGCTATAGGCACAAGTTCCTTAAACTCCATTTGAGGTAAAGTGGCAGAACTTTATGCAATAATATAATCTCGATCAATGATTCTGCAATCACACCGGATGGACTGACGTGATAAATCTATTTGTCCCCATGGGAAAGTCGATTGTAGGAATGTAGCTCGATACATTTATAGTGAGTTGCTCAGGGAGCAGCTTAGGGGGTGACTAACTCACTCCGTGCTTCGGAACATCCATGAAGTATTACAATAGAAGGACATAGGATAGGCTATGCTATAACATCATTACTTAGAGAAAGATCTATTTATCGAACTAGTCAAGATGCTAATATGAACAGGACTTTTTTGGTTCCGCTGCACAAAGACAAACTCCAGATCATCGACACATCAAAGATGAAGCGAAAACACACACACAAAAAATAAATAGCTTTGCATAAACACAATATACACATGAGGGAAAGACAAGAAATACACATTTCAAAACTCCGTCCAGCCAAGAGACTATGCTACAGGAGCAAGAATATCGAAGGAACCAGTGCCGACGGTGCCGACACGACCAACGACAATTCTGCTACTAGGACTCTTGAGGTTATCAGCACCTCTCTCGAGCACAACGTCCTTCAAGGCGCCGACAGTAGTCTCGAAACTGGCTCGCGCGAAAGCAGACGAGGCATCCTTAACCAAGCCATTACGACTGAAGGCCTTGAAGCCACCGGACTGTGTCATCACATCACCGATCAAGTTCAAGTGACGGTTGTCAACGGAGATACTGTGACCACTGAAAACGGCATCCATTTCGCGGACGATGGTGGCGCGAGCAGCTTCCACACCGTACAGGTTAAGCATGTCGTGGATGGAGTTGGTGTAGATCGAGTGGGGCTTGATGATATCCTGGTAGTCGCGCATGGCGAGCAGGTTGACACCCTCGGTGAGAATGTTGGCGGGGTCACCCTTCGCCTCATCGGCCTCAACGAAGACACAGTTGCCCATGCCGGGGATGCACTGGATGACGGCGAGGTGGAGAACCTTCTCAACCAGGGGAAGGAGGAGAAGCTTGGGGGTCTCGACGTCGTATTGAAGTTGGATGGTGCACGTGTTGCCGTTCTTAGGGTCGAACTTGAACTTGGTGATCTCCTCGAACTTGCCCATGACATCCTCCTCGCGCGCCTTGCTGTCTTGGGTGGTCTCGTCGTCAGACTCATCCTCAGAGTCGGACTCGGAGCCGTCCTTCATTTGCACGTCGCGAGTGCCCTTGGCAGGTTTGCTGCTTTCATCTTCATCCTCGTCTTCGTCAGGGGTGTCTTGGCGTCTGATGATATCCTGCTCGCCGGCGTCGGGTCCTTCGTAGGAGACCTGGTTGCCCCTGTTCTGAGCTCCGGCGGCCCGCTTGGCATCGTCCTCATCATCTTCGTTGTCGTCGTCGGCTGGCTGGGTCTCGGAGTCGGCACCTCTTGGTGCCTCCGCGATCTTACCGACCGAAACACCGATTTCAGGCTGAGAAGTTGTGCCCTTGACGCCCTTCTTCTCTTCATTGCGCTTCTTGAGCTCGGCCTTGGTGAGTCTCACCAAACGAGGGATGAGCTTGGATTGCAGAGCAACCAGAACATCCTTGGTCTCAATGGCGTATTCCTTGGTGTATTCTTCAGACGGGAAGAAGTCGATCTCGATGTCATAAATTTTAGCCTTGGCGTGGCCAATGCCCGAGCCAATGCGTTCCTTGACTTGCACCTTGTCAACAAGTTCGGCAATGCTCAGTTTGCTGATAGCCTTGGCGAATTTCTCCGAGTCGTCCTTGGAAATCTCCTCGTTGAGAAGAAGAGTCATCGTAGGCGTCATAATCTTGGCACTTGCAGTCATAACAATTTCACGTAGACGGGGAATACCCAGTGTGACGTTCTTTGCTGAGTGACCAGCCAAATGGAAGGTGTTGAGAGTCATCTGTGTGGACGGTTCTCCGACGGATTGACCGGCCATAATTCCGACTGCCTCACCGGGGTCAATGATGGACTTCATGTACTTCATGTTCATCAAGGCCTCGAAGGTCTTCTTGGTAACCTTGCCCTCGATGTTCTTCTTCTTGTCCTTAATGAGCTTGTTCTTGTTGATATCCGAGTACTATTTTCAAAAAAACTGTTAGAATTGCAAATAATCGTAGGGAAGAGATAGCGAGTCCATACCTTCTTTAGCTCCTGAGCGAACGCTTCGGATGTACTTCCAAGGTTTCCTCCGGGGGAGAAGTGAGACAACACAGGGTCCATAGCATCAATCTTTCCGGACTTGCGAACTGCCTTCATGGCATCCTTGTGCCAAGTCGTAACGTTGTCCTTCGCCAGTTTGTGGTAGTCATCTGCTTGGACCTGCTTGGAAATAGAGATGTGGTTCTGAGCGAGGAAATCAAAGTCGTTCAAGTGCACCTGTTTGGTGATGTCGAGACCATCCTCTCCGTACAAGAACTGAACAATGGAGCCATCTGACGCTTCACGAACAGAGGAGTCGTATTCAGCCTTGAGGCCTTCCATACCCTTGATCAAACAACGTTGCAGGTAACCGGATCTAGAGGTCTTGACAGCAGTATCAATCAGACCCTCACGACCAGCCATGGCGTGGAAGTAGTATTCCTGGGGCTTGATTCCGGTCAAGAAACGACCGGATACGTAACCACCAGCCATAGGGTGAGTTTCGAAGGCCTTGAATGACGGAAGAGTCTTTCCACTGATCATGAGTGGTACACGGCGACCTTCAAGAACCTGTTGGCCGAGATTACAAGAAATCAGGTTGGCGTTAACACCGGATCCCTTGGCTCCAGATATCGTCATAGACTGCATTTGGTTCCAGGGGAAAGACTTAGCAAGACCGTACGGGAGACAGGCGCTGGTGATTTCAGAGGAGAGCTTGGCAGACCGGGCGTTAGAAACACTATCCAGGCCACTTTGCTTGTCGTCATCACGAAGAACCTCCTCCAGTCGTCGGTTCAACTCGGCAGTCTGGTCACCAGGAGCCTGGTCCAATGTCACATACTTCAGAGCAACTTCGCGACCCATCTGAGGAGCAGTGGCCAACTTCTCCTTGCGGATACGGTCACCCTCCTTGGTTAACCGAAGATCGTCGATACCACAACTGAAACCCCGCAGGTTCAGAACGCGAGTGAGGAGTCTTCCAAGAACACCGATGAGCTTGCCAGCAGTGCTGTATCCATAAACTTCATGGATGGCATCGATGAGACCGCCGGCGGTGGGACCGAGCTGTTTCTTATCAAGGATACCACACAGGTACTCTCCATCCTGGAAGATAACTTCTCCTTCTTCGTTGTTTTCACCCCAGCGCTCACCGGGGGTTGAAGACTTGCTCTTCAAGGTCAAACCTCCTCGCTCAGGGGGCTGGATATTCTTGAGGATTGTCGTAATGATTTGCTTTCCGGTCCATAGACACTTAGGCTTGCGCATGGCAGGCTCAACTAGTTGGATCCGGTCAGTGACAATGTGCGAATGTTCTGGTCTCAAGCAACTGTACAACAGCTGGTGATAATCCTCCTCATCATAGAAACTGTCACGGCATGTAACCCACGTTCCCATGGAAATGTGATCTTGAATCAGACCTCTCAGCGGTTTGCCTGATGTAGCAACGAGGTACTGGTGGTCGGCATCTGCCAACATTCTGGCTTCTGCTTGAGCAAGCTCATTTTGAGGGAAATGCATGTTCATCTCGTCACCATCGAAATCAGCGTTGTAAGTGTTACAATTGGCGTAGTGCATGCGAATAACCCGCTCGTTGGGAAGGACACGAGCCTTGTGACCCATGATGGAGGGTTTGTGCAGAGTTGGCTGACGGTTCATCAAGACGTAATCACCAGTCGTGAGATGACGGTAAACCTTCTTGTTACGCGAACCCTTTTGGCGCCAATTTGATGGTGCGAGCAGTTGGTTGGCAAGTGCTGTGCGTTCTTCCAAGTTCTTGAACTTGAGGTTGATGACTTGCCCGTTTTCGTTCTCAATGGAAGAAGCGCCTGGGTATTTATCAGGACCGTTGATAACAGCCTCCTTCAACTCCCAGAAGTTGTGGTTTGTCACAGGTTCGGGGAAAGTTAACTTCTTGGCGAACACAAGGGGCACACCAATCTCATTGGGTTCGATGTTGGGATCGGGTGAAATAACACTACGAGCAGCAAAATTGACACGCTTGCCCATCATGTTCTTTCGGAACAGACCTTCCTTCTTCTCGAGAATCTGTTTGATACCGTTAGGCTGTGACAAGGCAGCTGAGCCGGTGACCGAGGTACGATCACGGTCGATTAAACCGTTGACAACATCTTGGAGCTGGACGATAGCTTGAAGAAGATCACTGTAGTTCCGTGCGCGAGACATGGTCTTCTCTTCCTCGTTTTGGATCTCCTTGCTGATTTGGTTGATGGTGTCACAGCCCTTCAAAATCGCATTGAACGAAGTGTTCTGCTGTGCCTCCATGACTGTTCCGGCACCCTGCTGGACTGCGGGGCGGTACTTGTTTGGCGGCACCATAAGGCTCTTGATGAAGAACATGTCTGCCGACACAACTCTCATTCCCTTAGGCACAGGACGGGAATTGTAGACAAGCTGCAGGATCTCACCTTCCTTTTGGAAAAGAAGGTGAAGTGCTCCATAGACTTCGGAAGAAGACATGAATTCCTGGCCGGTCGATCCCTGTCCCTCCTGCACGACAGCCACACCACGGCGGATTTCCTCCTCAGCTCCGTGGATCTCAGAAACACCATTCTTAGACTTGGAGTTCCTTTCTTGCTCGAGAAGGACCATGGTATTCGGTGCCTGGAATCCTCCTTGCAGCATTGCAAGCCTCTGCTTCTCGGGTAATTGCTTTCGGAAGATTTTGTTGTAGCGGTCCTTTTTATAGGCGGGGGACACTCTGCCATAATGTTAGCTGGTAAATCCAAAGTAAAGGTCGGGGAATATTGTATATAACGTACCCGCTACAGCCGACACATTTCTTGAATCCGTTGATATCCTTGAAGAAGGCCTTGAGCAACTCTCGTCTGGCTTCTGCGGCAATAGGATTTTGTCCGCCAGGCATCAATCCCTCCAATTTGCCCTCTTTCTTGGCTTCGCGGATGCGTCGAGTGACATAATCAGTTCTCTTTTGCATATAGTCATCATCGTCGGGATCATCTGAGTCGTCCGAATCGTCCTCCTTGCCCTTGGTGGCCTTTGATTTGGCACCTTTTACGGCTCCCATCGCATCGACAACAGCGACTTCGTCAACCAAGCCATATTGCAGAAGGCGCAGTTTGCAGGTGTACATGTTGACCTGGTTGCGACCCATCTGCAGGCGAAGACAGTACACACATTGTGCTCGGAGAAGGCGGAAAATGTGATCGAAGAAGGTGACATTATAGAAGGGTACTGGCAGCTCAATGTGTCCAGGATGTCCAGTGCAGGTGAAAGAGTTCTGGCGACAGGTTGTGCATCTGTAAAATAAGAAAATCTCTCACGTTAGAGATTGGACAGTATACTAATCAAGTCAAGACTTACACATGATCCCCCCAAGCTCCCATAGCAGGGTCTTGAAGACCTCCGGGAACAGGATTGTTAAATGAATCCAAAGTCGGAGTATTGTGAATTCTTTTCACCGAGAGAGCTTTAATCTCTTCCTCGGAGTAGACATTGAAGTCGACCCCATTAATGGTCGAGGCGACCGGGCGCGCAAAAGTTGCCATTGTAGCCTGCAGCTCCTTGAGCAACAGAAAACGCTGGCGCACGAAATCAAAGTGCTCGGATTCAGATCTCCAAGTGCTTTTAGTTCTGGAGCGAACTTTTTTTTTTCCGGAGGAGCAACTTCTTTTCTGCCCATATCCACCGCCTTACCCTTTTTGGGTTTCTGCGTGGATTAGTCTGGTCATGTACAACGCCTACTGCTTGTCTATCCTGCACCCCTTCAACCTTTTTGTATTTTCCTATCGTTGGAATACCGAGTGAGGCAGAAGCCATCTACATCATGGCCGACGCATCGGGCAACGCGCTGAAGCGTCCTCACCCTGAGGATCAACAGGACAACTCCCAGAAAAGGACCCGCTCCAATCATGGGTCCCCAGTACCAGGTCAAGGAGGTTCTGCCCCGGGCAAGCCAGATATTGCGAAGATAATGGCAGAAGCCAGGGCAAAGGCGGAAGCTGTGCGCGCTCGTCTACAAGCGCATGGTGGCGTGACAGCGACACCAACACCGCCAGCACCTCCAGCACCACCCGCGCCGGCTTCTGCAAGTCCTCCTCCACCAGCACCGGCTCCTGCAATGTCGAAACTCGAACAAATGAAAGCTCGGGTGGCTGCAGCTACTCAACGAGCCAGCGCACCCTCTCAGCCACGACCCAGTGCACCCACACCATCCTACCAACCACCAGCGCATGACGACGAGGGAATTTCCAAGGCTCGCGGTGGTCTGGATGTTGGCCTTCATCCCGCGCTTCTCTCTGACGCTGCACCGGAATATCGTGGTGCAAATGGACGACCCACTAAGCCAAAACGTGCTGGTGGCCCCCAGCTTGATCTGTCTGGTCCGTCAGTCGAGGAAATCAAGAATAACCCCTACTTCGACCCGGCTATTAACCCCAAAGCAACGATTGCGAAACCCCGACAAACCCGAGAGCTACACTTCAACCAAAAGGGCAAATATATCCAACAGGCAGCGGCTCTACGCAGACAGGCACAGCTGGAAGCCATGAAGAAAAGAATCGCAGAGAAATCACGACAGGCCGGACTTGACGATGATGTGGACGCGGAGAAGGCATTCCTTGTTCCTGAGCCGCCCGCTGTAGAGTGGTGGGATGCAAAATTAGTTGATGGCAGCGACTATGACGCAATTGATGACCAGGAAAACATCAAACTTGATACCCTCAACAGCTATATCCAGCATCCCATCGAGCTCGAACCTCCGCAAGAAAAGCACATGCCTGCACAAAAACCCATGTTCCTTACTCCGAAGGAACAAGCCAAGATTCGTCGACAGCGACGCATGGCAGATCTGAAGGAACAACAAGCCAAGATCAGGCTGGGACTCGAGGAAGCACCGGCTCCAAAGGTCAAGAAATCCAATCTCATGCGGGTTCTAGGAGAACAAGCTGTAAAGGATCCCACGGCTGTGGAAGCTCGTGTGACCAGGGAGATCGCAGATCGGAAGGAGGCGCACGAGATTGCAAACGAAGACCGCAAACTGACCAAGGAGCAACGGCGCGAAAAGTTGGAAGCTCAGAAGGAGAAGGATGCCTCTTTGGGCATCTTCCAATCTGTGTATCGAATTGACAGTCTGGCGAGTGGCCGGAACCGCTTCAAGATCGGCAAAAATGCAGAGCAAAATAATCTGACGGGCATGTGTGTCATGCATCCCCGTTTCAACCTGGTGATTGTTGAGGGCGGCCAACACTCCATCAACAATTACCGAAAGCTGATGTTGAACCGCATCGATTGGACCGAAAACCCTGGGTCTGATCGAGTACCTGCAGACAGCCCTGAAGCCAAAGTCTCCTGGTTATCCACTGAGGATGATAAGGGAGAGCCCCGCGATTTTACCGCGAACACATGTAATCTTCTCTGGGAAGGTCAAACCAAAGGCCGGGCCTTCAGGAAATGGTTTGGTGCTCGTATCTGTGAAACAGACTCTGCTGCCAAATTAGCCCTGTCCCGAGCCAAGATGGAGAACTTCTGGACACTGGCGAAGAGTGCCAAACCAGCTGAATATTAACGTTTCCTACGGCTGATAATCAAGGTCTAGGTCTATTGTACTTCTACAGATAGCGAACTTGCTTCATAGCCATTATCATTCATACGCATGATGCCTCAGATCCTCACTGTTTACCACTCCGTAGGCACTGTAAATTGTTCGAAATAGACACTCGATTGGAGCTATGAAAAACTTTTAATCAAACAAAATTCCCTACCCACATAAACCCCGCTCCGTATGCAAAGCAAATATTCCGATGCTAGGATATCACAGAAGAACATGTATGGAAAACAAATTTATCAGGAAGAAGGAGGACCCTGATTCCCGCCGCTCAGGTTTCGCAGCAGATCCAGCTGAGCTTTAACTTGGTCAAAGTTCATAGCCGGATTTTGAGGCTGAGGCTGTTGGTGCTGGGGTTGTTGGTAATGCTGCTGAGATTGTTGGTAATGCTGCTGGTGTTGCAGAAGCTGCATGAATTGTTGCTGTTGTTGCAACATAGCCAGAGATTGAGGGTTGAATTGAGAAGCACCCTGTTGGACGTTCTGGAAACCATTGGATTGCGGTTGTTGGAAGGCCGGGTATGGAGAGAACTGGAAAGGCATCTGTGGCTGCGCTCCACCTTGGCCAAATTGCGGCTGTTGCTGTTGCGCATGTTGCGGGTTCTGGGCTTGCTGCTGTGCGTATTGAGCATACGCAGCGAAGGGCTGGGGCATCCCGTATGGCTGTTGAGGTTGCTGGTACATTGGCTGGCTGTAGGGAGCGGTGGGCTGTGCTTGAGGCTGAGGCTGGGACTCGTGGGTTGGGCCACTGGCCTGCTGGGGCCGACGGTCCTGGTCCCACTCCCTTCCTCCACGTCCACCTCTGCCCCGTCCTCCGCGTCCACGGTCACCCCGACCCCGACCTCGTCCGCCACGGAACCCGCCACGCTCGTTGCCTTCAACTGGTGGCTCGCGGGTATTCATCATTTCGTGAAGGTTGGTAGGGCGTGCAAGAGGGGTGTAGCCCTCCTCACCTCCGGCATCGTCGTAGTTGAGCTCGGTCTGGTTCAATTTTGAAGGTCCTGGGGCTGGCTTCTTACCCTTGGGGCCTTCTCTGGCTTCCTTTCGCTCTTGTCGCTTCTGCTTCAGCTTCCGCTTGTATTCAGCCTCTGCTTCGTCGTCGGAGAATTCTATCTCATCGGCAGCAACTTCCTCATCGTGGAAGTTGGAAGCGTCACTTCCCTTCATGCCCTTGAGCGGCTGGGTGAACACAAAGGTGGAGTGTCCCTCAACATAGAAGATATCCTTGCCCTTGACTAAGCCCTTTTCCTGTACTTCGGAGGCTGTGGCATATGTGACTGTATACAGAGGATTTTCCACTCTGCCCAGGGTCTCTGCTACTACACCAATGACCTGGCGATCATCAGAGCAAAGCAAGGAGCCCGACTCAAGTACCTGGTATTCTCCGGAGGTGTTAGCCTCGATAAGGACATTGTTATCGATGGCGGCATGAACTTTCCCGAGGAACACAATCTTCATCTCGGGGGTGATCGTAACGTCAGGGATAGGCAGGGCCTCGTATTCGATTTCATTGGTGGTCCGCAGTTGTCCGCCTGTTTTCCCCTTGCCGTCTCCTTCGTCATCGGAACCACCTTCCGCCCGCATGAGAATCTGTGCTTGCTCCTCGGCGCTGAGGATGGGATAGTCTTCATCGTCACTATCATCGGAGTCCGAGGAATCAGAGCTGTCTGAAGATGACTCGTATGGGGAAGAGTCAACCTCCCACTCAGGGTGCTCATCTTCTTTGGCATCGTCAGCCTGACCAGTGGCTTCGATCATATTGTCTTGGCAGGTATCTTGATCGGCATTTATAGCTTCGCTGAGGGGAGCAGTGGGTTCATTTTTTATTTGGTTCGCCTCTGTCTCGTCCTTCATGACTGAGTCGGTGGACTCGGGTTGGCAAATGTGCTGAATTTCCTCTTGCTTGAGCTCTGTCTCAACATCTTGCTGGTTCACTAGTTGACCTTCCTCTTGCTTGATTGTGTCTTCGGTCGGAGGCGAGCCATTTTTTTGTTCGGAGGGGTGGTGGATAAGGTTTAATCCGGGGATCATATAGGTTGGCTTCGAGGAAGTAGAGGGTTCAGATGCACTGCTTCCAGAATCTAGACTGGCTATACCTATGTCTGGTGTACCTGCAGCCAAGGGAGTGTTGTAGAAATCGCTGCCGTTGTCTGGGGTCCCTGCGATAGGCGTCTCAATAAGACAGGGTTTTTTCGGGGCAGGGCCTTCATCGGCACCTGTTCCATTTGAAGGGTTGTGATGTCCATCCATATTGAATCTTCAACTCAAATATTAATTGAATAAAAAGCAGTTCAACTCTGAAGATCAAAAGTCGACAGGAAACTTTTTTTATTTTGCCAGACTCCGCATAGGCGGTCAACAAGGTCTTATCGGTTATCGCAGCTCTGTTCATGGATCCATTTGATGCCTCTTAACATAACTCCAACTTGCAAGATGGCAGGGAACGACAATTCCTCGGGGGATACCCATAAGCCTAATACAAAGAAGCAGTGTGTCTACTAATCTGTGCGAGATTAAGCATAACGCTAACCTATCTAGACCCCCACCAGCTCCCTTCTACATTCCCCTCCACATCACCCTCTACCTATGCCTAGTTACCAACACTCTGGCCGCAATATTCTCTCCAATTCAAGATTGTGATGAGGTGTTCAATTTCTGGGAACCTACACATTATCTGCAGCATGGATATGGTCTTCAAACCTGGGAATATTCACCGGTTTATTCTATCCGCAGCTGGCTCTACGTGTCGCTCCATGCTGCCGTAGGCAAGATCGGGTCTTTGGTTGTGCACAGCAAGACAGCTGAATTCTACACAATTCGCCTGTCTCTTGCATTTATGTGCGCCGCCTGCCAGACTCGACTGTACTCTGCGATATGTCGTACACTCAGCCCCCGCATCGGTCTCTTGTTTGTGATGATCGTCACATTTAGCCCTGGCATGTTTCACGCTTCGACTGCCTTTTTGCCCTCTACATTCACCATGTATATGTCTATGCTTGGTCTGGCTTCGTTCCTGGATTGGAAAAATGGCCGGAAAACAGCGCAGGGCATCATGTGGTTTGGGCTGGGGACAATTGTTGGGTGGCCATTTGCCGGTGCTCTCATTGTCCCTCTTTTGGCTGAGAAGGCTATTATTAGCTTCATTTCTGGATCTGTCAGCTCAATTTTGTACAATGTCTTTGACGGCATTATTCGTTGTTTGTCGATTCTGGTAGGTGACATTATACTTGGGTTTGATATCGTTACTAAGATGCATCACAGGCTCTTGAAGTTGCGGTTGACTATGCTTTCTTCCGAAAGCTCATTCTTGTCCCTTGGAACATTGTTGCATACAATGTCTTTGGGGGAGAAGGTAAGGGACCAGATATTTTTGGTACTGAGCCGTGGACTTTCTATGTTCGAAATCTCTTGCTCAACTTCAATGTCTGGTTTGTCTTTGCCATGCTATCCGCGCCCCTTCTACTTTTCCAGATCTTCTTTCGATCGCACACCACCTCCTTACAAACTTCATTGCGGTCCATGGCCCTGGTCGCTCCCTTCTACATGTGGTTTGGGATTTTCTCGGTCCAGCCACACAAGGAAGAGCGGTTTATGTACCCAGCATACCCGTTCCTGGCACTTAGCGCAGCTTTGAGCTTCCATATTATTTTGACCTACCTTGGCTCTACTAACCAAAAGGAACTGATCGGCCGCGTGCCAACCAAACTAAAGGTTGCTGCAGCCCTGTCAGTTGTTTTAGCCGGTCTAAACGCCGGCATGCTGCGAACTCTAGGGATGGTTACGGCTTATAACGCTCCATTAAAGGTGTTTGAACCCCTACAGCGTGTGGATATCGCGCATGCAGGAGACTCCGTGTGCTTCGGCAAGGAGTGGTATCGCTTCCCGTCTTCGTATTTCCTTCCGAACGACATGCGCGCGAAGTTTATCCGAAGTGAATTCCAAGGACTACTTCCAGGCGAGTTCCCAGATTCGCCGAGTTATCTTGGACGTCTGGATGGTGCCTCGCAGATTCCATCTGGCATGAATGACCTTAATATCGAGGACCCTAGCAAATACGTAAGTGTCTCAACGTGGTGCTATGATTATTACTCCTGGTCCTATACTAACTTTACAACAGGTTGATATCTCTCAATGTTCTTTCCTGGTTGACTCTTACTTCCCTGGTCACGACGCAACCGAGCTAGAGCCCCATTATTTCCTGGACAAGGCGCAGTGGGAGACGCTTTCCTGCGCAAGCTTCCTTGATGCGTCTCAAACAGGTCTGCTAGGTCGATTGATCTGGATTCCTGATCTTCCAGTCATCCCAGCCCGCTTCCGACGCAAATGGGGCGAATACTGTCTTCTCCAACGAACAGTCGCAGGCCATGTATAGATCCAGGATATACCTAGAAATCCTCCTAGATAAACCCTCTAGAAGAATTATGTAAACCATCAACGCGGAAACATTCGCATCGAATGCAAGCAAATAAGTAACACAGGAGGTTATCAAGTACAAGCGTAGCGTCATCTTTCCCAATTGGGACAAAATATCCCTATCAACTTTTAGCCTTTCTCCGCAGATAAACCCTCCCTCCGCTTCACTGGAGGCCAACAACGAACAAACAATGGAGAAACGCATGCAGTCCCGGATTTGACAGCTCAAAAAAGATGCCGTCCCCCCTCTTCCCCAGACAAGATAGTCTCTATTCCCAGCCACAGTTCACGTGTTGACCAACGACGGCCTATCTCGTATCGGATTAACACGGGCATCTCGCATTAGATCGCCATCTAGGCAGTTAATATCTTACTCCGCACTCCAGAATTGATAAGGGCGATCCTCTTTATCTTCACTATATACTAAAACAACTTTCTATTCTCGATGTATCCTCAAACTACGTACTACCTAGAAGTATCCCACTATGGCTATGTCGGTGCTTGAATCCCTATGGGGAACTATCTTATCGACCCCAACGAAAAAGGTCGTGGATGTCTCTCTCATCCTTAGTGTCTGTGTATGGCTCGTTATCTTGGTCTCGCGGAAGTGGGCTTCGACCACAGCCAAAGCCTCGAGTAGTGATCTAGAGACACCCGCTGCAGGTGTGAGAGGAAAGGTCACCAGGCCACCGGGTGGTAAGTAAATGCGGGATGTCAGTCCATACATGAATGAGAAAGACTCGCTCACTCTTGCTGCATAGAATGGACTCCATCAGACTTCAAACGGCCAACAGCAGCCCCATACTCAGGATGGGATGTCCATTCGACAAAACCAATTCCCTACCGGCCATTTAGATACGGCCCGTAAGTTGAACAAATCCATTAGGGATATTGCTGGCCGTCTTCTAACCCTTTCAAACAGAAAATACTACATCACGCTAGGTCTAAGAAGCATGAAATGGGACGAATGGATCGGTGAGTCGATCCTCGATAGTCAAATCCCAGCAGTCCCATTGACCTCTTACACTCCAAACACAGAGCTCGACAACCAATATCTAAAATATCACGCCGACAAAGCACGCCGCATCGAAGAGCGCGGTAGCAAATGCTGCCACACAGCACCCGAGGCGATGGACGCTGCAATCGAACTACTCGAAGAACTGTAAGAGCAATCAAAACATAAAAACTCCATATCCAAGAACACCCCCTCATAACACCTTTCCCACCAGATGCGCCTACCTCCCCGAAAGATACCCAAGCATGTTCACCAAGACCACAACGGGAATAACCAACAAAGTAACCAACGAAACCTTCAACATAGTCCAACGCCCACTCCCCGAAGACCCAATGGCAACAGCAGCCCGACTGGTTCAAGACGACCTAGCACTAATGATCGAGCGCCCAGACGGCGAATACTACCTACTAGCAGGCGCGATCCTGCTAGCCGGGTTCTGGCGACTGACCGACAAATTCGGGATGCGACTGTCTGAGATTCACACATCAGGCGATGTACCACAGTTCAAGAGTAAGCTGGAGAAAGGGATGATGAATTTCTTCCGACGATTACGGCCCGAAGAACCGGTTCTTCGGAATAACTATTTCATCCAGGTGGATGATAACTTGGCGTGGTCGGAGAGTATTGGGTCTGAGGATGCGGAGACAGTGTCGTGGAATACGGCGGAGAAGAACCGGGCTATTGAGAATCATTTCTTTCGCTCGGAGAGGCAGTCGTTGAGGAGATTGCCCAGATCTGGGGCGGTGGTTTTTACGATTCGGACTTATTTTGAGCCTGTTACTGGTATTGTTGAGGAGCCTTATGTTCCTGGGCGGTTGGCGAATGCGGTTAGGAGTTGGGGGGATGATGTTAGTCGGTATAAGGGGAAGGAGAAGTATCAGGATGTTTTGTTGGAGTTTCTGGATGAAAAGCATCGAGTACAGGTTGAGGGGGGTTTAGATGTTGAGAAGGAGGATGAGGTTAGAAGGTATCCTCTTTGAGTGTAATGTAGTTAGGGCTTTTTGGGAATGATGTCTTTCGTGTATTCGATTATTTTGGAGATGTTTCTTTCCAAGGTTGGAACTATTAGATGCAAATATTGCAATGTCTGGTCGCCAGTATATCAGCACTGGATTAAGATGGCCTCGACAGGTGCAAGATGGATGTAGCAAGCATGCTCAAAGTAACCAACTTCTTCCAACGTTATTACTGCATTTGCTGAACGCGTTAAATATAACTCAGACTCAAGACAGATCATATATCCGCAATGGGCCCAGTCCTCCGACCCCCACCTCGTCTCGCATAAGCCATCTCACGTTCCTCACGCCAAGAACATTCATCACGGAACTCGCAGATCCGACATTTCCACGCGTCCATAATATCCACGCCGCGGGGATCTCGCTTGCCGCGCCACCAAGTCATCTGATCGTTCAGGTGGGAGGTGAGGGTTGTCGGATCGAAAAGGAAAGAGCGGCTTCCGATGAGCTGTCTCTCTAGGTCTTCGTTGGCGGCAGATGAGAGGTACCGAGCTGTGAGAACCGGGGAGAGAAGGGTTGAATAAGGTTCCAAGAGCTCTGGTTGGGAAACTGATGGGATGGATGGTGCGACGGATGGTGTGTCGGGGGAATTTTCAGGGAGGAATGTGAGGCGAAGTTGTTGTATCATGAGGCTCCAAAGACGGGAGAGGTTGTTGTGTGTTAGGAGGACGCCTGTTGAGTCCTGGCTATCAATAGAAGGGCCCTCATTATGTTCAGATTCTTGGGAGGAGAGAGCGTCGAAGTACTGGTCATTGAGGCCGCCAACCTCCGAGACGAAGGCGTCCGTGAACGGTTTCTCGGCGTCAAAGTCGTAGCGAGCAGCGAGGAGGTCAATAGTGACATCGTCGCTCGTGATCAGCCGGCTGAGCATATGGTAGTAGAGTTGCAGCTGGAGAAGAGTAGGCCGGAACCCCGTGCTTTTAACATTCGGTAGGGATCGGTTACCCTTAGTCTTCACGTCCGTCAAATAAATCCGGGGTAGGTCATAGACCGTCGCAGGCAGTTCCTGCTCAACGTGCCTCGTTTTCTCAGCTTCACTCTGACCAAAGTCCGAAAGCTTCATCCCGCCTTGCGAAGAAGAAAGCAAAAAATCCGACAAGGACATCTGATACTCCGGCAGCGCAGTGCGTGACGCTACAACATCCGCATAGTACCCAGCAGCAGTAGCCTCAAGCTCCGCGTCGGGACACTCATAGGACAACTGATCAATGATGCCATTGACAAATTCCCCATCGACAACGCCCCAAACCTCCATCTCACGCGTAACGCCATAATCGCGCAGCATACGCAGTCCCTGGATAACATTCCATATCCTGAGACCCCACGCGTCCTCTTTAGTCGTGATTTCCACAGGGACAGTAGTGTAGATCTCATCCTCGAGAGTCTTGTGCATGGAACTCCCCTTCTTCATCGCAGCAGTTCTCTTCTTCTGCCCCCCATGTTTGGTCAACGTGAACCAATACTGCAGCTCGCACCACGCTGGAGAAACGAGATCAGTCACTGAGAATGCTTTGTTGGGTGCTTGCCGAAACCGTTCGACGGGGGATCGAGTATCGAGCGCCGCGGCTTCGGGGTCCTGTTGTGTCCATTCGAGAGCGCGCGCTGCGTTACGCTCGCGTTCTTTTACTCGGCCCTCGGTTGAATTAGAGTTCTCGACTAAGCGCTTGGGAGAAGACGTTGTCAGCTCAATTCGGGTTAGATGGTCCCATTGGGAAATGGTGGAAGATCAACGAGGAAAGGGACGACGAAAGACAAAGACGAAAAAGCATACCAAACGGGCTGTGCCTGTTGCTGTTACCAGCGCGCGGACTTGACCTCTCCATTGCATTCGCACTCGCACCCCATCTAACCGCCTGACCTGGTCGAGGCTGCGACTGCCGCCATGGCGAGCGAGGCCCTTCCCGGCCCAGCACCTTAGGCGACCGAACGCTGGCTGGCCCAATGCCATCCTCAATATCTGCAACAAATGCTGCTAGAGCCTCGGGTTGCAAAGACTCGAGATCAACGAGTTCCGAGGAGTTTGGTGCGGTGATGTGTTCGTTCGGCGCTGGGGTCGAGATCCAGGTTGGTGTCGAGATGAAAGTGGCGTTGGCGTCGGTCGCGTGTTCCGCGACGGCTTTGTTCAACAAATGATTTAGCAGATCCTCTTCATCTGGAGTGAAGTCGGATCCATAGTCAGATTCATCCTCATTTCTCTCTGGGCAGGACATGCCTGCGACCGGAGCGGATCATGTCGTGTAGATCAAGTCGATGTTCGGGTGCGTCATTGCCATGTGAGTTGCCTTGAGAATCCCGTTGTTCTTACTGGCTGGCCATCTACTTGATAATTGTACAAACATGTACTAAATAACTATATAGGATATATTATATTGAAAGAAAATTAACAAAAGAGACAAAAGAGACAAAAGAGACTGAAGTGTATTGATCTAAGTAATTGCTCTTGGTATCCCATGCATCGCTTCAAAAAAGAAAAAAAAAAAAATTCCCAATGCCAATATTCGGCAGGGATCTATGAATCTATACATCCCATCAACCTCAACAAATTCGAATTCTATTCTCGTGCATTCATGCAGTCCCAGCAGAAATCATATTCCCCCCGGAAACAGCATGCAATGCACCAGCGCCCATCCCCTCTGCCGCAGCAAGCGCCTCAGCAGCCGCAACCTCCTTCGCAGCCTTCTGGTTCAACCAGCTCAGATAGGTCTGCCAGCCAACAGCAATGCACCCAGAAAAGACATTCCGGAACTGCGCCGGCACGTACATAAAGCTGAACGCGGTAACAGCCGGCCAGAGCTTAACGCTGTTCTGGATACTAACGGGGAGAGCCTTCTTCAATCGCTCCCAGGTCTCGTCGAGCGTCGCACCAGCGAGAAGAGAGTGCACGCTAAAGAAGTACGTGTTGAAGACAGGTGTGAAGCACATCTGCTGCACAACAACTTTTGTCAGGATCGAGAGGAACCTGCTCGGGTAGTTGAAATAGTTTCCGAGGAACATGAACCTAATAGAGAGCGGCGTCAGTTAACAAGTACATACACATACACATATCCCCCACATAGTAACAATTTCATAGAAACCATTGATCGCATATCACATAACGAAGTCCCAAATCACAGAACATACCATTTGTAAGAAGGAATACTCGACCCAGCGCCAACACACAAATGCCGCAGAGTCCTAAGCGGATCATACCCAGCGCTCATAGTCGCTCCATCTCCCTGCGCAACCGCATCTCCATCTTTGGCGTCCGATTTCGCAGGTGCAGGAACCTCAGAAGGAAACAGCATCTGCGCGCTCAGATCACCACACAGGTAGATAACGATCGAGCTCCAGAACTGTGTCGTATACGGCTTGCGCTCTTGCACGCGCGCATACCATCTTCCGAACTTCCCGACCGGGCCGGCTTTTATCACCTCGCGGAATCCGCGACTTCGAACAGGTGCAGTCGTTGCCCCGGCTGCAGCTGCGGCTGTAGCGGCGGAGGTTGTGCCTGGGAGCTTAGGTGAAGTTGAGGCGGCTGAATGGTGCGAGTGCGATAGGTTTGCAGATGTGGTATTTCTCTCGACGAGTGTCTTCCCTGTAGAGGAGTCTGAGTTGTATCGACGTTGTGGGCGTGGTCGGCGCAATACCTGGGGTTGGGATCTGGGGGTTATCGGTCGGCGGAAGGTGGAGGTTGAAGGGGAGGTTGGGGCCCTGGATAGGCCATTTCGGAGGAGGTTCATGTCCAAGATGACATCTGGTTAATTACAAAAGAATATTTGAAAGTGCAAGTGGGAAGATTGTCAGAATTAGAAAACAACAAGCTTTGAAATCCGAAAATCCGCCCTCGGGGATTGTGGCGATAAGACCCGAAAAGCGGGTGAAACTCCGCCCTTTGAGAACAGTCCCGGATGCAGGTTCCGATTAGGGATTCATTGTTTGTAGCGATTTTACTCTAATTAATGAAGAAACTTATTTTTTAGAAGAAAGAGTGTCCGAAATAAACTGATATTTGCAAAAGAAAACCCCAACTCCAGCTCTATGTAATGCATCGCATAAAAAAATTAGTTGAATGAGGTTTCCCTCACAGTATGATATAAACGGGTATCAAAGTAAAAACAAAGACATATCATGCAAACAGTGTACTTTTTGGTAACATGAAAGAAAAGGGGACAATAAAAACTATGATTAGTGACACAAACATGTATAGGTATGGCAAGTCCGGACAAGAGATGGTAGGATGAGAGGGGATATAAACAAGCTGCTCAGCAACCGCTTACTGCTTGAAGGAGTCACGAGTGTGAACACGGTCGATATCATACGGGTTTCCCTCATAGGTAACTGAGCGTGCCAAGGAGGCACCTGTGCGATTGGAAGCGACAGATTGCGCACGGCTGCGAATGCGCTCCGTGGGGAGTGCATCAACACCGTCATGAGACTCGCTAGAGAGTGAACCCTCGGGGGCAGGAGCCTCTGTGCGATCGTACTCCACTTTCTCCTCTGCCGCCGGCGGGGCAGAAACCTGTGCCTGGATCTTGCGCATGAATGCATCGGACTGGGCGGCGAACTTGCAACGGGCCCGGACCGCGGGTCCGTACTTGTAGAATAAGAATGGGAAGGGCACGCAGGCGAGTGCCAGGAAGGCCGGGATCGATGATGCCCAGTGGATACCCAGGTTCTTATACATGTAGGTGGTGAAGAGAGGGAAAGCGGCACCGAAGAGGGAACGGATGACGGAGTTGGCAGCAAGCACGGAAGCAGCGAAGATGGTGTAGGAGTCAATAAGGTAGTTCATGATGCTGAGGAAGACGAGGACCATTCCGAAGCCGAAGGGGACGCCGGCTGCGATGCTGACCATAAAG
The DNA here is from genome assembly GCF_028827395.1 of Penicillium hordei. Lineage (NCBI taxonomy): Eukaryota > Fungi > Ascomycota > Eurotiomycetes > Eurotiales > Aspergillaceae > Penicillium > Penicillium hordei. The sequence goes on from NW_026623142.1 coordinate 1,088,506, forward strand.
TGGATTGAGGGGTAGTTGGTCCATGCGAACCAGAATAGGCCGATTGGGATTGCGACTGATGCGATGAGGCAAGGGGGAAGACGTGCCTCCGGGGGTGCGAATCCATTATGTTTATCGGACGTCCCGATGTAGCGCTTGTTGTCCCAGAGGGAGTAGATGACAGCAGCCAACATGCCGATCATGATACCGAGGAAGGCGAGGCCACCAACACCCTGGTTCCAGCCGCGGGTCTGCTGGTAGACGATAGGGAAGGCGGCAAACATCATATACAAGGTACCGTAGACAATAGCCATGTAGAGAGATAGCAAGAACACAATAGGCTCCTGGAACAAAAGAACCCAAGGACGGGACAGTGACACTTTGAAGGAGTCTTTAAGAGATACCTTGCCTTGGTCGATTTCCAGCTTACTCCGGTAAATATTTCCCGACAGCTTTGAGAGTCTCTCCGCACGGCGGCGGAGAAGCACGGGGGCATAGGTCTCGGGGATCGTCAGAGAGCCGATAATCCAAACCGTACCAGAAAAGAGGGCAAGGAAACCCATGACCCATTGCCAGCCGCCGTCACTCATACCAATGAATCCACCAGCGATGGGGCCGATAATAGGACCGAGGAAAGGTGCGGCGGCGAACAAACTCATAGCGATACCTCGCTGCTTAGCGGGAAACATGTCCGCAATGACACCACCAGCGTTAGTCAAAGGAGAGGATCCAAAGGAACCGGCGAAGAACCGAAGAATGATGATGGACCAGGCATTTTGAGAACCTGCGACACCGGCGTTGAAAGCCGTGAGAGCGGCGTAGGTAGTAATGAAGAGGATTTGGCGGCCAAACAGCTCACTCAGGGGAGCCCAGAGCAATGGTCCAATCTATACCAAAGCAAATAACGTTAGTATGCAGGCAAAACAGATTACACAAGCTCAAGTAGCAGTGTCTAGAGGGTCGAGGTCTTACCGCGAAACCGAGAACGAAAAGCGAAACACCAAGAGTGGCAAGTTCTTGCCCGATGTGAAACTGCAGCATGATCTCTTTGATACCGCCGGTATAGGCAGATGATACCAGGGAAACAGCCAATGTTGCGACGGCCACCAGCATGGTAAAAGTCCATTTCTTCACCTCGCTGAAGTTCATGGGATTACGAGGGTCGTTAGGAATCCATGTTACTTCAAATGGGTCCTCATCTGTTCCTGAGCCAGGGTATGGGTGATCAATGATCTCTTGTGTGACGACGCCTTGATCGAAGACCAAACGCCAGTATGGAATTTTCGTTGGGGCAGAGGGCTCGATCTTGTCCGAGACCTGAGCGTCCGAATCAGCTGCCATGGTGGGCAGGTGGTGAATTGAGATTGCGATATGTAGTTGATGGTATCCGAGGTAAAAGTATATGCCAATTAGGACGGAAATGAGGTGGAGTTTTCCCGAGGGTTTGCGGGGAGGGGAAATGTCGAGGAAAATTAGTGTAATGAGACTTGGAGACCTCGGGATGGAGCTCCCTCTATATATAAAGGGTTATGAATGCGATATATGCAGATTAAGTACGGATAAGTGGATTCCGTGGCCCAGGTGGGATAGGTGGGTCCCGGACCTAACCAAGATTTTCTTTTTTTGGCGGATGTTAGGATCTGGACCCTTTCCTTAATTATGTTGTTCTTGGAGCATCTATGTGATAATTTCATACTGACTTCATACCTATATTAGTGTACTTCCAAGGTGAACTAAAGTTCATACGTCGTACAAAGATGAAGATGCAGATGCAGCCCTGAGTCAACCCGGAGTGTTAGGGCTTATCTGGTTGCAGCCACGTTTTTGCGCCACGTGATTTATGAATGATTTATGTCGAGCCACTCGGGTATGCGGCATCGATCTGATTGGTTCACTCGGCTACCCAAGACAATTGAAACTTCCCAATGTCCTACCTCTTCAATTCTAGCGTATTCTATGGGAGGCTGACTTCCTTACTAATATTATACATGACCTCCATGGATACACAATGTACAAATCAATCTCATAAAGTAAATGTGCACCAAGGGGCCGTGCATATACTTCAGACCCACCCACATTCGGACATTCCGCGAATCGGACTTGGTACCTTGCCGAAGCTTCACCTAACGCAGACAAGAGATCTAAAGTTCTCTAGACCGGTCAGAATAATCTCCGGTGCACATACATAAAATGGTGTTTATAATCCTTATAACCGACTAAACTCCACGTAACTACTAGGTACTTCGTATATGACATCGGGAATAGCATTATGATTATCAATCATCATGGTCAGGGTCCTATGCAGACTATGTACAACATGTATAAAATTGCCAGTCGTCTCTAGTTCATCCCCCGTTGAGTGCCCAAGTCGGCAATCGGCATACGAGTTCCGATGTTGGCGTTGTAATCTGCTTATTATTTGTTTCGGTAATCTCTTTGGAATCAACTCCAAGCTAGGCATCAGCGCCGTGGTTTGCTCCAGATATCCATGGATACAATCAAATGCTAACATTGAAGTCAGACCACCAATGCTGCTTTGAAATGGATATATATAGATCTGTTGAGATCCACGTTGTACTGATCGAGTTCATATAGTCAGGCCACCCTACATCAAAGACACCCATGGGCTGATACCATCCGTCATATCAGACATGCACAGACTCGAATAAAAAAAAAGCAATGGATATCTTATCTCCAGACCTGGTTCTACTTTCAGTTTGGGGTCGGTTATTAATATGGATCCTTGAATGTACCTTTTTTTAAATAAAAAATAGAAATGGGTTAGGCTATAAACGGCTAGAGTTCCGAGGTCCGGTCAAGGTTCGGCGGTACGACGCGAAAAAAAAAAAAATCTACACACGAGTGGCTTGCAGAAAAAAAATGAGAGCAAGGAAAACCAGGGAAAGCGAAGCCACCAATTCTACCGCTAGACTACCGCTAGAATTTTCCATCGAGTCTTGGCGCCTTCTTTTTTTCAGCCTCAAGCCAGTGGTCGGATAGGGACCCACTGAGAGTAGATACATATAGGTACAATTGCCACCAGGTAGTATAGCCTTGATCTTGGTACCCAAGATGGCTATACGTGTCAAGTTATATCAGTCAAATACCCTCGGCGTTGGCTACTTGTTTTCCGAGTTTCATTGTTTTCCCAATTTTGTTGACAATAAGATCAAAGAAACAAACCACGCGTTTATGTCACTCTGTCTCCACTTAAAATCAGCATGAAAGGTGGGATAGACACCTAAAAGGCCATCCAGCGTCTGGCTCAGCCCTGCGAGCAGAGGATCGATATTTTTAACATAGGTAGCACATATAAATCACCTGTCCAGCAATCCATATACACATTATCAGACTGTAAGATCAGCATTGCAGTCTTAGGAATGCGCTCCAGTTGCCTCTTGTTATACTGGGTTTGATACCAGGATCGTAAATATATTCATCTTATCTACTCTCTTCTTCTAAGTTTGACTTTGATCATTTGATATTTCCTCCATAGATAATTCCGGTTTATTCGGGAATGTTTCTGGAGAGTAATGAGTCATTCTGATGTTCTACCCGTGGATCTGGGTACGGTATAGAACTACCTGCGGACTACATAGTACGTACATACTATACATACCGCCCTACTTTGTAGAGCCCATATTATATGCTGAGGTCATTATGACTCAACCCTGTTCAAATCGCGATTTTCCGTTGAATGTGAGTGCTTGTGTGGCGGTCGGATTAGATGCTGGGTCTCGTCAGGGCTTAGGAATGACGGGTGTGAAGTAGTCGGAAACCCGAGTTCATGTTTCGTGCTGTTTAATTCTTTAATTGTTCAATGTTTGATTGCTTGATTGTTTGATTGCTATGTTATTGTGTTGTTGTATCGTAGAATCGGATGGATGCTTCCAAGTCGCAGTTAACTGTTGGATCAGGGCTAAGTCACGGTGAAGTCATCGCCAAGTCTTAAAGACTCTGGATGGTAGTCAAGTATGAATTCCAAGTACAAGGAGGTGGCTCACGTTCTCTTGGCTGTTTATCTGAACGGCCAATAAATATTCCAATCTCAAGGCATTGTCTGTTTGTTACTGTTCTAAATGTAAAATTCCCGTACTTACGACGTTGCGTCTTTGTTGCGCGATTAGAGGAAACCTTCCGAGAATATTCGGGGTGGAATCAAATCGCTTGGTTTCACGTTGACTTGAAAAGAATCATGCTCAGATATGGGGTATTCTATTGTCACAGAGTTTCCCATCTGATTTTGGATAGTGTTGTTAGTACTAGCCCTAGAGACGCCACCAGTTTGGATGAGGTGAAGGGCAATCTTGCGACCGAGTTTCTCCCAACCCGAGAACACAACACAAAGGCAGAGGGAAATACCTCGCCATATAATAGCAACACAATAAAGAACGCGTCGGTCGCAAAAGACATACTAGTTAATGCTTACTTGTTACAAGGAGGAAGAAAAGAATATGGATCATAGAAGACAGCATTAAAGCGTCCTGTCATGAGATGATGCGCGCTAAGGCATCATGTTAAAGGGAGCCCCCATAATGTACATGCCCATGACTGATCCATCAATCGATGAAGAGCAGTAGCATCGATAAAAAAGCAAAATTGCGAAGCAACCCGGTGCCGAAACCCATTTGATATTTGAAAGCAAACCCATCATGTATCGCCAGTAGTCATGATAAAAAGATAAAAACAAACCCCATGATCGCCTTTCAGAAAACCAGCTCGTTGAAAAGAAAAATTACGAGCGCTCGCCACGGAGACGGCGGGCCAACTGGATGTCCTTGGACTGGATGGTGACACGCTTGGCGTGGATGGCGCACAGGTTGGTGTCCTCGAAGAGAGAGACGAGGTAAGCCTCAACGGACTCTTGGAGAGCACCGATGGCAGAGGACTGGAAGCGGAGATCGGACTTGAAGTCCTGGGCGATCTCACGGACCAGACGCTGGAAGGGGAGCTTGCGGATCAGGAGCTCAGTGGACTTCTGGTAGCGACGGATCTCACGGAGAGCGACGGTACCTGGGGATGGAACGTTAGAAAGTATTCCAAAGTGGACTTGGTGGATGTCTTGTTCGACATGAGATGAGACTTACCGGGCTTGTAGCGGTGGGGCTTCTTGACACCTCCGGTAGAAGGAGCGGCCTTGCGGGCGGCCTTGGAGGCGAGCTGCTTACGGGGAGCCTTGCCACCAGTGGACTTACCTATTCGAGGCAGTTAGCAAATGTTTTCTTGACGAACGCGTCACCAAATCCTCCCTTCGGTATGATGCCTGACAAATCAGGCATCACCAGCGAGGTGGGGAAAGGGTGAAGGAAATATGATATAGGAAATACTTACGGGCAGTCTGCTTGGTACGAGCCATCTTTGATGATAGACTTGATGAAAAGTAGTTTTGTTGATGAAAGAGTTGGTTGGCGTTGGATGGATGCAAAAGGGAAGAGAGAGGAGGGTGGGGGGAGAGTATTTGTAGGAGACGGGAGGGGGGGATTGATCTGAGAGGGAGCCACGAATCAGGGGAAGTGAGCCGATCAGAGGATCAATCAGCAGAATCAGCGCGTAGGACTGGGGACTGCGTAGCGTGTAGCCCAGAGACTGAGTTGCAGTGAGCTCTGATTGGCTCAGCTGGATCAAAGTGCTGGTACTGCCAACTAAGCGAGACTTGGGCCAATGAGAATGCAGGATCAGGGAGTATAGAATGCCAAACCCTTGAATTCTTGATCTTGCAACCAACCTCCCTTAGGTCAATAATTAATGCATTCTGAAGTATTCAACACCCTTTGGAATGTATAATTGTTCTTTTTTTATTGTAGATTTACATTGTTGGTGGCGGATTATAGGAGGATCAAAGATGGACCACGGCAGAGTCGGCGTTCCAACTCTGGGGTCACCCGGTAGATCAAGGTTGGTCTGTGATCCTGCGCTCTCATTGGTGGACGCGATCCCTAGCGCGTGATTTCCCAGTCTTCGCTCATTCCCGTATCATACAAATATCCTCTGTCCACTTCCGTTTCCTTTCCCTCTTTTTCAATCAATTCATCGACAACCACTCAACTACCAACTCCTTTTCATAACACTTCTACCCCTTTTTTCTAATCCATATTCAATATGTCTGGCCGTAAGTCATTACCCCACATTTCTATTTCTTCAAGAAACGCGTTCTAACGCGTCTCATTTCAGGCGGCAAGGGTGGAAAGGGTCTCGGCAAAGGTGGTGCCAAGCGTCACCGCAAGATTTTGCGTGACAACATTCAGGGAATTACCAAGCCTGCTATCCGTCGTCTCGCACGCCGTGGTGGTGTCAAGCGTATCTCCGCTATGATCTACGAGGAGACCCGTGGTGTCCTCAAGACCTTCCTCGAGGGTGTCATCCGTGACGCTGTCACCTACACTGAGCACGCCAAGCGCAAGACTGTCACTTCTCTTGACGTTGTCTACGCTCTCAAGCGCCAGGGCCGTAAGTTTCCACGTGTCTCCCCATTACACAGCGCGTCTCTAACTTTCTTATTCAGGTACCCTCTACGGTTTCGGTGGCTAAATCATTTGTTCTTTTCTTTTCCGGGCTGGTTCACGGTACGACGGGACGTTGGGGTGTTCTCTGATTTATTTTACTACAACTGTCATGGGTCTCTGGGTTTGCTTTTCATAACACTCGATTACCACTATTGCGCGTCCATAGTGTGCGCTTCTGAGCTTTTCTGTATCATAGCGGCCTCCACATTACGGCTGGCACCATGGACATGGTGGGATCAAGCACTTAAGTGCGATCCGATACGAATACAATCAAAACTTGAAATAATTTTTGACTTCTTTGGTCTTGCTGGTAGTATAACTCGACGTGTAGGTGTCTCATATTTGGTCTCTTCGTTTTGTTGGCTTGTTTTGTTGAACTTGGCGCTCTATTCTCGGTATTTAGTTCGGTGGCGTGGTCTTCGCTGTTTACGGTTGCTTGACGCGTTATTTTGACTGTCTGAGGCCTTGTTTCCCATGCTCATCATGAACCCGTCATTGATTTTGTAAAGAGTGTCGCTGACTCGTAATGCCTATTTCTTAAACTATCCGTGGACTTCTATTCGACCAATGTCGCGTTGTTGGCTTCCTTAGTACATCCATGGATGGTTTCATGGTGTCCATTATACACGTATCTAGATCAGTTTCATCTTACTGTAGTTTGCTTTTAGTTTGTACAATTGATTGTCCTTCTTGTCAGTTCACACGGTGTGGTGGCTCGGGGTGGTTTTAAGGTGGGGGTTGTTTAAACGTTACGTATAGATATACTTGTAGTGTCAAGATATATATATTAGTATCCATAATTGGCTGGAATATCAATCGACATGTTAAAATGCATATAACCCACACAATTTACCCAGAAAGATGCTCAAGACATTTAAATTTCGCTCAACTGCCCACATCAAAACGTCAGAGACCACCACCGTGGCGTGGTGAGCAAAACAATACAAGTTGAAGTTGAACTTCCCAAAACGGCAGTTCAACTTTACTTGGTGCCATGAACAATTCCGATCTACCCACAACTAAACCGTAAATGTATATATTCCACCAAAAGATACCAGGGCTAGATTGAAAAATTATGTTCAAGATTGAATCATACTGCTCTCTTTTTGAATCCTGGTGGAAGTCCATTTGTCATACGAAGATGTAGTTGAACCCCCGAAAAGGGAAGTCCAACATCTCTTGGCACTACGACTGGGGGCGCTCCCATAGGCACACTAGACATAACCCGGAGCGCTCTCTCGTTATTACCCCCAAATAATTAATATCAAAATAGCACAGTGTCTAATATATCAGAGAACCGACAAGCGAGGAAGGATGATGGCTGATTTTCAGACGGGTCCCTTGGACAGGCCAAAGGGGACTACCATGTGACAAACAAACCGCATAATGTACGAGGCCAAAATACAGGCAAACACTCCAGACTTGAATGTGTTTGTCATTATATTTTCCTCCACGCTTCCATCACTCTCACTCTCACTCTCATCACTACAATCACCTTCGCCACTCGAGTCCACAAGCCCAAAGAGAGCCAAGTATCAACACCATCAAGATCCGCTATAACCCCATCACGATGGCAAAAAAGCAACCAGTAGTAATAAAAGCTCCACCGATCAGGGAGCTTCTCCGATTTGTCGCAAGGTACTGGATTATGTACTACATGGGCGAAAAAACCACCAACAATACCGCAGCCTACGCCCTGACCCCAAACATAGCGACTTCATTGTGTGAAGGCGAAGAGTATGCCGTGCACAAATGTATAATTTGCCCCACATAGCGCAAAGAAAGACACATTCGAATCCAGACAGACTCTATGCTGACTGTCAAACTGATAGGACCACGCTGACCTCCGATCGCCAGGTGAAGTCGACGAGACCTGGTCTCACGCCGTCAACCATCACCTGGCGGGACATCCACCGGTCTCCCCGACCCACTACTGCTGAGTCTTCACAGAAAGCCCCCGATGTCCCATACAAACGAGTCCTGATCGCTGCGAACCGGAAGACGAAATACGCGGTATAGCGAGAAACCTGGCCAAAAGCGACACCGCGAACAGTCGATGAACACTGGATCAACGTGCCGGAGTCTTGTTCGGGAACATATCCATAGATATGGTCTTCGGTATTCAACAGGACATGTGGTCAGCCAATAATCCCGATGGGCCTGCTGGAATACCGAAAATGATCACGGTAGAATCATGCTCTCAACTGCACAGGAGCAGAATCTGCTGCAATGTTTACAAATGATTCGACATAATGCCACTGGAAACCAGCCTGCATATTGACTCGTCCAGCGCTGACCGAAGGCACACAAAAACAGCGTTAGGCGATTCCAGACACAAGTTCTATTTGCACGGCAGCAGAAGTGCTAATGAGGTCTACGGCCACATCTCCGTGCTTGAAATTCCTCCATTCAGATGGGTCAAATTATGAAGTCCACGATACAGACATGCACGCCACATTGTTAACCAGAATCAAATGTTGACAGGTCATGAAGAGTATTTTACCACATCACCAAATAATCGCCACATGAATAGCGGTGATATACCTGGCGCAGCCTAATTGCACCAGGTATCCTCTTCGCTTGGAGACGCAGAACCTACCCCACCAAGGAACAAGACTAAGCACCCGCTATCGCTGAAATACTCCATATGCAAAAACCACCAAATATTGAATCATGACAGCGGGTGTGCTGTAGAATCAGGAACTTCTTGATTTGTCCAGGGCTCTCATGAAAAATTTACAAAAATAGTATGGTAAGAAGCGGATCATAAATATGTATATGATAAAAAAAAAAAAAAAATAGACATAGCATGTCCTGGTTTCGATCCAGGGTCCTATTGAGATTGTTAGTTGGATGTTTGTGGGTTAAATTGGTTGCGGTGAAACGTACCTCCGGGTTATGAGCCCGGCGCTCTTCCCCTGAGCTAACATGCTGGGATGTTGAAATGCGAACCTTTCTTTGCCTACATTAAGAGAAATCCAAATTAATTGCAACATATAGTAACCCCAACACATGAGACCACTCTCGGGGTCGGCTCAAGCTCTTAATTAAATGACTGGGTATATATCGACACAAATGGTTTTGATTTACAGGGTCTATTATAAAGAAATGTAATTGCCTTGGATATGATAGGTTCTACTTGAAGGGCCATAACATCACTATCAAATAATGAGGCAGTTTATTGGCCATCTCTGTTGCCATTGAAAGCTGCTTCTGTGGTAAACCGGTATAATACCCCGGGAAACCCGTCTATAGGAACTCCGTACTCGAAGCCATCACCTGTAGGGATAAGACTCGTTTGCGACTGGACGCCACAATATCTAGGATTTACCTTCTCTTCCCTGTTCAGGAAATACCCATGCCTTGCAGCTTGCCGCCTCGGTTTCAAGCAGACATCCTACGACCCAAACCTATAGGCTCATTGCTATCCGTGGTGTCCAGCTTAATATGGTTGCATATTTTCTATTGGTTATGGCCCAGAGAATGTCCGTGTAACTACATATCCTTGTGTGGCGAACAAATATGGTACATGAACGACTCCATGTCTACTTGTAGGTACCAGCCTGGTGGTCTCTACAGTCAAATACATAGAAGTTGATTATATATACCCGAAGGGCCAATTAGCTAGGATGTTTCAATGGTCTGTCAAAAGGGATATCACAAGCAATTCACCCGGAGGCTGGCTCATGGTGTGCTTGGTCATTGATAGGCTTCTGGTTCCAACTCTATATCAGATACGAACGAAACATAATTACTATTATTACACTATCAGAGACATGTGGCATTCCGGAATGCAGAGATCGATCGTGGCTAGCTTCTAAAATTTTAGAATACACGTGTACATAGGCAACCAAGTAAGGAATCTGCCCTTGCTGTAGTGAGCTGCTAAGCCACTCTTTCCCCAACAAAGGCTCCTCGGAGCCTCCTTTCTGTATTTTCTTGACTCAAGATGACGAAGCGCATAGTATGTGCATACGCGGCTAGCCTCGAGGACCTAAACAGAGACGTGATAGCCTTGCGAAATTGCCAAGGTGTGAGTCAGAACAATCAGTCAGTGTTGGTAATCCTCGGGGACTAAATGACGAACACCGGGATAATCAATAATGAAAAGAAAAACAAAAAAGATGTTCAAAGCCAAAAAAAAAAAATACATGTCCGAATACGAATTTGAAAGTAAGAGCATGGTCCTCCGACGGCGTCGGTGACGGCCGGAGGCCGGCATTCCGGAACGAAAATAGAAAGCTTCCAGAAGAATGAAAACACCCACGCTTTACTGAATGTAGCACTAGCTGCATGCACAAGCCACGAAAATTCCTTCTGGAACATACCAGAAATACCGAATACGATTACCTGCAGATCGTGGCTGCTCCAAGTGCCGTATGGTAACAGGTTAAACCGGCAACTTGAACGGGCAACTTGAACGGTGTAACGGCAGTGCCGAGAAGTGGCTGTGCAGCCCTAGCTGTCACGACCAATCATTTACATTGAAAAAAAGTTTTCACTGTGCATTAGACTGTTACTAAATATGATCCTGCCTCTCGCAGACCTACCACCGAGAAACCCGAATTTAAAGTGCTGACATAGGGTTTTTCTTTTGGTCGGGATTAGATGCCGGTGAAAATTTTTTCTCCGTGTTTTTTCTGAATCCTTATGCAGGAGCCCTCTATTGGCAATGAGTAACAGGATTAATCTCTGCCCAATTGAGAAGGTGATTTATGTACGTTGTAAAAAAGGGTGCCTTCGGTAGACGAATCCACCCCTCAGATCTACGTATCCCACTATATATGAGATATCTGAGTGGGCCATTGGATCTGGATACTTGGATCAGCTGAGGCTGGTTTGCCACTTCCCCGGACTCTGTAGGGGCCACGTTTTGGTGTGCCCTTGAGGAATCTGCCAAGATATTCCCGGGTCTGTTCTCGGAAAAAAGGGAGATCACTCGGATTTGGGCCAGACTGTTCGGTAAGCACGGCAGACCCCGGACCCGATTTGGCGTTCCTAGACCGAGAAAATTATTTAACCCCCGAAAACATGCCGGTCGGATTTATGTTGCGCTAGTGGATTTCAAAAGGGAGATCCTTGGGGGTCACATGGCACTTGTTAGACTATTGTTGCTGCCTTTGATTTTTGCGCCCAAACAAGATCTAAGCTGGAAAGTCGGGGTTTGCCGATGCTGCTCGGTTCGGAGGCCCTTGATCTGCGATCTGATACCCTGGCATTTAGCGTCTAAGCCATAATGCATATGCACGGTTGAATGGTGACAGCGCTAAAACAGAAAATTTCGACTGTAACCCCCAGTACTCCGTACATGGCATTCTTACCACGCTACTTCTGGTGTTCCGCGTGCCACAAAGCCCGCGCTAGTTAACAATTTAGCTAATCTGTACATGTAGGGATCCGAGCGCTAGAAAAATATGAAAATACCAAAATTAACATCAATACTTCAATTTATTATTTCAATTTAATTCTTTCCGAGTCAAAGGGGAAAACATATGATTCACATGTGATCAAGTCATCGAGTCATCGAACATGCAGACCAGAAAATTAAGGCAATCAGCCCACAATAAAGAGACCATGTGACCATGATCTTAGAACCTTGCGCATAAGATCCTTGTGTAGCCTAACAATGATAAACCAAATTGGGCATTTCCCGCCGAGCCTATGCTAGAGCTAAGTCCTGTAGAGACAAGCGCTTACATCTGAGAACAAGTGGTAAGACATGGAAAGTATATACGACAGCCTTTCGCTTAAGACAATATAATATAATATAATAAAATAAAATAAAATAAAAAATAAAAAAAACAAACCTTGTGGTGACCCAAGATCTGGGGTCAGCTGGCCATCATGTCCCTATACACAAACAAGATCCATGGACCCGTGTCCGACTTCAGCTTATCATGCCATTAGATGCATGGTCAGCTGACTATCGCGTCTGTCGAACTACGGCCGAGCGGAACCCGCGGATTGGCGCGTAGTGTGGAGACATTACAAGACAATCCCAAGACAACAGCACCAAGACCGTCGGAAGACAGTTGAAAGACAATTACTTCACAGCCACAATCTTGAGTATTTGAGTCTTGGAATAATTGGGTCTGAGTACCAAGGAACGAGAAGAATGTACTCTGTAGGCCTTCCCCATGTTGTGCAGGAACGTTGGGACGGCCGAACCATTGGGCACCAGCCACATGGCTCAATCTCGATGTGGCTAGGGTACATAAAGGAAGTATGGATGATAAATAATAAATAATCAATAATAAAACATATCTCGGCCGAACAACTCTCCGGGTTTCAATTCCACGTTTGTGGGATTCTAGTGAATTCTGACTCACCGGAGATAGTAGACCAGGCCGAATTACCAATTCCCAACGGACCAAAATTTTAGTATGCGAAATGGGCACAAAAACAAACTAAGGTGTGGCTCAGCCTTAAGGATTTCTCCTCGGCATCTCCACCCCCATTTTCCTAATTTTGGCCCTGGTCACCCGAGTGCAAATCGGAGCTAGTTCTAGACTATGCAACAGAATTTTTTTTGAAAAATTTTTCTTCTATTTCCTAAGCGATGTACTGTAAACCTTGGCTGAATCCTTTGCCCGGAATTCTCAAGAAAACTTTTTAGAAAATATTTATTAATGTAGATCTTAAACAATTACTATTGAGACCCAAATATGCCCAATCACATAGAATATTAGGTATGGTGGATCCATGTGGCTTTTGCGTATCCTGTAAGCCACAACTTCACAAGGGAAACGAGTGAAAGAAGATCCCCAGATCAGATCAGTGGAACTCGGTAAAAATGGTGGTATGTGGGTAATACGAATCCTATCCCAATTTGGACTAGCGTTGAACTTGGGTATAATTAAAAAATAATAATGACGCCAAATACGCCAAATACGCTAGATTGGTCAATACCGTAAAATTCTTGTTCGGGGAGGCCGTGCTAGTGTGAGGTCATCTAAGTACAGAGCGCTCTTTATTAACTCAAGTCCTCCCGACCTCTTTCAACTTCATTACTCATACCCAAAACATTCTGACTCTTGAGATCATCATATCAAGTAAGATTTGCTTTTCCTCCGGTCGAGTCATTCTCCAGAACCAAACTCACACCAACCACAGTCGACTCCATTAAAGTTCCAGCCCTCTTATAATTCCATTCGATCAGCCTCCCGACGTTTCCAGACTCTTCGCTACCTGAAGCTTTGAACCAAAGTCTCCAATCCAGATTTCTCCAAAAGCACGGCCACAATTGATCAGGAAATCTTAATCGGATTTTGTACCGTCGGGTTCTATAAAAGCTCGCCTTTCCCCGGTGGCGAAACCCTACCCACCTCCTCTGACGTTCCCAACACCGTGATAACATAATGCTTATGTACCCACGTAAGGGTCTCATCACCGATCCATACAACTCAGAGGACATCATCATACAAGACGACCAGTACCCACCTGATTTCTATTCCGAGAACGCCTTGCACTACGATCAATCTCGTTTGCAATCACCGTTCCAGTGCCACCCGAGTGTACAGTTATCCCCGCCATCTTCCGCACCTTCCTCGCCTACTTTCTCCTCTCCGACCTTCTCGACTTCTTACCCGCAGACGTCTGACTGTCAGTCTTTCGGGGCTCCTTCGATGACCCCGGCGCCTTCATATAACCCGTCGTACGACATTCAGGGTTCTAATTCACCTTCGCACTACTTGCCTCAATATCCTCAGCAATATTATATGCCCATGCTGGTACAACAGCCTATCGCCGGTAACCAGGGCTGGGACAGCAACCTACAGTTGTTGAGCCCCGCGCGCATCCCATACGCCGGTGTACAAAAGAGATCTTCGCCCTCGGCATCCTCGCGCTCAGCCCCCTCAGGGTTGCCACCCAACAACTACCACCGCCGTTCCAACAGCGCCAACAAGCCGCTGCCCACCCCGGTGCAAACCCCTCTCCAGAACTCATTCCTTGCGACTCCCTTCCAAAGTTTCGATCCCTCTTCCCAAGATGGTCACAATGCCGAGGCCGAATCTGCTATGAGAAAAGCGATCATGGACCAGCAGAAACAGTCACCCCCGCAGCAAATGCAGAACGACTACTCACTGGCTCCATCGGTGTCAACAATTAGCCATAACTCGCCGGTGACTCCGCAGACTACCCTCGACGAACTTGACGACGCATCCAAGTCGATGACCCATGGTGAGAATCGAATCCCTGATATTGATAGGTGGATGGACCAATACTTACGTCTCGACGTGCCTCCAGAATACAACAGCGCCAATGGTGCCATGTCAATTGGAGTTCCCAAGCTGAACAGAACCATTTCCGATATATACCAAGACGAATTATATAACCCCACCATCATGGCTGCACCCCAGGTGTCCAAGCCGATGGGACAAAACCACCCCAACCCGCGCAATTTTATTGCCGATCGCCTGCAAGCTGCCAACCAAGGACACCTGTCTGCTCGTTCGCAATCGCCTGCTAACCGACGGGATCGCTCACCTTTCCGTCCCTCTTCTCCATTCGCCGGTGACATGGGCAACAACGCTCTCCAGCAGCCCCAGATGGCTACTAGCATACCCATGGGGCAGAACGCTATGAACGGAATGAATATGAGCCAGACCTCAAACACTGGAGATATCAAGACTATGTCCCCCAAGGATGCAGTTTTGGATTTCCAAGACAACGATGATGCCATGCCTCCTCTATTTCCCCCAGGTCAGACGGATTTCAACCTGGGTGATGCGCTTGGCTTGCGACGCGATAGTGGCTCAATGCGACCGATGGAAGCATTCCCTCAATACTCGGTACCCAGCATGGCCCAGCCACAATTCGCATTTTCCGAACCTCAGATGCATCGCCCCCAGAGTAACCTCTTACAACAGAGTACTGAGTTCCCTTCGCTCCCAGCGGTGGAATCTACCGAGAGCTCGCCTCCAAGCCAAATGAATATGTCAATTACAGAGGGTATTCCCCGTCCCGCCAACACATCTTCGGATGCGGGCACCTACACTTGCACCTATCACAACTGCACCGACCGCTTCGACTCTCCCTCTAGACTCCAGCGACACAAGCGCGAGGCACACCGGCAAACAACACCGGGCGGCCACCTTGTCAGCCGCGACACCTCGCTCCGCAACTCCCAGGCTGGCCCGCACAAGTGCGAACGCATCAACCCGTCTACAGGCAAAGCATGCAATTCCATCTTCTCTCGGCCCTACGATCTTACACGGCACGAGCATACAATCCACACCGCCGGGAAGCAGAAGGTGCGTTGTCACATCTGTAACGAGGACAAGACCTTCAGCCGAAACGATGCTCTAACAAGACGTAAGTTTCGATTTATCTTCTTTTTACCCCTTAAGTTGATCATACGCTAATTACATTAATTACAGACATGCGAGTGGTTCATCCCGAAATCGACTGGCCAGGCAAGCAGCGCAGGAGGAGAGACTGAGAGCGCCTTCCACGTCATAGTCTATCGATCGGCATGCCGAACGTCATAGGTGGACCCACTTGGGTCCACCAAAAATCTGGGGCTGCGTCATCATGACGATTTAGTTCCCTAATCCTCATGAGCTCTCTGTATCACTATTCGGATTCGGATTTTTATTTATTATGTGTACGATTTTACGTTGATGATTTTGTTTTCCATGCGCAAGCCCATTTTAGCATTGGTTGGTGTGTTTTATCTTTGGTTGGTTTTTTCCCCTCTATTTTCTGCTTATGCCTTCTGGTTCTGGGAAAAACAAACGGTTTTGGTGTTGTACATTTCTGTTGTACATGGTGTTGCTGCATTTTTGACCCCAGTATAGTGTGTCCCTCTTGTACTATAGTACATTCCTCCAACAAAAATGTATATTAGCTTTTTGGATACGACATGAATTCATTTGGAAATGATCTATCACTCTCCACACTCCACACTCCACTCCACAATAACACTAGGAACGGTGAAACACTCTTCCTGCTTTGAAACAATCGAGGGATAGAATCTAATCCCTCGCACCCACCTACATCACACCTGCATATTTATATCCACTTATGTCAGCCATCTTCAATGCTCAGCGCCGATCTCGAAGTATTATGTATGTGTTAGTTGTTATGTGTAAAACATAATCATAGGTGCTTTGTTTAGAATATCTAGAATAATTAGAGTTGACAAAAAATCACTATGGGCAAGGTCATTGAATAATTGAATAATTTATATTGTATATCGCAATAAATTAATTAACATCTCCACGGATGAGTCCCGATTCGCCCTGATCGCATATTGTACTCCGTACTCTGTACTCCACATTGCATCAACAACAGCAACTACCCATTAATATCTTGTATAATCAATATCGTAGCGAAGAGGTGCAAGCTCCATGTGCCAAGAGTATGATCCCATCATTGCGTAGACCCATCAAGAAAGCCGTGGAACAAACCCGAGCTCATCCACACTCCGGCCTGATAAGCAATTTAGTTACCAGCATCCTGGTACCCGGCACTGGGATTATTTGGATGGGATTCTGCGGGATCTTAGTTTGGGTGGGTATGTCGACGTAGTTGTATACCAGTAATTATACAATTCCAGCACTGAGTTCGGGATTTCTTCATTTCCATGTAACGGAGTTGCTTATTTGGGTATATTTGATGGTTTTGCATAGCGGGGGGTTAGTACCCATGTGCCTCCGGGGACTCATCCTTCATCTCCGATCTTTTACCAGGTATGAATGTTGCGGTCATTGTTTTGATTGTCAGCGTCATCAATAGCAATTAGCTTCTATTCAAGGTTGTGTATTTTAAAACTAGCCTTATCTGAAGTCGGGATCGGTATTTATCCTAGGTTTTACCATATTCCGTACCAACTAAGCCGTAAATATTGTACAATATTAATATTTACGTTGTATGTTGTACACCCTTAAAAATGATGGGCAATAAATGATAGACAGGGTGTACATCGGTGGGTCCGTGGCTTAATAGCTGTGGGTTGTGGGTCTTGTAATACGCTCGTTGTATTGAAGTGGGGGCAGAAGATGGGGTGGTGGGACGATGGTGAATGTGTGGCTGAGGAACTTCTCTTTTTTGAAGCCGATGATCGAATTCTTGCACATGTGATTATTTTGTATGGTATGATGGATGAGCTGTTCTGGCTTCTTTCAAGTGGTCTTTTTCTGGTTGCTGTTTCTGGTAGTTGGTGCTTTTGCGATGCAAAATACTCCGTCGGTGTACTATATCCCTTGCATGGTCATAGAGTCATATGAGATGCAAAACGTAATGTACTATCATGGTCACTCTATAGTCTGTACAACTCGGCACTATTAGAGGAATCAATTATAACAAGCACACGTCGAAATACATGTACCCCTACCAACAATGTATTATTTTTTCTCAAACTGCTAACCCTCCCTAGGTGACTTCAAAGGTAACGTAGATTTTTATAAAGCCTTTAATTAATCTATAGTGGTATATAGCGAGTTCTACAAACTAGCGTATATCGGATACGTAGCTAATAACACCCCACACTCCGTCTCGCGCAAGTGCGTACTCAACACCTGCAGATTCCGATCTGACGATACAAGTACGTATATCACTCTACACATTAACACTTTCCAGTCGGCTCTAGATAACTCTGAAACTACGCGGACTCAGACGAGGCCGATATGAAGAGAAAGATCAAAGTCCCCTTCGAGAGTATGGCCCTTTTTGCTCGCCAGTAGTAGATTCTATAGTCTCGCACTATCCCTCGCTGAAACATCACACCGTTCAGTGTGGTCTTTGATATCTTCCAATGTCACTACAACTCTGACTCTGCAGCCCCTTGCTCAGACTTGGAACTGAACATCTACCCATTCAAACAACTGCTTTGACCGTTATCACGTTTGTCGCCATGCATCAAGTGTCGACATCAGGCTACCTCAACTTCCTGACTCTTCCCGGCCACTTGACTGATACTGTTCTTGTCGTGCTTATCGAACACCTTTTTCATCATCAACTTAACGTCCTCAGGCCCTGTTGCTGCCTGGTGATCTGCGGATATTCCGGAGCTCTTGCTGCTCTTTCAGTCGATTCTCGGCCCTGATACACCATTCTCAACATTATCCTCCATCTTTACCATTTTCGAGGCATCAATTCTTTGCTTTACCTACTTCAACTTAAGCCACACAATCTCATTCTAGTGGCTCGAGGTATCTATTCCCTGGCAATCCTCGAGAACTTGAAATGTCTGCAGCATTCAGAGGTTGCAGATGCCTAGTGGAGGGATACGATCAAAGTCTCTGCAAATTTTGCAACCGATGCGGAGGTCTGGGTCATACGGCCCTTTACTGCAAAATGAAATCTCATGGGGGACGAAGTGGAGGAGGGTACCTAGGTTGCTCACGCCCTACAAAAACGACTCCCATAAATGATCTTGATCAAATTGATAACCATCGCGAAGTGTGTACCCTATTATTCCAATACTTTTCTTCATTAATGTGCTGACTGGAGAGACGTCGTCTCATGATTCATCCAAAGCCCCAAGGGCCATGACTCAAGCGTCAAATGCGTCGAAAAATTACCACCTCAGAGATCAACAACAGATGAAATTCCAACTGCCAAACGACGAAACTGGAACGAGGTGGCCGGTAGTGGAATTGAGACCCTGAATCTAGGACCCGTCGATCGGGCCTCCATCCTGGAGCATCTGATTTCAAATGTGCGCCTCGAAATGAGCGAAAGATAGTCTTCTGTGCTCGAGGAGTACGATATTGCTAAAATACTCGAAGACAGCTTGAGTCCAGCTGTAAAGGGCGTCTGTAAACAAGGAAGATTCGATCTGACCAGGCATGTTTGACCTTGACAATGTAGAGACAAGTTGCTAATAATCTCTCCTAGACTCTTGAAAATTGCACAGGACCCAGAAACAAAAAAAGAAGCAGACATCTACCTTCACATCCTATGGAGAGAGGATGAAACGACGAATCGATTTTGGCTTTACGTCGGACAAGCATGTGTGCTGTGTCTGAGAACCGAGAAACACAAAGATCCCAGGCATCGTTCGAAGAATATGGGACTGCACTACTCAGTGTGGGGCTCTGCCGTGGGTATGAAATCAGCCTTTGTCACTCTGGCTATCCTCGATCCCCCGTCTTCCACTCAGACGCAACTGGTTCTCAACCTAGCGGAGATGTGGATGTGCCTAGTATTTCAAACACTGACTTCCCTTCATCTAGGCTCCTGGTTGCCGAAAAACCAAAAAGCTATGTGGTCGGGTAATAATCTCAAAGTTGCATTGCCATTATGGCAAGGCTTCACAGATACTCAAGAGAACAAAACTATCGCTGACGCAATTGGCGGTAGATCAACCTTTCAGCAATACCTTGCATCTGAGGATTTAGTTATTCGGGCATGGGCAGAACAAACCAGGGATGCGTTCAACGACATACGAAACTCGCCTGACCCGAGGATCAGAAGTTACTGGTGGGATCTTCACAAAGATCGTATCCTTAAGGCGCAGGACACCTGGGGTAAAAAGAAAGCCAGCATGGCTCAAGAGCGCCTCGAGGGGGCCAAAGCCCTTGTTGCATTGCATTCCGGAAACCATGGAAACCATCAAACTGAGGTCATAGCTGGTAGTTTCAGGTTCGCTGTTTCACAAACGCTTGGACTTGATCTCCGTAACGGCAACGAAGTTATTCTCCAATATCATCTAACCTCGACCCCACACCCACACGCTTATGCTCTTTCTGCTTTGAAAACAGATCCTGCTAGCCGCTTGGGGATTTCTATCCGCGGTCAAGATAGCCATGGAGATTTTCATTGCTGGCTAAAAGCGACTGGAGAGTGCAATTTACGAAAAATGAACACTCTTGTGGACATTCTGGAAGGCTGCTCTACCCGAGAAAGCCAGGGGTTCAAGAGACGTTGGTTTGTTACCAAGTCTTTGAATAGACCAAGTAGTGATCCCCAAGGGAGAAATAAGTACACTTGATGTGATAAGACTGGGATTTTCAGGGTTCAGATTAGTTGCGCAAAAGCCACCAATTCTTAATTGGGTTCAATTTCGATTTCTTGGTACAAAATGAGTGTAGTATATCCTTTATATCGCCCCTTGTTGCGCTAAGATCCCGTCTTGAGGGAATTAAATCATAGTGCGGAGGGCCAGCCATGCAATGACTTGGTTGTGATATGCGATTTTAACGATGAGTATGTTGAGTTAGAAATTTTGAAGGTAGAAAGGCTCTCTGTGAGACCTGCAATTTAGTGGATTTTATTGAACCCCCATCCCCAAATGATGGATTTGATGAAGATATCGATAAAGAAGAAGAAAAAGGAAAAAAAAGATAGACATAGCATGTCCTGGTTTCGATCCAGGGTCCTATTGAGATTGTTAGTTGGATGTTTGTGGGTTAAATTGGTTGCGGTGAAACGTACCTCCGGGTTATGAGCCCGGCGCTCTTCCCCTGAGCTAACATGCTGATGGGATATTATACTTCATCACTCTGGAATTTATAAGTCCATGTTTCTAATTTCATTCCAGTAAATCGCAGATATAAATAAATAACAATTATTTAGCCAAATATGAAAGCCAAAAGATATAATAATAAAAGGTGGTATGTTAGTCTAATTAAGCAGCGGTGAAACTACAACTTAGTCACCCATTTCCGGAAGTGGAGTTCGCGATCTAGAATTGTAGAAAATGACCTAATGTGTTTACAAGTAAATTTGTAGCTATTTTACTCCATTACTTACTATATATAGTGTCACTTAAAATGTATTCTTCTGAAGGAAGTGATATTTCATTGAAGTGATATATTTTCCACCAATCAGCATGTTAGCTCAGGGGAAGAGCGCCGGGCTCATAACCCGGAGGTACGTTTCACCGCAACCAATTTAACCCACAAACATCCAACTAACAATCTCAATAGGACCCTGGATCGAAACCAGGACATGCTATGTCTATCTTTTTTTTTTTTTTGTCATTAGTCAGGACATAACACGTCAATACACCTACCCATGAAGACTCTACTGGATTTACGGTATCATATAAAATCCCATATTGTAGGTATACCCTATGGCACCTTAATCGTTGGTGTTCTTGTTTATTTTTTCCCCTTCTTGGTTTTAGTCCACAACTATTTTAACTTTCATGTATAGATGTATTGAATATTTATATATACCCGCTACCTGTGATACCTGTGATGTACGCATTTATATATATTTTTAGTATTCGATGGTGAGTCACGCTAACATGCCAAATATTCAATGTTTGCACGGAGAAGAACACAGTAATGTCCTGCTAAATCACTGTCATGAGCACTTCCAATATTTTCCAAGTTTGATAATAGCCCTACCTTCAATCTTAGTTCTAACTTACATATACTCTATTCAATCAGATACCCCCGTTTTGATCAAGTACACACAGACTTCTCTTAATCTTATCCCTCGCCATAGTTACCAACGGGCCACGCAAACACAACCCAGTTCCCATGCTGTGGTGCAACTGCCTACCGCCTCAGGCCACCACTATACAGTTTTACCAACAACACCTAAACCCGGTTGAAGTACTTGAACCATGTGCCCTGTTACTACCAGTACATACAGTATCACACCCTGAGCATCATACCCCTGGTTCAATTCCTTAAAACTAGATTGTGTAAATCTAAAAGCCCCGGCCGGTCACCGACCATAATGGAGAGGGGAATCTTCAAAGTGGGGGCGGAAATCCCAATAGCCGGAGTCTCCTATCTGGCATTTATATCTATCAAAGAAACATAAAGCACCTAAGATTCTGTTCATATCCTCAGCATAAATAAAACCCGTTACCTTCATGAACCCGAATATTTTCTAATCAAGTAAAATAGCCAACGCTGGGTGGAAAAAAGAAAAGAAGAAAAAAAGAGGGTCATTCGGCAAACCTGAAACCAACCACCAACGAACACCTCCCCCAACCCAAAACAAACCACCTATACAGACAAAATGGGCCAAAAGGCATCCGTGCCACAACCAGGCGCCCAAATCCAAGTCATCGGCGCTGGACTACCACGCACAGGGACCTCATCATTCAGCCAGGCGCTAGAAATCCTCCTGCACGGACCGGTGTACCACTGCGGCACGCAAATATCGAGAGGTCCACCGACAGAGATAAGAAGCTGGATGCCAATTCTACAAAACTGGCTCAAAAAAGATGACACCACAAGTCGGGAAAAGATGCTCACACTCCTGCGCCGCCGATTGGCCGGCTACGTCGCCATCACCGACTCCCCAGGCTCCGAGCTCGTCCTAGAACTCATAGAGCTGTATCCGGATGCCAAGGTCATCTGCACAACTCGTGACCCTATCCTGTGGGAGAAGAGTATGCTCTATGTGCAGAGTTTGACGGGCGTTTGGTTTGCGCGTGCTGTCCTCCTCCCACTGGAGGGGATGAGGCATTTTATTCCGTATGGATATTTGCTTGCAGCACTCTGGGAGAGGCTTTATGGCGGTGTTGCGGGTCAGCATGGAAGGGAGACATATGCGAATCATATTGCCTGGTTGAAGGAGGTTGTACCTGAGGATAGGTTGGTTTTCTTTGATGTCAAGGATGGGTGGGGGCCGTTGTGTGAGGCTCTGGGCGTTGAGGCTCCGGTTGATGTGCCGTTTCCACGTATCAATGATTCAGAGGCTATTGAGAGGTCTGTAAATCATCATTTACGGAGGGGCCTTACACACTGGGCTTGCATTTTTGGTTTGATTGGTGTTGGGGTGGCGGCTTTTCGCGTGTGGAGGTGAGACGGGAGTGAGACGATTGCATAGTGCGAGTGGAGGATGAGAGGTGATGATGTGGTTGCGGAGATTGGTATTGTGGGTTTGTGGGGGTTCTGGAAACCCTTTGGTGTCGTCGAACTTCAACACTTCAGCGACTTGCATGCCTTGGATGACGTTCGTTTATTTCAGGACTAGGTGGAACATCAGCTAAAGACTCGTCATGAACAAACCAGATAGATCGATCTATATAGTCATTTACATAGCCATTTACACGCAAGATTTATGTCACCGATGTCCTTTGGAATATGTTATAGAAGATATGAAACCGAAATCCATTTTCCAAATATTATACCTACATGTAAGATTCTATGCACAGCCGCAAACCTTGAAATTCGTAAGGGTAAGTTCAATATCATTGACGAGCCTGCTCGAGTGATGGCATATTCTCGCTTCCATAATCATTTTGTTCGAAGGTAGTTTCAATTTCCGTGTGAGCGAAGATCTTGCCCTGGGGGATAATACGTTCCTCGCTGGAGTTGCTGGCCGCGCCAATATTGGTACCCATGGGAATGTCCTCCTTGCCGCTGACTGTGATCATAGTGAGGCTGTTGGGATCCCTGACCTTGGCGAATCCAGATGGATACCGTGGGGAATTGTTGTTGTTTTTGTTGTTGTTGTTGCTTGAGCAGGGGCCATATTTCTTCCCACTGCTGTACTCGCCGATGAAACGTGGTAGGAAGCGGGAGGCAATTGCCTTGAATGACGGGATTGAGGCAGCAAAGATGCCGACGTTGGTTTCGATTACCGTCCAGTACATGGCACCGCTAATGGCGTAGGTAGAGTCCTTCGAGCTAAGCATGGCAGGGATGTAAGTGATTCGGATGATCGAGGAGATGCAAGCGCTGCAGAGGGTAATCCGTTAGAAGATGTTCAGGTGTAAGAACTGGGGTACACTTACAAAAGACCAAGACAGAGGATAAAGGCCAGAACAATCTTCTGTTTCCGAGGCATTTGGAGATGGAAGATGACCTTGATGGGCAAGGTATAAGTCAAGAGATCGGTGACAATGTTCAGGGCGGCGTTGCAAAGATAGAAAAGGTTGATGTCGACGCATTTTCCGGGTCCAGTGCCAGTCCAGGCCATGCTAATGGGTTGACATTGGAATGCAGCCACGAGAACAAATGAGGTGGCTTGGGCAATAATAACTCCCATCATAACCCAGGATAGGCGAGTGAGATAGCGATCTCCGAGGCGAATATAGAACCACAGCACCGAGGTTTTGATAAATCCAAGTGTTGCAAGATAAAACATTGAGCTCAGCCAGACTGCCTGGGGAAAGGTTAGAAATTCAATGCTGTACAAGGTCGGGGCCCGTATCCTTACAAAAGAATAGTCGACCATCCCGGTTTGGTCGACATATTCAATGTGTTGTCCAAGTCCATGTTTGACAGCTAAATAATATTAACTTCTGCAAATAGCCGTAGGAGGCAAAATTGGGAACATACCGACAAGCGTGACAGCAATAAATGACCAAGACAATGCCTATTTACATTAGTTATAAGCATTGTTGATCACGGAGACCATTTTCCTTACACAAGCGCCAACAATAAGATCTGAAGATGTCAGTAGTGCTGGTAAAATGGATCAAGCATAATCCACTTACAGTCATCAATGCCCATTTGACCCAAGACATAAATGCGTGCAAAGAGACGAAGAACCAAAACAACGAAGGTCAAGGCGGCAAATGCCACGCAGATGCCCACGACTACAGGGCCTTGAGAACCATTGGTAACAGTCATGACGAGAAATATGAAGGGACCAAACAGAAATGAAGAGAGAGAGAAAAGACCGTAAATTGATGTAAAGGAAGGAATTAGTGTAAATGAATGGCATAGGCGGTCGTTTCACATGTCCATGTCACGGAGAATGGATGATCAAGATCACTTAAAGTATCATTGAAAAAAAAAACAAGAAGAATAGACTTGGTACTATGGTCTACAATTTATAAAAGATATTTTATCCCAGATGCCCCTGGGACTAGGGAATAAAATGACTGCGCACACCAGAGATGCGCATCGTGCATGGATCTAGTAGTCCCTGAGATCCACTGTATACCATCAAAAAGGCCGTTGACAAAAGAAAAAAAGAAAAAAAGAAAACATGCTCGGAATTCGCACGGCCTTCGCTTTTAGGGCAACATGAGATAGACTAGACTGTCAGAACCGAGCATGTCCACCACTTGAGAGACCTTTGGTGATCCATGCATGCTATAAACCAGCCGTTTATGTGGAGGGCTCCAGTTTCACCTTCAGAGAAAAACGGAAAGTGTCCTGCACTATGATTTGCCACTCAAACGCCGAAATGCCATCTCCGATTGTCGTGCAACCGTTGGATATATCATTCTATGATAAACCAAGTTTTAATCCCTGTTCATTGGGACTCTGTTCCGGGAACCAGGAGCCATTGTGTTTTAGCACTAAAGATACCCACCTGAAGATGGGGATGGGATTGGCTCGAATAGGCGGGTCCAGTCGTTGGTTGACACACTCGACGTCTCGAAGACGATCATTATGAATTCATGACCATTGGAAAGTGCATTGCCAAGTTGAACTATTACCTATAAGCAGCAACAAAGTAGGAAAAACAAGAAAGAGGATTTGAGAGAGCGAATGCGAAAAAAGAGTCCGTAAGTCTCGGAAGATTTCCGGCGTGGAGAGATCTGATTTTATTTTTACTTCCATGCTCATCGAGATGCCCGATGGTGATCCTAATATCTTAATATGACCTAGGTTGGATACGTTATACGGAGTAAATCGACAACCCTAATCCAACGGACAAAATAAAATTGAATCGGAGTGACTAGAAAACCCAACAGAACACTCCTTGAGAATATGGTGAATTCTGCTAAGTATTAGATCATAATCTCGACACGGGAGCTGAACGATCTGCACGTTTCAAACCCGCAAGAGCTTTTGTCAATGCCCTCACCTACGAAGTATATATGGAGTACGGAATAACGGACAGTGCCTGGCCCGTGATAGACTGGAAGGCATTCACTATGTAGCCCACCCCCGATCTACACGACTCCATTTGCCTCCCGAGCCGTCCTGGAGAGTGGGTTGCCTATTGTGACGCCTTGGGTAAGCGGGATTGGCTAAACTGCAGATGATTTGGAAGTCTGTGCATATATGTGATATGAGGGAAGTAAAATTCTGCACTGCATATTCGTGAGAATGCACAAAGTACGAGGGAATGGAATTTTGATACTCCGTACGCCGTGCAAATATTACATACATATCACACCCCTTTCCGCAAAGAATCCCAGAGATCGGAGCCTATCAATTTAATTCTATCATTTCCCGGACTAGAAGTATACTATTGCTTCCAAATTATTAGGGATTGGAAAGTACAATATACAACATACACGTTGGATTTAGTAACATTTGATCACTGGGGCTTGGTCGGTCTCATAAAATACCTGTTTCTGTTCTTTTTAGGGGAAAACTAGTGGAGAATCAAAAGTCGGAGACTAACTTGTTTCAAGGCTCTCATCGGGGTCCTGACGCCTCTCGGCTTATGCCAAGCGCCTAACACACCTATGTTGGTGCGCCTAGTCAACAATAATTCACCCCCATGAAATTAGGTACCTTTTGTATGGATATACCATACAAAATGTACAAATAACGGAATCTATGTCACTCGTTCCCTTCAATCTTCGAGCTAGCCAAAAGATAATAAGAGTAATATATAATATAAGTCAAATTAATCAACTAGTTAGATCGTCCTAAACCAAAATTACTAAATAATATAAAAGTGTGAGAATGTATGTAGAAGTTAGATGTTCTATTATTCGAGCTTGATATTTCTTATTAATATTAATACCAAATTGACTAAAGTCCTTTCACATATAGAAATAACGTGTACAGACCTGTGATTTCCCTACCTGAGAATAATAAATGTTGGGGTTTGGACCATTTGTACCTTTAATATGAGAAAGACATACAAAAGGTATCAAAAAGTTCGTCAACTAGAAACCCTCGGGAGTCACTTTGCACATTACATGTCGTTTTTATCACTGAACTATTCCAAGGTTCTGCCTACAACATTAACAAGGGGAGAATATCTGAATAAAAACACTTGCCAAAAAACAGCTCCAAAAAAGACGTCTCGAGGCCGCATAAACGGCCTTTCTTGTATTGGATATCCCGATTCCCCGCCACATTCATTTCAAGGGAACGCACTCGACATATGTATGCAGGTTCACAACACTCTTGCACGAGGGCTGGGCTGGTATCACCTGCAGCTTCACGTATAGAGACCAGTGAGCACTGGTTATTTCATAGTGGAGAACGCTAGCCTCCCGCTCCAAAGTAATAGTGCGAGATACGTACTTTGTCGTGCACCTGGCCCTGTGCAAGTGATGCTCGAGAACCCCGAAAGCCTTGTCTCGCACTCAGCAAGGAACTCCCAAGCATATGATTTCCTGTGCTGATCACTGTCCCAAATATTCGTGAGCAGCGGCGCCTTTCCCTGACGGGGCGTGCCGAACCCGCACGGCCCCCTTTGACAGCCGGCAACGGCAACGTCTTTCTCCATATTTAGAATATCATTACTACTTTAGGCAGATATACTACGATGGAGTCGGTCTTTGCTATATGCGCAGCGGTGGGTCAGCCACGAAGCTGCCATGCTGAATGAGCAAGCGGAGTCGCAAACCCTCTGCAATTCACCAATGCTCTTAGCGCAAGGACTAGTACAAAGGGGGGGAAGGGCAGATGCAGTGAGATGGCACATGCTGAGAATATCTTCAACCGTTTAGACTTAGCTTGGTCTAGGCTTGCACAATCCTCAGGGAAAC
Source organism: Penicillium hordei (assembly GCF_028827395.1). NCBI lineage: Eukaryota > Fungi > Ascomycota > Eurotiomycetes > Eurotiales > Aspergillaceae > Penicillium > Penicillium hordei. The sequence goes on from NW_026623142.1 coordinate 1,116,541, forward strand.
GCTGCATGCTCGTGGGGTGCTGCTCGCTCGTCATGGCCCCTTGGCCAATGCTCTTTGGCCAATGACCTTCTGGCCCTTACTACAATGGGTATCCTATTTAATGCGAATGGCAATTCGTGGTTCTTTGGTTCCTGAGGGGCTATTTTCCCCCCTAAGTCAAAAGGACGCGTTTTCATCTTCCATGTATCAGCATCTCTAAATCTGCCATGGGTCTTGCGGAAAATGTCCTGTCACTGGTGACGGTGACCAATGTCATCTTGGGTCTTGTGGCCTATGTCGCGCTCAAGTTTGGCTGGCAAGTTATTTACTATCGCTTCTTCAGTCCGCTTGCGAAATTCCCTGGTCCTTTCTGGGGCTCTGTAACTCGTCTCTGGATCGCATGGCATAATCTACAGGAGACCGAGGTGCCAACCGTTTATGCGCTTGCTCAGAAATATGGTTGGTTTTGACCTTATTTTCAACAGGAATATGATTTTTAACAAGTGAATTCTCTCAGGCCCTGTTGTTCGCATTACCCCGACATTGTTGTTGGTCAGCGATCATGAAAAGCTTCCAGAAGTCTACCACCGCAATGCAGACAAGACCGGACACTATATCACCGGAAGCTTCGGCGAGACCGAGTCTCTGTTCAACATGAGGTCCCACAAGACCCATGCCGTGTTTAGAAAACACGTTGCCGGACCGGTACGACGATAACACGAGTTCATTTGTAGATATCAAAAACTGACCCTTAACGTAGTACAGCTTCAGCAACATCAAAAAAATGGAGCCATTGGTTGATGCGCGCATCACTGCGTGGACCAACAAGCTCAACGAAAAGTTCGCGAAGAGCGGCGAAGCCTTCGACTTCGCCTGGTGGGCAGTGTAAGCAGCACACAAGCCAAATGAAACAATACCCCCGACTAACACTACCAACAGCTATATGGCCTACGACATCATCAGCGAAATCGGCTTCGGCGAGCCCTTTGGCTTCATCGAAAAAGGCGAAGACATCGGTGGCCTAATCCAAGGCTTCCACGACGGCCTCCCAGCATTCGGCCTCCTAGCCCGCCTACACCCCTTCACCTCATGGATAAAAACCACCTTCCTGAAAAAGTACCTCGTCGCCAAACCAGAAGATAACTCCGGCATTGGCGTGCTAATGCGCTTCCGCGACCGCCTCATCGACCAACGCATTAGAGACATCCAAAACGGCAGGAAATCCGACCGCACAGACCTGCTCCAGACTTTCCTCGAGGCTCTTACCGAAGACGGCAAGCCCCTTGATCTGGAGTACATCCGCGCCGAAGTCCTGCTCGTCCTCCTCGCTGGTGCTGACACAACAGGCACCGCCTTCCAGGCCATGGTGCAGTTCCTCCTGACCCACCCCGGGGCGTACAAGCGTATGATGGAAGAAATTGATAACGCCGTCCGTAAGGGCCTTATCTCAGATATGCCTCAGTACGATGAGGTGCTAGAGCATCTGCCTTACTATGTTGGCTGTGTGAAGGAGACTATGCGCCTGTGTCCGTCTGCGCCGAATATCTTCCCCCGCTATGTCCCTGAGCCGGGACTCGATCTGTATGGACGCTTTGCGCCAGCGGGTACGGAGATTAGCTGTAACCCGTACCTTGTGCATCGAGATCCGAAGCTTTATGGGTATGATGCCGAGGAGTTTAAGCCGGAGAGGTGGTTGGATGTTGAGATGGCGAAGTTGTATAACAAGTATAACTTTTCGTTTGGGTATGGGTCGCGTGTTTGTTTGGGAAGGGATATTGCTATGATGGAGTTGTTTAAGGGTCCTTTGCAGGTGAGTACTTTCCGGTTGTCCAATGAGGCTGGTTTTTTTTTTTTTTTTGGAGTGGCTGCTAATGTGTCGTTTAGTTCTTCCGTCAGTACAAGCCACAAACTGTACAGGGTAAACCCGGGGCTAAGTTTGTGGTCAAAGGTGGGATTGGCTACTGGAGAGACGTTTGGTTGACCATCTCTCCGCGGGCAGAGGTGAAGGCTGAGTGAAAGCTTGATGCGCTTTGGAGGGAATAATTATTGTCGACCTCAATTCTCGACTTTGGCGTTAGCACCACACTCTAACCAACTGAGTTATGGAACCGATTATGATTACTTCTATGAATATTAAGCATCATGAGTCCAAGCTCCCGAAATCCAGACAAAGTCAGACAAAATCACAATTTATAGATCGATTTGCAAGCCACCCAGCTTCAATTCGAATAAAACCAGGACTACCATCCTAAAAGGATTCCCTCGGGCTGTTATTCGGACCCTTTCTCTACTTGCTGAATCTATTGAGGCGTCTTGAAGTAATTATATTTCCAATGCATTCTGGTAACAATGCATGAGTCCTTCACAGCGTTGGCGGTTAGGAACGATAAGTACTTCTATGTCTATGTAGCCCCCTAGCAAAATGAAGTCACTAATGTTTTCCGCTAACCTCACCAGCCTACTTAGTGAGCAAAAAGCGACACGGGTGAGCACTGAAGCGGAAAGGGAAAGCCATCTTGGGTGGCCTAAAATCCGGAGTATATGTAAACAGTAGATAATGTATAGGTAGAACAGCACTCGTGACAGTGGATGGTAAACCTATCACGTATTTTTAAGCCAAAGTGAGGACTGATGTTATCCCTAAGATACCATAATGGCAGCAGTATTTATAGAACAGCGACATGTATTAGAAATAAAACAAGAACGAGACGTGACGTGGAATACAATAAATAGCATTGACCGAAATGGAACTATATGTAAATGAGAACTATCGTATGAACACGACAAACAGGATGCAAGAAAAGGCAAGTTTTGTTGAATGCTTTTGATAACCCGCTGACCAGCCAGTAGAATATGGAACATAGTATAGCATCAAATATGGAAAATGGAGGGAAAAAAAGCCCGGGAAATTTATGAGACATTCATGATCATTCAGCAGTACCCATAACGGCGTCCTAAACACAAAGACAATAAATGTTAGCAAGGGAGTAATAAAGAGAGAATATAATGAAGGTGTCTGCTTACTCTTGCCTCATGGTACAAAGGAGTGATACCAGCCCAGTGAACGAACTGGTGCACACCCTGTCCAACAAGGACCTCCAGTCCAGGAATGGTGGTCCAACCCGCGTCAGATGCAAGCTGCATCAAGGCGGTGACGGTAGGCTTGTAGGCCATCTCAAGAAGAACACGGTGCTTGCTAACGTCGGAAGACTTGCCGATAAGAGTACCGTCGATCTCCTGAGCGCGCTCGAACATGTGGCAGAGCGTCTCGCGCATGACAGGGTCGATGGGTCGGTCGGCGGGGATCGTGCCGATAGCGACCTGGGGAACGGTGTCAAGCTGGGCCTGGTTGTCTACGACGCGGATGTTATAGTTGGTCGGGAAGGTCGAGACCATGCCCTCGAGCTTGCTGGCAGTGCGGCCCACAACATAGATTGGGGAGAAACCCATGTTGTGGAGGGCGAAGATGGCAGCACGGGCAGTACCGCCGCCGCCGATGACCACCGCACTCTCGTTGCCGGTGGAGCCGTAAACGCCTGCGTTGCGCATGCATCGGATCATGCCTTGCCAGTCGGTGTTGTAGCCAATCAGACGAGGAGGCTTGTCGCCGTTGGGGACGGGCACGACGGTGTTGACGGCACCGATGATTTCAGCCTCCTGGGTGACTTCGTCGAGCAGGGGCATGATGTCCAGCTTGAGGGGGATTGTCACTGAGGCACCACCGAAGTCGGGGGCGCGGATGAAGTCCTTGACGTCTTCGACGTTGGTAGTCTCCAGGCGAGAGTACTCGTGGGGTAGTCCCATTTTGTCGAAGAGGGTGTTGTGGAGAGCGGGGGACCGCGAGCCGGAGACAGGAGAACCGAATATGGCGAACTTCTTGGCCTTGATCTCACCCATCAGGGAAAGACCACGGCGAATCTCCGCAGCGGACAGCTGACCAGGTGCTGCCTTGAAAGGAAGGCTGGGGTGAGACACCGGGGTCATGAAGCCGTTCAGGATACGGCTGAGCTGACCACTGTCGCCCATGTTGATCGCAATCAGCAGCACATCGTGGGCTTCTTCAGCCCATGTCTTGAACTTCCGAAGGGCATTGTTATCATCAAGGGTATTGGCAACACCGACGAGCTTGATCACGTCGCCGTACTCTAGAGCACGGTTGTAGGATTGCATCCAGGACATGTTAGCCCACGACAGAGTGCCCTTAGGATCATGGTGCGAGGCGATGATCTTAGAGTAACCCTTCATCTCAGTAACGGCACGGAGCATTGCATCGGGGAACGCGATCTCAAGATCCACGAATTCGCACCCAGAACGGAAGGCTAGTCGGTACAGCTGCATTGCCGCATCATGAGCATCATCGGGGAAGCGGCCACCTTGGCTCTTGGTGCGGATAGTGAAGATGACCGGCAGGGTGGTACGACGGCGAAGGATAGACATTTGTTCGTTGACGTAGTCAACCGAGGGAATGTCGCTGTCAACTGTAGGGTCCTTCAACAGGTCGACGCGCAGTTCGACAGCATCAGACCCGACACAAGCCTCAGTGATAATATCGCCTGACGGTTGGAGATCAGGCAGAGTCAATGAGACGAAGAAGCTGTGCTTCTTCTTCTTAATGAGACCAAGGCTGTCCACTTGGCCAGTAACTACCCGCATGAAGCGGGTAAAGTCCTCCGAGGCAAGGGCTAGATCCGTTGAGGTAGAGTGCTGGCTATAGTACTGAATGTTGCTGCACTCTTGGAACCAAGGCTTACGTCGCAGCCACACGCCCATCATGTCCTCCACGTAGGCAGGGCGGGTCTTATCAATCTGGAGGAAGTCCATTACCAGCTTGATGTCGCGCATGATAAGGAGCACGTTGCCCTTGCTCTTGTGGTAGTCAGTAAGCAGTTTTCGTGCCTCAGGCATTTCGACAACACCTCCGCCACAGGCGAAGACATGGCCCGTAGGATGATCCTTCAGGACGCGCTGAAGGACAGCGAGTTCTGCGTCTCTGAATCCCTCCCAGCCGCGTGTCTTGATTATATCGGGGATAGTTATGCCCTCGGAAGTCTCAAGCTCTGTATCAAGATCGACGAAACGACGACCGAGGACGTTGGCAACCCAGTTGCCAGTGGTGGTCTTTCCAGCGCCACGCATACCGATGATGAATACGGAGGCGCTGCTCCGCTCCACATCGCTCGAGGCAGCATGCTCAGCTTCCTTCAACTCTTTGCCATTGAGGTTCACGCTGAACATTTGCTTCAAGGCATCCCACCAGCCAGGCCAGGTCTTGCCAACACATTCTTTCTCCAGAATAAGGGTGGACTGGGGAGCGATAAGAGACAGCACGCTGAAACTGAATGCGACCCGGTGGTCATCGTAACAGAAAACACCACCGGAGGGCTGGCGAAGGGTAGAACGCTCAATGCCGTCGATCTCAAGCCCATCGTCATGCTCACGGCACACCACCCCGAATTTAGCCAATTCGTCTTTCATGGCCTTAATACGATTGCATTCCTTGACACGCTGATTTGCGATACCGTAGATACGAGTTGTGTGGTTTGAGCCCTTGCCCCGGGCAACGGCCGCGAGAACAGAGGCAGTAAGGAAGGCATCCGTCATGGGCTCCATATCCACATTAGGCAGTGGTTGCAAAATACCATCAGTAGGTCCGGTAACAGTGGTTGAAGTATCAGTCTGTACAACGGAGCACCCCATAGGCCGTAGAACATCCACTGCGAAACGAGCGTCGCCCTGAAGGGACTTAGATCCAATGTTAGGGACGGTGCAGGTGGTGCCTGTGACGGCAGCAATGGCCAAAGGATAGGTTGCAGAGCTTGCGTCGCTCTCCACAACATATTCAGCAGGGTTCACGTAGTGAGCCTGAGGAATGTGGTAGGTGTGCTCCTCGGTGGTAGACTTCTTCACGTCGATGCCGAAAGATCTCATCATCGCAGTAGTCATGTCGATATAAGGCTGTGAGATGGGCTTACCACCGACCAGCTTCAACGTCACTGGCTCCTTGGCGTACGGAGCGCACATAAGCAGCGAAGAGACGTACTGAGAGGAAACTTTAGCGGCCAGGTTGATCTTTCCTCCAGCGAAGCCTCCAGAAGCGGCAATCTTGAGAGGAAGACATCCCTTGCTTTCCATGTACTCGACACCGGCACCGTTAACAGTAAGAGCGTCGACAAGATCACCAATAGGCCGTTGCTTCATGCGGTTGTTACCAGTCAAGACACTCGAGTCGACACTGCTGGGAGTAGCAAGTGTAGCCACAGTGGTGAGGAATCGCGAAGCAGTACCAGCGTTACCCAAGTATAAGGGCGAAGGGCTTGCGATAATCTTTCCGCCTTTGCCGTTCACAACAAGAACCTCACCTTCCTCCTCCCAAGAGAAAGTTGCCGCGCCGAGTCGCTCTAGGGCATTCAACATGACCTCAGTGTCGTCGGAGTGCAAGAGATTCTTGATGCGGCAGGTTCCAGAACCAAGTGCAGCAAGCACAAGGGCACGGTTGGAGATACTCTTCGATCCGGGGGGTGCGCAAGTGACATTGAGCGACTTTGGCACACCGGGGTGAACCTCAATGCTGGGAGCAAGGACAACACCAATATCGTCATTAGAGACGACACTGGCCTTTGGCTCGTGAGTTCGGCCAATCGCCGACAAGAGCACAACCTTCTTTTTCGGGCCATCGTTTTTCTTGTCCAAAGCCATGTTAAACAGCAATTGGTCTACAGAGCAGTGCTTACCAGCAGTCAACTTGCGAACCCGTGGATCTTTCACGGAAGTGGGCAAGCCGTAGGCCGAGATACACTTTACCACACGAGCGACAGCGACACCCTTCAGGGTGCCCAAGTGTCTTGCAAGCTCTGCCTCCTTCACCATGCCGATTGCGACACATTCGCCGTGAAGGATCTGAGGGGTAAGGATCGCCTCAATGGCGTGTCCAATAGAATGACCCCAGTTGAGCAGGTTGCGAAGGCCACCCTCGCGCTCATCTGCGGAAACAACAAAGGCCTTGTGACGTGCCGATGCCAAGATTCGAGCCTTCAGGATATCCCGGATGCCGTCGAAGCGACCTTGGCCAGCCCTCGGCTCGCTACGCACAGCAGCCAAAATTAATTCTGCGTTATCTTCCAAGGCAGTGAATTCCTCTTCACTTGAGATGGCAGCAGTCTTAATGACCTCGGCCATGCCATTGATGAACTCTCGGACGGGGAGAGTCTCAAGGAACTCGAGATCAATGTAGATTCTCGACGGCTGCCAGATAGAACCAATGAGGTTCTTACCAAGCGGGGTGTCAATAGCTGTCTTTCCTCCAATCGAGGAGTCCACCATAGCAAGGAGCGTGGTTGGGACCTGCACGAAGCGCACACCTCGCATGTAGGTTGCTGCAACAAATCCAGTCAAATCCCCAATCACACCACCACCCAACGCAATGATCACTGTATCTCTACCACATGGCGGGTTCTGGCTTAGCATCCAATCTTCGATGTCGGCTTTTGTTTGCCGTGATTTGGAGCTTTCTCCGGGGGCCGCATGGTGGATGAGGAGCCGTGGGGCTGGGGTGATGGAAGCGGCGGCAGCCTCAAAGGTCTTTTGGAAAGTGGGGGTATAAAGAGATCCGAGGTTTGTATCGGTGATGAGAACGTAGGTCGTCGAGGACAGGTCACTGATCAAGTCCTTTGCGACGAAATTGCGCCAAAGACCAAAATCAGCGACAATGCTCTCCCGGCCCAAGATGCTGATCTTGGTGGGTTCAGACATTGTGAAGGAGGATACAGATGAAGACTCGGTAATGGCAAAGTTCAATGACTGCTCATTTCATTCTGTGACTTGTTAGTACACTGACTCACGGCACTTTATCTGTTCCCCCACCACAATGAATCTAGGGATACAACTTTGGAAGATGCACACCGATCATTTGGGGGGAATTGAATAATTAGAGGAGTTTGACGAACCTGGACAGAGCTGAGCCCAAAGCCAATAGTGTATCAAGAGAATATAATCTCCAAGTCGAGAGTGAACAAGACAAAAAAGGAAAAAGAGTATTGTTTCCCCTCCGGTGTCGCAGGCAGTTTCTTGACCGCCCGGTGACTCAATCTGTCGATCTATACATTCTTGGACAGCTGTAGACAGATCATCCATGATTTATATAACAATGATACAGGCATGTATTCGTATGGTGCAACTTTTCTACTAGCTTAAATGAGTCTTAATTCAGACTATGAAATCAACATGTTATCCAAAAATTCCAACTTAGCCAGCATCGCCTGTTTTGAACGCGAACCCTACAAATAGCAGAAACTGCCTTGGGGATTCAGTCTTCGGTCAAATCAACTTCGATTAACAAGTCCAATTCGATTATTGCGTTTGGCTTGACTGCATCCAATTGATCTTGCGTATTCGTGGGGTTGTACATACATATTTGCAGGTTCCACTATCAGGCCTGGGGCGTATAACTTCGTAGGTAGCACAGTGCTAGCCTGCTAGAATTCGTATGTGTATGCAGCATAGACTCAAATAGTTATCCCTGGGAGACTTTGTAAGTCAAGGTGTTATATCCATATAACATGCACGAATGAGGAACGGAAGATGTCAAAATAAAATTCAATAATCTTTCGTATTGGACGCCAGGATCACCTTAGACCGCTATGACCCCCCTAGGTCGGTAAAATGGGAGTGAACATGTGGAGAGAGTAGAGAGAAATAAATTAGCCTTGAAATGACACACAACAGCTATTTACTCGAGATGTGGCATTTTGTGGCATCACACTGTGAATCACTGAAGAACTGGAATCTTTTTTTGCCTGACTATTTACACATGAGCACATACCCATCACTCATCTTCCTCATCGTCGTCATCGTCGTCGTCCTCTGCCTCCGAGACTTCCTCTCCGAGCTCCTTGAGCCGTTTCTAAGATAATCGTTAGTCAGATCCCCGAGAGGAAAGAGCAGGCTGAGAATGTATCGAGCTATTAAACATACCTTGTCCTCCGTTCGTTTAGCCTCAAGGTCTCCAAAGACAATCAGCAGGTCTTCCAGTTCAGACTGAGCTGACTGGCGAGCCTCCTCCTTTTCTTTAGCTTCAGCTTTAGCCTTGTCGAGCTGGACCTGAATGCTTTTGAGGGTTTCAGCCGCACTACGAGCGTGGGTCTCGGCCTCCTTAGCTCGCGCTTCCAGAGCAGAGGTCTGAGATGCGGTGCCTTCTTGGGCGGTTTCAAGATCATTGCTAGACTTCTGAGCCTTGGCAAGGTCTGACTCCAGAGCTGCGACAGATTGCTTTAAAGTTGCGATCTCGGTTTCATGCTCTTTTTCGGCAGCGGCGAGATTTGACTCGAGAGTTCTGACTGTATCATTGTGGCTAGTGGATTCAGCCTCATATTGCTGCTTGGTTGTAGAGAGAGTAGACTCCAAGGTTTCAACTTTGCTCTTGTAGTCGCTGACTTCCGCCTCGTGATGTTGCTTGGCTGTGGCTAACGTAGATTCCAGGATTTGCAACTTTTTGGTGAGATCAGTGACTTCTCCATCGTGAGCTCCCTTCGTGCTTTCAAAGTCCTCGATTTTCCTGTTGAGTTCTGCCACCTGTCCATCGTTGGCTTTCTTGGTGTTTTCTAGGTCTTGAATCTTCTTTTCAAGGCTGGCGACCTGTCCACCATGGGCCTCCTTGGACTGGCTGATCGTGTCATGCAACTCCTGGATCTTCTTATTGAGGTTATCGACTTGACCATTGTGGGATTTCTTGGTGCTCTCCAAATCTTGAATCTTCTTTTGAAGATCAGTGACCTGTAAACCGTGGGCCGCATTGGACTGGCTGATGATAGTTTTTAACTCCTGAAGTTGCTTATTGAGATTGACAACTTCTCCTGTATGTTGTTCCTGGATGCGAGAAAGCTCCGACTCCAAGCCACGAATGGTTAGTTGCAGACCAGCAACCTCCCGCTCATGATGCTCTCTCAACTCCTTTGCTTTGTGGCTCTTGCTTTCAGATTCCGTCGAAGTCTGCTTGAGCTGATGGTCGATGGCACGGAGCTGATCACTATGCTGCTTGAGCAATTCGTTCTTGTGATGCTTATGTTCGTTTTCAAGCTTTGATAGCTGTTCGGATAGCTCTTGCGCATGGCGTTGTTGTAGAGATTGGTTGGTTTGTTGAACCTTTGACAACTCAACCGCATTGTATTCCTTTGTCTTTCGGTGGTCCAACTGCTCTTGATCAAGCCTCCGTTGGATGCTAACGAGATCAGACTCCAATGTTTGAAGGGTCTGGGTGCGATCTTCAATTTCTGCACGCAATGAATCAACAAGCTCACGCGAAATTCCCTTTTCGATACCATTGGCAACAACAGAAATCTCAAACCCGGGTTCACGGTCAATGGCACGAAGTAATCGGCTGAAGTTATCTTTCAGGAACTCAACGAATGAGCGGTCAAAAAACACCTCCGGCAGTCCACCCTCGAGCTGACCACCAGCGGTTTGGGGAAGGACCTCAAAGTCGCGAACCAAGGGACATTCTCGAAGTCTCGTGATCTTGTCAATATACTGTTCCCTGCCAAGCTGTTCGATGAGTAGCTTATGGAGCGTAATGCGAGGTATTGGGGAATCTTTTGTGGAGAACTCATAAATGACACCCAACAGCACAGTGCAAAGGCCGGGTACCAATTTACTTGGGGCACGCTGGTGCTTGATTTCCTGCAATAAGGTTTGAATGCAGCTACCCTCTCCAAGAAGATCATTAACGACGTCTGGATCTTCGAAAAGCCAGCCACAGAGCAACGTCAGATAACCGACTGTGATCCTTTCGTCATCTCCGCGCTGCAGACCAGTAATCAGGTTTCCAACGACAGATTGGACACTGGTGACGACTTCTTCGCCGCTCTCAGCATCACCCTCAGTAACAGCCATAGCTGTTGCCTTCGCTTCTGCATCATCGAAGAGCAAATGGAACATCAAAATACAGGCCATCCACACTTGATACGGATCGGCATTCCCTCGCGCTTCTGGTGCAGTGAGCAATACAGATAGAATATTGGGAATCCGATCCTGCCCGCTGGTATGCCCTTCAATAGCGCGCCTGAGCACATGCATGCGAATTCCAGGATGATGAGCGAAAAACGCTTTCATACATTCGCAGGCCGCAAGTCGTGCGTCCAAAAGGTTGTTGGGAGCAGGCTCGAGGCTGAGCTTTAAAAATGCTTCGATGACATTGATGCGTAAAGGTCCATTCACATCACCATTGGCAGCCTTGTCGCCGCGGGGGTAGGAGCCCCACAGAACTTCGATATCACCAAACCTTTCCTGCAACGGTGAGTTGCCGCGGATCAGATCGGCACAAGTTGATAAGGCCTGTATTTGTTAGGCAAACGTACAGGCAAGGAAGGATGGGTAATAGCAACATCTTACCTTTGAGGTCACACTAACACTGAACCTTTGACCGAATGCAATGCTAAGAACTTGCTCTGTCACGCCATTCTGCCAGAATGCAGTCTGGTTAATGGGTGTGCTCATACCACCGCGAATCAGGAACAACTGGATGATGGCCAAGAGGCCCCAGACATTCTTATCTCGGTGGACCAGAGTCCACTGTGGCGCCGGCTCATTGTCTTCTGGCTCCTGCTGACATTCATGAAGCAGCTGTGTTACTCTTTTAACACAACCGGTCTCGCGGAAAAATGATTGGTTGGAAACATTGAACCTCAACAAGTGAGCCAACAAGGAGAGGCAATCTTCCACTACCTCGGTCCCATGAGTCAATGCTCCCTCCGCCTCGATAAGTGAGAAAAGTATTTCAAATGCATTCTCAAATGCCACCAGCTTCTGTAGCTCTTCCGAAGCGGGGGTCAAAGCAATCAACAAGACAAGAGCCTCTAGCAGAAAACAGTTTGTCAGCTCCAACCTCTCATGTCCCACATGGACGCAAATATTCAACAAGACATACCGTTCCGTACTGGTTCCCTCGCATCTGTCAGGACACTGACTAGCTTGGAAATACCCAGTGGCGCTGTAAAAATGCATTCTTGTGTTCGTTCTGGTCGTGCGCTGCAAATGTGGGAAATCAATTGGAGCGAATAAAGGCGGGAGTAGAATTCGCGGGCTTCCAAAAGGTCAAGTAGGGTAGTTATATTATCTTGTCGCTTTAAAAATGTTAGTTTATCATCTCGGGACCGGGGTCATGATGCGTACCTGAGTGAATTCATCTGCCAGCCACAGAGCTATTTCGTCCGACGCTTCAGGCTAAATTTATACATGAGCGACTCGAGTGAAACTATTCGGAGTACAAAATACCCACACTAGATTCATCAGGCGTGAAGAGCATCAAAAGTGTCTCGAGGACCACTTTGATAGTGTCCACATCCTCACTGTCATTGCGTAGACTGCTGATCAATGACCGTAGGCCACCGGAAGCGACTGATGCAGGGTAGAGTTTTGCAAAGCTTCTCAATCCTTGGATTGCTGCCCGACGATCTTCCAACAATGTAGCACTCTGCAGTCTACTGCTTAATACGTCGATTGTGTCCGTAGCCGTTTGTTTGGCCGGAGCTTGCGACTCGAGGATTCGGAACATGGTAGTTGATGCGCAATATCATGGTCACTGCCAGCCGAGGGCGTAGAAATTGGTAGTCATCTATGAGAGAACAAAAGTGAAAAAAGTGAAGAGGTTGGTTGGTTCGCTATTTGCAGTAGAAAGCTGTCCTATTGTACTGCCCAAGGGGGGCTAAACGCCGATCTTGGCTCAACCCGCAGAATCGCCGACCGCCTGGAATTTATCTTTTCGTCAACGGTAAGCTCACTGCCACTACACTCAACCTGCACCGCGATCAGGTCTGCGGTTGCATCTCTTTTATCCCTGTTAAATGATTTAAAGGAGACTGTATCTTATCTGAACTGCCTCAAATTGCATCCCATTCGCGAACAAAGAGATCGCGCCTGCGCCTGCACGAACGCCATCAAGTGATTGCGACACGAGAACTCGCCCAATTTTGACCTCACGAGTGTCGCGTTGCCATCATGGGTGTACCCGCGCTGTTCCGATGGCTGTCTAACAAGTATCCGAAGATTGTCTCTCCGGTTATTGAGGAGCAAGCCCAAGTGGTCGATGGAGAAGAAATCCCAATCGATATCACCCGTCCGAACCCCAATGGCGAGGAGCAAGATAACCTTTACCTGGATATGAACGGTATTGTTCATCCATGTACTCATCCCGAGGGGAAGCCTCCCCCAGCGGACGAGCAGGAAATGATGATGGAAATCTACAAGTACACCGATCGAGTGGTCAACATGGTGCGCCCTAGAAAGCTTCTCATGATCGCGATTGGTATGTGTATATTCTAATGGAGCTTGCAATTCTTTCGTGTTCTCCAAATTGGTGATTTCCACTAACCTCGATACCATGTATAGATGGCGTCGCCCCAAGAGCGAAGATGAACCAGCAGCGCGCACGTCGATTCCGCTCAGCGCAAGAGGCCAAGGAGAATGATCAGAAGAAAGAGGAACTCCACAAAATGCTCGCCCAGCAGCATGCTACGAAAACCGGTGAACAGTTGATTCGGGAGGAGGTTGTTCAGAAGACGTGGGACAGCAACGTCATCACGCCAGGAACGCCCTTCATGGATATCCTTGCCGCCTCGTTGCGGTATTGGATCGCCTACAAGCTCAACACTGACCCGGGTTGGGAAAATGTATGTTTCAATCTATTTCATTGGTACCAATGAACGCGCTAACTTTTGACAGCTAAAAATCATCATTTCGGATGCCACGGTCCCAGGAGAAGGAGAGCACAAGATCATGAATTTTGTGCGATCGCAGCGAGCCTCGCCTAACCATGACCCCAACACTCGTCATGTCATTTATGGTTTAGTAAGTTTATGGCGATCTTCTAAATCAATATTCTCAGATCACTAATTTCAAATCTAACAGGATGCTGATCTGATCATGCTGGGTCTTGGTACTCACGAGCCTTACTTCCGAGTCCTGCGTGAAGACGTGTTTGCCCAAGACTCACGGCCTCGGGGTTGCAGACTTTGTGGACAGACTGGCCACAAGGCTGAGGAGTGTCTTGGCCGCCCAAAGGAGAAGAGTGGAGAATTCGACGAGAAGCAGCACGCTGCCCCTCTGAAGCCATTCATTTGGCTTCATGTCGCCGTGCTAAGAGAATATCTTGCCGTGGAGCTTCGTGTTCCTCAGCAACCGTTCCCATTCGACCTTGAACGTGCACTAGATGACTGGGTCTTCATGTGTTTCTTCGTCGGAAACGATTTCCTTCCTCATCTGCCTTCGTTGGATATTCGCGAAAACGGAATCGATACGCTGATCGCGATCTGGCGTGATAATCTTCCTGCCATGGGGAGTTACCTTACCAAAGATGGAAGTGTTGAGTTGAAAAACGCTCAAATCATCTTGCAAGGACTAGCTAAACAAGAAGATGCCATATTTGCACGTCGTAGGCAAGCGGATGAAAGAAAGCAGGCAAATGAAAAGAGACGCAAGGAGCAGGATGCGGCTCGAAATGAAGAGCGTGCTCAAAAGCGAAGGCGGAGTTCCCCCCAGCGTGACTTGACAGCTGGCTCTCGCGGCGGCGAGTCCGCCCCTCCCATGGAACTCATCACCCCTGGCCGAGGTCACTTGAATAAGGAGACCAGAGAGCTGACACACAGCATGGTCATCAACCGTGGAGCTGTGTACCGTGCTAACATGGAGAATAAGAGTGCCGCTGCTGTGCTGAAGAGTAAACTCATGAAGGGCAACCAGGGCTCTGGAGACAGCGAAAATCCGGCCACAGACAGTGAGGATGTATCAAGTGAAATCCCAGAGCAGACTTCTCCCGGGGTTCTTGGAAAACGAAAGGCAGATGTAGCTGAACAGGAGGTTACCGAGACAGGAACACCGGGCAGAGACTCTCCTCTGCCAGTTCCTCCTGTTTCCGAGAAGCCTAAACAAGACGAGGCCCAAGAAGACACTGTCAGGCTGTGGGAGCCAGGATACGCTGATCGATACTATGAACAAAAATTCGGCGTGGACCCTAAAGATTTAGAATTCCGCCACCAGGTCGCTCGCGAATATGCGATTGGTCTTTGTTGGGTTTTGCGATACTATTTCCAGGGGTGCCCCTCTTGGGTATGTTGTCAATTCCCATTCAATTTTACGATTGAGCTTCGCTAACTTGATGACAGACCTGGTATTACCCAAGGCACTATGCGCCATTTGGTCGGTTTTTCCTTTCATCTTTTCCCTGTGATTTCCCAGAAAGAAGCTAACACATAATGTACAGCCGCCGATTTCGTTGACATCGCCGATATGGACGTTCAGTTTGAGAAGGGCACAATCTTCAAACCATTTGAACAGCTCATGGGAGTCTTGCCTGCCTCATCTAACCACGCACTGCCGAAGGTTTTCCATCCTCTCATGGAAAATCCCGATAGTGAGATCATCGATTTCTACCCGGAGGACTTCCCCCTTGATTTGAACGGAAAGAAATTTGCCTGGCAAGGCGTGATTCTTCTTCCTTTCATCGACGAAACTCGTCTTCTAAACGCCATGGCGAAGGTGTATCCTCTCCTTACTGAGGATGAAAAGAGTCGCAACTCTCATGGTCAGGAAGTTCTGCTGCTATCCGACCGAAATCCCTTGTACCAAGACCTTGTCGCGAACTTCTACTCCAAGAAGCCTGGTCCGGCACAATATCCCCTTAAAGAGGACGTGAGTGGCGGCCTTGCCGGTATTGTCGAGCGTAGCGACACCTATATCCCCCACAGCTCGTTGGTCTCGCCATTGGAGGCACATGGCATGCCAGGAGTTGATGACGACCGTTCTCTCACGTGAGTATAACCCTCCCATCTCCGCGGTTTGTTTCGTATACTAACCGATTAAAGGGTCCTATATACAATCCCAAAGACTTCCCATGTCCATAAGTCTATGCTTCTCCGTGGGGTGAAGCTACCGACGCCAATGCTGGATTCAAATGATATCAGAGCCACCCAGACCCGGTCCCAAAACTCCGGCCGATCATTCGGTGGCGCACCTTTCCAGGGCAGAGGACGCGGCGGCCGGATGAACTATTCGAGTGACCGCCCGAACCCATTTGCTGCGCATCTTGACCCGAAGTTCAATTCCACCCCACAAGGTGGTCCCGGAGGTCCCGGTGGTGCCCCCATGGTGCCCCCTGGCTGGGTTCCCCCTGGCCAAGGGTATGGAGGCTACGCCAGAGGACCACCTCCCCCTCCACGTGGCGGAATGTCACACCAGTACCCACCTCAGTACCCACCCCAACACGGCTACCAACAGCCTGGGGACTATTATGGCCAACAGAACAACCAGTACAACCAGGGTGGTCAGTACAATAACGGTCATCAATCAGGCTATGGCCAGCAGGATTATCGTGGAGGCAGAGGAGGTAACCGTGGAGGCCGCGGCCGTGGTGGGCAGAACCGAGACCATTATTCCCACAACCAAGGCGGAGGAGGGTATAATCGGTACTAGAAAGTAAATGAGGGTCCAGTTTCCTGACTATTTCTTCTTGCTTCTTTCAATACTGTTATTAGTATCTGTTGACACGTTTGGGAATTGGGAATGAGGGTCTGGGCAAGGAATGGAGTTAGAGAAATGTAAAATGAACTCAATTGATGTTCCAAATGGACTCTTTGTTTGCCCTTGTAGAGCATGTATGGGTCGAGCCCTCGGCTGATACCTCAAAGTTGTATATATGTAGGTTGCTCGAATCGTATATCCCGCGCTGGATTATAGCTAGGTTGTAAAAAATACTGTCTACTCACCCCGTTATCTACTTGTCATGTACCAGTCATCGTCACCCATTTGGATTTTTGTCTTTGTTCTTTGCCTTTATTTTAGGAGTCCTTTCATCTTCTGCTTGCCCTAACATGATACCTATCTGGCTGTAGAAGGCGGTGTAGATGGAGGGGTTAAGGCAAGGCACACTGGCAGAAAAACGAGGCGGGGTGACTCACCGTGGACTTGCAAGCCCTGAGAGGTTGTTAGCAGTCAATCTTCTCTCGTAAACCACTGGAGCCACCACGTCATGGATTTTCCTGCGGAAGAAGAACTCGTGCTCGCTCGGTGGAGGGAGATCGATGCCTTCAAACGCCAAGTTGAACTTTCGGCTGGAAAGCCACGCTATGGATTCCTAGACGGCCCTCCGTTCGCTACCGGAACCCCTCATTATGGGCACTTGCTTGCTTCGGTAAGATCACAGCGATCAATTTGCGAATAAGTTGCAAGTGGTTCTAAAAATTTCCACTAGACAATCAAGGATGTGATCCCCCGTTATTGGTCTATGAAGGGATTCCATGTGGAGCGCCGTTTTGGCTGGGATACGCATGGTGTTCCCATTGAGTAGGTCCAATTCGATTCAAGACAAGACTTGTTCAAGATCGTGTACCTAATTTCTGGCTGACACAAAACTCAGATATGAGATCGACAAAAAATTGGGCATGTCTGGTCTGCAGGCGGTCCAAGAGATCGGAATTGAGAAATACAACGAGGAGTGTCGGTCGATTGTTATGAGATACGCAACAGAATGGCGCCAAACCATCGAGCGATTGGGTCGCTGGATTGACTTCGATAACGATTACAAGGTACGCTCGAGCACGTCTGATTGTCTGCGCCCTTGTGTTAATGTTTTTTTTCTTGTCATCTAGACCATGAACCCATCATTCATGGAATCCGTCTGGTGGGTTTTCAAGGAACTCTTCGATAAGGGCCTCGTCTACCGCGGATACCGTGTTATGCCTTACTCCACCGCCCTCAATACGCCGCTCAGCAACTTCGAAGCGCAGCAGAACTATAAGGATGTTCAGGACCCCGCCGTTGTTGTGACATTCCCTCTGTTGGATGACCCTGATACATGCCTGCTTGCATGGACCACCACCCCATGGACACTTCCATCGCACACCGGTTTATGTGCTAACCCCAACTTTGAGTACGTCAAGATCTACGATGAGGCGACAAAGAAAAACTACATCCTCCTCGAGGCTCTTCTTCGGACTATCTACAAGGACCCGAAGAAGGCTAAGTTCAAGATCGTCGACCGCATCAAGGGTTCCGACATGCTTGGATGGAAGTACCAACCCCTCTTTGATTACTTCTATGAAGAATTCAAGGACTGTGGCTTCCAAGTGCTGAATGACGAATATGTCACTGCTGAGGATGGTGTGGGTATTGTTCACCAGGCTCCTGCTTTTGGTGAGGAGGATTACCAAGTCGCCATGAACCACGGCGTCATTTCCGAGACTCGTCTTCCTCCTAATCCCGTTGATCCGCAGGGCTGTTTCACAGCTGAAGTCCGGGACTTTGCGGGCCAGAACGTCAAGGTTGCTGACAAGGGCATCATCAAGCTCCTCAAGAGCAATGGTCGTGTCCTTGTTGACAGCCAGATTACTCACAGCTATCCTTTCTGCTGGCGGTCCGATACCCCTCTGATCTACCGTGCTGTGCCATCTTGGTTTGTGAAGGTTAAGCCTATCATTCCCGACATCCTTGATGGCATTGAAAAGTCTCACTGGGTCCCCTCCAATGTTAAGGAGCGGAGATTTGCCAGTTGGATTCGGAACGCTCATGACTGGAACATTTCTCGGAACCGTTTCTGGGGAACGCCACTGCCATTGTGGGTTAGTGACGATTTCTCGGAAATTGTTGCTGTCGGTAGCATCGAGCAACTTAGGGAATTGAGTGGCTATGAGGGCGAGCTCACCGATATTCATCGTGATAAGGTCGATCACATTACCATTCCTTCTAAGAAAGGAAATGGTGTCTTGAGACGTGTTTCGGAGGTCTTTGATTGCTGGTTCGAATCAGGAAGTATGCCCTTTGCAAGTGTCCACTACCCCTTTGAGGGTGCAGAGGAGTTTGAAGACCGTTTCCCAGCAGACTTTATTGCCGAAGGTCTCGAGTAAGTTACTCCCCCCCCCCCCCCCCCCCCCCCCCGGCTTTTTTTCTGCCGGTTTTCACGCGCTAATGTTAGATTTTAGCCAAACACGAGGGTGGTTCTATGTACTCAGCGTTATCGGGGTCCATCTGCGCCAAAGACTACCATACAAGAATGTCGTGGTGAATGGCATTGTCCTCGCAGAGAACGGTCTAAAGATGTCTAAAAGGTGTGTAAACAACATCTCGATATGACCATGACCTGAACCTTATCTTATACGCTAATTCCACAGATTGAAAAATTACCCTGACCCATCGCTGATCATGAATTCATACGGGTGAGTTCCGCAGCTCTTCACTTCCGATTCGTTCACTTTTCACGCTCTTCGGGAGTTCTCCATACAAATTTTCATTAACATTGTCCAAACAGATCGGACGCTCTTCGATTGTACATGATCAACAGCCCTGTCGTTCGTGCGGAGCCTCTTAGATTCAAAGAAACTGGCGTCAAGGAAATCGTCAGTAAAGTGCTTCTCCCATTGTGGAACAGCTACAAGTTCTTCGAGGGCCAGGTTACCCTCCTGAAGAAGACTTCCGACATCGAATTTGTCTTTGATCCTGCAGCAGAGAGCACTAACACAAACGTGATGGATCGTTGGATCCTTGCCAGCTGCCAATCACTACTCTTGTTCATTAACCAGGAGATGGCCGCTTACCGTCTGTATACCGTTGTACCGCGACTCCTAGAGTTGATTGATAACACGACAAACTGGTACATTCGCTTCAACCGCAAGAGACTTAAGGGTGAAAATGGCGTTGATGATACATTGCACGCCCTGAACACTCTCTTTGAGGTTCTCTACACTCTTGTCCGAGGCCTTGCTCCATTCACTCCATTCATCACCGACAACATCTACCAGCGCCTTCTTCCCCACATTCCCGAGTCGCTCCGTGCCGAAGACAGCCGCTGCGTACACTTCCTTCCCTTCCCCGAAGTGCGCCAAGAGCTCTTTGACGAAGTTGTTGAACGCAGAGTTGCTCGGATGCAGACCATTATCGAACTCGGCCGTATTTCTCGCGAACGTCGGACTATCGGTCTTAAGACCCCTTTGAAGTCACTTGTTGTGATTCATAATGACCCGCAATACCTCGAAGATGTCAAGTCCCTCGAGCCCTACATTCTCGAGGAGCTTAACGTTTTGGAGCTTGTTCTCTCCTCCGACGAAGCCAAATACGACGTTGAATACTCAGTGTCCGCTGACTGGCCTGTGCTTGGAAAGAAGCTGAAGAAGGCTGTTCAAACAGTTAAGAAGGCTTTGCCATCTCTTACTAGCAATGACGTGAAGGGATATCTCGCGGACAAGAAGATCTTGGTGGATGGCATTGAACTCGTTGAGGGTGACCTTATTGTGAAGCGAGGAATCAAGGAGACTGACAACTCCAAGGGCATGGAAACCAACACCGATTCTGACGTGTTGACCATTCTTGATGTGAACTTGTACCCAGAGCTGGCTCATCAGGGTCTGGGTCGTGAGATCATCAACCGAGTTCAACGCCTTCGCAAGAAGGCTGGTCTTGTCCCCACCGACGATGTGAAAATGGAATACACCGTGATCTCGGACCCCGACAACATTGGCCTCGGTGAGGCTTTCAAATCTCAGGCTCAAGCCTTTGAGAAGGTCCTGCGCCGCCCAGTTGACCAGAGTGCATTTGGTGGCGATAAGCTTCCTACCGGAGAGGAAGAGGGTACTATCTCACAGGAAGAACAGGAGGTGCAAAATGCCACTTTCTTGTTGCGCCTGCTCAAGCTTTAAAAAGCCAACCAAAAGAGCATATGTAGATATCGAGTCTACTTTTTCACTATTTTTTTGTTGTTTTGAATGAAATCATATGGCCTTTCATCAATAGTTCACCTTCAATAACTAGCGAACTTCAACCTAGAATAATTTACAAATGCTCCTTCTTGCGCCGTCATACCAAAACGGCTCCAAATCTTTGAGTGCTTCCGATGCCTTTGATTCTACCAACATATAATTTCAAGGAACAATTCTTTAGCCCTTTTTGGATGCCGCCTGTTGGGTTGGTTAGCGTGTCGAACGGCGCAGCACTCGCTCGTCACCTACCAGGTAGCAATTCTTCAATCGCATAAACTCTTTGGCACACATATCTTTATGCACCGAGTTGTAATCCGTAAGAACACACTTGCCGTATGCCGCAACCTATCAGGCTAGTTAGTTCGGTAATGGCGAGATGAGGTCAGTCAGAAGCTACACACCTCTACGGAGCATTGGGCTGAAGCTTTGGCAATCTTCTCAACTGGACGAGTTTTTCCCGGCATCTTGGAAGGATGATGTGAGGATGCGGCTCTGAAATGCAAAGTAGCTTAATATTCCGATGTGAAGCCAATAGAACCTCAAGACATGGAAATCCAAGAATGTTACATAAGGCCACGTGACCGTCCTGCATCTTTCTGTCGCGACAACCAAAACAACCCGCTTAGCCTACCGTTACTTCGATTAATGGCGCATGGGTAGTTCATTGTTCCTATTCTTTTGGAATTTCTGATTGCAGAGGGCCTCTGTCCGCGCATGCCTTTCATCCTCGGTGCTCCCCGCTTTCGCGATGATTTATTTGGTCCTGCAGCTCTATGACCCAGATGCGACAAGCGCGCCTTAAGACCGCGAATTTTCGATGCCTCCGATATCCTCTCAGCGTCGAGCGGTGACCGAAGAGATCTCATCTCTTTCAGACGATGGTAGGGCGCAACCAATCACTCATTGACTAAACGGAACCTGACCTCCATAGATGTTGGCTTTCTCTACCAGGTTGTTGCTGCCGCCGAGACAAAACCCGAAGCAGATCGACTCCCATTCCGTGCGCTCTTCGAAGCATACGATGAAGTCATTGGCGAACATGGCGTCAACGCGGATCCTGGCCATGCATGCCTACGCTTCCTGTTCAAGATGGGAAGCAAAGGTGTGCGCGGCGAGACTCTCTTCGACAAATTCGAGAATGCGCTCCAACAGATGGGAATCGTGATCGAAATCGGCGAGGACGGCTCTACGAACCTTAATGAGACACATGACTATGATCAATATACAGCGGATGTTACCCACAGCCAGACGGTTGACCATCACCATGACCATGTTCCAATTACGAATGGAGTACCACCGACCCCCAAGCGGCGCGCATCGTTCAACACTACGTACGACATTGGCGAGGATGCTACACAGAGAAGTGCAGTCAATCGCCCTAGCTCTCGATCGTCAATGTCGCGACTTGAAAATGGCAAACCCGAGTTTTCTAAACTAAAACTGTCACCTACATCTGGACATGATTCCGGGCCTACCAAATCGCCAGATCGGACACAATTAATCAGCCAGTTCTTGGATGTTGGTCGGCGATTGCTCAGCAGGTTTGATGGAACAGAAAACAAGCATGGGGTCACGGAAGAACCCCCATTGACTAATGGAGTGATTGCGAGGTCGGCCGTTGCCCGTGATCGTTCGAGGAGAATTGCCGAAGCCTCACGTCCCCGTCGTTCACCCTCATACGATTCCTCGGACACCTCCGAGTCCGAAGATGTGCAATCAATCATGTCGCAGAGCCCAGAACACGACTCTTTTGACAAAGAAGAGGTGCCACCAGAGTTTATTTATCGCCCGCAGCTTTCGGATCTACTTCGGGATGCATCAACCTTCAACATGTATCGACAACGATCGATCTGCCGTCGAATTTTGACACAATGGCTGAAAAAAGCCTTTCAAGCACGACAGACTCGCCAAACCAGGGAAACACTTGCTGTAAATTATGATCGAGGCCTTCTTCTCCGACAAGCCTTTGAGCCATGGCGCGGAGTAATTCAAGAAAAACGCCACTCGGCTCGAACAGATCGATTCTTCAAGCACCTTGAAGCGCGTGCCAGTCGCGCACGGGATTTATATCTAATGACAAAGGCATTCAGTCATTGGGCCCAACTTGCGTCGGAAGAAGTAGCTCGGACCTCTGCTGCCCGGAGACATGTACTTGGTGTCAAATATTTCAATGCCTGGCGCGAGATCACTGCTGTCAATGAGTTGAAGGCTCAGCGGTTTGCACTACGGAGGCCTTTTAACACGTGGCGGAAGAAGATCCAAGATTTGAAGGCAGCAGAGACACAAGCAGTCAGTGTACGCAACACAAAAATTCAAAAAGCAGCGTTTTGGGACTGGTGGTGGTGCTTCTGCGACCGGCGTGTTCTTGAGGTTTCTGATTATCGACTCAAAAGACGGTCACTTCTTTCCTGGCTTCGGAACTTGAGAACTAATCGAGAGCGCGACCATGAAATAGACCTGCACAACAAACGATCATCACTGAAGTCAGTATTTCAGATATGGTCTCATCACTCGAAAACAATTGCACTTGCAGATCAGCAAGTCCAGGTTTCTCGGCGCCAACATGACCTCAGAGAAACCTTTGATGAATGGAGAATTCAGTCTCGGCTGGCACCGGCTGCTTCTCGTGTCTCTGAGATGGTCGATACTAGGATTCTACGAAACGCCCTTTCGCGGTGGATTGGGAAGATCGAAATGATCAGACAGGCGGAAGAGGTAGATCGCCATCGAATCCAACACAACGCGTGGATCTCCTGGAATGATACGCTTCGCTGCTTGGCTCTTCGTGCTCGAATTGACGAGCGGATCAAAATGGAGGCGATGTACAAATGGATTCTGATGGAAAGATTTGAGCTAATGCGAAGGATACGAGAGCAACGCATCAAGCGGGAAGTATTCTCTCGATTCGTGACAAACACTCGGGATACTTACACCCGTTTACTCTTTCATGCTGAAGCTCATGAGGCTCATCAAACCGAAAATTTAGTTCGATCTAAATTTGCCATTTGGCGTGATCAAGTGCAACTTCAGCGCGAGCGGGAGTATGTAGCATCTGAGTTTTATGCTCCACAGCTCGCAGCTGAGTCTCTTACGATCTGGCGATCCAAGCATAATCAAGTAGTCAAGATGGAAGGTTGGGCTCAAGATGCTCGATTCTATTTCTTGATGAAGAAGTCCATGAAGCAATGGCATCAGGCCAAAGTGAACTCTGGCAAACGACGGCGGCAAGAGTCGTATGCTAAAGTCCGGCGGCATATCAAGGTCAACCTCGCGTCTAAGGCGTTGGCTGCCTGGTCATCAAAAACTCGAATCATCATGGATATGGAGCAACAAGCTGCTGATGTTGATCGCGAAAAATTGCTTGCCGACGCATCCGAGATATTCGTCCAATGGCACGACAAAACAACCAAGAGAGTTCAGGATTGCCAGGACGCCGATGACTCCTATTTCCGACAACTCGCGTTTGGCCAGATGATGCAAATGTCCGAAACCTTCATCATTCGACGTGAGATGGAAGACCAAGCAGACAATGTATATCGATTGCATGTCCTACGACTGGCGGCAGCTTCTCTTCGCAAGCTCAGCCTTCGTATCTTCCAGATGGGTAGTACCGCCGAGACCGCCGAAGCCATGCGGGAAAGAAATTTGCGGAAGCATTCGAGAAACATGTTCCGTGATTGGGTGGACAAAGCCCGAGTGAAGCTGGAGGCTCGAGATTCGGCCGGTCCAACCTTCACGCCTGCACGAATTTCAACCTTTGGAAATGGCGATGGCCTCGGATCAGCGATGTTTGATCCCTGGTATCAAGAGCAGGCAGAAACACCTTTCAAAATAAGTGACTTCACAGCAACATCCCAGGCAACATCTCAGACAACCTCCCATGATCCGATGTCTGCAAGCCCCTTGGCAACCCCCAATTTCACGACCTCTCCTTCTAAACGAGCCGCCCGGGCGCGAGCCCTCGCCCAAATGTCCACCACCCCCGCCACACCCTTACGCACACCTTTCGCAAGTCGACTACTTCGAGCCGGGGCTACGACTGCTTTGTCCACCTCTTCCAAACAACCACGGACTGGTCGGCGAAGCTCCGTGGGAAATAGCGTCCGGTTTGTGGATGAAGAACCTCCCGAGTCCCCGACAGATGGTCGTAGATCAGCGAATCGACGATCTTGACGTTCTTGTTCGGTATATGATCTCTATGAAGCTGCTTCAGCCTCATGTACATCAGCGATGGTTATAATGTTTTCTCTCATGCCCTGTCAATAGGTGCGATCATGTTTCATTCAATGCATCATCCGGCGCAACATATAGCGGGTTCAAGGGTTTCTGGTTCTTTGGTATACTCTTTTGTACTTTTGCCATGATTGAATGTGATCCTTAAATTATGAAATGGCCTTTTCTAGAGAACTTGTAGGGGAAGGCATGTTCGTTCAATGAGATATGTAATTGTCTACTGTATAGTATCTGGTTGATCCCGCCGAGGTCAGATATAGTAAATGCTTATCGGGGAGCTCTGTAGAGCTGTCCCAGATAACTTAGAGCTCTTTGAATACAAATTTATTACCCTGAGAAATAGCAATCGCTGGATTCACAACATGTTTAGATTCGTACCTAGCTCCTTTGTGTTGTTCAAGTTGATGGTCATCAGTCACAAGTGGAGCGGAAGCGTAATTGACGTCTCTCTTCCGCCTTGTCCCCTGCATGTATCCAGACAACTTCCCAAACCCACATCTCCTACCTTCCGTTCCCCCTGCAACTCTGGCTACTCCCAGGCATAATAAACTTGGAGCTGGCAATGTTGTAACGTGTTTTCGAGCGCAACGAGCGTCCAACTCCCGAACAAACCGCCTCTATGCGAGCGGTACTGCCGGGGAGACCCCCAGCGAAGCTCCAGTCGTTCAGCACGGCGCTGTGGGATGGTCTTCGTGTTGTTGTAAGTACTCACAATCCTTGCCTAAGTTTTGCTTCAGCTCTGCAGCTTATCTAAATCCCCTATTGCTGACCCTTGTCCCCGCGCGTTCCCCAATAGGCATACATCTCCGGCCACGCGCTGGTTATCCTCGGCGGTCCGCAAACGCTCCTCCAAACGATTTACGTCGATGACACAGATGCCCTCGAGGCCGTAGCGTTTGACGAAACATCTGGCAGGATTGCAGTTTGCGGTGGCCCTGATGTATTCGTGTACCAGCCGTACGGCATCCAAGGCGAGACGCTCAAGGTGCGCATACAACCCCACCACTCGAAGCTTGGTCGACCAGCAACACAGTCTCAAAAATGCAATCACAATTTATGTTGACACATGGCTTCCTTTAGTGGTCACTTCTTTATACATTCCGCGCCCCCGATGGCGACGAACCGATCTATACATTATCGTGGGGTTCCTCCAACGAGCTCCTCGTGGGCAACTACCGCCTCGCCCTTTGGTTTATGAACGACGAACCGCGCCTTGTATGGAAAAGAAAGCTTGCGACACCCGTGAAATTCGCGCAATTTTCCCCAGATTCGTCCTTGATTGTTACAGTGGGGCACTATGACCGCCTAGTCAAGGTATGGAGGCGACTTGCCTTCGGCGCAGACGAGGTTCGGTTCGAGAACTCGTATCTGCCCCATCCGAATGTCGTCACCGGGATGCACTGGCGGTTACCTCGGCACCCCGAGCAATCTATGGATAATGTTCTGTATACATTTTGCGCGGATAACAAGATTCGAGTATGGGCAGTGACGGACCTTCATGCGCTCTCTGCACTACAGTTCTGGGCAGAGATTGACATGGGCGAATCAGTACAACCTAGGCATGCGTCGGACGAGGACGAAGGGCCGCAACGGCGGTACGGGTTTATTTTGGATGGCCGTGACTTCTGTGTTGCAACTGAGCGTGCTGTTCAGAGGACTACAGGAAACAAAGAGAATCATGCCCTAGAACATATAATCGAGGTTGCGAGCAAGGCTCCAGAGATATGTGTTGTCATTGATGGCCAGGGCCATATGTCTGCTTGGGCCTTGGAAGATATCGGTTCTAAAGCAAAGACCAAATTGAGCGTCTTCAATATTCTCCATGTCGAAGGATTGGACTTCGGATTTGCATTCGATCAGTCACCACAAGAAGACTACGCTCAAATTCGCGCATTCCAGAGTACAACATCAGACGACAAGCTCAGCGTTCTGGTCCATCACTTTGACGGTCGGATCGAGTGGTATGATTCTCATGTGGATGTTCTGTTTGATCCTGCACCCCGCACGAAAAGAATCACCCAAATGGCTTCTTGGTCCGGCCATACTGCCCCTGTGAAAAAGATTGTCCGAAATGCGATTGGAGATACATTGGTGTCACGTACCAATGAAAACAAAGCTACTGTATGGACACAGCGGCGTCGGGATGGAGGATTGATATTAGCACACAAGAGCGTCCTCCTTTCAGATGAGCATATCCATCGGACATGCGTCCTTGAGAACAGGAATCTTCTCGTCAATCTTCACCACAATGGGGTCTCCCTATGGGATTTCAGCTCAAATCATGCCAAAAAATTGGCTTCCTTGCCATTCACACTGCCCGGCAAGCCACTATGTGTACTACCAATCCCCAGCACCCAATCGACTCCAGGCGTTTCCTATGTAGCGACGATATGGGCAGACATGCATGGAATTGCGTGGGAAATACGAGGCCCAAGCCAGGAAGGCCACAAAGGGGACTTTCTAGATGGCCATGGCTATCAATTCCGAGAATTTTGCACTTTCGACATGGGGCTGAAGGAGGATATTGCATATATCCTTCCCGTGGACCCAGCAGGCTCCAAAACAAAAATATCGGGGTTCTTTGATTCTTTTTCTACCGACATTGCTCTCTCCTACAGCTACAGTGGAGTTGTGCGGACATGGACAGCCACAGTCGATCCAACGAATGTGAAGGTCGATTGGCTTCTTCAATCAACCGTTGATACAGGCATCACCAACCCATCTATGGCTAGTGGTAGCTCTATTCGCAAGGCAGCTCTGGTTGATGAGGACCGGACTCACCTCACAATCTGGGACACCAACAATGCTCAGCTGGAGTTTGAGGAACATTTCGCTCCACATGACATTATCCGGGATTTGGACTGGACGTCAACACCAGACAAACAGTCCATCTTAGCGGTGGGATTCCCACACAAAGTTGTTCTCTTATCTCAGCTGCGCTATGATTATCTAGATTCTCGACCCTCGTGGACACAGGTTCGGGAGATCTGGATTCGAG
Source organism: Penicillium hordei (assembly GCF_028827395.1). NCBI lineage: Eukaryota > Fungi > Ascomycota > Eurotiomycetes > Eurotiales > Aspergillaceae > Penicillium > Penicillium hordei. The sequence continues at coordinate 1,144,480 of NW_026623142.1, forward strand.
ATCTCACGCCTCACCCTATAGGAGACTCTTGCTGGCTGAATAACGGCCACTTGGTCATTGGTGCTGGCAACCAACTGTTCGTTTATGACAAGGATATTGATGTTGGAGACCGCCTAGTGTCTGAGCTTCGGATGCCATCTCGAGGGCTGTCATCTGTCGATCTCTTCGACGTTGTCAGTCGCCTGAATGGCCCGTTGCCTGTGTTCCATCCACAGTACTTGGCACAGTGCATTCTGGCTGGGAAGACTAGCTTGGTACATTTGATTCTCTTGAACCTACACCACAAGCTGAAGTTCTACACCGAGGGCGATGAGCTAGATTGTTTCCTAGAGATGCCAGTAGAATGTTTCTACGAGGAAGATGTAAGTGCGCAACATTTCATTTCTCTTCCCAATGCTAACAAAAGTCAGGGTTCCCAACAAGCGATCTCCAAGGAAATACGCTCTTCCTACGTCGATTCCACTGACGAGGAATTGTTATCTGTCGTAGATGAAAACACCGCGGCCGCGCTCAATGAGAGTCTAGCACGGATCGCCTTGCCACAACTGTCTAGCCACGAACAATTCCGCTTGGCAGATACCATTGAATGTGTTTCCATGGTTGAGAAGCACCGGCGCTCGATGGACGACAACGCAGCACGCTATCTCTTATTCTTCCGACAGCATATGCTACGGCGCACTCAAGGGGTGGCCAACAAAGACACTGTCTCATGGCGGGAGATTGTTTGGGCTTACCATAGCAGCAGCCAAGATATTCTCACAGATCTTGTCTCCCGGCAATTCAATGGAAAATTGACGTGGAGGGCTGCTCGTGAAAGCGGTCTCTTCATGTGGCTATCGGATTCCATAGCTGTGGTGCGTGTCTGTCATATCATTTTCTTAGCCATGAACTAACCGGTTAATTAGAAAGCACAACTCGAAATCCTCGCCCGGTGTGAATACACCAAGACGGAAGAGAAAAATCCCATCGACTGTACTTTGTATTACCTCGCCCTCGGAAAGAAGAACGTCCTTCAGGGTCTCTGGCGTATTGCACACTGGAACCGTGAACAAGCAGCAACCCAACGTTTGTTGGCAAATGACTTCAAGGAACCGCGATGGAGGACATCTGCGCTCAAGAATGCTTATGCATTGCTTGGAAAGCGACGGTTTGGTAATTCGAACCTCATATTGTCTACAAATGAGCACTGCCAGCTAACACTAAACAGAATATGCTGCATCTTTCTTCCTTCTCGCTGATCATCTGCGTGACGCTACAAACGTCATCATAAACCAGATGGGTGATCTCCAGCTCGCGATCGCAATCACTCGAGCCTCAGAAGGGGATAACGGACCGGTTCTTCGGGAGATACTGGAAGAAAAAGTATTGCCTGGGGCCGCTTCCAAGGGCAACCGCTGGATGGCCTCTTGGGCTTTCTGGATGCTTGGACGACGGGATATGGCAGTGCGGGCACTGATTGTGAGTACTTCTTCTCTGGCTGCCAGGGCCCCAACTAATCAGATCTAGTCGCCGGTTGAGACCCTCCTATCACCGACGACGACCCCAGCCACCCCGGGAAGCCCCGGGCGAGTAACCCTTCAGTCGAAATCATATCTTTCCAACGACCCTGCCTTGGTAGTCTTATACCAGCAACTCCGCGAAAAGACACTCCAAACCCTCAAAGGCGCCTCCAAAGTGCGACCCAGAGAAGAATGGGAATTCGTTATCCGCAATGCCCGACTCTACGACCGTATGGGCTGCGACTTCCTCGCTCTCGACTTGGTACGCCACTGGGAGTTCCTGGGTGGACTCCCTACTCAGGATGCATTGAAGCCTAATACCTCCCTGGAGATGGATGAGAACGGAGTCGATTACCGAAGAATGCTTCGTCGGCGGAGCAGCCTCGTTGTTGCTGACATGCCGGTGCGCCGGGCAGATGTCTTGCCGGAGCCCGCCGTTTCTAGAATCCCACCCGGCGAGCAACCGATGAAAGAAGAACAGAAACCGAAGCCGAAGCCACCTCCTACGATGTTTCATGAGCCGGATGCCAATTCGTTGCTAGACAGCTTTGGGTTCTAGGTTGGGGACTTATTTATGTAGCCACTGTACTATTTCCTGGATATACATACATCCAGTTACTATCAAGTGAAAACCTGGAATCTGGGGCATATATAACGTAGCGTCTCTCATGTCCAAACAGTTAAATAATAGCGGTCAATGGGAGAATCCATGTGATCCATCACTCTAAATCATGGTTCACGTGATTTACGAGACTGTGGGAAGGTCCGTCTAGGAACTTCCCTGAATTGTACTCTGTACAACGTACAGTGTTATACAACATACTTCCTCATTCCAATGGCTGTTGAGCCTGAGAAGCTAAAGGGGAGCTGACCAAGGATCAACTCCGGCAAGTGGATGAATGATGTTCACACAGCACGGGCCTTGATCCCTGCGGAATATGATGTCGCAGATTATCTCTGGAGAATAAGGAGAATAAGGAGGCTGGTATGATGTCAGTCACCATCAACCAATTGGCCCGACAGACATATTACCTTTTGATTATGATTCGACCTCTCCAAGATTCTGTATGATGCTCATCCCACCCCCTCACACCATGATCAACGATGCCTAGCCATTGCAAGGAGAAAGCTACACAGAAGCGGTCAAGATGCGTGGAGACGAATCGAGTTAGCGATGCAGAGTAAAAAAATCCGCAGAAGATTCCGGCTGACAATTGTGCTGAACCCCATTGAGCTCACTGGTTGCACTACAGCCCGTAGCGCGCTTTAGCTACTCCAGTGGCCCCAGATGGCTGCAAATGGGATCCAGATAGCCTGACGGATTACCTATCCTAGTGCGATCGGCGGCGCCAATCTACGCTATTACATCGCAATCGCGCCGATCCTTCAGCTCGTCCACAAACTTCTTGTGAACGATGGAGACTTAGGCCGAGCGTCAGATCTCTCGCGCGCCAATAGCCTAGGTCACCTCGATCTGCCGATCGGGAAACAATGCAGACTTTCATACAAACTAAAATCAAGAACCGATGCTTTAAGACTCTCCCCGCCCGCTGAGAGCTTGAAGCTCTTCTCTCTCTTCTCTCTCCGACTTTCGATATTTTGTTTGTGTATACTAGTGATACCCCTCATCACCTTTTCCAGTGACAATGCCTACCGAAATCCCAGGACCGCCCGGAGTTCCCCTCCTGGGTAATGTTTTCGACGTTAACCCTAATGAGACCTGGAACTCGCTCAACAAGTTGGCAAAACAATTTGGTATGACAGCAACCCGTCCACAGACCTGGACAACACCCAGCACTAGCGAGTAGTCCCTGATTTCATTAGGCTCCATTTTCAAGATCAATGCTCTCGGCCATGAGATTGTATTCATCGGCAGTGTCGCTCTGTTGGAAGAAATTTGCGACCAGACCCGATTCCGCAAGTGCGTTACGGGACCAGTAGTCGAGATCCGACATGCCGTGCACGACAGTCTATTCACAGCATACGACTATGAGAAGAGCTGGGGCATCGCCCACCGGATCATGATGCCTCATCTCACGCAATCTGCGACCGATAACCTCTTCGGCGACATGGCAGAGGTCATCCCAGACCTGACTAAAAAGTGGAGCGCAGGAACCAAGACTCGGACCCTGCTCACCAAAGACCTGGACCGTCTCCTGCTTGCATCATGCATGCAATGTTTCTTTAACCAGCGCGTGCATGTGCTCGAAGGCGCCGAACCACCTATGCTCGCTGCCATGGACGGCGCCACCATGGAGGCGATGAAGCGACCCACCCGCCCCAAGCTCCTGAACTGGCTGTACCAACGCCGATTCGAGAAAGACACAAAGACCATGCGCGGGTTCGCTGCGCAGGTAATCAAGACCCGGAAAGAGCAGCCAGAGACTGCCCGCAAGGACATCCTGGATGCGATGATGAATGGTGCCGACCCGGAGAGCGGCGAGAAGCTCACCGAGTCGCAGGTTATCGATGAGATCATCTCGATCTTCATTGGTGCTGCTACAGCACCCAATCTCGTCTCCTACGCCCTGTACTACCTGATGGAGAACCCGAGCGAGATCACCAAGGCGCAGGAGGAGATTGACCGGGTGGTCGGCGACGGTAATATCGACCTGGAGCACCTTCAGAGCCTTAATTACGTCGAAGCCATTCTGCGCGAATCGATCCGTCTTTGTGCCACCGCGCCAGGCTTCAACATTGAGCCCATTCCCTCCGACGATAAGAGCCCTATTCTTCTTGCCGGTGGCAAGTATCAAATTGCCCACAATCAACCTATGATTGCGGTCTTGAGTCAGGTCAACCGCGACCCAGCTGTCTTCGAGGACCCCGAGGCCTTCAAGCCTGAGCGTGTTTTCGGAGAGAAGTGGGATCAACTCCCTGCCGCCGCGAAGAAGGGTTTCGGTAATGGCAAGCGTGAATGCATTGGCAAGCTCTGGGCTTGGCGGTGGTCGTTCTTTACTCTCGCCAGCATTATTAAGGAGAACACATTTGAACTCGCGGACCCCACGTATAAGCTTGAGTCGAACGGTGCATTCAGTATCAAGCCGCTTGAGTTCTACGGTCTTGTTAGTCCGCGAAAGTAATTTTAAGATTGATTTTTGGGGGGTTGATGAGATTGGGTCAGCGGACATGAAGTCAATGAATTTGTTGATATACTCCAACGTTATAATGAATGAATCTAAAAATGGAAGAAGCTTAATCCTATCTTTATTTTTATTCTTATTTCTATCATTAAATCTGAAACATGAGTATTATCTAGGTAGTTCCTGAAGATGGGCTCATTACGTGGTGGCTACGTAGTGGGCGATTGCGCGATTGCGTATGTTTAACGCCACGCGGACATCTGAAACCCCCAAAGGCCACCAAGGAAAAATACGTCCATAGTTCTACATGGACAAGAAGCATTTGAAATAATGTGTTATATTGTATAACAAAAAAAGGACCAGCCTAGAAGTTTCTATATTGACACAGAAGCAGAAACCATTCCAGCTGGATATAGACCAGCCTCCGAAACAGAATGATCCAAGAGGCTATCTTTAAAATCATATAAAATCAAATCTCAAACGAAATAAAATTTTAACCGCTGTAATCAATGGTAACAGCCAGACGAACGGGACCAGAGGCCAAGTTAGCACCAATACCACCGACATCAGTCTCAGCGGAGGTGTAAGCGTTATCGACAGTACCGGCATTCTCGGTGACAGAAGAGCAAACAGAGCCAAGGGCATCACAGATCTTCATACCAGAGATGGACATGCCAGCATTCTGAGCAGAAATAACCGACACATCAAATCCAGACCAGCCATTGTTGGTAGTGGAGCCGAAGTCGAACTCACCCCAGGTGGAAGCGTAGCCACCCATAGTATCGGTGGGGATGGTGGAGCCGGAGGCGGCGGCCCAGCCACCATTGGTGTCCTCGTCGAAGGCAATGTACTTGGTCTCGCCGGCGGCAAGAGTGAAAGTGTTACAGGCGTTGCCGAACCAGCCTGTCATCTTGCCATCAGGGCCGTACTTGTTGAAGATGGCAACGGTCCAGTCCTCGGTGTTCGAGCCTGTGAACTGCGCAACGTACTTGTAGTTGCTGGCGGACGAGGCGTCAACGGAGATGATGTTGCTACCGTAGGGGTTGCCGACGTTGCCGGAGTATGTTTCGCCTGAGCCTGATGAGCTGGTGGAGCTGCCGAATCCAGCGGTGGAGTATGAGCCATCGGAGGGCGTGGCGGTCCAGCTACTGTCGCTGGTGCCTGAGGTGGCCTGGCGGCGCTCGAAGGCGGGTCTGGCCAGGGTACCGGTGGTGAGGGCTGCGAGCAGCATGAGAGACTTGGCGAATTGCATATTGATAGATTGTTTTGGGATGTGGAGTCACAAAAGAAGGTAAACTATCAATGAAGATATGAATGAGTGTTTATTGAGTCCTGGTTGAATTCAAAAGACAGTGTTGTAAATGAATGAATGAACGGTGGTACCAAAAGGAGTGTGGTTGATTGAAGAAAGAGAACAGACAGATGGAATAAGGACAGCTATATATACCCTCGAAATCGACAGAATCTGCTTCTTCCGCCACGCTTGCCTCGTAAGCCGAGAGCAAAAGATGAACCGAAAGTTCCGGGTACCTGGCTCCATCAAAGAGAACTATTGGGGGGGTACACACCTGGGCATACGTCAAACCGTTGAAAGGAATCGTATGCCATGGGTTCCACAGAGGTCGAGGCCATGGTTTCGATATGTACCTAGGTAGTCACCGTTGGAGGTGAAATGGAGTTGGATCCGGTCGATGGGTCAAATAGTAGATGCACGTAATATTATTGGGTCCACTGTATAGATACAACCCACCAGTAAATCTAGAATTTTAGATAATCCAGGGCATTTCTCATTGGCAGACCCATCAAAGTATGGGTTAGTCATTCTCTATATCCATGGATACTTGGTCTATAGATCCATGGATGGAGACGGAGTAAGCTCGGAATAAGACCACGTAGGGGAAGGCCCTTCCCAAGGTTACCTATTCTCCGCATTCTCAATTAAGAGAGATATATCACTCTTCCAGAATGCAGAGAAACCTTGGAAACAAACCAGATATGAGAACAGTCAGGAGTGCACAAACTAGGAAGGGAACCTCAAAGTGGACCATTCGACAAGGATGACTACCGATCTGAGAACTGAAAGGTTACAAATCGCATTCTCTGGGTCCAACTTCAAAGAATGCCCTAGTGTGGACCCAGCAGGGATCAGATCGTTTTAGTCTGGGGCTAAAGGCAACGGAACTATCAGGAACTCAGATCCAGGATGATTATGACTGTGGCCGCTGCATTCTCAAGATGCATGATCGAGCTGCACAATAACAATTTGGCCTTGAACGCTTCACTACTTCATACTAGGAGCATCCTATCACTTCCGGGAGCTCTCCGAAGTTGATTGTTGATGAATTTCGCAGCGTTTGTGTGATCCGTGGACGCTGACGTGGTGGTCCAGGAGAAAAGTAATATGATTGGCTAAAATTATGGCTAATTTGTCCAATCACAGTAGACTTTACAGTCTTGGCAGGGCATGGATTGTATTGTAACCAATCACCATTAACCCCTTTCACAATCCATGGTTTGCTACTTTGTTCCTCGAAGTTTCTTCAAAAACTGTTCAATTTCTTTTGGGAAAAGCCGCACTTCAGGCTTGGCTCCTGCTTCACATGCAAGTCATACGCTAAATATCTTAGAACCCCACCAACCTCCAGCGGGTTAGATTTCCCTAGGTGGATCGTTTGGTTCTTTCTGTTATTCCAGTGTTCCACTGAAGCGCCACCTCCCAGCCCTAACCCAAGGAGATGCGAATTCGGGGCAACAAATACCTCAGTGTTTGACGAGTGAACCTTGGAAGAGATATCAGGATGGATATTGCAATCGCCCCAGTGCGGAAACAGGCCATGGCATGGTGTGTGGTTCATTGTTTCTGGTATTTAGAACAAAGATTGAGCCTTTCTTGGCTTAAACGGTCGAAAATTAAGTTTAGACGCTACACAGAACAAAAACCCTGATCATCATTGTGAGACTTGGCCAAAATTGTGGGTTTTTGAGACAAAAGACAAGTCTAGGCATGTAAATGGTCCAGAAGGGTCTAGGAAGAAGTTGGCTAGGCTCTGTAATGCTCCTTGAAAACTTAGATTAGTAGACGCTTTCCCTACTTTCAAAACTAGAGTAGAGTAGTCGGCCGCGTATGCGGCCTTTGTCCTTAATTTTCGAAGCAGGACTTTACCAATTTGACTTATCTGGCTCAGAGTGGTATAAGGGACATTCTACGTGAGATAACTCAGACGCCATTTTTTCGATATTTTCGGAGTTTTTTTTTTTTAATAAAAATTTTCTAGATGCCTTTTTCGGGATTTTCTTTGTCGGTATTATAACCTTCTAGGAGAATAATGAATAGTAGTGCCAAGGAGACTCTAATGTGTACTACATACAAAGGCAGTAGAGGGCATAAATCATACAGAGAAATTTTCTATGTATAACCAGGGATACAGTATCTATTGCAATTACGCTGGTGAGGTTTGACTATTGCGCCTTTGTCTTGTTCCCGGCGTCTCTCGCCTATCGCAATAACCACAAGGCGTTTACCATATGCTAGGAAATCAGTTCACTATATCCATTGAAAAAATCCATGCAAAGATAGAATAATAGTCACACTGAGTAAGAAGAGTGAAGTTTGGTGCTTTGGTGCCTGTTTTATCAGGCATTAATTATACGATGATATCACGTGCAAACACCACCATCGTGCGTCATCATCTCGACCGCAGGTTTACTTCCACGTGATCGCCCAATGTCAAGGATGAATGTTGTAATCAGACGGGAACGCAGGCCGCTGCCCAGGTGCACCTGTGTGATTACATAAGATCATCTAACCACTCGGCTAAAGATACAGCGGGTTACAGGGATGTGTACGTTGTGTAGTTACATCTCGAGGAAACACCAAGTACAACTTATATAAGATGGGGATTATATTTCACGTAACACAGTGATACACTCCATGAGTAATAGGCGAGGGACCCTGGATTTTCTGGAAAGTCAAGTGCATTCAAGTCAACATGTCCGATTCTCACGAAATAAAAGAAATGACCAGACGGAACAAGATGCATTATTGTATCGTGAGAGAAAAGCTTTTGCCTATCCCTAATCCGCTAAGTCCGCTAAGTCCTTGGGTGGAATTTATGTAAATTCCACACTCATGCAGGCACAGTTCCAGATAGCAGGTCTTATTTACATATGGAACATATGGATATATGGCGTCAAAAGGTGGGGGGCCCCTTGACTGACTGGCTGCCTGGCCCTTGCCAAGTAACCCCATTCACATCCGAAGGGGGTAACTTCGGGTGTTGAGCTACTTGGCAAAGTTCGGGTAGTAACTGACATGCGGCCCGATCTAAAGCACCAGGGAAAACCTTGGGGAATACAAACATAGATAATGGCAAGGAAGAAGGAGCATTGGTCCTGGATGGGTAAACATGCCTGCGAAGGGGCAGAGCGGCCAAAGATCAGATGCTTTGATATGCCTGAATTATAGACTGTTTTCGACACCGCTCTATACCGTATATACTGTAAATTGAAGCTATTCCTAGTTATACATACCATGTATAAGAATAGTTGGCTGGTTATACGGCCATGTGATGTCTTTTCAGGTGATGTGTTTAGATATATTTTCGGCTAGTCTTTTAGATGTATACAAAGGTGATAAAAAAAAGCACACTTTGTGTAAGAGACTTTGAAATCTCTATATTCCTCAAAATTGAAGCTATTCCCACCCCACAAATCATCAGTTTCTTCGAATCTCTAACATCGAAAACCATCCCGAACCACGCAAAATACCTCCTTATATTAATTTCGACAGATTGGTCGGTCGCAATAGCTTCAACTCCTAGAAATAGGCGCTTACGGTGATTTATGGTAGGAATAGCTTCATTCTCATGAACTACCTAGGCCCACGGGTGATCTGTTATAATTCAGGTAACTATTTTGATTTCTGCCAGTCTATGTAAAATACGGCATAATTCAGGCATATCGAGGCATCATCCCTACAAGATCAGGCATTTGACCTTTAGCCGCTCTGCCCCTTTGCACATGTCGGAGTTATTTATTCTGGCATCCGTCCGACCACCAACATCTTATTCACAATTCAGCAGTTAATTATCAGAACACTATATAATTCCACATTAACCTACAACTTAACCTACAATTTAACTACAATTTAACTACAATTTAACCTTGGAGTGTTGCAGAAAGCCGACAAGCATGCTCCGGCACTGACGTCAATAAGCGGCGAACGGGCCGATCAATTATCGGGCCAACTCCGAGAATCGACACACGCCATAGCTTTGACTGAAGATCCGGAGAATTACTGGATATTGTTTCTGAATAAAAAGGCATGGGTGGTCTATGCCCCACTCCCCCAGCCCCTGAGATAAATGCCTAGTTTCCCCTTCCTTGGATTGTTCTACATACCCGGCACCGTCTCAAAGATGACTTCTCAACTTTCCTCGCTGGCTACGCTGCTGCTCCTAGGATCATTCCTAGCACCAGTCAGCTCGAGCAAGATTCCTGCTCAAGCGCAGGTGATTGACCAAAAAGCCTTCAATGTTCTGGCGACGACTCAGCCTCCTTCCGAATTCAATGCGAAGAGTGTATGCGATTCCTTATTTCCGGTCTCCGGTAACACCCCTTACTGATAAATACATAGCTATTTATACCCCCAGGGTCGACAGGAGATAGTCTAGCCCAGCAGCCTTTCCATGTGTACGATGAGGAATTTCTGAAGATCATCGGAGACGCCCCAACTCTAACCCGGATTGCACACTCCCCAAAGGACCCTATATTCCATGAGGCGGTTGTATGGTAAGTATCCAACACGCAATACGCAGATCAAGTACAAGCCAAGTGTAAATGAAATCTGACTTTAGCTTCTAGGGTCAAGGAAACTGACGAGGTGTTTTTTGTCCAAAATGCAGGCGCTAAGAATGCCAGCACCGGTCTTAAGAAGTCAGCTATCATTGAAAAGATTTCTCTTGCGGACGCTGCTGCTGTTTCGCACAAGTCGGATGCTGCGGGCCTTGTTAATGTGACCACCGTTCCTTCATCGCCAACGGTTCTCAATCCCAACGGTGGGCAATCAGCTCTTTTCTTTGGAGGTTAAAGACGACTGACTGTGCTTCAGGTGGTACCAATTACCGTGGACAAATTGTATTCGCCGGTGAGGGTCAAGGTGACAATAAACCGCCTGCTTTGTGGGTTATGAACCCGAAGAGTCCATTCAATGCTACCGGTTAGTGCAAACCACCTCTTTGCCTTTCGGGGGTTAACAAAGTGATTTATAGTCATCCTTAACAACTACTTCGGCCGCCAATTCAACTCCCTGAACGATGTCGCCATTCACCCGAAAAGCAAAGACATCTACTTCACAGACACTATCTACGGCTATGCGCAGGACTTCCGCCCTGCGCCCGGTCTGCAGGATCAAGTCTACCGATTCAACCCCGATACAGGTGCCGTTACAGTTGTGGCGGATGGGTTTGACCACCCCAACGGTAGGGGATCAAGAATGCGTACAGGCTAAAAAAGAAAAATGCAACTGACGTCGTAACAGGCTTCACTTTCTCCCCGGATGGCAAGTACGCTTATGTCTCCGATACCGGAATCGATAGCGGCTTCTTCGGTCTCAACTTCACCCGCCCTGCTTCTGTGTATGTGCTATGGTTTCTAAGGTTCTCTTGTCTGGATTTGAAACTAATTACAGACTGTGGGTCACAGCTACCGATTTGACGTGAAAGACGATGGCACACTCGACAATCGCAAGACTTTTGCCTTTGTTCACTCTGGTGCTCCTGACGGTAAGTCAAGCAAGCTGCACTTAGTGTTCTTGAGGCTAATTTCTTGAAAAGGCATCCACTGCGACTCATGGGGTAACGTATATGCTGGCTGTGGCGATGGTGTGCATGTCTGGAATCCATCTGGCAAGCTCATCGGGAAGATCTATCTTGGATCTGGTACGGCGAATTTCAACTTCGCTGGAGAGGGCAGAATGGTTATCTGCGCTGAAACAAACCTTTACTATGCCACGTTAGCCGCGGCCGGAAGCTATGTTGACAGTGAGATGTAAGAACCAGCGGACGGCTTTTGGTTTTCTATATCTCGGATCCGAGTTTTGATATAAAAGCGATGTTGGGTGATATCGCAGAAGTGCGATCTTATCTTGACATGCGCTGAATTCGAAATAGTCTATTATATTACATATTCATAACATAAAAGAGGTGAGAGAGTATGAGAGCATTCTCTCGGGTATTTCCTCCGCCTAAACACCATGCACTCTATCACCGATGTGTCGGCTGTGACGGTAACTCATGGACCATATTTTCGTCTCGACCAGCAAGCTCTTGCGGTGGTTGGGACACAACGCTTTCGGGGGCCTTATTGAAGTACTCAACAATGTTCGATCCGGGAGCGCTCGATCCGGTGACGCTTGAAACGGGAATACTCGAAACAGGAACACTCGATGCAGGGGTACTTGGTTCGGGGAACCTCGATTCGGGAGCATTGGACATTAGAGGGTTTGGGTCTACAGGTGTTCCTATGTTCTTCTTTGCCTGGTTTCGGCGACGGAGTAGGAACCATAGTAGACCAGCCAGGATGGCCAAACCAGCTACTCCACCAACAACACCTCCAGCAATGGCTCCGGTATTGGACGACGACGAAGACGAATTATCCGACGCGATTGTGGGATCGGTGGCATCTGAAGTAGTGGTAGTGGTTGTGGCGCTGGAAATTGCACTAGATATTGTCGATGACGGCAAGGTTGTTGAGGTGATGCCTGTAGACGGGTGGTTAGGGTTTCAGTTCACCCAGTCTATGACTCTGTAATAAAGGCTCAGGCCGGCAAATCATTACATACCATGATACTGGATTTTCAAGAGAGTCAAACTACTGTCCAAGGTGGATGTATCATCGGTGCAGCCGACAAAGCCATTCTTTTTCTGAAAAGCCTGTGTGCCAGAAGCGCAGCAGAAGTAATCATTGGCCTTATAGACATTTGCAGTGCTGTTTGCGCAATGTTTGTCATCAAGTAACTCGGAGCAGTCTGCGTCTGATGGGCAGCATTTCACATTTGATTGGCCGGCTGGGCATTTCGTGCCCCCAGGGCAACAGGCATGGAAGGGTGACCAGGTTTGGCCGCAATCTGTTTCGGTGGCGAGACAGGAGCCGTTTCTGCGGACGGAGAGCCCATATGGGCTACTTAACATATCCGACATCGGATCTGTCGCGTATAACTTTGAGAAGGAAGAGTGACAGTGGATCAATTGAAGATATAGAGAAACTAGTAAGAAGAGGGTCAAAGTAAGGTCTTTGAAAGTTTGGAAACAACAGGGGCTGAACCGGGGCGTTTGGTGCTTATATTAAGCTGTTCTAAGGTATGAAACTTTGTACCAATCTGACTTCTGTTAGACGCTGAAGGAAGCGAGGGCCGTGTCCTATTACTAGTGCATACAAAAGGTTTGGAGTGAGTTGGGGGCCGTTTTCAATTTATTATTAGACACTTTGATGATAAAGCGTAAGAGTTAAAAAAAACCCCCAATGGTGCTATTGGCTACATATATTCACGGTGGCATGTAAATTTAAATCCTTATGTTAATCTACAAATGACCAGGCGAAGCAGATAAGTAAGTTGTTTACAACATCGAAGGCAGTGGAGTGTGGTCTGACATGGGGGAAATGACAGGGAAAGCAGAGAAAAGAAGTGGAAACTTTGTGGTAACTTGACTCCACACACCTTCGGTAGATAGTAGGCGGTCACAATCATAATCTACATCAGTTGGCTACGAAAGCAACTCCCCTCAACAGGGAATAGAGTGCTTTTTCCGAAGTCGGTGCGGCTCAAAAGATTTTCCAGCTATCGGTCTCTTCTTTCCTCTACGACGTTTCATTCATCATTCAGTGACCTATCTCAATATATTCGCAGGACGATGTTGCAATAGCGTCTCTTCCCAGTGCCTTATCATACTCTAACAAGAGGGGGGAATCACGAATATACAATAGCAATTCTGCATAAATTTTCAGTACATATCTAAAAGGCGATGTCTGGGAGCCACTATAGCGGAGATAAGATGGGGACCAACGCATATCGAGCGACATTGCCGTATTGTGTCGAGATATTCTGAGTTTCCCAGATACGGTTCAAATTTGCGGGACTCCGATGAGCCAATGAGGTGGCTGAGGGCTGAAACTGAAATTTAGTGTGGAGTAACTTTGTACGTAGTTTAGTGCGTCCTGGTGCATGTCCTGTAATTTATAATCTCCGGAAGAATTTAACGAAAGTATAGTCAGTGGACATCCAATAGCAAAGTTGTGGTGAGAAACCTGAGTAATTAGTTATATTCCGTTCTAGGCTCTACACGGAAATTATGTCCGAGGCAACATTGCGAGCCATACCTCCCATTTGGCCTATGGAATACAAACTTCACAATTAATATGGTAATTGGCAGTCATAAATCATATTAAGAGATAGATCCTAGAAGGAAGCATTCTCTAGGGAACGAAATGTTGCTATGAATAGATTTACCAAACTTGGAAGCCATACTAGTACCAATTTCACACTTGAACAACAAGTTTCTCTGCAGATCGGCTCCATGAAAAAAAAAAAATGAAAAAAAGAAGCACACTGCTGTGATTGCGGGGATTGACATTTGCAAAGATTCCAAGGCCACGCTGAACAGATATCATGTCTCGATAATACAACGATGGCCTTGCGGCGCCATTAAAAAAAAGCATTGCATCTCCATCTCGCTGGCTGACATCCCTTCTTTTGTGGAAGGTCGAGCATTGGGCAAGGCTCGGAAGAAAAGCGCTGTAGCTAGACGAAGCTCCATTCGAGCTAGGTGCATACCCAAACAAACTATAAGGATTAGCCATATTGATGACTCAACCCGTGGATAATAACAAAGGACTTACTCCTTGATCCACCACCAAATGGAAAAAAAGCATCTTTCATTGCTTTCGTTGGATTTTCCCACCTCTCGGGATTGAAGCTATTCATGTTATTTAACTTCCCAATGTCGACATCATCAAAGGTAAGGTGACTCACTTATCCGGGTCTGGGAAGATAGCATGGTCACGATGGAGACTATAAGCCTGGGTTGAGACCGTGATTCCTCCTGGCACATGATACCCGTTGAACTGAGCACCTTCGGGTGGCACTAGTCGAGGCAGACCAAACGGAACGGCCGTATACAATCGCAACGTCTCGTTGATAATCTGATTGAGGTATGGTAGGTCTCGGAGGCTTTTGTCCTTGACAGGCTCAGGAATACCAGCCAACTCGGCAACAAGCTTCTCTCTCACTTGGCTGTCTCGACACACGGCATATGTAAGATATGTCAATGTGACAGCTGTGGTATCGCTTCCTGCAACAATGTATCCCTGAGCCTCTTGTATAATTTCCGAATACGACATGCCATTCTTTTCATCGAAAAGTTTTGTGAACAGGGTTGGCTTTGGATTGGATGGGTTTTGAGAGATAAGTTTTTTGTAACGATCGACAGACTGGATGGCATACGTCTTGAGTCTGTCCTCTGATTTCGCTGCGTTCTTAATAATCGGTACGGGGATGTATCTTGCAATCTTCACCAGAACCGGGAACGTTGTTCGAAAGGGCTGTAGGGGTATCAGTCTTTCCATATCAAGGCTGTATTGATTTTTCTGTAGTATGTATTAGCATAGATAGGATTTTGTCAAGCTCAGGTCCTCCACACACCTTTCCAATCTCAAGCATTCGAAATGAATCTCCAAATGTGAGTTCACCAATGATGTCTGTGGCCATAAATAGCCACCATTTAAACACATCGGTAACGCCACGATCCGTGAGGTCCATTGTAATTTTGTCGACAGCTATACGGACACGACTGGATATTATTGGCTCAAGGCGAGTCAACGAAGAGTCAGAGATAGGTGATGCCAAAAGACGCCGGTGGTGAGTATGGAAGTCTCTGTCGGTGGTTGAAAATGTGGTGGGCACATCGCCTATGGATATCTTGCGATAGAAGACAGTTTTAGAAAAGCGGCTATTAGTTTTGTGGATCTCCTTCATGGCGCTTGTGTCGCAGATATCGACCTGATCTGGGTTGATTCGTACAATGGGGCCTAATTCAAGATTAGGGGAGGGGTTTTTATTTAATAACACTAACTACCTGCAACACATACCGTATTTTTCATGAAGCTGATGAACATACATAGGTATCTTTCCATTTAACCAGTTGTATGTATAAATGGCTTCTGTCCATTTCGATATCTCGGGCCCAGGTATATGAGACAGCGGATTTGTGAGTCTGCGATAGATGGTGTTCTACATATCACATGAGTAACAGTCCCATATGAGGGGATTTTGTTGCACCTACCAGAAGGACAACACCAAGAATGCATACCAGCCAGGAACTAATGAGAAAAGAACCGGATAATATTTCGGGTGATTCCATTATGTGCTTCGGGGTAGTAGTTTCTGAGATGGAATCAAGAAACTATTACCGGGGAGTTGATATATATTCTAGATTCCTTAGTAACACAGTGAGGTCGGTGTTCCAAAACTCCGTCGTCTTCAGTCCTACGTAGTACGGTAACAGATGGGGAGCGAACCAAATGATTCGATAGGTAGAGACATGTTAGAGCAAAGCAAACAACTCTTTCGGGGTGGGTGCTGAGGGACTATTGTTCCAAAAAGAATGGCTTTATCTTGCCGACTTCCGATATTGTACTTACCTTGTAACTGTTAGGTATGTGATTGATGTCCTCGGAGAAATGAATATGTCTTTCCTCGAGGCATCAGTATTTTCGCGGAGATCTTGAAAATGATAGCACACAATGAATGAACCCATCCGCTTGTTTATACTGGAGGTTCCTATAGGATGACAACGAAGCTCTGTTTTTCCCTTATCTCTCCTAGAAGGATCGTGAGGCCAGAAAGTGCTTCAAAATTATGGGTATTTTCTTGCTTTTAGTAGTGAGCGAAATAGAGACATAGGTATGTTATAGCAGCATGAGGTAGACTGCCGGGCTTATTACACTACCACAATATAAGTCGGTAAATTTCAAACCACAGAGAAGTCTTCTATGTGTGACATGGATAACGAAAGCAGGATAGCTGCTACAACTGCAGTAATACCATCCGGTGTCTATATATGTTTGATATTAATTGTCTTTTTTCCTTCCTTTGTTTCTACTTTCTTTCTTGTATCTATCAGTATGATTTGTGCATGGGGATGTCGCAAATCCTAGCAATATATTAATTATATCATATTACTTTACATTAGTGAAGAAAGAGAGAGAGAAAAAAATTAGAGGTCATATGACCTCTTAACAACTTTATTCTATTAAAGTTTTACATTAACTTTCATCTTTAAATGCGTAGGTCTAAAATTCACACGTAGATGGATAAGCTGCTGGGTATTATATAGCTTCGTAGTATGTTAATAAGTATATGAGTAATATTATTAAAAAATATGTAAAAAAAGAGAACGGCCCGAGCCCGGGATTGAACCGGGGACCTCGCGCAATATTGCTTTGGGTGAACCCTAAGCGCGAATCATACCACTAGACCACCCGGGCAGTTGATACTCATTTCAAAATTTATCTATACAAGAGGAAGCTATCTATTTCCTCGTATATTAGCTCGATTCTGTTTGAATTAGGGCGGAAATTACAGTGACTATTCATAAATTTTAACACCCTAGCCCCACACCACTTTGATTATATAATACTCTGCCGGTCAAAAAGTTTCCTTCAATACCGTTGTATATCAATGTCCGTAGCTTTCAATGATTTTCTACACAAGGGTAAGTATAGTCTTATGAGGATGTTTCAAAACATCCGAAAACACGACATGAACTCGAGATAAATGAGGTCCACCAGTTCATTTGATATAGGCGATATAGGCGATAAAGGAAGGCGGTATATGAGTGGGGCTAAAGGTGGTGTTAAAACTTATGAACAGTCACTGTACTCTGTACGCTAAGAGGGATAAATATGCTATGACTAGGCATTATATTGACCAATAACCGTGCCAAGCCCACAAATGCCTACCTGGCATTGGTGGGCCTCACAAGATTACAATTTTTCACAAGATTATAAATTTCAAGATTAAGTATCTTTTATATGGCTGTTCTATACAAAGGGTACATAAATCCAATTTGACCACAATTCAACCCTTATAATAGCTAAAGGAAAAATAAAAACGTTAACTTGTACTATAAGTCTAGTTTAAATCATTAATTGGGTATATTAATGCTGAATATATAATATAGAGGCATAAGGGCCTTTTTTGAAAAAGCTATATAAGAATATCGGATGAGAACGTTTAACTGTTTTTCTACTTCACGCATTCAAGATTTCCTACTAAGATTGATGGCATAAAATAAGAACTTTATTTATGATATATGAATATCATTTTATATCCTCTAACCACTTTAATGGTTGAGAAAATTGATATGATACTTATGTTGTGTTTATGTACCTTTTGTATAGAGTAGCAATATAAAAGATACTTAATCTTGAAATTTATAATCTTGTGAAAAATTGTAATCTTGTGAGGCCCACCAATGCCAGGTAGGCATTTGTGGGCTTGGCACGGTTATATTGCTATAATAAATAAGGAAGAGAGGAGGTAAAAAAAGGAAACGGCCCGAGCCCGGGATTGAACCGGGGACCTCGCGCAATAATGCTTTGGGTGAACCCTAAGCGCGAATCATACCACTAGACCACCCGGGCAGTTGATATTTAAAGTTTCGGACTTTGCTTACAAGAGGGAAACCTCTTCTCCAACTTCTCTACAAGTCCCAAGGGCTCAGGATGGATCCCAAAAACCCCTCCGATCA
The DNA here is from genome assembly GCF_028827395.1 of Penicillium hordei. Lineage (NCBI taxonomy): Eukaryota > Fungi > Ascomycota > Eurotiomycetes > Eurotiales > Aspergillaceae > Penicillium > Penicillium hordei. The sequence goes on from NW_026623142.1 coordinate 1,162,867, forward strand.
CTCCGTGGCATCGGCCCAGAAAGTACCAAACGTCAACCGTCGTGATTTACCGACTCTAGAGCGCTTTTTCGTCAAGATTGGCTTTTATGACGAAGCGTTCCTTAGGCTGTAAGATTTCTACACAACCCTCATATACTGGATTGCCTACTTATCTTATGATCACTCTCATTTCATCACCATATCTATTCGAATATCTGATATGCCGTCTGTTTATGAAATGCGGTAACGACACTTGCCGGTAGTACCGTAGCACAGCGTCAAAGTGCATAGATATGATTTTAGTCCTGTACTTTGCCCGGCTGTTTTATTTGGGCTAGGCGCGTAAGAGGCAACTAGCTGAAAGACGGCAATTTTCGGCCTCACCTGCGGCCGAAAAAGGGATCCAAATAGCAAAACGCAATTCTTATTTAGTAGAAATATTAAAATACTAGAATTATCAATATAGGGTCAAAATTCACCCAGTCAAGCGCTTATTCCCATTGTGAATACCATAGTAAATAGCAGGCTGGATCAATATACCCAAAGGCTCAAATTCTATAGGAAAAACGGCAGTAGCGATCGATTACCTATAGATTTTGACGTTTATTTAACTTGAAGCTATTCTATGGTTTGACCGGGCGATCGAAGCCCTAGCATTGAATAAGAAGCCCCGCAATAGAGCGTTTGCTATGAACCACTGGGATGATAGTAAAGATTCAAATTCTACGGATGTAACAAGCCGTATGGTATATTTAGTTGGTCATTTAAGCGGGTATCTGCAAAGTGAGACCTTAGCTTACTCCTAAGCCTTCTATGCAAATGCGATGGCCTGGAAATTTTAAATCTCGGGAAGTACCACGTTTCCCCGTTGCCCCTAGACTAGCCACACGATTATGATAATCGCTAGAAATCCTATATCCCACGAAAGACCACGGTTCCTCGTTACTTCTAGACTACTCGCACGTTTATAATGATTGTTAGAAAGTCTACATCCTAGGTCCTACGATGGATATAATCCTACGCTCAGTTGTTTTGTGGGAATATCTATTTGCGCTTAAACCGTGGTATTTCTTATGATAGGCTAGATCGATTGATTGATCTAGTCATGGGGGCAATCCTGCAACAGGTGTAACGATCATATTTCTGTATTGAGGTAAACGTGAAGATAAATCACTATATTCATATTATGTAAAGGAATCAGTCAAATTGCCCGCATTCTGATTTGTATATCTAAGATTGATAATCTGTTCAAGATCCCACAAGTATGCCCACAAGGACAACAAACATGCACGCTTCTATAACAAAAACCTTCGACTTGTCAGCGCTGCTTAATGTGCCTGAGCCGCGATAGATGATGGATCGAAAACCGTCCTGATGAGCCTACAACAGGATCTCGTAGTGACAGGAGCCAAAGTGGCTGCGGTGGCCGAGATGATGAAAACGGACGCTTAGGGAAGGGCAGCAACTGATGCTGATGATAGAATAACGTAGTCAAGTTTTGAGCTAGTCTCGAGTTACTAGGCGTCTTTAGCTCTGAGACTTATGGTTTAGTGGGTCGTAAAATTGTAGGGGGTATAAGCTAACATTCTAACGGCCTGGCAGGTCTTGAGACCGCGGACTTGGAATCTACTCGGTCTCTGGATCTGAGTCTACCGCCCTCGGGCCGGTACTACCGAGCACTAGTACGTAGTCCTATATAAAGAGACTTCAATTTCAGGTCACATATCATCAGCCTTCATGTATATTCTTATGATGGCCTAAGATTTGAGTCTCTAATCTAATAACCTTGGTGGCCTTCTGACAACAAATACAGGCTAAACTGGGGCTTCGATCCTCTCGGATTATTAGAATTTACTTAGAAGGGATCCTAAGCGCTTATAAGATACCCCTCTTAGGATATGCGTAGACCTATATGGCTTGAAATAAGAGCGTACTATAGATAAGACGTATAGCATCCCGAGAGAAATCTAATAGGAGTTGTACTGGGATAAGAGACTGCTTTTGTCACTACGTTTGTCACTATGATAGAGCTATGTAGAGTATCCTAGAAGTGGTAATATGAAAGGAGGTTGATAACAGATTATTTTCAGCTAGCTCAATCCAAGAGTGAGGGTCGCTTGGAAGGCCCAGGATAAGAGACCTCTTAAGAGAGGTCTCTACTTATAGGAGAATCCTCTTAAGAAATTAGTCACAGTACGTCCCATAGAAGAACCCCGGCGACATAGAAGGGAAAACGTCATATAAGCTAGCTCTTGGTACTAGTCCAATCATTATAGGCTTAATCCAGTGTCTAGATAGTCTAGAGGCGACCAGGGAATACGTATAACGGTTCTCAGCCAGATACCCACGTAGTCCCAGTGAGGGCTAGTGTCATTGGCTTATCGGCTAAAGGGTGGTCCCCGTAGTGGCCTTCGATACGGCGATCGAGGATAGCACTAACACGATATTTATAATATTCGGCGACGATCTGGTTGTGAGTGAAGAGGCGGCGGATTCGATCACACAAGCACTCGAAGCTGATAGTGATTATGATCGGCCGACCAAACGCCGGTAGTAGGCGATGAATAATGTACTTGAGATCTAGATCAAAATACCTATGACCCATATAGACTGTAGTCACAAGACCGAGGACCCTTATGGACTAGGAGCCGTGGACGTACGTCCAATGTGGACCTGCGTCTACGGCTGTCGGTAATTGGTCTAGAGTCAACTGTTCTGGATCACGGAGCCTAGAACCAAGGCCTTGCGGTCGCAGCTCCCCAACCACAGACGCACACCCCCAGGCCTAGGACCTGCCTGGACATGATTCTACAGATTTCTTACATAGTTGGCTTCGGGTCACTCGATGTATCTAGCTTGGACAGCGAACCATACAGGCCAGGAGACGCTGTTTCTAGATCTTTAGGGGCTTTGAAGCACCCCACGGTAGAGTTACGGATCTCCAAGAAGAGGGCTGGTTGCTACGCCGGATGATTCGAAATTTACTCAAGGGTAAGCATTTATTGTGGTAAACACTCCTGGCCCTTGTTGATACATATAGTATATTAGGTGGTACGAGTCCTGCGATACCATTTTGGTTTTGTTGTGATTGAGAACAGCATGTTTAGTCATCTCCTTGAAAGCCAATCATCGACCTGATGTAGACTCTAGCTCGGGCCCATGGATCCCAGGAACAAGATGTGGGGTTCCCGGGAACGCCGATCGAGCTCCCCGGAACCAACCACAGCCCAGGAACGCCAGGCACGCTCCTAGGCACGGATCAAGTGATCCCAGAAACACCTCAAGAACAAAGTGTCCTCTAGGAACCCTAAGTCTGATCCCTAGGAGCGACCAAGAGCGTGTCTAGGAGCCATACTATAGATCCTAGGAATGAGAGTCCTAGTAAGCGGGTCTAGAATAGCTATAGCCAATTTTAGAAATACAAATTTTAGAACGCGGCAATAAGAGCGGCAACAGAAAGAAGGGCTGATCATTGACAACGTCCAACACCTTGTTCACCCCACCACGGAAATAATTTTACTTTTTGCGCTACATAGAGGCTTGAAACCCTATGGAGTCAAATACCCTCCTCCTGCATCGCCATTACAACACTCTCTCGCTTCGCCACAGTCTCCGCGAGAGCACTGTACTTCGGAAACTCGGCCTTCAAGTCCATTCCGAAGGTCAACTGTGCCCATCGCCAAAATACTAGCAAGTAAACATCGGCAGCTGTAAACTTTCGACCAACGGCATGGACGCCGTCCAGTCGGTCCTCAACCACATTGAAGCTGCTAAGTAACGTCTTCTTCGCCTGCTCTTTGATTCCGGCATGCACATCCGCACTTTCAGAGACTGTGAAGCGCTGTGGCCGGAAAAAAGCTCCAAATCCAACCGCGTGAACAGCGCTTCCGATCCAGGAAAACCATTCGTAAACTCGAATTGGCTCCATGGTTCCAGCTGCGCCGAGAAGGTTTTTCTCGGGGACCTGGTTGTTGATGTAGGTCATTATAGCGATGTTTTCTGTGATGACTTCGCCGTTGGCAATGAGGAGGGGCACCTTGCCCTTGGGGTTCAGGCTGAGTAGCTCATCCGACATGGAGACATTGTTCTCAGCGGAGGTGGTGAATGAAAGGCCCGCTTCGTGGAGAAGGATGTGAGGAAGCAGCGAGCAGGCGCCTTTTTTGTAGAAGAGCTTGATTTCACTCATTGTGGGTAATTTGGGTCTCTTTGGAAAGATGTTAATAGGGTGGTTGTAGATGGAGGCGGGGGACTTCCGACTATTCTTGCCTGGAAGCTAAGGCATCATCCCAGGTTGAAATATTTTAAGAGCTACAACATGGGGCACCCGGGCTAATAGGAAACGCACGTGAGAAAAGGCTCGTGGGAATGATGTCCACCGGACGTTGAACTACCAGTCTTTCACACACACTTTTCTGAGAACTCACTTTTAAACAGTATTTCACCACCTTGTACCACAATGATTGTAGTCAGAGGACAAACGTCCCAAAAATTGACGACAGGGTACAGTCAAGCCCAGAAAAACGATTAAGTCCATTCGACAGTCGATATGTAGTATGCAGATCTATGGTTAATTCAAATTCTTCTGGCCGTTGTGCGTTGAGTAGCATCAAGTTGATAGAACTGATCACTAAAAGAATTGCCTATCAATATCGCAATTAGCCATAGCCAGTGGCAAGACGGTTATGAAGTCGATCAACAACTATTTCCTAGCCAATCATACATAATAAACACCTTACTTCTTTCACCGCGTGTATTGGAAAGATAGATGAATTAATTGGTTTTTTATTCTTTTTGCAGTCAGATTTCTGTGACAATCAATTGTTTCATCACTGACTGCAAATATTCTCTTGCCCATTGGTTGAGTTGACCTTTTAACTCTTAGTAGGCTACTACTAATTATTCGGTCCTAACCATTATATTTTATCGTTTATCAACATGATGCCTCCATTTTTTTTATTTTTTTTTTTGTCCAGTTATGCACGTTGAGGGTGCAGAGAATAGCCAAGAAGAATAATAGACCTGATTACAGGGATATTCGAAATCAGTTTTACCTCGATTCTCACTTTCTTTATCTCTCAAGGCCCTACCTCGAGCGCACTAGTCCATATTAAGGGATCTTTCTGCCAGCCTTGCATTTCGATGTATCTTCGATGAGTCACCGTAAATTACAGTTATCACATGGAGAGACTAACCCAAACCGGGAATAGACACTGTGGTCATCCACTTACCGTTTACACTATTCACTACTATAACTAGGGGTTCTTAAATTTTTCTACTTCGATAACAACAGGAGCATTTTAGAGCTGATATCCATGCCTTTAGGCTGGTATGTTGGGGTTTTGATCTTAATTCGGTCTCCTGTGATTAAATGAGGTGGGAGAGAGAGAGAGAGAGAGATATATATATATATAACATGAACTACCTTTTATATATACATCCCACATAAAAGGTGCATATTGCATTGAACTAGGTTTTATATTCAACCCTTGCAACCCAGCTCTCATCGGAATTTGAGTGTGTTAAGCGGATTATCCCCCCACGGGGGCCAGGGCTTTGTCTCCCCCATCCCTCAGACAACCAGAAGGGCACCTCCAACACTGCTATCTAAGACACCTGCCATATATATGAGCCTATGTAATATATTAGGCCACAAAGACCAGCTAAACCTTCTATTGCGTGGCTCCACCATATAGTAGCTCAAAATATACCCCGAATAATAACCCGATGTAAGGAATATAGTCAAACACTTTCTATTTGAAACCCATACAGTATTTCTCCAATTCTAGCGACTTGGTTGAGAAATAATATATACGTATTTACACACCTAAATAGGAAGGTCTCGAAGGCCTTCCAGCCTTGGGCCCCTAACCAAAAAAGAGAGAGCGAAATGAAAGCGAACAAAATTTGTCTTGAAATAAAATGGTGGCTCCTTCCTTCCTTTTCATCAACTGCCCGGGTGGTCTAGTGGTATGATTCGCGCTTAGGGTTCACCCAAAGCAATATTGCGCGAGGTCCCCGGTTCAATCCCGGGCTCGGGCCCATCTTTTTTTTAAACATATTGTTATTTTTCTAAATATTTTTATATTGTTACTCATATAATATTAGCATAGTTATATTACTACACAATATAACTACTTAAACTACTAGTTTATTAATAGGTTCGTTATTATCTTTAACAATTGGTACTGTATTAGGTTTAACACAATTTAGAGTTAAAAGATTGCTTGCTTATAGTACCAAGTATATCTCATTTAGGTTTTATGTTATTAGCATTAACTATTAATAGTGTTGAATCGATACAAACAATTATTTTATTGATAGCTATAGGTTGCAGGTTATATGCTTATAATGATAAAAATATTTAATCATAATAATCTAATAGTTACTACGAAGCTATATAACTAGTACATGGGAATTTGTTTATCTCGAGTCTGATCCATGCTATAAATCAAGAGGTTCCTCTTGTATAGTTAAATTTTGAAATGAGTATCAACTGCCCGGGTGGTCTAGTGGTATGATTCGCGCTTAGGGTTCACCCAAAGCATTATTGCGCGAGGTCCCCGGTTCAATCCCGGGCTCGGGCCGTTCTTTCTTTTTTACCTTCCCTCTTTCTTGCTATATTATAGTAATATAATAAACCCCCGTTATGCCGGATCAATTAACGTAGGGCAAAAAAATTCGTTAAATCCAGGTTTTCGTAAAATCCAGTTGCCATATATAATATGTATATCATACAGTATCTCTGGCTTAAATACTTATACCCTAAAAAGGTCCCTGATATCATCCTGCTTCTATACTCTTCATTCCCTCACTTCTACTACTCTTGCGTGTCTACCAAGCACACTAATTAACTGCTCTAGGAGAGCCACTTTTCTAGGGGGTAAGGATCGAGAGGTGACGTATTTTAATTGGAAATTGGTTAACCATCACGTGATCTAATAGCGAGGCAGTTCATGGGTTTATAGTAATTGATACAAAATGACGTAACAAAACCTCTTTGTAACGAATTTTGTATGGGAAAGGATAAAACAACAAAATTCGTAGTAACGAGAAAAATTCGTTATTACTATGGCGGATCAATTGAAGCACCGGTTTTATTTTGTTAAACTCAGGTATTCGTTATATCCACGTTCGTTATAAGGGGGTTTACTGTATAATTGATTAATATAATGCCAGGTCATATACAACATACACCTTTATCCCTCTTAGCGTACTGAGTATTTTTCGCCCTATATAGCTCAAGAAATATCGAGCTTCCTCTTGTATAGTTAAATTTTGAAATGAATATCAACTGCCCGGGTGGTCTAGTGGTATGATTCGCGCTTAGGGTTCACCCAAAGCATTATTGCGCGAGGTCCCCGGTTCAATCCCGGGCTCGGGCCGCTTGTTTTTTGGCTTTCCGATCCTTCATTTGCATCTGGCCTATCATTTTTTCGTTTCAATCTATTTATTTGAAATATGTATATCGTGGGTTTCTGTTAATCTACGTAGATATATCATCGGTACCTAGTTAGCGTAATGAGCTAGTGTCTCTTTTGGCCGAGTTGTAGACCGACATCTCCTTCCAATTCAAGAACAATTGTTGGTCCAGCTATTTCCTGAGCCGTTGACAACACACGTACATCCGTAAGGGTACATATACATGTATATTGATTGTCAAATCAACAGATATCAAAGGTATGTTATACACAGAAGAGTTGTTCACAACTCAAGCCTTTCCCCACCCTCATAAAACCGACGAACGAGGCGAACTAAAGCAGAAATATTTAAAAATATATATGATGAGGCTGATTATTCTTGTATTAGTAAGTAATGCAAATCAAGCAAAAACAATCGGCCCGAGCCCGGGATTGAACCGGGGACCTCGCGCAATAATGCTTTGGGTGAACCCTAAGCGCGAATCATACCACTAGACCACCCGGGCAGTTGATGTGCTGTGTCTCGGAATATGCCTATATCAACCTGGACAAAACTTGATCGCGGAAGTTCACTTGATCATTGCCCCCATTGAACTCAGCAACAGCTGAATTTCCCATCTATATAAGTATGGATTGTTCATCAGTTTATCCAGAACCTCTAGTGATCTCCCCCACAATATCCCTGTGATTTCGACTTCTTTAAGACCTGTGTCTAGATCTCATAACGGTAGGGATAACCGCTAGATCTTCAGTTTACGAGCTGTAAAAACAGGATATCAGGCAGCCTTCTCGTGCATAGCCTTAGATCTACGAGGAATTTGCTCTATCTCACCTATCGCTTTTTGCTGTATAACATCAGTGGTTCATGCAAACATAGGTATTCTTGAGTTTAGCCTAGCTTTTCATACGGTCCCTCGAACAATTTCGAAGACTGTTGCAAGGTATAATCATAAATGGGAACACAATGCTCTCGGACTGGCCAACGCTCGTAAATATCTCCTGGATCTCTTCATATTTACAAGAAAGCCCAGCTCTACACCTTTCTAGTGGAACATTACCTAGCTTCATGGTGTGCTGCCTTATGCACGCCCCTAGTATATGATAGCTCTTTGAGAAGATCTGCTTTCCTACTAAGCTAACTTGCGTTAGATACTCAAATCCCCACGTAAAGTTTCTGGGAGATCTAGTAATATCTAACTGGGACATCGCCGAATTGATAAAATTCATCAACAAGCAATAAGACAAATAGGTATGAACTACCCTGGGCCTAGGCGCCAACACTACTTACTAGTCATACTGCATCTATTTTGCGCTTTTCCCCCAAGTTGAAATCTCTGGCAGAGATTAAGGTAGCGTAGTCGTTGGTATAGAAAGAGCCGGGCTGTGAGATACCTTGGGGGATGGTTATGGTCAATGAACTCACAACAACAAACTGCCTTGGCCTTGTGATAATGTCTGCAACACCTTCCCCCTCCATCCAGTGAACGAATGAGTTGGCCTTACAGAGATCTCTGACCATATTTGAAGTCACATAGGATGATGTTTCCACGTCACCCCTTGTGTACATAATGCGAAAAGCCAACCGTGACCCTGGATCTGTCGCGAGCGTTTCTTGCGCCCATACGTGTGGATGTCGCTGGCTAGGTGGCTTAATCTCGGCCTTAACAATGACTTCCCGTGGAGGCTCCTCAATACGACGAAAAAGCTGAATGCATGAATGTATTGTCACAACAAACATTCCCTGTCCTCTCCGAGTCCCGAGATATTTATGGCCTTGTAAGAGTTCTTCTCGGGTTTTGCCTTCAATAGTGAAGCTTCGATCTGAAGCACAAGCACGGGGCTTTTTTCGGTCCCATAAAGTGACTGGGGTCTCCATCACAAGCGTAAAGGTTCCGTGGTCATCAACACATATTCGAGAAGTCTCCAGATCTTCTCTTTCAAGAACATCAGCTTCCCCAACATCATCTTCCAAATCTTCCTCCCTGGATTTGACATCCTGGATTAAACCATCACTAGGATGGTCATAATCAATTGGTAGGTTCTTACTCAATTGGTAACAGAGATCCCGAACAGCTTCAAGTTGTGCTTTGTCAATCTTAAACTCTGGGGCATGGGGTTTCTCTGATCTGCGGAATGAGCTCATAGCGGACGTCATGGGGGCGTTTTGAAAACGACATGGGGTCACATGCAGCAAGACGAGGATTGCGTTGCTAAGACTCCCGCCTCCTTTTTCTTGCAAGAGAGAGATGTCTTCGTCCTTCGCAAACCCTCTACGTGTAAACCATAGGCGAGTCATTGGATGAAGAGTTCCAAGCGCTAAATGTTCCTGAATTCCTTTCCGTTCATCCATGTAATCTCGGATGGCCTTTGTCAGTATACATCCATTATCACCAGCGTAGGGGCGAATACCAACAGTCATGGTGATAGCTGATGTGAAATGAAGCGCCTCGGATATTTTGTGAGTTTTGCGCCATTCTCGGAGGAGAAATGCATCAATTGGATTCGGTATCAGAACATAGACGCGTCTGATAGCTTCGTTTTCAATCTCAAGAAATATAGGAACCTCCCTAGATTCTAGTTTAAGGCGAGTCTCCTTGCACTCTGTGGGTAGAACAAGTTCCTGCACTGCATGTCCACACATAAGAATCACCCGCAATCCACTGTGTTGGATAATTGATTGGTTGAACCGAATAATGACTCAGTCTCACTCTTCTGGGTCGACCAGAAGAACTGCGTCATTTCAGTCAAATCTTTTTTGATAGGGTTTGCAGCCCAGGTGACAGAGTTCATCACATTCCAGCCACTATCCTGAAATTGGCGCGGAACGGATATCTTTGTGTTATCCGAATGTTCTGATTCTGCATCAAGGAAATATTCCAGTGCGAAGCCAACCAGCGCTTCAAGGTTACCGTTAGGCGGGACCCAGGGAAGGCGGATTGGCTCTAGGTCCTCTTTTAACTGGCTCAAAAGCTCAAAATTGGTTAAAGCTGAGTGTGGTAGGGAGTCATTGCCACAAAAAGTCTGACTTAGCTGGAGATGCTGGATTGCGTCCTAAAAACGGACATGAAACTCCGAGGATCGCATTAGCGGGTGCTGAAAGTTGATATTGGACTTCTCAGCCTTTTTCCCGTACTAGTAACGGAATTGGGTCCACCCATTAATGTCGGGATTTAGGGAGATTTCCAAGCCAAGGGAGAAGGATTTGCGCACTGAAGGTCCAAGGGAGAGTCCTTGGAGAACAGTAGGAATGATATTCAACCCGAGATTGGAATAAGGCTCCCCGTCCTCACTTGGCCCATAATAAGCCTCCAAACTGCTCCCTGGAAGGTGATTGAAAAGCGCGACACATCGTCATTTCTAAGACATTGAGAGCCACGGCTCGAGAGGTACATGATAGCTGGGTATCCCTTGGTACTTCCCAGAGCTTAAGCCAGTTCGCTGCTCGATACCCTTGTCCTTGCGCAATGACATAATAATGCAGGTGCTCCTAGATCCGCGCAGAATTGCCCAATTGTGGATTTTGATATAGACTGACCAGGATAGGCACGCCAGTATTCGTTGTTTCTTGAGTCTGTGACAATGTCCACGTAGCCTCCATTTGGGCTCCAACAATTATCCTGACGTGCCTGGATACTAAGAAGTCTTTAAAGATGTTAGAAACCTTAATATCCAATCTAGGGGCTTAACATACTCCTCTGCCCGAAGGAATCTACCCTCAAGTGTCCTAATATGAGGATCAACCCACTCCAGCAACATCTGGGCTATCTTCTGTGGACCTCCATAACCTGTAATCACAGAATGATATGGAAGCCGTTGCAGGTAGACATTAGGATCAGTCGCAAGACTCGAAGTCAGATGACAAATTGTGTTGTGAAGGTTCGGGAAAACAACACTTGGGACTAGCTCCCAAGAATTCTGATTCTGGGTTAGTAGATAAGCCTCCTGCAGGACATTTTAGAACTGACCATCGTAGTTTCCTGGGTAGTCTGTAAAGGAAATGTGGGCTGGGGGTCAACTGTGCTTTGGGATTGTCCCACACGCCGTGAAGGTGGCATAGATGAACGTACACCCGAGGGGAGGGAGAAGGATTCGTATGCTCTGTCGCCTTGTTGCCCGTGATTCTTACGCTTAAGCTTGCGGCACGTGGATTTGCAGTGCCCCATTTTGTGGCAGTAGCTGTACTCGGTGTTCGGGCAGTCATAACTCATATGACCGTGCTCGTGGCAGCGAAGGCATTCGATATGCGGACAGTTTTTCCGCGTATGGCCCTCTTGCATCAATCCACAGTTAGTGCAAGGTTTGGGGTCCGGCCAAATAGCCATTTTGATAACAGACGACGTCTTATCTTTTGGTGGGGGGTTGGGGGGAGGTGGTAGTAGAAGCATTCTAAGGTTGGCCCAGGATGATGAGAAAGGTGAGTGCACGATAGGGGAGGATAGGGTGATTTACCACAATTCGTCGCACGATTGCCGGTCTGATCCTCTCAGCTTTACCAAAATTTGGGATGTGCATCGATGATCTTGTCGCACTTGAAACAGGAGAATTCCTAGTATCTCTAAGATCGCCAATGTGTGCGCAAACAGTTCACTCATTGATTTTGATGATGACCCTATGCGAACTCTTCTCTAATAATGATTCATTCCGCTTAAGTAAAGCGACACCTAGCACCATATTCTGCAACTGATTCAAACTAGTATTATTATTATTGTGATGTTCTATGTATCATTAGGTCTATTATTTCATGACCCCCAAAATTATGCCCACACCATGACTTTCGTCTTTCCACCAACCAATATCAGGCTTCCCAATGCCTTAACCTTTTGATTAAGAAAAGGAAAAAACAACAACAGCAACTACAGTACTCCTAGTCCCGGGTAAGTCTTGCACGCAGTCCTGCCCCAAAGAAGTAGAAGATATACGGAATGAAAACCATGGCAACTCCAATGAAAGCCATCAGCCAAGAAGCCCACTGCAACCCAAGACGATCATACATCTGCGTGGTGAACAGCGGGAAAGCTGCACCGCCACCAGAGCGCAGGAATACTTTGGCTGCCAAAGCCGACGCAGCGTACTTCTGGTACGAGTCGATGATATAGTTATTAACTGCATAGTAGCACAACACCATGCCAAAGCCAAAGGCAATTCCGGAAGAAGCAGGTCCAACCCAGATGATATGCTTGTAGGAGGTAGCACCTAAGATGAAGAAGGCGATCGGGATAAAAGGCGCACCAAGCAAGGCTGCGTGGAGTCTGTCTTCTGGTGTTGGAGATCGCTCGCTGCAGATCCTCTTGAACTTGCCCTCGATGGCTGGAGTGACAACTAGGGCAAAGGCGGCGCCGATTAGAATGGGGATGAACATGAGTCCGATCTGGCCGTCGTTGTAGCCATAAAGCTTGGGGAAGATCACTGGGTATGCGAAGAAGAAGGCGTAGAGCATTGCGTAGATTAGAACGATATACATGCACATTAGGTCGAGAACGGGCTCGGTCATGATCATAGTGATGGGGCGGATCAGACTTGTGCGGGCGATTTCTTGGAAAGTGAGCTTCGTCTTTTCTTGCTCGGTGATGATGTTTGGGTTTCCGGTTTCTTTGCGGAGTCTTGCGGCGCGGCGCTTAAGAATAACTGGAGCATATGTCTCCGGAATAAGGCCGATCATGACTGTAATGGCACCGGCGAAGGCTAGGTTCACCCAGAAGAAGAGGTCGAGACGACCTGATCCAATGTTGATCCAACCTGTCACGATGGGACCAAGCACAGGGCCACAGTATGGCGCAGCAGCAAAGTAAGCAATGGCCATGCCGCGCTCCTCGATGCTCCAGATATCGGCGATGGTGCCACCAGCGAGGGAGAGACCCGAACTGGAGAAGACACCGCATAAGAACCGGCACACGAGCAAGCCACCAATGTTCGGGGACAGAGCGCATGGAATGTTGAAAATGGTATATAAAGTGAGGGAGATGATGTATACAGGTCTTCGGCCGATGATCTCAGAGAGGGGAGACCAGAGTAGAGGGCCAACTGCGAATCCGCAGACCATGATTGAACATGTCAGGATCGCAACTTCGAGAGAGACATGGTATTGTTCTTCGATTAAACCCAATCCTCCAGTGACGATGGAGGACCCGAATGCGACACATACCACAACTGCCGAAGCGACAAGAGTGACGTACCAGCGGTAAACGCTGGACCAATTGTAGGGGTGTTCAGGATCATCGATGGTGAAGGTTACAAACTCCGTAGGGCCGTTTCCTCCTTTTTCAATGTCGGTGTCGGGCTCGTATGTTGGTGTGTCAATTTTCGTGGATGGGATAGAACCATGAGATCGGATTTGCTCCAGGGTTCTTTGAGGAACAAGGCCAGTACTGGTTTCAACGGTATACTCTTCAGGGAACACAGGGTCCGAACCATGTCCAATAGTTGGGTAGTTGTAGTCCAATGGTCGAGGGGTTTCTGCGATACCCCGGTTGCGGAGGCTCTCTTGGGTTTCGGTCATATTTAAGTGCTGGGAATGCAAGGGCTCTGGGGTCTCTGGGTCTTCTGGTATTGTTGAAGACATAATAATAAATGTGCAAGTTTATTAAGAATAGAAGGACTTCTGAGAGTATATGGTCGTGCGAGATATTTTGAAGGTAACATAGCAGATACTTATACCTCCAAGGAGGCTTTCGACGTCAGGTATATACTTGCAAGCCCGACCCATCTCCGAGATAGACCGGACGATCACCGGAAAGTCAGCAAGGCAGAAAATGGCGCACTAAACCAGCGGCATGTGACCGGCAATGTCTCGGTCCGAACGATCACCGAAAATACACCTATAAAATCCATGCAGCTGCATCTAGCCCAACTTTTAATTGTGTGATATCATTGCCGGTATGCCGAATTACGCTTAATGTCTCTTTAATTTGATCATGTCAGGTTTTTTCTTAGAGATCCGATCCTTTCTCGGCTCGTGTCTCCGAAGGCATTTTTTTGTTTCGAGAACTGAGCTTAAAATATTTATGATAAAGTTTCCGCCAGTTATTGACTCACAAATCTAACGGGCATTCCAATTTTTTATTTTTTTTTAAACAGATTAAAAAAAAACACAAACCCAAGTCCTCCATTTAATACCAAAAGCTCGCATGAATGCTGCAGATCACAACAAATCCCAATCTACAATACCCAGGTGAACACAGCCCTTAAAAGTGCGACGACACGTTAGTCCTCCACGGTTCTTAATGGGATCTAAGAAATTGCGATTCAGATAGTAAATCGAGTAACTCCGGTCTCCGGTCTTTCATACCTATTATGCCGCAAACGGACCCCCATTTAGCTCCACAATATAAGCACTACTAAATGACTCTTCTACTCAATGTATAAACTGTGGAGCAGGTCTAGTTTCAAAGTGAAATGACATAATCGGTCGTTTCAATATGCCGTAAAATCTCCGGTATGCCGGAGGTAGGTGTCTAATTAAACTACATGCAGCCGAGAAGCGTGCTTGCTAGAGCCTCCCTCCGCTATATTTTTCTACGCCTCACTATCGTTGTCGGTCGAAACGAAAGCCACGGACTCCACCGATATCATCTAGACTTATTTACATATCATGGCAGAATAAAAAAAGGGTCCTAGAGTTTGATTTGGGCTTATATAATTATCTTAGGAACGGGGATAGTCCAAGTACATAGGCTCCTATCACCCCCTAGGTGACATCTCACCCTAGAGGCGATAGTGCTAGCGCTCTTTCTACCTTTTCCTATGATCTCGTTTCTTTTTATATATAGATGGTTTTACCATGGTCTGACTACTTAGCGCGAATTTATTGTTGCTCTACAAGCAAAGCGATACCAAGGGACAATGTTGTGATATGAGGATGTTGCACTCGTTGGTGACGAGATTATGCTGTTTGATCGCTTCTTGATTACTCCTTAATTTCTGAATCAGGCCTCGTGAAGGTCAATTTCTTCTTAAATTTGAGCCTAAATATTCACATTGTATTTATTCATCACAGTAAATCTGATATTTTCCAAATACAGATTTATTAAATGATGGCTGACCTGATATGCAGGCAAGTCAAACAGAGAACTTGGTATAACGAGGCACAGCCTGGCACCTTACGTACCAGCAAAGAATATATTAATATGGTCACTTTTCATTTCCGCTCTCAAGAGGTTACGAATTCTCGCAGGGACAATTAGGAAAAGTAACTATCAAGGTATATACGCAGAGTAGAGTAAATACAGTTCGAAAATATATTATCATCCGCCATTCATGAAACAGGACAGGCAATGCCTCGCCCTAAGATTTATGATCATAGACCGCGAAACTCAAGCTTCCGTCTTGGATAAAACTTGCTGCTCCTCAACCCGAGAAGGTTCCACATTATCGGCGAAGTAGTTCTCAGAGTTCATATGCTTGAACCTGAACCAGAAAATAACAGTCTGAACCGCCAGGGCGACGGCAGGAGCAGCCCAAATCCAGATCAGCCACGGGTCCTTAATGGCGGGGATGAGAATTTCACCAAGAGCGCTAGACAAGGCAGTCATAAAAAGGAAAATAGCAATGACCAGACCCTTCATACTATCCGGGGACCGAGCATAGGCCACCTCGTACGCCGTGACGTTGGCGAAACATTCACTGATGGCGCTGAGAGCTGTGTTGGGAATCTGCCACCAGATACTAATATCGGCGACATTGTCACAAGTCGATGCGTGAGTGCCACACGGTGAGAGCTGGTAGACTTTCCATTGGACCAGTGTGCCAACTATGCCGGCTAGAGTGGCAATAGAGAAGCCAATTGTCATTCGGGTAATGGGACCGGGCTTCAACCTGCGCCGCTCAAGGAATGGGTAGATCACGAAAGTCAGGATCGGGATGGTGACCATGATTGTCAGTGGGTTGAAGTTGTTGAGAAGGTCGTTGGGTGCTCCGTTCGTGATCATTGATGCACCTTGGTTTGTGGAGACTGAGCCGATACCACCGTCGTTTAGATTGTAGATTGGGTAAAACCAGAAGATGTCGCAGGCCTCTGTTAATGAACACAATTGTTAGAATTGATCAATGTGACTAACTGCCTTTGCTTGAAGCAAAGTGGAAGAAGGATTGGGGAGGTATCATACCCATTGTTTTCGCAACTTTGAATACTGCGGTATCGGTCCAAGTAACTTCGATGCCCTTACTGCGAAGGTTTTCGGCTTTTGCTAAATCCCAGAAGTCTTTGCGCCAGAATTGGAACTTGCTCTGTACAAGGGCAGTCCATACAATTTTAGCGGCTTCCGCGAGGTCCTTGTTTCCACTAGGAGGCTGCTTTTTGGTCTTTTTATAGACAGCCAAGAGGAGAATTGGAAGCAAGAAGTAAATGGCACCTGATAGCAGGAAGGAAAGCCAAAACCCAACGTACTTTTCCGCATAGGTTGTGGCTAGCATGTAGAAAGCACCGATGTTGACAAACATGTAGAACAGCAGCATAGTCCGATTATTGGTGGTTTCGGGGTCGACAATAACCTTCTCGCCCGATTTGAGAGTTTTGACGTATGGCGTTTGGGATTTATGCTGATCCAGAACAGTCGGTGAGATGTTCGGCTTGAAGAGACCGGCACCGAAAGCAAGAAGCAAGAGGCCGAGGATGAACGGCGGAGCCGCGTTGGATTTTCCCTTCTGGAGAACAGAGGGGATGGCTCCGACGACCTGGATGATATGGGCAACACCACAGATAAAAACACCAATCACAATGGCCTTATACCGCCCAACATAAGTATCTGCCCAGTAACCACCGAAGATTGGGACGATATAGGCCAAAAATTTGAATAGTAGCACGAGACCAGTACTGGCTTGTAATCCCATTCCCAGGGCTCCGGCTGTCTTTTGGGTTCCACGTGGAGGAGCACCGGCTCCATTGCCACCTGTGTATTATACTTCTTTAGCAATGATATTCCCCGATACTCAATAGAAAACTTGGCTCACCTTCGGGCAGTGGGAATTGGACAAAATTGGAGAAGACTGTCTGTGCTCCATAGTAGGACGCGCGCTCGGCAAACTCGACTAAACAAAGGGAGAAACCAACGAGGGGCAGATTTTCGGCCACTTTGCGAAGTGTGGAATCTTGTTCCTTGGTTGGGGGGGTAAGCTCATCGTCGTAGGATTCCCGAGATTCCTGAGATTCTTGTGATGTTTGAGAGTGCCCACGGGCTGTGAACCCTGAGGTGTCCGTATTGGGCTCAATATTGCCTGACGATTTCGACAAGGTCAGTCTCCGGATGCTTTTTGATGAATCAATATGGTCTACTTACCCATTGGGAAATAAAAACACTAGGATCAATGTTTGGTTGCTAAAGGATATCTGGAGGAGATCGACAATAAATACTCCGTACAGAGCACCAACACAGAAAATTCGGCGATTGGGGGCAAATATCCCGCTTCAATCGCGTGATAGCCATGCACTAGGAACCGGTTTGAGATTTTTCCTCGACTTCTAGTAGATTACTAGTCCTTCTCCAGCTAAAATGAAGCATATGCAGGAAGAGTGGGCTGCAACTGCACGGCATGGTGGAGAGAAATGACGAATAGGCATGGGGATGTAACGCTGGCGTATCCCCTAAACCCAATAACAACCCGTACTAGCGCTAAAGGATCGTTCCTTTGTGTCACCCGTACGGTGCTCCGTTGAAACCATTATGGATTCAAGATTCGCAATTTCGGTCTGACCTGGAGAGCATCCCACCCCGTGCCTGGCCCCAACCCCAGGCACGGCTGAAATACATATTATTCTATACTCCGTACAGATACTCTGCAGCAACGATTCTTTTAGCCTTTGAGAACAGTCGCATTGGAAATGAGGTCTTATCATCAAGTTTTGACTTTCGAGATGCCAAGATACCAAGTTTCCAAGATAGAGGCTTGTCTTATCTTTGCGGACCATATCCGCCCAATGTGAAGCAACAACGAACAACGAACACGTCATAGTCATTGTTTATTTGTATATTAGCAGTGTTGACTTGGCGGTGCCCTGTGCTTAAGCCTGTATTTTCAAAGTCATATAGTCCATTAGACCCGACCAGTTGGATAATTCAATAGGCTCAGATAACGGGATGTGACGGATTTGGAAGGCAGCCCGTGGGTTATCAGACACCGTTAAGGCTTACCCGCCTCCAGTTGTACAGAAGAAGGAAAATAATATCCCAGAGTGTCTCAGCGTTTAAGAAATACATAACATGAATGAATAGAGAGAAACAGAGAATTTACACGGCGGGCTACGTCCGAATCCTACGTGGATGAAAGCCAATTTGATATACCACTACAACATACACAATGAAGGCATCTAAAATGGACAATGTTAGAACAACTATTTGAGATACACTATGATCAAGTAGTTCGTGAAAGCCCACATACTATGCACAACACAGCAGTCATCCACCGGCCCCAATTACAGTTGCAAGATGAAAGTGAATTTGAAGAAATGACTTCCCCGGCCGAAAAGTGACCCACCCATGGGATGTTGTGGTAGGCTCAGCGGTATGGGCCGGGTAGCTGGGTATGTATTTTTCTTTCTAAGATATGCCACTTCAAGTGATCTTTGGTCGCTTGTTCGTGAAGCCAGAGTCTGGACGAGATCGCTTTCGCTCCATTGCCTCCATTTCAGCCCTCATAATCCTTTCCTGTTCAGTCATCTTCTTAGGAGCCACGAATATAGAACCCTTCTTCCCAGCTAAAGGGTTCTTCTTAGCCGCAGCAAACACGTTCTTCGGCTTCTGTGCGCCCATTGACATCGAAATTTTGACTGGTGCGGGAGGCGCAGACGGAGCGGGAGACTCGGAGCTCTCTGTCGGTGCATCTTTTTCTTCCAGCGATACCGTTGTCGTTGTCGTTGTTGTAGGAGGTGAGGCAGGCTTTGTATCTGTCTTCTTAGAACCAAGCCCAAGATTCAATGTCATTTTTTCTCCTTCTTTCCTCTGCAGCAATCTTGCCTCGGGTTCTGGCTCTGTCGTAGTGCTGCTAGCTAGCGCCGCTTGCTGAGCTCGCTTAATCTGATCCTGAATCAAGCGTTGCTCTCGTTCTTCGTCTCCCTTCTCCTGGCGTTCTTTCTTTAAGATAGCCTCCCGGCGGCGAAGTGTGTCTGGGCTGTTATCAATCCACGCGATAACCAAGCCCTTATCGGTGTCCTCGACTCGGCATTTTCCCTCCCGGCCTAAGTATGCTGCAAATTGTGATAAACTTTTCCATTCTGCCACGAAAGTTAGCATCAACCCTCGCTTCTCCTTTACGTCGGGACATACCTGTGCTGTTCATGTGAATATGCTATGAAAAAAATTTAGCCAGAAAGAACACAAAAGAGAAAATACTAGAGACATACCTGCTTATCGGCCACAATCTGATTATAGAAATGATTGACGTTGATAGGTTTAGTACCATGTGTGGTTCTGAGGGTATCGAGGAAAGTTCGCTCGAATTCGCGACTGAACTCTCTGATGTGCTTGCGCGGGTCTTCTCCAATGATCATCATCTGTCGGACTAATACAAAGTTAGCAGGTGGCCAGGAGGTAGAGGATGGAGTTCCATACCATGCGCTTCAGTCATGGTATGACATTTGAAACCGTTTTCATCTCGACATTGTTTCTCGCATGCTTGGCAGAACCATCGAAGGCGACCTAAGCCTTTGCTTTTGATCTTGTTGCCGATGGCTTTTGTACTGCCAGCCTCCGCACGCCCCATTTTGTACGTTGGTAAAAAAAAAAAAAAAGTCGAGAGAAGCGTTCAAAGAAAGCGACGAGAATAGAAATCTTCGAAGTGTCAAGAGATCGGAAAGATGGGTATGTTGAGAAGCGTTCAAGAAAGTCGTCAGAGAAGCTTGGAAGTGGCGCAGATCAAGGCGATAAGCCGATTATTACATAATACATCACATGACACAGCTTGAAGAGGCCTAACCCTTCTTGAGCATCCAAAATTGGTTAGTTGATTCTTTAATTTAATGTTCATAGTTGGTTGGATGTTGACGTGGATAAATGAATATGAATATGAATTGAAGTTGAATACTTAGGTTCATTGAAATATTCCGACAAAATCAAACAAAACTCCCCAAATCCTACGCCTGCATCCTGAGATCGCTTTTCTACCTAGGATCATAGCGTACATAAAACAAGAAAGAGATATTTCGGAGAAAAACCAGCAAATTTCACCAAAGAGAAGGGCGAAGAAATGTGTGACAAACCAGTACGAATATTAAATCACCGAGTCTGCAAGTATTACAGGATGTATTCGTGGATTGCAGACGGCCCGCTCTCGTTGTACTCAACCCGACTCATGTAACCCTTGCTGAGACCCTGATCAACGACAAAGAAAACCTTGGCAGCCATCTGAGCGCCAAGGAAAACGGCCTCTTCCATTCCATGGCCACCTTGGGATGTGCCGGGCGCGCCTGGGTTACCCCCAGCACTGCCACTGCTAGCGCCGGGAGCGTTGCTGTTGCCGTGGTCCTTGAAGTCTGGGAAATACTCAGGAAGCTTCAGAGTCTTGACCGAGGTTGGAGTTTGTGAGTGGCCGGTTGAGCGGTAGTGTGATAGCATGCTGGGATCCACGGAGGGCGTGCCAGGTATACCGGGATTGTTGTGAGTAGCAGCCACAAGGAGAGGGTTCACTCCAGGTGCCGCGGGGTGGTACATCGGGCCGGGTTGACCCATAGGAGCTGGTGTGTTGGCACCGGTTGGAAGGGGGGTGGTGAAGTTCGAAGGAATTTCAGACGTGAAGATGGTGCCTGATGGAGAAAGAATGAACTTTTGCGTGATGACAGCCAGCAAAGCTTGGGTGAAACCTGTCATAATGTTAACGGGAAGACCTAAACTGTAAATAATAAAATGATTAAACATACCCTTGACCTTACTTCCACACCCAACAATAATTAAAGAGTCCCAAAGCTCGCTTCGTTTTGTAGCATCTGGGACGGCAAGAATGGTGTGGTGGATCTGCGTCGCAATGTCTTCGAGGATACCACTAGTCAAGCGGTTTCCGACTGTCGAGCGTGGCGAAGTCAAAAGGAAACGCTCAACACTGACTTCAATATCCCGAGTATGACGAATGTACTGTCGAGCACCGTGGGCTGCTGCCTTCTCTTCTTCCAGCTGAACAAACTCTTCAAACTGGAAGGATGCCTTCTCTTTCTTCGAGTTAGGCAGACGGGCTCCCTTGGGGTCAACTGCGCCTTTCTTGGTGGTTGCCTTTTCCTTCTCGACATTGGCAAGGTATTCAGTAGGGTTGCCGCTGACAATCGCTGCGACATCGAGAACACCCTCTTCTTCGTCACCATTGTCCCCCTCAATTCCTGTCTGAGTGCCGTCTCCTGGACCACGTGGAGCAGACTCGTCTCCATCCGATCCGCCTGTCGAGACAGCAGTAGCAGGGTTGGCGCCCTGGCGCGCAGTAGCAGAAGACCCAGGCAGTGGGGTTCCTGAGGGCAAAATCTCAGTAATATTGCTTCGCTTGAGCTGTTCGCACATCTCTCTGGTAAATCCCTTAGGTCCTAGCAGCTCAACAAGACGATCGGTCATAGCATCTCCACCACATCCCTCTAGTGCGATTCCTCTGCCGTGTTCGTTGACTGCGAAGTCAGTCACAGCAGTGACATCGACCTTGCCCTTTCCGACATCGACAATAGTGGCCGTAGCTGTACCATAGCCATAGCAAGCCGCAAGAGCAGAGTCCATAAGACTAAAAGCAGGTGCCTTGAATTTCTCAAAGACGAATTGAGTAATTGCTTCGCGATCGCGTGCAGACCAGACAGGCTGACCAATAAGCAGAATAGGGGTGTGGAAAGGTGGGCTCAGGGTATTGTGAATGTGAGTGAGGAGGGCGAAGAAACACGGCCAGTCGACGATGCGCCCGTTCTCGATCGGATAGATTGCCCCTTCGTCGGATGCCGGGTCCTCCTCGTAGAAGACCTCTTCGATAGTCTTGGCTGACTCGTCATTATCCTGGGTATTTTCGCCGGTCTTGACAGTGGTCTCTGTGGCTGCGGTACCATCGGCCGCGGCGGGCTCAGCGTCCTTCATCTCCACGTCCGGTTTTGGGGCATCTGTGCCATTGTCGACCTTGACCTCTTGGCGTCTCTCATGAACACGGTAAGGCTCATATTCCCCCTTCTTCTCAGCAGGGAACATGCGGGTTGGGAACCGAAATCGCGCGGGCGTGAATGTTTCGGGCAGGCCGAGCTGCGCCAAGGTCATTTGCGAGCCCGGCGCAATTAGCTAGATGACTTAGTTAATTTTGAACAAGAAAATATGAAGAACAAAACCTACCAAAATATGCTCATCCTTGAAGGGAGGCATCGTTATCAGTGGCTGTAAAGAGCGTTTCGACGAGTGATGACTGCGCGTGGGAGCTCCGCGGTGGCTCGATTTGCGTTGGTTGCGCTTTCTTCCCATTATGGCTTAGCGTGGTTTGAGCAGATCGAAAATCACGTGCAGTGGAGTGGGTGTTGGACGGGGAATAATGTCTCCGAACATTTGGACGGTTGAGTTTGTAAGGTGACAACAACAAACTTCAATTTACACAATCAAACTTATCAATTTGAATATTTAGTTTATGTCTAGAGGTGATTAACAGATATCTTGCATCTAGGATTGAAGAATAATTGAAATATATTCAAATCAGATCGAAATTATAGGTTTGATTATGATATAACTATACGCCAGTACGTAGATTATATTGCACAGTACACTACAACATATACACAGAGCCACCTAAGTAGGATTTATCTATGAGCTTAGCCAGAACATGACCCATGGACATCCTCCAAACATCATAATGGTCGACACACTCGTGTTTATTGAATATACGTTGTATATGCCATTGGGCATTCTAGAGAGTTGGACCATGTCCGTTAAACATTCAAATCATATGCAATTGACTAATGCATTGTGCGATTTCGCATCATTAGAGTATATCCTACCCACAGCCTACCATTTCAAATCAGAGGAAGGAAAAAATCAGAAACCATTCAAAAAAAAAAAACTCCAGACCCACATATCCGGTGGAACACACAAAACGCCATCATCCTTTCCACTCTATGACCAGCACGAGTCTTAGGTGATTCTATTCTGGGACCGCATGGTATTTGTCAGTCGCTGATCGGAATAGCTCCTGTTGTTGCCTTAGAAGCTCCTCCTCTGTCAGACCACTTTGCTCCATTTTGCTCTGCTTCTTCTCTCGTGACTATAATGAAGATCAGAGGTCAGCCTGCGCTCTGAGGTGTCGCAATTCTAACCATATTATTCACATACCTTCAACTGCTGCTTGTGATCTTCGGCAACAGCGAGTACATCGGCGATGTAGTCACTGAAGCCGAGATCCCGTAATGCTTTCTCCACATGTTCACAAGCGATGGTCTTCTTGGCCTCCTTCTCGCTGATATCGTTCGCTTCGGAGGAAATCAGGGTGATGAATTCAACACAGCATTCCATAAGCAAGTCGCGCGCATCCTTGGAGAAGGTTTGGCCGGAGCTAGGTGGTAGAATCTCGGTAATAATCTTCTGGACCGTCGCTGTCACAGATAAGTTAGCAAATGCTAGCAAACACGTAGGTAAAGCCACAAGTGCATATATGGTAAAGCTCAAAGAAAGCTCACAAAGAGCCATACACATTCATGAGGGGTATTGCACCGTACCTTTAGGCAGCGATAGGTCATCGTTTGCTATTCACGTACATGTCAGCAGGGTTGCGCGTAGGCGGGCAAAGATCTAGAGATCACTTACAGTTAAATTCTCGGTCGGACATAGCGAATCAGGTGATATGGTGACAGACGAATAAAGCACAAGTGCTAGATCTTAAGGGAAAGGCGTAAAAAGGGATGCTTTGATTTCTTTGATCTTTTACGTGGGGCTCGAAGTTTCAAGGCCCATCGCAGGCGCGCGACGGAGTTAAGTACAATTTCTTGCCGGCAGAATACTACCGCTTTAAGATCACATAAATTGCGACGAATTTTTTTTCATTTTACTCCTTCTTCATCAGTCTTCACTCTCCTCCAACTACCTTGGAAAGAGTCCTTCAAATAAGATTGACTCTTTCCAAGGCCGAACACTAATGGTAAGCTTTTCTTGCGCGAGTCCTTTCTTTCCAATCTCTACATGATGAACTTTGCTTGTCGCCCCTATCATACATTCCATGGTGACCTTACCTGTCCTAGCCAAACGGACTATCTGAACTCTTATCAATTTTTGCCTATTTGCATCTCACTTCATTTGTTTGAAGCTGTTGCTAACTTTATTGAAGAATTTTACAGGAAATCAATCTCGTTATTGTAGCGTGGAAGCGTGGAACTCGTTTCTGTTTGGATTACATTCACGGAACGCAGCTGGGAGAACAGGAAATCTTTTACATCTGTATTTAAAAGGTATGCGCAGAAATTTTTGCTATATTTTCAGTTCCAATTACATGATGTATACCTTTACATTCCATGCTAAACATGAAGGTGCACTGCGCCTAATGCTTATAAAATGTATTGCTTTTCATCTTTCGACTGACTTGTAAACAATCATTGCTTCAAATCTTGCACAATATTCTATGGCGATCGTTACTGACTTGCTATAAAAGATTACAGATATGAACAAAAACTTTATACTAGCTATCAATGATATTCTTATTCCTGGAAAACCGCGAGCTCCTTGTCGTTCCATCTGCCAATTATTAGTATTTCTCGCGTAATCTGTGTGGGATACCACATACGAATAGAAATGACCGCTGATTTCCTTCGGTGCATCGAGCACCAGCTTAGCCATGACATGGCCGGGCTGCTCAGGCTTGAGGAGCTTGCCGTCCTTGTGGACTCCAGTGAACTTGGAATGCATTTCGGCGTCCAATGTTGTGGCATGGTCCTCCCGCAGAGCACGCTGCATCTCGGTGTCAACCATACCGGGTCTGATAGACACAGAGATGACGTCGGGTTCTTCGGCACCCAGGCTCATGGCAAAGTTGTTCATGGCGGCTTTGGTGGCAGCATAGAGAGCCCAGCCACGGTAACCGGTGACTGCTGCACCTGAAGACGTGAAGATGATTTTTCCTTTGGACTCACGGAGAGCGGGGAGAGCCGCTTTGGCCTAAAATAGGTTAGTAGTGCATTGTAGATTTGATGAAGGTACCGTACAAAAGCAACTAAGCTGATAAAGTTGATATCAAAGCCTTCCTTCCACTGCTGCGGATCAGCGTCGGAGATTTTGCCGATCTGGCCCAGCAAGCCATGGTTAAGGACCATTCCATCAAGTTGACCGAAGGTTTTGATCGCCGTGTCGACGGCCTGTTGGGCAAGAGAAAAGTCTGACAGATCGCCATTCAGGACTGCCACCTGTTTGCCGTATTGCTCCTTGAGCTTTTGGAGGGGTTCAACGCTGCGGGCTACCACCACAACATTGTGGGATTGAGGTACCGTGAGCAGATACTTGGCCACAGCAAGACCGATACCTAAAGGGGTTGATGTTAGTATAATGACTATGCACGAAACTTGATGGGCGGTACCTCTTGAAGCTCCCGTGACAATAATCGTCTTGGCCATTTTGATGAATGCTATAGTGGTGTTAGTGGTATGAAGTTTCTTAGAAAATCAACACCGCGAGAAATAAAAGCTAGAGAGGATGCCGACTTCGAGTTTATAGTAGCAAGGAGAATGTATGAAAGTAGGCTTTGACATTGCTTTGTGTGCTGACAGGCTCATTGGGTTGGGGTTTGTTCCATGAACATGCTCGAGCTGTCTCGGGTACATCCATGGGTGAACAAATATGACTGAACAGCTCTATAAAGCCAGTAACTCAAGCATTGAGAAATTCTGGATAGTCAGTTACTATAACTTACTTCAAATTTATTTTGTAGACGTCTTTAATGCTGAATATCAATAACGACAAAAAATAATAATATGAAGACCTGTGGACGGTGGCAGAGTGCCGCGAAAGGTCTAGTGCGGGGCTTATTAATCTCAGCCCCTGAAGGTTTCCCTGTAGGGTTGACGTCATGTGTACACCCTTTATTATACGAAGTACTGTATATATGGAATAGAACCCATAATAAAATGTGAGCCATAGCCCAAGTAATTGTTTAAATTTTATATATATATATAAGAGATTGAAGGTATTGTCCATGGACAGTTAGTTTCCCCAATGAATTGCTCTCGGACTGTATGATTTTGGCTCTGGAGAGAACTAAGGTTAAGAAATAACTTTAATTTAGGGAAGGTAATTTTGAGAGGTTATCAGATGGATTTGGAATATACATAGTATATATAAAATACATCGTGAACCCGTACATCGTACAGTGAACCGAATGGAAGACAAAGCCGTTGTCAATTGCAGAGAAGTGATCCGAGAGATCCATTTTTCATAAGAAACACTTCAACAATCGTCCAAAAGAGTCAAGTTTTGCGATGAGCTCTTCCCCTACTCCATAGTACAGATGTATTCAATGTTTCCAAGGTTGGGTGTCGCGTATCATTATCTAATATGTCAAGTCATGGAATTCCTCCCCGCTATTCCATTGCACCACTTGTACGTATTCCCGGGCCGGCGCAAAAGGAAACCGGATAGCAAAATCATAGATTGCCGAGGAATACAAGCTCGAAAAGTCCGATCTACAAGCAAAAATTGCGACCAAGATTTCATTTCGACAATTGGTAAGGTGTTTTAATTCTGCATCCACAACAGCCAGTATGTCGACTGTTATCCTCGGAGGAGGCATCATCGGAGCCTCTATTGGATACTACCTTTCTGCGAACCAACCAGAAGGCGATATCCACATCGTTGAACAATCCTCAGAGCTTTTCACTGCAGCCTCGGGATATGCCGCCGGTTTCTTAGCCAGAGATTGGTTCGAGCCATCTCTTGCCCCTCTTGGTGCTATGTCCTTCGACTTGCACCATGAGCTCGCCGCAGCACAGGGCGGAGACAAAAAGTGGGGATTCATGAAAGGAACAGCATTCAACTTGGATACCGTTGCTCAACGTAAGCGAGGCGGTCCCCGCGGTGACGATTGGTTGCGAACGGGCACCAGTAGAGCAGAGACCGCGGCTGGATCCGAGGATATCACTCCGGTTGACTTTCCGGAGTGGTTGACGATGCAGAAAGAAGGAATCCTGGAGAAAATTAGCGAGGGCGAAACAGTGGCTCAAGCGTGAGTGCCAAAATGAAGCAGTTCGTGAATGATTTGCTAAATGTGTCCAGAGATCCATTGCGGTTGAGCAAATTTCTCATCGACGGTGCTATCTCCCGAGGCATTAAGCTTCATAATCCAGCCCAAGCCAACGCATTGGTCAAGGATGAGAACGGTACGATCACTGACATCAAAATTGTGTTTTTGGATTCTAAGAAGGAATCAATCATTCCGTGTACGAACCTTGTTCTGAGTATGGGACCGTGGACACCACAGGTTTTCAGAAATCTGTTCCCCTCCTCTCAGGTATCATTCGATATATCACCTTTGGCTGGCTATTCACTGGTCGTTCGATCCCCTCGGTATAGAATGGAACACGAGAGGAATCTTTACCGCGGAATCAGCCATGCTGTATTCACTACACACCCTCCGTCGTGCGGGTTTAGTCCCGAGATCTTTCTTAGGGAAGGCGGAGAGATTTATATCGCAGGTCTCAACAACCCCACGATGAAGCTTCCCTCTTGCGCCGGGGATACCAGCCAACTTTTTGATCTTTCCGAGATGCAAAAACTCAAAGATGTGGCAGTTCGTTTAATGGGAGATCTTCCCAAGGACACAAAGGAGGCTACCGACGAGACGGCGAACACAGACGACTTAGAGATTATCCGTGAAGGGCTGTGCTTT
This sequence comes from Penicillium hordei, assembly GCF_028827395.1. Taxonomy (NCBI): domain Eukaryota; kingdom Fungi; phylum Ascomycota; class Eurotiomycetes; order Eurotiales; family Aspergillaceae; genus Penicillium; species Penicillium hordei. The sequence continues at coordinate 1,191,045 of NW_026623142.1, forward strand.
CGTCCGGTGGGAGATACTGGTGTTCCCACAATTGGAAGAGTTGGAGATTACTCTCTGGGAGGAGTGAAAGCAAACCCTAAGGGAGGAGTCTTCATAGCCGCTGGGCATGGAGCGTGGGGAATCTCGCTGTGTTTGGGAACTGGAAAGGTCGTTGCTGAGATGATCAAAAAGCAAAAGCTTTCAGTAGATGTGAGCGGCTTGGCCGTTCAGGATAAAAGCCCTAGTTCTAAGCTGTGAGTGTTACGTATAGTAGGAAAGAGCTCCGGATGTCCCTCTAGACGTACTTTCCCCAAGATCACTAGCAAAATAAAATCGTAGCTACATAGTTCTCTAACATCTTTCCTTCTGAGTGCGCACATACCGACTTTCGAAAGCCCACCCCATCGTCATTAAAAAAGACCGATCATCTTCCGACTTCCAATTCGAATACCTCTTTATCAACCTCACTGTCGAAGAGCCCAACTTGTTTTTCTAGTACTACGACTGGGCAAATTCATCTACCTTCCTCCCTTCTATGATAGACACGTTAATCTACCTCATCCTTAGTGGACCAGATCGTATTTCACTATCTGGATTCCTATTTCTCTGCTTGTCGTGTTAGGAATAATGCATTCCTATGAAGCGTACTCGCCCAAATCCTCACGAATCCCAATTCCCCACTTTACGGTCACGCGCGGGTCCGAAATAAATAAGGGGCTTTGGGGCCTGTGGATGCTGCGTACAGGGGCGTGGATGGGACCAGAGAATTGGATGTCTTCTTTTGTTACTGATGCACCTGTCGTATGAAAAGCAACTTGTCAAACCACCACTGCAAAGTCAACCGTTGAAGCTAAATACATGGTGATATTATTAGCAGGCGTGGAAGTCAAGTCATGCGGCTTGAGAGTTGGCTAGATGATCTGAATGTTGAAGCCACCCTAATGCAAAAAGTAAGGCTATTCCGCTGTACAGCAACAGTCATTTTGCCATTACGATGAGCCCTGCACCGAAGGAGAGCGGCATGCCAACACCCATTGAAGTGCATTGCCACTGGATGTGAGGGCAGATAGCATATTTACCTTAATGTCAAACGTAGCGAGACCACCAGAACCAGTTTGAACACCAGAGAGACCCTACAACCGCTGCAACCACCCGCTGTTTTGAACGTTAGTTGAACCCTGCAGCCACCCACTGGGGCCTGGACTCAACCAGAAACCTATCATTTGACAGTGCCAACTAGCCTAGATATTAATTACAGCTACAACGTCCAGCCGATGTTGATACACACCAACCCATCAGACTAGGATGCGCCTAGGGGAGCCTAGAGGAAGATCCGGAACACAATCATAGGTTCTATCAGAAATTCACCCCAAGTTATCTCACTTTTCTTCAAATTTCTTTTCTTCCTTCCCGTCTTATTTCTTTTGATCTGTACCTTTATTTAGACTCGACCTTTTTGTTATAATGGTCACTCTTCATCTTGGAATTGGCTCATAATTCTGTTGGGCAAGTCTACGTAGGATCTTAGAGAATTGAAGGTATCGGTTTTAATAAAATGTGTTCTATAGACAGATTGAAATGCTTTATAACTTCGACTACATAGACTTCTTATCAACTGTACTATTAAAGACGATAGTGTCTTCGTCTGGTACTACGACTGATCTACCTTCCTCCCTCCCTTCGATCACAAAATTATTTTACCTTATTATTTAATTAGATTGATAAACTCGACTTGTTTATACTCTGTGTTCACCTTTCCTCCTTTCTTTCGCCCTTTGTTATTGGCTCATTCGACAGATTCAAAATAATGAGCCTTACTACCTCCAATGTAACTCATAATTGTAAATGTTTAGTCTACATTGCCTAGCTTAGGAATGAGATCAAATCGAAGATTGTCAACTCGCTTCCGCCTCAAATCAATTTCGCCCTGGTTCTGCACCCGGCGCTAGCAAGGGCCATGAACGCAAACACTGTCGACCATACTAACTCAGTCATCAGTGTCGGGAGGAAGCCATATAGCTAGTTAGGTACCTACTTACATAGGTACAGAAAAAGACATGTCTAAGTCTGGACCTGCGGGCGGGTGCCGCTCTAACTGTTCCTAAGTAAGCTTCCTTAAACAACCTCTTTTTAATGAGTTTTGCACTCTTTTTTCAAAGACTTTTTGTATGTGAATTTTTTTTAGATGTTTTGCCTATGTCAGGTGTGAAATATAGAAGGTAGCTGTGAAAAAGGAGTGTTCAGATGTATATATAGAAGATCCTCACCAAATCCACGTTCTACTTTACCACCCCTCGGAATATAGTTAATCCGACCACCCGCACAGCTCCCCAGGTTTAGTCATCCAGTATTCACGCCACTCAAGCTCTCCAGAAACTTCAGGGATCCGATATCACCCAGCTTTCAAAGCAACTTCGCCCTCGTTTCATTTGTATCTGCTTCTTCTGCCACCTAAGGCTCTCATTTCATCTCCCTAAAATCCTCCTCACCCAATACCAGAGCTTGACAGCAATCAACCATGGCCAACTACCTTGCATCCATCTTCGGTACCGAACAGGACAAGGTCAATTGTTCGTTCTACTACAAAATTGGCGCATGCCGACACGGCGACCGCTGCTCTCGCAAGCATGTCAAGCCTTCGTATTCCCAAACCATTCTCATGCCGAACATGTACCAAAACCCGGCCTACGACCCCAAGAACAAGATGAACCCCAGCCAGATGCAGAACCACTTCGACGCCTTTTACGAGGACGTATGGTGTGAGCTGTGCAAGTACGGCGAACTCGAAGAGTTGGTAATCTGCGACAACAACAACGACCGTAAGTAAATGTTTTGTGTGAAATGTCCGATTCTCTACTGATATCTGGTCTCGCGACAATAGATCTCATTGGTAACGTCTACGGCCGATTCAAATACGAGGAAGATGCGCAGGCAGCATGTGACGCACTAAACTCCCGTTGGTACGCAGCGCGACCCATATACTGCGAGTTATCACCCGTCACGGATTTCCGAGAAGCCTGTTGTCGACTCAATAGCGGTGAAGGATGTGTACGAGGGGGCTTCTGCAATTTCATTCACCGCAAAGATCCTTCGCCTGAGCTAGATCGTGAGCTCCGATTGAGCACCAAGAAGTGGCTGAAGGAGCGCGGCAGGGATCCTCGTAGTGCCAGCCGCAGCCCTAGCCCCGAGCCCGCCCGGCGACGATACTAGGTGGACTACGGCTCTTGACTTTTCTCATTGTTGTTTCACTACATTCGATCCTTTGGCGTTCGGCGATATCAGTCGGTGGTTCGATTCCTTTTTCCTTTGCGCAGCGGCGCATCTAGGGCATGGGGTTTCGGTCTGTCTTTTCTTTTGCTGATTGGCATTTGCGTTTCATGATATCAGACTTGTGCGATCAATACAACTCACAGCTAGGCTGCATGTACAAATCTTGCTCAGTAATTCCCTACGCGTAGTTGAAGCCTAATCCTACTTGACCAGCACCCAGCATGTGATATAGGTCAAGGAAATTGATTAAACGTCACAGGATTAAAACTTCTCTCTCTAGCACTTTGTATTCACAAGTCACTGTTAGAAAATTGTAATTCTCTCATTACCAATTACCAATAATCCAACAAAACCACACAGATAAGAGTACATTGTCTCCCAAGCATCGAATAATATTTTATGGATCGTACATACCCGACAGATCTGTTTTTGCAACACCGCTTTATCACACTCAATAGTGCTTTCCATCATCCGGTACCGGTAGCTCGGCAATGAAGGCATTGGGACCAGCTTCCTGCGACACATTGTGAGGGATGCTTCGCGGGGCCTCTGCATTCTTGTGGACAGGGTCATTTGCCTCAACTTCTACAGGTTGTTGCATTCCCTTCCCAACGTGATCGGACTGGTTTTCGGAACAGACTCGTATTGGATATTCCCTTGTTCATTCAATCCATCTTGCTGGTGTGACTTCCTCCTCTTCCAAAGTAGGAAGATAACATCAGCTCCGATCATACCGGCACCTGCAACACCCCCAACAACACTACCCGCAATTGTACCAGCAGAGGTCGACGAGCCGGAACTGCCAGAGCTAGATGCGGTTTGCTGTGTAATGGTCGTGGGAGTCGCTTGATGGGTTGGCTTTGGAACAGAGGTTGATGCGTCGTATGAAGAGGAGTGCATGCTCATGACATCGTTATCTACCATAGTTATAAACTGAGTTGCCAGAAGTATTGTCCCGTCTTCAGCTTCTCCCCATGCTCCCGCAATGTATACGTTTGACACAAAGGTTGAGGTATCACACACATAATCGGTCAGGTCAGCACCTGGCCATGTGTACGTCGCACATGATGGTAGTATAGGATCTGTGCAGAAAAGGAAAGAGGCTGTGCTGCCTAAAGTCAATGAGGGCGTCGCAGTGCCCTGGGCGGCATTGTAACACACGCTCTCAAACCCACAGGTATTGCTTGAGCAACATCCTACCAGGCCGGAGAAAGCGGTGTTTGACACATGGTAAACACAGCCGTAGTCATAGTAGCACGCGAATGTCTTGGGATCATCTAGATGACAGGTCGAAGTTAGCTCGTTGAATTAAAGAGAGGGATCGGGCGTTCTTGGAAAGACTACTTACCGGGGTCTATATAGGTGTCATACCATCCGCATGCATTTGGAGTGTCACTTAAGATTATGCCTGTAGTTTTGGAAGCATCACGACGTTGCAACTTCGTTTCTGGAGTGGTTTGCGGTGGTTCGGACGTAACATAATGGTTGCCAGTTGGTAGAATGGTCGATAAAGCGATTGTATGTGAAGTATTGAGAGAATACATAACGCGGTTGATAACATAACCATTTTCTCTGTTCTTCCGACAAAATTGAGAAATGATTAGGATTTTAGGTTTTACGATTGAGAATGCAAGGCCTTCAGGGTATACATATGTAGTAGTACGTATCAGATTTTAGGCTGCGGATGCGAATTTCCCGATCGGGGTGCCGCCGCTTTATGAGGGCGCTCAGAGTCCTGCTCATTATTTCACAGTATAAGGTGATCACTCAGTGCACTCAAGGGTAACGTAATTCCTAGTTAAAACGTACACCTAAAATACCATAGTAAATGCGAATTTTGAGGTTGCTGTATATCAACATAGAGTTCATTTCGCCTGATTTTTAGTAAGATAGTACTTTGTAGGGAAAGAAATACCTTAGACTCACTAGAATGTCAAATAAATAATTATTTACACGTACTACCAAAATTACGCTTCCGATAAAGTGACTTGACTCTATATATCTATATTGTCACACCTTAGAATACATTCTCGACTGAGGAACTCCAATTACAACAACTTTCGGAGATAATTGATACTGTCATTCAGCCTGGCTTAGCAAAGCGGACGATATTGGTCCCCTTCTATATCTCAATTCAACAAGCCACGGGTTTGTTGATAACACACTTGATAGAGAGCAACATCAACAGCAAGGGGGTACTTAAGAAGGTAAGTAGTTCCATTCATAGTGTTACGCTTTGGAATCATCACGATACAGAGGGTTACATGAACTACACTGAATGGTTATGGATCCTAACAAAGGCACATATTATCAATTTCTATATTGCTAATGTACATAATTCATCAATTTAGGCAGGCTAATCTATTTTCGCAAGAATTTGGGCTCAATTGCTGTCCAGTACAATAACTTCAGCCTCAACCTCACCAACACTCTCTACAAGGAGGGCATCGCCGGCATTAACCATCGTGATAAAAGCACCATCGCCTTCTTCGAGCACAGCATCCTTCCGACCATCAAGCATGATCCTGGACTTGCCCTGCTTGGTCATAGGTAGGTGAACGTAAACATTTCGCTTTTTCTTAGACTCAACAGCTTCACCAGCACCAACAGTCCACTTGAATGTTGAAGCGGGCTCGATAATTCCAGCCCCCATGACAAAGTCAGCATGGATGGGGATGGTGCCAGGAATCTTAGGAACAGCGGACTCTTCCTGTGCCGGGGTTGCTTCAGGGCCTGCAGCAAGTGGCGACAAAATAGGAACGAAGGCTTTGCGCTTCGCTTCCTCGCTAAAATTCATTGTATGGTACTGGGGTTTGAGGCCATACTTCCAGGGGAGCACCCAGATCTGGAGGAAGTGCACCGACTTATTGGATTCGTTCTGCTCCGAGTGCGCAATGCCTGTCTCATGTCAGCTTCGGTTCTAAGTCGGCTAAAATGGAAGCTCAAGAGGTTTACCTGTTCCACCAGTGGTGAACTGCACATCCCCCCGATGCATGCGGTAGAATTGTTTCCCTTGCTCGGCCTCCGCGCCCTTTTTAATCATGCTGTCACGGTGCGTGAGCTCGCCATTCAGGATATAGCTAAAAATCTCAGCGTCACGGTGGGGATGTGTTGGGAAGCCATTTCGTGCTGCGACGCGGTCCTCATTTAAAACACGTAGACTTCCAAAGTTCTGGAATCGGTGGTCGTAATAGTTGGCAAAGCTGAAAGTGTGGAATGATTTGAGCCAGCCGCCATGTTCGGCGTATCCACGTTCGCCAGAGAGGCGGGGAACAATCTTGGCGTGGGCGAGTGGGTTTGGCATAGTTAATAGTTTAAGAGATTTGGGTCAAATAATATGCGAGTAATGGAAGTGCTGTCGAGTAGATATATTTTCTACAGAGTGAGCAAAATTCAACAAGGGTCCAATGGTTTATATAGGCTGCGATTAAGTACTCTAGAGAGCTCCAGAACCTTGGAAATCTCATCTTGGGGGATTATGGAAGCATTATCCATCATCAATAAGAATGACGCTAGCCCCAAAGCGGAGTAGTGGATCATCTAATCATGATGCTGACATCGGACATTTTGGTAATTTGGGAAGCAAGACAATAACGTGTTCAGATTGGCCGAAAGTTATAGGGCTACAATGATTTAGTTACGTTAGCATATAATAGAAAAGGGCGTAGGAAGCTAAGCTCTATCGACTAGATTAGAGCCTATATCAACATATGGTTTACAGTTCGTATCCCAGATTCATTAGGCTCCTCAGTGAGCAAATCAGAGTGCTCTGATCATGCTTAGTAACCTTGGGAGGTCCACCTGGGCACTACATCCGGATTATATAATGATCAGGTGATGCTCAGTGAGCGTTTGATGATTATAAAATACTTAGGAGCTGCTCAGTCTTAACTAGTGACCAAAGAGCGGCAAGGGGTGAGCACTAAAGCGGAAAGGGAAGGCCATGTCGCGCAGCCTAAAATCCGATGTATATGTAGGATAGCCAGGAGAACAAACCCAGCTAAAGCGGCCTGGAATATCCCTTCTCAATTGGCTCATGCGTATATGTTTTCTAGCCAAGCCTACATAGTTGATATGTACTATGCATATCTCTCTACTGCAGATAGCTAATTGGACAGAGCATCCTGGCATTTAGGGGGCCAAAATTGGTAGTAATGAGTATGAGAATGATGTTCTTGATTGAATCCTTCTAAAGAAACATTGGAAAGATTTCCGTTCAAGCTCTTCATGTCCAACTCGTCTTCACCAAAGTTGTTGAATATTGACCAAGTGGATAAAGATAAATGAGGCTGCACATATGCTCATTGAGCCTCATCAAGGGGGTCACCTACATACCAAACCATAAAGATTTCAATGGGATAGGTTCATCTCTCACGAAAATTTCGTCACTTATCCTGTGTGCGCAAGACAGTAGACGACGAATTAAATCCATGATTGAACGCCCATATCTTATTTTTTGACCAGTCAGACTAAGCACGCCCCCAGATCACTGGCCAAATAATCTACCTACAATTTGGCCTTGTCATGTCTTTTTAATTGTCTTCTTAGGCTGTAAAAAAGAATCATAATTTGTGCGTGCAAGAGACTTGTCTATGTCTATGTATGTATAATCTTCGAAATGGCATATCCCCCTGCTGTCAGAGTCGGCTGGTGGTGCAGTTTCAGCTACTTTGGTCTGCAGGTTTGTATAATCATATTATGAGACCTAGATATGCAGTAAGTAACAGGAGTTTCCACCATCGGAAGGTATGCTTGTACCATGCTATATATGCTAGTCAAGTCGAACGACACTAGGGCTGTTCACGGGTGGATGCCCGAGACATCAAGTACTTGCTGAGATGTCTGATGCCTGTTTGCTTAGAGCCTCCTAACTGAGTTCAGATACCCTTTGCCTAGATCTATAAAAAATCAATCAGTCTATCAATAGAAACTATATTTCCTACATAATTTTCTCTTCCTCCTAAGATAGAAGAAGATGCCTTAGGAAACAAAAATTACTAAGCATCCTTATCGGGCCTTCTTATCTTTCTTTCATCTACAGCCACGCGAGCGCGTCTGATCGCGTCAAAGCGAGTGCTCTGTTGGCATAAAGGACCTCGAACTGACTGATATCACAAACTCTGAAACCTTTCGACCAAAAGCCAACGTTGAAAATATGCCCGAATACAACGACAGCAATCGTGCCTTTCTCCAGGCGTTTATGGCACGCTCGTCTATGACCTTTGAAGATGCGCAACCCATCCTGGCTGCGATATTAACAGTATCTGGTACTTGACTCCTGTTTAAGCCCCTTGTAAGTAATAGCAGCAGCCGCTGACGTTGAAATGATCGAGCAGAGGGGCGAACAGTGGATCCTGATGAGGTTGGGGAAGACCGGTTTTCAGACTTTATATCGGCGGCTAACACCGCCGTGTCACCCTTCGACCTCGAAATCAGAAGCTCACTGCCACAAGTCCTTGAACCAACCCAGCAAGATGCCCCCGCCACACCACCAAAGCGAGTGTATGCGCTTGTAAATACTACAAGTGATCCTTTGACACAACTCGCGACCACTTATTCTCCCGACGAGATCGCGTTTCTCAAGCGATTGCTTGACTACATGTTTGCCACAAATAATACCCGACTGTGTGAAGGAATGGCAGCTACACAGATGCAAGCTGTCCAACTCCATAAGGTTCCGTCTAGCGAACGGCAATCCACGAGCAACGATTCAACACAGACCCAAACTGCAGCAGTGCAGTCATTGCGCATGACCCAAGCAGAGACCATGATAATTCATTTGATTGAAGAGGGATGGCTGCAGAAGAGCCCGAAGGGCTACCTCAGCCTTACACCACGAGCACTGATGGAGTTGCGGGGCTGGTTGGTCTTGACGTATAATGATGAGACTTTGGACGGCCGAGTCGTGGAGCGCATTAAATTTTGTGCTGCTTGCAAAGACATTATCACTGTGGTAAGTGTGCTTAATCCCGCATTAGTAAAAGTCCTGACCGAGATGCTCTAGGGCCAGCGCTGTGAAAATCGCGAGTGCAAAGGTCGACTTCATGACCATTGCATGCGCAACTTCTTCCGCATGCAGCAAGGAGAGAGATGCCCCGTGTGCAAAGAGGAGTGGCCTGGCGATAAATTTGTGGGTGAAAGAGCGCTCACCGCGAACCCGCGATCAAGCAACGCCGCCCCACAAAGGCAGTCTTCGTCTGCTGCGCCTAGTGCCCTTGGTGAAATTTTCGCAGACGAGAACGATGACGAAGAACAAGAACAAAATTGAACTTCCACTGATGTGGTAAATAAATCTTGTCTTGAGCCTTGCCATGTCTGTTGAACTCTGCGTTAGTTAGGATGTGCGCTCGCACGTGGACATGCCCATGTGAATAGTAACGAATGAATGAATGATAGGGGAAATATCGAGCGAGGATTGCTGTCAGCTTGCTTGAGGTGATACCCAAAGCAATATTTCATCTCGTCTCTCGACCCCATTCCTGAGCCCTTTGACAAGGCTTAACCTATTTTGTTTCAAAAATGCAGATACTGGAGATCATGTAGACGAGAAAGGTCATGGGCTTTGTAAGATACAAGGCCGTGTACAAACATGATCTTAGGAGACCTATGAAAAGAAATTCAAATAACTTAAACATATTGAAATGTATCTTACTGGTATATCCAAGGCATAAACTAAAATGGGTTGTTGATATAGACACCTGAGGCACCCACACCTCTCCACGATCTTCAACCTCAAACTTCGACCCTTTGAACATTCATCCTTCATGATGACTCTTCAAGAACACTAACGTTGAGAGATCCTCCGATAAAGTCCCTGATCTGATGTTTATATAATATGATAACCCCCAAACGGTAACTAACTAGTTAACTAATTTGTCAGACAATTTACTAATGGAACCCCCAACTTCCCCACAAAATCCCTCGCACTAAACCTTCCCTGCAGTCGATGACGACGATCTGGGGTGGCCCGATCCCATGCCGGGTAGGTCTTGGCCGTGAAGGATGCCGAGGGAAACTTTCGGTCTTCACAGCCAATAGCCAAAATGTTCTACACAAAATACCATAACATTCGTCGTTGCCCCGCATTTCCCGGTCCCGTCACAAGCTGTTTAACATAGTGCGAAGCCGAAGCCAGCCCTCGTACAATATTTCTCTTGGCTGATGCCTCAACCTTGGAATGGGCCAGTTTGACTTTATTTCCCCACATTTTACACATTTCACCATGCGTTCAGAAGGGTGATTTTAAGCCTACATAAGGTAGGTACGTGCCTGGATCTTCTCACTTCGTGCTGATTTAGGCAAGTGCTATTAAATCTCTTTTCTTTCCACCCTCGTCTTACTTCCTCCACTCTCCTCTCTCCTCACCCCATAAATAGTGCTGATAGCTTCTTCTTATTCAATTAATTTTGATTTATTCGAGAATCTGACCTGGTTGACAAGGTGGTGAAACTGCAATATGCAGTTCAAAGTGAGTTTGTACCCCCGTATGTCCTTATCAATCCTCTAACGCTTTGCTTAGTTCTTCACTTGCGCGGTATTATCGCTACTTCTAAATCTTGTCAGCGGCTCTCCCGCCAGTCGTATCATACGATGCTTCAGAGAACACACAGGCTCTACCTCGGCGGGCAACTTCAGCAACAATGTGTACCAGACTGGCTTTGATGGTGTAACCTGGGACGAAGACAACTGGCTTCTGAGCTCAACCTACTTGGAACAGGGTCGCTTTCAATCTCGAGGATCAGTGGCGAACGGATATCTGGGTATCAATGTTGCCAGCGTTGGTCCTTTCTTTGAGATTGACACCCACGATGATGACACCAACGGCTGGCCGCTTTTCTCTAGACGCCAGACCTTTGCAACGATCAGTGGGTTCTTTGACTCACAGCCTACCACAAATGGCAGCAACTTCCCCTGGTTATCCCAGTATGGAGATGACAGTGTGATCAGTGGTATCCCTCACTGGGCGGGAATTATCCTGGATCTTGGTGATGATACCTATTTGGATGCAAAGGTCGACAATGAGACCATCTCCAATTTCCGAACCACATACGACTTCAAAGCAGGTGTCTTGGTTTGGTCTTACAAATGGATGCCTCGAGGTAACAAGGGGTCTTACCAGATTACCTATCGCCTTCTCGCCCACAAGCTGTACGTCAATCAGGCTGTGGTCGAGATGGAGATTATCCCGACCACGGAGTCGAATGCAACCATCGTCAATGTTATCGATGGAGCTTCTGCAGTGCGCACCGACTTCGTGGAGACTGGAGAGGACAATGGTGCAATCTTCTCGGCAGTCCGCCCGAATGGGATTGCTAATGTTACAGCTTATGTGTACGCGAACCTCACTGGGTCGCCAAATGTGGACCTTTCTTCGCGCAAGATTGTGACCAACAAGCCATATGTCCACTCCAACAAATCGTCCATTGCACAGGCCGTGGAAGTGAAGTTCAAGCCTGGTCAGTTAGTTCGCGTCATCAAATATGTCGGAGGAGCCTCTACGGATGCCTTTGTGGATCCCAAACAAACGGCCAAGAAGGCTGCCTCCGCCGCGATGAGCAATGGCTACACCCAGTCTCTTCGATCCCATATCGTGGAATGGGAAAATGTTATGCCCGACGCTTCGGTTGACCACTACGCGTTCCCCAACGGGACATTGCCTGCAGATAGCCACATCATCGATTTGGCAGTAATCTCCGTGACCAGCACTTACTACTTGCTACAGAATACTGCTGGCAAGAACGCAGTCAAGGAAGCTGCGGGAGCACCGGTAAATGTGGACAGTATTTCCGTTGGTGGCTTAACCTCTGACTCCTATGGTGGCCAAGTCTTCTGGGATGCGGATGTATGGATGCAACCTGGTCTTGTTGCTTCTCACCCAGAAGCGTCCGAGCGGTTCACCAATTTCCGTGTGGTCAAGTATGCTCAAGCACAGGAGAATATCCAGACTGCTTTGTCTGGCTCCAAGAACCAGACATATTTCAGTCCGTCGGCTGCAATCTTCCCTTGGACTAGTGGCCGTTTTGGCAACTGCACGGCTACCGGCGCGTGCTGGGACTACCAGTATCACCTGAACGGAGACATCGGAATTTCTCTGGTTAACCAATGGGTTACAAGTGGTGATACAAGGGTATTCAAAGAAGAACATTTCCCAATCTACGACTCGGCGGCTACTCTCTATGCCGACCTGCTGGTTCGAAACGGGTCTCACTGGACATTGACCAACATGACCGACCCTGTAAGTTGGGCGCCCCATCTCTTTCCAGCATCCAAATCTAACACAAAGTAGGATGAGTACGCCAACCATGTGGATGCGGGTGGCTTCACAATGCCACTCATTGCCGAGACCCTCCGACAGGCCAACGTCTTCCGTCAGCAATTTGGACTTGAAGAAAATACTACCTGGGATGAAATGGCTGACAATATCTTGGTGCTTCGTGAAAACGAGGTGACTCTCGAGTTCACTACCATGAATGGAAGCGCTGTTGTTAAACAAGCTGATGTAGTTATGGTCACATATCCCCTGGGATATACTGCCAACTACACCAGCCAAAATTCGCTGAATGATCTGGACTATGTAAGTATTCTGATCTGGGGCAAAAAGAAGTCAAAATTAACAATATCTAGTACGCAGCCAAACAATCTGCTGATGGTCCTGCCATGACTTGGGCTATCTTTTCTGTCGTTGCAAACGAAATGTCACCGTCTGGCTGCTCAGCATACACATATGCGCAGTACTCATATAAGCCTTATACCCGCGCGCCATTCTACCAAATGTCGGAGCAGATGGTGGATAACGCTACTATCAATGGAGGCACACACCCGGCGTATCCATTCCTGACTGGTCACGGTGGTTCCAATCAGGTTGCGATATATGGTTATCTTGGATTGCGGCTGGTTGCAGATGACATCCTCCATGTGGATCCAAATTTGCCTCCCCAGATTCCATACCTGAAGTATCGTACCTTCTACTGGCGGGGATGGCCCATATCGGCGTGGTCAAATTACACACACACGGCCATCAGCCATTCCACCGATACTGTCCCACTAGAGACTGCCGATCAGCGATTCGCCAACAAAACAATCACGATTCACTCTGGCCCAGAAGTCGATGCCGCCATTTATCATCTCCCTCTCAAGGGCTCTGTTGTCATTCCTAACCGACAGATTGGATCAGAGAACACTGTGGCGGGCAATCTCGTACAGTGCCAGGCTGTTTCCTCTTCGGATGCATTTGAACCTGGCCAGTTCCCTATTTCCGCAATAGACGGCGCAGCCTCGACAAAATGGCAGCCCTCGCTGGCAGCTGAGGTAAACTCCGTGACAGTCTCATTCGAAGATGAGGTCGGTGCTATGGTATCAGGATTCTACTTTGATTGGGCGCAGGCACCCCCGGTCAATGCCACAGTTATCTTCCATAACAAGACCCTGGAAGACCCTGCGAGGGCGCTTTCCGCCCAAACCTCGGATTATACAGTTGTCCACAGCCTCTCAGACATCATTCAATCGAATCCATATGATCCCGAGACCACCAACCTCGATGTCATTGCCATTCCTACTGGAAACACAACGAATGTTACTCTATCATATCCCGTTCCCGCAGCGCGCTATGCGTCTCTGCTTATTGTGGGAAACCAAGCGCTTGGCTCTGTTGATGTGGAGGCGAAGAATGGAACTGGTGCGACTGTTGCTGAATGGGCTATTCTCGGGCAAGGAAAGACGCACACTGCTTCCTCAGGCCCCAAATCTGCCAATAAGAAGATGAACGTGCGCGCAGCAACAGCCGTATCAGGCACGGATGCCTTTATGCGTCGACGTCGAGTGCTTCTGCTTTAACTTTAGAGGCTGATTGACATGCCCTGGAGTTCCTCTGGATTTCCGAAGAAATTAACGAAGGGACTTTTTTGTAAATACAGTATTCCTTTCGATTTGGTTCTCTACAAGCAATCCAAACACAATACAAATGCACTGGGTAGAAACTTACAAATCAAACGTGCTCCAAAGTGGAAAGGCTCAAATTGTAGATCGAGACAAGTTGAACAGTATTCGCAGGTATTTAAAATTGGTATATCCATACATACAGTCATAACGGAAATCCCTCACTAATCAAGCGCAAACCGATCCAAGAACTTGAAGGTCCGAAGTCCCTCCTCAAGATCCTTGGCAAAGGCATCCCCAACGGTGCTGCCAGTGTACACACCCTCACGATCCGAAGAAATTTGCCCAGACTGCAGAGCATCAGAGCCCTTACCAAGCGCACCAACAGTCTTTCCAAAGCGGAAAGCATCAAGCAGAATATCCAAAGGCCGACCAGCGGGATACAAAGTCGACGCACCGGAAGCCTTATTAGGCACACTAGTGAAAGATTTGGAACCAAACAGACCCTCCGCCCCATCCGCAACAACAACAGCATCAAACTGCACAGCGTCAGAAGCAGAATACGTCTGATTAACATTATCCGCCATCCTCTCCGCAACGACAACAACATCAACACCGAAAGAAGACAAAGCAGCCTGCAACTTCGCGCCCTGTGCAATAGAAGCAGGCTTATCCACAGATGCAAGAAGTCCAACCTTCAACCCATCGAGCTTAGCGAGCTTCTGTCCGAAAGCGCCGATATGCGCGGTCGTGTTATCGTGGTAGAAAGTGTCATCCGGTTTCGGCGCGGCAATGCCAATTGCCGATGCGACGCGAGTGGCGAGATCGTTGCTGATGCGGTTTAGTTGGATGATGACGTTGTTGCGGACGACGCTGCTCTTCACGTTCGAGGTCTCGAAGCGCATTGCGTCGACGATGAATTGGCGCTCGGCGGCTACGAGGGAGTTCCAGAATAGACGCGGTTGGGACCAGACGTCTTCGAAGGTTGTGCTGACGGTGCGTTGGAGCTTGCCGCTTGCTGCGCGATCGGGGGCTGTGAAGAAGCCCTTGCCCACGGTTTGGTTGGCTTGCTTTGGGGAGCCTTTGTTTTCGGTGTTGGGAGAGTAGGCGTTGGGGTTTAGGGGGATGAACATTTGGCCTAGGGTTGTCTTGTTAGAATGGGGGGTTGAGAGTGGGATTGGGCTTGTGGGTACGTACCTGCTCCGTCGCGGTTGTTGTTGTGGATTGGTGCGCGGGGACGGTTGATGGGGAGCTGTTCGAAGTTGGGGCCGCCGTGGCGGTTGAGTTGGGTGTCGAGGTAGGAGAAGAGACGGCCCTGGAGGAGGGGGTCATCGGTGAAGTCGACACCGCGGACGATGTGGCCAGGTTGGAACTGAGAATTTAAATTAGGATTAACTCGTTGGTGAGGATAGATCGAGACGTACCATGGCTTGCTCGGTTTCGGCGAAGTAGTTCATAGGGTTTCGGTTCAGTTGCATCTTGCCCAGCTTTGTGACAGGAACGAGTTCCTCTGGGACGATCTTGGTAGGATCCAAAAGATCGAATCCAAATCGAAGCTGGTCCTCTTCCTCCATGATTTGAACACCGAGCTAAAGGATAATTAGCAAGAATTGCGATGGATGTTGGGGTTAGTACTTACCTCCCATTCGGGGAAACGTCCAGCTTCAATGGATTCGAAAAGATCCTGACGCATGAAATCCGCATTTTTACCAGCGGTCTGCTGCGCTTCCTCCCACACAAAGCTAGCCTTGCCTTGCAGTCCCTTCCAGTGGAACTTGACAAGCTTGGTCTTTCCGTCGTCAGTGACCAAACGGAAGGTGTGCACACCGAATCCATCAACATGACGGAACGAGCGAGGAATACCGTGGCCAGCCATTGCCCAAAGAAGGGTGTGCAGTGAACTAGGCTGCTGACTGAAGAAGTCCCAAGCCGAGTCATGCGCAGTGGCAGCCTGGGGGATCTCGTTGTCGCCCCGGGGCTTGACGGCGTGGATGAGATCTGGGAAGAGAATGGCATCCTGGATGAAGAAAACGGGAACGTTGTTTCCAACGATATCTAGATTCATTTCAGTTGTGTCCTTTGTTTAGCAAAAAAAGGGGATCTGCCATACCGAAGTTTCCTTCATCGGTATAGAAGCGAGTCGCAAAGCCGTGGACGTCTCGCGCGGTATCGGCGCTTCCACGGCTGCCAGCAACAGTAGAGAAGCGCGTGAACATGGGGGTTTGTTTGCCCTTGGCAGAAAGGAAAGACGCGGCAGTTATGTTGGACCAGTCGCCGTAGGAGGTGAATGTCCCGTGGGCGCCGGCGCCTCGAGCGTGAACAGCGCGTTCCGGTACCTTGAAAATCATATATGAGCTTTAGGACATCAATTCAAAAGTAGAAAACATACTCGTTCATGATCGAAGCGTTGGATCTTCTGACGGAAAATGAAATCCTCGAGCAGGGTTGCTCCACGCTCTCCTGCGCTGAGACTGTTTTGGTCCTCGATCGGACCGCCAACGTCGGAAGTCAGATAGACATCTTGGTCCTTGAGGTAGAATTGGGAGAGAAATTCTTCAGTATTGGCAGCAGCATCTCCATCAGCTCGGCGCTCGATGTGAGGATTGTCGCCGGCCTCGCCAGTCATATAAGGACAGGCAGCATTGGCAATGCCAACAAGGCCCGTAACAAGGGCAAGTACATGCATTGTGACAGTTAAATATTATAACTGTTTGATAGAAAGCTCAAACCTCAATTGAGTTTTCCAACGAGTCCAACTTTAAACAAAAGATGAAAGATCCTGGACTCACTTTATACCTCGGGGTAAATGCGAGCCCCAAACAAAGAATTAAAACTGCCTAGTGCGACCTTTGCAGTGAGCCAATGGGAAGCTCCATGAAAATCCCATGACGCAGGATTCAGGTACTTATTATTGATCAGACATGGGCTGGCCATTATTCTCTAACCAGGAGACTATTGATTATTTCAGCATGGTCGGCCGAGACCAACATGACGAGATCGAAGGAGCCTGCTGGATATAGTGGGGCTGAGCTAGAGGCGTTGACCGTCTCCACGAGCCAAGGAGAGGAGCAGAGATAATATACTTTACTCCGAATGGACCGTTAGCTCGTTTAATTGGAAATACTGGTTGATCCATAGGCCATAGGCATCAGGCTATCAAGATAGAAAGGATTGGCAGACGTAAGCTTGAAAACCTCGGATATGACACGGAATTAACGGATGAGTCTCAACCGTACATAGTGAAGGGGGGGGATAGTGAAGGGGGTGATGTCTTGGCGGTGATTAAGCGTAGGGGAATGTTGGGTCGAGGCCGCGATGCTTGGTAATTGGCTAAGATTCTAGTGAAAGCCACTTGGCGTCTGTTTGGACTTTGGAGGAAAAAGAAAAAACAAAAACAAAAACAAAACAAAAAAAAACACCCTTTGTACTCCGTAGATCTGCAATCTGCACCCTAGCGTCCAAAACATCATGTCTCATATTGGGATTAATCTCCCAACTGGAAACAGAGAGTACTCTGTATAGAGTAGGCATCGGCGGATATACGGGAAACAATAGCATTGTAAAATTGCAAAATTTCCACTCAAAATTGGGACTTAGAGAATCGACAGGGGTCAAACTGCAGTTCAGAATACCAAGACCGGCTTCTGCACCTAATCCTGGTTAACGCACATCTCTTACCATTTTTAGACACCCATAACTTAGTTGGGATCATCCGCGATGAGCCGTTTGGTGACAGGATGTTACATCGGCCTGCGGTGTGGCATAACATGGATGGGTAACTTTAGTTAATTTTAGATATTGGCAGTCTTGTCCTGCAGCAAAAGACATGCCCATGTGCCCGTTTGTGCCCGCTTATTGTTGGATTCGCGGGGTGTGACAAGCTGAGATGCTTGGCGAGGGGAAAATCACTTAACCCGCCGTAGAAAGTCACGAGATTGGTCCTTTATGATCTTGGCAATTGTGAACTTGGCATAATAGTTATTGAAAGAGCTATTTTTAATGTGATATGTATGTGATAGAGCTTTCGGCCGGCGACTACGGAGTATTCTCGTGAGAAGGGTCGAGATATCTTTGTTTTTGAATTTGATAGAGCTATTGATAGAGTTTTTGATAGAGTTTTTGCATGGATGAACTAATCATACGGAGAATAACTACTCAACCGATGATATATAAGAGATCTATCCTCGAGCCATCGGGGCAACCTCACTCAGTACAGCGGGGTCACTGTGGTCCATAAACCCATGCTTCGCATACAACGGGACACCAGCCTTACTAGCATCAATATACGCCCCAACACCCTCACGGTCCGCAATTTCGCAACCCCAGCGAACAAGCATAGAGCCTGCCCCGCGACAGCGGTAGTCGGGATGCGTACCGAGCATATCAAGGTCTATGCGGAACGTCAACAAAGGTACAGTCACACAGCATGTAGCGCTTAACCGTCGAAGAATCAGACTTACAGTAATGCTTCTTATCACCCATCACACGCCTACGGTTCTTCTCCAGCCCCCCAAAGAAAGCATCACAATCCTGACCAGGCATGTCCCCGTGCCAAGGCGGGAACCGAGCCCCGCGCTCGTCGGGCATGGCCAGGTCCCATTTCGCATATGCGACTATCCGTGCCTGCCCCTGTGCATCCTTTGTGTCGGGGTCGATGACTTTGAGGTATTTCTGATAGGGTTTTGTGAGCATGTCGGTGCGATTGGCTGCGGTGAACCAATCACGCGCCCCTGGTGTGTCAGGGATTAGTTGGCGCATGCCGGGGTCGTTGAATACGGTGAACCATAGCTCTGTAATGGCAGGGAGATCTTCAATAGTTGCTAGTTCCAAGACTAGAGGAGTTGGGGTAGACATGCTGGGCGTTTTGTTTGTTGGTTGTTGTCGAGGGGTTGTTTTGGGTATACAGTGGGGGTCGACTCCAAGGCTAGCGGTCAGCGCTAAGTTGATTTGAAATACATTTGAAATAACTACTCGCAACTATTTGAAGTCTGAGTCAGACAAATAATATTAAAAGTACATACAAAGTACATAGAGCACAAATGAGTCTTTGCTCATTGGCGTGTAAGATGCAGGCCAAAATTATACAAAACTCTAAATTATAAGTATACTACACAGAAAAGGAGGGGAGCCCCTGTACTTTGTAGGATCACTCAGGTGTAGACAAGAAGTTGCTCACATCCCAGTATTTTGAACGGGAAATATGACGTCTAACGTGGTGGATCCGAGGCCAACAAACTCAAGGCTCCAGAAAATTGATTTTCCAAATAGTTTTGATCCTTCGGTGCTTTTGAGAGTACTCCGTATGGGGCACGGAATAGTAAATTGAAGTGCCCCGTAGTTCGTTATATATAGACAGGATGTGGCCTTTCCTATCTGGGCTGCCGCCGCTTTATGAGGGCGCTCAGGCTCTGGATCAGTGAGCATGCTCTGTCTGGTCACGTGTAAAATGACTAATACAAAGCGGGCTCAGTAAGCACTCCTGATTTGTTTAATTCAATATAGACCTTACCCAATAGAGACAGGCCCCATAGGGTCATCTATTCTGTGATGGTTAGTGTGTTGACGATGTTTGGGTTGCTCTCGTTTTCTAGAGGATCCCTTGGCCTCAAAATCATGCGTCATGTCTACCAGGCGCAAAGAAGACGGCAAAGGCTATCCGATTAGGGATAGTCTAATGAAAGTTCAAGATCACAGCCACTGTCTTTTAAGGTCACAATGTCATTACCCAAGACTCCAGCGTAAGGTACTCTTCGCTAACGAAAACCACAATAATGAAAGATCTTTGTTACATCCTCCAGAGCTAGCATATCTGGGAAAATCTTCTGTCGGAAAGTAAGCCGGTTATTTCGTGCTAGTCTTGTAGCTGAAGATCTTCAGAGGGGATATTTGGTGTGACGATGTTCATTACTAGACCTCTCAATAGCCTACAAATGGGCCCAAGCCCCTGGCCCACAGCCCATTAATGGGCGCCCATAAACCCCATCAAAAGCCCATTTATGTGTATAAATACAGTCTTAGCACGCATAAAGTAGCTGATTAATGGATGTATTTTACGCATATAACAACCTATATACACAGTATCATCATCTTATTATATAGTAAGAAGTAGGAATTGGGTGGATATTATACTGACAGCATCATGATGTCGGATTTCATACAAAATTTCATACAAAATAACCCCAAAGAGATCTAATTTGACCACGAATTCGCTCCTAGGAGGATTACTGAGTATCAGGATGAAGAGATATATATATTGGGTCTATATCTAGGTGTCAATTATATTAACACTAATGGTACCTCTACTTACTATATAATTCCCTTATAAAAAAGCAAAGCTTTATAAAAATCAACTTTGTATCTTCCAACCGAGCTTTCTCTTAGTCTCTCCTTCTTCTCTTCTTTATCCTCCATCTATCCTTCGCATTTTCTACCGTAAGTGAATTTATAAGTTTATAAGAAGGTTTCTAAATAGCTTCATGTATCGCTCATACGGTAATTTGAATACCCCAAAAAACCAGAAAATGCATTAGTTATATAGCTACAATAAATTAGCATGGTTTTATTGTTTGGGGCCCATCTGTGGGTTGGGTTGGGTTGGGCTACGGGCTTTGTGGGCTATTGAGAGGTCTGTTCATGATGAGGCCGGAGAGTTCATCCACAGCTTGGGTGGTGGGTAGATGTAGACGGCGAAACAGCTTGGGCAGTCGTTTCTGCGTAGAATTAGCATAGGCTCATTGACAAGCTATTGATTATTATCCTAACTTGGTACCGTCATGATGGCCATGGTCCCACCAAGTCTTCAATACAGATTGCGTCTAGCGCTTAGGAATATGCGCATATGGAATTCCGCAGAATTGCTGCAAGCCATTGGCATAGTGTAACCCGTCCAGGGTGTCCAGACCCTCGACGGTGACTCTGCATTTGGAGATGGGAGATTAAAAAAAAATAACAAATTTGAAACGAATATATAATGTGACTAAAACCATAGAACAAAAGCGTAGATACTGATATATAGTCTGCGACTTGAAAAAGCTTCCCAAAGCGGCAGTCGGACGCGGTCATGTTCTAGACCTCTTCTAATTTCTGTTGACACTGTGGGAAACAATTTTACCACTAGACCATAACAAAAACCTTACTTCCTGTTTAGCGCCTAAGGGGGCCATATCCCATTCTGATAGACACCATACAAAAGAATGCGGACTAAATTGTAGTGCGCCTCATTCCAAGGTTACAGTTCACCCATGGGATAGGTTCCACTAATCAGAATATTAAGGTATCGAGAACTATCTGAAGCGACTCTGACCTACTGAAGTGTAGTCAACGCCATGAACCCAATTGAGACTGGTCGAAGAAGCGCATCAAGACCAAAAGGGATCCGCATGCATGTACCTGGTCCACAAGGTATCCTGCTCCAGGCGCTTCAACACGTCACTAGCGAAAGGCACCGTGATCTCCCGTGGCGCATTATTCACATGAGTTCGCTTGGGCGTAATGTAAACACACCCGTCAGCTGGTGAATCAGAAACCCGAGAATGCTGGGATTTTCCTATCTTCGATCCAAAATCTGCACTGCAGTACTCCATATCCCTCCAATGAGTCACGTGAAATCGGCGATCTCGAACGCAAAAACAACTGGACCCTCTGCATTTTGAACATGGTGCAAAAGGTTTCGGATATACTCGCTGTCCGTACATTTGAGTCTCCTGCGAATCGCATATGCCACCCGGCATAGTGATTTCATCCGTTCAGGACAAGGAGCCGCTTCCCAACTATATGCCACTAGCAATGACTTGGGCAGGGGTGGTAAGAGACGACTGCGGATGTTCACTGCCATTCTAACACAAATATACCCAGGCTCTCCAGATTTCCTTGTGGTATTCCGGCAAGGTTGAGCGACAACCAGATTAGGGCAATAACCACGTCGCTGCTGGAAACCCAAGGCAAACCATCGCAGCCACTATTATCCCCTGGAGCTAGGACACGGGGCAGCATTTCGTTACTGCGATCTTTCAGTTCCCGGGCATCTTCTGCGCGGATATTGAAATGCCTCGATTGGATGGAGGAATGCGCGTGGGATGTGTTCTTTGCCATTTCTGTCCACTGGGTGAAAAGGTTTTTTGAGCCCCGATACTCTGGGAATTCCTGCTCAAAATGGTTGTCTGGTAGTTGAAGCATAAGCATTTCCCTGCCTCGGTCTGGATCCGCAGAGGACGTTGACAACTCGACGTCTTTCCCACCCAATCGACGACAGCAATTTGCAAGCTTTCCTATCGCACCTCTCATTCCGGTAGCATCCATTACCGTATGGTTTGCCGCGATGGCGAGCAGGACTCCATCCGGATGTATATTCACTTGGAAAACAAATATAGAGATTGGTTGTTCCATATCAGGGATCATTGCAATTGGCATGAAGTCGCCCTAGAACTGTGGTTTGTTCTTGTTGCCTTCCTCGATGGCCTCTCGCAGCGGCTTTTCGTGATTTTTCACTTCCATGGTTTGTTCGAAGACAAATGAAGAAGGTGCTTCAATTTTGATGCTGTCCAGGCTATCACAGCCTAACGGTATAATCATTATACTTAGTATAGATATCTTATAGGTGCTAGTGAGATTATCGTAGGCTAATGAGGGACCGCGAATGCAATCAATCATGGGAGGCTAGACCATCCACTAGACATGATCGATACGTCTGGAAGCGAGAAAAGAACTAGAATAGACCAACAGATTGAATTTACAATACAAACCATTCAGTTGACTAGATATTGAAAATATGAGGGTGGGATATTTTCCGCAACTACATAGAGACGGTAACGTGGATGCGAAACTCGACGAGTTGAATAGTGAGTGGTATAGCCGCAGGATAGTAATGCCAATGAATTTGGCCTCACTGTTCAGCTGGAGGCGAAACAATCAGGATTGACTGCCCTGCCATCCTTTCGTTGAGGGGACGACGGTCAAGTGTGTTGGCCGAAGACTGCATTGGATGGGGCTAGTGGTGCATTTTATTGAGGTGAGTTGCTGGCTCAGAGGCTGACTTAGCTGTTTCAGGTCGCGCTCAATGAGCAAATCAGAGCGCTCAGTGTTTGAATCATCCGACTTACATAACGATCAGGTGATGTCCAGGGAGCAAAAAGCGGCATGGGGTGAGCACTGAAACGGAAAGGGAAAGCCAGACATTATCCTGTCTATATGCAAGTTTATTCAAAGCCACAAGGAACCACGATCAACCATCTCAGAGTTCAGGACTGGGGACCGACCTATCCCCCTGTATCAACAGGCGAGCCTGCTGCTCTGCACCCTTCTGCACCCAAAGCTAACGGTAGCAGCATGTGAGGTCAGGTAGTGCGGAATGACATAGGGTTGTCGGGAAAATGACGCATTTTGGAGATAGAGCTAGCAGACTGGGCGAGGTTAGCGCTGAATGAGGCAAGCAGAAGCAGCAAGGATATCAACGGCTTGATTGATCGCTCCCAAATCAACCCTTCTTCACTCCGAACGGCTTGGTATCGGAGACGCAGGAAACCTACTATGTGTGAGGCCGGAAAACACGGGTGATAGATTCGTCCGGGCCGGTATAGAAGCAATATCGAACAATGTATCCCGTATAATATACATCAAACGATGTAGATTGTGTTGAATTAAAGTGAGTGCTTGGTATCCACTGCGGATCGTCAATCTTTGCCGAAGCCACATCTTATCCCCATTTGGATTGCGATGGGAATGATCTGGAAGTCTCGTTGCAGGTTATCAACCGGATGAGTTCGTTACCAAGATGACAGCATGACAATCTAACTGAAATCATATCGAGACACGGGGGCAAAGTGGATAGAATCCTCCGTGGGCCCTCATATAGTCCCTCATATTGAAGCCCTGTTTCGAATTAGCTTGGCGGGAGTTGTGTGATAGGACTGACAATCCAAAACGATCCCTGTTTGAAAGGCAAGAAGCTAGAACGAGGCTAGAACAGATAGCATTCAAGCAGGATCAGAAGGATGTTTCATAACCTGATATTCACTTCCGAATGACGCTTCCTCAGCGGGTGGCTTCGGCGTGGGTCTGTGGGACACGCAAGAGATTAATCCGGTGAACATAAGAAGCAATAAATTTTAAAGATTAAATCCAGTCCCATGGGTTTATCTACAATTCATATTTACATTGAATAATAACAAGAAGATTGAGGGGCAGAAGGTAAGAATTGAAAAGCCCAGTCGAACAGACTGTCCTACCATCGTCCTACCGTCTACGGATCAGTGTCCTTGAGGCAGACTTCTCAAGTGAGCGGCAACAAGTATGCGCCAACACTATATCGAGAATGTTAGCAATTGAATCTTTGATAAATAGACAGAGTGCACATACGAAATAGCCGCAAAGCAGGCACATAAGATAGCGCCCTCCAAATAATTGGTCTTTCCTTTGAGAACGATGAAATCGACCAAAAGAACAGCCCCAATAAGTGTGACCATCTCGAACCTATCAAAGTGCAAGGTCATGGGCTTATCGAGACCCCAGCCAATAAGCACCATAGCAGGCGAAACCAAGAGACCGATTTGAATAGCTGATCCAAGAGCAACACTGATAGCAAGATCCATTTGGTTTTTCGAGGCCACAACAACCGCAGTAACATTCTCGGCAACATTTCCGGCGATGGGAATGACGATCAACCCGACGAATGATTCACCGAGGACGCCCTGTTCGTTGAGCGTTGAGAAGCTTGAGGAGAAGTATTCGGCGCATACAGCGATGAGAATTGTTGACAGGGCGAGGAGTGTGACTGATATCGTTCGGTTGGACCTAACAACATAGCGTTCGCAACTACAAGGTCCGTAGTCTCCAATAGGTGGTTCCGGTTGTCGGTGGAGGCTCGTTCTTCCGTCGGATGGCTCGGTGTGAAACAGTGGCATTGCTGCTGCTGTGTGTGCATCGACTGAACACGACCGCGATCGCACCTCTTGCATCTCTAGCTGCCGAATATCTCTACTCGTTGCGCTTCCGACTTGGGTGGGATGCGATTCGAGGTCGTCTGTATATTGCTGAGGGTCGGTCGGATGTGGCACTTGAAGTCGGGTAGAGTGGAACAAGTGAGCGTGTGATTTGAACTGGAAGAAAAGGTATAGGAAATATGTGCCGAGGAGGATGATGGACACCCCCCTGCTGAAGGACAATGACATATGATCAGCAGACGTGACGCTCTTCACGCTGCCATAGAAAGCGCTCTATGTTCAAGATTAGTGTTGGACGTCATTGGCATACTTGAAATATTGCCTTACTGGAATCATGAGGCAAGAGATTGTGAGATTCAGAAGTCCCACAAATGACTGTGTGAGATCAGTGTTATACGTCACGTCACTGGTTGAGATACAGCCTGCTATGATTGCAGACCCGAGGACGAGCAGGAGGTTGACAAGGATGGAGCCAAGGAGTGACGATTGAACTACTTTAATGTTGTTTTTCATCAAAGCAGTGCTATAGAAGATTAGTCTCGACCCAACCCCAAGGCCGTCAACTTGGTGCGATCTGTAAACTTACATGCTATATGCTAGTCAGTATATATTGATTGGAAATAAGGGGACTTCCAAAGTTGGGACTCACAAAATGATAAGCTCCGCTAGATTCCCTATGGTGATGTTGAGGAGAGCGCCAGCGGTCTCCCCCAAATCCTGGGAGATTCTCTCAGTGGCTTCTGTGAGCGTGATCGACAGCGGCACAATAGCAAGGAGGTTCCAGATGAATATTATAAGCGCCGGGCTTTGGGTATTGGAGATAATGACTGCCGATGCGGCGAATGCACCCGAGAAGATGATCCGGGGGCTGACAATATGTTTTGTCTGTTGTTTAAATATGGAGATCGGACTGCAGGGTCTGCCATGATGGGGCCAACCAGAGGAACCGTCGTCATTGGGAAGTTGTGTTTTGTCTGGTCGAAGAAAGTTTTTCACTTTATGGAAGATGTCGTCTGACCTAGAATTCGTGGAGGCTAGCTCGGCTTGTCCTTGATAACGATAAGAAGTCTACGTCAGCTTTGGCCAGAGGAATTGGAGGTATAGGACTCACTGCTCATTTCATATTGACAAGGATAGGAACCACTAGATCTAGGGTCGGATTCGAAAGAAGTATTCAGGGCGGCATGTTCGTCACTTGTTGAGCTTCCAGCGAAGGTACTAATGTCATGAAGGTTCTTATTGTTGGAACCATTCCCTGTTGTCATCATGAAAAAAAACCCTCTTCAAAAAAGAATGGAAGATTTAAACCACTATATAAATGCCAAAATTGAGGGCGGAATGGCCATCCGAAGGTGAAAACGAGAGTTTGAAAATGAGCGTGTGTTATATGAATTGGGGTTGCGGGAATTGAGTATCGACATGTGAGATGATCGCGGCACAACCCCTTTTCCTTGTGGCACACCTGTTTAAACCAATTCCAAGTTAGCGGCTCTTGGCCATCATATAATTCGATATGAGTTCCCCTTATGCAGTGCACAGTGGGTTGTGTGGGGGCCATACATCGTCTGCCTACCGCCTACCATAGATACACTAGCGCGCTTTCCGATCAGCAGAATATGGAAGGAAAATGATCTGTCCCATGATTTGTTGCCTATCAAACGTATGTGTAAGAGTGTTGATAAATCATATCATCTCAGTCTTGCTTTTTCGTCCAATATTAATTGTCAACTTGATAGAAGACATGCTATTTTTAAGACCGGCAGGGACCGGCAGGGACCGGCAGAAACTAAAAGGCGGTATAGGACCCCTACCAAAAGCCCCATTGTACGTTAGATCAGCAGTCACGTGAAAGTGGGTGCTATAGGTGCTAAGCCTAAAATAGTTTAGAGTGGTGCCGCAAATAAAAAGGGGTGTGCGGATATCAACTATCGATTATCTTCAACATAACCAATCCGAAGCTACGATGGCCAGGCTACGAAAAAGCAAGTTTAGCCGTGAAGTTCTACCCCCACTAGAAAGATCCAATTACAACTCAGTCAAACGACGGATCTCCATCGTATAGAAGGAAATAGTGACGGAAATTGTGTGGAGAAAACAAGGCTGTGAGCCAGTCGATGATCTGTTTCTAGTGGGTATTGGATAGAATAATCCCCGCAGAGATTGACGTAACGGGCTGACAACCTTCCAAGGTTGGAATAGACCCATTCAATGCGTTACGATTACGAGTGGGAAAGGGGCTCAGCCCTCCAGGGCTTTCGGGGCCAAATTTGATGATCTAAAACCGGGGCGGGTCCTGAGGAGCATTGCCAAGAGGAACCTTCCTTGGAATGGTTCGGTTAATCGCTCGTATCTCCCTAATAATATGTGTGCTTTCTCGAAGCAGGCAGCACCAGACAGTATACTCCAAGATTCAATTGATATATCTTGAGGTTGGCGCTTTGAGGGTCCTAATATAACTCCAAGAGCTAGTGAATAGATTCGGTGATGAAGGTATCGGCTTCCTCGGAAGTGTCTTAATACGTTTACGTTGAGTGTATCTTTGTATTTTACTGATCCTCAGAGTGTAATTAGTACTTACAAGAATAGTCGGTCGCTTATGCAGCCTTGTAATGTCTTTTTGGTAGTCTTTTAGATTTATGTGTAAAGGTAGGTAAAGCATAAACCGCATAGGACTTGTCTAGATATAATCAGGAATGTGTTTTAATAGAATCTTTGATTTGTCCCTGAAAACCTCCAAGGCTCTTGAAATGACCAGGTATATAACTAGGGTAACATTGACTTGTACATGCAGTTTGTTACTAGGTGCCAAGTTGAGTAGCCTTGACAATGGAAAGGAATAACCATGTCCACCCAACGGTCGTGTATCAAGTTGCGAGTTCAGCTACGGGAAACCTACCAACATAAAAAGAAAGAGCCAATATCTCATTTCACTCCAACGCCCAGATATAAACGCGAAAGATAGCACGACTATACTCGCTTATGCGACGACTCGAAATATCAAAACCAGGCTAGAACAACTTCTAATCTATATCTTGCAACTCAAATCCGAGTTGGCGATAGTAGCAAGCACATTCAATTGTGCAATGTCCCTATCCCTTTATCCGATGAGGATCTAGTGGCCTTTCGTAGAATTTGCATTGTCTACCATAGCAACCACCTCGATTCGCATAATCCTCACGTAGCTCTTTACTTTCCAGATGCCAGCGGGGGTTTTCTCGCAAAGAGAAGTACCTGTTTCTTGCGGGTTCTGTTGAACTACAATCAGACTGGGCGATATAAAGAGTTGTCTTAAGGCGCTAGCATTCTTAGTCAAAGAGCACTAGCTCATCAGCCCACTTGTATAGTTGTATTTCCTTATGCTCGATTGAGCTCATATAGACCTTTTCGATTTCTTCCTTTAGGAATAACTCGCGCTGAACAGTTGCGCATAGCTATATTTCCGTTTTGATAATAGGTTGCCCCCATTTGTACCCATCGTTAAGTTTTATATCCCAGCAGTATTTCCGGTAGTGACATTCTCGACGAACCTACCGGGAAAGCCTCCACATCATGCATCATCATAGAGCTCGGATACTAAGCCCCGTCTGGGAAATGACTTGTGACTAACCTTGGAACCTTGGAACACAAAATGTAAGGATGTCACAGGTATAGATAGGAAGGTATATAAACCCGAGAAGGACAAAAAGAGACATGTCCTTCGTGGTCACTATGCAGTGTGATACCTATGTTTCCTTCCCTTGGGTTGGCATCTCAATAACTTCCATGTATCTTCAAGTCGACCTTTCTGTAAATTATGCGGCGAGTTCCCGAATCTGTCCAACCAAATCGACAACAGTTTCCTTAAAGGGCCGGTATTTCACCCCCAACTCCCGAGCTACAGTCTCTCCATCAATCCCATAAGAGGCACTCGGCTTCTCACCTATCTTGTAATTCGTAGTCACAGTCTCCTTCGCCCACTCAAATCCATCACGAATGATATCCGCAGCATATTCGTACGAGAACGGCTCCGGCGAAGCAGCCACAAATCGCTTCCCACCAGCCTCGGGTGTAAGCAAAGCCTGAACATGCACCTCAGCAAGATCGCGAGCATCAATCCAACCGGGGACCCGTGTTCCAGGGAGTGGATCTGCACCTGCAGCTACACTCCAGAGCATCATATTTGACTCGTTGAGCTGCTCCACTGTCGGCACCGGGTGCACAACCGGACCGAAAACCATAGGAGGACAGAGAGTCACCAGGTCAAATCTGGTATTCTGCTCCTTGACGAACTCCCATGCTGCGACCTCGGCGAACTTCTTGGAGCCGCGGTATGCGGTGACAGAGTCAGATCTCACATCGATTGCTTCTTCGTATGTCAGCGGGTTCCAGTCTGCGGCGCTATACGTGAATCCTGGTTCCGGAGTGCTGCTTGGGTCGATCACGGAGGCGAAGGAGGATGTCATAACAAGACGCTGGACTTTTGATTCTGGCTTGGCGGAGGCCGAAAGAATCGACTTGACACCGTTGATGGCGGGCAAAATCAATTCCTGCTCGTTGTTGGTTGTGTCGTAGAAGAAGGGCTGTGAGAGGTGTTAGTACGTCCATTCGGTCAGAAACAAAAATTGTGAGTTACCTACGCTAGCTACATGGATAACTGCATCAATGCCATCCATTGCAGAATCGAAAACCCCGATCTGGGTGAAGTCTTCCACAACGACGAAATCAAGCTTTGAAGCGTACTGAGGGCGTGCAGCCTTCATCTGATCACCCTTTTGCTTGGATCTTGTTGAGCCTCGGACTGAGAATCCGCGGGCTAGGAGGTTGTCGACAACATGGGCGCCAATGAATCCCGTGGCGCCGGTGACGAGGACATACCTGTGATCATCAGCATTAATTGTGTACGTAGGTGGGAAGAGACTAACTCACGAGGGCTTTAGAGAAGGCATTCTTATTTGGTATAGGTGTAGTTAGAAAGGCAAGATGGATATTGGTAAGTGCTTTCTAGGAATGAACTTGTTATACTAGTGCCCACCCCGCGTGGGGTGAATATGCAAGCGAGATGAGAGTTAATATCCACAATCTCCACATAGCTACTAGTGTGGGGGAGCAAGATAAAGCTGGAAAGGTACGTTGATCAGAGGAGAGTACTTTGTTGCTCTAATTGATTGGTTATAAGGATAGTCGGCCGCATATGCGGCGTTGTGCCTTTTGTTGGTATTATTAGACGTTCTTTTTAGAAGTCTTTTGAGAAGTCTTTTGATATGTCCGTTTAGGTGTATACGAAGGCGGCAAAAAAAGATACTTTATGCAAGAGAATTTTGTATGTATATGCTTTGATATCGTCTAGATATGTATGTACAAGAACATCAACCATCATGCGTCTATATCTACTACAAGATCATCATTATTTTCATCTCACTTCTGCTCCTGCAACACCTCCTCCAACACCTCCTCCGTTGTACGGACGATAATATCAAAGGCATTGCGGATATACTTCTCTTCAGCCAAAGCGTTGCCACTGATCACCCGGATAACACAGACGCCATCAATGACGGTAGAGGTGATGAAGATTTCGCCCCGCGTGTTCACCAACTCGGAGATCTTCTTGGTCAGACCGTCGGCAACTTCATCTTTGGCTACGCGATCAGATGATCCACTGGCCCCGTTAGATACAGCCTGGGGGTTCTTGACGCGGAAGACAGTCAAGCCAAAGCCTGGCTTTGTGACAATCTCAAATAGATCGGACCGACCGCGCACCAAGCCAGCAAATAGATCGCCGAACCCGATGGTCTTGCGGATGTGCGCTTTCATGCCGTTGAGACCATAGCTCCGAATCACGAACCAAATCTTCAGTGCGCGGAATCTGCGGCCGAGAGAAATAGACCAGTTCCGGTAGTCAATTACATTACCCATATCTGAGTATGGGTTGCGTAGATATGTTGGTGTGATATCCAATGCACTCGTGAGGTCTAAGCGGTTCCGGACAAAGAGAACACTTGGGGATGTTAGACTGAAGTTCAAAATTTGCCCACAGACCATTGGAGTGAAAAGCTTACCTAGCATCAAAGTTGACTAGCAGCCACTTGTGCATATTCGTGTTGAAGCTGTCAACACCCTCCGCAAAGTTCTGCGCAATATACTGCCACTCATCCGCAACGAGTGACGCACCGGCATAGGCGGCATCAATGTGCACCCAGATACGCTGCCACGCGGGCTTTTCTTGCAGAACTGCTTTGATCTCTGCAAAGTGGTCCACGGCACAGGTATTCGTCGTACCAAAGGTCAGAGTGAGGTGGTACGGGGTAAGTCCGTCCTTATCGCACTTTTCAAGAACCTCGCGGAGACGAGGTGCGGTCATTTCCATGTTATCCTCCAGTCGCGTGGACACGCTGCGGAAGCGAGTACCCGCTACCAAAGCACCCTTAGCACCGCTGCTGTGTGTTTGGTCACTGGCAATAGCAACTAGCTTGGCTTGGACATCGAATTTGCGGTCCTCGTACTCTGGTGTACCCTCCTGCAGACCCTCGGCAAGCAGTAGCTCTCTCACACGCCTCTCCCGTGCGGCGACAATAATAGTCGCAATAGCATCACTCGCACTGTTCTGGATCACACCGCCGCCGTGGGTCTCTGACGTACTCCGAAAACACTCGGGTAGTGCCAAAGCTTTCGCGACCCAGTCCATAACAATGGTCTCCATCTCCGTGCATGCTGGTGAGCACAACCAGTTGAAAGCAGGTGCGGTGAATGTGGCGGAGTACATCTCACCCAGAATGCTGGGGTATGTCACGCAAGCGGGGAAGTATGCCATGAAATTCGGAGACTGCCAATGGGTTAAGCCGGGTTTGATCTTTGTGTTAACATCTTCTTGGATTTGCGCCCAGTTCTCTGGCTCATCGGGAGGGTTCTCTGGGATTAGAGGGCGAAGGTATCCGGGCTCGACGGCGGGCAGGACTCGGCGCTCGGGCACACTGTCGAAGTAATTGATGACTGCACGAAAATTTAGTTAGACTGAACATTATTGGAACTGTAGATTGCACAATTATAGGATGGCTCGTACTATCATCAATGGCAGAGTGCGCCGCGGTCTTGAACTGGTCGTGATCCATGTTGCGCGTTAAGGTGAGATATGCGATGCGGGGTACCCGATTTGGTCTGGAGCTGCAAGTCCGGCAATTGGCGACACAGTAGAATACAACGCAGAAAAAAAGAATGTAGAATAAGAGTACAGGTAGAATTCGTGAGATTGAGGACACAGCAACTGTTTTAAGGCAAATGTGGGAAAACCAGACATGTCGAAGAAAAGGCGCGGGGAGGCCTGGAATTAATTCCGTCGGAACACGTTCCGAGATCTCGGAATGTTCCGAATTCCCGAGGAGTATCTCATTGATACAACTATTTACAAATCCCCGGTCTAACTCTTAGCTCAATCTTCCTCTTCCTTAGGATCATAAATGTCACCCGCAGGCGTCTTCTCCAATCTCTTCCCATCATCCGTCACAATCTCCTTACTTGGGACAACCACCACAAAGACCCGAGCAACGTCCTTGCCTCGATTCACCCATTCGTGGTTTGCGCCGCGGCAGACAATGACATCGTGTTGATTTAGGATCTTCTCTTCGCCTCCGTCTGTGATAAATCCAACAGTGCCAGACAGCACTACAGCGTAATCCAAGCTCAGTGTCCGATGAAACCAGCCTGCGTCTGCTGGGGGTAGATCGAGGATGCGACAGGAAGGACCCTTGGTATCAGCCAGTGGAACGAGAGTCTTGTGCGGATCAGAGAGGTCGCGCATATTATCCACTGGAAAGCCGCGTGACCGGTGAATTTGGATAACCCCAAATCCAGAGTCAGGCCCCGGGGTTGAGAATGCGGGAGCAGATGTGGGATCGTATGGCGTCAACATTTCGTCGGAAGCGAAATATGCTTTTCCCTGGGCATCGTGGCCTGCGATAACGCGACGAATTGGAGTGTCCATGATAAGGAATAAGTCTCCGGAATGAGTAGTGGACGGGAGGGATTGGGAGAGAGTCTTCGAAACGAAAGAACTGAGTATGTATGGCAGTAGAAAAAGCAAGCTCGGGGGCTTGCTGTCTTTATATGCCTTGTGGAATGACAAGATAACTGGCTCAAGAGACTGAAATACAGATTACCAAGCACTTTAGAGATGTTGACAGCCATTCATGGATTTGGTACTCGCCATCCCGATTGATAATCATGAGATTTGTAAGATGGGGGCTGAAAGTCTATGTATGGGGCTGAATGTCTATGAAGCGGCAACAACAAACCAAGCTTTCAGTCTGACTGCTGGCAGAACACTCTAAATATAGGTACCTCTGACATAGCTTTTTGATCAATTGTGTCCAATAGCTTCGTTGTTCATTTAGCCTCATTTGGATCCCCCTGATTGCCTCCCCCGTCGTCCGGATTGTCAAAGCCCTCATCATATACCTCCGCTTTCAGCTCCTTCCCTTGGATATTTATCTTCTCCATTGGTAAATACACAAACAGCATGCGACACCATTTTGTGTCACTCCGGTTCCGGAATGAATGTGCAGTTCCTCTTTGCACACTCACATCGCCACGATGCATATGTCGACTCGCACCTGAGTCCAGTACGAGATCAACATCTCCCTCAATTACCACCCCATAGTCGACGCTCACTGTCCGATTCATTGGTGTCGCTTTTCCGGGACGGAGATCAATTAGACGGAAAAGGGTCCCGTTATCGACTGTGATTCCCGGAGGTTGGTGTAGGAACTCGTCGTACTGGGCAACGTCCGCCTCAGCATCAACCGAGGCTGGCATATTGGTTGTAGCGTATAACAGGGCAATCTCGCCATCTTCCCCGGTCGGTGTAGACGGGAGGTAGTCGGGGACTTGCGCATGGGAAAGAAATATTGATTCGCCCTCGGTATTGTGGGTGGTAATGTAGCGGCGGATATAAGGAAGGGGATTCCTCTCGTAAGGGGGCATAATGGCCTGATAGAGATGGAATTTGAGAAAAAGAAGAGAGGTATTAGGCCAAGGATTCATCAAAAGTTGCAAATTGCTTTGACGAAATGCTGTCACATCATGGTGGCATCATTTTATAGATCAATGTCCAGGGTTAAGCATATTTCTGTTCCAAGGTTGAGCGAAAGTATGTAGGCCTTCTATGAGCTTGCAGAGCCCTTCGCTATCATCTGCCCAAATTTGTTGTTCAAATGGTTCTCCAACATGCGTTTGTGCCCATCTGACACCTTCATCTTGTCCTTCATGCTACTCGCCAATTTATCAATGCACTCATCTAGGCTAGGGCCACCCTGAAATATTTCCTCGTCCTTTTTAGCAGTGACTGCCTCCTTCCAGAGATCGTCCAAGTCCTCTCCCCATCCAAGTGCATCAGCTAATTGACGAACACCGTCATCGCAATTTCCGAGGATGCACACGTCCTCGTCTCGATTACCCAGATCTCCTGATTTTTCATTGTTGATCAAAACACGAGGAATCCCCTCTTTTACTAGCAGTGGCAGCCTAGAACATGGAGCCACACGCAAACTAGTTCCCATGACAAGCATCATGTCCGCCTCGAGGACTTCTTTCTCCTTTTCGCCAAACTCAGCCGGCAGAGATTGCCCAAAGAATACAACATCCGGCTTGACCGCACCCCCGCACCTACTCTCAAGACAATAGGGCACTTCACCAGCTAGGATCGCTTTGTTCATGAGATCGTCAGGATATGGCGAATTGCATTTATAGCAATGTTGACTCTTCCAGTTTCCATGAGCCCAGAGAACCTTCTCAGGCGGAACTCCAGCGTCTTGCTCAAGTCCATCGATATTTTGAGTGAAAAGAAAACGGAGCAGATTCTTCTTCGCTAACAGTGCTAGAAATGCATGACTGACCGTCGGTTTGAGATTTCCTGGGTGACGCGCCCGGGCGATTGCGTAGAATGGCTCTGGTGTGTGGGAGAAATAGTTGATGTGAAAAATTGCCTCTGGGTATGGGAGCCGCAGTGGAGCGAGCTTATCATATAGGCCTATGTTTGGAGATCTGAAATCTGGGATCCCGGCGCCAGTGCTGATTCCAGCACCAGTCAAGACAACAATTCGCGTGACTTTTCCAGTCTTGATACGGTCGACGATTGATTGAATGTCAGGTTGCATACTGGCCTTTGTCTGATTTGAGGTGTTATCGGACATGTCTTCGAGGGTGGGTGTTTTTTGGTCTGGGTGATGGTTGGACGTAAAGGATTGTTTTGCTTTTGGAGTATCAAAATAGAGGGGTATCTGTGAGTGCCTTACTGCCTTAAGTTTCTAGCAGAGCCTCATGATCGACCAAATCATATATGTCGCATGTTCATCTTCCACTCAACCAGACATTATATTACTCGCCTGGAAAAGTAACATTTGTCAACTCGGTAAGCAAGTTTGTCCAGTCTGGTGTGCTCAGCTCAACATTAGCACTGCTGTCTAGCATCTCCGCCCATAAGTCTTCAAGAGGCAATGGACTAAGCAATGCATACTCTGAAGGGTACATCGACGATTGACTATTGGAAATTTCTGAAGGAAATGTGATGCTCTTGGGATACAATGAAGCAGGCGTGGGAATACCCGGCTGTGAGGTATTGAGAGTTGTGGAACTTGAATTCGAAGATGCAGAAAGCTCCTGCAATTCGCGAGAGCTTACTCTTTTCTCGTGTTTCCAATGCTTTCGCAAGATCCCCATCATGGCCTTGATTCCTTCACGTGCGATGGGCGAGGATTGTTGTGCCCGGCTGAGCATTCGACAAGCGTCGAGTACTTCCTCTTTTCGCTTCTCGGCTAGAATGTCATCCCAGTTGAAACACACATCTATCAGAAGGATGGTAGCTGCCATGAACACGTGGTGCATGACTGCCCATATGACCGAGCTGTGCGGTGTGAACACAGGTTCTTCCTCATCCATGATGCGTTTCACTTCCAGCACCTTGCGCGCAGATCGAAGAGCTACGACATGCGAATAGGAATATTTAGGATCCTTTGCCCCACGCACTAAGTAGTGGCGATGCAACCGACAGAACCGTGAGTGGTAGCCCTGTTGTACCAGAGATCGCTGCCATGCAAGAGTTGGCCGCTCACGATATAGCGCTGAGTATTCACGCCGAGAGGTTTGATCAAAGCGAAAGAAACTGGGAAGCTCGGTGCATATCTTGTGAAGCTTTTGATCGAGCTCAAGTATCTTCTCATACGGTACCTCTTGTTCATGAAAGTGGTAGTATGCCATTTCGTCCACTATTTGACGACAAACAACAGCCAACTTCGACCGACATAAACTGTATGTCATTGCAGTTGGAGTAGACAGAGGAACACCGTTCTCGCTATGGTCGATGTCCTCATCCTCAACGTTAAGAGGCTGTTGTACAACCATATGCTTAGGGTTGATTGAGTACGTCCACTCTTGTGGTCCGCTCAAAAAGCCTATCAACCTTGAAATATTATCAGTCATAGTATCAGCAAGGTCTCTGCTAACAACGTACCAGTCGTATGTTGCCAGGTCCCACCACAGCCGTCGTTTGAGTTCAACGTCGATTTTATCAAACTCATTCGCTGAGCGTTCAGTCACTACCCGAGGACAGTCCACAACATGAAGCCCCATGCTGGTGGCTTGACTCACAAATGACCTATGCACGAATAACGGACTGACGGAGGAGGGCACGTTCATATTGGATAGATGATGACCAATGATCATAGTCGCTTGCAGTCCTTCGAGGCTGGGATAAGGGATATAATTGCTCTGAATCAATGCGGCTCCTGCTAAAAACGTACTTTCCTGACTGAATGGCTCTGCTTGCTCGGGTGACTCTATCAAGAGTTGGTAATATAGGGCGGCAGCAGTAATAGCGAACAACAGCGCAGTATGGGACAAATTGATAGGCTCATTTCTCGCAACATGCTCGTAAATCGTCTCGATTTGTTGTTCTACATGACTGGGTATGATGAGATGATACTGGAAGTCTAGGTATCTGCAGTAATACCGAAATAGACTCAGGGCTTCTGCCAGCGGTGGTAGATACGACGGTAGATGGATAGTCGCCGGATTCTCGTGAGATACGAGCCGTTCGCTCATCGGAGGAAATTGATCGCTAGGTGTGGTATTTTGTTGTGAAGGTGAGCGGTCCGGTTGCCGGTTCTGGGAGAGCTCGGCCCTCAGCGTGACAGGAACTGCACTCGGAACGCGGTGTCCCATAACAATCGTCTCAAGCCAATCGGCCGTCAAAAGGGGCTCGTTTCCATTGCGACTTTGGGTCTCCGTCTCCTGTCGTGGAGTCCATTGCAAGGTCCGAGGTGGTTCAGACACGCGATTATGCAACATGGGCCTCTGATCTGTTTGGGTCAGGGATTGCACAGGTGTTGTGCCCGAGCCGTAGCCACCATAGCTGCACTCCAGTCTCCGCGCAGAACAGCTACTGCATGGAAGCTCTCTGTTGCACTTTAGCTTCTTCTTTCGACAGGACTCGCAGGAAACGGGGTCTTGTCGAGACTGTCTCTTCGAGCCTGGGGTGACAAGTCCAGAATCAGGTCTTCGTTTCATGTAGTAAGTCTCATATAAAACACTTTAACAGTAGTTAGAACAGCGAAAGTGAAAATAATTGCGTGATCAGCGTTTATCTTGCGCAGGAGACAGTGTGTAGTTGTTCGCACGGAGATTCCGCGGACTCTCCGATACGCTAAACCCAATCCGTTAATTCTGCCTCCGGGCATCTACACAGTAGCCCGGAGAGTCCGAGCGCGATTATTTTACTTTGTAAACGTAATTATTCGATTTCTTATAAAGATCATGGCGTTCCGTGATGCCTTTTCTTCAACCTTGATTCATTGCATTCTCAGATTGGTCTGTTCATTTTCCTGGCTTCAAGATTCCCATTGACCAGCAACATGTCATCGAAGGATAGTCCTCCCACTGAATACACGTAGGTGAACTATGCTTCAAACTACAATATAGCTGACTGCTAACTCTTCTAGGTCACGAGCATGGTTTTCAATACTCGGCGCCTTCACATGTGCTTTTTGCACAGTGGGCTTTATGAACTCATTCGGTATCTTCCAAGAGTATTACACAAAGAATCAGCTATCTTCAAGCTCTACATCTACCGTCGCATGGATTGGGGCTATTTCAATATTTTTTCTGTTTGCTTCATCTGTGGGGTCGGGAGCAATGCTTGATATTTTTGGACCGAAGGTACGGGTATTCTTCCTGAATCATTGGGAGAGCAACTAATACCTCCTTGCACAGCTTATGGTATATGTTGGCTCATTCGGGTGTGTTTTTGCACTTATGATGACCTCACTATGCCAGGAGTTCTATCAATTCCTGCTCGCCCAGGGTGTCGTGCTTGGTATTTCCATGGGGTTGGCAACATGGCCAATGCTCGCATTGGTCGGACAATACATCAAAGTGAAACGCGCTGCGGCGATGGGGATTGTTCTTGCGGGATCGTCACTCGGCGGAGTTATCTGGCCCATTGCAATCGACAGATTGATCAACAAACCTAGCATCGGGTTTTCCTGGACGATGCGAATTGTCGGCTTTATCATGATTCCTTGCTTCATCTTTTCTTGTGCAGTTGCCAAATCTCCGGATACTCCTAAAACGAATGTGGAGACTCGCGATTCAAACCACCAAAGTGAGGAAAATACCACTGAACAAAAGGAAATACCGCAGAGTCACAAGGCAGAGGCTCTGGCCCTTGTGCGAAAGCCATCGCTGCAGCTACTGTGTCTCGCGATGTTCGTCATATATTTCGGCATGTTCTCGCCGTTCTTCTACACAACTTCCTACGCAGTTGAGAAAGGATTCTCGACATCCCTGGCATTCTATACAGTTTCCATTGTGAATGCCGCTTCGTTCCCCGGCCGAGTACTCCCTGGAATTGTTGCTGACAAGTACGGAAAATTCAACTGTTGTATCATCTCTACTATATCTGCAGGGATTATTGCATTGTGCTGGACCAAGGTGACATCTGTGGCTGGTCTGGTAATTTGGTGCGCTGCATACGGCTTTGCATCTGGAGTGAGTTATCCCCGAGTGATAATAACTTTCAAATATTAACTAGAACTGCAGGGCATTCTATCCCTCCAGCAAGCTTGTGCCGCTCAGGTTGCTACTTCTACCACTCTTGGTTTGGCAATCGGGACTGTGTCGGGCTCTACAGCTCTATCGTATGACCACCATTTATTGAAAGAATAATTTGAGATGCTGATATGAATCGCAGGGCTATGGCAAATGTGCCCATTAGTGGTGCTCTAGTTGAAAAATATGGGTATCTTTCCCTGTCAATATATTCGGGGGTCTCCTTGCTACTGGGTAGTCTCCTTTTGATTGCCGCGCGTCTGGCACAGAACAGAGAGCTTCGGGCTATCGTCTAATATTTGGCCATTGGGGCAAGTCTTTTTTTTCTCCGGTATTTGATCAGTTGGTGATGTTGGCCAACCTGTGATGCAGATCGATTCTTCGAGGAAGTGAGAAAGGTCCTTGCACAACCTATCCTCTAAATGATGGGTTTAATACAAGGTTAGCCCACCAGCAGAACAAGGCCGTTGGAAACATGGCAACCTTGCTCAGGCATGACTTTGGCTGGAAAATGTGTTATTTGGAGATAGATCTCCGCTTTAGATCTAATATAAACACCCTACTTCTGTCGCGTTAGTTGGACTTTGATCGCTTTCATTGCTCACCAATACATATTTTCTGTACATCACCTATCGTATTGACTCGTCTTTTACATTGGTAGCGGAATTCCCAAGACGAGCCAAATATATTCTCATATGTTGCCAATGTGGCACGTTGGGGAGTTTGTTGTTACTCCAAACGGCAGTCTTCGATTTCCATGGGTAGAAACCCACTAATACGCTCATATATACAGAATCCATATATCCTAATAATCAACACATGTTTCAACATTCACAAGTGGCCCCGCTCATCTAAGCAATTGTCAAATGTCATTTAGCCCGAGGTAACGTGCAGCGGACCGTTGCCGTCATCAACAGGACAGCCATCACTGTCAGAATCGAATTCAACGACACAGCTCGCATCCTGACCAATAGCGATACCAATGAAAGTTGTATCCGTCTGTCCCTTGGCGCTACCAAGACTGTTTCCATCACCGTCCTTGACTTCGCAGGTGTCAGGGTGACCACCAAAGTCTGACTTGCACTTAAACTTGCGTGGGGTTGCCCAGCAGTCTCCCTCGATGGTGAACTCGCGGCCGTCGCCGGTGTTGTAACAGGGGGAGTGGTCGTCGGGATAGGCCTGGTCGTAGACAGCTTCACCGGCCTCATTCAGGATCGCGAAGCCTGTGTAGTGGCCATTGGTATTGCCTCCGGCGGGACCGGAGACTGTTGAAAAGTCACCGTTTGACCAGACGACCTTCAAGCGCTCAGCGTAGACGGTTGTAGATGTAGCCATTAGGCAAAGAAGAAAGTTGCGGAGAGAAGGCATGGTTGTTTTGCGGAAATTGAGATTCCAGGGTCGAAGGTATCAGAGGGGTTGTTGTTCTCGATATTCTTGTAGATGCCATTCAGAGGTCTTTTATACTTGCCCCAGATGCCCTCACACCCCTGAGGCTCCATTCAACCCCTGTCAGATGACATCATGAGACGATCTATAATGTTCGGTGTCACTGAGCATATTCCAATTAAGGGAATTTGAATAGAATATCTGTCGTTAGTGCCTGTCGATGATGCTGAATTGGAAGGCACTGACAGCTCTGTGTCTTGGCTGTTAGATATGTGGGGGAAGGAGAGACCAATTATCCGACAAAAAGATATATTGTACATACTGTACTGAGTGGTTTTATTGGCTCCAAATGTCGGGGGCTTAAATGTGGAGTTAAGCTGTGCAAGTCTGGGCTTCAGATCGTCAAGCTAAAGTGGATATCTGTAGAATTGGTTACCGCTAACAATGAGATCTACATAGTCACTTGGCGTGGGCTCTTCAACGATTCTCTCGCCCCCAACAAAGTGTCAGCACTACTGAACGCTAAAGGCAGGGCCAAGTCTGATTTTCTTGTTTTTCTTTTAGATGAAGAGCATTGCCATGGCGTTATTAGCTCGCCCCATTGTATTTCTGTTTCAACTTCCTCTTAAACGGCTACTTTTGTGAAGTTAAAAATAATTTTTCTTAGAACTATGTGCTAAATTGCTTGACCGTTTGTTTCTGTGAGGCTGGTTACAACATTATCAACTAAAATTGCTTTCTTCCCATCGGAATGTTAAAATGAAACATCGGATTTTGCGTCGATATACCAGGCTACGACTTATATTCCCATGTGTCTAAACATAGTACAACCTCATTGAGCATCTAACGAAAGTAATAGCCCTAGCTAGTTCTAGTAGGATGGAGAGGATACACGACTTCATTTAGTCTAGCCTCTCCCTAGCGCAATACGTAAACTACTACAACTAACTAGTTATATATATTCATCTCTGCTTATAAACGGAAGCACCCTCTATAGTTTATGCTACTTTTCGCCTTCGTATATGGTACATATTATATCTTACTACGTTATATTATCGAAGGTTATAAATAGAAAATTTCATTTCACAGGCTAAGCCTTTTCCCCCGCCATCCACCTGTAAGGTCTGAGAAGGGTATCCAAAAAGGCCACTAAAATGATATGATAAGACCGTATAAGTGGGCACCTATTCTTGTTTATTATCTTTTTAGGAGGTTATAACAGAAAGAACAAATATATATTAAAAAAGGGGTTAGAAAGGAAATACAAGCTATCTCTAGTGTGAAGCATTCGATATAGGCATTCTTGAAATATCTGAATACTTCATTATTATCATTGATCCTGGTACTTGATCCCATCGCTGATCCTCGCTTGTTTTACAACCCAGTCCTCATACGCATTCTCATTCTGAGATACCCCAGACTCTGATTGCTGGGGAATTGCATAATGCAGTGGGAAAAGCTTTCCTACCCATGAGGCTTTATCAAGCAATCCTCTGTATGGTTGGTCTATGATTTCTACTGATTTCGTATATATTTAGAAAGACATCTGAAAAGAATATCTAAAACACATCGCTATGCTCTTATATGTAACACCTGTAATATCATCTTAGGCCAATTAGATCAAATTATTAAAGTCTTACTTCAGCAAGGACAAAGGCCGTATGGGCGGCCGACTATTCTTGTGTCCGTATTTACAAAAACTGCATCAGAGACTCTCACCGAGGCCATTCAATAACGGAGTGTTGTCTTTTACTTCCTTTGTGGCCAGGCGTCATAAAGTCCCTCGAAAACCGTCACATTACCAAATGTCGCCTCTCCAACACCGTTGTGGAAGAAGTTGATGTCGGTCGAGTTGGCGTACCAAGACCTGCATGTTGTTAGTTGTTGACCAATCTCACAGAGAAAAAAAAAGAAGAAAAACTTACCGAGCCCAAGTGCCCAGAGCCAAGCGTCCATTGGCATAGACTTCCAGTACACCATTATCCACCACGACAGTGAGCTCCAAAGTCTCAATCTTTTCCTTTCCATTTTCCAAGACATCAAAGAGACGCAGTCGGCCCGCCTCATTGTTACTGAGGATTGCATTAGTTGTCTTCGACGCGGCACTTGTGTTGCTGCGGTCGATGATGATGGACTCGTTGGAGAATTGGTAGTAGATAGTGGTAGACTCAAGACCAGAGGACAACACCTGGAAACCAGCTTGAATACCGGAGTCACGAGCAGAGGCCGGGAAAGAGATACTGGCTGTCAGAGCGAAGAACTTGGTCGAGGGCGAGGTGTTGAATGGCACGGATCCAGCCTTGGACAAGGTCTTACCAGACTCGACAAACTTGGAGCCGGATGTGAGAGCGCTGTAAGTCTCCCTGGCAATTGAGATTCCCATTGTCTCAAGATCGACCTTACCAGACCCCTCACGGGCCACGCGCCACGATGTCAGGGACTCACGGGCGAGTTCGTTGTCAACCACGTTGGGGATAGTGCGGATGTTCAGCTCGCGCGGCAACAAGAGAGTACCGGTCCAGTTTTGTTGAGCGGTAGGGAATCCCTTAGCTAGCTCGAAGAGATCTCCGGTGAGCCAGACGTAGGAGATGAAACGATCGGGGGCGCCGCTCTTTTCGGATGCCTGAGAGCTGGCAGGCAAGACCTTGCCTGCAGCAGCATAGGCCGACAGACCCCAGTCAAGCACACCGGCCATGGTCGGCTTAAAGGTGACGGAGTCGTCATTAGTGACATTTCCGGTCACCCACAGCATATCGTGGATGGAAGAGACTTGGGGAACGATGGGGAGTCCGGAACCCTCAGTACCGAGGGTAATGAAGATTTCACCATCCTCGCTGTATCCATCTGCATTCAGACCGAAGACATTGCCAACCTCAAAGTTGAAGCCCCAGCCGCCGGCCCAGTCGCCCTTGCCCCAAGTTGTGTTGACGGGCTCATTCCACCACTGGCCGAGATATTCCCAGTATTGGAAGTCTGCGTCATGCTGACGGTAGAGGAACTGGGTAGGTCCGACATTGTGGACACCGCCAGAGATGGCGACATACCAGGTTCCTTTAGTACTGTTGACAGATTTGTCCAGAATAGAGCTTTGGAAAGCGTAGGGGTCACGGAAAGCGGTGACATTGACGGCAAAGGGAGGTGTGGGGATCACGGGGCCTTGATTAACCTTAGTGAAGTTGCGTCCACCATCATGGGAGATAGCCAGGGATTGTGTCTCGCTTCCCCGGGTGTAGGGGATGGACCAATGAATTGGGAGATACGAGACAGAGGTATACAGCAGGGTTGGCAAGCCGTTGATACCGCTGGGAATGACGGAGCCGTCAAAGACAGCAAGAGGGTCGTTCTTTCCTCCGGCGACAATCACCGGAGCTCCATCAGGATTGAGATCCTTGTAGGTAGCGAGATCATCGGTCGTAGCTCCTGCAATCCCGTCGTGCAGCCAGCCCACATGGAAGAGGCCAGTCTTAGGGTCGGTGTAATGCGCACACGGGTCGCCGATCTTCCCAGAGGGAGGGAGCAGATGGGCCTTGGGTCTCCAGGTGTCGAACAGGGTTGCATTCGCCAAGGTAGAAAGGTTTGGTGGAGCCGAGTTGTAGTCAATTGGGGAGGCCGGAGGATTGGCAGCCAGTGCCCGGTTTGCCAAACCCACGGTCATTACACTTGAGAGCTTCATGGTGTAGATCTTGGATCGCTCCTGGAGCTTTCCCCGGGATATCCAGACTTTTATATGTCGGACATGTCCAAGATAAATTGACCGAGATTAGATGAAGACAGCAGCCAATGAAAATAGCTTCTTAATCAATATGGATCGAGTTGCGTTGTTCATTTCCTCTTTGGATGTAGTCGGCAGTTTCCGTGACCCGACGGTAAAACCGCGGGGAAACCCCGGCTGACAATTTCGCCGATATAAACAAAGCATGGAGTACAAGGTTCTATGAATTCTCTATGATTCTACTCAATTTTGAATGTTTCAGTTTAAGGGATTGATGGAAACAAAAGTGGTAAAGATTAGGAGATTCTTCAAATCAGGTACAACCAAGTACAACCAGGTACAAATGAATGTTAGCCTAAGTGCGCATCTGGGGGATCAATAAAGCCCGAGCTTCTCCACTGTTAGGAGTTAGGAGATACTTGCATGTAGCTAGCACCCACAATGCTTAGGTGCGTCAACCACGTCGCATTACAACTGGTGATGATATGCCCATGACAGGTATGAA
This sequence comes from Penicillium hordei, assembly GCF_028827395.1. NCBI lineage: Eukaryota > Fungi > Ascomycota > Eurotiomycetes > Eurotiales > Aspergillaceae > Penicillium > Penicillium hordei. The sequence continues at coordinate 1,235,779 of NW_026623142.1, forward strand.
ATGTTCCGAAGTTCCAGCGTGGGAACTCATTTGGACATTTTTGATTCCACTTTCTCAGCACTTTGTAAACAAGGCAATAATAACCCTGTCACAGTGGCCTCGGGGGGTGAAAAGATCCCAAACTCTTACGTACCCGCATACCTATACAGGTAACATTGCACCTTCCTCATCTGTCTCGCAGGATGCGGTATTTCGGTCAATGTTGAGTCCATTATCCACTTGGAAGACTGACAGCAAATAAGGTAAAGAAGATAACTAGGGAGTGGATAACATTGACACGGATTGAGAGGCTTTCCAAGGTTTGGTATAGGATTATGTAGGAATCTTAAGCAGTCGCATATACCACTGTGTTGTCTCAAAAGTACCTTTTTCATGGATAGAAACAGTAGGTATTCTTCATTCCTTTACGCATCGTTCCATACTAGAGCAGCTTGTTTTCTTAGGACTAGAATTGAGGATGTCGTCTATCGCTCCGTCAACCGGAGACGGAACTTTCACAGTTTTACCTTCCCGGGGGGCACTTGGACACGCAATACTCCCTGGGTACGGACTGGTCAGCAATCCAGCGTAAACGGCACAAGCAACGTAGGCAGTCTATAGGGGAAGAGAAGGTAGAAGAAATGAATACCTCTTGGACACATGTGGCCACTAAGATCCCCTTAGGAGACCAGATCCTCTGAATCACTAGCGCACGATCATTGCCAGCCCACGGGCTCTCTCTTTCGGAACACATCCACTCATCCGCCCGTACCGCTTCGGGGTGGTGGAAGTAAATTGTATGATTCAGACTAGCTGCCATGGCCATTTTAGTCCCGAACGTTTGACCCGGCAGGTCGTGTACTTGAACTGCGGCGCCAATGAAATATGCGTCGGACATATATGCCAGCGCCGCGAGATGGGCCTGAGGACTCCTTTGCTGGATGGGGTTTTTGGCCCGTATCCAGTATCGGACCTGAGTGTTGACCAGGTCGTGAGATATTTCTATTTATTATCTTAGTCTTAAAAACCAAAAAAAAAAGAAGAAGAAGACAAGCTTCAATCACAGTTAGGATCAGGAAAAAAAAAAAAAACTTACGATTCAGGATTTCTCCCCAGCGAGCCTCGAACGGCCCATCTACCCCCTTCCCATTCATCTCTGCTTGATCGGGTAGTGTCAAGCCCTTGGGCATTTTTCTCCCATGTTCGAGTCTCCTTGCTTTGCCAATGTCACCGTCACTACTGTACGTTCCCACCCGCACAAAGTTAACGATTGCCTCAGAGATTATACCGGCCTTCTGGGTGGCTTGGACAGTCCTCGTGATGAAACTTTTCCCATCGCGTGTACGTTCAACACGATATTCAATCGGTCGCTTTGGATTGCCGGGGCTGACGAAGCTGCAGTGGAGAGAGTGGGCGATGTAGTCGCTCGGGATGGTCTTTTGAGCGGCCACAAGACAATGGGCAACAGTTGATCCGCCGAAGACTCCATAGCCGCCCGCGAAGCTCCACAGCGGTTGAGCGTTAATGAATTTATCCTGAAGAAATCAACTACTTTAGAGAGACAGATGACCAAGTAAAAAGCAAAAGAAATCAAAGAAAGGGGCGTACCGGTTCCGAAGACACTGGCGTCAGTTCGACAGCCTTCTCAATAGGAATGGCGTATTTCTCCATTGCTGATTCAACGAATGTGCTACTCGAATCCGAGGGTGGCTATGATATATGATAAGGGGTGGATGAATAGCCGCCCTTACGAGAATTCTAACAAAGAGAACCGTAGAGTCCCGCAACATGTGACCGCGGGCCCTGATCCCTGTAGCATTCGCTTCTACAAGATTACACTAATTGTTTATCTAACTGGCCTAGCTGGCACCAAACTCTCTACCCCCTTGTCCGTCATAATCGCTGTTACTAGGTACGAACATGTATACGATATGGGCAGAGCGACTGGACGCTCATTTGTAGGGACCTACCTACTAGACCCCGATCCACATGGAAAAGAGAAGGATTTGAGCTTTATTGGGAGAGAGAAAGAATGAGAGGACCAAGGGAAGGAGCCTATCCGCCTTAGGCTGGAAGGTAGGTTCAAGACTCCGCTGTCATTTCTCGATTATCTTTCTAGTCTCAACTAGTATTTCTATCCGTACAATGCGACCCCCTCCCCCCAAATCTTATTTTACTCCATCGGCTTTCGTGCGAATAATTGCATGATATGGTCACTACCACAAACAGCAGCAACATCCAAACTGGTCCGCTGGCGTGCATCCTCGGCCAACGGATCAAGTCCCCGATCCATCAGAATCTGGAATCGCTGGACCACATCGTGAGAGGATTCCTCAGCACGCCAGTTACCTATCTTCTTAGAGGCTAACAAATGAAGCAATGTGGAGCCTGCATTGTTTTGTGCGAAGAAGTCAGCTCCAGCCTCGTCGAAGAGGTTGAAGATGGCTTCGGCGAGGTCATCTTCCTTTTCATAAGAACCATCATCCCAGTACCTCCTGGGGGATACCACGCCATTATCGATATATTTGAAGAGAGGTGTGTCGCCCTGGTTGTTGCGAGAGTTGATATCCACGCCCGCTTCTAGGAACCGCTTGAAGTGACTCTGGGACTCGCCGAGGTGCTCAGCCAAATGATGAAGCGCCGTGTTTCCATTTGAGTCTGGCTGGAGAGGATCAGCACCCAGTTCGAGAAGATCATCAATAAGATCGAAGTCTTCTAAAATCAGGATGCGGTGGAAGAATGTTTCACCTTTCTTATTTGGCAGATTGAGAAGACTTGGATTCTTTATCATAACTTCCTTGAGAGTTTTGAACAACTCTGAGTCAGCCCTGAAGGATTCCAGATGGTGGAGGATGGTATTGCCATCGTTATCCTGTGCCATGGCATTTGCACCGCGATCTATGAGCTCTTGGAAAATGGTTTTTGTAATGGTTGTCCCAGCTCCAATAGAATCCACTCTGGTGTTCAGGGTTTTCTGGCTCTGGGAAGCTGCAAGAAGTAATGTGCAACCGCTTGAATCCCGTCGCTCAAGCTCTAACAATGGTAATTGAAAGAATGGCCCACTTATGTGCTCCGATTTCAGAATTTCATGGATGATAGTGTGTCTTTGGGGTTCAATCTGCGGGTGCGAGATATTAGGCTCATCCAGGTCTGAGCCTGGTTCCTCCATGGCGTATCCAGGACATGAGAGCTCCCCGACATATGTGGCAAATGGATCTGCGCCGTGATTGAGTAGTATTGTCATGATACGGGCGTCGAGTAAATTCTCATCCACATCTTTCGAACGGGATGGTGGCTTGTTATAGTTATACTTGCTGGATCGCAGATCAGGGATAGCGACAAAGAGAAGAGGCGAGACTTCGGAATCAAGAATATTGAGCTTGAGTTCGCTTTCTTCCCGAGGAGTAACTGGCTCAGGTCGCCTGAGATTTGCGTAATCACCCCGGGACAGCAATGTTTCCAATACCTCAATTTCGCCCATTGCAATCGCAGAAAAAATGGCTGCTGCGCTAATATGGGCGCCGTGATCTATGAGTAGCCGGGTCATCTCTAGATCATTACCGGCTTTTGACAAACATGTCTCTCCTTTGTCATCCACGGCATTGACATCTGCGCCGCACTCGATGAGAATCTCAACGGCATCTTTGCGGAAGGAACCATGTTGAGGATTCATGGCTGCTTGTAATGGTGTCACTCCAACCTCACTACGCAGTTCAAGGTCTGCTCCCTTTTTGATCAAATACGGCAATGCTTTGTAAACCTGCCACCAGCTGTGCCCGAGTACGAGCTTATGAAGAACTCCTCCGGCCGTTTTGGTCTCCTCCCATACCGAGCTCTTCCTGAATTGAGCATTGAGGTTGACGCCGACCTTCTCAACAAGGAATTCTACCACATCCATGTTGGGCAAATTGCGATCACATGCAGTCACCAGTAGAGGCTGCGTAGGTTCTCCAGTGCAATTTTGTTCCGTTTCTGCCTCTTGGCACCATTTGTGATCATCAAACCTCAGTGCAGCATCCTTATCACAAACACGTTCCAGCAGCTCTTTATATCCCCAGCCTACAAGACGATGCATTAAAGAGCCATCGGAGTGACTGAGTTGGGATACACTAAGCTTCTTTTCTGTTCCCTCTTCAAACAAGTCGTACTGCCTGGCAAACATTAACTTTGTCATAAAGGCGGCGTAAGCATGCCCAGTGAAGACTGTAGAGACCTGTCCGTCGTACTCTCTAAACGCTTGTTTCGTTGCATCCAGACGGCCTTTGCAAATGAGATAGCTGAGCCCATAGGGGTGATATGGTTTCACGTCGGGAAGGCGAGATTGCAGCCGTGAGAGAGCATCCAGAGTGTATTCGTACCCATTCGAAATAGCCTCATTAAACGTCTTTTGAAGACAATCCTTACCGGGCAAGAGAGCTTCATGGCGAACAAGTAAATCCAGAATCTCATCTAGACGAACTGTATCATGCTCCGTATCCTGTACGCCATAATCCTCATCCCTATCGGGGGGATCAAAGAACGGCCGTTGGTGATCGCTGATCAGAACGCCCGCTGCATGAAGGTAATACGTCCGCGTTATCTTCCTACGACCGCTCCATAGTTGTTCTTCTGCCTCAAACTGCGCACATGCTCTGAAAGGTGAACGATCTCCGCTGTCCAATATGGTGGAATGGGCACCAGCGTCGAGTAATTGTTGGACAGTCTCAGGGCGACCTGAACGGCAAGCATAGTGAAGGGCTGTTTCCCCTCCGGTGTTCTGTTGGTTCACAAATGCAATTCGATCTTTCGCTTCAAGTGCTGTAAGTCTAGAGCAGAAGAGAGCCACGATATTGGGCTGGCGGGTGCGGGCTGCTATATGGAGCACTGACATTCCTTCATTTGTTACTTTGAACATGTCTGCACCGGCACTGAGAAGCTTCAGAACGTGGGACTCAGATATTGTAGCGGCGAGGTGCAACGGCTGAACACCGTGACAATCACTAGAATTAACGCTCTTGCAGACTCCAAGCAAATAATCCAGGCTATTCTCTTCTTCTGACGAGGATGAAAGTTTGACGCCAGCACACAGGACATGCAGGGCGGTCCTCCCACAATGGTTTGCTTGATCTATGTCCAAACCTAGTCCTACCAGATGCCTCATAATAGCGGTCTGTTTGTAATTGCTGGTAGCGGCAACCTCCATCAAAAGCGAGTTGCCTTGGTGATCTGTGGCTAAAGGATCAAGGCCGAGACTTATCAGATAGTCCAAGCGATCGGTGTTAGTACAACATCGATGCAACAGAGTTCGGCCAGTAGAGTCCCGCGTATCGAGGCAAGCGCCTAGATCAATCAATGTCTGAAAGGGCCCTTCATTGGCATGTTTGAAAAGAACTGTATAGCCATCGTGATTTCGAGCTTCTAGGTCTGCACCGGCATCAACGAGCTTGGAAATGAACAGGCTATTTTTACCATTCATGGTGTGCAACGGGGTATTTCCTTCGTTGTTCATCGCATTTGGATTGGCGCCTAGAGATAGCAAGGCATCTATAACACTGCCATGAGTCTCATAGTGTGCGAGAACCTTGTGTAGCGGACCATTGCCCGAGTTGTCAGCGATATTGACATCAGGCTTATACTCCAAGAAAGCAAGTACTCGGTCCATATTAAAGCCCTGAAGCCGAAATAATAATGGAGTCCTTTTAGTTTTGCCAATGGCCTTGTTGATATCGACTGCCCCTGTGCCCAAAAGCACAGGAAGCAGTTCTTCATCTCTCTGTCCTTCTGTGTGTAATGGTGTAGCCCCAGAATCATCTTCTGCCATAGGATCTGCACCAGCTTCGAGTAACATCTTGACCACATCTGCTTTGTGGTAATCGCAGGCATAGTGCAGGGCCGTTTTGCCTGTAGGACTTCGTACATGAACATTGGCCCCTGCCTGAAGCAGAGACTCCACGCCCGCTGACGAGACTGTGCCTCCAATCTTGCCGGATCCACAAATGGCATGTAAAGCGGTATTCCCCCTTGTAGGATCTTGGCCCGCATGATTGTTTGAGCTGCGCAGGGACCTAGGAATCATCTTTCCTACGTGTGCACACAATATGTTTGGATCGGCTCCCGCTCGCAACAATGCACGAATGGTGTTTACATCTCCGCCACCACAACAGGCCGCAAAAAGAGCAGTATGTCCTTGGCATGTCCCGTTTACATCAACACCTGGATGTTGAATGATCAACTCAACCACTGCACATTGCCCCGCATTCGCCGCCCAGGAAAGGGCTTGGTGACAAGTGTGAATATTTTTCAAAAAAGGTAGGAACTCGGCAACTGTCTCCGCATGGCCATTATAACATGCGTACATAAGGGGTGTATTTCCGCATGATCTGCGTGCGTTCCCACACCTCCTTCCAGGTGTCTCTTTCGTCTTGGGGGTGAGCGGGTCAATGCCAGCAGTGAGCAAAAGTTTCGCTACTGCAGCGTGATTCTTTTTAGCTGCCATATGCAGTGCGTTGTATCCTTCCTTGTGTTCTGCGTTCGGGTCAGCTCCGTTGGCAAGCAAAAGCTGTACCACGTCGTGGTGGCCGGAAGTGGCAGCCCAGTATAAAGCTGTATTTTCGGAAGCATCTCGCGCTTCTATAATGTCTCCTTTTTCAAGTAAGTGTGCGGCGTATCCAGCCAAGCCAGCCCACGCAGCGACATGAAGCGCGGTGATGCCCCGGGTTGCAGCTTTCGGCCATGCCATAACTCGCCAACGGGTGAACATCCGACTTTCCGCGAAGAAATCATCAAGCATAGTGTAGACAAGTGCCATATCTTCACCCGCTGAGACTGCGCGACGAATGTGAATGTACCAATTATGTGCTGCATATTCTAGGAACGGGAACCGGAGCTTCAGTTCTCTTTGATCGTCATCTTTGGGGTATACGTATTCCCATTTGTCGATAGTTTCCTTCATTTGGTGATCAACCAGGCAGCCAGACCGGAGATACCCCAAGCACGCAATAGCCAGGCATTTGTTTGTCGAGCCCGGTTGAAGGATCGGATATGTCGTATCGTCCGACTCGCTTGAACGAGTGAATCCTTTCAAGAACTCGGTGAATGAGTGGTGAACGACCGAGACCGTCTCATCGGGAAGAATTTCGAGCAACGGGCCACAAGCTGCCCGCACCAAGTCTTTTGTCTCTTTCAGACTGCGGTCTGCAGTTGGAACTTGGACGCTTTTCGCCATTTCAGCGATCTCAAGAATACGGAGTGGGCGTGTGGCATGTGTGACAAACTGCAACACAAGAAGTTGCAAGTCCTCGGGAACAGCCGAGCGTATTGCGTGTTCGTGCAACAGGTTATTGTACATGACGTTCAAGTCAGCTGGCAATACCTTGAGCACCTCATTTGCATCGGCACCTGGCTCAAGAAACGCATCCATTGAAAGCTTGGCATACAAGAAGAGCCCATTCGCCCGACCAGGAATGGCGTCCTCTATGACACTCCAGGATTCAGGAGCGATCGATGAGTGGCGAAGTTTGTATTGTACATAGGCTGCGATGTCGAGATCGACGAGTTTCTCTTCCAATCGAATCTGGGGAATGGAGAATGACCTCAAGGAATTTTCTACTATTGATACTGGGCGCGACGTGATGAAAACCTTGACATTAGACGGGCGCCACTGGCCCAAATCCACCAAAGCGTGGAGGAACTCATCATTCCCCTGATCCATCTCATCCAAAGCGTCCGTGACACAGTAGGCCTGGGGGAATGTGGCTAGTGCCAGCTTCAGGTCTTTCCAGAGATCGGTTGGGGACAAGCTGTCCAAATCACGGTGATTGTCAATATAACTCTTCAGCTTGACTTGCAGAGCAGGGCTGTAATCCAAAAGTTGACATAACCAATCCCGCAGGGCAGACACCGGCTGATGGTTGGCGTCGATGATCTGCCTGAAAAAGAAAAAGATAACTGGGATGCCATCCTTTTGTAACTGATTGATAATTGAAGCTGCTAGGACAGACTTGCCGGAGCCTGGGATACCTTTGACCCACAACAGCCCATCTTCGTCGCCTTGGCGCCACTGTTGAAATGTTGTTGTGGAGGTGAGCCACTTTCCCGTTCCCGCAAGATATGAGAGACGGTGTCTAGAGTATTCACTTCGCTCCAGGTCATATGCGGTTGGCTGAAGCCATTTCCTGATCGCAACAATGTCGGCGGGAGGGAGAGGAAGGATGTTGTCCACATTGAAGTCACGAACATCATCTAGGCCAACCACAATGGCATCATTTCCATCGGAGTTTGGTGGAGAGGACATTACACTTATGTCCACTTTCGAACAATGTTTGTAGAAGTTGAAAAGTCAACAGAGGTTGGGGGCTAATGACATAACTAAATCTCTAGCCCCGCTTTAGCTTGGGGCTAGCTCATTGCCAAGCCTCATCAGGCACCAGTGAGCCTAGCGTTTATATTCACGGGTCCGTATCTGGGACTTGCTGGGAGTGTGACAAGTGCGACCAAGCGAGGGCATGATAGCGGCAATGTGGCAATGGGGGCCCGATACGTATTTGATCGAGCAGTCGCCTAGGTTACATTGGCAGAAAATCACTTGTAGAGAAAGCGAGATGGGAAAGTAAACACGAAGAGTTGAGATGTTGACCGTGAGAACGGGAAAGGGAGAGGCGAGGAGCAGATTACATGTGCCCCAGTCAGAAATACTGTCTTAACATCACTGAACATAACAGCCTCTATAGATCTATCATATATTTATCTATTGTATTATTCCAAAAATCGAACGTAATATAGGAAAGTTATTTTGCAAGAGCTATGCTTTTCACCGTTAATCTGCGGTTTACGGCTATGCATTTCCAATAATCCTTCTAACTACAACCAAAGAGGAGAGAGAAAAAAAGGCACGCCTAGGAAGACTGGTAAAAGGGCTCTCAATATAATCTCTCTACGCTCATGGGTCCTTGAGATGCGTAGATAAATATTCAATCATATCCTCTATATCATTGGACCATGCGACCGAATGACTCGGAATGAGTGAGGCTAGGAATGGGTTCGACTTGGTTCAACTTATCCAGCAATAATCTGAATCCGATCCAAGGCATGGATGGGTATACCATATTTGAAACAACTACGCAAGATGGGTTCTAAATTATTCTGACGGAACCACAAAGCATCAAAAACTAGTATCATTCATTCACTTGCAAAACCCATATACACATTCAAGCATAACAGAAACCAAGAAACCTAAATCTTATCAGAAGAGTACAAGCGAATAGGCACTCCAAGGTCATGCGACATCGTCAGATTAGCTAGCTTGATAGGCTCCTTACGAGGATGGAGGTCCGCATTTTCGAGGGTATCGAAGTGCTGCATCAGACGAACGACGGTGTAGCTTGCCTCAGTGAGAGCATATTGTTCTAGAGGATTGGTAGTCAGCTAGTCATTCTGGGTGTTCTTCAATTTCGTCTCTCTGGGGAAAGACAAGAACATGCAACAACTTACGACCAAGACAGATGCGCGGCCCACCATTGAAAGGCAGGTATTCCCATCCATGTTTAGCATTTTCCTCCCAGCGCTCGGGGCGGAAGGAAGTCGCATCCTTCCCCCATAGATCTGTCCGGCGGTGCATAGCGTAGACGCTGTAGGTAATCATGGTTCCCTTCTTGACATAAACCGGGGATTGGTAGTCCGCGCCACCACCGACCGGTAGGGAAGTATCTTTGGTTGCAACGCGGAAGTTGATAGGCACGGGAGGCTGAAGACGAAGGACTGTGCTGGAGTTAGTTGGATATCCATCGATAGAGTATACACTATACAGAGCAACGACTCGCCTTCATTCAACACATATCGCAGATAAGGAATGTCCTTCAACTTGGTCTGAGTCATTTCCGACCGCGGGTTCTTCGCGTCTCCGAAGGTTTCCACGATCTCACGACGCAGTCGGTTCCACACATTAGGATGACGGGCAAGGTAGAAGAATGTCGAGCTCAGAAGACTAGCCGTGGTATCGCGACCAGCCAATAAAATATTGAGCATGTTATCGCGCAGAATCTTGGGGTCATCGGTGTCGGCCGCCAGTGCTTCGAGGAAGATATACCGACCGTCAACGTTCTTCTTTTCGGGGTTACGTTTCGACTCTAGAGCGAAATTGACATAATGGTCGACAACTTCGTGCACCTGCCGACTTGCTTCACGGAACTCCTTAGGATTGACAACCCAGTACATCCCCTGGGCGCGACTCCGTGCAGCGAGATAATCCTGAGCCGTTCCGAAGGCATTGGCAAAGCCCTGTGCGCTACCGACGGCACATTTTTCCAGCACGCCCGTCTTTCCTGAAGGGGGAAGCATGCACCCGACCGATTCCCCGAATAGGAAATGCGTTGCCGAGTCCAGAGTCAGCAGGAAAAATAAACGTTGGATGTCGAAACTGCTCCTGTCCTTGGGGATTAGGTCGATCAAGTTGGAGATATGGTCATCCAGCATGGAAATATCGGCGACCTATCATTTCTGTCAATCATGTGTCGTGCATAAGCCCTCCGATAAAGTTTACCTGGTCCCTGGTGAACTGCGGGCGCAGTAATCCGCGCGCATGCGACCACCCGGCGCCATCGAGGGTGAAGATGCCATCGCCCAGGAGTGGGTAGAATTGTTGGTGTCTTGTTCCAAGGGAGAAATCTTTGAATTGGGTTGCCAGGAGTGCCTTGACATTTTCGGGCTCCCGCGTGGTTATAATATTGCGAGAGAGGAATGTCTGTTTGTAAGTATTTCCATAGAGAGAATATTCGTCGTGGATATGTTCGATCCAGCGCTTTTCGTGGACAGCCTTGGACAACTGAATAAAACCTGGAATGCCAAAGAAAGCCGAGGGACCTGAGCGGGAAGGCTGGCAGTGTAGAGCTTTGGATTGTGTACGGTGGTGATGTAGCTGTACGAAGTAGCGCACCACCAAGAAGGCTGCGGAAAGCGCACCAACCAGGACAACTATAGGACTAAACAACATTTTGTGTGAATGGATCTCGATGAATTGAAAGAATAAGCAATTATATATGTGAAATGGGATTAATCTAATTCGCAAAATGCTGTATGTTCATGGCCTCGGTAGAGCCCCACGTGAGACAAAGCAAGGTCGCAAGCTGATACAAAATGGGAATAGGGCTAAACACTATGGGCAAATCATAGGAATCCAAATGAGACCGGCCAAGGCGATCCCTTGAACGGTTCAGGGTTCCGAAAGTTATTTCAAGGTTTAACGGGTCTTGGCTTTGAAACAACCGAGCCACTCTGTCAGAGCAGTGTGGAAGTAACCCCGGGAAATGGCCCCAGGTACAAAGCTCGTGCGGAAATCAAAGCAGTGCTCCGCCTTCTGCATGATGTAACCAAAGAGCGTATTTTCCTCTGTCTCCACATTGCATTTGGGGATCTCCGTCGTGAGGGACACACCCTGCGGGGCTAACCGAGTCCCCTCTGCGAGGGGAGACAAAGTACGCCACGGATCAAATTGGCCACCGCTCCAATAAACATTAGACGGACGAATAGTCCATCCGCCGGTCTCCGCATTGGCCGCGTCGACAAGTGGGTGTTTGGGGAACAGACCCTGCTTGATAGCCTCGGGGAAGGCCCTGTTGCAGTATTCCTGCGCATACTCGAGTGTCTGGTATTTTGACAGCAGCGAGCGACGTCCGAAGTTGTTGGTCTGGAAGAATCCCCATTGGGTGCAGTACTGCCATGTCCAGCTGATGGTGTCCGGGTCAGAGGAGGGCTGGGACAAATCGCACGAGAGAGGCTCGCTGGCTTCAAGCTTCTTGCAGTTGGTGTTTAAATTCATATTGACCAGTTGCGTGAAAGCCGGCCACGACGCATAGCGCTCCGCGGCATACTTCTTGCCTCGGGTGTGGGCGAATCCTTGTGGGGGTGCGGCTGCGCTGGTCTTCGGGTCAGTCTCCATGTGCTCACAGAATGACTCCAAACTGCCCACACCACCGCCCATGCCATAAGATTGGAAGTAGTTATAAACAATCGCTATCGCGGCGGCAAAATCGCCATTGCTGTTTTTTTCGGCGCCTTCGCCGAAGAATCCTTGCTTAATGGACGCCGCGGTCGATTCGTTGTGCGACAGTTGCTGGTCGACGTACTCCAGTGCAGCCTGGATGTCCCGGGTGCAGTTCAGGTGTCCATATGCAACCAGGCCGTCGTAAACCTGGTCGAAATAAACGCTCATGTCGATCCGGGCTTCCACGGGGGCGGAGGAAGCGTATGAGGCGTAAATTGTATCGGGATACAAATGACGGGTGAATGCAGATCGCATGCCGGAGTATGAGCCTCCGATCATGACCCACGGTGTTCCACTTGGGGTCAGATCCACCTCACTATAATTTCCGCGAGTGAAGTTGGCGGCAAAGAATGGAATGTCTGCCAGAGCTTGTTTGTTGTTCAGGTACTGGAGATGCTCAGGCTTCATGTGTAGGCTGACGTTGTAGGGAAGAGATTTCCCGTAGTATCTAATCGGTGTTAATTGATTCCGGGCATTTCACCAAGGAGGGGGCACAAACCGGTGCTCCCAAACGATACCAATTCCACCGAATTCCTTCACCAACTGATAAAAGAAGGTAGTGGAGTTTCCCAGATAGGCTTGAGCCGACGATTCGGCAGTTGCCTCACCAACATCATACACGAAGACTGGTCCGCCCTGCTTGTAGTTCTCTTCGGATACCCAATAACGGTTCTGGTAATGACCAACCGAAGAGTTGCTGTGGTCAATGGGGAGCTACAAATTGTCAGCATTGATCTCCGTCCTCGACGAACGTAGAAAATTTCGACACATACCGAAACATATTCTGCCTTAACAATCTCATCAACCTGACCACTGGCAATAGCCTGCACCGAAGTCTTGTGACCGAGCAGGGTATCCGGATGAATGCCCAGCTCGGCGGAAAGCTTCAAATCGCGTTTGAATGGCGATGTTACAAATCCTGCAGCTGTACCCGACAGCGCAGCCAGGACTGCAGCCCCACGAGCCACAGTCGAAAAATGCATGTTGACAGTGCCTTAAGGGGTCTCTCAAAAACCCAGCCAAGGACACACGGGTACAGAACAGCTTTGGATTATCTCCACTGATGGGTCCGTCCCGGAATATATATGCATTACGGAGGTAGATCGCCATTAAGGAAGTGATAAGACAAATCAGGGTACATTAGGTTATGGCCCCGAGAACAATACGATAAGAACAATATGGTTGCGTTTGTGGCAAGGCTGCAGTGGAACAGATGGATTGTGGATTCGGGGCACCCGATAGGATCACCGGGGGGAGTGGATAGAATCACGCAGGCACACCCGAGACATGACCATCGCGTGCGGCCAGTAGTTGGGATTGTATGACCGGGGCCCAAGAGGTTGCAGAGTCTAATTTCTGGGGAGTCCAAGTTGAATGTAACCTAGTGAGCACAACTTAAGGTGTGTGTCTTGAATTAATTGGCGAATTACTCAATTTACCCAATTTACCCAATTTACCCCTCGTTTTTCTTGCTATCGACACCTTTCGGCCTAATAACTGTGCATTGCATTAGTGATGTAGTACTCCTCGCTAGCTCATATTGGACTATCATTTCCCGATTCGGCCGGAATGCGATCGTCGACAGATTCAGCAAACTCCTAAGATCTTGGATGTTTAGCAAATTCCACTAATTGAGTTTCTTGTCTATGAGCAACACACTTCCGCATCTGGGTTTTACCCAAAAACAGACACCAGACACCAGGCACCACGCGAGGCTCTCTCCCCCCGTACCTGGGGGTGGATCCCGAAACCGGGTGTGAAATTGAAGTCGATCATTGGTCATTCAGAAAAACAACGGTCAACCGTGTCAACCGTGTCAACCGTGTCAACCGGACTCCGAACAATAACCGGAGCTTAGTATTGTTATGTTTTACTTGTTTAATTAGATTTCCCGTCTCTCTGCCGATTCACAATCCATCACATTATCATGGTATCATGGTCTCGGTATCTTTCCTAATCTTCCTAGAATCATGTCTGGGAACGGGAATTGTGGAATGTTGATCCGGAATGTCCACGCCAGGGATTTTCATCGTGGCTTGATTTGACATGGAAGGTTGATTCCACGCGATTTTCTTCGTTTTTCTTCTTCACGGCGTTCCGGGACCGGTGCCCGTCTACTATCTCCCCCCCTCTTTCCCCCCTCTTCCTTTTATCACGTATTTAATTACTTACTATAAAATAACGCGCATCTACCAGTAGAGGAGTGTTATCAGCGTAGAGGCAAGATCCGCTGTGATCTAGGCGTATAACCTGTCAAAGAAAGGCTGCCTTGCTTCTGATGGGGTGAAACTGCAATGTCCTTTTGGGCTATCGCATTCATCATCACCATCCCCGTTGTCCAAGGCCCATGGAATATTAACCCTACAGCGTGTGGATTATCATCCTTGAGAAACAACGGGCTAGAGATGCCTTTTTTTTTGGCATCATCTGCGACTGTAACTCGCAGCTTGGGAGCAAATCGAAATTCTCAGCCAGTAAAACCTCCAAACTAAACGTCAGTGGCAGGCTATGAATAACTTGTTTTTATCTTTGATTAATGTTGACCCGCTACAATTCCGCTTCCTTCTCAGATGCCACTTCATGAGATCTGCCTGGCTATGCCCCTTGTTTCATTGTGACTCGCTGTGTCAGACAGCTCTCATCCAGGTTGGTGCATAAAGCGGTCCTAGCTACATCATTATTCTGATTCAGCACCCGTACCACCGAGCAACCTGATGATCTTTCTAAAGCCCCGGGTCCGCACCATAGTCATACCGTTGAACTCAGCATTTTTGCCCAGTTGAACTTCGGCTATATCATCACAGCTACCAGCTAAGGCCGCCTGGAGCGCGCTGCTATATTGTCCACCTTGCGAGTTGACCCCAGCGCCCTTGCTAAGAAGCAGCTCAGCAATCTTGTCATGACCTCCAGCTGATGCTGCCTGGAGTGGAGTTCCATAATATCCACCCTGTGCGTTCACCTCAGCGCCTTTGCTAAGAAGCAGCTCAACAATCTTGTCATGACCTCCAGCTGATGCTGCCTGGAGTGCGGTTCCGTAGTAGCCACCCTGTACGTTCATCTCAGCGCCTTTGCTAAGAAGCAACTCGGCAGTCTTGTCGTAGCCTTCAGACGATGCTGCCTGGAGTGCAGTTCCATAGTATCCACCTTGCGCGTTGACTTCAGCGCCCTTGCTAAGAAGAAACTCAACAGTGTTGTTATAGCCTCTTGATGATGCTGCCTGGAGTGCATTTCCATACTCTCCGCCTGGTGCATTCACCTCAGCGCCGTTGCTAAGAAGCAACTCGGCAGTCTTGTCGTAGCCTCCAGACGATGCTGCTTGGAGTGCAGTTCCATAGTATCCACCTTGCGCATTGACTTTAACGCCATGACTAAGTAACAAGTCAACAGTCTTGTTGTTACCTCTAACCGATGCTGCCTGAAGTGCATTTCCATACTCTCCGCCAGGTGCATTCACCTCAGCACCCTTATCAAGGAGCAACTTGACAATTTTTCTGTAGCCTCCAACCGATGCTGCCTGCAGTGCATTGCCATAGTACCCACCCGTTGCATTTACCTCAGCGCCCTTGTCAAGTAGCAGCTTAATGATCTTATCACAGCCTTCAGCTGATGCTGCCTGAAGTGCATTTCCAAAGACTCCACCCTGCTCGTTGACCTTGGCACCTTTGTTAACGAGTTGCTTCACAATCCTAATATAGGATCTTGCTGATGCCTCACTCGTCACAGTACCCATGTCATTTATACTGTGAAACAATTCGGTGGTCTTGCTATAGCCTTTAGCCGATGCAGCCTGGAGCGCAGTGCCAAAGACTCCGCCTTGCCAGTTGACCTCGGCACCTTGACTGAGTAGCAGTTCAACAATCTTGTCATAGCCACCAGCTGATGCAGCTTGAAGTGCAGTGCCATACCATCCACCTTGTATGTTAATATCAGCACCCTTGCTGAGTAGCAACTCAACAACCTTGTCGTGACCTTCAGATGATGCCGCCTGGAGGGCAGCTCCATATTTTCCACCTTGTATATTAACCTCGGCACCCTTGTTAAGTAGTAACTCAACAATCTTTTCATTACCTCCAAGTGATGCAGCCTGGAGCGCAGTGCCAAAGACTCCGCCTTGCCAGTTGACCTCAGCACCTTGACTAAGTAGCAACTCAACGATCTTGTCATAACCAACTGCTGATGCTGCCTGAAGTGCAGTGCTGAAGACTTGTTTGTGTGCCCTGTGATTGAAGCTAATAAGCTCCTTCATGGAAATTCCATGGCCTTCAGCAGATTCCGCCAATGATGCGTTGTTTTGTGCATTTACCTCAGCACCTTCACTGAGTAGCAACTCAATAGTCTTGTGATGGCCTTCAGCTGTTGCTGCCAGGAGTGAATTTCCGTACCATCCACCTTGCATGTTGACCTTCGCATCATTTCCAAATAGAAGCTCAATGATCTTATCATGACCTCCAGCTGATGCCGCTTGGAGTGCAGTTCCAAAGTATCCGCTTTGCATATTAACCTCAGTGCCCTTGCTAAGTAGCAACTCAACAATCTTGTCATGACCTCGAGCTGATGCTGCCTGAAGCGCAGTGCCAAAGACGCCACCCTGTCCATTGACGTTGGCACCCTGGTCAAGGAGCAGCTCTATAGTCCTGCTATGACCTTCAGCTGATGCTGCCTGGAGCGCAGTTCCAAAGACCCCAAACTGCACATTGAACCTGGCCCATTTGGTTAAGAACGGGTCATAGCCGCCTGTTGTCTGGTGCTCATTCTTGTACTCTCTGCCTTGCGTGTTGACCTCAGCACCCTCCCTGAGCAGCAACTTAATGATCTTATCGTGACCTCCAGCTGATGCCGCCTGAAGTGCAGTACCATACCATCCACCTTGCGCGTTAACCTCAGCGCCCTTACTAAATAGCAGCTCAGCAATCTTGTCATGACCTCCAGCTGATGCTGCCTGGAGTGGAGTTCCATAATATCCACCCTGTGCGTTCACCTCAGCGCCCTTGCTAAGAAGCAGCTCAACAATCTTGTCATGACCTCCAGCTGATGCTGCCTGGAGTGCGGTTCCGTAGTCGCCACCTTGCGCGTTGACCTCAGCGCCCTTACTCAGTACCAACTCAACAATTCTGCAATAACCTCCCGATGATGCTGCCTCGAGAGGGGATCCACCGTCTCTCTCTTGCACGTTTACCTCAGCGCCGTTTTCAAGCAGTAGCTCAACAGTCTTGTCATAGCCTCCACTTGACGCCGCATGAAGGGCGTTGGCGAAGATACTGCCTAGCTCATTACCAAAGATCCCACCACGCGCGTTAACCTCAGCGCCTTTGCTAAGCAATTGCTCAATGGTTTTGTTGTGGCCATGAGCCGATGCTGCTTTGATCGCATTGCCGTACCATCCACCTCGTGAGTTAACCTCAGCGCCCCTGCTGAGTAGCAACTCCACAACCCTGTCATGACCTCCAGCTGATGCTGCCTGGAGTGCCGTTCCGTAGAACCCACCCTGCGCGTTGACTTTAGCGTCTTTTTGGAGCAGTAGTTCAACAATCTCACTATGGCCTCCTGCGGATGCAACCTGAAGTGCATTGCCGTACTCTCCGCCTTGCTCGTTGACATTTGCCCCGGTCTTCGTAATCAGGTGCTTGACTAGTTCAGTCAAACCTGCTTCTGAAGCACTGTATAACGGGTATGCAACGTCTTCCACCGTCCTCTGGACATCCGTCGCTTTACCCGTGGGCCAGCGGTTATGTGGGTTGTGTATTCGAAGCCAATTGAGATAGGCACCATCTTGAGACAAATAAAGCTCCCTGATGAGACTGTTCAGTACTTCTCCCTTTTGTTCCGAAGATTGAACATGAGTCATCCAGAATTCTGCAGAATACTCAGCCAATGCGTAGGTTTCAATGGTTTCTTCGCAGAACGAGTCAGAGTCTTGAAATTGGAGAAGGTATCCAAGGCAGCTCTCTGCAATCAAGCCGTGAGAAGTGGTACTTTTTAAGCTATACAGAGCTGCCTGGCCCTGTTGAATGCGGTCTGAGATGAGGTACTCCTTCACAGAGTAATGTGCTAGCGTAATAACTTGTCTAGTGGACTCCGAAGTACTCTGTTCGTTCACCACACTGACAAGGCTTGAACATATCCTCGTGACATCCATTGAGTCTTGAAATAACTCTTCCTTGTCGAACATGGGATCTCCCCCAGGATCGATAGCAGCAACTTCCACGATCTCTTCCATGAGCAGTGGTCTGGCAGAAAATGCGAGCCATCGCAAAATCCTCAACACATATATTGAATAGTCTTTCTCAATAGCGTGAAGAATCCGCTCGTATGTCTCATCTAGCGTCGGTGGAAGCTCTGCCAAGGCTTTACGTAGCATTGCACGATTAAGACATTTGCTTAACATGTCAAGCTGGCACACAGCCCATCGAAACCTGCCGTCCACATTAGCTCTTCTGTTGCGCTGCGATGGAAAGAATTGCAATACATCCCACGAGCTCCTTCCATCAATGTAGCTTCTATTTCTTGGCCCATCTTTACGTCTCTGTGCCACTTTCTCAACTTCTTGTCATCACGTAGCCTTTGACGGACGTATATATTTATGTCCTTGTCCACCATTTCACTTCGCAGACCAATGATGTTGTGTTCTTCTACAAAGCCGCCGAGGACATCCTCAATCTCTCTCTCCCTTCTGCTTGTGACCAATAGGTGAAGATTCTCGAACTGCCAGCCGACCATTGTCTGAAGGACACGGAGAAGTTCTTCTTTGCCAGTATCAGTTCCAGCACCAGTACACTCATCCAGGGCATCGAGAATGATAAAGCATTGAGGAAGTTCTTCAACTTCCCTTTGCAGCGCATCTAGAAGCCCTTCTAGAGATGGTTGCTGCCTCCCGTCTCCGCAGGATAAGTATAGAGCGTCCAGTGCGGAAGGTGTTTTGATGCATTGTTCAGAGAGTTGAACAATTAGGGATCTGATCATGAATTCCACCACCTGCTTCTGAGGGTCATTGAAGTCGAAGTAGAAGTACGCAACCACTTTACCAGGGTCATTAGCACAGTGTTGTTGAACACTTCGTATGACAGTAGAGCTCAGAACGGTTTTGCCGCATCCTGGAATCCCGTGCAGCCACAGAAACGATGCTGGATATATCTTCCAACTTGCGTATTCTTCGCTCTCAAGGAACCATATGCCAGTGTCGGCTTGGCATAGTTGGACCGCTTTCTGGTAGTTGGCTAATGGATCAGGTGCTGAGATCCAGTCAAGGATAGCTTGGTGCTCTTGATCATGTTTCCCACAGAGAAGTTTGTCTACATCTCTTGACACATCAATAAGTCTTTCTTGGAAGTCTGTCATGATGGTGAGGAGTTAGTATTGCTGATAACCTGATCGTCAGATGCCTGTAAACGGACCGGAGAGAATATTACCAATCCTCTCCTCAGCCTCAACCCTGCTTTGGGGGATTCGATAGAGAAGATCTTTTGCATATGCAGCCGCCACCATTGCTGCATATCCTTGCCACTGCTTTCTCTTATGGGAATCCGAGTAGTCGCATATACCGCGAACCACCAGACAAGGGAAGTGGTTCATCAGCCCGGCCGCTTCCATTTCAAAACACAGAACGTCCTTTTCCGCAGCAAGTCTATCCCGAGCTGAAGCGTCCTTCATCAACTGATTCGCCGAAGCAATCAGACCATAGTGAATTGCCGGATTATCCTCGCCTTCGGTCCGTGCATGCCGGAATATCAAGTTTGATGGATCATCACCACAGGCCACCGCACAGTTTGCTTCGTCGTCTAGAGGATGGGTGAGACCGCTTCGATATAGCCTGTCGCTACTTGGGTCCGGCCGCTTATACTTCTTCCGTAGTCTTAGCTTCTTCTCTAGAATGCTGTTGATAGCCTCTTCAAGCTGATGTCCTTCGTGCTCATACTGGGCTTTGAGTCCATTCACTGCCGTCCGCAGGACCATTGGGGGCTGGTTCAAGAATCCTGTTGGTCGGAACCTCTGATCTTGTATGGTTTTACCGAAGTCATACTGGAGCACGCCACCCTTTCCATCGCGAGGAGCGCTGACCACAATATCACCCAGACGGATATCATGCTTCGGACTTGGGGCACCGCCACCGATGCCGACTAGCAGACCAATTCTGACATTAGGAAAGCTGTGCAGCATGTCCCTTGCAACGATTGCTGCAGAGGATGTGCCATACTGCCCATCGGGCAAGACGGCGATGACAACGTTATGTCCCCCAAGTTTGCCTAATGTATAATCGTTGTTATCATGAGGAGACACATATGCTGCTCCCTCATGCTTTTCGTCGAGAAAAGCTTGCGCCGCAACGTACTCGGTATCTATAGCGCAGATCCAGCCGACCGTGTAGTTATTCGGATTAGACATACTAGAGGATTACTCCAGAGGCAGATCAAAACGCGAGGTCTTTGGAAGACAGATTTGTGATTAGGTGTTAAATGGGTTTGAGCGGCTCAGTCGTGGGTGTTTCTCAGTGTAGGCTGATAGACTCAACTTAAACAAGTCCAAGCACACAGATGAAGACCAAGGAAGGAAAAAAAGAGGGGTAGATATTGCGACTACGCATCCAGCCTCACACTACGGTTGCCCATAGTCGCACTCCCGAATTTGGAAAGTTATATCTATCGAATTTATAAGCCTAAAACTAGGAAAGCAATACGATACAGAGATATTATTTTCTATTAATAAAAGTAAGGATTCCCCTACTACGATAATCGAAATATCCTTATTAGTAGACCTCAAGAAAGCCCACCCGGCCCACAGCCCAACCCAACCCATCCCACCAAATGGGCTGGGTTTTGGGCCTATGCTTCGGGCCCGTCGATGGGCTATGGGCCCGGAATGAAAGCCCATAGGTTTAATAGGGGCCTATAAACCAAACAATACAAATATGCCAATTTATCGTAGCTATATAATTAATATATATATTCCTGGTTTTTTTGGGTATTCAAATTACCGTTGACTATAGAGAAGGTGGTGATTCTAAAACAACTCAGTCTAGGCCGATCAATCGTAATATATCTCTTCATATTGATACTTAGTAATCCTCCGAGGTACAAATTCGTGGACTACGTGTCAAATTGGGTCTTTTTAGGGTGATTTTGTACAAAATCTAGTATTATAAGTCTAAAATAAGTATAATATCTACTTAATTCCTACTTGTTACTATGATAATATAATAATACTAAATATACAGGTTGGTATATAACTACGTAAAATATAGCCATTAATCAGCTACTTTATACGTGCCAAGACTATATTAATGTATAGAAATGGGCTTTGATGGGGGCCTTATGGGCCCCTATAAATGGGCTGTGGGCTAGGGGCTTGGGCCCATTTGTGGGCTATCTTGAGGTCTAGCCTGGACGACATCGCACTTTTCCGCCTCGACAGCTTCGTGAAAGAGAAGCTCCTTATATCCATCCCCGGCCTTGGGCGAGACCCTCTTGCTGCAAAGAAAAACATCAACGACATCAGCATGTCCCTCTTTAACAGCATAGACAATCGGCGTATGTTTGCAAATGTCCTTCATTTTAACTGGCACCGTGATCGCATCAGACGGGAATGTTCCGATGGATGGTCTTCCAAATTTCTATTTGGGCAATATAATCGCTAGTTCTTTCTAAGGAGACAAGCTCCGTAAAAGATTGTTGATAAGCAACACGCCTGGCTTGTAAATTTGGGTACGAAGAGGTGCACGGCCCACGTGACAAGTGCTTTGTTCAAATTTGGAGAACACCATGTGCACTGAGTATAGTGATTATATTGTATGTTTTGGTTACCGAAGGGCTTCGAAGAGCATGATGATCCGTCCTGATCAGTTTGCTAAAATATGATATAGCGGCCACTTCATCTTTCAAGAACGCTGGTATCAATTCCCTGGAGCATGATTCCAGGACTATGCAAAGGAATCACCCGCAATCCATCGGGTCAAGATGTCAAATGCTACATCACCGCGATCCTGAGGAACCTGTTACAACCATCAGCATCTGCTCGGATTAACATATCTGCATCGATGAACTCACCATATGACCCGCCCCATCAACCGTCACAAATGCAAACCGTGATTTCTCTGTCAGCCCGTCCAACTGCACACGCACCTCTTTCGCGTTGCCAACCGTTTTAATACGTCCCGCGACGTTTGAAGTCCAAGGGAGCAGCGGCTTGGATGTAAACTCACTCTGCCCCTTCCAGGCAAGCGAGTTAGCCCATCGGAGGTTTCCTGCCGTGTTGCAAGCTAGGTCAAGATTTCCTTGGTAGGCCAGAAAATCCACTCCATGAGAAAGCAGGAAAACGATATGGTCTGATGACGACGTCATTGCCTCCGGAGTTGTTGCAAAAGCGTCTGCCACGGCACTGGACTCAAATCCGTACTTCTTGATCCCTTCCGGTGGCGAGAGGGCTTCGCGGACCACAGGCGAGTTCAGATACTGCTCGATATAAGCTGCTTCCTTGTAGCATATATCATCAATATAACACGGGGCTGTGACTGTTGATTTCTTTGCGTTAGGTGAAGTGGCACGTTGATAGTGGATAGGGAGAGCTTACTGTCGAAGCGGTTACGGCCTCCCTTCTTGCTCTCATCCTCGTACAAACCAACGATTCCTTTGTAGCAGACGGCATATGCAGCCGTGCAAATTGCAACGTCGGGGTTTCCGGCGCAAGTATCGTAGAGTTCCATGCATCGCGGCATGTTGGCAGCAATAATATCGCACCGAGTCTCATTGAACACGGGCGTGGAAACGCCGGGATTGGTTGTGCAAAGCGTCTCCCAGTACCCGAAGGTGATGTCTTTGGATGACATGAAGCCATTGCCTATCAGGCATGACTTAAGGTTGATCTGGGGCTCTGAGGGATATTGCTGGTTGTGGGTGACAATCTCAGCTCCGAGATAAGGGATGTATTTGCCCTAAGAGTGTCAGTGGTGTATGGTGTATAAAAAGTGACAAGGCGCAAGTCTTACTGCATAGGATTCACCCGAGATATGCAAATCTGAGAAGCGTGTGTGGGGGAAGATCTCAGATACAAAGATTTGGAGAAAACGGTGCATGTCAACTGCGGCCTCGTGAGAATCGCGCGCGACCTCGTAGCCCTCGTCAATATAGGACCAACCCACATCGGCTGGCTGGTCAACGAAAAGTAATGAGGAGTTTCGAGACCAGCCCCATGGATTGTGAACGGTCCCATTTCCATGCTCGTTTATGAGACATGGCCCATTTTCTTGGAACAGGCCCAGCAAACTAGAGCCTCCGGGCCCACCATTCATCCACAACGTTAGTGGGTCGGCGGGATCATTCTGACTTTCGAAGTACCAGAAGAACAGGTGCTTCGGACCAATATCTAGCCATCCAGTATACTGCGCAGAGCCCGCAGCACATATAGACTCATCTTGTTGTCGGATGCGCACTGAATGGGGTGAATTTGGACTCCGGAAGGTGGTAAAATTTGACGCCACGGGCTCTGGTCGGAGCACGGTTTGCGAGGCATGGCCCACGCCAACGAGGGTAGCAAGCCAAAACTTCCACATTTTAATGTTGAATGAGATTTTCCTGGAGACCATTACTGGCAAAGTTGCTTTTATAATAGCTATCGGTCAGCGTTAGATTAAATCTTGGAAATGTCGGAGTTCGGAGCTCGGAGCTAGGACCCAGCATCTACTAACGCTAAGAAGCTTGGAGCATGTTTATCTCGTCAGGGATCATTCGCATCTGAGCATAGCACGCCTGAACGGATCATCCTCAAATCTGCCAGGCCTCAGGCTTGAATATCTCTCCGATCAGCAACTTATCGCTCAAGATCTGTCTTGTTTTTATTTTCATTTCCTCACGTCTGAGCTCGATGAGCGTTCCATTCCACTACCACTAACCTTTTTCGCATAGATTACCCTTTAACCCAATATTTAGCGAGTTATACACCCTCCCAGTCTCGTTATAGTAAATAAATATGTTTCCAGAGGTTACTACTATGGCAGGCCCCACTGAAAAAGTACTGTTCTGCGTGGCGACATGTTTGAGTCCTCGCTGATGCCATTACTACTGTAGAAGGCGTCAAGATTGATAGGTTGTGGCAGGACGACGGATATAGGTGTTGATTCAGTTGAAAAAATTAAAAATTAAAAATTTTGTGACCTCTGTGGCTATGATGCATACCTTCCAATTAGGGGTAACATCAATTTGGGCCGATCTTCCGTTTCGCAACAATTCTAACACTTCTTCCCGATATCCGCGAGAATCATCTTAGTTTACTTCACACAACACACGATCCAATTTAGACAATCAGGTGATAGCTTATTTGGCCAGCTAACATCAGCTTCGGTCTCGGGGTGCTTCTTTCCGTTCCTCTCAGTCTAGTGGGCTCCATCCGCTTTGGCTATTGCTTCAAGTGCATACTCATCTAGATCTCACTTCAGAATTCTGGCTTTCATCTCTTCTAGCTTCTCGGAAGCTAGTTGCTTCATCTCCTATACTTCCTTTTCACCTAGTAGGCCAAGCCTTTCTTTCCAAACTGTCTCGGGACTTTGAGCAGCCGTGAAAAACAACGGATCAATTTCCGCCAGTATATTGCATCAAATGCAAAGCTATTTAACGCTGCATGTACGATCTAGAAATGCCCGCTATCCTATCTCCGTTGCATATGACTAGAGAGGTATGGTATTGGTTCTCTTTTAGGTGACATTTTTGAATCTCCATGTCCTCACAGTCTCTTACCACCCTAAGAAACATCTTCAGGCAATAATCAAGGATATTTCCCCAGTTGTCTATGCCATTTAGCCAAAACTCGAATTTTTCAATAAGCGGCCACCAAGGCGGCGTATAAGAGAACTCAACTGGTACTATATAAATGAACTGTTTATCTACTACTCTAGCAACTTGAAAGTAGTATATCTCCCGGTTGAAAATCGCCATACTAGATTTTGAAAGGACCTTATTCGAATGGTGAATTAAGAAGTCGCTTTTCTCTAGCAAGCTTACAAAAAAGCTGTCGTGCTACGAACTTTCGTCAATAGTCATCTGTTAACTCTATAGCGTCGTTCTCCTAGTATACTAAGTGCTTAATATCATGGTCAGTAAGGGCTTCTTCAAGTTAATAAGAAGTTGTACTAAATGTACTATCGGGAAGCATAAATTTGCATTCAAATTTAGCCACAAATGGCATTAGGTGTGATAACTGATTTGTTGCTTTGTGGACAGAAAGTGTAATTACTATGTACTATGGGATAATGTTGAGTAGTTATTGGTGAGGTGACAATAATAGTAAACCACCCTCTTATCTCCGTTCTCGTCCAAATGGGGTTAAACTAATGGGCCCCATTGAATCCAACCAATGAAAACCGTTGAAATACCCACAAAAGTACTATATGCACTAACCGTATGTGGTTAGCAAGCTGTCAGCATCTAGGGATCAACGAAAGTTGCTTTTTTGCGGATTTAACCCTTCGGAACGGACTAAACGAATTAGAGGTATATAATTGAAGCTCCTCCTCCTAATCCATTCTTTACATTAATTCCAACAATTTAACAATTTCCAAAATGCATCTCATTCTCACAGGAGCAACCGGGCTAGTTGGGTCTTCAGTGCTCGACGCCATGCTCAAAAACGCAGCAGTGTCCAAGATCTCAATCTTGAGCAGAAGTCCTGTGCGAATGGCGGAAGATGCAAAAGATCCACGTGTCCACGTCATCACCCACACAGACTTTGAATCATACACGCCAGAGCTGCTCGATAAATTGAAAGACGCGGATGGATGTGTTTGGGCCCTAGGGACAAGCCAGACCAATGTCACCAAAGAGTACGAGAGACCCCTTTGTTACATGAATGTCGAAATTAACAATGAACAGGCAATACGTCAAGATCACCAAGGATTATACCCTAGCAGCTGCAAATGCATTTTCCACAATCAAGCCATCAAACCATCTCTTCCGATTTATCCATGTGTCTGGTGAAGGCGCCACCCAGAATCCCGGGCGATTCTCACCGATCTTTGCGAGAGTAAAGGGCGAGACTGAAACGCTTCTCGGAACGTTATCAGAGATAAAGCCAACTTTTCGGGTCGATAGCGTGAGGCCGGCATTCGTTGATCCGGTGACACACGACGCCATCAAGCCATATATTCCGTCTGCTGGAATGACTGGAATTGTCTCGAATATCGGTATGGCTGTGCTTGGCCCCGGTATACGGCATCTCATGAAGTCGATGCATTCTCCAACGGAGCACCTTGGGTCGTTCTTGACAGAAATGGCGATGGGGCGCTATGAGACAAAATTGGAGGGTCCGGGGACATTCAGATTAGGGGGAGGCTATGTCGTTGGGAACGTTGGTATGCGAAGAATTTTGGGACTGTGAGCATCCAAGGGACTATTATTATTATAATAGGAATGGCTCAATATGTATATAAATGTTTAATAAGGTACTACTCTGCTTCTTGTTCTTACTCGTCCCTATCGACCATAAAATAAATATCACTCCGTGGAAAGCTGACACGCCTTTCTTTTATTGACCAGTTTAGTCCGTAGCTCATTGGTTATATATTCCTAAGGGTTTCCAAACATCCAGGTATGGACTCCTACATAACACCACAATAGATGGGATAAATATCATATCTCAGTTATATTTGCTCAAAGGTTCCCATCCATATAAAGAAACTCCTGGATTCTGGACCTTTTTCCACATCTCATGTGCCCATGCTCCAAGTAAGGAAGGGCGCAGAGTCATTCATCAAATTCCAAGATTGGAAGGAACTACCTGTGGACGGTTACCTTCCTCGAGTGGTATAGAGTATGAATATAAGTGTTCCTGTCGATTTGAATTACCATTCTTCTAGTGCACACCAAATGAGACCGTATGGCCCTTCTCGAATCTCATGATTCAAGATGTTTCCCCGCTCATATCTGGAGTTCCCTTCCGAGAATAAGGTGGAATAAAATGATATAGCATCCCGTGAATGATAGACGCACTCAACGGTGCTATCCAGTGTATCCAATGATATGAAGCAAAATGCGATCCAACCATCGCCCCGAAGCACCGTGCAGGGTTTCCCGCTTTGAACTTGTTAGAATTCCAAGCTTTGCCGGGTTAATTTAGAAACTTACAGAACCCTGTGTACCCAATACGGCTAAATCCCGTCACAAAGGTACACATTCCTAAAACAATACCAACAAAGATAGGGCCTAAGGCTGGCCCGAATACAGAGCGCTGTCGAGGATCAAGACCGACACCAAATGAGAGAAAGATCAAAGCGAAATCTGTCGTGAATTCTATGGCGAATGCGCTGCCCACTGAGACTTTCGTAGTATCAATATAGCAACCTGGCACGATGAACTGGATACATTCATGAGCATGAGTTTTTCGCAGTCCAAATGGGGTGACGTACAGATCTCGTGTCGAAGCTCGCTCTCAACAGCAAACCCGCCATGGCCCCTCCAAAAGTCTGAAATCCGACGTACAAAATGCATCGTGGCAACGTCGCCAGTCGCCCGAAGAATGTGGCGATCGTAATTGTGGGGTTTAGGTGCGCCCCAGAAACTGGGCCTGTAGCGAAGATGAACAAAGGAAGAACTAGGCTCGCCGTAAGTGCACCAAGTAGGCTCGGTACAAGTGCACCGGTCGCAAAGGTGCTTCACAGTGTCACCATTAGAATCTCAGTTATAAAGGGAGCTGAAAAAGAATTTACTTCACCGTTTGACTCAGGCCCACAGCTACAAAGCAGGTCAAGTATACCAGCAAACACGTTCCTATTGCTGTGAATATTAATTTCACTTGAGTATTTGTTATGGCTCACGGACCTATAGCTTCAACACCAGCGGCCTTCCATAGCTCTATCTGTAGAATATGTCGCAAAGATAGGGCATCCTTTAATGGAATCCAGGGAGCAGCGTCAGGAAACTTCTGCAACAATTCTATCTGCGTACAGTTGTTTTTATCCACTGCGAACTCTTGATTGGCACCAATACGTCCAGCGAATGGGACGATGGTGGTTGGTGAAGGTAATTCTTCGGCATCATGTCTGCTTCTCCAGAATTTGGCATGTGAGAGCATAGTCGAAATCTTTCAAATATGTGAAATATTGTTTCAAGGAACTCAACATCTGGGGACGCACGAGTCTCAAGCCTTAAGTCGGAAATAAATCCTGAGGCTTGAGGGATTTGTTTGAGATCTTTCTGTGGGCAGTTCATGACGTAGAACATGCCGGTAATGTCTAGATCTCTCCCAATGACCCACAGACACGGAAGTTTATTACCGTTTAGGTAACAGGTTACGGAATTTGACAAGCTTGCTTTTATACCTCTAAATTACTGTGTAAAACATAAAAACACATTTCATTTTCTCATGATAGTCATGGAAATGATATCCGCCATTGTCTTATTAAGCTGCATCCAAATAAGGTTCCTACGGAGTCCATAGGCATCTGTTCCTAAAGCATATACGAGATTATAACTAAACATATCTGCCAACACGATAACAACGCAGGCAAATTAGTGAGCGATCGTATATACAACATCAAATATCGGCTTAGCTAACGCGGGCTTGACACCTAAATATCTATTTAACGATTCCTTGCTAGTAGCTTCCAAAGTTGAATTTGATATTAATAATAAGGTTTACATTGAGTTGCTCGGTTCGAATGTCCAACTTTTGTCCAGCGCAACGGCTGCAAGATGAAGCGCATCTACGGATCCCGCGGGCCCCGAGCCAAAGCGAGTTTGGCATGTCTCGCTTACCAAGTTAATGTTATGGATTGGAAAGCATAATAAGCAAGTTCTATATGAATATAGACGTTCCATATCTAGCTTACCAAGGCAGCGTTATGGATTGGAAAGCGCAATAACTAAGTCTTACAGGAACATGTATTTATATCTAGTTAACCCGCTAGCGACTTTGACTCTTTAAATCACATCAACTGCTCAATTCAATATGTCTACCTCAGAACCCAAATCTATCTCGATTCTTGGCCTTGGCCAAATGGGCCACGCGATTGCTTCAAATTTTGTTTCCCGGGGATTTAAAACCTTCGTTTGGAACAGAACTCCCAGCAAAGGCGCCGATCTTGTCGAGCAGGGAGCTATTCAGTCCTCTTCATCGACTGAATGTATTCGCTCCAGTCCTCTCAGCATCCTGTGTGTCAACACTGACGACATTGTCCTGGATATCCTAGCTGCCGCTGGTGACATCTCCGGACATACAATTGTCAATATTGTCAATGGCTCGCCGCAGCAAGTTCGAAAAACTGCCGAGAAATCCATTTCGCACTACATGGCAGATGGTTACCTCCATGGCTCAGTGATGGCCTCCCCGGGCCTAGTCAGGTCTGGGGGAGCAATGACCATATTCGCCGGGTCATCTGAGACTTTCAAGAAATGGGAGTTGACGCTTCAACCCCTTGGAATCACACTTTGGCTATTGGATGATGTTGGGGCCGCACCATTGTATGATTGTTCGCTTTTGTCGATCCTCAGCGGCATCTTTTCTGGCTTCATGCAGGCCCTGGCTATGATTGGTGCGGCCGGACATAGCGAAACGGAGTTTGCACGTGGCTTTGTTGTTCCACTCCTGGGGCAAATGGAAGAATGGCTTATACGGACTGCTGAAGAAGTTCAGAATAAGGAGTACGTCGCGGAGAAGAATGGGTCTCCTATCGAGGTCCAACTTGACTCCACAAAGCACATTTTCGAAACTGCCAAGGAGCTCGGTGTATCCAGTCGATTGTTGCAGGGTTTTCTCGACATTGTCAAAGAAGGCGTGGAACGCGGACAAGGGCGTGAGGAAATTTCTGGGCTCGTTCGCCTCCTTCGGGCGCCAGAATAGGGGCATCAGGGAATTGCTCTTGAGAGACGCCAGATTTGATGGACAGGTCTGTTAAGATAGTCATTTGCCAGATGCCTTGTTTGTCAAGCTTCATCCCGCTACTTAGTTAAGTAGTTTCCTGTTTGATAGTAGAAAATCGACCCTTCTCTCTCTTTGCTCCCTTATAGGATCAAGGTCATGTCCATATTATTTGCGATTTCAAGCACTTATCATCACCCCAATATGAAAATCTCCAACAATAAATTGATGTAATCAGACTTCAGACAGATACAAAGCGAGATCAAACAGATGTATAGGCGGGACCGGAATGTTCATTAGAAAGGAATGAGACACAGGGAGTAATCCGAAACGTCACATGATCAGGTTGCCTGTGCATGGATATTGTCCATCGTCTTTCTAATGTGTCAGCCCTAGTTGTTAAGGAGTGATGGGTGGCGAGGAAAAGACCTTAAAAGGATATAAAAGAAGAGTACCAAAAAGGGAAAAAAAAACACACATAATCGGCTGACTATTCTTACAGGATATAGTGAAGTCAGCATATATTGGTCCATACTTACGATCTTTTGGCCTAGCGGGCGGTTAAATGCTTCTATGTGATCAATCAGAAGTAGCGGCCCTAATTTCAAAGGTTGACATTGTGATTACATACGGGAAGTCAGTGACTTCCATGTTTGCTCCCGGTACGTTAGTCTCTAGCATTTTATATAGTTTCTTTCCTCTCCACTCATCTACAGAGTTTTTCAGAGCCTCTTATTTTTCATAATAGCCTTCTAGATCTCTGTCTAACACATATCTTTCATGCATATTTATATTGCTGCACACCCAGATTTCTGTCAGATTTCCATACACATAAGCTTCTGACAGTTGTATAAAAATATATAGAGAAAACTTGGAAACAGCAGAAGCACGTCTGGGTTCTTTTGTATAAAAGGTTGGGTATGAAGCTGATTTGCGAGTGCTGAGGTATGCCTTTAGGCAATCTATAGAAAGTCACAACAACAGTATCGAATATAAAATTGGAGCGGCCAGCTGAAAGCAGAGACAAGAGAACAAGGATGGTAGCAACTCTCACTGAGCCCCTACACTCCAGAATTCCAAACTACGCAATTACAAGCATGAACATGAAAACAAGGATAATGATAGAAATCTGTTGTATGACAGACGACGAGTGGTACGATTTAGTGGTATGAAATTCTAGAAACTCTTCATCTTCTAATCATTTATTATAATTTAACAGAATTTGCGTCTCACCAGGCTTTATTTTCATATTAGACATTTCCTGGAATTACGGCTTCAATCAAATTCAGCAGTGAACGCCCAATGAATATCCGTCAAGTGTAGTCAAACCAGTGAGCTCCACCGATCAAAAGAAGAAAATCAAAATTTGGTCCTCGATCATATTAGAAAACCAGATCTCAACTCAAAGTAGAAAACAGAGCAGCCCGACGCAAGACAAGTGATTGACACGTTTAACACCGCGTCTATCAGCTAAGTCTATTGAGCCCCATTTTCGGCAGGAAGGTGTCAAAAAGCGCAAGGCCCTTTCAAGGATACATGCTGGATTTCTGCCCACCAACGCGATATTGTTCTTTGTTAACACAACGTAGGATAGATTTGAGATTTTTTTATCCAATCAACCCGTACTCTCGCGAAGATCGGAGTTCACAGAACACTGATCTCGACCTATAAATGTTACTCAATAGAAAATTCTCATCTGAATAAGAAAACTCCGAAAGAAAACTCTGAAAGAAAACATCTAGTGCTTATTATGACATGCGATCAATTTCGCCTCGGGGGATATAAATAAAGAGATGAACTGCCGTCTTTGAAGGTCACACCACGTTCTACTTTTCTTCCACACACACATACACACAATGAAGTACTTCCAACTTGGTAGCATTCTCGCTCTATGCAGCATGGCTTTTGCAACCGCAATTCCAGACGCCTCAATCACTGGTACAACTGCATGCATAAAGCAAGGGGGAGGTCCCAGGAAGCCAATTGTGCCGTGCACCGAGTGTGGGGACTTCCCGTAGAGCTGGACTCCATATCAGAGCAGATATCCTCAGGGAAGACATGTAAGTGTGGTTTGTTTCCTAGTGCTTCTATTCTAACATCAACTTACACTCATCCATTAGCCGTGCTTCCGAACGTGTTTTAACAACCTAGCTAGTCCATCCATCTTCGTAATTGCTTTCCCATTTGGGATTCATATATCTTTGGAGGTGCCGCATTGTAATTTTTTTGGTGATTTGTGGCTTTTTTTGTAACAGTCTATATTGTATGACCCAATATCTCGGGATCGCTCCTTTCTTTGTTAACTATGCGTGCGGTGTTTGGCATCCTACAAATATCAGTTGTTCCTCGAGCAGACGATGATACTATGTAGTACCATGTTTTCTAATTTCAAATTATTTCAAATTATTATAATTATATTATGGTTCATGTATCTTCTTCCCCTAAGTTTCGGTTTGTAGAACCTAAGATAAATATCTAACGAGGGAACCATAAGTTAGTCTCTTCTTCTTTCCCTATTTAGGCGTGTTGGTTGAAACGCGCTAATCACCTAGAAAATATCCAACGTCCCGGGGCCAGTTTCGGCATTTCGGGAAAGGATAGTCCGACGCTTCGGACACGGGAATGACTATTATCCCATCAGGTTTAGAGTGATCGGGGAATTTACCCAATTTGATGAAAATATCCATCCATACCTCAAGATGTTTTAGGGATCGGATTCTTCGATCGTACGGGCGCTCTGTGGCATTGAAACAACCACCACCCCACACGGAGACCCACACGGAGGTTGGGGGGGTTCTTGGCAAGGCTATAGGAGCTATGTTCTCCGTACAGCCGGCGGATTTTCACCCACAGAAGTCGACCTCGTGCCTATTCTCAGCCAATGGGGCTTTTGAGTCGAGTCTACAGACTCTCCGCTCCTGGAATGGAAACCATCCAGCCGCCAAGGGGCCAGAAACGCCACGCATTGGTGGAACTATAAACGAATTCACGGAGTAGTATGCAGGAACGGAGGGTCTAGCTAGCTGCCAAATCTCCACCTTCCACCATGCAGCGTTTCAGCATGAACGGACAAAAGTCTCCTATATATATTGTGCCTGTCTGCCCTTCATCGTCTGTTGTGTGACACGAGCAAGTTTCTCTACATGATGTTTTTCAAGTCCCTGGCCATTGCTTCGCTAGCCCTTTTGGCTGAGCAGGCATCCGCAGCCTTCGGAATTACTACTAGCGATGCTTCCTATGTAATCGATGCTGGATCTTCGAACCCCCTCAAGTTTACTGTCAACCGGAAAAATTGCGACATTAATTCCATCAATTACTATGGATCTGAGCTCCAATACCAGTCGACTGGTTCTCATATCGGATCGGGTCTTGGTAGCGCAACTGTATCTGCGACTGAGAGTGGTGGGTTCAAAAACAAGATGTTTGTCGGAAATTGTGCTGATTGAATAAGGCGACTACATCAAGGTGACGTGCGAAACATCCACTTTGACGCATTATTATGTTGTCCACAAGGGAGATTCGACTATCCACATGGCAACATACACATCTGAGGGTTAGTGTTCTTTGTGCTCCAGTGTAGTGTCTATACTCATGATTTTCTTCAGAACCCAGTATTGGAGAACTTCGATATATCGCACGCCTGAATGCAGACCTGCTCCCCAACGAAGAGCCATTCGGTGATGTGTCCAATATCGGAGGTGGTTCTGTTGTTGAGGGAGAGGATGTGGTAAGTTCCCCCTGAAGGATTTTTTTTTTTTTTCAAACAGGTACAAACAGCTAACACATATCAGTTTTTGGTTGACGGAGAAACGCGAAGCAAGTTCTACTCTAGCGAACGGTTTATCGATGACAATATCCACTGTAATAATACCTCTACTGTTTTTAATACGATTCCTTCTAACATAAACAGGTGTCTCTGGAAGCGCACACCGCGTCTGCATGATCCTAAACCAATACGAGACATCCGCTGGCGGACCTTTCCATCGGTAAGCCCATCAGCTGACATGATTTGATCCGCGCTAATACATACCAGTGATATCAACACCAACAATGTTGGCTCTTACACTGGCCTATACTGGTACATGGTATGTAACCACTATCACTCAACTAATAGCAGCATCTTACTCTATATAGAACTCCGGACATGTTCAAACCGAGACCTACCGCCAGGGCTTGCACGGCCCGTATTCGATGACTTTCAGCCGGAGCGGTACGCCCAGTTCCAACCTCGACACATCGTTCTTTGCCGACCTCGATATCAAGGGCTACGTTGCCACATCTAAGAGAGGCTATGTTAAGGGTACTGCATCCGGGGCTGACTCGACTTTCAAATGGGTGATTCACTGGTACGTACAATGCAGGTCGTACCAGAATGAGCACGTAGCTAAATTAAAGATAGGAAAAACGATGCCGCACAGTACTGGACCTACACTTCGTCTGCCGGGGCTTTCACCTCCCCCGCAATGAAGCCCGGCACCTACACCATGGTATACTATCAGGGCGAATACGCCGTTGCCACCTCGTCGGTGACTGTTACTGCAGGATCAACCACGTCGAAGAGTATCTCCGGGTCTGTAAAGACTGGAACAACAGTGTTCAAGATTGGAGATTGGGATGGAACGTAAGTGCATTTTCCAGTCTACGTGACCGTTCCGATACTGACTACCTATAGACCAAACGGCTTCCGAAATGCGGCCAACCAGCTCCGCATGCATCCCTCCGACAAGCGCATGTCTTCCTGGTCCCCGGGCACTTACACAGTCGGCAGCTCTGAAGTCTCTGCCTTCCCCATGGCTCTCTTCAAATCGGTGAATTCGCCTTTGACAATTAAATTCACGGCATCTTCTTCGCAGACCGGAGCTGCGACCCTGAGAATTGGCACAACTCTTTCTTTTGCGTCTGGCCGGCCCCAGGTTGTGGTATGTTCAAGCTGTATTCTCCACCCTCAGGCTTTTAGCTTGCATCTAACGCTTCCAATAGGTCAACAGCTATTCGGGCTCCATCCCGTCTGCCCCGACTAACCTCAACTCCCGTGGCGTGACTCGTGGCGCATACAGAGGTTTTGGCGAGGTTTACGATATTTCGATTCCGGCTGGCACTATCGTCGCTGGAACTAATACTGTAAGCACTTTCGAGTCTAATAAGATGGTAGGATGCTAATTTGCCTTAGATCACCATCAGTGTTGCTTCTGGTAGCTCTGGAGATACTTACTTGAGCCCGAACTTTGTGAGTAACTTTCTGATCATCTTGTCTTTTCGATGGGCTTACCTGTTCTAATAGATCTTCGATTGTGTGGAGCTCTTCCAGTAAATATATGGGACAGACAATGGAGTTTGGAATGCAGCGGAGCAGAAGATAATAATTTTATTTTTTCAAAGTAGCAAGAATGCGAATGGCCGTGTTTTGCTTAATATCACTCAACTACCTCTACCTACGATATAGATACCCTTAAAGGTGGTAACTATTAACCCCGAATATCAAACAACATGTCATAAATATGTATGGACTAGATTCTAAACCCGAGATATAATACGTAAAAAGGAAATCTAAGCCAGAGAAATATATACATAGAAAACGATCGCCACTCAAATCCTTGAATGAACCAACCTCCCCCCAACCCAAACAGCCTTCACATTCCGATCATCACCACTCCAAACCCACTTCTGAATCTTCTCCTCCCAACTCTCCGTCCCAAACAAATCAACATTCCCCACAGGACCAGCCTGGACAAGATTCGCACTCCCATCACCTGGGACCCCATCCAATGGACTCTTCTCCACCAACTTAACCCCACCAAGCCGAATCAACTGCACATCCCACAACATCCCCATATCAAACCCACCAAGCTCACTCCCCATATCAACAACCGCAGCTCCACCCCGTGTAGCAAGATAAAGACTCTCCTGCACAGACAATTTCTCCCGTCCATCAGCCCCATCCCCATCCACACCCTGAGAATGATCCCTCTGCCACGCAGCCGATTGACCCAACAACCGCGAAGCAAGACAAGCCTGTCGCGCGGCTTCAAGAATACTAGGACTATAACCCCCACTAACATCCGTGCCCAGGCCAACCGTGATCCCCTCATCAAGCAGCGTTCTAACAGGACAAATCCCCGATCCCAGTGCCGAGTTCGACGCCGGGCAGTGGGAGATCTTCGCTTCGCGCACGCGGATCAATGCCCGCTCGTCTGCAGATAGATGCACCGCGTGTGCGAGGATCGTGCGCGGCGTGAGAAGGTTGTACTTATCATAGACAGCGGCGTAGCTGTCTGCCTCGGGGAAGAGTTCCTTGACAAGCGCGAGCTCCTTGATATTCTCCGAGATATGCGTCTGGATATGCAGTGGGGGCGAGTAGCTCGCAGCCAATTCACCGAGACTCTGCAACGCGGGTCTTGTGCATGAGGGCGCGAAACGCGGTGTGACGATTGGTTTCACCAGCTTGCCTTCTGGATCCAAAGTTTGGATGAACTCGATTGTCTGGCGGGTTGCGTGAATGGAGTCGTCTGCGCTGAAGTCGCGGTAGTAGTCTACGCAGAAGTCTGGGTTGTCCATGCATGCGCGGCCAATGAAGGCGCGTTGGCCGCGGGCGTTGCACAGGGATGAGAGGGCGTTTGTCGCTGGGACGTGGTTTGTTGCGTAGTAGGAGGCGCAGGTTGTGCCGTTGGATAGAGTTCGCGAAATTACTTGGTTATAGATTTGTTGGGCTAGGAGGGGTGTTTCTTTGGGGTCGGTTTGAGTTTGGTGGCCTGTTTTGGGGTCTGGTGGGGACCCAAAGCGTGACTCTACGGGAAATGTGTAGGTCTCTAGCCAGTCTAGAAGGGTTGATGAACCGAATAGGCCAGCGTTAGGGTATTGCGGGGCATGGATGTGGGTGTCTGGGGTAGTTAGTATGAAGGCTTGAACTTTGGGAAGTTGGATCTAATGCATACCAATAAATCCTGGGAAGAAGAATTCATTTCGTTCTTCACTCGCTGTAACAATCTTAACTCTGGTTTTCGAAACATGCCCATTGGCTTGACCCTGGGCCTCAATGGCGTTGATATCAACCCACCCACTCCGACTCATCAATTCGGCGAATCCATTGTCATCACTGACTTGCCAGTCCCAACCGTGAATGCGACCATCGGCAGCAGAGACCCATAATGCGCCTTGATTGCGAGACAATTCAGGCTTGGAGCCGGAGTCCGGCAGAACAGTTTGAATGAATGTGCCGCGGTAGACAGTAAAAGCATAGTCCGTTTGCGAGCCAATATCGCTAGTAATCGAGCCCATATTGCCAGTGGGAGGTTTCAAAATTCCACTTATTGGCTAGGTGCAGTGGTGTATACCGCTCTTAAAAGCAACTGGATGAGAAGTATCGGTGTATATTATAGACGCAGAATACAGATCAGTGTCCACAGTGGAAGTAAAAAGACCGAAAGACCAAGTCAAAACCAACAAGGCGAGAAAAGAAGGTTAGAACACATTTATATATCTGTCTTCTCGGTGCTTCTTGTGGCTAGCTGTTGCCAAGCGAGGGGCATTAGATAGGTAATATTACTCGGAAAGAGTGGGCCCCGAGCTGTGGAGAACTTCCAAGGTTGTTCCTGCTTGATTCGAATGTTCTTAAGGTTCCTTCGGAGCATTGAGACCTTGCATCGACGGGGTGGAGTGGATTGTAGTGGGTTGGCTGGATGATTAGGGCCGCGGAGGTTATTGGGAAGGGCGGGGGTCGGCCGTCTCCGATGACGATACATGGGGGATACGGTATTTGGAGCGGGTGAGTTTATTTTAATAAGGTAACTTACTGCAAAGCGGTTATGTACGGTAATATAGCACCGATAAGGCCGTCGAAACCGGCCGTTGAATAAAATTAGATCTTGGCTTTTAGATCTAGTGCTAGTAAAAATATTCGACATGTTAACGTCCCTAGATATATCCCTTGGTGCTCAGGACCACTAGTTATAGTAATACTTCCTATCATAGCTTTCGGCTTCTTCTTTATTGATTCTTTTGTATTAGATCTTGGCACCCATGGATGCTGGATGATTATGTTGAATCGATCCAACCGTCGTAAGGACGTAGTCTGTAGGTAGTCTTTTTCTACCGTCATCAAAAATAAGAAATGTTGAATGTATACACAGAGAAAAGGTGAGCCCCAAACAACGAGCCCCCCCATATAAAAAAAAAAAAAAGCAATCAGCGCGGCATGGGTATCATAGATCTCTATAGATCTGTCTCTATTCGCTATCCTCGACAGGCCCGCAAGTGCAGAACAAGTTCTGGTCACCAAAGGCATCATCGACACGAGTCACGGTAGGCCAGAACTTCTTCTCCAAAAGCAAAGGCAACGGGTAAGCAGCCTGCTCACGGGTGTAAGGGCGGTCCCACTCAGAAACGAGCAGGTCGCGCTGAGTGTGTGGGGACATCTTCAGCACGTTACCCTCACGAGGCTGGGCACCGGACTCGACCTCGCTGATCTCCTTGCGGATGGAGATCAAGGCATCGCAGAAGCGGTCAAGCTCGGCCTTGTTCTCGGACTCGGTGGGCTCGATCATGAGGGTGTTGGCGACGGGCCAGGACATGGTCGGGGCGTGGAAGCCGTAGTCCTGGAGACGCTTGGCGATATCGATCGCCTCGACACCGCAGGTGTCCTTGAAGGCGCGCACGTCGAGGATGAACTCGTGTGCGCAGCGACCGTGGTCGTTGGTGTACAGGATCGAATAGTAGGGCTTGAGGCGGGAGAGGATGTAGTTGGCGTTGAGCAGGGTGATTTTGGTGGCGTGGGTCAGACCGCGGTCGCCCATCATGTTGATGTAGTTGAAGGTGATGGGCAAGATGCTGGCACTGCCCCAGGGAGCAGCGGAGATAGGAGGGGAGGAGGTATCACCACGCTTGGACTGCAAGTACTCGCTGGTAGGGTGCGAGGGCAGGAAGGGGCGCAGGTGCTCGCCAACACCAATGGGTCCGACACCGGGGCCACCACCACCGTGGGGGATACAGAAGGTCTTGTGAAGGTTCAGGTGGCACACGTCGGCGCCGATCTCACCAGGAGAGCAGAGACCAATTTGGGCGTTCATGTTGGCACCGTCCATGTAGACCTGGCCACCGTGCTGGTGCACCAGGCGGCAGGCCTCCTTGGCACCGGGCTCGAACACACCGAAGGTGCTGGGGTAGGTGATCATGAATGCAGCTAACTCATCCTTGTGCTTCTCGCACTTGGCCTTGAGGTCCTCCAGATCCAGGTTACCGGTCTTGGTGTCACACTTGATGGTCACAACACGCATACCAGCCATGGCGGCACTAGCGGGGTTGGTACCGTGAGCAGACACAGGGATCAAGCACAGGTTGCGCTTGGCATCGCCCTTGGCCTCAAAGTACTTCTTGATAACACGAAGACCGGCGAACTCACCCTGGGCACCAGAGTTGGGCTGCACAGTAACCTCGGCCATGCCAGTGATATCGGCCAGCTGCTGCTCCAGATCGTCGATCATCTTCGTGTAGCCCTTGGCTTGCTCGGCAGGCATAAAGGGGTGGATCTGGGAGAACTCCGGCCAGGAGACAGGGATCATTTCCGTGGTAGCGTTGAGCTTCATGGTGCAAGATCCGAGGGGAATCATGGAGTGGGCCAGGGAGAGATCCTTCGATTCAAGGTGGTGGATGTACCGGAGCATCTCAGTCTCGGAGTGGTAGGTGTTGAAGACTGGGTGGGTCAGATAAGAGGAGGTACGCTCAAGGCTGGCGGGGACAGTGGTGAGACCAAGAGTGCCATCAACCTCTACGGGAGAGGCAGACTTGTGAGCAGCAAAGACATTCAAAATGCCCTTCACCTCATCCCGGCCAACGGTCTCGTCGAGAGAGAGACCAACCTTGTTTCCGCCAAGGCGGCGGAGGAAGACAGAGGCAGCGCGAGCTTCGGTCATGATGGCATCAGCCTCGGCAGCAGTGGGCAGCTCGATGGCCAGAGTGTCAAACACAACCCCGCCGTCAGCGTTGTTGGAGCGGACGGGGACATTATAGCCTAGGCCGACAAGCTTCTCGCGCAGCAGTGAAGTCATGGACATGATACGCTGGGCAATTGACTTGAGGCCAACAGGGCCGTGGTAGATAGCGTACATGGCAGTCATGTTAGCAAGCAAAGCCTGAGCAGTACAAATGTTGCTGGTAGCCTTCTCGCGGCGAATGTGTTGCTCGCGAGTCTGCAGAGCCAGACGCAGAGCCCGGTTACCGAGGCGGTCCTTGGACACACCAACAACACGACCAGGGACCTTGCGCTTGTACTTGTCGGCACAAGCGAAGAAGGCGGCGTGGGGGCCACCGAAGCCCATAGGAACACCCAGACGCTGGGCACTTCCGAAGGCAATATCAGCGCCAAACTCGCCGGGGGCCTTCAGCACGGTCAAAGCCAGCAGGTCAGTGGCCACGCTGAAAGTACCGCCCTGACCGTGGATGGAGTCACTCAGAGCCTGGAAGTCGTAGATACCTCCCTCGGTATCAGGGTACTGGGCAAGGACACCGATCAGGTGGTCCTTCTGGTCCTTGACGATCTTGAAGTCGTCGGCCAAGATATCTCCAATGACGAGGTTGATTCCGAATCCCTCGGCGCGAGATCGCATCACCGCAATAGTCTGGGGGTGACAGAGGTGAGACACAACGAAGGACTTGTCGGCCTTCTTCTGCTTGGAAGCGGGCATTGTGGAGAAAGACATGGTCATGGCCTCGGCGGCGGCGGTGGCTTCGTCCAAAACGGAGGCATTGGCGAAGGGCATACCAGTCAGATCAGCAGTAAGGGTCTGGAAGTTCAACAAAGACTCCAGACGTCCCTGACTGATCTCGGGCTGGTAGGGTGTGTAGCTGGTGTACCAGGCAGGGTTCTCGAGAACATTGCGCTGAATGACGGGGGGCACAATGGTAGGGTAGTAGCCGGTTCCAATGTACGTCTTGCCGGAGATATCAATCTGCTTCCGGTAGGTGTCCAGCAGCTTGAGCATATCGGTTTCACCCAAACCACCCTGCACACTGGAGCGGTAGAGGCTGATATCGGCGTGGGGCTCGGATACCTTGAGGTTCTTCTTGGAGAGAATGTCCTCGGGCAGGACCTGCTTCACGAAGTCATCCAATGATCCCACCGGCGGGTCGAGCACGGCGAGCATCTGTGCCGCGGCGTCCGGTGAGGGACCAATGTGGCGGCGGGGGAAGGTATCGAGAGGCTGGAAGATATCCTGGGGGTGGGGATCTCCATGGTCGGTGATGGAGCTAGTATACACACCACGACGGGTCGTGGGCTGCGAGGTGTGCAATGCTTTCCGAGTGTTCAATGGTGACAATGACGCTCGGGCAATTGTGGGCACGCGAATACGCGAACGCAGAGCAAGCTGGCGGCTGCCGCGAAGGGCAAACAATGATGCCGCCATACTGAGACCGGAGGATAATGAGGGCTTTTAGTGAAAGCACTCAACACATCCACAAGTAAATCAGTAAATCAATGAGTCGGGAGAATGAAGAAGACAAAAGTGCCAGAACTGTAGAAATTAATATTTATTGCCCACACCTCCTTCCTTTTCCCTGTCCGAATGTCGGATGGCGGAGAACCTGTCGGGAAACTTTCAGCGGCGATAAGAAATTATGTGAACCCTGGTTATCCGACCAATCACAGCTACCACAGGTTGCCATCGGCCCCAGCTCGACCACTCACCGCCTTCCAGTCGGAGCAAATGGCCTGTTTTCCGTCGGGAAAGTCGCTGTACATCTACTCCACGAATTCCCCCACCAAGGGGGAAGCTCCGATGGTATCATAGCTTTCCTTGAGCTTGAGTTTATGCGGGTCATTTAGGAAATTAAAAATTGAAAAGGCCTGCTTCCGCATTACTATCTTTATCCTATCTAGGACATGAATATTTTCCTCGACCTCAAATCGTATATCGGAACGCCGCATCGCCCTCAATGACCCGCTTTCCCCGGTCCGCCTGCTTATTACAGATCCGGAACCACAGACTCAAAGAAAGGACCAGCAAGATGATCAGAATATTACACCTGGAAACACAGTCAGTATACCAACATAATTTGAGACAGAAAGAAAGACCTACGCGATAGCGGCATACATTCCGGGCCGGTACCCGGGTGCGTCCTGTTCCCGGAACACCAAGCTACTAACGATACCACCGAGACCTCCGAAGCCTACAAGTGTAGCACTGGAGAAAGCACGGGTCCATTGGCCACGCACATTGTTCGCCTGGTATGCCATGCAGGCTGGTATATTAGCATTAGCACCGGCAACAGTGAAGAACACGCCGACATAGCGGACGGCATCGCTCTTGGCGAATCCCATCATTGGCAGGCCGATGATGGCGAGCAGGGCGTTGAAAATTAGAATCGGTGCGCGCATGCGGTACTTATCGCCAACCCAGGCCGT
Source organism: Penicillium hordei (assembly GCF_028827395.1). Classification (NCBI taxonomy): domain Eukaryota; kingdom Fungi; phylum Ascomycota; class Eurotiomycetes; order Eurotiales; family Aspergillaceae; genus Penicillium; species Penicillium hordei. The sequence goes on from NW_026623142.1 coordinate 1,278,000, forward strand.
GCTGTACATGACGATTCCTGCGAACCCGTAGGGCGGGGCGACGAGGCATTGGGCTTCGCCGACACCGTATCCCATGCCGTTCATGAGGATGATGGGTAGGAAATAGGCAATGGCGTAAGTGACGGTGGTGAGGCAGCTAGAATGCAGTTAGCGGGAGTCGGGGCTATTTAGAAAGGCAACGCAACACACAAAAAGATCATGGCAAATCCCCAGATCTTAAGATCTGCTGCAGGTTTTAGGAACTTCTTAAGAGAGAAGGCTTCCATGTTCCCATCATTTCGGTCTTTGTTGATGCGACGCACGATGAATGCGCATTCTCTCTCGTTTAAGAAGCGCCAGGACTTGTGTGCGCGGTCAGGGAAGTCGACGAGGAAGAAGAAACACAGGATGCCAATAAAGCCCGTGATCTATATTGCTTGTTAGCTCGGTGGTTTTGTTTCGGTTGGCCCAACTCTACGTACCACTCCCTCGAGGATGAAAATCCATCTCCAGCCCGTCAGCCCATGCTTTCCGTTCAATTGCATCAGACCAAACGCAAGGATACCCGCCAATGCAGAAGCGACACATCCAATGAGATAGAAAACGGAGAATCGCTTCTGAACGTCATCTTTGAAGAGTCAGCACTGCGCAGTCGCTTGGAGGGATCTTGTTTGTCGATTTCTCTTACATCGAGTATACCAGCAAGATAGCAAGTAGACACAACCAGGAAAGTAACCAGCTTCTAGCACACCCAAAAGCACACGCGTTCCAACCAACGCGCCCCAGTCCTGGACGAATCCCATTCCCTGTGCCGGTCAATAAACCAGAGTCTTGTTGAGGAAGCGGAAAGCCCTTACAATCATGATCCCCGCCCAGCATACAATAATCGAGCTCAGGAAATATGTTGGGCCAACTTTTCGAATAATAACCGTCATCGGCGGCTGGAAGATGATGTAGGGTACGAAGAACATGAGGACGATAATAGACTATTCAGATGTTAGCCATTCGTCTTCTGAAAAATGCAATGTATTTGAACTTACATAGCGTTCGCCAATGTCGAGTCGCAATTCCTGTTTCAATCTATTCTAGAGGTTAGCCATCGTTGCACACGACTTTTCTACACGACTATGGCCTTACCCTGCAACGGCGGCCATGCTGAGATTCGTCCGATCCATGAGCGAGATGCAATAAGCCAATCCGGTCATGGTCACCAGACGCAAATCAATTCGTCGAATAATGTTCTTCTGCTCCTGTGGTGTGAATTCATCATCGTCATCGCTGGGAGGGCTCTTTCCCGCGATATCCTCGATGCGGTGATCACCAGGCGGTTTCTCCTCAATGGGAGTCATGGTTCCCATACTGATATGTACCGAATTGTAGTATTCAATAGAAATATAAGATGTAGGGGGAAGTAAGAAAGAATTAAATCGGATTGTCTTGACCAGAAATAGAAGAAGACAGAGCTGCACCCTTAGCTATCAAACGACAAGACTAGCAAGGATGCAAGAATTATATACCCAAGCAGCAGACAGGTCTAAAAGAATTCAAACCATTCCTAAACCAGCCATTCAAGATCGACGCTCGCCTATTGCAGCCCAGTTCAATGTGCCCAGGAAAATCCACAGGAAACGAGTCAATTGAGAGCGCAATAGCCGGCAAGGAGCCTCGGGACAAGCACTAGTGCCATAGAAGAAAGGGCATACACAGCAACATTGCCCGAAACAAATGAGGGGGAGGTCACCCCACTTAATGACACCCTCTACGGGTCATCTCTGGCGCAAGGAGCTGGTTGGGATCGGTGGCGGCTGCTTCTGGGCCATAATCCGGGGGTGATGGGGGAGTAAATGCGGGGGAAGGTACTTGGCAACTTGGCAAATGGTGCGTGGACTACGTGATACACTTTTTGGTCCCCTCCTTTATTAGGAAATTTTAATCTGACGGTTAGTTAGGGACGTCACCTTTGTGGGACTGGGATGATCTGTTCTATCTCTGATCTATTCCAAGGTTGCCAATGTTGCTTAGTGTTCCTTCGACGTTTTAATTTCCAGGCGGGTACGTTGTTATTGTTCTTTTTAGTAGAAAAAGCCACAAAACCCCCTACTTGCTTTTCAAAATTCCAAGTTCAGTAAGGAGACTTCTCGTACAATCAGGTAGTTGAGGTAGTGTCACCTGGGACGAGTTCTGGCCAAGAGTCAGCTATGAGTTTATGAGGGAACTCTAACATTCCATGTCTCTTAGTACGTCGGAGCTCAAACCGCGATCGGTAATGCCGAAAGTGTAATTTGCCATGTGGAAAAGCCTCTGGGCGGTTTAATCATCGTAGATAGGCCGTATATCGTATATCGTATATGGTGATATCATTATGCATAAGGCATGGATAATATAGGCTATATCCAAGCACCCTAGGCTCCTATTGTAAGTTCGTTCAGAATATAGCCCCACTATAAACGCGTCTGTCATTTTACACCATGTGATCCATGTAAGTATTCCCCGATTCCATATTATAGTTGTTATAAGAACACAGAGCCCGGATATAGACAATGGATAGAAAGTGTCGACCATGTTCAAAATTAAATTTCATTTTTACATCTCGGTTCAATCGGGTTAACCTCCTAAAATTACTAACCCAATCAACGGTACCTTTCCTCATCCTCGTATTCGTCCTCTTCTTCATCCTCTTCTAAAAGAAGCCTCTCGCGTTCTTCCTCATCTACCCGATCCTGCTCTCTCAGCTGTCTCACAGACACGAAAACAAAAATCACGAGTGCGGTTCCAACAATGAATCCCGCAACTGCCAACACAGCATTAATTGGGATTGGATTTCCATCAAACGTATGATGCGTCAATGCGTCGAGACCATACTGCGAGAAGTTGGCGATTCCTGAGAGGCAAATAATGGCGCCGTACACACGCCCAAACGTGGCAAAGCCGAAGACTTTGGTAGTATAATCACTGGAGCCAAGGTTAGCACGCAGAATATAGCAGTGGGTGTGAACAGAACAACATACGACATGGCCGAGTAATATAGAGGCCGGAGTAAAACGAAGAGCACAACGGTCATATATCCAGCCCAAACTGCCGGGATGGAGTTCAGCACACCAATGACCGTAGTGAAAAGCACAATCACGCCAAGCATCGTTGGCACACTGAGGCGATCAAGCAGATACCCGATAGCGGGTGTGAAGAGAACACCACCGACCGGCAGTGCGACGTCGAAAAAGGCACCTATTTTATCTGCCTGCTCGATCGATCCGAGCATGTACTCATATTGTGAGCGAATCGTCGCGATAAAGTAGTTCATGCGGATCATCTGCAAAACAGTCATCAGCGTAATCAGGATAAACCAAGGTGTAGCCATCTGCCTGTGCGCCGGCAGGCCGTGCAGTACACCCCAGACCGAACTCGTCTGCTGGCGATCCTCTTCTCGATCTGCACGCATCTGCCGCTCATCCCTATCACCGAGCACCGCATCGATCTGGCGGATCTTCTTTTGTCGCCTCTCCGCTCGCTTCTTTCGCACCCGGTTTAGCTCCGACGTGCTCTCGATTTCATCATCGGAGTCGTGGACATCACGTGTGGCATCTTCGGCCTTTTCGACCTTTGTTTCCAATTGCATCGTCGAGACATAGTCGCGCGCTGGCATGATGGTTACGAGTGCGATGAAGATACACACGGGGACTATCAGATACCCCAGGAAGAACTTATCCGGGGTGAAAGATCTCCCAGAAGCCTCATATACGAGCCGGTAGAAGAGGAACACCGCAGCAGAGGCATCGAATGCACCGGTCACCAACGCGACAATTGACCCCGCATATTTTGGGAATGCATTCGCGATCTGGAACGAGGGAACAAATAAAAAGGTGCCAGCCAGAGCGAGGAAGAAATTCCCCGCGATATATCCATCGAAGCCGGGTTCATGGAATGCAAAGGCTATGATGACACCGCCGATAGCAAGCAACAGGCAAGCAATGAACCAGCAGATGCGTGATCCGCATCGATCCAGAATCGTCCCAACTGGCAGAGCGGAGACATTGGCTGTTATTGAAGCAATGGTGAAGAAAAGGTTGAGTCTAGTAGTTGATTAGGGACAAGCATAACTCGGGATGGTCTGTGCGACAAACATACCTAAGGTCCTGCTGTGAGCACAGCTCAAGCCCTTCCTTTATTTCGGAAGGACTGCAACGCTCGTGATAAACGCCTTCCTCAACGAGGACAGGCTTAAGCGCTGCGAAGCCAAACACGATCCCCGACGCGCTCCAGCACGCGACTACGGTGACAGCGACCTGGGCTGGAAGGTGTCAGCTGTTTGTCCCACCCTAGGCCGAAAGATACATACCTATTCTCTTTGCGAGGGAGTGTTTGTACGCTGGTGTTCCAGTCCGCGTTTCTGCGACCGGGATACCCTCGCTCGGAGGTTGGAGGACATCGTAGCTGATTTTTCGGCGAATGGGAGCGAAGTCGCAGTCGTCAACTAAGTCTGGTTCGAGTTCGCGATCAATACCGTCAATAGCAGAAACATGCTGCACCAATGACATTGCACTGTGTTGAACAGATGAGGTGTTGTGGAGGGGAAGTTGGTTTTATCGTGAAAAAACTTGTTCTTTCCCTCTTTCCTCCTTTCCCTTCCGGCCTAAGGTCATACCAGCACAGCTTTTATGTACTTAGCATGTGTAATGTCGTTTCGGTGACTCAATCGAGTGTTAATATTATTTATTTACATATGAATGGTTAGTTATTGTGCGATTTTTATGCTTAGTGTAGCTTGGAGCTATGGTCAAAAGCTATAACACCTGACACGTGTAATTTTCCCACCTAGACTCGAAGTATACTAGAGTCGCATGCATAAACTCATTAAACTGGGGAAATATGCCAGGGTGGATATTACTAGTACCAGATAGGACAAGGTAGCTCCTGGTTGCCAGCTCTGATTCGTTCAGTTTCGTCTAAATTGCCACCACTCATGTTAAGTTGAAATCTTTTTCCTCCCTTGGCCGAATTTTGTCCAATCATAATTGATATGACCCAAATACGCATTTGGAAAGTGAAATTAAGGTGAAGACATCCATGGATCATCTCGGAGATGTCGGGATACTATGTACAGGTACAGATTAGCTTCAAATGTACTTTATACTACATAGTACGGTACTCCATACACAGTTAAAGGAACATCCATTAATAAAGTATTGTATGTCTAACCCCTGGCTGAAGCACCAACATTCTAATATCTAAACTTACCTTTGAACCACATATTATAGTCGTTTAAAACAGTACTACTTCTCAAACAGCCGTGGAAGGCGACTTCTCTTTCTTGATTGACCTCCATTCCATCGTAAGCGCGGGGAGAATCATCAGACAGGACACCGCCACGGCAACAATAAATGACCGCCGGAGGCCATCATTGTATAAGGCCAGAACTTCGGTCAACTTGGTCACCGGGACAGCATCAGAGAGGCCCGTTGCCCCAGCCGCCATAATCTTGGCCACATCAATGCCCTGGATGTGGGGTAGGTTTGCGCTGAGATAATTCTGGAAGAGCGACTGAGCGACAGCGATAAAGATAGCTCCACCGAGAGACTGTGCGAAAAACATGAGTGAGATACCAATGGCTACCTCACCCATAGGGAGAATGGTCTGCGCCGCCATGGAGGGCTGCTGCATTCCCGTACCAATACCGAGACCAAACAGTACCTGGTACCCGATCCAGGCGGCGTGGTTGGTGTCCATCTTGAAGGTCGTCATCAACCCAGCACCCGTAGCCATGAATATAGCCGCAATGAACATCCACGGAACGTAGTATCCTGTCGCAGTGATGATTGAGCCGGAGAGGATGGCTCCGACAACAAGCGCCAGCACCATGGGGATCGTGTCGATGCCAGATTTCACAGCTGATGTGCCGCGCACACCCTGGAACCAGAGTGGGAGTGTGTATAGCATGGATATTAGCCCTCCACCCACACACAGGGAAAAGACTACACCGCTGATGATGCTGCGCTGGTTGAATATATGAGGCGGCACTGTTGCGTCCTTCTTCAACCAGATCTGCACGCCAACAAAGCCGATTATCAGGATTCCTGAGACGATAAACAGCGCGATGATGCGTCCGTTGCTCCAGGGATAGGTTGTGCCTCCCCACTGTAGGGCGAGCAGGAGGCAAATGACAGAGGGGAGGAAGAGCACGCTACCCAGGGGATCGAGGCGCAGGATGTGTTTCTTCCAGGTGCACGGTTGGGGTTTGTGGGGGACAGCCAGGAAAAGGAACAAGATGACCATGGTGAAACCACCGATAGGAAGGTTGATGTAGAAGCACCAGCGCCATGTTACGTTGTCTGTGAACGCACCACCCATCAGAGGTCCGATGATTGACGAAAGCCCAAAAATTGAACCCATCAGCCCGACGTACATGGGCCGTTTGGCCAGCGGCACTATCTGTGCGATTATAACCGTCGCACCCGAAAATATGCCCGCCGATCCAATACCTGCTATCGCGCGTCCGACGATGAAGGCTTTGGAATTTGGGGCGCCGCCGCAGACCGCCGATCCAACTTCAAAAATAAGGATCGCGACAAGAAATATGGTCTTGGTCGAGTAGAAGGTGTACACCTTGCCCCAGGATAGCTGGGTAGCGCAACTCGTCAGGAGATACGCGCTTGCGTACCAACTTAGGTCGTCAAGGGCATTGAACTGGGTTGCAATTCGGGGAACTGCTGTGGCGATGATGGTGCGGTCCTACAGTGTTCAAAGTTTTGTTAGGATAGATCCACTCGGGCAATAGGAAATGAGACATTCATACCAATGCAACCAAAAACATAGCAAACAGAATAGAAACAATAATAGCTAGCAGCCGAGTCCCCGTTGGTAAATGAGTCCCATCTTCCTCGACCACGGAGGGCTTCTCGGTGGTAGTTGAGACCCGGTCGGGCTGCTGGTCGAACTGCTCTTCCATCGATCGAGTCATGATATAATCCAAATTTTGTTAAATAGCAAACAAGTAGATCTTTGTGAGTAATCTAAATTAACATATTTGAAGGGAAAGGGGCACATTTATAAGTAGTTCAAGGTAGTTTAGGTTCCCGGGGTGAAAATTAGTTCGGCGCCGAGCAACATAGGGCAAAATTGCCCTCGGCGCCGACCACTGTAATCCCCTTCGCTACTTCTCACACTCGTTTTTATCATATTAACTGCGAAATTTCCAATCCATCGGAAGCCGAAAGAACTTAGATTCTGAAGTTGTGGGTGGACTCCAACATTTCCGTGATGAGTCCCAACTCACTTCCCACGGACAGCCTCATCTCTTCGCTTGCACTATCAATAACCCGACAAAGAGTCACATGGTCGAGCTCCATCGCCACAAACCCAATAGCTTGTCCTAATACCTTGGTGAGTGGTAAAAGATTGAGATCTTATTGTATCACACAAGTGATTCCGAAAGAGCCCCACAAACCTCTCCAACCTAGGTCTCATTGACAGCCTGGTGCCACGAAGGACTAATTGCTTCAGGCAGCATTTCGATCACTGTTGCATCAAGATGCATGTTTTCGAGTGTGGCTATGACGCTGTAGCACCGATGCGGTATAGTTTCCTATTCCAATGCCATGACCGATACGCGGCACGAACATTATGTCCACCCGATACCACGTCCCCTGTTGCATCTGACCCTGACTCAATAATCTCGTGTGACAGCTTCAGGAACAATGCGGTCTGTGGCAGATGTCCTGTCCTAAGAACACGGAGGAGATGGGATCCTTGATAAAGCATCGCCCTAACTTCTCAAATATGGCTGAGAGACGCTCTTCCAAGGTTGTTCTAAATCTTTCTCCTTTTCTTCGCCCATTGTTTGGGATCATTTTGGATGTTGGTATTCGTGTACTTTGTGAGTAATTTATGACTATGCCGATATTGTAGGTCTGTTAGAAGACAATCATAGGATGTATATATCGTCCCTCATATATTGTAAGTTGGACCAATATGGATTGTAGGTCATTTTCATTGATCCGGTGGAAGGCAGTAGATAAGAATCGTAACTATAGTTTCTAGTTTTTCGAGTGCCATTCCACATGAAATGCGAGGTCCCTCTCTTGCATTTTCGTCATCTGCCAAGCCACTGCCATTAATGGTCCCATGGGTCGTAAACAGGAACAGGGCATATATAATGAACACCGGCCTCCATTATTTAAATACAGCAAAAACATTACCTTCATATGTATATAGCTTAATCCCATTGAAAATATCTGAAGGGTCAAATCGAAGAAAGAGAATGGGAAAATACAACACCAAATCAAATTGTTCGTTGTAAATGCCAAGAGTTAATATAAAAATACCATGTTCCACCCCAGACAGAGGATGGTATGACGTATGGGGACCTAACACCAATGACGTAGCACCCGTTATATGTCAACTGCCATGACCCCTTTTCATTTAACCTGTTCTACATATTGTCGATTAGATTATTTGCATAGCGTGTTCTTAGGTTGACTCATTTGCCTTTGGGATTTAAAACGAGAATAATCTGCAAGAAGCCGAGTTACAGCGATAACAACAAACGCAGTACATGCGATCGAAAACCACAAAAGCAGCACAAGCAGCACAATGGCCAATATATCAATTAGTGCCCCTGGTCTGAACAGTGGCGGATTTCTTTACAACAATGGCAACAATAATGCACGACTATGCGTCACAGCCGAGACTGAAGATTTCGACATGGAAATCATCAAGAACTGGCAAGAGGAAGGATTCGACGTCCTGTACCTTCCTTACAATGGCGGAGGAAAAGACTACGCTCGCCGTTTGCAATCTGTAAAGGATGGTCTTGGTGTAGGCGAAAATTACGCCGTGATCGGTATGTACAGAACTTTCTCTAAACATCATAAACTACGAGTGATGAACTGACTGACCCGATCCCTAGCCTACGGTGACGCCGCGGACTACTGTCTCGATTACTATATCAATTCTATCAACGCCAGTCGACTCTGCGCCCTGGTCGCCTACTACCCCAGCCTAATCCCTGATACGCGATCGCGATTCCCACTTTCGCTTCAGGTCCTCGTGCACTTGGCAGGCGAAACTGTGGACGTACTTGTTCAGCCCGTCGCGCTGGGCTTGCAAGGAAAGAAGCGCCGCCAGACGCGACCGATCAACGCTGGTATTGGGACTGGAGAGCGTTTGGATCTGGCATACCCGGCGTTTACCTATCATAATGCCGTGCCCGGGTTTGCGGAGACGGACCTGGAGGAATACGACCATCTGTCGGCGGATCTAGCCTGGACGCGGACTTTGAAGGTCTTGCGGAAGGGGTATTCCAGGGATCCAGATTATGAGCAGCGGTATGAGCAGCATGTGGAGGGTAAGTTGCAATCGCCAAAAGGTCGAGCGATGACAGCTAATACTTTGTTAGGCAAGTTTTTCTCGTCGAACGTCAGAAAGACGATGGATGGTTATGTGCAACATAAAACCCCCGGTGTCACTTATACGCCGACAATCAGCGGCGGGATCGGGAAAAAGGCCTTGCGCCATTTCTATGAACATTACTTCATCGGCAAACTGCCCCCGTCTATGCGCCTCCGACTGTTATCTCGTACCACAGGACCCGATCGCATCGTAGACGAGCTGTACGTGAGCTACGAGCACACACAGGAGGTTCCATGGATGCTACCGGGTGTCCCGCCGACAAGCAAACGAGTCGAGATCATCCTCGTGAGTATTGTCAGTATGCGCGCCGGGCGTCTTTACTCCGAGCATGTATACTGGGACCAAGCCAGCGTACTAGTGCAAGTTGGTCTTCTTGACCCCAAGCTCCTACCGGATGGAGTCCAGGGTGTCGATCGACTACCTGTTGTTGGACGCGAAGCTGCTCGTCGCATCCTCCACGAGGATACTGAGCTTGAACAGGAAGACTACCATAACAAGATAATTCGCCGTGCGCGTGTCCGTGCGAGGAGGAACATGAATCAGAGCTCCCGCATGTCGCAGGCTGGCGATGAGTCTGGGGCTGACCTGAAGAGTGAGGCGGAGCGGTCTTTGCCTGATAGGAGTCGGAATAAGGGCAAGGCAGTTCAGAAAACGAATCCTGCGAGTCTGCAGCGGACGGCCACCGAAGCGGTTGATTATCAGGATGATGATGGCGCTGATACCGAGACAGAGTCTAGTGTCAAGGCTAGGTCTGATGCTGGCAATCAGGCTGCTTATGTCGAGGATGGGGGAGATGATAGTGCTGAGAATGGTTCTAAGCAAACATGACTTCTCACATCTACTTCTCTTTGTCTGGATAACCACGGAGACATTCCTATGGCCCTTGATCTGCCTCTAGAGGAGATCAAGCCGACAATTCATAAATTGAGTGGGGAATATCCTTTTGATTTTTTAGGCGACTGTTTTTTGATTATGAGTGATCTTGTACCTGTCGATTTCTTCTGTTTAGCATTAGTGTTTGTCACTATTTTGGATATGATGATCAATGAGATATGTATGTTTGGACAGATATTGCAACAATTGAATTGAAAGTTGAAGCTCCAAGATAACGAAGCATGACATCACCAAGGCACCGGAAAGTCTATTACTCCGACATGTGATAACCACATGCACGGACCATTATATGTAGTGTGGCAAGTCATTCAATGACACTTACATCCCGGTATACACATCTAGGCATAAACACAGTGTGGTCAGTCGATTACCACTTTATTGTATATAAGACAATCCTAGGAAATATCTACGGTTGCTATTTCGGGGGTCGAGGCTCGCCGCTTTTCAGTTACTGCATATCTACATAGCGCTGACGTCGACCTCTTCATGTACAGAACATACACAGAGTGAATATTGCACATCCGCGGTTATCCCCAATACTATAATCGAAAATAACTCAACACATATGCATTGAATCATCCCCAAAATGTGTTCTTAGTGGCTCAAAGACCTCCCTCAACACAACCTCGCCCCAGAATCGGCCAATATGATGCGCCGGCACACACAGTTCCAGACCGGTCACAAACCTCACGGCCACCATGGCTTTAAACTAGACGAGACCCATGTCACAGGCCCAGTACCCTTTCTAAATCCCACCTCGGCACGCTACGAACCAACCCAGCACCCAGAAGACACTCGTGCTCCCCCACAAGTTGAGCGTCTATGGCGATCCCGCGACAACAGAAAAGGCCGACATGCCATTCGCATCGATACGAAGACCTTGCCCCATGAAACGGGGCTTATAGTACCACCAGTGACGCAGTCCATCCCAGCAATAGCTAAGATCTTTCTCCGGATGGCGACCTACGCCCCTTATTGGGATGTATCATATCTAGTCGCCATGAACTTCACTATCGGGTCCGCAATCTTCATCGCCAATGGGTTCTTCGTATGGTTACCGCTGGTAGACAAAAAGACCGAGTTTCACGGTGAAATTACCGTTGCCGGTGGTTGGACGGGGTTCGTCGGCGCGACCATCTTTGAGCTTGGGGGTGTTTTACTGGTTCTTGAAGCTTTTAATACCAATCATACTGGATGTTTTGGCTGGGCTCTTGAGACTGTCCTCGAGAAGACTATCGAGGATGGGGTTCCTCAATATGCGATGAACGAGATCAGGCCGACGGCTTCAAGGTGCGAGCATCATCACGCGAATCGGAAATCATTTCTCGGGGAGAAGCACTATCATGTCAATGACAATGCCCACTCTCAGAGAGATGACTCTGGCTACGTTACTTCATCGACAGATGGGAGGTCGTTCCGATGGATTCCGTCGACGTCGGAATTACGCAGGCATTATTTTCATGAAATTGGCTTTATAGCTTCTTTTATCTTATTTGTGAGCGCGACGATCTTCTGGATTGGTGCAATTGTTGGTATTCCTGGTATCTTTAAACACATGAGTCAGGGACTGACTGATGGCCTCTACTGGGGTACTACCACTCTTGGTGGGGTGGGATTCACTCTGAGTTCATTACTTTACATGCTTGAGACGCAGTCAAAGTGGTATATTCCTTCTTGGCATGTTCTGGGCTGGCATATTGGCCTCTGGAATTTAATTGGCAGTGTTGGATTTACTCTTTGTGGTGCGCTGGGCCCGGCGAGTAGTAACTCTGGCGTGAATTATCAGTCGTCACTCGCTACATTTTGGGGCTCAGTGGCTTTCATGATAGGATCTATGATCCAGTGGTATGAGAGTTTGCAGAAGCATCCTGTTGAGAAGAAGTGATGATAAATCAGGGCATATATGACACCAAATTTTCATATCTCCATTAAAATCCAGGCGCAAGCTTCAGGGGGACCTCACTATCCGACGTAGGAGGCAATTTTCAACAAATAAGCTACAGCAAACAAAGTTTAGGTGAATAAAAAGCTTTCGTACTTTCAGCAGAGGTAATTAGCAGAGATGAAGGATTAGTTAGAATAGCAAGAACTTATTTCACTGTAGTAGAATCAGAGAGAAGGCGATCTAGTGAGATGAATACTATTTGCCGAGACTGCAACGTTGGATTTTACACCAGACCAAGTTGATTGATGTCATTCGTGTTATAGTTCAGAGGTATGAATTGGCTTGTTATTTCAGAGGGATACATGAACCTATATATACAACAATGAGCTAAGTTGATTGGAAATCAACTTGGTCGTCCGTATAGTCACTCCGGGGCTAATCCCGACGGTGCGGCTTGGTCCCTGATCTGCACCGGCTTCAAATCACAACAAAATCGACATCTAAGCGTATTTCGGTAATACGATAACCGCTGTACTGGACAAAGCATTAATACGGAGATATTTCACAATACGAAATGTATGAATGCGAATATGAATAAGGCGTTTATTCGCATTCCATTATTCCTTTCAGAGCCCTACATGTTGTACTATTCATGCAATGAGAATCATGCAGCATATATGGGATCATAAGATGAAGAGGAAAACGCGTCCGTGGCAAGAGCGACAATGTTACACAACACGGTTGATGAATCTAGAACTATTGAATATGCCCCAAGGTCTGCCGCTGATTTTTGAATGTATCTTCTTGCAGATCCAACAAGAGGCTAGACTCTCACCCTCCTAATGAACATAGAGAGTCTTTCACCGAAATGTACTTCGAGCACAATCACCGCAATCATGAAGATGGCCCTGAAAGTGCCAAAGAAGATGACTCCTAGATTCGAGTAAGTTTGCTAGCCTGATCTAATCACTCAATGGGACTGGGCGATTCTTGGAGGGGGATAGTGTGATGAAAGATAGGATTTGAAAGTCTCACGTCTATTTCCCGGTATCTCGCATGCCATCTTTCCCTTCTTTTTTTCTTCCCCAGATTTAGACTTTTTATCGAATAGGACCGTTTTTCATCCAACAAGAATTGCCTACATCACATACATATGTTTATTTTGATCCTAAGTTTAAATCTACGGCCATAATTTATACAGCCTACCTATATAGAGTCAATATTTTAATCCTTAGCGATTAGTTCAGGATTGAATATAGGCTGCTTCCTCTATGTATATCCCGAATCCATATAAATCCTGAATCCTTTAGTTCCAGGTGTAATGGAGATTTAGTTTTCTGAAAGAGCAATGTTGCGAAGACAGTAAAGTAATCATCCACAGCAAACAGTTGATAGCCTTACTCGCATATATATCTTCAACAAAAACCCACTTTAGTTGACCTGCCCTTCCTCTCCTGTACAGAAAAGCAAAACAAGAATATACGAGCATAGGCTTAATCCACCCTCTTCCACTGGGTAAAAGGTTGTTGTCGGAGAGTTTTAGTTTAGTTTACTTTTGGTACATAGAATTGAACTTTGATTGACTGGTGGATTGATTGAATCGATATTCTCCGCGTTTTTCTTCCTGGATTCTCCAGAACAGTCTCAGGCTCCACCAACAAGTGCCATGACAATCGAAATCAGCTCATTTGGCTTGCTCAAGAATGGACAGTGTCCCGAATCAATAGTCTCTGTCACAAAGTTCGATGCTCCCCGCGCATTTATACCGTCTTGAACCATACTTTTCTGAAGAGATAGCATAATAGCCAAGTCCCGAGTGCAATGAACATAAGTCGTCGGTAGATGCTTCCACGGTGCGCCAGTCACCTTCGCCGATGCAGCAATCCAATTATGCGTGACATTGCCCTCAGCCAACTTCTCCGCAGTCGCAAAATCGATGTCGTTGAAAAATGCCTCGGCTGCGTTCTTAACAAAGACTGTGCCACCCCCGCTGTTGCCTAGATCGGCTTTGCATTGGAACCCGTATTTCCCAATCAAGTCTCCAAGCGTGTCGCCCGGCTGCACGAGCCACGCACTCAATAAAATGAGGTAAACAATGCCCTTGGTGACTTCATTGGCGTATAGGTCTAACGTGAGTGCTTCTGATGCAACGATGCCGCCATACGAATGGGCTAGAACAATTATGTTGTGCCCAGCATCGATGAGACCTTTGGCTGCTGAGCGAACTACGATGACATCCTCCTTCAGCGTGGCTGTTGGGGGGCTTTCGTCGCCACATGTCGGGAGCCGTGGGCAGCGGACAACGAGCCCTGCTTTGGTGAGCTGGTCGTTAAAAGCATCCCAGGCTGCGGGGAGGAAGTAGCCTCCGTGGATAATGAGAATTGCAGTAGGGGTTTGAAGTGCCATGATAATCCTAAGATGTGATCCCGGTCGTTCACACTTTCTTCGGGGGTTCGAAAAAAGATAACTGTAGCGGTGGGAACGTCAGTAGGACACGGCACAACAAACAACCAGGTCAGTCTAGTGCAATAATGTAAGGTCGCCAAAACAGGGCAAGCTACGGAAAACAGACAAAGTGGGCCCCCGATCTTTACTCATCTTCTCACTACTCAAACTTTTGGCCCGAGAGGGGGTTGTCGATCGCGATGCTTCACTCTAAAATTGCACTTTTGAAAAGTCTTGGCCATGTTGGGTTCCCTTTCGGTCTTCGCAATTCAGCCCCTAAAGCCCTCTGTCTTACACTGGCCAATGATAGGAAAGTACGGTAAGATACGCCGTGCATTGACTTCGCCACGCGCAATTATACGGAAATAAGTCTTACATTGACGTTATCGCGCAGAATGGGCTGCGTCAAATATTTTGTTTGGCCAGGTCAATGTTCAATGTCATGCGTACGTAGTTTTAGCGCCAAATCCGTCCATTTCGTCGGCCGATTGATAAAATCATCCTCGTGTGCTTATCAGACCCATCGCCATCTCCTGCTAGACTCGATTGTCCACCAATTTGCACCATGGCCCAATCTCAGTTCGAAGTGAGAGTCATTCCAACAAAAGAGGAGTATGCTCGCCTTGTCGACGTACTATGGGCTGCGAATTTTAACCCTTATAAGTAGGTTTAAAGCCTGGCCCATCGCGATACATGATTTGAAGGTGTGACTCCTTTATTATTCGAGTCCCTGACTGATTAAACTCGTTTAACAGTCCCATTTTCACTGCTGTCCATCCGGTCAGTGGCCACACCGCCGAAGATCGCGCCAGAGATAAAGCGCTCGACACCAACATCCGCTGGAATGCCAGCGAACAGAACCCCTTCTCGCACCTGATATACGCGATTGATAAAGAAACAGGCGAAGTCGCAGGAGGCTGTGAATGGCTCATTTTCCACGAAAACCCATTTCCAAATGGGCCGCAGCCTATTAAGTGCACCTGGTATCCCGAGGGGACAGAGCGCGCCGAGTACGCGGAACGTATGCTCTCCCAGGCATTTTTTCCACGACAGTCTTGGTTGCAACGTCCACATGCCGGTGTCAATGCCATGGGCGTACACCCGAAGTATCGACGACGTGGAGTTGGGCGACTTCTCATGGAGTGGGGCCACGCGATCCTCGATCCACTGGGCTACGAAAGTTTTATTGAAGGCAGTCCGATAGGGCGCTGGTTATATGAGGAATATGCGTATCGCCGAGTGATGGGTTTATATGTTGATTTTGAAAAGTCAAAGCCGAGTGATGAGTGGTTGCGGTTAGTACATGAATGCAAGCCGCCAGGTATTTTGCTTCTTTGGCGGCCACCTCGAGGGGAATGGACGGAGAAAGTCCCTTCTGGCCCTTGGGCAGTATCTGAGCAGACTTTCAAGTAGAATTGTCATTTCACCTGGATTCAGTGTTTCAGGCTGTCAAATCCGACAATAATATGACTCTACCCTGGCTATATATTGCTTTTTATTCCACTCACGAGGCCCATCCCATGCCATATTTTGAACGTATGTAGCGGGTCTGTCTACCTGAAACATGCGATAACTTAATCCCAAAGATAGTGACAAGAGATTTCGTACGTGGGAAGAAAGGTGGGCCGACGCACGGAGTAATCCAAGTGGAGTTGTGGCGTTGACCATCGAGTGGAGCGGTGGGGTTGGTGGATTTGAGGAATGAGGAGGGAGAGGGCCGGGGCTTTCAGCCTGCTCCATTCCTGAAGCTTGGCCCGGGGATATCATCGCCCGCCCAGGTGCTGATCCTGCCGATTTCGAGCAGAAAAAAATCGCGCAAGCGCAACCGGGCGAAAAGCAGTCACAATTTGTGAGACTCGCAGCCTATGAAAGTCCAAGGCAGGCTGATCGGCCAGCCCCATTCTTCCGTTTTGATGGAGGCGGCACAGGCCAGTGGAGCCTCGAAATAAGGACTTCATGATACCAAGCCCATGGGCTGTGGGCTTCATGCTTAGCTGTCACTTTTCCCTACGCCCGACCGTTGTGGATCTCCAGGTGTAATCCTTCCAAGAACTTAGGCCGCTGCACCTAAGTGATTACATAAGAGCATTCAACCACTTGGCCAAAAGATCATAGAGACAATCGGAACACCCGATTGTCACTGCAGCGGTAAATATACTAGGCCCTAGACTCCGCTAGGGACCACACAGGGGCCACCCAGGAGTCACGTTCGACCGAACTGTGTCTACGAGCGTTCATCAAACAGAGCCGGTCCGCTCGTTGTCGGCAATTTCATCAGTTGATCGGACGACCCTTCTAACTCTACCCAAGAAATCGTCGAGTTACTCAGATGGTGGAAACTCGGAAGCGGCATTGCTGGGAATGCCTCCGGCGTCGCTTGGTCTCTAACTTCAAAGTCCCAGGATGTCACCGATGTGCAGCCTCTGGGATCGATTCTTCTGGATAGTGGATCACCTCCAGGGCCGATCCCCACCTGATTCAGGATTTGATAGCTTCTTTCTTTCTCTTTTCTTCGGAGTCAATATCATCACGTAGTTCTATTTCCTTGATGACCATACCACGATAATTGAGGAACTCATCACCTTGACACGTGTGACCACCAAGAGATGCGTAGAAGAGAGCAACTCTCGTAACTTCAGTGCCCAGGGTGCAGCTCAATTTAATCAGCTGATGCGAGACTTACCTCCAATCCGAGGTCGTAGGTACACCATTCTCTTACATCCAGTAGGAGTAAGGGTTCCAAAATTTCAGTATTTTGGCTTCCTTGATGATTTGGAATTCGACTCGGCTCGCGCAATTAAGCGCAATTAATTGCGCACTGTCATTGGAACTTTGGTGGCGGGTCGAGGTCGATCCACAAGCGCAACTAATTACACTTTCACAATTGATTGTACAATATGAATTCGAGACATTTTGTACAAATCTATTTTCTATCTATATAAGCTTTCTCCTCTTAATCTTAAAGAATAAAGTCATTTCCCAACCCAGGTTCTCAAATCAGATCACCGATACCATGAGGCCCTTCGAAGACAAAATAATTCCTGCCCCTGGAAATCTCCCCAACGTCCCTGCCGACTCCCAACGCGTTTTCCAGGTTCTCAAGTCAGGCGGTGTGGTTATCTTGCCGACCGAAGTGGGCTATGGATTGATGGCCACATCTGCGGAAGCTATTGACCGGGCCTTCGTTGCGAAGCGACGTCGACCAGGTCACGCTCAGGGTCTATATGGAACCCATGAATTGCACCAAGAACTTCACATCCTGGACAGCCGGCGGTTCGAAATGACACGTGTGCTAGTCGAGGACCTAGATATGAGCTTCATGGCCGTTGCACCATGCCGTAACGATCATCATCTTCTTCAGGCTTTGTCGCCACAAACCCTGTCAAAGGTCACCAAGGACGGCACTATCGCTATGTTCATCAGTTGCAGTTCACTTCTGAGAGAGATTTGCAGACTTAACGCTAGTTCAGGCCAGCTCATGGTAGGATCTAGCGCAAACGTGTCAGGTAGCGGACAGAAATTCCGTGTCGAAGATATTGAGGATGACCTCAAAGACGCAGCGGATTTGATTGTCGATTATGGTCTTCAACGCTATCATGTGTATGGACGACCTTCTCTCATTATGGATTTTGACCAGATGAAGATCTTACGAATGGGGTCCTGCTATGAATTGTTCTGCGAGCGCATGCGGAAATTTTGGGGGGTGGACCTGCCCGAGGACCCTGATTACAAACATTAAAGGCAAAGCAGAAGAATGCAATTATATGAAAGACATATTTTATTACTCGTCTAGACCCTGTTACATCTTTACTAAATGTCATCGCCTACATTGGAGCGCTGACTTGTACTTCACAACCTGGTTGTCTAACTCAACCTACCCACTATAAATTCTTACCGTGTTATTATTGTGGCCACATATAATCCCAAACACATAGACATAACTGATTTGGTTTCGAGTATTGATACCAACTGACGTTGAAAACAGCTACTCCCGCAATGGTTGTGAGGGGGTTCGGCCATAGGTGCAGGATGGCGCAGAGAGCCGACAAAGGGTGCAGTGAGGCGACCCTGGTGGTGCAGGATGTCGGTGATGCGAGGATGCCGATCGTGAAGGGCCTTAGTGCTGGCAAGAGGGTGCAAGTTAGGATGACTGTACGGAGTATGCGGGAGGTGATTTGGAATCAAGATCTGGGGATACTTTTTTTCCCGAGAAAACGCTGCCTTCTGACTGACTGAATCACAATGGCAGGTTGGGATTAATTGAGAACATCAGCCTTATCATTATCAGTGTGAGGCCTCGTTACGGAGGTACTCGGGATTTAGGTGGTTTCAAGAAATAAATAGAGAAAGCACTATGCTATACATACCTCGTTAACTAACTACCGGGTACTTCCAAGGTTCTGTTAAGTCTTAGCCATACTGAAATCCCCTTTTGGGCCTTAGTCTCAGCCCTGGCTTGCTTCCCGAGTCGCATTTTAGCCCCCAAAGCCCCCAAAGCCCCCACCTTCGCGCTAGCCAATACAGGTATAGAAGTATGTCGTCCGGTGAGATCTTCGCGCTTTGACTCCACGCGCAATTGTGCGGAAATAAACCTTCCCCGCTCATTTTGTTTTGGCAGGTCAATGGTCGGCAGTCCTTTTGTTCAATGCGCGGATTTCCTCAAAATTGGTGTTTTTTCTATCGATGTCTCGACAGAAAGCAGAACTGACTACGCAGAGATTATTATCGTTTCTCTTTTAGGACATTGTACCGTTAGCGGGCGACATTTTTTGAGACTAATACCTGCCCTAGTCTGATGATCACTTCTACAGCGCTCCAAAATGAAGGCCAGGTGAATGGAGCTACTGCAATCGCCTAGAAGGCTCATGACAGTTGGGTTTTTAAATGAGGAAGCCGTTCTCAATGCATTTTCCATTTTTTCTATTTTCCTTTTGCTTTTTGCTTTTAAGTTTCGCAACTTCCCCTGTCCCATCATGCCGGATGCCATTGATCTTCAAGGTCTGAGTCCGCTAGATCATGTCCCCGCAAAGCTCTTTCTGCCGTATATTCTACTCTTCGACACAACTGACCCTAAAACCGCCGTCTGCTCCCTCCAGAAGGGCATAAATAAACTAATCTCCCAATTGCCTTGGCTCGCTGGAGATGTAATTTTCCACAGTGTGCCCGAAGGGCCCAAGAATCGAATGCACATCGCGCCCCCACGGAGGTCGCCCTCTGAGATCCCCATGCTGCAGGTCAAGCACATTGACCGCGATGAACATTTTCGCGCACTCCCAATTCATACCTATCTCCCTCTGCCAACGTTCATTCCAGCCTCCGAACAGAGACCTGTACTTCGATTTCAGGCCAATGTCTTTCCCAGCAAGATTGTTCTGGCCATGTCCTTCTGGCATAGCGTCTTCGACGGCACCGGGGCTGGCGTCATCCTCGAAGCGATTGCCGAGTGCTGCACGGCGGCCAACGATGATTCCCCTTCTCCCATCGTTCAGAAAATCGCAAAGACCCATACTGAGCTCCGAAAGAAGGTCTCAGCCTTCCCATCCAAATGCCAGCTGCGTCTCGACCACACCGTGGAGCTAGGGGCACCTGTTTTCGACCCAAAGATTTCCACCGAGCAGTGGAATGTAATTGAATCAGCCGCGGCCTCCGCGGTTGAGACAAAGCGATACACATTCAGCCCGGAGAAAGTAGCCCAAGTGAAAGAGACCTGCACTCGACTTCTCCCCCAGGTACAGCCCTTCCCCGCGTGGATCTCGAGCAACGACATCATCACTGCAACGCTGATCATCTGCATCGATCGAACCTTTCACCCAGAAAGGTTGGACAAAACCGGATCTGCAGACTTCTTGATGGCTGTTGATTTGCGCAGCCGCATCCAGCCCCCGCTGCCAGAGACCTATTTGGGTAACTTGATTTTCCCCGTCCACGACGAAATTTACTTTAAAGAGACAGCAGGCCAAACAGGCGAGGAGGCAGACTCGCTCCACCTAGCTCAGCTGGCACTACGTATTCGCAGCAGGCTCACCTCCATGGACGAGACTGTCGCGTACAGCGCGTCCGCCGCCGTCGCAGAGTATGACGACTGGACCAAGATCGAAGCGAACCCTGCGAATATAATTGTGACCAGCTGGCGGGGCCTGAAGACCTTTTCGCTGGATTTCGGCGCTGGGCTAGGCTACATTAAAGATTTTGAGCCGGGGCTTGCGCTTGTTCCAGGTGCGTGTATCTTTTTGCCATCGCGGATGTTGCAAGAGAATAGTGGGTCGACTCCGCCGTGGGAGGTGTGTATCACGATGAAAAAGGGGGATAGCCAGGTGCTTGGTCAGGATCTACTTTTCTCTCAAATCCTGGCGTAACTTTGTGCGTGAAGATTCAGGTTTGAGTTGCCAGCGTGTAGTTTGTTTAATACGAACAAATGCTGTGAATGTCAATCGTCGTGTCTCCTGTTAATTCACCCGAACTTTCTATCATTTACAAATTCCTCGTAAAACCCATAAATGCTTTGCTTCCCGTACCTCAATCCAAATAGCCTCGATATTATAAGAAAACAAAGGAAATATTTTAAAATTTATAGGGCAAATGCCACTAGAAATACCGTTTTCTTTACGTTTTACGTTTTATTAGGTACTCTGTTATAGACGTTAGAATCATATAAGGTAGATGTCCCCTATCACTCAAATATCTCTTTATTTTTCTCGGGCCTCTACCTATCACCATCTTGGTGCCATCACCTTCGCAAAGTGAGTCTTCCTTTTCCCTATACTCCATGTGTCGATCCTCTAACACATTCTCTTTCTCTAAAGCCCAAAATACAACCCCGAGCCCTTATTCTTAGCTTGACTTTGGCTTCCTCGGCGCTTCCCTTGCTATTTGGACCTCACTTATTCATCACGGGATGGCTCTGAGCCCGGACTGAAATTTACTCAGAGATCCTGACTCTGAGGGCCGTCATAAAAGTGGCGGCAGCTTAGATAGGAATGCCCCACTCGGCAGAGGAAAAATAGTGAGTCTAGCTACCTAGGTATATGTGAGACAAAATCTGAGCCCAAACCCATGTCCAATGCCAAAATGCTAGCGCCCCACAAAACAAACGTTAACCTAAAAATATCCTATGGTACTCCCCGTTTCGCTTCCAAGGCTCCAATGTTTTTTTAACCTCATGTTCGTTCTTTTAGCATTACTTCTCATTTCGAGAAGGTCCTTGCCACTCCCCGGAGTCTCGATATCACGTATAGCCGACCGGGGAGTCACTAATGACTTTGGAGAGAATATGTTGAAGGTGATCATAGTCAAGAACATCAGAGCAGCATCAAAGACATACAGATACACCTCCGTCGACATAAGCGGACCATTTGTACCGGTAATGTACTCAATGGCACGGAAAATAGACCGAATCATGATGAACAGACTAGCCGTGTATAGGACGTACAAGCACTTCATCCAGGGCACCGCGATAGCAGACTTGGGAGCGCAATCATTGCATTTCGAGAGCCGGTAATGGAACATACTAGCAGTCACGATGAAGAATCCGAAGAAGGCAATTTGGATGAAAAGACCGACAATAATGATGTTTTGTCCGAGAGTAATCTTAGACTGGCTCTTTGCGGAAGAGAGGAAGCCACCACCAGCACATTGGGCGAGGAAAGAGATCACGTCGCCGCAGACAAAGATTTTAGTCAGCTATTTCACTCGGATGAGAGAGAGCTGTTCATGGCTAGTAGAGATGATCGAGCGGCCTAGAATCATATATATGGATGCGGCGAAGAATGCCGGTGCGATAAGGAGCAAGAGTGATTGCATGATATACGGAGCTGTTGTCCAATCGGGGATTCTCGCGAGTTAAGATAGCGACCGACATAGCCGACAGCTTCAACTACAAGCAAGTTAGATTGCAGGTCTTCGTTCCTGGGTGGGGTATATACTTACAGGTTCCTCCAATAATGAAAGGAATGAAGAACCATGATCGACTCCGGATCATTTGGAAAATGTGTACGAGAGTAGTTAATCCGAAGAGAACGACGAAGATGATAGCCGCAACTCCTGACGGGTCATAGTTGTAGAGGGTGGAGTCGTTGGCCATGGCTTCGGTTGCTTGAATTGAGGAAAGGAGAGGTCACTGTTGAAAATTAAGGATAGTATCGAAACTGAAAGCTATGTTGACTGAAATAATACAGTCCACGTAGATATTGACGGACGCTTTTATATCTACTTGTACTACTATGAATTTCTGCAAGATCTAGTGCTAAGCCCTGAAAAATCTATTTTGGTGGGTTCACGTACTCGGCTTGGAATCCGAGAAAATGTAGGCAGCCTTGTTCCTAGAAGCTTATTTTGGGTATAAATCCAGACTGTGACTGGGCGTAAAGCTATAGGTTCTAGGCTGCCGGTTAAATTCAATTTGCTTCGAGTTTTTGTGGATTTACCTGTGGACCGTGGATATTTAAAGATCAAAGATCCGAACCCGAATCTCATCCCAAATAAGAGTAAATTTCGGACCTATTATTGGTCACAAAGTTCGGATTCGTAACCTTATTTGCCGTATTCGGGTTCGGATTTTCCAATCTGTCTACCTAGGTAGGTATCCCCTTCATCGGTGCGCCTGCAAGTCTTGTTCGGTGAAGATAATAAGCTTAAAATCATCTAAATACCTAGGCCATGGTAGGTGTCAATTTTTCTGCCTAAAGACAACTCAACCCTGTTCAATAAAGTGGAACATATTAGGAGGATCCAAAATGTTGATCCAAAACCGAGCCTTTGCCGTGATCATCATGGAGAATACTCAAAAAAGAGTTGATTTCACGGTATATTTAGACTAGAGTGGAACCGCCCTAGGCACAGATTCCATGAAAACAGGAGGCAGAAGAGTCGCAATCTTCTATAAGAATGGATCGTCCCCTGCAGTTATCTGAGAAGCATCGACCACAGATTTGATTTTGCAACAATCAAAATGCAGCTTCTCTTTCCCTTCCTTCCCTTTGTCGGGTTGTCCCTTTCGGGCTTTGCGTCCGCCAATGTGATCAGCGCAAGCGCTTCGGTGACAGTAACGGGCTTCCTCTCCACTTCTTCCGGTACTCTTCAAGTTTCCAAGGGAGCTTCATGTGCTTGCTCAAAACTTTCTCACTCTATGCCAAAGAGCGTGCTCCTTCCTGGCTCGGAAAGCTACAGGACCCAGACCATCGATAACTACTGGGATATCCGGGCCGATCTTTCTCCTGCGTGTGTTTTCGTGCCCAACACTGCTGCTGAAGTGTCGCAAGCAGTCAAGATCATCGGTGCATGTGGTGCGCAGTTTGCTGTTCGTGGTGGAGGCCACATGAACGTAAGTATATACCCTAGATTGCAATAGAAACTATGAAATTGTACTAACTCTCCGACTCGACAACAGTATCCTGGAGCGAACAACATTGATGCGGGAGTCCTGATTGCTCTATCAAATCTGAACTCCATCAATGTGAAGAGTGACACCGTAGAGGTTAGCCCTGGTCTCAATTGGTACCAGGTGTACTCAGCACTTGAGCCTCACGGTCGTGTCTGCATCGGTGGCCGTATGAAGACAATTGGTGTTCCCGGGCTCACTCTCATCGGTGGCTTCCACTACTTCAACAACAAGTACGGATACGCCATGGACAATGTGGTCACCTACGATATCGTTCTTGGAAACGGAACTCAGATCACTGTCAACAAGACCTCGCACAGCGACCTCTTCTGGGCTTTGAAGGGTGGTGCAAACAACTATGGAATCGTCACCAAATTCGAACTGAAGACTTACGCGGTTCCTAAGGTTAGCACCACTATTCAAGTTTTCAACGAGACAAACATCCCCCACTTCCTTTCGGCTGTCTGCGAGGCGGCTAAGCTAGATGATAAGGATCCCATTGCTGCGGGCATGATCGCCACTGTTACCTACAATGCTACTACCAAGGTGGCACAGGGCTCTGTCCTCGGTGTCCAGGAGGGTGTCAGCAGCCCCCCGTCTCAGTTCGCCAACTTCACCAAGATTCCAGCGGTCCAAAGAATTAACAATGTCACTACCATGAAGCCGTGGGCTAATACCCTTGACGCCCCTAAGCAGATGATGCGGTATGTAATCTCGACTGACTGCAGTTTTCTGGTTACTGATTTAATTAGTGTCCAATTTTCTCACAAGACAATGAAGCCCGACGCCAAGGTTCTTTATTCGATTTACAGTGCTTGGAAAGCCGCAGTCGACAAGATCGCTGATGTTCATGGCCTTCGCCCGACTTTTGTTACCAATGTTATCTCCCCGACTTCAGTCCGTGTGGCTAAGACCAACGGTGTTGGCAACGTCTGGGGTCTGGAAGAGGAACCTCTTATAAGTAAGTCTCTCCAAAGTTGCTCCAGTCTCGCTTCTTATACTTACCGTTATTGTACAGTTTGGCAATTCAGTACCGGCTGGGACCTAGCCCAGGACGATATTCGCATGGAAGCTTGGTCTCGTCAATTGACTGAGCACCTCCACGGTATCATCAAAAAGATGGGGCTTGCTTCCGAGTTCGTCTACATGGGTGATGCTGGTGAGTGGCAAGATCCTTATGCGGGCTTCCCCAGTGAGAACGTCGCTCGCATGAGAAAGATCAGGTCTTCTTATGATCCCGCTGGAGTTTTCTCCACACTTAGCTGGGGTGGATTCAAGCTGGGTTTGTAAATAGACTTGGATTTCCGCATTTTGGTGGATCTAACGACAAGGTCTCCGTAAGTGACGCTTTTGTCGTCTGTACAATATTTGCAAGCAGTTAGGTACTTCTATAGAGCACCTATATAAAGCCATTATCACTACATGTGGGATTAGATGGAACCCAAAGGACATAGAAAGGATGCATAGTTGATTTTTACCCCCTTTGTATACACTTAAAAAGGCATCAACAGACTTTCAAGCGAAGTTGCCACCAATAAAACGATCGGGGAATGATCACCGGCCAACCTCGTACATTAATGTCACCAATTATTTTTTTAACCTGCCATCTCTCTAGGTAAAATGGACGAATAGTATGACAATATCCATTAGTTACCAAGCATTTCCAGGCCTTTTAAGAGGCGAACAGCCGTTCATTGGAATGTATAGGGAGTACCCACATACCACGCACACCTAGATCGACATCGCATGGACTCTTTGGGACTGGAATGTGCGATCAGACAGCCGATTGAGAGAAGATAGGATTTTATGACACTTGCCAGCCCCTGAGTATGATGCAGAAGTTCGATCTGAATTTTAAACGCGTTTCACGTTCAGCGTCATAGTCATTCCAGTCATTCTTCTCTGCCATCCCATTACCGCGATGTGGCAATCATGGAATGAGAAAAATGATAAGGCGTACTATTTATATAAGAGGAGATGAGTGTCTTGCTTCCTATGTTTTGCAATCACACAATTCTATCTGATCATCAAAAACTATAACTTCGCGGATATCAAAATCACCTCAACCATGCATTCCCTCACCACATCATTCATCTCCCTATCGCTGCTATCAAGCACAGTCCAATCCCAAAGCATCGCCCGCGTTTGGACACACTTTTACCCAAACTGCCCCGGCGAAGCATTCAGCAAACTCGACACATACGAAAACTACCAAGAATCTGGCCCATCCCAAGATATCGCCATAGACAGCTGCAAAAACTTCGCCGTCCCCTCTTACGAACACAACCTCGTCAGCGCCATTTCCGTTGACGCAGAGCTCCTCTCCCACAACCACGACCTCCCCTTCCTGGAAGGCGGTAGCGGCTGCAACATCACAGTACACGAGGTCCCAGGATGTATCGACCCGCCCCTAATCAGCAAAGAGATTAGAAATGGGGTCGAAGTCAGCCAGTGCGAGCCCCGCCAGTTCGTCGCTTACAGCCAGGTCTGGGTGAATCTGGTTTGTGATAGCGATAGTCCCCTCCACGATGAGAATATTCCTGCAAAGGAGAACAAGCAGGCAGATACCAAGCAGGCCGCGCACATTGCCCAGCCCAATGCGCCTGTGCGCACAGAGAAACAGACCTCCGTTGAGGATATCAGTAATATCCAGATGCCCGGGTCAAATTCGGATTCTTGGCGTTCGTCACAGGTTACGCAGAATCAGCATGAACCGGTGCAGGAGGAGCGTGTTAATGATGCTGGCCATGCGGAGAGCGACCGGATTGTTCATCACATGATGGAGTTGTTGAAGAATAAGACTTCGCATATCGTCTCGGGCAAGCACCATGCTAGTCACTTGAATGTTACACTGCATCACAATGGCACTGCCCCGGGAAATCACACTGTGATGTCTCGTCGCCGTTTGTCTGTTTTGCGAAACCGAGCTGCTCGGTTTGTTTAGCGTTGGTTTTTGATTGTATATCTGAGCGTTTTGTTCATGTTTAACGAGTTGGAATCCTTTGTGTATACAAGATAAATTAAAAGTCAACTGTTATATTTGAAGATTGCTCGATTCTCCAGTCCATTGTATTAATAAAGTGGTAACCGAAGGCTAGACGCGATGTTCCCTGTACTTTGAACTGAACTCAAAGTAGGGTAGATAAAAAGCTTCAATGGGTGGGGCCGAGGCGAAGATGTTTTCGGTGTAGTCCGGTCTACTGACCAAACGAAATGATATTTTGTATCAATTGTAGACACACCTCAGACTGTACAATAGCAAGACACTTTATGGTACTTCCTGCATGGGTGTAACAAATTTATCAACAAGCTGCACGCATGATTCACAAGTTAATATTCTAACTTGTCTCTTCGTCGGCATCTTGAGCTGCCTGCTTCCGACGGGCAGCCTCTTTACCAGCAAAGCTGAACAACATGCCAAGATCATAGATCACTTTCAAGCATCCAGCAATCATGAAGGACACACCGAAATGGCCATTGCGCGACAAGATACCTGTCAACAAGGGACCCATGCTCTGGGCGGTAGTCTTCACAACATTCACCGCGCCCATGATAGCAGTGCGCTTGTCCGCCGGCAGAGCCGCAGCAAGGAATGCGGAGCGAGGCGCCACATCCATGTTCTGGGAGCAGGCTCGCAGAATCAAGAAGGTCAGTGCCAGAGGCAAGCTAGTTGGGACGGAGATGAGAGCCAGACAGATTGCCGACGGCAGATGAGTGAATACCATAGTCTATCAAAAGGTGAGAAGTCGCTCAGCTGCCCAAATAGAAATAATGTCTTACCTTGACATTACCAATTCGTTTGGCGAGGGACGAGGCGACCAGCATGGATGCGGCGGAGATGATGTTTGTGGTGAAGAAGATAGTGCCGAGTTCACCTTCAGGCAGATTGAACTTGCCCTTGAAGAAGTAGGTCATCCAGGACCTGAAAAATTAGCATTGTAGCTGACAAAAAGCTCCGGGATCAACACTCACAATGAAGC
Source organism: Penicillium hordei (assembly GCF_028827395.1). NCBI lineage: Eukaryota > Fungi > Ascomycota > Eurotiomycetes > Eurotiales > Aspergillaceae > Penicillium > Penicillium hordei. The sequence continues at coordinate 1,305,964 of NW_026623142.1, forward strand.
CAATCCAGACGCAAACGAGTCCACTCCAAACAGAATGAAGAGACGGATAACCAGTGACCACAGGTCCTTTTCGATAGACGGGAACAGTCCCTTCTTCTTCGGGACCGGCTCGACATTCTGTTCGACTGGTTCTGCCAGCAGCGGTCGGGTTTCAGAGCTCTGCTCCTGCGGCTCTTCTTTCTGGACCTCGACTTTTCCACTCAGGCCCAAAGTGAAGATTAACTTGACGATGCCAACGCCAGCATAAACGAAGAAAATGATGCGACAGGCGGGAATAAAGGCCCATCCGTGGATTGACTCCAGAGAATTGATGATCCAACCACAAACAAGCATGCCCAAGGCTGAGCCAGCAGTTCCAATCAATGAATACCAGGCAAAAATATCACTCAAAAGCTCATGTGGTGTGAGATGAGCCAAGGTGGATTCCTCGATGGCGCGGAACGGGCCAATTTCATTTCCACTAATAAAATTAGCTCAGATAAAAGTAGAAGCAAAAAAAGGAGATACGGATACGAACCTTGGACTAATGACACCAAATACTGCAGCTGCGAGTAAAATCCAAAAATTTCCGAACAGCGCGAAAATGACTCCGCTGCAAGCCATGAGTATTGATCCGAGCGATAACACCGCCTTGCGACCCATAGAATCAGCGAACAAAGTGAGGAAGAAACTAATCACGACATCTCCGACCAGCGTGAGAGTCATAAACAAACCAATGCGATCGTCTGAAATCCCGATGGCCGATAGATACGATGCTAGTATCAAGGTCGAGCCGCCGTACGCGAAGAGGCGCACGAAGCGCTGCGCGCAGAGAAGCTTCACGTCGAGCGACGACCGCCACATGGTGGTTAGGCCCAGCTCTTCGAGAACGTGGGCCATGTAACGTGCTGGTCGTGATTGATTCTCCATTATCAGATTATCAGATGGGTTGAAGGAAGAAACAATTCGACAGGTTAAAAGACCAATCACGTTTTAACTCCGACCTCGGACTCGGGGTTCGGGCCGGGGCTAAGCTTTTTTAGGAGAACTGAAGAACTATATTATTCATCGATCTCTTTTGGAATATAGAAAAAAATTATGTACAAATATTCTCACAGTTGTGTCCTCTCCTCAATTACTGCTCAGTCATGGGAGGCCATTTCACTCGTCGTTCCGCACGCACATACAAGTTGGTAGGACGAATCAACTGGAACATGGGATCATATTCGACCGGCCCATCGTTCTCTTTCGTGAACTTGTACCGGTACAACAATTTGGGCAAAAACACTTTGACTTCCTGTAAGGCAAAGCTGAACCCAATGCACATACGCGGTCCTGCAGCGAAGGGAATATACGCAGTCTTATGACGGTTCTTCACTTCCGCCGTATCCCAACGATCCGGATCAAACCGTGCTGGGTTAGACCAGACCGCTGGGTTGTTGTGTATGTGGTGAAGGGCAGGGATGATGATAGAGTCTTCGGGGAGCTTATATCCACCTGGAAGAATCATATCGACCTTGGCAGTGCGCGCAGGCTGGTATGAGGGGTTATGACGGCGCTGGGTTTCTTTGATGAACTTGTCCAAGAATGTCAGACGGTCCGTCAGATCTGCGGTCATTGGGGTATCGGCATCGATGCCGTTGTCAATCAATTCCTGTAGGAGTCTCTCCTGCATTCCGGGATAGTTGACTAGCGAGTAAAGCAGCCACGACAGCAATGAGCTGGTAGTCGTGAAACCAGCGCCAGTGGCCACTACTAGTGCCTCCATCAAACTTGTCTTAGGCAATTTCTCGCCCTTGTTATCGGTGGCACGAATAATATAATCTACTTAAATGTCAGTTCAAGCTTTCCAACTTCTAGTCATTGCACTTACCGATCATGTTAGAGGCCTGCAATGCAGCATCCTGCAACGGGAGATCCTCGACACCATTCCGAGAAGCATTTTGAATTGACTCATTCACCATCTCAATGATACGATGGCGCGCATCCCGTAGGCGTTGCGGGTCACCGAAAGGCAACTTAGCATACCAATCACCACGGGCGGTCACCTTCTTGTTCAGCTCCAATGACTCGGCAATTCGGTAGACAAGCTCGTGAGGTGGCGCATCCACGGCGGAGAAATGCTTGAAGTCAATACCGAGAACCAACTTGCCCACGGCCTGTGCACCGAGCTTGAGCATATACGGGTAGACGTTCCAAGCCTCGCCGCGCTCGTCTAGCTCGTCGAACACACTAAATGCATCCTCGACGGTTTCTTGCATAGTGGGTGCGTAATGACGCACTGCTTTCGGGCCCAGTGCTGGCGGGAGGAACTTGTGTGCCGCGCGCCATTCGGGTGTATCTGTGTCACCCAAAAACACACCAGCCTGTTGGTTCCTGATCGGGTGTAAAGGGTGGGCCTCGTTGATTCTCTTCGTAAAGAAATCCGACTCGGAGAAAACGATGGCCGATAGCTCGGGATCATTGGTGTGGTAGACTGTCCGACCCATGTTGGTGGTTTGAATGATGGGTCCATATTGGTCGAAGAGACGCTGGTGATTCCCTAAGTGGTCGGGATAGACCTCAAAGTAGTTTCCCACGAATGGCAGCCCCTTAGGACCGGGAATCTCCCGTACTGCCTTTCCATCTATTGAGATAGCAATAGGCTCTTCGTTGGCAAGGACCTCCGAGGGAGTGGACAACATCGAGTCCTCTGACTGAAATCCGATGCCTAACACGAGAGTTAGAATGGTATCAGAGGCAATAAGATAAGAACATACCATTTGGCTCAACGATGGCAAATTGTCCAGCAATGAGAAGCTGAAGTCCTTGGTAGTCGACTGTTGTCTCTACCTCAATTGGGCGAGCTGAGGTGATAGCCTCACCCAGCAGGTAGAAATGTTTGGCAACCATCGTGAAATGGGAATGAAAATAATATCGTGGTCTTCCTCTCTTGCCCAGGTGAAGGGCCCGCTCACATTTATAAGGATCTAATTATCTGAGCCATTTGGAAATGATGGACGACTCCACTATCGATGAAAACCCGTCCCGATTCTTTTTTCATTTCATAAGAGAAGATTGCATATCTCTGTGAGCCTCGGTTCAAAATATTTCTTAATTAGGATCCACAATAACACCAGATTGCAGAAATAGTATAGTGGACGTCGTTTCGGGCTGTGGCCGACGGCACTGGCGCGAAATGTGCCGTCTCAGACGGCCCCACCGACAAGATAGAGCGTTTTTAATTTAATTTCTTCTTCAAGATGCCGAGGCATTTTGAATCCCTGCTTCCTGGTAGGCTGGTTTTATGTACATATCGGTGGTGCTAAGTGGGCTATTGCGACGATTCCATGTTCCAGTACGGAGTACTTTTCGTGATATTAAATTAAGTCTCTGTCCTTTTGATTTTTTTTTTTTTTTTTGCAAAATCATTCATTCACAATGTCCGTTCCAGAAACAAAAGAGCTGAAGGCTGAGTGGAAGGCAGATGTCGAGCTGCCAGAGTATACATTGAAAGATGTGGCAGCACACAACACCAAAGGTGATACCTGGATGGTCATCCATGGACAAGGTAATAACCTTTTAAAATAATCAAAAGACGGTGCTAACATTGCAACAGTATTTGAACTCACAAAATATCTGCAAGATCACCCAGGTGGTGCAGATGCTCTCATCGAGGTAGCCGGCACTGATGCCACAGCAGCCTATGAGGATGTTGGCCATTCTGAAGACGCCCGCGAGATCATGCAGCCATTCCTGGTGGGCACTTTGAAGGATGCGCAGCAGTACGTCCGGCCCAAGGCAGTGCGTGTTGTCTCCCAAAAAGCACCTGCAGAGGCCAGTCCCTCCTCATCATCGGCTATCAAAACGATCGCTTGTGCTCTGGGTGGACTGATCCCTGTCTGCTACATCTTCACCCAAAACAACAACCTCACAAACAGCCTGGGAGCCATCTCCCAACTGATCCCTCACCAACTGAAGAACCTACGACTACCCCATGGAGGCTTCGTCAACGGGTTTTTAGCCGCTTCTGCTATCTCCACAGTGGTGGGAGTAATGGTAGCGCGCCAGGCCAGCAGATTCACCAAGATCGACTCTGGATTCATGCGCTTCCCACCTCATATGAAGTCCAAGAAGGTGGTTCGCGTCGATCCGCATCTGACACGCGGGTTCCTCGAACCGCAACAATATCAACGCCTGCCACTCGTTGAAAAGACCGAACTTGCAACGAATGTCTACCGTTTTGTCTTTGCCCTGCCAACCGCCACGGGTGTATTAGGTCTACCCATTGGCCAACACGTCGCCATCAGAGCCGTTGTCGATGGAACGACCGTCACTCGCTCATACACCCCTACCTCCAACAACATCGACCGGGGCCGTATTGAACTCGTCATCAAATGCTATCCCGACGGTCTATTGAGCGGGAAATATCTGGCCGGCTTGACCGTGGGCGATGAAGTCGAATTCCGCGGTCCCAAAGGCTCGATGCGCTACACAAAGGGTCTTTGTCGCAAGATCGGTATGGTGGCCGGCGGCACCGGTATCACACCCATGTACCAGCTTATCCGGGCAATCTGCGAGAATGACACCGACACGACAGAAGTCAGTCTGATCTACGCGAACCGCAGTGAGTCCGACATTCTCTTGCGCGAGGAGCTTGAACGCTTTGCGCGTCAGTACCCGAAGAACTTCAAGCTGTGGTATATGCTGGATTCTGCGCCCGAGGGCTGGACCTATGGATCGGGATACGTGGACCAGGCTGTTCTGGCAGAGCAGCTCCCTGCGCCATCGCCAGACACTAAGGTCATGCTATGTGGGCCGCCCGGGATGGTTAATGCCACTAAGAAGAATTTGGTTGCGTTAGGGTTTTCCAAGCCAGGGGTGGTCGGGAAAATGACTGATCAAATATTTTGTTTCTAGAAAGTTGCTTAATATAGTAATAGAACAGCCGAGGCTTTGAGTTAGGTTTTCTTGTTTCTTGGTTTTGTTGAATTGATGGGACGGCGTTGTCCGACCACCTTGCCGAATGCGTTTTCGTGTCCGAAAGAGGCTCCACTCGCCGAGCTGCTTCCCGAGACTTTGACTGGTTGCTTATCTGTTTGGATCCAGGGGGTTATGCCCGGATGTTGTATCCTCCGTATAATGGTATAAATTAATGTACATAAACACTATGCCAGACTAAACGGGAAATGGACATGGATAAATATAACCTGTCTCTCTCAAACACTCCATATCATCATCTGGATAAAAGACCATCAATTCATATCGGTCTTCGAAGACTTGCGTTTGCTTCGACGCCTGTGAGATCTCCGACGCTTCTTCCTTGGTTTTTGTTTCTCCCGCGATCGAATCATGAAGCGCACCGGTTGTCCTAATCTCCCTTCTCTTGTCTGGAGCTTAGTCCTCAAGTTCATTTCCGTCGATATCCTCACAAGTGGAGAGATGTACGACTTGTCATCCTTCGAACGCGAGTATCGACGAAAATACCGCGGAAGATCGGACGAGATGGTAACAGTCTTCTTTTCCCTCGCCGGTTTCTCATCAGCAGGATGAGGATCAGGATCAGGATCAGGATCAGGAGGCGGTGTGGGATCTTTCGAATCAACTGGAACTTTGCGCGACCGTCGAGTCAACGCCCGCGACTGCAAACGACATAGATAAAGATAGTATAAGAGCAGTAGAAAGACCACAGCACCGAGGATACACCCCGCTATTGCGCCTTTGTTTCCATCTGATAGTCCGCTGCTTGTGCCTGAATGGGTTTGCTCAGGTGTCGGAGTTTCAGCTATGCTGACCACGTGGATGACAGTCGTGAATGGAGTTGTCGCTGTCCATGTAACCAAGTTCAACGTTGGCCACGGGCTGGTATTCTCCAGGGTAATGACTGACACAAATGTGGTGTCGGCCTCGATCAGGGTCTGGGTAACCTCGCGAATCGCAGGTGCCATTGCCCGACAACGAATTGAACAGGCATGATGGGCTTAAGTGTCTATGGCAGCTTCACTTCTTTCGCGCCACTAACACGTAGGGTATGCACGAGCGGATTGAACCGGTCTTTTAATTTATGTGATAACGCAATCGAATTGGTGACAGTAGTATCTTCTGACTTAGTTATGCAGCTTACCCGGAGCAGTCACGGGAATATCACGGCGATTGGTGGAATTGGTTGTAAGTCGCATTGTGAGGCCAGCTCACTGCATTTTGGTGCAGGGATTCTGATGAGCACGTTATTAAAACGAGCACCTGTGTGGGTTTTTCTTCCGTAGATACTACCAGGGGGTCTCATGTTGCCTGATTTTATTTATCAAGGCGCCGAACACCTGTGGGTATTCGTTGGACAGTCATGCAGCTTGATCTCCAATCAATTCCTTGCCCCAAGGAAAATTAGCGCAGGTGTATGGTCGCCTCGCCCGCACGGATGAACTCACTCGATACTCGATAAAGAGTCCTCAACTCTTCCACTTTCAGAGCGAACCAATGGTATTGAATATATATATGACATATAATCTCTATAAATTTACAGCTTCGCACGCGCAGGAGCAAAGTTCGACCCAGCACCCTGACTAATAGCCTCAACGATAGCATCAACACTATTCAAAATCCAAGTATTCCCCTCATCACTAGCCAGCCACCGCGCAGCCTCTTCCCCCTCAACATCATTCACCCACGAGCCATCCTCAATCGCCTTCCGCAACCCAAACACATGCGAAATGACCTGGGGACCAACACCCGACTGAGCGCGCAAACACGAGACAGCAACAATAGACGTTAGAATGCGCCCAGCAGAGGCGCCAGTGCTACGCTCCGGATCAGACAACAGGGCACCGTAGTTACTGTGCAGGATGTGCACCGGTAGGTCGGGGTGTGAGTCGGCCAATTTATTGAATAGCTTATTCTCGAATGGGCGGTAGATAGAATCCCAGAGTGCGTGGCCGCGCTCACTGATCGCGGTGATGTTCTCCGGTGTTGGGGCGCGGGTGGGGATGCGGGAGAGCTGGCTGCCGACTGAGTCTGGGAGGCTGGCTCGAAAGGCGTTGAGGCAGTTTATGGTACGTGGGATGCCGTTGAAACTAATGCATTTTAGACCGACTTCGCGCATGAGCTCGGCGGTCTCGACTTGTTTGTCGGGGTTGGTGCTGGCTAGCTCGTAGAGGGCGGCGAGGGACTCCGGGGAGTTCATGGTCATTGTTGCTGCGGTCTGACATTGATGTTAGATCACGTTCAATCTTAGCTACAGGGATTGACTCACTGAAAGTGCGACCCATGATGGCTGCGAGATCTGTTTGGATTGCGCCGTCTGTTGGATCTTTTGGTAGACCGAGGTTATGTTTGCTGGCGCTGGGACAGTGGATGGCCGGGCGGCAGGGGCATTGATCAATGCCTTGAGGCTGGTTGAAAGTCTAGACATGTCAGATGATGAGCTCTTTTGCCCTGGGTGTGGATGTTTTTCCATTAAAGAATGGGTGCTGGAGACCAATTCTCCTGCCGACCTCGGGAAGTGGAAACAAACGGAGCTCAGAAGTGAACACCGAAAGATACCAGGAGGGGCCGTAATTTAGCAGTAACTTAACTGTATTATTTCTGTAATATTACCGGTGGGGAACACATCAAAATCCGGGGATCGCGGGGAAACCAAAGTGCCGGACACGAACTTAAGGAAGCTCTTGCCATTGGATGAAACGGGGGCTGGAGAGGGCCTGGAAGCTCGGACCCAGAAGTGCCAGCCGAAGAAGCTTCTCTCTGACCGTTTGTGGGCTATTTCTTTCAATTCGTTTCCTCTTTTTTCACTATCCTAATCTACAACAGATAATCTAGGAGAATAAGATCATTCGTGCGTCGCCAAGCAACTAACCAAGTCACCATGGACCCACCCAAGTCAAGAGTTTCAGAGGTCGAAGATGCAAAACCATCGCCCCTCGATCGACATGGCGACCTCGCGCATCAGCAGAAATTGACACGGAAGGTGTTGTGGAAGCTGGATATACAGTCAGTCCAGGCATTACAATCAGAATTCGCTTGCTAATACTTGCCAGTATTCTTCCTATTCTAGCACTGCTTTTCCTCATGTCATTTTTGGACAGAACCAATGTCGGTAATGCGAAGATTCTCGGTTTAGAAGCGGACCTTTCTATCACAGATCATCAGTATGATATCGGCTTGGCTGTGTTCTATCTCACCTACATTTGCAGGTACGTTGTCTTCCATTGGATCCTAGCACCAGAGGCTAATTGATATGGAAGCGAGCTGCCGAGTAATCTGGTGCTCAAGAAAGCATCGCCGAAGATTTGGCTGCCGTTCTTGACGGCGATTTGGGGCATCATTACCATGTGTCTAGGATTTGTGCAGAATTTTGCTGGTTTCGTCGTCGTCCGGGCTTTATTGGGCATTGCGGAGGGGGGTCTTCTCCCTGGCATGGTACGTTTCCAACACTAGACGGGATTGACACTGCTCATAGCTAACAAAGAAAAAAGGTCTTGTATTTATCTTCTTTCTACAGACGGGGCGATTTGGCTCTGCGGATTGGATTGTTCTACACCGCTGCTTCCCTGTCAGGCGCATTTGGAGGTACATACGCATTGATTTCATCTACCTCTCGGCAGATGCTAACAAATTAGGGCTTCTCGCTCGCGGACTGGCCGAAATTGGGCCTCGAGGGGGTATAGAAGGTTGGCGCTGGATCTTGATTATCGAGGGACTTTTGGTATGTGAAGGTGACTTCCATTAAAACAAAAAATTTTGTCTGACTTTCAATTAGACATTTGTCTCTGGAGTGTTTAGTTTCTTCGTCCTTCCAAATAGCTTGGAGTCTGCATCTTTCTTGACGGTGGAGGAAAAGGAATTCGGAGGGAAAAGGCTGATGCTTGATAGCCCCGGATCCCTAGAGTAAGCTTTTCTGGCCCACTGCATGATAAAAGCTTGGCTGACGCAAACAGTTGCTTGACGCCTGAGGCAGAATCGTTCAAATGGTCCGAAGTACGTCGAGGTGTGCTGGATCTACAAGTGTGGCTCTCTGCCTCGGCGTATTTTGCCATTCTCTCTGGACTATACTCTTTTGGCTTGTTTGTATGACCTCCCTATTTCTATATCCGTCTAAAAGCCACTGACGATTTCTAGTTGCCGACGATTATCAAAAACCTCGGTTTCGCCAAAGATGCAAACGAGGTTCAGTTGTGGTCTGTGATACCTTATGCTGTCGCAGCCGTGCTCACAGGTTTGTCTACTTTTCAATTAATTTTCTTAAATGCTCATCCATTTTTTAGTCGTCGTTGCCATAATCTCCGACCGTCTCCGTCTCCGAGGCGTGGTGATGCTCTTCACGCTGCCAATCGCTATCATTGGATATGCAGCCATCGCCAATATTGACTCCCCTCGCGTCCAATATGGCATGACCTTCCTTATGGCAACTGGTCAATACGCCAGTGTACCGTGCATCCTGGTCTGGTTATCGAACAACTCTGCGGGACATTATAAAAGAGCCACTACATCAGCGCTGCAGCTGGCAATTGCAAATGCTGGAGGATTTGTTTCGAGTAAGTCGTCCACATACTGAGATTATTTTGTCATACAGATCTCTAATATCAGTGCTATAGCTTTCAACTATCCATCTCGAAATGGGCCCCTCTTTCACCGTGGACATACCATTATCCTTGGGTTGCTGGTGTTTGCATGGTTTATGTGAGTATATTTATTTTTCATTCGCCCAAGGGTCATTGCTGATTTACATAGGATTCTATTTAACGTGCTCTACTGCGCGAAGATCAACCGAGACAAAAGGAGGGGTAAGTACGATCAATACGCGGGGTACAACGATGATCGTAACCCAGACTTTATGATGGTGTTATGAGTGATGTCTAGTAGACATAATTTACGTGCTCTATAAATCTCCTGGTTGCGGTTTCTGGATTAGTTTATTACTTTGGATTCAACGTATTATTCTGCACAAATCGTGTTATACCCACCACTGCCACCAGTGGCGACGCTTCCAGTCCTGCTTAGTTACACCACTTAAATCATCCGTATTTACCACATCCACACCCTCGTGCACAAGTACATGCCAAACCTTATTCCGCAGTCCAACCGGCCAATTAGGAGTTCCCCAATACCGTACCTTCAGTCCCAACTCATGGGCTGCATGTATCTGACTCCGAAGAATAGCGAGCTGAGCATCCGACAGACGACCAAGATACAGAGGCCCAATAGTCTTGTGGAAATCTGTTGAGGCATAATAGCTGTTGAATGGGTTATAGGTGGACTCCATTAGTTTGTTGTAATCTGCCGTTATTCCAGTGGGGAAGGTCAAGTTGCCAAGAGGTGCATCGTAAAAGACATCGCGGTAGGTCGAGTTCTCGGCGATCATATGAAAAGGTGCATCTCCACCGACAACAACAGTAATTGGGCCGTATACAACATCAGAGCCATTGAAGTGAGTCAGGTAGCCCTTTTCACGCAACGGGTTCAGCTGTTCGAGAAGAAGAGCCCAGGTCCGATCACCCTCGGTTTTGCAATCGATCAGCAAGGTCAGGGTCTGTCTTGGGTCATAGGAAAATAGCCCGACCATTTCCTGACTTGTAACTTTCGGCCAGTTACGAGAAGGAGGTGCATTGTGTGTGTCGAGCACCTTCAGTAACGGGTCAAGATAGAGGCTCTGCAATGTTCCCGGGAGGACTGTGGAAGGTGAATGGCCCACTAAGATATCACTTCCCCATGGCCAGACATCAACCTCGACACCGGTACATCCTGCACGAAGTGCTGAGTGTAGGGGGATGTGACGCCAGTAGTCGTTGTGCGAGTTGCATGGTACGGGGATGACGCCGTGGTTAGACCAGTTAGAAAGCCTCGAGTAGTGTTCACTGGGGAACACATCCAAGGCGAGATCATGTTGAAAGAGATAAAGGAAGCATTGCGATGCAACAGTGAGGATGCCACTAAAGTGAGACATTGTCAGTTTAAGTATGACATGACAAGTGTGGAGAAAACAATCAAACAAGCAAAAAATATGGAGACTATAACAGTGGGTACACACATAATGAATATAAATGCCCGGAGAGGTCGTTGCACTGCTCGGCAGAAAATGGCTCTCTTGGAGCGTGGATATGCAATGCAGTCCGGGTGAGAGCATTTCCAGATCGAACTAGAGGATCTAGGCTTGTATGGGATGATTGGCTCCATTAGCACTTGATTGGAGAATAAGATAACTTCACGCTCTGGGGTGAGCTCCAGACCATATGGATAAAGTACCATGGTGATATAGAAAGGTGAAATGAAGATCTTTTTACTTAAGGGCACATGTACACTTATTTTATCGCGTGAGCTTGTTTGAGCCTAAGACTCTTAGAGGTGTGGACCCCGGGATTCGCGGATGTCTGAAGAACAATACTTCTGCCTAATTATCCCACTTAGGTACTAGACGCTATAGAAAACAAGAATCTAAGACAGTATGTAATTCTATGTACAATTCGCCAAATGCAACATTCAGTCTGTGTTGTTCCGGTCTGTGTCATCCAAGTTTGTATCTGCTCCGAGGGATATCCCTTGGTTTCAGGGTAAAAACAGTATTGGGTGACACCGTAAGTGATAAGTACCGCTAGGAACACGAAATAATATTTCTATGAAATGGCATCCAGAGCAATCGGATTGACCAGAGAGTTGAATGATGCGAAAAGGCAGGAGGCGATCCACGTAAGACTGAGGCCTTTGGAGCGGAGAGTGAATTGCCAAATCTCACACAGATAGGCAACCAACAGAGGGGTCCTTTATGAAAAAAGAACTTCAGTATAAGTACCACCAAGAACCTGCTGGGGCGTAACGTACAATGCAATGCCATGTCCAGCAAAGTAAATGAGTAAGAACGGAACCACTGCAATTCCAACGGATTTATCCCGAGTTTGAGCAAAGGATCCTGAGAGCCCAGTGATCAAGATGTAGCCCAAGAGCATGATGATTGCCAAGGCATGGAACAATGGTCGTTTGCCGAGTCGGCTAACGAACGAGGCAGCAGTGACACCACACAAAAGATTCCAAATTTGGAGGGATGCTGAGATTATCAACTGCTCACTGGACTCAGTAATGCCAACCGTTTTGAGAACGGCTGTGAAGTAAAAGGATACCACACCATTGCCACCCCATTGACTAAACCATGCTAGCGTCTGAAGTAACCATAAGACGGTGACGATTCCCCTCGGTTTTCACCATATCCAGGTAACTTCCACTTATGTTTGCAGCTTATCGCCGAGACTCCCCGACTGGGAAGTGTAAGGAAGCTACAACTCATTATGTTATATTTACGAGGGGGTATATAGACTGTGTGGCACATACCTACATACGTAGGTATAAAGCTACTATCAAGAAATGAAGGTGGGTCTTGTCAGAAGCCCACCTCCAAACTGGCCTTTGCCATTGCAGAATCGCGATTGGACCGGAATTACAATCAGTATCTCCGAAACCATAGAGGCTGATCTAACCCTCATTTGCAAAGCGAAAGCTGCCGGATCAACTTTGATCGCATTCCCAGAGCTTTGGTTCCCCGGGTAAGTAGGCTTCTACAGGTAGACAACATGTATCCATCACCTCCAGAAGAGTGATTCCTCCCGTACCAATATCTTGCACTTATGGGCGAAAGTTCGGAAAGCATAGAGGCCAACCGCACCACCTGCGAGAGATCATGGTATTATTACTTGTCGGATATTAAATTGAAGCGTATTGAAGCGCAAATACTCAACACCTTGTATCATATACCCAACTCCCAATGGAACCCTGGTTATCTGCCACATTTACCCCAACCCACGGCAGACTTGGAGACGGAAATACATCGCTGGTAAGATCTGATCGTTTCTCGTCCACTCCTTTTTGGAGAAAATTATCTTCCCGGCTGCTGAGGATGGAATTTGCTTTTTTTCAGGTTCAAAATATTGCCAACAATCATTCGCTTCGAGGAATGGGACTCAACCCCTGGCCAAGAGCTGACATATAACCTCCAAGCCCGATTCTTAGAGCTCAGATCTTGGTTGTACCGACCTTTCGTCTACTTTGCTATACATCACAGAGCAGAACACGACAAGTCACCCGAGGCCAAAATATTTGTTGAGAAAGCTATCGAGTGCTGCTTTCATATAGTTCAGTCCAAACCTACAAAGCACAGACATCATGGATCCTGGTTCACTGGGAGAAATGTGCTAAGTGCGGCTTTGCAAATTCTTGCGGCTGTCAAAGCAGGAGGGATTGTGGACTATTTGGTGGACTGGCCAGACTGGATTGATCAAGCCATCAGCTCTCTAGATCATTGGTCTTCCGAATCGAGGGCCGTAGCTCAAGGTAGATTTGTTCTGGAAAGGATTCGAGAATCTCTCTCAGGGCAACAACTATGAGTGGCGCCAATGGGTCGTAATGAGCTGGCTTAGTTGCTAGAAGTGGTTTACCGAGGCAAGAAATCGAAGAACACGGGGTAATTGATTAGTCGAAAGCTCCGAGATTGGTGTATACGTCTGTGGCATGATTTCCTTTCTGGTCTTTAGAAATATTATTATCTGGTGAGTAGATGAAGAGTGTGTTATTCTCGCGTCTATGGCTTACGGCCTTAACTCAAATCTAAACGTCGCTCAGCTTATGCCGTTGCCTTTGTCCAACTTAGCATCTTCGGTAGGGTATATACACTCCTGACTCCCACGGCCTTTATTCCATAATTTCAAGGGTATCGGCAATGGTAAACTTAGCATCCGTCTTCCTCTGCACCTCTTCCACCTCAACACCCGGAGCAAGCTCCGTCAGTGTGAGCTCTCCAGTAGCTCGATTCACCTGGAAAACACACTGTACCTTTGTCAGTTTTGATCTAAATCAACTAGACTCTTCACACTTACCAGGTCGGTGATGATAGTGCTAACAACATTGGCACCAGTTAACGGCAGACTGCACTTTTGTACAATCTTGGGCGATCCATCTTTCGCGACATGGCTCGTGGCCACCACGATCTTCGTCTTTTCCGGGTTCGAGATCAAATCCATTGCTCCTCCCATACCCTTGAACACCTTACCGGGGATCATATAGTTGGCTAGATCGCCGTTGGCACTTACTTGCAAAGCGCCGAGAATAGACACATCTACATGACCTCCGCGGATCATGCCAAAGGACTCGGTGCTGTCGAATGTGGCGGCTCCAGGAACCAGGGTCACGGTTTCTTTTCCGGCATTGATGATATCGCTAGTCTGAGTTAGTAAGAGTACAGGTCACCTCATCCGGGAACAACTTACGGATCCAATTCTTGCTCGGTGGGATAATCACCCTATATTTTGTTAGACCAGCTCCTGGAAAAAAAAAAAAAAAAAATTTAAGAAACGTACCATTCCCAAAATGCCATTCTCCGACTGAATCCAAACCTTCACATCTTTGGGCAGGAACGACGGTGCCAACGTGGGAATACCAACACCCAGATTCACATAGAATCCCGGCTTAAGCTCCTTAGCCGCCCGACGACCAATGAGTTCTCTCTGAATCTGAGCCGCATCTTTAGCAGACCCAATTGCAATTTCCTCCGAGCGCAACTTCTTGTTTTCCATGTGCTTGTCGTCCGTGGCAGGAACGATCCGATCCACGAAAATACCCGGTAGGTCCACGTCATTGGGGTCAATGGAGCCAACTGGGACAATGTTCTCCGCCTCTACAATGGTCAGAGTCGCAGCTTTGGCCATGATAGGGCCAAATGCTTTGGTGGTGTATCTATCCGATGTCAGTATCCAGGTTCTAGGTTGTACTCATAGCTATATATACTCACCGGAACACGCAATTACCAGCCTCATCCGCCTTCCAAGCTCTGAGAATAGCTACATCTCCAGTCAAGGCTTCTTCCATGAGGTATGTCTTGCCATTAAATTCTCGGGTCTCGCGCGGCTTGCCGGACTCCAGAACTTTACCAGACTCATCCATGCGAACGGGAATTTTTCCCTCCTGGATAAATGTGTCTTTCACTTGTCAGCGACGAGCATAGTCTGAGGGGGATCTAACATACGGACTCCCGTCGGGGTAAAGAAAGCTGGAATCCCAGCACCTCCAGCACGGAGACGTTCAGCCAAAGTACCTTGAGGACAAAGTTCAATAGCAATATGTCCCGTCAAATATTTCTTCTCCAACAATTTATTGTTCCCGAGGTATGAAAGGATCAGACGGTCGATCTGGCCGTTCTGCGAGAGTGTCGAAAGGCCTCCCTTGCCCGCGGCGCCGGCATTGTTCGAAACGGCTGTCAGGGAGTGTAATTGATCAGCGCCTCGGCGGCGCATGGCATTAATGAGGGTTTCTATACTGCGTATTAGCTTCGTTACCCCTCTGGTTGCTCGTCCACGTACCTGCAACTCCGCAAAGACCGAACCCAGAGCTAAGGATTGTCGATCCGCTCTTGACATCTGCGACTGCGGCATCAGCATCTTTGAAGAGTTTTGAGCCGCCGCGCTCAATCTTAGGAGCGAGGGATCGTAATGGCGCTGTTGTGGAGTATCTAGTGCTGGTGCTGGTACTGAATGGTTGCAAGGGGCGCACGCTGGCGCGCACTCCAAGGAAGAGTCGAGGTCGACAGGTAGTGAGCGCTTTGCGCGACAATGTAGTGGAAATCCTAAGGGCCGTCATGTTTAATAATTGTTTAGACAAAAACAAAAAAACTTTGGAAATGAAATCATCGCGCAGTTAAAACATTCACGGCATCGGCTAGTCGGGGCTACTTCTGGACGCCGAGCGGCCACGCGCGGAAGCCCTCCGAGCGGACCTTCTTCTGATCTTCTACCAATTCTTCTATTCTTCTTTTAATTTCCGATTGAATTCCAATTAGTTAGTCAGTTAAATTCCACAGCTTACATAAAACAACTGGGATAGTAACGACTTAATCCCATTGGTCTATTATGAATGGGAAAAACAAGCAAGCAGCTCGTATAAATTCCCTCTGATGTCATAGGTACCCAGTATAGGACACCAAATAAACTAGATATCAACAAAAGAAATAAACAATCCCTTATTCATCCCGTCAACTGTTTCTTAAACTGGCTCAGCTTCCCCCTAATACCCCCTCGTTGCCTCCGCCCATCACTCTGCCTTGTCAAAGTATCCGCATCGGAACCCATTGAAGACTTGGGCGGGGAATCGCCGGCCTCCTTAGGCCTCTCAGGTTTGGACCTGAGCTCTTTTGATTGATTTGTCGGTATCGATGTAGCTTCCGACGCCATATTATCACCATTCTGGAGTTTCTTTTCAACTTCTCTTTGCTCTGCTTGCTCGCGGCGTATACGCTCGCGTCCGCGTCGGGCAGCGCCTTCGATCCCTCTCTCGCCTAGCATAGCAGTTCCAGCTGGACCTGGGGCTAGGGCACTCCAGTCGAGGACCATGGTGGTGCTTTCTTTGGGGTGGTTTGGAGTTTATGCGTATCAACTGTGAGTTATGTTCTAATTGATCACAGTAGGGTTTGTGTGTGAAATCGATGTCGAAGATGTGACTTGTTGATATGCTTCGGAGAGGGGCGATGACGTTGGCCAAGATGGCCCCCAATGATGATCTGTCGGATTTGCAGAAATCTTGGGGAAACCAGTGCCTTGCATTTAGTATGGTAGGCGAAAGAGTATCGATATGTACAAGCTGGTAATATGAATATATTCAGAAAACAAAGGTTGGATCAAATAAACACAAGAAAAAAAAATAAACAATGGGTATGCAAATATCTACCTTCCTATCCTACTAAAAATTGAAATCCGGGTTGGCAAAGTCGAGCCAATCCCAATTAAGCATGTTATCAAGAGGCACATCCGGGATGGACGCACCAAACGCGGTACCTGCTCGATTCACCGCATCGACGATCTGATTATCAGACATGGCAGAGAATTGCAATGTTTCAAACCATAGATCCTCGGGTGGTAGTGTTACTGGCAGCGGACCATGATCCAGACAAGCAGACGGAAATGCTGGCTCGGGTGGATGTACCCTGTCTGGGTTGCCTCGGGATTTTAGAGGCAAGGCCGGTGCACGTCGGATCAACTCACGTAGGAATCTTCCGTAAAGCACAGAGGCACCGCTTCTGTGACTTGGTGTTGCTCCAATTCTCTCTAGGACACCGGCCGTCTCTTCGATGAGATTTCGGACGCTTGGTGCCAGGCTGGATCTGCTGTCGCCGGGTGTTATGCTGAGGCTGAGGGCAGAGCATGCGGCAAAGGAGATCATTATTACGGTATTGTTTGGCATTGATTTTAGTCGAGATTCGCCTTGGATGGCTGCTCGCAAGACGTTCAATGCAGACGATAGACCAGCGGCTCGGAAGAATCGTTTGACTTCGATTGGAGCTGTTGGGTGATTGATGACACCACCATAGGTGGATAACTGAGTATGTGTAACGAGAATCTCGACATATGGGGGTAGGGAGCGTGCTGTAAATGGTTAATATTTGGTCAATCAATGTTAGGTATTAGCTTACTGTCTCCTTCGCCTATTGACAAGGCCCATGTTGCATACCACTGCTCGTAGAAGGTTTGGATGGTTCTCTTAATCCTATAGTATAGTCAGTATATAAATGATATTTATCAAAGGCACAATAGCATACGAATGAGCAGCTTCTGAGCCGGTATCGACGAAGCGATAACTATCACAGCTTGATTTAACTTTCTGAAAGAGTCCATCCTACAACCGTTAGAATTGAATTTAATAGCATGATATGGGTATTTTTAAGGCGGTTTGGGATGAGACTTGGGATGGCACCTACAAGGTCCCTTCGGAGAACTGCCATGGAATTCATGGGACCATCACGTGGGTCTGCAATATTGGATAGGTGCCAACGATCGCAATTTTCGACGAGCGTTGTTGGAGGTACCGTATAGCTTCGTCCACGCGCAAGACAAACACTGAGCAAGTTAGTGCCAGACCCAGATGCACTACTAAGAGAATCACACGTACCCCCTCTCCACGACATACAAGGCAATCCAAGCTCTTTCGCGTCTTCGCAACAGCCTGAGGCCCCACTCTGAAGACGGATCAATATCATCAAATCCATCCATATGTAAAGCCCTCTTGGCATCAATACACTCAGCCCGTGCTAGACCATTCAGGAGTTCTTGGTCAAAGCTTGAAGAGGGTGAGACAATCTTGTTCAAAGATAAGTCTAGAGCCACAGTGAGAGCCATGGCAATATAGGAGCAAGTATCATCGTCTCCTAGTCTATCACCGGGAGACATCCATGGAACATTCACCATGAAAGCCAGAACAATCTCAACAGATCTATAGCGGTGTGTGAACACTCGCTTCGCGAGCCATTTGCAGTGCCTCGATAGTCTCTTAGATAGAGCAGCAGCAGACGGTAAAAATAAGGCTGCACCTGCCATTATCGAAGTAAAAAGAAAAGCCGACTGGGACCGTACGAATGACGGGGTGTGTACCAAAGGATCCAGGCCCCATCGTGTATGTGCAAGGTTTTCGTAGAAACTTGGACTGTCAGTTATATATGTTTAAAATGAAAGACAAAGCGCTTACAATGAGAACAAGGACTCCGACTCATCGAATGTAACTAAGCCTAGTTCAATAGGGTCAACTTCAGGCCCAACATCGAGATTTGCTTTCGCAGGAACAAAAAAGGACTTGGCACTCGGTTCTCCTATCGGGGTGCTCTGAAGGAACGATGGACCCTCTGACAATGGTAGTGGAGACTTTGGCGCACGCCGCATGTCGGTCGGCGAAAGCTGAAGATCCGAAGCTCTAGCAAGCAACTGAAGAGGATTCTCTGCATCGTCAAGAGCAAGACTCTCCTCTGCGTGCATATCACGTGGAGATGTCATGCGCGGGTGATCTGATGCCTCGGAATAGCCACGCTCATGTTCATGTTCATGCTCGTTCTGCATTAACTGGCCCTGGACTTTACCGAGGAGTTCCTGGAGGACTGAAATGGCCCTTTGAGCCTCATCATCATTAGAGGAGTCGACCTTGGGCCGCTTGATTGCCTGCTCGATCTGGTGTATAGCTTTCTCCAGGCCCTTGCGTTTACTAGACTCCGGTCAATATTTTATTACACGACGCCTTCATTTGACTCACTTTTTGACACCCTTTTGTCGACCCAGATGATGGTTGGGCACAATACACTCTGCACTGGTCTGTTTACATTTCTCGCAGCTGGACTCGCCTGCCAGGCGGTTGCAACGAATCTTGCTCCGCCGACAGTTCAAGCATGCAGCTTGTTTTCCATGCGGGCTTGATGCCGAACCTGCCGAATCGATCTCCATGAGTAAATGTTTTAACCTCGGCCATGGACACTAACGTCATGGAGGTGCGGGAGTCGGGATGATTTACTAGGACTAGTTTTGGCTAATGTAGCATTATGTGGAGCCTCTTTCAACAGCCCGGCCGGGCTAGCTCAATCGGTAGAGCGTAAGACTCTTAATCTTAAGGCTGCGGGTTCGACCCCCGCGTTCGGCTATTCCTAAAAACCAAACCTAAGATTTCTTTTTTTGCTGTTTTATCTTATTGTATCTGTTTTCAACAATGAAAGAGATAGACTACTTCAATTGTCTTTGCTTTTTAGCTTTGGTGCGAAGGAACAAGCGGTTGCTTCCAGTACTACATAGTGTATCTAAGAACGAAAAGCGTCTGATCTGAAAAATGTTATAGCTCATTTCTCAAGTCGATTATATATTTCTCACTTATAATTGAATTTGAATTTGAAGAGGGAAAAAAAGTCCCGACTTGGAGAGTCCAGACTATTCAACTTCCCAATATTTTAAATACATTCCCAGTTAGTCCCCCTCGCCACAAACAGTCTACAACCAGGTGGCGATAGTGGTAGAACACGATGCCGCCAACGACCTTAACCAAGAAATCCAACGCCGATGAAACGGATGTGATACAGTCGAAGGATGGACATTGGAGAGAAACCTGGAAGATGCTAAAGGAGGAAGACATTTTCAGGTTGGACATGGGTCTTGGACTGGGCATGAGCAGGACGGTATCTAAAGTAGTCGCCGCCGAGTAATTATTGTGGACATTGATGATATTAGAGTCATACTCTATATTTCAGATGTTAGATATCTGTTTGTACTTAATTTACTGATATCTGTAGTGACCATGCAAGTATACCGAGTAACGAGTGAGTGGTATCAATTAAAGATTAGTCGCTAAATACAAGCCCAAAACAATATGGCCATTGGTCCTTTTCGTGACATGCCAACGGACAGTGAACATATAACCGAATCTAAAGTAGCAAATAATCACATATAAATTTTCAATCAAGCATAGCGAACGGGACCGGATTCCTCGCCATGACCAGCACCTGGAGCACCTTCTGTCGATGCAACCCGCGAAGGCGCATTGGTACCGGGAGGAGTAACATCCAACAAGCGCGGACCAGACTCAACAGGCCTTTTGTTTGCCTTGACAGACGGAGGCGCCGGACCCAAGACAGTCGGGTACTTGAAGCGGAAGCCCCAAGCGAAGAAGAGACGCATCTTGGTCCAGAAACCCATTGAGTCCCACCTCTTCTGGAGGATCTCGGCATCCTCTTTGCTGCGAGCGCGGTAGCCCTTGCGGAAACAAAACAGACAGAAAAGAGAAAGAGGGAGCAAAATGAATGACCAGAAAAGAGGGAAACCACGACGGGTCTGCCAGCCCGTCATGAGACGACGGAATCGCACCCAGGCTTCGATCATGCCCAGGATGAAAACTATGCCGATCCAGCCTAATCCGCAGATGAGTACAATTGCCAGGTAGGAGATGCCGAGGCCGGATCCCCAGGTGCTGGTGAACCAGTTGTAGTCGTCATCGTAGCCATAGTCGTAGTAGCCACTGCCACTGCTGGATGTTCCATCGGAGTCGGATGATCCATCGGTGTACTGAGTGCTTCCTGGTCCGTCCGAAATGCCAGTGTAGTATCCAGAGTTGCCGTTATAATCACTGCTGACGCCTGTGTACTGGCATCCGGAACCTATATACCGAGAGGTAGGGGTGTTGTAGAGGCTCAAAGAGTCCAGAGTCTTGCTGGGGATTTGGGTGGGTTCCACGAAGACCACTTCGTAGATGTAGGTCATGGGCTCGAATGGCTGGCTGTTGTCGACCGAGGTTGAGGTTACTACATTATCCCTGGGCAGCAAGGTCGCGATCCCATAGGGAGGGCGGACTGTGGCAGCGGTCGTGGTGGTCCATTGAGTAGAGCAGGCTGTCGGGGCCGAGAAAGTCAGGTTGACCTTGTAGATGGTGCTGTGATAGGTCCTATCACTATTGATAGCGTTGGGGTAGCCATCGTATAAATCGCGCTCCTCGCCATAGCCAGTGGGATACAGCTTTTCGACAACGGTATAGTCGTAGTTGGTATTGGTGGAAGTAATGGTTGACAGGGCCTCGACTGGTAAAGTTGCAGTTGGAGAGATTTGATTGATCTCGGTGACCAACTCGGAGTAGTAATCTGTATTAACCTCTTGTTCGTAGGTATCAGTCACAATCCAAGGGGCGGCCTGAACGAATGGGCTCAAAACGAGTGACAAGAAAAGAAGAAACGAGTGTGAAGGTGCCATCTTGAATGGTCCTTTGGGATTGCAGGGGAAACAGCCAGGAACGAGGCGTCCATGGCTTTATTAAAAAAAAAAATTAGATAGCGCCTCATGTTGGAAGACCCTTATTTTTGGTCAATTTGGGGGCGCTTTGTCGCCCAAGCTATACTGGTTCTTGCTCGGGTGGAAATTGCCTGCATTAGAGTAGGTAGATGCTCGGATGTGATTGGTGATGTCTCTCAATTTGCCAGAGCTAAGTGGACGGTCTAGTCTGTTTACGATCTAGTCAAAGACCCTAGACTTTTCGCCTCATGTTTTTACCGAACTCGTCTCTTTTCTTAGTCTTTTTGTTAGCGACACAGAATTGGACTAGCCTCATGGAAAAAGAAAGAAAAAAAAAAACTTTGTTGAATACGCCTAGTCACGCAAGGAAAAACGCAGAAAATAACAGCACAGAAAGAAATACAAGCGTAACTTCGTGGATCGTCAGTGTGTTGCAAGGTCCAGAGATCGCGAGGAGTCTATATGGGGGATTGACAGTCCCTTAAATCCAGAGTACCCAGGAGGGGAAAGAGATAGAGAGAGCACCAGCCACTTGCTCAATTAGCAGCCCGTAAAGCTCGTAGCCTTGCACCCAAACCATCCTCCACCTCGGCATCCACCTGCTTAGGCTCCTTAACCTCCTCCTTGGGCGCAGCATCCGCCTCGAGGTTCAGGCGCATATCAACACCCGCATCATCTGCCAGTTGTTCCATAAGCCGATCAACGTCGGCCTCACCCTCCGCACCGTATTCCTGCATCGATATACCCTGTGCGACATCCTCGATCGCACTACTAGCGATCTTAAAGTCTTCCGACCGGGCGAGGAAGTTGTTAGCGTGGGAGACGAGGTGTTCGAGGTTGACGCTCCGTGAGGCAGCGTCTAGGCCCCGCGACGCCATAGCGAGCGTCCGGGATGTGTCACGGGTACTTTGAGCGGCCTTAAGTTCGTTGATGATGACATCTGCGCGTGCCGCTTCAGATTTGAGTGTTACCTGGCGTCGTTTCTCGCGTACGGCGGAGGCGGCGTGAATGCGGGCGATCTGGAACTCGCGGTTTTTCATCGCTTTGTCGGCTTTGGCCTTTTCGGATTTGAAGGTCGCCTCCGCTCGGACGGCTTCTTTCTTGAGTCTGTTGGAGTGTAGCTGGGAAGATAAGGTTAGCAATCGGTTCATGCATAGGCGGGGTGATGCACGCTGTGGGGAGGGGAAGCAGGGTGCGGGGAGACAATTTACTTTGACATTTGTGCGGGCTTCGAAGATAGGGTCTTTGCGAACCATGATGTCGGTTAAAGATATTATAGAGGAGGAGGCTTGCAGGTGTATTTGGGTGTTGTGGAAGGCAGATGGATTTGGGGGCGCGTGGCAACGTCACTGACCGCATTCAGTGCATTCTTTAGCGTCCCGAGGTCGGTGTATTTTAGCAACAAGTCTAGATAGATTTGACGAATATACCGAAACAATGTCTCTGTTAACTTTTGAAATGGATTAAGTTTACTTGTGGCGATATAAAAGTATTACTACAATTGTTACTACATGTACTATTATGTCTCGGAAATAATTGCAAGATGAGCCAGTCAATTTTGCATTATAAAAACTAGTATACAGGCCAAAACAAATTGGAACCCTCAGCGCTGTTTGCCCATGAGCAAGGATGAAAGAGCCTTGCTCGCGCTGGAACTCCCGAAACTCCGTGTACCTCGATGCATCTTTCCATTACTGCGTTGCCGACCGGATTTCATTGTGTTTCCCCGCTGGTGTCGTTTAGACAGGCTGAGACTATCGATTGCCCAGGCCATGGTTAATAACGACTCCCAACTCGGTCGAGCCTCCGAGGCGCCAGCCGACCAGGTCTGCAGGGAGAAAGTCTCACTAACCGCTAGCTGCAATGCTCTGCCCGTCGCATCTCGAAGTGGACGCGCCAAGGCTGGGCTGCAAGCTAGTAGTCTGGTGAGAAGTCTCATCCGAAAGACCGGACGGTTGGACACCCTCGAGGACGACAGAGTCGGGGTCGAAATCAACCATAGAATCAAAGGGAAATGCTGATAGATCTCCTCCGTCGAGAACGTCAAAGGCAAACCCGTCTTCAGGGAAAGAAGGATTTGGCTCAGCGGGTGAATCACCGTGGAACAGGCGACGGAAGTCATCGTCAGAAAGAGGAGCTGCAACATCATTTGCAGTCTGAGGTTCATCGGAGAGGTCGAAGAGGGGTAGGGCGCTTCCAGATCCTTCGAGGCCAGCGACGGACACTGCAGGTCGCACAACACCGCTGCAGGATGTTGTGTCACGTCGGAGGCCTCAGCCAGAGTGGAAGGTTTGAGGGTAGGAGAGTAGTCGGTAACGGAGGGAGTGGGGAAAGGAATCCGTTCCATAGGAAGTTCGTTGCCTTCTTGTTTGAAGAGGGTAGGCGTGAGGGTGGGAGATTCGATGGCGGGAGAGCTGGCCTTGGGAGTCACGCTGCGAGATCCACGGACCTCGGCGGAGAGTTTAGCCACTTGTTGGCTCAGACGGTTGTTTTCCGTCTCCATCTGGGATAGACGCTGGATCAGGAACTGGTTTTGTTGCTCCATTCGGATCTTTTCAGTCTCGAGTTTCTCCATTTCGAGACGCTTGCGCTCGCGTGATGTTTGAGCAGCAGCACGATTCCGGAGGACCCGTTCTATCCGGCGCTGCTCTTTTTCATCATCTGTCTTGGCGCGTTTTCTAGGAGAGTTAGCGGGGTTCAGAGATTTGAAACAAGGTGGGCAACATACCTGGGAGGGAGATTTGTTTTGGGGGTTGGGAGTTCTTGTCCCCAAGACTTTCTCTTCTTTGTTGGCTTCTTCTCGTCATCTTCATCCTTGATATCATCTTCGGGCTCTGGAGAGTCTAATGATGTATCCGTGGGGGAAACTGTGTACATCTCTGGGGATGGTGAGGCTGGGAGGGTATCCAACGGGTTGATAGTATCCGCCATGGTGACAGGGTCAAATGGATAACCGGTGCCGGACGTGAATAATAATCAGTGTATATGTATAGACTTATAATGACACGAGTGAAAAGAGGATCAGATCACAGAGGCCACGTTATCATCACGATCGGCACCGGAGACCAGACTCCGGGGAAGATTGAGTCAGAGGGTGAGTCAGCGAAAAGAGAGAAAGAAAGGATGGAAAGGACAGCTGTTCAACTGCAAACGGATGGGCGAGATGAGGTTTAAGTAGAGGCCAGCGTGGTCTGAAAGGGATGGCGTCGGATGGAACAAAGGGGGGAAAACCTTGGAACCTGGGCCTACACGTACATCAGGTACAAGCTACACCATACATTTTACCATGTGTCACCAAGTACCTCAAAAGGGGGCTGAGTTTATGTAACGAGACACGTAAATTACGTTAATTTCCCCCTGCATTCCATGGTTCAGCCCCTGTCGGCAGCCAATTATGATTTACCGCTGAAACATCGCACTTGTTACGACGGAGCTCCGTACGGAGGACCTACGTCCTAAGTGGGCACACTTGTTTTGCCTCGGAGTTCTATAATTGGGATCTTGAGCCCGATACAATTGTATTCGAGTGCATACAACATACATATATGTATGGAGTAATATTTCGATATTTATTCAGCTTATGATCTCTCGGGTGATACAAGGCACATCCGGTCACTCCGAATCGATCTATCTGAATCATGATACGTCTGTCCCACAATGTAAATGATCCGATATCACGAAGAGTCTCGAACAATCTAGGGTGGACCTAGTATCGATACGTTCTCTCCTGAAGGCGCGATCAGGATTGCCCGGAGAATGCTCCATTTAAACGCCAATCACAGGTGTTTTGCAGGTTAATCATGCCCCGCCCCGTTAATTCTCCGTGCCCCTGACTGAGAAAGTGATACTGTAATTGTGTACATCTATGGAGAAGGGGGTCAGTGTGTCACCTAGATTGGCGGAAACTGGGGATGCGACGGAACTATGGAACTATCTCGAACACGGCAGAATCATGGAGCCTAGGCCGAGGGGCTGAAACGTACGTCGAACAACGTATACATTGCCCCTCCGTTACTATTTAGGGATGACCTCGGGAGTTTACCTATAGGGGTGACTCCTACCATTTGCTGCATATGGAGAAAAGATAACGGTATATGTCTACCTCAATTCAATACACTAAATTTAGTGATCGGTATTGTCATCCCATTTTGGAAACCTTCGACACCAGGGGAATTATATGCAGTCCCTCAAACAAAGAAAGAAAAAAAAACGCCATCCCATAGAAACGTGCTCATGACAATATCGTAAGCGAACATGTGCGGGGCTATGATCAATTGACCTCATCTACATGGTGACGTCCATCGTGTCGTCGCCAGCATCGAGAGCATTCTGGGCCTCCGGGTCAGGGACCACCACACCACGTCCTCGGCCAGCAAGCAGTTCGCGTCGCACTTCAGGTCCAATGTCCTTGTGTCCACGGACGAGAAGCAAGTCGAGAAGCGCTTCACGCTGGTCCTCAGTGATGTCGTTACGATAGCGCTGGGCAAAGACCAAAAGGGACTGGTGCCAGAGAACTGGCAGCTTGTAGGCCTTGGAACCGAGCCCTGTGGGTCCGTCATTCATGGCATCATCCGAAGCATCGACGGCGCGGAAACGCATGAAGTGGAATACAAGGGCGTCGATGACCTTGTATGGCAGGGCATACTTCTTCTCCAAGAAGACGCGGATGAACATGTTGACAGCACCGGTGCTTTCCAGGGAGGTCAACGACTGTTCCGCGGCCAGATCACACATGCGGAGCAGGGCGGCGGCGGAGTGCAGTACGGGAACGGAGACGCGGGCAACCACAGAAGAAACAATGTGTGCTTCACGCAGGGTGCAAGTTCCGGTGGACACGAGGGGGAACAAAAGCCCCTTGAAGAAGCATGCGGGCTTGTACAGGGCCTTGCGCAGCGCATTGTAGGTGTGTACGTTCAACTTTTTGGTTTCGTGGATTTCCTCGCGCACGCGCTCCAAAAGCACGGTGTTGATGAACTCCTGGGCCACGTGAGGCTTGGACGAAATGAAAATACGGGTTACAGCGTAGACGGCGTTGCCGGTCCATGACTCGGGGCGAGTAATATCCAGGAGGGTCTGCCAGTTCGGTACAGAGGGAAGAATCTTGATGGGCTTGGGGAGCGGGCCAGACTTGTAGCGAGAAAGAATCATGCCGACCCTAGAGCAAGTTAGCTTGGCCTCACAAGGAACTGTTGCAAAACATACTTCTCATATACTTCCACGGCCTTGGCGGGAATCTGGACTGCATCCTCGGGGACACCACCACCTTGGATGTATTGACCATAGGGGCCCTCGCCAGCCTGCTTCGCCTCGTGCTCGGCAATCTTCTCGAGAATCAAATCGGCAAGGTTGGTGGGACCAGCGGAGCTGGGATCCTTGGGGTGGAATATAGGGTCCTCCTCGTGAGGCATGAATTTGTTGAACATATCTAGATCATTGGGATCGACCTCCTGGTAAAATGTTAGAAGCAATCTCATTATCCAAGGATTCAAGAGTCTTACAACTTGCTCGACTTCATCATCAACCCAATCGTCGGCCTCAAACTTTCCCTCGTCGTCGGAGAAAGCTCCCTCCTCATCCTCGAATCGGGTATCAAATTCAAATGCATTCGACTTGGGCTGTGCTGAGTTCTTGAGTTGCTCGGCAGCATCCTCGTCGGCCAATTCCTGTCCAATCTGCAGAATCTTGCGCGACATCTTCGCGTCGACAAAACGCTGTCCATTTTCGCCCTCATCGTTTTCGTCGGCCTTTCCTTTGCCTTTCTTGCTGCTCTGTGTCCGAAGGTGCCCCGCGGAAGTAATATCCTCAGCGAGTGGGTTGTGTCGGCGAGCCGCTGCCGCAGCGCGGGAGCTTGATACCTTTGGCATGGTGGGTGATTATTCAAATAAATCGAAGAAACTGAAATGAGTAGTTTGGGCTGGCTTATCGAAGTACACACGACGATCAAATTGTGTGGTCATATTTTTTTTTCTGCCGGCGGTGCCCCCCAATCTCCTCACCGCCTATACCCACACCGCCTGAGCCTCTTCACGTATTTTCTGCAATAAATCACTGACCGCCTTTATTTCCCAAGGAGATCATTGTCCAGCGCGAATGCGATTGACTCTTTTTATACACAAAGGAAGTTTGCTGCCTATCAATGAATATAGAAGTCACAAGCATACTATAATACTTTAATTGGGCAAGCCGCAGGCTGCCAACTCTCTGGGTATTTCGCGTATATACGCTGGAACAGCTTGACAGCATACAGACAAGCTTCAACTTGAGTAAGGACCTTTAACTTTGCAGAAGCAAAATACTGCAAAGCCATACTCATTGGGTTTATCTTGCTCAAATGGCTGACTCTCTCCAGATCGACAGGCTAATCGACGGTCCACGACCCCAGCGGACAAAGAAAGCATCCATCATGGCATCTGCCCAAGCCCCCGGGTCTTCCGCTCCGTCATCCAACATCAACTCCCCAATCCTACCTCCCAATGGTGGACCTTTGCTCAATGCACAATTCACCGACTTGAATCCACGATCGTCGCCAGCCCCGTCTGCCCAAGGCGATGGTCGAGCTAAGCGCAACAAGCGAGACAGCCGCAAGAAACGTGAAGCCAAAGGACTAGACACCGAGAACGCACCGCCACCGAAAAAGCGAGCCACAGCTGCACCAAGCACCGCCCTGCCCAGCTCAAAATTGAGCATTCTTCGTCCATTGTTGCTCGCCGAGCCGCACGCCTCGGATCGATACCCTCCACAACCTCGCCAATTAAATCGCGTGAGCCGAAAGACGTCGGATGTCTTAGGTCAGAGCTGGGATTTCTACGAGGTTGTCGACAAACTCACCAACAAGAATGGATTCCGTTACAGCTACGCCATTTCAGACCCCGGATTCCCGCATATCAAATATCGCCAGACCGATGTTCGCCCGTACCATACCCGCTTCAGTTTCGAAGATTCACCGGCTGCCATATCGTTTTCAGAGAGCGCAACAGCAGTGACCACCAGTGACGCGTGGCATACTGCCCGCGCCAATGTATGTGCTCGAGAGGGCACATATTATTACGAAGCGCGCGTGATTAGTGGCATAGTCAATGATCCCCAGGCACCCCAGAACGGCAGATCGACAACTTCACCCCGTGGCCATGTCCGTATTGGATTCGCCCGACGTGAGGCCGACCTTGATGTGAATGTTGGGGTGGATTGCTACGGGTACGGGATTCGAGATGTGAACGGCGAAGTCGTCAATCGCATGCGATGCGAGTTCTTCTTCCCCAAGGGGGAAGCCATCAATGAAGGCGATGTTATCGGCATGCTCATCACTCTTCCACCTCTTTCTCTTCACAAAAAGATTGTTGAGGGCACTTACGATCCTGCCGATAATAACCCATCACAACCGGTAGCAACCAACATCATCCGAGATCGGATTCCCTTCCACTATAAATCGGATTTCTGTTGGCAGCAATCCAATGTCTTCTCTACGAAACACCTCCGTGACTACGCTTTCAACCTCAAGGAAACACCGACGTTTGGTCCCCCGTCCCCTTTGAACAGTGAAGACGCCACGCTTCGTACACTTCCCGGATCTAGTATCACCATTCTAAAGAACGGAGTACAAATGGGCACCCCATTCAAAGAACTCTATGCCTTCCTGCCGCCCGCAAGTCGTCTAGCCAATGGCACAAACAATCTTGGTATTGGCGAGCGTGAGAATGCCGACGACGGCTTGATTGGTTATTATCCTGCCGTGAGTTGCTACGGCGGCGGTGCCGTCGAATGCCGATTCGAGGGGCCGTGGTGGGTTGGGCCACCCGAGAAGACTGAAACCGGGGAGCCAGTCCGAGCCATAGGCGAACGCTTCAATGATCAGATTGCTGAAGATGTGATGGCCGATATCGTGGACGAGGTAGAAGCCATGTTCACATGGGGCGGAATTGATGGCGACGTCATTAATAACAACACTGAGCTTGACGGAGCTGGAGTTGTGGGAGGGGCGGAGGTTTTGAAGGGTGGTGTCGGCGCGGCGCTTGATTCTACCCTTGCCCATACTCCTGGAACTGCCGGGGCATCTGATTCCGCTGCTAATAGCAATCGCGAGACGCCGGCTGCAGGCGATGTTGGCATCCACGGCCTTGAAGATGCGATGAGCGTCGGGACAGCTGGCACTCCCAACGTTGAAGTGCAGGGTGACGGCGATGTCGAGATGACTTAGTGACATATGACATACTCAATGGGAAAATGGCATGGGCGTTTGGCTTCTGTAATAGCATTGATACCAATTCTGATTTCAAAATTCTATTCACATAATATACATTTCATATAGTAATCGTACAGGTATAGGCCTAATCTAAATTTCTTCCCTCTAACATCTCTCCCACTTTCATGACCAACTGATCGTCTCCATATTGACCGATGACCTGAATTCCTGCAAGTTCAGCATCTTTCTCCCCAGACACTGTCACGGGAACTGAAATTGCAGGTAGACCAGCCAGACTGGCGGGGACGGTGAACACGTCGGTGACATATGCATCCAGGGGTGATTGCTTAGGAGATTTGCTCATCAAGTCCGACAAGCGTGGCGGAGATGAGGGAGCAGTAGGACATACGATGACATCTACATCATTTTCTTTTGCAATTTTGTCTGTGCCTTGCGCAGCGAGCGGATGCTTGGCTGTAAAGACGGCATCAAAGTCTTGCTGGACTAGACGACGGACCCGTTGTGCTTGGATGAAATAGTTGTCAATGGCATCGGCACTCAAAGTGAATGTGCCTAGAACAATTCGTCTCTTCACTTCTTGCCCGAATCCCTCCCCTCGGGTATTTGAGAATAGATATCCATCAGGCTTTCCCTCGCCATCTGGGCCTTCGGCGCGAGTACCGTACCGTACTCCGTCGTATTTGGCTAGGTTCGAAGATGCCTCGGCAGGTCCCACGACATAATAAGTAGATAATGCGTGTTTTGTGTCGGGCAGAGAGACAGAGTGGACGGTGTGTCCTTGTTTCTTCAGGTGTGCCAGAGAAAGAGCCCAAGCCCGTCGGACTGAGGGAGTCAGCTCGGAAACGTTGTACTCTATTGGCACGCCGATTCGTAGAGGGGCTGAAGTCAGCCGCGAGGCAAGTTGGGGTGTTTGGAGAGAGGCTTGGATTCGAGAGCGGGAGGATATTGAGAGGTTGGTAGGGTCACGCTGGTCATGTTGGTTGAGGATGTCTAGGCATGCTATTAGCACAGTCGTTATCCAGTCACACTGGCCAAAACCCACCGAATATATCGCGCACATTGGCAGTGGTTTTCCCCAATATACCCACGGTATCTAGGGAATTGGCGTATGCCACCACGCCCCATCGTGAGATCAGCCCGTATGACGGCTTGAATCCCACTGTGCCGGTGTAAGCAGCTGGGAGTCTGACCGAGCCTCCGGTGTCCGTTCCTAGTGAGCTGTAGAAGTCAGCAAGCAGTCTCCTTGCTGAAGACTGTCTACTTACGCATAGCATTGGTCGGCGGCGACTGAAGCGGCACTTCCACCCGAGCTGCCACCAGCCGAGAGGT
Organism: Penicillium hordei; assembly: GCF_028827395.1. Classification (NCBI taxonomy): domain Eukaryota; kingdom Fungi; phylum Ascomycota; class Eurotiomycetes; order Eurotiales; family Aspergillaceae; genus Penicillium; species Penicillium hordei. The sequence continues at coordinate 1,336,996 of NW_026623142.1, forward strand.
CTTCCCCGCTGGAATCTTGACGAGGGTTCTTGACAGGACCGAAATGTGAATTGATCGAGTGTGATCCCATCCCAAATGCGTCCAGATTTGTCTTTCCAGCGACAATGGCCCCGGCGGCCTCTAGTTGATCGACAACAGTAGCATTGAACGGGCTCGTAAATTTATCCAGGATTCCCGAAGCGCAGGTCGTCGGAAGGTCGCGCGTGCAGATGTTGTCTTTAATGGAGATCAAGCGGCCGTCCACTGCAGACTTTGGTTTCCCTGATAATATCGGTTAATTCTGAAGTAGAGAGTGGAAGTCTGATGTTGCTACCTTCTTCCTTGCGTACATCTGCTTCCTTTACGCGGTCTAGCCATGGCCCCGCGCGCGACAGTGGGGTTATGAAGGCATTAAAACCATGTGCATATTGATTAGCGACGCATTTTTCAGCCTCGCGCAACAAGGACATTTAGACGGGTGTGTGAGGAGGACAGACAATATAGAAAGGGAGTGGGAACGCGAGTTTCCCGGGTCCGTGCTGCTTTTCCATGGTATCTAATATTCAGGTGTCTGTCGCCTTTGAAGTTGGAAATTTAGAAATTTAGGAAGATATGTAGTTATATAGGTATATGTATATTATAGACTCCATATCTAGTTAGAAATAAATAGCTATTGCTCGAATATAAACAATATCCAACAACTCTGAGTGGTCTCGGAGCTACAATGTCAATAGTTCCTTCGGGCCGAGCGAAATCGATCAAGACGTCATCCGGATTTGCTCAATCTTCTTTTCTCCTCCACTCTTTCACCTACCAACTATGTTCTCACGAAGTGTACTGCAGACGGCCACCCGAAGTGCTCGCCCGGCCTCAGCTAGAGCCGTACCACAGGTGTTCGGTCAAGCTCCATTCAGTCGGCGATACGTTTCGGTCTATGGCTACACACAGGCAAAGGCTCTCATCTACTCCAAATATGGCGAGCCCAAAGATGTCTTGCGGTAGGTCCCTCAAGATGACATTAAGCAAACAAAACTGACCAATTTAGCCTACACAAGCACTCAATCTCGGCGCCGCACGCAACCCAAGTGAACCTGCGCCTGTTGACTTCGCCGATGAACCCCGCCGACGTGAACCAGATCCAGGGCGTCTATCCCAGCAAACCTCCCTTCCGAACAGACCTCGGTAATGCAGAGCCCGCCGCAGTCGGCGGAAACGAGGGCGCATTTGAGGTGCTGTCAACCGGCGCGGGCGTTAAGAACCTCAGCAAAGGCGATTGGGTCATTATGAAGCGCACTGGCCTGGGTACCTGGCGTACCCACGCGCAGCTGGATGAATCGCAGTTGATCAAGATTGAGAACAAGGAGGGCCTGACCCCGCTGCAAGTTGGCACTGTCAGCGTCAATCCAGTCACTGCGTACCGCATGCTCCGGGATTTCTGTGAATGGGATTGGATGCGTGCCGGCGAGGAATGGATGATTCAGAACGGCGCCAACAGCGGTGTCGGACGAGCAGCTATTCAGCTTGGCCGCGAGTGGGGAATCAAGACGCTCAATGTCGTTCGACAGCGCAAGACACCCGAGGAGACCGAGGCTCTTAAGAAGGAGCTCCGGGATCTGGGAGCTACTGTTGTTATCACCGAGGAGGAGATGCTTACTGGCAACTTCCGGGATATGGTTCACGAGTTCACCCGACAGGGCCGGGAGCCTATTCGTCTGGCGTTGAACTGCGTAGGCGGGAAGAATGCCACCGCCCTTGCAAAGACTTTGGCTCCTGATTCGCACATGGTGACATACGGAGCCATGTCGAAGCAACCTGTTGCATTGCCCTCGGGCCTGCTGATCTTTAAGAACCTCGCGTTTGATGGGTTCTGGGTCAGCAAGTGGGGTGACAAGAACCCCGAGCTGAAGGAGAGCACCATCAAGGATGTGCTTCAATTGACTCGCTCCGGCAAGTTCCGGGATATTCCGGTGGATGAGGTCAAGTGGAACTGGGAGTCCGAGGGTCCGGAGTTGGCAGAGAGTGTGCAGGGCACTTTGGGCGGCTTCCGTAGTGGAAAGGGTGTGTTCACCTTCAACGGCGGCGATTAAGTCAACAGCCAGTATGAATGTATTATAAAGCTAGGCGGGGTTTCCCCGATATTTACTTCTTCGTGGTCAATTGGCCCCAGTATAATATGAGTCAAGAAAAAAAGGAATGAATTGTGGCACAATGAACTGAGCTACATAGTATATGTATCAACACTCCCAGTTCTTCTTCACCCAGTCAAGAATCAGGTTTGTTAGAGACACGTTCGGCATGTATACATCGCTCTCTTTTGCGATATCAACATCGAGACCAGCAAACTTGGCGGCCAGTATTATATATTTCTCGATGAAGTCAAGGTAGACCAAATCCACCGTCTTCGGTGTCTCGGATGCGTTGGCAGATTTGAGAGCTTGAATACAGTTTGGCACGCGGTAAAAGTTAATGGGTGCATGGATGGTGTCATCACCATCTGTGCCCGCATCGTCTTTTGTCGTGTAACCGGGCACGAGGTCCGGACCGGACATGGGGATTTGCCCACTAGCTGAAGCCCAGTTTGGGGAAATCACGTCTTCCGGATATGCAAGTTGCTCAAGAGGGCCCAAAGTTGTCAATGAAGATTCATCCGTGGATAAAACTTGAGGCTGTTCATTCAAGACCTCGACAATAAGTTGTGCCTTGTCATATGGGACACCTTTCAAATAGCGGAAGGTGCTGGTGAATGGAGATACAATAAAAGTCGAGTCTTGGGTAAAAGGTCCCTTGAAGATATCGAACCTCATGGCGCCCGTATTAATAATGGCTACCCTAGGCGTGTCCCCACGAGACTCGTCCCTCAAGTCACCCAATACCTGAGTCTCAAGCCAAGTGTAGATGCTGTTGGGATCCGGATACTTGACTCGCGACATCCATAAATCATGTGGAGCACATCCGTGGATTTGGTCTAGATGAAGGTCGGTCCGTGCTTTGGCGATCAATCGGGAGACATTGAGGCCATTTTCGGTAGGGAAGGTCTCTTGATCAGTACCGGTGTGATGATAATAAGAGAAGACATTGTTGTCAATGTATCTGCGCTTGAAAACGGGGCCAGCAGCAGACTGCTGGCTGGTTTTGCTAGCCAGGCCATCGATTGACATGAAGCCAACAGTTTCCATGAATCGACCACTCGCTAGGCCAAAGGCTTTGGAATCATACTGGGCATAGTCACGCACGTGCTGGTGCCCGCCAAAGAATTGGATTGGAGTATCCCAACGAATTCCCCGGATCTCCTTGAAGATCGCCCGATATTCCGGCGAATGAACAGGCACATGGCCGATCACCAAAAACAAATCCACTTCTTTATCCCGAATGGCTTCTTGGAACCAATCCTCTTTGATAGTCGAAGATACTCTCTGAACCACAGTATTGTTGTAATTTCCGTTGAAATCAAAGAGGAAGCCAAAAGCTACTATACGGATACCTTGTTTCTTGGTAGTAAACTTCTTAAACCGCGGGGCTAGAGGTACAAGCTCCTTCGTGGTCGGGTGAATGATATCGATATTCGAAGCCAGATAGTTGCCCCGGAAATTAGGAACGGTGACAAGAAGCTCAGCCTCCGATGTATTCTGCTTGTATAGTTCGTGGTTTCCCGATGTCAACAGGTCGATGTGCTGGTGCTGCAAGATGTCTGAAAGGTAGATACCCTTGGGCTCAGACGAGTCATATAGACCGTTCCCTTCGACTCGATCACCAGTATCTATAACGAGTAGATCTTGTCCTTGTGCTTCCGCCTTTTCCCGCATGCGTGTCGTAAACGATACATAGTCTCCCCAGTCTGCGGAGTAGGACGGTCTGCGATGATTAGTACAACTCAAAGCTTAGCAGGGTTCAAAGCCTACTCCTGCAGATGACCAGCCAGCCAGCCATGAGTATCAGTAGTATGGAGGAAATTTAGTTGCCCGAAATCAAGAGTCCGTAGCGGAGCGGAGATGGGGTCGGGTGCGGAGGGTTGAGCGGCGAGTGCCGACGGAAGTAGCCAGAGCAAGGACAACATCAGTACCAACAATACACACTTGGAAGAGTGTATAAAAGCATGTATTAACTGCAAGGGAAAATCTTTGAAGAACTTAGAAAATTTCGGAAGGAAGTGTGTGGTGTGTATGTTGTAGTTATAAAACTAAAAGTCGATAGGTTTGAGAACCTTGGAAGATATGTTGTGTAAACAACCTTGGAAGCCCTGGAGGTTCGGATGCCTTAGGGTGAGCTCTCCAATTCTGGTATGGTTACGGTTACAGTACCGGTGAGCTCTGATATCACGTGTTGCCCAACATCTTCGGATTTGCATCTCAGAGATTATACGGCGATAAGTTTTCCCTGGGCATTCACTTTGATCTACTCTCCCGTTCTTCTATTCAATTGCTTTTGCGGTCCGATCCGGTCTGCGATCTTTAGTTGAAGACTTTTTCTTTTTTTTTTTGTTTTCATCTTCTCAATTCCCCCCATATTTCCGCAATGTCAGCTCCCCGACTTTTCCGCCCAACAGCTCGTCTGTTTTCCTCGCGCCTTGCTTCCACTGCTCTGCGCTCGAATCTCCGTCAGACCGCCTGTGCTCCTTCAATTCTGCGCCGCGGATATGCTACCGAGAATGGCACCAAGCAGGTTACCGTTCGTGATGCCTTGAACGAGGCCTTGGCGGAGGAGTTGGAACTCAACCAGAAGACCTTCGTCCTTGGTGAGGAAGTCGCACAGTACAACGGAGCGTGAGTTATCCTTGAGTTCTAGTGGAAGCGAAACAGACTCTGACTTTTCGCCTGTATAGATACAAGGTGACCAAGGGTCTGCTCGACCGCTTCGGCCCCAAGCGGGTTATCGATACCCCCATCACAGAGGCCGGCTTCTGTGGTATCGCCGTTGGTGCTGCTCTCGCTGGTCTGCACCCCATTGTGAGTATTTACCGGGAATGACGGTTGATTTAGGATCGCATGCTAATCGTTCATGATCTAGTGCGAGTTCATGACCTTCAACTTCGCCATGCAGGCCATCGATCAGATTATCAACTCCGCCGCTAAGACTCACTACATGTCCGGTGGTATCCAGCCTTGCAACATCACTTTCCGCGGTCCCAACGGTTTCGCTTCCGGTGTCGCCGCCCAGCACTCCCAGGACTACTCCGCCTGGTACGGCAGCATTCCCGGATTGAAGGTTGTCTCCCCTTGGAGCTCCGAGGATGCCAAGGGTCTGCTCAAGGCTGCTATCCGTGACCCCAACCCCGTTGTTGTTCTCGAGAACGAGTAAGAATCCATGAGCCCAATTTTCTGGATTCCGCGTGAACTAACCAATCCCAGGCTCTTGTACGGCCAGGCTTTCCCCATGAGCGAGGCTGCCCAGAAGAACGACTTCGTCCTGCCCATCGGTAAGGCCAAGATTGAGCGCCCCGGAAAGGACCTTACCATCGTCTCTGTGTCTCGCTGCGTCGGTCAGTCCTTGACCGCCGCCGCCGAGCTCAAGCAAAAGTACGGTGTTGACGCTGAGGTTATCAACCTGCGCTCCATTAAGCCCCTCGATGTTGAGACCATCGTTGCCTCCCTCAAGAAGACTGGCCGCATCATGGTCGTTGAGTCTGGCTACCCCATGTTCGGTCTTTCTTCCGAGATCCTGGCTCTCTCCATGGAGTATGGCTTCGACTACCTGACCGCTCCCGCTGTCCGTGTCACCGGTGCTGAGGTTCCTACTCCTTACGCCGCTGGCCTTGAGGCCATGGCCTTCCCCCAGGAGGACACTATTGTCAGCCAGGCTGCCAAGCTTCTGCGCCTGTAAGCCAATAAACGAGGGCGAGTGAGGAGCTCGCAATAATATAGCCATGTGCCTAGTACCCTTTCATCTGTTCCACCTTTTGTCGTTGTTTTATTCTGCTTTTTGTTATCCAACCGTTTTAGACAGTCTTTGGAAAGCATGTACCATTACACCGAGATCAGGACCAACGTAAATGTGCTTAAACGGCTTAGATGGAAATTCATTGCTGCTCGGTAATTAAAACAAAGGGTAATCCATAACCCTTCAACGCCATTAGATATTCATTTCGCAAGTCATCTCCGGCATCACGACATCAGACCTTTTGGGCAACACACCCAGCGAAACAGTCCGTTGGCCGGCGAGGATCATAATATCCTTCTTGGTCATATTCGTCGGTTTCACTTTCCGCATCATCATCTTCACTCTTTTGGGGCTTGCCCACATTTGAGGTATCATCTTCTCGAGGTTTCGGGATATCGTCTTCATCGTCGTCTCCTAGAACGTTCTTCTTCTTGACTAGGGGTGTGGGGGCCGCTGTTCCCTTGATAGTAGCGAATGAGCTTTTGAAACCTCCCTTCTTGAAACCCGCACTTCCTCCACTTGGTGCCACATTGTTGACAGGGGTCTCAATGACTTTCAGACCGGCCTGCGCATCGGCTTTACGTTCTGCGCGGCGGTTCTTTTCGACGGCATTTGGATCACGTGTTAGCTGTTTGAGATCTTGCAAACGCTTTCTGTGCTGGTGGTCGTATGAGCCGATATGCGCTTCGTATTCTGGGTGGCGCGAGTAGGATTTATTGCACAGACTGCAAGTGAAGGAGCTGAGCGCAGACCGCGCTGACTCGGTCTATAAGGGTTAGCTTGGCGATAGCCGATATGGCAAACATGGGTGATTAATTACCCTGGGAGCGGGATTTGTGAAACCACGCTAGATTTGTTAGCTGAATTGTCAGATTTGGACGAAAAAAGAAGAGCATACCGGTGCCATTGTTCTTGAACTAGAGTATCCGTGAAGTTCGGAGGGAGAGCGTTTAGTACGGCTATGCATTGCGACCATCTGCGTATTTATAACTGGCGGGTCCAACGCGCGCAGCTGCCAGTGAAATCAGGCATACATAGGTTCATTAGATCTGTTATTAAAATTTGTCTAAGCCTCTAGGCTCGTGCACTCTTTTTAATCATTAACTCGCAATATGGATTCTATTTCAGGTATATGAGTAAGATGTGCACCTATACATCCAACCTTTTATAGCAAATCAAGCAAGTCAAACTACTATATGTTGTAGTCACCTGACCATGGACTCTGGGCAATCGTCATTACCCGCAGAGGAAGCAGCCTATCACAGCTCTCCTATTTTCGCGACTCGGCGATCTTCAAACTCCAACGTTTCCCTGCTTTTTCCTACTTTATCTATACAATATGGATGCATGATCGACGAGCTACTTTCTTACGAATTTCATTGGCGTCCTTTTTCTCCAGCTCCCGAAACCCCAAAACCCTGAAAACCGTACAATGTCGTCCCACGAGCTCTCTAAACCAGAGGACATCGACACCAAGTCTATCATCTCCCTACAAGAATTAGACCCATCACCTGTCCATGATTCTCTGGATATTGAAAGCGGCGAATACTTCCCTAGTGCTGCCTCTCCTACTCAACATGGAGTTGGAATTTCAATCCCCAAGCTAGGGCTTAGTGGTCATCGCTGGGATTCATGGCGTACGTCAAGCGACAAAAGCAAGTTTATACATCTATATTCTAACCACGACGATTATTTAGTAACTGGTATTCAAAAATACTCAACCTACCCACCTACGGCTTTCTTCATCCTACATCTCGCCAACACCTCTCTTATCCCGCTCGTGACTCGCTCCGTGCCCGCGAGCGAATCCTACCTTTTGCTCACACGACCAATATATCAAGCCCCCGGGCTAGAGCATCTTGTCTTGACAATTCCTATAATTGCGCATATTGCCTCGGGAATTGCTCTCCGCAACATTCGTGCTAGGCGTAGAGCCCGTCTGTACGGCGCCGAGAGTCGCGCACAGCGAAACACGTTATATTTCTGGCCGCGGATGTCTTTACAGGCACGTACTGGATACTTTGTCGCGCCGCTAATTGGGTTCCATGTATGGGTCAACCGTGCCACGCCATTGATCGTCGAAGGAGGAAGCTCTGGCGTAGGGCTTGGATATATTGCTCATGGCTTTGCTCGGAGTCCTGTTTTCTGGAATGTCTTCTATTTATTTTTTGTGACTGCCAGTGTATGGCACTTCGTTGGTGGCTGGGCTACCTGGATGGGCTGGAGAGTGACCACAGCACGCAAGGAGCGTAGCCAAAAAGGCTCGTTGGATAGTTATCTTGGACTTACAGAAACAAAGTCGAAGAGACAACGCAAGATTTGGTGGGTTGTCAATGGAGTCGCCGCTGCTGGCGCGGCTCTCTGGCTTGTAGGTGCCCTCGGCGTTGTTGGACGTGCCGGCGAAGGCGCGGGTTGGGAGGCCAGGGGGTGGAATGAGATGTATAGTCACATCCCGATCATTGGGGAGTGGCTGTGATAGCTTTGTATGATTGTACATAATATCCACATAGTTAGACTTAATCCTAATGTATAAAAAGAGTCTGAAGACATGGAAAATATTCTTTCTACCATACAAATATCAATGCTCGTTCTCCGATATGTCATCGCAATAATTGCCTGTGACCTACTAGGTACAAATAGTGCTGCTTGGTCTCTTATTGTGAGAGTTGGTTCTTATACAGCCCTACATGTACTTTTATAGTTGACATAAATTACAAAACAGGTATTGTTGTGTACTACAGGTTGGTCCGTGCGTAGAATCTTTTCTCCGTCGCATTCAACGTCTCTTGCGACATGCTGTAAAAGGCTTCGCTCATGAACCCCTCGTTGATTTTTGGATCAGCAACGAAATGCGCTAAGCGAAGACTGATTCCTACCCTTATTCTCGCCCAATTCCCCCGCTCGACCCCCGCCTCGATCCGATCTCGAATCTTTTCCACTTCTAGAGTCATGGAGGAACCTCAGATCCAGCTGGTGGAATACCAGGGAAACAATTATCATGTTGTCAAGGAAGGTTTGGCGAAGATTTTGAACCCGCCTGCCCAAGAGGCCGCCTCCAAGGGAACGAAGAAAGATCTCAAAGCCGACGACCAAATGCAATCCGTCTTCTACAACCCAATTCAGCAATTCAATCGCGACCTCAGTGTGCTAGCCATTCGCGCTCATGGAGAACATATCATCGACCTAAAGAAGAAGCAAAAAGCGGCCCAGAAGCTGAAAAAACAGGCAGGAAATGGGGAAAAGAAACGGAAGCGTGAAGACGACCAGACCGAGAACCCGAGGCCCGCACCAAATGCAGAACACAAGGAAAGCACAGAGACAAACCACCAGCCACTCTCCGCTCCTCTGGCTGAACAAGAACTGCAGTCAGCAGCCCAACCAGAGCAACCCGCAGCTTCCTTCACTGTTCTTGATGCTCTGTCTGCAACTGGGCTGCGTGCTCTTCGCTATGCCTCGGAGCTTCCATTTGTTACAAAGGTCGTGGCTAATGACCTGTCAGAGTCAGCAATCAAGTCCATGAAGAAAAACATCGAGTACAACAACCTTAAGACGATTCAACCCAATCTGGCCGATGCTCGAGTTTACATGTATGGACTTGACCACGCGAGCAAGTTCGACGTCATTGATTTGGATCCATACGGCACAGCATCTCCGTTCCTGGATGCCGCAGTGCAAGCAGCCAAAGATGGTGGCCTTTTGTGTGTTACTTGCACTGATGCCGGTGTCTGGGCCTCGACCGGCTATTCGGAAAAAGCATTCTCTCTGTACGGTGGTGTCCCAGTCAAAGGCCTCCACTCCCACGAAGGTGGTCTGCGATTGATCTTGAATGCCATTGCCATGTCTGCAGCTAAGTATGGAGTGGCCATCGAGCCATTATTGTCTCTGTCTATCGACTTTTACGCTCGCGTGTTTGTTCGGGTCTACCGATCTCCCGCCCAGGTCAAATTTACCGCGGGCAACACGATGCTCGTATACAATTGCGATACCGGCTGTGGCGCATGGTCAACACAAACCCTTGTGTCTACCAAAGCCAAATTGGACCGCAAGGGAAACCCTATATACCACCACGGCCTAGCCAAAGGGCCCACAGCCGGACCGCACTGCGAGCATTGCGGCACAAAAACACATATTGCAGGACCTATGTGGGGCGGCCGGCTACACAATCCTGACTTTATCCAGAAAATCTTGGACATGCTTCCTGGAGCTGATCCTGAAACATACCAGACCTGTGCTCGGATTGAGGGAATGTTGACCACTGCCCTTGAAGAGGACCTGGACCTAACACCATCTTCATCCGAGCCATCCACTCCCAAACAACCCGTGCCAAGCACCAAGAACCAGCATGACCCTGCCTACCCTGCCATCATTCCTCGAATGGACGTTGCCGCTCGGGAAAAATACCCATTCTACTTCTCACTCAGTGCTCTCGCAAAGGTTATCCACGCAACCACCATTCCAATCGACGAGTTCCGTGGTGCTCTCAGCCATCTCGGATATCGCTCCACTCGTAGCCACACCAAGCCAAACTCAATCCGCACCGATGCGCCCTGGGAGGTGATTTGGGAGATCATGCGCGAGTGGGTCCGTCAGGAATCGCCTATCAAGGAGGGTTCCTTGAAGCCCGAAACTGCCGGTGCTACTATTATGGGTAAGAGCCGTGAAAACCTGCGTAAATTGGGCGACGAAGATCAATGGTTATCGATCCTCAAGAAAGACTTGATGTCTGCCGTCGAGGCTGGCAGAGATGTTAGTGACTTGGTCACTAAGGTTGAAGCAGCTCTCTACCGGTCCGGATCGCGAAACTCCTGGAAAAGTGCTCCTGCCGCTTCTGCAGAGACTCGCCCCGGTGCCGATGCCCAGCCTGTACCGGAAAAGGAAAAAGGAAAGGCACCATCACAGCTTTTCACGCGGCCTCACCCTAGTACACTTGAGGTGGTCTTTGATGAGGCTCTAGGCCGTGAGGTGTCTGCTACGCATACCAAGAAACGACTGGTGCGGTACCAGCTCAATCCTCGTGCTAACTGGGGTCCTCTCAACCGTGCGGGGCGATAATGATGTTCAAATATCTTTGTTCATATATAGAAAAGTCTCTGTACGTTTTATACTTTTTTTGTCAAACCATACCTAATTGTACGTTGTAAAGTGATAAGCCCGGCATTTCTACTCCGTGTTATGATTGTCATTCGTATTTATATATATATATAACCATGAGTCATCACTGAAATGGTTGAAATAGGCATTCCCAATATCTTCTTTATTGTTGGGGCCACCAAGTGCTTAGTCACATGCCACCTCGTATTTATATTTATCGGATGTTGCCTGACGTCCTCTTGAAACCCTTGAGCAGATACTACAACATACATCAAAATGGCTGTTGGCGGTTGTTTTTGCGGCAAGGTTCGAATTGAGTATACTGGCCAGCCTCTAGCCTCGGTTAGTACAACCTATAAGATTCCATTTTTGTTATAACCTAGCCTAACATTCCTCTCCATTAGGCACTGTGCCACTGTATCGACTGTCGGAAGCTTACAGGGGCACCTTATAGCTACAATTTCATCGTCAAAAGTGCAGATCTTAATATCTCCGGAAGTCCAAAGGAAGTGCCAAAGACATCGGATAGCGGAAATGCCATTAAGAATTACTTCTGTCCTAACTGTGGTCTGTATTATACTAAATTTTGGGGAAGATAAGCAACTGACGAAAGTGATAGGCTCCCCGCTATTTGGACGGAAGATCGACCCCAATGGAGATTGTGACAAGACTATAGTCATCCGGGCGGGAATATTTGATGACAAGGGGATTTTGAATGAACGGACGCCTGTGGTGGAGATATACACCAAGCAACGATTGAACTGGGTAAGTCCCATTGAGGGGGCTGATCAATTTACTGGCATGTTGCCGCTGCCATAGCAGTTTGGTGTTTTAATATTTAATATGTAAATTGTTAGAGGTTTCATCTTTGTGTAAAATATAGGCACTATTCTAGGAAATGCAAGAGGATGGAAGTATAACTGATATCGAAAAGAACTGTATTAAAATGCAAACTGAAACTCATATACATGCACATAAAACTCCAAGGCTTTGAGACATATCACATAATGACTCATGAAAAAAAAAAGGTCTATCAAAAACACAACATTATAGGGAGGATATCAACAAGAATAGATTATTTCGCAACGGTTTCGTTGCCCTCTTCGTACTTCTCCCAGTTCGCCAAGATAGAGGCAATGCGGGGCGAGTTGGTGAGTCTGTAGACATCTTCGAAGTATTCCTTGGTGATTTCGAAGGGACGGGCAGTGACGTTGGGGATGTACTTGCCAACCAACTTGCTGGGGTCGATGGTGGTCTTGTTGATCTTCTTCAGCAAGAAGGAACGGAAGGGCTTCACACCAGAGCGCAGGAAGGTACTGTGGAAGGGCACATCGATACCCTTGAGGGGAATGGTGGCGAAACCACGCTCCAGGGCGATGGGACGAGGCTTGGCCTCGGTTTGCTTGACACATTCCTGGATGATGCTGACCAAGTGCTCCTTGACGTCCTCCAAAGACATGCTCTCCATAAGAGCGGGAATATCAATGTTCTGCGCCTTCAAGAAGTTCAGCAGGTTGGTGAGGCAGTCAAGAGCACGGAGGTCACCAGCGGCGACGTATTGCATGTTGGCAACGTTGTAGTTGACAATCTCCAGCAGCCAGCCAGTGGTCTCGGAAATGTTCTCAACAACGTACTGGAGTGCCTGCTCGTTGAAAGTCTTGGAGATACGGCTGGGGTTGACAGCGCACATGGAGTAGTTAGAGCGACCCTGTGCATCACGCTCGACGGCGACTTGCATGGTAAGACCACGGTAAAACACGACAGACACCAAGCTCTCAATGGGCATGACATCAGCCAGAGCGGCCAAAGCCGAGTATTCACCAAGTGAGTGACCGGCGAAGCTGCTGTCGCGCTGCACCAATCCCTTGGTGCGCATGTCCTCAAAGCTGGCCTTCTCCATCAGAGTCAAGGCTGGCTGAGTGAACTGGGTGGCAGAGAGAAGACCGGTGGGAGAGCGGTAGGTGTACGAGGCAGTGTTCTCATCGACCTCCTTGAAGATCTTCTCAGACTTGATGGACCCGTCGGCGTTCACAGACTCGAAAGTCATGGCCATGTAGTTCTCCCGGATGGCCTTACCCCGGGGACCACCGAAGTAGACAGTCAGCTCCTTGGGGTTGTTCTTGACGATGTCAATAATGGAAAGACCGTAGTTCTCCATGAAGTGGCGATCAGCCCGGTCCCAGACCTCCTGGGCCACTGGGCTAGAAGCATACAGCTCCATACCCATTCCCTGCTCCTGAGAGCCCTGGCCAGTGAAGACGTAGGAAGTGACTGGTTGCTCAACCTCGGCCTCACCCTGCAGAACCTTCTCCTCTGTCTCCTTGTTGCTGGCTTCAACCTTGATGATCTTGCGACCAGCGATCATGCCGACATGCTGGAGCTTGACAGTGATCATGTCGTTGGGCAGGACCATGCCGACAAGCGAAACTTGGAAGCCACGAACACGGCCGATGTTGTTCTCGGCGGCCCAGGTCTCGACAAGGCTGCGAACAGCGGCACTGCTGTACATGCCATGGGTGATGGTTCCGGGCAAGTTCGCATAGCTGGAGAAGACGCGCGACACGTGGATGGGGTTGTAGTCACCAGACACACGGGCATAGGTCTCGTTGGAGGCGGGGGCACGCAGTTCCAGAGCGGTCTTGCCACTGAGTGGGATGGGGTTCTCGAAGTAGACCGGCTGCTCAATGGAAGTTCCGTTACGCTGGAGGTAGTCAACCACAGGGTTACCGTGTGAGTCGCCTGCTTCGTATTCGACAGATGCCACTTGGATGACCTCCTTGGTGGGAAGCTCGAGAAGAACCTGTCCAACTGTCTGAACGTTGCTGAAGACAGTGGTGTTCTTGAAACGGATCAAACTCTGCAAGCGGAAGGTCAGGGTCTGACCGAGAAGCTCAATGTCAGAGTCGTCCATGCGGAACCATTCCTTGGAGCGGAGGATGGCGACGTCCCGGCTGGTTGCGAGGTGAACCTGGATAGGGACCTCATCCTTGCGCTGGAAGGTGTTCTCATAGTCGGTGTAAGCACCCCGGTACAGGAACTGACTAGTGACATGCATGATGGCTTTGTTGTCTCGCTTGATGGTGCCGCAGACCTCGACCATCTTACCAGAATCCTGGTTGATGACAGAGTTAATTTGGGCAGTGGTGTCCAGAACATCGCCAACCTTTAGGGGCTGAGCACCGGGCACCATCTTGAATCCGTTGGACAAGTGGACAAGCTTCAGCAAATCTCCGTCAATGGTGCGAGGGAAGATAGGCTTGGTGATTGCCTGCCAGCCTGCCACGATGGCAAAGTCCATAGGGGCAAAGACCTCCTTGCCAGGACGGTCAACGAAAGCCTCACCGGTGTTGCCAACTGCGTGAACGAAGTCGGCAACATCCTGGGCAGTGATGGTCTTCTGGCCACCACTGAATGTAGCAGTGGTGGGGGTGTCGAAGGGCACGTCCTTGTTGCCGAACCAGACCCGGTAGTAAAACTCCTTGATGCGATCGTTGCGGTCACCCATGACCTCACGAATAGGAGCGTATCCAGTCTCGGGGTGATAAGTGAACAAGAAGTTCAGAGGGACAACGCCATTCTCGGCGGTGCGGCCCTCAAACAGGGTGAGACTGACCTGTCCCTGCTCGTTGATCTTGGCCTCGACGGTCTTGACCAACTTGCCAGACTGGTACGGCTCTCGCACACTGATGACAGTCTTGGCAGGATCATTGGGGTTGGTTACTTCAACGTACATGCCTGCGGTGGGAGCGACAATCCGCTTCATGGGGTTGGATTGGAAGCGGTGGCCCTGAACGAAAACATCGGCCAAGAACAGAGCATGTCTCCAGGAGTAGACGTCGCCGGCAAGAAGGCTGAGCCAGCGGTCCAAGTCTGGCAGGGCTGCAGTGGAAGACAAGCGGAAGCTGGTCTTGCTTGGCTCCTCCGAAATAACTAAACCGTCAAATTCAGATTCGGTGGTGTTCAGAAGCTGCCCACCGAAGTACTCAATGACAGGAACCTTGGTGCTGTCGCCACCGTAGACATCACGCAGGAGGCCAGCGATGTGTCCCTGGTGAATACCGTCAAGAATGTCCTTGACAGGCTCATTAATGATGTTGGAGAAGCGGGCAGCCATGGGACCCTGAAGAATACAGGTTCGGCCGACGTCTTGATCGACAATAGCCTCAAGATCCTCACTCTGCCACAGAGAATCCTTCTTGAAGAAGAACTCAAAGTTCTCATCCAGCACGGGGACGAAAGGCACGGGCTTCTGGCCGCGTTTCTGGCAAAGCAGCAGGAAGTGCTGCACATCCTGCGCGTTGATCAGCTGATCGGCAGCTTCGGGATAAGCAGACAAAATGTTGTCCACGGTAGGGTAGGGGGTATCGATATCGGAATAATTTTGGAGCAACGATGCCTGGCCCTCAGCTGTAGTGAAACGCTCCTCGACACGACGGATGAAGTCACCCGTCAAGCGCTTGAGCGAGGGATCGATCCATCGCGACTCGTGCTTGATGTACATGAGGTCCACCATGCGGCGAACGACCTCAGCATAAGTCATATCTTCCAGATCCACAGTCTCGCCTGCAGCGTTGCGACCGAACCAGACCTTGTGGAAGTCATCATTCAACTTCTTGATGATGTAGTTCCGTTGCTTCTTCAGCTCAGGGACACGCTTGGCCTTGTCCAGCTTGAAAATCTTTTGGTCCATCTCCTGCCAGAACAGCACACCGCGAGTGGCTAGCTTGTGGATAGGCTCACCCATCTCAGACAGAACGGTGATCACGCCACCTGTAGCTTTCTGGTAGGTCTTCTCCCACTCCGCATCGTCCACACCAGGAGCATCAGCAATTGCCTTCTTGGCATTGTAAGAGGTGTGTGCCTCCTTCGCGATCATCATGCGAGAGCCGAAGAGACTGCCGTCGAAGGGCATAGGAGGGTAGCCAAACTTGGCGGACCAGGTACCCGAGAGGTAAGGGTAAGTGTCTTCCGAACCACCGAAGCCACTGCCGGCAACAAGCACAATGTTATCTTGCTTGCGAATACGGCTGTACATCTGGAGAATGGGCTGGTGGAAGTCCTCGAACGAGTGGTGACCACCGCCACGGCCACCAGTCCACTGAAGGATGATGGGGAACTTAGGGTTGGCCTTGGCAATATTGATGACTTGCTGAATCGCATCAACGGAGCCAGGCTTGAAGGCAATGTGCTTGATACCAAGAGTTTCAATGTATTCATTGGCAACTTCAATAGATGGCACACCAGCGCCAATGGTGAGACCCTCAATCGGCACGCCTTCCGCGCGCAACCGACCGATCAACGGAATCTGCCAGGCCATCGCACGGGGGCTGACATAGATCAGGTTAATAGTGATACCACGTCCAGGAGGGATAGCCTTCTCGATTTTGGTAATGGCCTCGGTCATCGTCTTCGCGTTGTAGTAGCCACCACCAGCCAGCTCGATGTGATAACCGGCGTTCATAGTAGCAGCCACAAAGTCCCAAGCAACGGTGGTGGGGGTCATACCAGCCACCATGACAGGGGGGATTCCCAACAGGCGGCTCATCTTGGTGTCCACGTAGGTTTGACCAGTAGATGTCTGTGTCAGACGAGGGCCGTGTTCCTTAACCCAGTCGACAGCAAACTTGACAGAATGCTCATCACGGTCGAACAGCTCTGGCTTGTAGCCGACCTCCGCATTAGTTCCGTCCATTTCACCAGCGAGAATCACCCGAACACCGGTACCGTCCTTGTTTCTGTTGGTCAGAACGCCCAGCCCAGAGATGCCACCGGGGCCGAAGTCAACGATGTGGGTTGCACGGGGGAAGACAGTGGCCTTCTCCCAGTTGACCGCATCGTGGGTGATCATTCGAACCAATGAGGGCACAATGCTCTTGTCGCCTAGTTGCCGCAGGTCCTCTCCAGTCTTGGTGTGGAAGACGGGGATCGCCAGTGACTTGGCGGAGATGTCAACAACATCTTCCAGATCCTCAAGAATGCGGTCGTAGGCAGAAACAAGGTACTGGCTGTGGAAAGGAGCAGTAATGGGGAGGAAACGGTTGACAAAGCGAACCTTGCGCTGGGTGAATGGCATACGGTTCTGATCAAGTCCGGTGGCCGCCTTGACCTTACGCAAGCGAACATTCAGACCGTAGAGCGAGATGGGAGGACCAGTCACCACAAAGTTGCGAGCACTGTTCACTAGGGAAATGGAGATGTGGCGGTCCTCAGGCAAATGTTGATTGGTGGCATCGATGTGCTCCTGAACGGCGGCGAGCGAGAGGTCGCGGATGGACAGCATGGGGGTAGGGGTTCCCTCGCCATTCTCCATCGAGTCCTGGAGAACTGACGGGGCGATAGAAGTGCGGGGGTAGGCTTGCTGACTGCGCAGACCAATCCAGAACAGCATGGTCAGGGCATTCTGGGCCGCTGTGGCGAAGGACTCCCAGCTGGTAGCGGTTGCAATGGCGGCGGCAGTGACGACTCCCTGGGAGTGACCTGTGGTACCGAGGATCCGTTCCAGGATATCACCAGGTTGGCGGCCCAGGACTTTGCAGGTAACCGTATAGTGGGCCAACTGGACCAAACCAATCAATGGCAGACTCACGGGCGCGGACACGAGGTAATCGATATCGGGCTGTGCATCCCGATCTTGCAGCCATTGCATGATGTTCATGCCCTTGGGGTAGAGCTTGCTAGCTTCGGGCTCGTGAGAGAGTGATTGGAGCAATTCGGCGGAGGAAGTAATGAGCTCTTCGACGAAAGAAGGGTACGTGGTGTAGATGCTACGCAATTCATCAAAGTACTCCTCAATATTGCCTTGACCACCGAATACAGAGTAGATACCGGCGGCCTCGTCGGATGCCGCACGGAACAACGCCGAATCGTAGGGCTTGGTGGGCCGGCCCGCCGCAGCTCGCCCGGCATAGTAGGCCTCAACGACTTGGCTCTTCTTGGCAACAATGCCGGGGAGCGCAGCTGCCACGGCGTGAACATCGTTACCACGCATGAAGGCACGTTCAAATTCATTCAAAACGAGCTTAAGAACGTCCAGGTAGTTGCCCTGTGCATCGTCCTCCTCGTCGAGCTCGTGGGCCACATGGCCAATGTAGCGGGCGACCAATTCGGTCACTGATGATGGCTCATCATCTTGGGCCAATTCGTCTGTGGGCTCGGGTAAAGAAGCAGTGAAGCTGTCTTTCAACTGAGATGCATGGAAGTGAAGCGAGGTAGGGACGAGGAAAGAGAACTCGAGGGATCCATGCGAGAGGATAAGAGGGCGGAGGGATTGAGAGGATCGGGGGGTGTTGATACCGGTTTGGGGACCGGTCAATGTGCCGTACATGATGTGGTTCTCTCTTTGTTAAAAGGAATAGACGGAGATTAAGAGTGAAAAGACCAGAGGGACCCTAAAATTGAAGAGGGGTTTCCTGTTTCCTTGTTAGATTTCAAGCAGAACCTCAAACGGTGTGGAGGGGCCAACTCACTGGAAGACCTGAGTCTTTGGTCTGAAGTAAAAAAAGGGGGGTATTATCAAGGGAATAAAGAAAAGTAAAGGGACACAATTTCAACAGATATACATATAAAATAGGAAAGAGGTCCAGAGCACAATTGAGCCTGAAGGGGAACGAAGCAATAGGGAAAGAAAAAAAAGGTCTGGTTGAACTGCAGACAGCTCAAAGAGGTTTAGCGCGGTAGTAGACCCGCCCCAATGGGTTCTGACTTGGGTTGAACCCGTTGGGAATGAGTACACTGTGTTACACCTGTATTGTAATTTGAACCTGAAAATGGTTATTTTTAATGTTTCTTTTTTATCTTTCTATATTTTAATATAGTGACATCTGTAATAGTATCGAAATATCAGTTTATAAATCTAATCTACCTATATCATTGGGCCGATTGGTAATTGCCGTTGGGATTCCTCTCTACACACAGAACAAGCTAGTATATTCCCCCTGACCCCAGCTACAGGCTACTATCAGATGATCCACGCAATGCCGCAAATCGTTGCTTAGTGCCAGATCCTTCGGCCGGGAGCTCTGGAACCCCCAACGCCCTCACCAATTTGACATTGTCCCTCCCCATTCCTCCGAATCTTGCCTTCAATGACTTAATAATTCTGTGGGATCATCAACATTATTACTCTTCCTATTCCCCGAATATCATCTTTTTAATTCCATCGTTGTCTACGGAGTATAGAGTGAGTGGTACGTTTTATTTCATTTTCATTGTTCGATGTTCATAAAACTGGGAAAATTACCATCCGGTATTAACTGATACCACATCTATCTCCGTGCTCCATTTCCTTTCCCACCTTTTTTTTTCCCTTCTTCTTTCTGGTTCAATCCAATTGTCTTGGGGACTTTCACTGATACATTTCATACATAGGATTGACTCCTATTCTAATTCTCCCCTATTACTTTTCTTCAACTCACCCTCCCTACTCACTCCATTCTCCTCCGCCTGGGCACTCTACGACGACTCTGTCGCGCCCCCAAACCCGGACATTTGTCCTAATTTCGTCCTTCTGTTTAATCAATTGATACCCATTACTTCTATCATGCGTCCGGAAGTTGAGCAAGAGCTCGCTCACACCTTGTTGGTAGAGCTGCTCGCCTACCAATTCGCCTCCCCCGTCCGATGGATTGAGACCCAAGATGTGATCCTCGCCGAACAGCGCACCGAGCGCATTGTTGAGATCGGTCCCGCAGATACCCTTGGAGGAATGGCCCGGCGGACGCTAGCCTCCAAGTATGAGGCCTATGATGCCGCCACTTCAGTGCAGCGTCAGATTCTCTGCTATAATAAGGATGCAAGTGAGATCTACTATGATGTCGTGCCGGCGGAGGAAGAACCAGAGGTTGCTGCAGAGCCCGCTTCCTCGGGTGCCCCTGCGGCAGCACCAGCTGCCGCTCCTGCAGCTGGTACTCCTCCGCCACCCCCCAGTGCAGGCCCCGCTGCCTCAGTGGAAGATGTGCCGGTCACAGCAGTCGATATCCTGCGGACACTGGTTGCTCAGAAGCTAAAGAAGAGCCTCGGAGATGTGCCATTGTCAAAAGCCATTAAGGACCTTGTCGGAGGTAAGTACAGCTGGGTACCTTCCAAAAAAGAAGAAGAAATTTGGTCTAATCTAACACGTGAATAGGCAAGTCCACATTACAAAATGAAATCCTAGGTGACCTGGGTAAGGAATTCGGTTCCACGCCCGAAAAGCCGGAGGACGTCCCCCTCGATGAGTTGGGTGCCTCGATGCAAGCCACATTCAACGGCCAACTTGGCAAGCAGTCTTCCTCGCTCATCGCCAGAATGGTCTCCTCCAAAATGCCCGGTGGCTTCAACATCACTTCCGTTAGAAAATACCTGGAGACTCGCTGGGGTCTTGGATCTGGCCGCCAGGATGGTGTGCTTCTGCTTACTCTCACCATGGAGCCCCCTGCTCGTCTTGGATCGGAAGCGGATGCTAAGGCCTACCTCGACGACGTGGCCAACAAGTATGCCGCCATCGCCGGAGTGAACCTTTCGGCTCCTGTTGCCGGTGGTGATGGTGGCGGTGGTGGTGGTGGCATGGTCATGGACCCTGCGGCCATTGATGCTCTGACCAAGGATCAACGAGCTCTGTTCAAGCAGCAGCTTGAGATCATTGCCCGCTACCTCAAGATGGACCTCCGTGGCGGTGAAAAGGCCTATGTGACATCCCAAGAGACCCAGAAAGCGCTGCAGGCTCAGCTGGACTTGTGGCAAGCAGAGCACGGCGACTTCTACGCCTCGGGCATTGAGCCATCATTCGATCAACTGAAGGCCCGTGTTTACGACTCCTCATGGAACTGGGCTCGTCAAGATGCCTTGAGCATGTATTACGATATCATCTTTGGTCGTCTGCAGGTGGTGGACCGCGAAATCGTCAGCCAGTGTATCCGCATCATGAACCGCTCCAACCCCCTCCTCCTCGACTTCATGCAGTACCACATCGACAACTGCCCAACAGAGCGCGGAGAGACATACCAGCTGGCCAAGGAACTTGGGCAGCAGCTTATTGAGAACTGTCGCGAAGTGTTGGAGGTGGCTCCAGTCTACAAGGACGTCGCTGTGCCTACTGGTCCCCAAACAACCATCGATGCCCGTGGCAATATTGGCTACAAGGAAACCCCTCGCACCAGCGCCCGCAAGCTTGAACATTACGTCAAGCACATGGCCGAGGGAGGCCCGATCTCCGAGTACAGCAACCGCACTAAGGTTCAGAACGACCTGAAGAGTGTTTACAAGCTCATTCGCAAGCAGCATCGTCTCTCTAAGTCGTCGCAAATCCAGTTCGATGCATTGTACAAGGACGTCGTTCACGCTCTTGGCATGAACGAGAGCCAAATTATCCCCCAGGAGAACGGCCACCCCAAGAAGGGCGGCCGTAGTGCTGCCAAGCGCACTACTGCCACCCGCCCTGGCAAAGTGGAAACCATTCCCTTCCTGCACCTGAAGAAGAAGACTGACCACGGCTGGGATTACAACAAGAAGCTGACTGGCATCTATCTGAATGTGATGGAGTCAGCTGCCAAGGACGGTCTTAGCTTCCAGGGCAAGAATGTTCTGATGACCGGTGCCGGTGCCGGTTCCATTGGTGCTGAGGTCCTCCAAGGTCTGATCAGCGGTGGTGCTCAGGTCATTGTCACCACCAGTCGCTTCTCGCGCGAGGTAACTGAGTACTACCAGGCCATGTACGCCCGTTACGGTGCTCGTGGTTCCCAGCTTGTGGTTGTGCCTTTCAATCAAGGTAGCAAGCAGGATGTTGAGGCTTTGGTTGACTACATCTATGACACTAAGAAGGGTCTTGGCTGGGACTTGGACTTCGTCGTTCCCTTCGCTGCCATCCCCGAGAACGGCCGCGAGATCGACTCTATCGATTCTAAGTCCGAGCTTGCTCACCGTATCATGTTGACCAACCTGCTCCGTCTTTTGGGCTCGGTCAAGACCCAAAAGCAAGCTCATGGCTTCGAGACTCGCCCCGCTCAAGTTGTCTTGCCCCTGTCGCCCAACCACGGCACCTTCGGTAATGATGGCCTGTACTCTGAGTCCAAGCTTGCTCTGGAGACTCTCTTCAACCGTTGGTACTCGGAGAACTGGAGCCACTACCTCACTATCTGTGGTGCAGTCATTGGCTGGACCCGTGGTACTGGTCTGATGAGCGGCAACAACATGGTCGCTGAAGGCGTCGAGAAGCTTGGCGTCCGTACATTCTCCCAGCAGGAGATGGCTTTCAACCTTCTCGGGCTGATGTCCCCGGCCATCGTCAACCTTTGCCAGCTCGACCCTGTCTTTGCTGATCTCAACGGTGGTCTGCAATTCATTCCCGACTTGAAGGGTCTGATGACCAAGCTTCGCACCGACATCATGGAGACCAGCGATGTCCGCCAGGCTGTCATCAAGGAGACCGCCATCGAGCACAAGATCGTTAACGGCGAAGACACTGGCATTCTTTACAAGAAGGTTGTTGCCGAGCCCCGTGCTAACATCAAGTTTGAATTCCCTAACCTGCCCGACTGGGAGAAGGAAGTCAAGCCGCTCAATGAGTCTCTGAAGGGCATGGTCAACCTGGACAAGGTCGTCGTTGTCACTGGTTTCTCTGAAGTCGGACCATGGGGTAACTCCCGTACCCGATGGGAGATGGAATCTAAAGGCAAGTTCTCATTGGAGGGCTGCGTTGAAATGGCGTGGATCATGGGTCTGATTAAACACCACAACGGTCCCCTCAAGGGCCAATCCTACTCTGGTTGGGTTGATGCCAAGACCGGTGAGCCCGTTGATGATAAGGATATCAAATCTAAGTACGAGAAGCACATCCTGGAGCACACTGGTATCCGTCTCATCGAGCCCGAGTTGTTCAAGGGATACGACCCCAAGAAGAAGCAGCTCCTCCAAGAAATTGTCATCCAGGAGGATCTCGAACCTTTCGAGTCTTCTAAGGAGACAGCTGAAGAGTTCAAGCGTGAGCATGGAGACAAGGTTGAGATCTTCGAGATCCCCGAGTCTGGAGAGTACACCGTCCGCCTTCGCAAGGGCGCCACTATGCTCATCCCTAAGGCGCTGCAATTCGATCGTCTTGTCGCCGGTCAGGTGCCCACAGGATGGGATGCCAGCCGCTATGGTATCCCCGACGATATTATTGAGCAGGTGGATCCTGTGACCCTCTTTGTTCTGGTCTGTACTGCTGAGGCTATGCTTTCCGCCGGTATCACCGACCCTTACGAGTTCTACAAGTATGTCCACCTGTCTGAGGTTGGTAACTGTATTGGTTCGGGTATTGGTGGTACCCACGCTTTGCGCGGTATGTACAAGGATCGCTTCATGGATAAGCCGTTGCAAAAGGATATCTTGCAGGAGTCCTTCATCAACACTATGTCCGCGTGGGTCAACATGCTGCTGTTGTCCTCTACCGGTCCTATTAAGACTCCCGTCGGTGCTTGCGCCACGGCTGTTGAGTCTGTGGATATTGGTTACGAGACGATTGTCGAGGGCAAGGCCCGTGTTTGCTTCGTCGGTGGTTTCGATGACTTCCAGGAGGAGGGCTCTTACGAGTTCGCCAACATGAAGGCCACTAGCAACGCTGAAGATGAATTCGCCCACGGTCGCACCCCGCAAGAGATGTCACGACCCACTACCACTACTCGTGCTGGTTTCATGGAGTCCCAGGGTTGCGGTATGCAGCTTATCATGACCGCACAGCTTGCTCTCGATATGGGTGTGCCCATCCACGGTATCATTGCTCTGACCACGACCGCCACTGACAAGATCGGACGGTCCGTTCCCGCTCCTGGCCAGGGTGTCCTGACCACCGCTCGCGAGAACCCCGGCAAGTTCCCGTCCCCTCTGTTGGACATTAAGTACCGTCGCCGTCAGTTGGATCTTCGCAAGAAGCAGATCAACGAATGGCAAGAAGCCGAGCTTCTGTACCTCCAGGAGGAGGCTGATGCCATGAAGGCTCAGAGTGACGAGACCTTCAACGAGGCCGAGTACATGCAGGAGCGTGCTCAGCACATTGAGCGCGAAGCCATTCGCCAGGAGAAGGATGCCCAATACAGTTTGGGTAACAACTTCTGGAAGCAGGATCCTCGCATTGCTCCCCTCCGTGGTGCCATGGCTACCTGGGGTCTCACTGTTGACGACATTGATGTCGCATCCTTCCACGGTACTTCGACTGTCGCAAACGACAAGAACGAGTCCGATGTCATTTGCCAACAGATGAAGCACCTTGGACGCACCAAGGGTAATGCAGTGATGGGTATCTTCCAGAAGTACCTCACTGGTCACCCCAAGGGTGCCGCCGGTGCCTGGATGTTCAACGGCTGCATGCAGGTCTTGGACAGCGGTCTCGTGCCCGGCAACCGCAACGCCGACAACGTTGACAAGGTCATGGAGAAGTTCGACTACATTGTCTACCCCAGCCGCAGCATCCAGACCGACGGTGTCAAGGCGTTCTCCGTCACCTCCTTCGGTTTCGGTCAGAAGGGTGCGCAGGTTATTGGTATTCACCCCAAGTACCTGTATGCCACTCTTGACCAGGCTCAGTACCAGACCTACAAGACTAAGGTCGAGGCTCGCCAGAAGAAGGCCTACCGCTACTTCCACAACGGCCTGATCAATAACAGTATCTTCGTTGCCAAAACCAAGGCTCCTTACGAAGATGATCTGCAGAGCAAGATCTTCCTGAACCCCGACTACCGCGTGTCTGTCGACAAGAAGACCTCTGAGCTCAAGTACTCCGCCACCGCCCCCGAAGCCAAGGAATCCGAAAGCACTCGCCAGACCCTTGAGTCCCTCGCCAAGGCCAATGCCGCCGAGAACTCAAAGATCGGTGTTGACGTCGAGCACATCGATTCCGTCAACATTGAGAACGAGACCTTCGTCGAGCGCAACTTCACTCAGAGTGAACAGGACTACTGCCGCAAGGCTGCCTCTCCCCAGTCCTCGTTTGCAGGCCGGTGGAGTGCCAAGGAAGCTGTCTTCAAGTCATTGGGTGTCAGCAGCAAGGGTGCCGGTGCTGCCCTGAAGGATATTGAGATCGGAGTTGATGCCAACGGCGCCCCGGTGGTTAACGTAAGTGCATGATTTCTCTCTATGATTCCAATAACAATGCTAACATATCTCCAGCTTCATGGTGCTGCCGCCGCTGCCGCCAAGCAGGCAGGTGTCAAGCAGGTCAGCGTTAGCATCAGCCACAGTGACTCGCAAGCTGTTGCTGTTGCGGTCTCGCAGTTTTAGAGCGCCGTGGATTTTCTTTTTCTGTTCGCATATAGATCCTAGGGACTAAACTTTCTCTTGGGTTGAGACGTAATGATTGTGATTTATGTTTTTAGATTCCGAACCGGCTTCGTCTCCTGGTTCGTTGTGTTTATAATGGGAGTGATGACATTTATTAAGTCTTTTTATTTTGAATTATCATTTTAAGGCCGAAGTTCTCTTGACCATCTTTTTTTTTTTCCTTCAAACTTTTTTTTTTTATAAAAAAGGACCTCCGTCCTGTATAAGTGGTGCCTATTTTGGGGTTGGAACGCTCTGTATCGGAGTCACCATCAGTGGACATAGGGCCGCTACTATTCACCTCAACTTTGTGTGGGGATTTTGTGTTTCAAGTGTGGTAGGCCAGCCCACTAGAGCCTGGTTGGACGCAATAGCTGCTGGTCACTGATGAATTCCACCGCGGCTTTAGCGCGCTGACATATTTTTCGGTGACTGCGAAGAACGACTGAGGTATTTGTGGGAAGGTTTTGTTGAACAAGGTGTTGTGTCATTGATATTAGGTACTCTTTATCAACAGCTATGAACAACCAGGATAGACCGCCTACAAAGGATATTCATAGTTAAAGCATTCCTAGTCCCAAGATGTCTGCTGGACAGCGACTGGCAAATAGGAAATAAAATTAAAAAAAATATGCAAAGTATTCGAGATAATTTTGACTTGGAATTACCTTGTGCAAACCTTAGTTCCCCTTCCAGGGACCTGGTCGCAGCATCCGATCCTCTTTTCCGTAGACACTGACATCCTTGACAATGGCAATGAATCTCCGGTGGTTCTCCTTGGATTCGCCAATACGAGGACGGAAAACCTTCAAGAGGTCGCTGCTGAGGATGCCAGATGCCGGGATGGCTGCATGGATTTCTCCGGCCGTCGGGAACGTCTGGGTTCCAGAGATTGGAGTCGACACACGGTGGCCTGTAGATGGTTAGTTTACTTCTTGTATCGCAACCGTATTTTGATCGGAACTCACCTCTGGGGCCGTCGGGACTGTTGGCGCGGCTTCCGGAGAGTCGAGGCAAAGGACTTGCAGCGCGGGACCCTTGTGGAGTGCCACCACGGGAAACCGAGGGGTTGAGTTTCAGTTTTTTGATCTTGCCACCCTCGGTCAGTTCAGCCCCAGACCCAGCACCAGTATCGACATCACTGCCAGATCCAGCACCACCAGCAATGTTTCGCACGCGTTTCTTGCCCTAAAGAAATCAATATATATAGGTCAAAGAATGATGATTGTACATACCTGCAAAGCGGATGGAGAGATAGGACGCGATGGGGGTTGAGACGCAGGGAGATGCATGCCTTTGGCCTTCTTTCGAGATGTATCGGTGCCGCTCGCATCGGAAGCGTTTGGTGATCCAAGCCTTTTCCGAGATCCAGCAGCTGCAGCTTTCTTCAGGGGGTCTGTGTGCTTGGGTCGACCGGAGGGAGTATTTGTTCCCTTGGAGGAGAGCGCTTCTTTTTGGTTCTTTTCTTCTTCTGCCTTCTTGCGTTCCTCCTCCTTGGCTCGTTCGGTTTCGCTGTCGTCGGAGCTCTGTACAAATTAGTTTCGGGGTTGCAGTCGAAGATGGGTGAGAAATTTACCTCCTCATCCGTGTAAGGATTGACGTCCGAACCGCTGCTGTAATCAAAGTTCCGTTCTCTCTTCTTTAGGGCCTTGCGCACACCCTTGCCCAACACACGCCGGGCCTCGCGTTCACGTATCTCTCGCATTTCTTCGGCGTCGTACTCCTTCTCGTCTTTGAGATTGAACACATTCGCCTTCAGCTGGTCCTCTTTGATTCTCTTTTCAGCATCCTTCGCATCTTCGTCCTCATTGAAGAGGTCATCGTGCTCTTCGTCATCGGCAAATCGATCCTCTTCGAAATCCATTTCACCAGCCTCCAATCCCGCACCCTTTGAGGCATTTGTGCCCTGTTTTCCGGCGTAGACTTTGCGTTGCTTGGCGTAGGTTTCCAACTCTTTTTCTTGCTCCAACTGCTGCTGCTTTTCCATGAACCATCGAGGGTCTTTTACCCTCTTGGCCATGAATTTCTCTGCTTCATCAATGGTCAAAGCCTTGAAGTTACTTTTGGCGTTGAACTTGTACCACTTTTCGGCTGGAATCATTCTCATCTTTCCGTTGTCAAGGACAAAGACCGCATGTGTTTCAGACAGAGCTGCTTCGTAGTTTCCAACCCAGGTGTGCTGGTTGTCGAAATCCTCTAGGTGCCATGGCAAGGCCTCTTCGTACTTGATCCGTGCTCGTGCAATCTCTTCAGGGGTCATGTCAGACTTGAAAACCTGCTGCGTCTTCTGCTTCGGGGCATTTGGTCGTTTCGAGGTAGAGCCGAGGGCGGGAGCGATTTGGGAAAGGTTCTCAGCGCGCTCTTTTTCGCGTGCTGCCTTGCGGGCATCAAAGGCTTCGCGTTCAGCTTCATCCATTGGTTGGCCATCGATCTCGGACCTTCCCGAGTTTGGATCGTGAGTTCGTGAACGTGGGTCGCGGCGGTGAAGTCGGACTGGTCGAGTAAATTGTGATTCATCTCGTGGGTCGACGCTTTTCTTCGAGGCAAATCGCGCGATGTGGTGCTTCAGCCCCTCCATCAGAGCTCGCTTCGTCGTCACCACCGGATAATCAACATATTTATCACTGAGCAAAGGACCGCTGAACCCATTTGATGACATGTTATTGTTTGAAAGCTCAAGCATAGGTCGCTCGGATGGAAAGATTGCCTGGGAGTGGGACGGCCGTGAGGGAAGAGTCTTGGTGGCTGTTCTATTGCCGGCGGGAGTGGCGCCAGCTGGTTTGGGGGCAGGCCTTCTCTTCGGTCGAACTAAAGGATCAGCTGCTTTGGGACGACGCATCCTCATCAGCGGTGCGCCATTTGGCCCGGTTGGGGTGCGAGCATTCGGGGGATTCGTTGGAGTCGACATGTTGCCGACGTGCAAAACAGAGTTGTACGAGTGGTAGAACGCGACGGGACGGATCCCACTAGGGGTAGAAATGCGAAACAAATGTAACCTTTTGCCTGTCTTGTGTTGCGAAAAGAGGGGCAGTTTCAAAAAAGAGTGAGGGATGGGTAAGCCACTTTGAAAGAGCTGGAGACAGTGACCCGGACGTATGACGGTAGACATCGGAGCAAATGTTTACCCGTCCCGCTGACGTAGCACGTGACTCGGACAGATCTCCGGGCCGTGTGGTCTGTGCACCCTGAGGCTCTTCCAAGGTTCTATGTACTCAAAGATCACCTCTAATTACAGTACGTGAGCTTTAATCGCTGGCCTCGTAGTCATGATTAAAATCGAGGCAAATAAAAACCAAAAGATCACAAATAGACCAACGCATGATAGTTCATCGAAACCGTAACGCCTCTAATGTTCTACCAAGCCCACTACATTTTCAGATAATCCAAATCCCAAGTCGTCAAGAACAGAGGCTGCCAAGGGGCGGCTGACTATTCTTGCATTTCTATTTGGATAGGTACCAAATGTAGCGTATTTATTGGTAGATTTTATACCATTTCAATGAATTTTCAAAAATTGTCAATTGATGCAAAATCTACTGACCGAATCGCTGACCCGGTTCCAGTGGTTTGTATGGACAAGCCATCCAGTCACAACCCTTGGGGCAGTTAGCAGATATCAAACAACTAGAAGATCAAGAACTTACTTGTTTATAGATCTCCGTCCCCCACCATTTGAAACCATCGACCCAACCTGGGTAAATGAACGCGAAAAAGACAACGACTACTGCAAATGCCAAACCAGAATCCAATGCGGCCGACAAGGTCATTGCATATTTCTCCCACCATGCGGTCCTCCTTCGGCGAATCACGTAGTTGAACACGAAACATACAAGGGCCCAGATGGAAAAGTTAAGCCCGGTTGCAGGTGGTATCCAGCTTAGACTGCCAAACAAGATAGGGAAGTTGACCATACGCCAGAAGCTCTTCTTGCTGTGTCTGCCCAGAAGCCATGCTCCGAGAGGAGCGACGGCTCCCATCAAAAAGGCCCAGACAAGCGGACGATATAGCCCTCCTGGGCCAAAGAAGCGCTGGGGGCCAACGACTCCCCAGAGAATGCTGCCGTTGAAATGGACTCGAGCAATGGGGCAATTGAAACCATTGATGGCCTCCGGGGTGCAAAGTCCCGGGACAAAAGTGAACATCCAGTTCAGCACACCAATTTGTGTCAGACTTGAGATCAAAGTCGCCATCACCTGGACGCCAAATAAAATTCGTGGCGGGATCTTCATGTAATGGCCAAGTTTGAGGTCCGAGGAAAATTTGATGCCTTGTGCAGAGCTGATATATGAGTAGGTCACGAAAATCATGTTCGCTACAGGCCTTCCCGGGAATACAATACCGCAAAGGAGTTGGCAGATCAGATATAGACTGCTATGTTGATTGGTGACGGCCATGATGATGCCCACTGGGATGAAAAACAAAGAGGTAATACCAAGAGCCAAGAGTAGCCCATACCAAGGTAGGTGTGTGGGATAACTTGTGCTAGGGTCAGCTGCAATCAAAGGTTAAAGAGAGCGGGAAACATACTATTCCACTGTGAAGATGGCAATGGCGAGCATAGAGATGAACACGATCAGGTACCACGTGAGAGGGGCGTCCTTATAGCGCCTCATCAAGCGGCAATGAACATCTTCCCCACCCAATGGAATTCCCTGGCTCGGTTCATGCGAGCTGGTCCTTGGGATTTCAAAACTCTGTCGAATCGTAGCATTGCTTCCACGAAGGGGTTGGTACGTCTCCATGTCTGGCACTTCTCGTCTTTCCTCAAAAGCCTTTCTAGTCTGTTGCCAGATGTCCTTTCCGTACCAGCAAATGGTGTGAGTCACAAGGGATGTCAAAGCAGCAAACTGAACACCGTAAGACAGCACATAGGTAATTGGGAGATAAACCGGGGAGTAATCTTGATAGGCCTTTTCATCGAACAAAAAGCCCGTGGTCAAAATGCGGCTCACGTTGTATGGTCGCCCAGTATTGTCGAATACTGCTGTTGAAACGATGGGCAGATATGCAGAGAAAAGAACATTTTTATAGTCTTCCTGTGGTCAGCAGAGTCAAATGAGATAAGACAGGGATGTCTTACAAAGTATCGGGGCGGCTATCCAGATGACAAGCACCAGTCCCGTCACGATGTTGGCTGCGGCCCACCAAGGCGTGAGTAATGGGGAGCCAATATAGGCAATCTGAGCCCAATCAAAGGTCAAAGGGAACATCCCGAGACCAGAAGTAACACCAAACTAGATGAGTTAGTCAAAGAAGGGGGAAAATGACCAGAACGAATGTCTCACCAAGTTCGAAACCACCACATTTTTGGGTGCCAACCAAGTGATCACATTAAAATAACTTAAGGCAGGCATCAACAATCCCGGAACAAAATACCAGAGGAACGCTCCTCCCCACACAATCACGAAAAATTTATATCGGGAGATACTCCACCCATTTGCCTTTTTGTTGACAGACTTGTGCATTGTAGAAAACATTGCAGTGGACATCAGCGTTCCCGGCCAGATCATAGCCGATGGCCGCACGAGGAATCGTCGAGTTAGACCCGCGAATGCATATCCCAAAACCTGAGTGGATATGATGAGCAGCAGTTGATATATAATTGGGACATCCTGGTTGTAGAATTTATGTTGCTCGACAATAACCTGTCTTGGTCAGCTTCGTCACAAATACTTCGTCGGTGTACTAACATCAGTCGCGAAAGCAAATCCAAAGGAAACGTTGCTGCTAATGTAGACGCAAGCATGCTCCTTCTCGTTCCAACGGCCCTGAGCAAACCAAAGTCTGACTCGGGACGCCAATGGTACAGCGGGGGCATCAACCTCGCCAGAGAGTAATTCCCGGTGATGAAGGGATCCGTTCTCAAAAATCTCGAGAGGGTCACCTGTTTGTTTGAAAAGCACATCCCAAAACTTGCCCAGTGGATGGACCAGAACAAGAGCGATGATTGGGGTAATGGCAACACTGGGATAGCGCAAAGAAAAGAAAAGATTGGCAGCGGAACCCGTCAAAGAGAATAACAAAGAGAGAATCCACATCCGAGGTGCTAGAAACCATTAGATATACACAGGAAAAAAAAGCATTTGGAAAGCTTACTGTTAATAGAAAGAGAGATATCGTCCGTCGCCGGAACCGAAGCTCGTACTTGGGCATACGGCGAATTATCTGGAGGATCCTCACTCGAGGATTTTGAATCATCATCATCAATGTCAAGGACGTTTTCATCGTCACTTGTCATATATGCCGAAGACGCTGGTGTCTCCTGCATCACCGGGTTACCCGGTACAGCTAATCCAGTGGCAAACGAGTATTTCGAGTCAGGACCCATGCCCACATCGGACGCAGCGGATGAAGGCCGACGGTTTCTCTCTGCATACAAGCTGTTTCGTCGCCTGGCAGAGGGATGTGATCGTCTCGGGGTAGACCCTTGCACGCTGGAAGAACTTCCAATGCCATTTTCGAAGCTCGCACGTTGTGAACCCCCACGAACATTTTGACCACGAGGAATTGAGATATTCTCTTCCGAGTCGCTTGAGCTTTGCAATGATCCGTAAGAGGGAGCACCCAGGACGGGCGATGAGCGAAGAGGGGCGCGCGACATGAAGGCCCGAAAGCGCTGAACAATCCCAGTGTCGGGGCTCACGTCGGGTGGTAGATTGTCAATTTCGGGGTAGTTTCCATTGTCGCTCGCACAATCATCGAAAGTGGAATCAGTTCGATCCGATTCAGCGGGAAGCCACTTGCGCCTCGGGGCCGAGGGGCAAGACAGCTTCCGCGTCCGCAGTGGAATATTGGCCGACGTTATGGTGGGGGGATGATGAAATACTGTAAGTATTTCAGGTTAGGTCGTACATTAGCTCGAGATCGATCTGGGCATTGAGGAATCAGAAGAGAGAAAATCCCAGAGCTAGTGGAGGACTAAGGACGTAGTGTGGTGAAAAACGACCAGTCGTACCCCCAGAGCTGGACTGCCCCACCGACATCGGCGGATTTATCTTCCATGTCCAACGGAAGGTTACATACTCTGTACAAGGTACGATATTACGATCATATACAACATTGAATAATATATAGTGTTGGATAATGTTCTTCCATATGTACAATTGATTTGGTATCTAATCGCTTAAAACAGTTCTACCACCTTTTCATCCTCGTTTTGAGGCGCCTCGATTTGAGGTTGTTCGGGCTCCCCTTCACCTTCACCTTCACCTTCACCTTCCTCGTCTCGCATCAGGACCTGAACTAACCGGTCGCATGCCTCCGTCACATTCTCATCTTCAACATGCATATGGGTTTCGCGGATCAAAGGGTAAACCTTGACTGCTCGCATCTTATCACGGCCCTCCCGGGTTGTGGTCAGGAGCAGCAAGGTTTCAAGATGGGTCGTAATGATGGTGGTGTCGCTGTCTCGCTGCTTATCAGGCGGCAATAGCTGGAGATCTGGCAGCATATCCGCCGTATCCTCGTCCGACAGCTCCTCGGGACCTGCAAGCGGGAGCAACAGGTAAGGCAGAAGGTTGGCGCCATCCTCGTCAAAGAGCATTGGATGCGATTCGATTTCAAAAGCCACGTTCTTGATTGTGGATGCGACACCCTTCCTGCGGATATCGCTTTTGTGCTCGGTGAAGACTGTCAGCTTGGTGATGGGGACCACGTCATCGTACTCTTGGCGTTGGGTGAAATAGGCCCTGCCCTTCTCCGTCTGGGACAGGTCGGCAAAAACGTATGACAGGTAATCATAACTGGCATGCTTGTTGAGATCACCCTCGGCGCCCTTCACGAAGCAGTCCATCAGCTGATCGATTGCGTTCTCGGAGGTAGATACGGATTCGGGGGCTTTGCGCTTAAGTGAGAACAGCTCGTGTAGTTTGTCGGATTTGACGAGATTGGCCAAAAGCATGGCCACTTCGTCGGCATTGGGCTCCTTAGGATTCTGAGATCGAACACATTAGCCCCATTGCTACCCACAGTCATGACTGAGACAACTCACTGTCAATTTCGCAAGCAAGGTCTCAATGAACTTCTCATCCTCGGCGAGAAGTTTCAACACCTCTTCGTCAGCAGACAAGTTGACCAGGATGGTCAGTGCATTCTTCGCGATGGGCTATACAAAGATATTAGTCGGAAATCACCCCCATGATCGCAGATAACGCACGGTGTAATCGCGGACCAGAAGCTTCAAATCGCGAACGGGTAGGAGTTGATGGCGCTTGAACAAGTCAGGCTGGGCTGTGGAGAAACCGACGAGGTTTTCGCAAGCTATAAGCTGTTAGATCATATATTCGCGCTGCGAGAGGAGTTGCCATACCGATTTGTCTGATTTGGGTGTTGCCATGGTGCAGGAATTCCACCAGCTATAGAGAGATATGAGTGAGCTAATCGATATCGTAGGTCGCAGACACGTACCTCTTCAAGTTCGGTCGGCATATTGGATTATAATCTATAAGCCAAAAAGGAGGGCACCTGAATGTGTGTTCCAAAATTGTCGAATCTCAAAGATTTTTTTTTTCCCGCGGAAGTGGGGGGGTTTTCGACGTCACTGGAAGCGTGGAGATACTCCATCGAGGGGTCTTGTCTACGATTTGTAATACAAAACATATACCTACATAGATATAGACAATCTTAAGAGGATAGGAGTGGTTAGTCCAATAATAGCTATACCTCTAATATTCTATATTTCTACAATATACATGTCGACGTTACTATATTCCCTCGAAGGAGGTCGGAACTGCCCCGCCTCTAGCGTTCCCGGAGATCGTCTCCTCCATCTTTGACCTTTAAACCAGCTATACCTAGGTAAAACTCAAGTCTACCATCTCAACATCTCAATTATATCATGGAGAACCCAAACCTCAACGAGATCCATGACTTCCTAGTCTCATTGGCCTTCAAGGCTGGGGACATCATCAACAATGCTCTCCCAGCAACCAGCGGCACAGGATCCAAAATGAATAGTCCGTATGCATACAAACAGCAAAAAGACACCAACTGATCCCCGTAGGTGCCGACCTCGTCACGGAATATGACCGTGCCGTCGAAAACATGATCTCGAGCTCACTGAGGGAAAAATACCCACACTACGAGTATGTGTTTTCTCATTCATAGCTGCTAGCATGCTGCTGATGCCTATTCTCTCAGATTCCACGGCGAGGAAACATACGACCCAGCACGCCCATTGACCGATGCCCCTACCTTCGTCGTGGACCCCATCGATGGAACGACAAACTTCGTGCACGGTTTCCCATTTGCCTGTGTTTCGCTCGGGTTTGCCGTTGGACGCATACCGGCAGTAGGCGTGGTGTATAACCCATCCACCAAAAACCTCTATTCCGCTATTCGAGGCCAAGGCGCTTTCCTCAATCGTGAAACTCGCTTGCCGCTTAAGGGCGACAATGTCGAGCCCCTGTCGGGACTAGCTAATGCTCTCATTGCTATTGAATGGGGCGCGGATCGCCGCGGCAACAATTGGGAGACTAAGGTTCGGACATATGAGAAGCTGGGCCAGTCTAAGGAAAACGGTGGGGCTATGGTGCGCTCGATGCGGAGTTTAGGCTCGGCCGCGTTGAATCTATGTGCTGTGGCTGATGGCTCATTGGATTTGTATTGGGAGGGTGGATGCTGGTCCTGGGATGTCTGCGCGGGGTGGGTTATCCTCTCTGAAGCCGGGGGTATTATGGCGGATGGCAACCCGGGAGTTTGGGAGGCTCGTCTTGATGGGCGGAAGTATCTTGCTGTCCGAGGTTCTCCAGGCGGAACTGGACAAAAGGAAATGGTGGAGGAATTTTGGAGCCATGTTCAAGGTGAATTGAAGTATTAATTACCTGGCCCTTAATCCTCGGACTAGTTGAATACGATAAAAAGTAAAAGAAGCTTCAATTCAAATATAACGTTCACATAATTACAGGGTATATGTCTAAGGAAACCGTATGTACAATGAAAGCCAGAATGGCGCTATTATATGTGACGGAAACCAGCGGTAGTTTCCACTTCGAAGCCGGACTCGCTGTCATCCTCGACAACTTCACGATCAGTCCATCGTGCCGAATCCGACCTCGATACAAGTTTCCTATCATCGGTGCTCATGTGCGATTTATCTTCGGTCGGTAACGTGTCACTCGGGCCAGAAGATGGATATTCCGATACACGGAGATCGGATACATTTGGCAAATCGTCTGTATCTCTCACTGAATTTGGATCGACAGAATCGGACTGCCCTTCAACCTCATCACCCGAACTCGTCGGTCCAACATTTGGAGACTTGGCCATCTCCACATTTTGCTTCATAGAATCGTCTGTTTCGGTAGTAGGCGTGTGGCCGAAATGTGTGTCAACCAAGTGTTTCACAACAGGCCAGCC
This sequence comes from Penicillium hordei, assembly GCF_028827395.1. Lineage (NCBI taxonomy): Eukaryota > Fungi > Ascomycota > Eurotiomycetes > Eurotiales > Aspergillaceae > Penicillium > Penicillium hordei. Next base: position 1,372,564 of record NW_026623142.1, read on the forward strand.
ATAGGCATTAGTGAACATGCGCCGCACAATAATGTTATTGTGGGCATCAGGCTCAAGTCGAACAAGAACCTTACGCCAAGTCAGATCACGGTGATAGGCTCTCGCAATCTTTTCTTCGACCTTGAGGCCACTTTCATTTTCCGCGATGCTAGCAGGTGGATGCTGAGTGGGCGCCGCCTTCGATTGCTTGCCCTGTAGCGAACCAAATGCCAATGTGCGTCGCTTTGTCGGTAAAGGAGGTGGTATATCCTCCGGGTGGTAGATGCGGTCGTGGAAGATTGTCCGGGGTCGCGAGGCAGGGTCTAAAATGAAATCCGCAGGCGGTAAAGGTGGCATCAACAAGTCGCCCGCAGACTCGAAAAATGTTGTCTTTGGAGGCGTGTGTACTCCTTCGTGCTCGTGTGAGGAATGTCCAGGAGTAATTGGCATTATGCCATCGTCATCGCCAGTCTCAAACGTGCTCAGAGTCTGGCTACGCTTATAAATTCTAGCATTTTTGCTATTAGGGGGGTTCTTGCCCTGATTTAGGCGAAATAGCGAGAAAAAGCTGTCCAGGGGACTGTGAGGCGCACTCCCCGGGATATTTTCCTTCGCCACGCCCTCTGGCATTTTCAGGCTGGAGACGTGACTGGGTGGTGCTAGAAATTGTGCCGGTCTCGGGGAGGTTGCATCTTCATCCAAACTGTCGTTTTTGGGTCTTGGGGAAACCTGGGTGGTAGAATACGCAATTTGATGACCGGTCTCCTCCAATGTCGGGAGACTCAAAGGATGTTCTCCATCGGGGCGACCTAATCGCGGGGATTTCGAGTTGGCGCCTGTCAATTCTGCCCACCCCCATTCGGCCATAGTTCCAACAATTCCATTCTCCCTCCTCGCCTTTTCAACTCGATCCAGACCTTTCCAGTCTAAGAACAAAAGCGAGGACGTCCGCAAAGGAACTATCCCATCATTCACCACATTCGAGTACACTGTGCGATGCTGGAACTTCTTAAGAACCTCGTGGGCAGGACCGCAAGGAAGAATCCGTAGAAGCGGCTTGGCGCCAGGATCCGAATGGCCGGGGTCTTTCGCAGACTCTCCTCTTCCAGCAATAATGGCTCCCCAGCCACTTCGAACTTTCGGTGCTGTCCAACTCAACCCGAGATCCTGGCCAGTACGACCAACTAGACCTAAATCCAATGCAAATCGAACATACATTGGATTCTCATTGCTGAGACCGAGAAAGGGGGTTGCGAGAGCAATGAAGTTAACAGGCTTGATTTGCTCAAAGAACTGAGGCGAGTGCTTTTGGATATATGCGATTGCATATGTCTGAATCAGCCCGCCGAGGGAATGGCCAACAAAACTTATGCTTGTAATCTGGTAGGCATGATCTTCGTTTTGAAATTCTTGGGCATTCTCTTGGGGGGTTGATTCGGCCGAATGAGCAAGTGGCTGAGCTCGCTCCTTACGAGCACTAAAAGGTCGAGAAAATGGGTTCGACTTTGGGCCCTTCAGAGGGAAATAGGGTTGGTCGGGATATGTGAGAAGCAGGACGTATTTGGCCAGTCGTTTGCCGAGATATTGAATCCCACGCTCAGTCCGAACAGCATTGCCAGAGAACCCTCTGACAATGACTTGCTCTTCGTCGTCATCGTCAGGGTCATCGCTAGTCTGGTTATTTTGATCCCCCTCAACATGACTGGATTTACTGCTGACAAAACCAGGGATTAGGAATTTTGGATGCCCAAGCGCTCAAAGGGGGCTTCATACCTTGACGGGTTTTCTCGATCATCCGGTCCAACAGGGCCGACGTGGAGAGCGCTTGCTTTATTGTCCTTCTTCTTGGACTTTCTCATGGCTGCGTCGATGCTCTCCTTCATATAGAGCATGTCTGCACCGAGGTTGCTGTGTAACCCATGTGTCAGTAACACGAGATGCACCTTCTTCTTCTTGGCACTTTTCATCGGAACTTCAGCAGAGCCCTCCGGCGCTGGATTGTCACACAGAGGTTGCGAGTCCTGAATCTTCTGGTCAACGCTTTCGGAAGCCGGCGAAGCCGAAGGGAATGGCGGATTGCTCCATAGACTAGTTGTATCGTCGACATGAAGAGCGATTGATTTTGTGTACACGCCTTTCGAAGCAAGCACCTGACTACCTCTAGTTTCGGGTAGCCAATGGTCTTGCAACTTTGCTGGAGGCCCCGGAGCGCTATTTCCGCTACTCCAAGCACCGCCCGAGAAATATGCCAGCGATTTTTCATCACGGCCCACCAGCAGTTCAAAATGGACTGCTGCGCTACTTGAGAATATCACCTGCGATTGTATTTCAATGATCCAGCTAACGCTCTGTCCACTTGCCGGTCCGCCTTGACCCGGAGAGCCAAAGTCGTGGGCTTCCTGGAGATTAGTCGGCACCTTGATGATGGCGTCCCAACCACCTCCGGCCTTGAGGTAGGGCTCAAACTGCGGTGTACCCTCCAGATCCTGTCGCTCATATTTGGTATTGGGGTCAAACTGCGAGGGATAGCAAGCAGCGTATAACGTGTACGGACCATGGAGGTATGCGGCACGCAATGGGATGGCAGATGTGTTCTTCACCCTCACGTAGAGATTCGAAGGAATGGGAAGGATCGGATCGTCCGCCGGAGTATATGTAATCGTGTATCTATTGGACCATTTACTATTAGCGATCCAGGAGGACTTCGGACTTGAGGGGCAATCCGGACCAGACTCACCTGACGACTTCCCCAACGCGAACACTGCCAACTTGATGGATTAACAACATGTCGGTCGCTTCCTTTGTATCCACCGGAGTTGTTTGCCAGCCGGAGAAGGTATGAAATCGCGAGTTTTTATTGCAGGGCTGTGCTGCACCTTGGTCTGGGGTTTGGGAGGCCGAATAGGTGCGCGCAGTGATCAGCATCGAATCTAATGGGCAGTTCCATTATAATCAAGCAAATTCCAAGGCGCTAGATAAGAGAGACTAGCGAGACAACAACAATATCATTTGCTGGCGCATCCCATATGCTGGGATGGGTGGAGTGTGGTGGTTTATGGGGTCCAATCCCGGAGATGGCGGGAAACACATGATTACATTCCCTTTACGGATCAACAACTCTATGAACTGGCCCTTGTTTATAAACCATACACAATGCAATGGACTCTTCAGTTCTAATCTAATATATATTTCTATCGCAACTTGGTGAATCTCTGTCTACTTGATCAAGTTCAGCAAACGGCTAGGTTCTTTCCGAATTTCCACCCAACCATCTTTTTCAACAGCGACGATCTTTCCATCAATACAAACGCGTCGCCACCTCTCCTCATCTTCTTGAAAGTCGATTCGAACTTCTTCAGTGTCGGCGTAGGTAACCGTATCTTCCATCACATGCCGACCGCCCTGATAGGCTAGAGTCATCAACTGCATCGCGTCTTCCGCCGACATGGGACCGAAGCGGATGAACCTCATTTGTCCATCCAGGGGAACTGAGTCTGGGGAAATCAAGAAGTCCTTCTCGAGTCGTGGAACGAGTGTAGCAAGCGCATACATGTGCTCAAGCTCTTCCACTGCTTCTTGGGAACGTGCCTCGTTCGGGCCATTCGAGGTGGTTAATGTGATTTTGCCTTTAAATTCGTGAGGCGGAGTGCCGTCCGAGGGATTAAGTAGCTCATTTGCGGCCATCTTGAAACGATCCACTCCGAATTTGCGATATTCGAATGTATCGCTGTCTGCAACTAATGCAGCATGGAGCCCCCAGCTCGCAACAACGGCCCCGTATAATGTGTGGTGAACATCGGTGTCAATATCGGCTCGCTGGCGACCTTCATCGATGACCAACCGACTGCCAGGTGAAAATCTGGCAGCAAATATCGGTATAGAAGCTGAACTGCCTCGAAGGAGGGTTGAAAGACCCGACACCGGACCAGATCGTAATCCAATAGAACTTGCCATGGCATTCCCTGTCCCACAAGGAATCAACACAATATTGGGAGATACACCGATCGTCTTCTTGGATTTGTAGAAAGCCTCGAGAATGTCGATAAGACCCCCGTCGCCAGAAAGAAGGATGATGGTCTGGGGAACGCTATTATGAGCCCGCTCCAGGAATTTCGATCGTGCGAGCTCGATGATCGTTTGCGCCGACTGCGTCTCGTAGAGCTCGTAATTTTCTAGCCCAACATATGTAAAAAGGGGCCGCACAACATCTTCAAAGACTGTCTTGGCTTTCCCCGTTCCTGATCCAGTAGATACTACAACCTGGACGATAGGTGGTTCATCTTCATTCCGAAGATGGCTAGGAACCTTGGTCACAAACGGAGATAGTTCTGCAGGCAGGGACTCGATATCAATCTTTTTTAAAGAAAAGTCATCGGACTTCGGCCCATCCAGTTCGGTTTTCTGAAAGAACAGCACACTGTACGTGGGTGGATTGGACAACACACAGAGAATGTCGTTAAAGTCAATCACATACTCAGCGCCTGTGTGAGATGTGTATTTCAAGGTGCTGTCGACTATATCGACTGCCAAAGGGCCAGGCATCTCTGCTATGAGTATGTAGAGTAGTGAGAGAAAAATCAACAGTTGACAAGGCGGGGTTTACGGCTTACCCGGACTTCTTAACCATCCATGTCGTACTACTTGGGTAAAAAGACGACACGCTTTCTTGGAGAGATCTCATTCTTTGATTGTTATTATTATTATATGACTGTCATTTTATCAAAAAATCGAAATTACTTGGCTATCAATATTTTGGCTTAACATATTTATACACATAACCGAAACTTTCGATCATTGAAATAGAGGGTTGAATTCTTATATCAGCAGTGCTGGTGCTACCTATTTATATAGGACCTGGGATGTAATGCGTACGGAAGATCATGGAGAATCAATTATATGTGGTCACCTCAGGATGACGCCCAATAAAGCTGCTTCGATGCACGACCTTGCCTATGACATACCTAGGTAATCATTAGCGGAGAACCTTGGAAACATCCCATCATAGTTAGAAGGAAGGGGCTGTAAGTGGAATACCTACTTCATTTTATGTCGTTTTCTTAAGTTTGTTTGATCGCCTCCACTTCAATCTCAATTCTCATCGCCGAGAATGCTAGTTGGGGCACAGCGATAGCGGTCCAAATAGGTCGATGACCCGGAATACGCTCCTTAAGCTTCTTGACGGTAAGATCAAATGAGGAGTCGATATTGACGTGGTAGCTGCGGATTGAATAAACGTCTTCCCAGCCGCGAAGACCCGCGGCTTGCAGCACCCTGTCCACATTTTGAAATGCTAGATCGACTTGACCGGGAATATTGTCAGCATCCAGAGCACCGGTCTGGTCCCAACCTCCTTGCCCGGAACATTTGACAATATTTCCCAAGACAACTGCTTAGGAATAATGACATAGATCGCTGTGCTTCTGACAAGCGCCTTTTTCGTTGATATAAGACAGAGAAGACATTGTAATCGTGAGGCGGAAGACAGGCAGTCAGGTTGATGAATTGAGATAACTTAGGTGAATTGAGCTCACGTTGACGTAAATGTATATATATTTTCTTAAAATGTCACGGCAGAGCACCGGTGGAGGTGTTTGGAGGTGGTTCTCCACAGTCTCCACGGTATTGGCTGCGATTATGACCTCAACTTCCAGGCAAAGAATTAATAATCACCTCCATTAATATTGGAGACACTTCGCTTTTCATCCACCGATCCTCTCAAATACTAGCACCCCTACGTTCACAGTGCGGATTGGAGATTCGAGATGGATGAAATCTCAAGGGCTGAACCCGAAGCTTCTCCAACGGACAGAAGAAAACCACGAATATGCCGGTATTGTAAGCGTCACTTCCGGCGGTATGAACATCTGGAAAGGCATCTTCGAATCCGTGAGCATAGCTTCCTATTAGATAGATTGCCGATCATTACGTTAATAATGTCTAGATACCAATGAAAAACCATACAAATGCACCTGCGGTTCTTCCTTCAGCCGGCGTGATCTCCTGAAGCGGCATGAAAACATCTCCCACGCTCTAATCAACCAACCAACGCAGCAACCATCACCCGTAATTGGCAATGACAGTGAAGATGCTCAATCGCAAAGCAGCCAGATTCATTTAGATCCAGGGATATACCCTTGGCAGCCTCTCAACTTTGGGAATATAACAACTGGATCGGTCATTCAGAACGAGCCACTTGCCGATTACCAACTAGAAGGTATGTTATAGTCCAAGCCCCTAGGATGTGTGACATGAAAAAGGATGCAAAAGATAACTAGCTGCCCTACCATTTTTATTGTTATCGTCCAATGCACATGCTAAATCGATGCAGGAAACCCTCTATCTAGTGCCCAAGATCTACTGGTCCTCCAAAGCTTGGAAATGTTCAGTAACAACATAGGACTGAACAACGAGTGGCACTTACCGTCTGAACCAAGCATCACGCAAATATTTGCTAGAGACTTCAACATGAATGCTCTCCCAACCCCATCAACCGCATATCCATCTCGTGAACAGCCCTCGGGCCCAGACCAAACACTAAGCAAGCTTCCAACTGAAAGAGAAGCCGTCGGTAAGGTGATTTCCAGCATATGTACAGTGAGAGATATAGTCTAACCATTAGATACAGCGGAATTTGGAGTGCTGACATTACCAATCTTAACGGTCACAAACCTGCATCGAGAAAGCCTTCTGGAGGCACTGACAAAATCCCAAACCAGTATAACAGATATCTCTTTGCCATCCTGCCATTCGCTCTCAAGATTTGTCAACGGTTTTTTCGATGGATTTTACCCCCATCTACCGGTAGTTCACATCCCAACATTCAAGATTGATGAATGCGAACCAGAGAACCTCTTGGCCATGTGTGCACTTGGGGCCGAGTTTCGACACGAGAATAGAAAAGCAGTGCTGCTCTTTCGAGCTGCCAAGGATGTGCTCCAACAGACGATACGTGAACGAGAAATGGTAGAAACCGAGAGAAAGTCGTATACTAAAACTAGCGGGAATACGACTCATTCCACACACGAAACCCACGACTCTGACTTCGAGGTTCTGCAACAGAGGGCAGTTATGCGTGAGGCACGTTGTACCTTCTTGCTCATTGCGTTTGCAACCTGGCAGAATGAGGAGAGCATAGCTCGAGAAGCTTTTAATCTCCAAAGCTCCTTGGCTAGGTGCATCAGAGAATCTCGGCTGGAAGAAGTCGAACAGTTTCTACATGCCAATAGTACCGATTGGCGCTCTTGGATCCAACGGGAGTTAGACAGAAGGCTGAAATTTTTCTCGTTTGCTTTTTTGAATCTCCATTCTATAGCATTCGGCACACCACCAGTCATATTGAGTGAAGAAATAAACCTTCGTCTGCCGTGCAGCTGTCTTGAGTGGATCGCTCCGAATCAAGAGAAATGGAATTTGATTCGAAGATCGGGCCATCAAGAGCAATTGCTGTTTCAGGATGCTCTCTGCCACATATTGAAAAGTCACCAGGAATCGCATTCCTCAGACTCACAGCCAGTACCATCACCCTTGGCAAACTACATTCTTTTGCATGCCGTCATACAAAAAATCATCATCACCTGCCATGCCCTCGGACCTTATAATGACGTGGATCAGAGTTTAATAACTGGATAAAAGGAGATTATGCGGTTAGTTAACCACCCTTCATCTAAAACTACTGTTTCTAATTTACAACTTCTTTTCTTTCGTAAGAAATGCTCTTCATGCATGGACTTCTCTATGGCAACGAGCCCCGGAATCGAGCCTGGACCCCCGGAATCCTAATGGCCCTGTTACGTTTACATCAACTGCGCTATTGGGTGTTGCATATGTACGACTTGGTCTCGATTTAGGATCATATAAAATACTGCGATATCGAGACCCAAAGCAGATTGCCAACCAGCTACTGCAGATTCCACGCTTACCTGCTGGTCCTCATCTCCTTCCGGCAATATTACATGCAACACATGCCCTCAGCATACCGGTCAAGCTCGGGGTGAATTTCGTCGCTCAAAGCCATGCGTTTGTGTGGAATGTCCAACACTCACTCTGTGCATTGGAATTTGCCGTATTCCTCAGCAAGTGGTTATTCTGTATCACCGACTGCCAGACCAGAAGACATCTTGATGGTATGTGTCTCATTTCGTTCAGTCATATTCAAACGGCAACATTGTCTAATCCATTCTATGCAGAGCAGGAGACACGCCTTGTGAGCTGGATCAGCGATATTGTCGAGGAAGGACGAACATCTGGAGATGACGACTTTTGGTCAAGACCTTCACAGCCGTCTGACTGTGCCTACCTTGGGTTTGCTGTAGTCAAACTATGGGCTCGCCTCATACGAGGAAACGAAAAATGGTCACTAATAAGAGTAATTGGTGACGGGCTTGATATATATGCCGATACTTGTGAGCAGCGCTATGCACATGCACAGACAAGTCCAATGCCTACATAAACATCCACATATGTAGTTTCTGGGCGATTACATACGAACATTTAGCGACTAGCCCAAAATATTGGAAGATCATAACGACAATCGGAGTGTCCAATTGTCATTGTAGTGGCATATGTATCACATCCATCAAAGACCAGGCATGTAGCTAGTTGCAGCTAGTCGAAACATGACCATCCTTCCTATTAGCCATAGCTGTACCACTGTATGTTGAATTAAACGTCTAATCCACATAAGCCTTTTTGACGTATGAAAAATTCCCTTCACACCAATCCTTCTTGACCCTTCGAATCTTCCCGATTTGTCTTTTTGCACCAACGCTTCCAAGCACGGGAAGTGTCACCCATTGGAACTGAGAATGGTAGAGAGTCTTCACACAGATAATGGAGGACAGAATAGTATCCAAGCAAACTGGAAACGAAAGCGAAAGCACCAGCAACGGTCATGGGATTTGCACTTTTGTCGATCAACCCGTCGGCTAAGACAAAGCTGGACGCGGCATCAAAAATGAGACACAGTTCAAGTGTGAGGAACAAAAGAATATAAACAATGTTCCTGTTCGACAGGGTTAGCTTTTCATAGTAGAGAAATGTAGAGTCGAAGGAACTCACAGAGCACAGCTGGCCAAGAGAAAGAAGAGGTTGAAGACCGCCCATACTAGAGAAGAGAATGTCAGAGAACGAGAGAGATAATATCAAAGCACAGTGCTTACACAAGACAAAGAAACCCAGGGCGTTGTGATATTCCGGAGTATAACCGCCATATGCATCCACGATGCCTAATGCCGGAATCATAATTACTCCGTAGCCACCATAAAAGAATGCTGCAGTGATGAAATGTTAATGTCAGTGCCTTTACTAGCAAAATAGGGAATGTTGTCATTACGAACCATAGGCAGAAAGAACTGTATAGGAAAATGTATTCCCTCGGGCCATCTCCCATTGAGCGGAAATGAGCATACCGATTCCAGCGACAAAGCAAAGATCACCCATGAAAATAGTTTGGGTGTAGACACCACGGAAGTTCATCATAGCCAAAGACACAGATAGTAGAGTGGTAGCAAAGCCACCCATCGCTAAAGGTGCCTATGTGACCGAAGGTGGCATGTTAGTATATACGTACCCTGCATCCAAAACTTCAAGTCATCGAAGGATCTTACAGGGTTTGCTAGATGAGCACCAGGCTTCCTAATCGATTGAGCCATTCTCGAGACCTGTGTCTCATTCTCCTTCACAGTAGACATTTCGCCGGATAACATCGATATACGGAGAATGAGGCCTGGGCGAGTCTAGTACAGATCCAAGATTTCTTTTCAACATTTCAGCGAAAGGTACTATATAAAGATTCTTTCCATAAACCCGGATAAGCCCGAGTAAAATCAGATTCCCGAGGGATTTTGTGATTATTCGTAGCCATGGACGGAAAAATTGCAGCTTCTATGACAAATTTAACCCAACAAAAATGTAATAGCCCTAGAGATCAGCAAAGATCCGAGTGGCTTGCCGGGGTTATTGGGGAGAACGGCCGTCAGAACCAGCCGATCGATTCGATTCTTAATTTCTATTACGCTACTCCATATTTCGTACCCTTGTTTTACCCCAAGAGTACGGCCAAACTGGTGCGTGTCTCCACAGGCTTGGCCGCTACCCCACAGGGGTTGGCCGGGCTTGACCGAGTACTAGCTTGAATATTCGAATGGGAACGGCTCAGTCGGTTTTTTTTTATATAGCATTAGAGGGAGGTTACAGGACGGGGTATTCTTTAAGGGACTGAACCTAAGGGGGAAAAAAATCTAACTGGAACAGGCAATTCATAGGTCCTCCGTTTACTAGATACATGATACCGCCTTCATAAGGCAGGTACATAAAAGGGGCAATTCTATCCAAATGTATCGGTCATAAAATAAAACAAAAAAAAAGGCCATCACAAATACAATGTTCCCGAAATATAGATCTTAGTTCTGAGTTGGGGAAATACCACGCGGGGGTGACGATGAATTCTCGCCGTGAGAGTGCTTGTCACTGAGGTTTACCGCGATGAAAGTCTTGGGTAGTTCCACACTACATGCAATGATCAGTAAAAGTCCAGGGAGGTTAAGGTAGAATACAACTTACGTGTTGAATTTTGCCTTCAATGTCTCAATCACCTCCTTCCAATCCTGATGGGCTGTTAGGCTTCGGCGTGGCGTGCAGCCGATGGCATGTCTGGAATCGAGTTGCACATCAAGCGGGTCGAAGGCGTGACAACCAGGGCTGACTGAGATCCGGATGGAGTAAGAGTAGGAGTCCGATTCACTGTCTCGAGCTTCGTAAAGCTCAAAGCAAATCTGAGAGAGGTAATCAAGTTCTGGGATGGCACTCCTGGCAATCTTAGTTTGAATTCCACCTTCCAAGATACAGTTCAAGAGGGTGTAGATATGAGATTCCTTGGTGAAGTAGAAGAAGGACTTGGCATCCTGCGAAGCCTGCACCTCTTCTAAATCTCGAACAATTTCTTGAAGAAGGGGAAGAGAAGTTAGGAGGCCAATCTCAAGTTTCTCGCTGTCGGTGATTCCATATTCCTGAGGCGTCACGTAGTCGAACAAAACCTTGGCTAGCTTGTACAGTTCCCGGAGCTGAGAAAGCCGCTCATCCATCTTGCATTTGGAGGATTGGGAGCCAGGGAAAAGCTTGAAGTAATGATCGTACGAATCATCTAGTGCCCGAAGATGCGGTAGCGACTCGAGAGCAAGGATACGTTTCTTCAACCCAAAGCGATGGGCAAACGTCTGGGTTTCGGTGCGCTCTTCGGATTTGTCGTTCACGGCTTCCTGTCCAGGTTTCCCCTCCATACTCGTGTCTACCTTTGCTGCGCTCTTGCTTTTCTGTTCTTCAACAGAGTCACGGGGACTGTCCTGAGGCATGAAGACCCATTCCAAAAATTGTCTATTGTGGAGTGCATCGAATTTCATACTGTCGTATAACTCGGAAAGCTTGCTCGGGTCGACCTTCTCGGTGTCACAGAACTCCGCAAAGAGTTTTTCCCACCGTTCCTTGAAGAGTCGGGGATCCTCACCCGCGCACCAACGGCCCTGGATGCTAGATATACCAGGATCCACGGAGGGTGGTTGGCTCTGGGTTTCAGGGTCATTGGATGGAGTCTGGAATATGTGCGGTGCACTTTCGAGTTTCTCAAAGTTGTGTCGCATGACACTCCGGTGAAACTTCATCAGTTCAACTACCCTAGCAAGCACAACCGAAGGTTCTGGGATGTTTCTGTCCTTGGGCCAAGCAAATTGTGAAGGCGCAGACCCTTCTCGCAAAAGCAATTTCAGCTTTTTCTTGACTTTATCCATGACATCCTTGGCGGCATTTGAGTCGTCAAGCAGATCTTTCCGAACTTGTATCAAGTCTTCCGGGATATCCTTCTGGTCCAAAAATGAGCATGCCCATATTTGTGCTTTAAGAATTATTAGCTTGATGTAGGTCTTGGGAAGGAAGATAGCTCACCACTGGTGCTCACACGACGTTCTGAGCTGGTAAATATACGGACGTTATTCAACGCCTCCTTGTTCATCAGCTTGAGATCATCCCGCATGTTCAATCCAAGATCCTGCGATTGATAACGTGCAGCATGTGTGGGCTCGCCACCCCACTTGATGACAAGTTGTAGTTTGTCCAGGATCAAGTCATTCTCGGCAGCAGAGAACCGGGAAAAAGTCGCACCTGAGATAGAATCACTTCGTGTCTGTGATCTGCGCAAGTCCTCGTCCTCTGGCGTGAGCCCCTCTCCCTCATTGGGTACAGGTGCAGGGGGCTCTTCACGGGGCTTGCTCTCAGGCAATGGAGTTGAAGCTTCCACTGTGCCCTGCTCTCCCATTTCTTCTGGCTTTCTTTTCCGGAACATTGGCTTGATCTGTACTTTGGTACCAGGCCAGCCGCCCTTCTTATCTAAAGATGTGCGGAGCAACTGAAGCTTCTCCATGTCTTCTAGGCCCTTCTCCATAGCCAGCTTGACCGCATCAGAAACACTCGACAATGCAGCTTCCCCCTTGATCACTATCTCGTTCTGGTGGCCTTTCAGCAAATCCACAAAAGGTTGGCTATGAAAAGTGAACTTGAATTTTTGCTTCGGGGTCCGATCTGCGTGTCGAATCACTGCCACCATGCCCTTCAGCTTCCAAGAGTGTTTGGAAGCAGGAAGGGGCGGGAGGGCTTCGTCATTGGCGTGCTGCACCGAAAGAGCCGGGGATTTCGTGTTTGAGGGACTATAGCCACGACTAGTAGAGTAGGCTTCCCGGGAATTCAACTTGCTGAGAGCAGCACCAATATCGGTACTCTCTACCCCAGACGATGTTACTGATGGAGTACATGACTCTGAGGCCTCATTAGGTTTCGGGCTTTGGCCGTAAAGTCTGGAAGTGCTAGGAGACTTCAGCAATGTCTTTAGCGCTTGGCGATGAGATCCTGTCGTGCTCCGTCTGGATGAGGATGAGCCCATGTCCGGTGATGGCGGCTCGGACGATTCTGATATCCCTTCGCATTTGCGTCTTTCTTCCAAGAAAATATCCCTGAGGATGTTGGCACACTTATCGTAATAATCATTGTTGTCCTTGACGAAGCTCCAGCCGTTGACATCAATGACATAGCTTTTATCTCCCACGCGGAGCATGTCAAAGCCACAAATTCTTTGACCAAATCCATTTGAGATCTTTGATGCGATTATTGCCTCCTCCTTGCCAAGCTTCGTGATGTATCGTACCTCCTTCCCGTGGGTATTGCGCCGAACGAGACCGTCCACCACGGGCGATTTGCGCGTCTCTGCGTGACAAAAGTCTGGCCCAACGGTGTAGGCTTTGACATCTTCCGCATTGTCAACCCTGAGGAATTGTTCGTATAGATAACTTGCGTCCTTCTCAGTGACAGACCTTGGAACAGTGAGATTGGGATCATATTCTGAGCTTTTGTTGCCGACCTTTCGGAATAGTCTTCTTCCACCGCCGCCATACTGTTGATCATTGGGGAAGTATATGTGAATGTTGTGGTCCTCACCATTGACAGGCTTTTCAACGAAGGGCTTTTTGAAGACTTTGCCGTCAACAATCAAGGCCTCGCCATCCTCGGACATTGAGACACTCTGGGTTTGAGGGGCACCGCCACCAATTCCGCTCTCTGGGCCTTCGAGCTTCACGCCAGTCAAGCGATAGATATGCTGGCCGAGTTCCGCCGATTCTAGAATCGGACCACCATCGCGGTTGACCTCCAGCCGCTTCGGGGTGGGAACACCCATATGATCCAGAATCCTCAGACACAGCCGCCTATCCCACAAGACCTTTTGCATAGGCAGGTCATTGACACAGAGCGGTTTGCGAAGTTTAGCATAGGCAATGGCTTTGTCCAAGGGGAATCCATCGGAAAAGAAAGCGACCAGGAAGTCACACACGGGCCAATTTTCCACAGCTTCATCGAGAATAACCTTGTCGCCAAAAACGATAACCTCGAATTCGCCTTTTGATTGGAGTCGAGTCAAGATATTCTGGCTCGGTTTGCTGCGTGCTTTCACATCCAAGGCACATACTCCGATCCTCCATGGTTTCAGGGAGCTGGATTCCATCTCACTGATAGAGCTTGCAGCGGTACTAGCAGCGGTGCTTCCGCTGAGTCTTCTAGGTGCATGGCTCAAGGGACGTGTAGATTGTCCCATTCGACTGGCGGAGCGAAGGTCAAATCCCGAATCGGCTTTTCCCGATTGGCTTTGAGTCGACTTTGCGTGTGGCGTAGGCTTATTTGGCACCAATGTAGGTTCGGGAACGGGCCCTGTGGGCGTTAGATCGTTGTGATCGGAGTCCATATCGAGTAAAGGCGACGAGAGATTGGGTTCTGCAGGTCTGAATGGTCCAGCATCGGCAAAAGAGCCGTTGCTGTGCTCAGCGGCATCATCCATATGAGGGGTCAATGCCTGGGCAGTATTGTGTTTTTGAATCTAATTCGATCGCATCAAATTAAATTTTGATCAATGGGATGTAGACTTCGGGGAAGCAGAAATTCTTTGGGAAGCAGTTCGCGGAGGGAGAAGTGGAAGCTCTGGGGATTCCAATGTTGTATTACCAAATATGATGGGGTTCCGCATTTGCATAGGCGGAGAGGAAGAACGGGCATTTCGGTGGTTCAATTTTGTTCATTTCGTTTATTATCAGACTGAATGGTTTAGAAATGGTATGTTAATTGTATATTCGATTCATTGGGCCTCGTATTCCTATAGACTACGGCATAACTAGATCCAAAAGTACAGATGCCCCATCTACCTGGGTACTTATTGTGGAAGTCTCCAATACATGACGACGTTATTTGATAGCATTCCAATTATGCAAAGGGTCTCCGATAATATAATCGGTGACTTTATTTTAAAGAATGTGATATATAAAATTATTGACAGCTGTAGAATAATATTAAATCTTGGTAGATCGAAGAGGAATTCTAGATATTTTGACCATGTAGAGGTATTCCGTACCCCGGGAAAATGTAAATCATCTGCTCGAAGGCGGTCTGATGCCTGCAGGACTAGGCGGGGCAGAAAAAAAACATCGGGAAAAAAAAAAGACGAAGCTAGTGAGACGACTTGGACGATTAGGATACCATTTGTGCTTGACTTGGTGAAAAAGTCAGAACGGAATTCTCACTTGAAAGGCTAAGGGGTTTCTTCTGATTACTTTGGACTCTCCGATATATCCATTGTCGTCAGTGTGTCCATCGATATCAGCATGCCTTCTTCGGCCGATAATTTCGATCTGCCTCTTGCGAAGAGGCAGAAACGAGTATCGCAGGTTAAGGCAGGAATACGTGGTTCCAAAATCTTTGCTCCTTTCCGTGTAAGTTGAAGAAACACGTTTGAATTGCTTCTGTTCTCTAAACTGACTTCATCGCTATAAAGACACTAGGATTGGTGTCTCCAACACCCGTTCCCTTTACATCGGTGCGCCTGGGTAAATCAACCTTTCAAATCACAACCTCCGTGGGACACTCACTGCAGACTTATGATTTGCGTCGAGGCTTGAACCTCATCTTTCTGAGTCGACCGCAGACACCGGAGATCATTACGGCAACATGTGCGTGGCAGGATAAGGTATTCGCAGCTTGGGGTCATCTTCGGTCGCAGTCACCCGGAGGCGTCTGGGTTTTCAAGCGCGGCAAAAGAGTTGCCGTCCTTGAGGGCCCCGCAGACCTGATGGGACCCATCGAGCGCTTGGTGGTGTTTGGTTCGTGGGTGGTTGGTTGCTGGACCGGCGGCCTCGAGGTTTGGAAAACGGGCACATACGAGCACTATGCCAGTCTGCGCCCACAGGGTTCATCTGGAGAGAAGATCTACACCGGGATAATGTGCAACATGCCGACTTATCTGAACAAGATCTTTGTGGGCCGATCGGACGGAGCGGTCGATATCTGGAACCTCCGCAGTGGAAAGCTTCTTCACACATTGCCTGCTTTGTCGGCAGATGCTGGGCCCGTGACTGCGATCCACCCCACTCCTGCTCTGTCTCTTGTTGCCATTGCCTACAAGGGCGGTGCGTTGGCTATTCAGAACGTTAGCTCAGGTCAACTGATTTTGTCTCTCAAGAATGCATCATCTCGGGGTCTCCCGGTAACATCCATCACTTTCCGCGGCGACGGATTGGGTGCTGGCCATGATGGTCGCAGCTCAGGTGTCATGGCCACGGCGTCAAGTGGTAGCGGCGATATCACACTCTGGGACTTGAATAATGGAGGTCGCATTGCAGGCATTCTTCGTGGAGCCCATCGAGTGTCAAGCGGCGAAAAGCCCATGGGCGCTAACCGTGTTGAGTTCTTGGATGGACAGCCAGTGCTCGTGTCATCAGGCGATGACAATTCTTTGAAGACTTGGATCTTCGACGAAACACCATTTTCGCCCATTCCTAGACCTCTTCACAGAAGAAATGGACACTCTGCCGCAGTCAGCGCTCTCGATTTCCTGCCGACATCTTCAGATGGTTCCGAGTCTGGCGGCAAGTGGCTTCTTAGTGCAAGCAAGGATTGCAGTCTCTGGGGGCTTAGTCTGCGCAAAGACAGCCAGCACACCGAGATCTCGCAGGGTAGCTTGGAGCGCAAGGCTAAGAAGGGAGGACCATCGAACATCTCAAGTACAGAGGATCTCAAGGCTCCCGAGGTTACATGCATTGCCTGCAGCCTCAACCGTGATGGCGGAATGGGAGTCACTACTTCCGGTCCGATCTGGTCAAACCCTAAGGTTACAAACGCCGATGCTTCCAATGCAACCGGCTGGGAAAGCGTGGTTACTGGTCACCGAGGCGACAAGTTCGCACGTACTTGGTTCTGGGGCAAAAAGAAGGCAGGTCGATGGGCGTTTGCAACCAGTGATGGAACAGAAGTCAAGGTATGCAGGGTTTTACACATGATTGAACAGATTTTCTCTTTTGCTAATTCATTACTCGCAGAGTGTGACTGTTTCACAATGTGGTACTTTCGCTGTCATCGGATCCGCTGGAGGGTCTATCGACATGTTCAACATGCAGTCAGGTCTGCACCGACAAAGTTTCCCGGCTCGCCCCCAAGCTGGCCGTGGCATCAAATCTAATGCTCAGGCCACGATCGCTGCGGCTACTAAACACACCAAGGCTGTGACTGGCTTGATGATTGACAGCTTGAACCGCACCGTTGTCAGCTGTGGTCTGGATGGCAAAGTCAAGGTACACCCCACCATTACCTCCTTTTTCTCGGAATTCACAAATTGACCTTTCTGGAATATAGTTTTGGGATCTTCTCTCTGGAAAATTCATTGATGAACTAGACTGGCACCCCATGGCTGCCATTACTGGACTTCGCTATAACAAGGCTAGCGAATTAGTCGCCTTCAGCTGTGACGACCTCTCCATCCGTGTGATTGACCTCGAGACCAGAAAGCTCGTTCGTGAGTTCTGGGGATGTGTGGGTCAAGTCAATGATTTCATCTTCTCAAATGATGGACGATGGATTGTTGCTGCCTCCATGGATTCGGTGGTACGCGTATGGGATATGCCCACCGGACATCTGATTGACATTTTCCGGGTTTCAAGCACATGTGTCGCTCTGGCCATGTCTTCAACCGGTGAATTCCTCGCCACCGCACACGCCGGTAGCATTGGCATCAGCCTTTGGAGCAATCGCAGCCTTTTCATGCCTGTGTCGACCAAAAATCTGGACGAGAACATTATTGAGAACGTTGGGCTCCCCGCAACGTCAGGAGAAGGCGGTGCTGGTCTCATTGAAGCTGCCTTTGTGGATACTACCGAGCAAGATGAGGAAGATGGCCCCGTACTAGCGACGGAACAACTACAACACGACATGATGACTCTGAGTCTTGTTCCCAAGAGCAGATGGCAGTCATTGATTCACCTAGATACTATACGGGTAAGTTTTTATTCCTGCACGAGTGCAAGTCTCTAGCTAACAGTTCAATAGGAACGTAATCGTCCCAAGGAAGCCCCCAAGGCACCTGAGAAGGCTCCTTTCTTCCTTCCTTCTCTCCTCGGTTCCAGCGGGCCCGAGGCCGCCAGCGAAATCCCCGGCGCCGAGGATAGCGACGCGACATCAGTGGCCAAAATCGCTGAAGCCGAAAGGATGCGGATTGCCAAGTTGCAAAATGGTGGGACCGCCAGTGCTCCTCAATCTATTTTCACTCGATCATTGGCATCCGGCCATGATTCCGGTGACTTCAGCTCATTTATCGACCATCTCAAGACCTTATCTCCAGCAAAAGCAGATCTCGAGATTCGCTCACTGGATCCTCGGGTACGTGATGGACACTCTGAGCTGTCCGATTTCGTTGTTGCCCTGACTGCTCGCCTGAAGTCGAAGAGAGACTTTGAGCTTGTCAATGCTTGGATGGCGGTCTTTTTGAAAATTCATGCCGACACTGTGAGTCTCAGCTCTACTCAAGATGAGCCTCAGTATCGTCTGTTGCAAGACGCTCTAGCAATTTGGTCTGCTGAGCAACAGCGGGAGGGAAAGCGCCTGGCTGAGCTGGTGGGCTACTGTCGCGGAGTTGTTGGATTCTTGCGATCTGCTCGGTAATTTCAATTGGACAGATCCATAATTACTGCATAAATATTTCTCGGAGCATCACTGCCTTTTGTTTTCTTTCTTTGTTAATCTATCATGCGTGTTACGTCGAATCTATATCAATGGTTATACATAAAGTTGTTTTGCACATATTAAACTATTTTTACTGCCTATACTCTAGCTACAACACCAATTAAGAGGGAAACATCTTAAACAAAAGGCATATAAAGAGACTATCAAGACGACCAGAACGACATGACAAGGTCGTACAAGCGACTGTTCTTGTCTAGAGTTGGAACCGGCGCCTCACCCCTGACTAATACGAAAAAAAAAGAGGTGGGAAAAAAAACAACCGCCACAACCAGAAGGGTTCTACCACACATCGGCTATGGGAATCCCTCACTTAACCAGGCACCTGCTTCCATATGCCGAAAGTGTCTTGTTAGATGGGAGGGCAGTCGATTCAGAACTTCCGCACGTCCAAGCCGTTGTCATTGACGGACCCAGTCTAGTATACCATGTCTACCGTCGGCTCTTGGGCTGGATGGACCCAAGCAGCGATGTCCTTGACTACCAGCCAACCTGTGATGAAATCAGTCGTGGGGTCAGCAGCTTCCTTCTCCAATTAACCAGAATGGGGGTTAACATGTAAGCCCTCACACTAGTCTGAAAACACAGTTATCCTCTGATATCAATTCTTCTTTCTTTCTCTGCCTTTTAGAAATAAGATATGCTTTGATGGCGCCTTGCCCGTCTCGAAGCGAGAAGTCCGCTATTCCAGAATTGAAAAGTTACGGCATCGATTGGAATTGGCTCGTCGGAACCTGTCTCTGCCTGCAACGCCCAAATGTCGCGATGTCATCCCGACTAAACGCGGACAGGTCTGGTGCAGTCGAGGCTTGCCTCAGCGACGGAAGGGTCTCCCAGAGAATCCTTTCATGGTCTCGGCGGTCTTTGAGGACTTGCGGACCCGATGGACTAAGGAACGGATCCGGAAAGAGGTTGACGATGATGTCAGTTGTCTTGTCGCCGATACTGATTACCCCTGGGCCGAAATCACCGTCATGGTGCCAGGAGAAGCTGATGTCGAGTGTGCCCGTGTGGCAAAACTTACCGGCTGTGCGGTGTTGACAGATGATTCGGATCTCCTGCTTCACGATCTTGGCGACAATGGCGCGGTCTTATTTTTAGACTCGGTGCAAACGTCCTCAGGTGTTTGGAATCCGGCCGACCCAGATATTCGAGGGCTGAGAATCTGTCCTCATTCGCTCTCTGGTCGATTGGGCATCCCCAGCGTTCAGTGGTTTGGTTACGAATTGCAGAAAAATCATCACCTGCGTTTTGCTGAACTTACGCGGATAGCTAAGGAGAGTAGTCAGGCGACCGAGCTCTCCTCAGAGTATCTGGAGTTTCTTCGAGAGTATCAACCTGAGACCAAAGATAACGAGGTGATACGTGGAGCAGGGCAGTCCGCACAACCAATGGATCCAAGGGTATCGGAGTTATTTTGGCAGTATGAACTTCCCAGTATTTACAGCTCCGGTGAAGAGCCACACGTCTATCTCGGGATTTTGAACGAAGACTCTTCCAGGCGATGTGCCTGGGAGCAAGGTCGAACCTATAGGTCCCTTGGGTATTCATTTTTCAACATTTCCCGTCCTGCTGCCAACCAGTTTGCGGCTGTACATGAATTTGTCCGCAGAGGTGGAAGGATCGTGGCCGAGGAGATCACTTTAAGCGGAATAAAAACCGTAACGTCCGACCTGGATCTCCTCCGGAGACGTCTGGCCCATGCACATGCTACCTTTGACCAAGGTCTCGCACCGGAGAGCTTCTGGGTTTTGTATGCTCTTTCCGATATCTACCGCGAAGGGGCCGGCACAACTACAGTTCCGAGTGCGAAGGAATTGGAGAGCTTTCTTACAAAGGGATATATGACGCAAAGTACCAAATGGGCGGATATTCACCTTCTTGCTCAAATGCAAGCTTCATTGTACTCTTTACGAATACTGAAGCAGCTTTTCGATATCGCAGCTCCTGGTGATGATTTGGTTGAATCCAGCTCACTACTCGCGGATTTACCTCCACTACACATAATGATGTCGCGACAGAAAATGATCCAGAGCTTTGCCAACACTCGTCTTGTCCGGCATGCGGTTCGTCAATTGATAGAAACTTATGGTTAACAGATATGAATATACATTGCAAGCCAATGCACTACGAGCTTCACAAATGAAAGACGGCATGGCTCAGGAGCCCTCAGGTAATGACTATGATCAGCTAGGGATTCGACACCCAGGCGTCTTTCTAGATTACAATCACATTTGCATTGGTGGTCACTATAGACGGAGAAGACATAAATGTGCCACTGTATAACCTTGCCTGAGAAGCCCCGGGTCCTTCAAATGATTCATTCCATTGGCACATAGGTTTAAAGTACTAAAGCCAGCCCTGGGAGAAGCGATGCTGCTGGTTCTCGGTGCAGTCGTTTTGTTTGATCGGATACAGTCGATTGACGGCATAATTTGGTCTTGCGTGTTGTGGTTGGTTGCTTGCCCGGTGCCCAGAGGCGAAAATTGTGTTACAAATTTCTGGCAAAGAAAGAAACGGAAATTTTGGTGGGTATCATGTGTGGTTGCAATAGCGGCAGACGACTGGGCGGTGGGATGTCGTTCAAGGCGCTCATTTTTCGGGGGCATCGGGAAGTCGTTCAATCACATATTTGCCGCGAGCGACACTCATGATGGGTGCTCCAGGAATTTTGCTATTACAATTATTAGAGTTTGGCTGGTACAGCGAGAATGGCGTCGAAATGTAGGTTACATACCGAATACGTCTCTTGAGATCACGATCGTTTGTGGCGACAATGTAGACACGGTGCTTGATAACACGGTCGACCAGACAGTCATCGGCATATGTTCCCTTGTGATCACACTTGACTCGCTCGAACCGAGGGTCCTTGGCTACACGCAGGGCAAGTCGGTATTTGGGGCCAAGCTTCTCCAACTCGGCAAGTACGCAATCGGTGACGATAGGGATACATTTGGCGTACAAGCAATCGAGCATTGTTGGAATGACCTCGAGTTTATGCTGAATGGTGTGAGAGATGAAATTGGTATCGACCAGCACGGAGTATGGGGGGGCGAGGGCCGTGTTGAACTGGAAGAACATTGACGAAGGAGCTTGGGGGCTAGAAGCGAAATTGTCAGTATGGATATTGTGATAGTGCTATACAATATCCTTACGCCTCTTTGACGAGATCATCCTTTTTGGCTTCTTTGCCTTTCTCGGTCTTGTCTTGATTTTGCTTCCTATAACCGACTGTTAGCAAGTCGCAACAAGACTGTGTTTCGTGGTTGTGACGAACAGGCGATTGTCGCGCATGGAGATGGCTCTCTTGGCCAGCGCAAACTTGCGAGTCTTCTTTTGCACTCCCATGATGACGAGAAGTGGGTGGTATAGTAGTGATAGTAGTGAGGAAGAGGTTTTTTTTTCTCTTTTCTTATCGGGGATCTATCTCGGGTTCGGGATGACTAATCGTGTGGATGGGCCCCGGTGGACATCCCGCTCGTCACCTGCAGGGCCCGCGGACAATCTTGTCTTCAAAATTCCCTTGTACTCAGCAATAATACACCTTCAAACGCTCATTATGTCCAGACCGGATGCAGAATTTGATATGACGAAAGTAAGTACCCCTACTTCGGTGTTCGCAAGCAGCATCTATTTCCCTGAACTACGCTGCTTGGCAACATTGCCCCTCTTACATCTACCAACTGCTCCAAGATTGGATAGCTAACTCATGATATAGGCACTCGCAGATCTTGCAAAGTACGTGAGCCCGCTTATAGCTTACATAAATAAATTCATGGTATTGACATCATATATTTAGGGGTGAAATGACTGCCTCCGCTCTGGAGAATCATCTCAACACAATTGAAAGCAAAGTTGATGAACTCTTGGCATCTTTCGAAAAGCAGGGTACTGCTGCAGCGGAGACTACATCTGTCGATGAGACAGACCCAAGTCAACTAGGCACAGATCAGGATCAAAAAGCAGAGCCATCAAATAGCCCACCCAAGTGATACTGGCCATCGGATCCCTTCTCTACAACTCCAATCTCTGTGATAATCCCATCGATCAAACTTGCAGGAGTAATGTCAAATGCCGGGTTCCAGACATTGACTCCTGGCGCGGCAATTTTCACGGTCTCAATCGCAATCTGGTCGGTGGCCTCAGAGCCTGCACGGGGACCTTTGATGCTGGTCACCTCGGATGCTGCACGTTGCTCAATGACAATGTCCTTTCCTGATTTTGTGGCCATATCGATTGTTGTTAGTGGTGCTGCAACGAGGAACTTGACACCGTGGTACTTTGCCAAGACAGCCAGGGCATATGTGCCGATTTTGTTGGCTGTATCACCATTGGCTGCTACCCTATCAGCTCCCACCACAATTGCATTCACGCCCACTTGGGTATCTGCGAGCAAAGCGGCCGCCATAGAATCCGTGATGAGTGTAGCTGGAATTTTGTCGTGAACCAACTCGAAGGCTGTAAGGCGAGACCCCTGGTTGTAGGGCCTTGTCTCTGTGCAATAAGCGTGACGTAGGATGTTCTTCGAGGCCAGCGAACGAACCACACCCAATGCGGTGCCATATCCAGACGTGGCGAGAGAGCTAGTGATTCAGGATTAGTGAGAACATACGACAGATAACGGATAACGTAGTAAATCGGCCCTACCCAGTGTTGCAGTGAGTCAACACAGCAACTTCTGAATTCCCTCTGGCCGCATGAGTGGCGATCCATTCTGCGCCATTGTGCCCAATTCTCTTGTTATCCTCGAGATCCTTTCCCATCATATCCTCTGCCGCCTGGATAAACGCGGCTGCGACTTCTTGGCCAGTGGAGCCCGATGTTTTCGTGCGATTGACCACTACGGTCTCCAGCTTGCGCGCAGCATCAGCGAGATTGACGGCAGTTGGCCGACTCGTCACAAGATAAGCAAGCTTCTCTGTGATATACTGGCACACCTCTTCTGATGATTGTGAAAGCTTTTCACCGTCCACAGCAGACGTTAGTTCCGAGGCGAGGGC
The DNA here is from genome assembly GCF_028827395.1 of Penicillium hordei. Taxonomy (NCBI): domain Eukaryota; kingdom Fungi; phylum Ascomycota; class Eurotiomycetes; order Eurotiales; family Aspergillaceae; genus Penicillium; species Penicillium hordei. The sequence continues at coordinate 1,396,131 of NW_026623142.1, forward strand.
AAGCATTGCGACGATAGCGATAGCAGGTGCCCCGCGGACTTTCATATCTCTGATTGCGTGCCATCCATCTTCTGTAGTCCGAATGGGAATGTATTCTTCGACGAAGGGAAGCTGTAACTGATCTAGAATCTCAAGGTTGCCCTTGCTGAACTTGATTGCTTGTAACATCTTCGTAGGTGACGGTAAAAAAAAAGTCCTGAAGACCTGGGTGAGGCGCGAGGAAAGATCTTTAAAAAGTACCGCGGGGACTTAGGAAAGCTTACTTAATCAGGGCTTATGAGCAGGGCTCCGCGGGGGGTACAATAAAGGTACAATATACATAGGTACAACCTTCCTAGGAACGTACCACCAACCTATGTATGTAGGTAAGATAATCAAGTCCTAGTGGGATCAAATGCCATATATTACTGCGTGAATGTATTTTGCGCCAATCAAAACACAAGGTCAATGAATGGCACATCGCCGCATCGCCAGAAAAGATTACCAAATCGCTGGGCAAAAAACAGGAGCTCATGGACAGGAGCTCATGGTCGTAGGCACCGATGTTCAGCTCAGTACAAAGCAGGGGAAAACAGAGCCCCCAGGCAGGTAGCCTCCATAACCCCAGGCTCGCAAGTCTGGTCAACTGCATCATAAAAAGAGCTGGTCAATCACCATCTAGGCTAGTATGCTGTCCCCCTATTAGCTAAAAGAATCTAAACCATTGCGATGGCACTCGAAGCGCGCCTTTCTTATCCACCTGCAGGCTATCATAGGTGGGCCCAATCGATAACATCGAACAGTGTATTTTTGGATTTAACTGGAGATGTAGAGTACTGTAGACGCTAGTCAGAAAGCCGTCGCGCAATTCATAGGATTGGAAGAAAAGTAAGGATTGACGAACCATTATTTCCACGCACGAAAGCATCGCCGTAGTTTCGTCGTAGTTTTCCGTTCACATATTCCTCCGTCTTTTCGAGGGCAATGTTCATGTATCCATCGACTGATTGTAATTCGCCTATATAAGCTCATTAGAAGCGAAATCATTGGGAGTTGAAAGGAGTCCATACCCTTGTATACGACTCCGGAATTCAGCTTCACGATCACAGGCGCACCGATGATCTCACTCAAGAAGACAGAGGGGTCTTTCCCTTCGGAGGTTGGGGCGTTCTCCATATTGGTGTTGTGGTCTGAAAGTTATTACCTGTCAGCCAGAGCATAGTTCAAGGGGAAAAGAGAGCCATACCTGGTTGAGATGTGTTTTGAATTAGGCGGAGGGATGAAGCATTCGAAAGTGAGAGACCAGGAAGGCGGTGAGGGTGATGGACTATCATCGCAAGCGGGGCGGGAATCGCTGATAAAGTTTTCGTAGGGAATCTGATACCGCCATTATATTCTGCCGGTATTGCCGGTCATAAAAATAGTATACCTTTCAGTAACTTTGCAAACAACATTCAAAATATTGAAATGATTAGATTTGAAAGACACGAGCTAGCCATATCTATGTAAAGTCAATTCATAAGAAATCGACAGAATATAGGTCTTATATTGTCAAATGTTCCGCTTGTCAGAAAGCGCGCTAGTGCATTTCTAGTAGGCGGTAAACAGGACGGTATTCCTTGAGGTCCCACTGCACCTATCCCAAGTCTGGAAATATATGATGCATGTTCCCTCCACTTAACTGCCAATTGTTTGGCTTATGCCCAAGGCTCATGTCATGCATTCTACTCTCCCACTAACATATCACTGATTGTAAACAAGTGCCCCCCGAGTCACCTCTTAAATCCGTTCGGTCATCCTACCATACTAGCATTTTTGACGACCAATCCCGGTTCCGAGAGTCATGAGCTTTTTCAAAAAGCCCTCATGGGCAATCAAGAATACGGAAAAAACTGGCACTGATTTTTATCGACGCTCAGAACAAACGTACTCTGATATTATTGCTGCGAACCGTGAAGCACACAACAAGCCGAAATCACCAGAAATTCCAGAGCATACCGAAGACACCAAAGATACCGAAGATACCGAAGACCCAAAACGAGAGAAGCGGCGCCGAGTTTCTGGGGAAAAGAGGAAAGGGCGCGATGATAGCAGTCTGGTGCGGAGTGTGAGCCGTGAGGTCGATAGCAACAAAATTGTACTACCAGAGCCACAAGAACTCCCTATTTCCTCGCATGATTCCTCACCCGAGTCAGTCAAGCCAATCAAACAACGCGAGGCAACCCAGAGACGCAGCTCAGAAAACCGCTTGCCCCAGTCACCGCAGAAAGTCAGTGGTCCGGAACCACTAGGTGCTCTGCCAGTTAAACCAGTGATTGTCCTCGCGGATGACTCGGAAACTCGAAGCCCTCAATCTGTTCAAACTCCTCGACCTATTCAATCTCCTCGACCTATTCAATCTCCTCAGCCTGTTCAACCGGCAGAAGTTCCAGCGGATGACCCGATTGTTCAGATCATGATTACATCTGAAATTGTAAACACCAAACCATTACTCGTCCATCGGAAAATGTCACAGCGGCTAAGAGATGTGCGGTTGGCATGGGGCAATCGCCAAAATTTCGATCCCCAAATACAGGCATCAATCTATCTGACCTGGAAGGGCCGACGTCTATTCGACGTGACAACGTGCAGGAGTCTAAACATAAACTCTGGAAAGAACGCTGCGGCGATCCCTGGCATTGATGATGACTACTTTGCAGACCAGAAAGAGCTGCGCATACATATGGAAGCGGTTACCGATTTACCTCTTCCGGTTAATCAGCGGATCCTCTCGCCTGATAGCGACAAGCCCCCTACAGCGTCGCAATCCCCAGAAGATGACCAGGGTGAGCCAATGAAACTTATTCTGAGGAGTCCTGGATACGACGATTTCAAAATCAAAGCAAGAAAAAAGACACTGATTTCACGACTCATATCTGCTTTTCGAGATAAACAGAATATATCTGTGGACCATGATATCTTTCTCCTGTTTGACGGAGACAAGCTCGACCCAGATTCATGTCTTGGCGATCATGACATTGACGATCTAGATCTGGTGGATGTCCAGATCAAATAATTCTCCTTGAAGGATCCGAACAACTGAATAATAGCTAATCAAGGCTAATCAAAGCTAATAAAATCATCCAGTTTGAATCTAGGAAATTTCTCTGTAAGATAATATACATACAATTTCAAAGTAAACATCAACTGGTATAGTAGTCCGGGTATCCATATCACATGATATCCGATAAGCCGTGGGGCTCTTTTTTTTTCTCCCTCGGAGGGGCCACCGACGTTGTTCGTTATCCTTTGAATTGATATCCTATCTAGACCCAATCGATCTCTACATATTGACCAAGGTCCCCAGAACCTTCGCATCGAACAATCTACCTGCAATTCCTGCCCGAAATCCCCCACAATGAAAGTGATCACCGCCAATTTCGTGACATGCGCCGTGAAGGAATGCAAGACATCACCAGCCTCGTTCCCATTACATTTCAACGATGCCGAGCTAGAGCAACAGGAACTGGATTTCCAGCCCGAATTCATCCGCAACGTCCTTCCCCGCATTGACTGGGAAGCCCTGCGCACCATTTCTAACGAGGTATGAACATCCAACCCCAACATCCAACAACAGATACCTAGCTATTCAGCATTCACCGACAATTACAAGTAAGCTAACTCTTGCGATCTTAGCTTGGTTTCCCGACTCTTCCGGACTCGAAGCCCGAGGGCGAGGCTCTTGACAACGAGCAGACATTGAAAGACTTGCACCGGTTGCTACTTGAGACGCACGTCACGGAAGGGAAATTGACCTGCGGGAACTGCGGTCATTCATATATGATTAAGGAAGGAATTGCGAACTTCCTTCTTCCAAGCCACCTTGGTGAGGAATATCATCTTTTGTTTTGCTTTTTCTTGGCTGTTCGTTTTGCTAATACGAGGTCTTTCCAGTCTGAACAACATAATCCCACATGCGCTTTTCACCCAAATTGCTTCGCAAATCGATACCCCAGGGCTAGGAACCGGTTTTTGAGAACCAGTCTCTCTTCCTTACCTTTTCTTTCTCTTCGAAAAAGGACCCTATGCAGTGGCACCAGGGTTATCAGATATCCGAGTCGAGTTCTTCTGGGATTTGATACATCTACGCTCTCACATTGCTTTCTAAGAGGACTTTGCTGCTCCAGGGCCATGACTCGAAACGGAAAACAGGCGAAATTCTTTTGGAATTGGTATATTGTACAAGAGAGTCTGTAGTTTATGAAATCACGATTGCCATTGATAAATGCGTCAATGCTCCCACGCTGAAAACGCCAGCCTGATTCAACGCCACCCGGTAGAAGAGAGTCAACAAACCTCCCAAAGAACTTTGGTGATAATCTTGGAAAGCGGGTTTAATTGAGGAATCCCTTGCAGCCTGTTGAGCCACAGAGACAGGGGATTCGATCATCGCTGTCCCACTCTCTTTCGAATTTGTAGTCGTACGTGAGCTCTTCATCTAATAAGCTCTGTTAGCATGTGTTTTCCCATGAAGCGAGCGCAGTTCACGAACCTCTTTCGATATCCCTGAGCGCATAAATCACAATCCGTTTGCTGCCATCGACCTTAATGATCTTAGCTGTGCAGTTGGGTGTACAGCTGTGATTGATGAATCGCGCAATTCCTCCTCTCTTTGTCGCATCGATGACGGTGTTCTCGTCGATTCGGAAGAGATAACTGCTGCCGATTCCGCTCTTCAGGTATCGTCTTTCTCTCATATCGGCAACTTGCTGACGCACTTTCTCTCCGACATACTCGATGATCATGTCATTGGCAGTGATGTTTTCCTCGGCATACAAGCCCCAATTATGAATGGCAGAGCGAGCGAAGCGCACAGGCTTTTTGCGCTTCTTAAGCTGATTGAATCGAAGAACGTCTCCTTCGCCGTTCGCAGTGGGAAGGGCTTGCTTTTGCGCATTAATGTCTGCAATGAGCCGGCGGTTGTTGACTCGCGTTGACCGGGATGTCGATTTTGATATTGTTTTAGCGGCTGCAATCCTGGCAGCTTCCGCTGCTGCTGCTTGTGGGTCTGCCTTTGCATTCGCTTCACGCTCCTCACGAGCTTTCTGAACCTTGATCCGATGGGGCAGGTATTTGGACTTTTCTGCCTCAAGAATCCTTTTGCGACCTTCCGTCCGCGCAGCTCCTGTGGTATTTGGCACATAATAGCCAGGGATACTGATGGCGTCCTGAGTTGTGCCAGTTTCCAGGCCATTGAGAGCTTTTATCTCCTTCTGTTTCCAACCCCATGCAGCAAGATTTTGAATAATTGATTCTGACTGATCCAGTAGGATTTCTCGCAAAAATCGCAGATCTTCTTCATCCTTGACCAGATGCTGCCAACCATCCAAATCAAGCACGATGGTTTCATCATCTTCCACCGTGGCCCGGGGCATATCCTTGGAAACGCCCCATTCAATCTCTGTTTTCGGCTCATCGATAGGTTCGGCTTTCCACGGTTCACTGACTGAAAGATCATCACCGTCGGGATGTTTGTGAGAGACAAGCTCGGTGAACTTGTCTGCGGGTTGATCGTGCGTTGGTAATTTGTTGTCATCCTCTGCAAGATCGTCGCCAATGGCCGTGGAAGTTTTCAGGTCTTGAAGCGCACCCTCATGTCCGACTGTTTCCGAGTCAATGCCAAATAGCTCATCCTCCTGTCGTTGCCGCTTTCGTGCTTCTTCTTCATCTTCGGTCAGTCGCTTTCTCTTGCCTGACGTGGGAGACAGCTGAAGTTCATGAGAGAGATCGCTAATTTGTTTTGTGGCATCCAAATCGTCCACATGTTCAGCACCGCGCTCTTCGACGTCTTGAGACGATCCCAGATCGTCTGACTGGTATCCTCCATCGCGTTCAAACTCCGATGTCGTTGAACTTGCGCGACTAGGGGGTCGGCTCTCTCGCTCATCGGCATCCCTAGTAGCAGGAGTGCGCTGCTCGTCATCCGAATCTTCATCATCGTGCAACTGCTGTAGGCGATGATACAAGGGCCGGACTTCTTTCTTTCGTAGTGGTTGCCTGCGCCGTTCATCTAGGAAGGCAGCACCCGCGTGGTCAAGACCATGGGCTTTCCGGATACGAGGAAGGGCAAGGACGTTGAGACCTGAAGATCTGAGAGGGTCTCGGCCGGCAGACATTTCACCTCGAGAGCCAGGAGTGCTGTCGATTTGGAAAACAGATCGTTTTGTACCTTCGGGGTCCGAAATACCCAGCCTTTCCCTTTTAGACGCATGCTTACTCGGTTCCAAATAGTCGTAGAGAGCTGGAGCAGCTATGCGTGACTTCACGTCCTCGAGAAGCTTGTCCCTCAGGTCGCGAATAATGATAGACAATACCTCTCGGCATGGATCCAAATCAAGCGCACGCTGCTTTTTCTCTTCTTCGATATCCAAGTCGGCCTCTTTCCTTGTCCGATCCTTTTCGGCCTTGTTTCGTTGTTCGGCGCGAAGACGTTCGGGGCTGGGACTTCGTTCGTAGTTCGGGTTCCCGTAGGGCTGGCTCTCCATATTCATGATATAGGTGAACAAGGGTTGCATGTGGCATAGTCGGTAACAGCGTTCAGTTTCCTCCTCACCTCGGCGCGAGTTCTCAAAGATGATATAGTAGCCGGTTTTGTCGCAACGAATATGCTTGTACGAAAAGAGCCTCAGTCTCTTCCTCAAGTGCGGAACCGTTGTGCTGAGGACGGGGACGTAACAATGCGCAATGAAAATGTATGGGTCGCGTTTGATCTGACTCAAGATTGGAGTTTCTTCGACCAATGATTGTACAACAGGCGACCGGACACCGGCCCTAGGACCTTCTGGGATAACGACCCCCGGCCGTAAGGATGACCTGCCCGAGGGACCTTTAGGCGCAGTCGGCGGTGGTTCGCTTTTCTTGATCTGGACATCCGGTCTCGGTTCGCTTACAGGCGGAAGAGTATTCTTGGAAGCCAGTCGCTGGGACTCGACTGCTTTCGTGGCCATTCGATCTGAGACAATCCCGTCGCGATCCAGCTCGACCCTAATCCTGCGTGTGCCAATACGCTGTTCTTTTTTGCATTCGAAGTATGCACGCCGGGCTGCACTGGATGCTGACGCCGGGCCATTTCCCCGGACTGAGGTGCTATCTTTGTATTTGATCGAACAGATCCCCAGGAACCGGCCGGTGATAGGGTCTGTGCGGTTTTTGATTTCGGCCACATCTCCAAAACTTGCGAAAAGCGCGCTGATCGGAGCGATCGGAGTCAAAGGGTCAAAACCCGTCACCACTACCTGTATCGGGGGGCCGGGGCCAATGCTCGTTGCCACGTCGTATGACCATGGCTTCAAATTGTAAGGCGCGGGTCGGTATTTGGTCTTCTGTTTGCAGCCGGATCCACGGGTATAATTGGCAATCGCACGACGCGGATCGGGTGGTGCATTGGATTGACCATTATTCACAATGTCCACATACTCGAGCTTTTTCCGCTTTTCTTTTGACGAAGTCCGCTTGTCTAAATCGGGGTCGTGCACAACCTTGCAGCCTCTCACATGAAGCTCGAGGTGTCGGGTTTGCGACTGAGGGGTCGGAGGGGTGTGGATTGGAGTGATGGAAGATTTGGTGATTTCGGGATTTGGTCTAGAAGAAGTACCCGGAGAACCTCCGCCTGCGATCTTTGACTGTGATGGACTAGTTAATTTGCAAGGGGGTGATGACTCCGCATTGGTGAGCGGTGTCAGTGTATCGATGTGTGATGAGATGGGGATTGCCGTGGGTGGAGGTAGCCCATTCCGATCCTCCACGCTTTTCGCCTTAGCGGGAATGGTCAATTCAAGCTCGTTGGGGACCGATGGAGTGCGAGCTCCCCCCTCGTCTGTATCGGGTTTGAGAGGTGTCCCAACGGTCGCGGGTGTGCTCGGGGCAAGAGACACTGGACAATCCGGGGTCCTTTCAGAAATTTGATCACCCTCGATATGTAATTTCCGTCGTTCCTGCGCTGTCTTGAAGCGCTTTTGCTGAAGGACTGATGGGGCGGTGGGGAAGAAATCTGCAAAGCCAGCCGAGGCGCGTGACATGGTGAGAGGTTGGCTACACGCCAGAGACCGTGGCGCGATCAGAAAGCAGCATCCTTGACAGTGGTGATTCGGCTATTGCGAACACATGCGACCGAGAAGGTCCTGGCACGGCAGAATTGAGGAAATTGAGATAAAGGAACTTTGCAGGTATGTCGGTTTCAAGAAAGAGATGAGAGAACAAAAGAGATCAGAAGAAAAAGGAGGATTGGAAAGCGATATCCAGCGGTTGAGTCTGCGGAGGTACGGTTACGCGCAATTCAAGAGTTTGCAGGAGACTAAAGACGCGATCGAGCGGAAGGAAGTGGAATGGTGGGGACGCGGGAGTTGGGAACTTCACGCTTTCAAGGGATATGAACTCCTATAAGGACAGAAAGAAAGGGAATCACCGGGGTGAAGTGCATAGAATGAATATAATTAGGTATGAAGTGGTGAAGTTCAAGTTCAAGTTCCCCGGGATCATTCTGGAGTTAACATTGAATGATTCAGCAATGGGGCTTTTTTTTTTTTCCCTGAAAGGAGTGACCTCACCGCGACTTACTCATTCACTCAATTAACACGTACAATGGAGGTACCTAGTAAGTATCTTTTGGGGCAATCAGTTTGATCTTGCATTCCTTTATTGTTATTGGAGATGCTTGATCTCATTAATAGGCTACAATAAAAAAAAAACATAAAACCCAATATCCATGCATTGAATGGTTGAATAGTCTGGTATATATATGTCGCTCTATGTACGCATTTTAGGGACTTTTACGGGTGCCGCTTTATGAGGGCGCTCAGGGCTAGTTACATAGTACTTAGTTACTAAGTGGTTACTTATTCCACCCTTACAGACATTGGCTAGGTACGCATTTAAGTGTTTCTGGATATCCTCATTCTATTATTCACCCGTATCCCTTACTCTTCAGTATCACTAATTGAATCGAGATGCTCAACAGTGGTCTGTATTTACTCCTTTTACAACTAGACTGGATGAATGAATGAATGTGTCAAGTAATTGTTTGCCTAGAAATCAATAGATTATCTACCTCGTCACCTCACTACTCTCCCATGAAAATTGTTCATGAACATCTTCATACCCAGCCCCCAAATCTGATCAGAACTTTGAGTCCTCTAAGGGATCAAGATCAACTAGGATCAGATGGAAAGGTGATGTAAACCCAGCACTAGAAACACATTAGCATCATATCAAACTATCCGCCCTGGGTAAGATTAACATACAAGTTAGCAATATCAAGGTTAAGGCCGGAAGTGTCCAAGGCGTTGTCCCTAGGTTCCCTGCCGCGTCGGTTAGGACCATCGTGCTGAGCAGTGTAATAGCCAGGCCGACAAGAATATTGGCCCCGACACTGATATACCGCATAAGCGAATAGCCATATCTGTGTGATAGTAATGTGAGAACGCCAATTATCAAACAGACCAAGCCAACACAGACGCAGAAATACCCTGTGAAAAATATATTGGTTAGTACTAAAGATGGAAGATTGCACAGTCAACGGCGGTTGTATAATTACCAAAAGTGAGGTTGAAGATTGACACAATTTAGTCTCCGTATCCCGCAAAGTCCGCCTCGGCGACTTCCTTTGGAGGTTCCCAACCGTAACCTTCAATGGCTGTTTTGGCCATTTCCTTTACCACGAGTTGACATTCTGCCAACATCTCTTCCTGCGTGGTATTGGCAGTAGATTCCAAAAGTGCATGCAAGGACTCTTCAACCTCGTTAATAACAGCCTCTGTGGAGGGGAATCTCTCATAGATGGTATGGACTGTCTCATTCAGCGTAATGAGCCTATCATGCAGTGAGACATCTCCTTCGAAAATAGCTGTCAAATTAAAAAGGTCTCGAACAACATGAGCACACAGTAGGATCTGGTTAGTCCCTTCCATCATGAGAGCAAGAGCTAGATGGAAAGGAAAGTGGAGTAAAGACCACAACTGCTGGTTGACGGAACCAAATGGCTCCATGCGGACATTATCGAAATATAGTTGATATACAAGGTACTGTTTCAAATATTAGTATATCTGCCTCAGTATCTAACAGGTCGGGGTTCTTACAATGACCAGCACTGCTGATATAATAGAACCAATATCTGCGGAGGTGAATCTGAGGTCAAATGTCTCAATCTTGATAATGGTCTTGGTTAGGCCGATGATGCCCTCGCCGAGCTGTTGAGATCAGCCACTGCTTCCGAGTGTAAGAAGGTATATAGGTAACGTACGATGATCAAGGTCAAACAAGTCAACCTCTATGAGATGTGTCCTCTCAAACGACATGGCTTCCCACTGAGCTGCAAGGGTCAGGTTGACCCCGACCTCCATCACAGCAACTACATGCCAGGCGATGTATGCGTCGTAAGCTGTACGTCGGTAGAAGGCAAACGATAAACCGAGATAGATGAACACAGCAACGAACAAGGACGCCATCACTGCTATCAAGGGCAAACGGGTGGCGCGATACCTCCAGGTAAAGAATAGAGTTGACCCATATTGACAGAAAAGAACCACCCGACTCGCCATCAGGATGAGTGACAGCTGCTGCAAAGGTCCCCACCCCTCATTTTCCGTTAGAAACTCTGGTCCAATGATCGCAATTCCGACCATAACTCCAAAATGACACGCATGGGCGACGCGTTCGATGATGCTGTCTGTGGCGAACCGGACATCATATAAAGTGACCTGGGCCCAAGTAAACCATAGGATGCAGAAGAACCCGATGTAGGAGCTTAGTTCTAACAGTGAGAGAACCCGAGTTAGCATATTGACCAAGAGTCCGGGGCAAGTGGATTTGGGACAGACTTTGTGAACTATTGATCTCATGAGTATTTGTGAAGGAGGTCAAATTGGCAACAAAGAAGAGATCAAAAAAGAGTTGAATGTTGGAGGTTGCTTCATAGTGCTCGAACTGTGGATTGTCAAACAGCGTCTCATCTTGGGTTGTCAGATCGGCCACTTCGTCGACTATTTGACCTCGTCGATCGCTCGCTTTTGACTAAAGCTGGTTAGGGTTCCAAACATTCTAACTGCACTGTCATGTAGCTTACTAAGGGGCTTCTCCATAGAGGTAGACCACCCATTGCTTTGAACAGAGATATATGGGATTTACTCTGTATAGTTCTGAAGATTGTTGCATTCTCAAATCCGACTTACATGTGTACTTATGCTTATTCTATATAGCAATATTCAGACATGTATACTCCATACTCCTCTACGCCATGAAATGTACAAAGAAAATACGAGGAAAGTGTTGAACGAGCGAGCCAATCAAAATGTCCAGCAGTCAGCTTTATGGGCCTCAGTTCAGCCTCAGACAGCAGTTGATTGCAGTTGATCTACCATTGATGTTCCCAAAAATCTTAGCTGCAAAGCCAAGTGGAAGTTTAAGTTCTAAATCTAAGCCTACGGTACATTCTGGGTCTTACGGAGAATTCCAAATACTACAACTTATACGGAGTATAGTTGATAAAATTTCCCCAGGGCTTACTGCGTATTCCTACTTTAGTCCCTAAGCCTCCCGGGGGGGGGGGGGGTTGCACGGTCATCCCCAGTCCCCTTCTCTGGCTCCTACAGGGTCCACTCTAAACCCTAAGTTGAGATGGCGGCCAAGCGTTTTACATAGGATCGACGACCGAAATCACATCTTAAGATTAGCGGAAGGTTTTATATTCCACTATTGCTGCTGTGATCCAATCATAATAATGATTGACTTCTCATTCCCGTCCTCTCCTTTCACACCAACCAAGCACTGGCCTAGCAGGCCATGGCGGACCCTTGTGCTAGGACTGATAATCTCTGCTGTTATTTAAAAAAAAAAGCCAATCCCCTAGACCAAGGCATCAAATATCCTCCATTGCTCTTGCTCGACATGACACGATGACTCTTCACGATATCAATATCATCAGTATGGCCCTGGCCATGGCCTCAATGATACTCATCGCAGCGGCCACAACGCCACAATCGACAAACATCGACATTCTCTTCCCGGCCCTGCACGATATGGATTTTAACAACGTGGAAGGAAGCGTCATGAGCGCCGATGCCACAGCCACCACATATCAGATTGACTGCCGATCTAGCGCGACCAAGCAATGTACCTCTTCCGGCTATCTCTTGCCCCAGACTCTCACTGCCGGTCCGTCCTTCCAGGACTTTCATTACGATATCACTAGCTTTTGGAACAAAACTATCTTTATCGTCACTGGAACTTTGGACTGCAACATGACCGGGTCGACGCTCGGTGCCTCTTGCTACTTCTCGACCAGCACATGGGTCTCCAGTGGCACGACAAACACCTCCTCGGTATTTGCCACGAGCGCCTCCATATCTTCGGCAAACTTGAAATATAATACCCTGGCGGTGCCATCGGGCTTGGAGAACCTACCCGTCGAAACTGCTGCCACGAATGCGTCCCCTGGCCATACCGGAACATCAACATCCAAACCAACAACAACCGCCGCAATGACCTCGGAACATCCCTCGTCTTCAAAGGCCTGGATTGCAGGTCCAGTGATTGGCGCTTTGGCTGGCTTGGCTTTAGCTACGGTAGCGGCACTTTGGTTCATCAGTCGCAGGCGTAGTAACAAGGCTGATCCTGTCTACTGGAATCCAACAGAAGGGCCTTCAGAGCATCACACATATCTACCAGTGCAGGGTGCTCAAGTTACGGAACTTTCCAGTGCTCAGGTTGGGGAGCTTTCAGCCAAGGGTGCACTGGCGGAGTTATCAGCTCCATCTAAACCCCATGAGATGGGGTGAGAAAATAGTGGTGTCGCATATGCTGACTGTGTATATATTTGTGCTATGCCAATATGTTGTACAAGGTTAGAATAATATATAAGAGGCTATTCCGAAGATGATGTGGAATTCAATTTGTTGATCACAATCAAGATCTTCAACATGAATGAATACCTGTTTTTTATCGTATCAAACCAGAGACGCTTGAACCAATGACGGGGATTTAACCCCAAAATTGGTTTGGACCAAGTCTAGTGAATCTAAGCATTGTCGATTTAATAATAAAGGTTTTCTAACATCTGACACGATGTCTGCCAACGAATTCCGGCGGGCCCAGTTCTCGTTGATACGATGTGTTCGAGTCCGTGCCCCCTTCATGTCGCTTATCCCCTTTCAAGTTGAATAAAGAATGACAAATAGGGGATTATATATAGAGCTAGCTGATGTGAGACAATTTAAGAGCTAAAGGCTGCGTGCCTGTTGCCACAGGCTCTAATTACCCAGCAGACCAAAAAGCTTAACCGGTAAAGACGTCAGAGGGAAAGGCTTAGCTGGGTTCTGACTAAAACATGGAGACAATCGGAGCCCAAAGCACATCTTTATACTCTCACATGTCTAATAGGTCATTTGTAGTAGAGGCAGAACGGGTGGGATGCCTAATAATACATCCAAGATTATATACAACCACTGCTACTAAAAAGGTCGCTCTTTCTTCTTTGGGCAAACACAAAGACAGTAACTTCCATTCTCTACATCTTATCATTGCCTAATATGTGTGGGCTTCTACTCACATTTGGCTTCTTAGCCGTTGCTACTGCGACAATAGACCCAGACTGTACGGACGGTCTGTACATGATTGTTGCCAGAGGCAGTGAAGAGCAAGCAGCTGCCAGTAAGAATGGTCTCTTCCCTGCGAACTCCGGGAGCCCTGGGTATCTGGCACAGCTTATTGCAGCGCGGATCAAAGACTCCAAGGTCGTGGGAGTGGAATACCCTGCAACGCTTGATGACTACATCCCGTCAGAGAATGAGGGGGCAAATGTTATGCTGCGGCTGGCAAATGAGTACCACGCGCCCTGCCCGGATTCAAAAATGGCCCTCTTAGGCTACTCGCAGGTATGTGATAAGGGCATTGTGTGAATCGCCGTGGATGATGTTAAACCGATTATTAGGGTGCTTAAGTAGCCTCTGATGTCCTTTGCGGTGGCGCCGGTGGCCAATCCAACCATAATGCACCGCTATCACCAGATATAGTTAAGAATAGTGGTAATTTTTTCTAAGATCTGTCGAGAATACGCTCAAGCTGACGCATCCTTAGTTATTGCGGCGGTCTTGTTTGGCGACCCAACGCACATTGCCAACACAACCTATAATCGTGGCACAAGCGTTCACAATAGAGTAAGCAGTCACGCCGGTGACAAATCTACCTACTAGCATTGTTGCACTAACTGACGTTTCTCGCCCTCTTAATTAGATACTTGCGCGAACGAACAACACCGTGTGTAGGGAGTACAGTGACCGCATGGCATCATGGTGCGATAAAGGTGACGAGTTTTGCGATGCAGGCCATGTCGATGGGGTTCATGAACTCTACCTTCAAAGATACAACAGTACCATGGTTAAGTATGTGGTTGAAAGATGGCGTTGAAAGATGGCAAAATTCGACAGGGTCATCTGTTACTACCACGGCCCTATCCACGGGCTCCTCCACAAGCATAAGTGGTGTGTCAACCAGCACGCAAACAGCCTCACCCACAACCTCAGAGTCTAGTCGTCCCTCCACTGGCACAGCCCCTGGGATTACTGTACTGGGGTGGCCTCTGCGTTTGCTGTTCTATGGGCTCTTCTTTGTTTGAGAAATTGTTTTAGCAGAAAGTCTTTGCTTTACAGATCCCAGCAGCTACAACAGATGCCCATAATTCCTTTCACGTTCCGCCTTTGTATAATCTAATTGATTCACCCAAAGCAATCGAAAATCGGTAAGAAAAAGGTGGAAATCCCCCCGTCACCGTTAATATGGTAATGCTGGCTGTATAGCTGGCATCAGGAAAGATAAACCCTAACGCAACTGCCCGTACACCACCAAGATCTTCCAGGCTCCCGATGGTGATTGAAATGGCCAAAATGACCTTATGGCAGGTGAGACTGGGCATTTCATGGGCGGTCGTTTACAACTTATTTGCCCTTTTGCTAGCTGTCGGCGCGTTAAAATTTCTAGGGCTCAAAGACGATGTGTACATCTAACCTCCTTTATCCTCTCGACCACTAACCGACCACGCAGATGCACAAGTGGGAAGATAATGGCTATATCATCGGTCTCATTATCTTGCTTTACTTTAAATTTGCATATCAAGCTTCAACGTTGTGTCAACAAGTACATTTTAATGGTAGGGTTCAATTCATTCTTCTTAGATGTTTCAGATATTAACATTCATATCTTCGGTTAGGGCTATGTCATGACTGTCTCTTGTGTTTCTGTCTCATCTCCAAACCAAAACCGGAGAACGGACATTCCACGGTCATTGTGATTGAATAGTAGAGTGGATTTCCCATCTATTGACTGTTGAAGGTCAAAACAGAGTTTCACAGCTGGGGTGGATCGTCCGCGTGGGTCTTCGAACGGAGCATTTACTATGTCTGGTGACCCTTCAGTGCCGGAATCCTTGCCATCCGGTTCATCCACTACGTCTTTCCCCCGATCGGGGTTCTCACCAGACCCCACATCGGGAAACATATCCAGGATACGTGAGGCTTTATCCACAAGAGCTTCGAGCTCCTCGACACAGCGACGCTGGTACCGCTTAAAAACCATTCGTTGTTGAGGCGTGCAACCCGGGGCCTTACATGCATACCCCAAGAATTCCAAGACTGCGTATGAGAGTCGCATGCGGAAGTTGCTTTGGAGGATGTGGACACCGACATAACACGGGTATGTGTGCTTCGGCCGAGTGTACGGCGTCGTTGGGTGATCTATCACACAGCTTGCCACCGCCTCGTCGTGGGATAAGGGATGGGTTATTTGCTCCACTTCATCCATCTCTTGGAGGATGGACGGTGAGGTGGACAGCACCTTGTCGAGGTCACCTATATCAACTAGAGCGCGAACGCGGCTGCAGATGCGGGCACAGTGATGCGAGAAAATACATGCCCTAAGCAATGGATATTCTGATAGTTCGCAATATTTATGGTACTCAAGAAACCATGTCAATGTCTCTTCACATTCTTGGCCAGACATGAATGCTTGGGTTTCCTGGCATGCTGTTGTTAGCTACGAAGATAATATGTGGACGGCTAACTTACCATGTTAGTAAATATAATGACAAAAAGATTCCGCCCGCTCCGGGTAATAAACTGCTCCAGGCCACGCAGGCGAATCAACTTTGACAACACTTGGTTGTGGAATTGCCATCCATGAGTCGCGACCGGCTCAGTGCCCTTTCGTATGCCCAAGAGGAGCTTAATTCAAGCGTCAGCAGAAGTCGGTACTGACTAATGAATGCATCGAATCTTACCTCGTATAGTCCTAACAGCCATACAGCTAATAATGTATTGTCGCTTTTGCATCGCTGAGGATCCTGAATGGCTGAACGAGTGGCCATAAGCGCAGATCCGTATGCTTTGGCTCGATCGGAGGTTGCCTTCGAAGTCCGGGTAATGCTGGCCATATAAGCGCGTGCGACAGCATTGCAGGCCTGATACAGAGCAGACTTCTCCTCTGCTTTGGAAAGAACATCGGGAATAGTATTAAAGATGTTTTTGGACATTTCGAATGCGAGCTTGAACTTATTTATGACGAAGGGCATGAAGTGAGTATTCCACGATTCAGCTAGGGGGTATATTAGGGGGGAAGTTCGTCCAGAAAGTAGTCGAACTTGATCAGTTTGCTCTGAGATATGCGTATATGGAATCGTTATTTCGTCCAAAGGGTAACCCCCGAACAAAGGAGATGAACTTCCAGGACTGACGAGATCGGACTATTCAGTGTGATTATATCATCCAGGGTCGTTCGTGTGAATTACTCACGTTAACAAGTCGCTGTCGACACGAATTATTGTCGTAGAAAACTTTAACTGCAAAAGGTGGGTGAGGATATCCATCACATTTTCGACCTGTAGAAATACATCGCCGACACTGAGGCTTTTCTTCGTCACATTTGACTCTGCGAATTCTGTAAAGGAGTCAGCGAGTGCTTCTAGTATTTGAAAAGGAGAGCTTACTTGCAGGTCATACACCCAGACTTAAGCTTAGGTGCCCATTTCCTCCGACGAGCAGACAACTGTGATTTCTCCACACTTGTCATCGCGGCTCTGTCCAAGTACCCTTGAGAGATAACATTCAGTCCAAGCCTCCCATGTGGTGGCTGTTTGTGGGGATGCCAGGGATCAAGTGGAAGGCGGTGGGGCATCTACGAGATCAACACTTGGGAGCCGAAATGACGGCTTGTGAGTGGCTATATTCCATTAATTCCATTAACCACATGACAAAGTTCATCTCGACCATTTTAAAAGAATTATGAGCACAGATAAGGCTTGGTTATATCTTGTGTTATACCTATATACCTACATATGCACCGGATTTTAGGCCGCGCGACATGGCTTTCCCTCTCCGTATTAGTGATCATCCCTTGCCGCTTTTTGCTCACTGAGTAAAACCGAGCACGCGTCCCCAGTCTTGACATGCGAGGCGTTTATCAGCCTTACCCTTTCCTCCTTCGCACCCTCCTAGCAAGGTCGACATACTACCGAATTAGGCTAGTATCCATGTGACAAACCTCGATTTATGAAGTGTTTTTCTACTACTACTACTCTTATTCTATTGGCTTAATCCTTCATTCTGGCTTTTGACTTGAAGTTCTTGCCGATTTAGAACTCCATAAGATTACATAATACACAAATGAGACCTTACATAACCCAAAATGCCAAGGCCCCTGCTTTACAAACCTTTGTACAACATAATTTGGAAGTTGCTCTCCGCCGATCCTTTCATTTTAATGAGGTGTAAATGTACTCTCTTGGCATTTGGAAAACACAAGCTCGATTGCCAGCTCTGCCAAATATTAGGGCTGTCATTTACTGCAGGATACGATAACGAATTAGTAGAACTGGCGGCGCACTTGGGTAAATGGGCACACCAGGGTGACAAGGCAGCATCCATGGATTGAGGCTCAATTGGCAGATAACTAAGTATCAGTTCGGTGTAAGGGGCCGGAGTACGGCAAGGCATGCCAAGAAATGAACCTGATCTTGGCGCATTAGACCGGCTGTTTGCTTCTTCGTTTTTTGCCCATGACTCGTACATGCCGCTACTTAGAGTGCTATCCCTATGAATCTAAGATTACAACTCGCTGTTTGTGGCTGAGAAAGATGAGAGAGCGGGATTTGGCTCTGTTGATAGTTCCTTCTCTTCATGGAAAGTAGACAATCTGTACGGAGTACTCCGTACATATGTAGCCATTTTCCTGCCCTCACATTCGTCGGGATTTGCCTATCCGCAACCCAATTGACAGGGGCTTGATGCATATACATTAATTTCTCACGTGTCTTTGGTCAGGGGCTAGAGGGCTTCGACCTGGCCTTGCGTGTTAGTGTCCCGAAAACACCCTGTACAGAGTACAGTCTCATAAATTTCCCAGAAGATCCCGGTGTCTTTGGATATTGGAACAGGATTGACCCTTTTTGCTGTGACAAAGAAACAGAGAGGTTGGCTCTCTATCTAATTCATGGCCAACTTATCGTGGGCTTGGCTGCTCCTGATCTCTGTGTCCCAAGTGGTCCAAAGTGCTGAACCTGCCCGCAAACGCTGGAACAAGCCAGATGGAAATGATGACAACTTTGTGGAGACTTGGTATATTGGAGACACAGTGAAGCTCAGCTGGAGTGGTTGGGACAAGGACCAAAGGGACCGCACGATTGAAGGATTGGATGAAGCCAAGCTATACGTGAATGCATGGAACCCAGACTACTCAACCTGGTCCAAGGTTATTACTGGTAAGCAAGCCCTAGAATCAACCCGTTGCATACTAGACTAACGATATCACATTATAGCGAATGCTTCAATCGATCGTGGGAGTTCTTTCACCTGGACCATCGACATACCTGACTCCACCCTGTCAAAGACTAAAGAGTATGCTGTTACTTTTATTCCAATGAATCAAACAGACCACAAATACACTGGCTCTCGCCTGTCATCACCGGGATTCCGCATCCAATCGAAGTCGACGACGACGTCTTCCGCATCAGTGACTGCTTTCGCAACAACCTCGAAAACTGCATCATCTCTTTCAGAGCCTTCGCCATCTCATACGAACGGACTCTCGACTGGCGCAAAAGCGGGCATTGGCGTCGGCGTAAGTATCGCCGGCTTAGCAGTGCTGATCGCACTCGGATTTCTCTTTGTCCGACGGCGCCACCAAGCATCATCGCAAGATATAGACTCAGCTAAAGCCACTGGCGATGGCTACAATCATGAGGCCAAACCGGTGACATATGAGCTTTTTACGACCCCGGCTGAGTTACCAGGGACTCCCGGTAGGAGATGATGGGCTTTCGGGAGTGTATAAAACCTGTGGTTTGTTGGACAGAAATGGAGAAAAGAGAGAACGGCAAGGAGAGAACTATCACGTAATTAATATGCACCTAGCAGGAATTCACCTCAGGGCACCTTCCTTAACACAATTAGACCACTAATACTCAATGAAGTTAAACTTTTCCCTTTAATAATGAAAATGACTCTAGGACTTGATTTTTGGTCTGAGACCTTTTATAACGGTCTATCGGCGGAGGACAATCTGGCATGGGACACATCAGCCATGTATACAAAAGGAGACTGCCTGTTAGTGGACACGTACCGGAACCAGGGCCGGTGGGAGGAAGCCGAGCAGCTCCAGATGCAGGTGATCGAGACTTGCAGGGCGAAGCTTGGCGAGAATCACCCAGATACGCTGAACACTATGGCTAATCTCGCTTTCGAAAATCTTCAGCTCACAATGCCGAAGCTATCACTTTGCTACGAGGTTGCTTAACCAAGCAGAAGCAAATACTTGGCAGAGCCATTGGATTACTGTCAGATTTCTTAGCCTCTGTAATTTGGCTTTAACAACAATCCAATTTCTCTCACATTTCCACCATGCACTTCGACGTGCACCCAGTAGTCCCTCTTGATAATTACTTTATCTCATTCTAATGCATTGTTGCGATGAGAAACAGAGGGTCTAAATGAGGCTGTGTAGATAAGCTAGATGCTTGAATATCACATGTTTACTTGGCAATTTCTACCTTATATGCACACCCCGAAACGATATTTTCTATCATTTATATAGTATATCTCAATACGATAACTTCAGGGGGAATCTAGGCGCTCGGTCCACTTGGACATCAGTGCTGTAAAACATACATGGCTACTAGAGCAGAACAATATGTACTTCGTTGCGAGAATTCTCTTTAATCGATAGACATAGAGAGGCACAGATATTATAGAGCTTCGTTGAGGATTCGACGGGAATATTGCGGCGAAGGAGACATATCAAGTAAAGGGCATGGTATCAGAAGTAGAAAGGCCTCTAATGCACAACAGTGTAAATATAGGGGGAGAGGAAAAGGAAGTGAAATTTGCGGAGGATAAAGATGACGGGGAACATTTGCTTCCGCCTCCGATCATATAACTAGTGATAGAAGTGGGAAGAGATCTTCTGATGGTGCCATAGTGTCCTCAAGCCGACTGCATGGCTACAGAATATACGGATACGCAGAAGTGAAACAAGTACGATGGCTATATTAATTATGCCAGCCTTTTAAGGGGTTTTCTTTCAGGGGACAACGGTCAGAGTGTTAGTGATAGACTTATATGGGTAGGGCTACGGAGTACTTTGCTCAGTTTAGTGCAAATCCATTCATCCATGGTCGGATTAGGCCTACGTAATTATGGAGCCCCGGGGGCGGGTCCTGTGATTATGGAACACTTAGGGGTGCTCAGTTTTACTGAGAGAGAGAGAAAAAAAGCGGCAAGGGGTGAGCACTAAAGGGGAAAAAGAGAAAGCCATCTCAGCTTGAAATATATCTACGGAGTATGTGCAATTCAGGTAAGAACGGGGTCGACAACGGTATATTCGAGCTTACTGGTTATAGCTCAGCCCTTGCCCTGCCTCTTTCTCTTCCTCCAATTGAAGGATGGCATGAGGCTGATATATATATAGAGAGATTAACCATATATCTTAGATGATCTACATCATAGGTAACCTATGATGAGGAGTATAATAAAGTAGCGTAGTGGGTAGTCCCTCTCAGCCTCCGTACTTTGGGTATGACATCCAAACAGATAATATATCTCCGGGGGGCAATTGATTGCGGACCAATTGTATATGCAGTCGGCGATACCGAGTCCAGGGGTATTATAAAATAGTTAAATGGCTAAAATAGCAACTGCAAAGGCGTGGAACATCTGTCGAACCTTTTTCCAAGGTTCCTTTTTTTTCCCAGGGGATCCTCCACTAAGGAATGTGCCGGGCCACTAAGGGATATAATTATAGAAAATTTCCCCGTATGTTTTTTTTTTTTTTTTTTTTTTTCTTTGAACGTCTCTTAAAAAGCTCAGCCACTTTTTTTTTGCTCGCCTAGTAGCTCCGATTTAGCGTGGATATATTGGACCAAGAGAGAAAGCTGGCGAAGATCAGACCAAGGTAGAAATCACTAGGCAAATTCAGTACCTGGGCAACCAGGCACTGAAGTTGCCAAGAAAGGGAAGAAAAGAAAACTATTTGTTTACTCCATATTATTGACACTATGTACCATTTTCAACAGCATTGTTATTCAAATTTTATTTATACCTTTACTGAAGTAGGAAGTAAGAAAAATAAGCATGATAGAATATAAATAATACAAATAATATAAATAATATATACGGAGTACAATATAGAAATAATATGTGTGCCAAGTGAGACATACGATTCCCCTGGGAACCAAAATTGGTCCGAGCACTCCCCTCATTGGACCAAAGCTTGCACAAAGTGCAAGAGCTAATAATAATCCACCCCTCCCCCTACCTTCTCTGTTCTTGCCCCCCCCTCTATAAATACGAAACACCTGTGCCTTTCTTGCCTCTCTCTATCTTTTCTCCTCTCTCGCTGCTTTCGTTTAATCCCCTTTACAATCCTCTACAATCTTTATTCTCTCAATACCCTTGTTTTTGCATTCACTTTTTTTTCATTGCCCATCATGTGGTAAGCTCTTGTCTACATTCACTCAATGGTCAAATACTGACTTGTCTGCTTAGTGGAATCTTCGGTTACATCAACTACCTCGTGGAGAAGGACCGCAGGTTCATCATTGATACACTGCTTAATGGTAAGTGACCAGAAGAAAATCGGACGATTTTAACCTTTTGCTCACCGTTATTTCCCAGGCCTCTCCCGATTGGAGTACCGTGGCTACGACTCGGCTGGTATGGCCGTGGACGGCAACAAGAAGAATGAAGTCTGTGCATTCAAAGAAGTTGGCAAGGTGGCCAAGTTGAAGGAACTCATCGAGCAGAGCTCATATGACATGACCAAGACCTTCGAGTCTCATGCCGGTATCTCTCACACCCGTTGGGCTACTCACGGCACCCCCTCCCGCCAGAACTGCCACCCCCACCGGTAAGTCCCCCAACGTCAACAGGAAAATTCTTTTTCCCGGATCACCAAGAGATTGAGAAGCTAATTGGATTGTCTTTGCATAGCTCCGATGCCAACTGGGAGTTCTCCGTGGTTCACAATGGTATCATCACCAACTATAAGGAATTGAAGGCTCTGCTGGAGAGCAAGGGCTTCCGCTTCGAGACTGAGACCGATACTGAGTGCATCGCCAAGCTCGCCAAGTACCTATACGACCAACACCCCGACATCGAATTCACAGTCCTGGCCAAGGCAGTCATCAAAGAGCTTGAGGGTGCCTTTGGTTTGCTGCTCAAGTCCGTTCACTACCCCCATGAGGTCATTGCGGCCCGTAAGGGTTCCCCCTTGGTCATCGGTGTGAAGACCTCCAAGAAGATGAAGGTGGATTTCGTCGATGTTGAATACTCGGAAGATGGTGTCCTTTCCGCGGAGCAGGCCTCCCAGAATGCGGCTGCCAAGAAGTCTGCCACAAGCCTCCTTGCTCCTCCTGACAAGTCTCTGTTGCACCGCTCCCAGTCGCGGGCATTCCTGTCTGACGATGGCATCCCCCAGCCCGTCGAGTTCTTCCTGTCTTCTGACCCATCTGCCATTGTGGAGCACACCAAGAAGGTACTCTACCTGGAGGATGACGATATCGCCCACATCCACGAGGGACAGCTTAACATCCACCGTCTGACCAAGGATGACGGTACCTCCAACGTCCGTGCCATCCAGACCATCGAACTTGAGTTGCAGGAAATCATGAAGGGCAAGTTCGACCACTTCATGCAGAAGGAGATCTTCGAGCAGCCCGAGTCTGTCGTCAACACTATGAGAGGTCGTCTGGATGTGGCCAACAAGAAGGTCACCCTCGGTGGTCTCCGTCAGTACATCTCGACTATCCGTCGCTGCCGCCGAATCATCTTCATTGCCTGCGGTACCAGTTACCACTCATGCATGGCTGTGCGTGGTATCTTCGAAGAGCTCACCGAGATTCCTATCGCAGTCGAGCTCGCCTCCGACTTCCTTGACCGACAGGCCCCAGTGTTCCGTGATGACACCTGTGTGTTTGTCTCTCAGTCTGGAGAGACCGCTGATTCCCTGATGGCTCTTCGCTACTGTCTGGAACGTGGCGCCCTGACCGTTGGTTGTGTCAACGTTGTCGGATCTTCCATCTCCCTCCTCACCCACTGCGGTGTGCACATTAACGCTGGTCCCGAGATCGGTGTGGCCTCGACCAAGGCATACACCTCCCAGTTTGTGGCTATGGTCATGTTCGCTTTGTCGCTGAGTGAGGATCGTGCCTCTAAGCAGGAGAGACGTGAGGAGATCATGGAGGGTCTTGGACAGATCTCCGAGCAGTTCAAGCAGATATTGAAGCTCAATGATCCTATCAGGGACCTGTGCGCCAAGTTCTTCAAGGACCAAAAGAGCTTGCTGCTGTTGGGCCGTGGTGCTCAATTCCCCACTGCCCTTGAGGGTGCCCTGAAGATCAAGGAAATCTCATACCTCCACTGCGAAGCCGTCATGTCCGGCGAATTGAAGCACGGTGTTTTGGCTCTTGTTGACGAGAACCTCCCCATTATTATGATTCTTACCCGTGACAACCTGTTCACCAAGTCCCTGAACGCCTACCAGCAAGTCATTGCTCGTGGTGGTCGCCCCATTGTTATCTGCAACCAGGATGACCCCGAGTTCTCGTCCGCCTTGACCGAGAAGATCAACGTGCCCAAGACCGTGGATTGTCTCCAGGGTCTGCTCAATGTGATCCCATTGCAGCTTATCTCTTACTGGCTTGCCGTTGCTGAGGGATTGAATGTGGATTTCCCTCGCAACCTGGCCAAGTCGGTCACTGTCGAGTAAATGTTTCTTTAGGGCAAGGTTAGACGATTCTTATGATCCGGTCATCTTTTTATCTTTAGGTGTTTTCTGCTTCGGGACAATGGAATCTCGTTTTGTTTTCTATTTTATTTTATTTTCTAGGCCTATTGCATAATAGTATTGTTCAAGGTAAAGAATCTGTGTCTACATAATAGCTTGTATAGATTCCATTAGGCGGAGTTGCGCTCAATTGCCGTGGGTGATGACATTCCGCCTTCCCCCGCCAAATGCGGGACCGAGGGATTTCGCCCCTCGAGCTCTTCTGATTTATAAACACTTGTGTCAAGCTCAATTCTCCCAATCCCCAAGGAAACAGCATCCGCATCTTTTCTCTTTTATTGAGCTAACCATCACCCTCCAAAAATGACTACTATCAAAGGCCCCGGCGCTGCCCAGACCCACGATGGTAAAACCGAACAACAAGCCCTTGGAGAGACCCTCCAGCTAACAACGACTTTACAATAGGCTCTGGACTCCGCGTTGCAATTGTGCACGCCAGATGGAATACAGTGATCATCGAACAACTGGTATCAGGTGCGAAGAAGAACCTCCTCGCCGCCGGCGTCCTGGAGGAGAACATCACAGTCCAGACAGTTCCCGGTAGCTACGAGCTGCCCCTCGCAGTGCAACGGTGAGTGCGGGGATGATATCGCACATGATACACGATCCATATCACATACTGCATACTCTATAATGTATACTGTATCTACCGCGATAGCTTTAACTAACACTACTTTCCAGTCTCTACGCCGCCTCCCAGCTCCAAGCCAACTCCTCTGTCCAGGGAATCAGCGCCACTGATCTCCTGTCATCCCCCACTGCCGAAGTGTCGGGCTCTGGCAACTCTACAAGCCCGAAGAAGCCCTTCGATGCTATTATCGCCATCGGCGTCCTCATCAAGGGCGCTACTATGCACTTCGAATATATCGCTGACGCTGTCAGCCATGGGCTCATGCGTGTCCAGCTTGATTCCGGCGTCCCTGTTATCTTTGGGTTGCTTACCGTTCTCACGGAAGAGCAGGGATTGGAGCGGGCTGGTCTTGGTAGCAGTGGTATGCATAACCACGGCGAGGACTGGGGTAGTGCTGCTGTGGAGTTGGGTCTTAAGAGGAGGGAGTGGGCCGAGGGCAAGATTTTGTAATTCTTGCGATAGATTGGCACATTTCTATTGGATCTTTCGAGGGCTGAGGGCTACGATGGAACCCTCGAACATATGTTGTGCGGATTTTTGGAACCTTTGGAAACAACTTGGTCATTTATGGTAGATTGTTTTTCGTTGGAGTAAGAAAGGAAAACACCTTCAGAGAACCATAATTCTTTGGGAGCATAATCTATTACATGTTCACTCTTCCATCTGTTCACCTTGACCCTTGTCCTCCTCTTCTTCATCGTCCCCTTCCAGAGCCCGCTTTGCTGCTTTCTCTGCTTCCTCGAGGAGCTCCTTGGGCACTTCCTCATGGCGACCCTTGGTCGGTCCATCGACGGAGCTGATCCACGTCATCTCGAGCTCGAACTCCTTGTCCTTGCTGTCCTCATGGGCAACATAGATAATACGGGCAGCTTCCTTCACACCATCTGCCAAAGACAGATTGCCGGAGGTCAGGTCTAGTTTCTCGAGTTCAGCCTTGGCAGCCTGTCGTCCTTTGCCAGTAGCAGCACCGTAGTAGCCCTACAAATTCTTGTCAGCACATCCATCCACTCACTCACATACTAGTCTTAACGTACCCAATACAGTCCACTAGGCTCGATCATGTATAGGCCAGGACCTCCGGCCTTGGCACCCTCGACCTTTCCACCGGAGCCAGACTTGGGTCCATCGCCGACCTGTCCATCAACTGGAAGTTCCGCCTCGGTATCCCACCCGCCAACAATAGCAGTTACACCGAAGGGCCGTACGCTGGAGTAGAGCGTGTACGCCTGTACATAGCCACCCAAGCGATTGGCCAGCGCAGAGGTCGGAATGGGACCTTTGTATGTGCCTCTCCAGGAGGAAGCCTCATCTCTAGCTCTGGAAACGAAGTGACGACCATCGGGGACGAGTCCAGCGGATACCTGCATTGGTAGAAAGAGACCGGATTAGCAACGGTGTATTTCCAAGGCTTCCGTGATAGCATGGTTTCGATGAAAATGCATTTGGGAGGGGGCGATATAGGTAAAGGGTAAGCGGGGCGGGGTCTCACAATTCCGACATGACGATCGACCGTCGCGATTCTCTTGTTCGCGCCTGGCTTTAGGAGCTTGCTAGTGATGATCTTCTCCACTGCCAACACTACACCATCCTTGCATCTGATGCCGACGGCGGTGCCTCCGTTTTCAACTGCCTTGACGGCATACTCGACCTAGATGGTATGGTCAGCATCGTGAGGCTGGGTTCCGTGGCTCATTGAGCTGGATTGTGTTTGGTTACCTGGAAATTCCGGCCGTCTGGCGAGAACACCGAGTTGGAGAGATCGTAGCCTGTGCCGATTGACGTCTGAATAATCACTCTGTTAGCTTGATTGGGGATACAATATAGCATATTGCGTAGATCCGAAGCTAACTGACCATGATTTTGGTGAGAATGCGATGCGGTGAGGTTCCAGAACAACAGACGTCACCGAGGGTAGGTCGGGCGATCGAGAGAGTTTATCTGTATATTGGACAGATAAGGGAGGAGAATGGTCGGTTTGGAGGGTGACTATGGATAGGTAGGGTGAGGTTGGAAGCTCTGGGGATGATAACGGAGGTTCCTAGGCACTAAGCAGTGACGCTGTCGCGTCACGGGGTTGCCTGAGAGCTTCAAGTCACATGACCATGGGATACCTAATCAGTACATTGATTTGTACGTCTTGTCTATAGGATTTGTAGGTACTCAAGGAGTACCTTGTAGTATTTTGTGTATTGTTGACATACCATAGACACAATATGGGCATATGTACGCTCATTATGGTATATTGTAGTCATAATATGCAGTATAACATTTGAGCCTCTCTAGTGGCTCCTCAGACTGCAGCCCAACCGAGCAACTTGGGCATCTTTGCCCCTCGATTTAAACAAAAGACACACTCAAAATTCTTTCTCGTATTCAGTTTTACAGGGAACAAACATTTGAATCCAACCTCGACATTCTCCTATTCATTTGGATATCGTTGAACTGTACAGAAATTCACCACGCCATGTCTTCCTCGATATTACATCAGTGCCCGCACTGCGGGCACGCCTCGGATATCTCAAATGCACTCGCGGCCTTTATCGAGAACCCTCACTGTAAACAGGTAGATTGTGTTCGTTCTTATCTTATTATACCAAGGAACCTGACCAGGCGGGCCTATATATTTAGTGCGGGATGTCCGCTTCGGAAAGCAACTCGAAAGTGCAAGACGAACTTTCAGCTCTGTTTGATAGACAAATGAGTATGACACAGCTGCATCCCGCCCCCAGAGAAACTCTCGTATCACCTCAAGTGCCAGAAATTGCATACAGCATTACCCAACACTACCACCACTCCGCCCACAGACTCGCCCAGCACACAGAGCAGCCTTCAAGTATTGATGTGCTGAGACATCACGGTCTTGATCCAAATGCCCTTACTCCGGATCAGCTTGCGCTCTTCCAAAACGCCGATGCAGAACAGAAACAACGGTTAATCCAAACATGGCAGCTCTACTCGCAGTTTGGAAATGAAGCCAGTGCCCCTGCTGGCGACTTTGCTATGCATGATTCTGCTATGGACGACAGTGCGGATGGAAATGCCTATGCTGATGCTGAACCGTACATGGTATCTGGCTACGAGAATATTACCAATCAAGCCTCTCATCTCCCGAAGGAACCCACCACTGGTGAACCCTATGTTGGATCAAAGGACCCGGTGTATCAAGGTCAGCAATGGTGGGAGCTGACAAAAGCTGGCCCGATGGAGTCAACTTATGGCGCTTTTGAAGAGATGAGACGATATTACCCTAGCTGTGGTGTATACCACCATTAGTTCTGTCATAAATAGGTCTAGTGAAACGAATTCCTTTTGTGTGTTCATATCATTGTTGTTCTTGTCGTCCCTTTGCCTCTAGATGCCCCGACTAGTATAAAGGAAGCGTATCAACTAGTCACTAATAGCTCCTTCAGCCTCCTCAAGGTAGATCTACCGAATTTATCGACCACCTAAGCCGACTGGAACATCCTATCTTTTAGGATTCTGAATTGGAATGGTGTGTGAGAAGGGGAGGGAATTCTTTGATTCTAGATACATATTCCTTTGGGTAACCCATCAACCCCCACAATTCAAATGCGGATTTAATCAGAAACCAATGCCATGGCCAACGGCGAAGATAAAAGAGTGTTTGCAATTGGCATTTTCATAAAGCATAAACCAATCCACCACATGCCAACTGGGCTTCCATAAGTGATTTCATATCGAAAAGACGTAGTAGATGGTGTGCATATCGGTAATTGGAAAGAGAGCTATGGAGCAATCTCTGTCGATAAATGCAGAACCACGGAATTCAAAGTAAAGGAGACGCTGGGAGAAGTCAGTCACTTGATCCTATAGACATGATAGATGAAGCTGTAGCATACATTTACTCCTCTTCCTCTTCCTCGAGAGCAGCCATGGCGGCAGCGAGGGCATCACTGGTACGCTTGACCTCATCGGCGGCATCAGCGGCACGCTTAGCCTTGTAGCATCCCTGGCCAATGTGGCCACACCACTTCTGAAGGACAAGGGGCAGGTTCTTGGCCATGGCCTCGGCGAGAGCATCGGCAGAGCGCTTGACATCGACGGAGGCATCGGCAGTTCGCTTGCAACCCTGGCCGATGTGACCACACCACTTGGGGAGAGTGGTGCTAGAACCAGTAGCGGCGGCCTGGACGGTAGCAGCGGCCATAACGGCGACGACAACGGAGGTGAACTTCATCTTGATTGGTTGAAGGAGAAACCGGGGGTCTGAGATTGGCAAGTTGGTTTGAAGAGCGAAAGACAAATACTGAGAAAGCTCGATGATGGTGTCTGGAGAAAAGAACGAGAAGACGAACTGCAACGAAGTTTATATATTTGTGAAGATCAGGTATCATTGCTGGTTCAATAGTAGTCTTGTTATTAAGAATAGCATGTTGGCCATGAGTTCGAAGAACTCGGTTACTCTGAATAGAGGTATGTTATGTTCCTCAATAGAGTTCTTTGTGGACGTGGACGGTTATTAGCCCGAATAGAGGTACTGTTCGAGGTCGCCCGCTCTGAATACGGTTCTTATTGACGGATCTCAGCCGGACAATCCAATAATGACCTCAGGTCTCATGTAGAGAAGGTCTAGGGCAAGCCATCATCTCGAATGCTTTGACAGACAAATCGGCTAATCAGCCAAGTGACTTGAACTAGAGTATACTTGTTAACGATGTGACCACCGACCTGCGGGATGTGACATTTGAGGACCAGAAGAGGATATGAATAAGAATTGGCCAAAGAGAGATTAGTTTCGGGGAATTCATGAATAAGGGCAGTTCATTGTTAGTCCAGTGCCCAAGTGATCCTATTGAGATAAGATCGGGCCGGCGCTAACCACAAGTTGCTGAATGCCGAGCCCATCCGGAGCCTTTTTTTCCCGTTTTCATTCCCTTTTCCAACCCCCTCTCCTTTGGTGATTCGAGATTCTTGCCCAATTTCTTTGTTTAACCCTCAATCCTTTGAAAATGTTCTCTAGAACGGCACAGCCTGCACGGGTATGTTTCCCCCCTCCATTTTTGCTTTTTCCACCTTTCCGTGTTTCCGATTTCAATCCTTTCGCGAAGGTAGTTGGGGGCCGGCTTTGGCTAACCTGTCCATGCTCTGTATAGACCCTGCTCCGCAGCGCCTCCGGAGCTTCGTCTCTCGGTCGCTCTATTCCCGCCAGAAGTACGCCCATTGATCTTCCCTGACGTGCCTCGAAGTCCCCGCTAACGAATTTGCGCAGCCTTCGCCAGTGTTCAGTCGGACATCTTCAAGCCCACCAAGTATGGTGGCAAGTACACCGTGACCCTCATCCCTGGTATGGCACACACTTCTTGCGCATTATCAGCTTGCATGGCGCATGTTCTGGACTAACACTCGACAAGGTGACGGTATCGGTGCTGAGGTCGCCGAGTCGGTCAAGACCATCTTCAAGGCCGACAACGTCCCCATTGAGTGGGAGCAGGTTGATGTTAGCGGTGTTGACGCCGGTAACAAGCACTCCGAGGAGCTCTTCCGCGAGTCCCTGGCTTCCCTCAAGCGCAACAAGCTCGGTCTGAAGGGTATCCTCCACACTCCTATTGAGCGCTCGGGCCACCAGTCCTTCAACGTTGCCCTCCGTCAGGAGCTGGACATCTACGCCTCCATCTCTCTGATCAAGAACATCCCCGGTTACAACACTCGCCACAAGAATGTCGACCTCTGCATCATCCGTGAGAACACCGAGGGAGAGTACTCCGGCCTCGAGCACCAGTCCGTCAACGGTGTTGTCGAGTCCCTCAAGATCATCACCCGCGCCAAGTCCGAGCGTATCGCCAAGTTCGCTTTCAGCTTCGCCCTGGCCAACAACCGCAAGAAGGTTACCTGCATTCACAAGGCCAACATCATGAAGTTGGCTGATGGTCTCTTCCGCAGCACATTCCACAAGGTCGCTGAGGACTACCCCACCCTGGAGGTGAACGACATGATTGTGGACAACGCTTCCATGCAGGCTGTGTCCCGTCCTCAGCAGTTCGACGTTATGGTCATGCCTAACCTTTACGGTGGTATTCTGTCCAACGTCGGCGCTGCCCTCGTTGGTGGACCCGGTCTCGTTCCCGGTTGCAACATGGGCCGTGATGTTGCTGTCTTCGAGCCTGGCTGCCGTCACGTCGGTCTCGACATCAAGGGCAAGGATCAGGCCAACCCCAGTGCTATGATCCTGTCTGGCTCCATGCTTCTGCGCCACCTTGGTCTCGATGATCACGCCAACCGCATTTCCAAGGCTGTCTACGATGTTATCGGCGAAGGGTGAGTGCAGACTATTACCCCTATGAAAAAAGGGACCATGCTAACTCTCTTCTTCTAGCCGTACTATGACCCGCGACATGGGTGGTCAGGCTACCACTCACGAGTTCACCCGGGCTGTTCTGGACAAGATGGAGACGTCTCTGTAAATTTTGGAATCCTGCGCGCTCCAATATACCTACCGCTACGATTGAGGATGCTGCCTGACGATTCTTGGAATGTGTTTTGCACACCGTGAATTGGTCGGTGCGGTCCTGATTTGATGTATTATCTTTCCTTTCCATTTAGCTCGAAACGTTCCCCGGCAAGTTATAGCAATAGACACTTTTTCTTTTGTGATCATAACATGGACATTCATTGCATTAATAGTTGGGTATAAACATCAAAGAAGGCCATGAATCCTCAATGGGCCAACTTCATATCACGGTGCCCAGAAGGTAAAGAGCTCAACCTTCAAACCTCCAACCCGTTGCGAGGCCTCTAGTAGGCATCACACAGTCGACTAAGTTGACCCGAGTCGAACATGTAGATGACCCCCATGAGCATCCCTCGACAAGACTATGTGAATTCCGATTTAGGCGTGTGGATAACACCCAAGGGAATGCACATACACGGACAGAATGGGTGAAAGTTATGTACTTGAGGTGGAATGACTCGAACACTCTTTCCATCCAGGCTTTTCTCCTTTTTTGCTTCCTCTTTTTGATCGAAACCACCAAACATGCCCGGCGGTGCGCGTAAAACAAAAGCAATTCAATCAGAAAGCGATTCGTCGTTTGCGGCCAGTGTATTTCGAGCTCGCCTTGACGACCTTGCCCTTCTTCGCCATCTGCTCCTTTTTGTTCAGAATCCAAGCCTTATCGCCCTTCCTGGGCGGTCCACGAGCATTATTGATCTCCGTAGCTTTCCGTCTCGCATCGAGAACATTAACATCATCCATACCATTCACAACACCGGTAATATCACCAGGCAAACCACCACCACCAACAGTGAGAACAAGATACAACTTGCTGCTCTTAGTCCCAGGATCATCTTCCAGAATACCCGCACCAAAGCCCGCTTTGATAGCAGCTCCACTGATCATACTCCGCTGGACATCGTTTTTAGGGTAGAACTGGCAAACCGCACGTCCGCCCCGACGAAGACTGGCATACAGACCTTCGAAGAAACGTCGCAGACGACCTTCAGCAGTGACATCGCTGGTTTCCGCATTGCATAACCATTGGATTGCACTGATGCTAATTGCGGCGTCGAATGTGCCTGGTCGGAAGGGGACGCCTTGGCCGATGTCGGCGAGGAATAGATCGCCTTCCACTTCGCGTTGTAACGCTACGTCCAACATGCTCGGGGAGATATCCATTCCGATCCATGTGTGTGGGCCGCCTTCTTCGGGTGACACTTCTGAGAGCATTTCGCCTGAGAGGCCGGAGCCGCAGCCGAGATCGAGGATGAAGGAGGGAGATTTTAGGTCGAGGAGTTCGAGGGCGCGACTTGTCATGTTCGCTTGGATGTTGCGAATACGCGAGGACTTCGTATACTTTCGGGATTCATTGTCGTTGTAGAACAGGTCCGGAGGGCTGAAGTTTTCGAGATGGATTAGTTTTTTTTTGATTTCTTTTTCAAGATATGTAAAACAGGGCCAGATTGTCATACAGGATATCTTCAGGGCGCGACATGATGTGTGGTATTGAATGTGCAAGTTGCGTAGTAAATTGAAGTTTAGAAATTCATTAAATTATTTTTGGTGGTGCTGCCTGAGGCATCAATATCCCAAAACGTCCACGTTTCTCCGATTGCATCTCGAATCTCTCTCTCTGAGGCTGATTGCCTCCTGCATTACTTTCCAACACTGTCACCGTTCGACGGCTTTATATTCACCGGGAATCATGTGGATTCTACCGCTAGTCGGATATTTCGGGGTGGTTGTCGGGTTTGCCTTTCTCACCTTGGCCATAGGTATGGAGACACATGGAATCGTGACAACAATGGAAAAGCTGACATTTGAAACTTTAGCTTCGGGGCTCTACTATCTATCCGAGCTTGTGGAAGAACATACTGTTCTTGCTCGCCGTGTATTGACCCGTCTGATCTACGGCATCGTCGCGATACAAGTTCTGCTTATGATATTTGACCGTTTCCCTGTGTCATTATCTCTACTGAGCATTGCGTCGCACATGGTCTACGCTAGCAATCTGCGCCGATTCCCTATCGTGAAACTCACCGATCCTCTTTTCCTCCTCTCTTGCCTTCTCGTCGGTCTCAACCACTGGCTATGGTTCCGCCACTTTTCGAAGCCTTTGCCTCCGTCGAACAACTGGCGTCAGCCATATGGAGTCAATTACGATGAGATGCCATCTTTCTCTGAGGTGGCTTCATACTTTGGGTTGTGCGTTTGGCTCGTTCCATTCGCTCTGTTTGTTAGTCTGAGCGCGGGGGAAAATGTGTTGCCAAGTATGGGCTCTGAGTATGTCACCGGGGCCAAACCCACTGGCTTAGGTCCCTCTGATGCCAAGTCCAAGAACAAGGGAATGGCCAAAGCTTTGGTGGATGGTGTCCGAGATTGGACAAGTGAGACCGGTGAACTCATGGGTCTCTGGAGAGGAGAAAGGACAAAACGATTTTGAGTGAGCGAGGCCACGGGAATTGATGTTACATAGATGAAATAAAATTTATATTCCGCCATCACAAATCGTGTAAATTGTGAAAAAAAAATCAATCGGCAAATCGTGCCAGCCTCCATATCGCGTAACCGTGGACCAAATTTCCAGATAAATAAGAGCAGATATAATAATGTATGGACATCAAGCCATAGTCGAAGCGCTGAAAAATGGGGCAAAGGAATGGAAAGCGAAGAATAAGAAGAAAATGAAGAGGAAAAAAAAGAAGGGGGGTATAACGACGGTCAAAAGTTGCTGACCATGGCATGGGAACTCTCAACTCCAAGATGGACAACCCATCAAATTTGGTGTGCGCATCTTGATTACCATTATCATTAAAACGTTCCCTCGCGACTTTGATGGCCGAGATTGCCAAATGGGTTAAGTCATCATTCTGCAGTCGTGCAAATCATAATTTTTCGGGACAAGAGCGGCATGACCACTGGGACAGCCCAAAACCAGAAGGGCGTAGAAAAAAGAAAAGAAAAACCCCAGTGAGAAGCGAATGATAATTCACTTTCCCTGGTAGAAGGAAGGATCTTCACAGACAGTATTAGTAAAGGTCGTGGTGATCATCTCGTGCTTGGGTCTTACCATCCATAAAGAGCATTGAACTCTCCCGTCGCTTCGTTTTTGCCGAGCGAGTGTCTTCCGAGTTAGGCCCCAACATGCCATCCAAAGAAGAATACGAAGCGCCAGCACCCGAAGATTGGTTATACTGCTCATGCTTGGACGACGTCGGTTGGTCATAGCTAGGTTGCATCGGGGTGAAGCCAGTATCATAGTGAGTTCTGGGGTCGTCGGGGGGACCGTTCACGTTACTAGTGGATTGGAAGGAAGTCTGCTGGTACGAAGGTGTAGGGAGATCGGAGAACATTTGATGACGTGGGGAACGAATATCATCGGGCGAGAGAGTGTTTTCAACCGTCAGTTCCGTAGCCGACTTGGCAAAGCTTGAATCAGTATCCCCAAAGATACTGTCGTAGTCCGTGAGGAACATTGAGAAGACTGGCGCCGGAATATTGAGGGTTGGGGCAAAGACAATGCCCACGTTCCTGACCGTCATCTTGTTCACATCGGAATTGTTCACAATCTCGATCAAGAACTGCGATAGAGCCCGGAGCAACGCAAGATTGGGCCTAGGCAATCGATGCACTAGAGAGTTGAAGGCAGCGACCTTCTTTTGGCGATCGTCAAGTTCTGTTCAGCCAGGTTAGTAGGAGAAAATAATACACCACCAAGGTACATACCAAGTACGCGAAGGAAGTCCAAATGAAGCTCCCGGGTCAAAACCGTCGTCGGGAGCTCTCGAAGGTATTGCTTGAAGAGAGAAGCCACAGCATGAATGTCGTAATATTGATCTCCAGACACGAAGTCAACATCACCTTCGGCGTTGAAACGTTCTTTCAAAGCTTTGATCACCACATTGGAACCGCTCAGGCGGAAGATTCCTTCCTCCAAGGCTGCTTCCTTAGCATGAAGATATTCAATGCAGCGGTAAACTACTGCCGGCAGTTCCACATCAATGCCTGGCGGTCCACAATATTGTACGGCCTCTGCCAAGGGTATACCGAATACAGGTCTAACAGGAACTGTCCGCTCAACATTGTTGCTTGCTACTGATGTATCGCTGTTGGCCTGGGCGGCAAGATCGAAAGAGGACCTGGTGCGGAAACCCCAGATGCTGCGTTTCTTTTCTTTCGTCGATGTCTTTGCTTTGTTGCCCCAGGCTTCCACGTCTTGGATGACTGTGCCGTTTGTGGGTCTAGATATTAGTCTGGGAGACTGCATTGTGTGATCGGGAGAAGACATGGTCATGTCCCTGAACTCTGTCGACAAAGCCGACGGGAGTCGTGGGGATCGAGGAGCGTGCTCGATAGTGGAACCAATAGTCGGAGGATCAGCTTGCACTGCGTCTTCAAAGCTGAAACCCTGCACAGAGCCTCCGAGATCCTGATCGGGACTATCAACTCCTCGGCCGGATCTCTTGCTTCCGTTGAACATTTTAGACTTAGCCTCGGCTCCGGAGAGTAGTTGCTTTTGCTGTATTGATTCATCTTGAGACTGAGGCTGACTTTTGGAAGATACGCTGCCACGTCCTTCATTCTCGGAAGAAGCATTCTCAACATATTCCATGAGAGCATCGACCCATGTATCACGCTCCTCGTCGCTCTCGGCGCAAAGAACATGCCGAACAAGTGCCGAAGAATCCTTTTTCTTCGGTTCCAAAACTAAAAACGCATGGCGATACTGGTTGTCAGAGTCTTCATCGCCCCCATGAGGTGAAGCATTCTCGGTGGATTTTGGCGATTGCTTGCCGATCTGGGCATGATGAAGTTTGATAGTACCCATGTGCGGACCGCCGGGAGATTCGTAGTATCTCAGTTCCGGTCCATCGAGAACAAAATATCGGGCTTTCCAACCACCAAAGTTCTTGCCTCGTTTGGTCAAGTAACCTTCCTTTTGAGGCTTTCCGTCTGGTCCACGTGGCATATCGGGCCTTGCCTGGGCGAGACCTTTCAGCAGACTTGTCTCATCGTCTCGAGGCTCAATGGCATCACTTGTCAAAAATTGACAGATAGCTAGCGCGGAATTCTCGTCCATTGGAGTGTCCAAAAGTTTGTCGAAGTACGTATTCAGTGCGGCACGTCTCAAGTCAACCTTGGCAGGGGAGTGTCCGCTGAAAATACTTCTATCCGGTAGCTTTCCGGGGAACTGAGAAGATTGTCGGACTTTTTGATCTAGCTGTGGCAAAGCACCGATGACCTTTTCAACTCGCCATAGCTCTGACATCTCTGATCGCAGGATCACACTGAGAGTAAAAACAGGTTCCTCATCCAGGGGCCTGGATACCATATAGCTGTTCCGGGAAGGACGAAGCCGCGACGAAGATACTCTGACTTGAACCAGAGGAAGGGCGTTCGGAGGCAAAAGCAGGCCTTGGTATTCATCAGACATCAATCCTCGGTAAATTTGATTGTCGGGGAAATTTGTAGATCTCGGGCTATCAATCATGACCGTGGGATCAATTGATGGAATAGGACGTCCCGAAGGGATGGGAGCAAAGCCCGTGGGGTGGTCTGCCATTCTTGGTGAGAGCGGCAATCCTGGGGCCTGATACCCGGCCGCCATGGAAGTGGACATGTCTCGTGGCATGCGAGGCATGGGCGAATTAATGGGTCGATCTTCTGGTCTCGGGCTCAAAGGCAGTCCAGGGCTCATGGGCATGGCAGCAATAGAGCGCCCATTAAATGACGAAGCAGGGGGCGGCCGAGAGCCTAAAAGCGACCCCAGTGAATTAGAATCCCCCACATTTGGCGGTGATCTCGTAGAAATCTCCCTGGGGACTGTTTCCGGGCTACACGTTGCTGTATCCCGGGAGCTGTGAGAGGATGCTGCCTGAGGGAGTCCCACAGAACCGGTCGACTCAAATATATCCTTCTGCAGCGCAGCTTCGCGGTCCTTGTCGTCCTGCTCTCTCGTCTTTCTCCGCCCACGGCCCCCACTCGGAATCTCATCTATATCCTGGGCGTCACCGTAATCGGAACCGGAATCGGAATCTGAAGCTAAAGATTCCATTTTATTGTCTGCTTGTTGTAGATTCAGAGGCGCAGGTGGTGGTTTGCGATTCGGGTGCGGAAACCTGCTCATTCCGTCTCCTACTGGGGACGGGAGATCTGTGGCAGAGACTGGGCTTGTGGTGTTTTCGAAGCCCCGCCGAGAGGCTTCAGATGGTGGGACAATCGATGGTTGGTCAGGTTTGCGCGACGCATTCTCTTTGTCGCTGCTTGGTGCGGCCACAGTAGCTAAGGGCGCGGCAACGGGCAATGGCGGAGCGTCTTGTATATCTTTGAGCTTCTTTCGATATTTATCCTTCTCTTGGAAAGCACGTTCTAGATCCTTGTTAAGGCCGAGGATTAAAGTCCTTTGTTTGTCAACCAATTTCCAAAGTTGCGCGTTCTGAGAGGCCGCTTGGTGTTTCTCTTTCAAGAGGTGCATGATCACAGCCTCGGCAGATCCAGCCGCATTGATGAGATTATTAATGTCGGCCATACTCAAAGCATTGACATCAAAGGCCGATCTCTGAGAGTTGGAGGACAGGGATGAAATAGCAGAGTCAATCGACGAGGTACGAGGCATGGCACGATTGGGTGCGCGATCTCCCGGCATAGAATGTATAGAGCTGACTGAGGAAGAGGCAGATCGATCGGCCTCTGGCGCACGGGATGGTTTGGGCATATTGTTATCGCCAGGCCGGCAGCTGGAATTCACCGATTCTGTTCCTTCTATTTCTGGGTATTGCGACAGATTCTGACCAGTGCCGAAGGGTGGCGCAGAGTATGGTGCATTGGCCACACGAGTGATTGGCGACCGATTCTGGGAGGAAGAAGGGTTGCCAGATTTCGGAGATAGGGGACTCTGGGATGATGCAGAGTCGTCCACAAGGTACGACTGAGGCAGGGAACTTGTATGCAACGGGGAAGGTGTGATATGTCGAGAACCAGGAGCAGGCCCGGGGTGTTGATCGGATCGAGCTAGGTAATCTCGCGGGATGAGGCCGTTGTTGATTAGGTAACCGGCCTGATTCTTCGAGGAAGTTGGCGAGCTTTCATTACTCCCTCGCGGAACTTGCGACATGGCTGTAAGAATCGAGACTCATCAGAGGGGTCACGTTCGGGGGCGACACGAGGCGATGGCCCAAGGGGCGAAAGCGCGGAACCCCGGAAGCTGAAGCTTAAGCGCCAGGGAGGGGGAAAGGGGTCTTATAAACCGATTAACTGATTGGAAAGAAAATAACGGTAAAAACACTCTCTGGTGGCACAGAGAATGAATGTTGAGAAGGTGAGAGACCTCGGGAGCTTAAGAAAGTCAAGTGGGGGGGAAAAGGGGGCTTCGAGCTAATAGGAACAATAACAGATAATAGTAAATAAGATAAATATAAAAGAAATTGGATGGGACAACTTTGGTACTTTCCAAGAAGAAAAGAGAAGAGCAAGTGAGGAAGATGATTTGAGATACGTTGGTATGCAGACCTGATCCCTTTCAATCTCCCGTCCGAGTCTCTCTGCCCGAGTTACCTAAGAGAGCAAGGCTAACTAACTACCTATGAGTATCGTATTCTCCTTCTTCCTGTTCCTTCTTCTTCTTCTCTTCTCTTCTTGTTTTTATATAAACCAAGGAGTGGATTGTATATAATAGCCCCGTACTAACGCTTTATAAAGGGAAATGGATATATAGACTTGTTTGTAGTACAAAGCCGTCCTAGCATTCGGCACAACTGCAGTGAAACCAGAGCGATATGAAAGTTATCTAGGGCTATTGGAAGTTGGTAATTGGAATGTTTTGAAAGTCCAGGGGAATACCTGGAGATCGTCTCAGTTGGACTGGGTTGAGTTCTGCTCCTTACTTGGGTTGAGATGGATTCTATCTTGAAAAATGACCTAGGCTCCTGTAAATGCGACCGCAATGACTATAATACAGACCAAATATGAAAAAAGAAAGGGGGAAAAAAACGCCAATCAGATGAAGTACACAATAGTACAGTTAGGCGATATTTCCAGCCATGCCCATGAAAATAGCCTGGGCGGCCAGCTGAAGGGACCAGAACCCAACTTTTTTGAACCGCCTTTTCCGGGCTTGATCATCTACGACATCTCGGGCAAACGCGTCATAGGTCTGGAGAGGTTGTCAGCAATGATCAGGTATTCAGGTATTGTAGGACACGAAAAAAGGGTACTCACGGCAGCTGACAGGTCATCCATCAGGCCACTGTCAAAGACGGTCCAGCTTCCATCAAAATCTCCAACGCGCTTGACTAAGCGGCAATTAATGGGAATAAAAGTGCGCTTGGAGTTGATATAGGCAACAATAGGACGGATCAGTGCGTTGTTGATGTAAGAAAGGTCCCGGGTGAAGATGGGCACGACAGCCCGAACGTTGTTTAGGTGCACGCGCAAATCCATGACAAGGAAACGTTGATCTTCAGTCTCTGATTCTGGACTGGAGGATGAAGACAGAGGCCCCGGGTAACGATTGGTAGTGACAGTGGTTTCTAACCGGTCATAGAAATCGACCATCACCTTGGCTAGGCTCTCATCGTTTTCTGCAGGTATCATGATATCGGCCACAATATCTACAGTCCCTTCGTGAATCCAAGAGAAGGGACCTTCAACCCCGCGGTTGAGATGGTCGACATTGAGTCCGTCGACTCGAATCCTGTTATGTTTCTTCCACGGGCTTGGCTTGCCGTCTTCTTCTGCTTCGCTATCCTGCCGAATACCCGTGAATCCATGGCTTTGACGAGCATGGATTGTGAACAAAGAGTTA
Source organism: Penicillium hordei (assembly GCF_028827395.1). Taxonomy (NCBI): domain Eukaryota; kingdom Fungi; phylum Ascomycota; class Eurotiomycetes; order Eurotiales; family Aspergillaceae; genus Penicillium; species Penicillium hordei. The sequence goes on from NW_026623142.1 coordinate 1,436,352, forward strand.
TCATACGACCCAGACATCATATTGGCAGAGAGGAAATCGTAGAAGAGCCATTGTTTCCGCAACTGAGGAAGGTCGCATGAGAAGATGCTCACGGAGAAGGGACGGAAGTTGTCCGGTTGGTAAATGGTGACAAGCAAATCATGCATCTTGAAAGAGTCAATCTCAAAGTCACCGGGAGTATGCTCATGTCGGTAGGATTTAGGATCTAAATCCTCCTCCGGCCAGTAAACATGGCGGCGGTCGACAACACCTCGTATGCCTTTCACCTCAACATCATGAAGTGGGCCCTTTCCATTGAGCCATTTGGTAAATGATAATGTCACGTTGACCGTCTCAATTGACAAATCAAATTGTGTGTAGTTAGTATCCTCCTCTTCATCAGATACTACCTGGGAATCTTCGGATCCAGTGTCACCTCGAGCTGCGGCCGCGGCTGCTGCAGACTTTGACGAGCCCTTACTGACATGACCTGTGCCTTGGCCTGGCCGTTTTGACACAAATACATTCTTGAAGGTAATGACGCCATTTTTCCATTTGGGCACAATTGCAGACTCAAAAACAACTTTAACTCCAGAAGACTTGGTCAGATAGTTGCCCACCCACCCTGCCAATGTTTCTGTTTAAACTCATCAGTACCTAGGCCTTCCTGCAACAAAAAGCGGACATACCTTGAGCAAATACAGTGTTGATCGCAAGGATCAGAAGCGAGAAGAAAGTGGTAGTTCCCACGACGACCCAGACGATGTGGCCCAGCAAAACCCAAGAGAATAGCGCAGCTATCTCATCCATGTTGTAAGGACGGACACTTCTTATAGAGAACCATTTGAATCGTACTTTGAGGCGTGACCAGAACCCAGTTGCTGCGGCTAAAAGCTCCTCCTTGGTTGGCCGATGTAGGTGAGGCATATGTGGTAAGCGATCCATTAAGTGGCGATTGTTTGTTGTTGGTTGTTGAGTATCTTGGGGTGGTTTGGCTTGTGAATGTGTGGCGGATGTATCCTTGCCGGATTTCCCGAGTTTCTGGGAATGGTCATTTTCGTTGCGTTCATGAGTATCTTGAGAAGCTTCTTTCCCATGTTGATGGTCGTTTGAGGTATGTAAAGTTCGCTTCCAAACATACTGGGCGGCAATTTTGGGAGAGGAGATGATGCATGCTGCCGTAGTATCCGCGGCAGCTGACGTAGGCGAGACGCCGAGGACGAAGAAGCTACCAGAAGCGAATCTTTTGGTGAGGCCAGTGGGTTTCCTTGAGGGTGTCGAGATGCGTCGAGAGGGATTTGAAAGGGACGAATCGAGGAATAATCTTGAGTTATAAGCATCGGGGGCCGGTACGCGATTTATTCGTATGCGACCAAGAAATGGATTTGCTGTACCCCAGATATGGGTGTACAGCCGGCGTCCCAGATTGACAGACATCTTTGTGTTTACATCCTGGACATGAATGAGAAACTTGACAAGAAAATAGGACAGACACACTGCAACATGAACAGCAGTTGACTTGTTGACAAGAAGCTTCCAAACTTGCGAGAGTTGCGAGGAACCCGGATGAAATCATCGGAGTTTGTCTTGTTTGCATCAAAAAATTCCCTTCCCGCCCACACTTCAATTTTCCGTGAGGGGGGAACTGATTAAATTTTGCGATAACAGATTTTATGGAAAAAAAAACTTCATTCTTTAATCAACACAATATGTCGGCACCTACAGCTATTCGCCAGCCAGAGCAGGCCCTACAGTTTCAGCCTGAGGCTGTCTCTCACGGTTAGTCGTCGATTTGATCTGCAAAAAAAAAATCATCTTTATAGCTGACAATCAATAGACCAAGATGATGAAGTTTTGATCGATGTACAAGCCACGAATGAGGGTGCCCCGGCTAACCCCGTCGTCGAGTCTACGGAGGACACCGAAATGCGCATCGACGAGGAAGGTCGCCCTGTCTTCACCCCGGCTAAGGACGTCGCAACCGCATATAAGATCGAAACCCGAAAGGTGCCTGTCCCACCGCACCGTATGACCCCTCTCAAAGCGAGCTGGGCCAAGATCTGCCCTCCTATCGTCGAGCACCTCAAGTTGCAAGTGCGAATGAACATCAAAAGCCGATCCGTGGAATTGCGAACCTCCAAGTTTACCAACGATGTGGGAGCTCTGCAAAAAGGTGCTGATTTCGTCAAGGCCTTCACTCTTGGCTTCGATCTCGACGATGCGATTGCTCTTCTCCGACTTGATGATCTGTACATCCAAACCTTTGAGATCAAGGATGTGAAGACTCTGAACGGAGAACATCTTGGTCGTGCCATTGGACGTATTGCAGGAAAGGATGGAAAGACCAAGTTTGCCATCGAAAACGCCAGTCGGACACGAGTGGTACTTGCAGACCAGAAGATTCACATTCTCGGTGGATTTAAGAACATTCATATTGCCCGAGAGGCAATTGTCAGCTTGATTTTGGGTAGCCCTCCGGTAAGTCTTGATCGTATCAATCTTCGAAGGGATTTTTCTAACACAAAACAGGGTAAGGTTTATGGCAACCTTCGGACTGTCGCCTCGCGAATGAAGGAACGCTTCTGATTCCACGACTCATATATCTCATTCGGCATGGTGTGGGCGTTCAGGTGCATCAGGTTTTACGCTGTCTTCTTTTTTTTTTTTGACCTTAGACATGACGACGTATAACGTAAAGATATCAATTCATGGAAATTTCATTCATCTCGATTATGTTTGTGATCAACCGATCCAAAAAGAGCCCCGCGCCCGATAAGACGGCCATGATCTACCATATCCTATACTCTAATCCTGCTTCAGGGCGTGGAACACCTCCTCGATTCCTTCCCGCGTAACAATCACCATTTGCAAACCATCACCAACCTCGATATGTCTCTCCACGGCACTTGTAAAGGCATCCTGTACAAGCTTCTTGGCCGTCTCCTTGTCCAGAGGCTCAGCCTTCTTGGGCACAAGGGCATGTCCTTCTCCGCTTCCCGGGATGTATTGGTTCTTGGAGTTGACTTGGTTGTCCAGGAAAGGCATGATCAAGCTGGATGCCGCACCAGCAGCCCGGCACTGTTCCCGCTCGTAAGAGCCCACCGGGTCGTAGCTGTACAAAGCTCCCACGCCTTCCTCATCCAGACCAGCCAGAATAGCATGTACGTAGTACGGGAAGAATCGCTTCTCGTAGAGGATAGTCGACAATCGCTGTGCACATGCACTCACTGACATGGATTTCCCATGTTGGTACTTGTACATCTTCACCACGGTGTCTAGCTTTTCCTTGAGAGCGTTTCCATCCGCGGCAAAACCAACAACGGAAAGAATGATAGTAGCTCCCTCGCCGGTCTCATCATCACCGCCGATCTTGAAGACTTTAGGGACCATGCGAGAGTTGATATTGTAGCCTGATGTGGAACGAGTGTCACCGGCGAGGATAGCGAAATCAGCACCGGTGATGCCGAGAGTAGAACCGCCATTATCGGTGTAACTAGTGTAACTGTTAGCCAATGTTCCTGCTCAGTTTGATCAAATTATTCCTTACGGGTAGAATGAGTGTTGCTTGACGTTAGCGGATGTTGGCTCAGAGAAGGAGTATCCGATAGTCCCAGACTGGTTACCCATGAGCGACGTCATTTTCGGGGAGATGGAGCTTGATCGGGAGAAAATATTGCAACGACAGCTTGATAAAAAAAGGTTAAAGTGTTGAATGTAGGATATTCTCGAGATTGGGGAGTTCTGGAAGATGGAGAGCAAAGAAGCTGGGTGTCTGACGCGATGCGGTAGCTGCCTTCTGATTAGGTAAGGAATATCTAAGCTCCCCGAGAGCCCTGGAGGGCTGTCTCGATAGTTACTCTCGGCGCCTCGTTTATTCCTGGACGTTAAGTTCGACATACTCGGATTCGAAAAATTAACTGGACCATATCTCTGGATTTTATTCCGGTGTTCTCTTAATCCCCTTACATCTCGACGCTTATACCTAGACACAAACTGCGACGCGATGCTTGGTCTTGGTGACTATGAGAGCAGCAGTGAGGATGAGGTAGAGCGCAAGGGTCCTTCACCCAAACCTCAGGTATTCAAACCCCGAAAGAGCACTACCGGAGAGGTGCTGATTTCGAAGCAACAGCGTACCAATGATATTCCACCTACAACCTCACAAGCTGGCCAGAATGAAGGTAACATACCTCTTGAATTCACCGGGGCCGCTAAGCTTTAAGACTTCGCGCTAATAATCTATACAGATCATAAACTATCCCAGCAACAACTAACGGAGACACGCTTCCACGTTGCCACCGATTCCGTCCCAGAAGGGCCTGTCCTTGGCCCCGCTTCTATCGATATGGCGCCCCTCCCAGCGGACAAGTATTCGACAAGTGGACGCTCATCTCCCTTTTCGGCTTCACGAGCACTCATTCAAGACCTTACTCTTCCCCCGATTCCTAATTTAGACATCCCACCATCGCCTCCTGGATCTCCCAACCCAGCTGCGAATGCGAAATTCGAGCATTTCCTCTCGCTCAAAAAGCAAGGCGTACACTTCAACTCCAAATTGGCCAGCTCATCGTCGCTTAAGAATCCAAGCTTACTGAAGAAGATGATGGAACATGCTGGGATCAATGAGCAATCGCAATATGATACATCGCTGCCAGCCGACTTGTGGAATCCGTCCAATCTACCCACTTGGGGATTCAAGGAAGAGCTTTTGAGAACCCAGCAAGATTTCCGTAAACAATCGGAAGAGAAAAAGGCATCGAGCCAGCGAACCTCGGTTGATTTTGTCACTGGGTCTGCCTGATGATGCCATTCCGCGGCAACTGGACCAAGAAGACCAACCATAGTATGTCAGATCTCGGATGGCAAGGCCGAATGGCCTCGGCTGCATCAGCTCTTTCGGGAAATATGGGCATTCAAAATTATGACCTGAAAAGGTGGCTCCAGCACATAACCTAAATGTTTCGAATATTCAGATTCAGTGATGCAGTAGTTGCCTTCCCGACAAGGGAGCTTACGTTCTGGTATCCTATCATTCCGAAAGAGGCACTCTTCTATCGATCAAACTCAAAGTCTATGTGCCATTCACGGAGAAACATACTGGTGGTATATCCGATGACGCTAGAAAGAGCCCTGGAGAGAGGATCGTTGATACCATCTCAATTGACATAGCGCACACTTGAACTCGTGTATATTATCATACTTGTGGATCATACATTGCAACAATCACACTTGTTTCAGCCTCCACCGCCACCTGATGAACGCTGTTTGCGCCGCCTCGCCTTCTCGCACAGAGTTAAACAAGAAATCAACACCATTCGATCAAAGTCCTCTCCGTATTCCACTCTGATTTGAAGTTTACCAACTCTGCCCGGTCTTCTTGCACCTGAAAATGCGGCCAGAACCTGCTCGGTGCGCTCATCCACGAGCTTATAGTTCCGGCCAGTCCATTTAGACGGTACTGCATTTTCAACGCCAATGGTGCGCGTTCGCTTCCACAGGAATGACCGCCTCTCGCTCTGAGTTTGATCAGATGCGCATTGAACTCTCATTTCGAAGCGGTATTTAGGTTTGTGAAGGAGTTCCCTGGTCATATCCTCCCACTGGACGTTGATCACATCCTCGGGATTCCCAATACCTATTTTGTAATCACCACACGACTTCAGAAATTTAGAGACAGCCACAATTGGGGCCTTGCTGCTGGTACCAGCGTGGAGGATTAGGTCAGGCTTGTTGGGGGTGAACATAGATATTTCGGCGTAAAACAGAGGCTGGTCATCTGCCGAGTTGATATCGTAATGCCTGCGGAAGAGCCGGTTGGTGATAATATACATGCGTGAATGGCTATTGTCGTCAATGGGAGGCGCAGATGCCATTGACCCAGCACGACTTGAACCCGGAGAAGACATTGAATTCCCCAGAATGAAGCCTGGATATGCAAAGATTGTCAAATGGCGGGAGGTACTGCTGGGCACAGTGTCATCTGTTATACAAGGTCCATAAGTTTGTGAGGCGATGCATTCTACCAAAGCGGGATAGTCCCTTGGGAAGCGAATACGAGCACCAGATTAGGTTGGACAAGTGTAGACCTCGGGAGTAACTAGATAAATGTAGTATAACTAATTATTTACTTCCATTCCTTTAAATGTTTGCATTTTAAAGGATACATAAGATAGTCGTATAGCATAGTACACTAGTTGATATATGAACCCTCCTATGTTGTAGGCTCCGCCGTGACCGCGAACTTAGTCAGCCGAGCTCTCCGTCAGCTCGACTGCCTAAGGTAGCTCCCCATCTATCGTCATCATTTTACTGTACTATCCATCTGTTGTTCCCTCCTTGTCCGCAATTTACCTCCTTTCTTCGAGTCCCCTTGAATCTGTCATTTATCTTCATTCATCATGAACCACTTCCCTGAAGCTTGGGGTCGCGTAGGTGGCACAACTTTCCCAGTCCTTGCTCTGTTGCTAACTATCCGTTCAGCCCAGGAACGATGTCTACGGTGCCTACGATCACTCATATTTGCAGACCACGGGTCCCAAGGCCCATACCTCATCCCCTGCAGTGACGGGAACATCAGTGGTGGGCGTCAAGTTTAATGGTGGAGTCGTTATAGCTACCGACAACTTGGGTATGCCATTCCATTGTCACGTTCCATTTCCTTCGCTGCATTGCCATCTGACATGATATGATTTTGTGAATATACAGCCTCCTACGGATCCCTGGCTCGTTTCTCCGACGTGAAGCGTCTGCGGAAATTCGGCGATAAGGCAATTGTTGGCTTTGGCGGTGACGTTTCCGACATGCAATATCTCGACCGTCTCCTCGACTCCATGGATATCAAGGAAAACTACTCGCCTCACGGCAACATGCTCAACGCCAAGAACCTGCACACCTACCTTGCGAAGGTTTTCTACAAACGACGCTCCGAGTTCAACCCGCTGTGGAACCACGTCCTTGTCGCGGGTTTCGATGCGGAAGGAGAGCCCTTCCTTAGCTCCGCAGATTTGCTCGGAACGACATTTTCTGCCCCTCATCTGGCTACAGGCTTTGGTGCTCATCTTGCGGTTCCGATCCTGCGCCGCAAGTTCCCCGAGGGTACCCCCCTCGAACAAGTCAGCAAGGAAGACGCCATCGAGGCTTTGAAGGAGTGCTTGAAGGTTCTGTTCTACCGCGATGCACGAAGTACCGACAAGTACTCGATAGCCGTGATCACGAAGGACGGTATTGAGCTGAAGGAGGATGAGCAGATTCAGGGTCAGAGCTGGGCCTTTGCCGAGAGAATCAGGGGATACGGCGCCCAGACTGCTTAGATCTTAACTTATGTTTTTCTTTTACATGTAATGCACACGGAATTACGGATTCGGAGATAATTTTTGGGTCCTAATAACCAAAATGATCAATTGCAAAGACTGAAACGTACAGGTAGCTATATACAACTTGAACCAGTACCAACCATTTCATTGGTTTCAAAGCAAGTTCAAAAGAAATAATTTAGAGCTTGGCGCTAGGCTTGTCAAAGACCACCCGGTTGACACAGGACCCGACACTCTCCAGCGCAACCTCGACTTCATCACCATCCTTCAGCCACACCTGAGGCTTGCGGCCCATGCCCACGCCTTGGGGTCTATCAAGTAGTCAGTCTATCAAATCCTAAACATCCATTTGCCAGCTCATCAAGGTGTACTCACGTTCCAGTGAAGATTAGATCACCAGGTAAGAGCGTAGTTCCCTGAGACAGGAAAGCTATCGTCTTAGCCACGCCGAAGATCATATCCTTAGTTGAGGAAGACTGAACAGTCTGCCCATTCAACTTGGTCGAGATAGCCAAATTATTCGGATCCGAAATCACACTAGAAGAAACAATGCCCGGACCAAACGGTGCCCAGCCATCGAAGCCCTTACCCAATGACCATTGACCACCGCCCAGCTTGATCTGCCAATCGCGGTGGGAAACATCATTGCCGACAGCATAACCTAGGACATAGTCTAGAGCCTTGCTTTCGGGGACATTAGTAGCCTCTTTGCCGATAATGGCGACCAGTTCACACTCGTAATCCAGACCCTCGCCCTCTTGGGCAAGTTGGGCCACGGGGATATCGTCTACGGGTCCAGAAATTGAAGTGACGGGCTTGTAGAATAAGATCGGATATGTTGGAATTGGCATATTTGACTCTTTGGCGTGTTGCTCATAGTTGAGACCCAGGCATCGGACTGTGCCAATATCCTTACGGGCCAGGGGTGCGAGGAGCATTCTCACATCTGCGACCTGCTCGGTAATCCGGTGCTGGCCGAAGATGTCACCCTGGATGACTCTGGCCTTGGTGGCTTTGGCGATATCGCTCACTCCGGATGGAAGGATAGCATCGCCATAGTAGATTTGGCCATCCTTAGCCAGGAAGCGGATGAGGTGCTATTCAGGAAATCAGTATATGTTGATGTAATGAGTACTTCCGATCACGTAATTGATCTAATGGATTTTTTTCCTTCGTCTTTTTTGTTTCTCTTAAAATGATAGGGAACAATTTTCACACTCACAGTAAAGGTAGACATCGCGAAATATGGAATATGGGGAAGTTGGGAAGTTCGAGGGGAATTAGAGACGGGGGTGATATCTGAGCACTCGGCCGGGAAAGACGCTCTTTTTCCCCAGAGCGGGAAACATACTCAGCTCCACCCAATGATTCGCAGTCTTTCCCCCTCTTCATATTGAGATTCGCAATGGCTAGGCTCTCCGGCCTACAGAGGGACGTTCTGTCTCTATACCGAAAATGCCTACGGGAAATCCGAAATAAGCCCGAGGTGGGTTCTATCATCTCATCCCATGTCAACCTCAGCTGATACCTTATTCTATTGTAGGACTCCAGGATCAATTTCAAGAAATATGCCCGGTAAGGCTCTATCAATTGCCTATTTGCCTATCTACCTTTCTCCTTATCCTTTGCTTCTCTGCCCTTTTTCCTTTCCCGATGGCATTCCCCCTAGATATCGGTGCAATCCGGCTAAGATGGGATACAGCGCAGAGTTCCAAAAACACCTTTCGGTGAATAAGAAGGACTTTAGCACCGTTGAATATCTCTTGCGCAAAGGCAATCGACAGCTCGAGTTGTACTCTTCCCCGGGAATCCGCAATATCCGATGAGCGGACGGCGCCAGACCCCAGAATCTTACTTCTACGGGGCGCCTACACGGCTAGTTTGTACGTCTCGCCTTGCAGCCTCATATATTTACCAGTTCGCTCATTGAAATAGAATCGGAGATTTCCAGCGTCGCGGGCTCTACCTAGGACGGATTCTCGCAACATGTTGACCATGTTACGCAAAAGGAATGGCTATGTATGATGTGATCGAAGCCTGGTTTTGGAGGCATCTTGTATATTAGTATATCATAGTATATCATAGAATCCATGTTGAGTCATTAGAGCTTTGTCATGGAGTGTTCTGCCACTCGTTAACCGTACCACTGTTCGATGTTGACTCATTGTAAAGCTTTTAGAAGTTTCGAGGTACAAAAATAATTACCAATCGCACATTATTCATATTGTATAGAAAATGAATTTGTCAGAGTCGTTAGACTATTAGAATTATGTATGTATGTACGTATGGAATGAAGTGGTTGTTCCTTGAAGTTGCTGGCGGCTTGTCGACTGCGCCACTAGTTTCTGGATGCTTCCGCCGGAGTATAAGCAATGAGCCTCAGGTACACCCAAAACCACAGATATAAAATGGCAGATATTCCAACACAATTAAATCAGAACACAATCTTCACAGCCTCTCAGATACTCATCTATCTATCTTCCAATCTTCTTCAATCCAAACATCTCAAAAAAAAATCCCAAACAATGGCCTTCTTCTCCCAATCCGGCCTTTCGCCACTCTTCCTCCTCAACAACTACGAGGCTCAAAACCAATACAACTCTCGCCAATACCCTAAGTCCTACAAGTGCTCCAAGCTCCAAGCACGCAGCCCCTCCTTCGCACCCGCATTTGACGTGCGCGAGTTGACCCATGCCTACCACCTCGACGGCGAGCTCCCAGGTGTGGACCAGAGCAACATCGAGATCGAATTCACCGATCCACACACACTCGTGATCAAGGGCCACACAGACCGTGACTCCATTAATGACGACAGCAACAATGACGGTGCCAGCTCAAGCCGCAGCGCATCTCCTGCAGGCTGGCACCAAGCCACCGTTGAAGACGAGGACGCAGAATCGACTAGCTCAGCTGACACCGCTGCTTCTAATGCTCCTTCGAAACCCGCTGGGGATGACCAGCCTCATTTTTGGGCCAAGGAGAGGTCGATCGGTGATTTCCAGCGCACTTTTAGCTTCACCGCACGTGTTGATCAGGATAATGTCCGCGCGAGTCTGAAGAATGGTGTTTTGTCTGTCGTTGTACCGAAAGAGGCGGTTCCTACGCCGAAGAAGATTCGCATCCTATGATTTGAAATCAACTTTATGAGTGTTATTGGGTTTGAATCCATGGACTCGATATATTTGATTGCATTGGGATCTCCGGGTAGCGTTTCCTTCCTTACATTGCTGAATTTGTACTTCTATGATCTGAATTTGTTATGATATTTAATCTAAATTGATTGTTTATTACATTAATATCCCGTCTGTAGACATGTAATATGCACCTGCGCTAGTTGGTAGGTCGTAGAGAACTCAAGTACGTTGGCCCTGCACCTGCAATGCTAAACTAAAAGCCCCTTGCTTGGCTGGATAACCATACTTCGTAGATATGAATGGCCAGGAAAGCTCTGAACCAGTGAACCAGCCACACGGTGAGGAATATGCATAGCAAGGCAAGATAGCCGAAGTCTGAGATCGTATCCCATCGGAGACATGCATTTCGGGGACTAGACTAAGTGGCCAAGGAAAGCCTAAGATCGCATCTCACGATGGCATACCGAATTCATGGATTTGTGTACAAATGTCAGATATGATTCGCACCAGGTCCATTTCCAATTCCAAAAAGGGTATACCTAATAAGACTCCATATCCAAAATGTGTCCTAAACTCCCACCAAATCCCAACAAAAGGAGGCAAAACAACTCCATAATGAACTTTTGTAGACGCCATAGACAGACGAGAGAAGATCAAAATCAAAATACCAGCCAAGACAGAATAGTCAATAAAATCATTACGAAAATGTCAATAACCCCCAAAAAAAAAAGAAGAGATAAAAGGAAGAAGCCATTATATGCACAAATCCGTCTGGTGGGGGACTTTCGTCAACCGACAATGGTGGTAGTCATTGGTTCGGCTTCGAGACCGGCCTCGCATCGGCTCGGAGGAAGCTAACTCAGCATCAAGGTCAAGGTTATCTTGCAAATAACCTGGGGACGTGATAGTGGGCAGCGGAGGAACTTCAACGCCTGGTTTCTTGCTCCAGAGGCGACTTCCCAGTCGGCTTCTGGATCGAGAGAGTTGTGTATTATTATACTCTGCATGCATTTGGTACTCAGAGACCGATCTGCGAAGTCGCTCCTTGGTTCCAGCAGTTGATTCTCCACTTGTGGTAGACCCCGTAATAGACACAAGATCAAACGAGCCCGAGGACAATGGATCTGCATAGAAAGGTCCCCTGGTAAAGCCCTGTTGACTCTGGTGTGGAATAGAGACCATGGCGGTAGACTTGACTTCGAAGACGGATTCGCGCGGCGAAGAATATTCCGTGTATCGGGGCGCACACAACGTTGACCGACGCGATCGCGATGGAGCGATGGGAGTTGGGTCGCTCGAATCGTACCAGCGAGCAGCGGCTGGATGCAACCTTGAGTAGTTATCCGGTTGTGCCTGCAGGCTCAGGGGACGCAGCACTTTATCGCCAGATCGACCTGAAGCCGAGTCTTTCAGGATACAAACGTTCTTTGAGCTGTCTGCGCCACATGAGCCAGACATCTGTGAGCCAGCAGATCTCTGAGTCCGGCTGCGCCGTATGGAGTGGACTGAGGTGGCGGAGCTGTAGCCACTGTCGGACTTGTTAAGGGATTGAGACGTGCTCCGGGAAATACCAGCGTCCAAAACACCTTTCTCCAACTGGATCCTTGTATCGTCACAAAGGACAATTCCTTCATCTTCTGGATCCCCGGGAAACAATGATTTTGCCCGAGGCTGGACTGTGATGGTTGGAGACTTTTCGAAAGAGAATGGACTGCCTGGAACATCGTCCGTTTTCTTTGAGTCGGACAAGGATGGAATATCCAGCGTCGACCCCCTGCTAGGCCCAATGACTTCTATGTTCTCAAGACCAAGGCCAGAACTTGGAGCGCAGGACCCCTCCAAAGGAATGCGTTCGCTCGGACATGGGGAGGCCGAGCCATTTACCACTCGCAAAGACCCCAATTTGAGTGCCCCGAGCTGAGTATACCGGGCATCCATCGGACTCGTCGGCCGCACTGGGGATGGCAGATGCAGCGGTCTCTGGGTCGATCGCAATGGCCATTGCAATACGGTCGACTCAGTCGGATCCTCGATGGGGTTCTCGGGCTCTCCAATGGGCGATGGGACGCGCCGGATTGCGCCTGTGGTTCGTCTTGTGGCAATCCCAGGTCGTGTCAGAAGCGATCGTCGACGTGTTAATGAGAACCGCTGGTTGCCAACCAAGAAGTGGGTGTTGGAAGAGGTCGCATCCCCGATGTGGGTTTCATAGACAGCGCTGTTGTGTCTCTGTAGGGGGATTCGAGTCGAACTGGCCCGCCTTGGTGGCTGCTCATAGAGAGGCGAAGATTGGGAGGTTGTTTCCCAAGTTTCCGACTGGTACGATGTTCTTCTCGAAGAGGTTGCGCTCAACAGGCTTGGGCGGATTGGATGACGCTTCGTGGGACTATGTTCATATCCAAAAGTTCGATCCCCAGTCGGGGTCTCTTCAGGCGACTCTGTTTCAAAAAGGGTAGGTGGGATCTCTGCCTTTTTGGAATAACTGCCCCTTTTCTCCACAGGAGGACTGGAGATAGTGTCGCTAACCCAGGGGTTTTGCCACCCTATCAGCCCTGAAGTGATCGTTGAAGGGTCTGTTTCGAGGCGTGGAGCACTTTGGCTGACATTGAACTTCTTCGTCAGGGGCTTTGAAAGGCGGTTGGAGCGGTGGGTCTCGTCTTTGGCTTTGCTCGATAGGGAGTTGCCCATGACTTTAGAAGCACTAGATACAATGCAGGTAGATTGAGATCTGCTCTGGCCAGATACAACTGGGCATGTGCAGCAGGGACGGCCAGAATGATATACAATTAAAATAACTTGGCGACCACTGTTCCCCCGCACGACGATGGGTTGACCTAGTGGAATTTCCAAGCTTGTCCCGATAGAGCTTTTCAGATTAGATCGCAGCCCCCGGACTGACGTCAAACCACGCCCTGATTGCCCACAGAGGACGCAATCCGAGCCAAGCTCGTGCAACCGCTGGGTTTGGAATTGAGCGTACGATTGGCGGCTCTGGGTTCCCCAACAATCCCGGAGATGATTGGGGGGGTCTGTGTTTCAGATTGGGTGCGATACAGGAATTGGTTGGACTGGAGAGATGGAAGACGAGGATTGAGGTAACCTCAAAAAAGCCAATCTTGGAAGTCAGGGAGTCCCCTTCTTCCCAACGCAGGATTTGATGATTTTAGAATTTCACGATCTCGGTGATCTGGGTTCACGGGGAGGTTGGTAGACCAGGGGTAGATCAAGATCGACAAATACACGATCGGATCGACATTAAGATTATAGACAATTTGCAAAATGAAATAAAATATAAAAAAAAGTAACAAAAAAGAAGAATCACAGCAGGAATTGGTGGTGGATAGTGTCAGGGAAGGGGGAACATACGATACATAAGTGGAGTGAGAATCCGATAAACGAAGTGTATATGCAACTAAACGCTAGAAACAAAAGAAGACGCAATCATTCCTTTTCGCCACAAAGGGTTCCTATACGCGCATGAGCATCAGATGAAGTGCTGCATGCAGAGGAGGAAGACATCTCTACGTGGCACAGGGGAAAAAAAAGGTACCGCCTCCTTCTGCCGCAACCGGAGAGAGGGGTATCGAGTACTTAAATTTAATATGTTATTATCCGACATAATTTAAGTATCAGATACCTGTTAGCACATGTAGTATTCTTGACAACTCCATTGTTTCCTTTCTTTCCTTTCTATATCCGGTCCACCGCGATCATCCTTTGCTTTTTTTCTCTCTCTTATTTTTTCCTTTTTTTATTAACCATCAGTGGATTTATATCCTATGTCTCTGATTTGACATACAGTGACAAGGTCAAGTGCTCTTACTCTTGCGAAACCTCCCCCTCATACCCTGGCCACACCGCATTCACAACTGAGCGTCTGCATCCGGGGACACTGGTACTTCGCACGGAGTAGTTGACATCTCCCCAGGCTCCAGCCGCATGGCTGCCTCTTGCTCTACTTTTCCCTTCTTGGCACAGTCGGAGTTTGAGGGTGCATGTCAAGATCTTGCCGATCGATGCACTTCAGCCCAAAATATTGGCTGGTCCATTCGACTGCTCACAAAGGTATCCCTTTATTTATGCATGAACCATGAAACCTTATCGGGTTCCTTCTTTAATGTATTGAATGAAGAACTGATGGGAAAATATTTGAATGGAATTAGCCAGATGGAACCGGCCTCAGAATAACAAAATATGTTGATGCCCCCAGCCCGCTAGAAGTCCCAGCACTGGAGGACCTTGAAACTTCACAGGATGAGGATCCGGTCTGCAGAGTTCTAGCCCCAAGGGACGTGTCCACTTGTCCTAACTCTTCACCGCAGGAAGCTCTCGTTCGCACCAAACCCCAACCCAGCTTACAGATCGATTATGACATCTTGTTGTCCCCCACATATCAGGTCCCCACCTTGTACTTCGGCCTCAGGTGGGACAACCACGGTCCACTCGGACTAGACGAAGTCTACCAGTATGTCGTGCCGGAACGGTACAGGCAAGAATTGAAGAGTGTGGGTGTAATGGGTGGGATTAGTATGGGTGTAGGTGCATTCTCCGAACCTCGTGACAAGAGCTCATATCTTCTTTTTGTTTTGTTTTTTTCTTGTAGTACCATCCTGACTCTGGCGCCCCGGCCTTTTTTGTCCACCCATGCAACACCGCGGACGCGATGGCGAACATTGCAGACGCACAGAGCGTCACTCCTGGATCATATCTCCTCATCTGGCTCGGCCTTGTAGGTCATTGCGTGAACCTGCACGTCCCACGCGAGCTTTTCGCTTAGCACAGTACCAGCCAATACTCTTGCATATGCTGGAAACGCTGGGGAATAATAAAAAAAAAATCAAATGCAAAGTGAGGACTTCAAGTCTCTCTCAGCCCCCAGCAGGGCCCCACTCAGTTAGATTACTCCTCATCGGAGGAAGCTTCCATAGGCACATCGCTATCCTCATCCATTGGGGCCTCTTCGTTGTCACTTTCCTCTTCACGCGGTCGCTTCAAGCCATGAGCCTCTCCATTGACATCGGTCGTGGGTCGTGCAGGGAGTGCGCCCGGAGGAGCACCGAAGATAGACTTTTGGAGGTCGGTTGTGACTGGAGCTGGCGCAGCTTCAACTGGCGCAACATATGTACCGCGAAGTTTGGAAATGACATTTGACGATCCTTTGGCGTAAACGATTCTCTAGACATCAATTGAATGAGTGGGGGGTTGGGCCGATGGAGGGACATTGACTACACACCATCTGTTTCCCAAAGAATTCGAATCCTTGTAAAGCCCGCAGTGCCTGTGTACTAGCTTGGACATCCTTGAACACTATATGGGCCTGGCCTCGCATTTTGGCGGTCTTCATGGTCACAACGTCGAGAACGGTGCCGTATGTGGAGAACAGGGCATAGAGTGCCGTCCGGAGGTCATTTTTCTGAATTCTTCTGTCGGGCAAATTTGTGCAGTAGAGTCTAAGAATTGTTAGCGTCAATGCGCGACAGTCTCTTGTACTTAGAAGGGCAAGCTCACGTCTGGTTAGGAGCGCCGGTAGCAACGGCCTTGCTGTCAGGGCCTCCACGGGCAGGCAATGATTTTGAAGCCATTTCTCAGATGATTAGAAATGTTAAACAAGCTGTCGTCTGATTGAAGGAGTAAATGGGATAGCGTATGGGGAAGTGAAGCTCAATCGCGTGCTGTGTCCATGGCCACTCAAAACCTCGACATAAAAGTAGCTTTGGGTCATGTGATGCGTCCCCTTACTAAGCGCCACCGTCATCACCCAGCTCCCCTCCTGGTCCCGCAACTACAACTAAGTACACAAGCACGACGGTAGAGAGACCCTCCTGTCGTTATTATATCCAATATGGCCGCCCCCCAAGTTCACCATCTCTTCCATGCACCAATTGCAGACCACTCATTCTCCTCCGACAGGAAGACACTCGCTGTCGCTCGGGAGAACAATGTGGAGCTCTATCAACAATCAGGCAACAAGTTTACGTTGAGCGACGAGCTCAAGGGCCACGAGAAGACCGTCACCAGTGTTGATATTGCCCCCAACAGTGGCCGAATTGTCACTTGCTCGCAGGGTATGTTTTAGCGAAGCTCCTTTTTTGCTATATACCATATACAGTACCTAACAGGTGTTCACTCTATAGACCGCAATGCCTACGTTTGGGAGCAAACCCCCACCGGATGGAAACCCACTCTGGTACTTCTCCGAATCAACCGTGCCGCGACTTTTGTGCGCTGGTCTCCATCGGAGCAGAAGTTCGCCGTCGGCTCCGGCGCTCGAGTGATCGCAGTCTGCTACTTTGAGGAGGAGAACGACTGGTGGATCTCGAAGCACCTCAAGAAGCCTATTCGCAGTACTATTACAACCCTGGCCTGGCACCCGAACTCCGTCCTGCTGGCAGCCGGATCGACTGACTCTCATGCCCGAGTCTTCTCGAGCTTCATCAAGGGTGTTGATACCCGCCCGGAACCTAGTGCGTGGGGAGAGCGCCTTCCTTTCAACACTATCTGTGGCGAATACCTGAATGATACTGCCGGTTGGATTCAGGGTGTTGCTTTCTCTCCTAGTGGTAACGCGCTCGCCTTCACTGGACACGATAGCAGTGTGACTGTCGTGTACCCCAGTGCTCCGGAACAGCCCCCGCGCGCGATGTTGAATATCGCTACCCGTTTGCTTCCTCTCAACAGCCTTATCTGGAACGGCGAGACTGAGATTATTGCAGCTGGACATGTAAGTTCTTTATTTTTTTTAGAAATACAACGGCTTGTGCTAACCGTACCTAGGACTGTGAGCCCTTCCGTTTCCACGGCGATGAGAATGGATGGCAACTTGCCGGCTCTCTGGAGAAAAAGGCTGGTGAAGCCGGGGGTGCGCGCGAGGAGTCCGCTTTGAACATGTTCCGGCAGATGGATCTCAAGGGCCAGGCCCAGGCGGACACCAAGCTCAAGTCTACCCACCAGAACACTGTGCACACCATCCGGGCCCACGAAGAAGCCAACGGTGCTGTGAGCTCCTTCAGCAGTAAGATCGCCTTTCTGAAAACTTTTGACCCACCAGAAACTAACATATTGTCATAGCGAGCGGTATCGACGGTCGTGTTGTCATTTGGACCGCGTGATTTGAATTACCTTTCAATGCAGGCCTTAGTCCATGGTCAGCATGCATATAGCATTGGATAAATTTATTCGAGTACGTTCTAGTCCCTCGTGACCATTTAGATTACAAGGTTATTGCATTCTCGTATGTTGTAGTTGTAGTTGTAGACCTATGTACATACTCGGTTAGTACCTTCCCAAGATCGACGTAAATCGACCAATGAGGAAGTCGATGACATAATGGGGTTACCCCGGATTCTCAGTCACATCTCCGCATCACAAGGTCTTGTTGTCTTCCTTTAAAGATGCACTTATACCCTCTCTCCTACATAAATCAGTATGTTACATTATGGCTAGCATTTTGTTTCTTCTGCTACTATACATCTGCTTCCTGAGCTTCACCACAGCCCAGACCAAGAAACATGTATCAACCGACCTATTTAACTCCCTGGAAGAGTTATCCCGGCTAGTGGATATTTCATACTGCGTCGGAACAACAGGAGTACAGCAGCCATTCCAGTGCCTCAGCCGCTGTATCGAGTTCCCCGATCTAGAGCTAGTAACCGTGAGTCACCTACAAGCCCTCATCTCCACAAGACACACCCCCACTAACCAAACCCAACCCACCCCGCAGACCTGGAACACAGGCGTCCTCCTCTCCGACTCATGCGGCTACATAGCCCTCTCCCACACCCCGACCGCTAAACAAATCATCCTCGCCTTCCGCGGCACTTACTCAATAACTAACGCAATAATCGACCTCTCCGCCTATCCCCAAGCCTACATCCCCTACCCAGACCCGGACGAAAACACCACAACCACAATCCCCATCCCCGCAGGTCCGCACTGCAAAAACTGCACCGTCCACGCAGGCTTCATGCGCTCATGGCTCCACACCCGAACAGAAATCCTCCCCGCCATGTCCGTCCTACGCCAAAAATACCCAGATTACTCTATAACACTAGTCGGCCATTCCCTCGGCGGTGCAGTCGCAGCGCTAGCCGGGCTAGAGATGCGTCTGAAGGGCTGGGATGCAACGGTGACGACATTCGGGGAACCGATGATCGGGAACGCGGCGTTCGCGGCATTCCTCGACGAACAGTTCGGACTCGGGGATGGGATATCGATCCCACCACTAGAGGGGGGTCAGCGATTCCGTCGTGTCACGCATATCCGGGATCCGGTTCCTATGTTGCCGCTTGCTGAGTGGGGATATCGGCCTCATTCTGGGGAGGTTTTTATTACGAAAGAGGAGTTGCCGCCGCGGAGGGAGGATGTGGTTCATTGTTCTGGTGCGGAGGATCCTGGGTGTATTGCGGGTGAGGGGGGTGAGGGGGTTTTGGTGCAGTTGTATCGGGATTTGAATGTTCCTGTTGGGTTGGCTGGTTCTGCTTCTAGTGGGGAGGGGTGCCAGTCGAGTGGTGATGGTGGTGACGATGTGTCTGAGGAGCAGGCTGTCTTGGGACGTGATATTGCCGATTGTGAGAATAAATTATCGCTTCTCAGGTGGGACTGGTCTCTTATACCGGCGAGATATCGGCTTTGGGAACTGTTTTATGCTCATCGGGATTACTTTTGGCGGATTGGTCTTTGTGTTCCCGGGGGAGATCCAACTGGATAGAGTATATCTATCTAGTTTGGTTGGGTGCTGGCGTTGGCTGACATATTTACTACTGATATACCCTGGATACCCCATGCTGTACATTATCAGGTACCTTGCTTTACGAGAAGTTATATTCTTTCGATATAATATCTATCATTCTATTTCTAAGAGTGTTACTGCAAAGGAATTGCAAGCCAAGCCAATAATCAAGTCCGAACAGCAGTGTAATTGTCTCAATATAATGAAACAGGCTAGGGGAGCAGGGAAGAAAAGAGTAGCAGTAGCGGATATGCAAACACGCCAAAAAAAGCATCAATTCAAACAAACCATCAAGGAATGACATTCAAAATGTTGTGCAAGAAAGAAAAACAGATATCTCAACCAAAGGACAAACAATCATCACGATCATCTCCCATGATCCAAACTTGGCACAATAACCGGCCCAAATTTAACCACATTCCCAAGTGCCCCATCACCCTGCACCATAAAGTCCGCTGCAAGACTCAATTTATTAGCCCCGGACGGTATATGTCCGTAGGAAGGATTAACCGCCTCAGGGTCATAAGCCACAATAGCAACGTAGTTTCTGCGCGCCATGAGCTTCCGGTACTCACGAGCCTGACCGTTGACATCCGTCTGGAAGATCTCCATCATATCTTCCTTGGTATCGCTCACCTGGCCGGAGGATCTGTGGCCGTTGGAGGGGATGTAGAGGGGCTTGCTGTGGCTGTGGAGGAGTTTGATGATGTACGAGGGCGGCGGGGTGTTGACGACGGACGAGGCGATGAGTTGGTACATTGTCTTGTGGTCTGAGGGGTTTGAGGGGTCGTGGACGAGTCCTGCGCCGCAGACGTTAACGGCACCGGAGAGGAAGGTCATTCGGATTGATTTTTGGTGTGCTATGCCTTGGAGTGTGCGGATGAGGTATGTGCGTTCGAGATCCTGGTTTTGGGTTAGTATGGATATGAATGAACAGGGTGAAAGTTAGTTAGGCGGGGGGAGGGAAGACGAACCTTAGACTCGTGTGTCCATTGGTCGCGTAGCTCGTCCATGGAGCTGAATTCGCCAAATGGACTCAGTATACCGCCCATCAACCCGGATTTACCTACGGCTCGCTTCACAGAGTCGAAGCCTGAGCCGACGAAGTCTTTGGCGCCGACTACTCCGGCTACAGAGCTGGTTACCTTGCCGAGCACGTTGTATGCGCCAGTCACGGCTCGCTTTCCTGTTGCGACGGTTTGGACGATATGTTCTGCCGTCTCTAGGCGGGGGTAGATGAGTGGCACGGCGACCATCCAGAGACAGTGTTGCACGCTAGGTGGTAGCATTGCAATCTTCGGGAAGAGACCCTGGTACGTGGGACCGGCCATGACCTGATGTGGGTTTCTTTCTGAGCGGCAATCTGGACCGACGACGACGACGCCGGGACCTAGGTATTTGACAAAGTGCCAGCCTGTGCCGGTTATAGTGAAGAGGTCCGTGTCGTTGCTGACGTTGCGGAGGATATCGAGGGTTGTGTGATGCTGGAATAGGAGGTACATCTCGATGCCGATGCGACCGATGTTCTTGAACATGTTGGAGAACTGCATGTGCTCGGGATAGGAGCCGAATCCATCAAAGCTGTGAATATATTAGTACTGCTCGTTGACCGTTGTTGTTGTACGGGCGACTCACATGTCATGATCATCAATCTGGCAGACATAAGGAATCTGCGCAAATGACTCCCTGATGTGGGGTTGATCGAAGTGGCTGGTGTAGTAATGGAAGTATGCGTAAGAAACATCCTGCTGGTTAGCCGCTGTCCAAGGAGCGTTCTTTCTAGCTTCTTTTCCGCTGATAGTCAACCACTGCTTAAGAGATGGAATCTCTTTCCACATGCGATCCGCATAGATCTGACCACCAAGACATAACTGGGCGTGGAAACCTCCGATTTCATTGTGCTTTTGCATGATATCTTTCCACATGTAACCGACGCCACCTAGACGAGCGCGCTCACCAGCATTGACGTTGAGCGAGAAGTCATTTCCAGAGGTAGCAATAAACCGCCAATTAGTCTCGTGTCGACCAGCGACAAGGAACTCGTAACGAGTGCAGCCAAGGTGTGAGGTGATAGCATAGGTCCATTTTGCAGGACCCGCATCGTCCATCTGCAGATCAATCTCATACTTGTAGAATGTCCAGCGTTGATGCGCGGCAATGTTGACTGCTTTCAATTGTCTTGGGTTTGGAGACAGGTCTAGACTCTGGTGCATGTGAATCGTGGGTGGCTGTGCGGCGTCTGTCACAAGCAGAATAGATCCCATCCAGACTCCACGCTCCAGATCCATGTTGGTGTAACGCAGATAAGGGCCAAAGTAGACACCGTTGGTTGGAGTGTTTTTGTATAGATCCATGCCACTACTCGGGGGAGGACCAGAGAATCCAGACACTATGGGAGACTGTAGGCTTTCAAAGCCAGGGGTCAAAGGCACACCAGGCGACGCGAGAGGCTTCCCGAAAGCCGACAGACCCGGAGAAACTAGCGGGTGGGCACTATACACACTTCCCACCGGGGACAAGGGTGTGTCGTTGAGATTTAGCGGCGTAGGTCCCTTTGGGAACTCCCACTGAGTTGACTGTGTGGGCAAGTGGATGTAGTAATACTGTCCTGAGCTTGGATCCATGTGAGCAATCCACCCCTCTGGAAGAGGTGGTGGAGATGCCGGACCTGCACCAGCAGAGGGTCCCGGAGAAGTGACCTGGATTGTCTGATGATGGAAACCGGACAAGTCATTAGCAACAGACGCCTGTGGAGATTGCCCTGTTTGCTGTTGCTGTTGCTGTCTCTGGTCATTCGCAAAAGCGGGATGGTCCTGCGGCGATACTGCCTGTGCAGGGGAAGACGCTTTTGTAGCAGGATTGGGTTGGTTTACTAAAGCCGGGTGCATCATTGCAGCTCCAGCTCCAGCGGCTGCTGCTGTTGCCACACCAGCCGCAGCACCGCTTTGCTTTTCATTGGGATACCCGTTTGAAGCAGAAGGACCAGATACACTTGAGTAGGCGGGGGGAGGAGAGGAGCTAAGGCGCAACCGGTCCATATCTTGTTCTAGGGGGTTAGGGGGAACTCTTCCTGGCTGTTCTTGCTGCGGTAGTCCAGATGCAGGGTGCATCTGGGAGGGGGATCCACTGTACTGGCTAGGATGAGCCTGAGGTGGCGGGCTGTTATATTGACCAGGATGAGCCTGGGGTGCCGGACTGCTGTATTGGCCCGGATGAGCCTGAGGCGGCGGGCTGCTATATTGACCGGGATGAGCTTGGGGTGCTGGGCTACCGTACTGTCCAGGATGAGTCTGGGGCGGCGGACTACCGTATTGACCAGGATGCGGAGCAGGCTGCTGAGTATTATCACTGACAACCTCATCACCCTGGTAAACCGTAGGAGGCCCATGAGGCTGCGAACCGGGCTGCTCGGTCGGAGTCCACGGGCGCGGCTGCTGTTGCTGTTGCTGTTGCTGCTGCGGTTGTGGGAAAGTCGGCTGCTGACCAGAGTACTGCTCAGCTCGTCTCTGCGCAGCGACGTTATGCGACTGGATACCCTGCAGGGTCCCAGTACCCGCGATACCAGCAGCAGCATATCGGGCCTCGATATCCGAGGCGGGCTGCTGCCCCGGCCCAATGATAGGAGTCTCAGGTGGCGGGGGCGAGCCACGCTGGGCGCGGGTTGTCGATGTGGAACTGATGCGATTGAGTGGGCCTTGTTGGGGTTGTAGACTTGATGGGGGACGGGCAGCAGAGGTAGAGCTTTGGCGTTGCGGGGGCGGGTAGTATTGTTGACGGTAATCGTATTGACTTGTGTTTGCTGGTGGCTCTGGTGGACCGGGTGGTAGACTGACCGGGGGTCGGGGGTACGGTCTAGCGGCCAAGGCCTCGCGATCTGGCGCATCATAGCTAGGAGATTCGGGTAGTGGCTTTGGGGCTGCACCTCTTCGTTCGGCTAATGTTGCGACTCGGGGCTCGCGGCCGTCCCGCGGCCGGAGCGCTGTTGGGTATTCATTTGGACTCACGGAGCCAGAGCCAGGACCAGCTGGCGGAGACCCGTATCTAATGTTGTCTTGGTATCGCTCGTTTGAACTTGAGGTGCGTATCTGGGGACGTTGACGGTCATCTGGGTACGGTAGCGGGGCGTTTGGTGGGGGACTGGAGCCCGCGGCCGACGCTGGAGATGACGAGTCCCGTTTGTTGATACGGAGAGGGCCGATGGTGGGTGATTCTTGTCTTGCTGGGCGGTCGTTGAGGAAAAGCTCCTCCGGATGGAGGGCACGACTGCTACTACTCATGTTGTCTTGAGAAATTGCGGCTGGGCTTGAAGCTGCAGAAAGATAGAATTTAGCCACAGGAGGATGCGAAGTACTCCCAATTACGGAGATAAGCGCGAAGATCGTTGGGGGTGCGGGGCAGAGACGGGAAAAACTCCAGGGCTATTTCATCTATTCATAGAAATTGTCCGGGAGTAAGAAAAAAGGAAAAAAATGAAAAGGTGAAGAAGTTCAGGGAGATTTGTTCTGTAGCCGCCAAGGGCGAGACGCCGACCCCGCAGGTGACGAGAATCATCACAAGTTGCTGCCTTGGGGCCTGCATACTATATACTATAGGTAACTAGTTACTATGTGTTAACTATGTAGTATTACAATCTAGTGACTAGATGTACCCCTAGTAACAACTGAGTACTATATTTTATAGTAATTACAGGACCTCTGTCTCTCTATCTATGATATAATGATATGAGTGGTATGAGTGGTATATGTATTCCACATTAGCAAGAATTAGCATAGACTTAACTGATCTACATGAACAGAATTGTTACTAAAGGGCTAGTAGAACATTGCGATGTAGTAGATCGTTTACATTCCAATGGCTCGGCCCGAGCAGTTCCCATGGATCAAGATCAAATCCCTATCCATTTCTATACATACAATATCCATCGTCAATCATGCTAACATACAACCTTAGTCCCAAAAAAATACAAATATGCCCTATTAAGCGCCAATGCTTATCAAAAACCAAAAGAGAAAAAAAGAAAAAAAAAAAAAGAGAACTCCACTATCCAATCAAAACCCGAAATTGACCATCTGAAGTCCCTCCTGAGCCATCAGGTTAGACCAATCCACATCCAACGTATGACCCACATGCATAAGTCGCTCCAACTGCCGCGCATAGACAATTTGAAGGATGGCACGAGTCGTTGCTGCGTTGCGGCCCATGCCGTCTTCCTCGTCTTCCATGCTAGTCATCAATTCCATTGCCATCATCTTCAATCCACTAGCTGATGCCGTGGCACCTGCTAGGAATAAGGGGAAGACGAGGAAGTGTCGATCAGCGCGTCGAGTGTGTGTGGTTCGCTCGGCTAAGCGTAGGATCTCTGTTACGTGATGGTCGATTTCGCCGTCTGGGGAGAAGCCCGACTCGACACGTTGTCCGGGCCACATGCTGCTGTAAGAGAAGAGTTGACAAACATGGTATAGTGTAGCGGACTATAAGGAGTTAGCTCGTTTTTCCTTCTTTTCATTTTGAATAGACGGAAACAATGAAAGCGGAAAGAACCGACCTGCTGCATAAGTTCCCGAGACCGTCGCGGGAGGTTATCCTGATGTTGATGCAAGAAAGCGACATCAGGTGATTCCCACAGGCTCCCGAAAGCCCCACGCAGATCGCTTAATTCATGGGACCTCTTATCGAACTCTTCAAAGGGGACGTTCTGTTTATCGTGACGAAGCCGAGTAGCCAAGAAGCCAAGTTGAGCGGCGAGCCGGAATGTGTCGTGGTATAGACGCATAATCACCGGTAAGCTCTCATGCTCATCGGAGTAAATCACACTGTAGCCCTCTGGGGCAGAAGGGTAGAGAAGACATTCGGAGCCCGGGAGCATCTGGTGGTCGATGACAGCTTGTACAAACTCTCCCGTCCCTGCTCCACTGAACAGGGCGTACAAGTCAATGTGGCACACCCACCAGAGGATAAATGGGTGGGGTTCTTGGCCGTACTTGGCGCGTCGAAGGAAGGCGATATGAAGGAGGCGGGAGATATGGTGAGACCAGAGGTTCGAGCCGTGTGGTTCGGCAGCCGCGATCTGTGGGGTATAAGTACATAGACTATGAGAATTGGAAATTGGCACCTCTTACCTCGTAGATTAGAAGTAGGAAGTGGGTGAGGAACAGTCCGTCGGAAACAAGATCATCATTGTTCCGTAGACTGACTTGGAGCGAGGGGAAAGCTTGCTGATAATATTGTAGCGCATCGACATTGTGACCTGTGCCGCTGTGCGAGAGACTAAGGGCTGATACAGCCATCATAGCGTGGGAAAGCTGTGGTTCTTGTTAGCACGGACATGACATGAACCAAAGAATAGCAATACCCACAGGAGGGAAACGAGTGGCTTCCTGCTCTAGGAAGTCCATGTTAAGAGTCATAAAATGACTATCAGATCCAGAAGAATCATCAAGCCTGTGATCATGAGGGAATAACTGCCGCCATACGACCTGACGGAAATGAGAAAAGATCGTAGAATCCTGACTTTGCTGATCAGGACGCGGATCCAAGAAAGTCATCTCCTCTACCTTGACATCGGGCGAAGGAAGCGAAGTGAAATTTGGCGAGAGGGACAGATTGCAGAAAGGATCCGAGATCTCCGATGTTGGTGAGATCCTCGAGATCTTTCCATTCGACGGCGAGCGCCTCGTAGCATCTTCAAAAGTCTTCAAAATCACCACATTGGGATCTTCACCTCTGGTACTGAAGTCGCCCTTGGCTGCACTCGTAGGGCTATTAGCCGTAGAGCTCCTACACTCGCTGAGATTTGATCTAGCTTTCTCAATTGCATCGTCTGCATATTCTGGCAGTGAGGAGAAACTGTCTGGTGTCATGACGACATGGTACGTGCCGGGACTAAAGGCCTCTGCTTTCTTTTCGCGCTCTTCGTCCGAAGTGAGTAGGGAAAAGGGCGGGAGTGAATCCCCGGACGAGAAATAATCGGTTTTCTCATCATTAGAACTGGGCGAAGTGACTAGTCTAGTTAGTACGGGAAAAAAAGGGGGACGCTTTTTTTCCAATAAGAAAAATAAAACTAAAACAAGGTGCTTACGATCCCAAACAACATGGCCATTTGTCTTGACATCGGTCATGCGGCCCATGATACGAGGGGTATCATCGCGAAAGGCTAGCCGAGGGCGATAATCGCAAGTATGGCCTAGACGTGTACATTGCTGTCAAGAAGTATAAGTCAATGTGTGTGGAGATTAAAGCGCGAAGAATGCATACATTACATTGCGGGTGTCCTTCATCACATTTGACTAGAGAATGTGTGTCAGCCACGGAATTGGACGGGAGTTGGGTCCGTAAGTGACTTACCCTTTCGACTCTGGAAAAAAGGAAAAGAAGAAAAAAAAGCCAATTAATCAACCGTTTTTCTTCTGAGTGGAGGAAAACATAAAAAAAAAAACAACTCACTCGGCATGTCCTAAAAGGAATAAGCTTGGATTCGGGGGATGGGCAAAATATAGAGACGATCACTTACCAACAACCGGTACGAGATCGCGGAGGCAAGCGGATGCGCGGTGGAGCGATCAATGTCTTTTCGGACTTGGCAAAGGCATCGAATAGATCTTCCTTGGGGGCAATGATGGGCAACCGGAGAGGAGGTTTCCCAGAGACTTTGCTCCGTCTGTTTTGCATGACCAGACTGGTTGCCGTCATAAGGCTTTGTGTTATGGTCAGTGATGTACAGATGTGGACTGAATTGGAATACACTTACTAGGGTACTCTGTACAGAATAAGTATATTAATGGTTCAATTGTGGGAAGAAAGAAAGCTAGAAGAATATGGGGGAAGAGGCAAATTAAAGATAGAAAAAAAAAAGAAGGTATAATAAGATTGAAGATAGAGGGGAAAAAGGGAAGGGAAAGGCTAGATGTATATTCTCAGAAAAAGGCGAAGGTTCATGGGCGCAGTATTTTGGACGGGTGGCGGGAA
The DNA here is from genome assembly GCF_028827395.1 of Penicillium hordei. Lineage (NCBI taxonomy): Eukaryota > Fungi > Ascomycota > Eurotiomycetes > Eurotiales > Aspergillaceae > Penicillium > Penicillium hordei. The sequence goes on from NW_026623142.1 coordinate 1,463,468, forward strand.
TTAGGGGGAAAATAAAATGATATTAATTTTTTATTATATTTATATTTATATTTATATTTATAAATATATAAATATATGAATATATGAATGTATGAATGTATTATTCGATTATTTGATTATTTGGAAAGGAAAACCATAGAGCTAAGGGGAAAAAAGCGAAGGGGAGAGAAAATAGAAAAACAGGGCAGGAAAAAAAAAAAGTCAAAAAACTAAGGGAAAAAAAGAGGAAAAAAAAACCAACCAAATGGTATGCAGATGCCAACCATGTGGACAAATCTTGGAAGTTACTATTATTACTCTGAGCACGAAGAGGATTGTCCCGGCCTAAGGGAAACTTGGGCACACACAGAGAGAGAGGGAGAGAGAGACAGAGAGAGAGAGAGAGAGAGGAAAGGGAACCCAAGGGGCTGGCTGAAGCCACGTCGAGAGGAACTATGAGGAATCATCTTCTCCCTCTATCGGAGACGAAGAATGGACTCAATTAGGAATCTATTCAAAACACATCCGGGGAAACTAACCAAAGTCTCGATCGGCCGGGACCCTGGTCTGGATCGACTTGGGGAGGTGAAAATCGAGGAGATCACACTTTGGGCCATTTTGGGACAAGTTTCGACCTTTTGGGACTCTCCGCATTCCAAACGGACTTGGCCGAAATTAAGCGAGTGGCGTAGAACTTGGAGCATTTTTCACAGGAACTGGAACCCACTCACCTCAATGCTTTATACCGTTCTCGAAGACTTCCTATTGGTACGATTGCTATAGCCCCCTCGTATCGACGTACGAAAAACAAAACAAAATAAGAAATAAGCATCATTCATGATCGACCCTGTAAATGAAAAGAAATAATAATAGTAATAACAATAAAAAAAGGCCAAACCACGTGGGTTTCTTAATTCGGGAGAGCTAAGGCCTCGTCCAGTAAACGCTGTACCGGTCCGGATCGCTCACTGGCCCTCCACTCACGAACTCGGACGATAAGTGTGTCAGGCACGCCCGCTTGGGCATGCGGACATAGTTTCAGGTACGCTAGAATGGCCTCTGCACGACCCTTGCGGATGGCCTCGACAGACCCGTCTACTTCCCCCGTGAGAATCTTGTCCGCCAGAGCAGTCAAGGGTGCGGCCATTTGTTCACCGAAGGCATCCGGTGAAACGATCCACTGATCCACTCGCGTAAAGAACGCCCGGAGCTCATCGTAGCCCGTGCTCACGACCTGTCGTCCACCTTGGTGGAGGACTTGAGCCAGCGGGCCGGTCACCTGTTCCAAGTACTTCCCCAGCACTGTGGTTAGTGTTAGCAAGGCGTGACGCTAGGGGTTTCCCGCAATTTGAGGGTAATTTAGGGGATTTAGGGGAGTTGGGGGAATTGGGGCGGATTTAGACTGACCTTCACCAGAACCGGCGGTGGGGTTGAAACATTGCAGGAGACATTGTACACACGCCGCAAGGGTGTCATCTTGGGTCGAGCCGCGCCCATTCCTCGAGTCTATCTCCATCTGGTCTTGGTCTTGGTCTTCCATCTCTTCCACCACCCCCGGAATAATATTTAATGCATCCGGCATGAAATTGAGGTCCTTGCGAGCCTGTGCGATCTCGCCCATTGCTCGCAGTCCATGCGGCCGGTAGAGCACGTTAGCGCGCTTCGCTTCGCGAACCGTAATAGTCTGACATGCGTTAGCTTAAATTGCATAGTTCAAACCCGTCGCCTCGTAATCGACTATAATAAGTGGCGACATGTCAGCCCATACCTTCATTAGGTTCCTCAACTCCTCATTGGCTTGCCACAACTTTTGGGCTTGCGAACTAAATTTCACTAGTGCCTTAAGCACCACTTCTTTACCTTCCCACGTCTTCCCCGCCAGAGCACGCTCTAATACCGGCCAAACCAATTGAGCCGTCGGAAGGTCGATCTCTGCGTCAAGCGATAAAACTGCTTGTGCAATCGCCCGTGCGGCCGTATGCTTAATAGCCCAGCGGGGAGAGTCCAAATTGTCCGAAACGAGCCCCACAATCTCACGAATGTAAAGTGATACGGCGCGCGACCCACCGACGTTATCTTGCCATGTCTTCTCAAACTGCTCTTTCACATGTTCGTCGCCATCGTGCTTACACACAAAGACAAACGGCAACGCGCTCGCCGCAAATGCCATAAACCGATCGTTGGACAATTTGGACGCCGAGTACAGAATCTCACCGGAGATCACCCGTGGGGTGGCATCCTCAGCTGTCAGATACAGGTTTTTGGCATAGTCAAAGGTCTTGAGAACCCGATCGTCCGAAGCGAGCCGCAGCAGATAACCCATGGATGAGCAGTACGAGGCGCTAACCGTGTCGTTTCGGTCCACCACGTACTTGGTCAGGATTTGGATAAATCGGTCTGCGTACGGGCGGAAGAGCAGGGTTTTCATACTAAGCAGCACTAGAACGCGGCTGCAACCCACCTTCGATGGCAGGCCCACGGCCGACCGAAGCACATCTTCGAGTCTATGTGCCAGTTCATCGAGATTGCTTTCATCCAAGTTGTCAATCAGGTACCGCTCAATCACCTCCATCATTGGGGATGTGCGAATGCTGGACAGTCGCATTTTGTCAATCTCTTGACCGGTGAGACCATATTTGTCGGCATTGAGGTGGACATAATTGACAGCCTGTGGCTCCAGAGAGCTGAGAGCACTCAGGAATTTCTCCAGCATGTTGGGAACATGGGGGCGCAGTAAGCTGCCAGGGCTCTTCTTGATCATTGAGATAAGAGCACCGATTGCGTATCCTTGCACTTCTTCCACGCTGGAATCCAGTCCCTTGTCGCTCAGGAGGAAGGGGATAGCACTTTTGAGTAAAGTACCTGCACGCTTCTCTGAGCCGCTCGTCTCGAGTGTGCGGATAACCGAATTGGTAATGGTTTGACAGAGCTTAAGCGCGGCAGTGCGGACAGATTCCTTGATATCATCCAGTAGTTTGAACGCCTTGCTGTAGATCTCATCGAGATACTGGGCGTACTTCTCCGGACGGCGACCTTGGATCAAGTCTGCCACGGCCGCACAACTTGCTTGCCGAACACGCCATTCTCGACCAGCTAGAACGCTCTTAAGCAGATCCTGCATGATATCATCAAAGTGGGTATCAATGACAACGGTAGGGTCCTTAACTAGTGCTTGCCAAATGGTGTTCATAGATCTTTGCACGTTCGGGTTAGGATCGAACCGGTAACGGAAAAGCTTGGGGTAAATCTTGGGGTTCTTCGCTAGATAGCCATCGACACTAGAATCAGAGAAGATGCTGCTGATTCCGAAGCGGCCAAATGCCGCACGATTTGTCCAAATAGCATTGTTTGAAGCCAGTGACATAAATCGGTAAACCAGAGTGGGGTCACCCGCCTCGGCAGCCAGGTTCATGATATCCTTGTAGGTATTGACAGACGATCCTTCACCAGTGGGGAGGGCCCCAGGCTCAAATAGCTGTGTGTCGGCCTCAATCTTGCCGCCTCCGAGATTGGGACCAGTTGAGGTGAATGACTCGACCAAATCTTGGACCAAATCATCCTTCAGGGATTGGTCACCGATCTCATATACAAGGCTGAGTCCGTGCGCTCCAGTTTCCTGCACCACCTCGTCCCGGTTTCCAAGAAGGCTGCTGAAAGTAGCTTGGCACTTACGCAGCCGCTCTTGCATCTCCTGCAGGTGACCGCAGTTCTTAACCAGCGACAACAGCCAGATTGCAGACGCCTTCCGCAGAGATGGCTTGGGCGCAATGCAATCGGCAATGATCTTGTCACAGATGACTGTAAACACTGAGCGCGGGACGTCTGAGCGAGGGAACTCTGCATCAATGTCGAACTCTTGGATAAGAGCCCGGGAATCCCAACCAACAGCGACATTGCTCAAGGCCTCGCCTACAGTGAACTGAACTTCGGGACTGCGGATTTCATGTAGACTGTAGAGTGAACTTAGGAAATCGCTGAACAAGGTACTGTCTGAGCCAGACCGGGAAAAGGTCATCGTCAACAACCCCAGAGAGCTGATAGGGATTTGATTCTCGGTTTTGGCGTCGCGCGATAGCTTTTCCAGGATCTTCTTCCAGCCATCTTCTGTGATAATATCCAGAGACAGCACGCCAGATAGACTTAGCTGTCCAATGGCCTCTTGTGCAGTCCTCTGGAGAAGAGTATCCCGGGAAACATCTAGGATATCAAATAGTGTTTCAATAAACTGCTTAGTCTGTGCTGCTGGGGCTCGGTTCACTAGACCGCGGTACGCAAGTCGACTCAACAAATACGAGAGCGCCAAAATCGCCCCACGAGCTCGCATGACCTCTTGACCAACAGCAGTATTCCACGATTGAATGGTAGCAGTCAGTTGAGTGATGAAACTCTTCAATTGGTCCTCCGAGAAGGCAGAATGCGAAACCAGAATTCCAAATGCCCGTGCAGTAATACCCTGGTTATCTTGGTTATTACTGCAAATAGGGTCCATCAAGGATGTCGCACGCGAGATCAAGTGTTCAACAACGTCATTGGGTGCTAACGAGCAGATTTCGACGAAATGAATACCACACTGCCGCAGCCCTTCACGCTCGCCGGTTACAAGACCTTCAAGGGTGCCAGACAAAAATGCCAAAACAGACTCCTTTGCACTCTCTCGAATGTATTTCCTCACGGCCAAACGGGCCTCCACGCTGGTGGAGAGGAGCACTTCTAATTTATAGTCCCAATCTTCTTCTAGGTCTGCAGCAACCCCCGAGGCTGAGAAGGCCTCCCAAAGCAATGTATTTCGGAGGAATGAGATAGCAGGCATAAATGAACCTTTATATGGACCAGACAGGAGTTGGGATGCAGACAAAGATTGAACATTCAAATGTTCCTCTTGCCCTCCTAAACCAAGCAGGAAATTAGTAGCCTCATTGAACTTTGGGAAGTCGAACCAGGATTCATCGCGAACTGGATTTGCCGATGAAGCTGACCATTTCCCATCCTTGGCAGGATTGAGGAGCCGGTACCAGTAAGGATGGAGACCTTTCTTTCCTTCCTCAACGATTTCTTGTTGTCTTTCAGGGCCTCTCGCAATAGCCATCAGATCGATCCAACGGGCGACCACATCGTCAAATGGCAGGAATCTGTTCGCAAAACGCACTGCGGCATACTGAACACCTCGCACAGCACGGTAACCAGTGTCGGGATCAATATCGCCAGGCTGCATGCTCATCTGACGAACCAGGAATGGTCGCAGTTGGTCCTGGAAGGTCTTGTCGTGGCTGTCTAACGAAGAATTGAGAATACTTCCTAGTGCCTGATCGATGCTGACGAATATCTGGGGACTCGAGTCATCTGCACTCAAGGAAGCAAAGAGCCATCGGACCAGGTCAAATTCAAAGTTCTCTACAGCATCGGCTTGCGCCATAAAGTCGACCTTGGGGACCATGATACCGATGCTCTCGTAGGCAAGACCTCGCAAGCTGAGGTCTGTTGTAGGTAGTTTCTGCCCACTAGCTGCCGGACTGGGCCAACCTTGAGACTGAATGAAATCCCTCAGTCCTGCAATTAGTTTGGGCGCGATTTGGTTGAGATCCGATGGTGCACCCATACGGACAACCCAAGTAGTAAACGTAAAAATCTGGGTCCGTAGTTTCGATGCTTGCAGCCCCTGGGAGGATCTAGCAGAGTCTGATAGGAGCCCATCTTCAATGAGTCTCATTATTCGATGGGGGTCTGCAGTAGCCTTGATGGACTTCCCCAGAAAGACGAGGAGTTTCACTTGGAGTGGAGGGCGCGCGGGAGGAGCACCACCAGTGCCGAAATACAAATCATACAACTCCTGCACAACATCAGGATTCTCAATATCCGCAGTAAATCGCTTCAGGGTCTCATCTCCCAGATCGGCAAGGCGGGAGTTAGGATCAGCAGAAGCGATCAGTGAAGGGAGGAATCGTTGTGGGTCCTTAAAAGCACCGCTTCCGATGAATCGAAGGGCAGTGACCTTTGTCTCGGTCAGATTCAAGCCACCATCGGTAGAAGGGTTCCATGTCTCGTTTCCGGGAGCACCCTTGTTCAAGAAGTTATACTCATCTGGAGATAGACCGGGACATGTTGAAGTTTCCCTAGGGCCAGGGGTAAGAAGTAACAATTTCGCGAGCCAAAAGGACAAGAATTTGGCATCTTCATCCGATAGACCGAGTCGGGCCTTCAGGCGCTGATCTTCTTCGCTGCCCTTTGCTGGTAGCTTGAGAAGTGGCAATAGACGCAAAACCAGATTAAATACGATAGCACCTTGGGTGGGTGATGTTCCGATCTTCGAGATACCTTGAAGCAAGGGCAATAGGATTTCGACTCTAGCTTCGGAGCCGAGGCGATCAATGCCTTGCTGTGCATAGATGAGATCAAAATGTCTAATCAATTGAGAATTTTGGTCCTTGAACTGCTTCAACAATGCTGCCACGGGCAGCTGAATAGAGGGGGATTTGACCCGGGTGTTGACATGCTGGCAGATCGAGATGATTTTGTTGCGCACTTCCACGCTGTCTGACCCAAGCTTTAGCAACAAGGGAGGCAAATACGTTCCAAGTAGTGACTGCAGCTTCTCGTCTGTGTCTGCCATAGCAATTCTGAATTCCACCTTGCCTATCAGGCTCAACTCGCGAGCCTCAGGACTCTGTGAGTCCGCCATGATGAAAGTGTTTTGCAGAAGGACGATTCTAACGGAGCATCAAATTAACGCAATGAACAAAACACCAAGATGACGAGATTTATAAAAGAAAAAATGATAGTTATAGGCAACTGCACTCACGTCATCGCCATCAAGTGAACAGTATGGGGGGCACCTGCCCAGGTGGTCCATTGATTAGTCAGTATGTGATTAGTCACTTTTCTTGGCAGGCCCTCTATGTCCAGGTGCGATCCTAAAGTCCACATAGATGATTTTACAACATATAACCTTGGAAGTAAGAGACGAAGGGGAGGGGGGAAAAAGCAAGTGAACATTGAGTCTACGTCGTGATAAGATATAGCATGTTCTAAAATACAATAAATATTCATATTTCAACCCTCCATTCTTTGCTCAGCAGCTTCACCTCTCAAGAACCGACCAACCTCCCTTTCTGCCTCAGCTGAAAGGTCAGCGCCATTTTTCTGCTTGGTATTTCCGAAGAGACATTGCCAAAGGTCATCCTTCTTTACTACTTCTCCACCCACAGAGCCGCGTTGCATCAGGGTTGTAAGAGTGGCATCTTGTAGTTCCATCGAGTTGGCAGATTCAATATCCTCTTCAGTAACACCATCGCCGTTGACAGGGGTTTCCAATAGTGCTGTTTTGGCTTGCTTCTCTTTCTCCATGATGTGAGCTAGGCGTCGGGTTACTGAGATCTCATATATGGATTCTTCCACCGTGCCAGAGACAAGGTACATCCATACTGTGGTTGGTCGATTTTGCCCAATACGATGCACCCGGGCAATGACCTGGAGCTCGATTGCTGTGTTGATTAGAGGCTCACATAGAAAGACATGGGTTGCAACAATCAAATTCAGTCCGGATGACTGTGCTTTGCCATGCAAACAAAAGCACTCAATCTAGATTAGAAATCGTCAGCGTATTCTTTTTAATGAGGGATGGGTCCAGGTAGCTTACAGCCGGGTCTGTTTTGAACTTCTCAATGCCATCCGGGGAGTCAATACTGGTGGCAATTATTCCAAGGGATCTGAATGCGAACTGTAAGTGCGACAGAAAGGTTCCGTATTGAGAGAAAATGATCGACTTTGCGCCAGGATCGTGTTCCCGTAGCCATAGGATGTGTCGGGCCAAAGTGTCAATTTTTGTCCCGTAAGATTGCTCCAAGTCAATTTTCTTAATCGCATTGAGATCACCGGAGCTGATATCACTGTAAATCGCATTCTGAGAATGACCTTCGTGTTCCAATTTGACAGGTGTCTTTTCCTCTTGAACAACTAGCTCCTGTGGCTTGTATGTGATCTGATGGAAATCATTACGCTTCAACTTCCTCTTACACATTGGGCAATTTTGGTGTGCAGCCCACCATAGCCGCAAACAGTCAGTACAATACTTGTGACCACACACGGTCAGCACACCTGCATGAAAGGTCAGTCCACGTGTAAAAGATACATCCAGAGAAAGCAATACTCACCAACTTCGAAGGTCGAGCCGCAGACAATGCACTCTCGAGCATTACTGTCGGAGCTAGCATCATCTCTTAGGTGAATGAGATATCTTGCTTTGGACTTGAGAGATGCAATCTTTCCTTCAATGACTCCCTCTTGCTCCAGCGTCAGGGTAAAAGCGGTTTCATCTAGCGGCTTGCCTGCATTTTCCTCGTCATATGGAGCCACTGTATCCGAAATCTGCTGCAGGTGACGGTAATACTCTAGTCGATTGTTCATGGCGTCGCGGAAAATTTGAACTTCTTTGCTCAGTTTGTTCGATACTTTCAGTTGCTCAGCGATCATTTGACCGGCGTTTTTCAAGACCATTTCGACAATCTCATGTTCAGCACGAGCACGCGAATTACCCAAGCCGGCTTGCCACTCCAGCGACGTCACAAGTTTGCGAAGCTCACTGACAATGTTGCGGAGCGATCCGATATCAGGATCAGGTATAAACCGACTGCGAGTTTCCATAACCTTGAGAAATAGTTGTGGGGAGGGCCCCTCACCTCTTTCGGCCTGGACGATTCCGGATTTGACTTCGTGGGAAATGAGAGTGTTCCTTTCACCAGTGAGAGCATCATGACGGTCGCTGTATATTGCCCTCAAAGCCTCCATGTAGACATACATCTCATCTTGATGTTTTGTTGACCGCTCATACTCGTCACCCTCCAACTTTGCTTCTTCTTCCTGGTCAATGAGTGACTGAGAGACCAGTCTGGCCATGACATCCCGCCATTCCTGGTATTGCTCGGCATTCTTGTTAAGAGCGTCGCAGAAATCTTCAAACTTTCTGAGTAGATTGTATGACTCGATTCCTTTGCTGTAGAGATGGGGTTTCATTTTCGGGATCTCCGCGAATTTTTTGTCTCGTGCCTTAACCGTTATTTCTTTCATGCGGCGCTCGACTTTCCGGGAAATATCAGTTAACATCTCTTTGCGAATGACTTTTGCAGCCTCATAAGCATCCTCTTCGCGTTTCTCAAGCGCTTTGAACTCATCCGAATCTGGCTGGGTCAAATTTGGGTCGCTCTTGATTTGGTAATATGCGTTCGCAGTGAAGAACACTGCAATATGCTGGACCTCGAGTGCAGCTCGAAGCTTCAGCCGACACTGACCGAGGTGGCTGTTATTGTCCGCCTCTTCCTCTTTTTCATCCTCATCATCCTCCTCGCCATCCAGATCGATGAGTCCCGGAGTAGCCTCGTTATTGTCGCCGGTAGTGCCTTTGGTATTCAGTAGGCGAAGTTGCTCTCTGCTGTTTTCAACCAGCTGAGTGGCATGATCCAATGCTTTCTGCCAAAGAGCGAGTGCTTCTTGGCGACGTTTTGCATTTTCTAGAAGCTGGCCTCGTCGAAGTTGAGATAAAAGGAGCGACCGTTCTTCTGTACGTATAGCTGCCTCGTTGGCCTCGGTCATAGCTTCCAGGACTTGGGCCACAGTCCGCAAAGGACCAGAGCCTGTACCTAGGATTCGGCGATAGCTGAAGAGTTCGGGATGGAGGCACGTTTGGCGGAGTCTCGTCAACCAAGTACGCATTTTATCGACAATTACAGGATCTTCGGGGTCCCAGTCGCCTCGAAGGGGGGCTCCTAAGGCATTCAACCCGCATTCTTCACACATTTCCTCGAAAATCTGAGCGTACTTCTGTTCTTCTACAGCTGTGAGGGGAGTAGTGATAACGATGCGCTTTTGGGGTGGTAAGCGAAGCTCATCCAATAACTGACCTTTCCTGTGCCGAAGAGCGATTGTGTTTATGATTTTGGCAAGGACTGACCCAAAACACAGGCACAATCTTCTCCACAAGGGGGCTGAAAAGCAGAACGGCTCATAATGGAGGAAAAGAAGAAGGCCAAACAGGTCGTCTATGTTTCTGCGCAGTGGGGTACCGGTTACAACCCAAGCAATCTCTCGAGGGATCAAGCGAGCTACTTTCGCCGCATTGCTGACTCCACTCTCTATCATCTGAGCTTCATCCAGACATACACGCCACCATGAGAGGCGAACGAGTGGTGTCCTCTTCTGTAAAAATCGCTTTTCGTGCCGTAGAGATCGTTTCGGAGTAGCACCCATATAGTGAATTTCTTTCGCGATGACATTGTAGGTGGTCAGAACTACATCGAACTCGGCAAGCTCTTCGACAGTCATCTCGTCAGTTGTTTCTTTCCCACGTTTGATGCCATTGTAATGGTAAACATGCAGAGTGGGAGCATGCTCTTTCAACTCTTGTTTCCATTGCTCAAGAATCGCGGGTGGTGTAATGATCAAAGTGGCGCCAGTAGGTCTCAACCCGTCAGGATCAGCCTTGACGGGCTGTGATTCTCGCTTATTCAGGTTTATCAACGCAATCACTTCGACTGTCTTGCCCAACCCCATTTCCTCTGCAAGTATTCCACCTTTCAGATTATCTGCGGCATCGTGCCACCCAGAAAGGTCTGTGGTCAGAATCATGAAAAGATGACTGAAGTAGTAGGTCCGTCCATCGGCATCTTTAGTGGAATTGAAAGAAGCTGGAAGGTCACTTTTGGGGAGTTCCTCCATGGGCATAATCTCGCCATTTGGCCCGACCTCTCTTCCTTCTCTTTGTAAAAGCCAACGAACGGCTCTTCTCTGAAACGGGAATAGCTTGCATTTTAAATCGGGGCATTTGATATTCGTCGAACTGTCTGTGAGCTTGGGAACGTGAACATTCTTGTAGAAATCCCGGGGAGACCATTCTTGGGGGGTTCCCAGCATTTTATTACGATATTTGCGTGGTTCGGTCAATGTCGATGGGCGAACACATTTTTCTTGCAGCACATATCTTGTAAAAGCTTCCAGGTCTGCTTCCGTCAAACGGTTTAAATCTGGGGTCTCGATAGAATCGCTCCAAAGAACAACCGTCTCGATAGCAAAAGTTGCTCCATCTGACAAGGCACACAGGTGCGCTTGGTAGCAGGCTGTGGGCACATTATTGGAGAACTGGTCCACGTGAGGAAGTTTACTGGCGGCCAGAAGTTGCCCAAGGAGATCAAACAGCCGCAAATCCTCGCACGGATATATCAGCAATTCTTCTTCATCGAGACTCGATATTTCCAGTTCCATACGACTGGGGTCGCCATTGGCCGAGTCTGGTTGTGGCGTGTTGTTCAGATCGTCGTTGAGAAAATGAACGCTTCGAACATCTAGGAGTATAGGAACGCGGGAGGTGGAGATATTTGGGTCGTACGGCTTTTTAAATTGGTGCGTGCTCGTGTTCGAGGGTTTCTGCAAAGTACAATAAATCAGTCGTTTTGCCCTAAAGCGGGATACCAGTGGCAACCTACTATGCGCATTGTCAATCGTGCTAATGGAATGTAGCCCAGAGGGATTCCCATTGCTGTTACCCCATTTTCTTTTGTCAGACTCCTTGCTCTCCCTTTAGTAGTCTTGCGCCGCTTAGTAGGACGGTCATCGCATTGTTGGAAGATGGGGTATAGAGACTCGAGAGTCGCGTCTAGAATGATAATGGATGTCAGTGCTTCAATTTCGTCAAGACAATTAGCAAACAAAAGTAATACCTGGTAATGCAATATCTTCTATGACCACACTCATTTTGAAAACCACAGCCTATCCGCCTGTCGCCACAATGGAGAGTTGACAAGAAGAGAGAATGCGACTGGGAAAGATGGGGCTATCATCTTATCGCAATGATCACGGGAAGATAAGGCAGATGCCAACCTTATCGTCGGCTAAATGCAACTCCAACTCAACTTGCCCAGGTGGTATATCGAGATGATAATAGCTCAGGTCTCAACACACTACGTCCAGCTTTATAATCCAATATATTTACTGGAGCTTATGGTCATCTGATAATAGCTATGCTGTTAACACTAATTGTATGACGATTTACTATGTAAACATATCTGGATGCTTCCACGGTTCTCGGTGACTATATACTTTGAACCGTACTAAAACAATAGAGTATCGAATAAAATTTGTAACAGGGAAATGCACGAATAGGTCTCGGTTTTGTGCTAAATACTTCGATTGACATTACAACATTGAAAAGAATCATAATATCTCCATGAAAGACACAATTTTTGAAATTACAGTAAGACAGACCTCAAAAAGCATCAACCTTATCATCATGGCAAAACGGACAAGCAGTAAAGTACTCTGCCAGCCCCACCTGAATCTGCCATTTTGCAAAACAAGACAGACAAGAGAAAGACTGAACAAGACGAACTCTCGTAGACGCAGACTGAGGCAACCACCTGTGCGAAAGCAGCACAAGATCGGTAGCAAGCCCGGGGGTTTCTTGAACCAATTTCTCGAATGCTTTCTTCTCGCGCAGATGCCTCCTGTGTTTTTGACAAACCGCGACCACCACATCCCGGAGACCCCGATCCGACTTTGTTGTTATTTTGTATGCTTCAAAAGCAGCAGTCAAGAATTCATCCGTGTCCCAGTGGTCTTGGGCAAGGGTGACAAAGGTTAATTTTGCTTGGATTTTGAGATATTCCACCTCGAATCTGTTGGCAATGGCGTATACCTGGACATTAAACAACAGGGGGCACATTTGAGCCTCGGGTTGGTTGATATCGTAATGAAGTCCGTAGAACGAGCGTATCATGGCTTCAACGACGCGTGGATGCTCATCCTTTATTTCGAATACATGGGTCTCTTTACTTCCCTGAAATAATCAACGTCAGCTGAGCCTGTGGATAATTAAGAGCTTGGGCTCTAGGGAGACTTGCACGGACATTAGAGAAGATTCGGCGGAAAGCCTCGGATCGGCTGCAGACAATGAGTCTGTGTACCTTCAAGGCTTGATCCGTGGTGTAAATGGTGAGGTCGGAGAATATGCCTGTGGGGTAAAACCTGTCTCTAGTCAGTCCTCTCATCCATACAGTATGTAGACCAAGAACTTACTCCCCTAGTCGGTGGACAAACCGATCAGTGCCCTCGACGCTGTAAGAAGTGATTTCCATTGCAAGGGCGCGTTGAAGAGAGCCTTGAGGCGAAGGGGACATGAAGGGGACGTGGAGGGGCCAGTAGAATATGAGAAGAAGCTCAATAAGGACCCAAACTCGTTGGGGGGTAACAACAACGAGCAGTTCAGATGCTTTTTATCCTTAATGCCAAATGAGACTGAAATGTCGAAACAAAGGTAAATGACGATCTATGACCTTGTCTCATTTCTAATTTAGTCTCATTTGTGTAAAAGCGATTCTTGGATTTCCTACGACATCATGATAACTCACTCTTAGCGCTCCTCTACCATGACGCGTTGTATCCCACCTCCGTGTCCCAAACGGGATATTGTCTACATTGCAACCTTGACGTCCGGAACTCTTCATATTATGTCACTCTCCCTGATTTACAAGAGCTCCAGGCCCCTTTCCAATTATAGCCCTCACATTGCCTCTCCCAGTATCCCTATGATCTTGTGGAGAAGAAGCCGATGTCTTGCCATTAGGGTCGGTGTCAGAAACAACGGTGCCATTGACAGCATGGACAGATCGGTGGTATGATCGTCCATTTGTCTGACTGTCGAACAAATTGATGGTGTCACCCCAAGAGCTTGACTTTCCTCCAGTGACCGATTTATACTGCGCCGTGCCGGACTGACTTGTGTGTAGGTATGATGGTCCCGATGTCAAGGTATATGTGGAAATACCGAGCCCTCCTGTTGCCTTGAAATCGAGACCTCTCTTCATCCAAGAGTCAATCGTCGTCTCATTTGAGGTGATGCCGTAAGTTGCGTTGACAACCAAGGGGTATTGGAATGCAATGCTGTTTGAGACGGGCATATCTCCAAGCTCAGTGATAGTGTTCTTGCCAGTTGTGAGTTGTCTGTTAACTTGACTGTATCCCTGCTGGTTGAGGAAACCGTGGTTGGAGAAGGATAGTGTCTGAGACCATGAGTACAGAGAAGAGGTTACGCTGAAGTCTCGCTCAACAACCACAGAGTATGACAAGGAGTCGTTTCCCCCGGTCTTACTTTGTATAAGCTTCCGAGTCACAGCAAACACTGGTAAGGGAGCATCCAACGTGGGCCGACTGTTGTCACCAGTAACGGTAGCTTTAGAGGCGGAGCTGTCGTCATCGATATATATGAAAATATTCCCTGTGACAACCCAATATGAGCCTACAGTTTTTGCAAAGGTGACGCTCCCATCTACTGACACATCAAGACCAGTAACCCGGATCTCAAACGAATGCTGCTTCCCGTCTTGGACCATGGGGAGAAATGGGGAAATATCAATCTCCGGCTGGCGAAGGTCAAAGGCATCAGTCCCAACGACCGGACGCCAGAATCCCGGTGTCACGCCTCCCGTGAAAATAACAGGGAATGGCCAGACAAGCCCGGCAAGGACCCCGTCGATATAGAGCTGGACTTCACGGAAAGGAGTGTACCCATATAGCTCACCGACAGTACTTTCAAAGTCTTGGGTATCCTCCGAGAAGACGTTAGACCACCAGAACTCTTCTTCTGATTGTCCACATGCCGATATTGACACAACAGCACGCGATGCCGCAGCAGGGATCTCGTACATAACTGTTGCGTTGTCTGCGGGAAGTTGGAAGGCACTGGAAGAGTTTGATGCTGCCTTTTTGGCAGAGATTGGAAGAATTATATCCGCGGTCTTGACATTCTGCTCCGCAACGAAGTGCGCCGTTAGCGTGGCATTGAACGAGCCGGTGTAAACATCGTTAATGATATTTCCCAAGTCAAATATCAGCTTCTGGGGACTCTTCCATAGCGAGTTATACTGCGACATCTCTTTGACATAGGTCCAGACAATTCCATTGGCTGTTGGCTCTGCGGTTGAAGTCCGGAACACTTCATTGTCTCCAAGATACATGAGAGCCAGGCGGTCAAACTGCTTCCCCCGGGAGGTGACTGTGAGATTAATTCGTACAGTATCAAAGTCACAGTTTGGGGGCTCATATTCGCCTGGATAAGTTGCAAGATTAGACCACCGGTAGAAATAACTTTCGAGACCTCTTACCAACAAACGGTGCTCCATAACTGGCTCCAAAAACATGATCCATGAGCAATATATCAACATCGCAGTTGCTTTTTTCACTGGAATTGAGCGGTATTGGCTGATAGAGCTGGAAAAACTCTTGCAAACCAGTTGAGCTAGGTGTCTGGGATGAGAAGCCAGCAATGGACTGCAATCCGCTTTGGAGAGAGGAAACCGATGGGAGATGCCCCAAAAGCAACAATCCACATATGGCGATCAGCACCATAATCGCCAGTAGTCCGACGCTTGGGTTGGCTCTTCTCAGCTTGCTGCGGGTGTTGTTCACCTTTGAGTTCAAATCGCAATGATCAATAGACAAAACAGTGTTCGCAGTGTACGTGTCTTGAGGCTTCAGTGGCTCTTGATTAAGCACCCACACTGAAGATCGATTCCAAGGCCCGCGATACAATTTTAAAACATTGCAAAATGTGATCGCGAGGCAAAGGATAAGAATATATAACAACCATGCCGCTAGCCGGGTAAAGCAATACTCCATGGGGGATTGCGGATCCATTGGAAAGACTCCCATGTTATCTCTGAACCAGTTAGGACATTGGATTCTATCAAAGACGGGTGTTTAATGGCTACATACACATGTATGTAACCTTGAAAGTGGCTCTTGCGTAGTATGAGGTGATCCTGTAGACTTGCCCCTGAAGATAAGGCGCATAAAGAGGGGAAGGTGCGACGGACTTCCGACGCAAGCCCTATGTAACCCCCTCAGACTATTATACACTAAATCTGCCCGGAATTTGAATTATCCAATGGTTTCCATTGCTATTGACCAAGAAATGCTCGGTATTGTCTAAACTCATATGGCAACATAGCACGGCTAGACGAGTAGAGAGTATAGTGTACAAAAAGAAAGAGAAGTTGTGAGAGATCAAATGTCTCATGTAAAGCAAGCCAAAAACAATCACTCCATATCCAATGCAGACTTTTGTCCCAATTTACATAAACAAGCGCCAGGCACCAAGAATAAGGGCCGCGGTACCGGTACAGACACCCCTGCAGAGAAAAGAAAGTCAGTATAAGCTCACGCATCAATAGAAGACTTCGGGGATCATACATAAGCCACTGCAACGTCGAGAACTTGACAGCCTCCACTCGTTCCCTCAATCCAGCAACCTCCTGCTCGATTCGCGTTTCAGTCTCCTTGATACGCATTTCTTGGCTATTTGCTTCCTCGCGTATCCGACCCTTCTCAAGGTTCAGATCCAACCGGACCGAGGCCTGTGTTCGTCCAATCTCATCCCGAAGTCGTGAGTTGAGTTTGGCAAGGTCTGCTGCGATCTTCTCGTGTGATGAACGGGTCAACTGTGCCTCAGTCGAGTCTGCGTTAAGTAGTTCGGAGCGCAATTTGGCAAAGTCCACTTTTTGTGTATAGGTTGATCTCTCCGAATCTAGCAAACCATTTCCCGTTAGATCTCCGACGAGCATTATATAGCACGGATGCGCGACAGAAGACGCCTTCACATACCTTCTCGGAGTACCATTGTCCTGGTCAGATTCTGGATTGACTCTTGAATGATATCGTTCAGTACCCGCATCATTGCTACGGACTGCTCCTCGCTGAAGCCCTCTGCTTGTAGGCGCTTCACGAATTTCAGGGTATCAAAGTGGTGATCGCGGGGCCGGGCTGGTGTCGCGTGGAAGGCGCGACGAGCGGGATGATAGGTAGCTACGTAGACGCCATTGTGTCGGATTGGATTACCGCGGGGAGTTGTGTTCGACGTTGCCGGCGTTGTTATAGAGGTTCCTCGGGAAACGAGATATCCGGAGATACCATCCCGGGAGGATGTGGAGATGAGCTGGGAAGACTGAGAGGGTGGGGTCAGGGAACTGAATCGTCGCTTTACAGGACTCCAGGCTTGGGGAAGTGGTCGTCTTTGACTTGTTGCAAGCGCCGGATTGTGGGTGACGGTAACGGATGGACGCGCAGAGGAGCTGTTCCAACTCAGGCGGGGAAGGAGATTGCGCGGGACATCCGCGACATGTTTTTGAGGCGCCATGTCAAGGACAGTGGGCAAACGAATAGTTTATTCACGTGCACTTGCAACCGATTAAGAGTGACGGCAGAAGAGAAAGCTTGGAATATCCCGGGGCCTGAAATGGCCGGGATGACTAAAGGGGATCGGAAAGATCGACGCTTTCAGTTTCCCGGCGGTTCCCACATTACCCGCATTATCTAGAGGTTAACGTAGAGTTAGGTATATTCTCATTTCATGCAATTAGAGGACTATTTTGATCGATCTTTGACTAAAACTGTTTTCAGAAAATATCCAAATCAGACTTCGCATGTAAACGCTATCACAAATCCATGCCCTTTCGGCCACTTGACACTCAAATCCAACCTCATATCTATAAGTCAAAGAGCTTCTTCAGCTGATCGATGGTATCTTGGGGACCATCAACGGAGTGCCCGATGGTGCGAGGGTCTTCATAGATCTCATAATCGTTTCCTCCGACGAAAGTCTTGTCGCCGAAGAAGTGGATGGTCTTGTATTCGATACCAGAGATGTCCTTTTCAGCCTCGATGTGCTGCAGGCAGTAGGTCTTGTCCCAACCAGTGGGGAAGACATCGAAAGAGACTTGACCACCAATAGAGTAGCTATTTTGACAGATTGATTAGCACTATATCAAAAAGTAAACCTCGCCGGATAAAGTCTTACGTGAGACCGTAGTCGGGGAACTCCTTCTTCAAGGACTCCACCAGGGTCTTTCTGACGTTGTGGATCTTGTCAAAGCTATAGTGCAGGTCAGTCAGTCGGTCCATTTGTGTGGACATGGTAATGCAAGATCAACACGTACGCTTCGAACTCATCACGCTCCTCGATGCTGGCAGCACGTCCAACGGGGCTAATGTTGACCATTCCATTCCGGAACTCAACAAAAGTACCACGCTTGCGAGGCAACTTGGTGTTGGCAATAAACTTGAGAACGAAGTCGACCAGCGCTTGGTATTTGTCCTCCCCAAGCCACTGGATGAAGTTGTTGCTGGCAAGCGACTCGCCGAGACGGAATGCGGTCAGACCGTTTTCGGAGAAGCAGAAATCAAACATGGTGGTAACATCGATGGTGGGTGATCCAAGCTGCTCTTGCTGCTTCACAAGGTTCGAGCCACCAACCTGAATCATGTTAGGAACGGGGTGGGTGTATTGATTGGGAGGAGACGAACGAATCCAATAGCGCACTTGTGGCGCAATCGAGAGAGCAACTCGAGCATCTCTGGCGAGGCATGCTGCAAAAGAAATATATTAGTACAATTGAACAGCAATGAGTCTCGTCGCAACCTACCCGTCTTGCGGGGGTGAGAGTCTCGTCAACATCGAACAGAACAATCGTGTTCTTGATGGGACGGTTCTCCAACGAAGGGTAAACACTGGCAGCTTCAGTCATTGTGAAGGATTTATTCAATTGAGTCTCAATAAAGAATTTGTCAAAGATAAAACTTGCGGGCAACTTGGGGGGTAAATATAGACAGAGGGGCCCATTTTGGCCGCAAGCGGTGAGTGAAGGCGGGAGCTTAGCGCATGGCCGTTGGGTCCAGAAGCAGAGAGAAGGCCACCTGGTCTGTTTGATTTGATTTTAGAGAAGACGTTTATTGGATATAATGACTTATTAGGATCATGATCAAATTAATCTTGTATATGTTGCCATTCTGGACTCTGCTATGTTGCGCAGCATGGACATCTAGACTCTGGTGCCTGGCTGTTATCGATAAGAAACGGAGGGGTCAATTATCAGATCAGAGCAAGTTAAATATGACACTCGAGAATTATCTTAACTGCTGGTTATATACTTGACATATGCATTTCCTACTGCACTGAGTGGGCCGTAGCCACATGGAAATGTGCAGCCGGAATATCTAACCCTACCTAATTCTCACCGAGGCTGTAACAGCCAGCTTCCAAATCCCTAACGCCCAAACCGCTCGGCAAACCAGAAATAGAGAAAATCAGCGTCCCATAGTAGACTGGAAGACCTTCGCTGCAAGTTCACTCAGGAGCCGCGTCCGATCCTGTGTTGGAAGGTCCAAGAAAACCTCATAGACACTTTTGCCCTTAGCATCGCGGATCGCGCCGAGACGATTACCCGCAACAGCGCCAGCCAGCGCACCAGGCAAATTGCCGACAATGAAGCCCATAGCACCACCACTGACACCCCCAACCAGTGCCCAAAATCTTCCGGTTGGGCGAGTCCGTCTCCCGCCTTCTCCCTCGTTCTCTTCGGCGAGGCCCTCTTCGCGCAGCATCTCTTCAAAGACGGAGCCGAACTGGTCGTTGTCGCGGTCATCACGATTCCCGCCAAATCCAAAGCTGGACCAGGGGAAACTACCGGTCCCCATTGGTGGGACTTCCGTTTCTGCTTCCTCCTCGGCTGCTTGGTATGCGCGATTAGCGTCATATTCCCGACGGCGTGTACGGTCGGATAGGGTATAGTATGCGTCGTTGATTTCTTGAAATTTCCTTGTGCGTGCGGGTCGCTCTGGAGAGTCGATGGGGACTCGATCGGGGTGCGATTTCAGTGATTCCCTAGAGTTGGTTAGAGGTGTCATTTCAAGGAAAGGTGTAGTATACTCACCTCTTATATGCGGTGCGGATCTGTTGTTGGGTGGCATCTTGGGTGATACCTAGAGTCTTGTCTGGTACATGTTAGTTGGAACGGTATCGGTTGGGCCTTTGAGGTCTAACAGTAATCGGGGCCTGGTCAAGAGTTAGTATAAACTTCGGTAAGAGGGAGTAAAATCAACATACTCGACATGGTCACAACTTGATCTGGGATTCAGCAAGAAAGGATGTATTATGTTAGACTAATGATAGATTCGAAGAATTTGGAGAGTCTTCCATGGCAGGCCATCACATGTAGTGACGTCGTTATCGCCTAAGGCATTGATCCCCATCAGGTTCCACGGTCCAAGTGTTCGTGATATTTGATTTTAAGCAACAACATCGATGTACATACAGAATACATGTTCCAATATGATTTTGAGATGACCATTATGGCTACCACTCGAGAGTGGATTGCTTGGCCATCTAGGGTACTTTGTCTACCCCAAAATGCAGTTTACGACTAAGTTTAGCCGGTCAAACACCCCAGCCACCTTTATTCCGCCAGGGGGTGACTGATCAATTTCATCTGAAGATCTCCTTTGATTCGTCCGAAATTAGCATCCAGTATTATCCACGACCCCCTCTTAGAATCTCAATTGTGCCAACTGTCAAAAGAGATTTCCTGCATAGAAAATCCCCAAAAGCGGGTGCACACATCGGCCTAGACCTCAGATTGCGCATCTCCGCAGCAGCTAGTGGCTGACTCGCATCTGTCTCTTTTCATTCTTTCAATTGCCACACAGAAAGCCAAAAAAAAAAAAGGTTCAAAGAGATAATCAGGGGCATTGTTACGCAGCAGCATCTCAAACCCACCTTCCTCTGTGTACCAACCTACCACAATCCAATCCCTCTCCTAACACACAATCCGTCCTTCAGACCAAACACATCATTCACCGGTCTGACCCCAAGTGCGAAAACCTGCACCCGTAACCAGCCTCAGCCTCAGCTTCAGCATCAGCATCACCCACACAATGGGTTGGTTCGACGGTAAATCCAGTGCAGTTTCATCGGGAGGATACGTGCGGCGCCGGTCATCACCGACACCCAGCTCGCACAGCACGCACAGCAGACGCAGCAAATCCGGCTACTCCTCCACCCACCATACGCGAAGCTCAGCGCCATCTTTCTTCGGCGGGCTAGGTGGAGGCCGAACAGGAGGCCGATCAAGCCCATCTGTATTCTCATCGTTCTCATCTTCGTCGCGACGGGCCCGGCCCCGCCAGGGATTCGTCCAGCGCATGCTCCGCGACATCAAGCGTCTCTTCCGCGATATCTATCGCTGGGCTCGTCGAAACCCTATGAAGGTTTTTATGATGGTTATCGTGCCGCTCCTCACTAGCGGTGTTCTGCCGAAGCTACTGGCTATGATTGGCATTCGTTTACCGCATGCTGTTACCAGTGCCCTTGGTGGCGCGACGAAGTCGAGTGGTGGTGATAGTGGTGGCAGGGGTATGTCGGAGAACATTAGCAGTCTCATGAACATTGCCAAGATGTTTGCGTAGGCGATGGGCACAGGCTGTTGTGTTTGGCCTCCGGAGCTTGAGGTCCTTTTTTTCCCACGATTTGCAATGCTTTGTTGAATTCTACACATGACGATCACGATACACACCTACTGTCCTTCTGCTGCTTCTTTTTTTTTTGCTTTTATACCTCCCATTCCTTTTTGCTCGTTATACCTTGCCATTTTCGATGTTGTCATGAACTGGGAAGCCCGTCTGTTCGATAGAATTGATTTCTTTGGAAAAGTTGTTGTTTTGTGTCGGCAATGAAACATCTGAATATTCGAAACAAGTCTAGAGATACAATGAAATTCTCCCATTTATACTAAACTAATCAAGTGTTGGTGCCCAAACCGGTGGGTATGGTAGTATCGGACAGCTGTACACCGCACTAGTTGTGTCTGCGGTTGGGGAAGCGCATTGGCCCTCTGGCAGACCCGCCTATCAGCCTGCCAAAGGAATGGAGTAGAGAGTACGAATCTTGCCGGTAGACCGATCTTTGCGGGGATACTCGTAGTACCACAAATATGAGATGGATCTGCAAGGAGTGAGTAAATATCGTACTGTAACGTTTGACCGTACACGGTATATCAATGACCAGTAGCTGGCCAGCGTCATTCTGCCCTGAAGTTTTAGATTTGAGAAAAAAAAAAGTTATGTGTACATTTTGGTTTCTACTTCGGGTATTACAAACACCCGAGCAGAAATTCTATAGTAAAACAGCCTTAGGGAACTTTTATGATCAGCCTGTCGAGCAGAGAAAGCAATGGCCAACGGCCGAGGTGCAGCAATACAACTGTCCAAATCTATGATCGCTGGGAGCGCCTGTTGCGCTTCCGAGAGCGGGAGTTAGAGGTAGCAGTGGTCTCAGCTTCCTCAACCAGCTCATCGACCTCATCAGAATCCACTTCCTCCTCAGCGGAAGATCCTAACACGCGACCAACAGTCTTGTTGAAGCACCAAATGGGAAGCTTGAACACCATGGTCTCACGGATAGAGGGGCGTTCAATCTGATCAATGTCGAGCAGGAACTCCTGGCGCTCGCCAGCCTCGTTCTGCTCTTCCAAGAACACATTGCCAATAGAATCGACAATCAGGGTCTTTCCATTCTCAGCAACGACGCGCTTGCGCTCGCCAGTGCTAGCAACCTGCTCGGTAGGAGTAGAAGTACCAGAGGAAGCACGAGCGCTCACACGGGCACCTCCTCCCTTCTTATCCTTCTTGTTCTCTTTATCCATCATGCGCTTCTGGCGACGGTTGACAGCCACGGCACCAGCATCACCGGATTCAGGGGCAGGAGCGGGAGGCGCGGCGGCGACCGAGTCGATACCAGGAACAGCCATTTCATCGCCCCAGGCGGCTCTGCGGGCCTGGCGAATGTAGCGATCCACAAATTCGCGCTGGCGCTTCCAGCTAAGGACCAGCGCGGCGTAGTGAGCACCACCACCGAAAACTAGGAACAGACCCACCAGCACGGAGCCCAGACCGGGACGGAAGCGCGAGTAGTAGTATCCGGTTCCCTTCCACAGAGGGAAGCCATTCTTGAGGAAGTGGTCGTAACGCTGGCGGTTGGGGCCACGCAGGACGTTGGCGACGAGGTTCAGACGGGCAGAGCGGGCGTCAGCGTTCTTGACTGCGGCGTCAATCTCCCGCTGAGTAGGTCCCTTGTTGACATTGACCCCCTGGTTGGACTTGGCCTTGCTCTTGTCCTTGGCGTAGTTGGCGATGAAGGCGCGCTTGACCTTGTCCGGGTGGATGGTTCTCGACTTCTTGCGGTAGGCCTTGGTGATTTGTTCCTGATTGGCATTGGGACGGATCTCGAGGAGGTCTGCAGGTCGGGTATAGATGTTAGATACGTATCCCTGAAGATGAAAATGAAAATGAAAGTCAATTGCAATGCTAGCAAAGGCATCACATACCGTAGAAAGTCACATTGGCACCTTCATTTGTGGCCACCTCATTTTGTAGACCAAAGATCTCATAGTCTGTTTTCGAGGTCAGTATGGGAGTTTCTCCGGGGTAAATAATACCCACCTTCTTTGGACCAAGCAGCGACGAGGCTGAAGAAGACGAAGAGCGATAAAAAGGCAAATGACTTCATGGTGATAGCGGTCAATGCCGCAGAAGCCAGAAAGAGAAGTATAGAAATGAACGAATAAGCTGTGTGTTAGTGGAGGACATGTAGGGAAAAAAAGCGGTCGGGCGTTTATCCAAGAACCAAACGTGGCCCCAATCGACTTGGTGTTTTTACTGTTTTTTTACTGTTTCATCCTTTTTTTTAGTTTTTTTTTTAATTTGAGGGGAAATATAGTTGGGCTCTGCATGAATAATTGCATCTGGGCGTATTCCTAGGTATATATATAGAGAGAGATCTAGATTCCCATGCGTAGTTTATTTCTTCTGTTTCTTCTTCAGCCCTGAAGGACTCCTAGGGAGCCCAGGATCTGGATGACAGAGACCCGTTACTATTATTAGGGTCTATTTTGTTATTATTTCTACCTATTTCATCTCATTCATCTTATATTACTTGATACCTTACTTGGTGAAACAACCGTGCTCTGACTAAAAAAAGTCGAAAGGGGAAAAGGCCCAAAAAAAAAAGTGACTGCCTCTCCGACGTGTTGTTTCCGGCTCTCTGACTCTCTTTCCTCTCTATCTATCCACTTTGTCCACTCTATCACTTTATTACCTGTCCAATCTTCAACCTTTTTATTCTTTTTCCCCCTTCTCAACCTCTTTCTCATTCAAAATGGTTTCTATTCCAATTGATGCGCTCACTTCGCGTTTTGGCGATCGCTTCAACAACCTCCGCAGCACCTCGTTGAGTACACGCTTCGCCAATCTGCGCCCGATTTCCGAGTTCCTCGATGTCAAGCGCCTTTCCAAGCCTGCCAACTTCGGTGAAGCCCAGAGCCGAGTCAATTACAACCTGTCCTACTTCTCTAGCAACTATGCCGTCGTCTTTGTGATGCTCAGCATCTACAGCTTGCTGACCAACTTGGTGCTGCTGTTCGACATGGTCTTTGTGAGCTGTGGTCTCTACGGTATCAACATGCTGCAAGGTCGGGATCTGGATCTGGGCTTCTCTCGCTTCACCACTTCGCAGCTCTACACCGGACTACTCATCGTCGGTGTCCCCATTGGCATCTGGGCTTCCCCCCTCACGACTGCCCTGTGGTTGATTGGCGCTACTGGCGTGACCGTTTTCGGACACGCTGCGTTTTTGGATAAGCCGATCGAGAATGCTTTTTCCGAGGAGGCGGTCTAGGTGGTCGGCCGCGAGCTCCTTTTGATATGCCCTCATGGGGAAGACCACCGGGGGCACGAACGGGGAGAAATACTAGGGGACGCGCGGCTTGGGAGGAGACACGACTGGAGGAGGTGGATAGTGAGGAGGATCCATACGGGCGGGAGCTGGTGCGGGGCGGTCGATACAGGCAGGAGTATGGAGGGCGAGGGCCGCGGAGGCGACCTGTAGATTATGAAGACTTGACGGATGAATCTGAATCGGTTGAGGGAGGAGAATACGATCTATACGACCACGAGGATAGCACGGTGGCCTATGCGATTCAGTTGGCCATGCGGGACAAGGAAGATCAATTGGTGGACACAGCGCTCGAGCGGATTCGCCGCGCTCAAGTTCTGGGGAAAAAAAACGTCCGGCTGTCGAAACGCGAACTGGAGGCCTTGGAGCGCAAGCGCCAGCAGACGGACGGTTTAAGCAAAAGCCGGCGCCCGTCCGCCACTTCTGTTAAGGTGACGTCGCGTCCATCATCTCGACGGAGCGCAGTTGTTGCACCGGAGCAGCTCTCCGGCGCGTATCCGACCTTTACGCCGGATGCACACAGCACCTGGGCTCGAGGGACGGCTAATAGCCGGCCGTCCAGCTCATCTTCTGCTCGTCCCGGGACCCCAACAACACAATCTCTTCGCCCCCAGCAGTCCAATTCACCTCTTCGACCTACCTACCCACCATACACCCCAGAGCGCTTTGCCCCCAATGGCCGACCACAGTCGATGCAACAAGCGCCTGTTTTCCAACGGCCACTGCCAGACGATCCCCAATGGGCCCCACCCTACTACAATACCATGCCGATGAGCCCATACGGGGAACCCGCGCCATACCAACCACCGCAGGTTCCCGCCGATCTCCGGGCTGGACAGCAGAATCGAATGAGCTATCCTTCAAGTCTTCCATACCCAGCTTATCCACCTCAATCTCCGGGCAAACGTCCGCCACAAGGCACAACGCAGACTCGGGGCGACCTAGCTCCAGCTCCAACTCTAGCTCCCACTCTAGCTCCCACTCTAGCCCCATCCAAGTTGGGGTCGGAGGAATCCAGTGAAGAATCGGAGAGCAGCGAGGATGAAGTGCAGATCGTCAAGGTGGCCAAGGTGGCTGAGCACAAGGCCCCGCCAGTTGCAGTTACGAGACGGCCGGTTACTGGAACCACTCGTAAACGGACCAGTCGATGAAGATGACGTGTCTCTCAACGTTGCCCTATCTTAGATTACTATCGGCCTGGGGAAATCTTTTTTTTTCTTCTTTTCTTTTCTGCTTTACTGTTTTTGATTCCATCATTGCGGTCTTTCCGTACCGCGAGGCGTTTTTAGGTAGACTGGTCTTGGACTACAAGCATATTATTACTTCCACTTTTTTGGCTTTGGTACATTGTACGTAGATCTTTATAAGGCTTGGAATATGAAGTTTAAGTATATAAGTGGACCGATGCGACATGACTGAAAGCGTCTTGACATCTGATTACATATGTAAGTACTGTATTCCGTCAGCCTCCAAACCTTCGACCTGAGTTTTTTCCGCCAAGTATTCAGCCACCCGGCGTATCCGCAGATCATAGGATAACCTTGGGCTATGTTATGGATTGCACCATATTACTCTGTTGAGGTACGATGCTAATATAACGGAGTACAAGTACATAACCCTTAGAGTAAATATTGCCGATCATTAGGACCAGGCTGTGGGGGCGCGCAATTTTTCTAGCTTTTTTCCTGCCTTGGCAGTCCTGGAAATGACGTCGTTATTCTACTCTCCATAAGGGTGTCTAAATTATTCTATGGCTTTAAATCATTTCTTCCTTCTCTGCTTTTCCTTTCAAGTCTACCAACCCGGGTATAACAAAAAAAAAAAATACATATATATCGATCCCCTTGCGCATCATCGTTGTCCCGGTTCTAATTTGACATCCCTTTGTTGTCTAAGCGCCACTGTCGCCCCCTTTAAGATTTATCATTTTGAACCTGGAATGCTGTATTCCTGTGATACATTGTAAATACAAACAGGGATATAGGTGAGTTGCACGGTTGGAGAATCATACCTCGGATCCACACCTTCTTTCTATGCTACATGGAATCACCGATATTGAAGAAGCTGCGACCTGACAGGACCATATAGGCTCACCTGCGCATTGCTGTATTTTCAATCCACTCTCTTTTGAATTGGACTTTTAGCGGACATACAAAACCCTCATATACCTCTCCATTGCATCGGAATTGGTCTCGAGATACAACTCAAAACAGTCGCAAAGATGTGGATTATATCGTTTTGGATATTTCCATTGGTGTCAGCCTGCATGTGGGTTGGTAAGGCACCCCTGCACTGAACTGGATATCTTGTTTTGGGCTGCAGCTAACTGGGTCTTAGCAATGTTGATTGCCATGCTGGTCACCTGGGTTGAAGATGGGAGACCGCATTACGCCAGTATGGATGCCGGACAGACGATTGCGTATGTTTTCATTCTCCACACCGTTTGCCCATCCATGCGCTAACAGGATTGTCATAGGTACATTTCAGATGTCGGAGCCCAAGGCTTGAAGCCGCTGTTCGTTGCAGGCAGCGCGGTCACCGTCGTCTTTCTCGATTTAGCTTTCCTCTCCGAGCGGTGGCTTCGACACTCCAACCAGTTGGCCGCGAACAAAGGTAGATTGGACAAGACATGCGCTATTCTTTCAATCTTCTTCGCTATTGCCGGTGCTGCGGGTCTGATTCTGCTCTCTGTCTTTGATACACTCCGCCACCCGAAATTGCACGACGGGTTCATCGGCCTGTTCATGTGAGTCCTGTCCACGTTTGGAACTATGCAGCCAACAGCCAACTAACCAATCAATTTCTCTCCAGTGGCGGATACGTCGCTAGTGCCATATTGGTGTGTATCGAGTACCTCCGCATCGGAATCTTCTACCGTCGCGAGCACCGTGTCCTGCTCGCCAGTTTCTTTATCAAGCTCGTCTTCGTCATTGTCGAGCTCGCACTCGCTATCGGCTTCGGTGTCTGCATCGGTAGCAATAAGTCCTCTAAACAAAACCCTGGCGCGGTTCTCGAGTGGACCATTGCTTTCGTCTTCACCGGCTACATTCTCTCCTTCGTCGTCGATCTACTACCTTCCGTGCGCACCCGAAACCACGTGCCCCAGGGTGAGAAGTACCTGATGAACCAGGGTGGACTCAGTGGAACCCGTGAAGAGGGTGTCTCCATTGAAGAGCCGCTGACCCATGACTCGATGGGCCCGACCACCGGCTTTTACCGTGGCCAGCGGGTCTAAGTAATTCCCTTTGTGATTTTTCATGTTCCTGTATTTACTTATATGACGTGCACGATGTCATCTGATACTCTGCTTTTGCTAATGTTTTTTTGGATACCTGTTGTGGATACTCTTATATATAGTGTTTTCTGGGAAATTTGGTATACACCGTTAGAGCCAATATGTTGGCCTTGGAATAATTGTTTACATATATAGATATCTATTCAATAACCTTACATTTATTTTCCACTGGATCTTTCGTAACATTCCTTTTCTCAGTCTATTATTCACTGGACCCAAAAATGAAGACATGCAATCCTCCATCATTCATTAATCTCGCATCCAAATGCCCATGTAATAAGAAATGCTAGACCCATCCCAATGCCAAGGTCATTATCGTATCTACATATCCCATATCAAATACAAAAAGCCAGCCACACCATATATCCAAATCCCAATCCCAAAATCCCAAATCCAGAAAAAAAAGAAAAAGAAGAAGAAGAAGAAGAAGAAGAAGAAGAGAATCAAACCAAAAACTTCGCCCTAACCCTCTCCTGCATTTCAAACCCAACCCCAACCCTCTCCAAATACCCCCTAACACCCCCATACCTCGTCTCAAGGTATTCAGTAGTATCACTAACGAAACCCGTCGGACAACGCGTATAATCCTCCCCAAGCCCAATAGCCCTAATCTCCTCCATCCTCTCCTCAAACTCCGACACAAGCTCCAGTTCCGAGCGACTGTAATCATCAACAATCGCATCAACCGGCACACCCCCAACAAGCAGTAACATAAGCATCACAACCAGACCCGTGCGGTCTTTTCCCTGCGTGCAATGCACTAAGGTTGGATATGATTCCTCGCACGCCAGGATCTCGAATACGGAGCGGATCTCGCCCATGCTTGAATCGAGCGTGTCTTGCGCTAGTCCGGTGAGTCCGCGCGGTTGCATTGCAGACCCGCAGACTAGACGCACGGCGTCGCTGCGGTAGCCCGTTGTAACCAGGCCGATTGCTTTGCTGTTGGGTATTAGTACTCGTTTTTTTTTTGGTTTTTTTTTTTTTTTTGTTCATGTAGGTATTGTAATGTGTTGTGGATGGTGGGAGGGCACGTTACAGATATGTGAACCAGTCCAATTTGGATAATAGGGCGCGTTCGAAGCCTTTGCCTGTTAGGCTTATTAGAGCTCGTTTTGAGCCGGGGATTTGGAGGAGGTGTTCGTCTGGGTTTGTTGGGATTGGGTCTGTTGGTGATGGTGATTTTTCGGAATCTGATTTGTAGTTTTCGCTTCGACGTTTGCGCGTGCCCATTTGGTGTTCTGTTCTGTGTTTGGTATTAGTTGGATTCGTGATTTTCTGTTGGCGGTCTTGATTTGACGTACTGGGAACGGAGATCAATGACGGTGTGGATTTGTAGTTCTTCTGTTAAACGGCGTATATCTCGTTCTGAGGCATCATCGAGCTAGAAATTTCCAATTTCGAATTAGTTTTTTTTTTTCCTTCGTGCTTTTTGGTTTGCTTATTCTGACAACGCATCAATGCATCGGAGTCATTGGAGTCATTGGAGTCATTGGAGCGGGGTTAGAATTACCCTCGCACTGCGGAAGAACACGCCTTCTTTCAAGATTCTATGCAAATTGTTAGTCTTTTGTAAGAGACATGGACCCTATCTCGCTGTCAACGCGTCTTAACTCACTCTTTGCGACAAAATTGGTTAACTGACCGGCCGACATCACGGAAATTGATGATGTTGTCGAAAGGCCGATCGGGTGAGTCTAGGTCCACGCTGTTATGACGCGACATTATGAATTAGGGAATATAAATTATAAACAGGATAGGATGTTTAGAAATGAGGAGGATGGAACGTGTTTAAACGTGTGGAGAAGTACAAATGGCGGTGGACACGAACGTTGGGCAGACATCGCGTTTTGGCCGATAGTCGCCTGGACAATGAACTGTTTTTTATTTTGTTTTTTAGTTACATTTTATTCAATTGTCATTGGTTATGAGGATTTATTTGGTGACTTGGTGACTTTGTGTCTTGGTGTTTTGGTACCTTGAAAGAGTTGACTATATATAGCAGAGACGGGTGTTTCTAAGTATCTATACTAAAGTCCTTTTTTGTATACATTTCTAAATTAATTGACAGGGGTCCTAGCTTACAGTCTGTTTTTGAACTTCCTACTTCAAGTACTTTAGTCTAATGTAACTAACAAAAAAAAAACAAGGAAGTAGGGGGATCCATACAAAAAGATGAAAGTGATAAAACAGGTAGAGCTAGACAAAGAAAGTACTTAGATCTAGACCTCGGGCAGAATTCCAACCGACGATCTCAAATCCAATGTGTCACACCATATCACATTTATCAACTAAACATATTGGCCCCGGTTGTCCTTGTATTGTGGCTGCAGGTAGGACCAATCGGGATTGAAATCAAATCCAGTGCGATAAGCTCCATATGCAACCAGATCCACCTGACTCAATCTCGCCCCCTGCTCCGTCAGCGCCCACAGACTAATCGCCAACGTATTCTTCCCCCGGTTGTTGATCACACCAGGCGGGAAAGGGAACCTAGTCTGAGGGCCGATGTGCGGTAGGTAATGACCGAACTGGTACCCATTCATGAAGATCTGGACAACTGCGGGGAAATCAGATGCACCGACCTGCAGACCAATCGGAACGTCCAGGTCGGAGTCCAGGTCGAGCTTGAAGGTCGTCGTGTAGAACCGGCCTGCGGCACCAGATACACCGTCCAGAGGACTGTCCGATGTTGCCGTTTTGGACGCTTTGTATCCGGGAAGATGCCAGCCCAGGCGTTCTCCATACAGACCTCCTTCGTTCATGGGTCCCCGAACGGGATCGATGTTGGCTTCGCCTCCTGCGTTGCCTTGGATGCGCCAGGACGTGAAATTCCCGCCAAGGAGAGTAGCGCCTAGTATACCACGCGGGTTTTGCGCCCCGTTCGGTGACACGTTTGCCTGGTCGTGGCCTGTGTAATCCATAACAACCGTCAGAACATTGTCGGTCTTGCGGAGGGTGGAGCTGTTGAATAGTAGCTCCGCTGATGTCGCGGCTAGGGCGGGATCACCAACGGCTCCGCCAACATAGACTCCGTTTAGCCAGGCGGCCCAGCCAGCGGCGACGCCGTTCTGGACAGTGAGATTTGCGCCTGTCGCGGCCACGCCGTCGAACCGTCCCCGGTAGATTTTCGTTCCGGCGTGGTAGCCGTAGTCGCCGGAGTAAAGCACCGGAAGTGTTAGTGGTGCTACGGAGTTGACCGAGGTCGTTTTGTTACAGACCGTCCAGCGAGAATCGTCATAGCCTGGCTTGATCTCTGGAAGTGTGTCTTGCGCTTTCCATGATTTCAGGGTTGGCAGCGAGGCCTTGACATTCTGGGCTCCTGGAGCAGATCCGATCAAGCTGCCGTAGGCTGTCTTCTTGGTTGATATCTCCTTGCCATTCCACTTGATCTTAGTGACCTTTGGGTTGCCCGTGTAGACCCTACAATCACATATTAGCCAACAACTTGGTCGAGAGTTTAGTATTGTATCGTACTTACTCGAGAGATGTCGTGTTTGCGTTATCACCAATAAGACTAACGGTGTTCCCGCTCACACTTGCAGTGCGAACGAGATATGGCCCAAGGGCAATGATTTGTTCATTGGGAGTCACACGCGGATTGGAAGTAGTCGGTACTGCGAAGAAATTCCAAGCTGTCTCTTTGTCGAGAAGATAGACTAGTACGCCGTGCGAGAATTTCAGCACCGTCGTGCCATCTCCTTGAGTGTATGTGTATTTGGTGCCATGATCCGATGCGGCGGAGCTCACTTTAGAATTGCCGTATGTTTGGAAAGTTACATGGGTCGGTGCATCTTTGAAGACAAACTCTCCTTTCTGTCCAATATTCAAATAGAAGACGATGACATCTACATCGAGGGTGGCATAGGTCAAAACCTCGGCGGATGAATAGAGCAAGCTGGAGCCATCGCCGATTTGATAGTCGGTGACTATAATTTTGCTCTGGCGGCCGGCTAACTCAATATTGGGGATTGTGAGGGCCCCTGTTGTGTAGAGTCCGAAGTTAGCACAATTCATCCTCTCAAACACATACTGGAGGAGTAAATACCAGCCGAGGTGTTGACATTAAGCGAAGTAGTAGTCACAGCACGAGACGAACTAGTAGAGTGCGCCAAAACATAGAAACCGGCGTGGGTTTCTGGGTTTCGCAAGGCCCAGGTATATATACTTGCGTCACTCGTGTACCCCGTTCCATTCCCTTCCATTTGCGTTTGTAAAAGACCGGACGACACACGAGTAAACAGCCCAATCAACTTGGTCTGCTTGAGCTTGTCCCGAATCTCACGAGTCTCTCGCATGGGCGCAGAGTAGTCATATGAAGTATAGACAACCGGAGCAGCACTGTTTCCCCAAGAAGTTGCCCCCATAACCATATAGATATTCTGCAATGTGACTCTGGAGCCGATATTATTCTTATAATAGACATCGGCGAATTCAGGCGAAAGCTCCGTAGAACATTGATCATAGAAAGTCCCTCCCCAAGCGGAGAACCAACCGCCCTCAAACTCTGGCAGGTATTCAGGTTGAGAACTCGAGTAATTCTGGAACCACTGGTAGTAAGTGCGGACGAGATTGAACCCAGTGTCTGGGTTGGTGCAGGACAGACCACCAGGGTAGGAGTCCAAACCATAGATATTGACGGCGCCGCCCACATCTTGATAATCCGTGGACCAGCTCATAGAGCGCATTCCCTTCTCGTTATGTGTACTCGGGACGACGATGCCAGCTTCACTGAAGGCAGCTTTGACTTGTTCCATGTACTTGACAACAGTGTTATCAGCACTATGAGTTGTCTCCTGCAGTTCATTCTCGTGCTGATTGAGAATGACCGGACCGCCATTTGTGATTTGGTTTGCGGCGATAATCTTTCCAATCTTCTGGATCCACGGATACCATCGGTCATGGTAGGAGCTTGCGCTCGTGCGCGCGCTACCCATTTGACCATTGGATGCCCACAATGCGAAGCCACCAGCAGAGGTCTCGGCATTACAGTAGGGTCCCGCGCGCGCGATCACATATAGTCCTGCCTGCTTGGCATAATCGAAGACGCGCTGGACGTCATGGGCGCCGTTCTCGAAGTCGAAAGTATCCTCAGAAGCGGAGTGGAAACTCCAGAAGAAGTAGACTAATCGAGATGAATATCAATGCTAAAAAAAAAGTTTCTGTCAAGTCACTCACTAGAAATTGCATTAAACCCGTTTGCGCGTAGTTTTTGAAACACGTCGAGCCATAGCTCCGGCACAGGGAGTCGCTGGTAGTGGAATTCACCGGAAAAGACATATACCCTTTCCCCTTTCACGGAGAGGCTATATTTATCCCATGTCACGTCAGTAGTCTTGCCATTATCTGTCGCAGAGACGAAATTGCTGGATATGAGTCCAAGGAGGACCGGGAGAAGTGCGAGGAAGCGCATTTTTGGGTGCTATACAGGTACCCATTTTGGAATATGACTTATTATAATGGGCGTGTTATTCGGTCCTCGCTATAGAGATACCCCGTACTGTGCTCGGATTGGTGGATGTTTTGGGGATCAGATGTCAGATTAGGCAATTTTCCAGGGCCGTGAAGATGCGGGGGAATGACCGGGTTTCGACCGCAGAAAGGGGTTTTACATTTGAATTTGAATGGGCTTTTGGATATTTGAACACAAATATGACTCTAGTACTCTTTCACATATAACCACATTAACAGGTAAATTCTAACAAAATAGGAGGTGCGGTATGCTCCAGCCTACTCTAACTTCACTTTTCAACCGTCCGCTACCAGATATGGCGAGACAGAGGTGACGAGACTTTGATACACTTTTCTAGCTTAAATGCAGTATGGAGTATATAAAACTTGAACCATAGCATAATAATTAATTGAATAAATACACATGAATCTAGATATCATTTATCAAATACCCGTTTGCAGGAACTGTGCCTTTCACACCTCATTTAACAGGTTGTGACTGATTACCCTAGGCATTTAAATATCGCAGTGGAACCGTAACCATAGCATCTGTGATCATTCTAAAACAATTCGACATTCAGATTACACGATATCGTTAAGTACGGACGCCGTATGAGCGGCCGGCTATCCTGCCTCTGTATAAATGACACCCTCAATATTGTATAAACGTTTTGATCAGGTCGACATAACAATTGAAGAATAGAAAATATGTTGTACTTCGAAGCAGGAGATAATAAGCGATAGATGGCAAAACCCATACGATCAAAAACCCCCCCAGTAGTCGTTATGCACTGTGAAATGGGAGTGTCATGTGGGTATCAGCACCAATAGCGTTGATGGGGCCAAAACAAGCCCTGAAGATCATTTCCACATCCACGGGCACATTGTTAACTAAACTCAGCCCCATTTGCTCGAGAACTTGGGGGTCGGAAAATTACTTTAACTCACGTTGCCCGTACTTCTGCGCACACTTGTCCCTATCCCAAGTCGAGGGCGCATATCTGCCCTACCCCACGGAGTACAACCACAACCGCAAGTATGGGTAGTGGGAATATATGGCATCGCGCCAAATCTGTGTTCTCTGGCCAACGCTACCATGGTGTTCCCAACGATCGGACAGAGAAAACTAGTCCCGAATGGTCTAATGAGATAGAAGGACAGGAAAATATCGAGGGAAATACCAAAACGGAGGCCATTGCGCACGAGTCATCAACCCAGAAGCCATACTGGATTAATGGCGTCCTTCTCTGTGCCAAGGCAACTACTGCTCTGCTCCTGCTGAATATCATCTTCATTGCCGTCGCTGCTGGACTATCCAGTAGAAACGCAGAGAACCGTGCATTCTCTAGCGTTCAAGTTATGTACAAGGGTAGCTGTGTCTTGTCCAAACGATGGAACGTCGCCTTACACTTGATAATCAACGCACTCAGCACCGGAATCTTGGGTGCTAGCAACTACTGCATGCAGTCACTGGTCGCGCCGAGTCGGGAAGAAGTTGACAAATATCACGCGGAAGGCCGATGGCTTGATATCGGGTGCTCGAGTGTGAGGAATCTCTTTGTTATTGGACGATCCCGGCTCGCTCTCTGGCTGGTACTGCTTGTCACGGCGACACCCTTTCATTTGTTGTATGTTGTCGGAAGAGGTCTAGGAGACTAGAGTTGTGAAATTGACATAGGCTGACAGATACAACTCGATGGTTTTTGAATCCGTGGCCATAAACGAGTTACATGTTATTGTGGGCCCTGGGGACTTGAATTCTTCCAACATCGCAAGCTTGAAGACTCCTGCGCTTGACCAGTGCTTTAGCATAAAACCAATATTCCCTGGCGGAGATCCTGCTGTATATCGGGGTGCTAATGTTGACAGCGATGACATCAGCAACTCATATTTGTCAAATGTTGTGGGCGATGGGTATCCTGAGGGCGAGTTGAACTGGCAAAACTTTGCCTCTGATATTGCGCGGGGGAATTATGAGCGCCTGAATACTCAGCAATGTATGGGTCTTGACAGTTTCGGAAACAGCGGAGGGGCAAAGGTGGTCGTTATGCTCACGAACGCGTTGTCTGTGAGCCAAGGTGGAAACACTGCGATACTCTCGACAAGCCTAATTAGCGGCCTGACCCAGGCCGATATGACCTTTAGTCACGACGTGGAGGGGTCTGAATTCGCTGGCAAGACCTTGATGATCAAGATCCTTGACTCTGGTCGAGCTCATTACTACACAAACGACAATTTCACACAAAATGCCTGCCTTGACACTTTGGATGACAGTTCCTGCTCGGATGCCTACAATGTGCTCAACTGGGCCAGCCTTGACATGGATCAGCCGACCCTTGAAAGAGTGAATCGATACATCCAGGCTAACACCACATCTGACATCACGTCCAGTGGGTATGTCACTACTTGCAAGGACAAATCAATGAATGAATCGAAGACTTATAGCGTGGACGGATGTCTTGTGATCAAACCTAAAGACCGATGCCAGTTGCTCTATAGCCCTCCAATTTGCATTATCATTGCGCTTGCGACTTTCTTAAAAGTTGTAGCAATGTTTCTGGCAGCAAGAATAGGCCGTCATCGATCGCCACCTTTGCTCACCGTGGGTGATGCGGTAGCATCCTTTATGGAGCGGCCAGACCGCACCACGGAAGGAATGTGCTGGTTATCCAACGCCGATGTCCGTCGTGGAGCATGGAAGGTATCTCAGAAGACAGGGGACCCTGCTGAGGAGCCTTTGGAAGGGGATCAGCGAGAGCCGATGATATACAAGCGGTTATCGCGACGCAAGCACTGGATGCAGGCCGCGAGCCTGCCACGTTGGATAACGACCCTCGTCTTGTAAGAGCTTACATTCCAATATTTTCCTTGATCTTACGCTAACCACAGATGATCTAGATGCCTCGCATGTATTGCTGTCGGAGCATTTCTCTTTGAGCAAGCCCTCGCCCCACGAGGGGGAGGTCCCTGGGTGACAACTAGTACACTCCACGAAATGTGGAAGGAAGGATTCTCTGGCGCCAGGGGGTCCACTGCATTTGTCGACCTGAAAAGGACACTGCCCACTTTGAGCTCTGTGGTCATAGCTAATATGCCACAACTAATTATCACCGTCAGTTATTTCTTCTACAACAGCGTACTGACCAGCATGCTCGCGACTGCCGAATACAGCTCCTACGGGGCAAGTCCGAAGCCCATTCGAGTGACATGGCCTATCAAGAACACCATGCAGCAGTCCACGTACTGGCTGTCCATGCCATATCAGTATGGAGTTCCCCTACTGGTGATCTATATGGTCCTCCACTGGTTGATTTCCCAGAGTATATTTTATGTTCGGGTCATGGCGTATGACTGGATTGGCCGACCGATCTACCAATTCTCGGTTAGCTCCCTGGGTTATAACCCTCTGGCTATCTTTATTTCAATCCTTGTGGGTGCGCTCATGGTCTGTTTGTTGCTTGGACTATCGCTCAGAAGGTTCAAGTCTGAAATACCGTTAGCGGGGGCATGTAGTGTTGCCATTAGTGCTGCATGCCATGTGCCTAGAGACGAGCCTTTAGATCAGGCAACTGGAGGTATGGTGATGTGGGGTGAAACTGTGGCATCGCCATCGTGGACTGGGGATTGTGATGGAATTGAAGATGACAAGAGGCATTGTAGTTTTACATCTTTGGATACAGTGAGGCCTTCGTTAAGCAAGATGTATGCCTAGGGGGAATTGCTAGATAGAAATTGTAAACATTTTGTAGGACTTTATCTGTATTATCTGTCATTCTTAGACTTGCGATGAATACTTCGTGTGCTGTAACGGATCTAGAAAGCGGTATCGGGGGGGAGGGTGGGGGAGCGGAGGAGGTCTATAAAGAATATAACCCTCTTATGCCATAAAAACTACCTTAATTTTGATATGGTCTAGCGGTAGAGTGCTATATTACTTCTAACACATTCTTCTATATTTATCAATCTGTGAGACTATAACCCAACATCTACAGCATTTTAATACCAAGAGACGTGAAAGATTAGAGGATGCCATAGGGAGCCAAAGGACTTGTGCATGATATACAGAGTACGCTGGATACCCAATGTGGATGAGTTAGTTGGATTTGATCAGAGTGTTGCTGTGTCTAGGGATTTAGAGGCTTTGGGGGTGGATGTGTCGCTGGAGTCTGCGAAGGGACAGGGGCATGGGTTTGAGGTGGAGGTAGTTATTGATTTGGGTGGGGGTGAGGCATTAGGAGACAAGGCTATGAGCAATACGCTTATGTGAGTTATTTCTCATCTTGAAAGACATGTTCAGATATGATAACTGTTGCTAGGGGTTCATAGAAATATCTTTAATTAGATTGATTATATACGAAGCACCGAAAATTACTAGCAAAGTAAACAACCCTGAACCCAATATCCCCCAGACCACCCATTTCAGGTTCCAAAAGCGCCAGTAAATAACCCATAAGATCCAAAGAATCCAAAGAGAACAAAATCGTACATCAAGTCAACGTTTCAAATAGACATACACATCAACATTCCACATAAGAATCACAGATTCTCGGAGAATCTCGATTCTCTTTTCCCGCCAGGAAGACTCTGCCCAATAGTACTATCCTGTAGACTCTGGATATTACCTCCGCCGATACCCTTAGACGAAGATTGAACCCCCGAGTCACGACGGGAGTCAC
This sequence comes from Penicillium hordei, assembly GCF_028827395.1. Lineage (NCBI taxonomy): Eukaryota > Fungi > Ascomycota > Eurotiomycetes > Eurotiales > Aspergillaceae > Penicillium > Penicillium hordei. Next base: position 1,501,461 of record NW_026623142.1, read on the forward strand.
CATCGTTCGACCCGTCAGGGCTACGGGAGACAGCCTTGAAGAATGTCCTGCTCAGACGGTTCCTCTTCTTGCCATTGTGATTTTGCCTGGTAGAGTTCGGCAAAGACTCGGCACTGTTAATCTTGGCCACATCCAAGTCATTGCTGTAGTAGCTCGAAGATCTGTTGTGAATGGGGATAGGTTCAGCCACGAGAGGGTGTGAACCAAGTGCTGCGCCACGGGGCTCGTCGCGGCCGGTTAGAGAGACACCGCCTTGAAAGGAGGGTTCGTTGTCTGCGTTGAAGTCCGGGCCTGGCTGGTGAGGGTAGACGGGGACTGGGCCACTGGAGCGGCGAACGAGGCGATCACGGAACCAGTTCTTGAGCTTGGTGTCGGCGCGGGGGCTTGTGACTGGTGGCGTGAAGTAGTGCACAATTGTTGGGTCTGAGGCGGCTAAATCTCGCTGCTCGATCTGGGGAGGCTCGGTCTGGCTTCGGGTTGGTCGCCGTGGGATTGCCGCGGGGACGTCGTTTTCCTCGGGCTTTGCAGGTTCAGTCTCTGGGGCCGAGGAGACGGATGCAACACCCGTTGCGGGGCCGGCTGTCTCTGTCACAGTAGAAGCTTCACCGGGGATGCTGACCGTCGAGACATTGTTCTCTGCTCCAATAGAATCTTGGTCGGGGATAGTGTCCGTCGAGGCATGGTTGTACACGGGTGTAGTCGGAGCCGGCTCTACTATAGCTCCTTGGCTAACAGGCGAGACGGCTTGAGTCTCGTCGGGCTGGGATTCCTCAACTCGAGCTCGTTTGCCCTTTTTCCTCCACAACAAGAATTTGGGAAGCTTGCCCTCGGATTTGCTGTCGCGTTTGCTGGCACCTAATTCATTGATTAGAGGATATCCCCAAAGAGGGAAAGACAGGGCAACTAACCTTTTTCCTGCTTCTCCAACTCTTTCACATCAGCTTCGCGTTGACGCTCCACAGCAGCATGTCTCTGCTCCTCCTCAGCGTCCAGACGAGCTTCGATATCATGGGCTCTCCGTAGCTCGGCATTCTCAGTAATCTCATTGAAAGCAGGCTGGAGGCGGGAGCGAGCGACAGCGTCGATGTCGGCCATGTCCATATACTTTTGGCCGCCAATGTTCACTCGATTCCCTTGGGCGGTAGTGGCTTCGAAGTCCTCTGCCTCCCGTCGCACGCGTTCCTGGGCAACCTCATCCCACCCCTTCTGCACGGAAGGCGGAGCACGACCGGTGTCCGCGTAAACTTGTGCCTCCATGTCCTGCAGGGTTTGGTTCACATTGCGGCGGGCAGCCTGCATAAGCAGTTCACGATCCTTCGTCTTTCGCACATCTACTTGGTCCAACTTGCTCTGCAGGCTGGTCATCTGGCTCCGGATCTGTCGCGACTGCTCTGCGTCGGTCTGAGAGGCCTCCGCATCGCTCGAAGTTCTCTTACGACGGGTAGTCAAGCGCGACCGTTGTGGTTGAGGCGCGGTGCCGTAGTATTGCTGGTAGTCTGCATTCTCATCCCGCATAAGAGCCAGCTTCTCGGCGGCTCGCTTCTGCGCTGCTTCTTGTAGGGCGATCGCACGCCGGACGGCAGCACCATCCGCGGTGGATACGGTCTTGCGGTAACCTAGTTGACTCTGTCCCTTTTGGGCTGCTAAGACGGCGGGAGATTGGCCGGCTTGCTGTTTGGTACCGGTGACTCTGTACATGTCCTTTGCCATGGAGATGGCAGCAGCGCGTTGCGAGTTCTTGTAGTTTTGTTCCTCAATTTCGCTTTGGATAGGTGGCAATGAAGTATACAGCTTTGGGTTAGTTTTAGCGGCATATTTAATCCGGCTTGCTTCCATAGCAGGGTCCAAGTGTTCAAGGGGGCCCTCATCTTCCACGCGAGCATGTCGCGATGCGCCAGCGGCTGAACGGCCATATGGTAATTCGGAGGTAACTCCCGGGTCACTGGGTGCAGAGTCGGCTCTTTTACGCGAGAGCGTGTAAGCGCCCGATGCAGCCTGGAGCGCCTTGTCCTTCGGGTTTCCACCGACGGCTGTAGGGTAGTAACGATCGGTTGCTGAGCTGCCACGCCTATGGCCAGCGGACGTAGGGCCCTGACAGACCGATGCTCTCTGTTCACGAACAGCGAGCATTGCAGCTCCCAGTCCCTCTGCGCTGTGCTGAGTTGTGGGTTGGGGTTGCTGGGGTGGGGCGTAGTCCTTCACACATAGTGCGGCCTTCTCGGCGACAGGCTGTCTAGTTGGGGGCCGCCATACTTCGACAGGTTTGCGATTCGCGTGTGCGAGGGCCGAGGCAGCGGAGGCGTGGCTGAGGTTTGGAGTATCGCCCACCGTGCGTGGGTCTGCCGCACGGCGCATTGTCAGCTTAGGGTGTCTTCGCCTATCGGATCAAGGGTTGCTACTCACTGAAGTGCTGGGTGTTGGTTGCAGTCGGATCGCGCAGAGATGCCCTACGTTTAGGATGTGTCACAAAAAGGGCAGCAGTCGCGGCTATTTCACGTGAGGTTAGCGATCCGACCAGAGAACTATAGGATGCACGATCATCTTACCATCATCTGCTAGCCGGGACTGGCGAGTCACTTGCACAGTTGCCATAATTCAGGAACTGCAACAAATTCGCAAATTCGGATAAAACAGAAGAAGTCATGGGGAAAAAAAAAAAAAAAAAAGAGGGATAGCAGAGAACAAAACTATAAAATGAGGTGGATATGGAATGGAAGTCCGGAAAGCTTCTTTCATCCCCGTGACGTCGATTGGGACGCCATTGCATCATCGCTTGGGGGAATTTGGGGGGATTTTGAGATTTTTTATGGGGAAGATCGATCTATCCCGGAGCTACTCAAGGACTCCATGGGCGCTAGTGAAGGATCAAAGTGGAGTGAAGATTCCGCATTTGAACAAGCGGAGGCCCATTTTTCGGTGGTGACGTGAGGACTCACAGGATTTTCTGATTGAACCCTGATCTACATCAATCTACATGGATCTACACTATATATATGCCGATCCTCCACGTTGCAAGATTCGAACAGTGACGATAACACTCACACTAAGGTAGTGGTCGGGCAATGTACATCGCATCCTTGAGAGCCTAAACAATAAGGCACCATAGCCAAGATCTTCGATTTCATCACTATATAGCTGCATTTTTTTGGAGTGATCTAGATTAACGCAGAGAGTTGAAAGGTCATGAAGTCCCCATAGATATTACCCATGTAGTATTCCGATGTATATATTTTACGTATAGATCTAATTCTGGGGCTAAGTCTCATGGGGGTTGATGCACTCGAAAGTAGACTTGCAATAACTAGAATCCTAGGTAGCCCCAGAGTAGAACTCTCGCGGCTTAGAAATGTTTAGTGCATAAATTCGGCGGTATAGGCAATTTTAGGTGGGATGGAGTCTGAGACTAGTACTATGTAGTGGCTATCACTGGACCCCTGTAGATGCGGGCACAAGATGGTACTTCGACTAATACAAGCCTCCGTCTGCTCACCAGTCGGGCGCCTACACAAAGGAGCTGATAAATTAGTGCATCACTATATTCTATTGTTGTGTCTGGCTGCTGCAGGGCGCTCTCTTCTTTCAAAGCCCTCAACTTCAATCCGATCAAAGAGATCAGCATGCGGTTCATGGAATGAGATACATGGTTTCAGGTTATTCCTGGGGTTTAAATAGTAGAGTTCACACCACCCGGGTTGTCTCAGTTCCTATTTTCCCATTCTACAAGTATTAAGATGAGTTTGACACCGACTGGCCCCGGGAGTGTAGAAACGATCCCCTGCCTTTATCCTAGGCACCACCGTGATCAATGGTTCGGATATCAGCCCGTCTGCTGAAATGGTGTGATTGCTTGACCAGCAGCTTTAAAGCTCCCCAGGGGCAGGAAACAGTATTCACAAAACGAAATGACAATTCCCAATGGGCGTCCACCGCGAGAATCACGTCCAAGGACAGAAATAGCACGCTACATAATTACTTCGTGAAAGCAAATGCGCATGAGCTACAAATGGAGTCGTCGGGCCGATTTCATTGACATGAGTTCGTAGATTGTTAGCGGAGACCTCGCAGGGCCACGCATATTAGGAGCGTTTTTGTGTATGTCTGAGCTGTACAAGGCTATGTCTCCCATCGTCCCTGTGCTAAGGGGATACAGGAAGTGCTTGGATTCCGACGACCACTTCTTTACCTGCGATTATGAGATTGATCATCGCACGCCCGACGAAGCGAAGCTGGCGGAAGTTATTTCTGAGCTTCACCGCACCAGCGTTTCTTCCACGGGCCAGGTTGGCTTCCATGTCACTGTCCATGACGGGATAGCAACTAGGTCCCCTTTTATGGCAAGCTACTAGGGGTGTACAATCTCCACATCCAGGCAAGCGGGCACTGGAAGAAACTCGATGACGCTAGGGAATTGACTTTAGATAAAGTTGTACCCTGGCTTCTTGGTCGCTTGTATGAAGACAATAGGACTGTCAAGCTGTGCTTGATCCATGGCGACCGGGATGTGGCGGGTGAACCATCATCTCATGAACGTGCTGAAATACCGCAGCTCATATTTGAAGCTTTTCAAGCCGGATGAGTCAGTCGATGAGTACGACGACCGGAATCGTCTGTACTCTACCGAGGTGATGATGATGATGATGTACTCTGCACATCTGCCCGGTACTAAGGCGAGGGGCGAATCATTTTTAGAGATGCTCCGGAACAGGCTTGCCCTCCCCCCAAAACAGGAGTGGCAGAATTGTGGACGTTCCAGGATAAGGAGGCGGTGGATAAGTGGAAAGAGCGCAAAAAAAGAAATCGACAGTTGCAGGGTTCGAACCTGCGCCCTCGAAAGGACTAGATAACATGAATGGGGATATTCAAGTCTAGCGCGTTAGACCACTCCGCCAAACTGCCTAATTGATGAATGCTGCTTCTCATCAAGATATGATCAGGTATAAACACACAGAGCAAACGGAGGCGAACGGAAATTCAAGAAACACTCGAGGGCGTGTTAGAGCTCCGCTGGATAACTGACGTATTTCACGAGCAAGCCGCCATCTCCAAAACACATAGTAGACGCGATATATTACAGCCTTATATCTCAACAAAGATAGTCTATAAGGTCCATTCCTTGTATCTTAATACTATTTAGGTAATATATAACTAGCCTCTTTAAGCAGTTTATGGAATTTATGTCTGTCACTCATTCAGATATAACTCTATATTTCTAGCTTATAATGAAGTAATTTTTGGTGATTTTTAAATGATGATATAAAATATAGCACCTTGATTTATTTGAAAGTGATATATGCTGTTAATAACGCCTATCAACATTTACTGACAAGGAATCATATAGAACAAGCATGTGGTTCATGCCGACGCTGGAGACGGAGAGGGGACCGGTGATAAGCTTGGTCATGGTATCGAAGAATATGACGACCTATAGCTCCAGTATAACCCCCAAGCGACAATTCTCAATGCCATATACCTCCTTTACTATACTTTACACTTCTACTTATCGCTTATATTGTGCTTAGTAAAGAATATGTTTCATTGCGTTTTAGCCATGGGGCTCCATTTACACTGGCAGACGCCAGAAACCCTCTAAGAATAGAAAATGAAAACATAAAACGCGGTAAACCTCCTCAATTTCCTCATGTAGTTTTTTCACAGTAGTCAAGCTGGTCTGGCGACGCGCTGTAAGTCCAAGGTGACTACCGGTAGAACTGCCGAATGTGATACTCCATACGGGTAAGAATAGCCTCAGTCTCCTCCTGTAGATTGTTCACGGTGGCCAAGCTGGTCTGTACGGTCCAGCCCTGGGATCTTCCCTGCTGGGCGGCGCGCTGTAAGTCTCTGCGTAGGATACGGCCTTGTTGAGCAACGAGGGCGGAAGCAGTGGTATCGAGGGTAGTCCACGCGGTCGAATTGGAGGCAACACTCGCTTGAATACTCTCATTGCCTCGCTTGAGTAGGTTGAAGGCGGTGCGTAATTCAAGAATGTCCTGCAAAATTGTAGCGCGGTTGCTGGGGCCCTGGGAGCCTTGGCCGAAATGTCTGGAAGTAGTTCGTTGTGCGGACAGAGAGGATTCAACATGGGCTTTAGAACATTCCTAACAGTACATTTCAAATTAAGGGAGCAAATTAATTGTCGCATAGCGAGCCTAGGATGTGTGAATTCTTTGATTGAACCAGTTTTGTTGTCGCAGTACATAAAAAGATGGAAAGTCTCATAGTAAATGTTTGCTCTATCACTCATGTCACGTAAGATCATAAATATCCACTGCTTAAACTACTGAATAATTGCGATGTTACTAGTAAATTAACGGAGATGAAGTGCCTCGAGGATGTCATGACGTGCAAAGAAAGACCGGTTCCATTTCCCAAAGACATCTGCACCGGGGAAATGGTTAGTTAGGTGAAAGAAATTCAGATCAGTACCGCACACTTGGTAAAACTTACACATGGGAATGCTCAACAGACAGATGCCCACTTGGATACTACCGATGATAATCATGGTGTGTTTGATGCCTCCGTGGGCGAACCATTTATAGGCGAAAAATGTCAGGACAAAGCTGAACATGTTTTTGAAAACCAGCATGCAGGTAAATGCCTCAATGGCCATCTCACCTAGTACTGTCAGCAATCACTTCCCTATAAAGCCTGGTTGTCCACATACGATGGGCATCGACGATATAGAGTGAAGCAGCAACGGCTCCCATCACCATGCCGACGATCAAGAATGCAAAGAAGACGTCCGGTAGCAGCCAGCCATAGTGCATCACATTATCTGCAGTCCATCCGAACCCGTAGAGTCCGATGCCGCAGCAAATGAGCTGAGGGATCACCAAGAGGATCCGGAATTCAGGCTCATATTTGCCGTGGTTGAGCCGAATCATCAACTTGTTAATGGAATCAGAAAGCAGACCAGAAAGAATGAGACCCAAAATGGAACCGATGAAGGCACCTGTGTAAAGATATCCGGTCTTGTCTTCTTCGAACCACATTGGAGGTCCGAGAAACACAATTGCTAGAACCACACCTACGAAGACCGCCCATCCAATGACAACGCCTTGGATCAGACAGGCCTGGAATTTAATCAGTGTGTGAAACTAAACGCGAAGTGAGTTGCTTACCCAGAAGATTCCCGGATGGAAGAACAACGGAAATGGACGAAGGAGCAGCTTAAAGAAACTCTCATCTGTCTTTCGTCCATTGAAAAGCCTAAGCGACTGCGCGAAGGAATGTTTCTCAGGGACTGTTACTGCGGCTTCGACCTTTGAGCTTCCGTTCAGACCATTGGGGCCCGGCCGAACTTCCTTAGTATCATCAGTGGAAGCTCCACTGAGCGAAACATGAGACTCCATGGACTCGCCATGCCCGCCGCTTCGCTTGAAGTCAGTATTCAAATAATCAGAGCGCCGGAAAGCGGTTTCAGGCACGAAAAAGAACATCGGTGGCAATGAAGCACCGAGGAAAATTGCCACAAAGTAAAAAGACCATTGCCATCCCATGGACTTGGTGATCTTGCCCACCACAACGGGTGTCAGAAAGGCCGCACCAAAGAGTGCAACATTGGATACAGCCATTCGCTTTCCTCGTTCCTATATTTTCTCCATCAGTCTCCTCATAACTTAAATTACAAGAAAAAGAAGACTCAACCCACATGAACGAAATAAAGATCTCCAACACAGGCATTGACCAATGCCTCAAACGGCGCGAGTGCAACACCCTGAAATATCCGTGCCCATATGAGACTATTATCATTTTTTCCGCTAACTCCAGCCCAGATACAGCTGATAATCATCAAGACATGCCCAATAAGGAACAGATGACGTTTACCCCAGACTCGAGCGGTTGGCACAATGAGAATGCCCGCCACGCCGACACCACACAGGTGATATCCAGTCAACAGCGCAGCTGCTGTAAACGTAATTTCCTCGTAATCTGCGATGGTGACCGTATTTGCGGCTAGAATGGAGCTTAGGGTTGTGCAGAGGATGGTTACGAAGGAAAGGATGGCAAGGATCATATCTCGTCGCCATAATGGCCAGTTCTGATGGGACCGTTTGGGTCAGCGCCCGTGTGCTCGTGGAACCAAATCTTGGGGTATGGTGGCTCTCTGGAACATACCAATGGGTCGTTGGGATCATCGCTCGGTTGCGGGACGAGGATAACCGGTTGGTTACCTGACCAGTCATGTTTGAGGCCTGAAGCGCCTGGGGTCTGGTCGCTCGCATCGCTGTTTTGTTCGTAGATATCGGAGGTGCCTAGATATTTGAAGTTGTGATGAGACACGCTGGAGTCGATTGCGCCTGGACGGTCAAGGCTAGGGGAATATTACCTGGGACATGCACGAGCTTCGTATCTTCCAGTACCCCAAGACCCATGATTGCAGGAAGCCCTAGAGCTAACGACGCGGCGATTGTTGTCCCGGGTGTAATGGTAATGCAGCGGTTTAATAGAAAGTAAAGCAAAGTCAGGGGGGATACGGAGGATGTGAGCTCAAACTAACTCTCAACCCTCCAAAGTTGGAAGCTACGTAAAAAAAAAGCTTCTCGGGGCCAATGGGGATAAATAGTAGACATGAATAAAAGTGAGAGCTCAACATTTAGGACTATATTTTAGGACTAAATATAAGGACTAACCTTAGGAAAGATAAGCAGCTCGGTCGATATGTACATTAAGGCCCGAGTGTGGGCGTAACCTGCAGCGCGTCATTGTTTTGAGCGTCATTGTTTTGAATGTGATTTGAGGCAAATTTTAACGTATTTCACCACCACCGAGCCGGCCACCGCAAAACATATAGTAAATGCGATATATTCAACATTTATATCTCAACAACCATGTTTTTATTTTAGCTCCTTATTTGTCGATAGCCATCGATAAAACTCATCAGCACCATATATCAATTTCAAAGAGAGTAGAAGGCTATATTATTATGATTTCGAAAATTACCGAAAATTACGCCAAGGAAAGCTAGAATTATATATATCGGAATCATAAAGTTGTGAAATTTCTTTAAACTCCCTAAAGAGACTAGATATCACCTAGAAAGTAGAAGGCTATAAGGAGAAGTCCCTATAGACCGTAGTTGTTGAGATATTAAGTTGTAATTTATTTATCGCATTCACTATGTGTTTTACGGTGGCCGTCTCGGTGTGGCCGGCTCGGTGGTGAAATACGTTAAATCCTTGTTGATTATACAATTCAAAGCTCCATTTAAGACTGCGTCTAGGCCAACCACCGATCCTTTATAATTTAGTAGCATACAGGACAGTACGAGTAGGACGCGGGGAAAGCTGACCTACAGACGAGTTACCCAGGTAAGCCTTGATCGGCGCTTCCAAGCCTAAACCGAGGCATCACATTCAGGCTTGACTGTTGATCCAATATTCGACCGAGGTGCAGGTGGATCTCTGAAGTCAAGAATTAAACAGCTCGAAAGAAGTGTTTTTTTTTTCCTGTAGCACACAAGCCTAAACCCGCAAGTTCGGGATCAGGGACTGGCCTACTGAGGGAACAGAACCACTAGTGCTGACCCGGGGGCTTGCAGATTTGCCATTTGAACCTTGCGATTGGTATGGAGTGTAAGTCGTACAACCCGAATGATCGTCATATGATTGAAAAATAGAAGGCGTGGAAGTGAAGTAGAAAACAAGGCGAGTGGAGAGCCCAGGATATAGTTCGGAAATAAATGCCACAGCCCCCAAACAGAAACATCCACAGTTACGCCCAGACCTTTAGGTAATTTTATGAAATACCAATACATCGTCTCGACATTGGAACATTGAACTATTCGAGACACATGTATTGATTCGACCTACATTGACCGCCCATAGTCCAGGTTCCAATACTAGAGGAGCTTTCCTTTCCGAACATGCATCGGTATACAAGAAGATACAGAAGGGAAGAAACTTTAGAACCTCTAAGTATCCCTTCGACACGTGACTATTTTATATCACGTGCCATACAATGTCTCACGTGACGATGAGAGTCACATCACCACATGTACATCATGGCCTCCAGAGCTAGCTAGACCCCAAATTGTGAGGCGCATTATTATTTTCACAGCATAGGCTATAACGTGATCGCATTCCACATTGAAGTCGAATCGTCCTTGAAGAGCTATACCCCGCATTATTGTCAAGTCCCAACCACCAGGCCGACGCTCTCCCCACCTACGACTACTGTGCAGCGAGCACGCGAAGCACAAGCATTGACGCAAAACCAAAGATCCACCACACCTGTCCAGCTTAATTTTAATTATGTCGTCGGTATCTCCTTCAAAAGAACACGATCTTGACCCGGAGACGCAATCGGGAGAAGAGCAAGACCACATAGACAAGGATCACCACGACGCGCAGGGACACCAAGGCGAGTTTGAGGTGAAGGAGCAGGATCGCTGGCTTCCGATTGCCAATGTGGCTCGTATCATGAAGCTTGCGCTTCCTGACAACGCGAAGATCGCAAAAGAAGCCAAGGAATGCATGCAGGAATGTGTGAGCGAGTACATCTCATTTATCACGAGTGAAGCATCGGAGAAATGTCAGCAGGAGAAGCGCAAAACAGTCAACGGCGAAGACATCCTATTCGCCATGACCTCGCTTGGCTTCGAGAATTACGCTGAAGCACTCAAGATCTACCTATCCAAGTACCGTGAAACCCAGTCTGCCCGCGGCGACAATCAGAGACCCCCAAGCGCTGGATATGGAGCTGGAGGACCTGTTGGTGGCCCGGCCGGAGGTGCACCTGGACTAGCTCGTCCGACGGGCTTCCCCAACGCCGAAGGCACAAACCCTATGTCGAACCTCAACCTGGACCCCTCCGAGCAGGACGCCTCTGCCTACGGCTATCCGCCCATAGTTGGCCAGCCTCACAATGGCGCAGGCGGCGAATCATACTAGTGGATGACTTGGAAGGGTCGGCTGAGGGATGCTGCGGCCAGTTTCAATCTTGGCTGCATGCCCTGGAGATCACCGACGATATCGATTTCAACGGAAGTCTGAGAAGTGGGGGGAGGAGATTGGGGGGTGGGGCGAAGGCGCATCTTTGATTTCTGCAATGTTTATCTGCACTGGTAGGTATCTCGGATACTTGACATAAAAAAGAGAGAGAGAGAGAGAGAGAGAGAGAGAGAGAGATGATAGGGTCTGTGACTTCCTGGGTGCCTATGGCCTGACCGGTCACCCGTTTGTTTGTCAAAACCTTTCTTCTCTTTTTCATGGTCATGTATTGGAGATCTTTTCTCCCGTGGCTTCGCCATCGAGATAGACGTGGGGTGCGGTTAATCACCCCCTATGTAAAATACCCAGGAGTTCTGATATTTAATATCCAATCATTCAAAAATACCTCTGTGCCGAATTTTGTGGAGAACCCCTTTGAAGCCACATGTAAATCTATGTAAGGGCTTTTGTAGGAAAAAGATACCGCTGATCAGCGTAATGGTGTATTTTTGACATATCTATTGGGGTATTACCACGACCTGCGCATGCAACCTAACTTGGAGAACAAAACCTCTCACATTTCCTTCCCTACCAAGAACTCACTTTATCCAACAGCCTCCTATCTGCAAAGATGAAATTTACTATCACCTTCGCCGTGGCAGCTCTGCTGAGCACTGCCGCTGCTCAAGGTCTGGGAGATCTGCCCGACTGCTCGGTATGTGTTTACAGTTAACATACAACTGTGCCAAATGTGCCTCCTGCTAAATAACCCATTCCATAGAAATCCTGTGCTACAGGTTCAATTCCCCAGAGCTGCGGCATTGACTTCAAGTGCGTCTGCGAGTCCAAGTCCTTCCTGGCCGATGTCGCCTGCTGCATCGCTGATAAATGCTCCAAGGCAGACCAGGATAGTATGTTCCCTCCCCTTCTCTCTGTCCCCAATTGAGTACACAAGTGCGGGATTATTCCACATGACTATGCACAATGGATACTGGAACATGTCCAATCGGCTGATACGTTATTCTTCACCGCAGCAACCATCAAGGTCGCCAAGTCAATCTGTGCCCGGGGTGGTGTGACCGATCTGCCCACCGAAGTTGTCTGCTCGAGCAGCCAGTCGAGTTCTAGCTCTGGAACCAGCACCACCTCTAGCTCTAACTCGACCGAGACTGGAACCAAGTCCGGCACCGAGACCGCCGGTGCGACTAAGACCTCGGATTCGACTACTGTGACAGGTACCAAGGCTTCTACCACATCTTCGAACAGTGCCTCATCCGCCTCTGCTGCGGAGACTAGCACTGGTGTCGCTCCTCTTACCCACAAGGATTCTTCGCTTGTGGCCGCTGCTGGTGCTGCGGCGGCGTTCGCCATTCTGATCTAGGATGAGTCGTGCTGCGTGATTTCAGGGAGGAGATATTATGTTTAGCAGCGTTGAAATGTCGTCATGACGATGAAATGAATAGAAACACTAGAACTGCCTGATGATGCACCTGTGTCTTATTTTATCCACGGCATAGTTTTAATTGATCGTATTCACGGTGTCTAAATGCCATCGCTTTTTGATGGCTAAGGGATGTTTAATGTTAATAATACACTCATAGAAAGTAATACCGAGGAAGCAGCGGAAGTGCTCAGTTTTCACGGGTATCCTCCAGCAGCTTGGTCAGGCGTTCCTGGCGCTCCTCACGGAGGGTTGCGAAATTCTGTAGAGTAGCACATTAGCATGAGAGACAGCCAACAGGTCATATCTGCCCGATTAAGACAAATTCCACTTACCCAGAACCAAAACATCATTTCGAAGAAAGCAAAGCTGAAGACCACTCGGTTCTTCAGGCGGTCCAAGCCTCCAATAGCCGCAGCGCTCGTGTAAGATGAGGCCAGGTGGTCACCTCTGCTCTGGTAGATAAAGAACGCAATTCCAGCATACGCACCAAAGCGGCAAGCAGCAACTGCGATCCAGACGCTCCAGTAAATCGTCAAGGACTTGGTGATATATTGGGGCAAACGCTGTAGAACCTGCAGATCCTCGGCGGGCAGGTTGCCATTTCGGAGGGGCCGGATATAGGGGAGAGCTTCATCGAGAGCTTCATGGTAGGGGATATTGGACAGCAGGACGAGGTCGACAAGGGCCTCGATGAATATGAGTATGGCACAGAAGGTGAAGGGGGATTGCTGCGGGCTTGACAGGGATGGAAAGTCCTATATCACGAGTGTTAGTAGCCAAAATCAAATTGACCTAGGAAGGTTCGTTGCTAATATGGTAGAAATGGACTTGTGAATCGGGATGTTGGTTCGACGTACGATCTTCAAGGCTTCTCCCATCATAAACACCAGATCGCAGTCAGTGATCACCTCTGGGCTCTTGACCAGATAACCGGCGATCACAACCAGAAACACGGCATGTGCCTGGATAAGAGTCTTGGATGAAATTAAAACCATGATGGGCGAGTCACAATGGCATAAGTTTGTGGACAAGAGGAAGTTCCAAAAGTCACAGACGGAAATTACTTAGAGAATTGGTCCGAGTGTTCTTTGGCCGCAACGCATGTGGGGAAAAAGCAGCTCTAGTTGAGATATCCCCCACCAACATAACAACCGCCACGATTGGATCTGATTTACGACTTGATGCGAGCTGATTAAATTGCGTGGATTACTCCTGGAATATTGCCCGGTTCCTGTCATACTACATAGTGGTCTAACCCAGACCATCCCCTACAATGACCGACCCAAACCCAACCTTCAACACAGAGCGTCATGTCAAATACTACCTCCGATGCCTGAAGACCTTCCTCCCGTCCGCCTATACCTCCAATGACTCTAATCGCATGCTCCTCGCCTACCTGACCCTATCAGGATTGGACGTGCTTGGCGTTCTCCAGAGCAAAACCACACCGGAAGAAAGGCAAGGGTACATCGACTGGCTCTACCATTGCCAGGTGCCTTCAGGCGGGTTCCGTGGCTTCCCAGGCACAGACTTTGGGCCAGAGAAGAGAAATAAAGATAACGAAGCTTGGGATCCAGCTAATGTCCCCGCGACATTCTTTGCGCTAGTCAACTTGCTCATCCTCGGGGATGACCTGTCGCGTGTCAAGCGACGGGAGTGTCTTGAGTGGCTTCCTAAAGTACAGCGCACCGATGGAAGCTTCGGTGAGCTTGTCGGTCCTGAGGGAAGCGTAGGGGGACCTCGTGATTTGCGATACTGCTGTTGTGCTGCCGGCATACGGTATGTCCTTCGCGGGCGGAATGAGACGGGGCTTGAAGGTGTACCAGATATTGATGTCCTCGGTTTCGTTTCTTTTATCGAGGCGTGCCAGGTACGTAGTGACCTTGAGGTTATGTCTGCGATTAGGATACTGACATAGTCTGACCAAACAGACGTACGACGGCGGCATGGCTGAGTCTCCTTTCTGTGAATCGCATAGTTCGTGTCTCCCTTTCCACCACCTGACTCTTCTAACAACGCACAGGTGGACACACATATTGCGCGATTGGGTCTCTAGATTTCTTGCGCCGGGTGTCTAATGATCTGAAACCACTGCCCCTACTATCGGCAGGCTCCGATCAATCCGAGGCTTTGATTACATGGCTGGCTTCAAGGCAAACAGCCCAGTTAGAGGAACCCGAGGAGGATGAAGATGATGAACAGCTCGAGGCGACAGAGACGGGATCTCTCAATGATAGAGTCCGCGGGTTACCCAATGTGCAACCCCTCGAGCCCGACACAATATCATGCGCCGGGTTCAATGGTCGATGCAATAAATATGCAGACACATGCTATTCATTCTGGAACGGAGCGACACTGATGGTAGGTGACCCCCTGTTTGGTAGTGATTGACTACTAACGTGGATGTTAGATGCTGGACCAATATTCCGTGGTCGATGAAGTTCGCAATCGTCGATACTTGCTCGACAAGACCCAACATCTTGTCGGTGGGTTTGGGAAGGGACCCGGGGATCCTCCTGGTAAGGTGATCGCATGCTGATCCCGAGAATGTGTTGCTAATCAAATCTATAGACCTTCTTCACTCATACTTCGGCATGGTGTCCCTGGCTTTCCAGGGTGAGGCGGGACTCAGCCCCGTCGATCCCACGATGGGTTCTAGTGAACGCACAGTCCGACATCTTGAATCGCTGCCTTGGCAATCATGAAGTATATAATATCCGTGCATATAATATGACGATGGTTGTTTAGCCATTCCACCAATTAGCTCATGTCAGCACGCATCAGCCAATAGGTGCAGTCGACTAAATTAATTGGGCGCCGGTGTACATCGTACGTTGTACATGTACTATTCAGTAAGGGTTAACTCTTAGGCAGTAAGGCAGTACTAACAACACATATTCTTCCTAAAACGTAGGATTGTGGCGATCATGATCGGTTTGTTTCAGGGTAGTTGAAGTCTGGCATTCTGGCCAATTAAGGTGGCTTGTTGACAATGATGAACGGAGTCAGGAGATTGTTAGATAGGAACGGAGTCCGGAATACTGAATTTGCCTGAAATATATAATGTGTATAATGTATATTATACACAAAGATAATAATAGAAGACTCCAAAAAAAAGGAGAGCCGTCCAAAGTCCCGGGTTCTCCACACGGTCCACGTTCCCGTTGACGTCTTGGAATCTTCCAAAGGTCTTTGTATGCAATTTCCCTACTCCTTTCACCATTTGCGGTGTTACTCTATTTCTCCAGCCATCTTTCCAAAGCCCAAGCTACCTCTTTCTGAAACTTCTCGACCTCTTCCTCCACCCCGGATACCGTTTATCTGCGCATCTCGTGCCCCGTTGAATGGCCACCCCGGCACACCAACCATTCCTAGTCAACCCCTTGACGCGCAGAGACTCTCTCGACCGCGAAACTTGGCAATCATAACATATGCCGCCCCGAACAAGAGCGGGGGTTCAAAGCCAGAAGCAGAAGGAGAAGGTGCGTCACAGGGATGCGAAATAAGGAGCTCCGCCGGTTTCCTTTGTTTGAGCCTTGCGCAAAGTCCGTGGAAATATGGCTAACTTAGAGTTATCAACAGCTTGCCAACTCCTATAATGAACTCCTTGAGTAATCGATCTCCTTGGATTTCCGGTCTAGATACTCAGTTGCGCTAACATGCTTCTCCATAGGGAGTTCTCCTCCAAGGATCTTCGGACTGTAGGGAATTATACATTGGGGAGGTTGATTGGAAAAGGCTCCTTCGGCAAAGTCTATCTCGCGTCGCACAAACTCACCAATGGCTCCAAGGTAGGTCATGTCATGCGAAGAACAAAATTGTGGAGGCAATGCTGATCAAGTCCGCAGGTGGTGCTTAAATCGTCCAGCAAGGAGGACACTAATCTCGCACGCGAGATCCATCACCATCGCCAATTCCTCCACCCTCACATTGCGCGGCTATACGAAGTGGTGGTAACTGAGAGCCTCGTTTGGCTTGTGCTGGAGTATTGTCCTGGTACGTTGACTTGCGCATGGCTGAAGATGCCTGGGGAAACATACTGACAAATGGGTTGTTCTAGGCGATGAACTCTACAACTACCTCCTTCGACACGGCCCACTCCCGGTAGAGAAAGTGAAGCGGATATTTACACAATTGGTGGGAGCGGTCGCCTACGTCCACAGTAAATCCTGTGTGCATCGCGACTTGAAACTGGAAAATATATTGTTGGATAAACAAGAAAACGTCAAGCTATGCGATTTTGGGTTTACGCGCGAATATGAAGGGAAGGCTAGTTACCTCCAGACATTTTGTGGGACGATATGCTACAGTGCACCCGAGATGCTCAAAGGAGAGAAATACGCGGGCGAAAAAGTGGATGTATGGAGCCTGGGAATCATTCTCTATGCGCTTTTGGCAGGCGAGCTGCCATATGATGACGATGACGACCAAATCACCAAAAAGCGGATATTGTCTGACGAGCCGACCTTCAATGACAAGTTCACAGATGATGCCAAGGCTTTGATCAATCTTCTGTTGTCCAAACGACCTTTGATTCGACCCAGCCTGGACGAGATCTTGGCTCATCCTTTCCTTGCGGAACATGCCCCGGAACAACTAGCAATCCTAAAAATCCCAAGACCGTCGCCGTTTACTACGCCACTAGAGAAGACTACCTTGCAGCGGATGAAAAGCGCTGGGGTCAATATTGATGAGGTCATTGAAAATGTCCTCGCTCAGCGTTGCGACCCACTGGCTGGCTGGTGGGCCCTGCTGATTGAAAAAGAGCAACGCAAGGAAAGAAAGAGAGAGCGAAAGCGTCGCGAGCGGGATGTCGAAGCTAAAAACCTTCGCCGTCTGAGCGCTGCGAGCAGTCGTCTGGAGAAGCGATCATCGGCTTTAATGGATGTGGAGGAAGAAGGCTCAGAGTTGCGAGATCGTGGAAGACGGGATAGAAGAAGCTTACCATCCCAGTTGGCAGTGCCAGATCTTCCTGCACTTCCTGAACCGCTTCCTGTATTTCCAATTGAGGCCACCACGCCACCATTGCCACTCGACAAGGATTCTATACGGTCCAACAACTCGACACGACGCCGCCCAGTTCCTCCGCCAAAAGACAGGCGGCGATCACGGCCCAGCATGCTGCATGTTAGTGCATCACAGCCGGAGTTAACACAACATCACAGCATCTTCCGGCGTCGCACTAGTCGTCGTCATCAGTATCCGATACTCAGCCAACTAGCATCTCTCAAGCATTGGTTTGTAGAGTCGGCGAAGAGAGCGCGGTCGCCCCATGCCAAATCGACAAGCTCGCGGAAGTTTCTTTCCGATAAGTTGAGCCCGGCGAAGAGTCAAGACACTGGAAAGAAACCTGCGGCTTTGTCATCCCCGGCAGGCGAGGTCGCGGGGGAGGGGGTTGTTACACCCACCCAGGTCAAACGAATCTCCACTGCGAGTAGCCTCGCTCCTAGCAGTGCCTCATACCGCCAAAACCGCCACTCTTACCCTCGCCAGACGCGGCCATTGAACACGAGTCATAGTAGTCATCGAAACTCTCTCTCGCCCTCGCCTATTACACCACGCGGTTCCTATCGGCGTTCATCGGCCGGACTACGAGGACGCAAATCCACATCCTCCTCGGTGTCATCGATCCGCAGCATCCACCATGCTCGGGCTCACTCCAAGGCCTCCTCGATTTCCTCCAACAGTATAGATACCATCTCGACGCCCACTGCCAGAGCCTCAAAATCGCCTCATTCATCTATCAAAGTCCTGCCAACCACCCCAGGTGCCTCATCCCGCTTCCCTAGCAATATTCGCCTGGTAAGAGGGCCAGGCGGAGCACCTCGAGAGATTGGCGACCCAGGTCAGATGTCGTCGTCGTTTAATGAGGCGGTACCGGCGCCATTGCTCTACTCGCCTTCTTCAAGCCTGGTGTTTGCAAGGCGAAAGAGATCTCTCTTCAAGGGTCCAATGATCCACACCACTAACTTGATGGTGTCTGGTGGGGTAGTCAGCTCCCCCGTCGCTGGTCAGCCAGTGAACACCAGTCCCGACATTGTCGCAGGGCGGCCTGTTGCACGCAAGAGCCAAATTATCGAGGAAGAGGAAGACGTCGAAGGGATTGAAGAAGAAATTGAAGAAGTCGATGAGTTCGACGAACCTGGTACACCCGGTGAATTCGTTACTCCCAATGAGCAACCAGCAGACCAGACCGAATCTCCCTCAAGCGGCAGAACGCCATTCGCTCCTATTCCAAACCTTGAAACTAGTCCCCTTCGGCCTCCTCGCTCCTCCTCTTTGCGCTCGCCGTCCGATCCCGCAGACAAGGTTGGCATCCTTGAATAATACCGATATCAACCCGGCAGCTTCCTTGCAATTTTTCATATGTGCATTAGATTCTTCTCTTTGTCCATCCCACGATCCCTTATTCCTATGTTT
Organism: Penicillium hordei; assembly: GCF_028827395.1. Lineage (NCBI taxonomy): Eukaryota > Fungi > Ascomycota > Eurotiomycetes > Eurotiales > Aspergillaceae > Penicillium > Penicillium hordei. Next base: position 1,520,253 of record NW_026623142.1, read on the forward strand.
GGTTAGACGATAGAGCTTTTTATACCCCCACTTCCACAGCGTGTTCTCGTTTTCGTTTCCTTGTTCTGTCTTTTTTTTTTGGCATAATTGGATCCATCATTGGACCTATGCCTCTCCCCCTCTCTTGTGCTATTTTCGCTCAGATTTTCCTAGCTCCATGAAGCGCTCTCTTTTCCCTATATTTCTTTGAACCCTCATGATGATTCGACCCTCGCTTGATTTTAATGTCTTTTGCCTAGCATCCCCCTGTCTCATATAGAAAGCCGTCCCATATTATCTTGCTGAATTGATCAGCAACACAATATTGCATAATGAAATTGCACAGATTAATACCAACTTTGATATCCCTAACTCTAAACTATAACCTTGTCATTGCCATTGTCACCGGTCGTCTAAATTCTATTCTTCTGAACTTGCCAGCGGAATCAAAAGATGCAGTACATGAATGCAATCAAGTCCCCTTTCTCCATGCTCATAAAATAGTTATGTACTCGGACTACGCTTAGCCCACTTTCCTGGCTAGAAAATAAACGTGAAGATAAGACAATTACCATGTGATACATGGATCATTTATTATCAATATATACTATAAATGAGAATAAGTCATTAAATACGCCCATATCTCAGAACGCCAGTGGTTTCTATATAAAAACCATCATTTACCAACTTGTTGCTACTGGGGTGCCTCCCAGTCCCTCGCGCTTCACGTGTGTGTTAGCTCCTCCCTGAATGTTGGTAATGTAACATCCAAAGACAATCATAGTGGAAGAGCAAACCTTCAAGGCGGAGGTGTGCGATGGAACGCAGGCATTCACCTAGGCCTTTGGTAAGCTGGGAGTTTGGCTATCTATGTTACACAATGATGAGTGCCCTCGTCCACGCTATCGCCACTGTTATCATACGATTCTCAATGGCGGTCATACATCGAATGGGCCGATTGTCGCACAGACAACCATCCATCCATCCAGTGGAGTGACATCGAATCCAAGTACAGAACACTGAGATTTTCTAAGGGAATGAGTACGTTGCGATCTTTGACGTGGTCCGCACCAAATGGCTCTGTCTCATGTGGCACTTCCAGAGATTGAACATAGCGCTCAGTCGTGGTCGAAATGCCCTTTACATTATCTACTTTCGGAATGTCGTGAATAATGTTCCTTCTCTGGTTTGAGACGACTCGTTACACATTCTGGTAATATCAATAGCCAATGTCACCGACGAGCCAGAGGCTGAGACAACGACCAAAACGGGTCCCTTCTGGGTTGCCCCCCCTTTATATCACTAGTAGCTAGTTCCTAGGATAGCACAAATTCAAGACATTCTATCTTTCTGTGTAACATTTCCAGTTTTGATTTCTCTCTTTTGTCCGCTAATGTCGTATGCAGCTTTTCTATCTCTACTATTTAGTTAAACAAGACCATGGGTTGCCAATTAAAACCAGGGCTAGTTTGAATTCAATTCGTTCATTGCTGGCAATCAAGCATCGTTATATCGTTTGGTCGTAACCAATTGCTTTATAAAAAGAATATTCCTGAGCAAAGTCATCAAAACAAAAATCCCAACACCCATTAACCATTAACCATTGCCCCATAAGAGATACTGAAAGCAGATCGAATAACAACCATCTACCGCTCCACATGAACGGCTTGGTGCTTCTCACCTACAGTCTCATTAATAGCGTGCGAACCCATAACATCCTCCTCATCTTTCGTACTCTGGCCATCAATGCCAACATCGCTCTCACCGATCTTATCCACGGTGTTGGTATACGACGGAACAAAGTTCACCGCAATAGCGTAAGTCCAAGCGACGACCATGAACTACAACCAGCATTAGCCACCGACCCAACAACGTAAACAAGAACTAGAAAAAGAAAGGAAGAAGTAATCCAAGAGTGGAACATACCATAGTCGGAATAATAAACGCGAATCCCGTGTTATCACGCATATCAGCAACATGCCCCAGAATAGGCGGCACAACAGCACCTCCACAAACACCACCAACAATAAACCCAGAGCCACGCTTATAATGACGCCCAAGGCCACGGATTCCCAACGCCATGATGGTCGGGAAACAAACAGACTCAAAGAATAGCGTCATGAATAGCATAGCAACACCAACCTGCTTCGTCTGTGTCACAGACGCAGCAAGGAAAGCTACCGTGCACGATAAATATACCAGGAAGACCCAGCGAGCCCGCACGAACTTCATAATCCCCGAACCGAGGAATCGGCCGACCGCGAACGCGCCCTGCGCGCCGGCGAGATACTTCGCTGCTGTGGCATTCGGTGTACCCGGCCATGTATCCTTGACGTAGTTAATAAAATAACCCGCGATAGCGACTGAAAAAAAAAAAAAGAATTAGCTTGTTAGGATAACACAGGAAGTATAACAGTATAAGATGAAGCCGGAAGAGGGGGGGGGGGGGGAGAAAACATACCCTGCGCGCCTGTATACGTGAACTGCGCCAGAGTCGCATGGAACAGCTTGTACTGTTTCCAGAACGGCTTATCCTGCTCATCGACATGCGTCTGTGCAACCTGGAAAGCCATATCTTCGTCTGTGACTTCGGGGATATTGGATAGGAAGAATACACCAGCGAGCAAGAATACGAAGACGCCGATGGCGAGGTAGACCCACTGCACGCGCTGCAGGGCTGCTACATCGTCCTCGGTCTCTGTGAAGAAGACATACGAGCCTAGGACTGGGCCGACAACTGTGCCGATGGCATTGAAGGCCTGGGCGAAGTTGATTCTGATTTCAGAGTAGCGGGGCGGACCGCAGACTAGACAATGCAAGGAGAGATCAATATCTATGCAGGACTTCTGTATGGAATGTGTGATTTGTCTTACCGGTCAGGTAGGGATTAGCTGCTGTCTCAAGAGAGCCCAGTCCTGATCCAATGACGAATGTGGCACCGCAGAAGCCGCCGAAGGATTGGTTTAGTCCTGCGGGCCACATGCACAGGGCTCCAATACCGTATAGGCACAGACCGAAGATGAAGACGGTTTTGTAGCCATAGTTGCGCAGGATCCAGTTTGCGTAGCCGAGGGAGGCTAGGGGATATGCGCTGGGTTTTGTTAGGGTTGTTCTTTTGTTTTAGTATGTGCATGTTATGGAGAGATAGCATACCCAAAGTAGGCTGCTTGAAGACCAGCTGAGCGGCCTCGGTCTATATGTAGGGTTTTCTGGAAATGCGAGTTGAGAGTGTCCAGTAAACCATATGCAAAACCCTAATTGAAGGTTTAGTAGGAGGGTTCTCTATGAACAAAATGCATGCAGTAACATACCCATAGGAAGAACAAGATCGTGACTAGAGTCAAAGGCCACAGACTCTGTCGTAGAGTTAAAGTAGCGGCAGAAGTAGTCGCGCGATTATCAACACGCAAGCCAGAACGGCTTTTGAGGAATTCCTTGACGCCCATTCTTGAATATAGAAAAGACAATAGATAAGAACAAGAAGCTGAAAAGAACCGAACGGACCAAAGGGACCAGGGGGGGTATTTAAAAACACAAAAGGTAACCGTCTGAGTTCTCCGCAAACTCCACACTTTCCCCCAGTCCGGGGAAACCCCCAGACGATCTCTGGGGAAGGAGAAGTAACATCCAATCACAAGTCACAACACGGAGTTGCACCGAGGATCGAAGGTAACTTTGATCTATTCCCCTGTGTCTGATCAAAACCCCCGCTTTAGACCCTGGCAAGGTGGCGTCAGGGTTGCATGGTTGTTTTGACGCTATTCATCTTTGGGATATGCCGGATGCCATTCCGGTCTTGCGGGTTATTCTCTCCCGTGTCTGGTGGAATGTTACTCCGAGATGTACTTGTTTAGTCTTACCGTATGACTCTAAACAATAGCCTAAATGGCATCCTAGGAACTATTATGCATCATCCTATTATAGTTCAGGGGAGGTACAGGGTAGGTACAGGCTAGGTACAGGCTAGGTACACGCTAACATATAACAAGTGCTACTCTAATAGCCGTGGACAACAGCCGTGTCCATTCTAGGGACACCAATTACAGCTGGATCACATCATCCATCGTTCTCATTCCAAGGTTAGAAAAGGGGATCACGGCTCTCCAAGCTAGACTAGGATGTGGGAATCAGACACACACTGGGCAAAATCGGCTCACCGTCGAATAAAGATGGCTCTTCTACAAAGACACAGGTGCATATTGTCCTACTGTCCACATTGTGCAACAATCGCAGGTAGTAATCTTTCATTCGGGGTGATCTATGGGCATCCATGATGACATGTCATAAGTAATCCACGCACTGTCGTATTCAACGCGTGACGAATATCCAGCCAATCAGGCACAGGCACAATCTATCTCTATTACACATGGATAACTTCTGCCCGGGCAGATATCCGGAAAGGTAGGGTCCTACTTAGGCTTTCGCCCAATGTAGCCCCATCCTTTATTCCCGCTTGGGCTTACCAGCGACGCCGTTCTGGGCGACCGGGTTGACGGCTTTCGTGTTGTAGAGACGACGCTCGACGAACTTGAGCACCTCGTCGATCAAGCTGAGAGTGTGGATTAGTAGGATATTCTTTCAAGATTAAGCAGAAATAAGGACTTACATCACAGGCGCACTGATTACCAACACTGCCTGCCATTCATTCCAGTCCATAGGCAGAATCGAGAACAGATTCTGGAGGAAAGGAACGTAGAGGATGGCGAAGTGAAGGAGCATGGACAGAGTGATGGCGTAGATAAGCATGGGATTGTTGCCCAAGAAGAAAGTCAGGAGGGACTCGCTGGAGGACAGCGCGTTCATAGCATTGAGCATCTCAATCACCACAAGGATGGAAAGAGACACGGTGGAGGCAGACTTGCCCATGTCGTTGCTGAACATGTCGCAGCCAATCTCGGGGAACTGAGAGGCACACTTGTGGTAGTGGGACTGAATTGGACATGTTAGCAACACATAATTAATACCTGGGAACGCTATGAACTTACCAATTGCCAGAAGGAGATGCCGGGTCCATCGGGGTTGTAGACAAACCACCAGACGTAACCAAAGACAGTGGCAACACCAACGTAGATACCAACAACCATGTAGCGGAAAAACAACCAGCCGCCAACCAGGGCCTCGTCGCGACGGCGGGGAGGACGGTTCATCACATCGTGGTCTGGAGGGTTGAATGACAGAGCAGTGGCGGGCAGACCATCGGTGACAAGGTTAACCCACAACAGCTGAACGGGAATCAGAGCCTCGGGCATGCCAAGGGCAGCAGTCAGGAAGATAGAGACGACCTCACCAATGTTGGAAGAAATCAGGTAACGGATGAACTGTTGAGTGTTGCTGTAGATGGAACGACCTTCCTCGACGGCGACGGTGATGGTAGCGAAGTTGTCATCAGCCAAGACCATATCAGAGGCCATCTTGGCCACGTCAGTTCCGGTGCCCATGGCCACACCAATGTCAGCCTTCTTGAGAGCAGGAGCGTCATTGACACCGTCACCGGTCATAGCGACGACGTGGTTCAAAGACTGGAGGAGATCAACAAGCTTGGATTTGTGGGTAGGCTCAGTACGCGAGAAAAGGGAAGCGGTCTGGACAGCCTTCATCTGTTCACTTTCACTGAGACTGTCGAATTCACGGCCCGTGTAGCTTTTGCCAGTGAGATCTTCGTCAGTTCCGAACACACCAATTGAGCGACAGATAGACTCGGCGGTGTTGCGGTTATCGCCGGTGATGACAATAACACGGATTCCGGCGGCGTGGCACTTCTTGATAGAAGCGGCAACCTCAGGCCGAGGGGGGTCCAACATTCCGACAAGACCAATAAGAGTCATGTTCTGTTCTAGCTTGGTGTAGTCCTCGGTGGTGGTGGCGTTCTCCAAGAGGGGGTTGCCAGAGATACCGTCAACGCTTGCGATGGCCATGACACGGAGACCACGGTTACCGTACTCAATAACTTCCTCGGAGAGAAGTTTCAAGTGATTCTTGGTCACGGGAACGCGAGATCCATTGGCGCCTTGAATAACGTGCGAGCAGCGGTCCAGAATGCTTTCAGGGGCACCCTTGACCAGTAACTTTTGTTCCTTGCCCTCACCAACGAGGACAGACATACTCTTGCGGTCACGGGAGAACTCGTAGGTGGCCTTGAGAGGGAGACGGGACTCGTAGTGAGCGCTGGCAGCATGCAATCTTTCGGACGCAGGGAGGCGATAAAGCTTCTGGTTCAGGGCGACATCGGTGGATCCAATTTTCTCAACCAGAGTACGCAGGGCTCCCTCGGTGGGCTCACCAATGCTAGAGAAGACTCCGCTCTTGGCATCGTGGGAAAGAGTAGCGGCATTACAAAGAGCACTAACCTCGGCCAATTGTGCGACGGTCGATGAAGAAACAGCCAAGTTCTCGACAACCTTGCCATTCTGGGTGAGCTTGCCCTCGGGAGTAAAAGTAGTGCCTTCGACGTCGATTTCCTCAAGGCCAGTGCCAGAGCTGGTCAGGTAAACGATCTTCTCGACGCTCATCTGGTTAGTGGTCAAGGTTCCGGTCTTGTCAGAGCAAATCACACTACAGCTGCCCAGGGTTTCGACGGAGGGAAGAGACCGGACAACTGCGTTCTTTTGAGCCATTTTGCGGGTACCCAGAGCCAGACAGGTGGTGATGACCACTGCCAGACCCTCCGGAATAGCGGCCACACCAAGAGAGACAGCAATCTTGAGATAGTAGATAGCACCCTTGGTCCAGCCACCGAAAGCGGGGTCGTTGAAGTTCTCATAGTTGATGACCCAAACCAGGACACAGATGATGGTAATAACCTTGGCGAGCACGTCACCGAAGTCATTCAGCTTCTTCTTCAAGGGGGTCGGCTCGGAGATCTGGGAAGTGATGCTCTCATGAATATCTCCAATGGCAGTTGAGCCACCGGTCAACACGACCAGAGCCGTAGCGTGACCGTTGACAACGGTGGTACCAGAGAAAAGCATGTTGAGCTGGTCCTGCTTGACGGCCTGCTCATCCTTGATAGCGCGGATCTCCTTTGCAACACTTTCACTCTCGCCAGTCAGAATAGCCTGGTCGACGCGGAAGCTGTTGCTCTGGATGGCGAGCAGTCGGCAGTCGGCGGGGATACGGTCACCGACAGCAACTTGGATCACGTCTCCGGGAACCAAATCTTCGGCCTTAATCTTTCGCGTCATTCCATCGCGGATAACCTTGGCCTCGTTGGCCGAATATTCCTGGAGAGCTGAAATCGCCTTTTCTGCGCTACTTTCTTGGGTCACACCGACCACGGCATTGAGGATGAGGATAGTAAGAATCTGTGAACAAGTCTTGGTCAGCAAAATATAACACATAGGTATGCAGATGGAATGTATAATATCCAAGTACTTACAACAGCGGGGTCCACGAATGCGGTCCAATCGTCACTCTCTTCAAAGAGAGCTAGCACAAATGACACGGCGGCCGAGCCAAGAAGGATAAGAACCAATTGGTCCTTGAATTGTTCCAAAATCAGCTCCCACATGGGAGTCGGAGGTTCTTCCGGAAGAGCTAAGTAAACAGTAGATGTCAGTTCTGACGATGTCATCATTCTGCGGCGGGATGTGTACTTACCGTTCGGTCCATACTGTTGTCTAGATCTCACAACCCCGTTCTGCGACAGACCGGTCTGCTCCGACACCTTGAAGTGCTCCAGCGATTCGGCTGGAGTACGGAGAAAGGCGTTCTCCATGATCGCGACACCCTCAACGGCAATAGACAGGATCAATTGCGATAGCCGTAGAGGTGATGAATAATAGTTGAGGTAAACAAAAAAAAAAATTGGGTGACAGTTGTCAAGATAGTTACATGCCCGGTGTAACAGAGTCGGAAAGAGGAGAAAAGCCCAGAGCGAAAGGGCCAGGTGATATAAAAAAAAAGGAAAAAAACCAGGGAAGCAAGAAAGAATGAAGATCGAAGACCGAATAGGGAATCTCCAGCGGGGGAAGTCAACGTGTTCTCATCCATTTGATTCCAGGGGCTGAGTAAGCACGGGCCCTGCCCTGCCCAGGTGCTCAGGTGGGTGGGGCTGTAAGTCCCGGGGGTCTACAGGGCTGAAGGGCGGGTCTGCAATTCTCCGCTATGTTTTCTTTTTTTCTTTTCTTTTTTCTTTTTTGATTTTTTTCTTCGGTGTCTTTTATTATTCATTATAAAGGCACTTCAAGTATGAAAATATATACTTGATGCTTCTAAGGTTGACTCACTTTGGCATAGTCAGTCTCTTACTATATCATTCTTTCTTCTCGGAGTGAATTTGGAGAGCCTCTTGTAGGGCTCCAACGTCATGCCAATTCCCCAACTTGGTTGATTTATGGGGCATCTCTAGGCTGCATCATTTTTTTTTTTGCCTATCTGTCCGTCTTGGCAAGTTGGCCTGCAGACACCGTAGCCCAAAATGGGTATCAAAGTCTTCTAAATCGACCTAATTGACACCTCACTAGTCTCTTATGGCTAGGCTTTGTACTATGACTACAGCTCTTGACGTGTATTCAGTTATCCCCAGGCCAAGATATTATTTGATCGAATCTACTCGGTCCATTTATGATTGGGAATTGCAGACCCGAGATTTTCAAGGCTAAAGCACAGTCCCTGTTAGATGCGTGAAATGTGGGCATCTCCATAAGCACGCTAACATATCCTTGCCTATAGGGCTGACACTAAAAACAAAGGTCCACGTTGCATCACTTAGCTATTTATCATCTATTCCACCCTCAGTAATATACCCTTTAAGCGAATACCTGTATACAATCGATGGATACTTATCACTTGAGATGCTTACCTTGTCCTTCAGGTCAGCCAAATGCTTATTTCAAGCTTTTGGCAGCCATGTTAGGTGGAAAACAAAATCAAGTCTCTTAGAGTTTGCCGTGCGTTCACCGATCAAGTGGACGATACGATTAATCAGATACTTCTAACCTTTCAGGTTCCAAGTTCAAATGATCAACATGTCGACATGTGGACACTAAACAAGAAATCAAGTGTAGCCGCCTCTGGGGGGTTCGGAGTGCCCTTCTACATGTCCATTATTATATGTCTCTTGCACCTTCAGATTAAGTAAAATAATAGTAACAAAACAAGCATTAAGAATAAGCAATACTCCAAGTGTATCCCCCACTCTTGGTCAATTCATGTTCCAGCGTTAGCGTCACATAGTTTGACCGCAAGTTCCCACTTGCTTATTGAAGACCCTTGGATGGGAGGAAACGGCACTATATTATCTACGCTTGTTATAGCAAGGTGTCTGTTGAGGGGAAAAGTAGCAAATGTCTGAAGAAAAGTAAGGTTAACATTTCTTTTATTTAAATATTTTTTAGCCTAACTGTACTACAACCTGTGGGATTATTTGAATAACAGCATTGCGGAGAAGACTTGTGATACTTCTCGACTTAATTTGAGTGGCTGATCAGCTACATCATAACCGGCTTTGTTGTCTAGAAGATTCCATAAAGACATTTGCATCATTATCATCCCCAGACATCCAAGACTTCGGGCCTTTTATATCCCAGTAGACAATCAAGAGGCTCGTCTACCTCGGCAGTACCTCCAGGGCTAATTTTGAATTGTAGGTGTGTTTTCTGATTATTCGGAGTCAACAGAGGTAACAGTACCGGTTGCAGTCCCTAGGACAAGGTATTATGACCCCCATAGACATATAGAAGGGAAACCTAGGTACAAGTCAGCTGTAGAATCAAGCCAAATATCATATATTGCTATTTGATCCACGTGTCCATGTCTCCTGAAAGGAGAGCGAATACCGTCTAATATTAGCAGTGCTTGGTAACAAATACAGTCAGATATACCCCACCCCGCGCAAATCAATCAGTTATTAAGGGGATCGACGGTAAGATGAATACTGGACCGCGGCCCAAGTACCGGAGTACTTTCACAGGGCGGTGCCACAATAGGGGGAACTAGGTACCGGGTACAAGAGAACAACGTATTATTGTTATGATTCAAATCCCCCCAACTCACCTCACTCCATCTCTCTCCCCCCCACTTGGTCGTCCCTACCCATCTTCTTCTTCTGCATCTCGCGCTTCATATCTCTTTATTTTAATTTTAAGTCTCAAGTTCTAACCACCCATCTCGATTCAATTTCACAATGGGTTCTGAGGTACGTTGTCATCCCCTTTTATCGGGCGCTCTCTTGAGTTGTCACCGCCATCGCAATCCCACATTCCCATCCTCGTCTGAGTTCACCCCCATCTGGAATTTTTGTCGATAAGAACTGGGCTAACAAATATCCTTACTATGCAGCGTGAGAAGTATGTCTATTGCTGCCCCTATCTCTGATGCCCATGACCCGACATGACTGACCCCTCACCAGCAAAACGTTCCTCGCGCGGCTCTGCGAGCAGGCCGAGCGCTATGATGGTAAGTTGACACGCGACTGTTTGGTTGAATGCGTATGCTGACGTGTCGCTCCTTGCTTTTCAGAAATGGTCACCTTCATGAAGGTTAGTCGCACCCCCTCATCTTGTTTACTGGGAATCCATGCTAATCGCCGAACAGGAAGTCGCCAACGTATGACACCATCATCTTCCCATCACCTTCGGGATTAATTTTGGGATATTCGCGATTGACACATATCTAGATTGGCGGTGAGCTCACCGTCGATGAGCGTAACCTGCTTTCCGTCGCCTACAAGAACGTGGTTGGCACCCGCCGTGCCTCCTGGCGCATCATTTCCTCCATCGAGCAGAAGGAGGAGAACAAGGGTTCCGATGAGCACGTCGGCATCATCCGCGATTACCGCCAGAAGATTGAGACCGAGCTGGAGCAGGTGTGCCAGGATGTGCTTGATGTTCTTGATGAGGCTCTCATCCCCAAGGCCGAGACTGGAGAGTCCAAGGTCTTCTACTACAAGATGTGGGTTACACCCCAACCAACTTTACTTCGGAGACTCCTCGGTTTGTGACATTGTGCTGACTTTTTAAATAGGAAGGGCGATTACCACCGCTACCTCGCCGAGTTCGCTTCCGGTTCCAAGCGCAAGGGTGCTGCCACTGCTGCCCACGAGGCCTACAAGGTAAATTACCCTCATTCGGCTTATTGTCATAGGCCTTCTCTTTTTCAATGAACAGCTGTTGATCGTGTCACAGAACGCCACCGACGTTGCCCAGACCGAACTTACCCCCACTCACCCCATCCGCCTCGGCCTTGCCCTGAACTTCTCCGTTTTCTACTACGAGATCCTCAACTCCCCTGATCGTGCTTGCCACCTTGCCAAGCAGGCATTCGACGATGCCATTGCAGAGCTCGACTCCCTCTCCGAGGAAAGCTACCGTGACAGCACTTTGATCATGCAGCTGCTGCGCGATAACCTTACCCTCTGGACCTCATCCGAGGGCACCGAGGGCGAGAGTGCCGCCAAGGAGGAGAAGTCTGAGGAGGAGCCCGCTGCCCCTGCTGCCGCTTCCACCGAGGCCGCTGCTCCCGCTGAGGAGAAGCCCGAGGAGGTTAAGCCCGCCGAGACTGAAGCCTAAAGGAACATTAGGGGTCGCGACGAGCCGTATGCCGTTTGGTAGGGTGGGCGTTCGCATTTATTCCTGGACGTTGTTATGCAAGTCGCTTCTTTGTTTTCACTGCAGCGCTGGGTTGGACCGGCAGATATCTTGCACGTCTTCGGGACCGTGTGGGTCGGCCGGCGGAGTTTGATATTCGGTTGACGCGAGCAGAAAAGGGGCTGAGTGGAAATTTCTCTCTCTTTTATTGTCTCTATTCCCACTCCGGCACGTTTCAATGTGTTAATTTTCCATTCCACTCCAAGCTTCTTTATTTGACATGCACCCTGTGTTGGGATGCTTGCGTAGCCAATGATTCCCCTTTTACCAGTATTCATGATGTATGAGCCGATACAAGAGTAGTTACTAGTCCTTTGCACGGAGTGGTCTGTTTCTTAGTTCCAAAAGCTTTAAGAAATCTGTAAACTAACATGCATTTAAACGCTTCAAAGTTTATAAATCTCCACTGTCTGCCCTCAGTAGCTCTATTACCTAAAGTTATCACCATCAACTCAAAACATCTAAGCCTCATCACTAGAACAAGACCGGCACGCGATCAAACTCCAAAGCAAAGCCACCACCACGTCTGACAATCCCAAACCAAAAAAAACGCGCCACAGAAGACGCCATCCCATCAAGCGCCGAAGACGGAGAACCAACATCATCGGGGACCAACGTCCCTCAAACAATTCGCGATTCGTCGGAGACCCAAAGGCCGAACAACAACACTACCGGGGACAGTGAACCTCTAACCCCCAACCCGCTATCTCCCATCCTCGAAGTGAACTCAACCAAAACACACGTCTTCCCACAAATCAAGAGCAACCAATCGAAACCGAAAGTGTTGAGCGCCACAGGAGGGGTCCGGGCACTTGCTAAAATATAACAGCCAAGCAGGTGGGCAAGCATGTTATGCATGTGAACTTGGTGTGGTGATAGGAAGGCCGGGAACGTCACGAGGGCAAGGCGGTATTGTTGACGAATGGTGGCTTGGGGGTTGATGAGGTGTTCTGTCGTACTGCGATTGGTTTTGTTGGCTGATTCCCGCATGTGTGTATATCCATGGATCTCTGTGGTGTTGCGCGTTGGGTATAGTCTAGTAAGGCTCGTTGCACTAGATATTGTGTCTGGGGCGATTTAGATGGATTTTATAGGGAGTCTGTGCTTGGATATTTAAATATGGATTGTATAGGGCATAAATATCAATATCGTTCCGATATATACATGGATTCGTCTAGAACCTTTATTCACGATATAATATCAACCGTGACGACTCACTCGATTGTATTTAACCCGTGCACTGAGATCCACTCCCTTGGATTCCGATTCGTCTAGAAAAGCTATCAGCTGTGGATTTAGAGATTAAGATAGCTAGAGGGCAAACATATGCATACGGGACGTAGTGGGAAGAAGCTAGCCCGGATGCACAATGCCTACATCCGTTGTCGAATCAATCGAGTGTGTCTAGGATTGCCGCGCGTCAAGCAATCGACAGGAGATATTGGGTCAATTGGACTTTGATTCTGACTTATGTTTGTCCCAAAGCCCCACCAGGGCTCTTGGGCTCACATTTGTTTGCTTGGTTCTTGACAATAGCTGGGATAAATGCATGCTCTTGTTGTCAATCTCTTCTAGTACTCCAGCCGAAGATGAGATCCTTACGACGATGGTAAATGGTTCCAATCATTCTAGCAGATGGTTAGAAGAACATGGTACTTTGAATAGACCGTAGACAGACTTATTTTTTCGCTCCATGCAAATGAAGCGAAGTATGCACGTCCATGTACATATACCAAGCTTGACCGGAAATCTCACATATGCATGTCTGTTAAGACACTGCCACATGTCCAAGCCAGAGAATCCTAGTTCATTACATACATTTGTAGTATGCATGGCTATATCGCTTTGTTAGACGGACCCTATCACGCAAGTAGAGATTGGGCAGATGCACTGGGATTAGAATCTTGTCTGGGAAGCTTTTCTCGATTGCCCCCTAAACTGTATCCGACTCCGTGCCATCGATATATCCCAAAGACCCCCGGGATGTAGGAGGTGAAAGCAATGCATATAGTCAAGTCCACTCCTTTTGCGTTGGATGATGAGGGATATCTTGGTCTTGCGGGAGGTGTTGTGGATATTGAGCAGGAGGCTAGACAGCTTGGGATGCTTAATAAAAGCCGAGAGACTAGGTCGATGGTTAGGAGTAAGGCGTTTTTTTGGTTAACTTTCAATATTAATGAGTAATTTTTAGCTGTGTATGTTAGAGTTCATGTATGTGAGGTAATATAATAATCGGAATGGATTGGGTCTTTCTATAGGTTACTTGTACGCAAGCATTTGAGATAGAAGGGGATGTACAGAGCGAGGATTGAGAGAAAGGAAGAAAAAAATAAAAAATAAGAAGGGGTGACATTGGACCCAGTAGAGATAACCTGCATATAGGTGAGGCAGGGTTAAAAGAAGATCTACGATCTTCCTTTAAAATGCGTATTTTCAAGGATCAAATCCAGGGGAAAGCAAAACAATTCAAATGGAGACTAGTCGTCCGTATCCACATTCACATAAAGTCATCATCCCCAAGATCATCATCACCCTGGTAGTTGGTGTTATCGACATGGGGGTCGCGGCTAGCATTCAGCGAGATCTTGGTCTTCGCTGCCTTGGACTTCTTATTGCCCTTGTCGGCAGCACGCTCCTCGCGCATCTTCTCATTGGAAGCAGTAGTGAGAGCACTAGCAATCTTCTTGATCTCAGCACTGGGCAAATCCTTCACAAGCTTACGGGTGAAGTCCTGCGTCCAGAGAGAGTAGTGAGCCTTCTTGGAGTGCGGGGTGAGGAGCGGCACAAGGGTCTCGGTCAGGCGGGTGAACTGGTCCTTGGTGACGGGCTTGAACAGCGGCATGGCGGACAGATCGACAGACTTGGTGGGGTCGGCTGAGTCGCTGACAACGACGGCCTTGGGGGCACCCTTGTTGGGCTTGACATCAACAGAGCCGAAAAGATCCTCGGCGTGGGCAAGATCGGCTTCCTGCTCCGTCTTGCGCAGACGAGCGCGGCGGTCTGCCTCATCCTCGCTCTCGGATTCGTCGCCGTCCCCCTCGCGTCGGCGCTGCTCCCGGAGCTCCTCTATCCGCTGGGCTTTGGTCTTCTTGTTGGCGGCGGCGGCGGCCTTGGCCTTGGCCTCGGCTTCGGCGGCCTTCTTGGCCTTCTCACGCTCTACCTCGGAGTCTTCGGCGGCATCCCATGAGTCAAGGACCTATCATTCGGGTTCGGTTAGTTTGTTGGACTTGGGGCGAAAGTGAGGGCCTGCTGGGCAGGTTCGAGATTGTGTTGCCTTACATCTTCTTCCTCTTCATCGTCGAAGCGGCGACGGGGCGCAGCAACGATAGGAGGCGCGGGGCTCTCCTCTTCTTCTTCGTCTGTGTTGAAATCAAAGGATTAGCAACAGCAACACGGATCGGAACACGCGCTAAGTAATTGTGGCAATCTTTATGGAAGGCGAGAATACAAGGATAATAACATACCCCACTTGGAAGGCGGCATTTTGAGCAATATAAGACCTCGTTGGTATTAGAGAAGTGAAAGAACGTAATGCGCTATACGCAAGGCTAAAAGGAACAAGCCAACACAATCGGACCCAGCAAAGGATGGAGGGGCGAGGGAAATTTTATGTGGGACACACTTATCGTCCCCAGGTGGGATGTGCACGTGATCTCGGGCATTGAATGCCCGATGAGCATGATCTTTCTTCATGGATTACTCTTCCTTTACTACTTGTTTTCTAATTTATCAAATGGTGGAAATTTGTTTTCATTGAAAAAGATCTTATTAAATTCATAATCATCATGGACGATAGTTCCGTAGATCATCAAACCATCGTTTTTGATGGGCCCTCATCCGGCCCGATCTATGCTGCCAAAAGGCTGCATTTACAGGTTGACAGCAGTGCGGAACTTCTCACCAGCGTAGATAGCGTTGGAGCCAAGCTCCTCCTCAATACGGAGGATCTGGTTAAGCTTGGCAAGACGCTCGGAACGGGCAGGGGCACCGGTCTTGATCTGACCGGCGCGGAGGCCAACAGCGATGTCAGCAATGGTGACATCCTCGGTCTCACCGGAACGGTGAGAGACCATGACACCCCAGCCGTCGGCGTAGGAGTCCTTGGCAGCCTGGATAGATTCGGTCAGGGTACCGATCTGGTTGACCTTCAGGAGAAGGGAGTTGCAAGACTTGAGCTCAATGGCCTTCTTGATGCGCAGAGGGTTAGTGACAGTCAAGTCATCACCGACAATCTGGAAGTCGGAGGTCTTGTAGAAGTAGCTCCAGGCCTCCCAGTCGTCCTCAGCGAAGGGGTCCTCGATGGAGACAATGGGGTACTTGGCAGCGAGGGACTTGTAGAGGTCGGCAAGCTGCTCGTAGGTGAGCCACTTGGTGGGGTCGCTCTCGGGGTTCTTGAAGTCAAGATCGTACTTCTTGGCATCCTCCTTGTAGAACTCGCTGGAGGCAACATCCATGGCAATCTTGATCTGGCCAGTGTAGCCAGCCTGCTCAATGGCATCGGTGATGAGGTCAAGAGCCTCCTCAGCGGTCTGAATATCAGGAGCGACACCACCCTCGTCACCGACGTTACCGGCGGACTGACCGTACTTCTTCTTGGCGAGGGTCTTGAGCTTCTGGTAGACCTCGGAACCCTGGCGGAGGGCCTCGGAGAAAGTGGGAGCAGTGCTATGTTCGGTCAGTTTCTAGTTGCAATGCGTTTTGAGGCTGGAAGACCTACTCGGGAACGATCATGAACTCCTGGAAGGCGAGACGGCCACCGGCGTGGGAGCCACCGTTCAGGACGTTCTGGAAGGGAACGGGCAGGACGAAGGGCTTCTTGGTTCCGGCAAGGTCGGAGATGTGAGCGTAGAGGGGAACACCCTTCTCAGCAGCGGCAGCCTTGGCAATGGCCAGAGAGACACCGAGGATGGCGTTGGCACCGAGCTTGCCCTTGTTGGGGGTACCATCGAGCTTGTTCAGGAACTCGTCGACCTTGGCCTGCTCCTTAACATCGAGGTTCTCCTTGATAAGGGCAGGGCCAATGACCTCGTTGACGTTCTTGACGGCATTGAGGACACCTGAATTGAGATGAAGATATCAGTTTCTGATTACTTGTTGATGTGTCAACCGGGTTCTTTTCACTTACCCTTGCCACCCCACTTGGTCTTGTCACCATCGCGGAGCTCAACGGCCTCGTGCTGGCCTAGGAAGTCAATGTTAGCAATCTAGTCCGATCTTCTTTTTCAATGTCCAGAAGTCAAGGAACACAAACCAGTGGAAGCACCGGAGGGGACAATGGCGCGGTGAAGTCCGGTCTCGGTGACAACGTCCACCTCAACGGTGGGGTTGCCGCGAGAGTCGTACACGGAGCGAGCGTGGATCTTAGAAATAGGCATGTTGGAATTGGACAGGCTGATTATAGTTTTCAGTCAGTTGAAAGGAAGGAGAAAAAGAGGATCTGGGTAGATATATGGCAAAAGCAGCAGGTGACTAACGGCGGGGGGAGCTTCACCGATGACCCAAAAAGATTGGGCGGGAAGAGGTAAAAAGGATATGATTTGCTTGGAGAGGTAAACGGGGGGCAGGTTCCTACTACGATCACCGGTAGGTCTTTTGGTTGGGTTTCTATTCCTTTCCAGAAGACGTATAGTCACGTTGTAGAGAGGATGTGTGTGTTTTGGAGGGGTAGAAGGTGGTGTTATAGCGGGGTATATGATGGTATGATAGTTATGATGTTATGATGCTATATTCAGAAACTCACCGGTGAAGATTAAGAAAACAACTTGATAAAATAGAAAACCTTCTACGGAGACACCCGACTACTTAAATAATTTCCCCCAGAGAAACCCCGGGAAAGCTCATTGCTGCTCCGATTCTTTCCAATGCAACAGTGGGGCTCCACGGCCATTCTCCAGCACTCGCTGGCAGATCCGACCTTATGCGGCCTCTGTAGCTACGAGATCTCCCGTTCCTCGGAAGATATTAGATGAATACCGTTCTCCCGATACACATCCCCTGTTACAGGATCTCCCGATGCGCATGCCATGTTATAAGGACGTGCACACCGTACGGCATACCCCTCTACCCCTCCACTGCGCATTTAGTCTATAACTTGCAAGTAGATAACTCCTTACTTGTATGGGGTGATGTTACCCTGGTACCTGGTACACAAATTCAAACCAATGAAAAGAAAGTGTCTTACGTAGCATTTCATTCCAAACTCCCAAGGTTGTAAGGTCCCATTCTGATTTGGACGAAGACAGCAGTCGGCGCCTGATTGTTGAGGCCAAGCTATCTCGGACCGTGCTCCGGGTTAATAATCTTCCTCTCCGGACTATTTCCTATTATCAATAATCCAATATTAACTAACCAGCCTGATTTGAAGTAAAGAAGAAAGGGGAAAATGGAAAAGCTCATTCCCAAGTGTGGTTAGAGAACTGGAATATTTATGTAAAAAGTACAATCAAAGAAAGAAGAAAAAAACTCAAAAGAATAAAAGTAAACAGCTCAAACATATATGACAGAAAGCTGGCGTACGAACAATGTATGGTATAGATGACCAATGTTGACAACTCTAACCAACTAAATTGACAAAACCCGCTTTTTCAACAATCTGTGCGGACCATGATGACTAACTGTAATATGCACTTTTGTATGGTATGCCTGGTACCCAATGTCACATGATGTTTCCGGTATATTACCTGGTTTCTACTATGTAACCCCTAACGTATTTCACATGCGAGCCGGCCACACAAGCGAGCCGGCCACCCCAAAACACTATAGTAAATGCGATAAATTACAACTTGATATCTCAACAACAGTACTTTATATGGAAATTTCTTAATAGCTTAATGTTTTTTAGGCGATATATAGTCTCTTTACGGAATTTTAGGAATATATTCGACTTAGTGATTAAGATATATATATTTCTAGCTTTTTACAACGTAATTTTCGGTAATTTTTGAAATTATAATAATATAGCCTCCTACTTCCTTTAAGATTTATATATAGTGCTAATATATCTTATCAATAACTATCGACAAATAAGGAGATAGAATGAAAAGTTGGTTGTTAAGATATAAATGCAAAATTATCGCATTTACTATATATTACGCACTAGCTAACTATTACGCACTAGCTAACTATTACGCACTAGCTAACTATTACGCACTAGCTAACTATTACGCACTAGCTAACGTATTTCACAAGCGAGTGGCCACCACAAGCAAGTGGCCACCCCACCCACCTATATTAAATTTAAATGCATTTATCTCAACCATAACGCCATTAAATTAATCAAACTAACTAACTAGTCTATCTAGACATATTTCTCTTCTATACCCTAGCAATCTATATATCCCATACCCTCGCTAGCCCCGTATACGTGGCTGAATAGCCGATTCTCTAGGTATACCGGGGCCGGGGGGAGGTGCTTTAGTTGCTTCCTATTACTATATAATTAATATAGATGCTTCTTAAACTAAGAGGCCTTCTTCTACGGGTATCTACCTCTAGGATCTAGTACGCTTTTACTTCTACTTCTCGTTAGCGGCGTATAATTCCTTATTTTCTTTAGCGAGTAAGATAGTACCTTATATTATAAGACGGAAGCCTTTTATAAGCTAATTTAATATACGATCTAACGGGCTAGGCGGGCTTCGAGATCTTATATAAAGTAAAGCTTTAATTGATAAAGCCTATCGACGTAGTTCTTTCTCTATAAAAGGAGTTTTTAGGGTAAAATTCCGGCTTAATTTACTACCCTAGCTAATAGGGGGGGTTAGGGTTTAAAGCTAAATATTAAGCTTTAAAATCACTTAGTTAGGTCTAAATAGTACTAAACCGGTAGCTAAGAAGCTATTCTTAATTATCTCCGATTTAAAGGCTTTAATTTATATAAGAGGGTATACTTCGAGGAAGTTAAGTTTATTAATATAGTTAATCCCGTTCTATATCTTAGTTTTAACTATCCGACCGTACGATCGTTTTAATACTATAAAATAACCTATATTAAAAGATTATAAAAGATAAGATAAATATATTAATATATATATTAGTATTATCTTATTTTATTTATAAATTTCGTCGAATTTAGGCGTTAAATAACTTCTATAGCTATTAAATATTAAAAGCTAATACCCCCCTTTATATATAAAGAAGTACTACGAATAAAGAGCTTCTTAAGCTAATAAAGTCTAATTTTATCGGAGATCTAGTTATTAAAACTAACTTTAAAACGCTAATCCTCTAAGAGGCCTATTGGCACTTTAGCAGATATAATATTATAGCCTATAATTAGGTTATAATATTTTAGTAGGGAAGTGGTATTAGGTAATCTTTATAGCTTATATAATATAATTATATAAGATATAAAGGGTTATACTTAGCTAGAATAGGAATTAATATAAGAGGTAGAAGTCAAGTTGATTGTTATTATGCTTATATTATTATAACATACTAGCTAAGCAAGGAATTTCGATTCCTTATATAGCTAGTTAGGAGGCAATTATGAGATAATATAATATCTTATAATGTTATAATATGACTTCACTATATATGGCAAATATCATAATATGACCTCACTATATATAGCAGATGATAGTGAGTCATAATATAGTTTACCATATATCATATATCTAAGGATCACTTAGATAGTACCGGTAAAATATATATAGGCTCCTTTCCCATCATAATAACATATATATACCATAATATATATCCTATATATATATTATATAATACTATTATACTAACATACCCCCTTAATCCTTATAATAGTTATAAGGATTATTAGCATATAGTATATATATATATATATAGTAGGTCCTTATATAGTATCTAGATTAGCTAGATCTATTAAGGCCTTATATAAGATATTATTAACATTCTTTGTTAAGAAGTCAGCTAGCATATATTTAGAAGGTATCTAGTTTATAACCACTTTTCCTTCTAATATAGCTTATCTTATAAAATAGTATATAATTTCAATATACTTAGATATTACGCACTAGCTAACTGGTCACAGTTAGGTTAGATAGGTTCAGGGTATACTTGCCTTAATACTCCTCGAATAGTCTAACGTCAATGATCGGATCGCAACTAAGCTATTGCCGCGTAGGGCCTTACTATAGCCTAAGTCCTTTTAAGCGATTAAGGAACTAATACTAGGTAGAGCGCCGAGTAGATCTATACCGGGGTATTAGTCTACTCGTAAGTATTGTTAAGTTATAATCAAGTAAAGAGTTATAGTAGTCTAAAAGGTAAATATAAGTAATAATATATAATTGAAGACGAAGAACTAAACTAGATATATAAATAAGTATTCTTATATATCCCTAAGTTCTTCCTATATAGAATAGTAGACGGTAGAATAGTAGAATCGCCTTAGCGGATTCTACTAATCTACTTACTACCCTTCTACTACCTATATAATTATATAATACTAAGTAGTAGTTATCTAGTACGTAGAGTAACCTATATAACGGAAATCCTCTATAGGGTAGATCCGCTTAAGGCGGATTATACTCTTACTTAGTAAGCTTATACGTAATCTACTAATAGGTATCCTAGTTAGCTCTCGATAGCCTATTAGTATACCTAGTAGGTTACTACTAATTAGTAATAGATAGGTCCGTAATATTATCTCCCCTCTTCTTAGGAGTTTTTGTCTCCGAGACTTATAAAGCTATAGTATCCCCCCTTAGGTAGGTAATAGATTTCTTTTTCTTAAAATAATACTTCCTTATTATATCTAAACGAAAGGCTAACTTTATTTCTTTACTTACTCTAAAACTTCCCTCCGATTCTTCTAATACTTATTATCGTTAGGCGACTTATATTAAAGATAATAGTTTTACTATCTCTATTTCTTATAATTATTATAAATCGGTAGGTATTACTTATCTAATAGATCGTTCTTATTAATATTCGAAATATACCTCGTATACTCGCGCGGGTCGCTTATATAAGCGTAACTTTTATACTAGTCGGGAATAGGATTTATTACGTCGTATCGAAACTAAACTTTCTTCGGATCTTAAAATAAATAAAAGTAAACTCGATTTATTAGAATCTAAGTTAAGTAAACTATAAGCTTATTTTATAGAGCTATATTAAAAATTATTAAATAAATAAAAATAATACTAGGAAGTAATATCTAAGTAACGTCGGTTATATAAATAAATATCCTTCCTAAAATAAAAGGGTTTTAAAATATTAGAATATAATACTAAACTCCTTTAAATTCTCGATAAAAAGTAAATATCCCTAAAGTAGGCTTCTTTTTTTACTCTCGACCTCGAGTAACTTACTACTACTACCGATTATCCGAACTTCGATTAGATATTAGTAGAGATTACCGATCTCCCTATTTCTTTTTAGGATAAATCCGGTTTTATACCCTCCTCGCTTTCCGTTATATAGGGGTCCTTTTCGCCTATTAGTAATACTATTAAATAAGCTAGTAATAGCCCCTTAGGTTCTAAATAGGTTCCTATATATTTTCTAAGGTAGGATATCCTTTTTACTAGACTAAGAGTTATTACTAACTATTATACTATCTATCTAATAAGATTCGTTCGACTTTATATTCGTCTTTAATTTCCTCGATTTCTATATTAGTTATAATTTCAGCGTTATCTAGTACTAGTTTAAGTAACGAGATATAAAATACTATATAGAGTTTTTATATACTTTTAGGTAGCTTTAAGCGATAATTTACTAGTCCTAATTTTTCCTTAATTTTAAACGGTCCTAGTTATAGGTAGTCTAACTTATTACTAGATCGCTTAGTTTTAATATTACGTTATAATAGATAAACCTTTTCTCCCTCTTTAAGGTTAGGTCCCTCTCTATAGTAGTCGTTATAATATTTCTTTATATATAGATTAATAAAGTTAATATCTCTAGCTAGTTATATATATAACTTTCTTAGTCCGCTAGCCTTTAGCCTCGCTAATTCTACTATAGCTATCTTATTAATTAGTTCTCTAAATACTATTAGGTTATATCTATAGTTTATAAAGAATAGTATTTCGTTTATCGTAAAGTACGCTATATTGTTATATACTAGCTATACTATTAGTAGTAGTCCTACCTAGTTATCTTACTAGTAGTTTACGTAGTATCGTAGGTACTATTTTACTATCTAATTTACTCTTTCTATCTAACCGTTAGTCTATAGGTAGTATACGGTAGAGAGTCTAAGCTTAATACCTATCTAATCTATAAAAGACTTCTATATATTCGATATAAATAGTTTATCTCTATCCGATATAATCTTACTCGGTATCCTATAGTTTATAACTATATATCGAAGTATAATATTCGCTATTTAATTAGTATTAATAGTTTCTATAGTCGGAATTATATAGGCGTACTTAGTAAGCCTATCGATTATAACTATAATTATATCGTATCTATCTAAGATTAGTAACTTTGTAATAAAGTCTATTATAATCTATTCCTATAGTTAGGTTAGTATCTTAGATAATTATAATTCTCTATAAGATATATATCGTATAGGTTTATTTCGTTAGTATATATTATAAACGCGGATATAGAATCGAACCTTTCGCTATATATTTAGAAAATAATAATTTCGCGTAATATATTTAATAGTTTTTTCTACTCCTATATATCTATATAAAATATTATTATAGTATCGACGTATAACCTCTTCTCTTAGCTTACTTAGAATATATATTAATTTATATATATAAAGTAATCCTTAGTCGTCCTTAGTAAGTTTTCTACCCTTCTTAATAAGTTAGTTAATCGTATCTTCCTCTAATATATCTTTAATTTTCTATAAGAAGTCGTCGTCCTTAACTTCTATCGTTACGGCTAGTAGCTACTTATTATACGAAATAGTACTATTAGAGTTTTATCTTAATATAGTAGGATCCGCTATCTTAGTTCTTAATTTATAGTCTAGTCGTTTACTTAAAGTATCGGCTTATCCGTTCTCTATTTCTTTATAGTATTCGATTTTAAAATTATATTATATAAGGGTTTTAGCCTATCGCGTTTATTATCTTATTAACTTCTTCGTTATAGTAAAGAACGTAAGATTTTTATAATCGGTCTTAACCGTTACTATATATTTTACTCTTTCTAGATATACTCTCTAGACTTAAAATACTAATACTATAGCTAATAGTTCTTTATTATATATATTATAGTTAAGTTCCGCTAGAACTATTTTTCTCGACTAAAATATAACTAGTCGGTACTTACTATTAGTTCCCGGTTATATTAGTCTTACTCCTAGAGTATAGTCTAATATATCGGTTTCTATAATAATTAGTCGGTCGTAGCTAAACGTAGCTATAATTATTCCTTTATTAAAGAGTTCCTTAAAGTCCTAGAACGATTTATCTACTACCTCGTCTTATATAAATTTCTAATCTTTCTTAGTAAGATAATAGAGTCCTAATATAACTCTAGCGTATCTATTAATAATTTTCCGATAATAATTAGCTAGACTAAGAAATTATTATACTTCCTTTATATTTTTAGGTATCGGCTATTCTATAATACTTTTAATCTTATCTTCTTCTATTCTTAGTCCTTTAAGGGTAATATAATATCTAAGGAAAGTCGTTTCCTAAATATAGAATTCGTATTTCTTTAGTTTAAAAGTAACTTCTACTTCTCTTAGCTTCTATAATATAAGTCTATTATATTTAATATAATCTTCGAGTATCTCTAAAAAGACTAAAATATTATCTAGGTATATAATAACGAAGATATCTAAATATTCCTTAATCGCCTTAAAAATAAAGCGTTAGAATATTACTAGTACGTTAGTAAGGCCGAAAGGTATAATCTTATATTTATAGTATCTAAATTTAGTTTTAAATACCGTTTTCTATTTATAGCCTAGTTTAATCTTAATATAGTAGTAGGTATTAGTAATATTATACTTCGAAAAGTACTTAGTATATCTAATCCTATTTTATATTTTATTAATTAAAGATAATAGGTATCGATCTTTAATAGTAATCGAATTTAAATATCGGTAATCTATATAAAGTCGAAGACTCCTATCCTTCTTTAGTATAAAGATAATAGGGTATCTAGCTTCTAACTTAGAGATTTAGATATATCCTTTTAATAGATTCTCCTTAATATATTCCTTAAGTATATCGGACTCTTTTTATAATAATTAATAGATAGGTATAAAAGTTAGTTTAGTATCTTCTACTATATTAATCTTATAATTAAAAGGTCTATATTTCGGTAATACTTTATTAGCTAGTACTATAAAAATATCTATAAACTTCTAGTATTCTTCCGGAATCTAGGGTATATCGCTAGTTATATATAGCTTCTTATATTTAATTATTATATAGTCCTTTAACTCTTAGTCGGATATATCTAGTGATTATTTTATAGTATCTAGGGCGACGCCTATAACTAATACTCTAGTCCTCTTACTTTAGGACTACTTACTACGCTCGTTTCGTTAGGTAGACTTCTATTAACGTATCTTATACTTATTATATTCTTATATATACTTATACCTATCGAAGGTAATTCGTTCTAATTACTAATTAATATTCGGGTTATACTTCTTAAGCTATAGAATACCTAAAATAATATTATAGTCTCCCGTTTCTAGGATATTAAACTATATTAATTCTAGATATCTATAGATAGATATAGGTAATATAATAGTTTCTTCGCTAACTCCTCCTAAAAGTACTTCTCCGTTAAGTCCTACGACTAGTATTACGTATAGTAGGGGTTTAGTTATAACTTATTAATTATCTTTAAACCTTAGGTTTATAAAGTTATTAGTAGCTCCTAAATCGATAAAAGTCTATATTATCCCTATTAGTAGGTTTATATATAGTTTAATATATATCCTAGATAGTATTACCGCTAGATATATTATTAGTCGATCCTTATAATTATATATCTATCGTCTATTATACTAAATTCCCTAGTATTCTTTCGTCTATTATAGCTTCTTTATCTACTATAGTAGTTTTAGTTCGATACTATAATCTAACTTTACTAACCTATAAATAGTATACGTTTCGTTATAGTATATAATACTAGCTATCTTACTATATCCTAGGTATCGCGTATATCCTTTATATATATAAGTAGAATTTTTATAAGGGTATCCTACTAGGTCGTCGCCTTCCTTAATTACGTTAATAAGGTACTAGTCTAGTCTACTAGGCTATATCTTTCCTTCGAGATATCCTATAAGCTCTTTAGCTTCTTTATTATTATAATAGTTCGTAGGGCTTTCTATTAGTATCTCTAGGATAGTTTAATCTATTCTAGGAAGCGTATCTAGCGTTCCTAGATTACTATTAGCTCTAGGGATCGGGTTCTATATCTCTATAGGCCCTATATCGTTAATTATAAGATACTTAGGGTCCTAGGACTTCTTTATTCCTATATCCGTAGTCTTTAGTCCTAATAGGTCTTACGACCGCTAATTAAGGTCCTCTTTAGCCGTAAGTCCTATTAGGTCTTAGATTAATACTTAGGGTATATACTATATCTACCCTTAACTTTCTACTATATCTTAATCGATTTCTAGATAATCGAGTTCTAGCTCGTCGGCTAACCTTTTAATACGTAGGTTACCCGCCGTTATCTTTTCTAGGCTTAGGTTAGTCTATCTTATTAAGAGATCTTCTAAAAGTCCGTCCCTTAGGTCTATAGCGACTCGCCTTTTCTATTTAAGGCTATTAATAAGGGTCCTAACCTACCCTCCTAGGTCGCCCTATTACTTATTAGGGTATATTTCCTTCTAGTATTCCTAACTAGCGCTTATTCCTTTAGCGCTAGTACCTATATTAGTAGTAGCTTTTCCCTCTTAGGTCGCTTATAATACTTCGCGTATCGCCTATATATATTACTATTTTTTATATAGTTTCTTCTATTTATATTCCCTTACGCGGTATCCTAGTTTCTTATAGATAAAGTAAAGATTCTTCTATCGACGCTTATCTTATTCTTCTTATATCGCGTTAAAGTCTATCGGTATTAGGCTATATAGGTCTATATATCTCGCTAGTCGGGGCGTAGATTATCTAGATCGCCTATCGTTCTAATAATACTAAATAGGTAGTTATTATCCGCCTATTCTCTACTATCTTATTTCGCGATATTACGTCTCGCGATCGTAGATTCGATTATTAATTTTAACTACGATACCGATAATCTTATCTAGCGTATCTAGTTAATTATTATATATTAGTTTATCTTTAATATATTCCTTTAGTCCGTCTTTAAAGACTAAAATAAAGTAGTCTTATCCTAACTTAAATATAAGATAATTTATTAGAACTTAATAGCGTATACGCTAACCGAGGTAGTCTATTATAGGCGTCGAAGGCGTCGTTTAGCCGTTCGTTTTATATCGATATTACCGAACGTAAGTTTAATTCGTTCCTTAAATTTATCGTAGCTATTAAATACTTCCTAGATAAAGTCGCTCTAGACTTCTTAGTTAGTTTCTTCTTAAAACTCGTATAGAAATAGTTCGAACTAATCGAAGGCT
The DNA here is from genome assembly GCF_028827395.1 of Penicillium hordei. Taxonomy (NCBI): domain Eukaryota; kingdom Fungi; phylum Ascomycota; class Eurotiomycetes; order Eurotiales; family Aspergillaceae; genus Penicillium; species Penicillium hordei. The sequence goes on from NW_026623142.1 coordinate 1,547,325, forward strand.
AGTCCTCGGAGGAAGATTAATACGTAAATAACCTTATCGGCTTCTATAGGTAGCTTAGATCGGTTAACCTATTAGTTCGTATCTAGTTAAGTAAGGAACGATCGAAGCTTAGATCGTATTCTATTAAAGAACTTAGATTATAGGATCTTAATTATAGAGACCGGACGTTAGTTCTCTAGGGTTAAGATTTACTCCTATAGTTACTAGATTATCTTAGCTATCTATTAAAGACTAGGCGCGTTACTTCGTATAGAAGTACCGCTACCGGTAGTCGAGTCGTTAACTATATTATCTTATTATAACTCGAAACTTAATTCGAGACGGTCTTTAATATATTACGTACTAGCTAACTAGTTATAATTAGGTTAGATAGGTTTAGGGTATACTTACCTTAATACTCCTCGAATAGTCTAACGTTAATAATCGGATCGTAACTAAGCTATTACCGCGTAGGGCCTTACTATAGCCTAAGTCCTTTTAAGCGATTAAGGAACTAATACTAGGTAGAGCGCCGAGTAGATCTATACTAGGGTATTAGTCTACTTATAAGTATTATTAAGTTATAATTAAGTAAAGAGTTATAGTAGTCTAAAAGGTAAATATAAGTAATAATATATAATTAAAGACGAAGAACTAAACTAGATATATAAATAAGTATTCTTATATATCCCTAAGTTCTTCCTATATAGAATAGTAGACGGTAGAATAGTAGAATCGCCTTAGCGGATTCTACTAATCTACTTACTACCCTTCTACTACCTATATAATCACGTGATACTAAGTAGTAGTTGTCTAGTACGTAAAGCAACCTATATAACGGAAATCCTCTACGGGGTAGATCCGCTTAGGGCGGATCATACTCTTACTTAGTGAGCTTATACGTGATCTACTGATAGGTATCCTGGTTGGCTCTCGATGGCCCATTGGTGTGCCTGGTGGGTCACCACTGATTGGTGACGGATAGGTCCGTAACATTAGAGCGCTTATAGAATTCTAGATTTTTAGCTAATTTCTTAGCTAAATCACTATTAACTAAGATAGTAGGCATACTTTTTATATACCCTAGATCTAGCTCTATATTTAATAAATTAAATATATTAGCTAGATATATAGCTTCCTTAGTAGCCTCTTTTAGAGCCATATATTCTACTTCGTAGCTACTAAGGGCTATAGTCTTTTATAGTTAAGAATTCTAGCTTATAGGGTTATTTAACCCTATACTAGGGCTTAGGCTAAAAATATAGCTAGATATAGACTTTCTTAGGTCTAAATTATTACCCTAATCTAAATCAGAATACCCTTTAATATATAGGTTATTATCTAAGCAATTATATACTAATCCTATATTAGGATAGGCTAATAGATATTTCCAAATCCTATTAAGGGCTATAAAATAGTCCTTACTAGGATTACTTATATATCTAGTATAGTATATAACGTATTTCACCACCGAGTGGTCCACACCCCCGAGTGGTCCACCCACCCAAAACGCGTCAATTAATTTAACCCCTTCTTCTTCAACCACCCACTATGCCACCAATACGCTCCCGGAGCTCTAAAAATTCAATAGAGCAAGAGGGTAGGATCTTATTAGCTATCTAGGCTTTTAAGAATCAAGAAATCTCTTTAATTCGTGAAGTTGCGCGCCGTTTCGAAGTCCTAAAGTCGACTCTCCTCCGCCGACTAGGGAGTACCTTAAGCCGCGCGAATTCTCGCGCTAATTGCTCTAAATTGACTTAAACTAAAGAGGAATCTCTTTAAAAATAGATTCTCTCTATAGATCTACGTAGAGTAGCCCCCCGGCCCTCTATAGTACGAATTATAGCGGATCTTCTTCTTAAAAAGCGTAGAACTATCCCGGTACCCTCGGTCGGCTAAAATTAGGTTATAAAATTTGTTAAACGATATCCTCTCCTCTCCTCTCGATTCTCGAAACGGTATAACTACAAGCGTACGAAATACGAAGACCCTAAAATTATCGGAGAGTAGTTTGATCTAGTTTAAAAGATAATCCTTTAATATAGAATCGACCCCGATAATATCTATAACTTTGATAAGACCGGTTTTACGATAGGGTTAACGGCAACTACAAAGGTTATAATAAGGAGTAAATACTACGGTCGGCGAGTACTTTTATAACCTAGAAATCGAGAGTAGGTAACTATAATTAAGTATATAAATACTTCTAGTTAGGCCCTTCCTCCGTATATAATTTTTAAAGGTAAAGTCTTTATTAAATTATAGTTTGACAGTCTTCCGGAGGACTAGCGCTTCGAAGTTAGTCCTAATAGCTAGACTTTAGATAAAATAGGCCTTTAGTAGCTTAAAAAGCTCTTTATTCCTAGTACTACTTTACGTACTAAGTGTTATGGACCTGTCCGTCACCAATCAGTGGTGACCCACCAGGCACACCAATGGGCCATCAAGAGCCAACCAGGATATCTGTCAGCAGATCACGTGCAAGCTCACTGAGCAAGAGCATGATCCGCCCTGAGCGGATCCACCCCGCAGAGGATTTCCGTTACATAGGTTACTCTACGTACCAGACAACCGCTGCACGCAGAAGACGGTTGGTCAGCATCACGTGATCATGCAGGTAGTAGAAGGGTAGCAAGTAGATCGGTAGAATCCGCCAAGGCGATTCTACTATTCTACCATCTACCATTCTACACAGGAAGAACTCAGAGATATATAAGGACACTCATTCATGTATCTAGTTTAGTTCTTCGTCTTCAATTATACATTGTTACTTGTGTTTACCTTTTGGATTACTGTGACTCTTTACTTGATTATAACTTGACAACACTCACGAGCAGACCAATACCCCGGTATAGATCTACTCGGCGCTCTACCTGGCATCAGTTCCTTGATCGCTCAAAAGGACTTAGGCTACTATAAGGCCCTGCGTGGCATTAGCTCAGTTGAGACCCGATCATTGACGTTGGACCATTCGAGGAGTATTAAGGCAAGTATACCCTGAACCCATCTAACCTAACTGTGACCAGTTAGCTAGTGCGTAACACATTGAAGACCGTCTCGAATCAAGTTTCGAGTCACGACAAGCAACATGTCTCACGCCAGTGCTGGGAAGAAGCCCATTCGGGAGCAAGTCACTCCACCCGTGGAGGATCCCGACTCTGACGTCGAACGAGACAACACCATTGCGGAACAGAAGCGAAAGATCAGCGAACTCGAGCATAACCTCAAAAAGGTCATGGATCAGCTCAGCAACTTGGGTAAGCAAAGCGGCACCAAGTTTGGCGAGGTCGACGACTACCTCGAGCAGATCAAGGCTCAAGTCAACGCATCCGCACCCATCAGTACTGTCCAGGCACCACGATTGCCCAAGGCTGAGTTCTTTGAAGGAAACCGAATCAAACTTCGAGGATTCCTCACTCAGATGGACATGCACCTCGATGTGAACAGCGCCAAGATACCCAACGAAGCCGGCAAGGTGATTTTTGTGTCAACCTACTTGCGCGGTCAGGCATGGGATTGGTTCGAACCTCACATCCGTGACTATTATGGAAAGAAACCTGAAGAATGGTCGGATACCACGACAAACATCTTCAGCGAGTATCGCAACTTCCGTCGACACCTCGAAAATACGTTCGGAGACATCGACGCTGCGAGAACAGCCCAGAAAAAGTTACAACGAATCCGACAAACCGGAACCATGTCAAGCTATGCCTCTGAGTTCTTGCAAATCATCTCTTACTTGGATTGGCCAGACAGAGCATACCTTCCTTACTTCGAAGCTGGAATGAAATCCGACGTCAAGGACGAGCTAGCGCGAATGGATCAGCCAGAGGAGCTTGATCAACTCATCAAGATTGCGGTCAAAATCGACAACCGCAACAGCGAGCGAAGAAGGGAACGACACGAAATGGAACTATGGAAGCGTGGAAAGATGCACAGCTTCAACCGATTCGGTGGACGCCGCGACAGAGCGACACCACGGGACAACGATCCATATGGCCCGAAGCCAATGGAGTTGGACGCTACTCACGATGAGCAAAAGGAGCGTCGCAACAAGAATCTTTGCTTTACCTGCGGGAAACCAGGACACCGCGCGAAGGAATGCAAACAGAAGAAACCGTATGAGAAACGGCAACACATGCGGGCGACACGCGAAGCACTGCGAGCGACCCAAGAGGGAAAAGCCACCACCAGCACAGGCACCAGCGCCGAAGGAATGAGCGCCAGTTGGGAACACTGGGAGGAAATGCACCCTAACGAGCAACAGGGCGACCTGAGAGGGCAGGTCGGGACCCTCATCGACAGCCTCAGACAGAAAAGGCGAGTCGCTATGGACCTAAGAGACGAGCTCTTAGAAGATCTCATGGGTAGGCACCAAGGCCTCGACCCGGAAGAGATAACGGCGGGCAACCTGTGCATTGAAGGGTTAGCCGACGAGCCAGAACTCGATTATCCAGAAATCGATTGGGATACGGTAGAAAGTCAAGGGTGGACACAGCACGTGCCCCAGGCACTGATCCAAGACCCAGCAGGACTTAAGGCTAGGGAGGACCTCGGTCGGCGGTCGCAAGACCCACCAGGTCTGGAGACCACGGTCGCGGGAACAAAGGAGTCCCGGGACCCCAAGCATCTCACGACTAACGATGTGGGGCCCCCGGAGACACAGGACCCGATCCCCGGAGCCAATAGTGATCTAGGAACGCCAGATGCGCTTCCCGGAATAGATCAAACCATCCCAGAAACACCAACAGAAAGCCCTACGAACCATCACGATGATGAAGAAGCTAAAGAGCTTAGGGGACATCTCGAAGGAAAGATGTGGCCCAGCAGACTGGACCAGCACCTCATTGACGCAATTGAGGAAGGCGACGACCCAGCAGGATGCCCTTGCGAAAATTCCACTTGCGCGTGCAAAGGATATGCGCGACACCCAGGACATGGCAAGATGGCCAGTGTCATGTGCTACGACGAAACGTGCATCATTCATGGGTCAGCAAAGTTAGATTACGGCATCGAACCGAAACCACTACGGTGGATGAAGAAGCCACAATGGACGAAGGGATACCAAGGAATTTGGTACAATGGGCGCCAGATGTACGACCACGAGGGTCGACCAACAACACATCTAGCGGCAACAACGTCAGGAACACACATTAAGTTGTACGCGATCCTACCTATGGGGAAGGCATGGACTCTCATCGACTCGGGAGCCACCAACAACTTCATGAACCCAAGGTTTAAGGAAGATCGACAAGTTGCGACCGAACCCCTACCACACGTGATACCAGTCGCAGGACTCGACGGAGAAGTACTCTCAGGAGGAGTCAGCGAGGAAACCATCACACTGCCTATGTCTGTCTACGGACACCCAGAATTGATACGGTTCAATATCTTGGAAACGGGAGACTACGACATTGTTTTAGGCATTCCATGGCTTAAGAAGCATAACCCGAGCATCGATTGGCAATCGGGATACATCTCATTCGACAGATGTACATGTGCGGAAACATACGACGAATACGAAATGCGTCGACAGAAGTCTGCCCAACGAAACGAGCGCAGCAAACAGTCCCGAAGCAAGAGGACTAGAGTGTCAGTCACGGGCGTCGCCCCAGACACTACGGAACAATCACCAGACATGTCCGACCAAGAATTGAAGGACTATGTGATGATCAAACATGAGAAGCTGTACGCAACCAGCGATGAACCCAGGATTCCGGAGGAATACCAGGAGTTTACGGATGTTTTTACGGCACCGGCCGATGGAGTGTTACCGAAACATGGATCCTTTGATCACGAGATCAACACTATGGAAGGCACTGAACCAACTTTCATGCCTATCTATCAGTTGTCACAGAAGGAGTCCGACACACTCAAGGAATACATCCAGGAGAACCTACGAAAAGGATACATCCGAGTCTCGAAGTCAGCGGCTGGATATCCTATCATCTTCGTACCAAAGAAGGACGGGAGTCTTCGACTTTGTGTGGATTACCGACATTTAAATTCGATTACCATCAAAGATCGACACCCACTACCTTTGATCAACGAAATGCAAGACAGGATTGGACATGCCAAGTACTTTTCGAAGTATGACATTACCAATGCCTACCATCGCATCAGGATCAAGCCAGGCCATGAATGGAAAACGGCATTCAGAACCAAGTTCGGACATTACGAATATAAGGTTATGCCTTTCGGCCTCACCAACGCACCAGCAACATTCCAACGCTTCATCTTCAAAGCGATTGAGGAATATTTGGACATCTTCGTTGTCGCATATCTGGACGACATCTTGGTCTTCTCAGAGACACTCGAAGATCACATCAAACACAACAGACTTGTGTTGCAGAAGCTGAGAGAAGCAGAAGTCACTCTCAAACTGAAGAAATGCGAATTCCACGTTCAGGAAACGACTTTCCTCGGATACCGCATTACCCCTGAAGGACTAGGGATGGAAGAAGACAAGGTCAAAAGCATTATGGAATGGCCGACACCCAAAAATGTGAAGGAAGTACAACAATTTCTTGGTCTAGCCAATTATTATCGGAAGATCATCGATGGATACGCCGGAGTCGCATCAGGACTCTACCATCTCACCAAGAAAGATCAGAAATTCATATGGGATGAGGCAGCAGACAAATCGTTCCAGGACCTCAAGAAACTCTTCAACAAAGGAACAATCGTGGCTACGTTTAGCTACGACCGACCAATCATCATGGAAACCGATGCATCAGACTATGCTCTGGGAGCAAGACTGACGCAACCGGGAACTGACGGCAAGCACCGACCAGTTGCATTTTGGTCAAGGAAAATGGTTCCAGCAGAACTCAACTACGATGTGCACGACAAGGAATTATTGGCTATAGTGTCAGCATTCCAAGTCTGGAGAGCATATCTAGAAGGAGCAAAGTATACGGTGACGATCAAGACCGATCACAAGAATCTCACATTCTTCACCACGACGAAGAAGTTGACGAGACGACAAGCGCGATGGGCCGAAACCCTTGCACAATACGATTTTAAAATCGAACACTGCAAAGGAACAGAAAACGGACAAGCCGACGCTTTAAGCAGACGACCAGATTACGAATTAGGAACCAAGGCAGCGGATCCTGCTGTATTGAGACAAAACTCTGATGGTACTATTTCGTACAACAAACAGTTACTGGCCGCAACGATAGAAGTCAAGGATGACGACTTCTTGCAGAAAATCAAAGACGCATTGGAGGAAGATACGATCAATCAACTCGTCGAGAAGGGTGGAAAACTCACCAAGGACGACCAAGGATTGCTCCATATGCATGGATTGATATATGTTCCAAACAAGCTGAGAGAAGAGGTCATACGTCGACACCACGATGACATCTCACATGGACATATGGGAGTGGAAAAAACCATCGAACACATCACGCGAAATTATTATTTTCCGAACATGTGGCGAAAGGTTCGATTCTACATCCGCGTTTGCGACACGTGCCAACGAAACAAACCTGCACGACACGCACCTTACGGAGAATTACAGTTATCTGAAACACCAACCCAGCCATGGGAATGGATCACGATGGACTTCATCACGAAGTTACCAGTTTCAGATGGACACGACATGATTATGGTTATAGTCGATAGGCTCACCAAGTACGCCTACATGATTCCAACTACAGAAACCATTGATGCTGATCAAATGGCGAACATTGTGCTTCGACATGTGGTTGCGAACCACGGAATGCCGAGCAAGATCACATCAGACAGAGACAAGTTGTTCACATCGAACATGTGGAAGTCTTTTGCGGACCAGATGGGTATTGAGCTTAGACTCTCTACCGCATACCACCCGCAAACCAACGGTCAGACAGAAAGAGTGAATCAGACAGTGAAACAGTACCTGCGACACTACGTGAACTACCAGCAAGACAACTGGGCAGGACTGCTACCAACAGCACAGCTGGCATACAACAATGCAGCACACTCTACGACCAACGAAACACCATTCTTTGCGAATTATGGATATAATCCAATGGTGTTTGGAGAACCAATCAACAAGACAGCCGTGGCAGAATCAGCGAGACTGAAGGCCAGCGGACTGAGAAAATTGCACACGCAACTAGCCAGAGACATTGACTTTGTCAATCTGCGCATGAAGAAATATTACGACAACCACCATGGAGAGGGACCTGACCTTGAGGAGGGAGAAAAGGTTTACCTATTGCGACGCAACATCAAAACCAAGCGACCCAGCAACAAATTGGACCACCTACGACTAGGACCGTTCAAGATTGAGGAAAAATTGGGACCAGTAAATTATCGCTTGAAGCTACCCGAAAGCATGCAAAAACTCCATGCAGTGTTTCATATCTCGTTACTCGAACCAGCACCAGACAACGCCGAAATTGCAACCAATGTGGAAATCGAGGAAACCGAAGACGAATATGAAGTCGAACGAATCCTGTCGGACAGATGGTACAACAGTCAGCAACAACTCTTAGTTCAGTGGAAAGGGTATCCTACCTCAGAAAACACATGGGAACCTATCCAGAACCTGAGGGGCTGCCACCAGCTCGTTCAACAGTATTACCAACAGGCGAAAAGGACCCCTGCGCAACGGAAAGCGAGGAGGGCACGAAACCGGATTCATCCCAGAAAGAAACAGGGAGATCAGCAATCTCCGCCAACATCTGATCAAAGTTCGGATGATCGGCAGTAGCAGCAAGCTGCTCGAGGTCGAGAGCAGAAGGGAAAGCCTGCTCTGGGGATGTTTGCTTTTCATCGAGAATTTGAAGGAGTTCAGCATCATGTTCCGACATTTTGAAACCCTTTTGTTTTAGGAAGGACATTTGTTTACGCAACCGACGTTGCCTAGACATTGCTTCCTGGTATTGTTTTTGTTTATTCAACAATTTTTGATGCAGCTCTGCGAGATGAGCTTGCAGTTCGCTTAACTCGGGTTCCAACAAATCGAGTTCACTTTCATTCGTTTCAAGATCCGAAGAAAGTTTGGTTTCGGCACGACGCAACAAATCCCATTCCCGACCAGTGTGAAAGTCACGCTTACATGAGCGACCCGCGCGAGTGCACGAGGCACATTTCGAATATTGACGAGAACGGTCCATCAGACAAGCAACACCTGCCGATTTACAATGATCGCAAGAGATGGAGGTGGTGAAACTGTTGTCCTCAATATAAGTCGCCTGACGATGATGAGCGTCAGAAGAATCGGAGGGAAGTTTGGGAGTGAGCAAAGAAACAGAGTCAGCCTTTCGTTTAGGCATGACGAGGAAGCATTATTTTGAGGAAAAGAAATCCATCACCTACCTGAGGGGGGACACCGCAGCTTTATGAGTCTCGGGGACGAAACTCCTAGGAAGAGGGGAGGTGATGTTATGGACCTGTCCGTCACCAATCAGTGGTGACCCACCAGGCACACCAATGGGCCATCAAGAGCCAACCAGGATATCTGTCAGCAGATCACGTGCAAGCTCACTGAGCAAGAGCATGATCCGCCCTGAGCGGATCCACCCCGCAGAGGATTTCCGTTACATAGGTTACTCTACGTACCAGACAACCGCTGCACGCAGAAGACGGTTGGTCAGCATCACGTGATCATGCAGGTAGTAGAAGGGTAGCAAGTAGATCGGTAGAATCCGCCAAGGCGATTCTACTATTCTACCATCTACCATTCTACACAGGAAGAACTCAGAGATATATAAGGACACTCATTCATGTATCTAGTTTAGTTCTTCGTCTTCAATTATACATTGTTACTTGTGTTTACCTTTTGGATTACTGTGACTCTTTACTTGATTATAACTTGACAACACTCACGAGCAGACCAATACCCCGGTATAGATCTACTCGGCGCTCTACCTGGCATCAGTTCCTTGATCGCTCAAAAGGACTTAGGCTACTATAAGGCCCTGCGTGGCATTAGCTCAGTTGAGACCCGATCATTGACGTTGGACCATTCGAGGAGTATTAAGGCAAGTATACCCTGAACCCATCTAACCTAACTGTGACCAGTTAGCTAGTGCGTAACACTAAGGGGATATACCGGCTTTTGATTCTTAATAGTTACGGTAGTTATTTAACGCCTAAATTCGATATAATTTATAAGTAAAATAAGGTGATACTAATCTATATACTAGCGTATTTATCTTATCTTTTATAACCTTTTAATATAGGTTGTTTTATAGTATTAAAACGATCGTACGGTCGGATAGTTAAGACTAAGATACGGAATAGGATTAACTATATTAATAAACTTGACTTCCTTAAAGTATACCCTCTCGTACGAATTAAAGCTTTTAAATTAGAGATAATTAAGAATAGCTTCTTAGCTACCGGTTTAGTACTATTTAGACCCGACTAAGTGATTTTAAAGCTTAATATCCGGCTTTAAACCCTAACCCCCCCTACTAGCTAGGGTAGTAAATTAAGCCGGAATTTTACCCTAAAAACCCCTTCTATAGAGAAAGAACTACGTCGATAAGCTTTATTAATTAAAGCTTTGCTTTGTATAAGATCTCGAAGCCCGCCTAGCCCGTTAGATCGTATATTAAACTAGCTTATAAAAGGCTTCCGTCTTATAATATAAGGTGCTATCTTACTCGCCTAAGAAAATAAGGAATTACGCGCTACTAACGAGAAGCAGAAGCAAAAGCGTATTAGATCCCGGAGGCAGATACCCGTAGAAGAAGGCCTCTTAGTTTAAGAAGCATCTATATTAATTATATAGTAATAGGAAGCAACTAAAGCACCTCCCTCCGGCCCCGGTATACCTAGAGAATCGGCTATTTAGCCACGTATATAGGGCTAGCGAGGGTGTGGGATATATAGATTGCCAGGGCATAGAAGAGAAACATATCCAGATAGACCACTTAGTTAGTTGAATTAATTTAATAGCGTTATGGTTGCGATAAATGTATTTAAATTTAATGGGGTGGATGGGGTGGACCACTCGGTGGTGAAATACGTTAGTAGTAAAGGTTATATCTAGCCTAGTTTTAAGGGCTAAATAGAGTAAAGACCCTATTTGTTTTTAATATTCTTTAATATTATTAGGGCTTACTTTAGTAGTGTTTTTCTTCAATTTTAGCCCCGGCTTACCTAGTATTTTAATAGGCTTATAGCTAGGATTATTATATATAGAGAACTTAGTCAATAGTTTCTCTATATATCCCTTTTAGTCTATATATAGCATCTTAGTCTTATAGTTAATAGTTATACTATTACCTAAGAATATTAATACTATACTAATTTCTTCTATCTTTATATAGTAGCTAATTTTAGCTACTATATTATATATATAGCTTAAATCTTTATATATTACTAATATATTATTAACGTAATAGATTAGTATATATTTATCCTTAGGGTTTATATATATACCTTTATTATATATAAAAACCTTAAAGCTAAATTTAGCTAAAATAGTAGATAGATATTTATACTAAAGCCTAGGGCTTTATTTTAGACTATATAATACTTTCTTTAAATAGTAGCATTTTTTAGGATTATTATATACTCCTATAGGTAGGATAGTATATATATTAGTATCTATATTAGTATATATAAAGGCATTTTTAATATTATATTATAGTACGTACTAGCCTTTATTAATAGCTATTATTAATATTAGATACTATGACTTAGTTCTATATATTATAGAAAAGGTTTCTAGGAAATTAACCCCTAGCTTTTAGTAAAATCCCTAAATAACCTACCTAGCCTTATATCTAATAGTCTTATTATTATTAGTAATATAGTCTTTATCCGGATTAGGACTATTTATAGGTTTCTTTTTAAAACCCTATCTACCCCTAATAGGGGTTATATTAGGTAGTATATCTATTATATCGTAGGTTCCTTATTTTTCTAATTCTTTAACCTTAGCTAGGTAAGCCTTTTATTATTCGTCCTTTTCTAGACTATTTATAGCTTCTATATAGCTATTAGGTTTAGATAATAGCGAGGTAGTTAGTAAGAACCTACTATCTATATTAGTCTCTATAGAGCTAATATAGTTAGTTAGTATAATATCCTTTATAATATATAATATAGGTATTTATACTTCTACCCTATAATTAGGGTTAGCTATAATTCTAGAGGTATCTCCTCTAGTTATTACTTTATTACTATTATTATTAGGATCTATATTAGTTTCTTTAGAGTTTATAAGCTTATCTTTAGGACTTTTATTATAGGGATTTATATTTCTAGATAGTTTCTCTAGAAATTTATTTTTATATATAGTAATATCCCTTAACTATAGGTATTTTTATCTATTATAGTCCTATAATTTATAGTAGTTATATTTACTATAACCTACTAATATAGCTTCCTCCTTTCTAGGAGATAGCTTAGTTTAATAGTTATTAATATAATAATAAACTAATAAGCCCTAAGCTTTAATATTAGCTATATTAGGCTCTCTTTTATTTAATAATTTATATAGGGTTTTAAACCCTAAAGCCTTATATAGAGTCCTATTATATATATAGGTAATAGCTTAGAGTACTTCTCCCTATAGATAATTAGGGCTTTTAGATTAAATAAGTATAGCTCTTACCTTATTAAATAGGGTAAGATTAATTCTTTTAATTAGTCCGTTTAATTCCTTAGTATAACTAGGAGTAGTTATATAGTTAATACTATATCTAGATAGGGCTAATTAGAAGTACTTATTAATATACTCTCTACCTTTATTAGTAAAGAATTGCTTAATTTTCCTATTTTTAGTATTCTTTATTAAGGTCTTAAAATCCTTAAATACTTTATAAGTATTATCTTTAGAAAATAGTAAGGTAATCTAGAGATATCTAGATTTTTTATCTAGGAAAGTAATATAATACCTATATTTATTATAGGTAGGTAGTAGAGGTCCGCCTAAATCACTATATATCCTATCTAAGATATTATACTTAGTAGGATTATCTAATTTCTTATATATATATCTATTATCCTTAGATAATAGATATACCTTATATTTCTCTTTAAAGAATACCTTAATATTATCTAGGGTTATATTAATCCTTAGGGCTTTAAATAGGATAACTTTTAAGGGCTATATATTTATATACCCTAATCTAATATACTACTATTTAATAGTATTAACTATACTATTATTAGTAATTTCTTTAGGAATATAACTATTAATACTAACTAGCTTACTAAAGTAATTAGTCTTAGTAGTTATTATAGTAGTATTAATATTCCTTTTTAATATAGTAGCTTTTATATAATATAGGCTATCTTTCTTATTACCTATAGCAACTATTTTCTTTAAAGGTATATATAAATATACTTTATTTCTTATAAATAGAGCTATTAGATCTTCTAACTAGTATATACTAATAAGGTTAATACCTAGATTAGGTATATAATAAATATTCCTTAATAAGTATATATATCTAATACTAGATTTTATATATATATTATCTTTATAGATTGCTTTAATAGTATTAGCCTTACCCTATTTAACTAAGGTAGTAGTAGGTTCGTAATAGGAAAAATATTCTAATTTATATATAGTACTAATAGTAGTAGTACTATTAAGAATAAAGTCTACTTTTTCTTTTATAGGGATTAACCCTATATTATCTAGTAGTACTTTTTAATACTATAGTACTATATAATAGGAGAGGATATACCTCTTCTACTTTATCTCCTATATCTAGTAATTAATTACTAGCCGTTATAAAGGGTTAGTTTTTAATACTAGTATATAGTTCTTAATCTAATTTAATTGTTAGATTAGAGAGATTAGATAATATATCTATATCTTTAGTAGATTTAGGAGTATCTACTATATTAGATATAGTCTAATCTTATATTTCTTACTCTTTTAGAATCTTAGGACTAGTTTTAGGCTTAGTATTTCTAGCTTTATATAATTTCTTAGTAATAGAAATTAGGGGTTTTATAGTTATTTTAGCCCTTTTACCTTTTAGAACCTATCCCTTAGATACTAGATTAGGAAATAGTAGCTAGTACGTCTTAGTACTATAAGTAGTAAGTTTATAATACTAATAGTATCTCCCTTTTAAGGGCCTATTTTTATATAACTTTTTATACCGGTTATTATATTTAAGTAGTATAATATTAGTATAATAACTACCCTTAGTAATATATACTTCTCTACCCCTAGCTTTATTAATTAGGCTAGAGAATAGGGATTTAATAGTATATATATTAGGGTTATTTCGTAATAACTAGGTTATATTTTAAATAAACCCGTTATAGTCTATATTAAGACTATTAAGAACCTAGGCTATAACTACCTAATTAGGTAGTTTAATACCTTTCCCTTTTAAGTTATCTACTAGGGTTTTAACCTTATTAAGATATTCTTTTATTAAATAAAACTTACTTAATATAGTATTAAAGAAATCTTTTAGGGTTAAATACTTAGTAGTAAAACCCTTAGGGTTATATAGAGCTTCTAAACTAAGCTAGGCTTTATAGATACTCTCTATATCTTTTAGATATAATAGAGGTCTATCTTTATAATAAAGCTTTAAAATAGATATAGCTTTATTATTTTTTACGCTAGTAGAGGCAACCTCTATAGGCGTATATAGGTCTTCTTTTATTAGGGTAGCCTTAACCCTAATAGACTATATAGTATAATTGTTAGATCCTTATAGCTAGGGAAGGAATATCTTATCTAGTAAGGCTATAATAAGATATAATACTATATATATACTAAAGAGTATATATAATAGTATAGTAATATAACTATATATAGTATATACTATATATAGTATATCGATATAATACTATATACTAATAATAGTATATAATATATAGTACTATAAATAGTATATTAATATACTAATTATAGTATATCGGAGATCGTTCGGAGATAACTTAGAGATATCTTAGCTTCGATCTTATTTCGGTAATTGTTCGGAAATAACTCGGTTAACTAAATATTTCCTATTTAGGAAATAAGTAGTAAGCCGGGCTTATAACCTATTAGTACTTTAGTAGATATAATATTATAGCCTATAATTAGGTTATAATATTTTAGTAGGGAAGTAGTATTAGGTAATCTTTATAGCTTATATAATATAATTATATAAGATATAAAGGGTTATACTTAGCTAGAATAGGAATTAATATAAGAGGTAGAAGTCAAGTTAATTGTTATTATACTTATATTATTATAATATACTAGCTAAGTAAGGAATTTCGATTCCTTATATAGCTAGTTAGGAGGCAATTATAAGATAATATAATATCTTATAATATTATAATATGACTTCACTATATATGGCAAATATCATAATATAACCTCACTATATATGGCAGATGATAGTGAGTCATAATATAGTTTACCATATATCATATATCTAAGGATCACTTAGATAGTACCGGTAAAATATATATAGGCTCCTTTCCTATCATAATAACATATATATACCATAATATATATCCTATATATATATTATATAATACTATTATGCTAACAAGGCCTTTAAACTATAATTTAATAAAGACTTTATCTTTAAAAATTATATATAAAGGAAAGGCCTAACTAGAAGTATTTAAATACTTAATTATAGTTATCTACTTTCGATTTCTAGGTTATAAAAGTACTCGCCGACTATAGTATTTACTTCTCGTTATAACCTTCGTAATTACTATTAACTCTATCGCGAAACTAGTCTTATTAAAATTATAGATATTATCGGGGTCGATTCTATATTAAAAGATCGTTTTTAGACTAGATTAAACTATTCTCCGATAATTTTAGGGTCTTTATATTTTATACGCTTATAATTATATTATTTCGAGAATCGGGAGGAAAGGAGAGGACGCTTTTTAACGAAATTTATAACCTAATTTTCGCCGACTAAAGGAACTAGGGTAGTTCTACGCTTTTTAAAGAGAAGATCCGCTATCTCTTATATAAAAGAGGGCTGGGGGGCTACTCCGCGAGAATCTATAGAGAGAATCTATTTTTTAAAGGACTCCTTTTTAATTTCTATTAATTTATATAATTTAATATAAGAAGTCGCGCGGTATTCTATACTATTAATTCGGTAGCGGAGAGTTATACGCGGGACGTTAAAAGTACGTATAGTAAGAGAGGGAGATATAATATCTCTATTTTTTAAAGCCTAGTGTTACGGACCTATCCGTCACCAATCAGTGATAACCCACCAAGCATACCAATAGGCCATCGAGAGCCAACCAGGATATCTGTCAGCAGATCACGTATAAGCTCACTAAGTAAGAGTATGATCCGCCCTAAGCGGATCTACCCCGTAGAGGATTTCTGTTATATAGGTTGCTCTACGTACTAGACAACCACCGCTTAGTATCACGTGATTATATAGGTAGTAGAAGGGTAGTAAGTAGATTAGTAGAATCCGCTAAGGCGATTCTACTATTCTACTATCTACTATTTTATATAGGAAGAACTTAGGGATATATAAGGATACTTATTTATATATCTAGTTTAGTTCTTTATCTTTAATTATATATTATTACTTATATTTACCTTTTAGATTACTATGACTCTTTACTTGATTATAACTTAATAATACTTACGAGTAGACTAATACCCCGGTATAGATCTATGTTACGCACTAGCTAACTAGTCATAGTTAGGTTAGATGGGTTCAGGGTATACTTACCTTAATACTCCTCAATAGTCTAACGTCAATAATCCGGTCTCAACTAAGCTAATACCGCGTAGGGCCTTATAGTAGCCTAAGTCCTTTTAAGCGATTAAGGGACTAATACTAGGTAGAGCGCCGAGTAGATCTATACCGGAGTATTAGTCTACTCGTAAGTATTATTAAGTTATAATCAAGTAAAGAGTTATAGTAATCTAAAGGTAAATATAAGTAATAATATATAATTAAAGACGAAGAACTAAACTAGATATATAAATAAGTATCTTTATATATCCCTAAGTTCTTCCTATATAGAATAGTAGATAGTAGAATAGTAGAATCGCTTTAGCGGATTCTACTAATCTATTTATTACCCTTCTACTACCTATATAATTATATAATACCGAGTAGTAGTTATCTAGTACGTAGAGTAACCTATATAATAGAAATCCTCTATAGGGTAGATCCGCTTAGGGCGGATTATACTCTTACTTAGTAAGCTTATACGTAATCTACTAATAGATATCCTAGTTAGCTCTCGATAGCCTATTAGTATATCTAGTAGGTTACTACTAATTAGTAATAGATAGGTCTATAATATTACCTCCCCTCTTTCTAGGAGTTTCGTTTTTAAGACTTATAAAGCTACGGTATTCCTCTTTAGGTAGGTAATAGATTTCTTTTCCTTAAAATAATATTTCCTTATTATATCTAAATATAAGGCTAACTCTATTTCTTTATTTACTCCTAAACTTCCCTTCGATTCTTTTAATACTTATTATCGTTAGGCGACTTATATTAAGGATAATAGTTTTACTACCTCTATTTCTTATAATTATTATAAATTAGTAAGTATTACTTATCTAATAGATCGTTCTTATTAATATTCGAAATATACTTTATATACTTACGCCGATTGTTTATATAAGCGTAACTTTTATATTAATTAGGAATAGGATTTATTACGTTATACCGAAACTAAACTTTCTTCGGATCTTAAAACGAATAAAAGTAAACTCGATTTATTAGAATCTAAGTTAAGCGAATTATAAGCTTATCTTATAAAGCTATATTAAAAATTATTAAATAAATAAAAATAATATTAAGAAGTAATATCTAGGTAATATTAGTTATATAAATAAATATCCTTTCTAAAATAAAAGGGTTTTAAAATATCGGAATATAATACTAAACTCCTTTAAATTCTTAATAAAAAATAAATATCTCTAAAGTAGGCTTCCTCTTTTACTCTTAATCTTAAGTAGCTTACTACTACTACTAATTATCCGAACTTTAATTAGATATTAGCGGAGATTACTAATCTCTCTATTTCTTTTTAGAATAAATCTAGTTTCGTACCCTCTTTACTTTTTATTATATAGAGGTTCTTTTCGTCTATTAGTAATATTATTAAATAAGCTAGTAATAGCCCCTTAGATTCTAGATAGGTTCCTATATATTTTCTAAGGTAGGATACCCTTTCTACTAAACTAAGAGTTATTACTAATTATTATATTATCTATCTAATAGGATTCGTTCGACTTTATATTTATCTTCGGTTTTCTCGATTTCTATATTAGTTATAATTTCGGCGTTATCTAGTACTAGTTCGAGTAATAAGATATAAAATACTATATAAAGTTTTTATATACTTTTAGATAGCTTTAAGCGATAATTTACTAGTCTTAATTTTTCTTTAATTTTAAATAGTCTTAGTTATAGATAGTCTAATTTATTACTAGGTCGCTTAGTTTTAATATTATATTATAATAGGTAAATCTTTTCTCCCTCTTTAAGGTTAGGTCTCTCTCTATAGTAGTTATTATAATATTTCTTTATATATAGATTAATAAAGTTAATATCTCTAGCTAATTATATATATAACTTTCTTAGTCCGCTAGCCTTTAGTCTCGCTAATTCTACTATAGCTATCTTATTAATTAGTTCTCTAAATACTATTAGATTATATCTATAATTTATAAAGAATAGTATTTCGTTAGTTATAGAGTACGCTATATTATTATATACTAGCTATACTATTAGTAGTAGTCCTATCTAGTTATTTTATTAATAGTTTATATAGTATTATAGGTACTATTTTATTATCTAATTTACTCTTTCTATTTAACTATTAATTTATAAATAGTATATAGTAAAGAATCTAAGCTTAATATCTATTTAATCTATAAAAGATTTCTATATATTCGATATAAATAGCTTATCTCTATCTAATATAATCTTACTTAGTATCCTATAGTTTATAACTATATATCGAAGTATAATATTTACTATTTAATTAATATTAATAGTTTTTATAGTCGGAATTATATAGGCGTACTTAGTAAGCCTATCGATTATAACTATAATTATATCGTATTTATTTAAGATTAGTAACTTTATAATAAAGTCTATTATAATCTATTCCTATAGTTAGGTTAGCGTCTTAGATAATTATAACTCTCTATAAGGTATATATTATATAGGTTTATTTTATTAGTACGTATTATAAACGCGGATATAGAATCGAACCTTTTACTATATATTTAGAAAATAGTAATTTTATATAATATATTCGATAGTTTTTTCTACTCTTATATATCTATATAAGATATTATTATAGTATCGATATATAACCTCTTCTTTTAGCTTACTTAGGATATATATTAATCTATATATATAAAGTAACCTTTAGTTATTCTTAGTAAGTTTTCTACCTTTTTTAATAAGTTAGTTAATCGTATCTTCCTCTAATACGTCTTTAATTTTCTATAAGAAGTTATTATCCTTAACTTCTATTATTATAGCTAGTAACTATTTATTATATAAAATAGTACTATTAGAGTTTTATCTTAATATAATAGGATCCGCTATCTTAGTTTCTAATTTATAGTCTAGTCGTCTATTTAAAGCGTTAGCTTATCCGTTCTCTATTTCTTTATAATATTCGATTTTAAAATCGTATTATATAAGGGTTTCGGCCTATCGCGTTTATTATCTTATTAACTTCTTTATTATAATAAAGAACGTAAGATTCTTATAATCGGTTTTAACTATTACTATATATTTTACTCTTTTTAGATATATTCTCTAGACTTAGAATACTAATACTATAGCTAATAGTTTTTTATTATATATATTATAGTTAAATTCTATTAGAATTATTTTCCTTAACTAAAATATAATTAGTCGGTACTTACTATTAGTTCCTAGTTATATTAGTCTTACTCTTAGAGTATAGTCTAATATATCGGTTTCTATAATAATTAGTTAGTTATAGCTAAATATAGCTATAATTATTCCTTTATTAAAGAGTTCCTTAAGATCTTAGAACGATTTATCTATTATCTTATCTTATATAAATTTCTAATCTTCCTTAGTAAGATAGTAGAGTCCGAATATAACTCTAGTATATCTATTAATAATCTTTTAGTAATAATTAACTAGACTAAGAAATTATTATACTTCTTTTATATTTTTATATATTAGCTATTCTATAATACTTTTAATCTTATCTTCTTCTATCTCTAGTCTTTTAGGGGTAATATAGTATCCGAGGAAAGTCGTTTCTTAAATATAGAATTTATATTTCTTTAGTTTAAAAGTAACTTCTACTTCTCTTAGCTTCTATAATATAAGTCTATTATATTTAATATAATCTTCGAGTATCTTTAAAAAGACTAAAATATTATCTAGATATATAATAATAAAGATATCTAAATATTCCTTAATTACTTTAAAGATAAAGCGTTAGAATATTACTAGTATATTAATAAGACCGAAAGGTATAACCTTATATTTATAATATCTAAATTTAGTTCTAAATACTATTTTCTATTTATAACCTAGCTTAATCTTAATATAATAATAGGTATTAGTAATATTATATTTCGAAAAGTATTTAGTATATCTAATTCTATCTTATATCTTATTAATTAAAGATAGTAGGTATCGATCTTTAATAGTAATCGAATTTAAATATTAGTAATCTATATAAAGTTAAAGACTCCTATCCTTTTTTAGTATAAAGATAATAGGGTATCTAGCCTTTAATTTAGAGACTTAGATATATCTCTTTAGTAAATTCTTTTTAATATATTCTTTAAGTATATTAGACTCTTTTTATAATAACTAATAGATAGGTATAAAAGTTAGTTTAGTATCTTTTATTATATTAATCTTATAATTAAAAGGTCTATATTTTAGTAATACTCTATTAGCTAATACTATAAAAATATCTATAAACTCCTAATATTCCTTCGGAATCCTAGATATATCGCTAGTTATATATAGCTTTTTATATTTAATTATTATATAGTCCTTTAACTCTTAGTTAGATATATCTAGTAATTATTCTATAGTATTTAAGGCGACGCCTATAACTAATATTCTAGTTCTCTTATTTTAGGACTATTTATTATACTTATTTTATTAGGTAGACTTCTATCGATATATTTTATATTTATTATATTCCTATATATACTTATATCTATCGAAGGTAATTTATCCTAATTACTAATCGATATTCGGGTTATACTTCTTAAGCTATAAAATATCTAAAATAATATTATAGTCTCTTATTTCTAAGATATTAAATTATATTAATTCTAGATATTTATAGATAGATATAGGTAATATAATAGTTTCTTCGCTAACTCCTTCTAAAAGTACTTCTTTATCGAGTCCTATAACTAATATTATATATAATAGAGGTTTAGTTATAACTTATCGATTGTCTTTAAACCTTAGATTTATAAAGTTATTAATAGCTCCTAAGTCGATAAAAGTCTATACTATTCCTATTAGTAGGTTTATATATAGTTTAATATATATTCCTAATAGTATTACTACTAGATATATTATTAGTCGATCCTTATAATTATATATCTAACGTCTATTATATTAAATTCCTTAGTATTCTTTTATCTATTATAGCTTCTTTATCTACCTTAATAGCTTTAGTTTAATACTATAATCTAACTTTACTAATCTATAAATAGTATACGTTTTATTATAATATATAATATTAGCTATCTTACTATATCTTAGGTATTATATATATCCTCTATATATATAAGTAGAATTTTTATAAGGGTATCCTATTAGGTTATCGCTTTCTTTAATTACGTTAATAAGGTATTAGTCTAGTCTATTAGGCTATATCTTTCCTTCGAGATATCTTATAAACTCTTTAGCTTCTTTATTATTATAATAGTTTATAGGGCTTTTTATTAGTATCTCTAAGATAGTTTAATCTATTTTAGAAAGCGTATCTAGCGTTCCTAGATTACTATTAGCTTTAGGGATTAGGTCTTATATCTCTATAAGCCTTATATTATTAGTCGTAAGATACTTAAGATTTTAGGATCTTTCTATTCCTATAACTATAGTCTTTAGTCCTAGCGGGTCTTATAACCGCTAACTAAGGTCCTCCCTAGCTATAAGTCCTATTAGGTCCTAGATTAGTACTTAGGGTATATATTATATCTACCCTTAACTTTTTACTATATCCTAATCGATTTCTAGATAATTAAGTTCTAACTTATTAGCTAACCCTTTAATATATAGATTACTTATTATTATCTCTTTTAGGCTTAGGCCTTTATATCTAGTTATAAGATCTTCTAAGAGTTTATCTCTTAGGTCTATAGTAACTCGCCTTTTTTATCTAAGGCTATTAATAAGGGTCCCAACCTACCCTTTTAGATCGCTCTATTACTTATTAGGGTATATTTTTTTTTAATATTCCTAACTAACGCTTATTCCTTTAATATTAGTACCTATATTAGTAATAGCTTTTCCCTCTTAGGTCGCTTCTAGTATTTCGCGTATCGCCTATATATATTATCGCTTTTTATATAGTTTCTTCTATTTATATTCCTTTATATAGTATCTTAATTTCTTATAGGTAAAGTAAAGATTCTTCTATCGACGCTTATCTTATTCTTTATATATTACGTTAAGGTCTATTAGTATTAGATTATATAGGTTTATATATCTCGCTAGTTATAGTATAGATTACCTAAATCGCCTATTATTCTAACGATACTAAATAAGTAGTCGCTATCTATCTATCCTCTACTATCTTATTTCGCGATATTATATCTTATAATTATAGATTCGATTATCGATTTTAACTATAATATCGATAATCTTATCTAACGTATTTAGTCGATTATTATATACTAGTTCGTCTTTAATATATTCCTTTAGTCTATCTTCGAAGACTAAAATAAAGTAGTCCTTATCCTAGCTTAAGTATAAGATAATTTATTAAAATTTAGCGGTATATATATTAACTAAGATAGTCTATTATAGGTATTAAAGGCGTCGTTTAGCCGTTTATTTTATATCGATATTATCGAATATAAGTTTAATTCGTTCCTTAAACTTATTATAGCTATTAAATACTTCCTAGGTAAAGTCGCTCTAGACTTCTTAGTCGGTTTCCTCTTAAAACTTATATAAGAATAATTCGAACTAATCGAAGGCTAGTCTTTAAAAGAAGGTCGATATATAGATAATCTTATCGGCTTCTATAAGTAGCTTAGATCGGTTAATCTATTAGTTTATATCTAGTTAAGTAAGGAATAATCGAAGCTTAGATTATATTCTATTAAAGAACTTAGGTTATAGAATCTTAACTATAAAGACCGGACGTTAGCTCTCTAGGGTTAAGATTTACTCTTATAATTACTAGATTATCTTAGCTATCTACTAAGGGCTAGACGCGTTACTTCGTATAGAAGTACCGCTACCGATAGTCGATTCGTTAACTATATTATCTATTATAACTCGAAACTTAATTTAAGACAGTCTTTAATATATTATATACTAGCTAACTAATTATAGTTAGATTAGATAGGTTTAGGGTATACTTATCTTAATACTCCTTAATAATCTAATATTAATAATCCGGTCTTAACTAAGCTAATACCGCGTAGGGCTTTATAGTAGCCTAAGTCCTTTTAAACGATTAAGGGACTAATACTAGGTAAAGCGCTAAGTAGATCTATACCGGAGTATTAGTCTACTTATAAGTATTATTAAGTTATAATTAAGTAAAGAGTTATAGTAATCTAAAGGTAAATATAAATAATAATATATAATTAAAGACGAAGAACTAAACTAGATATATAAATAAGTATCCTTATATATCCCTAAGTTCTTCCTATATAGAATAGTAGATAGTAGAATAGTAGAATCGCCTTAGCGGATTCTACTAATCTACTTACTACCCTTCTACTACCTATATAATCACGTGATACCGAGTAGTAGTTATCTAGTACGTAGAGCAACCTATATAACGGAAATCCTCTATAGGGTAGATCCGCTTAGGGCGGATCATACTCTTGCTTAGTGAGCTTATACGTGATCTGCTGACAGATATCCTGGTTGGCTCTCGATGGCCCATTGGTGTGCCTGGTGGGTCACCACTGATTGGTGACGGATAGGTCCGTAACAATCTACTCGGCGCTCTACCTAGTATTAGTTCCTTAATCGCTTAAAAGGACTTAGGCTACTATAAGGCCCTACGCGGTATTAGCTTAGTTAAGACCCGATCATTAACGTTAGACCATTCGAGGAGTATTAAGGCAAGTATACCCTGAACCCACCTAACCTAACTGTGACCAGTTAGCTAGTGCGTAACATATAGCTAACGGAGCCTAGCTATATTTATTAGATTATACTCCCTAGCGAACTATTATCGGAGGTTATAGAGGAGATTATATAGGGTCTTAAAATCGATAATAAATAGTTAGTAGTTAGCGTAGACGCTATTCCGAATAGCTATTATTACTACGTTTAGTCCCTTTTTCTACTAGGTATAGGCTACGTTATTATTAGTCTATTCTATCTATCATATCTTATATATATCGACCTATTAGTCTTTATACTATATTTATACTTCTATAATTAAGATAACTTTCTTAGGTACTACTAGCGGCCCTAGTCTCTTATTATTATTAGGATTATATAGCTCCTATACGTCGAATTATACTACAATCGATTTAATATTAGCTAGCTATATATCCTATATCGTTATCTCCTTTAGTATAACGCGAGAGGATATACCCGCGGAGAGGTATTTAGTTATATTCGTTATCCTTTATAGATAGGCTTCCGATTCTTGATTTAGGGGTTAGTTTAGGGGTTAGCTTTAGCGATGGGGGTAACGATATAATATTACTTTGACTTTAATTCGACGATGGCTAGGTTTAATAGAACGATTCCGGGCTTATAACTAACGGAAAGCTAGTATACGAACAATATATAGTATAAATAACTAAATGTTAACAACTCTAACTAACTAAAATAATAAAACCCGCTATTTTAACAATCTATACGGACAATGATGACTAACTATAATATGCACTTTTGTATGGTATGTCTGGTACCCAATGTCACATGATGTTTCCGGTATATTACCTGGTTTCTACCATGTATTCGGACTTGGTATTCGACATTGTAGCCTACTGGCACTAAGCAGCAGTTGGCAAAACCAGGAACTCCAAGCCGCGGCGGCGTTCTGTCAAAGTGGGCGACTAAAGCTAAATGCGCAGACATTCAGCCGGCAATATTGACGGCAAATATCCAAGCTCCCAAAAAGGTATGGCTGAATCGATATGTCGGGTGTAGATAGCGTTATAAACAAACTCATAGGCGATATTGCAGTAGAGTAGCATCAATGTCATTCCGGAGGTACGGTCTTGAAGGGACTTGTAGTTCATTGTCATGTAGTTAGCCAACCAACCTACACACATTCCTTGCTGACAATGGCGAGGGACTGAGAACCCTCACGGACCGTGAGAGTCGCTGGGCGACCCTTCGGCTGGGTCATCTTGGCATTTTGGATCAAGGATATTGTAGGTATTTCGGCCTTGTGCGTGTCAGATATGTCGAAACTCCTTAGGAGAGCCTGATATAAGACAACGTAGCAATTGCATGGAGGTGACCATTACAAATCTGGTGGTGCAGTTTAAGCGACTATTGTTCCCAGATACATGGATGTAGTGGTTCATCGGTATATATGGCTGCGGCAGGACTACATATCCTCATGATGTCATGGCAAGAATCGTTGACTAAGGTTACTTCAATTTAGATCAAAGTCCATAACCTCTTCTGTACAATAGTACCAGCTCGATAGTTGTGGCGAAACAGAACTGATCTTATCAAAGGAGCTGCTGTGTATACGTAAATCCGCAGTGGGCAGAGAAACGCTGCTTTTGAAAGCGAGCAAAAATTAAACTAGGGTTCTTTCCGGAGCTTACATTCATTGAGCTAACTTGATAATTACGGAGCTCCGGATGCTAAACGCCATCGAATCATATCGGATTTGTCTTCAAAAAGGACCAGAACACTGTGTTTTTTGAATCTTCATGTGTTTCGGGGGATTCTTTCCAAATTGAATCGAATTTCAAAATGAGCCCTTATTATTAAAATAATATTTCTCAGCCAGCATTCCACGACCTGGGGAATTGTTTCGTGGAGAACAGTTGTAACATAAGCCAACCTGACATTCAGCAACATCATGGAAATGGAAGTAGAACACAGGGACTAGTATCTGGTGCTCAATTCCAGACACTATTCATGCGAGACCACAGGTGGACATTGCCTCAGCGCGGTTGCGTTATGAATGCTTTGGTTAGCTTCAGGAAATATCTGCCAGCCCCCCATCCTCCGTGAAAAGCAGAAATGGCGAGAGCTCATCCAGAACACTGAATACTGAACCCGAGAATTCCTACCCTCGAGAGCTTTCTTCAGATGAATCTAATGAATCCTATTACCTCCCTACCCACACCGCTTACCCAAGTAACATAGCAGCGCATAGAATATGTTAGGTTAGGACCTCGAAATCTCACGGAAACATTGGACTTGAATAGATCATCACTTCATAATTGATATTTAGGAGTAAACGTGCAGATGTGTGTATCTTAGAAATATCTCTAGTACCTATTTCATCTACTCCCTATCTTGGGGACTCGGTAGCCTGGTCCCATGTGGTGCACAATGACAGGCTACGGCAGACTCAAGGGCCTAGATGATATTCCGTGGTGTTCCATTCATCCGAACATCTCATCTGTAACCTTCACTTTAACGAAAAGAGCAAGCTGGTCTCCAAATGAGTTGCCCAAGTAAGATGGTCTCCAACAGTCAATATTGCTCGCTTCTATTAGCGTAAGTGCTCTAGATGTGGCTCGAAGGAGCATCGGAAGGAGATAAAGGCGTTGTGAGCACCATCGATGACGATGGCAAGCTCTGTAGCGCCTTTTGCCAAATTTTGCCATGACGAGATATCTGCTGTGGCGAGCTGATTTCAAACTCGTTCCTCAAGTACAGTATTGATTTCATTTCGTCGTGGATTGTATTGCACATTTGTCGCAGTGCAGGTTTCATTGTCCTGTGTTTGTATTCAGAGGAACAATGGGTTACACAAGGACTCCCTACAACATGTTCTCTGGTCAGGCTTTCTTCCATTTCTTTTCTCTTCTTTTCTTGACTTTGTCCCTTCGTCGAATGGACTCTTTTTCAGATCAGATTTGCCTCGTCGCAGTATCTTAAGTTTCAGCAGCACGATTATTCTCGTTTGGAGGTTAGGTACAAACGGAATGGCAGAGTATTGTCAGATCAAGACCCCCAGAAGTATCCGTGGATTGAAGAAGTGCGTCTCATGGCTCACTCAGTGCATCCTTGGTTCATTCTTGGTGCATTTCGCAAGTGGGGAGCTCTTGATATAAGAGCAGATCTCTCCCGACGAGTAACCTTTCAAGTGGCAGATTCCTCAACCAATGAAACAGTACAACTTTGTCCCTTATGTTTTAGTTGGACTAAACAACGGTGGTACTGCTCTAGATTTCAGCCACAATAGGTTCGGCTATACTTGCGAGGTTCTTCCAGTGACATACTTCCCGGGACCAAGCTGATGGAAGAAACAAGAATTACGCCCAGCTCCATGGATAGGGCCTATGGTAGGATAGTAAAGTAGAAACTCTGGTATATCAGAGAATGGGAGCAGACATAAGATGAGGTAACAGAGTGAATGTGGTGTCCATATGTATCCCTACGGCCCTTTTCCTTGTTTTTTAGAGGCTTCAAAAATGCTGCATATTGCAGGGGACAGATTTAATGCATTGGAAGGAAAGGCACGGCTTGGACGAAAGTATAGTATGATTACACAAGATATTCTAAAATAATAACATGGCTACAAAGTCTGTATATATTAAGTCTCAGGGGGCCTAGACGGTCTCACGTCTAGACTATCACCCTACACAGGTCTTTCAGAAAGAAGCCGTATTTGAATAGTCAACTATGGAATTTTAAATAACGTCCCCGGATCCCAGAGGTTCTCATCCTTCTCTGATTAATAGAGAAAAAAAGCATTTATAAGACCAAGAATGCAGGTCTTTCTCAATTCCAATCGACTTTGAAAGCATATGAAGTACATACTGCCCACATGAGTAAGGGGCAGGGTGATCGAAAAAGAATGATAGACTCCACATACCCAACTCAGGTTCGTTGTCCACCAATGAATATCACTTCTTGACGAATCTATAATATTCTCTTCATCGGAAAATTTGATAGTCAACGTTGAAAGCTTATAATGCACGTGCATCCAAGTGAACAACTAAACTCTTGTTTTATTTGATACCGCTCGCCGCGAAAAGGTTCGAACAGGCTCTCTCTGAATCACCTCCAGTGTCACAGTATATTCGATAATCTCGGTGGCATCACGCACAGAATTGCTGTAATACAATATCGAGATTCACGTCCCCCCTGCGATATGCCTCTCATTAACACCGGGCCAATTATTGAAGAAATCTTTGTTCCCGAATCTATTCTAGCCTCTGCATCAATAAAGATGACCTCGCCTCAAGGGGCTCGAACCAGCTCATCTTGTTACAACCAACTTGACACACCAGACGGTGACATCAAAGTTCAGAAAAAAAGGCAGTCCACAGTGAGCTGGGCGCCTAATGAGGTTGACATATGGGAAGCTCCAGGACGCCAAACAAGCCGTTCATTTGCTCTGGAAGAGATGAGAGGAAAGTCAGTTCCGACCGCCGAGGAAGATGATAAACCAAGTGATCCTCAACCTCCAAGAAGCAGGAATATATCTTTCCGCCTACACTGGAGTAAGGCAATCCAATATTCACAGCCTGGAGGAAAGTTTGGAGGCCTCTCAGGCAGCAACACGGACGGATTATCCAGAGAAAGAACGTACAGTGCCCCTTTGCCTCTTCGCCAGTCAAGCGGTACAGTCAGGAAAGCCCGACACAGCAGCCTTAGGAGCCTGTACAATATGGCTGATCTGGTCAATATCAAACGCCAGCGTCAATATTGGAAGCAACTACTTATTGAGTATGGAACATACACAGCTCTCGCTGCTTTTGTGTACTTCGTTCTTGTGGGTGTTCCCCTGTGGAAAGGGGCTGTGTGCTGGCTCTATTGGGTGATGCAACATAAGCTTGTCTTCTCATGCGGCTGGGCCATTGCTATCGCTCTAATTATATTGTATGTTGCTGTCTATCTGTCTCCCTGCTAAAAGTCAGAAAATGGTATACTCCGGAATTACTTACATATGAAACTTCGACAGCTTTTCCTTCATACCTCTTCTTCACACTTTTGAAAAGGAAGCGCCAGGACCTGAATATTACCGACAGCGTCATATTACCCCAACCACCACAGATACTGCTCTTTTAATCCCATGCTATAAGTCGGGTCATGTCATTGGCCGGACTCTCGAAGCTGCATTGAAGATCTTCCCTGCCTCTCATGTCTATGTGATCGCCAATGGCAACTCCTCAAGCCCCCTGGACAATACCGAAGAAATATGCGGAACCTATGGCGTCAACCATATCTGGTGTCCTGTCGGATCTAAAATCGTCGCGTTATTTATCGGCTGCTATGCGGTAAAACACTTCCGCTATGTTCTTCTCATTGACGATGACTGCATCCTTCCTCCGAATTTTCCTGTTGTCATTTCCCGGTTAACCAACCATGTACGCTGTATTGGTTACACAATCAAATCCGTTAGCTCGGATTCTTCGAAAGGGTCTTATTGTCAACAAGCACAGGATCTGGAGTATAAGTTATCGGGTTTACAGCGCAGCTTCGCAGGAAGAATTGGCAGTGCCACATTCCCTCATGGGGCTATATCTCTCTGGGAGAGAACATTTTTGAAGGATACCCTTCAACACCACCCTGGTTTCTCTATCAGTGAAGACTGGTTCATGGGAAATAGCTGCCGAAGCCTCGGAGGAAGAATACAGATGTGCAGTGCTGTGTTCGTGGAAACCACCACGCCGTCTGCTTTCATTTGTGCTGATCACAATCGGAGCAGAGGTGGTTTCGGTGAGACAACAGTCTTGCAGCAGCGCTTTTTGCGGTGGAATTTCTTTGTAGCCAATGCAATGTGTCACAATTTGATTTACATCTTTGGGTCCTGGAAATTGGGATGGTGGGAGATCGGGGCGAAATTATTTGTCATCCAGGAGGTACGTACCTACTTTAGCTTAACTTGATGCACTTGCTAATAATAATTCACTTGCGGGATTGTACAGGTTTATGAGACCATGTTGTACCTACTCACGCCATTTCTACTACCCATCTCATTTCTAATTCGACCTTCATTCTGTATTTCCCTTTTGCTAGCAACATTTGGGTTATATCTGCTGAATGCCATCATCTTCAACGAAATTCATCTACGGTTGAAGAATGAGCGTGTGACATTGAAGGTTCTACTCTGGTACTATGTAAGCAATATGTTCATTGTCACTGAGATTATATGACTATCCTAACACTTTGAACGAGCAGATGCCCTACAAAGTCCTTATCAGTCTTACGAATGTCGCCAGTTGCTACTGGTCCTTGTGCAAATATGCCCGCTATTTTGCAAAGCGACACCCTAAGCTTAATGAAGATCACAAGGCTGTCGGGATGGTTCTAAGATTGGAGGAGATGACACAAAAAAACCGAGGATACCGAGGGCGAGGAAGGACTATGACGGTCAGGACCATTGGCGTACGTTAGAGAGATAGTGGTATCACTAGTCTCCAAGAATTCTTTTTTCAAGGACATTGTTGTTAATCGGAATCTTTAATGCAGACGAGATAGCATTTGGCGGAACCTACCGCCCGCACCATAGAAGGCAAAACAGGATGGGCTGTAAACGATTTCCGTAGGTTTTCTCTGATCAATTTACGGATCTTTTTTTTATCTCAGAAGCACAAGGAATGATGTCGAGGGATATCAAGAACTACCTCGTAACCAACATGTATGAAATAGGGATTACAGAAGAAATACTATAATTTTGTCTGTCACCGGCTAGACTCTTACTTCAACACACATTTCACCTCGGGCAATCATTTGCGGCAGCTTGATATAGAAGGTCCTGATGCGAAATTTGTGATACTCCAGATTTTGAATTTGCTCAAGTAACTTCATGTCACCGTGGATCTCCTGAGTCACTAGGACCAATCCGTAGATACCAAGCATGGTGTGATCGTCAGTTCCCAATAACAAATTGGCCATGGGTTGATTGACAGTACTATCACGCATGACCCTAACCATACACCCCCTGTTTAATTCGGGATGACTGACGCAAATGAGCGTCTGTGAGCTGCCGTTCGTAGTCGGGCTTCGCCTTCCGGAGGCTAGAACCAACAGTCGTCCCAACCATTAAGGTCAGGCGTTGCGGTGCAGAGGATTGTAGGGAGATTTCTGATAAGCGTGAGAGCTATGATAAGCGTCAAAGGAACTCATGAGCAAAGTGCGCTAGGTCATGCCACATTCTACGAAGTCTCTGGATTCTCAACAACTGATGCAGGTTCGTCGCTCGTGTGTTGGATTTTGGGGGTCCCTGGCCTTCCGTTGTTACACCCCTGCTGACGGCTTCCAGCAGCCTAGTAATCGCTGACCTTTGTGGCTGAGGCTCAGATGATGGCCGAACGCGCAGACGCGTGAAACTGTGAAGCCACCTGGCGTCAAAGCGGTGCGTCTAGATTTGCCGAGTAGAATGTACTTGGATATGGACGCGAATGGCATGTCCATATCCACAAGAATACTCCCTGAACGCCACATATTTGATGGTGGACCTGGCTGGGACCCACAGATAACACCAACCTTGACTCCGTAATGGGTCAATTAGAATTAGTAGGATTCAAGGCGTAAGAATTACAATCTAACTTGTCTATCGCTGGCCTTTCTAGAGGCACCGAACCAGGCCGGGGAATGCGGGCCGGGAATGCGGGCGGGAAGGCGGGCGGGAAGGCGGGCGGGAAGGCGGGCGGGAAGGCGGGCCCAGGAATATGGGCCCAGGAATATGGGCCCAGGAATATGGGCCCAGGAACATGGGCCTGGATATGACCCAAAGGCTTATATTGGAATGTACATTGACTGGGAAAATTCTCCTAGGGCTGGCAATTCGTCCGGAGGCAGAGTGTTTCGGACCCCACGTGGCCGAGTGAATATTCATAACCAGTTACCCAACGCTTTAGAACAATGTAGTCGAAATTGACACACAACATCATCATTTACGTGTTCCCATATAGCTTAATGCCGTCAAGAGTTCCAGTACATGAATTACTTCGTCGATGTAATGGCGAGAAAAACACTATTGTGATATTTGCTAGTCCTATTCAAATGCTATTCATCTTCACCTCCAAAAAGCAACGGAATGAGAAGTCAGCCCCCTTGCTGCCGATATTTTACGTTATTTCCGGCTAGCACCGCACTGATAAGTAGTGGCAGGAAGAGTGAAGTGGTAGGTTCGACGAAATGACGAATCTGGTTA
This sequence comes from Penicillium hordei, assembly GCF_028827395.1. Lineage (NCBI taxonomy): Eukaryota > Fungi > Ascomycota > Eurotiomycetes > Eurotiales > Aspergillaceae > Penicillium > Penicillium hordei. Next base: position 1,579,716 of record NW_026623142.1, read on the forward strand.
CCGGAGCCATGGTAAAGATACGCCGGGTGCTTGAAAACAGCTTTCTGGGACCGCAGATAGGCTGGCCCACAGCGCCGACTCCTGCCATGTCCGGAAGCCAATCGTTTTCTTGGCTCCTAGTGCAAAAACAGGAGACTTTGTTTATATCTATCATGTGGTCCGCCAGAACAGTAGAGCGATGGCAATCGCCCAGCCACCTGAGAATAGACTTCGGCAGAACCCATTTTGGGTCGGAACCTCCGACCCAAAACCCAACCCAACCTAAAACCTAATAATAACCTATTTAAACCTATTTTTATATAAAATATAGGCCTTAGCGTTTATAACGATACTAATTCATTTAAATAAATAACTGTTTTTTATAACTATTCTAGTTTATTTATCGAATATTACTATATTATCACGATATTAAGTTAGAAAATTTATATAATTACTCTAAATTTAAAGCTAATAGGCTTTATATTATATTAATTTAAGTATTTTTTAACTATAGACTATTAAAAATATATATTTATAGTCGAGGGGAATATATATATGTAATAGGATAACTATAATTATAAATAGAAATATCTTATTCTTATTTTATTTTATATATAATTAATATTATATTAAAGTTATATTTCTCTTTTCTTATATTCTTATTTAATATATCTAGTAATTTAGCTAGTATATAAATTATAGAGGTTTATAATATATCTCTATATTTAACTTCTTATATATACTCCGAATTATATTTTCTAACTATAGTCGGAAAATTACTTTTAGAAGGGTAGGTATATATATTATTATTTCTAACTATAGTTAGAAAAGCTCTTCTAGGAGGGTAGATATATATATTATTATTTATTATTTCTAATCGTAGTTAGAAAAGCTCTTCTAAAGGGGTAGTATTTATTATAACTTATATCTAGTACTAGATATAATAACCTTTTAGCGCTTACCTTAGCCTATTTAGAAGCCGGTTTTATTCTAATTAAAGATCTCGTTTAGTAGGAATTAATACTTCTTTATAACCGTAGAAAGGTTATTAAACTAAAGGAATAAAGCTCCGAGATTCTCGCTATTATCTCTCGATTTTTCGGTAGGTTTTAGGTTAGTATAGTTTATCTCTAGGGGTAGTATTTGTATAAAGCGGTATATCTAGCTTTCGCTAACTACCCGATCTTTTAGGAGATAATTAGCGGTACGCTCTACGATCTCTAGGGTAGGAGAGGTATATATATTATATAGAGGCTATCTAGGATTTTAATACTCGCTCTTATATTAGATTTAATACCTTTCTTTAGCTACTAACGGCGGAATTAGGCTTACGCCTATAAAGACGGTAGCGTAGCTGACTGTACGGAACCCTAAATTCTCGCGCTAACTTAGTAATATTAGGCTTATCACTCTAATAGTAGGCTTCGATAGTATTTAGGATTTGAATCTCAATGTTTTTAATTGCTTTTGATATCGTGGGGTAGTATAAAATAGGTAGGAAATTGATTAGAAGGGGAAAAATTGTAATCTTGTGAAAATTTGTAATCTTATGAAGCCCACCAATGCCGGGTAGGTATTGGTGGGCTTGGCACGGTTACCAAATAGAGCCAGCACACGGGCCCACTTCACGAAGGCACTCCCACAAAAACCAAATACACCAAAGTAGCGAGCGCGGTAAATACTCCATATTCAATAGTTAGCTGAAGCATCTGTCGAACTGATGGGTGGTTATCTACCACTAAGGACAGGGTTATTCATCGAGTACCCATTCTCTCTTTGTCTTTGTATTGTAAACGGGGTATACTCGGAATACCAGCGTCGTAACACGCTGAAATGACTCCCGGGATCTGACAACGCTTCAACAGCGAGATCCAGCTAGAACAACATCAACGAATGTCAAGGGAATCCTTCAATACTAGCACATGCAAGTACCCTACAATCCGATATACCATCTTCAGACTGCTATTCGGGCATTCCCAGGCTTTACCACTGGACTGGCGAACGGGCAAAGACCAACAGTAAAGCGTTCTCTGAAAGTTATGTGCGTAATTCTGTTCGATGGGTATACTTGAGGGTTTCCAGACGGTGAATACCGTTCTGGCTTACTCCAGTGACGGTAAACAGAGAAATTCTTGCCTCTTGGAGATTGAGAGTGGCTTGGATTCCGTGGTCCTCCGCGGTCAGAGACTATGTCCTCTCTTCTCCAGAGCAGAGGAGTGGCTTGATAGGTGTCCTTTAGGTTCCTGTGTGTACAGTATATCATATACCCACCTCCCAGCAGGGTGCGGTTTTACCGAACGTGGATTTGCCCGTCTGAGCTTGCGAATTGGTGGTTGGCAGACGAGCTCCTTCCGCCACCTTGAACTGAGACTTGATTTTACGATGAGGCTAAAAGACATTCAGGGGTAAAGATTTCTTCGACAATCGTTCCGCTATTGATGGAAGGCATATCGCAAGTCGTATTTGTAATAATTCTCAACGCCTGTAATGGTCAAGGGCATCTGCGGCACTGATGGGGGTCTCAAGGCCTCTAGAACTTTGTTGTGCTGAGCGTGAAGAATTAAAACGTGGTTTGCTTACTACGTACACTACATTCTGTGTGCCTTTCATGATCTCGTCTACCTAGTAGACTCTAACACAATGCATGCATGTGCATTTTTAATTTTGGCGCTAGGTATCATATATTTCGGCCTCAGTGGAATGCGATTAAATTATTATGGTGACAGGTGCCGTTGGGTGATGGATCATCATTGGCTGTAAAATTGAGTTGGTCATGCCCTATGCATATTCTTTATCATTCGACCGCGCCCCTTCCTCACGATAAGGGTATGTGCTTCCTCTGTTCTCGAAGTCGTCTCTGAATTGGCCCCTGAACCACCACATTAAAATTTCGAAACCCACTTGTAGCACCTTGCCATGCAGAAAAATGGGCCAATATAGTAGTAAGAGGTTATAAGCCACAATTGGGGACAGGATGGGAGCGGTTCATGTTTTATCCATTGTTTATCAGGTTCCGAGATGTTTCTTTACATTGCAGGTACTACGTTATATTGCACTAATCAGTTGAAGACCTTCAGCATAAGGTCCCAGCTACTTGAGTGTTCAAAATAGTAGTGTGGTACAAGGCGACTGCAATGTCTTCCCGCTTTGAAGAAATACGGGAGAATATACTGGTTCTTTGCCACTTTGATTCCTCGATACCTTTACCCGATGCATTCAACATCTGGACATTGGTCTTCAGTTTTTCAATCCTCGAACAGTCCCGTTGTTCAAGTATTGAATATCTCTTATCTTTACAGCAAAATATCACTGACAAAAAAAAAGTATGCAAGATGTCATTCGCTCAACAAATGTAGCTGACATTCAACATGTTATTACAGCGACGCATTTCAGGTAGAAATGAACTAGCTCAGCAGAAAGGCGATACACTTTAGACTCCAGGAAGTCAATTAAACCTTATTGCAGTCATGAATACTGGTACCATGATTTATAGCGTGCCTGGTATCTGTGTTATGGGGTGACAATCCAGATCGAACTGGCTCTGAGCCAAATAGACCCTTTAGAACAAACATAAAGCACCGAGACATTGATATGGTGGTATCTGCTCATGTAAGGCTAGGATACTTGGTTTTATAGTCAAATACGTTCCGACAAGGACTGTCAACAGAAAGGTATCTTGCTACAGACACCCTCGGCATTTTCCTACGCAGCGCGTCAAACAACAGGGTGGGCAGTTTGTCAAGCTGTTTGTAAGAACAATTTGGGGACGTTGATCACTCTTTGTTTACCAAGCATGATCTAGTATAGTCCGGGAAAGCTATCTTTAAGCAACATTATTGACCACGCTGATGACATAAAAGACAGATATGCTAACTAAAGAAAAAGGAAAACGAAGAGGAACTAGGCTTCATTGCCTTAGTTTACTTTACAGGCCTGTAGTCAGGTTCTGATTGCTGAGTAGTACATATTATTCAACCTGCAGTGCTTGTACTAGAGTCAAGGCTTGATATAGTCTGGCCGGGCCTGCTAAATCCCCTTACATACAGGTTGTGTACCATCCACATAATTTCGGGATATATTATGTAAAAATACTACCTTTTGGTCGGATTGTGATCTTTCATTCCAATGCACCGAATTCATTTTCTGCGAAATGCAACACAACAGAAGCCTTCGAGCTAAGGGGCCATGGGGATGAGAAGGCTTTGGGAGACAAATAGACACCTACATTCACTCCATCACCTTGAGATTGCTTCATCCCTCTGCTACAAAATAACTTCCTACTTTGCTTACTTCATTAAACACCGCACATAATGAAGCTGGTCGCGGCTCTTGTTGTCTACATTTCCTTGATCCCGGGAACCCTCTCTCTGGTAGAACCTTGCAAAGAAAATCTGGTTTACTGCGGCTCAACCCTGGAGCAGTACCATGGTATGTTTTATTTATCTTAAGATTAAAAGACGTTTTTATGCAGTTCTATTGCTAAAATGAAATGCGGCATGAAAGGTTACACTTCGGACGAGATCCGCTCTTATATCAGCAGGTCTTCACTTGGCCAATACATCGCAGATGCATTCGATGAGCCGGAAGATGCACTATTTCGATGCACAGATACTGCTGGGGACCTGCATCTGACAGAATTCTGCTATTCAGGTTGTACTCAGCCTCCAAACGGCGATGTTTGTGCTGCTGAAACTTAGGGTAAATACTATCCTTTATTCAGCTTCTTATTCTTTACCCCATTAAAACTATAAGACAGAGACTTTGAGACCGTTGGGCCTTCATGGCTGATACCGGGGGTGAAATTGGAGGGTGTTTAGTTTTCTTGGGGTTCTAAATTAGGTGTTATTTTGGCTCAGTGGGAATTTCCTATATTGTATGCAAATGCGAAGGCCCTTTCTTTTCAAAACTGCCTGTGTTTAGTAGTTCATATCTTGTGGTAGATGATCTCCTGCTAGTCTGGCTGAGCGACGGGGCCACTCTGCTCGACTGATAGCCCTTGGGATTCCACTGACCGCTGACGCGGCTGGCTATGATAGGTTCTTCGTCGGGCAATGATTCGCTTGCCGTGTAAACATAACATGTCTCGGCATCCGACGGTTAGACTCAGAAAGGGCGAATCAATGCGTCTAGAGTTCCTTATTTCGACTATATATACCAGCATCCCAACACTGCATAATTGAAGTCATCCGTATTCATCACACACAGTATGACGTACCGAAGTCTTTATGTCGCTTTTCCAAGGATCTGCTTGAACAGTGATATGCCAAATGTCGTTCAGGGCGCGGTGAGTTTGACAAAGATATACTTGATGCTAAAGGACAGTCGACGTGGGGAACGTAAAGAGCTCGGCCATTTCCTGGCAAGAGCTACTTGCGCACTATATTTTAGAACACGATTTCAGTGAGAAAATGGTACACGCGCTCGGTTTGACTAACATGCAGCTACAACGACGTCTAGGGCAAATGGTCTTTGTATATGTTGCTCGGGCACGGATAGAAAAAAGCGTGCTTAGGCATCAAATCTGCCTAGCATGCCTAGGGATAACATAGTATAGACCTCTTAATAGTATGAGATTCTGTTAGGATCGCATGGTTTTCATTGGGTAGTAATAATTACTAGCTAAATATAGAATATATTATATCAGCACTAAGGGCTTAGCCTAGGGAAAACTGACGGAAAGCTGGTGTACGAACAATGTATGGTATAAATGACCAATGTTGACAACTCATAACTAAAATGACAAAACCCGCTATTTCAACAATCTGTGCGGACCATGATGACTAACTGTAATATGCACTTTTGTATGGTATGCCTGGTACCCAATGTCACATGATGTTTCCGGTATATTACCTGGTTTCTACCATGTATTCGGACTTAGTATTCGACAGATTAAAAGGATTTTAGTTGCTAGCGCTAGCATCACGGAATAGCTGGGTGAAAAGTGATCTACTTGTCCCGTAACAGATTCGGCTTTTATTTTCGGGCGGTAAGATAAGGATGTCTGTACGGTCACTGAGCGCAGTCGTGAGTACTTAGTGAATAAGACCTGAGTGCTGACTGGGCATACCCTGAGCGCTCACTGAGCAAACCTAAGTGCTCACATGCAATCACCCTGTACTGTGAAATACTCAGTGAGCAGGACCCTGAGCACCCTCATAAAGCGGCGGCACCCCGATCGGGAAATTCCTATCCGCGGCCTAAAATCTAGTACATACAAGTACATATGTAGGCTAAAGCTGAAAAATGAGCCGCTTTCCAAGGTCATCATCGACTTATTCTATACAAGGATAGCAAGGATATTAAGGAAAGCATGGATAGCATGAATAGCATGGATTCAACTCGTCAAACTCAACATACTGTTCCAAGTCTTCTGCCTTAGGTGTCTAGCGATGACCAAGATTATGACATAAGACAGCTCCAAGGTCATGTGATCGTCTCTCATGGACGCCGCACTGGAAGCTGGAAGCTCCCCAGGCAAGGTGCTATCGCCCTTTTCAATCACCATATCCATCCATTTCGCATCCACGACCTTACACGAAAACCTGAATTCATATCTGAATTACAGTTCCCTCTTGGCTACTATCCCCACTCGTCCACACTCGGTGAATCTATCGTTCGTCCGTCCTTCATCATGAGCGACCCGGAGCGCGGCCAGGCGCTCGAGGACTATAAAAAGAGCTTGCTCGAACTACGAGAATGGGAAGCCAAATTGAAAACCCTCCGCTTGGGTATCAAGGATCTCCAAAGAGAGTTTGATGTCTCCGAGGATAACATCAAGGCACTACAAAGTGTTGGTCAGATCATCGGCGAGGTGCTGAAACAGCTCGACGAAGAGCGATGTAAGTATCCGAGGTTCAAGTTTTTTGTTTCAATGATCGCATCAAGAAGCTAATCCGTTTCACAGTCATCGTCAAGGCGTCATCGGGTCCTCGATATGTGGTCGGTTGTCGTTCAAAGGTGGATAAATCCAAGATGAAGCAAGGCACACGTGTGGCCTTGGATATGACAACACTCACCATTATGCGGATGCTTCCTCGTGAGGTTGATCCGATGGTGTACAACATGTCTCTGGAAGATCCAGGGTCCGTCAACTTCGCGGGTATCGGTGGTCTTAACGACCAGATCAGAGAGCTTCGTGAGGTCATCGAACTACCCCTGAAGAACCCAGAACTCTTCCTTAGAGTTGGAATTAAGCCTCCGAAGGGTGTTTTGCTCTACGGTCCTCCCGGTACTGGTAAGACACTGCTTGCACGAGCAGTGGCTAGCTCGATAGAGACCAACTTCTTGAAGGGTATGTTCAACTTCTTATATCATTTACACCTGCAATATTCTAACTAGTCTACTCTCGTTAGTTGTATCCTCGGCCATTGTGGACAAATATATCGGTGAATCCGCTCGACTGATCCGAGAGATGTTCGGATACGCCAAGGAACACGAGCCCTGCATTATTTTCATGGACGAGATCGATGCCATTGGTGGACGACGTTTCTCAGAGGGTACATCAGCAGATCGAGAAATTCAACGGACGCTCATGGAGTTGCTGAACCAGCTGGACGGTTTCGACTACCTCGGAAAGACAAAGATCATCATGGCCACCAACCGACCCGACACACTGGACCCTGCTCTGTTGCGTGCCGGTCGTCTGGACCGCAAGATTGAGATTCCTCTTCCCAATGAGGTTGGTCGTCTGGAGATCTTGAAGATCCACACAAGCACGGTCCAACAGGAAGGTGATATCGACTTTGAGAGTGTGGTCAAGATGAGCGATGGTCTTAACGGTGCTGATCTCCGAAACGTGGTTACTGAAGCGTGAGTGACGACTTCTATCTCATAATATGTTGTAAACTCGCTGACTAACTCTTTATTAGTGGTTTGTTCGCGATCAAGGATTACCGTGACGCTATCAACCAGGATGACTTCAACAAGGCTGTACGGAAGGTGGCAGAGGCGAAGAAATTGGAGGGCAAGCTTGAGTATCAGAAGCTGTAATTGTATTTACCTTGCGGGGCTGTTGGTCCACATCATCTGGTGCACGGTTTAGATCTTTCTGTTAAAGCGCTAATGCTATGCATTTGACCTATTCTTCTATTGTTGATTCAAGTTGGAATCTGTAGACCAGGGGACCATGGAAAGAATAACTTGCTTAATTAACAGTTGAAGAATGCATCTGCTCCAAGGAATTAATGTAAGTACATTGGGTTTGATAGATAGCGCGATGCCCTATTCATGTATTTCTAGACACAGTTACATATGAGGCTGGTTACGCGTACGATGAGATCTGATTTGCGGACCCCTGGTGTTGCCTCTCCACTTCCCCAGCTTCCTTGAACTTGCCCTTGCCACGTTCTCGATTCTCGCGCAAATTTCGTCTCGAATAAGATTGAATGCTTATTGTGATACTTGGCTTTTATCTGCCCTAGCATTGCTCAGGACACGCGGGATAAACTCCGCGCTCCACATCTCCGAAGAGGAATTCTTTACGGACCACCAACCCACCAAACATAACTGCATCGGTGCATGTTGGCTTTTTCGTTTAGAACCGAGAGGCTAGATTGTCTTCGCGATCCAGGCCTGTACATCACAAACACCCTAGCAAAGGGTTATACTTGGGTAAGTGCCTCGGTGTCCTGGTCCGAGGGTGGCTCCTCGCCCTGCAATCAAACCTGACTAACCGTTACATTTGAACAGGAAATACGCTTGAATGAACCTTGAATTAGAATCTTGATCAACACTAAACAAAGGCGAATACTCCGATAGCACCTCAACCTCCTCCTCACTCTCATGTGGCGCATTCGATAATCGCAAGATCGGCAGAGATTCCCCCACGAAACAAGAGACCAAATCAAAGAAAACAATGGCCTACCAGCCATCGCGCAGTCCCTTTGCGCCCGCGCAACAAGACGGCTTTTACGGAAACCCTCGTACTGGGCTGCGTGGATACGGGCTGTCGAACCAGCCCATCCCCCTATCCAATAAAGTGAACGGCTACTTCGAGAAGGACCGCACACTACCTTTATACAAAGATAAGCCATTCTTTTCGCCTCGGCGCACAGGTCCTCGAAGGAGATGGAGGCCGTTTCTGAACGTGCTGGGGGTGTGTACAGTATTATTTGTGTTGTATTATAACTTCTACCTCCGCACATGGTCGGGGCTACAGTCAAATGATAAGGGGGTAGAATTATGGAAATGGGCCCAGACATTAGAAGAGGGGAAAACTTCCGGGGACTTATCTGACTGGACTGCGAGACGAGAGAAAGTGCGGGACGCCTTCATCGTCAGTTGGGAGGGGTATGAGAAGAACGCATGGGGTAGGTCATACAGAAACCTTGTGTACTATATGACAGGGCTGACACCATTATTCAGGATACGATCAGTATCGCCCAGTATCGAACGTTAACCAGGAAGACACGAGCGGCGGATTAGGCTGGATGATAGTCGACTCGCTGGACACACTGATGATCATGAATCTGACTTCCAAAGTCCACCGCGCGCGGCAATGGATCTCAACATCGCTGAATTATGACCAGGACCGTGATGTTAACATGTTCGAAACGACTATCCGCATGCTAGGTGGTTTGCTGTCTGCACACTATCTGTCAACCCAATACCCCAATTTGGCACCTCTCAACGACGATGATGTTGGTGCTGCCGGTGAAGACCTGTACATCGAGAAAGCCGCTGACCTCGCTGAGCGGCTACTCGGGGCTTTCGAGTCTCCAAGCGGTATCCCATGGTCGAATGTCAATCTTAACACGTCAGAAGGTGTTGTCGTGCATTTCGATGAGGGTGCTACCTCTATTTCTGAGGCCGGCTCGATACAGCTTGAATTCAAGTATTTGGCCAAGCTGACTGGCGAAGCGGAATATTGGAAGTTGGTTGAAAGAACGATGAAGCTGGTCGACCTGCAAAAGCCGCAGGATGGCCTTGTCCGAACCACCATCCATCCTGATAGTGGTGCATTCAAAGGAGACAGCATTACTCTGGGCAATAAGGCAGATTCTTACTATGGTATGTCGATAATACTCTGTGCTCCGTGGATCTTTTCAGCTGACTCGCTCCAGAATATCTCATTAAGCAATACCTGCAGACCTCAGAACAGGAGCCCGTCTACAAAGAGATGTGGGATGAGGCACTTAGAGGCATCCGCAAGCACCTAGTCTCGTTCACCAAGAACTCTCGCCTGATGGTTATCGGCGAGCGGCCCCAGGGTCTAGACCAGGACCTGTCACCCAGAATGGACCACTTAGTCTGCTTCATGCCCGGAGCAATCGCGCTCGGCGCGACTGGGGGCCATTCCTTGGCCCAAGCCCGAAAGTCCGCGGGTTGGACTCAACAGCGCGAAGAAGATATTCTCATGTCCAGAGAATTGATGAAGACCTGTTGGGCAATGCACCAGGCAACGGCAACCGGCCTCGCAGCCGAAATCTCCCACTTCGTCTTAGATTCGCCCCCCATGATGATGGCAGACAAGTACCCAGATCCAGCGACAAACCCCAACCGCGCATCCAAACCCGAGGCACTGCGCAGCATTTCCAAGCCTATAGAGGCGCAAAGTGATGCGTCCGAGCCCTGGCGCGCGGACATTGACGTCCGCCGCAACGACCGCCACAACCTACAACGCCCGGAAACAATCGAGTCCCTCTTCTATCTCTACCGTATCACCGGCGACGATATCTACCGACAGTGGGGTTGGGAGATCTTCAAGTCTTTCATCAAACACACATCCGTGGTCGAGAAGAAGAGTACATCTCGTATTCCCACATCAACCAGCACAGCACCTGTATTCCGTATCAAGAGCTTTACATCGCTCGGGAACGCGGATGCAGTCCCTCCTTACAAGCGCGATAACATGGAAAGCTATTGGATGGCTGAGACGCTCAAGTATTTCTACTTGTTGTTTTCGGACCGTGATTTCATCTCGCTGGAGGATCACGTTTTCAATACTGAGGCCCATCCATTCCCGCGGTTTAAACCTAGCGGAGATCTTAAGACGGGATGGGAGAGGGCGCCTAGGCAGTAGATTTGCCGGGTAACGCCTTGGTTGATTATGGCTTTCATGTCTCTTATATGTTCTGTCCAGCGCTTTTTTTCGTAATTTTACCTAGATTTGTATTCCAACCTTCTGTACATGACCAATTTTGCCCTTCAGTAAACCGTACTCCTTCAAAGTTGGAGAGCAGCTTAAGTCGATTATCTGAACCCCATAGCCCTGCCAGGGATATGGCAGGGATATGGTAGGGATAGGGTCGGGAATAGAGTCAGTGATTGTACATAATTTTACAACTAGAGTCAGATGCAAAGCGTGTACGTGATCCATAGTGGTTCTCGAAGCTTGGCCAATGTAGAATAACTCATTTTCTGCCTTAACACCCATAGATGATTGCACGCAACTAATTTACACTCGTGGCAACATTGACTCTAGAGTGATATGATCTTCAAATGTAGTCATCAACCTAGTCAAACCTGCTGTCATCTAGGTCTTTCCAAAAAGTTCTAGGCCATCTTCATCCGCCCGTTCATCTACAGTCCTGCCGTTTGGAATACGAGGATCAAGGCCGTCACTCCTCAGCCCTGGCAGTTTGGCATCTTTCTCATGCGCCAGTTGCTCAATTTGGACATTGACATCTATATCCGATTCGTAATCGAGATAGGGAGTACTCCTATCCACGGGTTCTTCGAGCCCGTAAATCCACAGAGAGTCAAGAGTAGACGGGATATAATCAACAAGATTGAAAGACTTCGAGTCAAGCTGCATCTTGCCATCTCATACACCTCGAGCTAGATAGCATAGCGTATAGGCTCCAATACTAAGCTTCTCGAGGCGTGAAAAGTCTTTCAGGGAGACGCGTGTAGGTGTAATTTCCGCGGTAGCTAGCTCCTATAGCTCGTCTGCCTATTGCTCCTTACACTCTTCTTGCTCCTCTTCGGTCATCCTACCTTCTTAGGATTGATATTCCTTATCATACAATTCTTGTAGGGGATGTCTGGCTCTCTATATCTAGATTCAATTCTTCTAGAGTCTGGCGATGTATCCAAAGGGACTTGAGTATCGGAGTCACGTATAATACGGGGTGGCCACCTTTAGGGTATTGACGACTACCGATAGCGGAAGTAAAACATTTCAAGGTCTTCGCGGATTCGATGAAACGGCAAAGATCTGAACTTCGTATTATAGAATGTGTAAAGCTGATCTTGCTACAGTTGGCGGAACGGGGAGAAGGCGGTATATCCTTGGGGGGAAGCACAGAATTTTGGATGGAAGAGTCAGAAATAAACTCGATCATTCCAGTTCCGTACAAGTCCGCACGACCAAGATAACCCCTAAGGGATAGAAATCGTAAAATGGCAAGTAATATATCTAGCCCAGCTTGGAGTACAGCTTCATGGGTCTGCGGTAGCTTCTCTCGGCCAAACTTCAATTGGTGATATTTCTGACGATTTTTCACATCATATAGAGCATGTACTCCACGACTTTGCTGCGACAAGGTCATGATGTCGTGCACCGAAAGTCTGTTGATCACGTTGAGCAGCAATTCACTGGCTAGGTTCCGCAGGGACGGCATTTTTGCCCGTGTAGCAATGCGTCGAATCAAAGCAGTTCGGAACATGCCTAAGTTGAAGAGGAAAGGAGGAAAGGAGGAAAGGAGGCACGAAATACTAAAACTTGATGTCTTGGTGCTAGGGCTGTAGCAGAGATCTGTACGGAGTATCAGTTCACTAGTAGCCGAAATTATATACACACAGCACCAGATAGCACACCCCTATCAAGTCAATATGCAACACACAACCGATTACACGGTTACCTCGTCCTTCTTCTCTCTCTCTAGCGCAGCTTCAATCAACCTCTTATAACCAACCACAGCCTCCTTGATCTGGCGGATGGTCAAGGCCTCATTATCACCATGAGCAACAAAGATGCTGCCAGGCCCATACAAGTAGCGCTTGACATCAGGACCGACAGCCAGATTCGGCACATCAGTACCATAGTTAACAGTAGTAACATCAAACCCATCAACATCAACATCCAAATCCTGTGGCGGATAAGACTCGCCATGCGAAACAAAGTCCACAACAACCTCCGCCTCAGCATCCCGAACCGCCTCCTTAACAGCGCGCTGAACAATCTCACGCGCCTCAGCAGGCGTACCAGCTGCAAGTCTCACAGCAACATCCGCCCACGCCTCAGAAGGAACAACATTCGTAGCAACACCAGCGCGGATAACGCCAATATTCAGCGTCGTCGGCCCGTATTTCGGGGATGCAGGCAGACCGCCCTCTTCGACGGGGATATCACCGAGCACATCGACGCGCGAGAGCGCGGGCAGAATCGCCGAAACGGCGCTCTTGCCCAGCCACGGGTATCCCGAGTGGGCGGCGCTGCCGTGAGCGAGAACCTTGAAGCCGAGCATGCCCTTGTGGCCCGCGACGAGAGCTGCCTCGGTTGGCTCGCCGAAGATGACGGTTTTGAAAGCGCTTTTGGAGTTGAGAGTTGAGTCTGAGAAGACTTTCATGCCGTCGCCGCCGATTTCTTCGCCGACGACGAAGAGAAGACCGAGCTTGGCGTCAGGTTGGGAGTCTAGTGTTTCGAGGGTTGCGAAGATTTGCGCTGCCACGCTGCCCTTTGCATCGACGGAGCCGCGGCCTGCTAGTATGAGACCCTCTGGGTCGAAGGTGGTGGTGGAGTCAGGCTGGTGCACGGAGTATGGGATGAAGGGGGGGACGGTGTCGATATGGCTTGTGAGGAGGATTGAGGGGGGTTGTGTGTAGGATTTTGGAATGGCAAAGATGTTGTAGCGGGTCTTGGTGTCCTCTTGGCCCTTCACTGGGGGCACCTCTTGCTTTACCACGGTGAAGTTCCGGGCCTCGAGGAATTGCGCGAGGAAGAGGCCGACATCATGCTCATTGCCGGAGATTGATTCGATCTTGACCAGGTCTCGGTGAAGTGATAGTAGAGGTGAAGTGCTGATTATATCATCTAGGTCTCCTTGGCTATAGCTGGGGTGAGAGGGCGATGATGGCACGCCCAGGAGCTGTTGCTGCTGGGGTGCGGGGTGCGGAGAAGCCTGCACACCGGACATGATGGCCGCAGCCACGAGATATGAAGAGAACTTCATTGAAAGTTTAAATTATGAATATGTTCCAATGGTGATGTTTTTGTATTCTAAGCAATTGGGTAAGCCCGACACCCAGAAAGTTGAGTATTTTGCGAAGCTTGCAGTAGGTCGGAGGTCCGAAATCGGGAATACCCAATGTATATGGTCACGTGGATGGATATATTGTTGACATCCACATATCCCTGATAGCTAGGATTAGATAGTTATAAAATGGCCTGAATCCTATTGGATACAAATTAGGTCTGTGATGCTTGTTTTATTGCGTGATCGAGTTGGATTGCCCCACTCGATTCATATCAGGCCGGATTTTTTAGATCGATATTTGTCGTCCAGATATGAAGAGGTACATGTCGGGATTCGACTCCAGAGTGTCACAGGGAATTACAGTTGCATGAATATGTATCTGGATGTCGGCGCAATGTCGGCATATCACGGGTATCACGGGTAATACCCACATTTCATTAGCGATATATCTCAGGAACGAGCCAAGAGTGATGAGGCCTTGAAAGAGATAAAGACTACTATAAATTTGGTATCTCATTTGGCGGGAAAGAAGTGCAGACACCTCAATTCTGTTGAGATTGTATATTTCAACCCTTACAAACAGATCAACTGGGATGATTTATGCCGTTAATGATCATCCTCTGTGTATGTATCTATGACCGGTTGACGAACAGTGATGCATCATGTCAGGTTTCCAATTCATATTCCTCAGTATGAATTCACGCAACAAAAGATTTCGGTGTAAAATTGATCTACAGATGATAATACATGGATCGTTTGGTAAGACTATTAGTGTAACCCATTTCCTATGTCGGGCCCACCTATATTGAGACATATACACTCCATACTCACATTCCCAACGTCGTCCGGCACTAATATCCCGAGCATATGGAAAGACTCAATTGTTATGAAGCGGAAATGAAGCATAGTAATGCTCGGCACGCTCTAAGTGGGGTGAAACTAGTGCCATATAAGCAGTGATCTACACGTTCATGCCAGTTACCCCCATAATGTATGACCTACATATATTTTGAAGTCTTATATTGTACAGTATATATCGTTCATAATGAGAATAATGAATAGTACTTTGCCACTCGTTGACCCCCCGAACGCAGATAATTTGGTTTGGATATTAGGTCGTTTCTTAGAACTATATTGGATATAAATATGGACTTTATACCCCCCCCCCTTGAAATGTATAGTTCCTAACACATTGCATTGTTCTATTCAATATTCCACAGCATTATCACTACATTGACATCGAAATCATTTGAACCAAAAAAGAGCATGGAATCTCATCAGAAAAGACTGCTTGCGAGAACGGTAGATCATCGTGCTGAAACCAATCCCAGTCAACGATTTGCAATTATACCGCAGGGATCGGAAATAAGCAATGGGTTCCAAGACCTCTCCATCAAAGACCTTGCACGAGCCGTGAACTTCATGTGTTGGTGGATTGAAAGCCTCATTGGACCAGCACAATCTCCAGAGACTTTGGCCTATATGGGGAGCAATGATGTGCGCTATTTCATATTTATGCTGGCATGCCAGAAGACTGGATACCAGGTAGGAAAATAAAGAAATTGGAGCTGAAGATATAGCAGTCGGACTGATTTTTATAGGCCTTCTTGCCTTCCTCTAGAAACTCGGACGAAGCCCATGTTCATCTACTGAAAACGACAAACTGCACCAATTTCTTCTTCAGCGAGGAGCGCCAGACACGAACCCTAGAGATCCAGGGACTTGTTTCGGCATTGGATATCTTCCAGGTCCCGACTATGAAGAAAATCCTCAGTGATGAGCGTGGTCTGCACCACTATTCATATACCAAATCTTGTGCCGATGCAGAGAATGACACAACATGCATCATCCATAGCTCTGGAACGACAGGTAAATTCCATGAATATGGCACTGTGAACCTGCGCTAATTTCCGCTACAGGCATGCCGAAGCCGGTGTATCTCACCAACGGCTTCTTCATGACCATCGATTCTCTTTCTCATCTTGCAAGGCCTGCAGGTCGTCAGCCATCTATGTTCCATGATCTGGATCAAACTGAACTGGTGCTGGCCACGACACCTTTCTTCCATCTAATGGGACTGATATCATTCGTGTTCTCAGTGTGGTTCGAAGTTCCCACTCTCATCGGCCCAGACAAACCACTCTCCGTCGACCATATGATAGAGCTGCTGCATACTGCTCGCCCTACAGTCGCAGTCTGTCCACCTTCGATCCTGGAAGACATGAGCCACTCCGACAAAGCACTAGTTTGTTTGAAAGAACTCAAGTCAGTCTATTTCGGCGGCGCACCTTTGCCCCTAGAGACCGGAGACCGATTGCGCAAGTATACCCAGATAATATCCATATTTGGAAGCAGCGAGGCCGGTGTGATCCCAGGGTTGGTGCCGGAAGACCCAGCCAACTGGGGTTACCTGGAATGGAACCAAGCCTACGGAGTCGACATGCAAGATGTCGGCGACGGTGTATTCGAGATGGTGATTCCTCGACAGGAGAATGCGCGCAACTTCAAGGGAATTTTCCACACATACCCCGACATCAATGTGTATCCAACCAACGATCTCTACACCCCACACCCGACGAACCCACATCTGTGGAAGTTCCACGGGCGTAAGGATGATGTGATTGTCCTAAGCAACGGCGAGAAGTTCACTCCTGTCGGGATGGAGACTATCATTGGAGGACACCCGCTGGTTGGAAGGGCAGTGGTAGTCGGCCAGTCCCGGTTCCAGGCTGGACTTCTCATCGAGCCGAGTCATGGAGGACCCGATATGGATACAAAGCTTTTTATTGAGGAGATTTGGCCGACAGTGCAAGTGGCTAATCAGACCATTGCGGCTCATGGCCGGGTAATGAAGAACAAGATCCGGTTTGCAGTGAAGACGAAGCCATTTAGAACGACTCCTAAAGGTAGCGTGCAGCGTCGGGCGGTGCTTCGAGACTACGAGAAAGAGATTGATGCGATGTATGCCGAAGACCCCGAAAATGACTTGGACCAGTGTCTGCCAGACAAGCTGGACTACGAGAGCGTTACAGAGTATATTCGCCAGATTATTACCCATGTTCTGGAAAATTCCAAGATCGCAAACTCTCAGGACTTTTACACTGCTGGTCTTGATTCTCTAATGACCATCCATGTCTCTCGGGTGCTGCAAAAGGGCATCCAGTTATGTCGGGCGGATGTGAAAGCAGGAACCATCAACACCCAGACGATTTATCGCAACCCCACCATCGACCAATTGTCTCAAGTTGTAATGGCCATCTTAGATGGAAAAACCCAAGCTGGTATCCCGCGAGCAGAGAAGATCAAGAGTTTGGTGGACAAGTATACATCCGATCTTCCAGCCCGGGAAATCTACCCTCAGAATGGATTGCGTTCACCTTCGACTGTGATACTGACTGGTTCAACTGGCTCATTGGGAACTTATCTCCTGCATTCTCTGCTAAGTAGCTATTCCATCACTAAGGTCTACTGCCTGAATCGTTCAGATGCCGAATCTCGGCAGAAGAAAAACTTCGAAGAGAAAGGACTGCACCTTGACGCAAAGGACTGGAAAGACAAGGTCGAATTCCTCCAAGCCTCATTTGGAGAACCACGATTCGGGCTAAACGAGTCCAAGTACGAAGACCTTCTCGACTCAGTTGACACCATTATCCACAACGCCTGGAAAGTCGACTTCAATCATTCCGTCGATTCCTTTGAAGACACCCACATCCAGGGTGTGCGGCGCTTCATAGACTTTAGCTTGAGCAGCCGCAGCAACGCTCATCTCCACTTCATCTCCTCAGTCGGCACGGTAGGCGCTTGGACCCCAGAAATGGGAGCTTCGATCCCGGAAGTACCGATGGAGGACATTGCCGTAGTTCTCCCTCAAGGCTACGGGGAATCCAAGTACATTGCCGAGCGGATCTGTCTCGAAGCCTCCCAAAGATCTCATGTTCCTACATCGGTTTATCGCGTCGGGCAGATAGCCGGGCCGACCACCACGCGCGGACAATGGAATCCGCAAGAGTGGCTACCGACAATTATCGCGACATCGAAAGCCATGGGTAAAATCCCTAACCGACTGGGCTCGACCGCGGTCGATTGGGTGCCAGTGGTAAGCCCCCATCACGAGCACTATGTTGTATATTTCGACCAGCTCCCAGAGCCGGATAGCCGAAAGAAGGGAAAAAAAAAAAAGGCCAAGACCTACCGCTGATCTTGCTTTATTTAGGACACTCTATCCAATATTATAGTGGAAATTGTCAACACACGCCATAAGAGCTTACCCGAAGCACGGTGGGCCGTGTTTCATCTCACGAACCCGGAACGAGCACCATGGTCGTCGTTGATAACAGCAATTCAGAGTCAGTATGCGGTCGAGCCAATTACATTTTCCGCATGGATTGCCGAGCTGGAAAGTATAACCAACCCCAGCAGTGCGGATATTGCCTCAAAGCCCGCGCTCAAGCTTTTGGGGTTCTACCGCGGGCTACAAGACGAGGGCAGTGCCCTGTCTGTGGCGCTGGATGTCCGGCGGGCGAAGGAGGCAAGTGTCAGCATGAGAGCCCTAGGCCCGGTCTCCTCCTCGCTGATGCGAAATTGGCTGCAGCAATGGCGGTTTTAGTTATATTGTATTATATATTGCCTCTAAGAATAGATTTAAATGTCCAAGACTGTGTATATCGCCTATATTATGTTATATGTTTCCAAACCTGGAGGTTTTTGAACATGACTAACCAGCCCGTGATCGGAGGGCCGTCCATGGTTCTCCAGGGCTTAATTGGGTGATTCACCTCAGAAATCCGCATGATTAGGTTTTTCTTTTTACTTGTTTTTTTCCTTTTTGTTTTTTGCCGAGTGGTCATGATTGGCCACCTGACATAGAAGGCTCAGCCTATGTCATTTTGGGATCCACAGTGGTCTGTTCTGTCCTAGTGACCTGCAGGGATGCCTTAGCGAGAGATGGGATCGGAGAGATCTCCAGGGGCAAAAATAAAAAGACAAAGAATCTGATATATCACAAGTATCAAGAAGTCACCTGAAGAATAAAAGTTGATTTGTCCAGCATGTCCCATTGACAATTGACAACCCGAGAATTCATCCCGGTTACTCTGTGCCAAGGCTCACTTCAAGCCCCGAAGGCACTCCCGGCGGGCAGAGGCAGTGGCGCCAAACACCATGGCTCTCTTACTTTTTCCCCTTCGCCTCTCCAATCATAGAAAAATGCCCCGAATCCCGAATTCCCCGAGAGAACGTTGGTTGGGGCCATGTGGACCTGACGTCTGCCAAAGGTGAATGAATTGGCTTCCTTCCAGCCGTGGAAGGGTTCTATTTCCCCTCTCCGGTACCTATTCATTCCGATAGTTCTTATGATTGGATGGTAGTTCACTCCTCTCCTCTCCTAGTACCACTTGCTACTGTACTGTCGTAGTGTTCTCATGTCTGTGGCCCAGGTTTAGTTCGGAGTTCGCACAAGTTCTCGTAGGACACCAATATACATACCTAGCACTCCGTGCCCTCCAAAATTTCGAACCGATAACCCTCCATTGTGCTACCCTACTCGTCATACTCGGACAAAGTTCTGACCTCTACGGGACGGGACCTTGTCCGCGGTTGCTCAACATTGTCGGAGCTCTAATACAAACGGGGTGGATGTACCAGTCCGTGCGTAAAATGGGGATGGATTATACCCAGTGGTTATTCTGGGCCGAATGGTAACCGACTATGGAGTAGAGGGGTACGTACATAGTAAACAGACCATAGCTGGATAAATAAAGATAATAAGCGGATGTATCCAACACCTTTCCCCCAATCTATGGAACGAATCAGGACCGATCGGCTGGGTCGAAATGGCATCATAATCGTTCCCCTCTTGAATCCACTTTAGTCTAGATTGTTTGCCGATCGCACACACAACTGGACTTTGTACCCAATTGAGAAAAGGGTTCTGGGGGTAATCGATGTAGAACATTGGGCTACACAACATATCTGTGTAGCCGTTGGGGGTGGTTTGAAAAACAATCGAATTAGATATATTCTACCTAGGTACATACAAAGTGCTTAATATGGATAAAATAGAGTACAAAAATATTTGATTTTTTTTTTTTAAAAAAAAAGGGATAAAATAGAAGGAAAGAACGCCTTCCAGACTCTTCAATACCATGGTTCAAGCAGTGTCAACCACCGGAACTCAACGGAGCAAACCTTGGGAATATGGATCGGCAAGTTTAGTCTGTTCAAGAGAGGTTTAGTCAACTTTTTTTTTTCTTTGGGAATCTCATGGAATTTCTCCACTAACGGTTGTTTGGACCATCTAGAGCCACATAGTAATCTCTTCTTCAGTTCTATCATTTCTCCCATTTCCCTCCCATTCTCTCTATCACCTTCGTCTACTCTCTCTATCAAAAGGGCCAGGGTAGAGAGTCTGTACGACCCAGGATCTCCCTGTTCGTTCAGTCCGTTTGCCGATTGTAAGCAAAAGCACCGAAACCCTCTCTTTCTGCCCAGCCAGTTGGTCTCGTCAACTTGTTTGGTCCACGTCGCTCGGTGGAATTCGTTTTCTTTTTTTCTTTTTTCTTTTGGGATTTTTAAATTTCATGTGTATTTTTGGGATTTTCTACAGTTTCCTACCTGGACGATAATCATATTTGTATTTCCAATCTTCATCGGATGCTAACTGGCCCTAGACCTCAGTTCCCGCGTTTCCCGGACTATTACTCTCTCTCATCACACCGCCACGTCCTTTCCCGCCCAAAGGCCATTAGGGAATGACTTGAAAGCATTGTCTCTCTTTATCTTGTGGTCACCCCTCACATCCAATGCTGAACTGCAACCATCCTCTATATACCAGCCCCCCCGTCCACCAGCGGCGCTCACTTTGTGAGAATGTACAAACTGTCTCAAACAATCGACGCGACACGAGAAAGTCTCGACGCGGCCGATTCAACTACACGCCAGCCGCACTCCCCATTGAATATTAATACCTCCGCGCCGGCCTCACCTGCCATCTCTTTGTTCTCCGCCGCAGGCCACAACCGGGTCTCTAGCTCCGTCTCTTCCCTTGTCTCTTCATCAGGTCTGGGAAATTCAATGGACAGTCCCAGTCGGAGTCATTTAAGCGGAGTCAAGGAAGAGGAATGCACACGCGACTCGTTGGAAGATCATTATTTCCGTATGTGTCAATCGCCACCGCAACAACTCCCCGGTCATACCGCAGTTGCTAACCTAGACTTTTCTTTAGAGCACTTCGGTCACGACATGTCTGCAGAAGAGTCATACTTTGCTCCCGTCGATAACTCAAATAGCTACGACCTGAGTGTTACTGGCATGGAGACTGCCCCATCACCGAAAAAGAGACGCTCAGACAGTGTCTCATCAAAGGGCGCCTCGCGCATTAATTCGCACATCTCGACTATGTCAGCCCGGTGGAAGACTAAGCGATCCTCCAGTGGTGCAGAAGGCGATATTTTCCCGGATGATCTACGATTACGCGCGAACTCGGCAGCCTCCTCCGCCTTGGCAAGCCCCATCGTTGGTTCCACGCCCATGAGCCGGGTCGATTCTATTCCCCCTTCTCCCGCGCGAACGATCTTCGAGGAACGCGCGAGCGAGTCCGGCGCGCGCCCAATTGATATCACTCGCGCGAATAGTCTCAGCCAGGACGACAACGACGTGCAGAAAGCGACAACACCTCTCCTGCCACCGTTTATGGGAGACGACCCAACAAGCGTCGCAGCATCCCGTGTCCAGTCGCCGTTGCAATCTCCGTCAGTCGCAGACGCGAGCGAACCGCACTGTAACTATAATGTGACCTCAGACCCGAGGTTTATGGGAGTTCTTCCTTCGCCACCACTCTCGTCGAAGCCTTCCGTGGCCTCCTTCAACCGGCCGCGAGCCAGCACCGTGCGCACAGTCTCAGGCGACGTAACACCCCTGGTTCTCTCCGATCCCAACGACGAATGGACCAACAAACTCGGCCACGCCAACTTCACCATCACGCCCGAGCCTTACGACCCTGTGGTTTGCGACCTCGGCAATTTCCAGCAGATGCGTGCAGACTGGGATATTGCGCGTTGCAACTTTGCCAAGCACCTCGTTCGCACTGGTGAACACTACGGCGTCACCTCGAACATCTACAAGCTTACCATCGAGAAATGGGAGTCGATCAACCGCGAGTGGGCAACGCAGCACGAGGCCATTCTTGACCAGCTCAGCGCTATAGATGGTGTTGCTCTTACGCTCACCCAGTCTAATATCCACCCTTGCCAACAAGTCCGTATCCCAGGCCTGCATGACAACGACAAGTTTCCCGAAATGGGGGATGAGGACATCGTCGGCCCAATGACTGTGGCACCAGCTACGGAGATTGCAGGTCCCTGCCGTTCTGAGAAAAAGAGGAATTTCTTCCGCTTTTTCCAGGATTTGGTCTCCCGATCTTGAGACCTGAGTCCTCTCGTTGGGCTCTTCTCCTTTTCCCTCCTTACTTTTTTTTCACATTTCCAAGCGATCCACAACGATAATGACGATAGATTATTCCCCGCGCGCCTTTTGATTACTCGTTCAATCTCGCCCGCACTGTTACGATTAATGTCTCTCTTTTGATTTTGATTTTTTTTTGAACCTTCTATTTATAATGACTCTCATGACTTACGATCCGGATCAGCGACTACTGTTCTCGCCCCGAATCATGCCGTTCCTTTGTCTATATCCCCGAGTCTTGTCTTTTCCGGGGGGGTTATCTTTTTTTTCTTCTCAATTCTTCGTCCTGGATGTCTTGCTACATCTCCAAAGACACCACAATCCCTTCAACAGCCGACAGAAAAAGAGAACGAAAAGTTAACCCCCCCCCCAACTGACTGCGTGTGCCTACCCTCCTTCCTCTCCTTTTGTTCTGTGTCTATTATATACTATACCCCCCATACACCAAGCCTACCAGCCGTTGTACCCCATAGACTTCAACCCTATCCACCCACATCCCTCTGCTCCACAAGCAGAACAGGACAAAAAGCCAAAAAAAAAAAGCACCTGAAAAAAGTACCATACCATGTTTCTATATGCATATATGCACAATCCACATATGACCATCATATGCAAATGTCTATAATTACATCTACATTTACATCTACAATTCTCAAATATGAACCTAATCTATTGAAACACCCATGTACATATCATTAGAAGGGATGACCCGGCGCATAATAGAATGAACATTATCGAAAGTGACTATCTACTATTCACGATTTGCTGTTCACGTCAAGAATACAGCGGGAAGCGCGTGTAGATGAGTCACATGTACAATAACACAGTGGAGAGGAAGTGACCTGGTACTGTGGGTCAGCCACGTTGTGAAGCTACCGCTATTTTGAACTTCTATTTCACAACATACGTAAGATACATGAACGACTGGAGTGGGCTTTTGATACATGATAACAAGTCTTGTATGATCCACTTGAGACATGTCCGGATTGGGAGAGGAGCTTAGTGCGAGTGCTGGTGCCTGTACCTGTCTGTGCCTTGGCTTGGCAAAGAGGGTCGCTCTAATCGTTGGTTTCTGATATTGTGAGTCAGAGACATCTTTTACAAATTCAAATTGCGTCTACTGGGAACAGTAGAGTGGAGGTGTCACTAGGCAGCGATGGAGTATTGAGTGTACTTAGGGTTGTGTTGTGTACTTGAACGTGATATTTAATTGCTTATCGCTTACTGTCAAGACTACATGTAAGTATGTAAATGTAGTTATGCGCGAATCTCGGGGGGATGTAGGTCATGTCTTAGATGGACATGAGCCGGGGAAGCACGATAATGGTCTTTACTATAACACATACAATATATCCCAAATCGCACCCCATACCCCTCCCTCAGGGTCCACGGCAGAGCTGAGAATGTCTTGATCTAAGATTATCACAGAACCGAAACATGCATTGATGCAGTCGAGATCAACATTCGCATTTTTGAGATCAGGTGAAACCCCGCCAACAGGTAATAAGTTCGTAGACACGAGCCGTGGTTCAGCTTCAAAGCATGCAGATAAAGAGAGATCAGGATTACGATGAGCACGATGCAGACAGACGTAAGCATAAGCCACGGGATGTCAGTAGCAGTAGTATGCAAGTGGTGGGACGTATATACCAGTCCTGGTCATTGGTACTTTCAAATCCAGTACTGGCCCCAAAGCCCCTTGGCCTCTTCACTGCCGTGGAACTGGAACTCGACGGGGATGATATCATCAAAGCCCTCGTCCAGCGTTGGTGCGCGGAAGCGGCGGCCGAAGTCGCCGAAAGCGATGCCAGGAAGGGAGGTTCGGGATTCGGGGTTCTGGTCGGGATGAGAATGTAAGATTGAGGACTAGATTGAGATGGAGATGAGGATATTGCCAATACATACCAGTTCTTTGTTGGACGCTCGGACGGCGTTGTTGTGCCGGCATAGGTCTGGCGTGGAGATGAATTGTACGCAACGGATAGGAATCTTGAGCTCTTTCGCGAGAGATGTCCAGTGAGCCCGTGTTTCTGGGTCGGCGTTGGTGTTATCTAGGTAGCCGGGTTAGATCGCTTGGAAACCGAAGCTGGTAGAAATAAATGCCACGACGTACCGACTGCCACGGACTTCTTGGCTTCCAAGTGCTCGCGGGCGACCTTGAGGCATTTCGGGCGCTATTGTTCATCAGTATTCGATTTTGGCTTCGTTTTATGGTTATAACACTTACCGTCTTGAGAAGATCTTGGTTGACTCGTTCATAGCCTAGAGGCTCCAGGTGGTTCCAGTAGAAAGTGGACTTCCCGGCACCTGGGCTGCCACAGAAGATAACAAGTTCGAGCGGGTGCTTGCGAGCAAAGGGTTTGGCTGCGATGAATACGTGTCAACAATCTTCTAGAGTTGGGTTTTCTTGCCGGGGGGGGGGGGGGGGGTTGCAAGTTCATTGAAAGCAACAAACACATACCCGGCTCTTCGAGATCCGACTTTATGAAAGACTTAGGGTCAAAGCCCATCGTCGCCGGCTCTGTGATCTGTCCGAGGAAAAACTCCTCTGGGGTTTTGAATGGCATACCAATGTTGGTAGCAAGTCCTCTAGAGCCGATATCAGATTTTATCACAACATGTTAACAGTTATGATGCTCTTACAGATCCACAGCTGAATGATCACCTGGCCTTCCAGCCGCATCACCAACGAAAACCGATGCGGGAAAGTCAACACCCGCAACGTCGAGGTCATAGTCGTCCAGGAACTCGCGCCACATCCCGATACGGGGTTTCCTATATTCAGGGTCTGTGGTGGCCGCGTAGACGCTGACGGGGAAATCCAGTTCCGTCATGACAGCGGTCATTTTTTCTTTGAAGTTTGACAGACTTTTCGAATCACTCCGTCCGCCCTTGATATCCTTCTGGACACTGATCTTCTTTTGGTTGGAGAAAATTACAACTTGGAAGCTGTTAAAAGTATAAGCTCGAGTGAACACAACCAATCATTCATCCCGAGTCTGGACATACCCTTCAGCATTGAGCTCCTTCAGTCGCCCTGGAACTTTGGCATTCCACCATTGCCAATCAGTGGCAGACTTGGGGAAAACATTTCCCGATTTTGTTTTGATCAAGGTTGAATCCTATATTGACGTCAGCAGTGCCTCCCTGTCTTTCGACGCTGCCTGTTCTAGCGGTCGGTTCCAACCACTAACCAAGTCAAAGCCAGCGATTCGGCGCAGTTTCTCAGTGGGAGGGGCTGCCTTGCCCGTGATCTGCTTTCCGATAATAACACTGGTGCCGATGACGCGCCATGTGATCGATTCGGGCTTCTTTTGCGAGGCCGGGGTAAAGAAGTTTGAGGCCGATTTCTCTGTGCGTTAATTACTATTAGTAGGTGGAACGCCCTAGTGCACAGTAATGACTTACTGGTTACCGTTGTCTCAACCTTCCGGCGCAATGGTGGTGGAGAGATGGCTTGAGTGGGGGAGGCGCCTCTCTTAACTGCTCCCTCCGCCATTCTGACAGTCCGGGCGAGTGAAAACGTCGTGAGAGGGTTATGGATAATTTAGGTGTGTGGTGGTTGATTCTATCGGTTTTCGCCGTGAGTTGCAGTTGATTCTGAGATATGTGTTGGACGCGCCGAGACGCGGGAGAAATCACGAAGTCACATGTTCTTGAATATTAAAGTGGACATTATACAGGCAGATGTGCGATATATTCAAATAATAAACACAAGAAAAATAGATAGGATGGAAGACGGTCTCCTGAGAAAAGAAGTGAACTCGGAATAACCCATTTTGATATCCCGGAAAG
The DNA here is from genome assembly GCF_028827395.1 of Penicillium hordei. Taxonomy (NCBI): domain Eukaryota; kingdom Fungi; phylum Ascomycota; class Eurotiomycetes; order Eurotiales; family Aspergillaceae; genus Penicillium; species Penicillium hordei. Next base: position 1,606,088 of record NW_026623142.1, read on the forward strand.
GGAGAATGAATGCCACGGCGCCGGAACGCACCGCAAGCTCAGACGGATGATATCTCGCGCGAGATTTGGGGGAGAAGGGAGGGGATTGGCTTTTATCTAGATAGGAGTTGCGAGGGTTTACCCGCTCAGCCAAGTTCTATCTGGACAGGAGTATAGGCGTTGATCTTTTACTTATGGGACTCTAGGAGTCTTTTGGGTCATATATGTTTCTGTGTTCACTCTTAGCCCAAGAAGGGAATGAAAATGAAAATATTCAGGTGACTTGATTGCTATGATGGGTATATTTCTTCTTTTCCCCCGATTAAAAAAAAGTTCGAGATGTCTATCAACGCCGTCGCCAGAGACCGGGTATTCCGTAGTCTCCGGCATGCTCAAACGAACCGAAGTAGGAGTGGCCATCTACTTCGCCCGCGTATCAAGAGACAGTCGATCTGCCTGCTCTAGGACAACCGCCGACTTCAACTGCTCGCGCAGGCCAAAGAGGTGCTGTGATGCAGTCTTCATTGTTTCCTGGTTACTACTGTCCTGGACAATGATGAAGGCTTGCAGCACATAGCTTCCGCTCTTCTCAAACAGAGTCATGTCCTTCAAAGCAGGCAGCTGCCGCCGGGGTAGATTCAACTCACCACCACCCGGGTAGTGCAGCACGCGATGCAAGAAGATAGCAATGTCATTGTGGATGAACATATCACCTTCGACCACATACTCAGTAGTAAAACTAGAACAAATAGCGTTAGTGCTCGCGATCATAATATCGATCTCGGGGGGGGGCCGCCACTCACTGATAGCCCCACGCATTCATAGCTTGCACGACATCTCCCCGCGGCAGCGTCGCGCTCGACATCAGACGTGACGTGACCGCTGAGCGGGTACCAGCCTCAGGGATATCACGAAACTCCAACTTCCATGATTGACGTTCATAGTCATAAGATGGAGACGATGAAGATCCATAAGGGTTCGAGTCGTCCATGCCGGCCATCTGAGTGTCTCGATCGACGGGGGCAGTGGATCCGAAATCCGATTCGGAAACCGGGCCGACCACCTGGGTGTAGTACATATTCCCATTGAGCATTTTGTTGAGCCGTTGCAGGTCCCCCTGTTGAAGGTCCTGACTGGCTCCGGTGCGCCCCGCCACACCTGGTTTGCGGTAGGCCTTGAAGATTAGCCGCCGCTCTAGGCAATGGCGGGGCTGCATAGCAGTCAATCCAGCAAGCTGCTGAAGAAGCTCATGATGTTGGTGAACTGGAACCGAGGCGAAAAGCGACTGCTCGTGCATATTGTCTGATTTGTGTGTAATGCAGCGGGTGAATCCGGGATGTGTTTAGTTAGGGTCCAAGCTTCCGTGGCGCAATTCTCCAAGGAACGTTATCAGAGCTCAAATTATTTTTTATGTGTCGCTCTTATTGCTAATAGCGTCTAATGGCCCTGTTTGATCTGTTTGGTTTGGTCTGTTTCTTGGCGTGTTCAATTGTTGTACTTTCCCGAAATGTTGGACCTTTTTCCGATGGTTGTGAAACTCTCTGGAATATCAATTCCGGTGCAAGGATGACTTGTCAAGGATGTGATTCTAATCCAGGAAGCGTTGGACTTTTGCTTCCGATTGCGGGGGAAAAGGTCTAAGCTGTGTGGGACAAATAAGCTTGACTGGTTTATGGGGAAGAATGGCCTGATGATCCAAGAGAGGGATGATGATTGGCGGATTGGATCTCGAAGAAAGGGGGGAAGTAAATACCAGGCACCAAGAAGGCACCGAGAATGAGGAGGAGCTCACTTTGAAGCTCACCGGAGTCACAGAAATGGGAAAGGATCGGAAAGAGGGCAATATGGCTTCATGGAGAAACACGGAGTTGTGGTGCCAAGGCAAGAAGCTGCATCGGAATCTGCTCCCGATGTAAAGTACGATGTGTCGATGTGTCGATGTGTTGAGGTGTACTTAATGTAGTCTGTACAATATAGACTGTTGATGTTTCAATAGTAAATTATAGTAGAAGTACTTGTTCTCCATTATACCGTGTACATAATTTACATACGGACATATAGTAGTTCCCCGGTTCCGAATCGGCTTTTCCCAAAACGGCAACCCTACCCTTCTTATCTTCCAGTCTTTTCCCTCCTTCCCCTCCTCCTTCGAATCCTCGAACTAATTTCTTCATTCTCTACGCGTTCGCCTTCTTTCATATACCCGAGACCATTCTTACTGCATTATAGAAACACTATAACTCGTTCTCTACCTTCCTCTCGGTCGGATTCGGATACTACCGGACCCGTTCAATTTCGCACATTCCCGCGTCAAATTGATCTTACCAACCTCCCACCTCAACACACCTAATACCTACATAACTACCACAATGCGTGTCACTTCGATCCTCAGCGGCACTGCTCGCACTCCCCTCATTCGCTTCGTTGGCAAGCGCTCCGTCCCTCGTACGTGATATTCCCCATTTCCGAGCTCCAAATCCCCTAGACTTGAACTAACCTCATATTCCAGAGTCCATCGATCACTCTCCTCGCGTTCACCCCGCCTCTCCCACCGGCTCTCTCCCTGACTCCTTCGCTACCTACCGTGCTAAGGCTCAGCAGCACGGCCCTCTCGGTCGCTCCTCCTTCAACGGCACCATTGGCGGCCACTCCGGCGCCTCGCTTGGCCCTGTCAAGCCCCAGAGCGGCGAGTTCTTCGATCGCGCCGAGCTCCCCTCGCGCTTCGGCCGTCTCCCCTGGACTCAGGCTGAGATTGATGCCATTGAGACTGGCGGCGCGAGCATGTTCGCATAAGCGTTCCCTCGGGCAAAATATACAATTTTCTCAAAATGTATGAATGGGGCATGACACTTCCTATGGAAGTTGCGCGATGAATGAGCTTGAGTCTTGGATCTCGATTTTGGGGCAGTTGCAACGCGGTCATCTTGACTTTGCCCGACCGTGGCGTTGCCAATGCCTTTGTGGTCGCTGGGAACACAGATCTGATGCTTGCTCACTCGTTCCGAGAGTTTCCGAGATCAAAAACTCTCACTTTATACCATGTTGTTTGTGATGGCTGGAGGCCATTCACAAGAACGTTTTTCTCTAGCGGTGATGCTTTGCCGCTCTTTTTTTTTTTCTCGGGGGTTTTTTTTCACTCGTTGTACCCGGCGCTGGTGGTTGATTTTTCTCGGTGTTCTATTTTCATGCGCAACACGCAGCTGTATCGTCTTGATGTCGAAAAAGCGGAGTGTTCGTTTTATACATAGATTGTGGGACTTGATGATTCTTGTTACATACATAGGCTCTGTGAGCACTATTCGAAGAAATGAATTTCTCGAAGCAAGACTAAACTTTTCTGATATGCGTATATTACTCTAGACTATACACTGTAGAGCTATAGAGCTATCGAACTATAGGCTTAACATTAAGTATCAAGGATCGTAAGGTACGTGGACTCAAGCACGTGCCTCCCCGACTCTACCTCGATCCGAGTAACCCTTGTCTACTTCCCATCCCGAGGCCTGGTTGAACATGACCTCCCTTACGAGCGAGACGAATAGGCTGACATTCCGGGAGACAGACGAGGCTGGAAATCCTACTGCAACCTACATCTACTCGGGAGATGTCGCTTCCCCAATTACTGCCTCAAAGACACCGGCTGGCCGAGTAGACGTAATAGTAAGTGGTCATTTCTCACTTCCCTATTGGATTTTTTAACACTGGATGTTTGGAATGGCACACAAGCCAAGTCAGTTCTAGATGTGGTCTTTCATTTTGTCGATGGGCAGGCCAACATCCCCTAATGTCGTCGGATATCTATCTGCCAATCACTTCATAATGAATTTGATTACTGGAGCACAGATATTATTTGAATTGTGCCCATTCAATCTCGATGTATCACATGCTGGTTCAAAATATGGATGTCATTGCATGATTCGGAAAGACACGCAACATTATATTGACACCTCAAAAGTTTTCGATCTTAACTGACCTATCACAACAGAGCTCCTCTTCATCTACCTCATCATGGTCAATTAAGCCTCTATTCAGCTCGCTGGGTGATGTTTTTCTTCCCTCTGGATACCCCCACAGTGTCAGCAATGACTATCTCCCGTGAGTACAGACAATAGCCTGTTGGAATGCATGAAACATCCCTATTCTACACGTATTAATATTCAACCCAGATATCAAATCTTTGTGAGCATACAATCCCCGGCTGTCAGCGACAGAAAGCAGAAACCTCGTGGCTCGAACTACCCTGCTCAACCAGACCAAGAGGAATATTAAGACACACCCAGAACATAGTTCTAACACAACCAATCCACCCTAGGATTCTCTTCAAGCCTTCTGCAGCTCAATAGCAGGCCTCCTCTCCTCCAGAGCCGTCCTCCAAGGTCCATATCCCACCACCCAGCCCAATTCTCATAGACCAAATCAAAGCCCGAGAGAAGCAACTAACACCAAACTCAATATACAGGAGTCGGCGTCGGTAACGCCAACGCCTCTCCAACATCCGCACTGCTCCTACACATCCTACAAGATATATCGGGCCGCATTGCAACGATCTGCTTCGCCCACCGCGTCGGCACAGCCCTCGAGCCAGAATGCAAAACTTATCGACTAGCAGCAGACGTCTTCAACGATGTCGCCATGATCCTCGACTGTCTCTCGCCGGGTGTTCCTGCCGGACCGCCGCGGGTGATTGTCCTCAGCACAGCCGGTGTCCTCAGGGCCCTCTGCGGTGTAGCTGGGGGTAGCTCGAAGGCGAGCTTGAGTGCTCATTTTGCGAAGTGGGGGAATTTGGCGGAGCTTAATGCTGTATGTGCTGATTTCAAATTCCCGTGATGCAATGTCTCGTTTGAGAATTTATAGCGAGAGAGAGAGAGAGAGCTAACGTGATATATTTATCGTGTAGAAAGACTCATCTCAGGAGACAGTCATTTCTCTTTTCGGCATGCTGGTAAGCATCCCATCCCACCCCTAACTCTCTCAAGAAACCCACCCTTAACCACAACCCCCACAGGTCGGATCTGTAGTCATCTCCCACATAACCAGCTTCAGCACAACCTGGCTCCTCCTCCTAGTCCTCCTAGCCCTACATCTAAGCATGAACTACGCCGCCGTGCGCGCCGTCCAAATGACAAGTCTAAACCGACAGCGCGCGAACATCGTCTTCTCGGCACTCCTTGACTCAGACAGGGGTCTAGCACTAGAACTCGATCTCGATCCTACCACACCCACCCCGTCCAAAAATAAATGGACAATCCTCACACCAGCACAGGTATCCAAACACGAGCGTATCTTCTACCGAGACGGAGCGTTGCAGTGGACGCAGCACTCAAGCACGCACACAACCACCCATCACCTAGGATCCGCGCAGATAGGCGTGTCGGTGTCTACTTTCCTCGGCGGTTCTGGGTCAGGTAACACATCGTTCCAACGCACCCTCCCGCTACAGCGACTTGCGGCTGTTTTCGCGAATGAGTTTTATATCTTGTTTCTCGTGCCGTTGTCGAATAAGGGAGGGAATGTGAAATGGCATGCTTCGATTCTTCTGAAGCAGGGTTGTGTTGTTGAACATCAATTGAAGGCGTGGGCTCAGGCTTTGCTAGCTACAAGAGTTCTAGCCCGGATTACAATGGGCTCTTCTATCGATGCGGTTCTTACTGTTGTGGAGGGGACGCTTGCTTTGCTAAACTCTGATAATCGCTTTGAGAGGTATCTCACGGGGCTGAGTGGTGTTGGGTGGGATGTTGATATTGCGGCTTTGGAGACGAGGGGTGGACGGAGGATTGATCTTTGATATTGATTTTTAGTTTAATGTACAGTTACACCTACACTTACGCTTTCTTTATGCTTTATTTTTGCTTCTGCCGTTTACCTTTTACTTTGATTTTCCACTCGTCCGGATCTATCCCTATAACTACATATCGCAGTCACATCAATAAGAACCCATCTGACGCAGTGCCGAACATTGCATGAGCATTAATCCTTGAAGGGCTTACGAAGGGGTTACGTGTGCATCTGTACTACGACCATTGGAAGACTATATTTACGTCTCCCCGAGCTCCCGAGCGACATGTCTGAATGTGGGTGTCCGACGTGTGTGACCGGGAGGATCGAGAAAGGTCTAGATAAGCCTTAGTTTCGGGTGTGAGAAAGGATACTCGGCTGCCTGCTCGGATCACGGCGGGTATTATTTCAAGGTCTTGAATTGAGACATGTTGGGAATGTGGGTAAGAGTCGAGGTCTTGGTTTTTGGTGCTGTTGGGTTTGGAATTGCCCTAACGGTCGAATGCATGGCCTATGCATGCCTGTGTAGCAAATTCAAGACTATGAACACAAAGTACGGTTTACACTCTATTTACGGGTTTACCGTTCAGGAACAATTGATGCGAAGAGGGGTATCAAGTCTATTGATTCTGAATAAATGAAACCCCAGTGTTGGGAGATGGAGACCAAGACAATGTCTCGTCAAAAAAAACGCCGTGTGCCCAGAAGACCTGAAAAGCCAACAGGTCTTCTATCCAATCTATATATGAGAATATGATATATATGGGTTTCTGTCCCCGTGATGCCATCCGCAAAAAAAAAAAAAAAAAAAAAGAGACAAAACGAAGTTGAAAAATGAGGATGCTCAGCCGGAGACATCCCATGATGAAAAAGAAAAAGAAAAAAACAAAGAAAACGCCGGTATCATATGCTTTCAATGCGTCATGCTCTCATACACCGCCAATATAAACGCTCGACGAAGGCTAGAATGAAGTCGTGGGATGATGCATTTCGGTATTTCATGCAAGATGTGTTTGAGATGAGAAGTGTCGTTGCAGGGTTCGTAGTTGTCGTGAGTCAGGAGACAAAAGGGTGTGTTTTGTAGGTTTTGTATATGTCGACAAAGAGTCGGAGTCAAAAAAGGGAGGAACGAGAAGACAATTAGTCGTCAAGACCAAGAATCTTAGGATCGCGACTGCTGCCACTGCTGCCACCAGTGGAACGCTTCTTAAAGCCAAGCTTCATGCCCATCTTCTTCCAAGGGTTCTCGGTGCGAAGTCTGGGGCTGTGAATGGGTAGATGCGGCTCACTGGCAGGCGGGGTGGTGGGCGGTGTCATGGGCTCTTCGGCGGTGGGACTGGACTGCGGGGAGCCAGAGTCATCGGTCAGAGACAGGTAAGCCGACTCGCCGCTAGTGCTGACCAGGGCGCCGGAAGTGCGTTTGCCAATGGCATGCACGCCGCCAAGGGACATGGTTGAGCGGTTGTGGCCCGTTGCGGGAAGATCCTTGGTAGAGGACTGCGGGGAGATGCGCTTCGATACGCGCGACCGGACCCTTTTCATGGGGTGCTCGTCCAGGCTCGTCGATGATAGACTCATGAAGTCGTCGGGGCCAATGAAGGGTTCGGAGGGACCCATGGAGGGGGAGGTGGTGTGGCTGTTGACGAAGGGGAGGAAGATGGATTCCTCCATCAAGTCGTGGATGCGCTTCACGGCGGAATCTAGCGTTTCCGGCACGGGCGGCGTAGGCACATTCTTGTACTGCAGGAGTGCATCTCGGACTTCGCTCGACAGGTTGATCTCGCGCGGTGACCCCGGGAAGATGTATGCAGTCAATAGGCGTTGCCACAGCATTCGCAGGTGCTGGGTTTCGGGGCATTCCGATTCCATATCGGCGGGACCGAGCCGTTCGGCCAGAGCGTAGTAGGAATCACGGTATCGGTTGGCTTCCATGGTGAATTCCAAGGTTTCGAGACAATGGTTCTGGGAGAGGTAGGCCATGAAGGCGCTCAAGGTGTATGGAGGAGGAGCAATGTTGGCCAGCACCTCGTCGAGAGTCGGGCGCATGGAGAAGGCCCCCGACGAGATGGCCAGGCTGACCGGCCGGGAGCCAGATGATTCCATATCCTCTTCGGAGTCGCTGTCTGAGGAGGTGGGGGACAATTCGGGGGTTGCGGTAGGAGTGTGGTGGTGGTTGTGGTTCCGGAAGAAGAGGGACGGAGCCAACGTCTTCTTTTTAAGCATAGCGTATAGTTTGCGTCGGGGACCCTTAATCGGCTTTTTTCTCACCGGCCGTCCCCTGCCTGTTGGACGAGGCTCCAGCTTGGTTAAAAGAGCGGCGGGTTATCGGGATATAGGCATATAGGATTCGCACGGAGGAGTCAGGGATGAGAGAGTATCGGAGGATAGGAGTTTTATAGAGACAGGGCAATATAAAATGAGATAATAAGGACAAGATATAAAAATTTTTATAAAAAAGACCGAGTGGAAATCCAAGCACTAAAGAAGAATAAAAAGGTCAAGGGCGGATTCTGGAATCATTCATGACGATACCTTGGGCTATTGGGGGGGGGGGCACCTCAGTAGACTCAAGTGGGCCTAGATGGAGACGCTAAACTAGTTTCTGCGCCCAAGTGGATCCTTCTTTCGATAAGATGTCATAATTGTTTTTTCTTTTTTCTTTTCTTTTTCCTTTTTTGGTCCCTCTTTTTCTCATTTGTATTTCTTAATTCGATTTATTCAGGTCTTTCTTTTCTTAGAATTTTCTGATTGGCCTTCGCCTTTTGTCTCATTGTGGCGACACGCTGAACTCTCACGTTTGAACAAGCGCCTAAGATCTGCAAGGGATACTTGGAAAATGTAAAAGAGGTACTCCGTACAGTCTTCTGTCAATATTAAAATGTAAATTTCGAACAACCTTACAAGATCAAGTATTATGTAACATGTGTATGTCTCTCCTTGTTGTGATCACTCCACAATCCTTCCAGAAGTCATACGTGTAAGCTTCCACGGGTTCTGGAAGGAAAAAAAGAAAAAAGAAAAAAGAAAAAAACCGACCAATGCGCCCAACGTGGCAAGTTTGAATTTTCGTTCCCCTGAACTCCACCACGGAACACGAGGAACTCTTCTGTGATTCAAGATACATTTTTCGTCCTACTACGGCGTCCTCCGTACAATATTATTCTATTTCCTTTTGAGATATTAACTCTTATATGTATTTCCTAATTCACGATAGACTCTTATCTCCCGGCCGCTAGCACGCCATCCGAGACCGGAATGTCAATCCTCGACCCACGGTTCTATGGTATTATAACTCAAGAATGACCAGACCAATACCCATAAAATACACGATAAGGCCGTGTCACGGCATTCCCTCCCTTGCATCGAAGGTACTCACTCTCCCAAGGTTGCTTTGTCTTGCACGTCATCTAAAACCCCCCTGTCACCTTAGTAGTAACTATGAAGTTTATAAAAACTCAAATCAAATTATAATATATCGGTATACTCCGTACACTAGTTAGGGCTTGTGTTCAATGCCAATATGGCCCTGCCGATCATTCCAAACCCGGTTCTTGAGATCATCTGTACCACATTGGAATGTCACACAAGCTTGTCACACAAGCTTGTCTCAATGTCTTCCTATAATTAATTAATATGTACATACTCGGGACTCGTGGACGCGTATGTGGAATTCACAGGGATTCGGCAAGGTACAACGTGCAACGTGCTTCTGAAAGAAAATACCGCTTGATTTGGTGGAGGCGAAATATGTTTAGTAGTCACCCGAATAACTAGTATTCGAACTATGAAAATGGTAATAGCGTCTAGAGTCGACAAATTTTTCAATTCAATGCTACCCTATGTTGTATAGAGATATATACAAACTGACGAAGGGCTATATATCCGAACAGTGTGACCGCACCCGGAATTGCCCAGACCTTCTAGAATTCTAGAAATCCCGTCGAAGCACTCTAGTTCTGCCTATCCATCCGATCGCCACATCCGTAAATCCTGAAAGAGAAAAAGCGACTAAGACATTAATATACGGAGTGAATGATCTGACCCCCCCCCCCCCCCTTGGATGGATTCAAGTTCCACACCCTAGTCACCCGTGGAATCAGAGTTTTTTTTTCTTTTTTCTCGTAGATCCGGATGTCGCCACTATCATGATTCATGTTCTGTTTGGTTTGTCCCGAGTCTACCCATATTGTAGAACACATACGCATTTCTATGCATGCCAAGCCACACCATCCCTCACGCTTGACATGAAGATCGTGATTTACGTATTTTTTTCCCCTCAAGATGGAGTACAGTGTTTGGCCGAAATAATGGGCTCATACCTTGCGACATAGCCCACATCAAACACACAAAAGTGGGTGATACTGCCGATTGAAACCGAGGGCCAAGACTTGGGAGCTGGAGACAGATCTGTCCGGAGGCTTCAAGGACCTCCGGCCTTATCGATCCACTTCTTTTCGCAGATAAGAAGATTCGAGTATCTATTATATCTCTTATCACATACAAAGAATACGAAGTATCCGTACAACATAGGGTTGACATTCGAAACATAGATTGTGTCATAGACCTGTCTTCACGAACACTCTGGCCCGAGATAAGGTTACTGTGAACATGGCTCAATGAAGCTTGGTTTGCCTATCACCTCACATTTTGGATTTGACAGGTCAAAGACATAAGCAATGCCATGTAGACGTCTGGATTACATGACAAAGGCTAGAACATAGAAGACAAGTGATTATTTTAATAGATACTAGTTGCATTATGGGGCGAATCCAAGACGAATCCAGGACTGGATCAACTTTACTACTTGCCATGTACCGAGTCCATCTCAAGGTCCAGACTAACAGAATAACCAACTATTATTACAACCTCGACGGTCAGATAGCAAAACAGTCAATCTTTCTTTTTGGTGTTATGCAACTAATTAAATTCAATCGGGGCACAGACTGGTGGAGGAACTGTCAAGTGCCATACGATATAGAAATATGCACGGTAGAAGAGAGCAGCTACAGCATGCAGATAGATAGGTAAACCGACCAGCGGCATTCACATACGTTGCAAATGCAATGCAGCAAAAAGCAAAATCACGCACAGCACGTCAACCCCAATAGTAAAAACACCTCAGCGCGATAAGGCAGCACGCAATTACCGCAGCTATCCCAGCAAATCCCAACCACGAATCGCAAAACACGCGCCTCGCAAAGACCAAGTTAGATCCATGGAGTCTACCCACATGTCTGTCATGGCGAAGTGAAAACAAGCCCGTCTTAAGCAGGGACAGGGATACAAGCGGTTGCATGAGATATCCACCCAAGGCCCCCCAAACCCCAATTTTCGATCGTCTCCAGGCTAAGACTAAAACAAAATAGTCCATACAACATAGGAAAAGGAAAAAAGGAAGATCCACAATTTTCCCCGTCTGATGTCCACGGCAAGGCATCGAGGACAACAACCCCCCACATCGGTGCGCACGGGATCAAGGTACGCCCTTACCGTGGCCGAGCTGGCCTTCGGTTTCCCCTTTTGTTCTTGGCGTGTTGGCCTTGAATGCGTCTAGAACAATGTGTGTTTCCCGTTTAGCGAAGTGGATATGTGACTCCTCTCTTTTTTCTCTTTTCTCTTTTTTCTTTTTTCTTTTGTTTTTCTTTATGGGTCGTGTCTTACTGTCTGATCATGTATGGGGTACATTTCCATTGTGGCGCTACTGTAGGCCCTAATGCTGGCGGGGAATTATGTTGCTAGTGGGAAGGATGAGGCTTTTATCTTCCTTCGCGTGCTTTCCCTTGCTTTTTTTTTTTTTCTTCTTTTCCCTCCCGTGTATGGGGTATTCGACGCACTGCGGTTCCTTGGGGTTGTGGAGGGCAGATTGTGGCACATCTGCAGATGGCTTCAAGGATTATCACCAGGATGTTTGCTGGAACACCTACGGGGTAGGCATGCCGTTTTTCATCACTAGAATGAGGGGATGAACAGGGGTGTGTTATAGTCGTTATTGACTCGTGCATCTACGCCCATATTACTAGTACCTGCACGATCCTTGACGATAATGACATCCATATCGAGTACCCTCGGTATCTTACTTGGTTTGCTATACACAAAGTTCGAACTTATTTTTGGTCTTTCCAGCCGACATTATCTGTATGATTACAATTATCCCACGAGTTCGATGTACTGTAGGTAGTGACGCTGTACATGTACATAGTAAAGGCTAAGTAATAGCCAAAGCTATAGCTAAATACGAGTCAAGCAAGGAGAAAATATAATCAACCAAGCAATATGCCCCCGGATCTACCCCTGAAACCGTCTTTAGCCTGTAATATCGTCTTCACAACATATGATGTGCAGCCGATGAGAATGGAGTTACTTAATCATGGCAGGGATCGAAATTACCACCGAGAACTATCGTCACTAGTTGAGCCAGTCACAAAGTAAGAAATTATCATCTAAGAAGAAGATTGCAGATCTACACGGGATCATCACTGATTCGGAAGAGAAGCAATATATAACGCGGTTCCAGACCAGTAAGACACCTCCACAGCCCCTTCTAGCTAGACTTAACACGAGAACATTGGAAGTTAAACAGAACTAAAAAAACTAAAATACAAGGAAGAGTCAGGAAAAGTCACCCGGCATCCCAAAACAGCACAGCGTAGTCGATCAGACGGCAGGTGCCGCGAATGACCTCATTTTTCTCCACAGTTTCAACTGCAATTTTGATTTTAGACGAAAAAAAAAACCCCCAAAACAACATGAACCTGAGATACAGTAGTTAATATGGCATTAGCAAGAGAACGATCGAGATCAACTCTAGACACGTTTCAGATCTCAGCTCGAGCCATTCGGGGGCCACGATGATGATGACACTCGACTCTCTGGAGTACTCGGTTCCCGGCGCTACGTGAAACACTCACTCAGCCTTGGATATTGCGAATTTGGGTAATCTATTTATCGCCAGATATGGGAAAAGATGCGGTTTTCTCTTTTGTGGGGAATCTATTTGACTAGCTCGTTCTAGACTTCGTCTTATCACCTGAGGCGCTAAAGGCCATTTCTCTTTCGAGGTTTTATTGGACCCTCAACCACAGATAGCTATGACATTCATGTTAACTATGGGTGTAAGATAAGCGACTTGCTATACAATTCACAATTCACGGGGTATCTGGGTGCTATTCCGTTACCATATACGACATATGCACTCCGGTCTCCGGAGTATCGGCAGTCCGGACCTCGGGTATATATGCTGTGTTTACTGTGTAGGGAATGGCTGTTTCATGTTACGCGCCTGGATTGACCTACAACATACCATATTGTGTCAATTAAAATATCTATAGTTAGAATTGGCTGATCGTCGCTTTTGTGGATGTGTAGAATATAGTGTGATGGGCAGGTCGGTCCTGTACTCCATACTCCGGATAGCATCGGCTTCCACGTACATCACTTTTATAAAGATATTCAGTATCACATGCAGGATTTCAATAGCTCACATCATCCTTGTATGGATAGTATCAAAGGCTATGCATAGAAAAGTCTCTTGCGCAATGTTTTTTTTACCGTCGTGTACACCTAAAACGAACATCCAAAAAGAACATCCAAAAAGAACATCCAAAAAGAACATCCAAAAAGACACAAGGGCTCATAGGAGGTTAACTATTCTTGTAATAATAAGGTGCAATTAACTCTCGTACCAAAGTACCAACTTCTCCCCTTATCACATATATACGAGTATCCGTCCTCAAGTCCACTATACTATGTAAACCAAAATAAAACCCCCTTGTCAATCACCCAAAAACCAAGTCCAAGCTCAAACTCAAGCCCAGCTCCAAACCAATAACGACGTCTCTCACCAGACCAGCACCTAATCCCAAACACATAAGCCAATCCGAACACAGGAGAACCAGCCCATCCCCGCAGAAAGCCCTCAGCCCATCCACGCACCCATGCACCCACGCGCCCATGCACTCATGCACCCCAAAAAAAAAGCAAATAGGAAGAAAAAAGAAAAGAAAAAAAAAAAGAAAAAAACAGAAACTCCTCTGCCTACCTTCAGCCACGCCAAGACTAAGTCGCCAAGCGGGGAAGGAGATAAATGCGGGGGAATATGCATTGGCATTCGCATTAATGCTGGAAAACACTCCCCATTACACATTACACATTACGTCGGTCGATAATCCCACTCTACTCCGACTGGCTGCCTTGTTCGGGATCTGAATTGCTCTGCAAGGTGGACCGAAAGTAGTTCCCATGAGCCTTGGGGGGGGGGGTGTTTATCCTCTGGACGTTGGGTATGTATTGGGATTCTGGATGTTCTTGGCTCTTGGCTGTGTGGGTGGCTAGTGCATATCCGTATTCACTGTTATTCACTGCGCATGCAGGTTCTGTGGGTGTTATTGGTGGACTAGGACTGCGCCATCATTTAACGACTTGCCAGGGTTCTCTGGGGGGAGGGGGTGGATTTTGGATTGTTATTGGTTGTAGCTAAAAGTACACGGTGGGATGGGTGGGATGGGACATGTATATCCGACTGTGTGGGGAAATGACTTGCTTATTGGGTCATGGGGTGACTATCTGTGGTATCTATACTTTAGGCATATATACAAGTTTCTATGATACTTTTAGACATGGTTTAGAGTTCATGCCTGTTTCTGCAGAGTCTGGGGATGATGATCAATGATCGACGGGGTGCCTATGGTGATGGTTTTGGTGGTTTTGGTGGTTTTGGTGAGCAATTGAAATCATATGGTGGTTATTGACACATTCTTGCTAGGCTCAAGATGGAGATGCCGGACAGTGAGGTTGCTTTGCTTTTACATTTCCTATGCACGTATTCTGCACTGCTAGAGTGGGCAAGGGTTGTCGTTGAGACATACTACTTTGGGCATATCGTCGAAGGATGTCACGTCTCTCGACTACTCCACCCCATTTTAACAAGGTTACTCTGTTGGGCGACCTACGTCATGCTATGACATGCCACGGACTGGTGATCCTTGCATTAGCGTATCATGTAGACCTGCAGAACGGTCCCCAAGTAGTGTGGCTGCACACCATGTTGTCAATTGGATATCAGCCGAAAGCTTGTGATTGTCGGAGCAGAGAAGTGGCAAACTGAAGATGTCAAAGACCAATGGTATTGAAAAAGCGATACTACAACTGTGGAATTTGGGGGAGTAGAAGGGTCGAATTTCTATGCTGCTATTTCACTTGTTCGGGTAGACTTCTAATTACTTGACTTCACATGTAGTCGTATGTATTACCTTGTTCATGTAGAGCTATATATTTTTATAGTACTAGCATTTGACAATGCCTTCTACGCACTCATTCCTATGCATCTATATTGCTAGGCTAGACTAAGAGAGGATATAAAAATGCAACAGCTCTTATTACAGGAATTATTTATATACGCCATACGAATAACTGCAGAAGACGTACAAGAACAAACCAAATGAAAAAAAAGAAGAATGCTATCTTATGCCTACCAGTAACAAAAAATTCGCTTCTGAAACAGAGCAAGAAAAGACAAAACAACAAAAGACACGATTATAGACATGGACGATAGATCTTTGGAACAATCAAAGGGCAGAGCACGCGGTTGATGCGAAAGGGGAACGGGGAAAGGGACGGGGATATATGCAATATGCTCCTCCTTCAGTTTCTGCATGCAATAATGAAGATCACGCAGTGAAAAGGAAAAATCCCCCCCCAGATGCACACAGGATGGGAGGAAATAACAAAAATGACAATGGCAGGACCATGGTAGACGGGCCGGAGGAAATAAAGCACCCAAATAGAAACGAGAGTTGTCTGGTGTGCTTGTCCGGTTGACGAACGGGACGAAATGACGCCGAGAGATGTATACTAGAGATATGGACAAGCATGGCCCAAGACCAGTCGATTCTGATTGTCATCTCTCGCAACTCGGTTCATCCTCAGGGCGGATTTGTGTCATTCAGCCTTGCCAATTCTGGTGCGGGGGTTGAGGCCATTGATCCAAGTTGTTTGTCTCCTGAGCCAGCGCAAGAAACAAGGCCCCAGGGCGGCGTGCCGCAAATCAATGGCATCGAAGGATCAACCGATGAGTACCCGCCCATTTGAAAGACCAAGGGTTGATATTAAACGGTGCACGCCGGATATAGTGACGAGACGGGGAAGCAAAATCGAAAACACAAGACAAAACTCTCACAAGTTCGCCGTTCCGAGTCGTAGCACCATGAAAGAGTGATGAGACGTAACATCAATGAGAGAAAGGTTGTTCCTACCCACAGTCAAATGTATAAGGCTGAAGAATCGAATGGGACAAAAAAAAAAAAAAAAAAAAAGAGTATGGCCAGAAAGTGATATAGGCCGAGAAGCGCGATTCTTGCTCGGCGAAGCGGCGCTAACCACTTGGTCACAAGGCAAGAAACGAGCGAGAGGGGAAAGTAAACAAGAATAAAACAAAGAAATCCCATGCAGACCTCCTTAGGCCATTTTCTGACATGAAGGGCAGGAAGCAGAGGTGAAAGCGTGGCGCGGTAGGTCTAAATGCGCCATCGCTTCATTTGACTGGAATTCAACCTGGATCCTGAGATGAGCTGGGCGCTCAAGTGACGCAGCACAGCTGAATCACCTGCCGCAGCACAGAGCCTTCATCAACTTCTGCGTGAAAGTGGGTGGTGATTCAGGGGTACTTGGGGCGCCGAGGGGTTGTTGGCTACTCAGTCCCGGGTTCCCTGGACTTCCGTTGCGACCGGGGAGGTGGGCATTGGAGTTTTGGAACTGTGCCTGGGTTGACGCGGCCGGCGTCGATGCTTCCACCCCCGCGCTCTGGCGTTTGGGAGGCATGCCGCCGGCGCTTGGGCGCTCGCGCGTCTTTCCAGCTCCAACTTTGGCTGGAGAAGGAGGCGGGGGCTGCGCGGCGTTTAAACGGTCGGCTGTCACTCCCGGGCGCTGGCTGTTGCGAAGCTCTCTTGCATGCAGGTCGCGACCGGACGAGCTCTGGTGCTGATTGTGGAGATGCGCCTGAGATGAATAGGATTTGTAGTCCCAGCCCCGTCCGTTGTTGAGCTTCATCCAGTCATACTCGCCATCCTCGACTTCACCGGCGTTCTTGAGAGCTTGTGTCAAGATATCACGGAGATAATCGTAGTCGGGAGTGTCCTCGAAACCAAGGTTGCGGACGTAGCTCAGGTATTTGTTGAATTCTTCTGGCGGAGTGATTAGTAGATGGATATGGATATGGAGAAAAGTGAGATAACATACCTGGATAACTATCGCAGAGGTCCTTGATCGCCGTCGTTTGCTTCTTCTCGCCAATCTTCTCGTACTTCTGCTTGTTGGTAGCAGCCTTCAGGCCCTGCCAGGGAAGGCCACCCCGCAAGAAGTACATAAAGACATGACCGAGAGCTTCTAGGTCGTCACGTCGAGATTGTTCACGGCCCAGGTGCGTGTTGATACTCATGTAGCGAGCAGTGCCAGACAAGGATTTGCGCTCGCGGTAAGGGATGTGTTGTTTGGTCTTGGGATCGCGGTATTGCTTGGCCATACCGAAATCAACCACGTGGATAACGTTGGCAGCCTTGGTTGATGGCCGGCCAATAAGGAAGTTGTCTGGCTTGATATCGCGGTAGATGAGGTTTTTCTCATGAATCGTTTGGACGCGCGAAAGCTGGTCAGTAATAATTAGCTATGGTTCATCTTGTAATTTCAAGCAGGAAAAACGCACCATCTGCTTGGCTACCATCACAACAGTCTTTGTAGAGAAGCGGCGGTTGCAGTGATCGAAGAGATCCTCCAGCGAAGGACCGAGAAGATCGATGACGAGAATGTTGTGCAGGCCCTCCTGTCCGAAATAGTAGACATTGGGAATGCCAGCTGCCACCAAGTTAGAAGAGCGCATAACATAATATTTCCCGAGACGGAATACTTACGGCATCCAACCAGAATCTTGTATGTCCGGTACTCATCGCGGAGTTGGGGTGCATCGCTTTTCCGGGGTTCCTGATTTCAGGTTAGCCAGGGGGAGGCTTCACCGCGACGAAGGGGAAGGGGAGCATACGAATTTGATGGCAACCTGCTGGTTGTTCAGGAGGTTGGTGCCCTCAAAGATAACACCGAAGGAGCCTTCACCAATCTTCTTGCCCACACGATAGTGGACACCCACTACGTTAGATGACGAGGAAGCCATGGATTCGGGAGTGAGGATTGTAACCCGCGGAGAAGGGAAATTGCTTCAGGGACGTAGACACGTGATTGATGCTATCACTGGGCGCAGTCAGCACACACGAAATCGGGCAACGATGAGAGCGATATCAAAGAGTCTGGTCACATACATCACAATGACCTCTAATTTTTGCGACCGAAGTAGCTCTAACAGGCTCAATGGGATCTATTTGCTCGATAGCCGATGTACTGGTGACGGCGATGAAAGGAGACAGGGCGGCAAACGGAATGCACAATCGGGACAAGATCAAAGGGACGTAGGGGCGTATAAAGCCGAAGCAACCGAATACAAGCGGAATTGGCAGTGCTGAGCAATAATTGAGGCGGTCGTGGGTCCTTTTTCAACGGTCGGAAGACGAGCTGGGGCTGGAGCCGGGAGGAGGTTGTAGAGAAGCCAAATAAAAGGGTAAAAAAAGGAGAAAACAAAACAGAGAGTGCACTTCGACCTACTGCGAGTACGAGCCGCACTGAGCAGTGGTTCAAAGATAGACCAGAGGACCTGAGAAGGGAGGAGATGGAGGAGAAGAGAAAGGGAAGGTGCAACACTCTAGGGGAGAGAGAGACAGGGAGCGGAGGGTATTGGGTGCGTATTGGTAAAAGACGCCCTAGAGGGGGGTGCAGGAACTGGCGGTCACGGCTATACAGTGTATGGTAACTTTAGGATTGGGGGGAAATCTTCTGTGAGAGCTGGAGGCCAATAGTCTTCATTGTTCTCTCCATACTCTCGACATAGTACTATTATTAAAAGGCCTCTCCTTAGTTAGTTAATTAACTATAATAATGAAATTTCAAGATTACTAGGGAAAGCCACCAAATTGGCTCTTGAATATTCCTATCTGTAGCTCAGACCTCGGCGCTTCCGAAGCGGCTCAACCTTTCAGGGCTGCATTAACCAGGCACCAAAAATATTAGTGAATACCTACATGTAGCTACGTATCTGTTACTTCTATGGGTAGAGGCACACCTTTTTTTTTTTTTTTTTTCTTTGGAGGAAGAAAGCAGAATTGCGGCCTGGACCCGAATAGCATACATAGAAGAAAGCCGATTCGTTTTTTTCTTTTCCATTTCAGGGGAGTCCCCGTCTGGAATCGGTCTGGAATGCGGTTAATCAGGTAATATTACCGTCTTGGCAGGAACTCGGTGTCTCCCAAATTGACTCTAATGTATTGTACGAATGTACGGAGTTCAACGTTTCTTATGTTGTATATGATATACGTCTAGTAGCTTAAAATATGACATGTCCACCAGATACTCTGACTGTAAACCGCCCCCCCAAGTTGGAATCTAATCCTAGGATCGTTACATTATAGCAGATATCGTAACAAACAGCTCCGTATTGATTGCATCCTAATGGTTTTCGGGAATGTCCTCAGCTTCGCTCCCAAGTTCATTTTCAACCATGTCTTCATCACTATCCTGGCCAGCATCCTCATCATCCTCATCGTCATCTTCATCACTGCTGGACCCGCTACCTTCACTATCGTCACTGTCAGGGTTGTAGTCTTCCTCCTCTTCATCTTCTTGGTCTTCAAGCTCCCGCTGGGCTTTCTGGAGTTCGCTTTCATCTTCACCGGCTCCCTCAGCGGTGGGTGCCGCTGCGTCCTCTCCGCCAGCTTTATTGACATTGTAGACCTTGGCGCGCCGCGCCTCTGCGAGACTAGCATCCTGAAGACCGTGTCGTTTGATGTAAGTATCAATCCCCGAGAAATTATCCTGATCAATCATCGAAAATTCGAATTCCTGGACATCTTCTTCGGAGCCATTCGCGGGGCGAGCCATGATATTGAGATTGAATGTCCGCTGGAGGACAGATGTATACGAGACAGAGTCAACGGTAGCAAATGAAAAGAACAGAAGCGGTTTTTTGAATGCAAATAAGATACCCGTAGAAAGAAGGAAGAGGTAGCCTGGCGCAAGCCAAAGTATGTTAGAATGATCGAAACTAAAACCAAAACCATAATGGCTTCCAGTTAAATGGAGATATAGATATAACATACCTTCTTTACTACCGCGGAATGCCTTGACATGGTATGCTTTGTCGCCCTTTCGGTGCGCCTCAGGCATGGCACTGACAAATTGCTTATCATCAGGGCGCACAACATTGGTGTGAGGCATGTTCTCATTCAGAATTTTGCGAATAAATGCCTCGGCCGATTCGCCGGGGCCGTGGCCAAGCTGTTCCCCGTTTCCTGAGAATGCAGCCTTGGCTGGTCCATCGGCTATTGTAAAAACCATAGCTTCGGAGGCTGCTGTTCCCTCGGGCGGGGGTGTGATGCCATCGGCGTACTCGGGAATGATGCAAAAATTGAACTGTTTCTGGGTCTTCTCCGGCACAGGAAGACAGAGGGCATGTCCTAATTTAACAAGTCGTGTTAGTAACTGTTAACTATTTGCTTTGGAAAAAAAATGTTTTTCCAGTTCAAACTCACGAATCTTGTCCATAGAAACACCAAATTCAATCTCTTTCGTAGCTTGGTTTCTTGCCCGAAGATATTTATGCCCAGCAGTGATCTCAAGCGTAAGCTTCTTCCTCTGTGGCGTAGAGAACGAAATATCTTGAACATAAAACAGCACTGGCGCATTGCCATCTTTCAGGTTGACTGACGCCTGCGCAGTCTCCCCGGAGTCTCCATTCTGAAGCTTGCGCTTTTTAGCGGCAGGTCCATCAGCGGCTGGGGGCCGCGAAGGGAGGAGGGTAGTGTTGGCAGTCCTGGCCAGCAGACTGGAAGTATATTTCGCAAGATCTTCGAGCAGAGGTTTATGTTGCGGTGTTGTGCCTAAACGATAAAAACCCATTGGCGACAGTCAGTAGGTGTTCGACGGGGTCATCGAATGGGGGCGTGGGTGCGCTGTTGGCTACGCACCGATCGCATCGTAGACTCGCTTCTTCAGCAATGGTTCCGTCGCAAATGCCTCCTCGATGGCGGCGATGGGCGCGCCCTTAGAATTAATTGAGGCAAACGCCATTTTTTTTGCGACTGCTTTGGTTCAAAAGAACAGCAGTGCCAGGAGATGCAGGTTAGTCGGAGAATTGGGGGATGAACGTAAGGGTGGACCCGAAGTATCCGCATTGACTGGAACCCTAACTTGGGATCATGTACTTTGTATGTGTATCTACATACTCTATATGAATTCAAAAGATGCAAATCCGAAATAACTTAATCAAGAAATAGATATATGAGTGAATGCAAAGCTTCATACTAGAATACAGTGGTGTGTTTACACAATGCTACAGGGGAAAAAAAAAACACCCTCTTCCGACTTCCATCTTCTTCGCCCAATTAAGCTGCCTGCTTAGACTTTGACTTTGACTTCTTTGGCTTCTTGAGACGCGATTCGTTTTGGATGTGGTTGTTAATGAAGTTGATGGCATCCAGTGTCAATACCCCATTCCCGTTGGCATCCAAGTTCGCCTTTCTCGCTTCCGCAAGTTGAGCAATCTTCAAGTTTTTGGCATCTGTCTGCGGTGTCATCATGGAGACAGTTTTTCTGTATTCCTTGCGATAGTCCTCCTTCATCTTCTCTTTGAGGTATTCCGGATCGTGTCGAGTGCGGAATCTGGAGTATTTGTTGCGCAGCTCATCAATGACTGTTGAGGGCATAGGTGGCTGCACCAGTGTGGGTGTGAATGTGCTTGCCTCAACCGCCATTCGTGTTGTGTCCATTTCACCGTCGGTGATGACAGGCTCTTCCTCCAATGGCCAAGGGATTTCGACGTCCAAGCCGGATACATAGCGAGTGAATCTTGGGAGCTTGCTGTGCTCACTTCGCTCGGTGTACGGCCCAGCAGCATAAGCGTGCTGGACAATGACGTTCTGCATCTTTCCAGTCTTTGTGTCTTCCAACGGAATGACGTGTCGGATGTCGTCGAAGGACACGGGGAAGGACTGTGGTTGGGTATCACCTGTGTGTCCCATCCTGTCTTTGGCCCATTCGGGAATGACCACGTCGGCCTAATTGAGAGACAGCGGTGAGCATTTTGTTTTAGTGACCAAGAGGTCATTGACCTGGATGAGTGGTTCGCTGGAGACATACCATGTTGATACCCTTGATGAGGACAGTCTCACTGTCCCGGTTGACCTGCTGAATCACATTGATCTTTCCCTGATCCCGTCCTCGCACAACGCAGACCCGGTCACCTTCGGCGAAGAGGACATGCCTCCGTTGTTCGTGCTTAGGGAGGCGCGGCGGGTGCAAGACAGAAGCATCCTGACCACCATATGTAGTGCGCTGCAGACCAGAGTCTCGCATGGGAGCAAGAGGCCCCTTTTCCCAATCTTCCCAGCGGTTCTTTCGTGCTTCTTGGAATTGACTAGACAGCGCGCCGCCGAAGTCCTTCCGCGCCCGCCGAATTCCAACACGCTCCAACAATTCCTGTCGTTCATGAGCTTTGTTGGTTCTTTTAAGAGCTTGCTTCCGCGCCGAAGCCGTCCGTTGGATAACTCTCTGCATATTGGGTGTTGTGGTCCAGCAATGGCCGAACGTTGTCTCTGCCTCAGAATCCCCGACTCGCGGATCGAAAATTGAGGGTGTCCGATGTACCACGTGATCCAAGGTCAATACATATTATGTCAGCACCAGCAGCGCCGCCTCTAAATATTTAAGTATACCAAGGCCAGCCCTCATTTTGCATTGCTACATGCTAGTTGGCGATTTAAACCCTTTTTACTATTTTCTTTGATATCTAGTTGCACACAACACTCTCTATTTGCAGGGAAAAAATACTCGTGAAAAAGTGACAATGAAGGCCAGGAATGATCGACAAGTTCCAACAACGCCAACAAGGCTGATCTCGATAAAACCCAGAGTTTATGGATAAATTCCCCTAGAAGTAGACCACCGTCAAAGATCGTGGTCACACTGGAAATTCCATCACGCCATCATGATATCAAAAGGATATTAGGGCAACACCATGATCAAAGGCCTATATCCGAGGATGTGGAGATCACTGATGGCGCCATTAAGCAGTAGTGCTCGACAATGCATATATGTAGGCATGTGTTTGCAACTTTCTGATTCATTGTACGGGTCATTTCCTAGCAGAGCTTGTTTAGATTTCGAATATCGATCAGAGGAACACACTTGTCTGTGACCATGCTCGTAGAATCAATAATCACAAGCACGGATTGTGAGATGCACATCCACGCCTATGCCACGTAGTTTGGGGTTCTCCTTGGGTGCTGTGTCATTATGACCATAGAAGAGAGTGTGTACCAGTGCAGCATCATAAATTTAGGAGTGATATAACGCAAAGCTTCAAGGACTGACATAAGAGACCGATGGAATGCCGAAGATGAGCCTGAAGAACAGAACCATTGACTTTCCGATTCTTGTTGGACGCAAGAGAAGTCGGGTCACAGGTAGACACCGAATACTTCTTGTAGGGACTAGTATGTTGTGTGTTCCACGGTATCAAGGCGTGGAACTGGATTGAAAAGACCTTTTTGTGAGCCGCATTTGCTCATACATGTATTTTCATCTTGATTAACTTGTCCCCGAGGTCTGGTTATTCTTTCATCCTATCTGTAGTCAAAACTGATTTGAGACGGGGAAAGAAATGTGTCATGGGGTTGTATTTGTACGATCATCAAGTCCACCAGACCGCGGCCATCAAAATTGTGACATTAATCCATGTTGAGCGGCAAATGAATCGACATCAGTAAATATTTAAGTGTGTATAGATTCTGTTGACGCCGATCGACAAAAGCGCTAAAGCGTTCACATCTACCCCGAAAGGATTATGCTCTTCTATTTTTATTCCCAAGAAAACGACTTAACGGCTTGTGGCTTGTGGACGCAAGCTCCAAGATTTGGCCCCTGTTTACTATTTTTAGCCGGCACGGCGCAATCATTGAAGCTGGTAATATATCAGCTCCACTTTCAAAACAGCAGCTTCAAGAATGTTGTCAGGTTATGTAAGCCCAGAAGTAAGCAAAAGGGGTAAAGGTTTGATGATTTGGTTGTGTAAAGAATATAATTTCATGATTTAATTCTCCCCAATGGGTTGACAACGCATTCAAGTTAGTTTGGAACCCCCTAGATGCGGTAGCAAATGAGACGGGGTTTGCCAGCAGAGAGGCCAGCAGATAGTATGGGATCATTGGAAACACCCACCTATAACGCAGTCAGTACATGTCGAGAGCTCCCGGGGAGTAGATCAACGCCAGAAGCAACTGAGATGCAGGGAACTATCGGAGCGATCTTCACTGGACGAGTCAAGCAGGTTGGTTAAAGGTTGCCAGTGTACTCCCGTAGCTCTGGCGGTAACCGCGTAGGAGACACTGCCTGTACAGGCTTGCACATCCCAGCAGGGTGGTACATCGTACATGAAATTTGAGGACGTGGAGTTAAGAAAATGTCGTAGTAGCCCTTTATTTTCCTATGCGGTGAATGCTGCTGGATATGTAGATACCTTAAGATTTCCCCGTAAATGCAGGTTTTGGGTGGTGATTATATGAATGGATCGGTTTCGCTCAAGCTCTCAAAGATGAGCTACTGAATCACTGCCAGCCAGAGGATATTAGTGAAATCCAGAGAAGATAGCATCATCAGAGGAACTGATATCACATTTTGCTCATATCAGATACCATTAATTTCATAGCCACGGGTGGCTGTGCTGGCTGTGTGGACAAAAAGAGCGACAAAGTGGGTCGGGTGATGTGGATGGAGCGGGTTTTTGTTGGACCTCAGCCACACATATTTAGGGCTGTGTACCCATTTAAGTTCTCTTTTTCTCTCTTCTTAACCTTGGAAAAGGGGAGAGGTGTAAGCCACATGTAAAAAAAAAAAAAGGGCAGCCTGAAACTCAGGGGGTACACATAGGGTATGGGTGTGTGTGTGCTCATTGTAGACTGTAGACACGATAGTATGCAGTAAAGGTAACGTACTTCAAATGTATGTACAAATGCATACCGATACCACATGCTGTACAATTGTATTGCGCCAGTACTTTTAGAGCGACCACACAAGTCGATCCATATGCTAGGCCTCTACAACCAACTTCTCCAGGGGGGGGGGGGGGGGAGGAAAGCCACAATACCGATACACCAACGGCAACAACAAATACCGTATACTGCCACCGCCCTACATTGTCTGGCCTGGTCTTCTATCTTTCTCTCCTCCACCTCCAAATCATCATTCCATCGTCTTTTTTTTCATCGCTTCCCATCGGAAATACCTACTCCATCTTCTTCATTTCTCTGGAGCTATTACTGCTAGCACTAGCTGATTTACTGCATTAAAAACTACCACACCGTTGCGCCTTTGAACACTGTATGGGATCACCCTTTTCCTTTCCCCCCTCCTCGGGAGCCTGGCTTCGCCCTTTCTTCTTGACCGTCTTGTCTCTGTCACCCCCTCATGCCTGTAGACGTTCTTCATTCTTGAAATTCTAGGACTTGCGGGGCTTCCGGGTCCTTTGTTGCTTATTTCCCCCCTATACTGACTTGTTCCTTATCAAGATGGCCGAGATCCGTCGCAAGCTCGTCATCGTAGGCGATGGTGCCTGCGGTAAGACCTGTCTGCTCATGTGAGTACTTAAAGTGGCTCCCTTATCGAGGGCGCCTCCCCAACCTCTGCGTTTACTTTTTGGTTCGGCCGCCTGACTTGAAGTTCACAGTGTTTTCTCCAAGGGCACCTTCCCCGAGGTAAGCTCCTATCCATACTCAAAACTTCGATTCCCGAAATCACGACACAGGAATATACGCCGGAGAAGCATCATTCAAGAAGGTTAATCTGACTTCGTTTCCGCCAGGTCTACGTCCCCACAGTCTTCGAGAACTACGTCGCCGATGTCGAGGTTGATAACAAGCACGTCGAGCTCGCTCTTTGGGATACTGCTGGCCAGGAAGATTACGATCGTCTCCGTCCCCTCTCATACCCCGACTCACATGTGATCCTGATCTGTTTCGCTGTGGACTCGCCCGATTCGCTCGACAACGTCCAGGAGAAGGTGGGTGTCTCAACTCTAATCGATTGCACATCCCGAAGCAAAGAAATATTTGGGTGCTAAATGGACCGAATATGCTGACGTACCACAATAGTGGATCTCCGAGGTTCTGCACTTCTGCCAGGGTCTCCCTATTATCCTCGTCGGTTGCAAGAAGGATCTTCGCGACGACCGCAAGACTATTGATGAGCTTGCCAAGACCTCTCAGCGCCCCGTCTCGCAAGACCAGGTACGTCTTGCCGGCCCCTATAGTGACCCAATATAAACTAATATATAAATATAGGGTGAGGAAGTCCGCAAGAAGATCGGTGCCTACAAGTACCTTGAGTGCTCCGCCCGCACCAACGAGGGTGTCCGTGAAGTCTTCGAGGCCGCCACTCGTGCCGCTCTCCTAAAGGCCGTTAAGGGCAAGGGAGGCCGCAAGCCTGGCAAGGGCTGCCTGATTCTCTAAACGAACCAATTGTTGAGGTGGTCTGGCTCGAGCAAAGGTCATATGTATGAGAGCCTCCACGAAAAACAATTGGTGATGTTGTTCTCGGAAAGGAGGAAGGCTTCATGGCCTGCATGCGAAATTGTGGATAATATCGAATCCGGGCACCCGAGTCGTGGAGGTTTCCCCCCACAATTCAGCTGGTCGACCTTGTGTTTTTCTTTTGCCTTTATTTGCAGAATTTGTCTAGGGAGGCGTTGTCTTCATCATAACCCTGTGGGCTTTTCTTTTTCTTTTCCTCTCTTCGTTCCGACGCCGTGAATTTTTCAAATGCCAAACCGCCGCGTTGAGGTGGCAATTATAAACCAACCGAAAAGCATCGAAAAAAAAGAACCCAAATTGGAACAACCAGGAGATGAAGAGGGGAAGCCATTCATTGTAGCACGGGTTGTGCAATTTGGTCAACGCCATGACTCGCCTTCCCTGGTCGAGTTCCCCCCTGTGTCATAGATTCTTGTCCCTGCGGTTATCTCCCCATACGCGAAGAGCTTGATTCGGCTTTTACTGTTTTTCTCTCCCTCCTTTACTACATTTGTTTTTATGTTACAGCTTATGCATGGTACTGTCTATTTGCATCTGATGTGTGTACTTTCTGATGCGTAATCCTGTAGTCTGCGTAGCCAAGCGTTCATCAAGCTGTAACTATGTCGATGCTTCCAACCACTAATCTATTTAAACAATTTCAATATCCATGTTTAGCGGTGTTGTCTGTAGTGGCATATCTGTGTTCCAATTTCTAGAGAAACACATTCAAGGAACCCCACAATTCCACACTCCACTCCGTCAAGCCACATTTCAACTACCGATTCAAACTTAGCAGACCCTCAATATAGCGCCTAGCGTCTATGCCAAGCCCCTCAACCAGCTTCGACGGCGCCATATCCGCACGGGAAGACCCCGCCAACCCAGCGGAAGAAGAGGCACCGCCTAGATCACGGAAGAAGCGAGCGCCACTGCTGACACGGCCATGGCTTGCCGGGGAGATGTAGTCACTCGCTTTGCGGACGAGGAAAGCTTCCTGAGGTGGAGGAGTAGAGTGTACTTGGGACTGATTTGCGGGAAAGGCGTCATCGTTGTTGGTTATAGATGAGAGGGCGACGGATGAAGAAGTAGTGGATAGCGCGGTTGGAGTTTGGGTTGGACTGTGTGGGATGCGTACCCAGACGACCCACCATCCGCGGTGAGTTTTGCTCGTGCGTTCGAGCTCTTGCGGGCGGGACCGCGTGTCTGTGTGCGTTGATAGGAGGCGGTGGTGGATTGCTAGGCTTTCAACGCGGGACCAGGGTGGTTGGATGGATGATTGGGAGGGGGAGGGGGATGGGGTACGGGATGGTGAGCTGGTTGGCTGGGCGGAGGGGAAGGTCGTGCTCATGCTGGGGATGTTTGGGATGGAGGAGCGGATGGTTAGGTTAGATGGGTCGTAGACTAGGTCGTAAAATGGCTGTGCTCGAGTGGAGAAGCGTTTATTGGGGTCTGGGGAGGTCTCAGACATGGCGATTCGAGAGGCTGCCATTGTTGGGGATGTTGATGATAGCAGGGGTTTCTGAAGAGGGCCAAGTTGGTGGTGCATGCCTGAGTATAGTGATGGTGATGATAGTGCTGGTGTTTGAGGATCAAAGAGGAAGGTGAACATGAATGGTTGATTCTGGAGTGACGTATCAGTGAGCTGATTTGGATGGAATAATAAGAAAAGCACATACCACGTATATCACGACCTGGAGTTTTGTCGGAGTAGTATCTGACCCATCTGCTAGGTGGACATGTAGTGTTCTATGCACTATTCGAGTCTTGGGTTTGCCGCTTTCGGATTCGGGCTCTGGGCTTCCCTCTTCTAAATCATCCAATTTTTCTAGATCATCACGAGGCCCAAGAACGAAACGACCTGAAGGACTGTTCTTCGTGCTGCTTCGAGATTTCATGCCGGCCTGAGGCGATTGTACAGCGCCAATGGGCTGATTCCGGGGGGTTGAGATGTTTGAATTGGATTCATCTCGCATTGGAGTAGAACTTTCAGGTGGCGTAGATGTCGACTTTGGAGAGAAACTCCAAGAGGAGCCATATCCAAGAGTAAGGTATTTTATGACCGCCTCTGTTGGAAATCCCGGGTTCTCGCTGCTTTGCTCGGTGCGAAGTGGCGATGCCTCATTTCTTGCTCCTGCTTGATTCTCCTCAATGACTTTCGGAGGTGGCTGCGGTGCTGCTATTATAAGCGGACGAGGTATGCCTGGCTGAAAATTGTGATCCGGCGTGGAGGGCTGAGGACCTTCCGAAATTTGCCTTCCACGCTGCTTTCTTGGTTTACGGCGACGCAGCGAGGTTGGGTCCCGCCCAACTCCATACGCAGCATCCCCAAACCGATAAATGCATTCCATCCAATGTGATACATGCGCCAATGAGTGCCGAGAAAGAGCACCGACACCAGTAAATACCACACCATCGGATGGTCGAGGATCATTATCTGCCCCAAGCCATCGACTTTGGTTATTTGAGTCTGCCAAAGCCGGAGACCCTTCAACATGTGGAGATGGATCGCCAAACCTGGAGACAACTAAGTCCACCAACCCGTCGGTCCTTGTCACAAAGTCTTCAAGTACCTCTCTTTCCCCGCTGCCCCACTCTTCCTCCCCGACGCCGATCCCCAACTCTCCTCCCGCAGAGAGTTTGATGCCATTATAGATTTCGACAATTGGGTTTCCGGTCAACAGAAGTTCCCAGTTCCACGCAAATTTCTCCCAGAAACGCTCAAGGAACAGACAAAATGTGGACCTGCCGACTTGATGGAGGATGTCGTCCAATTTGAAGTCATGGTGTAGAAGGAATTCCGAATGGGCGCGACGTAATTGCTGGATCAGTAGAGGCGGCGGTCCCATCTCTCGCGACGAATAATGAAATGCTGGAGAGTCGGTTACTCCAGAGGATCTCTGGGCTGTATCGGCGGGAATTCGGGTCAGGTCGATTGACTGGCTTAACATAAGCTTTGTGATCTGTGCCGTTATCTCAACCACTTACGGCAACAATCCACCAGTCCTTCTCCAATTCAAGTAGAACGACCCGCGATTTGTCTGTTTCAACATATTCCAGTGTTTTGCCAGCTGAGAAATTACTGTATATCAAGTACGATTAGATTGGGTCATTTGCGGGGTTTGCGGAGTTTGCGGAGATGCGGACCTCGCAAAGTTGACCATGCCTTGCGCCAGACCTATCTGGCGCAATCTTTCATTCCCTTCATCTTCAGGGGATTCATTTGCTTCACCTTCTGCAGCGGAGCCATCGATGCGCCGTGCATAGCTCGATTTCGAAGTATAGAACACGATCTGGTCCGCTACCGTCTCGTCGGTAGGTCCGAGGGTCGGGTTATAGATGGCAAGGTAGGAAAGTTGCGCTGGAATCACCGAATCATGATCGCTTTCAGTCATCGCATCGTTGGATGGCGTCTGGGGATCGTACCAGACAGGCAACAACGGTAATGGTTGAAAGACAGATGCATCTGAAGTGGGATCTGGGGTGGATGTTGACATCACGTGGTTTATCGATAAGCTACTATGGAAGCTTCAACTTTCTCTCCTGGTGGCTTTTCAACCTCTGGCAATTATCCACTAGAATTATGTGGATTATTCCAGGTCCAAGGAGCCTACGTTTCTGTAGGAGACCGGTGGTCCTTCAAGGGCTTGCCTTCAGGTCATATGCTACCAAGACCTCCGATCCACTCCGCATTCTCTTTTGCGGCTCTGATGAATTCAGTATCGCCCACTTGAAAGCTCTTCATGCTTATCATTTGAAACAGCCGGAGCGTATTTCCTCAATCGATGTCGTCTGTAGACCTGGAAAAAGAGTTGGAAGAGGACTGAAACAAATTCGGGAAGGTTAGCTCCATTTACACTTGCTTGAATAGCCTGTTTGCTGATTCCATTTCCCTCAGTACCGCTCAAAGCGGCCGCATCTGCTCTCTCCCTTCCGATCCATGAGATTGATACCTTCACTGGATGGACAGTACATAATACCAAAACTCAACCCAATTGATCTCTTCGCTGACTGTGCTAGCCCCCGTCCTCCCCGAACGGTAACATAAACTTGGTGATTGCTGTATCATTCGGACTTTTTGTTCCGCCCCGCATATTGAATGGTGCCAAGTATGGAGGCTTGAATGTGCACCCCTCGTTACTACCAAAGTATGTGATGTTTGTATGGAGAATTAAAAGAGGAAGACGATTGATCTGATTAATTAGCTTCCGTGGTCCTGCACCGCTTCATCATGCTCTTCTCGCCGGCGAGACCACTACTGGTGTGACGGTTCAGACCTTGCATTCAAAGCACTTTGATCACGGAGTGATATTATCACAAACGCCGGCCCCGGGGTTCGAAATCCCCAATCCAGAGTCATGCACCGTCCCCCAGTTGGTGGATTTCGTTGCACCCAAAGGAGCAGAAATGCTCGTGGAAAGCATTGAAAAGGGCCTATTTGTCCCTCCCATTGCAAATGCTGGTGCTGAACAAACCGGCAAGTTGAAGCACGCACCTAAAATCACACCAGAGGACCGGCACATCAAGTGGGCAAACTGGACCTTGGCAGAATTCAACAGACGTAACCGAGTAATTGGGCCTCTCTGGAGCAAGGCCCTCTGTGCAAGCAACCCTGCAGATGGGCCTCTGTCATTCCAACAGAAACGAGTCATTCTCACAGATACCGAGGAGGTTGACCCGCCTGAGGGATGCGATTCGTTCTCAATCCTCCCAGGTCTGCCGTTTACAAATGCTTCCCACCCTGTAGAGCCAAAGAAGTCACGGCAGCTATACACTTTTACTGCTGATGGCAAGGTTCTGCGCATCAACCGGATGAAAGTGGAAGGCGAACAAGATGCAGAAGGTCTGCGAGCCGCTATCAAAGCTCGCATGTTCGGTGATCGAGCATTCCAATATGAAGGTCGGGAACTGACTCCCTTCCGCAACTCTCTTGTATAAATATGATAATGTTCAGTGTACTACCACCTATGCTCTAACAATACGATTCCGTTTCCTCATTTCTATCAGATCCCAAAGCCAGAATCTAGAAGGATTGTCAGTTTCAACTCGATCCGCTGGACTCGAGACTCATACCAATTTGAACGGTTTGACCGGTTATAGAAGCATTCTTGGCCAAGGTAATAAACATATCGGCACAGTCCTCCACCTCGGGCTATCGCGAGATTTATTAGCACCCAAGGTCCTTTTCTAACGTTGGGGGAGACCAGAATTGCTTACCGCTCGCTTGAGAGTTGTCGCATTTGTCCAGCTCTCGATTTTATCGGACGGGAAGCGTTGACCCTGGGATGTTCTCAGTACTCGTCAATGCTAGCGTTGAGCATGTGCTACTTACCCATTCAGTGAGCAACAGACCAGGAAGGATAGCATTGACGCGAATTTTCTCGCCTTGGCTCTTAGCAAGACATTTCATGAGATGGATAGCTGGGTGATGCAGAGTCAGTAACCAAACAGCGTGATTTCTAGGAACAATAGCGTACATGCGGCTTTCGAGACAGCGTAAGGCAAGCTGCTTCCACTTGGCGTGGCGCCCTGGGAAAGACCCCGAAATCAGCATTTCAACGTTTCAGATAGCATTGGGCAGTTCAAGGCCATTTGCATGTTTTAGTAGCTTACCGCAATCGAGGATGTGATGAGGAAAACACCACCTTCAGGGTTCGCATTGAACGTGGGCAAAGCTGCCTTGAAAAGGTAAAAGCTGCTCTTGACATTAACCGACCAGCACTGATGTAATAGTCAGTCAAGCCAAAACTTCTACAACCGAGGGCGCATTCGGTACCTTATCCCAGTCATCGTCGTCCGTGGCATCAAGATCACCGAAATTGGTCATTTTTGTCCATCCCTTCTCGTACATCAGCATTTTCTATCTCTCTTGGGATTAACCGTATAACTCACGGCATTTGAGATAATGATATCCAAGCCACCTAGCTTCTCAATCGTGGTTTTGACGGCATTGATGCAGTCATCTTTGACTCCAGCATCCTGCAGATGAAATGTAATGTTAGCGGATCAATTTAGAAAAAATAGCCCATGCCATTGGATTTGAATGCCTTACGCCTTGAATAACCACTGTCTTTACACCATATTTGCTTGCAATGTCCGAGGCAAGCTTATCTGCAACCTCCTTGTTGGACATATAGTTGATAGCAACATTGCTTCCCTCAGAGGCGAATTTCTCAGCCGAAAGAGCACCTAGCCCTCTGTTAAACGAGGTTAGCTTATTGACCAGAGCACAGTTTCATGCTCTAGTTAGAGATTCCTACCGAGAGCCACCGGTGATCAAGACATTGCGACCCGACAAGGAGTAGGGCATGGTGAGTAGAATTGTCAATTGCTTTGCTTCAAAGAGGAGAGACAGAGGGGCAGAGAAGCGTAAGGTTGAAATACAGAAGAGGTTGAAGAATTTGCCGAGGAACGTCCGATGCGGGGTAGTTAGGGGTCGATCAAAGCAGGTATAAGTTATAATTGGCAATTAACAGCCTGGAATTAACAGGAGCTTTGGGGAATCATTAAATGATTGAACGAGAAGAAGTCAACCACTTACCTAGTGACTGTTTTCTTCGAGCTTTTCTTCGGTGATCAAGGAACGACTTCGGTTTTTATATAACACACTATGCCTATGTGTCATGTACCTCGTTAGACACAGTCCAGGTACACGAACATCCTGCATACGCTTGCTCTAGTCTCGAGTCATCTACGTGGGAAAAGAAGGGGCATATAGTCTAGTATCTACGCTGACTGTGTGGAGAGGGAACTAGTGCAGAACCAGATCCCACGTTGCGTGTCAATCAATTCAATCAATTCATTTTTTACCTAGATACCTACCAAGTGAGAACATCATATCTTGTGATATCTGCAACTATCAGATCGAAGACACTGTTAAAACAGACCAAGCCGGTGTAGGTACACGGCGCTTAGATCACAAGCCATCCTGCATATTGCGTTCTCTTCATCCCCCACCAGGCCCGTCGCCCGGCCTGGGCAGGCCATTGAACGAGAAAACGGTCGGCCAGAGGTAACAGCAAGACCCCAGAGGTACTGAGCGAGCTCACACGAGCCCATGATTCAATGTAAATAGTGCGCAGTTTTGGTGCCGATGTAAACGAGGAGAGTGTTCGGAGACCCAGACACAAGGCAGTGCATTTAGCCAAACATAGATAGAAACGGATAAGTTTTGCGCCTGCGACAACGCATACTGCCGTAGCGGGACCGTTTGTGAGGATTAGATCAGGGTAAAGTGAGATATATTCCTTTGGGAGTTTTTGGTCTAGGTGAAGTCCGCGAAGAACATTGAGACAGGCCCAGAAACATTGAAGCGTAGAGAATGGTGCAGTGAGATAGGATTGATGGACTCGTCGAGCACGTGGCACTGTGACAATGGTGTAGTTGTTGTTATGAGTATGGCCCTGAGAATTTTGTACATGTTGAGCCTCAAAATCCTTGGCTTTGTCTGCACTGAAGTTATCTCCGGAGCTCACAAGGTATGTCCGATACGTGTAGATTTGGGGGTCGAAATTCATGCGCTCGAGCATGTAAAGCATCTCAGCTGTATGGCCACCGCTTCCAAGGACTACCAACAGGTGGGTAGGCGATCCCCTTGCGCGACATTTGGGGGGAATGATATTCTGGGAGATCGTGAGGGAGATGAGTAGAACCTAGGAGAGATAGACCAGTCAGATTGATTCAATTGTATGGATAAAGGGTACTCACGAGGAGAATGCTGGTCCCAAGTGTAATTGCCAGGACAGAACACCACAGGAGCAGGTCCAAGAAGGATAAAGAAGCAAGAGAGAAGGTCATCTTTATCCACCGTTGTATGGTCTCAAGAGTTCAGTGAGACAGCCCGAGGATTTTAGTGCATCATTATCATAATAATAGAGCTGAAGAATAACATAAAGAGAAAGCAGAAAAAAAAAAAAAAAAAAGAATGGCAACAACAATGGCAATAAGGCAGTCAAGTGCAGATCGATAAAATTGGAGTCGCGGTACTCTATACACGTCCCCCGCACGTGCAAGCTCCCGACTTTTTATTTTCCTCTCTGACATCCGGAACCTTTCTCCCTTGTTTACACCAACACTTTCACTTGTATTTATTTCCATGTTACTATGTCATGGCTTCTCTATTTTCTAAGCGTTTGACCTGCTTTTATTGTGGGCAGCGGTCCACTTGCTCTCATCGCGGACCTGTTCGCAATTTCCGCTGTGAACATTGTGAAGCTGATAACTTCTTTGACGAGGTAGGTTCATTGATTTTTCCCTTGAATCTACCTGTATTATGCTAATGACCGTTCTCTAAACAGAAAGGAGAAATAACAGACCCACCAGCTGTGGTCACCAACGCTGAAGTCCACGCGCCTGGTGCATCAGAACCGCCCTTTGAATCAACTGATTTCGGTGGATCCCAGTCATTTTGCGCCAAATGTGCTCGGAATCAGCATCTGTTCACGAGCTCACTGGCCTCCTACTTTCCCCCTTCGGACGATCCCATCGATAGTGAATACGAACGCGGGTATGAGCAGTTCCGCAGAAGCCTGGAGGACCGATACCCCCAGGTTTGCGAGTCTTGCGAACCTATTGTGAAATCTCGCATCAGAAGAGCTGGCTATGAAGCGAAATCGGATCACCTCAGGCGCATGATGGATCAAAGCCGAGCAAACCGAGAATCACGACAGGCGAGGAACCGGAGCTGGAGAAGCTTGCTTCTTCTTGTGGGTGCACTCACATATTGGGCTAGTATTGCAGGTCAGCTAGCCTGGAACTTGATCAGTGTAGCCACCCTCTCCCAGTTCTCGCCAAATTTCGATTATTTACCCGACACCGAACAACCTCCAACGGCACCCAACTCTACAATCTCGTGCGTCAACCAGTCTATCCGTTTACAACGCATTCCGAGCGAATGTTCGCCCGATCTAGCACCAACTGCTGGCCTGGCATTGATCGCAGGTGCACTTTCGCTATGGTGGAATCCAAAGCTGCGCATGAAGATAGACGGGATGCCTGGTAAATTCCGCGGTCTTGCAGAGTACTACCAAGCTCAACTCATCGTCATGGTGGTACGATGTGTTTTCTGGGCAGTGGTCAAAGATCCGTCTGCCAGTGGGTTAGAACCCAAATTAGTTCCGGCCTTCCATGCTTTAATGATGGGTTTCACTATTCTGGTGAGTATGTCTTGACCCTTGAGCTTTCCATGCGCTAACTTATGGTAGTCGGTTTTGTTCTCTCGATATGTTGTCAGCTACTCTAGTCGTCCACTCGTCAATTGGTCTGATAACAGCTGGGAAACCCAATTCGAAAGCCCCAAGGCATCTTCTCCTGCACTGCCTGAGTCACCTGTGTCGACTCGCATCACAAGATCTGGGGGAACACCGAAGGCGAATATTGGTGGATTACAGCAGCGCTTTCCGATTAACAAATTGGCCCAGCCTCAGCCTACGTCACCCGTCGAGCAGTCGCTTACGGTTGCCTCCAATCTTACTGATCATGATGGCATGGACTGGTCCCCTTCTATTACCCATAACCTCCGACCGACTGTGACACGACGAGATCAGCCGTCTGTGCTCGACGGTCCGCATCCATTTCAGGGGCAGATCCCAGCTGCCCCAATGCCTCCTGCGTGGAAGCTTCGCACCCAGACTTCAACGAAACCAATCGAGCAAGTAATTCAGCCTAATCCGTTCCACCGCAGCCCTATCCAACCACAAGGCCAATGGCAGCAAACGCGCACCGATGCTGAACCAGTGTTCAAGGAACCAAAATTCTTTCCTCCTGATGATCATGATACATCAACTGGACTGGAAACGCTGTTTGACCGTGCTTTCAATTTCCAGTCCGATGCTGCCCAAGGACCTAGCTGGTCTCAGCAACCGGGGAACAAGGACTCGCCTCTCGACGAGACGCAAAGTTATCTCTTTTATGGGTGTCTTAGACTAGGTCTGCTAGTCAGCTTCATCAGCGCATGGAGTATCTCTCAAAATCACCAGGTCTTGATTCCGGGAAATTACGTGGAGATCGCTGCCCTAGGCGCGGCAAGCCTTGTTGCAGGGTTCGCTTTGATCACCATGGTAAAACGGCCTCTTGTGCAATGGAATGGAATGGAGATTTTGATTTCTATCACCGAACTTGGCGCCGCTGTTCACATGGGGGCACATTTACCCACAGTTTCGCTCAATCGGGACTACTTCGATCGCTACGGCAAACTGCTCCTAATTTTCATGGCCGCACAGGAAACTATGAATGTGTTATCCTTCTACAATAAGGTCAGGTTAGAAAGCCAGCAAAACTCAGGATCCATATCACCACAGCTACAGCCACAATCACCGCATTTGAGTCAATCGGGTGCCCTTGACTGGGCGGGTAGTCAATCTTCATCCAAGTCCACACCTGAGCCTCGAGTCAGCAGCCCGCCTGTGCACCGATCATTTGGGTCACAACCATCCGCTCCTCCACTTTCATTTGGCGATACCG
This sequence comes from Penicillium hordei, assembly GCF_028827395.1. Taxonomy (NCBI): domain Eukaryota; kingdom Fungi; phylum Ascomycota; class Eurotiomycetes; order Eurotiales; family Aspergillaceae; genus Penicillium; species Penicillium hordei. The sequence goes on from NW_026623142.1 coordinate 1,642,954, forward strand.
ATGCAGCTTCCAGTTTCTCTTCAGCATTACCTTCCGTGCCACAGTATGGGCTTCCCTCGTCTCGAACTGTCCACTCGTTCCCCGCTGCCAATCAGAACACCTTCAACCAAAACAGAAACCCACATAGTTTCACCATGGAATCTCTGAAGCAAATCGACCCCACGTCTGATTATGAGCGAGACTCCGACACCGAGACTATAGCCACAACTACAACCGCCGCCACAAATTTCACTAACCGCAACATTCGGTATGGGAATAACCCCGGTCTGGGTTCCAACCCCTTTTATTCACCCCGACGAAATGGTCTCGGATCAGGCATGGGCGGTTTGAGCTTGGATGATGATCCTACTCCCCGCCGCATGACTCGCAGCCAGACCCAGCATGGGCTACTTGGTCGGCGTCCGACCAACTACGTCCGATGATTTTTTGTGTTTCATTTCGCATTCATCTTTCCGTTCTTTTTTAAATTTCTCGCTTTGTTTGTTCGTTACACCGCTGGTCATTCTCTACCCCCTATCATTACTTGCAGCCTGGACGGGCCCTCGCCATGGCGTTGATAGATTGAGCCAGTCGGTTTCTTTCCTTTTTTTTTCTCCACTTTCGGTCTCCCAGTTTGATTCAAGCGAATGTGGTGGGTTCATAGCGCAGGCGAATGTGTTTTTTTTTCTCTCTTCTTTTTCTTTCGTGTTCTATATTGACGGGTTTAGCGGTTCTCTGAGGTGTTAGGACCGCTGTACATATCCTTCGAGAGGGTCGGACTACCCAGGTACTTTGATGATGTCTATGAAATTACAATGACAGATGTGAATACTCTTTGAAACTCAGATATTGATTTCTTAAATTTGATCGCTTTCAATATTCATTCATTGACATTCAGCCTAGACCTAAACTAGTAAACCCCTACTGATTCACCCTCTCAACATGCACCTGAGACGACTTATCCCCATCACCAATAGAGGCTCGCTCTGTGTCAGCATTCTTGTGCTCAAGCAGCTGCGTAACCCCAAAGAGCTCATCCATCTTCTCGAGGGACAGACCTATAGACACCATAGTTAGCAAGAGACACCATCATGTACTACCAGAGGAGTCAACTCACCCTTCGTCTCCGGGATAAAGAACCAAACAAAGACACACATCGAGAAGCAGAAGCTCGAGAAGATAAGATACGTTCTAACACAGCCAGAAGTCAGTAAGCCCACAGTCCAAAACATCAGCCCACTAGCTAAACTCACCCATAACCATTATCACCAACAGTAGCCAACATATTCGGCACAGCCCTGGCAACAACAAAGTTAAACAGCCACTGCGTAGCAGCTCCAAAAGAAACATTCAGTGAGCGCAGCCTGGCAGTCGGGATCTCAGAGACGTAAATCCAGCAGACGGGTCCCCATCCGAATTGGAAGAATGCCGCAAACAGGAAAATGCACACCAGCGCAACATATCCGGCCGGGATGACAGGTGCGCCTTCAACTGGCGGCGCAATGCGCACGTACAGTCCGATGTACATCATTGCCAAGCCTTGCGCGATCGAGGTCCATAGGAGGGAGCGGCGTCGACCTAGCGAGTCCGCTACGAATATTAGGAACACGCCACAGCTGACCATCTTTACGATGCCGTAGACTCCGGTTGCGAAGAGGTTGGTTGCGTTGCCGGTTACGCCAAGCTGGAGATGGGGTGTGGTTAGTATTTGATGGAGTTTTCGCTTTGGAGGACTAAGGATAGAAGTGTTTGCTCACGTTTTCGACTATGACTTGTTAGCTGGAGGGTCCCTCAACGGTATATTGTGGGGTGGGAGTGACATACATATTTGGGGAGCATAGTAGTTAATCGCGTTAGTTCCAGTCATCTGCTGGCAAATCATCAAGATGATAGAGATAATAGCGCGCTTGCGATTACCCGGAATGAGCCACATCTCTTTCATCAAGTCCCAGAAGCTGGACCCAGCGACAAGTGCGCGCTCCTGTTCCAACTGGGTGGCAATGGCCGCGAACTCCTCTTCCACATATGGGTGGTCGGAGGGCAGATTGCGTACTTTGGAGAGAGTCGCGCGGGCTTCTTCCCACCGGTCTTGTTTGGCCAACCAGCGGGGGGACTCATTACACATCAACATACCGAAGAACAGGAGCACTGCGGGGAGACCTTGCATTGCTAGTGGAACAAGGTACATTGCGGGGCCCTCGATGTTGAGCAGCGAGCCGTAGTTGATCCAGAATGCCAGCATGATGCCCGTTGTAATGAATAGTTGGTATAGACCTGTTAGACCGCCGCGGATTGCGCGTGGTGCGTTCTCGGCGACGTAGAGTGGGTTGATCATGGATGCCGCGCCGACTCCGAAGCCAGTGATTAGTCTAGAGGTATGACTGTTAGCTTCAAATGATGGATGGAGGACTAGAGCCGGAAATATCTATCTTACCGTCCGATGTACATGACTTCGATGTGGCCGCTAGCTGCAGTTTGCATGACAATTCCGAGTACAGCTACCACCGCTGCGCCGATTAGGGAAAGTCGTCTACCCCATTTCTCTGCTATTGGGGAGGCAACCAGAGCTCCAAAGAAGCATCCTGCTTGGAGTGTGGAGACGATATTAGCCGATAGATTTGCTGCCGCGACTTTGGAGATGTCCTCCAGGCCATATGTTCTATATCAATGGCACTGGTCAGAATAGCTAGACGCCAGGGAGCAGAGAGAAAACTTACTTCTTGAACCCTGGCATGGTTAGAACTCCGCCAATAATACCGGAGTCCATTCCAAAGAGCATTCCACCGAAACAAGCCTGGGAAGCATTAGCTCCGTGATTCTAGCATTATTGTGATTGCCTTAGCTGAAAGACAAACCGAGCAGGCAAGCATAAAGACCCTCCATCCGTAGATCTCCTTCGGATCCTCCTTCATCGCCTCATTGTGAACGATCTTCTTTAGAAGCCACGACATCTTGTATAGTAGCAAAAAGGGGTTAATCGAGATGATCGCAGTGACTCCAGTCGAGGAGGGGAGTAGCCAATTTAAAAGTAATTCTCTGAGACCAGCTCACGACGAAGCTAAACTCGAGATGCCGACGGTAATTGATATGCGTATAAAATAGGGAAAGAGACTACGAGCCCAAACCTATGGGAGGTGCAATTCTAAGCCCAGTTGTCTTGGCTTGCCACCGAGCGACCTATGGGACAAAAGCAGGGACACGAAACAAGGCGAGCGGTAATGGGTGAAAACATCCACGAATCCGAAGCAAGTCTGACACGGGTTGCAGGAAGCTACTACTGCTCACATGGCTAGGGTGTTTGGGGACTGGGCCAAGGATCCAAGTGTCTGAGATGTTTACGGCTGATTCACGTGCAGCTCTTAGATGGGCGGGAGGCGTGTGGGGGTAAAGTTCCAGGCTAGTATGTAGTACTTCTTATGTGCTAGTTTTCCCGGGGATTTGAGCGTGGCAAAAAGAATTGGAGAATAGGATAATAGGTGGTTTTAGCCGGGCATTGGAAACTTGAAAGTAGGGTATCAGTTGTTGATCTTACCCCAGACTGCGGGGAAACTTAAAAACTTGAAGCTAATCCCAATACAGTAAACCTTTCCAGAATAGGATGATAATTCCATGGTTCATTTCAGACTCATCGTTCTCGGGTATTGCACAATATCAAATCGGAATGTCTACCAGTAATCAACTCTGATCTGTACTCTCCATCCTCTTCAGTAGCCACTCCGGAATAACGGGCTTCTTCTCCCAAGCTGCTTTCCAATTCCGTTGACGGTCTGGCACAGCATAAACGGCCGAGACGAACCAGCAATCCTGGCCAGCTGCCAGGTCCGCTGAAAGTGACGGCAACAGCGTGCGTCCATGAATGATATTAGAGTTCGGATCAGCCAGGACGATACGACCAGCCCGCTCAATAGCCGAATGGAGTTCGACGATGCCAACAGCCCCAGCCGATGAAACGACAAGTCCACTTCGGCTGTCATGCATCGTCCCCTCAGAATCATCCCCATCCATAGGCCCTAAGGTACGACCGTTATCGCTGCGACATCCGTAGATAGCAAAGGCACCTTCAGAGGTTTGCAGATCGCGGCCGGTGCGCACATGGTGAGCGCGCAGATGCCAGTTCTCGGTTTCCCCCGTCGGCGGAATGAGAATGGTCTCGATATCCACATCTGGCCACGGCTTCCAACCAGACACAAGAATAGGCTGGCCCTTGAGCTCTGGTTCCTCGAAACGTGCATCGAGTGCCAGCCGTCTAGTCTGCCAGATATCGCCGCCGTCGTCTGATAACGCAAGCATGCTGTCTGGAGCATGCTGCTCCAGCTGGTATCCACCCGTCGGAACCGAGTATCCAAAGGCAGAGCTGTATGCAAACTTTCCATACTTGGCTTGTGTCGCTTTGAGGGGGTAGTGGCATGCTTGGCCAGATGACAACAGGAAAGAGTGTCCACCACGACGGATGGCAATATGTTTGGGGTATTTGAGGGCGACCACTTCAGGTAAGGAGGAACTTGGGTAAGGCTCCTCTTGTGCGGACCAGAATGGATGTGTCTCCGGTAGTGCCAGTGGGGTAAACGAGAGACAGCACCAGTATGGTGACCCGGGGAAATTGTAATTCTCCGTTAGGTACATGTTAGCGTACGAGTATCCTAGACTCAACGTGCCGTCGTTGTTAAACATGTCACGTTGCGTAGACCACCACCGGAAATGGCGAAGCACAATCCCCCTCACCACACCCCATGTCAGTGGTTCCGGTAATTCGACATCTGCGAAGCCTAATGCACCCCAGAATCCAACCATGGCAAATCGATAGGTCATAGAGCGTCCGAATGGGATGGCACTGCCTATTTGATAGTACCTCTAGTCAGGACCAAGCTACTTATCAAAAGAAGAGAGAAAATCATGTCAGAAAGACCGCGACACGTACCGTTAGGATCGAAGTAGTGCACAAAGTCTTTAGCGAACTCCCGTGCCCGCTGGCGATAGCGCTCAGCACGCTCAGGATCAAAGTCACCGGCCAGCTTCGAATAAAGAAGCTGCAAAAACTGAATGGCGAATGAGCCCGAGTAGTAATCCATCTGATGATGACTCTTAGGACCATCATTGCTCCATCCTCCGCCAACATGGAAGGTGTCCAGATGGTCCATATCAGCCTCAATACGAGACAAAGAGTAATCAGCGCCATTCTTTCTGAGGCCCAAGTTTGCAAAGACACGGAACCACAACCTACAATTGCCCCAATCAAAATTAGTCAACTCATTCAATCCACGCCAACAAAAGACCATCCTAAGCAGGATCAAGCCATAACATACCAATTCGTATTTGGCATCTCGCGCGCATTAATACTCGCCAGCCAACTACCAACATTCCCCCTCTGCTTCTCCGTCAATGGATCCCAAAAGGCATGAGGCGCAACAGCAAGCGCAAACCCAATCGGACACATCTCCACCATGCGCTGATCCATATCCTCGATATGACCCCAGAACTCCGGGTGTTCGGGATCAGTTCCGTTGATTATCCCCTGGCGCCAGCGCCCGGCCTCGGCGTATTCATATTCGCCGCCTAGCAGCGAGGCCAGGCCCCATAGCGGGCGGGCGTATCCCTCAATCTGGGCACCGCCTTCGTCGAATCGTGTCGTCGACGTGCCTACTTTGACGCGTGTGCCGCCTAGTGTAAAGAGGGGTACCAGCGGGTCAAGAATGGCGCGACATGCTTCTTGTAGGTCGGATCTGGTCCGGAACAGGGATTCGCTGAAGGCATGTGAGGGGGTTCGGCCGTTAGCGTGGATAGACATGATACGGCTATAAAGAGTTTGCGCTGTTATGGTAGCTTTTGTTTGTTTGATAGGGTGGTTGTAGGTTTTATAAAGATTGGCGTCGGGTTAATTGCCGATTATTAATTGCTTAATAGGGACTTGATATCGGGGTTCGCATGACTATCCCGATGTATAGTCATCACAGAGGTCATTTTGGTGCGAATCGGAACTCGCTGAGAATGCCGATTCAGCCAGTTGGATCTGTGCGTAGTCCTTGGGGGAATCCTGGGGCTAGCGTGGGGTTCGCATTTAGCCGGTCGACGTAACGTGGGGAGATCATCAGTGACAAGAGGCTAGTCTGTCCGAAAGCTGTGAGAATCTGATAAGTGGGGAAATTATCGTCCACCAATGAAGGAGACAGGCAACGCAACCAATAGTGTGGCTTTTGTCATATAGGATATCATGGTATTATATTGTACATAGGGTCCAAGAGAATTCAATATCTATACACGCCACGAATCGCATGGCATCAATGCAATTGGACAGTTAACCCCCCAAAAGGCCACCCAAGAATTGGGCCAGCTCTTTCACAAGAGCATCATCGACTCCCTCGGTCTCACCAAGACCCTGCTTTAGGATCTCGGTCCACCGGGCCAAGGTAATCTCGTGTAGCTTCTGTCCGTTCAGTGCCGAATGGACGCGACTGGCTTGGTCAGATGCGGTGGACTCGTCAGGTGAGACAGAGATGTGGCTTTCGATGATAGCGCCATGCTGCAGGCGGAGGAATGCACGAGTACTCGAGGGGAGCGAGTAGGGCAATGGCGGCCGTTCACGGGGGTCTTCCTCGATGGGGTACGTTGAGAAAGTGAAGCGCGGTGTTTGAGTGTACTTCCACTCCAACGAGCGTAGCTCGGCAATTCCTTTCCCAATGGCAGGCACCTGCTCACCCTGCACTTCTCCCACTGTACCAACAACCCAAGAGTCCCCAGCAAAGACTTCAGGCTCGTTTGCATGAGCACGCTGGGCCCTGAGAACAGCATCGGGATGTACTTCGTAGAGCCGAGCAAACTGCTCGATCACACTCTGAACCACGCTCTGCATGGAAAAGAATGAGTCGGCTAACGCAGCCGAGACATTCCCGACCGGAGAACGAACGCTCTCAACGCCCTTAGCCAGGATATACGGGCGGGCGGATGATCGCAGGTACCGGCCAAGATCATGAATATTCGGGGAATCGAGCAAGCAAGTGCCATGGTGGAGGGCTCGGTGTCGAGTGAGCTTGAACGCAGAGCCAGACACCTTGCGTGTCAGAGGCTCGTCGGGATCCATTTTCATTCCCTCTGCTCGGGCCATGACAATATCATGCCGCTCATTGACACTGGTGTTGGTAGCCCCGACCTGATGAAGTGCGCGCACCACCATCTCGGCATGCTTGTCGCGCGTAAACGAGGTACGTGGGCATATAACGCTGTAATTTAGGTTACCTTCATCATGGAAGACAGCCCCGCCGCCTGATCGCCGACGCACAAATACTGCAGCTTCATCTTCTCCCGTCGTACCGTTCCTACGATCATTATGAAGTGCGCGGAGATCGGTCTCAAGCCATGGGTTCTGGTTGCGACCAATGACTACACATGGTCGATTGGCATAAAGGAACAAAATGCTGGACTCTGCTGGGGCATTTTCTAGTAGGAAGTGTTCGATCGAAAGGTTCACGTAGGGATCTGTTGATAGTGATTGGTAGATCTGGTGTAAAGAAGAGGGACGGCTGGCGAGCTCGGCGAATTGGCGAGCGGGATATGACGAATTATGGCGAATCCAGCCATGCTTTAGTGGGTTAGTCCAAAGTGCCGAAGACGAGGAATATCCTCGAAGGGCGAGCATTGGAGCAAGGGTGGGCGAAGTTATTGACCGCATCACGAAAGTTATGGGCCGATAGTCGGTTGCGCTAGTCCCAGATAGGAATTCCAGCGATGAGTCGATTTCCAATTTCCTTTTTTCTACTTGCGGTCAGTCATCACTTTTGTTTTCTCTTCCTATTCTACTGTTCTTATTGATCTTGGGGTCTTTGAACTTATACTTTTACTTCATTACCTTGCGACCATCTTTCAACGCCCATCATGTCGACGTGGGGTCAATATTTCCGTGTCACCACGTAAGTTGCCCACCCCCACCACACACATCACTACTAACACCCACGATTCAGTTATGGCGAATCCCACTGTCGCTCTGTCGGCTGTATCGTCGACGGATGCCCTCCGGGCCTAGAACTCACTGAGGCCGACATCCAGCCTCAAATGACCCGGCGCCGTCCCGGCCAAAGCGCCCTTACTACCCCGCGAGACGAGAAGGACCGAGTCGAGATCCAGTCAGGCACAGAGTTCGGCATCACTCTGGGTACGCCAATTGCTATGGTCGTCCGCAATGAGGACCAGCGTCCCAAGGACTACGGCAATAGCACAATGGACCTGTACCCCCGCCCTAGCCATGCCGACTTCACCTACCTTGAGAAATACGGCGTCAAGGCCAGCAGCGGCGGTGGTCGGAGCAGCGCCCGTGAGACCATTGGTACGTTATGTGTAACCATCAACATCGGAAACGAGTACTCTCGCTAATCCAACCCCCACAGGCCGTGTTGCCGCCGGCGCCATCGCTGAGAAGTTCCTCAGCCTGGCGCATAACATCGAAATCGTCGCCTTCGTCTCCTCCGTTGGCAACGAGCACCTCTTCCCCCCGACCCCCGAACACCCCTCCCCCTCCACGAATCCGGAGTTCCTTAAGCTGATCGAGACGATTGACCGTCAAACCGTCGACTCCTTCGCGCCCATCCGATGCCCGGAAACCGCCGCCGCTGAGCGCATGACCAAAGTCATCGAGAAGTTCCGCGACAACAACGACAGCATCGGTGGAACCGTAACATGTGTGATCCGCAACGTGCCAGTTGGACTTGGCGAGCCCTGCTTCGATAAGCTTGAAGCTAAGCTGGGCCACGCGATGCTCAGCATCCCCGCAACCAAGGGCTTCGAGATCGGCTCCGGTTTCGGCGGCTGCGAGGTCCCCGGCTCCATTCACAACGACCCCTTCATCGTTGACCAGACCGCAAGCAACCCCCGCCTCACTACCAAGACTAACAACTCTGGCGGTATCCAGGGTGGTATCTCCAATGGCGCGTCAATCTACTTCCGCGTCGCGTTCAAGCCCGCGGCTACTATCGGCCAGGCGCAGACCACTACTACTTACGACGGTGAGGAGGGTGTCCTGGAGGCTAAGGGTCGTCACGATCCTTGTGTTACCCCCCGTGCTGTCCCTATCGTTGAGGCTATGTCGTCGCTCGTTGTCATGGACGCTCTCATGGCTCAGTATGCCCGTGAGGGTGCCAAGAACTTGCTTCCCCGGAAGCCTCAGACTATTCCCACTCACCCTGCGACTGGTGCTCCTTCGTCATAGATGGGAGGAAACCTGACAAGTTATATTAAAAATGTTATATGCAAGCGTCATTAAGAAGGGTCATGTCTGAGTCTATATACATCTTTGATGCATCATGGAGCTACAAAAAGTGTTATATAGATGCCATGTTCATGCTTTTACCAATTTCGGGATAACCTACATCCTCGTCTTCTGGAAATTTCTAGCGTATGAAGCTGTCTATGTAAGAACTACAGTCTACTAAAAGCTCAATAAATCTTAAAGCAAGAGATGAATTTTGGACTCGCTACCTAATCCAACAAACGCTACTCTCTAGCGAAGAGTCATAATAAAAAAAAAGGGAGACATCGATTCATCAGGACAATCATCTCATCTCGTCTCGGAACGGCATCAAAACATCGCTGTGGATATCAAAACGACAGAAAACAGCAGCCACCCACAAAGAGCGGTGTGACAAAAAGTAAAGACTCCAAGGAAACGAACGAAAACCCACACGACCAAGTTGTGTACAAACGACGCAATGCGATGCAATGCAACACAACACATCTCCGGGTGTCTCTCATAGATGCAGACACCAAACCTCGCCTAAAAAAAAAAAAGGAACATGCCAAAGTACAAGTGAGAAGGTAATACAAAAAAAGAGAATCAAGACAATCAGGAGAAAGGAACAAAACCCCAGATCTCAGATCTAGGTGCTAACCCTCCGGTTCCCAGTGCCCCAACTAACAGAGCGCTCGGACACACTATCAATATCGCCAGCGGTAGCATTAACGACACGAAGTTTCTCTCGAGGAACGGTAAAAGTCATCTGGACTCGTCTGCCTTCAGCAGCACCCTCCAAGTCCCAATCATGAACATCTTCCTCGTCATCCCCGAAGCCGGTTTCGTTACCCAGGTATCCCGGCGCGCCGATGAAAAGATCATCGCGTGTAGACCGGGCAGTGTTAAACACATCGTCAGAAACACGCTTGCGCGCATTCCAGTCCTTGGCACCCTGCTTGCGACGGAATAACTCTGCCGAAGCGCTGACTGCTCGGCGCGGCGTGCTGGGGCCGGAGTCTGTGGATTGTTGGCCGGATCCTAGTAACGTGCTGCGGCGGTCAATGCCGGAGGCATGGTGCACTGTGCTAGTGGTTCTGGCATCGGAGTATAGCTCGCTGTCAGGGCTGCGGCGGGTCATTGTTAGGGCTCGGCGCATGGTGTTCATTACCCAGTCGGAGGCTTTAGGTTTAGATTCTCGAGGCAGTTTTGAGGGGGATGAGGGTGCGGGGTGGTCGAGGGCGTCGAATAGGAGGGACTCGTTCTCTGACCGGCTGTGGGACATGTTTGTCTGGGCTGTAGAGTAAGAATCCGCTGATACTGATTTCTCCGAGGGGCTAACGCCTTCTGGGTCGCTGTGTGTTGAGGCTGCGGCGAGGTATTCCAGTGATTGGCGCCCGCTGCCCCAGCTCAAAGGTCGATTGACGACGATGCCTCGTGCCTGGTTGACCTTGCCTACAGGTTGGGCGGACGGAAGGGAGAAGGCTGAGTTGTCTGACAGGTTGGTGGCTGTTCGGTCGCTTTTTGTCAGGGACTCGGCATCCATAGAGCCAATATCCTTTCGCCGGCTGTAGAAAGGACCTAGGCCAACGCCAAATATGGTGCTCCGGGGGGTTGCGTAGGGGGTATCTGAGAAGGGGTCTTCAGGCTCCGTCGTCTTAACCGTGGGTCCTGTTTCAACTGGGATGGTTGCCATGAGATGTTCTCGGAAGATCGCTTCATCTTCCTCGCGTTCATCAATAGGGTGAATATCACCAGTAGCATCACTGCGCTGGTATTCACTGTTTCGATATGAGAATGGCCTATTGTTCACTGGAGGTATCACAAGGGGTCGGCTATTCTTGACTGGACTAGTAGGGTCCATCAGCAGGCCAGTCCTCTCTGCCGTGCCTTCGCCCCGGTCTTTCCAGTTTGGTCGTGTCGTCTGGCTACGATTGGCTGACCAAGAATACATGGGGGCATCCTTTCTTTCGCTCATTCCAGAACTCCGAACGCTACTTGCTTGGGTTGGACAATCTCGGCCCCAGAAATGAGCTCGTTCTGCTCCCAGAGCAAGTTCCCGTAGCTGCGAGTCTCGCTTGCCCTTTACACGGCGTTTTCGGTGGTAGTTCCATCCGCACAAAAGGATGGCCACAGCAGCGGGGCATCCAATGCCCAATCCAACCCCTAAGCCGGCCTTTTGGGATGATGAAAGCTTATCGGAATTAGAGGACGCATTCGATGAACTAGCTGCAGGATTGCTGTAAGAGGTGACCCAGCTGCTCGAAGTCACATTGTAGAGATAGACCTGCGAGTTGGACTGTGCAGTCGCTGAGGCCCGTTTCGAGGATGGTTTCGGGATATTGTAGCCCCCAGAAATCATCATCACCCCCCCAGGGAGCATTGCCGCTCCATGGCCAAAAATGCCAGCACCCTTGGCAATCCCCAATTCTTCAAAAGAGGGTGCTGTCCAAATCCATTCTGTGGCTCCGCCAAACCCTTCTGCAAGGTCCAGAACTGCAAATTGCGGCTCGGCAGGGACAGTCATATCGCCCACCCAACCTCCAAATACAAACACTCTATTGCCATCTTCCGAGAGAACCGCAGTGTGGCCGGAGCGAGGCTCAATAGAAACCGTATCCCGAGTAGTCAGCTCAGCCTTCGTTGTCGAATTCAACGTTGCAGAAACAAAGCTCCAGCTTTGCTGCGGCAGCGAGAAAATGGCAAATTGTGACATGTTAAGGAACGCCTGTCTGGTATGGCCACCAATAAACAAAAAGTCCTGCTGTTTTCCCGTAGACCCGGCAGCGTAGGTAGGCTGGAGCGGCACGACGGCCATTCCAGCTTCAGCGACGGGCGGTGCGCGTTTGCCAGTAGTGGCAGCGGTGAACTTGGTGTTGTAGTAGGGACTCGGCCCTAACACGACCGTTGACTGGGAGTAGTTGGCTGCCGAGACCCATGTTTCGTCCGTGCTGTTCGCGAATGGGCACATCCCACCAAAAGCGTACATGGAACTCTCATCTTCGTAGTGGGATGCCGAATACGTGAACGCTGCTGTCAGGTAGTTCGGTGCCGTTTTTGGGTCGCTGGTAATGACTGGCAGTCTATCCCAAGTCCCATTGCCGATTGAGCTTTTGCTGTTTGGGTGGAACTGCCATAGGACCGGGTTGTCGGATGCACTGTGGCAGTTGCCCGAGTAAACTGTGATGAGGCCTTGATCATTGATGGCAGCAACAAAGCTTGAGTTCTGATCAGAACTGTAGAACGGCGTGCTCTTCAGCAGGGTTTGATAAGATAGATTCTCGGCATCGATACTGCTGGACAGGTTCAGGGAGACGAACTCGGTTTGACCAGTGGAGCTAGGTCGGAGGATGTACGCGAGGGAGTCATTGTGTTGTGGGGAAAGGAAGATGGAAGATGAAGTGTATGGGATTGCAGTAGAGTGATCAACTAGCGCAAGGAGCGCAAGCAGGAATGTCTTTGCTTTTCGGTGCTTCATGTTGCGATCTGAGACAATCAGGAGCAGGGATACATGCCAGGATCGGCGAGCATGGCGTGCCACGCGAAGATCTATTTTCGGACGGCGCAATGTAGTTAAATTTTGATAGTTAACATCAACGTCAATGATAATGACAATGACAATGACCATGAAAAGGTAGAGAAGCAAAGAGATATTGAAGGGGTAACATTGTAGAGGGATAGCAAACTTTTGTTTACGATCCGAGCTAGGCCTCTCTATATTATCAGACCAATCATTAATAGTACCAAGAATCACTTTTTTCATTCGCCCGACTTTATTTGGCCGGCCTAAACAAAGAAAGAGTCAAGTTAATGGACCAAGGCTTAGATTGACGCGGGATCAACCTCGTTGCTCGGCAACGGCGGGCGATTGCGTGTTTTTCATGTGAGGATTCACACTAAAGTATTCCCCTATGCAACGCAAAGTGGCATTTCAAGCCACGTACATCAGGCAGTAGCATTAAAACCATTAAAACTTGATTTCTTTAATAAATGTGATGGATTTTAATTACCTAGGTAACTTGATTTGACGTTATCAAGATTCCCCATGTGGGCCTTGACGAAAGCGGGTATCAGATGTCTCAGAGCACCTTAACACATGCATAAATTCAATCTTGACAACGGCCCTAAAGGTGCTTTTTCCCCGCAAGGTAATAGAATTGAAAAGGTTGACCAGCGGAAAGGGAGCTGAAAGACTATAAAACCTAGCTTAAGACGTTCTAGGTACGGTCTATTTCTTGGATATAGGGACCAGGCGATGTAACAGAGTTAGGCGAGAAGCCCCAATTTCACCATTGAAGCGGAGGTCGTAAACGAATGTATCACTCCAAGGAATAGACATGGATGCCTTTCTTATAATCCTAATGTTGGAAAGTCCATTTGATTCCTTTCACCATACAGCCCAAAGGGTACATAGTAGCTGAGGCTAACAGCTTGCCAGCCGCGGCGATGATAAAAAGAAAGATCACCCTATTCCTCCGGCTGCTGGTGGGCGGATCTACCTCCCTTCCGGCCTGCCTCCTTGGCTCTAGGGCTTCCTGGCTCGAATTTTCCACGCGAAGCGTGCCCGCCCTTCGAAGCAATGTCTCTCTTAAAAGAAGTGAGTTTGCTATATCAAAATAGATAGAAGCTGCTTTTACTCACCTGCTTATTGGCATCCATTGAAGCAAATCCACTATGATGGCTAGACTGTCCACCCTTTCGAGCAATTTGCTCGACCTCTTCGTGGGGTCGGTTGTGGAAGTTACCAGGGTTGGGGTTGTCGACCATTGTGATATGTACGGAATAGTAATATGTGATTGCAGATAGTTCGAAGTATTGAATTGTATGATTCTATGCTAAATTCATTGCGTATTTATATATCTAACTATATCTAACGCCACGAGGTGGCTTTTGCCAGATGGGATGGAGTCATCTTGACGTCTATTCAGCCCCAGCTTGCCTTATTTCAATGTTGCCTCCACTGAACACTTTCCCATGGCTTCACGACGATCCATCTGGGGAAGTTTCAAGGAATATTATTAACCATAAGGAGAGAATGGTGGGGACAAGTTCTACTGGTCTCGTGTGTGTATGTAGGCTCATGAGCAGGAGCTTTGTGTCGAAGGAAACCGCGTCACTATTATGTAAATGTATACTTAGTTGTTGAATAGTAGATCAAAGTGCCGCAAGAATCAATCCTCTATGCCATTATATTCAACAAAATAGGCACATATAATCTTATATTAGACAAAATTCAAGACCCAGTCAAATGTTCAACCTGTTCAAACCCAGCACGGTAGAGTACGGAGCATACAATCAAAGTTAGACAGTATGTACTTAGGATTAGGTATGTACATCTGGGTATTTAAGAATACATATCAAAGTCACGAAATTAATGAGCAACATTGGCTTCAATGATAAATGTCAGTGATACGCTCGACAGAACCACTAGGGAAATATGATCTAAACGATCCACCACTTACACAAGTCCGCCCGTGTATCTTTCCAGACCTGGCCTCTAGACCAACTCAGGGGTACAGAATTCAATCGAAAGAAGGCAAGAGGTACTGGGATGGAACTGGACTGGTGCCAATGATATTGTGTGATTTCCCAGACCCAAATCCCAAAATTTGGAGTCAATGTCGATTTTCGTCACGTCACCGTAATTGTGAATTGTATAACTTAGCCCGAATTTATGGAATCATCGTCTCAAACCAAAGTAAATAATAAGCTAACCAATAAATCAACATTGGTTGATATATAACATACACGATAATGGAGTCAATCAACGGCATTCTAAGTACATAATGTCCGGAAAAGAATTATAACAGAATGCATGCAGCCTGCAAGCGAGTTTTATTTCGTAGAGGGATTAGGCATTCCAGAAGTATCAGGCCACTTACGGAAGAGGTCAGCGAGGTGATCGATCGGTGCTGTTAGAAGCCCCACAACTGTCTCGTACGGAGGCTTGTCTGGTGCACTAGGGTGAGAACGCGAAGGGACGAACATCTTCGTTCGGTCAAAGCTCTTAGAGCAGCCCTCACTATCCTCTTGAGACAGGGCTTGCTCCAGTTTAGGCAAATCGTAACTCTCCTCCTCTTTGATATGCTCGGAAAGGCTCTCCATCAGCTCCCTGATAGTAGGAACAAACTGCGTGTCTGAAGGTGTCATATTTTGGAATGCCTTCAGTTGCATTTTGACCTATATCCATTACATCACGTTAAAACCATGATAGGTAGCAGGGGAGCTTGACCTACTTTCAGGTGTTGATCACGGTCCTTATTGGCCATTGCCACACCATCGGAGAGTAGTCTTTCAAAGAGAGGATAAACAATAAGCTCTTCTCCAATGGAGTGTCGAGCTAGTTCCCAGGTAAACAGATTCTGGAAGCGGGTCTGTTCATCCTCATCCTTGGAGGTAATTATCGTGCCATAATATGATTCAATCTCCCGGTGATCTTTTTTGATCGTGTCGATGATGCGGGGTGTCATGGTGGTAGCTGTTGCAATTCCACGTCTCTGAAAAACGCGGGACACGGGTTGACTGAAATGAGGAGTTCTTAATGAACGAAGGGCGGAAGTCATTATGGCCTTGGAAGAAGATCCACCCCAGCAACCACAGCAGGCTGGAACGTGGTCTCCTTATACCAAGTGTAATTATAATCAGAGTCCTTATTTGTCTAGCTGCGCGCTAGGTCACACTTACGTGAACTAATAGATGTAGTATAGTAATGGAAGATATGATGTTTGCTGTATTCCTATCCAAGCCTCGACAATCCCGAAAGTGGTAGGTAGATCTTACGTCTAGTGGATGTAATGAGCGTCGTGTCACATTTCTAGAATGCTAGGGACTCACATGATCTTGGCTATTTATGATATCATATGTGATTCGAGTAGTTTCCTTACTGTGTATCCTAGGGTCACAAATCGCAAGATAAAATTCCATGGGAAATATATACGATGACTGATTTACCAGTCATGTTTGAATCATCAATGCACTCGTAGGCTCTCGTTCCCCTATTTGCAGAATACCAACTACACATAAGCGCCTCGTAGCTATTTTAGACACAGAGGTAACTTTTTCGAAATCTGTACCATAATCTTAATGAGTTCATCACTAAGACGGATTCTTTAATACTAGCGGACAAACGAGTAGGTAAATCGGGTTCACCTCCAGGGTTAATCTGAGTACTCACTAAGCATGTCTTGAGCCTTCACTAAGTATTATCTGGCTGCTTATTAACCTTAGTAAGATATGTGAGCCCACCTGGGCATGTATAGATGAAATGATGAAAGTGGCGGCACCCCAATTGGGCAAGCTAAAATTATGTAGGTCGAATACGAGCATGGAGTAGATATATGTCTGACTATGAATGGGAGGTCCATGTATAAGCGTAGACTGTACTCTACAGTCCCGTTAGAGCTAGTAGTGTAAGCAAATGACTATCTCGCTTATTCAAGGTACACAAAACGGGACCCGTGCATGGAAAAATGCTCGAACAGACTACGTGGGCTCAGCGGTTATCATCGTCAGTCACCGGCTTTTAGGGCTACCAGGTCTCAGGAGTACGAGAGGGAAGGGGGAAAAGCAAAAATAAGTTGAAAAGTAAGTTGAATTTAGCCAATCGATCATTGCGAGTAAATGAGATAATGAGATCGGTGGACAGGTGGTTTAGCTTTGTTCGGCAATGATAGGCAAATATCCAATACTTTGTGATCGTGCACTTTGCCTTCATATAGAGTATAAATGGTTTTCCAAGACAAGAGAGTTGCCACTTGTGGACTTGTGTCCAATCACTTGTAGAAATCAGAGATTCAGAGACATAAACAGGGCTCTTCCGGTTTATTATTATTTGAAACCAAACAACTTTGGTGCTTACTCCAAAACCAAAACCACTACGGAGTAGGTAACTGAGAGCAATAATCTAAATCAAACCACATCGCAACGTGCCTTCGCACAAACACCATGTACAGTAGCGCCTAGTCCACGGGTGTCTAATATCCGGTGTTCAACACAGCCAAATTGCAAATTCAGCTCGACGTTAACACAGAGTAATAAGGGACTAGCGCATGGCACATGCCCGGCCAACCGGGACTCAATCAAAGACAAGAGGAGCGAAAATCATTCTTACCCCTTTCGTCATACAACAGGATCAACACGAGCAACTTCCCTCAATGAGTATCAGCGTAGATCCCGAATTGGATGAGGGATGAGGGATGTGGGATTTGGAATAGAATTGCGCGTGGTGAGCAGAGGCGATGCTCGTCTTCGTGTGCTTTGATCGCTTTTTGCGGTGCAGGTGGCGCTCGGGGACTGTAGGTACTGTAGGTACATGCGTCCTGGAGAAAATCAACTAATAATTTGAACCTGGATATGGAATAAAATGAAATAAAAGACTAAAGATCATGTGGAACAAGATTGTTGTTTTATTGAAACGGTCAAGGCGTAGCCAACCCAGACAATTACCCATGAGACTTCTGCCTCTTGGTCTTTTATAGGATTAGGTCGGTTTGGAATCGCCTGCATCGGCGCCGGAAATGGCTGCAGAGCGTGTTGTGTCGGATGTTTAGGCCGAACTTCCACTGCGCGGGGCAAACTGTACAACAATTTTAATAGTGATTGGCATTTATGCACGCTCTAGCCCTGTACTATAAGATGACTATTATTGCTGAGAATGCGGCATATAACCATTGACTAGCCGTCTCACACATGCGACGACAAGGGTGTTTGGTCCGATCCACTCAGAAACGTCAAGTGAGGATGAGTACACCGATGTACCTCATACGAACAGGCTAGTATAACTAGTTCGCGTCTGGGGTAGGTAGGCTACGAAGTATGCTCATTGAAACCCCCGCGGCCATCCTTGCCTAGTTTAGCCCCTTTTTCGTCAGTCGATCGAGTGATCCCCCGCACCACCATAAGTTGTGGGGATTGTTTGAACGGAGAATAAATAACATCTGGGCATCTGTGATTCTCGTGCTCGTAGGAGTTATCATGGAATATCCATGGATCATACCTGATACAGACAATATAAGTCAGCAAATTACCTATCCTAGGATTTACACGCCACAAGAGAATAATGTGTGCCAATCACAGTATTAATCCGAGACATAATAAAGTGCCAAGATCTTATCCCTATTATGTTGAAACTTGTATACTAAAACAGAAAGAAGGCTAATTAAGGGGCCAGACCCCTATATGACGTCGAGTATAGCGCACTGATACTCTGACGCACAGACAGCGGATTTTAGTATTTCCTTCCTTAAAAGAGCTTCATGCAGGACGCCTCCCGAAGACTGGGGGTATTCTGTAGTATTATATAGTATTATATAGTGTTACAGTATAATTCATATATATCTCTCTAAACAAACATACATATATGTATGTATATAACATGATGGAGTGTACGGAGTATCCAAGCCGAAAAGAACGGAAGGTCCATCCATGGACGCAGTTTTGCCTTTTTCCTACCTCAACTGGTTGGGACGAACTACAAGAAGAGAAAACCGGGAAAAGGCATACCCAAAAAAAAAACCCTATAATACAGTTTCCGGTATTGAGGCCCAGCAGTTCGGGCAGAAGTTTGAAAGGGTGCCGAGTTGGACTTCATACGATTGGAGGCAAAATGAGAGATATATATACAACCAGGGCCGGAGTAACCTGGTCTCAAGAGACTATCCTGTACAGCTGCAGAAGAACTCACTGTCGGAGCCGATGGAATCGGGTTCCAAGAAATCCGGAAAAAAAAAAAAAAAAAAAAAAAAAAAATTAAGAATCATCATACGTTGGGCAACCATGGTCGGCCATTTTCTTGGGCATTTTCACGATGGCTTCTAGGCTTATTGCCTACTTGCTGCAATCTGTCAATTCCTCATATTATGACGGGAGAGTCTTCGACGTAAAGACCCCAAACCCAGTGGCGGATTTGCCACGGGGAAAGAACATTAACTATATAAAACTACATATTTAATCTATATAGTTAAAATAGTAACTAATACTTTAAGTGTATAAGAACATTCAAATAACTATAAAGATGTTAGATTAATCTGCAAACAGCCCGGAATTTCAGAGCTGACAGCCCCACTAGGTATATGGATAAAACCTTGTCATATTTGATATCAATACGATTAATTTGACAAAGTAAATCAATTAAACCTTTCAAAGTTATAAGTTGTAACTTATTTTTTTTTTTTTTTTAATCTGCTTGGCTCAAATTATTCTGATTGATTTTGGTTCTTGGCGTCCCGATCATGGCTCTGCCCTATTACCCACCCAACCTCCCCCTTCGACTCTTCAACTCTCCCCTCTTGTCTCGCTTTCTCTACACATCCTTTTCTCTTTCTTTCTTTTTTTTTAAATTCTTACAGCTTCTTGGCTGTCTTGCCTTTCCTTTGGACATTACTTTCGGATCTGTTATTCTTGATTGATTCCGATCTTGCTGTCCTCCCCCCACCTCCAATCCCCGAGAATTGGCCATCATAACCCCAAATTATTTATAGCATCTGTTGCAACGGCACTCCTTTTTTTTTGACCTAAATCCCCACGTGTGGATGTGGGATCGTCCAAACCCTCGTGCAGTAGCAGGTCTACCTCGTGTCCTCCCCCCTAAGGCGACAACCCGCTGTCCGGTACACGGTTTCCGTTGCTCAGTTGTCGCCATCACTATTGATCTCGCGAAAGTAATGCCGACCTGTTCGTGCGTGCCAACAGAGCTTTTTGTCAGCTCACCTTGAATCAATTATTACGAGGGAAACCCCCCCAAAAATAAAAGTGTCGAATTGGAGGATGCTCAACTAGGATGCTCAACTGCACTCTCGGCACAGCTGCCTCGGCCCCCTCCCTTTGAAATAATATCACAAAAGATGGAAGAAGGGAATATGACAGAAATTCGGTCCTCGCAAGCTGGTCTGGAGGATCCGGATCAGCTGGCTGGGAATGGTCGTGTCTCAAAAAATCACAAGCGGAATCTCAGCCGGCCCGACGAGTCCTCGCAACTACCATCTGCGTCGAACGAACCCGAGTCTCGCCCCCCATCCAAATCATCCGCCGAACAAACTCCCATTATCACTGATGTGTCGGAAGCCACTGCGACATTCCGCCAGGCCTTCCCCGGCCTTTACGGTGCCCGGACCCCCTCGAATCGCTCGTCATCGAGTTCCCTACAAGCCCTCAACGAAGGAATCGTGGTCGATGTCCGATCGGAAAGTGGAAGCATTGGAAGGGGCACTCGACGAGCCTCGAGACACTCGGATCATCAATTACCAGTTTATCCCGATCAATCCTATGCCTCCCTCCAGTCCCAAGTGCATCCCACCTGGCAACCACCCCACCTCACAGAACCAGATCCGCCCCCCAGACACTCCTATGCCCGCGGTATTCGTACCGCTGGCAACACTCCGCTGTCGAGCCCGGGGCTCTTCTCCATGAGACACTCTCGCATGGGAACGCCATCCGCGTCGGACGATGACATCTCGATGAGAAGTTCACTTCTCCATCCATCACACCTTCAGCCTCCGAAAGAAACACACACCGCCGAAGTTGATCGCGACATAGTGACGGGAAACAAAACCATCAATCAGTATGAGATCCTCGAAGAGCTCGGCCGCGGTGAACATGGCAAAGTGAAACTAGGCCAGCATGTTGCGACTAAGCAGAAAGTTGCCATCAAGATTGTCCAGCGGTACTCCACTCGCCGTCGGTTAGGCAAGTTGGGCAATCCAGAAGACAAAGTGAAGAAGGAGGTGGCTATTTTGAAGAAGGCGCGGCATCCAAATGTGGTCAGCCTGCTCGAAGTTATCGACGATCCGAATCGACAAAAGGTATACATTGTGCTGGAGTATGTTGAAAATGGCGAGATTGTCTGGCGTAAGAAGGGTCTACGAGAAATTGTCCACGTCGACAAGCTACGTCTTGAGCGGGAAAAGAATGGAATCCCAGACACTCCCGCATTTTTGGAAGAGAGCCACCAATTCATTCGAACTGCTCAGCATCTGCGGCGGCAACGGGAAAGGGCTCGCGAGCGGATTGAAGCACAGGCTGCTGATGCCCAGCAAGGGCCAATCCCCGCTTGGAGTTTGGAGCACGGCGCGGAATCATCAGACGAAGAGGATGACGAGTGTGGTCTTCCCATCAGGAGATCATCGAGCCGTTCTGTTGCAGTAACAGATGACTCAAGCCCATCCTTCACCCAGGACCCGTCTCTAAATGCCGTCGAGGGCAGCATGTACGGCTCCTATTCAGATTACCCGTTCGAACGACGTTCCAGCACAGCTTCCAGTAGCTTTGGCTACGCCCCCTCTGAACCCGAGTGGTCTGCAGAGGGCGATGATATGGCATTCGTTCCTTGTTTGACTATTGGTGAAACCCGTAGCGCATTCCGGGACTCTGTACTTGGCTTAGAATACCTCCACTACCAGGGTATCATCCACCGGGATATTAAGCCGGCCAATCTACTCGTCACCAGCACTCATCGGGTGAAGATCTCTGATTTCGGTGTTTCCTACCTGGGACGCCCAATGCGGGACGAGGAAGAAGAGCAGGTGGGCGAGACCGATGCGACGGAGTTGGACGATGCTCGTGAATTGTCCAAGACTGTTGGTACTCCAGCTTTCTATGCCCCCGAATTATGTTATACCGGCGATGACTTTGTGGAAACCATTGGGTCGATCCCCAAAATCACTGGTGCGGTCGACGTTTGGTCGCTCGGTGTCACATTGTACGGAATGATCTTTGGTCGCTTACCATTCGTCTCGGATGATGGGTACAGCATGTTCCAGACCATTGTTAAGAAGGAAGTCTTCATTCCACGGAAGCGCCTTGTGCCCGTTATGGATGAGGCGTCTGACTCGAATCAGTGGAACCTGAGAAACGATGATGAGCTTGTCTATGAGGATATCGACGATGAGCTATACGATCTGCTCAGACGTCTATTGACCAAAGACCCGGTCAAGAGAATCACACTGAAAGAGATTAAACACCACCCTTGGACGCTCCATGGCCTTCCCAACCCTCGAATCTGGATAGAGGAGACCGACCCTGGCTACCAAAGCAAGGGTAAACGAATTGAGGTCTCGAATGAAGAAGTTACAAGCGCTGTCAGCAAAGTCCCATTTATTCAACGGGTTCGGTCTAATGTCGCCAAATGGTTTGGCAGCGGTCGATCGAAGGACAAGGAACCCCGCAAGCGCACATCGAGCACAACACCGTCTACGGAGACCCTGTCTTCTGCCTCAACTAATAGCACATTCGGGAAAACTTCTCGCGACAGTCGTCCGTCCAGTTTGCGAGGGGAGGAGGAATTATTCCGGCCGCTCAAATTTGGCAATCAAGGACACCCGCTCGCCCAGAGTGTTACTGCAAGCCCAGTGGATGAAGGTGATTGGGCGTCTTATTTCGATGCCGTGCAACCAGCTGCTGCAAAGCTTGCTGCTGCGACCAAGCTTGCCACTCCACCTCCTACCGTGACACCCCGACCTGGTCCTCCTCGTCGCGCAAAGTCTTCGACATCTACAGCAGAATCCGCAAAGACAGTCAAGTCATCCAGTTTCGATATCCCATCGACTGTTCGGCCATTTTCCATCATCGAAGCCCTCGGACCGACCAACTTCGGTAGTATTTTCAGTGGAGCTACTCGACGGGCATCACGAGGCAGTCGTAGTCGGCGCACTTCCCCGTCTGGGGAGTCAGGATCTCTGCATGGAGATGGAGAACGTCCCTCTGCTGAGCCTAGCATCGCTGTCAGCAATGCATCTGCCCATGGTCAGGTGCGCACCCCCGGCCTGTGGCATGAGGAGGAGCACTCTTCTGCCGAGCAGGTGGCCGCTAGTCATGCAAACCGGCGCAAGCAATCTTCGCAACTCGAGGATACACCTGCAGAATCCCTCAACCTCACAAGGGATGCACTCCTGCGCCGCAGACGGAGCGACATCGAGGCAAATGAAGGCGGTACCTTGAGAGTTGACTATGCGATGTATTCTACTGAATCGCTCCTCCTGCCGCCCATTAATCCACCTACCAACCAAGGATGTCCCGTCGCCGACAACACCAATAATGGGCTGGCCACTTCCACCTCGGCCACTATCTCTTCCTCTTCTGCTGATGACTTCACCAGTGGTATGTCTCAGAGTGCCTCCCACCCCAGTATTCCGTCGGTCGTCTCAAACGCATCGTCTCTTTCTGGTGATGGTTACTCAGTCAAGGGCGATGATTTGGACGAAGTACCCTCCATGCTCCGAACTGGAGAGACACTCAAACCCCCTCGTCCGAGCTCGCCCCGGCCGTCCGAAGAGGACGAGTCGAGGTACTACTGCGATGACGAGGACGAGGATGAGTCGGAAGATGAAGGCCTTGTGATTGGAAAACGCAAGCCCCCTCCCAAGGCTGCTACATCAGGTATTCCGTCTTAGCTATCGAACTGGAATATGGCCGGTGCCGATCAGTCCAGTTCAGTCCAGTTCAGTCCATCTCGTTAAACATTTGATCCCGGCCTACTACACCGCCTTTACAACACTCACAATATTCTACCACCCCGTCCTTCATCCCTCGACGCTTCCTAACTATACCTAGTGACGTTGTTGTATATCACCGAATTTTTTTGATTCTCTTTCCACCCCGGTTTCCGGCAGGCTGATATCTGGAAATTGTTCCTAGAAATTGTTCCATACATTCTACATGGTCTGTACATATACACGAACTCGCATGAGCATCCATCAGTGCCTTGCGAAGAATTCCCCAATGCCCTCGTACCGGCCCGTCTGCATATCTGTTTCTGTTCTGTTGAGTTCAGTGTGTGTGACTATGAATATGGAGGGCAGAGAATCCCGAGGCGCATTTCAGGGGTTTCTTTTTCTTTTTTCCTTTTTGTTCTTCTTTCTTGGTCTTATGCCTGGATTAGGGGCCAGATCGCTTTATTTTTATTTTTTAACTGTACGTAATGTTGACTTTGTCAAAATCGGGAGGTTGGGCTTTGGACCCATAATTTGGATTCCTTGATAAGGGACTGCAGAGTGTGTCTCTTGGGGAATTTGAGCAATTGCGACATGACTGGTATATGATGCTGGGAGGCGAGACGTCTAGCGTGTGATGAAGGAATGAAACATTTGGGGGTTTGGGACTTTCGATTTTGTCCTCCCCCTAGATATCAACTTGTTCCCCATACAATGTAGAAGACTCTATGTCTAAAATAGATGCCATACTTCGTCATAGAGAGGATATATCCTTCTATTAATCCCTCCAGTAAGAGGATATACCCTTCTATTAATTCCACCAGTAGGGTTCCACGCGGGGTTTTTATGCCCCCTGTCTCACCTTCGGAATTCCACCAATATACGGGGTGCTTCTACTAATTATGACATCCGAGGGTTGCAAATTTATGATACCATTTGAGTCTCGAGGTGCAAGTATGCATGAAAATCACCACTAGTTTAGACTTTCCGTGTTTCACCTCATGTTTCACAGCGAGAACTAAGCTAAAAAAAGCAAGGAGCTTCTGAGGTTCAGTCCGGGCATGTTTCTCCTTCGAGTCTTGTACAAGAAAAGACGTAATCGGG
The DNA here is from genome assembly GCF_028827395.1 of Penicillium hordei. Classification (NCBI taxonomy): domain Eukaryota; kingdom Fungi; phylum Ascomycota; class Eurotiomycetes; order Eurotiales; family Aspergillaceae; genus Penicillium; species Penicillium hordei. The sequence continues at coordinate 1,667,671 of NW_026623142.1, forward strand.
GGGAATTGTCGGAGAAATCTGAAATTATAGCTATACATTAGGAAGGAAGACCGGCTAAGAGCGACTCAAATTTCTACACTTGTTTCCCTCTGCTTCATAGAGCCACTCGATCTGAATTGACTTCATTCAGCCCTAACAAGTGGTTGCCATCATGCTTCCCTACCTCCTTCTAGCCGCCGCACAGCTCTTCACCTCAACATCCGCCGCATTAACCTACAATGGCGCGGATATCTCTTCCCTTCTCGTCGAGGAAGGCAAAAGCGTCTCTTACAAGAACCTTGCAGGCACACCGGAAAATCTAGAAACCATCATTTCGGCTAGCGGCGTCAACTCTGTTCGCCAGCGTGTCTGGGTGAATCCCAGTGGTGGATCATACGACCTAGACTACAACGTTAAGCTTGCAAAGAGAGTACAGGCGAAGGGAATGGGCACATATCTCGACTTGCATTACAGTGATACGTGGGCAGATCCGAACGCACAGGTAAGAAAAGAATCCCCCCGATGCGATTGTTTGATCTAATGGCTGACCCTACTTCTTTAGAGCGCTCCGTCTGGCTGGTCCACAACGGACATTGAAATCCTGACCGGACAAGTGTACAACTACACCCTGTGGGTATGCAACACGTTTGCGGACAACAAGCTCGACGTAGAGATCGTCTCCATCGGCAACGAAATCCGCAACGGCTTGATCTGGCCCCTGGGAGGAACAAGCAGCTACAGCAACATTGCTAGGATCCTGCACTCCGCTGCATGGGGTGTGAAAGACTCGAAGCTGACCACCACTCCCAAGATCTTGATCCACCTCGACAACGGCTGGGACTGGGGCTCCCAGTCGTGGTTCTACAACCAAGTTCTGGCATCCGGGTCTGCGCTCCTCTCCACGGACTTCGACTACATCGGCGTCTCTTATTACCCCTTCTACAATGCGGATGCCACGCTCGCTTCACTGAAAAAGAGTCTTACGAACCTGCACTCGACGTACAAGAAGGAGACACTGGTTGTCGAGACCAACTGGCCATTTGCTTGTCCCAAACCCGAGTTTGGATTCCCGTCGGATCTCAAGGATATTCCGTTTTCGGTTGCTGGGCAGCAAACTTTCCTGAAGAGGCTTGCTGAGACTGTGGAGTCTGTTGGTGGATTGGGAATTTACTACTGGGAACCTGCTTGGGTTGACAATTCGGGACTTGGAAGCAGTTGCGAGGATAACTTGTTCTTTGCTTGGTCGAATGATCAGGCTAGGGCTAGCCTGGACACCCTTGGTAGCCTGTGAGAGTTTCACTCAAGTGATGAAGTATACAGGGTTTAGCCCTGTCACCTGATTTGAGCCATCAAATCACATACCGGCTATGCAAGGAGGTCTGTGAAGTTAGGCAGCAAGCACTAATATCAAGGAACATCAAATATAGAAGTACAACATATAGAATGTATAGACAAGGCAGACTGTTGAAATGTGCCTTGCCCAATGCTTATATCCCTTATACCTAAATAGGATTAGCTCCCATGGGCCTCAGCTGGGTGGCTGTGCAAAAGCTAAGGCCAAGTTCTCTTTAGCGTTTAACCCCCTCCACTTTGGGAGATCGATCAACTGCTTCACGGCCTAACATCTGTATATTCAACAGGCAACGCTTTTTATTTTCGATTGAATCTCTTCAGAATGTGTTCATATATATAAAAATAGTTTGTGTTCGCCTATCTGTTATCAGGGTGGACACTGATAATGCCAATGTGGGGGAGGAGACCCATTTGGGGTTCTCTTGGAGGAACTTGTACGGAGTAAAAGAAGGTGGGAACTCTCTCTCTATTCCTTTGCGCTTAGGGCACCCACAGGAGAAATATTATGGGAATATCATATATTAAAATAATAATCCCTATAACTCCATCTACTCCTCATGGACAACACACGGCTTGATATACACAGACGTGTTTGACCTAGACCGCCTTGCGCACGTGAAAACGCCTAACCTCCAACTTCTCCCTCATTTACCTTCTCATTACGGACCTCTTGTCAAATTCAAGGTATCATTGCTCTCGGGGATGATGAGGCAGTCTGGCGACCGCTGACAACTAACTCAGAGCCTCATTCGCGTACCGGACTCGATCCTGGACCCTTGCGAATGACATCCCACCACATCGTCAGACAACATTCTCCCTACATCACTGGGCGTCCACGACCCTGACAGACTTCCTCGTCTAATCTGTCCCTGTCGCCAAATCTCTGCGCTATATCTGATCCCCACCCCGTCCCTTGTCCCTGATCGCAGCTCCAGCTTGGCGCTCGCGAACTATCCCTCACCTGCGCGCATTCGCAAATATGGCCTCGCATGCCCAGAACCACGGCACGGCCTACCCCCCCCGGGGATATCAAGCATCGGAGCGTGAGCCCTTCGCCACACGGCCAACAATATCACGACCCCAACACCGGTGGATTAGGAGTTGACCCCTCCATGGCCGCATATTCGACAAACCCCTCCTTTCACAATCCCGACGGCAACATCGGTAGCGCTGAAGCTTATGGATACCCAAGCTATCTTGCCGGCGCGCCCTCGGCACAGACATTATCACCGACGGACCAAAGCTATGCTCCAACGATCAATACCAACATTCCGATATCGCAATCGTTCGAGACCAGCCTGGTCAATCAGCTTGAGCACTCTTCGACGGGACTCAGACAGCTGCAGGGTGACGAAAACTTCTCCAATATGCTCAACTCCAACCACCCAGAATTGGACTTTTCTCTCTATCAGAATCACAGCCCCAACAGCACTTCCACCCCCGAGTACGATTCTTCATTGTTGCTAGACCCACAAATGCACCAGCGCCAGTCAATCAACCAAGCGATCAACCCCGCTGATCTGGTCAGCCCCATCTCCAATCCTTCAGTATCTTCGCATCCATCATCGCAAGATCAGCAGCATTCCTCACCTGGCCCCATGTCCCCCCCAGGATCCACACCGGGTGCATACTACACCCCTCGGCATTCACGACACACTTCCCTTGACCCGGCTACTGCAGCATATTTGACTGCCCAGTCAGGTCCAGACTGGCAGTCGGTTATGAATAATGTTTCCTTCCAGGGCCATCGACGTGCACCGTCTGAGGTCTCCGAGGTATCGTCGGCCAACCACTCCCCCTACTTGTCCCAGCACGAGTTCGATGGCATCGAGAACAATGCGTCGCCTTCTTTGGCTCCCCAAAGCGATCCAAGTCTTTACGAAAATGGCCTAGGTATGGAATCATTCACGTTGTCAGAGCAGCATCAGCAGGGGATCAGTCCTCTTCATAGCCCGTATATCTCTCCGCGGTTGATGCCACAGCAGGGGGGTGAGATGGTGCCGAATAATTCGTATCTTTCTCAATTCCCCTCGGCGCCGACAGACATGTATGGAATGCCTCAAGAGGACATGATGACCATGGGACAATTGAACAATATTCCGGGCGACATTGGTCAAGCTTCACAGATGGCTCCTCCATCGATCAATGTTGAGTTTGCCCCGCCATTGCGGAATCCGAACTTTGATCCATCCAAATCAACGGCAGATTTCGACTCATTGAGCCCTCCCGCTATGCGTAAGTGTTGATTTACAACCCGTTTGATTGATATGATACTAACCAGGTCTTAGGATCCCGTGTCCGTAGTAAATCTGATCCTTATCACCCTGCTTCCCGCCCACGCTCTCCTGCAACTTCAGCAACAAGTCTGGAGCCCCGCGCACCTGCCACCCCACGATCTTTGTCGCCTGTTGGATCGGTTGGCTCTCACTCGCGCAGTAGCCCCAGTTCGCGGGATCCCTCGCCTGCACGATCAAACCGACGCCTCTCCACCTCATCAATCGAGAACCGGAACTACATCCTAGATCTCGCCGATCCACAAAGACCCGGAGCAGCACCCGGGGAGCCAAAACGAATCCAGAAACACCCAGCTACCTTCCAGTGCACCCTATGTCCGAAACGGTTTACCCGCGCATACAATCTGCGATCCCATCTCCGCACCCACACCGACGAACGACCATTCGTGTGCACAGTGTGTGGCAAAGCATTTGCACGGCAACACGACCGCAAACGCCACGAAGGCCTCCATTCCGGCGAAAAGAAGTTCGTCTGCCGCGGCGAGCTCTCGCGAAGCGGACAATGGGGCTGCGGCCGCCGCTTCGCCCGTGCAGATGCTCTGGGCCGCCACTTCCGCTCTGAGGCGGGCCGAGTATGCATCAAGCCTCTTCTGGACGAGGAGTCGCAAGAGCGTGACCGCGTCTTGCTAGAGCAGCAGCAGCAGCAGCAATCACCAACTGGCCATCTGCAGCCAATTCCTCAGCCGCTCGTCATGCCCAATATGCCCGGCATGGATGGGCAATCGACAGGCAACTTCGTTCTGCCTGCTGCTCTTCTGGCGCAATACCCGGCTCTGCAGACATTACAATGGGACCAGATTTCGGCTGTTGGAGATGATCCGGGTGAGATTGGTGGGCGGAGTAGCTTTGATGCTAGCTCTGGTGGGGAGTTTGGCTTTGACGAGGATGATTCGGGGATGGGTGGTGGTTATGGCAATAACCAGGGGAATATGTACGGCGTCAATAACTCTGGTCAGATGTTGGGGGTCAATCCTGGGGACCCTGGGTATCCTGATCAGAAGTGGACTGGATGACACTGGTATGTTTTACTTCGTCGTTTGTTCCCTGCCTCTTTCTTTCTCCTTCTCCTTCTTCCTCTCCCTGTGTCAGGTTTCAAAAAGGATATTGCATAATGCATTCCATCTGCATAAAGCCGGTTCTTTTGTTTTCAATTCTGCCTGTATAGAAAGGCTTGTTGGCGTTCAGATATAGGATGCTTTCGGGGATGTCGGAGGATTCCCGAAGCTCGGCAATCAGGACATATGATTGTCTTGGTGTTTTGTTTTTCATTTTTTGGTCTTTCTAGACATCGGTGTTTATTATGCCGTCGTTGAATTCTCATTCTCAACTTCCCCTTCAAGGTGGTTACTGTTCTGCCTATCTTATTGCTTATGAAAGAACCAGGCATCATGATGCTTTTTTATGATATTCCCATGTTGATTTCATGCGCATCTATTTTTCTACTTTTCTTTCTCTTCTATCATGGATTTTGTCTCGTTTCTGAGGTCACAGCTTCAACCCTATATACCATGGCATGCAATGGAATGGATTGCATTTAATCAAATGACTTGGCCCTCTCAGCCTAGTACTTATTTCTTACTTACTACTATACCAACTTCATCTTGCGCCACTCACACTCCAGTGAATCAAGAAACAGTAGAATACAGATCACATTGGATATCATCTAGTCGGCAAAACAAATCAAAAACCACCAAAATTCACCCTATACAAGGTGAGGGACCACTATAATGCAATCCAACCAAATCATCAACTCCAGATCGAACCCAACAACCTATTTTTATGGTGTCAAACCAGTCTGAAATCCACCTCCGCCTGCTTCACTCTTTCTTTAAGAGGAAGCCTTCTTGGCCAACAAGTTCAAAGCACTACCAGCAAGGATGAACGCACACTGGTCCTTACTGAAAGTGTGCTGAACAGGAACCTCGAACACCTCTCCAGTCTTCTGCTTGGTAACACGCAGCTTGATGTCACCCTGGCCACCAGCCTGCAACACATCATAAAGACCAACAGTATCAACCTTATCACAAGCATCGATACGGTCATAGTCCTCACGGTTCGCAAATGTAAGAGGCACAACACCCTGCTTCTTAAGGTTCGTCTCGTGGATGCGGGCAAAGCTCTTAGAAACAATAACCCGGCCGCCAAGGTAGCGCGGCTGCAGCGCAGCGTGCTCGCGTGCAGAACCCTCGCCGTAGTTATCCTCCGCAACAACGAGCCATGAAATTCCGCGCTCCTTCCATGCCTCTGCTAGCTCCGGGATTCCGTACTGCTTGCCGGCTTCGTCGTAGGCGACGTTCGTCTCGCCGGTTGCGGCGTTGACGGCGCCGATCAGAGTGTTGGCGGAGATGTTGGGCAGGTGGCCCTTGTACTTGAGCCATGGGCCTGCGGCAGAGATTGTGTCGGTTGTGCACTGACCCTTGACCTTGTACAGGACCTGGAGGCCGGAGAGATCGCCCTTGGGGAAGGGGGCGAAGGGCTCGAGGAGGGCGAGGCGGTCGGAGGTCGGTGAGACGATGACTTCGGTGCTTGCGTCTGGGACGGCGGCTGTGGGCAAGAAGTTGGGGTTACCTTCTTCAAAGCCAGCGCTGGGGAGGTCGAAGCCGCTGGGGGGCTGGAATTTGAAGGTCGAGCCGTCTGGTGCGGTCAGGGAGTCGGTCATGGGGTTGAAGGTTGTGCTGCCGGAGTAGGCGAGCGCGGTGACGAGTTCCGGTGAGGCGAGGAAGTTCATTGTTTGCCGGTTGCCGTCGTTGCGGCCGGGGAAGTTGCGGTTGTAGGAGGTGAAGATGGCGTTGTCTTCGCCCTTGGGAACGCCATCGGTGCGCTTCCATTGGCCGATGCAGGGACCGCAGGCGTTGGCGAGAACGATGCCGCCGGCTTCGGAGAAGGTGTTTAGCGTTTGATCGCGGTCGAGAGTGGCGCGGATCTGTTCACTGCCGGGAGTGATGAAGAAATCCGCCTTGGGCTTGAGGCCTGCTGCGGTGGCCTGCTTGACGAGATCCTCGGCGCGGGTCATGTCTTCGTATGAGGAGTTGGTGCAGCTACCGATGAGGCCGGCACCGAAGGTCTCGGGCCACTTCTTCTCACGGACGGTGTCGGCGAACTTGGACAGCGGCACCGAGAAGTCGGGAGTGAAGGGTCCGTTGATGTGCGGCTCGAGCTCAGATAGGTTGATGGTAACCAGCTGGTCATACTCGGCCTTGGTGTCGGCACGCAGCAGGCTCGAGGGGCCGGTGGCGGCAACCTCAGCAGCGGCCTCTGCAACGTGGCCGCGGTGGGTCGACTGCAGGTAGGGAACCATGCTAGGCGAGAAGGGGAAGACCGAGGTGGTAGCACCGACCTCAGCACCCATGTTACAGCAGGTGGCCATACCCGTGCAGCTCAGAGTCTCGACACCAGGGCCGTGATACTCAATAATGTAGCCAGTGCCACCGCGGACAGTCAGCTTACCAGCCAGGGAGAGGATGATATCCTTAGGGGAAGCCCATCCGCTGAGCTTGCCCTCGAGGCGAACACCGAGAACCTTAGGAGCCTTCAGCTCCCAAGGGGCATCGACGAGCGCATCGACAGCATCGGCACCACCGACACCGATGGCAATAGCACCAAGTCCACCTCCGTTAGGAGTGTGGCTGTCTGTACCGAGCATCATCAATCCAGGGGCGGCGTAGTTCTCCAGCACGCTCTGGTGGATGATACCGGCACCCGGGGGCCAGAACTCAATACCGTAACGCTTGGCGGCACTCTCCAGGAAGTTGAACACCTCACTGTTGCCCTTGATTGAAGCTGGCAGATCGGTATCGGCACCGCGCTCACCGACGATCATGTGGTCGCAGTGAATACTGGCTGGGACGGCGGTGGAGGGAAGACCGCAGGACATGAATTGGAGTAGAGCCATCTGGGCCGAAGCATCCTGCATGGCGACACGGTCGGGCTTCAGCTTCAGGTTGGCCTTGCCTCGAACGTCACGGCCGTTGTTGGTTCCGGTGAGCAATGACTCTTCGGCATTGTCCAGATGCGCGTAAAGAATCTTCTCGGCGAGGGTGAGGGCACGGTCGGAGCCAAGGACCCGACGGACCTGTTCGAGGTTGCGGACGAGCTTAGGATATGGGGGCATGCGGGAGGAAGAGGCCTCGGTGGCTAGGCCACGGGCGAAGAGCCGTTGTGAGGAGAGCCGTGTGGCCATCTATAAGGCGTTAGTTTGTCCAATTGAGGTGTCTTCAATGTCTACTTACGCCACGAGAGGCAGAAACCCGCTGCCAAACAAGCTGGCTCACCATCTTCACTAATGTCCAAGTTTGGGGAGAAACTGGGGGAGGAGAAGATGTTCCTTTTTTTTTCCGTCCGGTTATACGTTATTTGCATTTGCTCTGATTGGTTGGTGGTTGCGCCGATTTCGGAATCCAGGCCTCTATTATGTGGGGAAATAGGCTTGGTGTCTCTACATATATGTAGGGCTATACAACCTCTCACCTCTCAATGATCCCTCTAACAATGCATCCTCTATCGGGCTAAATTCTGATGTTCTTATAATTTTCCCTCTGACTTCCATCACATATCTGACAGGAAAATATGCCACTTCGAATCTTTGTAACCGCGACAATGCTGGCTACTTATCGTTCCATCTCTTTTGGCAACTTCCAGACCACCAGAGAACATCTGAAAACATGCGCCAAACTTAATCCATGAGGGATAATGTGGCTTATTGTGCCTTTTCTGCGTCATCTCTATCCGTCCGATCTCCACTGAGACTGGGAAGAATGGACCAAACCATTCTTTATCGGCAACGACGTGGAAGTCACTCCGGCTGGCTGGCCACAAGGAATGCCTGGGAATCGGCGGTGATGGGGTCTTGGGGAATGACATCAATCTCAATCAAAAAGAGCCGCAACATCCTATGGCGAATTTACCAGGATGCATGGCGGGTCAAATGTCGTCGAATGTGGGAGTATATCCCACTAGCCCTGTCGCTACTTTAGCCCATGAAGTGCGAACAATACAACTGCTGAGACAGGTGAAAATAAAAACAGAGGAAGAAGGGTTGGTCACGTGGCATGTGGATCATGTATTCTTTATTAGCCATCTCATCTGTGGCATCTGTGATGCTTACCAGCGACTAAAGTTAGATGCCAACTGGAAGCCCGCCGAGATGATAGTAAAGACTTTTTGAACGGACGTCGATCTCTGGATCTACTATGGAGTAAGATGTTTCAAGTAGGCAAACTATCACCCTGATCTTAATCAACTATGGAGTACGGAGTATAGTTTAACAGTAACAGACTGGAGAATTCTCGGTAAATTACGATATAGGCAGCAACTTATTCCTTTATGGAGTATCATTGCGACAATAGTCCTATCAAAGACCACTACAGGAATGATCTGCAGGGACCAGATGATATGATCCACCACCTAAGATTATATGGGAGCCTCGATATCTGGTAAGACAGCTAGCATATACGAAGTACAAAGTAGGTTGTCTTGGTCGTGGAGACCATGGAGCTTGTATATATTGTTGTATGTGTCACGAAAGAGATGTCCCATTAATTACCCTCCGCAGCGTATTAATCAAGACACATAATATAGATCACTGTGAAGCAAGTAGTCGTTAGCAAGGAACAGCTAAGAAACAGCTAATGTATTTCACCACCGAGCCGGCCACGCCACCGAGCCGGCCACCGCAAAACACATAGTAAATGCGATAAATTACAACTTAATATCTCAATAACTACGGTCTATAGGGACTTCTCCTTATAGCCTTCTATTTTCTAGATGATATCTAGTCTCTTTAGGGAGGTTAAAGAAATTTCATAACTTTATGATTCCGATATATATAATTCAGCTTTCTACAACGTAATTTTCGATAATTTTCGAAATCATAATAACATAGCCTTCTACTCTCTTTAAAATTGATATATGGTGCTAATGAGTCTTATCGATGGCTATCGACAAATAAGGAGCTAAAATAAAAACATGGTTGTTGAGATATAAATGTAGAATATATCGCAGTTACTATGGTGGCCGGCTCGGTGGTGTGGCCGGCTCGGTGAGAAAATACCTAAGCTATGACTGGAAGAATTCTTTGCACAAGTTGAGCTACTATCCTAATTTGTAACATTTTGGAATAGGATTAAATCTGACAGGGTCGAGATAACATTCAATGATATGTTTTCCCCATTGGGTAGGCAGTAACAAATAGGTGCAGCATGTACAGCCCCTCTATAACAAAGCTATACAGAGCGGAGCACAGCGCACAGTAAGGGGAAACCGAGAAGGTGGCTCAGATGGAGACACTTAGTGCCAAATTCAGACACAAAATGGAACACAGCTTTCGCCCAGTCTCCTGACAGGATCAAAGCTATCAGAAATAGGGCCTAGTGGGCTCATCTATAAACCTAATGCTCGGCTCAAGGTGTCTGAGTTGAACCTCAAATGAGCCGTCATCGTCAGTATCATTTCCCACAATAAGCTACGATGGTAGGTTTCTCTGGAAATCGAATGAGAAAGCTCCCCGTTGTCGTGGTTTTCTCTCTTGTCATCTTCTTTATCCATCAGCTCAGCTATGCCGAAAATTTTGCCCTCGCCGGGCAGTTGTCCGAGTCTATACAGATAGTCAACAGATGCACTTTTGATGCCCTCGAACCTCTCGATACCTTCCACCCTATAATCAACTCCAAAATACCCAAAATTGTCCACCAAATATGGAAAACAACCAACATCCAAGAATATTCTACAGAAATAAAAGCATCCCACGAGTCATGGAAGACCATGCTCGAGCCCCAAAATTACACCGTCAAGCTCTGGACTGATGACGACGTTCTCGAACTTATCAAGACCAAATACGCCTGGTTACTATCGACATATATAAGATATCCTCACAACATCCAACGAGCCGACATCGCCAGACTGCTTGTCGTACATACGGAAGGTGGTATATACGCAGACCTAGATGTTTACCCTAGGTCAGCTGAGCGGATACAATGCCTCAAACAGCTCGGTTTGCAAGCTATATTCTCCCCTACAGCAGGCACACTCGGCCTAAGCAACCACTTCTTTATGGCCGAGCGTGGATCTCCACTCCTACAGTGGGTGCTCTACGAGGCCAAGCGGCGAGGGCTAGCGTCGCGACGGATAGTTCTACCATACTTAGAGGTCTTTTGGTCTACGGGGCCGATAATGTTGACAGCAGCGTTCAGGGAATACGCTTGGATATATGGTACGCTACGGGACAACGTAGGGCTGATAGACGAAAAGTATGGCAGAACAGTGATAGAGCATGCCGCTGGGCGGTCTTGGCACGGGGCGGACGGGCAGGCGTTGAATTATATTGCGGATCATGCGCAAGTTGGGATACTATTAAGTGGGGTTGCATGTGTATTTACAGTCTTGGGGGTTATCTATGTCGTTAGGAGATACCGTGGCAGAATCACTACTAGATGATCTCCGGGACCACAGGGCCCTCCTAAACACTGATCTGTAGAATGGTATTAAAACACGTAGAAAAGGAACACCCATCTAGACGATTGCGAGATGTGTGTTAGTAGTATATTTTGTACATATATAGCTTTCCTTTTAGCAAAGCTAGTGAGTACATCGATTTCTATTCTTGCCGTAACCCCTAAAACATACTAAGCCATCATGACAACGGATTTGGATCTCTAGACCAACATTCGACGATGCAGCTTCTATACATGTCTTCGCGGAACTTGTATATCATCATACAAGATGACATTAGTCGGCACCTGTTTAGGGCTAAACCCTTGTTTTCGACATATGCCTCTCTCCCTATTCCAAAACTTCGTCTCGATTATGTCCACCCTTCCACTAGTTTTGGCATTTTCCGGCTTCCTACCGCTCATAATGAGGACCAAGGTCAACCTTTTCCAACTTTAAAGTCTACCAAAAGGACATAGTCACTCAGACTCAGGAAAGCGAGATGCAAGCCCCCGAGAAACCCGACTTACGAAGAAATTCCAAAGTCTTGTAAGAAATATGTGGTTAATAAATTGGAGGAGGAAATTAAAAAAGCCCAGAAGCTTGAAGACCTTCTTGTCCACCTACTTTCAACCGAATTGATTGCAGACAAAGATCTGCCTAAACTTGCCCCGATGTGTGTGTATATTGACTCCGGTAATCACAGAGAAAGAGTCAAAATGGTTGAAGCTTAGCTCGAAAATGCAGGCCACGGCAAACTTGCCATACTCCTACCTATAGTGGGGTTTCTTTTGGTATAGGGTGCAAACGAAGGCCTGCATTCAGCAGAAGGTTCAGGCCTTGCAGATTTCATCAAAGCTACTTCTATCTTCCGAGGATGAAGCAAAACATGCGTCACAATTCGAGATTACAAATAACAGCTCAAAGACCTCAATAAAGGCATTGGGCTCTTTCCAAGAAGAAGTGGGCTAAAGAGGGCTCTATAAAGAGCTCTATATTCTAGATGGTTCATATATCCAAAGACGGCAAGAGCCCTAGCGAACCAAACCTAAAACTACGTAACTGGCCGACAATGGTTTAAGCTTAGCTTATTCTGTCACATTCTACCCAGCTTCATCTCTGCTACGGGTCAATTCTCTACTATGGGCAACGGCAACAGCAACCCCAATATGAAGTTATCCAAATCTGCAAAGTCCGATAATGACAGGACCACCGAACCCTCGTCAACCGAAATGCGTTCCCAACAAACACCACCAACATACGAAGAGAGTACACAGGATGTGATGAAGAAATACGCAAAGCAAGTGGAGCAAGCCAAGACCCCCGAGGACCTGTTGGAACCACTTTTGTCAGGCATAAGTATCCATGAAAAACGAAAGCTGATTCAAAATGTTCCAGATGTAGTCTTTATTGATTATCAGGGCAAGACATGAAGAACTCTGAACCTTGAGACTCGGCTTGAAAATGTAAACTTCGACGAGCTTGCTCAAAGGGTAGTCTACCGCTACCATTTACTCAACACATCATCGGACCGAGACTGGTGCAAAGAACTGATTACGCTGGATATCACGCTGCGATGGATTGTCCAGCGCAGAATATGGCTTGAGCAAGAAGCCAAAGCCCTACAGACATGTCAAACTGAGTATATGTCAAACTCGGATTTATATAAGCTCGATGCCTATGAAAAGCAGATCAAATCCCTCAACTCAAGATACTGGGATAGTCATAGAGAACACTGGGCCAAGTCAGACGGAATATGGAGCATGTTGGCGAGCCGAGCAACGAAAAGGCAGGGAAAACACGCGGATTGGTATCTCTCGGGTGTGCTTCGTGAAGACGGTGCAAATCGAGGGGGATGTTGTGGACAGATGTGGATGTTGCGAGAGGCCACGAATGACTGTCAATATAGATGGGGTCTGTGGTCGAGGCCACTGTACCACAGCATGCAGTTGCTACCTCAAGGCTCACAATATTGACGGCGAAAAACTGGAGATGAAAGACGTGAATGAAGTTCACTTCACATCTCTTAATAGCCTAGCCACGCTTTGCGACTACTCAAGGGATATATCTTCTATTTGAATGGGATGGAATGAACATCACACCGGATCAGGAGTTTGCTTGTGCTGAAAATATTGTTTGGCCAACTTGAGTCACGTCCATGGGTGCTTAATGGAGTAATGTTACTAATCGGCTATTCAAGCAAACCGGGGACTCAGTGCTTGATATTTGATGTTCCCTGGGCAGTCATTGATTTGTCTTCGCTTCTCAAAGATTGATGTAGCTAGAATAACCAACTGCCCAAGATTAGCTTTATCATGTGTTTTCTTAGGTGGATGTCATTTGAAATAAGAGACAAGAAATAAAGATCTCCTCAAATCATTCGTTAACTAGGGAAACTTCATAAACTCGGAGTAAAACCACCAGAGGACACCGAAGTGCCCTCGTTCCCAAGACAAATGCCAATGCCATACCATAACGCCTATCGTCACACAAAGAAAAAGAAGAGAAAACAAGGTAAGGCTCTGATCATACAATCACAGACCACTGTATGCCAAAGACATTCCATGGCCAGTTCTTCATCAACATCGGCGCAAATTCACAAACATCGGTGGAAATAAAACACATGGGTAGAGAAAAAAAAGACACTGGTCTAAGAAATTTGTTGTCTTAAGACTCATCTCCCTCGTCAACCACTGCGGCACGGAGTTCCCAAACCAAATCGTAGCATTCAGCTAGCAGGTTATTGACACTGCCCTGGCCCTCCGGGATATCTGGACCCACATAGAATTTCCCATCAACTCGCATGTTATCAATCGAGTTGAGCTGTTTCGGTCAGCTTTGATACACAAGCAATGTGGACAGTTACATACCTTCATGCTGTATGGGTAAAGTTCGCGCGAATTTGCAACACCCCCAGACTCTTTAACTTCAATCAAACACCGGCGGAGAGTTTGAAGTTGGTTATAGACTGGGAGTAGAGCTTCAGATACAGGTTCTGATGAAATCAAAAGCGCATAGATGTATGCATAACTGCGACGAATCAGGTAGAGGAGCGTCTGATCATATGTTAGCCAAATCCACCAAAGAATGCCCGAGAAAAGATGCTTACTCGCTGCGCGTGCAGATCCGCTGGCTGGCCCTCAGCATCGACGAAATTTCCATTAACGCGTGCCTCATCAATTCGGTCAAGCTTTCGCTGGTATACAAAAAGGTCGGTTTCGCGCAGCGACCAAGCTTGTGTTACAGACAAACGATCCAGTTGGTTGCGGATTTCCAACAATCGTTCGTATTGTTCTTGAAACCGTGCATCAATTTTGCCCTCTCTGTATTTGAATCAGTCGATGTCCGATCATCCCGTTGGCAGGCTAGAACATACCGCTCGAGCACAATTTCAGTCCACCGCCAACACCTGTGAATCAAAGACTTGAGGTCGTCCTGCCCTGCAAGAACATTTCCCTCCTCATCCACAAAGTTGCCGTCCTTTGATGTATTTTCGATTTTCTTCAGCTGTTCTCGAAGCGCGTTTACTTCCGAAGCTGAGAACTAACAAATCAACCATCAGTTAGTACTGATCAGATAGATTATACAATTACTCGATGCCATACCTTTGACCGAGTGTTCACAGCTGATGTCGACCGCAAAATTGAAACCAGTGTTTCGTGTGTCTGCGCCAAGGGAGGAGCCAATACGGCAAGACCCTTCTGCAACTTCGCCAGTGACTGTTCACATTGTTCCAGACGGCTTTCCAAGAGTGTGAGAAGAGCCGGTGAGTATGTGTTTCGGCCACGCTCAAGAGTTTCCCGTGTAGACTCTAGTGTCTTGGTGATCGATTTCAAATCCTTCGAGCTGTAGAATCCAGCCTCTTCAAGGTGGTCGAGTAAGCGCTACAAAGTTGTTAGTGTCCAGGGCGCTAAGCTAACAAGCAAAGCTGCAAGAGATCGTAGGAGTAAATACCTGGATAGTAGTCGCCAAGGAGTATCTAGCAAAATGTCAGTCACAGTCATAAGATGGCGGGGTAAAGATATTGTCGCTCACACTGCGGGAGCTTCGTTGTTCTTCCCAACTGTCAAAAACAGCAGGGAGATCAACTGGAAGCAATCATCCAAGATATAATCCACTATCATCGAGTGTCAGTCACCTCCAAAGTCAAGCGCGCGATCTATTGAACTCACGGCGATTGTGTATCAAACGGCGATCTTGCTCTTTACGAACCGAATTGAGCTTCTCAACTTCTGCGACCACTTCCTCATAAAGTGGTAGGACATCGCGGGACTTTACATATGAGGACTTGTCCCGTTTGATTAGGAGCAGCGCGTCGCGGGTTCGGAGCAGGTTTTCAAGGATGGGCTGCTCCCGCGGATCCAGCGGGACCGGGATGGCGGGGGACTCCATGGTTAGAGAATGCGATAAGTAAGCACGTTGGAAAAAGTAAGGTTGGGAACAGGTTGGATAAAAGAGATAAGTTTCTTTGAAGGTAAAGACAAGTAGAACTGATCGTACGTTTGAACCCCACCGGGATGTGATGTCAATTAATGAATGGATCGATCGATAGGGAGATCCTGCAGATACGACCAAATCGCACGGGCCCCGCCGCAGTTTACTGGAGGATTATGTCATCTCCATCATTATGTCATCTGGGTCCAAATCCGTTTGTGGCTTAGCGTCAAGTCACGAGGAGGGGAGTAGGCTAAACCCAATTAGTCCAAGCCCTAAGCGAGGGCTTTTTCCCACACACGGCGCGTTTGCCCTGTTCGGGTGTCTATCATTGGCGTTCTCCTCTCTTCTTCTTTCCCATCCCCAACTCTCTTCAAGACACCCAGTCCGGTCAACACCACCCGTCGACATGTCTACCGCCGAGCTCGCCTGCTCTTACGCCGCCCTCATCCTGGCCGATGACGGTATTGAGGTCTCCGTACGTATCCAAAATTCCTTGATTTTGGTGGGATAGTGGAGGCTTGAAGATCGCACTTGAAGCTCTATTTACTGTGTGAAATTGAGCCTTGAGAGAAACACAACAAGCTACTGCAAAACCACTGGGATCAAACAACGATTATGCGAAAACTGTGACTGACCTTTAATCTTCATTTAGGCCGACAAGATCCAGACCCTCATCTCTGCCGCCAATGTCCAGGAAGTTGAGCCCATCTGGGCTTCCATCTTCGCCCGGGTAAATACCTGATCCCATTCCACAACCCGCGCCAATATCGAAACAACCCGAACATGGCCGCGCGCGACAATTTAAGATTCGATAACTAATTCGATTTTCAACACAGGCCCTCGAGGGTAAGGACATCAAGGATCTCCTGACCAACGTCGGTTCCGCTGGCCCCGCTGCCGCTGCCCCCGCTGGTGCTGCCGGCGCTGCTGCCCCCGCTGAGGCCAAGGCTGAGGAGAAGGAGGAGGGTAAGTTTTGATATACACCTACTTGGTTTGTGAGTCACGGTACTAATCCCCACTACAGAGAAGGAGGAGTCCGATGAGGACATGGGCTTCGGTCTCTTCGACTAAGCGTCTTATCTCCGTATCGAATTTAAAAACTCGTTTCCTTTTTTCTCTATTCCTCAACCTCTCTTCCCATTGCCGCATAGCGGCGCCCTCGACGATTCTCTATTGTACTCGATACACCACGACCCCAACTACGACCTAGAACCCGGGGAAGAAAAAAAGAAAATTAGCAAAAGAATTCAAACGGACACGGACATTCAATGGAGACTGGGTGCTCGGTATGCCTCCGCGTCATAATGTGGCCGAGGTAGACTCGATCGGATACCGCTGCGATTCCGAAACTATTGTTGCTTCCTGGATTTTAGGGGAATTGAAGAAAGACGTTTGGCACACTTCTTGGTTTGTCCATGATCAAAGTTCTGCTTTGGTCTGGCGAGTAGATGTATGATTCGTTTTCTCGCCCTCCACATGGATCAGCTAGTTTAGTTTGCTCGGTCCTCGTGTTCCGTCTGTCATGCGACCATGAACCAACAACGAATGCCGTCTGATTCTTATATGGGGTACTTGTTCGTAGGCCGGTGACGTAGAGCCGTAGGGCTGATAGTCGGCGTTGGAGCTCCTCGCGCATTGATGTTTTCGATCTCATGTGATATTTCGTTGACCGCACTAGGACTCAGTGGTTATCGCTCAGCAGACTGGGAGTCCTCGTCGACGGTACAAAGTACAACATGCGTATGTAGACGTTGAACCAATATCACCTTGGATCTATAATTGCATCGACAATACCGGTGAGGTGCACGGCTAGTCATTCCAAGGCTGTGCCATCTCGAGAAACACACCCTAATATGTATAATTACATCGACACTATCGACCATATATATCGGATTCAGTCACCAGTTCACTATCAAAACAATCGCTATGCTATTCCAAAAAATTTCCGATGTCCAGCATCAAACGCATGCAAATCATCCCCCATCCAAAGACTCTTGAGCTTGAAAGCAAAGTTCATATTCGACGGTATATAAAGAGAGGTCATTGCTCTAGATCAGAGAGCAACTGTCAATATTTAAGAGATCGCGGAGAGACGAGGTTCCTGAACAGCGTAGATCCGGAATTGGAAGAAGATGACCGCATCCTCAACCATAGTTCCCAGCGATCCAATCAACCATGGAAGATTGGTGAGGAAATATTCCTTCTCTGTAGAATGGCAAAGAATCTATATCCGCGCCGTTAGCTTGCGTCCAGTTTATAGTACAAATTGCAGTATCACTCACCCCTGCACCGTAAGTCAAGTTTCCTAGAAGAGAGAGTATAAAGAACAGAAGTGACAATCCTAGAGCAATGTCAACACCGGCCTCACATGTGCATCGAAAGACAGTAAGAGAATACCTTCGCACGACTTCTCACTGTAGTTTTTGTAGATCTGAGGTAATCTCGCTCTGCAATCAAAGTCAATACCAACTTATCAGCCCCAACGAAATGAGTTACTCACCCTAGATAGCACACAGCACTGAAATACCCCAGCACCAACCCTCCAATAGCCTGGTCAGAACCATTGTTGTTCTCCAACGGCGCCGGCGCCCACATCCCCGTCTGCCAGGCCATAGTCCAACCAGCCATACCAATGAGGAAAATCCCAGCAACACTAGCAAAATTCTTAACCCACGCCTTACGGCCATAATCATTCTCCTCAACAATCTTGGCCAGGGTATCTTCGACCTCGCTCTCGCGCCGGTCATTAGCGTGATAACGGCGCAGTGAGCCCGACGACCGGCGCCGCGACTCGGAAGACGAGAGGGAATCGCTGAACCGCCGCCCCAACAACGGGGTAGTCGGGTCTGGGGTCTCTGTGGACGAGCGTCGGCGGTGGAAAGGCTCGGGACGCGAGTTGCGCACTTTATAGTATACACACTGCGTGATCAAAACGCCGTCTGCGATGCAGAAGTATACTGCGATCGCAACGATCACGGGCACGAGACCGCTTAGTAGGCCGCCGACGAGGTTTGCGACATCGCCAATGAACCAGACAAAGACAAAGAGGAGAGATATGGCTTCTGAGTTGCCATTGCGGTAGTTTTCAATGAGTTGAGGTACCTATAACAGTATTGTTAGATATGAACTGTGCCCACTTTGGCTTTCGAGGTGCGAATCTGGTTTATCGCGCTTGTCAAACATACCAAAAGGAAAAACCAGCAGGTCATAGAGACTGAGCCCAAGAGACCAGATGCAGCCTCACGGGCTGTTAAAGGTATAGGGCCTTGTTCCATGCTTTCCATGCTCTGCGACAAATGTGTGTTGGAGTGAAAGAAAATTGCGCAAGAGATAAGAGGCTATGACACAATCTACTTAGTCCCGCTATGTCCAAACTTTCAAGGGTCCAAGCACATACAACGTAGGGAAAATCTCTTAAAATATGTATAATATGCTAACCATATATATCTAAGTATATGTGTATATTAGCATGTACAGATGGTTTTTTTTTTTTTTTTTTTCTTTCTTTTTTTAAAAATCCAGAAACATCCATGTCAATTGACTAAATCTATCAGCGCGGGATGATACGCATCAGCCAAGCATTGGAGGATTTCCACAGCCAATGATACACTTCTTCATGGTCATGCAAGTCAAGTCTAAACTAGAATATGTGCTACATATGTACTCCGTACTAATTACCTAGTATGATCAATGTGAATGTGCAATCTGCTTCAGTTATTACTCCTATAAGATATAAATCCTCAGTTGAAATGTCTCAAAGGGGTGTGGAAAACATGTACTTTGATTCTATATATTTTTCTCGAGATAGACAATTGAATAATTCTCTTTTTTAGCATGATATATGCTGACTTTTGCTAAAAAAACAATATATATATACCCATATCCCCTCCGTGTGATTTTTTCAGTTGACCGTAATTACCTAGATAATCCAGGGCCACGCTGTAAATGTTGTACATAGAATTATTCAATTATTTTCTATCGTACTCGGACTAATACAGAATTCATGTCCGTCATGAAGTTGCATTATTCTCCTCGCATAATCGCGAGTTCGTCCTCGAGCATGCTGACCGCAAAATCTCCAAGAGAGTCCTTGATAGTGCCGTCTAACAGTCGTTGGCGGGCTGTTTCCGAGATTGCCCCCATGGCCTCTAAATAATTGGTCAAAGGCGCATAGTCCACAACTACTTCGCTCCAGTTGCCTCTATCGACTCCGTATTGAGAAAGGAAAATACGAAGAGTTTGCAACCCCTCGCGCGTGAGCCACCCTTCAAGGGCTGCCGGGTCCCTGAGTGGTGGGCGTGAGTGTGGGATATCGAAATGCTCTGTATCCACGTCCTCATCTTCAAACCCATTAGGCTCTTCGTCGTCTGATGGTACATTGGGAGGGCGGGCGTCGTGGTTGATCTGACCGAGGAGATCCTGCAGCCAATTTTCGCCACCTCCAGCAGGAGCTGCATACATGGGTGTGGGTTCGGATTGCTGCTTGTAGGCCTCGGATTCGTAAGGGGGAAGAGGGTCGGAGGAGGATAGTCGACCAGCCACAAAGTGGTTTGGAAGATGGGTTGTCACTTTAGCTATATCGGACAAGACCACATGACGAGCGATGTCCAAAGTGATCTCTGGCGGATCGTTAGGCTCCTCGCCAGAGATAGAATCTGCGACTTCCATAATGAGAGAAATAGCCTCGGGGGTATTCCAAAGATCCTTTGCACGGGCGATGTAGAGTTCAGTAAGCAGCTCATGAGCGCCTGTAGGAGGCATCTTGCCCCATATTTGCTTAGGAACGTGCTGGACATCAAGTTCCTGTGTTAACCTGCTGAACACCCACGGGTAGTGAGACATAGCGAGATGCAGCTGTCGGCGACATTCTTGGGGCTTGTTCAACCGGAGGTAGGCTATTACCAGCGAGCACTGAATATTGGGGAGGTCGGCCCAGTCGCGACTAAAGCGTGTCTGGGTACAGAGTTGCACGAATTGTGCGTATTCTCTACCTCGGAGCGCGAGGTGGTCGATGAGCAGTCTCATGCAGTAAGGATCGCTAGTATCAAGACTGAGCAAGAGCTTGGCCCATTCGTAAGCGGTTCTCCATGTGCCCTTCATTGCTAGGTTGGAGATGTACCTCCACCCAACAAGCCAAAGCTCTCGGTTCTCCGCGTGTATGAAATCAAGTCTGGCCTCGCCTTCCTTGAGACGATTGGCAAACGAAGAGTGTACTGAGCGTCCGATATTGAACAGAGCTCTTTCCATCAGATCGGCAGACACAGCATGGTCGCCTTGGTGTTTGGCAATTTCCGACACTTGGAGAAGCGTAGAAATATGGTACGGGTTGTATTGGAGGTGTCCGATGAGTCTCTGTGGGTCCATAGATTCAACACAGAGGTCGAACTGTCGTTGTACATCTTGGTAGGCAGTATTGTGCACTAGACGGTAGAGAGTCTCCCCGGAGGGAAGCTTCTCTACAGTCTCCATGCCTAGCCCTCCACTTGGAGCACGAGGCCACTCGTCTTTGCCCTGCATAAGAACATTGCGTCGTAATGTAACTCCCGCAAGACTTTGACCTCGGCTAGCTGGACTGTATCTTCCCGTTAACGCCTGAGCAAGGTCGACCATTTGTCGATTGCGATCCCGACGACGGCCCGTTCCATTATCCGCTGGCTGATCAAAGTTTTCTAGAACAACATTTCCAAACAGTCTGCGCATCTCATTCGTTGCATTGAGAAATTTGGGTTCGATGCCGAGCAATTCGCTTGTAGTCTTTGGAAAAGAGACCTCGGGGGTGTGTTTGGTAGATATACCCGTGCCAACTGACGAATGCCCACCCGTCGACAACTCTTTCAACGCCCGATCAATTTCATCCAGATCTGCTTCGTTTGATTTTGAAGGCGGGGTATTGGCGGGATCGGAGGTTTTGGCTGCCTTCTTCTTTTTCTTCTTGTTGCTCTTTTTGGGCTTTGTTGGGGTTGGTTCAGGCTCTGGTGTCTGTGTGCGGGGTTCCTCCTCAATTTCCTCCTCTTCCTCCTCGTCCTCATTTTCAGCATTCAGCAAATCAAAGGCGTTGAATTTCGGTTTCGCGGGGCGCGGGGCTTCGTCTTCGCTTGACTCATCTTGCTGGTCGGATTCTCGCTGTTGTTCTTGTTCACGCAGCTTCTGCAGTTTTCGGATTGCTCGAGAAGACATCCTACGCAATGAGGCAAAAGCCTTTGAACGTATGGAATAAAAGCTGCCTGCGAGAGTGGGAACAAAAGAAGAATGCTCCGAAACAACACCGCGGGGAATGACGACAGACACTAATACGGATTAGCGCCCTTTTGGATAACATTTACACGTGACTTTCATCTTGAGGAGACCTAGCTCCTTGACAAGCTTGAAACTTCAGATACATACAATCTCGGGGCTATTATCTGCCTTGCATAAGGCACAAAAGTTTATAAGCTATCATATTTACTGCTGGACTAATGCGTCAGGCGACTGTTCAGGCCTGCCGTACTGCTCGGCGTGCACCAGTATGGAACATTGCCGCTAGACGGCCGTGCCCTTTGACCTTCAACCAGCTGCGAGGTATTCGGCCATATTCTGGCGGCAGACGCTCATCCCACACTCCGGTAGCTCCCCAATCATCTATGCATCGCCGCAACCTCTCCCTCGCCGTTATCTCGACCGTCGTTGCCTCCGGGGCATGGTATACCTACCAGGGTGATACGGTTAAATCGGCAGCAACTCAGATCCGGGGTTTTGCATCGAGTGCCCTCAACTCCGCCTACGCAGAAGGACCTGCCGAGTCTACGCGACGTGCATTGCTAGTCAGCGGCGATCAATTCTACACCGCGACACTCTCCGGAGACCAGCCTCTTGCCAAACATACAGATGATTCAGATCGCCAAGTCCTAGAGATGTTGACTCCCGAGCAGGCGACCCAAAAACTTCGGAAGAACGAGGAGTCATATTTGGTCAACCGGGGCAAGGGTGTTGTTCGTTACGATGTTGTTCAGGTTCCTAGCAACTCCCCCATTGAGGACGACCATGCGGAGAAGATAGTGGAGATTCCAGCATCCGTGGCTGCTGTTAGTAATGGAGAGCCGAGCAGTGACTGGATGTTCTGGGGAGTTTTTGACGGTCACTCGTACGTTATCAAGATTGGATACTTATAATGCAAGTACTAACTATAGATCAGGGGCTGGACCACATCTGCGAAACTGCGCAATGTTTTGATCTCATATGTGGCCCGTGAATTAAACACAACCTATAAGGCTGCTTCTGCCGATCCATCTCTCCTCGTGCCAACATCCGAGGCTATCGATGCCGCCATCAAGAAAGGGTTTGTCCGCCTCGACAATGACATCGTACACGAGAGCTTCAAGGAAGTCCTGAAGTCTAAATCTCGACGGGTTGCCGCCGAGCTTCTTGCTCCTGCTCTATCGGGATCTTGTGCTCTTCTCAGCTTCTATGACTCCCAGTCCAAAGACCTCAAGGTTGCTGTTACCGGAGACTCTCGCGCAGTCCTGGGCCGTCGCGGTCCTAGCGGGAAATGGACTGCTACTGCTCTCTCCGAGGACCAGACTGGTGGCACCCCATCTGAAATTAAACGTTTGCGCGAGGAGCATCCCGGCGAGCCATATGTGACCAAGAATGGCCGAATTCTCGGCCAGCTTGAACCCAGCCGCGCTTTCGGTGATGCTTTCTACAAATGGAGCCGGGATGTCCAAGATACGATAAAAGCGAAGTTTTTTGGGCGCACTCCTCATCCTATGTTGAAAACGCCTCCCTATGTGACTGCCGAGCCTATCATTACTACCACCAAGATTGATCCCTCCAAGGGTGACTTTGTCGTCATGGCTACCGATGGTCTGTGGGAGATGCTGAGCAATGAAGAAGTTGTCGGCCTGGTTGGTCATTGGGTTGAGCAACAACAATCTGCTGCTGCAGCAGGCACAGGTAGCAAGGCTTGGTTACAGAGCTGGTTCGGATTCGATAGTCAGAAGAAACTGCCCGTGGAAACTGCAACCGACGGATCGACCGAAGGCCAACGGCGTCCCATCCGCCAGCAGCAATATGATATATCTGGCGCGGCTACTCGATTTGTTGTCGAGGACAAGAACGCAGCAACGCATCTTGTGCGGAACGCAATGGGCGGAAAGGACAAGGATATGGTGTGTGCGCTGTTGACGTTACCCAGTCCTTACTCTCGCCGATACCGGTATGGATATCCTTTTCATGACATTTAGTTTTCAGCAGTTTGGCTAATTTTTCTTAGTGACGATGTTACTGTTGAGGTCATCTTCTTTGGCCAGGGCCCTGATTCGCGCACTGTGGAGGTCAATCAGGAAGCGAGTGCCTCAGAGCAGGCTCCGAAGTCAAAGCTTTAGGCATCCCTTTTGTTTTATCTTTTATTCGTGACATTTCCAAAGCATGTTGAAGGGTGGCGGGATTTCTTTTGATACGTTTTGCAATCTACTTTCTCCAGTGGTCATCGCTCCTGGGTATATGGCACAAGGCCAAGACAAGATACTAGGCAATATGTAGTTTCTCTAATCTTATGAACTATCTACAATGTCCCTAGTTATAAATAGAAAAATTGTCTGTGTGTTTTAAGCCTTTTAGCTCCTTCGTACTCCGTATATTGTACACAGTAGAGTGATAAGCGCTGCATGTTTACTGTACGATCATTCCCATTCCCAGCTGTACTTCTGTAGCTACTAATTGTGGCTTTACATACAATATCCTTAATATCATGCTGAGCCACCTGGGCATGTAAGTCAGATTATTAAAGTCGCACGTCGTCAAGTATACAGGCCGCATACGCCGCCGACTATTCTTGTGTGAGAAGTAAAAAAAAAAAAAAATATTGTACATGAATGCGGATGGGCAAAGATAGTGATGCTACACAATGAACCTCGAAACCAGTCGATGAACTATGTGCATCTTGGATTGCCATTTCGCAGGGGGATTGGACCAAATTATGAACGTTGACGCGCAATCCCAGAGCCTATCCGAACCGGCTCATAAGATCTGTACCAGTCGCCCAGAGGGCATGGATTGAATCAAATCTGACACGAGCTTGCTGTCAAAATTCGGTGTAAAAGTGGCATCCATCATGATGAACCTCTGAAATTCATTTGAAGCCAGCGCGTGGGTAGCTCGTAACTCTATAATGGAGCATGGCTGGAAAACAACCTTCGATTCATGGCATAGGGAAGAACCCATTTCATTCCAGATGAAACGTTTCCCGCCGATGGAATCAGCGTAAGTTTTTCAATTGGAAAGGGTCGTTATCACCCGGCTTCTCGAAAGCGATGGATCTCTCGTTGAAGCGGTTTAATGTCACCGGTGAAAACACCTTATTGTCCAGTATCCAAGTCTGCAGCGTAGCAAGATTGGTACTGGTAATCCAGTAGAGCATAAGCGCAGTTGGCATCTCTTGAACAAAACTTGCGAAGCCAATATAGCAGGTTAAAACTATGACAAATGCCCGCAATCCGGTGAAAGAGATCTGCTTGTACATCTCGGTCTTTGAAAGGAGCGGGATCTCCTTCCAAGGCCGGACTTTCCATCCCATCAGAACGTTCCCCAAAATCGACGCAGTCAGAAAAACTGGCAGCACGCCTGTTGGGTCACCGGCCAGCAAATCCGGGAACCAGAGAGCGCCCTCGTTCGCAAGAGTGGGCTCAGTGGTTAAATGCAGAGATTTGGCTGCGGAGGCAGGGTCTTGCGACGACTCGATGAACGATGACAGCCAGGCAATGATGCCCTTATCGTTGCCGCTCATCCCGCGTAGACTCTCCATGAGCGCAATGAAAACAGGTATCTGCAGGAAACTAATTGCTTTGTGCTTGCCGGACACTCCCCAACGCTTATGAAGCTCAGCTGTTCGTTTTCTTATATCGAGCATGGCTTTTTTCTTTGCTTCAGCACGTGTTACAGTCTTGAGACCCATAATGTCTCTGCGCTGGCTCGAATGTATCTCTGCATATCTCTTTACCCAAGCGCTTAGAATCGGCGATATTTTTTTTTCGCGATGGCGATGGAGTCGAGAGTATAACAGGATGGGTAATCCAACAAATGTACGAACAAGAACAGCCGTTAAAGGAATTGAGGCAACCCATGGTAAGCATGAAACAGTGTGGACGCCGTGAATAAATGCAGTAGAGCCGTCTAGTGCAAGGTCGAGAATGGAGGATGAAGTTGATCTTGTTGGGTGGAAGTGTCGAACTTGTGAACGAGGCAATTGTACGATTTGCCGCGGTAAATGTAGAGCCTGTGCCGAGCGGAGGGCATACATTACTGCTGGCGAGGTGAGGATGAGATATATAATAAAAGATGGCTAGAAAACCTGAAGCTATAAAAGCTGCGGAACGGAAATCGGAGATCTATCATGTGACACGTATGAAGTTACTTCATTGGCCCGACTGATCAAGTTGTTGACAGCAAGAGAGGGGGACCATTTTCCGACTTGTTCTCAAGCTTGACTTCAAATTCTCTTACTATGTGTGATTTCTGATGAGGTCTCTTTAAATATTGCCTTTTCACCATGGCTCTCTTATCAAACGCCGTTCTGGCCATTCTGGTCCTCACCGCCACGGCTATCCTGCTTCCGAAGCTAACAGGCGTTCTTCTCGGTCTAGTCTTTCGGGGAGTGGGCTGGCTAATATGGCGACGAACACGGTCTCGCCGTGAATATGTGATCGCGCGGGCGCGATCCGAAGAGGAGGAGTTACACGCCTCACGGCCGAAGGGTTCACCAACTTCATCACCGCGGAACGGGGCCGAAGATGAGGACTGGGAGAAGGTGGATAGCTCAGGCGCAGGCGGGGTACAAACTGCAACTGGCAGTGAAAACAGCGGCGGTATTGGCGACGAAAACAACCAGAGTCCGGAGGACTGGGATGGGATTATTGGGTTCTTCCACCCATTCTGGTATGGCATTCTCTACACATATCAAAACACACAACGCTGACTAGTTGCTACAGCAATGCCGGCGGAGGCGGCGAACGAGTCTTGTGGGAAGCCATACGTGCAACACAGAAACGCTGGCCTAAGGCAATCTGCGCTATCTACACGGGGGACCATGAAGTCAATAAAGCCACGATGCTGGAGAAAGTGGAAAACCGGTTCAACATTCACCTGCATGCGCCAACAGTGGTACTTCTATACTTGACGACCCGCAAGTATGTTGTTAGTAGCTCATACCCTTACATGACGCTCCTGGGGCAGTCGCTGGGGTCACTGGTTGTTGCCTACGATGCTTTCACGTTACTTGTACCGGACGTTTTTGTTGACACCATGGGCTATGCCTTCACACTTGCTCTGTGTAAATGGTTTTTCCCAACGGTGCCTGTTGGCGCCTATGTTCATTACCCGACCATATCAACCGACATGCTGGCCTCTCTTGACGATAAAAGTGGGGTGCAAGGGATCAATTCCGGCGCAGGGAAGGGGTGGAAAGGGAAAGCTAAGCGTCGGTACTGGGAGATCTTCGCCAGGCTGTATGGCTGGGTCGGTCGCCAGATCGATGTAGTTATGTGCAACTCGTCCTGGACAGCTGAGCACATTCGCACCCTCTGGGGCACCGGCAAGAAAAGCAGCAACAGCAGCGGCGACGGGACTGCATCATCTCCAGCGGTGGTGTTCCCTCCAACAGCAGTCAGAGAACTACAATCAAGTATTGTCGTTGACGTGGAGAGCGAGAAGACTCGCCAGCCTGTTCTACTTTACATCGCCCAATTCCGGCCAGAAAAGAATCACCCGCTAGTATTGCGCTCGTTTGCGCGATTCCTACAAGAACGAACAAACAACCCAGCCTATGAAGGTCAACCCGCTCCACGTCTTGTGCTCATTGGATCCGTGCGCCATTCCAGCCCTGATGAAACCCACATCTACAATCTGCGCCTCCTGGCGCATGAACTCCGCATCCGCGACCATACCACCTTCTTGTGCGACGCCAGCTGGCCTGTCATGCTGTCACATCTCCGTACCGCATCGGTTGGCGTTAATGCCATGTGGAACGAGCACTTCGGTATTTGCGTCGTGGAGTACCAAGCCGCTGGTCTCATCTGTGTGACACACGACTCGGGCGGTCCACGTGAAGACATTGTCGTCGATTTGGGCGACGGTGCAACTGGGTTTCGTGCTGAAACAGAAGAGCAGTTTGCTGCTTCTTTCGAGGCTGCCCTTGCTCTTCCGGAGGCAGAGAAACTTGCCATGCGGCAGCGGGCTCGTCGCTCAGCTCAACGGTTCACCGAAGAGGAGTTCTCCCGCAAGTGGCTGGATCAAGTACAAAAGCTTGTTAAGGCGTCGAAGGTTTAACTTTGTGATATCCCCCCTGGAAATAGACAAATGGCATTTCAATCTAGTTTAATGGTTCGCTGAAACAAGAAGTCAATTCTATGATAACAGCCCCTAAAGACTGTACTTAACTCGTAATAATCGTAAAATAGAAATAGAAGACGTGGCCAAGGCTAAGACTCGTGCATAAAAACAGACATCTTAACTAGGGCAACTTAAGCCTTCGAACTAGAAAGTGGGGGTGCCTGCAATACAATGGATGACAGTGCGGACACCCTGACCTTCCCCCTTTAATCGCTATCACTGGCCTCTCCACCATCCGAGTCAGCTCCATTGCCGGTATTTTGAATACCCTCAGCCATAATATACTCGGTTTGTTGAAGGGTCTTCTTAATCTCGTTATTGTTGAAGACCAGCTCGGCAGGCTTCTGGCCATGCTTATTCCGCACTCGAGGGTCACAACCAGCCTCACACATCATCTTGATCATGGCCTCACCCAGTTCTGCGTCTTTATCGTTGGCGTACCGCACTGCGATATGCAAAGGCGTGTCCTTGTCCAGCCGGGTCAACGGGTCACACTCGAAGAATTGAATGTCAAACAGGGCGTCCATGGTATCATCTAACCAAAATAAAAGAATTAGCTTGCATGAAACATTGGCATTGAAGAAGTGGCAAAGTAAACACGTACAGCTGCCGTACTGGGCACAGATGTGCAATGCGTGATTTCCCATGGAGTCTGTCAACTCGTTGAAGAAGTGTGCCACTTGCTCGTTTGATTTCTCTTCCATTTCGTTCAGTACTTGCTCAATTAGGTGGGGTTGATCCCGGCGGCAGGCCTCCACGACCAGCTCGCGGGGTGATGCGCCCTAAATCATAGCGGCATTAGCATTGATACTTAACAAGGGTCTGTGAACAGTATGCACCTCGTCAGCCATCTCTGTATATGGGTTCACAGAAAGTCCGGGTTACCCGAGAGTGAAGTCGGTAATACAGGGATTGGTGCTCAGGTGTAATAGAACGCGTAGAGCTAGTTGTAACAGGGGTCGGGCGTTTTGTATGGGTATTTTGCCGAGCAGAATAGGTCTTCCACAGGGAAACAAAGTAGAATATGTATGTACAAGCTGGACTGCAGGTTAGACAGGCATCCAAGTTCCTGGCAAATACTACAGGTTATCGGAGTTGTCCCCCAGGGGACGGCCCATACGCGGGCCGCCTGGATATACAATTCTCCGGATCAGATTTGGATTTAGCCGCGCGCCTAGACATCTCATCGACGGTGATGTTCTGCAGCTGACGGTGACTACATTGTTCAGCTGCTGAGAAGCTAATTTACTCCCAGTCTAACTTTCTATCGCTTTCTTTGCCTTGCCAACGGCATCCTCTAGCCAGATCATCAAGATGCTAGTCTGTATGTGCTATCTCCGAGTTGACGGTGTCTAGCGGCGGTCCAGAACAGAAACTGACTCCTCCCTCTAGTCTGCCCCAATTGCAGTAATGCGCTCACCATTTCCAAAGCGGAGTCGAGCACTAGATTCCCCGCGGGCGTGAACCGCTTTGAATGCCGCGTCTGCCCCTACGAAGCTCCGCTGGAAAAGAACTATTTCGAGAAGAAAGATATGAAGCAAAAGGAAGTGGACGATGTCTTTGGTGGCAAGGAGGAGTTTGCCAATGCTGACAGTGTCGGCAGTAAGTTCTTTTTGCTATCTTCTCTCAGAAGTGACATGCCCGTTAGATATACCGAGCTAACATACTCTCTTTTCTTTTTCCTTACAGCTCAATGCCCCGCCGAAAGCTGCAATGGGGAACGTGCGTACTTCTTCCAGCTGCAGATTCGCAGTGCAGATGAACCGATGACTACATTCTTGAAGGTATGTCTCCCTCCTTACGTCTAGCGTGAGGTACCCGTGTCTGACAGCTCCAGTGTACTTCGTGCGGTGCTCGGTGGAGAGAAAATTAGAGTTGGGCGAGGCTGGAAACAAGTCACTCGCATTGCTCTTTGCTTTCATTTTTGGGTTTTATTACAGCGAGGTGCAAATGGCGCATTTACCAAGTGTTTTGTGGGCGTATGTAACTCAAAAGCTATCAAGTTGATACAACGATACCCAAATTTAAAATTGATCGACGTCACAGTCCAACGCACAGATTATTTTATGATCTGCGGAAACTTTTTGGTGGACATGGATCTAAATTTTTTATGCAATTTTATTATCTATCTTTTTTTATTGTGGCTTTAGATTTTGCGCTTTTTGACTATAAATACAATTGGTCTAGTACAGATATAGAGCCCGACATTAGTTTCTAAATCCGAATATCCAAGACCGAAAAGAAAGGGAAAAAAAGAAGTTTCATGCATGACATTGTTGGTGGGATAAGTTGGCGGTGAGAGTGTTGCCCCTCATCCGCGGGGTCCTAAAAGACAAAGTGAAAAAAAAAGTGAAAATTTGGATCAAGACATCCAATATCGCCACGGTAATCAATACTGGACCAACAGAATATGGAAGCTACGCAAAGTAAACAATGCAAACTACAAGTTTTTTTACCCAACCACTCTGCGTTGCTGCCCAGTTCAAGCGTTTAGAGCCACATAGTGGGCTGGGACGGAGCCGATGAAAAAAAAAAATTCGCACGGGGTGGAGTGCCATGGCAGGCCACAACCAGGGAAACGGAGGGGTGTTTCAAGCACCAAAGTAGACAGTACTTCGTATAATATGGATAACTACATATTGTAGCATGTACATCTACATCAGCCCACCAACCCACTTTGCAAAATCTGCGTACACAGGTAAGGGTTAGAGCCAATCAGAAGCCCTAACCAAAAAGGGCTTGGCCCCACCTGCTGACTCGCCTCTCTCGCTTGCCCCTCCATATAAGGATTTCCCCTCCTCCCCTCTCCCACAGACTTTTCTTTCTTCCTCTTGTCTGCTACAGTGAGTATTTCCTACCCCCCTTACTGCTTTTAGCTCTTCCTCTTCCAACTACTCTTACTGATTACTTTTGCTCAGTACCTCTACGCGTTCTGCCGTAGTCTCTGAGCAATTTTTCTACAGATTTTTTCTAGTATCTTACAAAGAACTACAAAAAGTTCCAACCGTCATCATGGGGTATGTGACCATTTGTTCACTTTTCAGAAGAGTTGAGACTGACTTTGCCCAACAGTAAAGAAGAGCGTAGCCACATCAACATCGTCGTTATCGGCCACGTCGATTCCGGCAAGTCCACCACCACTGGTCACATGATCTACAAGTGTGGTGGTATTGACCAGCGTACCATCGAGAAGTTCGAGAAGGAGGCTGCTGAGCTCGGAAAGGGTTCTTTCAAGTACGCCTGGGTTCTTGACAAACTCAAGGCTGAGCGTGAGCGTGGTATCACCATCGATATCGCTCTCTGGAAGTTCCAGACTGCCAAGTATGAGGTCACCGTCATCGGTAAGAGGCTTTCCATTCGTTCTCTATGTAGCACACATACTAATATATCTCATTACAGATGCCCCCGGTCACCGTGATTTCATCAAGAACATGATCACTGGTACCTCCCAGGCCGATTGCGCTATTCTCATCATCGCCTCCGGCACTGGTGAGTTCGAGGCTGGTATCTCCAAGGATGGTCAGACCCGTGAGCACGCTCTGCTTGCTTTCACCCTCGGTGTTAAGCAGCTCATCGTTGCCCTCAACAAGATGGACACCTGCAAGTGGTCCGAGGACCGTTACAACGAGATTGTCAAGGAGACCTCCAACTTCATCAAGAAGGTCGGCTACAACCCCAAGTCCGTTCCCTTCGTCCCCATCTCCGGCTTCAACGGCGACAACATGCTTGAGGCTTCCTCCAACTGCCCCTGGTACAAGGGTTGGGAGAAGGAGACCAAGGCTGGCAAGTCCTCCGGAAAGACCCTCCTCGAGGCCATTGACGCCATCGAGCCCCCCGTCCGTCCCTCCAACAAGCCCCTCCGTCTTCCCCTCCAGGATGTGTACAAGATCTCCGGTATTGGCACAGTTCCCGTCGGTCGTGTCGAGACTGGTATCATTACCCCCGGCATGATCGTCACCTTCGCCCCCGCCAACGTCACCACTGAAGTCAAGTCCGTTGAGATGCACCACCAGCAGCTCAAGGCCGGTAACCCCGGTGACAACGTCGGTTTCAACGTCAAGAACGTTTCCGTCAAGGAGGTTCGCCGCGGTAACGTCGCTTCCGACTCCAAGAACGACCCCGCCGCCGCTTGTGACTCCTTCAACGCTCAGGTCATTGTCCTGAACCACCCCGGTCAGGTCGGCGCTGGATACGCTCCCGTCCTCGATTGCCACACTGCCCACATTGCTTGCAAGTTCTCTGAGCTCCTCGAGAAGATCGATCGCCGTACCGGTAAGGCCACCGAGGCCTCCCCCAAGTTCATCAAGTCCGGTGATGCCGCTATCGTCAAGATGGTTCCCTCCAAGCCCATGTGTGTTGAGGCCTTCACCGACTACCCCCCTCTCGGTCGTTTCGCCGTCCGTGACATGCGCCAGACCGTTGCCGTCGGTGTCATCAAGTCCGTTGAGAAGAACGCTGGTGGCGCTGGTAAGGTCACCAAGGCCGCTGCCAAGGCTGGTAAGAAATAAATGATTCTCGGATGATGTTCATTATGCCGTGATGATTTTTTTCTTTTCAAAAACAGTTACTGGTTCTCTTAAGGTAGATTTGCTGTGTAGTTGCTCAAAATGACTACCCACATTTTTATGACTCAATTTCTCTTTTTCTCGTAAACTTGTATCAACCGTAGAGATGAATCTGTCTGTAGACAATAGTCTGTAAAATAGTTGATCACACCTTTGACGGCGTATATGTCCCACCCTCAGCCACTTTCGATGAATCTCGAGTTTTGTAACGTGTGTCTTGAGGCCAGCAACGCTCGAGTTCTATGATAGACACCCACATCCATGTGTTATCTACCTCGAGGGCTCTGTCAAGACTGTACCTAATATTCGTTTCAGGTTCTCTTTCTTTCTACTATACCCATATAACTTATTACCTGACTTCAGCGTCTTATTCCAATCCTTGTAGCCGCATTATAGTCCTCGCATTGGCTTCATATTGAACGATATCAAGTAATCACTAGCACCATGTTCAATCTGGAACCCAGCTGCATGTCAGTTCAATCCTGGTTGTTGGACATAGAAGACTATTCCAGGCTGGTCTTTAAAGAAGCAAGCTCAATTACTCACCCCCGAGTCTGATCAGCCGGAAACATATATCTTCGTCATTTGTGTGTGTATATGTTATGGTTCTTCATGTATATAGTCCAACAAAAAGAAGCCCCAATGAATAAAGACCGCTTTGAACTATGATTACCGAAGTGTTTAACATCCAGAATTCCATGGCCTTATACACTGAACTCATAGGTACGTATACGCTCCAGCCAATCTCAATTTACACTGACGCGACCGTAGAGGGTTTGTCGGATGAAAAGTAGAACGAGGGCGAGCACTACGGGTAGTCTTCTCAGAGTGGATTGAAGCACAGTAGAAGAGATAGTTGCTTTCAACTCATTTAGCCTGTACAGTCTTCCAAGTGTATTAAGGTACTTTCCAAAGAACAAAGCGAAGTTGTCCTGCAATGACGAACCCATGGAAGTTGGTTTTTTATTGTTTTTCATATTTATGTCCTATAGCTACCTCACTTGGTTAAAGGCAGCATATTTTCTTTTTTGTTGAATACAGGTCACAAATCTTTTACTGGTCATGGATTTAAACCTCGATCTTTCTCTGCCTTCCTACTCCCCAGAGCTTGGAGATTTCCATAATAAAAACCTAGATTCTGCAACCTCCGCATTATACACCTTAGCTGACGTCTCGGCCAGCGAGCTTGAGAGCATTGCTTCTTTACTTGATAAGGAGTAGATGGAAAACAGGGCAACGAAGGACCACATCTCGTCCTTCTAGCGCCTTCGAACAACTTTGCAGGGAAGAGCCTCAATGACATCGTCACGAACAGGTCCAAATGGATAGGAAAGGGACACCTCGCGATGATGCAGGCGCAACTGGAGATCTGAGCTGGTACCTTTCCGCCTTTCTAGCTGAAGCAACGAATTGAAGAAGCATGGGATATTATTTGTGTACGCGGACACTGAATAGATCGGGTTTCCCGTGGACAAATTCTTCATTCCAAAGGACGGGTATATGATGCTTTCTAGTATCATATTTGGCGATGAAGAATGTGCCCGAGTCAAAGATTTGCGATTAGCCATGAGCCTTGCTCGTGACAGCCTATCAAGTTGGGGATGCAAGCCTGGAACATCCATACAAGTCAATTGCAACCTATCTATTGATCTATTACACAAATAGGAAAGAATTTGTCATTTTCTCTCGAAATACCACTGGCTTTAGGCTGATAGAGAAAATGAATCAAGAAGCAGGAACAAACTAGCTTCTAGGTACTACATAGTTAGCTACCCGAGTTTACTATAGATCGAAGATGAAAAGGCAAGTATTGGTCAAACTTTTGTAAATGATCTATCGTATCTTGGGTATCAAGTTGTAGACACATGTACTCACATGTAGTATGTATCCCTACGTCATCACGGCATGCCGATCAAATATGTGTATTAATCACTCCTCGTACTCTCCAGAACCAGAATCTT
Organism: Penicillium hordei; assembly: GCF_028827395.1. Lineage (NCBI taxonomy): Eukaryota > Fungi > Ascomycota > Eurotiomycetes > Eurotiales > Aspergillaceae > Penicillium > Penicillium hordei. The sequence goes on from NW_026623142.1 coordinate 1,702,048, forward strand.
CCTCCTCTTCCTGGGTAGGACCATGCCTCGAAGACCGTCGAGGCTCCGAGCTCTGCGGCGCCTCACGTCCCTCTCCGTTCCCATCCACATCGCTAGCACTATCCAACCCACCGGCTCGTATGGGTACCGGGTCAACCCCAAGACTTCTTCCAAGCTTCCCCTCAAAGTCCTCGAGATCTTCCCTCTGCAGTTGAGTCAAGCCCGCATGGTCACCCACGTCTTTCCCGTAGACAGTTCGCACCAGACCCGCCACACCACTCGTTCCAACCTCAATTTTGCCTCGCGGTCCAAGGACATACTCAACCACCTCCTCACCCCCATCCATTTCCCGTGTCTTTATAATGTACCCTTCCTTACATAGCCGCTGTAGTAGCTTGTCGGTACGATCCACCGGCGTAGCAACCTCCGCGTTTGTGCGCGCCAGGTACCGGTCAAGTTTCTGTTCAGCCAACGAACCGCCATTCAGCATAATCACCGCGATGATGAAGCTGTACAGGCCCGTGTATGTGCTTTCAGTGTAGAGGGAGGGTGCTTTGGTTGGAATGAGGATATCGGAGGAACGGTATGGGAGCGGCAAGGTACTGGTAACGATCCAGGACTTATTAGCCGAGGAAGGTTTTTCGGTTTTTTGTGCAGCTGTTGTACAGGATGTCAGTAGTGATTTAAGACATAGCGTGGGTCTGCAACAAAAGAAAAAGCAAGACAGAATTCAACCCACCTCGTCGTTGGGTAATGGTGACTTTCTCTCGCGCCGGTAACTCGGTCATCTCCATACCAAAGCGCTGCCTCATTTCCCGCTGCGCTTGATCAAAGACTAGTTTGAACTGTCGCGAGCCCTGCTCGCCCAGTACTTTGGCGCTGATGTCGTTGCGCCGGATCGGGAGTCGCGAGTACTCGCTCGCTATGGCGAGTCGTACCATTTTTTTCACCATTGCATCGGTGCTGGTTGGTGCGCTTGGTCCATCATCGTCGCTGTCTGGTGCGGATGATGAGTCGGGTTCTTCGCTTTGTCTTCTGCGCCGACGAGCGCTTGGGGTTGACTCGGTCTCGGATGCTGCGTTGCTCTGGGGATGGAGGTTAGTTGATGGATAAACTGAGTAGATGTGAGGTTGCATACCCGTCTTTTACGATTTGATAGCATTTTGATTAGGTATGGTGGTAAGTTGCAGGTGGATTTGGGAGACGCGACGCGATAGAACGATTTTACCTCATCGGGGTTGGTCCGTGCCAGGCCCTTATCAATGGTTCTTTGTTTCAGCCAATGCGTTTTGGGGGTCACTTTTCTTATTTGAGGAGTTCGAAGACTGCCTTTGATGATTTATTAAAGAAAAAAATCTCTACAACATCTACAGAGATACGGGGTATAATATTATGTGCTTTACGTCGAGGTACTTCGTAGAACATACATCAATAGACCTGGAAAAGAGAACTAAATACAACGAGGGTAATGCAACACACACAACAGCGATGAGGTATTATTTTCTCTAAAAGGAAAAGAAAGAAAAAAACGGAAGAAGAACGCTCCAAAGGGTCAAAGAGATCTAAAATCAGTGGCTGTTCTTCTCATTGACAACCTCCTTCGCTTCCTCCTTCTTAGTCTGGAGGAAAGCGCTAACCCAAGCCAGTGATTCCTGCGACAGAACCAAGCTGGTAGTGACGACAGCCTTGCCCGAAGCGAGTACACCATCTCCACCGCACTTTTTGTACTCAGAGCCATAAATATCGGTGACATGGTGCTTGACATCGCCGGCGACGCGGACAGGTAGCGAGGCACTGTTGTAGATGGTGCCGCGCAGCTTCTGGGTGTCCTCTTTCAAGATAGGGAAGCGGGTGTCGATCTGGGTCAGACCCTTATCACCGAGGGAGTCGGCGCGGGCTAGGTAGGGAGCGACATAGCTGTAGGGAGTGGAGAAGTAGGGCAGGACGGGTTTAGCGAGACGGGTGTAGCCCTGGTCGGCGTATACAAGGGACTTGGCTCCGTAGGGGTTACCCTTGTAGTAGGAGATAGAGTCGGAGATGATGGGATAGGAAGTCAAATGCTAGATTTGGGAGTGTTTAGTTAGTATGGGCTGATCTTGGCTCTAGTTCTGCGTTTTGGAGTTGGGTTGGAGTGGAGGGGTATACATACGTCAAGGAACTGAGAGTAGTGCTTCTCGCCGTTGACAACCGGTTCACCCATTTTTGCTTCTGCGTGGGGCATAAAGATAGTAAACTTAGTAGAGTATAGTAGAATAAGAATCCAGAAGGAAAAAAAGAAGAGAGACAGAGGAATAAATTGGGTTGTATAGCGAAAAAGGATTTTCACATGTGATTGCGCTGTCATTATGCAATGGGTCCTACCGCAATCGCATCATTCAATACATCGTATTCTCTGGTTATTTGAGTTATTTGGGTTATTTTGGTTGGCTATTTTTGTTCTCTTTAAATTTTTCTTGTCTTTTTCTTCTCTGGCTTGTTCTTCTAGGGAAAAAAAGGGTTCAATAGCCTTAGATTCTAAGTGATGCCCCCACGCCAATGCGCCATTGACTTTGGTCGCTATGCACTCTAAACTATCGGCAATTAAGTCCATATGGCTAGATATAGCTATTAGGTATTGTATATATTCTTTTCCCATACCAAATATACTTGTTTTAGTTGCAAAAATCTTGAAACACTGAATTTTTGATAAGAGCTACTTTTGGCATGTGATTGCGGGTCTGATGCAAAAACGCTGTGTGGTTCCACTTGGGATGATCTCTATCAATGATCTATTCTCTCTTATACTCCCTACAGCTTTTCTTATTATATTCTAGGGTTCTTTCAAGGGTATATCCCTGATATCCATTTGACCCAAAAATGAGGGGATGACTTCCCAAGCCAAACCTTGTTTTCACCCGTTCCACCGTTTTTCGTTGGACGAAACTGCTTATCTGCACCCTATAGCAAAACCGCCCAGACGGCCGCAGACGGCCACTGATCGGGGCCAACCTGCCAGAATATGATTGATGCTTCGGCTTCTAGGTTATGTGAGCCTAGCCCCGTCTGCACGTTATGCTAGTCATGTATCCACCCATTGGCCTAAGCGTCAAGTCCCCCCAACCGCCTATACTCTCGGAAATACGTAATGACTTCCGGTCCAACTGTAGGGCCAGATTGCGCAAGCTCGCCGGATTGGAGATCGTTCTTCCGGCCCCGGGTAGATGAAGTGATTCGTCGCGGACTCATCCGAATCTCGGCGCTCGATGTGACCCCACGAAACGGTTGCGTTCAATAGGAATATTTATAGTATTATGGTCATACTATATTTATTACTCTAGGTGCTTTATGTGCTTTATGTGCACATAAAGTACCTTGGTACTTTGTACATATTTAGACCTTTGTGTTCCTACTGCCAAAGAATGCAGACATGATAGTTAACTATGTATTCGGTGTAACTAAGAGGGTAAGCCCGGGGGTGGCCAGCTTTCCCCAGCATTGTGGTCGACATATGCAAAACCGAAGATGTTGACAGGACCAAATATGTCATGAGCATTGAGATTCGAAGCTGGAGGGGGTGAGTTCTTTTTTTTCCCCCTCATCCCTGCCGTTTTCTTTTTCCCCTTTGCTGAGGTGAACGGATTCCGGCGATCGACTGGCAACCCACTCGATTAAGCTACTATGCAGATCTCTGTACGTCGTGGGTCTTGACCACGGTTGTCTCAACATCTACAAAGTACATACTTTGCTTTGGCTCTTCTATCCCAGTAAACTTTATAATACCCGCCCAAAAGTTATGCCACGTTCGACTTATCTCTGCTTTTGGAGCCATTGAGTTTGTTGTGTAGTGGAAAATCAATCCCTTCTCGATTCAGGCAGAAGGCGCGCCATTTCATTTTTACTTCTGATATACAATCATGTTTAGAAATCTAATTACCACAATATTACATATGCGGGTGGCGGTTAGGACGTGGAATCTCGGTTATAGCCTTTTGAACATCTAGCGTCGCGGAGGCCCGTGGCCCGCTGTTAGCTGAGCGCGATATCCATTTCACATGCGAAACTGAGGTATCATTTAGCGCTGGCTCAATATCAGGGATTCAATTGTGTTGCCTTGAGATCAATTGGTCGACCCAAGTGATGGTCACATGAAATCAGGTGAATCCAAGGTGCTGGTGTTTTACCTGTGATCAATTGTGCCGGAAACTAATATTTTCGAAGCGCTTTACCCTTGGCTTGGCAGTTGTTAGCCACATCGACCCTGAAGGAGAATACCACGTCAACAGGTGTGCCAAGGGAATCGGCTGTCGGAGATGATGCTACGCATTAGTGGGTGTATTTTATGGTCGCTTTGTTGTCCAAACCACGCCACCTTAGAACTCTGAGTTTCACATATTCTTGATACTATCATATGATTTATGCTGAAACCGGCCGTTACACAGCTATGCACACCGTACATAATATAGTATGGCAAGATGCATTGTTCTCGGCATGCGGGCTCTCATTTTATATTCCCACCTTCCACATGATAGTGGTAAGCTGGCTATCCCAGTTTCCATCCTGGCGTCTGTTATGAATTCTATACAACACCTGTGGTACTTGTGGTACTCTAGGTATTGGTATTACCTTTATTTTTATGGCTTATTGTTTGGCCAATTTCTACTTCTTATATGTCGAATTTTTGAGAATGATTAACGTCATAGACTGTATTTAACGTGATTCTATCCTTTTTTTTTTTTTTTTTTTTTTTTTTTTTCAGAGAAGGAAAAGGAAAACATATATATTAGGCCAGGCAAACAAAAGATCAGAACAAAACCTATCGGGTGCTCATAATAATACCCCCCAATCTACGGTGGTTAGAATCTACCTGCTCAAGAATCGAAATGACCTCGCAAGTATTAAGACATCTCAGTGGAATTGCCAGGACGTTCATCCTCGCAATTAGGGACCTGACCAGTACGTGGAAAATACAGACAGTATCACATGCGTTACGGCAGGTGATAATAGCTGAGGTAGATCGGCCGCAGTTAGCTGAAGGAAAGCCATCTTGCTGTGTTCCTTCAGGGAGGCACGTGAAATTCAATGGAGCGGTAGCGGGGATACGAAACATCCTTACAACTGACTAACAAAAGCAGGATGATCGTTTTATAGAGACATATTCCAAGGATCGATAGGGTCCTCCCCAACAGGAGTGTGCGAGGGTACTCTGAGAATAACGTCAAAGGGACCAACTGTGGGCGATCTTTGCTTGAGAATCAACTTCCAAAGATGCCAAAAGCTTGTGTCAATCATGTGTTGGCCTGTGTTCGCACGGAGCCGCCAATAGCACGGGGCTTCATTAGCGCTGATTCTCACCTCTGCAACCTCAAAGGGTGGGACCGGAACCTCATGAAGGAACCTCTCAGGGAGATCGGCTATGCCCTCGAACTCATTCTGGATTTGCACCCACTTTTCCTTGTATTGTTTTTCGAAGAACTCCGTCCACTGTGGGTTTACTCCGCTGTCAGCTAGCCCCGCGGACATCTCCCAGATGAAATACTCGGTGTTAACCCACCTGTCGATACTGGCCGATGTCTTGAGAAGTGAAGTAGTGTCACGGTACACGCTGCAGCGCATCAGGACATGAGGCTCGGCTCGCACGACTACCATGGGCATGTTGTAGTGTCGATGGACCTCGTTGTCCAACCATTCCTCCCTGAGGTCCTCGCGGATTGTTTTTAGAGGCTCGGACATGATTACGGAAATATGATCGCTGGTGATATGTGTATTGACTTGCAGTTTGGTGTGTATCGTGTTGGGTGTTTGAATAGTTGATTGAAATAATAACTCAGTCGTGGCCAGATGATATGGGGTGAAGCTGATGGAGGCTTATGAAGAAGAGGGTTCATATAAATATTACGTGTGGATGGCATCAATTATGAATGAAAGGCTATGATCTGAGGCTATGGAGACTAAGATAGAAAGAAACAATGAACACAAAGAATGCATTTCTCTAATCTCGAAGACTATATCGAGAATACCATTCAAAGATCATTGTGCCCTTGTTTAGTGGAATCAAAGCGGTTCATTGTTTGTATTGCCTGCCTTGTAGGCGAGAATACTCTAAAGCTGTCAAAGCTGTAATGCCATTGGGATAGCAACCTAAACACTGAGGCTTCACATGCTAGAAATAAGTTCAAGATTTAATTTTTGCTAATGTGAAGTGATTTGCAAGCATTGGTGCCCAGATGGTTGAGGTATGTTAGATCTTGGCGGGGGTGGGGTTCATTCACATTTGATATATGGACTGTGGAGGAAGAGGATCTATAATTGAACCACTCAGCATGGAGGTGAGGACCTAGACCTTTGAGGCATGGCTTGACATATCCTCAAAATTCGAGAATGCAGGCTTCAGATAATGATGTGTTTTAAGACCATTCCGTAGGCTCCATAAGAGGAGCTTGCGCACTGCCAGCTAGGACACGAGTAGCTGCCCTTACGAACTACAATTGCGTTACAGATGGGCATGGATACATCAATCGTAGCAATGACACCATGGAATTGTATGACCTGGGACAAACCATATAGCTACAAGGCCGTCCACCGGGTTGAGATTGATCTGTGTTGAGATAACAGACCAAAATTGTTCCCGGCCTAAGGGAAAGAGGAAGATGTCGACCAGTTCTCAGGTAATAGACAACATTGATTTTGAAATAATTGTTCATTTTCCATTTCATTCAGACGGACACCAGGTATGGAAGTGGCGCCCCCGTTAAAAAACTGGAGTTCATCGATACATTCACGAATCTGTTTCCAGCCATGGTGTATGTTTTCCCATCCCATGCTTGCAGGGACCGAATGTGCTCGATGGTTTTTCGACCTCGCCTTCACCTAGACCCGTGCGCTCAAAACGACAAAACGCCCAAGTAAACCGTTTAGAAACCTGTTTCGGATTGTTAGTTTCGAGTTTCAAAATGAATATCAATGTATATCCTGGGAAAAACGTACGCAGGGCAGTGAAGAACCAACGGTTCTTTCCGCTGGTGTAACGGTCCTCAAGGGCCTTCTTGATGGTCTTCTTGGCGTCCTCGCGCTGGGAGACCTCCTTGAAGGTGTCGTTGGTGACGGAACCCTTAAGACCCTCGAGCTCGAGAGTGTAACGGGTGGGCATCAAGTGGTTGTAGTTGACGACCTTGATGAAAGGCTTGATGCGGCTGCGGCGGTCGACGAGCTTCTTGCCCATACCACGGGTCACCTTGAGGGGGTAACGCTCGATACCGGCGACGATGGCGTAGGAGAAGGGGTGCGACTTGGAGCCAGCATCAACGGGCTGGACAATGACGACCTGTAAATTCGAACAAAAATGCCTGATTAGCACTCCGAATTTTTTTTTAAATTGTCGCGTAGTTCCTCCATATTGCATTGTGCTCTTTCAAATATCGAGTCTTTCGCTTGCAGGTCGTTTTCTTTCCATTCTCGTGCTCAATTTCGGGGAGGATCAGGATCTTGTCGTACCTTCTTACCGGCGTAGCGGCCACGGGTGATGATGGCCACACGGCCCACTTTCATGACTGTAACATATCCGTCAGCATATAAATCGCAAGGGGAATCGAATGGTGAAGACGTACACTTCATTTTGAAGGTCCCGGGGGCGGCGAGGATGGGTGGTTGTCGAGATACGGAACGGTCAAGATCGAAGTATTCGTTTTTGCGGATGTGAGGTAGAGGGTTTCAGGGCACAGTAGCGATTTGTGTGCTGTGGATTGATTGGTCGACTTACCGACAGATGGCAGCTAGCCTATTTGGGGATAGTTTCCCCATTGGGCCCGGATCAAATAATGACTATGATGACATAATCACTGTGGCGTGGCCAGGTGCCCAGCCTTGGGCCTTGGGCAGGTGTGCCCAGCGCTGCTCACCGCCTTATTTCCGCTGACTCAGGTTTTGTTTACATGACGATCGTAGTTGCCCCGGTTGCTATGGCCGTGAGTGATGTGTACAAGGCTGCGTAGCTCTTCTCTCTCTCCAGACAACTCTCATCTCCACTTGCTTTCCTTTTATCAGGCTGATCTCCCGGTGCTTTTCTCTCCTCCACCGAGTTCTGAGATTGTTAGCTTTTGCTTTGTTCTTCCAGCGTTTCCTCCCTTGTGTTGATATGCCTTGATGACCTTGCTTCTGTTTTTACTTTGAACGCATTTTACACATACCCTACATACATTCCATCCATATTGTCAATACCTCTCTGAGACATCTTGACAATCCATTCACGAAGACATCATGCCGTCCCCAGACAAGGACGCCCCCCGTGACCGGGAATTGGTCCGGCATACAATGACATATTCTGAGCCGAAAGTTCCAATGTAGGTTCCGCAACTAACGCCTCCTGATTCTTGTTTCGACGGATCAATGAGTGATTTCAAACAAATGCTAAAACGCGGTCTACGCAGGTGGGACAGTTCGGATCCCGAGCGTGCGCCTCCGCCGCTACCAATGAATCCTCGGTCGATGAGCCCAATGAGCCCTGCAACGAGGTCCAATGTTTCCCCAAACATTCAAGCAGTGGCCGCAAAATTTACAGAGAGACCCAGCGAACATGCACCTAGCTCTTACACAACGAATCCCATGCCACTCAAGTCTTCCTCTCCAGAGAGGTCGCTGGTCAAAGGTCAGCACCACAAGCGCATGCAGTCACTACAGCCTGAAGATACCCGACAAGATGCGCGCAGCGACTTTTTGAATTACCTTGAGAACAGGTCCCCAGAGCGCCCTCTTCGTGCGACGATTATTGAGGCGGCCAAGCCGCGCGACCCTACCAAGTCTATCGGTTCGCCAGCGCTCCGTCAAGACGCGGATCGGGAGATGAACTATTCCGTATCGAGTCGCTACTTATCCAAGCCAATATTGGGAGAAAGTACTCCGCCGTCAGCTACAATGTTAGCCCTGCAAAACATGCAGCTACCTTTAGAACCTGACCCTCCATCACCTTCCAAACCGCCAAAATTGATTGCTGCGCCCGTTGAGCCGCAACCTCATCCCACGAAGAATACGAGCATGGATTCCCTCTCAATTCAAATCCACAGTCTCACGGACATTGCGAGCAGCTTGCAGCGTGAGATGATGAATCTGAGCCGACGCAGCAAAGACAATGCCACCGACCTGGTTAGCCTCAAGGCGGCAACCAACGCACGCGATGAAGACATTCGCAAGAGCCTCAAGGATCTGTCTTCTCATCTTACGACCAAGTATCTGGACACTGATGCTACAAGGTTTGATTTCAGCAATCTTTTCAAGGGTGGTGATGGGCCTAACCCCAAGGATCCGGATAGTCCCGTTTCGAAGAGGAGCTACTCCGTGCCTCGCATGCCCAGCCCCAATCCATTCGCGTTTGATCGAGACTCTTGCGTCTCCCCTGCCCCGATTTCCGACGGCTCCGCAGCGCTCGCTTTGCTCGAAAAGGTATTGCGTGAGATGGCAACTAAGGAAGGTGAGGAAAGACTCTTGGAGCTTGTTGAAGAAATCAAATCTCGACCCGCAGGTACCGCTTCGGATAAAGACGCCGACAACAAGGTCACTGTCATGCTGGAAGAGATCCTCAACCTCGTCAAAGAGGATCCCGCGAGCAAAGCCCTCGTTCGGTCTTATGGCATGCCCGCCAATATTGATAATAACGAATCCGTGAATGCCTCCCATGAGCCGACACGATCTGGGTCAATGGGATCCATGGATCCTGAAACTGTACGTGCATTAGATCTTTCCAACTCTGACAAGGGAGATGGTTCTTCACCCGATTCCGATGAAGTTTTGGCAATTCTTAGAAGTGTCAAGAATAGCGTCGTTGAGGGAGGTGGAATGACCAACGGTGTAAAGTCCTTGGTGCGCGAACTACGAGGTGAGGTGCTGGGCATGGGTCGAGAACTCGGCCGGCGATTAGACGAGATCGAGAATTCCCGTGCCAATGATGAGCATGAGGAGCGGCCCAGAGCTGCCGGCCCAGAAGAAATCTCCGCCATCGTCAACCGCAGCCTGGATGACCTCAAAGAGCAGCTGGCTGCTACTATCAATGAGAGTCGGCAGCAATCGTCCGACTTGTCCGAGTTCCGGTCAACCATGAACAGTGCCGCAATCTACTCTGTTGTGAAAAAAGCTCTTGACGAGCTTGAATTTCCTCAGCCTCAAGCCGAGTCGCGAGGTGCCGAAATGGACAGAGAAGATATCCTCGAGACTGTTCGTGAAGCTTGGGAGACCTACAAGCCCGAAATCGAGTTCAACAACTTTGGCTTGGAGCGGGACGAGATCCTCACATGCCTTGAAGAAGGGCTCAAGTCTTACCAGCCCCAGCACGAACAGGCAGTCACCTACGACCAGGTACTCGCAGCCGTCGAGGACGGCATGCAGAAATTCATTCCTCCTCAAATCGAACATGAGCCAAGCATATCTCGGGACGAGATTATCTTGACCATCCGCGAATGTTTGGAGAAGCAGCCCGAACCTGCCTCCAGATCCCTTGACGATGAACACGTCGGCCACCTGCACTCAATGCGTGACGAGATTCTCGACGCTGTTTCAAAGGCCATGGCCAGTCATAACGAAGGTTCAAGGTCTCTGGGCGAGGAAGAAGTCAATCACCTCTATTCGATCCGTGATGAAATTCTCGATGCGGTCACTGGGACGATGGCAGCCAACAATACGCAACCCAAGTCTTTGGACGAGGAACACATCAACCACCTCTACTCTGTTCGCGATGAGATCATTGAAGCCGTCACTGGGGCAGTGACAAGCCATGCCGCAGGTTCCAAATCTGTGGACGAAGACCACGCCAGTCATCTGACTTCCCTCCGCGACGACATCCTTCAAGCAGTTGCTGGAGCGATGGAGAAGAACAGTACAGGCTCAAAGGAGGTGGACGAAGATCATGTCCAGCACATGTACTCCATTCGTGATGAGATTCTGGAAGCGATTACTGGAAGGATGGCAATCACCAGCACAGGGCCTAAGACTTTGGATGAGGAACACGTCAATCACCTTTACTCTATCCGCGACGAAATCATTGAAGCTGTCACGGGAACAATGGCAACCCACAGCACTTCCAGGTCTTTGGATGAGGACAACGTTGGCCAACTAAATTCTATCCGGGACGAGATCCTCGGCGCATTGGCCGGATCCATGGCACAAAGCACACTGAGCAAAGATTCATACGACTCTGGTCTTGGCCGTGATGAGATTGTCAGTGCTGTCTCCGATGGTCTCGAAGCCCACTTCACTGCAGCCAAAGAGATGGATGAGCCACGGATTTCCCGCCATGATGTTATGAATGCTGTTAATGAGGCATTTGATGCTCAACATTCAGCTCTTGCTATTGCTCACACGAACATCTCTCGCGATGAAATCTTGCATGCCATTGCTGAGGGAATTGAAAGTTCAATGAACGCGCAGCAGTCAGCCCTCAGTACCAACATTCAGCAGACCGTCTCTCGCGAGGAGATTTTCAGCGCCATCGTAGACGCTATCGAGCACTCGCAGACTTCCCTGGGCAATAATGGGGAACCTAGTATTTCTCGAGACGAGATCCTCGGTGCCATTTTGGAGGGCATGCAGGACTCATCAAACCGCCAAGAGCCCAATATCTCCAGAGATGAGATCTTGAACGCCATTGCTGACGGAATTGAGAACTCAAATAACTCTTCTTCACGTGCTCTCACATCGCCTGAGCAAGAGGCTCAGGATCAGCACTCCTCTCTCTCTCGGGAGGAGATTTTCAATGCAATTGTCGAGGGCATTGAGCACTCACATGCTTCGCTCGGCATAAATGGCCAGCCTAGTGTTTCCAAGGAGGATATCATGAATGCTATTGCTGAGGGTATTGAAGCTTCGACAAGCAGCCAGCGGTCAGCGCTCATCACCACCGTCCAAGAGCCGTCCATTTCACGCGAGGAGATCCTGACTGCCATTGCAGAAGGAATTCAAAGTGGTAACTCGATCACCCGGGAGATTGAGCTGAATCAGGACGACCTAATGGAGGCAATCACCTCCGGTCTCAATGAGGCCATCAGTACCGCGAATACGAATGTTGGCGGGGAGATGACGGAACGCCTCCAGACTTTATTCGAAGGCATGAAAGAGGAATTCAAGCAGTACTCTGCCGCCGGTGGAAGAGACACCGAGCAAGTCCTCGACGCAATTAAGGATGGCCTTGATATCGTTCGCAAGGAGATTGAAACTTATGTGATTACCGCTGCCGATCTTTCCGGCAAGGACGAAGTAATTGACACGGTCAAAGAAGGCTTCCGACTCCTTCAAGCCGATATGGAGAAGACTATTACGGATACTTCTCTTTTGAATGCGTCACGAGGAATTCCTGATACACCTGAGCTTCTAGATGCCATGGAAAAAGAATTCGAGCATTTAAGGGGAACAATCACCACTCTTCTTCTCCGTAATAATGCCACCGAAGACAAAGATGAGATCTTGGATGCTATTCGAGAGGCTGCTGATCGCCACAAGAATGACTCAGGCGATGACGTTGTCAACACCATCAAGAATGAATTCGAGAGTCTTCGCGAGCGTATGGAGATGAGTGTGGTCCGTGCAGAGCCTGGTTCTGAGAAAGACGAAATCATTTCGGCACTTCGTGAGCATTTCGATATACTGCGTGAAGAGACCTCGCGTAGAGATAGTACCGAAAACGATGTTGTCAACACCATCAAGAATGAATTCGAGAGTCTTCGCGAGCGTATGGAGATGAGTGTGGTTCGTGCAGAGCCTGGTTCTGAGAAAGACGAAATCATTTCGGCACTCCGTGAGCATTTCGACATACTGCGTGAAGAGACCTCGCGTAGAGATGGTACCGAAAACGATGTTGTCAACACCGTCAAGAATGAATTCGAGAGTCTTCGCGAGCGTATGGAGATGAGTGTGGTTCGTGCCGAGCCTGGTGCTGAGAAAGACGAAATCATTTCCGTACTCCGTGAGCATTTCGACATACTGCGTGAAGAAACCTCGCGTAGAGATGGTAACGAAAGCACGTTGTCTGCGACAAATGAGCTCCTCGATGCATTCACAAATGGTGTTGACTCGATCCGTGAGGACCTGAAGAAATTACTGGAGAAGCCAACTGAGTTCGACAGCTCCGAGATTCTGGACACCATCAAAGATGGTCTTGTGGACTTGAAGCTTGAAATGGATTCCCTCCGCGAATCTAGCAAAGAACTGGATGACGCCAGTACAGCCCGCGGCGGTGAACTCATGCTGGCAAACGAGCCTAGCATCGGACCTGACATTGACGGTCTGAAAGTGCTCATAACTCAGCTTCATGACAAGGTCGAGGCCATTGAAACTACCCCTCGTGTTGCAGAGCCTGACGAGGATTCCCTCAAGCGCTCACACCTTGATGAAGTCCTTCTTGCACTTCACGAAGTCCAGCTCGCCATGGGTGAGATGAGTGCTCAACAAAGTGCCGAGAACGACAGCCCCGCTCGAAAGGAAGACACTGAGATTCTCGAGCAGCTACTCTTGAGTACTAAGACCCAGATCGATGAGCTTGTCTTCCCTTCCCCGGACCAGGTTGCCACTCCTGAGCATATTGGCGCCCTAGAGACCATGATCCGAGAGGCCAAGGATTCGATTGCCGAGTTTTCTAGTCGTGTTGAAGCCGAGGCTCCCACAAAGTCGGAGATTGGCACTTTGGAGGGTCTCATCAGAGATGTCTGGGTTGTCCTAGATGAGATGAAGAGCAAAACCAAGGACGGCGAGGAAGAAGAAGATTCAGAGAAAATACTCAAATCCGATCTGCAAACGGTCGAAGCCATGATCTTCGAGGTCAAGACTCAAGTCGACGAGCTTAAACTTCCTGATGTGGACACTCTCCCCACCAAGACGGAGATCCAGGAGCTATCGACACTTGTCTGCGATTTCCGAGAGCAGATGGAGAGCAATAACGAATTGACCGCCAAAGGTTTCGATGCCCGCAAGGTCGAGCACGGCGGTCTTGCTGAGAAAATCGACGAAGCCAAGTTTGTAGTCGGCGAGCTTGGGGACGAACTCAAGAGCAAGCTAGACGGCAGCACCGAAGGCCTGGCCGAGCTTAAACAGCTCCTTGAAGGACTAGCAATCACCGCAGAGAGCTTCACCACAGTCGACAATATCAAGGAGCTCACCGATCTTATCAACCGAGAGTTTGAACGTTCTAGGGGCGAGGAAGATGCAGTCAAGGTCGAAAAGGAGGAGCGTGATGCCGCTACAATGGTCAAACACGATGAGACGCGGGCCGCCATTATTGTCGAGCTTGGGACGAAGATTGACGAAAAAATTTCAGAAGTCCTGGCTAAGTATGAAGATGCGCACACGTCCCTCCACTCGAAATTCTCAGAAACCGAAGAGAGAGATCTGGCACACACCGAATCTTTGACAAGTACAAGAAGCCTTGCTGAGGACATCAAGCTTGTCATCGGTGCTATGGGTGATAGTGTTAATGAGACCTGTGAGCGTCTAAGTGTGGACACGAAGACTCTCATGGAACAAGTCGATCAGTCCCGCCAGAAAATGGAGAACTTGCACAACGATGTGAGATCGCACCAGGAGCAATCTCAAGCCGAAAACGAAAGGGCCGCGGCTGCCACTGATAGAGTGGAGAGCAAGCTCCTTGAATTCCACCCTCGTATTCTGGAATCTGTACAGGAGATATTGACAATCGTCAGCCAGCACTACGATCACTCCCAGAAGTCAGCTGAGGACTTCAAGTCGGAACTGTCGGCATTGCCTTCGAATATCCCAGCAATGCTACCTGCGCTGCCTCCCCCTGAAGCAGACCGTACACTCGCCATAGAGGATACTCCGCTACACAGCAAGATCGACGATCTTTTGGAACATGTCAAGAATAACAAGGTCCACGAGGTTTTGAGCACTCTCCTTGATCACTCAAAGAATGATCAACTACACGAGAAGCTTGATCGTGCTCTAGACCAAGGTTCAGGCTCGAACGATCAAATATATGAGAAGCTCAATGAACTTCTTGATCGCGCGACCAACGGGAGTGGTCCTGTTCATGAGAAACTGGACGCATTGCTCAGCCGTCCTATAAATCCGCCGGAGTCCGATCATTCTGTCACCCAGATGGCAAAGCTGGATGAGATGCACAGGGATATCATGGAAAACTCCCGGAGAATGAATGAGATGTTCGCTGCCCAGTCAGTGCTTGTCGCCGAGGATACGGAGCGAAAGCGACGCGAAGCTGAGGAGGCTGCGGTCGCCCTTGAACGAAGAGTTTCACAGCGTGAGCAAGTGGAAGCGGAGCTTGTTGGTCTGCATGAAGAAAAGGATTCTATGCTGAATATGATTCATCGTCTAAGAGCAGAAAAGGAGGACATGATCAAGCAAAACAACAAGCTCAGCAAGGATCTGTCCGGCCTTGAAACGGCCCTAGAGATACGTCACGAAGAGATGCGACAGATGGAGGACCGTGCTGATGGCCTCGAGAAACGCATTCTGGAGGGTGTGCTCGACCATGCTCGTACCGTCCTCCTCGGGCGATCCAACAGCTCGCAGGCCATGAACCTGAAGAGGAACCGCAGCACTCGGAGCACCCGTTCCTCGCGCACAGGCGCCCGCAGTCCCAGTGTAGCAAGCACTGCCAGCACTGCAAAAGAACCCAAGGACAGTCGCACTCTGCTTGGCAACGGTGTCGGGATGGCTTTGAAAAGAATGCCGACCTCACTCCATGCTGGCACAGTCGCTGTGCTACCCAACATCGGAAAGGAACGTCGGATTCTTAGCTTAAGTCACGTCACAGGCAACCGCGGTGTGGACCGACAGGTGAGCGCTAAATCTGGCATCACCAACTTGAAGCGCAGCCACTCCGTCAAATCGAACTCTCTTCGCAAGACTTCTTGGGCTGGCCCAACTTCTGTTGCCGACAAAGAGAACGAGCCATTCCACGAAGAGGACGAACTTGCAAGCGGAGCGGAAGATGGTGGTCAGCAGCGCAAGACTAGTTATGCGGAGAGTAACACACATACCGACCGTCGAACGAGCTATGCAGCAAGCAATGCAGGCACGGAGCGCAAGACAAGCTACTCTGGCAGCATCGTTGACAGTGTAGTTACAGATGCCACGGATCAGCGTCGTGTTAGCGGAGTGAGCTGCACAAACTCGTACAGTGTGGCGGAGAGCTCAATCGCTGAGCACGACCACGAGGACCATCATGATGATATTTCTATCGATGACTCAGAGTCAGAAGACGACGCGCAGACAGCACGGGATGATGGAGAGCATTCTGAGCACCAGGACGAGGATGAGGGTCATGAAGTGTCCCGCCAGATTAGGGAGGCCAACGAAGCCGCAGAAGCCGAAGTCCTTAAGCTGCTGGCTCCCTCTAGCGACAGTGGAGTTGGCACTGATGTTGCAGTTTGATTGAAATGTTTTGTTTTTGATGGAGTTGGGTGCTTTGCACCATTTGAGGTTTTCTTTCTTTTTCATATACCACTTTTGTTTTGCTTCTGTGATTGGATGACTTGGATGACTTTCGTTTGTGACCATAAATGTGTTTTTCTTAATGATGATTATCTTTTTTACTCTCCCAAGACACTCCCATGTGACATAGTTAGATTGTACAGGTCCATGTGCCCATAGTCACCCGGTTGTTCATGGGGTTATCCTTTTTGCATCACAAGTCAAATTCTTGTATTCTTAGCTGCTTGGAATGTTTCTTTTTGTGATGACTAGTCCTTGTAAACCTTATATTTCTTTTTCCACTACATATGTACCTGTTTAGAGCCCCAAGAAGTCCACAAGCCTGACCCGACGAACAAGGCAGGTGATCATGTGACTCCCAACAAATTATTGCTGCCTGAGGCTATGCCGAGGCCAGCTTCACCTGCCCATCCTCTACTCCATTTTCGCATGGAGCTACATATTTCCCCCATATTTCTTGTTCTTGGGCTTTCCTTTGTTTCCTTTTCCTTTGCCCTTTTCCTTTCTCTATGATAGACAGGATAGGGTGCCCTCTCAACTGCATATAGATCTACATTCCGACCTCCGAACCTCAAAAAGCATTCCCCCACATCGGGTGATCATAGCTAGTTGAGGGGAACTCCCACGATGTTGGACCCCTTCCCACCGCCTCCAGAATGGCTGCGGAGGTTCACGGAGCCCTATGCCATCCAGCTCAGCAGCCCGACGCTTGCCGACCATATCCACGAGGTTATCGCAGCGTTCGCCTTCTACCTGTTCATCCATGCAGTTCTCTCGCCTTGGCTCTCGCCAATCCTCTTTGCTCAGTCTTACAACAAGCTCACTCCCCGAACGAAGCTGAACTGGGATATCCATGTTGTCTCTTTTGTTCAGAGCGTTGTCATCAATGCTGCCGCCCTCTGGGTCATGTATTCCGACGAGGAGCGTAGCTCCATGACATCCGGTGAGCGAGTCTTCGGATATACAGGTGCCTGTGGTCTCATTCAAGCTTTGGCCGTGGGATACTTTGTATATGATCTGATTGTCAGCATTGTGCACGTGCGCATGTTTGGCATCGGCATGCTTTTCCATGCTATCAGCGCCTTGTGGGTGTTTAGTCTAGGCTTTGTAAGTTGCCTCTCCGATCTACCTGATATAGATACATTCAGTACCAAGAAGATCAATCCCCCATTTATCCTTTTTTTTTTCACATTCATTTTTCTCAAAAATTCGAGACATATCTGACATAGTTTCCGCAGAGACCATTCCTAAACTACTTTGCCCCGACCTTCATCCTCTATGAGCTTTCCAGCCCATTCCTCAATATCCACTGGTTCCTGGACAAAGTCAACATGACCGGCAGCCGCGCCCAGTGGTATAATGGCATGGCCTTGCTCTTCAGTTTCTTCGCCTGCCGCCTCGTCTGGGGCACCTGGCAAACCGTCGTGGTGTACGGGGACATGTGGAATGCACTTCAGCAAACTTGGTCGGCAGCCGCAGCCCCGCTCTCCGAGGCCATGAGCGTCAATGCAAATGTCTTCCACCCAACCCGCGACGGTAGCTTGTGTGTCAACCAAGCCTGTGTGCGCGCCAATGCCGAGATCACCAAGTTCAAGGAGTACACCGCGGGAGGTGTACCGACGTGGCTGGTCGTGACCTACGTCGGATCGAACTTGATCTTGAACTTCTTGAACTTTTTCTGGTTCTCTAAGATGGTTGAGACTGTTCTCAAGCGTTTCCGCACTCCGGCTGAGTCTGTTGCTGTTGCTGAGAAGAAGGGGAAGAAGGAGCCCGTTAGTGCAGAGAAGGCTGCGCAGCTCAAGGAGGATATTGTCCATGATGTCGTCCTCGAGGCGGCTTCCAAGTTGGAGCAGGAGGAGACCGCCGTCTTACAGGGTGATCTTTCCTCGTTGCGGGAACATGTCTCCTCCGCTGTGGACTCGGGTCTTGGCGAGGAGTTGCGGAAACGGACAACAGAGCTTGCCTCTAAGATTCCTTTGCCTGGTGCTTGAGGTTTGAATAGGGGTTTAGATGATTATTATAATCTATGTATCCTTGAGGGCTGTTATGTTTCTCCTCTCTTTTGTCCATTTTTGAACGTTATGATTGGTTGAGATGTTTGTGAATCCTCTCTGTTGCTTTCCCTTGAACCTCTGTGGGGATTAGTTTCCATGCACATTGTTTTGATTGACCTGTTGGACCTACCTCTTCTATACAAGGCAAAGATACAATGCCTGGTGTGATGGCTTCGTTATTCACAATAATTAAAACAAATCCGGAATCATATTGCATCGTATCAGATTCTTAAAAACACGGATTTCAAAACAATTCAATCCTGCCTGTCACACCGCTACACCAGTCCTAACACCACACAAGCGCCCTATATCAGATAGAAAGAAAAAAAAAATACATCAACACAACTCCCTTGCATAATGGTTGGCAGTGTAGAGAAGTGAGTTAAAACAAAAAAACAAACTGGAAAATCTACCGAGCAGCCGCAGCTTCGGGTTTAGCCAGCATGTATCGCACAGCTTCCTTGGCAACCTCAGAGTCCCAGGGGCCATCAACGCCGCCATAACGGAACTCAGGTCCGCTACCATCCTCACCGCCTCCACGGGTAGCTTCGCCCATAATAGTCTCGAGGTCACGGCGCTGAGAGCTGATCCAGCGACGGACAAAGTTGGCTGGGTCCTTGCTCAGAGCAGTGTAGAAAGAGTGGCGGGCACGGGAGTGCGTAAGGGCCTGGACAATTAAAGCAACTTGGTCATCAAGCGAGGAAATCTGGCGTAGGCCACTTGTGTACGCCGGGTTCTGAGTGAGAGCCATCATCTTGGTGCGCAGCGGGTCTTCAACTGCGACCTGGATATCGTAGATAGTCGGTGTTGGGTCGCCGTGGAACTCTTCGTCAACGCGGATGGTGTATGGAAGCTTAATCGGTTCCATTGGGCTGGTGTGAGGTCCGACACTTTCAGGGATCTGGGGGAAGAACATTTGCTCCCGGCCAAAGATCTACAGAACATGTTAGTGGAGTTTAGAAAGACCAAAGATTCAAAGCACATACCGAGCGTAAACGGTGGTCACAGCGCACTTGTCGCTTCTCCTCGTCTTCCTGCAATTCCATAGCGCGAATGTAATCCCAGATACCGAGAACAATTCCACTCCGGGTCTCCTCTTCGACATCCAGAACCTCGGCCAGCTCCTTGCTCAACTTGTATCGCTCGGGGATTTCGTCCCGGACAAGGCTGATGGTGACATTCAGATTGTCCTGCGAGGCTCGGGAGAACTGCAGACTATCAAATTCGGCACTCGGGGGCGCTGGTGTGTTGGAGTGTGTGTTCGGTTTAGACCAGTTAACCGGCTTGACCTCGTCGGGGATTGCCGAGACGGGCTTGTCAAAGTCAATGGTGATAGCCTTGAAGAAATGCGAGAAGCGCTGGGACTGGCTCTTGGACTCGGATTTCTTTGCCTTATCCTCCTCAGCTCCATCGTGGTCCATTGCATCTTCATCTTTCTCGTCCTCATCGGGAACAGTAGGGTCGGTTTCATCGTCTAGCAGCCGTCCTTCGATGCGCACTTTGTAGCGACCGGAGCCTGGGTTGTTGCCCGGGCCTTGCCATGGCTGGTTTTCAACAGTATTAGAGATCCAGATGCGCATAGTCCGGTACTTTTTGACGGTCTTGTTGATGGAGTCTTGGATATCCAGTCTCTTCCGCACAACAGCGGCATCCAATCGCTTTTCCAAGTCGCGGAGGTTTTTATATTGCTGAACACCCTCGCCGATGATCACGTCTTCAATGCCGTCGGGGAGGTTCCTGTCGGTCGGCTTGCGGCTGCGCCGAAGGGCAGCATCATTGGGGTGGGGCATGGGGCGTGAGGCCATGTACTGTTGGGCAACAGCGTGCTGTGGCATTGGAACAGGCATTGCGCCACCTATAGAGATGTAAGATTAGAGCCGAGACGAATGGGTGGAGACCGATGAAAGGGGACATACCTGGCCCTGGGGGACGACGGGGTGCGGCTGGAGATCGCTGTGCATTTGGGGGCATGGCCCGAGCATAATGCTGCTGCATTGGAGCTTGCATTGCGGAGAAATTAAGCACCGAAACGGTGATGGGAGGATGACAGATGGGCGGGAAAGATGCGAAATGTTGGAGATGCGAGGTCGCGATTCTTTTGCCCGTCGCGCTTTACCCTTTTCGGACGATCGCGAACAACAGACAAAACTCCTACTTCGATTTTGTAGTTGCCATTCTCACGAATAGCTAAAAGCTAAATATTAAGATGTAACCTACATGTTTAATACTGATTACTCGTAGATCTAATGGGTATTAAGTGTGATCATGCATTGTCTCGATTATTTCCTATCAAGTCGTCGTCTCAACTGCATTGGACATATGCCATCTTTTCTATTCCAGAAGAGATGCCTGGTTAGTATACAGACCTTCCACCACATTGCCAAGCTTTTCGATTGTCTCCAGAGCGGCATCGTAAGCCTGGTCCCGTTCTGTCTCATCGTACACAATTAGACACCCCGAGCCCTGGTCCAATACACCGATGATCACCTTGTCCAAGATCATTTGAGACAACTTCCTTTCCACCTGCTGTGTGTCCAAACCCACCATCTTCGCAATGTGATCCAGCTCGACCCGGCTGAAGGGCTCAATGACCTTGATCAAGTTCTGTTCCAGCATGGCATCGTAAAGACGACGGAGGTGGTTTCGGATGAATACATCGCTGCCCAGTTCGTATCTGTAGTCCGACAGGGCCTTCTCGTACTCCTCCAGAGACCGGTTGGCGTGGGCCCGTGCCACGGCCTTCATTGCCTCTAGGCGTGGACTGGCATACTTTTGCGCTTGTTTCGAGCCTTGCAACTGTGTAACATCATCCACCAGGTTCAGCATGATCTTGCACAGAAGCATGTACTGCAATGTCGCCGTAGCCAGATCGCTCTCATCGAGCGAGCTGTACCCTTCAAGTGCCTCAATGAAATAGGAGTATGCAGTGGTGAAGTCCTTGTCTTCGGCGTGTAGCATGCCGCTCTGCATATCAAGACCGGCCTGCAGGTTCGGCGGCGTGTAAACGGAGGCGGCTGACGTCCGTGCTGCCGTCAGAGCAGCGCGTGCCTTGGCCTGGTTGCCAAGAGCGTGGTAAACACGCGACTCAAGTAGTTGTACTTCCACTAGCATAAGCTTATCATCCAGGCGCTTCAGCTCACGGAGAAGAGAGTTGATAAGAGTGAGAGCATCATAATAGGATTGCTTCTGCATATAGATGGCAACGAGTCGGGCTTGGAGTGCCTGGCGAAGGAACGATCGGCGCTCGGCAATAGCCCATTCTATGCATGATTGGATGACGTTGCCTTGGAGTTCGAGTGTGTTGGGGATTTCGCTAATCAGGTCCAGAAGTTGACGGACTAAACAATCAAAGTTAGCCGGTTTCTATAAACGTAATTTAGCGCGCAACTTACCCAGCTTGGCCGTCTTCGCTTTGGCAAATGACGAGAAGGTGTCACGGCTGGTCTTGATGAGGTCCGCAATCTCCTGTGGCTTCTTCGCATCCCGGTGCAACTCGCCCAACCCAATCAAGGCAAGTTCATAGTCTCGTGAAGAGGCCTCTGTAGATCCGGGGCCCTCTGAGAGGATCTTCTGGTAACTGGTCGCTGCTTTCGAGGGATCCTCCTTCGCCAGATCTCGGACTTCTTGGATCCGTGGCGAGACCTTGGATGACATGATAAAAGACGGTAAATGGCGAGTGAGTGAGATGGAGAATTAAAGGAAAGGAGAACAACAGACGATGGTGGTTTGAAGAGAGGTTGATGACCAGGTCGAATGGGGAGCTCGAAGCTGGCGGCAGCTCACCGTCCTCTCACCGCCCGCTTGGCAAATCAAACAGAAAAAAAGTTCCATCTTGGCATTTTTCTTTTCCTTTTTACATCGTTTTCACGACAGCACAATGGTGAGTGTTTCTCCTTGAAATCTTTTTTTTTTTTTGATAGCCATGCTAATGAACTATAGAAAATCAAAGCACTTTCCCGCTCCACGGCATCGCAGCAGGCCCCCGGGTCCGCTGTCGTTCGCCAGTCGCGGAATCTCGACCCAACTCAGCATCCTTTTGAGCGGGCTCGTGAATACACTCGAGCTCTGAATGCGATCAAGATGGAGCGCATGTTCGCTGCTCCCTTCCTAGCTCAAATGGGTAATGGACATGTTGACGGTGTTTACTCTATGGCAAAAGATCCCGGCTCGCTTGAACGTTTTGCAAGTGGCAGTGGTGATGGTGTGGTGAAGGTGTGGGATCTGACAACGCAGGGCGAGGTTTGGAATACCCAAGGCCATGAGAATATGGTCAAGGGACTGTGCTGGACGCCGGAGCGAAAGCTTCTGTCATGCGCGAGTGACAAGACCATTAAATTGTGGGATCCTTACAACTCATCATCTGAGGCCCCACCGATGGCAACCTACCTCGGAAATAGTGCCTTCACCAGTGTTACGCATCACCGAACCCTCCCTTCTTTTGCTGCCGCTTCTGGTGTCATTTCTATCTACGACCTTTCCCGGCCGTCCTCCACACCATCGCAAACTCTGCACTGGCCGACCAGCGTTGACACCATCACATCTGTTGCGTTCAACCAGACTGAGACTTCTATCCTGGCTTCGACCGCCATGGATCGCTCAGTCATCATGTACGACCTGCGTACTTCCCAGCCGGTCCACAAGACGACATTGAGACTAGCATCTAACGCCATTTCGTGGAACCCCATGGAAGCTTTCAACTTTGCCGTGGCAAACGAGGATCACAACGCGTACATCTTCGATATGAGAAAGATGGACCGTGCTCTCAATGTCCTGAAGGACCATGTGGCTGCTGTTATGGATGTTGATTTCAGCCCCACGGGTGAAGAGCTGGTCACTGCCTCATACGATCGGACAATCCGCCTATGGAACCGATCAACTGGTCACTCGCGTGACATCTACCACACAAAGCGGATGCAACGTGTCTTCTCGGCAACATTCACACCTGACAACAAGTATGTTTTGACAGGATCGGACGACGGCAATGTTCGTCTCTGGCGTGCCAACGCATCAGACCGCAGTGGAGTTAAGACTGCCCGTCAACGTTCTAAGCTGGAGTACGATCAAGCTTTGATCAAGCGGTACTCACACATGCCCCAAATTCGCCGCATCAAGCGCCAGCGTCATGTGCCCAAGCCTATCAAGAAGGCTGGAGAAATCAAGCGCGAGGAGCTCAATGCTATTAAGAGGCGTGAGGAGAATGTGCGCAAGCATACTAAGAAGAGCAACCTGGCACCGAGAACCCATGAGCGTGAGAAGATGATTCTGGCCAACGAGCAATAATCAGTCCGCCTGAATTATCACTTTCCATCGATCAGGCTCGGCCGCAGGACTCGCAATCGAAAGTATGGTCGAATGGGGAATATGTTCAATGAAGCAAATCGCTCTGCTTTATAATACATCTTGGTTGGACTCATACAAGGGTCCATTTTCATGATTCATGCCAATACACACCGCTCAGCTCCATTCGAGCCACCCATCAATCTGTCTTCCCAGATGCCTGTCGGCTTTGAGTCACGGCACCATCTATTCCACTCAGATATCTCGCAACCCGCTGCACCGTAGCGGGTAGCACGGCATACCAATTCACGAGCTTTGCATAAATAGGCAATCTGATCACACCACCTCGACCGCTATCAATCGCTGCTACCATATCCCGGGCAACTTCGACCGGTTCCAAGACTGGCGCAAAGAAATGGTTCGGTGCGCGCACCCAGTCGAACAACGGCGTCGACATCTGCCCAACTTCCACCAGCAATGTTTTGATCAACGGGGTTCCCCGAATCTCCGCTTCTATTGTCCGATGCAGCGCGCTAAGTCCGGCTTTGCTTGCTGCATAGTCTGACAGTCCCGCAGCACTCAGCTGGCCCAGCACCGAGCTGACTGTGACAAGGGTTCCTCCATTCTCCGCTGCGATGATCCCAGGCAAGAAGACTTGGTACAGATGGAAAGCCGCCAGCACGTTAGTGCGGATGGTCTTTTCAAATGCGTCCGCTGGCAGATCAAGCAGCGAGAGGCCGTTGATCCTGGCCGCGGCACAGTTGATAACGATCGTCGGTGTTCCTAGCTGCAAAATAGTTAGCGAATCAGACCCCAATTGAAGCAAGACATAGCGCGCTATTAAAAAAAACAAGGACAACTTTTCCAACCATTTAAATCACCAGAACCGTAGTAATAGTAGAATGATATGGCATCAAAAGTCATGCAACGAAATCAAAAGCGAAAAAAAAAAAAGCAAAACCTACCTCTTGCAAAATCCTCTCCCTCGCAAGCTCCAACGCACCTCTGTCCGCGACGTCACACGTAATATACAAAACGCCTTCTCCGAAGACCTCATCACGACTATTTTCCGGAACAACCTTGATATCAAGCACAGCGACACTCGCCCCGCGCATGCTATACATCTGCGCAATCAACAGACCTAGCCCACTTGCCCCGCCGGTGATGACCACGACTTCATGCTCGAAATCGACTGTGCGTGGGGCGCCGTGGGCGGCGCGCTGGTTGATAATCCGCGCGATGAAGAGGACTGTCAGGGCCGTTGCATAGCTCACGGCGACAATCCAGGCCGGGTCTGTTGACGGTGTTACCTGTGCGCGCAGGCAGAGAACGAAGATCCAGGCTATGAAGGGGTTGAGGAGGGATTTGGAGAGGATGCTTATTAGTGTGTCGATTGTCAGGAGGTTTGTGTGTGGATTGGTTGGGCCAGGGGTTGAGTGGGGTGTTTTGGCTGTTGTTTTTAGGAACTGGGGAGTTGGAGAAGACATTGCAATGTCTTCTTTGGGTTTAATTCTGACGCCTGGAGATTGGAGGTCAAAGATGGTGTAGTGAGATCGACGGGAGATTCGAGACGCGCTCGGTTTTGCGGGGCTGATAAGGCGATCTATAGAATGGCCCCGGGGGCACCTGGACAGCTCACCACAGCAACTTTGACTGTTGTTTTACAATATCTTCGATATTTCCCTGCCATTTACATCAATTTTTGATATCTGTCTTGTAGAAGAGAAGAAAAAGCAAACTTTCGAGGTATCGACAGCCTTAAAGCTGTGGTGCCTCACTTTACCCAACTATGCTTTCGAACTGGATCTAGTTTTGTACATCTTGCTGTGTGAAACGGTCCCAAAAATTGAGTTGGAGATGAAAACAGAGCTTCGGAAGGTCCATGTGGGTAACCCCAGGAATGACAGTCAGTGTCCGCAGAGGTGAGTAGGAGTGCCCGAGCCCTGTTACCTCTACCGACGTGCTTCGTACCACAGCCTACCCTGAGACCCCAGAGACTAACGGGTCAAAGAATTGGAGGTACTCAACAGGAATCATGTGCAACGTGGACCTGGAGTAGGATTGGAGAAAGAATCTAGAAGAGAGAGAAATGGGAGGGGGAGAGGATATTTGTACCTTCCCAGTGGCTGAAGACAAACGGGGAACTGGAGTGACGAGTCTGACCCAAAAGGGAAGGCACCTGATTTGGAAGCAGGCCCATGACCAGTCTACTAGGTCAACCTTGGAAGACAAGGTAAGATAACTCTTAACATGAAAGAGACGAGAGAAGATCAGAATAGAGGGGGGGAAAAAGAAAAGAAAAGAAAAGAAGAAAAAGAAGAAAAAAAGATACTGATCGACTGATTGAGTTATCGTCAAGTATCTATATCATTTGCATGCGAAAATATGACGAAACAAGACCACACCATGAAACAAATAAACCCAGAAATTCATGAAAACCCATTTAATCATCTCAGGCATCCTTCCTTCCCCTTAGCTTGAGAGGAAGTGAACAAAAATCAGCGTAAATCCACACGAAAAACTCCCCATGGCTGTCTCAGCCAGTGCATCCCCCCATATTCCAACAAGAACAAGATTGCAGATCAATCACTCCTGCTTGCGCTGACCCAGTGGCGAATAAGGCTTCTTATTCCGAGCCTCCTTAGCTGACCCTCGGATGGAATGACTAAAGGTAAGGCAATTCTTGTCCTCAGCCATGATGTTGAGATCACTTGGGGTCGACGGCACGTGGAAACCCTGACCAGCTTCGGGGTAAGCGCGGTAATCTTCAGGGTCATAATCTGATTCATGCTGGGATCCAACGTGTGAAGACCGAGACACAGATAGAGTGGGAGATTGCAGTCGTGATTGGGAGTATGATGATTCGTTGTCGGTGGTCAGGTCTGAGTTCGAGGAGTCGAAAGAGGCCTTGCGAGTACGTGTAGCTGCAGGCGCACCTTGAGATGTAAATCTCCGCGTAGGTCTAAAAGAATGATGTGGAGTTGTCGCGGTAGAAGGCTGGGGAGCAGCTGTGGAAGCATGCGCGTGAGAAATTCCGGCGAAAATTTGGTCCGCGGTGATGCTACCAAGAGCCGCTGGAGGAGCAGGGTTCGGGGCAGCATCGGAAACGACTTCACCAAAGAGTTTATCGGTATCCAGGGCAGTAGCTTCAAGGGCCGCGGTATCAGGAGCCTTGCTCATCCGTTGACTTGAATCCATGGCGTTAGGGTTCTCAGACGGGGGTTTCAAATCTTCACAATCGAGTAATGCAGAACGAGGGGGTTTCTTTGGCATATGGTTGGAAGCCGTATGGCTGTGTGGCATTGCAAAGGGTGTGAGAGTGAAATCAGTCACGGGTTGCATGTTGGCGGGAAACATAGGAACCGACGGCCACTCGTTTGAGACTTTAACTACAAGCTGAACTAGGGAATCATGAGAGAGAGATGACAGATATGCCCGTCGTTCTTCTTCTGAATAATGATTGCCACCAATTTGAGATTCAGACACAGGCTGCTTCTTCGGGAGTCCAACTTTTTTGACTTTCGTTACAGCCTTCTTTTGAGATTTGGTCTGGGTCGTCTGACGTTGCTCAGGTTTACACTTGATGCAAAACCAATTCATCTCCGGGATTTCGATAACCTCATTACCGATATTTGGCTTGTGACATTTCTGATGCCACGGAGCATCACATGAGTCACATAGAACAATCAAATTGTTCGACGGGCTGTGTCCTCGGTAACACTCGGTGCAAATTATATTCACCTGGCGGTTCAAACGCTTCCGCTTTTTTGCTACCGCTTTGATAGGCGGCCCTTTTGTTGCCACAGGCTCAACTTCTTGAGCAGCTGGTTGGGTGATACGACGGCCAGATCGAGTTCGATTTGAAGCCAGGGCAGTGCTGGCATTTTGATGAACTGTTTCCGTAGCCCCGGCTATTGCCCATACTGCCTCTTCCTGAGGCAGTGCTGGTGATCCCCAATTTTCCCAGGGTATATTGTCATCCACAAGCTCCAGATGGGATGACAATGGTGGAATCCCCTCGGAGACACCCTCATGGTCAAATATGTTGCCCTCATGAACATTCTGGGGGCGCCCCGGGTTCATATCGGGGGCGGGGAGGTCCATGAATGCCGCTGAGACCCTCATGTTGAATTTGCTTGTGAGTAGGTGTTTTCAAAAGGAGGCCTGGGAAAGATTCTTCTGGAAAACTAGTTCGGCTTTGATGTCAAAGAAGAGAACAAAGCAACAGGTGATAGCGAGGGGGAAAAAAAAAGGCACCAATTGTGTTCTTCTAGGGCAGTGCGAGTCTTCCAGCCCGGTGCAAATCACAATAGACACTAGGCTTGTTGCTGATCGGCCAGTCAAACATAGTTGGCTCCTCTCAATTCTTCAACTGAAGGTAGGGTTGGAGTGAAGTCGTCGGATGAAAGACCTTTGTATATATGAGTCACGTGATATCCCAATGCAACCTTAAATGGCTTTCTTCAGCCGTTGACTGACGTATTTCGCCTAATTGGAGGGTTTTCATAGTATGAATGGTACCTTTAATGGTTTTATCCATTATAAAATCTGTTACACAATTATCTTGTCCTCGATTAGATCACCTCATAGTACCGCCTCGGCAATAGACCTAAATGTGGGTAAGATACAACATATTCTATGAAAACTACAGCACTCTAATTGTCTATCCCTAGAGAAATGCGTGGATTTATTCCAAGCATTTCACGAACATATGTCACTGAGAGTTATGTGTACGAATCCGGTGGAAGTGCATATTAGATCTGAATACGTATCTAAATCGGCTCGAGCTATTATATACAAGATTATTGGTGTAAAGAGAAGATGAGAATGGTTGATCTTGTACGAAGTAGTAATCACCATTTCACCATCTCTATATATATTGTGGGCTGAAAGGATCCTTCAGGACAGAGAGCTTATGGAGTGTAAGAAAGATGCCCGAAAAGGACCAAAAGATGCCATGAGAACCGAGGGACCACTTTAATTGGCTGTGGGTTATAGTTTGTTTATATACAGATCTCGGGAGGTGTCTTTCGTGTTTCTCGTAAATAACTCAAGGCTCAGGACACGACTCCCTCATCCTTCAAGCGAGCGATATCCGCTTCCCCATAATCGAGAACACTGCCCAAGATCTCATCCGTATGCTGGCCCAAAGTAGGAGGAGGCGTGCGCACACCCGGTGTCGCTTCGGAGTACTTGATAGGCGTGTTGACCATCTTGATTGGACCACATGCAGGGTGGTCAACTTCTGTCACCATGCCTCGTGCCAGAACTGTTGGTAGGGTCAGCACCGTTCTTTTATCACATATAAAGAAGATAGGTAAATAGGTATACTTACCATGCTTGTGATTCAGGGTTCCCTGAATGTCGTTGACAGCCGCATAGGGCATACCGCTGCCCTCGAAGACATCCAGCCACTCTTGCGTGGTCTTTTGAATAGTGGTGCTTTCAATCATACCGTCGATCTCTGCCCGGTGCTGCACTCGGTCAGTGTTAGTGACGAAGCGAGCGTCCGTCTTCCACTCAGAGAAGCCCAGTCGATCACACAACACTCCAAAAAGCTTATCATTGCCACCGCCAAAGAGAATATCTCCGTCGCTGGTTTTGTAGCTCCGATAGGGTACAATAGATGCTGGGAGGTGTCAGTTTGGTTATTACTCGACGCAAGAGACTGTTTGCTGCTTACGGTGTGCTGTACCCCAACGGCCTGAATCCTTTTGTCCACTGATAAGCGCAGAGCTAGCCAGGTTCGATAACGTAGCCACCTGGCAATCACTCAAGCAAGCATCGATATGCTGACCTCTACCAGTTCGACCCCGAGCAATCAAAGCCGCCATGATGGCATTTGATGTGTACAGTCCGGTGGTTAGATCGGTAACGGCAACACCAACCTTTACTGGCGCACCGTCCCGAGCACCGGTGATGTGCATTAATCCCATCTCGGCTTCCACCATGACGTCGTAGCCTGCCCGGTTGCTATATGGGCCTGTCTGGCCATACCCAGTGATACTGGCATAGATCAACTTGGGGTTGATTTCCTTCAGGGTTTCATAGTCCATGCCGTATTTTTTGAGTCCCCCCGGGAGATAGTTCTCGACTAGGACATCGCATTCCTTTGCAAGCTTGTGTAGAATCTCGACGCCTGACTTGTGTTGGAAGGATAGACCAAGGGATTTCTTATTTCGGTTAACCTACATCCATGATTAGTGCCATGATAATTTGTTTCATAACTTCAAGAGAAGGTTCGTACAGCTAGGTAGTAGGCGCTCTCGCCAGGGCCCTTTCTGGAAGCATCTTCGTACTTCGCATATGGTGGACCCCAAGCGCGAGTATCGTCGCCGCGCACAGGGTGTTCGACCTTGATAACGTCCGCTCTATAATTTGTTTTGTTAATATCACAGATATAAGCCGTTTAAGCTGTTTCATAGCTCCGAAGTTCAATATATACCCTAAATCACCCAGAATTTGAGTACAATAAGGCTAGAGCAAGTCAGCTTGGGTCGTAAACATACAGTAGCACCGCGAGAGAAATACTCACACCAGCCAAAACGCGTGTCATATCAAGCACCCGGATACCAGCCAAAGGTAGTGACCCATCGACTGAAGCTACGCTGGAGTAGCATCGTCCTGGTACCGTGCGTCGCAAGGCATTGCTACCCCAGGACAAGCCCGATCGACGGGCAACAACCTGGAACCTAAGCGCGACTGTCATGATTATATATACAGAAAGCGCAGCGAAACCAAAAAAGTGAAGCTCAAAACAAAAGCCCAAATAGTAAGAATATCCCCCATTAAATGGGATCTGGGGAAACCGGCGAATCTCCGCCAAAACGCCGACACCGACACCGCTCGGAGGGGCCAATGCCGAGGCCACACCGCGGGGGTATTTTCCTTGTAGATCATCAACCGCAGCTATGTTTACAGGTCTTGTTGAGACGATTGGGAGTGAGTATATCTTTCTTTTGTGAATCAAGTCAATAGCTCATGTGGTTTTACTAGCTGTCACGGCCTTGGAGCCCATCGATACCTCATCGAGCGGGGGCGGGGGAACGTCGCTCACCATCTCCGACTGTGAGGAGATCCTCACCGACGCGCACTTGGGCGATAGTATCGCAGTGAATGGTATTTTGCTCTTTATTTGTCTATAACACAAGGGGTATTGTCTAAAAGTGGGCTTAAGGAACATGTCTTACGGTCACTGCATTCGATAAGACCTGGTTCAAGGTTGGCTGTGCGCCGGAGACGCTGCGACGCACAAACCTGGGTTCCTTGCAGGCGAATTCACACGTGAACCTCGAGCGTGCCGTTTCGGCCGATACTCGGATGGGAGGACACTTCGTGCAGGGCCATGTCGATACCGTTGCAGAGATTTTGTCTGTCACGCCGGATGGAAACTCGTTGGTGTTCCGGCTGCAGCCGCGGGATAGAGATATTCTGCGTTATGTTGTGGAAAAGGGCTACGTGACCCTTGATGGTGCTAGCTTGACTGTTACCAAGGTTGTCGATGGACAGGACGGATACTGGGAGGTTATGCTTATTGCCTACACGCAGGGGAAGGTGGTCACTGCGGCCAAAAAGCCGGGTGACCTTGTCAACGTTGAGATCGATATCGTGGGCAAGTATGTTGAGAAGAGCGTACAGGGATACTTTGCTGGTACCTCCGGCGGAGATTTCGCTATCTTGGAGAAGATGGTGAACAGGATCGTCGATGAAAGGCTCAAGAAATAGATCAGAGTTATGAATAACGAATCTCTACCACTCCGAGTCATTGCAATATTCGGTGAAGGCAAGGCAAAATGTATCATCCTTAGCTTTCTATGTTATAAAATGAACTGACCGGAACAATTGGGGGCTGAATTTCCCCATTGATTACAGGGAATAAAAGACATAGAGCCAGAAGTTAGATTTATTCAAAAGCAGAAGGCCAGAGCAAGCAATGAGATACAAATAAGTTCCCGTCAAGCGATGAGAAATCCTTCTGTTGTCGTAGAGTCTATGTCCCCAATATCGAATAGCCCTTTTCCACAACGTACACATGTAGTTTACATAGGGATGATCGCACTTGTAGTGAAACCTAAGTTCAATATAAGATGACAGACAAAGTTGATTTGCAAGACTGCATTATATGAAGACAAAACCTGAAGAACGCCTAGATGCCTATCGGGTATGTGACAGTGACAGAAATTTTGGTCCATATGACATGGATATAAGACATGAAGACGGGGGTCATTTTTGATACAGTCCACCGGTGTGATGACTTCGGACAGTCACTTACTCCTCCATAGACTCGTCCGAATCGGCGTCAGAATCGTCATCTGCCGCTTCACCCTCACCCTCAGCGTCCTTGTCAAAGTCATCATCGCTGAGCCAATCTTCATCATCCATATCAACATCCTCATCCTCATCCTCCTCGGCCACTTCTTTGTTACCTCTAGCCTTGGCCTTCTCTTGCTTCTTCCGCTCAATGTTCTCCTTCTGCAGCTTCTTTCTCTGCTCCTTCTCTTTCCTCCGAACGTCCCAGCTCTGGTCCATTTTCCGCATCTCCTTCTCAGATTTCTTAATGAAGTCGTGCCACATGATCTTGCCATCGCAGACTCCATCCTCAACCTTCATCAAGCGAAGCCGCAAGCGAGGACCAAGCTCTACGAGCTTCACGGCCCGCTTCTCAACACCAGGGGTATGGGTTGGCTTATCCTGGCCCTTTTCTGCGGCCTTTTGGCGCTGCATTTCCCGCTTGTTCAGGACTCGGCGGGTTGTGCTCTCTGCAACTTCCACTTCGGCATCGGTGTCTAGCTCGGTCTCACTAGCTGATGTGTAGCCTGCAGCAGAGGGGTCGAGCAGATAATCGGCGGCATCTTCTAGCTTTCCAAGGTTGGGAACGGCAGTCTTCTTCTTGTCCCGGTTCCGAATCTCTTTGGGATCCAGGCGACGGATTCGTTTCGATACACCAGTTTTCTTGGTGGCAATGGCATAGTGACGGAGAGTCAAGATATATGAGTCGCTGTCCTTTTCGGCAGGCTCCCGGTTGAGAAGCATGACACGGCGGATGGAAGATAGAGGCTGGCTTTGGGGGTTGATGGGAGGGAAAAGGGATTGGAAGATCGTAGTTGTGAGGGTCTCGAGACGCTTAGGCACTTTGGAATCCTCGGTTGCGCCTGGTGTGGTGAAGTTGTTCATGACCAAGAGGGGCGGTGTCTTGTGATCCTGTCCGCCACTTTTTGGGCGCTTCATGGATCTCTCGACATCCTTGCACAACGAATAGTTCTCGACTTTGAAGTGAAGGGTGGGTCCACGGGGGGTAACTGCGAGTCGCATATTTGTGTTGCCAGTTGCGGACTTAGAAAACAACATAAGATGAGTGACACCTAGGGGACCGGTCATAACGGTATAATCTCGCAGCCTGTTGGATTTGCGTTCCTATATTATTTATTAGAGGGAGCGAGCAGAGCGGTGAATGTGAATCATACCTTCAATCGCACAGCAGTATCAGGCTCCATCATGCGACGGACATCCTTAACCAACTGGGTCACACTGCTACCGACTTGAGAAGCGCCTACTCGAATGACCATAGACTTCGGGGTCTTGGACATTGAGGCAGCGCTGCCCTTCACAACGGAAGCATTTTGTGGCTTCTGGTGAGTGCGCTTCTTGACACGTTGCTTGGCCATTTTAATATGAGATATGAGAAAAATAAAATTGGAGGGGGAAAGCAATGAATACCAAATCGAACAGCTCGAGGTTTTTTTTTTTCTCCAAAAATTAACATCAGAAACAGCGCCGGATCAATAATCTTGCGGCCCCACATTAAATTATTTCTTTTGAGATAGTTGATCATCGACAACTTTGTTTTTGTTAAACACACATTAGACAATGCCGATTACCAAAAAGCGCAAGGTCGCACACGCGACCCCTGCTGCACCTGTTGAAGACAGCGACGCTGCATCAAATGCAAGCTCTTCTAGCCCTCAAGCTACTGCTGAGGACCCCGATGCCGAAGATAGCGCGAGCGATTCAAACCCCCAACCCACCGCTGATAACCGCAATGTCGAAGATGCTTCCTCCGAGACTGAGCCCAACGCTCCCAGCGTTCCCAAAACATTCAAAGAATTGGGCCTGATTGACTCACTTTGCGAGGCCTGTGACAAGATGGGATACAAGGCCCCTACACCAATCCAGTCCGAATCAATCCCGCTGGCACTTCAGGGTCGTGATATTATCGGGTTGGCTGAAACAGGATCTGGAAAAACCGCCTCCTTCGTTTTACCAATTCTTCAAGGTTTGTGCACTTATGACGACTTATACCATTATATACGATACTAACGAGTCTTCTAGCACTCATGGAAAAGCCCCAGCCGTTCTTTGGACTTGTAATGGCCCCAACCCGTGAACTGGCATACCAGATTTCATTGGCATGCGAATCCCTTGGTGCAACAATCAATGTCAGATCCACCACGTTGGTTGGCGGTATGGACATGGTTCCTCAGTCAATCGCTTTGGGAAAGAAACCTCACATCCTCGTTGCCACACCCGGCAGACTTCTCGACCACCTCGAGAACACAAAGGGCTTCTCCCTCCGCAACTTGAAATTCCTCGTCATGGACGAAGCAGACAGACTCCTCGATATGGATTTCGGTCCCATTCTCGACAAGATCCTGAAGGTCTTACCACGAGAGCGCAGAACCTTCTTATTCTCCGCCACCCTGAGCTCAAAGGTTGAGTCTCTCCAGCGAGCCTCACTGTCAAATCCGGCCCGTGTCTCGATCTCTTCCAGCAAGTATGCCACCGTGGAAACCCTCCAGCAAACCTATATTCTTCGTCCCTATAAACACAAGGACATCTACCTTGTCTACCTCCTCCACGAGTTCATTGGCCAGTCCGTTATTATCTTCATGCGCACCGTTCATGAAACGCAGCGTGTTGCTTTCTTGCTGCGCGGTCTAGGCTTCGGCGCAATCCCTCTCCATGGACAAATGTCTCAATCTGCTCGTCTGGGAGCACTAGGCAAATTCCGATCGAAAAGTCGTGAAATCCTGGTTGCCACCGATGTTGCTGCTCGTGGTTTGGATATCCCCTCTGTGGACTGCGTTTTGAACTTTGACTTGCCAACCGACAGTAAGACCTATATTCATCGAGTAGGCCGTACAGCACGTGCCGGAAAATCTGGAACGGCCATCTCCTTTGTTACGCAATATGATGTGGAAATCTGGCAGCGTATAGAGGCTGCGATGGGCAAAGAGTTGGCCGAGTACCCCGCCCCAAAAGATGAGGCCATGGTCTTTGCCGAGCAAGTGAGTGCTTCGCAACGTGATGCCATCCAGGCGATGAAGCACTACGACGAAAAGAAGGGGGCCAAAGGCAAAGGAAAGTTCTCGTTCAAGGGCAAGCGAAGTCGAGATGCCATGGACCAGGAAGAGGGCTAGAATCTCATGCTGGTTCATTCTCTCTTTTTTTTTGTACATGAATAGATGGTCTAGCTTACGAATTTGGGGCGTTTAAGTATGTAATATGAAAAGAACCCATAGCTTTCATTACTGCGTCAAAATGATATCGAATATTTCCTGGACCATATTTCCAGGGGTCCATAAGAGTTGAAAAAATACCCGCTGCCTAAAGCCACCAAGGCCAGTGTGATAATTGCAATACAGCCTAGAGAAACAGTGATCCCTACGGGCATTTGCCCAGGCCAAAGATCCAATTTGGACTAGGGAATCTATTAGGCGCTGCCTGCCTCGCTAACAGCGTTCGCGACGCGAGTGGCGAGGTCATCCGCCTCGGAGCGGCTGGCAGCCTCAGCGTACACGCGGACGGCATCCTCAGTACCACTGGCACGGGCGAAACTGCGGCCCTTGTTGTACCGAGACTGAAGAGACTCGATGGTGCCCTGCAGACCGGGAGGAGACTCGAGCTTACGCTCGGCGTCGTATGCCTTGAAAATGGAACGGTCATTGACCTCGACACGCACGAGGCGCGAAGGGAGGTCGGTGTAGGTTCCAAGCCACTCCTTGGGTGACCAGCCCTTGTGGGCGAGAATGGCCTCCACAAGAAGTGCATCGGACAGAGCATCACCCACAGCCTGGTTGATCAGGTCGGTGAGAGCCT
Source organism: Penicillium hordei (assembly GCF_028827395.1). Lineage (NCBI taxonomy): Eukaryota > Fungi > Ascomycota > Eurotiomycetes > Eurotiales > Aspergillaceae > Penicillium > Penicillium hordei. The sequence continues at coordinate 1,737,873 of NW_026623142.1, forward strand.
GGAGGCTCTCCAGGGCGTGCTGCTGCGCCGGTGATTGAGGCTCGGTGTTCTTGATGACCTTCAGGGCGTTCTCGGAGAAGGTGACGGTACCGTGTCCGTTGGCCTCGAAGTAGACACCAACATCGAACCGCAGTGCAGCGTGGTGGAGGTGCTTCACACCGGTGTTGGTGCAGATAATGGGGAGCTTGAGGACCTTCTCAATGTAATCTGTGCTTGCACCGTTAGCATAGGCGGTCTGGACAACACCAATCTTCAGCTTCGAAGCAATTCCAGCGTTGCGGGCAAGATCGCCAATGAAAGACGCTGCAAGAGTGGCAATGCGGTCACCATCCAGAAGACGGAATACGTTGCTCTCGTCCTGGAAGTAGTAAACAAGACGGTCGGCATCACCATCAAGCGAAGCGCATCGGTCAAGCACGGCAGCTTTAGAAGAAGGAGGAGCACGTTGCTTGGTCTTAACATAGTCGGCACCGCACTGCATGAAATGTTAGGTTGATTAAAGGTTGTGTGTTGGGCAGGTGGAAGCATACATCAAAGTTCAAGGCGTCAGGGTTAATCACATCATCGTTGACAATCTTAATATCGATTCCAGTGAGGTATTTCATCAGTTCCCTCAATTTAGGTCCACCGACACCGTTGGCGCAGTCCACAGTCAAGGAACCTTGGACCTTGACTCCCCGCATGACCTTCTTGAAGGAGTTTGCAAGCTTCTCATAGTATCCTTGTTCAGTCGGCTCACCATACTCGTATTGTGTTCCAAGGGTGTTCTTGCAGCGAACGACGTAATGGAGCTGAGGGGTGGTCATGTATTTAAAGTCCACAAACTCGACCTCCGTCGCAGTGAGCGCGGCATTCAGAACGCTCACTAGGCGGGAGCCAGAAGCACGGGTGTCACGAGCGAATACCACACGAGCGGGGTTGGTCATCTTCACGTCGATTTCCTTGACAAGTTCGTCGTAGACATCGGCGATCTTATCCAATGGGGCATTTGCCAGTTTTGTCGCGTATGCTTCCCACTCGGCCTAGTTATGGCAGTGAGCACGTTATTCCAAATTCGGTGATTCAACGCAGGTCAATCTTACTTCAAGCATCTCACCCTAAAGAAATTATATAGGTTAGACTTGTCCTAATGGGGCTGGTACTATGACAGGGATCAATGGCTTAAACTCACCATGGGGTCAACCAACTTGACACCATTGTCCTCCGCGGGGTTGTGGCTAGCGGTAACCATAACACCAATCCATTGTCCGCTAAGTTTCTTCGACCGCAAGCTTGCAAGCAAGCCCACTGCGAAAACAACGGTGTTAAGGAGGTCACTGCGCAGCCAGATTGGTCAGAACAAGCCGGCGTCAACAAAAGGGCAATCGCGGGGTTCGAGAGATGTGGAGGCGGGGTGGATCAGCCATATTTGAAGAAACTTACGCTTTCATGCGAAACTATAATAAAGAGAATGGAAGTTAGCCGGCCTAATATCCAAGGTAGTAATGTTCATTTAGCAACGCGACATACCCCTGCTGTGCCATACTCAAATACCTTGCCCTCGGGCTTTGTGTACTGCAACGCCGCCTCGGTGATCGCTTTCTTGACAGCCGGAGAGGCCATGGTGCAAATGTGTGATTAGTTATAAAGCACCGTAAAAAGTTTCAAAAGGAGAGGTGCTCTGAAGCTTTAGGTAAAGTCGAGGTCGAAGAGGAGGGGAGTACTTGAAACAAAAAAAAAGCGGCTGAGGGGTGGGGGGAGTGAGACACGGTTTATTGCGACGGCCTTAGCGGTGAACAAATGGCGGGGAACACAGACCAAGACGCGGCAGGGGACGTGGCAATAACATATTTACCCGCATTAGCCGCCGTGGAAATTAACCGAAACGGTAAACAATCTAGTGGGAGCACCCCCGATCTTCATTACTGCTACCTCCACGTCTAAGCTACAGTCAAGCATGACATATTGACATGTCTATGCTATCCCCATGTATATATTTAAAGATCGCCGATTTCGATCCTCTTCTTTACGCCTTTAACCTATGCGCCGCAATATCGTCCTGTGTGTCCCTGATCAGGAACCTGTCCACAGCAACCGATGCATTAGTCATGGGAATGTGTTATGTCGCACGAAAAGGGGGGCGGACTTACGAATACCACCAAATAGCGGGGACCACTGTACCCAGATGCCAGAGGCTGTGCGCGTCAATCAACCCATTCCAAGGGGGAAAATCGAGCAATTCCAAACTCATGGCCATGATTATCCATGCCACAATCATACCAGGCCAGGCGGTCCAAGACTTCAAATGTCTTTGGTATCGGAAGATACTAAACCCGGTCCACATGAGGTTCTGGACAATGCCAACCACCACGTTCGCTATCATATTGTACGTGTAGTCCCAAGACCAGAAGGTAAGATAAGACACGTGCAATGTGTATAGCAGAACGCAGACAGCAGTCCAAAGCCGGCGTAGGGTTGGCCGGTATGGGGTATTTTCGAGGTCCAAGCGGAAGATTCGAACGACGGCAAGGTAAAGACCATACAGCACGCTAGCGCCGGCTGCCCAGTAGTCCAGCTTCTCGGTCAGGGGGAAATCCCGCATATGGAATATCATGCTGAAACTCCAGCTTGCAAGTCCAATGTATCCAAACATCATGTAGTATGGGCGGAGCGAGTGCCAGGCGGGGATCGACTCTTGGACACGGGACATGCCGTGCCAGTGGGCGGCGAAGTTGAAGAAGGAGAAGAGCACCGAGAAGGGCTCCTGCATCCCTAGGAGCCTGCGGAACGGCCATTTCCCGTGGAATTGTACAACCGGGCTGATCATTGGGGGATCACGCGAAACTCGGCGGTCGGTAACGACATGTTGACAAGTGTAGTCACATTCAGCAGGGCAGGTCCATAGTAGCAAGCGATGGTGCAGAGCTAAAGAGGTCAGAAAAGGGAAACGGGAGGAAGGGTTGGAATAATGGTTTAACATACGTAGCACTGAATTGCCGTTCTGACAATTTTCCGTTTCACAGACCTATGGTTGTTAGTTGTTTCCGGGGGTCTGTTGTTCGCGGAGTCGTACCTGGACACATTCTTTGAAGTCGGGGAGATGGTCTCCTAATGACGCGTTAGACCTGCCAATGAGGGAGGCTAAGAAAACGAAAGCGAAAAGAGTATAGAGATTCACTCTTCCTACGCCCACATTCATTGTGGGCCAACAGGTTAGTTCCGAGGTCTTAGGCGTTCAACGCGTAAGCTTGGGGAAGAATGACAGGTTAGGCGGAGCTCCCGGCGGCATTGAAGAGCCTCCCTCGGTGGTCTTGGCAAGATCAAAACAGCTCCTTGTTTACCCCACAGCGCCATTGATCTTTGTACGGCTTCAATTAAAGTGGAATTGACCTTATTTATCGTTCTTGCCATATAGCGTTACCGTTTGGAGATCTTTATAGTTCACTCGAAAGAAAGGCGTGGTTAACGTTGCAATTGACCTATTCTAAATATAAAATATCGTCAATTAGTGCTTGCTATCCTTGGATAAGTGTTACTCCCCACACAGATACCATCCAAATAGGATGCAAGTACACATTAATACGCATAGAACTTCCCAGCGGTACACCTATACCACGGAGATAGCCCTATATAAATGAGGGCAAATTACATCACGTGTATATCCACGTGATCACTTAATGTGGCTAGTGCAGGCGGGGATTGGAGTTAAGCTTGGCGGGCGGGCAAATAATCCAGAAAAAAAAAAGTTAAGGATCGATCTCTGTTGGACTTTTATCTTTAACATCCCTCCTAGTATTATTTTTTTTACCCTTCTCTATCCTTCCTTTTCGACACGTTCCTCTTTCCCGCACAGTCAAGATGGACACCGAATCTGATACCCCTCAGGGGATCACCAGCAGTGCTGATCGCATGGTTGGCATGGAGCACTCTGAAGTCCGCTACTTCACTAGGTACGTTATTCTCTCATCGATTGGGTCTTTTGGAACGTTGATGCTAATAAATTTTATAGCTATGACCACCACGGTAAATTATTTCGGTCAACGATAGCGAATTTTTAGTATGGTTTTGACTAACGATCATTTTTTTGGGTTATCACAGGTATCCACGAGGAGATGCTTGTAAGTACAAATCTACTGGCTAATTGGCTGTTTACGGTGTCTAACATTCATTCCCTACTTCTAGAAAGATGATGTGCGCACACGCTCCTACCGCGACTCCATCTACCAAAACCGCCACATCTTCAAGGACAAGGTCGTCCTCGATGTCGGCTGTGGAACTGGTATTCTGAGCATGTATGCATCCAGATAATAATCCCATGAACTTAGATCTCTTACTGATTGTTTTGTTAAATAGGTTTGCTGCTCGTGCCGGCGCAAAGCACGTCATTGGTGTCGATATGTCCTCCATCATCGAGAAGGCCCGTCAGATTGTCCACGTTAACGGACTGTCCGATAAGATCACTCTTCTCCAGGGCAAGATGGAGGAGGTTAACCTTCCTTTCCCCAAGGTTGATATCATCATCTCCGAGTGGATGGGTTACTTCCTTCTCTACGAGTCCATGCTGGATACCGTTCTCTACGCCCGTGACACCTACCTCAACCCCGGTGGTCTGATCTTCCCCGACAAGGCCACCATGTACGTTGCTGGTATTGAGGATGGCGATTACAAGGATGACAAGATTGGATGTATGCAACAATTCCTTGAACTTTTTTTTCTTTTCTTTTCTTTTCTTTTCTTTTTTTTTTTTTTTTGGCTCCGTGCTGACCAAGTTTAGTCTGGGACAACGTCTACGGATTTGACTACAGCCCCATGAAGGAGATTGCTCTTAACGAGCCCCTCGTCGATACCGTCGAGATGAAGGCTCTTGTGACTGATCCCTGCCCGATCATCACTTTTGACCTGAACACCGTCACCACGGCCGACCTTGCTTTCAAGGTGCCTTATGCCCTCACCGCTAAGCGTCCCGACTTCATCCACGCCTTGATCGCCTGGTTCGATATCGAGTTCAGCGCCTGCCACAAGCCCATCCACTTCTCTACTGGACCCCACGCCAAGTACACCCACTGGAAGCAGACCGTTTTCTACCTCCGTGATGTCCTCACCGTCGAGGAGGAGGAGAAGGTTACTGGCATGATTGAGAACCGTCCTAACGATAAGAACAAGCGTGACTTGGATATCGGCATCTCGTACAAGTTCGAGACCCCGGATGCCACCCGCGCTGCTGAAGGTGGCTGCTTCTACCGCATGTAAGTTCTTCTGGCATTTAGCTTTGGTTCGTTTCCGAGATCATCATACTAATGCATCATAGGTGTTAATTTTGTTCCACTTTTCTAATTTGATGTCATTGGGATCTACAACTGCACGTTTGCACGATCTAAGTGAAATATTTTCGTCACGCAACGCATCCTGGCATGGGCATGTATGAAATTGCCCAAGGCGAATTGGACATCCGGTTTCGCCTTTGTTTATTTCGGCGTTTAGTTCTTGGGAGGTAGGAAAAAGGCATTTTGTGGCGCGAACGGAGGGATATAATTCTGAAGCTCCTCGAATTTCCAGGTAGATACCCGAGTCGATGCTTAGTCTAGCAAACTCCAACGCTCTTCTTCTGGATATGTTTTCCACGCTAGGTTGTAGATAATATCAATGGCGCAATAGGCAAAGAAATGTAAGATCCGCAATGGGAAATTGTGCCAAGGAGATGGGCTTGTCGGCAAAACGACGGCAACAAATCGAAAAGATAATCAGATCCTCGGCATCTTGATGGCCCCCGCAATTACTGGAGCTACTTTAGTCTGCCCTTACTCCTTTATTTTCCTCGATTTTCTTTTCTTCCTACCTTTTTGATTTTATAAGTCTGATATTGTATTCATTACTTCCTTCATACTACCATCTCAATGTCGGCCCCTGGAGCTGGTCACGAATTTCCCGCCCAAGAGGTCTCTTGGCAGAAGCGTGATGTGCTATTGTTTGCCAACAGCATTGGCATCAAGGCGGATGAGCTGCACTTCCTCTATGTATGTTATAAGCCACGTATACCAGTCTAAGTACAACAAATCTAACTAGCATCCAGGAACTCCACCCGAACTTCTCGGTCTTCCCAACCTATTCTCTCATCCTCCGTATGTTAAGCGTCCCGGGGATTTTCGGACAATTGCACTAACTCCAAACCCACTAGCATTCAAACTCACTGACCAGGAGGTGACTGATTTCTATGCCCGCCAGAAGGCAGTTCATATTCCAGGCGTCCCCGACCTGGACCATCGTCATGGCGTCGATGGCCAGCGCAAGCTCACCGTCCTGAAGCCGCTCCCTACCACTAGTGCAGGGCGAAAGTTTGAGCTGCGCAATAAGGTCATTGGTGTCTATGATAAAGGCAAGCCTGGTACTGTGATCGAGACCGAGCAGTCTATTGTGGATAAGGAGAGCGGCGAGGTGTACACTAAGGTCGTGAGTAGCGGTTTCCTGGTCGGGCAGGGTGGCTGGGGTGGCCCAAAGGGTAAGATTATGGTTTGATTATCCAATGCGAAGTATCAACTGACGTATTCGAACAGGACCTAGCACCGTCAACTATCCCCCGCCCGAGGGCAAGGCCCCCGACGCTACCCATGTTGTTCAGAGCAACTTGGAGACAGCCCACCTATACCGGTAAGTACTCAGTGCATACAGAGCCCAGCCCTATATCCTTGAATAAAAGTATACACTTGAAACATCTGGTACTAACTCCTTGCCCAGTCTCAACGGTGACTACAACCCTCTCCACGCCACACCAGAGCCTGGCCAGAAGATGGGCTTTGGTGGTGTTATTATCCACGGTCTTTTCAGCTGGAATTCTGCTGCACATGGGATTCTGCGCGAATTGGGTGGTAGCAACCCTGCCAATATGAAGGAGTTCCAGGCTCGTTTTGCCTCACCCGTCCGGCCCGGTGATAAGCTTACCACCGAGATGTGGAGAATGGGCAATGTTCAGGATGGCTATGAGGAGATCCGATTTGTTACTAAGAACGACAAGGGTCGCGTTGTGTTGAGCAATGGCCGTTGTCTGTTGAAGGTGACAGCCGTGAAGAGCAAGCTGTGATTACAATTATTTACATCAAAGCTTAATTCGATTGCATGCAATATGCTTTCCAAAATAAATACATATTCAACAACTACCTATTCTTATCACCGTGCGCTAATTCTGTATAAAATAAAGCCATATATACTTAACTATGACAATGTACATACTTCCTTTATATACCACACGTGACCGTAACCTCGGTTGTCCCGCCGTACAAATGAAATTACTACCCCGGATTTGTCCAAACATTGCTGCATATCTCCTTGTCCTCGACCTCTGATCACTTTCTCCATATTGACCATGAACTTCACCTGGCGTGCAGCACTCAGGTCGAGTGAGCTGTGGAGTCGTGGGTAAGATCTCCTATTTCCATCTGTTATTGAACACTCAACGTTAATCCTCTTGAATTAGACCCAAGAGCCTGAGACCCCGCTATTCCCCCGCTGGTGGTTTGGTACGGATTTAATGCATGATATACACTCAAGCTGATCATCAAAAACTAACTCGGTCTTTTTGCTCTGTTATTCATAGACTGGCCACCGACATGTCACACCTGGTTCCTTAAGATTGCTGAACACCCAGATGGGCTGGAGTGGTCCTCAGATTGCTTGGTCCAGGTCTGATATAGTAACCTTTCCAGGTAGAGACAGAAAGAATCGCGAAATCACCTTCAATTTGTAAGATTGTTCTAACTCCAAAGAAGATGACTAGCAACTAACGTGCATTTCGCAGCGGTCGTTTTTTCCTCAGGTTAGTAACCAAGGCATAAAACTAGAAGATTAACCTCTGATTAACAACTTGATACCTACGAATAGAGAAAACTGCCAGTGTCCCAAGTGTATTCATCCGGATACGATGCAGAGGACAAGCGACACTTTCTCGGTAGGAAATCTCACAGCTCTCTGTGACTACATTTTCTCTGACACTATCCCCTATAGATTCCGCAGAACGTTAAGATAGATTCAATTGAGCACCGTGACAATATGGTCGAGATCAAATGTGAGAGATGACATGTATAATTTTGACCCCTTTTATCATCAGAACTAACACCGCCATAGGGTCTGATAAGCACACGGGGCTTTATTCGTATGCTTGGCTTCACGCACACTCGCAGGATATGTCTAGCATTGAAGGAACCAAGTCGGTGCCATATCCCCAATCAGCAATGCGACCTCCTAGGTAAGTTACTCAGTCAAAGCATCCGCATCACAAAATGATGTTGACGCCATAGAAGGAAGTTCACCCCAGTCGTGGATCCAGATCAGACTCCCAGAGTCAAATATGATGATGTTATGTCAGACGATGAATCTCTTCATATTTGGTTGACTCATATTGTAAGCCCCTCTGCCTTGACTTCTGGATCAAACTTGCTAACATTTATGAAGTGGGACCAAGGCTTCTGTTTTGTAGACGATGTTCCTGTCAGCCCAGAGGCTACTCAAATTCTTATCGAGCGGATTGCGTTCATCAGAAACACCCATTATGGTATGTACAACAGCTCCACGATTCACCAATGTCTCTCACAGCTAACATAGCTTCAGGTGGCTTTTGGGACTTCACAGCCGATTTGACTTTTAAAGACACGGCATATACCAACGAATTCCTGGGTGCTCATACAGACAACACTTATTTCACAGATCCTGCAAGACTTCAGCTCTTCCATTTGCTATCCCACACCGAAGGATCTGGGGGAGAGAACCTCCTAGTTGATGGATTTGCAGCTGCAGCTCAACTACGCCTCGAGAAACCTGAGCATTATGCCCAATTGGTAAACCATAGGCACCCGTGGCACGCAAGCGGGAATGAAGACACCTGCATCCAACCATCCGCCATGGCACCGGTATTTTCGATGCACCCGGACCTGAATAAAATGTACCAGATCCGCTGGAACAACTATGATCGTGCACCAAAGACCAATTGGTCGGCATCGGAACAGACCATATGGTACCGCGCTGCGCGCCATTATAACGAGATCTTGAAGAGCAGAGAAATTTGGACAAAGCTAAAACCAGGATCGGCGCTCAGTAAGTCTTTCGGGCCATTCGAATGGCCACTTCAACTTACATGTTTGTCCTAGTGTTCGATAACTGGAGAATGTTACATGGCCGCTCTCAGTTTACTGGAAAGAGACGAATGTGTGGTGGCTATGGTATTTATTATCTAATAACCTTTCTTTCAAGTTTTTCTACTAACGAAATGGTAGTCAACAACGATGACTATATTTCTCGACTTCGTCTGCTCAAGTTTGGCCGAAAAGAGGTGCTGGACAACCTTGGCAACGTCGGAAATAACCCCCAGAATCCTTATTGGTTCATCTAGATTCTGCGTGGTTACTCGATACAAGATAAATCGACAGAAAATACTCACATTGTACAAAAACAAAACAAAGAAGTGATTCAAAGTAGATAGAATCGAATCGCACTTGATTATAAACGTACATCACATCACGTGACGCTCTATGGCTGACGTTGTTGGAGCTCGGCCACCGACAGCTCTTTCTCCCAGCAACCTTCTCATCTTCCCCATCCTTTTCCAACTATCCACCTGCTGTCTCCTCATTTCCAAGCTTTCTATTTTCTGATTCTATAATTCCCGTTTTCTTCGATTCCACCATGTCGACTCTTGAGGACCTCGACGACCTTGAGCAGGAGCAGAGAGACAAGAAGCAAGACCAGAACGATGGCGATGGCAAGAAGCCCCAAGGCGACGGCGATGCCAATATGGAAGATGCCGACAAAAATGATGAAGAAGAAGAGATGCTGGACGAGGATATCTTGAACTCAAGCACGGCAGACATCGTTACGCGACGGCGGATGCTGGAGAACGAGATGCGAATCATGAAAAGCGAGTTCCAGCGTTTGACACATGAACAAAGCACAATGAGGGAGAAGGTGAAGGATAATCAAGAGAAGATTGAGAACAACAGGTGCGAATTCCCTGGTCTCCGTATTCGCCGTTCTGCAAGCCCGCGGAGCTTGGTGGCCGGCTTGCGGATCGGCGCAGAGACACTTTGCTTTCAACGGTCTACTGACATTTTCATCTGCGACTATATAGACAACTACCCTACCTTGTTGGAAACGTTGTCGAGCTATTGGATCTTGACGTGGAGGCAGAGGCAGCAGAGGAAGGGGCTAATATCGACCTGGATGCCACCCGCGTAGGCAAATCCGCTGTCATCAAGACCTCCACCCGTCAGACTATCTTCCTTCCCCTTATTGGCCTTGTCGACCACGAAACGCTGAGGCCCGGTGACTTGATTGGTGTCAACAAGGATTCATATCTCATTCTGGATACACTCCCGGCCGAGTATGACAACCGCGTCAAGGCAATGGAGGTCGACGAGAAGCCTACGGAGAAGTACACAGATATCGGTGGTCTGGATAAGCAGATCGAAGAGATCGTGGAAGCCATTGTATGGCCTATGAAGGAGGCAGAGCGCTTTAAGAAAATCGGCATCAAGGCCCCTAAGGGTGAGTTATTTTTTCCCTTTCACCTGCACTCCAAAGCTAACCTCATTTCCCTTCTGCAGGTGCTTTGATGTACGGACCGCCAGGTACCGGTAAGACGCTGCTCGCCCGTGCCTGTGCCGCCGAGACGAACGCCACATTCCTCAAGCTCGCCGGACCCCAATTGGTGCAGATGTTCATCGGAGACGGCGCCAAGCTTGTGCGCGACTGCTTTGCCCTGGCCAAGGAGAAGGCGCCCTCTATCATCTTCATCGACGAGCTGGACGCCGTGGGTACCAAGCGTTTCGACTCAGAAAAATCCGGAGATCGCGAAGTGCAGCGAACCATGCTGGAACTCCTGAACCAACTGGATGGCTTTGCCTCAGACGACCGCATCAAGGTCCTAGCGGCAACCAACCGTGTCGATGTGCTGGACCCTGCCCTCCTGCGTTCTGGTCGTTTGGATCGAAAGATCGAGTTCCCCCTGCCTAACGAGGAAGCCCGCGCCAACATCCTGCAGATCCACTCGCGCAAGATGTCTGTCGAGGACAGCGTCAACTGGGCCGAGTTGGCTCGCAGCACGGACGAGTTCGGCGGTGCCCAGCTCAAGGCCGTTTGTGTTGAGGCTGGTATGATTGCGCTCCGGAAAGGTCTGAGCAAGATCGGTCATGAGAACTACGTCGATGCTATCGCCGAGGTCCAAGCTAAGAAGAGGGATACCAACATGGGCATCTATGTTTAGAGTAGACCATCTTGCTTTTTATTCCCTGATCTATACACGTTCTGTGCTTTGTTGCCTCTGTTATGTCTCGAGTCATCTCGTGTATGTATGCTCCCTCGGCTTGAGTGGAAGCCGGTAATTCGTTATGCATGAATGGCGTGGACCTCTTATTACGATTTTCTTTATACATCTTCCAAGTAAATTGTGTTTGATCGTTTGCCAAGGGATGATACTATCTATATGGCGAAGTTGTAGTCGTAGACAGTTACTCGGATTCAAAAAAATTCTGTAGGTCCACTGTGCATTGTAGCATATATCAATAAATGCAACTGTAATCACTTATGCATAGCGAATACCACAACAACCTAAACCCCCATGGGCAAAAAAAGATAAAAAGAGACGCAAAGATGCAATGGTCATAAATCCATACCAACAACCGTGGTTCATCACACACACCAACACACCTTCCACCATGAGTTTTATATGAAAAGAGGAATAGGAAAGGAGAAAAAAACAGAGAAAGCAAAAAAAAAGTCAATGAAAAAGAAGAAAAGACAATCTCATCAGAAAGCTCCTGGTTCTAAGTCTTAATTCTTACCCTGGGTATCCTTAAGAGTAACAATGCGATTAAGCACCAACTTCTCATCAGTAGACTCGCGATCAACAGCAAAGTACGCAACACGCATACCCTGGAATCGAATAGAGTGCTTATTCTCACCAGGCTCCGTAACACCCTCCTCCTTAGGCCACGGCGCCGAGAGGGAGATATCCCGGAATCCAGTCTCGACCATAGCATCCTTGAAGATCTCCTCGGAGTCCGGGTTGATGTCGGCGAGGAAACCAGCCGGGTGGGCAGACGGATCCTCCGACTTGAAGAGCGAGTTGAAAGCACGGACCTCAGCACGGATGGGGCTGTTGTGCGCGGCCGACTCGCCAATCCAGTGAATAAAGGACTTGGGTTTCACCGGGGCTTCGCCTTCGGCGGGCTTCTCGTATTTGGCGTGCACACAGGTGACCTCGCCGGTGGTAGGGTCTGTTTCGAACGAGGTCGCTGTAATGGGGTAGGGAGCTTTGAGGAGGCCGACTGTTTTGCCTGGGGCGAGGCGGAAGTAGTCTGGTGAGTCGACGGTGCGGAAGTCGGAGCGCTCAATGTAGACTGTCTTCGTGAAGGGGATGTTGTGGGTGCCGAAGGCCGGGTCCTTGGAGAAGGGGCAGTCAAGAAGCTCAAGGTGGTCTTCCGGGAGGTCGTCGATGATGACCTTTAGTGGCTCGAGAACGACCATCAGGCGTGGGACTGTGGTTTCAAGGTACTGGCGGACGGTCTGCTCGAACTTGGCGACCTGGACGTTGGTGGTGTTCTTTGTTACGCCGAGGTCGTTGACGAAGGCGAGGATCGCGCCGGGGGGCACGCCGCGACGGCGCAGCGCGATGAGCGTGTACAGGCGTGGGTCATCCCAATCGCGCACATGTCCTTCCTTGACAAGCTGAATGATCTTGCGCTTGGACAGAACTGTGCCGGTGATGTTGAGGCGGCCGTACTCGCGCTGGTTGGGGCGGTAGACCTCCAGCTTATCGCAGAGCCACTCATACGAAACACGGGAAAGCTCGAACTCGGTTGTGCACAGCGAGTGCGAGATTTCCTCAATGCTATCACACAAACAGTGCGCGAAGTCGTAGGTCGGGTAAATCTTCCACTTGCCACCGGTGAGGTGGTGCTGCTTGTCCTCGGTGCCCATGATGCGCCAGGCGAACAGATCCCACATCTGTGGGTTCGGGTCTGTGATATCCTGCTTCATGCGAAGCGCTGCCTCGCCAGCCTTATATTTTCCGTCGCGCATGGCACGGAATTCGGCCATGGACTCCTCGATAGGTCGTGTGCGGTGGCTGCATGAAAAGCGTTCTCCGCCACGCTGGCCGCCCTCGAGCTCACCACGCTGGGCCTTGATCTCGGATTTGTTGCAATGGCAGACATATGCGCCATCACGCTTGATGAGGTCCTCTGCGAGCTCGTAGAGGCGGTCGAAGTTATCACTGGCGTTGGTCTCACGCACAGGTGTGAAGCCCAGCCATGTCACAATCTCCCTGATGGCATTATAGTACCGCTCCTCCTCGCCTTCTGGGTTGGTATCGTCAAAGCGCAGGATGCACTCGCCACCGTGGTGCTTCGCAAATCCAAAGTTGATTGCGATGGCCTTGCTGTGGCCGATGTGGAGATATCCGTTAGGCTCGGGCGGGAACCGCGTGCGAATCTTGGGGACGGTCTCGGAGAGGGGTTTTTCCTGGTAGACGTCGTGCAGGAAGCCGACCTTGAACATAGCCTCGGGGTCCCGGGGCGCAGGAGCTTCCTTAGCCTTGGGTGCCTTCGACTCTCCCTTTGGCTTGGGTTGGTCCTGTCTTGCTAGCTTGGCCGCCGCTTTCTTGGCCGCTGCGGCCTCTTTCTTCTCCTGGCTCTTGGACTTCTTGGGCGGATCCGTAGGCTCGGTGGCCTCCTTGGGCCTCTCAGGCAGGTCGACAGGCTTTGCGGGGTCCATTGCGACGGATGACGATTGTGAAAGCGAAGGTGGGGATATTTTTTTTCTCAACGAGGGGCTCTTTGTATTCAATGCTTATCAGTTAACATTCGCTTATCGGTCCGATTCAGCCCGGGATGAGTCATCTATACTGCCCGGGCCCGGCCTGACGACCGTATCCAAGTGACTATATTTTGTACAACGTACGGGTACAGGGCTATTTTTTACATATAAAGGATAGTGAGTCATTTCATACGTTGGTCAATTATTACTATGTGGCCAATGTTGTACAAATATGGTACAGGGAGTATGCAGACTCAAATAGGACAGGAAGAAGAACAGGGCACATTAACTTTCCACCGACGCGCAATGATACAATAATGAAAGATTGTTCGAATGACCAAGAGCCAAAGCAAGAGCCAAAGCACATTGAATCATTATGCAATGCCACCTCCATCCATCTGACACAGCAGTGCGCGTATCATGGACCCTGTACAAAGAGATAAGGACCGGCGAACTGGATGATCGAAACGAGATAAGAAAAAGGAAATACAACAAGTGTGGGGTATATAGCGTAGAGTATATAAAGACAAGAAATAGAAGGAGAGAGAAAGAGAGGGTCGAGGAGTAGGAGGGATGGGTTAGAAAAGTTGTTTAACGTCAACGAGCTCTGAGTTGCCCGGACGATCACGCTCCATGTGGAACCACCAGTCCCGGCCCATTTTATGGTTCCACGTTCCAGTACAGGTATCTTTGTCCCAAGGCAAGGCCGAGCCCATTGCACTACTGAGAGGCGTGATTGGTGTCGTGGGTGTCGTTGGAGACGTGCCCATCACAGACCGCCCACTCAAGCTTCCCCAGCCAAATCTGGAAATGGTGGACGCAGGCGACATAGGCTCCTCGGGAGGTGCGATAGAAGGGGTTCCGCTGCCGAAGCAGTTGACGCCTACTCCGGCAGCATATGACAGTGACTGGTTCGAGGCCAGCAGCTGCCTCCATCCAATCAAGCCACCGTCTGACTCCTGGCCGGTGATATCAGGACGGAGGATGAAGTGAGGAATTGATGCGCCTGTTGCAGGATCCCGGAAACCACTACGGCCCATCAAGGTTGGCATACGGAACTCATAGACCGTCTTGGGGCCACTGTAGTCATTATCCTCATGTTTAAACCGCTCGCAGGCAGCCCAGATCCCGTAGTCGTCCATTTCCTGGTCAGGCTCTTCCTCGAATTGGGAGTGCTTCGCGTTGTCCGGCACGTATGCATCCGAGTAATCTTGGATCAGAACCCGCATGCCAGCCTCAGAGTCCTTGGCGGCCATATCAATGAACGTCTGGGCACGGATTCGAGCTGAGGTCAGATTGTTCCCCGCCGGCAGAGCGAGCGGTCGTGTATTCACGGAACCGTGGGAGCTGCGAGGCAAGCTGTACCGGTCCGGTCGGAGTAAGGCTTGGCCTTTTAATATAGGCCGGCAGACAGCCTGGAGTGCACCTGGGGGCTCCACGTCAGAAGGTGCGCGGAGAGCTTCCAATTGAGGAAAACCGGCAGAGATGATGCTTTGGGCAAGATGGTAATTAGGGGTATTGGAAGGTTTTGTGGGTTTCTGGAAGGGGAGGGTATCAAGCTTGGTAAGGGCTGCGCCTGGGTCTGGGCATGCCACATCCCAGTGGAGATATTTTAGAGTTGAGGAGGCCAGGATAGGCTGAAAGATCATATGTTCGTCTGGCAAAGTTGGACACTTTTCGGTTTGGACTATCTTGAATCGTTCAAGTTGTCGTAGTGACGCAAGGATTTTAGAAACGACTAGCAGCGACTCGATGTTCTGTTCGACCAAGACGAGTGTCTTGAGGGAGAATGATTCGGGTCGTGACGTGTACTGCGAGAGACCAGCGTCTGTAATCCCGGGGAGGTTCTCCAACCTTAGGGATTCCAATGGTGGCAGACACATCAATGTGTTATTATCAAAGGAGTCTTTGTTGAAGGAGGTGATGCAAAGGTTTCGCAATGAGGGAAGAAGATTGAACATGCGTAGGGAGATACTAGGCTCCAATGAGCCATTTCCGTTCAACCCATAAAGCATGAGTGTCTCCAGACTTGTCCATGAGGTGTGATAATCCAGAAACTCGAACATTTGGGAGGGGCCCAGACTCCCAGGGCAGGAGTCGTCGCGCGGGGACAGCTCCGATACCTCTGCGGCCTCTCCCAAAACCCACGTGTGCTCTTTGAGCTTTTTGCGGGTCGACAAAGCATGGGTCAGGCGATCGAATTCATGGTGATATGGTATAGACAAGCCTAGCAGGCGCTCCAAGTTTGGGCACACCATGACCACGGATGCTACCATGTCTCGATACTCCTGCCACAGCGTACCTTGTTTCATCGTGGTAAAGATCAGGTCTAACTGAGGCACCCGCAGCTCATATACAAGGTTAGCCAGCAACTTCCGCTCGCGGAGAGTTCGCCTCAGGAGCTTCAGACGGCTCCCTCTTTTCAGACGATATTTCTTGAGTTGGGCGGGGGAGTCATTCCCGACAATGTGTATACTATTGTACCTAGCATGGCATGTTCAATCAGCAAACAGTCCTTGTTTATATATATATTGATAACCTTGGATCAAGGGGAGACAGGACTCGAACTCACAGAGGTCCTCTAACAGCCTTTTCCCAAGAGCGACAGGTCAAAGCTAGGGCATGTAAATCGCGCTGAAAACACGTGGTACATCCTGTCTGGTGCTGCCCTTTGTGTAACTCCTCTAAGTGGCGGATAATCACTTCGTAGACCTCGTGTGGTAATCGACGTTGAACTGGTTCGGTTAACTTGGGAAGAGAATTGACAGAGTCGCATTGACGGTAAGATGAGGAGGGTGAGGATGGGGAATATGTGGTCGGCACGGTTGAGGCGCTATAGTTGGTTCTGTAGGAAGATATCGAGGAGGTTCGGGAAGCACTTGAATGAACAGAATAGTCGACGTGGTTCTCAGGTATGGAATTACAAGATACCACAGGGGGCTCTGTTCTAGTGGCGACAACACTCATTGTGAATTTGCTTTGGCATCGGAGCAAACGACAGGAAAAAGCAAATTCAATTCCCAATAGGGAGGTGGAGGGGTTCGGGAATGTAGGGGGAAGTTCGGAAACGCGTAATATATGGAGATCGGCAGTTTGTAGCCGTTTTTATAGTCCGAACAACACGCGTCTTGAACAATATGATCAAGAAAGGTGAAGAGAAAGAAGAAGAATAGTAGGGATATCTCGAAAGTGCGAGGATCAGAGATGTAGCAGCCTTAGAGAATCAGGAAAAGAAAAGGGAAAAAAAGAAAAGACAATGTCGGTCGATCTCCCCCACAACAGGAATAAGTTGAAGGTAACCGTGGACCTCCCGTCATTACAGAGTACACTGTAAGCCGTGCAGAGCGTGCCCAGCGGAGACGGGAAGGGGCGGTTCAGGGGTTGACATACAATTGTATTTGATACCGGAATTGTCGTTTTTATGTTATATAGGAACTTGTATATTATATTGTATGTGATTCTCTAATATTTTAATATTCTAGAATTCTAATATACTAACATTCTAATATAACAATGATAAATCCTATGAAATGTAGTCCATACATGTATGTTGTAAGTAAGATGAATATCAAAAACATCCGAGTGTCAAGGGTTCGTGGCCTTGATCACGCTATGACCTATTTAGGCTTAACCAAGTGGGTCATGGCTGCATTAGTCATGTATTCTACCCCTTTTCCTCCAGGGCTGTTCCTTTTTCTCTTTGTTTTAGATTAACTGGTTATATTATTAGTATCTCTTTGCTTTAGGGTGATTGAGATTGATATGGATTACAATGAGCTGTTTCACATTATAGTAGGATAGTTTTACATTATCCCTTTCTATGTTATATGTATGTTATATGTTGTATGTTGTATGTTATATGTTGTATGTTGTATGTTATATGCTGTATGTTATTATAACATATGTTGAATGTTGTATATCCAAATGGCCCATGCGCACATTATCCTGCAGGGCAATAAAATAGGCAATTAGGTACTTTTTTCCTTTTGACTTTGGATTTATTACCCCGTAAGTATGGAGTACTGCATGGCATAAAGGGATCGACATATGTATCATTATTGACCATATCAACCGTCTCCATCCCGAATATAACCAGCCTATAGTATCACATAGTCCAACCCTCAGAAGATGTGCCTATTATTATTAAACCTAAAAACCTGACTCAGGTCGACTAAACTCCCTACTTTGTACAATCCCCTGATCAATATAGCAAGATCGGCGAATGGGCCACTCACTCCTCGCAAAAGACAAAGTGTAGTACAGAGTAGTCCATCCACATCATTCCCACCTTCACATCTTACGATATATATATGTATGGCGTACATATGTATAGCTCAATCCACTCTGACAGATCGGAACGTGGAAGAGAATCACAGCCGATCTGGTGGAGACGTGAGGGTTCAACTCCAGTGCTGCGGCCAATTGCACCATCGGATCTCGTTGTAATAACAACTAGGGCTTGCAAGCACCACTTTCGGGGTGTTCATGAAATTTGGAATTCCATGTGGAAGATCCACTTGTCCGCGTACCTGCATTACAATCGGGACAGGAACCAAAACCGAATATTAGACTTGATCACGTCGGAGAGGGTTCTGATGTCGGTATACTCAAGTGATGCAAGGTAGGATTCTAATCCGAACTTCAACTCGTAACCTAACCTATATGTATATATATATATATATATATATTTAGCCCTCTATACCTACAATTTGAAGAAAGCTTACTTTGGACTCTCGCTGTATCAGTAGTTTAATTATTTGTCACTTTTATACTATCTAACTATAACTAAGGTCAGTAGCATAATCACATCACTCCAATACACACATAATATGAGAACCACAAGGGCCCACAGTCACTTCCCACTCCTTTGTTCCAATCATAGAAATTGGCCAGCGTGATTCTCGGCGCCTTGGCTATTATCTTACAAGTGTCATCACCCCCAACTCTATAGAACCTGTTACCAGTCCCAATCATGCCGCTCTGGGTCGGCGTTGGTGTAGCCACCTCATTGCCTTTGGTAGTTGCCGTCGGCTTGGGATCCACGCTCATGGCACTGACGCAATGTAGTAATCGGGCCAAAGCCCACTGCAGGTGGATCCTATGTCTGTATTCCATTTCGATAGTTGCCCAGTGGTGATCTCATAGTCTGTGGCGATCTTACCACAGTCATCCCCAGATTTGACCTTGTAGAAGGCATGGCAGTGGCCCGTCATCCCTGCACGTGTGGGAGTAGGAGTCACGATGCCACTTTCTGCTGTCGTGGGCTGGGGTCAGGCTTTCCAAACGCTTCAACGCAGTAAGAGTGATAATCGAGGAAGTTGCTGCAGCTCGCTGTTATAGAAGGGTTCTGTTTAAATCAAAACGAAGATTAGTGCAATGGGCACGCATTAAGATAGTAACATGAACTGACCCATTCTAGGACGGCATGTCCTTGCAGGCAACTGACCCATCATTATCCCACCACCACGAACAAGACAAAGTAGTTTCCCAGTAGTGCGGGAACTTAGGTATCTCGTCCCTTCGGAGCTTTGTTCCGGCAGCTAAGGCGCTCGTGATTCCAAACAGACTCAAAATGGCGGCGCACATCTTGCCAGCCATGTTGGGAAACGGTTAATCGCAAACAAAGAAACGATACTGAAGGTTAATCGAATCAGGTGAATACTTGGCCAACTTATTTGGTATTTCTGTGAAAGGCTTGCCTAAATCTAGTTCATATTAATATTGATTAGGGTGGATCGTCATGAACGTTGGAAGCTGAATGTTCAATTGGATTCCAAAGTTCTCTGCTATAGATTAGAGATGCTGATAAGAGCTCACAGTCTGTATATCCGCTTGCAGATCAGTATAATCAGTACTTCGATGTTGCATTCTGTTCAAAGTCGAAATTCCCATGTTGGCTCAACAACGGTCAAATATCAGGTATAAAAACCGCCAAAACCGGCTCGGTTTCGCTTATGCAGGTTAGGTGGACGTTAAAATCCCACTAATGGTAGCATTCTACGGGACTCTCCCGTTTTTAGCGTCGGCTAGATCCGAGGGATATAGTTATACATCGCCGTGGGTTGGGGGTGTTGTTCGCATGTAGGTTGAGGAGATGATTGTTGGTTTTGGTTTTTGGGTTTGGGGATCATATGGGGGTTGTGATATATGTACGGGGGGATTCTGTTTGGGGACAAGGGGGGTTATACTTTCTTATTTTATTTTTCTGTTAGGCTGCACCTTCATATCTACGGATCTTCTCAAAAGGAACTTTGGAAACTGAGAAGTGGCAGATTGGGAAGGAACAGGGTTAGGGAAACATTTTCTTAAAAGAGAAAGTAGGCCCCGAACATGTTCTAGACCCTAAGATTGCATGAATAGATAGAATGGTGGAGAGAACAGGAATCGTTCAAATTTTTGGATTTAGTGTCATTATTGGTTGACAGCATGAAGAAATAGGCCTTTACCCATATGCTATATTATATGTTCCTAGATGAGGTACAAAAACCCGAACCCGGACAAGGCAGCGATGACATTCTACGGGGAACAGCATTTCCAAAGAGAAAAGAGAGCTTCAGAAGAGTAACAAATAATTCCAGCAAGAATGGAAGGATTGTATGGAAGAATCTGACATTCGATTAAAACAGCATATCCGTCCTTCATGCAAATGTGTAGACGCAGATCGAGCCTCATGAGATGCCGATACCAGTCGCTAGTCTTAACGCCATAAAAATGGAACTTGGATAAAACCTTCTGCTACCACTCGGTTGTCCCCGAATCTGGGCAGCTTTGATCAAACCTGGACATGCAAAGAAATGAAAAAGCCGCGAGGAAAGCTCCCTCAAATTACCACCGTACCGTGTTGGAACAGGAAACTCCACGAAGAGAGGAAGCAAAGGTAGAAGCAAGAGAAGACCGAGGAAAAGACACTCAAGAGAAAAGAGCAGGTATCAAAATTTAGGACATGAATCCCAGATAGGGAAAATAAAATTATCGACACTGCGCCGGAGACGGGATAGAAGACAAAGACAACCTTGGAAAGAGAGCTCGCTCTGACTAACCGCCCCAGAACATGATGACTGACAATAAAGGTGCACAATTAAGATTACCCAAACCCAACTCCACCAAACACGCAAGGACCCCCCGGCGGTTCCTCTGAAACGGAACGTGAAGAAACTGACTGAAGCCCGGGGGGAGGGGGTATGTGACTGGGAACTGGTTGACGAAACGAACGGGAGGGTGGTGACCATTAAGAGTAGCGCGGCTCAAGATTAGTACCGGGAGTGGTGCACGATCGCAGAATGATCACCGTCTCAACCCGGCGTTCGACAGAACAGGAAACAGACTGAAAGGATAAAGGAAGTGGGGGCAAAATCTGCAGAAACACCAGAATGAGGAAACGGGAATCAGAAACAAGGCAAAGGCAAGTGAGAATGGAAACGGAACCCCATATTTGCGGGTTGGAAGCGATGCAATCCGAAGGCATGTACAAGACACAAGACAAGAAATCAGAATGTATGCCAGATCAAGACTCCATGATCATGCAGTAGGAGAAAAAAGAAAAAAAGAAAAAAGAAAACATAATCACATGTCAAAGGTATCATCAACGTTGAAAATCCCGGGTTCCGTGCCGTCATGAGTCTTGTGGACGCCTGTCATGCGCTGGTCGACCGAGTTGCCCGACCGGTGGCCTCGTTGCCAGTGATCGTCGCGCATGGCGTCCTCTTCCATATGATCGCTGTCGTCCATAAGATGGTGGTCGATAGAGCTTTCATTCACGAAAGTGAAGCCCTTGAAATTGGCTTGCATCCCGGGGGACAAGGGAGTGGAGGCTGGCATGAGGCCGTTGGCGAGGTTTGCGGCGCGGAGATTGAGCGAGTTGTTCAGTTCCATAGCATTTGTGAATTCGGGGTCGAAGTTCGATGTGTCGGTTTCAGACTGCAGCTGCGGCTTGAACGGAGGAATCACTTGCTTGCGGCACAATGTATCCCAGTTGATGTCGTGGAAGAATGGGTGTGCCATTAGCTCCTTAGCATCACCATTGGCGCCCAGTCGATGCTTTGGATTCCGGTTCAGCAGGCCTTTGACAAAGTTTCTTCCCTCAGTGCTAAGCGCATCACGGGGGAATCGGACTTTGCCAAATGCGATATTCTTGTACATCTGCTGAGTGTCCTCAGCGTAGAACGGACTCCAGCCACAGCACATCTCAAAGACCAAGACACCCAGGGACCAGAAGTCAACCATCTTTGTATATCCTTGCTCATCGAGCAATACTTCCGGGGCCAGATATTCAGTGGTGCCACAGAACGTATTGGTGGTGTCATTTTGGGATAGATTTGCCTTGGATAGACCGAAATCACAGAGCGCAATGTGACCGTTGGCATCCAACAGAATGTTCTCCGGTTTGAGATCCCGATATACGATGTCGTGGTCGTGCAGATGTTGCAGAGCCAGAATCAACTCGGCAATGTAGAACTTTGCCCGTGCCTCCTGGAACCGACCCTCGCGCTGTAAGTGCCAGAACAATTCGCCGCCCGACATGTAATCCGTAACTAGATAGAGATCTGTCGGGGTTTGGAAGGAGAACTTCAACCCAACAATAAACGGAGATGCCGTCATCGCAGTGCGTACTAAGATATTGCGCTCTCCGAGCGTATGTACCACCTCCTTCTTCTGGATGATGACCTTCTTGGACAGAACCTTCATCGCATAGATACGCTGTGTGTCCTTCTTCTTGACCTGATAGACCTGCCCGAACGTTCCTTTGCCGATAAGTTTGAGAACGAGGAAGTCATTCGGTCCGACCTGCTTTCGATCTGTCTTTTCGAACTTCATATCGAGGTGAATTTCTCCAGACACTTGGTTGTCGCCGGCACCACGCGCGACCAAGGGGAACCAGCCTTCTAGTCGACTGTGATCTTCCTTGAGGTTGATGCAGAGACGTACGTGACCCAAGAAAGCTTCTTGGTTGTTGCGGTCATAGACTGTGACATCAAGTTCTGACTGATCTCCCATAACATCACTTAACAGAACGTTTAGTTAGTGATGCAAGTGAAGGAGCCGGGCTGGGGTAACATACAAGGTAGCCTCGTGATCCCAGTGCGGGTCTGTTACGGGCGTCCGCCCCTTGTGATCACCCTCGACAGCACTGTTGTGAGAGCTAGATCGTGTTTTCAACGGAATGGCCATGGGCCGACCAGCAGCCTCCTCGGCATCTGACTCCAGCTGGCGCCGTTTCTTTTCCTCCTCGCCGTCACGAGCACCTTTGGAGATGTACTCATTCCATTCGAATACACACACCACATACGGATCGAAACTTGGCCGCAGCCCTCGACCATCGGTGATCTTCACAAACAATTTACCATTGATCGGGCCCGTCGGCGCGCCGTTGGCCGGGGATGTTGCAGGCGCAGGCGCAGTCTCAGTCTCAGACTTGGGCTGAGATGGGAATGCTTCATCGAGTTTCATAGTGATCTCATCTGTGGAGCTTTCCATGTCTTCCGGCTTTGTCTCGGATTGCGGTGTCTCCTGCGAGCTCTCTTGTGGGGCAGAAGTGTCGGTCTTTTCCTGGGCGGTTGGGGCATCGTTGGACATGGCCCGGGGAGTAAGAGGTGGGGTATTCTTAAGACGCGACCCATCGGGCGCGTTTTCAGTTAGCTTGGCTAGATTCTCAGAAGATATTGAGACGTGCGGTTTCTCATGGTCGAGGGGAGCTTCAGTCAGGGGAAAGGCATCTGGAAAAGGGGGGAGGGATGGATTGGAAAAATGTGTAGCAAGAACGGGGTCGTCAGAGATGCTGGATACTGGGAGGGAGGTTTGACGGCGGGAAGGAGGGTCTTCTGGAGGAGTTTGTGTGGGTGAAATCAGGTAATTCTTCAGCGTTGTAAAGATAGAGGACACTCCTGGACTCGTCCCGAGTTCCATCTCATCCGACTCGTGCTGTAATAAGGAGTGTGGAGGGGTGTGTAGATTGGGATGTTCCTCCTCCATCTTGTCAGACCCATCTTCCTGCTCCATCATGACAAAAGACTCGGAGGAACCGGAGGTGTGTTGGGTATGCGCATTTGATTCAAGTTCCTCAGAGGGTTTCGACAGACATGACCATAACCGTGGCAGACTCGCTTTATCACCGGAGAAAGAACCAACCTGGAAGTAGTTGTGCATAATGGAAGGCAGACGCTTATCGGCCAGATCAGGTTCAGGCGTTGCGATTCCAGTCGGCGTGGGGGTAGAATCATTTGACCTGATCTGATCTTGAGTATCGTCTTCCAGTCCAGAGCTATTGGGATGGAAGGTTAGCCAACGAAATGATAGCTCTCCGATAAGCTCTTCAATTTAAAGCTAGGCAAATTCCGACAAGGTCCGAGACGACAGGGGAGACACCGAGGGATTGAGAGAAAGCCTTGAAACGCCATGTTTCATGCAGGTCAACCCTAACAAGAACAGAATATAATGCAATGCGGTGTGAGGGGATCGTGGACCCTCTTTTTCCACTCTTCAACCCCGCCTTTCAAGAGGAATGCCCAAGCCAAAAAAGAACGAAAATATAGAAGTTGACTCACTTCATTGTCTTTATGTCGTCGCCGTGCAACACGGGTCCACTCTGCGCAGCCATTGTGTTTCCATTCAAGAGAAAGTCGAAAAATGAGGGAGCGAGAAGTGGGGGGTAAAGTGGTGAAGTTGGAAAAAAAGAATGGAGGATTTTTTGATGAGCTAAGGGAGTTTGCGGGATGGATTTGAACCCGTTCGGATTTTCCCCAACCAGAAAAATGAACGTTTTATTCGGTTTTTATTCGGTTTTTCTGAGGTTTGGAAACACGAAAAAAAAGGTATTCGATAGTTTTCTTTTGGATTTAGCCCTGGAGAAGTGGGATTCTCTTCGGTAATATAAACCCCCACTGGAAAGATAAAAAAAAAAAAAGGGCTTTCACTGATAGTCCATGCTTCCCGGCTGTGATATATAATTCAGGGATATAAGCTCATAAATAGAATATAAGGTATAATCTTATGAGATATAATCCAGCTGAAGCTGAAGCTGACTATAAAATGCAAGGTTCTGAAAAGGACGGGAACTAAAAATAAAAGGACATTGATCCATTCTTGTATTCTCTCCCGAGTCATCTACGCCTTATTTCCTAATTCGTATAGGTCTGAGGGGAAAAGATTATGAAAAATGAGAAATGAGAAATGAGAAAATATTAGAAATCAGAAATACAAAATGAAGAAAATATTAAAAAGACCAACGTCATGTGGAGACCCAAGATGAGTGGGTGACAATGTTCAATGGCCTTAGATATCCAGAGAATCGGCCGGAAGGGATCTATTTTCTTTTCCTTTGGTCCTTATTTCTCTTTCCAGAATGTGAAGAAAACAAGATTATTGCATTTGCAGGTCACGGTTACTAGTCCGAATGACATTAGGCTCCCCAAAAAAAAAAACATGTGGCTATACCTTTTCAATAGAGGCTGAGTTTTTTTTTTTTTTTTTTTTTTTTTTCCCCTTTAGTAACTATTTTTTTTCCGTCTCTTATCATGCTCCGAATCCCTATCTCCACCCTCACAGCGGGGTATCTCATTATTGCATCTGATGACAACATCGGAGTATCCGATGTAGCGATAGACCGCTTCTTATATAACTATGCGGATGGTTTCGATGTTCTACCTAGTAGTAACAATATATATATATGACTCGAGGTAGTACGTTGTATACATTATAGTCTATCTGTACACTACTAATCAAGGCAAAATGAAATCCCTTGATAATTAATAAAATTGACTGTGAAACCCATAAATCGAATTCCGATCCACCCATCGCGAGATCGGGACAACCTTTCAGCTTTCAATATGGCCCGGGTCTAGCTCTCAGATCCCCTTGCATTTGCATACCAGGTGAAATGTGGGATATGCTGTGATCGTAGTGGGATGCTCCTAAGACCTCCACATGCGTCATCGGGGCGCGCCGTGAGGTCCCAACCTCTACGATAACATGCGGGTTCGGCGGATTTAAGACCCGGGTTGTGCGTGAATGATGTACGTGCCATAGAAGTGAGCTTGCTGCAACTGTATACTGTACAATAATTCTTGTAGAAAAGGAAGAGACACCAGAGAGCTATGGCGGATCTCCGTTTTGGCCCCTCAGCTTATAGTATCGATGCCCTCGAATAGGTGGGGGATAAAGAGGTGATCGACACTTGCCTTCCGCAACCTCCTTGAGCTTATGTAGTATGACGAATGGTCTGCTATGGAAAGAAAGATCCAAGATGTTGGTTCAAGGATGATATCTGATTTCTTCATACCCTGGACTTGCATGAGACAAGTGCGTATTGATTTGCAACTACTATGGGTTCGTGCGGTTCATACTCGAATATTGGGAATCTCCAACCTTCGTAGTATACGACCTTGTTGTACATCGATGTGCAACCGAGAGCTGCATGATTTCAATGTGCATTTTCCGTTATGCACAAGACCGAGTCCGAGTTTGGATTGAATTTGTAGGTCATCTGCACTAGGGAATGATCTGCGGGCTTGTACTCCATGTTGTACAACAAAGTAAGCACTTTTACCTTTGAAAGCCACTCAGGTTGATTTTACTCAGGCTTCCAGCTGTCTACAGAAATTATACTAATCAGACTAGATATATTTCCGGGGTCGTTGTTATATTAACCATTCAGGTTTCCTCGGTTGCTGGGCCGAAAAATAAACTATGCCCTTTAATATGCTATTATGCTAATCGAATTTGTTGCTAGTAGGGCCAATTCAGATGTCCGTAAACAACCAGGTCCAAGCGGTGACTCGCTACCGCGATTGGAATATGTTCCTTCGTCCCAAGCAACTTTGCCACTGACATGGGATAGGGTTTGCTCAAGCCTCCTAGGGATTTTGAGTCAGGAGCTATCTCTCACATGTGATATTGGAGATTGACTGCACATAGAGGCACTTGATGAGGTCAGTGGTTACACAAGCAATTAACCTATGCATTTCGATGCAGTCGTCTCTTTGTTGGATAGATGCAATTGACACCCACTAATGGCAATGCGATTCAGATCGTGCATTAAACGATCGGTGTGTATTTACGGGGTTCTGTCAACGTGTAGATCCATAGATGAGATCATCTGAGTATTGAGTGCCCCTACTCCCGTACTGGTTGACAAGGGGGTAGCACAAAGCCGAGAGGCTGTCCTATGCGGGAAACCTATGGTATCAATCCAAGATGGGTATTTCGAGGCGGCAATGGCGGTTGAGAGTCTAGAATTGAAAAAGAACGAATATCAAAACACAGTCAGAAAGCAGGATCATCAAAGGCCGGCCAGATGTGCAGCCCGAAATGCTCCGTTGGAGTAAGAACGGGCGCATGACATCATATGGGATAATATATGTTTGCTGTGTTTGCATCATTTGGTGTTTGCCGTGTTTGCAGCTCGTAGGGCTTTCGGAAAAACCTCGGCCCTTCGCAAAACAGCTATTCCTCTCCATTTGCGCTACCCCAGCATATCGACCAACCATCGACAAAATGCCACGAAAGCTAAGGGCGGCCGCCCAGGCGGCTGCAAAGTCGATAAGTGAGTTGATCCCAACCACGTTGGCCCGCACCTGCCAGAAGCACCCGTCCCTTTTACTATGCATTGAATTCCACGTCCCCTTAAGACGCGTTTGCGACTAACAAGCTTCAGAAAATGCACCTTCAATTCCAGATGGCTCTGATGAGGAAATGGTCGATGTTCCTTCCTCTCACCCCTCCTCACCCGTAGCCGAACCAGAAGACTCCCCCGAGAAGGATCCCGATGTCGAACTGGAGGCTGAGCCTGAATCTAAACCTGAACTTGAAACCGAAGCCGAAAGCGCGGAAGTTCAGGCTCCCGAAACACCTGCCACACCCAAGCCGGAGGAAGAATTGAGTGTTGCAACCCCCGCAGACTCGATTCTTGCCGACACAGACAACACACCTTCCTACGGGCCTGGTCGCCCATCACTTCCCCCTCGCGGCAAGCGTCGCATTGGCCGCCCACCCAAGAACCCTCGGCCTGAATGGGATCCGGCTGACGGCGAGCCGCCACTTCGAGTCACCACTCCAGTCAAAAGACGTCGCGGTCGCCCTGCTGCTAGCGGTGGACGCTGGGCACGCAACCGCGGCCCCTCCCATCTTACCCAGGTGCCTGTCGACAAGGAAGGAAACATGATGGATGTGATCAATGACGAAGTGTCGATTCCGCCTGACCCAATCGGCGCCACTAAGGTTGATGAGAATGGCCACCTACAAGGCGGACGTGAGTATCGGGTCCGTACCTTTAAGATCCTTGGTCGCGGAGACCGCCTCTACATGTTGTCGACTGAACCGGCCCGCTGCATTGGCTTCCGTGACTCGTACTTGTTCTTCCAGAAGCACAAGATGTTGTACAAAATCATCATTGATGATGATGCCAAGCGTGATTTGATTGAACGCGACCTCATCCCCCACTCGTATAAGGGACGAGCCATTGGTGTTGTCACCGCGCGATCAGTGTTCCGCGAGTTTGGCGCAAAGATTATCGTCGGCGGCAAGAAGATCACCGATGACTATGATGAAGCTGCTGCTCGCGAGCGCGGCGATGTGGAGGGCGAGTTGGCCGTTCCGGAAGACAGATTGCCCGGGCCTGGAGAAACTTACAACAGGAATCAGTACGTTGCCTGGCACGGCGCAAGCAGTGTTTATCACACAAATGCGCCTGCAGCCCCGCTTGTTGGTGGAAAGCCAGTTGATACCAAGAAACGCCGTGTGCCAGTCACGGATGACAACTGGATGCTCGAGCATGCCCGTGCTGCAAGGTGAGTCTATATTTGATAACGAGTAACACATTGGGAACTGTCCTAATACATAGCATAGCAACTTTAACTCAAAGCTCACCGAAATGCGCCGTACGAACCTGGGTGGTGTGTACGATGTCCACACCAATATTATGCAGCACCCGAAGATCATGCAGCCAACCCATGCCCGCTGGGAGCGCGTTTCCCCAATTCCGGCGTCCGCGCCGACCGAGTTGGCGACGAACATGAACTCATTGAACCTCTCCAACGGAGGCTCTCCTTCCACCCATGAAAATCACCCCTCCCACGAAACCCAAGAATCGCACGAGCCTACCACTGGCGAAACATCCACCGAGAGACCCGCCACAACTTTCTCCTCTGTTCCCGCCCATCTCCACGATCGCTACGTCATCCAGGACATCGTTTATGAATCCCCGCCATATTCAAACATGGGCATCCCGGGCCCTGACGGTGATGTGCACGATATTGGACCCAACGGTCTGGTCACCGTCGCCAACCCCGAGCATCCCGAGTTCATGACTCCAGAGATCCTCGAGTTGCTTCCGCCAGAGTGCAAGGAAGCTCTCGTTGACGCTGCGGCACAGGAGGTTGAATGGAAGTCCAAGTGGACCACCGAGATCGCGGACGGCGAGCGTACTCAGCCAACCAAGAGCTACGCCTGGTACCCGTAAATCCTGTAGTTGATTTCCTTTGTTTTTTCTTTCTTGGGATTCTTGCGCGTCGGCGAAATTTATGGGTTAGCATGGGCTGGGTGGCTGGACATGGCAGGCGAAAGCCGCTGGAGTTTTTTTCCCCTTTCTTTCTGCTTCTGAGTCTGTTGTCGCTTTCTCGGCATATGCCTGGGATAGATATTTGCCTATCTAAATGATGTATTGACTGGTCTTTTTCTTTTTTTCGGTCTTCGAGCGCTTAGTCTATATGTCTGGACTCAGCTTCGAGTGGCGGACTTTTAGATAATAATGAACCAACTTTTTTTCTACTATGCAGGCATGTTAGGTTTTGCAGGACCTTATAAATATCTTCTCTCCCCAAGGAGCCCTAAAGAAATAGCCTCATTCATAGCTTCTAGCCGACCTACAACTCAAATTATGAATGCAAATTCCAAGGCAAAACTTTAAAATTAATAACTTAGCTTACACAAATAAATAAAAGAAAGGAAAACCGAAGTCATCTAAAACTCCATTTCAAAAAAAGAGCAAAAATAAACATGAACCCAGGAGATCGAGGGAGCTGGCTTGAGAACGGGTGTTAAGTGGAACAGCCAGATAGGCAAAGTGACAGAAGACAAGACAAGACAGATCGGCGTGAGACCTGGGAGATACCTAGGTAGTGTCGAATCATATGGAGGGCAGAGATAGAGGTAATAAAGAAGGGTAACCGATGCTGACGCACCGGGAACCAAAAGGAGGAAGGGGCCTGCTTGATAAAACGGCCGCGTCATGCATGCGAGGGTAAGAGAAAAAAATAAAAAGGGTAAGACTTCAACGGAAATGAGGCTGCATTGGTCGCGTGGCAGGAGGTAAGAGGCTGTCACATGGCCATTTCCGCACGCAACTTTGCCAGCTCGGCTTCGTCGTCGTCTTCTTCTTGTGCCTTGGCGGGGTGTTTGACTATAGGTAAGTCGGTTAGAGAACGATATTTGTGATATCTGTGGATAAGGTCCTGTTCCCACTTACGATCTGTATTTCCCGCAGCTGGTAACCGGTCCAGTTGACTGCCAACCGGTACGGTCCCGGTGTGGAGCATCTTCGCATCCATAGCTTCCTGCTCCAGACCCTCCAATTCGGCATCGAGCTCTTCCTCGTCCGGCTGTTCGCCGATAGGGAAACTGGTAATGACGCTTCCGATCTCGGCGCTGAGCGCATGCTGGTCTTGGAGTTCCTCCCTGCGAGGTATTAGTATGGCTGTAACATGATATAACAAGAGCCACCGCAAGGTAATAGGATAGATAAGGGATAAGGGATTCCGTGAGCCGGCAGCAACGTACATCGTCTTGTCGACATCCTCGAGCTTCATTCCACCATGAATCTGCTTCATAGCGGCACCGGCCTGCTTCATGGCAGCCAAGGTCTCGTGGTTGATGTTCGCGGATTCGATGGAGTATATCTGCTGCTCGAGTTGCATGATCTGGGCCGTTGTCTGCTCGAGATTCTTCTCGTGCACCTTTTTCCGTCGAAGGGCGGTCTTGGCGGCTATTCAACGCAATAGTAGAAGAACCAATAGTTAGCCACCATCCGCAACTCTCAAATAGATGTACAGCAACAATCTGCAAGATACGCAACCATACCATTTTTATCTGTGTTAACGTTCTTCCGTGCCATAGCCTCCTGTTCTGAGATCAGGGTCTCGAGATGCCTCTCACGCTTCTGCAGCATATCCAGCTGCCCGCGCAGCTGTAGGATAGCGTTCTTGGGCGCATCCTTTCGCTTCTGAGCGGCAGCCCCGCCAAACCAAGACCACATGGTAATGTCGGTGTTTGTGTAACTGGAAACCGAAGGAAGTAAACAAGGAGGATTAGACCCGGTGGTCAGATAATATGTCCAAATGAGACCAGCGGCACAAATACAGAGTGAGCGAGGAGAGAGGAGTAGGTTGGTTGTTTTCTTTGCTGCGAGTCAGGTGGAGCGATAGGCTCCAGGCAAAGTCAGTGAGCTGACAGGCGAAGTAAGAGAAGGCGGAAAATAAGCCCTGAGTCAGTATGTTTGGAACACACGACTCGCCGAGAGCGCTTCCAAGGATAATTTCTGGATGAATGCAATGTGGAGGGGAGGAGGCCCTACTTTCCCCTCGCTGAGCCTATGACATACACGGTAAGGCCAGTCACGTGCGCCACAAGACCGTTTGTATTTGTGACCTTTTGGTCTGCCTCTTATTATTATTATTTTTTCAATCTTCATGCTTTTTACAATGTTAAGCATCTTCTTCAAATAGCGCAGAGATGAATGGGCCGCGCCCCTCGACTCGCGTGTTCCTGTCCGATCTCTCATCTCTACAGGCGGACTCGAAGATCCGCTTTCTTGGCTGGTGCGTCAGGCCCAGAGCAGAGAACAAAATAGTATAAAGTCGAGGATTTCCAATACTAACGGCAATCTACGTTCTTGCGTACTTATAGTGTGACACATTATAATATCACCACCGGCCATTTGATACTGGAACACAACTATCCACGCAGCAAGATAGCTCCAAGCTCTGTATCTGTGGACATCAATGCCCTCCTTGAGGACCTGACCGCCGAAGAACTGCGCGTGGGAACATGGCTGAATGTTGTGGGATATGTCAGAGAGTCGGAGCCGGTACCGCCACCATCTTCATTCTCTTCAACTCCCGATGACGCGAATCAGTCGAGTCAGAGACCCTCTAGGGTGCCCCCTCGTGTGGTGTATGTCGAGGCAATCATGGTTTTTCCGGCAGGAGCTATTGGGATTGGGGAATATGAGCGAATCCTTTGCAATTCTCAGCGTGTTGAACGCATGATCCAGTCCACGCACTAAGAAAACATCTGTAGTGACTCAAATGATTATATGGAACTTACAACTAATCAGGCATTAATGGAGTGTCTCTGCATTAGATACTTTGCTATATAATTACTTTTCGAGCACCTCAGGTACAAGGCGAGGGGTATCAAGACGTAAATCAAAACACCAGGCAAAAAAATTCCCTAAAACGCAACCCTAAACCACTTCAGCTTTCTCCTCGTCCGGCCGATTCGCCTGCTGAAGCTGAAGCAGCCTCTTAGCCCGCTTCCCCTCCAGCTTCGTCTTCTCCTCCTGCATGCGCACAATGAGGGGACTCTTTACGCGAATCTTATGTCCATACTTATAGAACACAAACGGAATTGGCAAAATCACAACCTCCAACACTCCTAGCAGAGTGCCCGCCCAATTCGGCCCCAGACTGGCATACATAGAAGTGCCAGCAAGTGGCAGAACACCACCGAGAATACTCCGAATAACTGAGTTACCTGCCAAAGCAGAAGCAGCATACATACCATAGCTTTGAGTCAGGTAGTTAGACGCATAGATGAAGACACCGGTGTTTCCCGCGCCGAACGGGATTCCCGCGAGTAAGGGCACGATCCAGTGGATCGAGGCTGGGGAGCAGGTCCATGCGAACCAGAGCTCACCGACTGGGATCATCGCTGCGCAGATGCAGACGAACGAGACCATTGCTTCTGGGTATGGTTTTCCGGTCTCGGGGTCCTTGGCGTGGCTGTTGATTAGCCGCCGGATAAAGGGTTCGCAGGCGATTGTGAGGACAACGCCGATCCCGATGCCTAGGAAGGCGAGCCCAGACACGCCCAGTTGCCATCCGCGGATGTCGCGGAAGACAATTGGGTAGGCTACGAAGCAGAGGTACAGGATGCCGTAGATGATTGCGATGTAGATGTTCCAGAAGATGCTGAGGGGGGTTAGTTTCATGTCTTGTGGGTTGCCGTGAGATGTATAAGGGTAAGACACTTACCAGATTGGCTCGGTGACTGCCATTACAAATGGCCGACTGAGGTTCAGCTTGAGGATCTCGGGAAGGCTCGCTTTTTGGTCGTATCGACTCCACCAGCGGGAGTCGCCAGTCTCCTTGCGGAGTCTAGCTGCTTTCTTTTGGAGAAGGGTCGGTGCGTAGGTTTCCTTGAGAATGATAGCAAAGGCCAAAGCAACAGCGGAGAGAATAAGAGCGATCCAGCACATCCAACGCCAGCCAAGATATTGAGTGACGAAGCCTCCAATAACAGGGCCGATGACTGTATCCTGTTAGAAATGGACTCCTTATGCCAGAAAAGAGAACAAGTGAAGAACAAACCTGGTCCATTGAGCGGCCCAATACTCCAAACAGAGATCGCCAGAGCACGGTGCTCATCATCCACCAAATCAGCTACCATACCTGGTGCGGTAGAGATCATGACACTGCCGAAGAACGCAGCGATAAAGCGAACGATGATCAGTGCCGTGACGGACTTTGCGAGAGCGCAGGGGATGATCAGGATTGTGAACACGGTGAGACAAACCACACAGACAGGCTTCCGTCCATAGACCTCGCTCATCGGGGCCATGAACATGGACCCGATGGCAAGACCAAACAGATAGAAGGTCAAGCCAAGAGTGACGATAGTCTGGGATGCGCCGAATTCCTTGCCCATTAACGCAATGCCTGATGTATAAGAGGTTGAATATAACACGCTTCCGGGTTTGTTAGCCAGAGAACCTGCTTGAAAACTTTAAGATAGAAACTTACACGATGAGAGTGTTCCATGATAGAAACAAGATGCCCATGGACTTATACTTGAAATCCCAGTTCTTGGGGTTCTCGGGGTCATCTTCGCCATCCCAATCGACCTCATAGTCGGGGTCGGCAGTGGCATTGGTTGCGATTGTCGTGACACGCTCTGACAGTGATCTGTGCGAGGAACGAGCTGTCAATGTCTTTCCTATCGCATCACGGTCGGTCTGTATGTCTACTGTAGAAGTGGACTCGATAGAGTCTGCCGTTGGGGACATCCGCTCGGTGTTTTCGGGCCCTTTATCTTGGCCCACCGCATTGGAGTATTGAGCTGCCATGCCTGGAAGCTTGAATGGATGGCCTTCCAAACAGTGAAACAGTGTTTAGGGAGCTTATTTGAGTGTGTACTGGAGATCGAGTGAACGAGTGCCTCCAATATTTAGAGGTTGTAGTGGAGAAAATAGGGGAAATAGAAGCACAAGGTCGCTCCGTTTTCCAATTTCGGCCCCGAAATAAGGCTATAGTAGTAGAGTATGTCGTTCTCTATTTCTTTAAAGAGATATGGTGGAAGTGTAGCAAATGTAGACGGAAACCCCGAAGCCGAGGTTGGTTTGAGTCTCAACCGCAAGCTCCCCTAGAACACAGGTTCTAACAGAAGACAGAAGATAGAAATCAAAGACATTTATCATTTGAAACTCGGAATTTTTCCAATGTGGGGCCGAGAGGCAGTGATAAGCATATTCAACAAGAACGAGCTGGGTTTGCAGGACTTGCAGGACTTGCGCTATGCCGAGAATATAATCTATAGCTCAGAATAATGATAGTTTTGCTTTTCCTACTAGAGAGTACATTGTATACAATGAGAATTTAGAGTATCAGATTTCCTTTATATCCCTCTATATCTAACCCTTGGCATGAGATTTCCCCATGGGCAAAGAGGTCTATTCATGGCGTGATACCTCCATAAGACAGAAATGGGTGTTCCGACCTAATTTGTCCCCACGCGGCCTGTTAGGCCCGAATGAGGGCACATGTGGATTCTAGTCTGGGCTGTAGCCTGCGCTCTGTGCCGGTTTGCCGAATACTTCTCCTGGGGGTGGAAATATTAACTTAAATTAACTAAATACGAAACTTGGCGATCCCAACTAATCCGTAATTCTATGTAACGTTTCGGAAGGGTTCCGATGCCGAGTAGTTGTAGAGTATAGTATATATGTTGTAGATGTTGATATATACTCTCGTGTTCTGTCTATAAAACTAAAAAATCGAGCAAAGCACATCATTCGTTTAATATCATCTCCATGGATACAAGATAGCCGCTCCTCGGCTAGATAGCCGACCCTACTCCTAATCGCAAATGGTTCAGTATAATCTTTTTGTTTTCAAAGGCGACAAACGGAAACCCTGGATTTTACTGGTCTCAGGCCGATTGTAACACACCCGAAGTGTATTACGGTTTAAGCAGCGACCTGCCGAAATGGATCCGATCAGATCGCGATGTTTCAATTTACACCTCAAACAACCCTATGGCAAATGGCAAACTTTTTCTTGACTCCCTTGTAACCTTCCTTTAAAACCCGCAGTGAGACTGTAACCTTGCAAAAAGTATTCTGTAACGATCCAACCATCATGGCGTCGCTTATAGCAGCTGGCCTGGTTGGACTGGGTGCTTTTTATATGTGGCGTGTCAATTCTGCTATGAAAGTAGTCCCCGAAGAGGCGCAGAAACTGTCGCCTCATCGCTGGACAGTCGGAGAAATCAAAGCAGCTTATGAAAAGAGCCTGGAAACTCCCATCGATGTGACCAAGAGCCTGCCACCAAAACAGTCCCGACGATATGTGGTCGTAGGCGGAACTGGTGCGTATAGATACAACTCGCTTCGCATATCAATCCCCTGACTCTCTAAACTACAGGTCTAGTTGGCGCTTGGATAGTCTCGCACCTCCTCGCACGGGGCGAAGACCCCGAGGCCATTCGCATTCTAGACCTAAACTCCCCAGAGCAGGACATCCTCAACAAAGGCGTGGGTTGGACCAAAACCAACATCACCGACGAGCTCGCAGTAACAACAGCATTTGAAGAGCCATGGGCCGCTACTGTCACCAATCTCGCCCTAACAGTCTACCACACCGCAGCCATAATCCGACCCCAGGACCGGCTCAAGACCTTCCTACCACTCAGCAGCAAAGTCAACATCGACGGCACACGGAATGTCCTGAACGCCGCAAGAGCCGCCGGCGCGACAGCCTTCATCTGGACATCCTCGGGCTCCATCGCCCTGCACCAGCCAACTTTCTGGGTCGCGCCGTGGGCAACCCAGCCTAAGCGCGTAGTCCAAGTAATCAGCGACAGCACCAAACTGCCCGAATCACACTACCAATTCTTCGCAAACTACGCCGTAACCAAAACCGAAGCAGAGCGGCTCGTCCGCGCAGCAGATGACCCAGCAACACACTTCCGCACCGGCTGCATCCGCCCTACAAACGGCGTTTATGGTACAGGCGGTCAAGCCAACAATGTCATCACGGGTCTTTACCTCCGCAACGGAGGCAGTCCGACCTGGGCTCGCCCAATCTTGCAGAGCTTCGTGCATGCTGAAAACGTCTCGATTGCACACCTCTTGTACGAACAGCGTTTGATCCAGCAGAGTGAGCCTGGTTCGAAACTCCCTAACACAGGTGGCCAAGCGTTCACCGTTAGCGACCCCAACCCGGCGATTGCATTCGATGATTTATACACACTACTCACGACATTGTCCAAAATGCCGCTTTCGTTTCCGGATGTGCAACCTTTGCCGTTGTTGGTGATAGCATATTTTGTTGAGATGTACACCTTCTTGCAGTACAAATATCTCTCTTGGCTTTTGCCGAGGTTGTCGGGGGATATTGGCCAACTTCAGCCGTCACTATTTTCCATTATCAATGTTCATGTGTTTGCTGATGATTCGCGTGCGAAGCTGGCGCCTGAGATGGGTGGGTTAGGGTATAACCCCCCTCTGAAAACTCTGGACGGTCTCTGTCGGCGGCTTGTGGATTGGAATACGAAGGCTGAGAGGGAGGGGGTTGAGGTCATGGGGAAGTAGATGCGGCTGGGCCCTGTGAAAGTTTCGGAAGACGGCGTTGATGTGGTTCCGCCGAGGGTGTTGTAAGGATTTTTTGAGATTGATCGATCTACTTAACCTGAGTAGAAGAGCAGTTACCGGTTATTTTTATGAGCATTATCTGGGGTGCAATTCAATCTGTACTCGATCTTAAGAGTTTAGTTTTGAAATTGGAACATGGTGTGGCATAAAATAGAATCATATTTGGAGAGAAGGGCTCTGGTAGGAGATATCACCCATAAGATCTTCTGTAACTTCCAAGGTCAAAATAGCCGGAGCCGACCAGCAGTACTCGGCCATATCACTATCTCCTTCCTCAAACTTCATTTGGACGCAAAGGCTTTTTTTTTTGTTGGAGCTTGGTATGAGGATTTATGAACCCCTATAGCAAGGCGTAACTCGAGGCTAATAATTGTGGGCATTGACACTCTGCCGAAACACACCAAGAGCCTAGTGTTGATAAACTGGGTGGGCGAGCATAAGTACTCGGTGTAAAAGCAAGAGCGACACACACAGACCACTTCCCAAAGTGTTTATGGACGAAGGAAAAAAGGCATGGTAACTCTCAAGTCGCACACATGGCACTCCACTATGCAAGTGTTCCACCAGGCAGACTGTACGACCAAGAACGTGCATCCCTCAGCCAGCAGAAGGTCGCTAGAATGACAAGCTTTCATTTTCAGAAAGATAGTACACAACAAGACGAAATTTATCCCTTAGCGAGCCTGCTGCTGGGCCACTTGACGCATATAGTCAAGGCGCTGTATGCGCAATCGCTCGGATGCCACCTCAACATCAAGAATCGCGCCAAGACGATTCTTCCAGGTCTCCTCCAGACTGACTAGCTCACCCTGGCTCGCCTCCTGTGCAACTTTTCTCTGCTTGTTCACCTCCTCAGAAGCCTCTTTCGTCTCTGCCAATTCCTTCTCAAGAGAACCGAGAATCTCCTCAAGCTGTGAATTGCCAATCAGCCAAGCGTTTTTGCCGTGCTCTTCTAGCAGAGCCAGATTCTCGTGGCGCTTGGATAGATGGGAGCTTGACGAATATGCCTTCTGTAACGTCTGGCGCCATGCGTCTAGATCGGGCGTCTCGGTGTCTGATGCGCGAGTCGGGGCCTCTGGTGCTTCGTAGCGGGATAGATCGATCCCGCCAGTGAGAGGTGCGCCTTGCGCTTTGCGCGAGAGTTCTTGTTGCATAAATTGAGAAAATCTGGGTTCTGGCGCTTCCGGGATCCACGGGTGCATTGTGGAGGCGTGCTCGGGGGATAGCTCTGCGTTAATGAGCTGCTGCGCTC
Organism: Penicillium hordei; assembly: GCF_028827395.1. Taxonomy (NCBI): domain Eukaryota; kingdom Fungi; phylum Ascomycota; class Eurotiomycetes; order Eurotiales; family Aspergillaceae; genus Penicillium; species Penicillium hordei. Next base: position 1,776,038 of record NW_026623142.1, read on the forward strand.
GCGCTTGCGCCGACGCAGTGGGCGCCGAGTCGATATCTTAGAAGGTTAGCGATTGGGATCGAAATGCACGTCTCTTGCCCACATTATGTACATACATGGCAGCGAGTCATGAGATTCGTTGATTAAAGGCATTTTGGAGGGATGTTCTTGTATGGACGTCAAGGTGAAGATCGTAGATTAATCTGGGAACCATTGCTATGTGAAGGCGGCGAGGAAGGCGGCGAGATCAGTGCACCTGACTCAGCTATCATTTACCACGTGACCGTGGCTTTTATATGCACCGAAGCGGAAACAAGGAAGGTACAGTGTAGCTAATGATTTGTAGGGTAATTAATTCATCAAACATGAATGCCCTTACAGTTGAACTGGAGTCATGCGATATGTTTTGTATGTTTCTGCAGCAAAAAACCAGCGTTTGGGAGTCCGGGGGGAATGCTTGGGCGAATGGCATTGCCCTCGAGAATGCTCTCCTGACTGCAGCGATGATCATCTCTAGTTTGGATTGTTTTTACGCGAGATACTTGAGTCCTAACGCAAGTTCTTAACTCGCCGACTGGCTAAAAATCGAGGCAATCCAGTATTCACATGTGCAGCAGGCATACGAGCACATCTCATCCCCCGTGCGGGGAGTGCAGCGAAAGTCTATTCCCTTTTGGTGTGCGGGCTTCAATGGATGACGATCCCAACCCCTACATCGCTTAGACGAATGTCACCTACCGAGTATCTCATGTACAATTTGCAGTTGCTTTTCTAGGCTTGGGGTTACTTGGGTAATGATCGTCTGTACTTGCAGGTAGCTCGCTCGTCTTCCCAGTGTATTCACTGATGCACTTGTATAAGAACCCGTACCTCCCTTAGGGATTTCGACTTTTCAAGGGCTACAGTTATTCAGCGCGTCTCTTCTGCAGATGTCATAACTCTAAATTACTTAAGATATCTCGGCAAATCCTCCCAACAATGGCTGACTTTCGCATGGGCGTTACCTTTGCTGGGGTGACTCTTGCGGTTCTGGCGTTTTTGCAGCTGATTGCGGTATTCAGGTTCGATAGCGAGTCACAGTTGCCTTTGCCTAGCTTTAGTTCAAACTTCAACCAGTGGAAAAACAGAGCAAGCGTGGCGGCAGCCGACGATATCTTTTTAGTCGGAGCGGGCAAGGCAGATGTAACTGGGTATGTTTATGCTTTGGTATCGACATTTCAATGTATCAAATTGGCTAATATGATCACTAGGCCCGTTGTGGAGCTTACTCTCGCTGGTTATGCCAGTTTGGACCAACTAGGCACAGGTCTAAGGCAGAGACTGTATTCTCGCGCCTTCATTTTCGCAGACCCAAACAAGCCCGATGACACTTTTATGTACCTAGTTCTCGATACACTTACCGGTGATACAGCCGTGCGACACGGTGTCTTAGAGGGTCTCACTGCGCTCGGTGGGAAGTATGCACGGTACGGCGAACACAACGTCGCAATGACGGGAACACATTCGCACTCCGGGCCTGGAGCGTGGATGAACTATTTGCTGCCTCAGATCCCGGCATTAGGCTTCAATAAGCAAAGCTATCAAGCCATTGTCGACGGCACTATTTTATCAATCGTCCGTGCCCATGAGAACTTGGCGCCAGGTCGGCTCTCTTTTGGATCTATCGACTTACAAGACACCAATATCAATCGAAGTCCTTTTTCATACGACCATAACCCCGAGGAAGAACGGAAACGGTATTCTGAAAATGTTGAAAAATCACTCTCGCTCCTTCGATTTGATCGCGAATCCGACAACAAAACAGCGGCTATCCTGACATGGTTCCCTGTTCATGGCACATCTATGTATAACAACAACACCCTGGTCAGTGGCGATAACAAAGGTGTCGCAGCTTACCTGTTCGAGCGCAGTGTCGACGGCGATGCGAGGTTTACTGAAGATCCCGTAATTGGATTCTCCCAAGCGAGTGTCGGGGACACATCCCCTAACATCCTAGGGGCTTGGTGCGAAGACGGCTCTGAGGAGATGTGTCGATATGAAGATAGCACTTGCGGTGGAAGAAACGAGGATTGCCATGGTCGAGGTCCTTTCTTCCGTGAGAATGACAACGGAGCGAAGAGCTGCTTTGAGATTGGGCGCCGCCAGTACTCAGCAGCAAAGAAGCTATACGAGGAGATGGATACAACCCCTATCAAAATCACTGGAATTTCTGCGGTGAAGTCTTTCCATGTGTACCAAGACATGAATGGCTACACTTTCCCCTCGCCGTTCAACTCTAGTACGTTGACGACTTGTCCTGCGGCTCTGGGGTACTCCTTTGCCGCCGGAACTACAGACGGACCCGGTGCCTTTGATTTTACCCAAAATGCTACTAGTTCAGCTGAACGCAACCCCCTGTGGCAAGTTGCGCGTGCAGTTATCCACCAGCCCAGCCAAACGCAGCAACAATGCCAAAGCCCCAAGAACGTGCTATTGGATATTGGCACTCTCACTGAACCTTATCCATGGGCTGCGGATATTGTTGACATCCAGGTCTTGCGAGTGGGTCAGCTGTTCCTCGTTATCTCCACCAGCGAAGCTACTACGATGTCTGGGCGACGCTGGAAGGAAGCTATTGCGAAAGGAGCAAAGAGCCACCTTTCTGTTTCCGACCCTCTAGTGGTACTAGGAGCCCCGTCAAACAGCTACGCTCACTACGTGGCAACGGAGGAAGAGTATGGCGCTCAGCGCTACGAGGGCGCGTCCACACTTTACGGCCCCAACACACTGGCAGCCTATGTCAACCTGACCCTCACTTACCTGCCATATTTGGGAAGCTCCTCGGAAATTGCCAAACTTTCTGCTATCCAATCTGGCCCCACCCCACCAATCAACACCAACCGTTCATTGAGCTTCATTGCAGGAGTTGTGTATGACGGAGTGCCCATTGGCAAGCACTTTGGAAATGTGACTTCAAACCCGGAGAGCGGACCCTATAGCCCCGGAGATATTGTCAAGACGACCTTTGTGGGTGCCAATCCCCGCAACAATCTGCACCTCGAATCGACCTACGCTGCTGTTGAAAGAAAAAGCGATTCTGGTGCATGGGAGGTCGTGCGCAATGACCGCGACTGGAATTTGGTCTTCACATGGAAGCGGACCAATGAGATTCTTGGCCACAGTGAGGTGACAATTCAATGGGAGATTGAGGATGAGTATTATAGTGTCGACACAACGTTCCCCCTGCAGGCTGGAACCTATCGGATGCATTATTATGGAGACTCAAAGAATCCCTTTGGCCAAATCTCGCCATTCGAGGGCATTAGTGGGACCTTCAAAGTGAATAATTCATAGTCTGACTCATTGATAATAAATTAGTGTGTCGAGTGATGGCTAGTTGAATGAACTGTGCCAAACAACCTAATTTGCCAAAGTGTACGACCTCGGGGAGCAACCAAGCCATAGTAATTATATCTTCACCTACGCGCCCGTACATGTAGCGAATGAATTAGCCAGACACTCTCGGTCTAGAAGCTACATAGTCCATATGTCAACTCGAAATCTTCATAATAACAAAAGTGGTCCTGCGCCTGCAGCCGGCCAATCACCACGCGCCATCGACCAGGGCAAGGCGCCTACTGTAACGTCTCTTTGTCGCGCGATCTATTTCTAGCATAAATTCCGTCCCACAAAGAACCCCTTGCAATAGCGCTTCCACCTGGGACTAATAGTACTGGATTATTTTGGATTTGTTCATGGAAAAGCCAAGATTTGAACAATGGGCGGCTGACAGGAAGCCCTAAGCCTAACTCGGCCCCTGATAAAACCCCAAAATGTAGATATACCAGCCAGGATCCTCGATGGCGAGGGCTTGAAAGAAAATCTCCTTTCTGTTAAAGTCCCAGGTTGCTTCATCTTGCCCCATTCTTTTGTTTCCCCGCGTTTCCGTGATCTCTAGTGATCCAGCCATTCTTTCATTTGCAAGCCATCAAGACGCCTCCTAGGCCTTGTATGCGTTCCCATTAATTTCCTAATATTCTCTTTTGTCATGCTTTCTTACAGGTGTGATTGAGTATATCTCATTCAGGTGCTCTATTATATCTTTGACTGAGCACCCGATTTTCTTTACTGTCCCATTTTGTCCAAGTCGTGTCCTGGCGATCATTTCCAATACTCTCGTTTCTAAATTAGGATGCTTCGCTTTCAGTTCCTTTTGTTCCTTCTTCTGCCATGGATTGCCTCGGCTGGTCCGATCTCTCGCTGGCTATCCCGGTCATTGGAGGCACTTGAGCCGACTTCTTCCCCCCTTTTGCCTGATCTCGAACGGCGTGAAGCTGGCGGTATCACCGAAATCACGCCTTTGGCGGCACCTACCCAGCAACCGTTTACGTACGATGAGCCAATAGTACCTTGCCCTTCTCTAAACAATGAAACCGACCTCTAAGCTAACCATCCCTCAAAAGCCAACTACATCCCATGCGTCAAGCATAACACATGAGACCACCAGTCAGAAGCCAACTACAAGTCAGGTGCCAACTACAACCCCATTGTCGACTACAAGCCATGTCCCGGCTACAACTCAACAGCCAACCATTAGTCCAAACCCAACAACAAGTCAAGGGCCAACCACTACCTCTCATACGTCCACAACCCCGGGAATACTGCGTTCAACGTCCATAACTAGTTCTTTACCTGCCTATATTCCAGGCTCAACGTCCTCCCTCGATTCCTTGGCGATACCGAGCTCAGCCCAATCTTCATCGGCTGCACTTATAGGTGGAGTAAGCAGCCTCAAGGCTACTACAACCACACCACCAATCTCGACTTCTACGACCATACAGCCAGCGAGTGTTCCTATAGTGCCCACAAGTAGCAGCCTGGCTGTTGGAGCTATTGAACCTCTAGGAGGAGCAAGCAGCAGCAGTCCTTCCACGTCCACATCGGTGATCCCAATCTCCAATGCCACCCAGTCAGCAAAAGGTACACAGACAAAATCTACATCACTACAGCCTCCCACGTCGGGATCCGAGCCAGTGGTGACCGTAACCGAGCCTGTGATCGTATATGTGACCAAGGGAGCGGGAGCAGAAAGTCCCTTCTCGACAAGCGTCATCCACCACACGTCCAGTGTCAACAACTCACTGGTGTCATCAGCAATACTAACGGTAGAACCGTCTGCCGAACTGATTACTACATCTTTGAATTTTGTGACTATACATTCCACTGCAACGTCGGTCGTTCGTGTGACTGTTTACCCAACATCGCCATCACCTGCTTCTTCATCTTCGGTCTTGCCATCCTCAACTGGGAGCGCCCCGAGTGTGAATGCAGCGCCTATAGAGACCGGTCATGCTAGCGCAACATCAGTTGTTCCTATGGCCACCAACTCGATAACACCATCGCTTCCTTCTTCGTCTTTGTTGTTGTCATCCTCAAATGAGATTGCTCCAGTGGTGACAGCTCACGCCACTTCCACGAGTGTTGTTCCTCTGACTGTTTACCCGGATACATCGTTCCCTTCTGCTGTGTCTTCGTTATTGCCGTCCTCAAGTGCGATTGCTTCTATGGTGACAGTCCGTGTCACTTCCACAAGTGTTGTTCCAGTAACCGTTTACTCGACAACATCGTCATATGCTCCGTTGTTGCTACCCTCAAGTGAGATTGCTCCACTTGAGACTGCCCCTATTGTGACAGCCCACGTCACTTCCACAAGTGTTGTTCCAGTGACCCTTTACTCGACAACATCGTCATATGCTCCGTTGTTGCCGTCTTCAAGTGAGACTGCTTCACTTGAGACTGCTCCTGTTGTGATAGCCCACGCCACTTCCACATCCACATCTGCTACCTCAACCTCCAAACTAGACCAAGGGATACTTACTGTGAACCCGGTTACGCCGTCTGGCTTTATCACGATCACTGAGACCCAGACCGAGACAGAAACGGTGACAGATCGCATTACTGAGACTGTTACTGCCACTGTTACTCGGGATTAACTCTAAGATTGGGAGGAAATTAAATGTTTTATATTCTTAATCATGCAGGCTTTCTTTCGTGGGATTTTTCTTTCATATTTTACAGACTATTTTCTCTGTTTATCTACCTATCTATGTCGAACTATTCTTTACTTATAACTACAAGTTAATACAAAAAAGCTATATTCAGGATGAGCAATAAACATGTTTGGGCCCCCGCTGGTCTTTTCGCGATGTACATACATATGTGCGTACATACATACCTTCCAAGTGCCCATATAAATCAGCTTTCATGATTTACCCTCTCGAGTCTTAGATAAACCCTTTCATATCAAATACTATAACCATAAATAGACCTCAAGTACCTCTCTACCTTGCCTTCCACCTAACTCTCCCAACCCACATAGCCCAATCCCGCACATCTCCCCTCTCACAAATTCTCTCAACAGTAAACCACTCCCTAGCGAGCTCCTCATTACTCGCCATGCGATGCACAAAACTGTGACAAGCGCGACAAAGCCACGCCACGCTATTCAACATCCACTCATCATGCCAGCCCTTTTTAATAACTTTCGCATGCACCCCACGCGGAATCAAATGATGATACGAGAGCGGGATCCAGTCGCGCTCGCAGATCTCGCACGCATCCGCGCGCGTGTTTGCCCACGCCGGCGGGCCGGTCGTCACGCTCGATGTGTACTCTGCAAGCACAGGCGCGAGGAAGTCCAGCACGTCCGATGCGTCGGGAATTATGCCGTAAACTAGTAGCGATTCGGTTACGCTAACTGGGATTGGGGAGAATAAGGTTTCGAGTGTGGCGCGTGAGAGGGGAGTGTCGGTGTCTGGGGGGATGTAGAGGGTCGATAGGGCTGGATCATGTTGGGTGGCCGCATAGCTTAGGGTTTTGAGGGAGTCTGGGAATGTGGTGAAGGTTTCTGAGGCTAGGAACTGGGGTTGTTAGCTTTGGGTCTTGTTAGTTGTTGGCTGTGGTGTATGGGTTTTGTTGTGCCTGAGGGCAGGTTGTTTTGCGCTGGGTTGGACTGGCTAGGTGGCTAGGTGCATGTACATCAACAAATTCGGCGAGCTCCTCTGGGTCTGCTCTCCCGCTTGAGACTGTTGTCGCTGTTGTTACGTCTTTGCGCTCGGTGCGCTCGGTGCGCTTGCCCTTTGGCTTCCGTCGCGTTGGCTTTGGTTTTTCCTCAGAGCGGGCCACGATGGCATTAGACAGACATTCGCGGAATACAGCATAGTTCTCATTGGAAGCCATTGAGACTTAATTAGGAGAAAAGCCTTGACCAAAAGCCTTGACCTTACAGGTTTGGTCTGGAGAGCGCGTTGGGCAAGTTTGTTTTGCCCCACGGAAGATTGACATCATTCTTTATCCACTCTTCGACATTCCTTCAAAGGCTTCAAACTTTGTTCTTTTTGACATCGTAACTTATGAAACATCATGACAGCCACAACAGTTGTCGCTTTTGATCTATATGGCACTTTACTCTCAACTGAATCGATCGTTAAACAACTAGAGAAACATTGTGCCAATGACAAGGCGCATGCGATCTCTGCGCTCTGGAGGCGGTATCAGCTGGAGTACACATGGAGATTGAACAGCATGGGCAAGTAACGCTTCCAGGCTTGACGGTCAAATTATTGACGATCAAAAAGGCCGCTATGAAGACTTCTCAGTCATCACACGTAACTCCCTACTGCACGCGCTAGCCGACAACGAGGAGCAGCTGAGCGACGATACCATCGAACACTTGATGCAAGCTTACGACAGTCTCTCTACATTTTCCGATGTGAATCCAGCTTTGGCCCACATAGCTGCCGACCCAACCATCCAAGCCGTAATATTCTCCAACGGAACAAAAACTATGGTATCAAAATCGGTGTTGCGGTCCAAGGACCTTTCGCCGCACGCGAGCGTCTTCAAAGATATCGTCACCGTAGACGAAGTCCAGCAATATAAACCATCTAAGGCAAGCTATGAGCACCTAGCGAAGCAGACGGGCCAAGACCCATCGCAGATGAGCAAACTTTGGCTGATTAGCGGCAACCCTTTCGACATTGTCGGGGCGCGCGCTACAGGCATGCAAGCTATATGGGTTGATCGCGCTGGTGCGGGATGGAAGGATGCCGTGGCACCAGATCTACAGCCAACGGGCATTGTACACAGCCTGGAGCACATTATGAACGAAATTCATTGCCATCGGCTTTAAGCCAAGGCTTCCAACATTGAATTTTGAATATAAGTTCCAAACACCAAAAAGAGGCTTGAAGAGGAATGTACAGCTGAATATATTTCCAAACGCTCCACACTTGAGTAGAAGAGTTTGGGGTAAGCCAGCAGATTTGGTCTTTCCTCCCATTTCCCCTCCAGAACAGTGATTGTAACAAAAGTTCAGAGTGAATAGGGAGGATTTCAGTTTATGTGAAGAAGAAAAGGAAAAGGGCGCTCGGCGAAAAATTTCTCGATGAAATAGTACTGGATTAGTCATCCAGACTGATATCCAATGATCACGTGGGAGCTTATCGATAAGGTGCTGCCTGCTTTCGTACTCATCCATTACCGTTGGAACGGATTCTTTGAACCTGTGAACCTGGAAGTCATGTCGCAACTCCTGGATCCAAGTCGAGCTGCCTGGCTGTATCCTATTCGGGTATGTTATTTTGGGGGTTTCCAAAGCTTCAAAGCTTCATGGCTAACCTAAACAGGGAATCTACTATTTTGCGTCCAATCGGTTCCTATGGCCTCTCTTCAAGGCTCGCCTTCTCCCCATCGTCCTCCTCTCATCCTTCATATACTTCATTCTCTTTTTCTTCACGTACCTTCCCCAGGTTGCCTTCCTTGCCATCTTCCAGGGCAGCTCAGCATGGGTGAGCGGCGCATTCCTGGTGCTTGGTGAAGGAGCTGCGATTGTTGCCGCACTCTTCGAGGCATTCTTTGTCGATGAGACTCTAGTGGATATATTCGATGCAGTGTTGGTGAAAGAGGGCCAGGAGGAGCTTGTTACCACTTCGCGGGTTATTTACCCCGAGCCCGGAAACCCGGCCAAGCGTCTAGGAACGCCGACCACCAGTGCTGTGTATTCTCCATTTTCGTTGCGGCAGATCGCCGAGTTTATCATTCTGCTTCCGCTCATCTTTATCCCGGTGGCCGGCACTCCTATGTTCCTAGTGTTGACTGGCTATCGTGCCGGTCCCTTCCATCACTGGCGTTACTTTCACCTACTGGATATGTCCAAGCAGCAGAGAAAGGAAAGTATTAGCCGCCGTCAGCTGCAGTACACTACGTAAGTCATGTTTCTTTTCTCTGTTGATATGAGATCTCACACACTCTAGGTTTGGCACGGTGGCTCTGATCCTTCAACTTATTCCTCCTTTTTCGATGCTATTTTTGATGACCACGGCTGCTGGGTCGGCACTTTGGGTGACGGATATCGAACGCAAGCGACGAGCTATCAACCAGCAGTCCAGTCGACTAGGTGAGCAATACCATGACGATATTATGCCATGACCTGTGAACTAGATATCTATTTCGGGTGTCCGAGGTTACTGCAAAACGCATCTAATTGTCTATTTCTGGTTCTTAGTCCACCCTTGTTCCGTATCACTAGAAAATAGTCGTAGTCGACCATAGTTCAGTGATTCTTGATGAATTCCATCGTAATTCCCCCTACCCGATTAATCTCGTAAAAAAAAGGGTCTGAAGCATTTTCGGAATAGCACGTGACCGCAACACGGTCCGAGACTTGTTTTCTTTTTATTGCGGATTTATTCACAATATAGCACTCAGAATCATCCGTTGAGAGCAGATAGATCACCGGAAATATCGTTTGAATAGTTGCCTCAGCAAAGTTCTAGATTTCCAGATCCTGGAGGTCTAACCCGCTTAGCAATCCAGAAGTGTGACCCCTCGAACCTGAGGTCTGGATCTCTTCCCCGAGATTTCCAGAGCTTCAGCTTTTAAAGTTCCTGGGTTATTCCCGACTCTCGGGACACGGATTTCGGCATTCTTCCGGTTCATAGTTAAACCTGGAGTCTGGATGTACTGACTGTCTTGAGCCGAGTAAACATGACCTGACGGTTCGAGGTGTGGTCATCCCGGCAATTTGCTCATCGATGGACTTGAAAACAAGACTGCGCAAGGCCTGCGATGCCTGTAGTATTCGGAAAGTGAAGGTATGATCCATTTGTCATAGTATTCCGGAAAATACTGATTTCCATGCAAGTGTGATACTGGTGGGCCGCCTTGTCGGTCATGTTCTAGCTTGGATATTCCCTGCACCTATGAAAGACCAAGCAGACGCCGCGGGCCTCCTAACCGCCATGCGGAGGCGTTGAAGAAACAAAAGCGGGAACCTGAAGATACAGCGTCACTGAGCCCGGCAGACTATCCGTCGGCGAGGACAACTCCCCTAGCAACGCCATTCGCCAGCCCTCAATCTACATCGTTCCCTCTTTCGGCGGAGTCGATATGCTCTTTGCACACGATGCAGATGTTACTCGATGACTTTTTTACTTACATCCATCCTTTGGTCCCAATTCCACATGAGCCTTCTTTTCGAGCAGCCTTTGAGCGCCGGGAAGATGTAACCAACCACACGTTTTTGGCGCTTCTGGCGTCAATGATTGGACTGCTAGTGACTTCCTTCCCTCGGCGGCCTAAACTCCGACTCAACACCGAAGCTGAACGCACCGCTTTCCCTAATTCTATAGCTCTAGTAAAGCGATGCCTTGACGTTGCCATTCAAGCTCGCGGGACCGGATATCTTGATCGCAACGCCACAGTCTACGATGCAGCGATCAGCTATTTTCTCGCTATATGTGCCGGCTACATTTACAACATGCGCCGGTGCCGTGTGTACCTGTCGGAATGCCGAGCCATGCTTCAAGTGTATGATTTATGCCGGTCGCCGACCACCACCAACCCCCCGTCCTCGACATTAGGACCTCACAGCCCGCTATCACAAACCTCAGTAATGGTGCACGATCAACCAGCACATAATTTTACGGAAAGCCAAGGTGTCGACCTCATCACTCAAGAGCTCGGCCGGCGTCTGTTCTACGTCACCTTTGTCGGATATCAGACATTATACCAGATGGGCTCTTCAGATATCAAGGTTCATGCTCCTCCAGAGACACCAACGGACCGTTATCCACCACTCCCGCTGGAGATCGACGATGAATTTTTATTCGCAACACATGTTGAGCCACAGCCATCCGACCGAGTTTCACAGCTAGTCGGGTTCAACGCAAATGTCCGCGTCTACAGCTCATATACCACCCTGCTAGCTTGGGAAATAGCGTTCGGCAGCGGTCAAATCTTTGATTGGGAGCACCAGCGCAACTGCATTTGGGACTGTCTTAAGAAAGCAAAATCTGCACTAATCGATGTTCCCGCTGAGTTGTCCCTCCACCATCCGAAACACATATCCCCAGCTGGTTTATCAGGTCTTGGCGGAGATGACACAATCTTCAGCTACTCGAATGATCGTATCCACCAAGAACGACGTTCTATACAATATGAGATACAGAAATCCAATATCTACGCTAGTCAGCTATGCACCAGGTCCTATCTGGTCGAGAAGTACTGGAGCCTTTTTGAGACGTTTTCAAAGTACGGAAAGTCACCTAAATTCACGACCCCGGGCGGCACCACACCACATATCAAAATCGAAGGAAGACCCAATTCGGTACCGAGTGCGAGTGTGACTCCCACTAGAACAGCCTCGTCAGAAACCAACACCGAAGCCCAACCCCATGCGCAAACAGACTATATTGGCCGCGTGATGGCTGAAGAGCGTAAACTAGTCATCAAAGATCTCTTCGTGCTATTACGAACAGTGAATGAAGTGAACATGGAGCCGAACGGCGCAAGCATTGTATGTCCCCTTTACTCAAAACATTACTGTGTATCAAACTCACGAAAGGACCTTTTTTACAGACCAATAAAATCCGACAAGTAGCCTCCACCCTCCTCGGCCTCTCCCACCGACCGAATCAACCCAATACCGAAATCCCAAACCTCACAACCGCTGCCGCACCATCACCATCACCAACGACCGCGCCGCCAGACTTCCAAATCCTTACTGCCGCAGAGGCGGAGTCCTACCTACACGCATTCATCGAAACGCTTGTCCGACTGGAATGCCATTCTCCCATGGGTGATGCAGCCAGTCCTGCAGACGGCCTCAGTCCACAAATGAACGGCCGCGCTATGAGCTATCTGAGTGATTATGAGCGGGATCAAGAAGAATTGAGCCAGTGGGCGAGTTTGAAGGAGTATCAGCAGAAGTTTGCGGAAGCTGGTGGTGTGTTGTATCAGTTGTAGCGTTTTCAGCATCTTCTTGATGTTGTTCTTTTCTCCTCAGCGTTCATGCGTAAATCTTTCGCGCGTTACTTTTGGGATGGGAAGGTCAGGGGTTCTCGCGCGTCGGACCACGAATGAGCGGCCGGCTATTCTTTATAAGAAATAAATGAATGATAATGTGGCCATTTGGCTTTGATATTTTAACATATACACATGCGCTGAAACAGCAGCACCTTCCCTGATTACATTGATTGTATGCTTTTCTTCCGGCCCCTAGTAAATAGGGATGCAACAACGCCCAGACCCTGAATGCAAGTCAACCATGTCGAGAGAAAAAGGAAAATATAATACAAAATTTGATAGAAGATCATGAGGGGAATGGAGAGTGTTAGATGACCCAAACAAATAATACAAGCGACCATCACGACCGCATAGATTTTGAGATCAATGAGCCATCTAACTCACAGGTAGCGCTTCTCAGAGATCTCTTCGTAGCACTGGACATGGTCACCAGGTGCAAAATCTGTCCAGTTTTCGAAAGCGATACCACATTCAGTGTCTTTGCGCATTTCGGTGACGTCTTTCTTGACGTTCTTGAGGGAAACCATTGTGCCTGTTGTGGGAAGTTAGTTTGGTCCAAGTTATTCGTGTTGAGCTGCTTGTGATATGCTTACCATCATAGACTATCTCCTCCCCGCGAAGCACCCTGACCTTGCGAGTTTTGTTGATTAGACCGTTACGCACACGACTTCCGGCAATGGCTGTCTTTTCACGTCCCTTGACAGTGATCTCGAACACCTGCTGGATCTCGGCTTCTCCGGTCACACGCGTAGTGACCGATGGAGGCAGTTTTTCACTGAGAATGGCTTTGATGTCATCAATGAGTTTGTAAATGATGTTGTGGTCCAGAATTTCGACGCCCTCGGTCTCTGCAATACGCATGATGTTAGGATCGATGGCCTGGTTGAATGAGATGATCTTGCCCTTGGCACTGCCAGCATGTTCGATATCGAATTCACTGACAGGGCCAACTCCCGAACGGATGACATTGGCAAAGACTTCGTTGGTACCGACTGCTGCAACGGAGTTCAAGACCGCCTCCACAGAACCGTCCACATCACCCTTCAGGACGAAATTGACCGACTTGGGACCGGTTGGTTCGACTTCCTTTGCTGTTTCTTCCTCTTCCTTCTCGCGCCTACGCTTCTCGAGAAGTTCACGACGAGCCTCATTGATGGCAACGATATCGTTACCCATCTTCTGGGTATCAGACTTCTCCAAGCGGTAATCCACAACGTCCTTGGCTTTCTGCTCGGTTGGTGCCTGTAGGAGCTCGGTGCCAGCACCCGGCTGCTCTCTCCAACCATCGATTTCGACGGGCATTCCAGGCGTGGCCTCACTGATAGTTACACCGGCTTCATTGCGGAGGGTGCGGACACGAGCCCACGCGGTACCGGCAACAATAATATCGCCTGGCCGCAGAGTTCCACGTCGAATTAGAACGGATGCTACACGGCCATAAGACTTTGTAGAGGCCTCAATGACCCAGCCTTCAACGTTGCAGGTGGTAGCTGCGCGGTGGTCAAGCATTTCCGAGAGCGCGACGATGGCTTCTTCCAGTTCAACCATGCCCTGTCCGGTTTTGCCGCTGACACCGATGGCCTGGACGTCACCTCCATAGTCTTCCACATGGATACCATGAATAGAAAGGTCACCCTTAACTCGATCAGGGTTGTTCCCCTCCTTGTCAATTTTGCTGATGGCGACAATGACGGGAACCTTGGCTTGGGTGGCGTGCTTAATTGCCTCGATAGTTTGCGGCTTGACACTGTCGTCCGCAGCAACCACAAGAACCACAATGTCGGTCACGTCGGCACCTCGGCGACGCATTTCCAAGAATGCAGAATGGCCAGGAGTATCAAGGAAGGTAATGGCTTTCCCGGAAGGCATCATTACGGAGAATGCACCAATATGCTGGGTGATACCACCATGTTCAGAAGCTGCCACAGATGACTTGCGCAGCCAATCCAAGATCGTGGTCTTGCCGTGATCAACGTGACCCATAATAGTGACCACGGGTGGCCGAGATGGCAGATCAGATGTGTCCTCTAGTTCAGGGGCAGCATATAGATCTGCCTTGCCGCTGTCGAAGATGGCCTCGTAGTTGAATTCGGCTGCTACCAATCCGGCAGTTTCTGCATCGAGAATATCCCTGTACGTGATTTCCTCGAAGCCCATCTCCTCCATCCGCTGCACAAACTGCGCCGGCCGCACGCCAACGACATCGGCTAGGTTGCTAACACTGATGAATTCGGGCAGGTAAAGAGGAGCTGGTGCTGCCAGCGTAGCGGCCTTCTTTGCGGCCCTTTGGGCGGCCTTTTCTTTCTGCTGGAGTCTCCGCTCTATGCGGAGGCGCTCGCGATCTTCCGAGTCAAAGTCGGCCTCATCATACTCACTCTGACGTCCCTTGCGTCCATCACGACGCTTCATAGGTTTCGGCGGCTGCTGCTCTTGTGCCTCTAGGTTTTCTAGCTGCTCCAGTGCAGACATATCCCAAGACCATTGATTCTTCTTGAAATCTTCTGCTTCCTCCTTTGTTTGAGGTCGGTCAGATTCCTTTGAATGGCGCCCTGTGGTTTCCGTTGTACTCGGCTGACCGTCTTGTTCCAACTCAGACAAAACCGAATCCCCTAATCGCTGGAACTTGCTAGCGTCCTCAGAAGGGGATCGGGACTGTCTGAACTGTGAAGGTCCGGGAGAATCGCTATACTCTCTGGTTATTCGGAACTTTGGCTGGGCGTCGCTGGGTCGTGAGGTTTTGCAGAACGGACACACTTGCTTTGTGGCAAAAACATGTTTCATACACTGAGGGCAGTTCCAGTCGTCGTGGGCCACTGGATGGTCCCTAGCCGCCTTGCTCTGAAATCGGCCTTGGAATCTGTTTTGTGTCTTTTCAGGGGCGAATGGGTTTTCTTCATCAAATGTCGGTTTTGTTCCTCGGATAGACGGGTTCCTCTGATGATTCCGCGTGGTTCCTTTGGGCCACCTCATGTAGCTACTTACATTCTCTTCTTTGAACGGATTCTGCTCTTGGGTGGACGAGGTCCTCTCCTGATTCCGTGCGGTTCCTTTGGGCCATCTCACGTAGCTACCTGAACTCTCCTCTTTGAAGGGATTCTTCTCTTGAGTGGACGGATTTCTTCCCAGATTCCGTGGGGTTTCTCTTGATCCCATCGTGTAGGCATCTTGATTATCCCGAGGACTCACGCGCCGCGCGTACGGTTTCCTCTGCTGGTTTGATTGCCCTGAGTTCCGTTGTTGATTTGACTGTTCCCGCCTCCGTTGTGGTGGTGCAGGTGCTGGCGGCGGCGGTGGTTGACTATTGGCGACAAGGGTTTGGCGCATCGCTTGTTCTGCGAAACTTAAGCCCGCCGATGCCGTAGTTTGTTTAGGGCCCCATCGGCTGCCGAATTTGGCCTTCACGGGCGCTGGATTTGAAGCAGTGCCATCATCATTCCCACTCGATGGATCCGATGAGTTCCAACGCGTCGCGGAGAACTGTAAGGTCCGTCGAAGTGTGAGAGCTGTTAGAGTGGGTGTTCGGTAGGCTGAATTCGACCACTCAGCCCGACGGGATAGCTGTAGTTTTAGTTAGATGCTATTGCAACACTTCAAAACTGCGGACTTACCCTGCAGACTGGCCGACGATGCATCATTCATTAGTCTATCCACATCTGGATCCGTCAACTTTTTTCCCTTTCCAGAAGTTCGAGAGGATGAGCTTATGTCACCGCTTAGGTCAGCTGTAGGTATCAAAATGCTTATGTAAAATGTCCGCCGGTAAAGTCACGTGCTTCGGCAACTTCATCCAATCAGAGGGCAGATGGCGCCATAGCGATAAGCGGGCTGGATATAAAGTCTGGAGTCTCCGGATTGTGTCCCTGTCTATACTTTTGGTCGTTGCAATTATATTCCTTGAAACATGGAGACCGAGGTAATTGACAGTTTGGATAAGGGCGGTGGTGCCCTCCGCACCGTCAAGGATTTGGCCGCGGGCGCAGCGGGTGGAATGGCTCAGGTTCTCCTCGGTATGTGTGCACCCTACTTTGTTTGAATTCCGGGGGAAAGCCATAACACCATGAGATGAGAAACTTGTCATGAGTGGTGCTTTTTTGGGGGAATATTTAAACATGCAAAACTAAAGCAATTACTAACAAGACACTAGGTCAACCCTTTGGTATGTGATCTGCCTAGAGCACATCTCGGGAGGCATTAGTTAACAACTCGGCAGACATCGTCAAGGTGCGCCTGCAAACTACCACCCAGTACAAGAGTGCGCTAGAGTGCGCAACCCAGATCTTCAAGAACGAAGGTCCCACGGCCTTCTATAAGGGCACACTAACCCCGCTTATCGGTATCGGTGCATGCGTGAGTTACCCCCGCGGCGGCAAGGTCTACTATAGACAACTCCTCTAACCAACCAATCCAGGTGTCTGTCCAATTCGGTGCCTACCATGAAGCGCGTCGCCGCTTGGAAGAGCTGAACAAGAAGAAATACGCCGACTCAACCCTTTCTTACACTCAGTACTACTTGGCTGGTTCATTCGCTGGTATCACCAACTCGGTGCTGTCAGGCCCAATTGAGCATGTCCGTATTCGCCTGCAGGCACAGCCACATGGCGCTGGTCGTCTGTACTCAGGCCCTATCGACTGCGTGAGCAAGCTGGCCGCACAGGGCGGTGCCCTCCGCGGTATTTACCGCGGCCAGGCAGTTACTCTCATCCGTGAGGCTCAGGCTTACGGTGCCTGGTTCATGGCCTTTGAATTCATGATGAACCAGGATGCCAAGCGTAACAATGTCAAGCGCGAGGATCTCTCTAAGGCAAAGATTGCCATTTACGGTGGTCTAGCTGGTGAGGTCCTTTGGCTCTCCAGCTACCCGTTCGATGTTATCAAGAGTAAGATGCAGACCGATGGATTCGGCGCGCAGCAAAAGTTCAGTACCATGCGCGACTGCTTCAAGAAGACCTATGCCATTGAAGGTCTCGGTGGTTTCTGGAAGGGCATTGGCCCTACTCTGCTGAGAGCTATGCCTGTTTCTGCCGGAACATTCCTGACGTATGTTTACCCTTTACTTTACTCCCTCATGATGCTTGTGTTTCTAGGATTGCAGCTAACCCCTCTCCCCAGTGTCGAGTTGGCCATGCAGGCTCTCGGTTAAAGGTCCCGTAAGGGTAGTTTTTTATGATGAAAGTTGACGCATTTGGTTTTTGTTCGGTTTCACTTGAATTCTTTGATATCCAGGGCTCGTTAAATACCCCACAGTTAGATGGAGGTCCACTACAAAAGTGAACGGCATTTCAGAGCTTATAGAGATCTATATCCATGTCTGACATTGGACAATTGTGAGATTCGATATACGTATACAGTGTTTCCAATAGACAGTGTTAAAATTCTTACATTGCCACCCGCCAAACAGCAGGATACTAGCGGGGATAGTGCAATGTTCCTTTTTACGTTGATCTAGACTGTTGAAGTCAACAGATGTATATCGGCAAATGGTGCAGCTTAGATAATTTGAGGACAAGTAAGCAGTTGGAATATACATCATTACATGTTTAGTGTTCTCCTCATGAGGTTTTATTATATAAATATCCGGTAATTCAGATCGGAGAGAAGAAGTTGATATTTGTTCGACGCCTGAGGCATTCATGCAGCAGCCTCGGCAGGCAAATCCTGATGTCATCTGTCCAGGTCATCGCCAACCTATCCTGCTTCGACCTTCCCAATTGCAACAACTATGCTCTGTGGTCATATTTGAATGTGCTGGTGAATGCTCATTTCGTATCTCAAAATATACCACTTCATTTTCCTTTGCTCGAATCTCGCCCTATGCTTACAACCATGGCCACAGCCACCGCACGACCTGTCACCCTCCTCTCGACTGTCCTCCTGATATACCCTGCAACATTATTACTCGGGTCTTTGTACTCAACAATCTCCCCAACAGCACACCATTCCAGAGATTTGTCTGGCTCTTCCCCACAGCCCGCAAGCCCTCTGGCGCCATCCCTGGCTACAGACCTGAACCTATCTGAAAGCCCCGTCAACTACTTCGCAAAAAAAAATAATATCTTCAACCTCTACTTCGTAAAGATCGGATGGCTATGGACCACAGCCGCCTTTGTTTCGCTCCTCATTTTCCAACCCCTCTACTCCTCATCTCGCCGGGAATCCTCCTCACAGCAAGAAGCACGTTTCCGACGCACCCTACAAGCTATTCTACGCTACGCACTCGCAACAACAGTATGGTATCTTGCAACACAGTGGTTCTTTGGACCGGCAATCATTGATCGCGGTTTCGTTGCCACGGGCGGCAAATGTGAACGGGCTCTCGAGGAAGCCGGGAAGATGGCCGCTGGGCAGAGCAGCCCAACCGACCTAGAAACACTATTCACAGCAGCTACGTGCAAAACCGCCGGCGGTGCATGGAGGGGTGGGCATGATATCAGTGGGCATGTGTTGATGCTGGTTCTGGCCACAGGACTCCTCGCATTTGAGGCCGTCGGGGCCAGCGCACGCGCACCCGCATTTTTATCATGTTCTGATCCCACTGGGGATGCGGGACGTGAGCGCAAAGCCAGTGACGCCAATAGTACTACAGTAGTTGACTCAACCAACACTGGCGGGTTCGCGAGAACGTGGTCACTCCGTCTTGTTTGGGGTGTCGTTGGCCTTGGCTGGTGGATGCTCTTCATGACCGCGATTTGGTTTCACACTTGGTTGGAAAAGGTGAGTGCATTCTTCGGCAGAGCCATACCACGAGAAAGGGTTCTATTGGCTAACGGTTCATCTAGTGGTCTGGTCTGTCCATTGCTTTGAGTGCTGTGTATGCCATCTATATTCTTCCAAGACGGATAGCACCATTGAGGGACGTGGTTGGACTTCCGGGAGTATAGACCTATAGACCTCTGTTTTGTCTGCAAGATCTGATTCTCAGCAGCTGTGAATATACCGAATGATAATGATAGATTGCATTGTTTTTGGGCATGACGAAGTGCTCAAGTCGTCTTTATCCAGACGCTGAACTTCCTGGTTATACATGGAAAAGTCACCTGTACATTTTATGCTTTGGCTGCCTTCAGGTCTACTACTGTCGAACCTGTCCATGGATATTGTACATCGTAGAGTGATAGAAAACTGTTCATCTCTTGACATTACATCACATGTGATTTTGTTCATTGCTAGGGTGTTGGTGTTGGTTCCTGTCCCAGGAATCCAGCTTGAAATGCTGGGATTGACGTGTTAGCACACTGAACTCATAGAGGCTCGTGTGACTTACCACCTGGAATCAACGCCGACGCATACATCACCCGCGTGATAGGCCTCAAGTCCTCCGGTGTCAGATCATCGGATATGGATAGCTGCATGTATGGATCCCAAGCGGCAATGATAGCATCGGAGTAGCATTTCAAATCAACGGTGCGTTCTTTTTCTGCGTTCACCGACTGGCATTGGATGCCCATGCAGGTCCCAAATTCGCGAAAGGCCAACCGAAATTTTATGTTGCGTTCCAAGTATTGATTGATCTCAAACAAATTGTCTGGAATCATCCACAGTCAGCTTGATTTTATCCTATGTTGTGTCGCAAGGATTGACACAAACTGACATATTTGCTCGAAGCATTTCCCCGCCAGGTCAGCAGCCCAGCGCTCTTGTCCAGAAAACCAATGTGCCGTCCATAATGTCATACCCAAATCCAGAGGATCACTTGAAACAAAGTGCTCTCCTTTGCGCTCCATCGTGCGTCTGTAGTCGTCAATCTCCTCGGCCAAGAAAGCACCATCACCTGCTTCCATGGCTGTATCTTGCAGAAGTCGAAAAACAACAAAGCCATCAATCGGATCAAGATTACCCTCTGACTTGACCATTGGCTCCGACAGATCCATGTTCATTTTCCATATCATTCTCGGTCGAGCTGCCGCGCGATCGACAAAAAACTTTGGGTGTATCGCCTTTGCCAGCTCTATGGCTTGCCTGTTGTACTTCAAATCTCCCGATGCTTTGGTCATCCTGTTCAACGCAAACATCCAAATCGTTAGATAATGATGATATTGCCCATCACCATCTGAACCGCGAGCATCTGTCTTGCCGATCCTCAATCCACCGCTTAACGGGTTGGCGTCTGTTGCTCCTCGCAGTCTTGAACGGCCGTCTCGATTTCTACCCAGAACGTCATGGACAGTCTCAATTAGACGAGCAGCCAGCACCAGGTAACGGTCGTCGCCAACGGTGCCATTGCCGGTTCGCTTATACTCGCTGTGCATTGTAAGAAAGTTGACAACCCCGAAGGCATCTGTCCATAGGTATCGCCCCCGGTGACCGCCTGATCTTGGTGGTGGAGTCCAGGTTTTTGGGTCTTCGATGCTGCTGAAACTCCCGTAAAGAGATTCCATGGCTTGTCCAAACCGGTCTAGGCGCGGTGACGGACTACTGATTGGGAGAGCCATGCTCGAGGTATGTGTCTTCAAAACAGGATGAATGATTGCTTTTCGAGTAGTGTTCTGCTTGAACAATAGCAATCTAGACAGCTGCATTTGTTATAGATGTTCATTCTCGGGTGTTATTTATTCCACTCGGGATTGAAGCATTTGTAGTTTGCCATCGACGATGAAGTCATGATGACTGCTTAGCTGCGGGGATATGAATAATTCGCTGGAAAAACTCCCGTGAAACAAAGAACATATGTTGTATTGATGAAAGAAGAATGGAAATGCCGTGTGTCATTTCGACATGTTTATCTACGTGAGATATTCTGCGTGAAGATTATCCCAACCATAGCTTAACCGTCCATGCGTTTGGCGTCTATATTCCGAACCACAAAAAAGATGCCTCAACTACAGGAGCTTTTCAATTCAGCAGTGCAGCCTCTGCCTGTAATTGAGGACAAAAGCTTCGCATCACACTTCGATACTTTTGCAGGAAACCAAGTGATTCTTCTAGGAGATGGCAGTCATGGAACATCTGAGTTCTATTCTGCACGTGCAGAGATCACAAAGCGACTCATTGAGCGACACGGCTACACCATGGTCGCGGTCGAAGCAGACTGGCCGGATGCAGAGGCGATCGACCGATACGTACGCTTGCGCCCAGGCCCCAAGGCGCAAATTGGAGGAAGTGCGAAAGGATATGAACCATTCAATCGATTTCCCACCTGGATGTGGAGGAATTCTGAGATGCAACAGTTAGTTGAATGGATGCGTGATCGAAACCAGGCCCTCCCACCCGAGCAAAGAGCCGGGTTCTACGGGCTGGACCTGTACAGCATGGGTGCCTCGATCGGTGCTGTGATCGACTATTTGGACCGAGTAGACCCACAGGCAGGCAAGCAAGCGCGCCAGCGGTATGGGTGCCTAGAGCCTTGGGTTGATGATCCCACTTCATATGGTCTGGCATCCCTTCGAGGCATGGAAGACTGTGAACGCCCGGTGATGAAGATGCTTGGAGACCTTTTGGAGCGACGGCTTGAATACATCGGCTCGCGGGATGGCGATGAATACCACAGCGGCGAACAGAATGCCCACCTGGTTCGTGACGCAGAGAAGTATTACAAAGCAATGTACTACAGCTCAGCAAGTTCATGGAACCTGCGCGACATGCACATGTTTGAAACTTTGGAACGTCTGTTAAAGCACCATGAGGGAGAGAAAGCCATTGTGTGGGCACACAATTCCCACGTCGGGGATGCGCGCTATACAAGCATGGGCTTTCGTCGCAAGGAGCTCAACATCGGGCAACTATGTCGTGAGCGACTGGGACGCGAGAATGTGACCATTATTGGATGCGGAACTCACACTGGCACCGTTGCCGCGGCCCATGAGTGGGACGATGATATGGAGGTCATGTCCGTCCGTCCATCCCGGGACGACAGTTGGGAGATTGTGGCCCATGATACCGGGGTACCACGCTTCGTGCTCGACCTGCGTCAGGATCGCATAGATCCCTCTCTGCGCTCAGCGATCGCCGCTGAGCAGCGCCTGCAGCGTTTCATCGGTGTCATCTACCGCCCTGATACTGAGCGCGTCTCCCATTACTCGCAAGCTCTCCTTCACAAACAGTTTGATGGTTATGTTTGGTTTGATACGACTCAGGCTGTTAAACCTTTGGAAGTCATCCAGCCCGACACGCCACTTGGGAAGGGCGAAACGTATCCATTTGGTCTCTAGTGATGCACTTCTTTTGTTGGTCAAAAGCTAATACTTTTTCTTCGGTATCTTCGTCTCTTAATGCCGTGCTTCATTCAATGTACCTAATTATTATGCACATGTTGAGAATTGCAATTGACTCTCCTTAATTATCACTGAAGCCGTTCGTTCTGCATGCGATCTTAGCGCTTCCGATGCAGCTTTGAGTTTTCTATGGGGTTTCCTGCGGTGGCTACTAACATGATGGTGTCAGTATCAGATCATGTTTTATTTCGGTTCAAAGGCCGGGCCTTTTAATGTCCCCTTTCTAAGATGGAGCATTTTCCGAAATGTTCGGAGATTTTCCGAAAGCAATGAGAACTATGTCCAAAAGGGGACAAGCTGACCGGATCAGGTTAATCAGATCAATCAGATCAATCAGATAAGGCGGATCAAGCCTAGTGGGATCCATGTACTTTGTACATGGGCTTGGTCTATATTGTGTAGTTTTGCAACATTTGACACTTTCAGACCCTTGACTGTCTCTCATTGACCTCAAGAATCGCCTAACTTACACAGTACATACGTACCAAAAAAAAAAAACAAAACAAAACAAAAAAACAAAACAAAAAAACAAAATTCCGATCATCGGTGAGATCCCAAAATGGGGTGGGCAATTATTTTTTGACTTTTTTTGACTTTTTTTTGACTAGCTTATGTTTAGCTTGTCTCTCTAGCTAATCTACTCTTCATTTTTTCCCCAGTTGGTGAAATTTTCATTTACATCTCGTATTGTAGTTGCGGTATAAATCCAGTGCCCAGGAAACTGGTCTCCCCGAACCTGTACCTCCTCACTTACTTCCAGACTTTTCTATCGTGGATTCGGGCTCTTTTCGCCATTCAAGGTCCTGCCTTTTAAGTTTCAGAGTTTCGGTGTATTCAGTTTGGGTTTAGGTCTGATTGTTGAAATCATGGCTGTGAGAAAGCGCTTCGTCAACCCATTTTCTCGGGCATCTGCCGAGGAGCTACCAGCGACTGATGTACCCGACATGGAGGCTTCCGCAGACTCCAAATTGGAAAAATTGGGTGAAACCGATCGGGCCTCGTTGGATTCAGAAGTTATTGATGAAAAAGCGCAGTCGGGTACTCAAAAAGCTCAGGCAAGCACCCAAGCCTGGACAAAGAACACATTGGTTGCAGCTTATATTCTGTGAGTTCCGTCTTTTCCCAAGCCCTGAGGTATTTTTATAGCTAATGGCCCAAAGCGTCTGGGTTGTTAACTTTCTAGAGTACTTCAGCTCTGGACTGCTGAGCTCCCTATCCCCATATATCTATAGTGGGTTCGAGCTACACTCCTTGACAGGTCTTACCTCCGTCATCGCTTCGTTGATCTCCGCTCTGGTCAAATTTCCCTACGCGAAGCTCATGGATATTTGGGGTCGGCCTCAGGCCTTTGGAGTCGGTGTCGGATTTCTGACTCTCGGACTGGTCATGATGGCCGCCTGCAAGAATGTACAAACATATTGTGCTGCTCAGGTTTTCTACCAAACTGGGTTCAGTATGATCGATTTCTCCATGACCATTTTCATTGCCGATACTACGGCTTTGAAAAACCGGGCTTTTTGGATTGCGTACGCCGCTTCTCCCTATCTCATCACACCTTGGATCTACGGTTACGCTGCCAATCAAATAGTTGCCCCAGGCGGCATCGGGTATCGATGGGGCTTTGGTGTCTTTGCCATTATCATGCCCATTGTCAATGCTCCGCTCTGGGGTCTGTGGTATTATACCTAGAAAAAAGCCGAAAAGCTGAACTTGACGAAGAGGAGCAGTGGACGAACTCTCTGGCAGTCTATCTTGTTTTACTGCATCGAGTTTGATGTTATTGGCCTGCTTATCATCTCCACGGGTTTTTCTCTCTTCCTGTTGGCGTTCAACCTATACTCTTATCAACCTGGAGAGTGGCATTCCCCAATGATTATCTGTTTCGTTGTCATCGGCTTTTGTTTGATTATCGCATTCACTTTCTGGGAGAGATACTTTGCGCCAGTGAAGTTCATGCCTTGGGAGTTAATCAAAAACCGGACTGTTTTCTTCACCTTCTCCATGGTGGTGTCCCTGTACCTGGCCTGGTATATATGGGATAGTTACTTCTATTCCCTTCTGCAAGTGATGTTCAACCAAACCGTCACGGAAGCAACCTATATCTCCAACGTTTACACCATGGGCTCGTGTTTCTGGTGTCTTGTCTTCGGGGCAATTCTTCGCTACAACGGCCGTCTAAAATGGTGGGCCATCTGCTTTGGTGTTCCTCTTACCATCCTTGGGGTTGGCCTTATGATCAAGTTCCGCCAACCCGATTCGAACATTGGATACATCGTCATGTGCCAGATCTTCGTTGCATTTGGTGGTGGCACCCTCGTCATCTGCGAGCAGATGACTGTCATGGCTGTTTCCGCTCAGAGAAATATCCCTGCTATCCTGGCTATCGAGGGTGTGGTTGCGAGTATTGGTAGCGCCCTAGGAGGTACTGTTGCTGTCGCGATGTGGACTGGAATTTTCCCTGTCAAGTTAAAGGAGCTCCTCCCGAGTTCTGCACAGGCAGACCTCGCTACCATTTACGGCTCCTTGACTGTCCAGCAGTCCTACGCCAAAGGCACAGCTACTCGTGATGCTATTGACCATGCCTATGGTGAAACTCAGCGACTTATGCTCATTACCGCTACTTGTCTTTATCTTATAACTTGGACTTCGTGCTTCTTTTGGAAGGATCTCAACGTGAAGAAGATGAAGCAGCAGGTGCATGGTGTTCACTTGTGAGTGGTGAATTCTCCATATTAGATTGTATAAAGGGTGATATAGAGACACATTCTACAGCGGACATTTATTATGTAGTTGAGCATATTTATGTATCTAGGTACCCATGGCCTTCTTTCATATTCCTTTATTAAAGACATTAAGGTAAGAACTTTTGTAGATGTCTTCTCCCCCTTCTTGGTGTTGTAGCTAGAAGACTATCTATTGGTTGTAAATGCATAACAGTAATCTATATAACGATGAATAGCATAGTTTCCACGAGGACGGCTTCTCAACATGCAACATGCGATATTTGGAGTATTATATAATGTAGATAGATAGGTCTGTGATAGTTTTATGGATGTGATGGTCAAAGATTCCCTACTAAGTGAAACCTAGGTGACTGCTCAACAACATTGTCTGAAGTGCCGCATATCAATGATTATGGCGCAGTGGCTGGCCTTCTTGGGCTAGTCGCTGGTATTTGACTGCCTTTCGTAGTACCATGCCATTGCTTAGCTGATCTGTTTCCTGGCGGAAGATCTCCTGCCAGGGAGTACCACTCGGGACAACGGGGTATCCTTCGGTGCCCAATGCTTTCCTTCGTTGTTTGATCTCATCATCAGTAATGAGCATATCAACCCGCCGTTTGCGCAAGTCAATGCGGAGTCTATCCCCATCTTTCAAAATAGCAAGATTGCCTCCAGCTGCGGCCTCGGGACTAGCATTCAAAATAGAAGGTGACCCAGAGGTTCCCGATTGTCTGCCATCCCCGATGCAGAATAGTCCATCAATACCCTCTTTCAAGAGTCGGCCTGGTGGATGCATATTGACGACTTCCGCTGCTCCAGGATACCCGATTGGGCCAACACCGCGCATAACAAGGATGGTCTTCTCGTCGATATGTGGCGTGTTCTCCAGACGATGTTCGTAGTCTTCAGGGCCGTCAAATACCACAACAGATCCTTCGAATGCCTCTGGATCATCGGGGTTGGAGAGGTATCGCTTCCGGAATGCGGGTGAAATGACACATGTCTTCATGATTGCAGAGTCGAAAAGATTACCCTTCAGATGGGCGAATCCGGCATCTTTCATCAATGGATCGTTGTATGGTTTAATGACACGCCGGTCCCATGTATGTTTCCCACGGACATTCTCAGCAAGAGTTTTGCCATTGCAAGTGAGCACATCGCCATTCAGCTTGCCCTGGTCTAATAATTCAGCCATAATAGCCGGTAGTCCTCCAGCGCGGTAATATTCTTCGCCGAGATATTCCCCCGAAGGCTGCATATTCAATAGCAGTGGGATCGTAGATCCGAGGGTATCCCAATCATCCATGGACACCTCTACGCCTGCGTGCTGCGCGATAGCGTTGATATGAATAGGAGCGTTCGTGCTTCCACCGATTGCGGCGTTTGCTACAATGGCATTCTCGAAGGCCTCACGTGTCATGAGATCGCACGGCTTCCGGTCTGCCTCTACCATTTCCACAATCCGTTTGCCTGTTTCATAGGCGCATTGGGCTCTGTGGCGGTAGGCAGCCGGGATGGCGGCTGACCCGGGGAGTGCCATTCCTAAGGACTCTGCGAGGGCATTCATCGTCGAGGCAGTTCCCATTGTATTGCAGTGGCCGACTGATGGAGTTCTAGAGTTTGGGTTAGATCCTGGGGTCATTTACAGGGGCTTTAGAAATTGCTTACCCTCGAGCGATGTAATCCATAAACTCATGTTCGTCAATGTCACCCGTAGCGAAAAGCTCTCGCCCATGCCACAATACAGTGCCTGCTCCGGTCAAAGCTTCTTTGGAGTAACCGTTGAGCATAGGTCCCACGTTCATGCAGATAGCAGGGATATTCTAGAAATATAAGCATGGATCTAGAAGTCTCCAAGGTCTGGTACCTACCATCGTAGCGGCAGCCATCAAACAAGCCGGGGTTGTCTTATCACACCCGGTAAGCAATACAACACCATCAAGGAAATATCCCGTCAAGATCTCCACCAAGCCAAGATATGCCAGATTCCGATCAAGTGTCGCAGTTGGCCGTCTTGACGTCTCTTGAATAGGATGTGTAGGGAACTCAAATGGAATACCTCCAGCTGTCCGGATACCCTCACGAACACGTTTGGAGAGCTCAATGTGATGACGATTGCACGGCGCAATATCTGAGCCCGTCTGAGCAATTCCAATCATCGGCTTACCAGACATGAGCTCTTCTTTGGTGATACCGTAGTTGAAATACCGCTCCATGTAGATAGCTGTCATTCCGGGATTGCTGCGGCAGTCGAACCATGAGGACGAACGAAGTGTTCGCCCCGGTTGTTTGACGGGGACTTGGGCATTATCTACCTCGCTTGTGACTTTCATGCGCGTTTCTAGCTCCTGATTGCGTCGACGTAGGGCTTGCAGCTCACTTAGACAGTCCTCGATGTTGATTGATTGAGGTTGGGAGTCATTGCTGCATGAACAGCCCTCACAGGACTTCTTATCGGAACACGCCATGGTGTTATAGATACACTATAGATCGGGGTAGTGCGGAATAAACGTTCCATGGATTTGAGGGGTGATGATGGATTATATATGGAGGGCTCCCCATTTGTGCTTCGAAAAAATGCGGAGTGCATTCGGGAGACACTTTCCGAGCCATTTGGCGTCGAATCATTGGAATCATATAATTTGTTGCTGCCCCGCGTGATCACGGAGATAAGCCGAGATTTTGCCCCCCGGGATATGATGCTCCGGATATTGTCTGAAGATATGACGTCGGATCTATTATAGGCGAACTTCGTCTATTGATCCAATTTCCAATAACTCGCCTGTGCCAAAGTCATCAACAATGCAAGGTCTAAACCGTGTAAAGACAGTCCTCGACAAGGGCAACCTCACTCTGGGAGTGTGGCAGCTATTGCCCGGTAGCAAACATGTCCCGTACTCTAGCACGAGCTGGATACGATTGGGTTTTGGTGGACTGTGAACATGGAAATATCGATGGCCAGGAGTTTCGCTCTTATTTGGAGTTCAATTCTAACATTCCTCGCAGATGCCGCAATGCACGAAGCTGTCCCCGCTATAACGTCATATGGAGCGAGCCCAATTGTTCGTGTTCCCGATTTTCAATCTTGGATGATTAAACGTATGTCAAACGGGCTTGATATCCCTAGCCCACTTGAGAATTTCTCATATTTTGCATAGGTGCCCTAGACGCAGGCGCACATGGAGTCCTCGCTCCTCTCGTGCGAACAGTGGAAGACACAAGGGCCTTCGTTGAGGCCTGCCGATTCCCACCACAAGGGAAGCGAGGTTTCGGATCGCCTTTCCCGATGGACAGGTTTGGCAGGGATGTATCAGCCACGCAGTACTTGACTGAAGCCAATGCCAATCTTCTGCTCTCAGTTCAGATCGAGACGAAAGAAGCTTTTGACAATGTCGATTCCATCGCCGCCGTTGAAGGACTCGATTTGTTATTTGTCGGACCTTTTGACCTGGGCAATGGTATCGGCCACCCAGTGTTGGGTAGTTCTTTTGTCCCCGAGTTAGAACAAGCCATTGAAAAGGTTCTGGATTCGGCACACAAGGCAGGCAAGAAGGCTGGAATCTACTGCGGAAATGGAAAGCGGGCAAAGAAATATGCTGATTTGGGGTATGACTTAGTCAATGTCGTGACTGATGTTGGTGCTCTGACCAGCTCTCTCGCGAGTGAAATGGAGATTGTTGCCCAAAAAGCAGGCAGGGCTGCCTCTGGGCCTTACGGTAGCTAGTGCAGCATATATGCCATTGAAGCAAATTTTGTTTGTCTCGCTATTGTTGATCGCGTAAATCATAAGGGGCCATGGATGCATATCGTGAGGGTATGATAATTCACACCAAAGAATTCCAGAACGAATGTGACTCTACATCAACCTGAAAGCCTTGAGCAATTGCCTCAAGGTCCAGATCCGATAGTTCTAATGTCATCAGAGAAGACCCAAATTCAAGTGCACGATCTGCGACGCCAGGTTCTCTGGTGATATTCATAGACTCATCCACGAGCATATGTTCGCTGGGAAAGTTGTTCCCAGAGCTCCCGGGGCTTCCAGTGTGTACATTGTCATCTGTAGTACTGATTCCTAAGTGAGAAATCAATTTCTCCAAATTTTCCCTAGCCTTCTCTGCTGCAGAATAGAGGTGTGTGTGTTCAGCAAGAATATTTCGGCAAAGAATCAGTGATTGGAACATAGTTGAGTTACTCCCTTTCTGTGCAACAATCCGTGCGTGGATCGTTGCACTGATATAGGTAGCGTAAGAGAGCATGTACGGCGCACTGTTCAACGAGAAGTGCTGCGAGTAGTCATGCAGAATCTGAACAATTTGGTTCGCAGCTGCTGTACATGCGTTCACTGACTCATGGGCAGTTGTTGAATTGATGACCCCGTCATGGCCAATTATTAGAGGACGGTGAACCAAAATAATAAGCACGTTGAACAGAGCTCTTGTCGATGGTTAGCAACTGTAAAATAGCCTTGGTTGGTGCAAGGAACATACAAAAGGCAGGCAGACTGAGGCAGGAGAACCGCCTGGTCTGGAAATGACAAATAGTCAAGCTGAAGTGGCAAATTTTGGCGCCAGACTTTTAGCTGTGACTTGATTTCCTCCGAGATATTTGCCCTGTGGACCAGGTTTGACTCTCGAGATTCTGAATAAATCTCACGAAGAACACGTTCCACAATTGTTGTCAACTCGCATAAATTGGTGAGCAAAGAAACATTTAATGACGGAATCACTCCTCGAGGCTTAGTAGTCATATATGTGATACCCTGAAAAGGTTCAAGCTCGTCATAGTCATCTAGGAAGTCCAGTGACGCTCTCAAGTTGACACGGTTGAGAAGCGGAGGCCTTCCTTGGAAAAGACACTGGATCTTATCAATCACTATCAAAGAAGTCAGAGGTTATCCGGGGACAATACGGGGGAGTGATAGCTCACAGTATGCTCCCCAGAGCACTCGCTTTCGAATTTCAAGTTCCTCGGCGGGGATGCTATCCACAGCAGGGAGCACATGCAGACCAAGATCAATGAACATATTAAATGCATTTCCGGCGTATAGCCATGACAGACTCCGTTCATCACATCTGGAAAAAAGCGCATTGGACATGATCAACAAGGCCTGAAGGGTAGTGATTTCGCTTTTATCGAAGCAATCTCGCAAAAGCTGCGTGAAGCGTTGCCGGAACTTCCATCCTGCAGTCGTAATGTCATTTGGGTCGGAACGAAGCTCTGGTCGGTCACAGTGCTTTGACACCACAAAAAATATCGAATTCAACAGCAATTTGGAAAAGTATGGTCCCTCGCAGGCCATATCTCGCATGAAAGCCGGCCGGTAAATTATCTGTGCTGTGTAAAGCTGACGACTCCAGTATATAGAGAGTAGATGCATGCCGATCTCAGGATCGATGCCATCAAAGTCGAGCTTTCCGGCGGCAAGATTGAGTGGCTCTAGCTGTCCTATTATTTTCCAATTAGTACCGTAACCATATTTGGTGTTACATGAGATCCGACTTGCTCTGCCTCGCTGTCTGCGAAAAGAGAAAATGCCGCGTTCCCTCTTCGTTCCATTGTCCTGGTCTATTCTGCTCATTGTGGTTCGGACTTGTATCATCATACACTGTACTCGTTGGGCCATGGTACAATGACGTGTTTCTGCGGTCGTTCTCCGGTACTTCTGGGTGTGATACACCTCTAGTTGAAGTAGAGGAAGAGTCATTCCGCGAGAGACCAATACCCGTTACTCTCGAGAATGGCAATGGAGTACGTGGGGTGCTTTCCGATGTAATAGAATGCTCTAGTTCAGATTGAACCCTTCCAGCAGAAGTGGTGTTGTTGCCTCGAAGCTGGGCACATTTCTGTCGAAGGATTTCATTCTCCTGTTCTAATTCCGCAATGCGGTGATTGGTCGGCCCAAAAGCGAAGCATCAGCAACTTGAAATTTGATTGTAGTGCGGTCACTTGTACCTTGGCTTATTCTGGACCACGCCTAGCCGACATTCGATCCTCTTGGCTAGACAGTTCCCACACTGGGGCCTCTGGGCATCACACTTCAACTACTTGTTTAATCCGATAATGAGTTCAAACTCTGTATAGAGGCTCAAAGCACGCACCTTTTTCTCGCGACAATGCACACACGCTGCCGCCGATCGGCTCCTTCGAGTTGGCATTGTGCTTCATGAGGTCCGGAAACTCCTGTTCCGAGGTTTGCTTCAACTCCGAGGGATATCCTTCGATGACGTCAGCCACAGCATTAATTTTGTGGCCTTGTTTATCAGGCAGTATGAAACATCGATGGATGTTAACTAACTATATTGTAGTTGACTAATGCTAGGGCACAGTCGACCTCCGCGCTCGAGTGGCGGTATGAGCTATAGAGCATATATAAAGATTAGCATACGTAAGTAACGCTTTTAAGGTTAGCGCTTAAATTATTAACTATCAAAAGGCCTCTATAAACACTTAGCCATGCTAACTGAACGGAAAAAAATAGGGTTTGCAAGCGCCGCGCTCAATGCGAATCATAAGAACTCCAACAAATGCACGAGACCTATGAACTTCAAACAAACGTCTGAAGGTAAGGGTTGAATATCAAGGTCGGCGTAGACCTCGGGTCAGCCACGGCGTCGAACCCCTGCCAACGAAAGGCAATTCTGTGCCAATCAGGAATCTCAGGCCTGCACGGTCTAACCCCACCAAAGGGCCTTCAATTTCCACCCCTGGACGTAGCTGCATCCCCAGTAACACCGTCAGGCCCATCAACCGCCCCACCAGTCGCAGCAACCACGCGATCAACCTCGCTGCGACACTCAGGCATAGCGCTGCGCATCTCGCGGGCTAACACGTCGCGGAAGCTCGCAAAGGCCTCACGCTTTCCGCGCAGGTCCTGATTCCCACGCTGCACAAGCTCGACGAACTCTCGCGTGTAGATGTCCGGGTTACGCGCCGAGTCGACGTAGTCGATTATCTCTGGTGGGAGCTGGATGCTGGCGAGGGAGGGGTTGGAGGGGTCGGTGTTTGTGTCCGGTTGGTTTTCTTGTGTTGGTGGGAGTTGGGTATGTGTTGACAGAGTCGAGAGGGCAAGGGTTAGGTTTTTGCTAGAGTGAATTAGTTTTGGGTAGTGAATAGGGTTGGGGTTCAGTTGTGTTGCTTGTCGGGTAGTCTTTTGCTCTGACGGAGCACATTTATGGGCATAGGGGAATGGAGGGAGCATAGGATTCTATTGCAGATGACGTACATCTTTCGCACAAGCTCCTGCTGTGTCTCTGGGCCCAGATAGCCGTGGACGGCAGACTGGATCTCGAATAAGTGCTGGATCACATCTTTGAGGTCGTCTGCGTAATGAATTAGCATGTGTGCTCTCAGAGCTCTTTGCTGCTCGTAACTCACCATCGACCGTTTTCAAAGTCACTGGTGCCATGATCTAATATATTGAAAGAGGTGTCCGCCTATCAGTCAAGACTGAGGTTTCTCTTGCTCTTGCGGGGGAAAGCAAAGGCGGTGTGGGGACTATATTGAAGTATACCACCTTTCTTGTAGTTGAGATCGGGCGCGTTCTTAGCTACGACTACAGAAAATAAAGTTAGAGGTTTGGGGGTTATTATTTTCGAGAAAAACTTATGTAATGTCCGATATGTCACTGTTTATATATGTATAGCTCGTGAGAACCAATGTCATTCCCCGAGTTGCGCCCGCGCGGCGAACATAGCGCTGAAACCGCATCATGTGAAACAAACAAGACTTGTATCCTATATTCTACACTTCCCGCGTCCTCAAGCTAGAAATTTTTGGGATCTTGATCTCTGTCTCCATTTCAAGTCCGGACAGGCTTGGGAAACGCTGGCTGAATTTGGCCTCCCAGTCCTCTCCAGGGCTTGCCGGAGCCTCTTCGGAGGAACCATGGCCATGACCAGTACCCGGTCGCGAGGTGGCTGTGCCAACGCGCAAATTCTTCGGTTTGGGTGGTGCAGCTGGTCGATTTGCGGGACGTTGCGTGGATGGGTAACTGGTAGGGGGGGCAGATTGCGGGACACCGATCTTGGGGTCGTCTAGGCGATCCGGGACTGTCATTGAACCCTCACGAGGAGTGTAGGTGGGGCCAGATGTGTTAGACGCGGACAGCTGGCTGGAGGTGGTGGGCTTGGCCTCACTCTGCTTTGCCTGCAAAGAAGAGGAAGTCTCCGTGAACCGTCCATACCCAGTGGCAGTCTTTGGAACGGTCGGTTTTTCAGACTCTCCAAACAACGATTGTACCTTATTCTGAATGGTGCGGGAGCGTGCGCCATCGCCTATCGCTCTTCCACCCCCGTCGCCCGTTTCGGCAACCCGGCGCCGGTACTCAGCTGCGGCATTGGCAACTCGTTTCTCCTCTTGGGAGAGTCGGCGGCGTTCCAGCTCCCGACGCATTTCCGGTGATATGTCGTCCCGGTCGACGTCTTCCAAGGCAATCTCGTCATTTGGCGAAAGACTTTCGTCGGCTGAATCCGACGCCCCAATCAGACCCTGTCGAGGCACTTCCTCTGCCGATGGCGACGATAATTTTTCTTGGTTGCCCGCCTCGAATCGGCGGAATGCGTCGCCGAATCGACCGGCAAATATGTTCTTGCCTCCTGAAAGCGACAAAGTAGACAGACTACCGCGCTTGTTGTGTTTGTGACTACCACTAGAGCGTTTTTCGCGCTTCCGATTGCTCTCTTCTTCTTCCATCGCGCGTAGGTAGTCGACGTCAGAGGAAATAGTCCGATCAGACTCACGGTCCACATCGGTACGCACTGAGCGTAGTGGCGCGCCGCCCTCGTATTGCAGGCGGGACATATCCAGCGAAGACCGTGGACTCTCGGAGTCACGTGTCAGGTCATATCTCGCTCCCGCCTGGACTGACATCGGTCGAGCCTTTCCAAGAGCGGATTTAGAGCGTCCCACGGGTTCATTTACCTCTAATGTTGAAGGCCGTCTCAAGGTTTCCATCGAGGGGCGCGCAGAATTAGACTGGCTGGAAATACGGTCAGATGGCAGCCGTGAGCTTCCTTCCACATTCAAACTCGACATCGGGGGGAGGGCGCTTTTTGCGGTCGTATCACTCTTTGTTCCTCCTCGGTTGTGAATGGCTCACTGGAAGATATGTGTTCATTATCGGACGAAGGGAATCGATAGATTGGGCGACTAAGCAGCTTTTGCTCCGGCAAACGAGGTGTTTGGATGGGTGAGGTCATGGTACCCGTCGACACCATTATGGGTCGCTGAGGAGTCGGCTGGTACAAGGGAACAGCCTGGGGGGCGGGAATTTCACGCAAATTAGGTGCTCGGACAGGAGATGTTTGGGATGTTCGCTTATAGACTGGCTTCGGCGCACGTTCGGGCGAGACACGTCTGGCAAAAGCATCATCGGCTAGGGCGTTGGTGAGTCTTCGGGATAGATCCTCGTCCTCAGGCTTAGATTCAACAGTTGGCTCGAATTCAAACTTGTCCCCTTTTTCATGCAAGATGTCAAACTGGTCTAGGGAGGGGAACCGTTTTGACATTTCCTCTGCCGTCTTCCTTCGGGATGCGCTCCCATCCAGGGCTGCAAACGGATCATTTGACGAGCCTTCAGCAGCGGCTCGATATGGTGAAGGACTCGGTCTCTCGGAGCTAGGCTGGGACGTCGGAGATTTACCAGGTCGACCACGCCGCATAGGCGCTATCTCTGGGATTATCTCAGTCTCCTGCATCGGAGGCGAAAATACCGCGCCTACCGCAGGAGCTTCCGTAGGTGTAGGCGGTAGCTCTTGGTACTTGCGCGCTTCCGAAACAGAGCGGTTGGAATAGATCTAAGCGACAGTAAGTGTCAAGTTTTCACTAACAGAAGCGTGGGCAACATACGTCTTTGATAGGAATTTCCTTCCCTTGCATTTTGCACACCTCGCGCACGACCTCGTATATATTAGGACGATTCCGGGGATCTTCCTTCAACATTGAACCTGCTCAGAGTTGTCAGCCATCGGTGATCGATTATAGGCCAAAGAAAGCTTCCAAACTTACCAATGAACAGTTTCAGCCGACTCGAAAATGAAGGGTAGGAAGGGTATTTGAAGGTCGCGTTGAGAATAGCCATCTGACCGACCTCTTCGAAGGGGGTTGTATAGTAGCATAATTTGTACAAAAACACACCAAGTGCCCAGATATCACTCTTCTCGTCAATCGGCTGCTTCCGATAGACATCAATCATTTCCGGGCTTCGGTACTGCAGTGTCGTATGCCGCTGCACATCATCTTCAATCAAACGGCCCTCGGCGGCAGAAGTAGCAGCAGGACGAGGGGGTGCCGATGATCCAAAATCACACAGTTTGTAGGTGGCAGAACTCCCCTTGCCCGAGATCAAAACGTTCTCAACTTTCAGATCACGATGGAGGAGGGGCGGTTTAAGATAATGCATGCATGCAACACCTTCAGCAACATCGGAGAAGATTTTGATAATCTCCGGCTCTGTCAACCGGTGTTGAAGCCGGGTGTTCATGAAGTCAATAAGACCACCGCCCGCGCAGTACTCCATGACCAGGAACACCTCATATCCACCTCCGCGCAGTTGCGAGGCATGCGAATCAATATACTTCACAATGTGCCGGTGACCCTTGAGCTTCTTCATGGTTTCCACCTCAGTGCGCATGTTGGCAAGGGCCGCCTTGTCAGGCACAGCCACCCGCTTCAACACTGCGGTTTCGGACCCATTGACTGGCTGAGGCAATCGTACCACGTACACATGAGCAAAACCGCCTTCAGAGAGATATTTCTCCACTACCACGCGATGGCCGCCGACTTGGATCTTAGTGCCCGGAAGCAAGGTCCCCGCAGGTGCTGTCACTGCGGCGACGGGATTGTAGACGGGGAATTGACGTGACGTCGCGGAATGACCGTGGTGGGACTGTGAGGACATGGTGTCGGGGTGCCCTTCAAGGGCAGGTCGTAAATCGGTTCTCGGTGGCTAGCGACACGGCATAGAGAGTGAGACGGGGATTGGGGGGAGGTGTTCAAGGTTGGCGGAGATAGGTGTCTGGGAGGGGGACTAAAAGGACAAGTTGGCGGGGACGCGGAGACACGGGGTAGTACCTGACTACCAGGCTATTACAGGGGGAACAAGAAGATTTGCAGCTGAGGTGAGATAGAAAGAGAACGATCAACACTCCGATGGAGGGAGAGAGGGTATTGGAATCTCAAGTGGAAAGCCACCCAATCACCGGCTGCAGATCACGTTCTGCCGAGTCTTGTTCCTTGCCATCGGGGTTCTCTTTCACATTCACTTCTCCTAAACTACTTTCACTATGGTGTCCCTCTGCCAGGCTAATATCCAGTGTTCAGCACTGCCTAAGTGGGCCAGGATGGCTACAAGTGCCTCTCATGAGGCCCTATGTCCCTTTATCCCTGGTTATGGTCCCGCACCTCATGCCGCAATCATGGGACATCTATATCGTATGGCGCGCTCGCCACACCTGTGGATGGTGACCATGAGATATAGCTGCTTGCGTCTTTTTTCCTATTTTTCTGAGTCATGAGCCCTTCCTCAACCTCGAAATTGAATTTTACCACACACTCCACGCTACCCTATGAACAAGCCTCGGTGGCTACATCCTCCAACTCGAATATCTTGGACCCACTACGTCCAAACTATCTCCCCCAACCGCTTGACCGCAAGATTAACAAGTGTTTTCTAGTGCTCCGCCCCCAGCGTTATATGCTCTGGAACCACTTGAGGGACATGCTAGGACCGAATGTTCTTTACGCTGGTCAGCGGCTCGAGGTACACAGGAGTATGAAATGAGGCGTCAACGGGAATCACTTGTGTAAATTTTATAAAAGCCGCATATTTTGACTCTTCACAAAACAATGCGAACATCCGAAGCACCCCGGGCTCATTATAATGTGCCGGCTGGAAAGAGGCTCAAGTGGTCCGAATGCGAATACGGGCCTCTCTTAGCCACAGAGTATGGAAACAGCTGCAAAATTAACATAGAATTCATCAATATACATAGCAGCGTGCGAGACATTATATAGATCTTATATAATTTTGACCTAACTTGAATGCCTTGAACTAGTTTTTTCGGTTCTATTTCCCTCGTACCCCCCCCCCCCCATCACTCAACATAAGAAAGCTGAGAGCAAGATAATCGGAAGAATAATATTCCAAGCTGACATAACAAGCCATTTCCCAAAAGAGTAAAATCAAAACAAAACAGCAGTATTTTTGCCATATTGACAGGACTTTGAGCATTGATGCCATTACAGGTTGACAAGCTATATTAAAAGACACATGTTTGAGAACAAACACTTGTATAGTCTTAGTTTTGAATAATTTCATTACTTTAGAAAAGTTCACTGTAATTAATTGTTCGTACACTTCGGTCCCTTAGGGCTATTTCTAAGTTAGGTCACATAGCGCTACGTAGAATCGCGTGGCCTCCGAGGAATTCAACATAATTCGGATAATGTATAGAGAGCCACATCAGGAACTATAGGCAACTCCCTCGTTCGTTTGCTCATTCGCATTGCTAAACTTTGTTTTTTTTTTGATGTGATGCCACGTTGAGTGATGCAGGAAGCGTTGGCGCCGATCCTTAGCTCCCACACTTCTCTTCCAACCCCCCCCCCCCAAAGTCAGACTCAGGTTCTCCCGCACTTTCAACCTTTTTTTCTCTGCTTTGCGATTTGGATTTTGTTTAGATTTTTGATCTTTGTTGTGTCCTTTTTTCTTGGATTTGGCATCTGAATACCCTCCATAGCACTGAGTGCCTGAGGCCTCAGTGCAACACTTGTCAGACTAATATGACCTGGCAGTTGACTCTCAACCGCGAGAACTTGTCCATCTAGGATTGATCCGGCAGATCAACCCAGGTTGTAGCTAGTCGTTCGACTGACGCTGCGCTTCGCCGCACTGCGGCGCATATATATTAACCCTATTGTCGCTCCAGGCTGATCCAATATGGACGGTCCGCCGCCACCGCCACCGCCTCATGGCGAAAATCCCCATACGACTGAAGGCGAATATCGCAAATCTTCGGACCTGCCAGATGGCAACTACGACATCTTTATCGTCCCACCTCACTCCGCTGGCTCGGGCTTCCTCTACCTTCCGTCGCTGCAGTGCAACCGAAACAGTTTCCTAGCAGGCGTCGCGAGCACACTCCTCGCATGTTTCGTGTGGTCGTACATCTCCCCGATTGTGAAGGCATGGTATCTAGCTACAGTCGCTAGCGGCAGTGGTACGGGTATGGCAGTGCTTGCGATCGGGGTGGGTGTCGCTGGATGGCTTTTTGGCTCCATTCAGTCTACCAGCTCGGGAGAAAATAGAGGCAATGGCGGTCCTCGAGGTGGGCGGTTCGGATTTGGTGGCTTTGGTGGTGGTTCTGGGGGCCCAGGCGGTCCTGGAGGCCCGGGTGGCCCTAGAAACGCCGGTCGAAACACCAACCAACACTCATCGGGGGCCAATTATGGCGGCAACGGGGCGGGTCAGCGAGGACAACAGGGAGGAAACTTTGGTGGAGGACAAACCCACGGCAACCAATATTCCGGTAATCAACATGGCTCTGGTCCTCCTCCAAATTCTGATAATAACAAACGTGAAAAGGAGGAGGCTGAAAAGCGAGCGAAAGAGGAACGAGCGAAAGAGGAACGAGCGAAGGAGGAACGAGCGAAAGAGGAACGAGCGAAAGAGGAACGAGCTAAGGAAGAGCGAGCTAAGGAGCTGCGCGCTAAGGAGCAGCGCGCTAGGGAACAACGTGCCAGGGAGGAGCGTGCTAGGGAAGAGCGTGCTCGGGAGGAACGTGCTAGAGAGGAGCGCATTAGAGAAGAACGAGCTAAGCAAGAGCGAGCTAGGGAGGAACGTGCTAAGGAAGAGCGTGCCAGAGAAGAACGCGTCAAGGAGGAGCGTGCCAGAGAGGAGCGGGCTAAGGAACGAGCTAAGGAAGAAGCCGAACGAGAGCGAGCAAGAGAAGAAACGAGGCGCAAGGAGGAGCTACGTCGAAAGATGGAGGAGTTCAAGCGCAAGCGTGATGCAGAGGCCAAAGAAAAAGAGAAGAAACGCGAGCGCGAAGCAATGGAGAAGGAATTACAGGAACGGCGCGAGCAGCTCGAAAAGGAGATGGCTGCTGCAAGGGCCGCTGCAGAGAAGGAGGCACGCGATCGACTGGAGAAGGAAGCCGCGGAGGCCCGCGAGAGGCAGGCAAAGGCCGAAGCCGAGGCGAAGGCAAAACTCGCAAAATTGGAAGCAGAAGCCAAAGAGAAGGCTGCCAAAGAAGCCGCTGAGAAAGAAGCTGCTGCAAAGGCCGCCGCCCAGAAAGAAGCCATGGCCAGATTTGCGGCGCTCAAGGAAGCAGCAAGCAAGAAATACGCCGAGAAGAAGGCGCAAGATGCAAAGAAAGAGGCTGCTGCCAAATCACCGCCGCCGAAGCCAGCTAGTACTAGCAATCTGCCTCGTACACCTTCTCCTAAAAAGCCAGCCCACCCAACCGCAAAAACTGCCAACGATGACGACGCGTACTCCTTTCGTCCCTACGACCGACCACGGCGGCCATATGCAGCCGGCACATCAGTATACTCCGAGTCTTCATATGCACCTTCTCACTCGACTGCGCGCACAACACCTCCCCCCTCACATCGCAGTACATATTCCACAAAGGATCCAGATAAAATCGTGATCCAAGGTGTATACGCATTCAACAATGCCTTTATGAAGACACCAGTGGCGCAACTTGTCTCAGGCCAAGGCATGGTCACCGATGGGCTGGTGCTGCGCATCACAACCGAGGGTCTCTTCGTCGACGATGACCTACGCGGCATCGGTCAGCGGGAGTGGGACGTCAAGGCATGGACCCTCAAGCTAGCGGAGGTGTGGTGTCCACAAGTGAACGCCACTGCATCCGCCAAAACTGCGTCCAGCAACCCTTTCTCTTTCCGTCGTGGGAACAACGTCCCCACCAACGAAGAATCAGAGGCCTTTCTGGGGAACTTGCTTAAAGTATGCAAGAATACTTGCCGCCTGGCTTCGCCCAGTGCGTGCTTCGCGCGCAGCGCTACTGCTAGTCATGATGGTGGTCCTGTTCACCCGCCCCAGGCGGAATTTCGTGGGTTGCACATTCTCCGCGCCAGTGTTCGTGACCAAGAAGGCAAAAAGTATGTCTTTGTATTGCAAGATACTGAGGCCTGGAAGGTCGCTATCGGTCTCCAGCGGCTCCGGGCTGGTGCTCTGGTCCGCGCGCTGGGTGTCTCCGCTCTGCCGGTCCCTGAATGCAAAACTATGCTCAGTGCTCTCGGTTATGTTTGATTGAAGACTTGTTATGCCAGCGTTTTGTTACTTTTCTTGCATCTTCTTTATTCGCCATTTATCTCCATATGCCCCTTCTTGTGTCCGATTCGACTTGAACGTCATCACTCATTAGCGGTGGAGTTTGCTTTATGCTCTTCTGTCCGGTATATTCGTTCGCTATTCTTGTTTGTTTGCACCATATTTTTTTGAGATTCCCCTGGTTTATTTGGTTTATTTGTTTCATATTAATTAGTACATTTGTTCAGCATGTTGAGGAGAAGTACATATCGCAGAACATTACGATTGCTTATATTGTTTATCATGAATACATAGCATGACCAACCCTTGATGCGCAACGGGAGCTAGTTATCCTCCACTTTAATAAGGGCGGACGAATGAAGCAGAGATAATATATTTGGATATCACCGCAATACCTCCTGAGAGAGATACTTCTGATAAAAAATAGTTCAAACTCAAGCCCTTCCTATATACCCTCTCTTTGACTTGAATTTAACTCTCAAGGTACTACTATATGTACTTCGCCAGACCTATTCCACTTATTAGAACTTATACGCGAGTCCAGAATCAATGAAGACTCATGACATTTCAATGGACCAGAAATAACATCCTGCAATGGAATCCTACTGTCAATTAGCACTCAGGTTAGCTAGAGATAAGAACCTTAAACGCTCACCCATCTCCGGTTAAGAACTGTCTCGTGGACTGCTACGTTTCTGATGAGCCGATAACTTTGTATGATTGGCTTAATTGTTCTTTAAACTAGACACTATAGACTAATCATTGTAACACTGTCGTAATACGTAAACGGAAGCATGGACCGATTATAATACATGTAGGCATTAGAAGGAACTGCCATCCTGTAGTTATGGAGTATACGAGAATGAATCATATTCTGAGAGAAAGATCTTTGTTTTATGAGCGTCATTCTAGTGTATATGCTGTATATGCTTATTCTTGACTATATGGAAACAAGAATGACAACCTCACAAAGTGCCCAGAACATGCAAAGCGAATCTCTCTATGACAAAAGTCAAAGTCAAGGTCAAGAGCAAGAGCAAGACTCAAAAGAATAAGACAATAAACAGACGCCGAAAATGGTTGATCGGATGTAGAGCTTGTGGGTCTTCTGTGCACATGGATTGCAAAACCATCGTCCACACTGTTCTCGTAGATTCACTCCAGATTGCAGCACGCATATACAAAATTCTCCGAAAAAAAAGCCCCAAGGGTGAAAGAAAAAAAAAAGGGAGAAGAAAAGAGTAGACTGAAGGAAAAAAATTCAGATCTATCATATCGGGAATCATATGGCGTCTCCGCAGAAACACGGTGGGAAAAATGTGACATGGCAGTGGGCAAAAAAAGCGAAACCCCAATATCCAACAAATCAATATGCAAGATATCGAGGTGCAACTCCAACTCCGGTTAAAGACATGCGAATTCCTGTTTTGGGGGGTTCGTCATCTTGGGACAAAACAAGAAAGAATCAGTCGTGGTATCGAGTGAATAGAATGGGTTAGATGGCTTCATCTAGAAGTGAAAGCCGCCATGAGAATGACCGAAGGGGTCGCCGCCGCCGCCGCCGTTCATCATGTTGCGAAGCATTTCGGGATCGATAGTATGGACGCCGCCGCCGCCGAATCCACCGCCGAACCCACCACCGCCGAATCCACCACCAGGGAAACCGCCGCCGCCGAAACCGCCGCCGGGGAAACCACCACCACCACCAGGGAAACCACCGCCGCCATACATGCCCTCCCTCAGTTCATCGTAGTTATCATAAGCAGCACGTTTCCTGAAAATAAAATTAGCTCTGTGTCGAATGAATGGCGTTGGTTGGTGGACTTACTGAGAATCAATCAAAGTCTCATAGGCTTCACCAATTTCCTTGAACTTCTCATCGCCGGCTGCACCGTCCCGGTTTTTATCTGGGTGGTATAGAATAGCCAGCTTGCGGTAGGCCTTCTTGATTTCCTGATCGCTGGCATCCTTGCTGATTCCCAAAATCTTATAGTAGTCCTTGCGTTGAGACTTCTTCAACTCGAATTCGGCAGTTTGTATATCCTCTGCAATGCCGCTCTCGTTGGGGTTGTTCTCAGCAACGCTCTTATAGTCACGAATAGCCTCCTCCCAGTTACCGGCCTTGCCGTGGGCCTTGGCACGGCACTTCATAGCCTTGATGTACCCGGGGTCGAGACGAAGAGCTTCAGTACAGTCCTGAATGGCAGAATCATACTCTTTCAAGTTGATATAAGCCTGAGCACGGTTACCCAGAATCTTGGCATTCATATCCTTGTTGGAGGGGTCAACCTCGAGAGCCTGGCCCCAAAGATCGATAGCACGGTGATAATCCTTGGCCTTGAAGGCGGTGTTTCCTTCTTCCTTTGTGCGAGCCAACTTCTGCACAATGCGCAGCAGCTTGATGGCCTGCTTCATGTCTGGGTCCAGCCCGAGGCACATCTTCAGAAGCTTCTGCGCCTGCTCGGACTCACCGAGGGCATAGAAGGCACGGGCACGGATCATCATCGCATCCGGGTCTTGGCTGTTCTCGCGCAGCAAGCTGATCGCAATGTCCTGTGCCTTGCCCAGCGAGTTGACGTTGTCCAGCTTCAGATGGGCCTCGGCGGCCAAAAGCGTCCACTTGCGGGGCTCCCTGACACCTTGTCCGAGTCCTTGCCGTGCCTGGTCTAGACAGTAGATCACCATCGACAGACCGCGGTCTTGTGCTATTGTCTCCTCGGCTTGCGTAACAAAACGCAGCATCTTCTCTGCGGCTGCCCGATCAGTGGCGGTCGCTGGTGGCTGGATGCGTGACAGCACCTCCAGGGCCTCTACGGGTCGACCCAAACTTGTCAGAAT
Organism: Penicillium hordei; assembly: GCF_028827395.1. Taxonomy (NCBI): domain Eukaryota; kingdom Fungi; phylum Ascomycota; class Eurotiomycetes; order Eurotiales; family Aspergillaceae; genus Penicillium; species Penicillium hordei. The sequence goes on from NW_026623142.1 coordinate 1,819,429, forward strand.
CTTAGCCCATCGGTGCATGATCTTTGGGTTGTTGGGATCGAGCTCGTTGGAGCGCTGAACATCTTCAAGTGCATTGGAAAATTGTTTAGCGGACATGTAGGCCGCCGCACGGTTAGAGAGATAGGCCGATGAGTTGGGATTAATCTCGATGGCTGCAGTAACAAAAGACTCATCAGCGACCCCGCTCATTCAAGGCTAATTCATGATACACAGAGTCCCTGTGAGATAAGAAAATACATACCCTTGTTGTATTCCTCGATAGCTCGTCGATAGTTGCCATCCTTGAAGAACTTGTTTCCGGCCAACTTGAAGGAGTCGGCCTCGTCGGCAGAGGCTGAATTCGGCTGGTGTGGTGGCGGGGTCGGACTCCGCTCCTCAGTGCCATTCATGCCATTGTTCTGAGGTTCCTGAGGATCAATATCCATGGAGCTCCGCTGCTCTTCGTTTGCTGCCATGGCGGACAATCGACGACGTAGCTCGTCGGGTGGGAGATTGAGTGGGTGTATGTCCTGGTCACGCGAAGACCGGGCAAACCTGAAATTGGCGGTCGGTCCGGAATTGGAGGATGACCGACTGTGGGGGAAATAGGATTGTTTGGAGGGTTTGGAGGGTTTGGAGGGTTTGGTGGGGGACGAGGATTTGGAAGGAGATTTAGATGACTTAGTTGGGGATTTGGAGGGCGACTTCGGAGATGGGGATGTGCGCGAAGCGGAAAATGAATTTCGGGATGAACGTATATCAGGTTTGTTCTTCTCGCTCTTCTCCTTATCCTTGTCCTTTTTGAAGATGTGGGCGAGTTGGACCATTGGGGGTGGGGAGGGTGGTTTTTTTTTTTTTTCTATCGAAGGCGGTAGAATCGGGGAGATTCCCAGGTGTGAACCACGGATGGGAGGAACTTTGGGAATATCAACTTCGGACTTTTGCAACTTTTGCTTCAACTTTGGAACTTGAGATCTTTTTTGATTCAAACTTGAGCCATGTCTTGTTTCACTCTTTGATTGCTGTCATATTAATCCCAGGCAATAATAATAAAAAAAGGATGTTGATTGCGGACTGGGTTTGGTAGCCTCGATGCTTGATGTCGGGGTGAAAACTAGGCCGAGAAATTCGTCGGGCACGTCCTCTTATAATATAATTTTTTTTTTCTATTCTATCATATGTACCATCTTTACTACTGGCTGGCAAATAATCCAGAGGCTGGAGAGCTGCTGGTCTGTGTTAGCGCACAAAAGAATTGGAGCAATGGAGTCACTCATTCCTTGACCGGGATTGATACCCAGCCCGCGAAGGGAGGGGAAAAACAAGTCGAAGTGGTTCGAGAATCTTCCATCTTCTTATTTTCGTTTTTTAATCCTATCACCCCCTCAACGGAAACTGCAGGGGTGGGTTAGCGAGGCTGTTTACTCGCGGTGGAGCGGTGGATCCAATATGCAGTTTGCTAGTTTTCTATGCTGACGGGTGACGGACATACAGCAGCGCCGTGACTGGCGTCTCGGAGAGGGGAACCCCTGCATCGGGCTCTTCGTCTGGATATCACTCACACTAATCTTGTCTGGACTGGTCCAATCCAGCTACACCTCGGCTCTCCCTGCCAGGGTATACTTATACAACATATCAAGTACAAAGTCTTGGCCTGATTCGGACTCGTCTGGTATACATAGTACAAATGTCTCTTATAGGCGGAACATAGGTGAAACACCGGTCTTACAGCGTCATCACGTACGTCTGGTTTATGAAAAGGTGCTGAAAAACAAGTATGATAGCTCTAATGCACTGGAAGGCTGAAAAAAGCTATAAAGCATATCAAAAGAATGGGTAGAGAGTGAGAGAGTGAGAGAATCATAAAATTAGATTGACAAATCCATTTGATAACTCCAGGGCCATTTCACTATGGTATCTATCCCTCTCTTGAAGCTATCATGTTGTCGTCGTCATGACCCCCAGCTCCTCACAGAATTCCCGCGTTAATCACTTCGTTTTTCCTTAACTACAAACCTTACGGAAGATCGTGTACGGAGTACACTAGCGCATTAATAGAGCAATATTGAGGGTAATCTCCCTTGGATCAAAATGAATTTGATGCTCAAATTGATAGTGGAGATGGGTCCATTGATGACCCCTGTTCCGTTCCCGGTAGCGCATTTCCGCCAACACTGACCTAAAAGCCAATATTAAGAGGAACCAATAACAGGCGAGCTTGTTAACGGCTGACGGGGCACCATCCGCCATCAATCCTCCCGTCAGAATATATTTCATATAGTAGTGCGCAAAAAGGATAAACCCCCAATAAACGCTCGATCAATATATAGCATATCAGAGTAAGACTCCAATTCCGGTCAAATACATGGATATTACTGTCTTTCTATTCCGTCGTCTCGTGCAAGAAGCTGAAATAATTGCTCGTCAACAAGATCAGTTAGATGCTTTATCTAAATGAAAAGTCGCGTGGTGGGCATTCTTTTTTGGAGGGCCCTGTATACCCTCGAAACAGGCGAGAGAAAACGGTACAAATTTGCAAGGCTGGATATATGAAATACAGCCTCATAATTTGAATTCATAATAACCCCTGAGCCATTGAGAGAAGTCAACCAATACAAGAGTCTGAGAGTCTGAGATCAAACCGAATAAATGCTATGGTCCCATTCTCTATAAGCGGTGGTCAATGTTATCTGCAGAAAACTGTTTCAAAGGAAAGGGGAAAGGCAAAATTGCATCTGTCAATGTCTACATGTATTTATTTGGCATTCATAGATGCCCGAGCCAGGTCACGAATCAATATATTCCCATGACATATCAGAAAGCTTATAACGCCAACCAAACAAAGTGGTACTGCGCTCAAGAACGCTCAATCACGCCCAATTCTGCCGATCCTCATGCATCCTTCGAGTAGTTTCAACCCAGTTGGAAACCCGATCATCTCTTAGAGCTGGGTCATGTGTTTGGCTCAGCAGATTCTCCCGACAAAGGCGATTATTGTAGTCGATGTGCTCGTCAAGACGTTGAAACACGTCCTGCCATGGTGTAATTGGTGAAATGGGCGAAATTGGTGAGAGTGGTGATCGACAAGCCGCTGTATCATCTTGGGGCCGAGAATCATGTGTGCGGGGCTTATATATCTCTCCAACAATCCATTTCTTTTCATCTTCGAGCCAAGTGAGGGGCACACAGCTCCGTGGTCGTACGGGAGGATGTGGAATGTGTTGTATACGTGGGGCCATGTCGTATTCATATTGCGGATCGCAGTTGGGAGACAGTTCATCCGGCAGATTGCTCGTACGTCTACGGGCAGAAGTCCGCCTTATATTACCGTTGGTTGTGGAGCGATTAGCTCGCCAGTCCTGTAGTCCGTTACAATGCTGTGTTGGCGAGATAGCGTCCGTTGAAGCAGGTCTCGGTGGCAGAGGTTTTGAGAGTAAATGTTGACTCAAAGCACGCGACTGTGTATGGATACGAGGAGGAGTCATATCTGGCGGGATAATGAATTTTGGATTAACCATGGGTGCGCCCTCGAGGGATGAGAGATCCATGAGAGGATAGTCAAGGTCGGAGGATGGTTTGGGATGTTCAGAAGCTCGTCGCTGGAATGGACAAAAAGCATTCTTCGGTGGAATAGGGATTTTGACAAGTAGATCATATATCATATGGCTTGATATACTATCTTTAGACACGAACTTTGTGCTCTTCGGGAGAGTTCAATAGTGGACCGTCACGGAGACCCGTATCCAAAGTCAGAATAGGACAGAAATTGGAATAAATGGGTCCTTCCTAGGGCGGATAGACCCAAAAAGGCATCCACTCTTTCCCGGAGAAGGGAATACAACACATATCGTGCAGGGTATACACAAAGAAGGAACAAATCAGAGGTGGATTTATAGGCAGTGGAGTGGAAAGGATGTTATTAGGGCTAGAAAAATACTGATTATCTTTAATTGTTCTTATCCATCGGGCGTCCCGAACTCATCACTGAAAATTCAATTGCCTGAATGCGAAATTATACCGCTCCTTTTCAGGACAATGGTCATGGATAATCCACCAGGATAAAATTAAGGATGTCAAGAGAAGCCCAACATAGTCCAAAAATTGATTAGTTGCTTGGAATCCAATTTAGGGTCCAAATGCATCCACACAAGGGGTTATGCATTTTCTCATTCTCACCACTCCGTACAATGGCCTCAACTTACTAGGTATGTTTGGGCTTTCCAATGTGTCTTTGGAAAGAAGCAGAAATGGGGCCTGTGCGAAGGCCAAGCCTGCCAAGATACTTCGTATATTGCAATAATAAGAAGGGGCCGCGGTTCCAAATCCTCGTATTCGGGGCTCGGATCCGATATGTGTTGAGGCCTGAGAATAATCACAGGTATCATACTTTGCTTTGATGCTTTTCTTCTTTCCTTTGCTTGACTAGAATGTCCGAGTGGCACTAAAGGACACCTGGTTCGAGGAGAACCCGCTCGATCCTCAATTAACAAGCAGACTTCCAATTCAGCCACTGAACTCACGAATGGTGGGGCTCTCTATTTTTGTCTGCGAATTGTTTAATATGTACAGCGGTTATGCTCATGTGTGCCTGTAATAGTACAAGAATAGTCGGCCGCTTATGCAGCCTTATCATGTCTATTTTAGTACTCCGCAGACTTTTTAGATGTCTTCTCGAATATTTTCTATGTGAATGTTATTGATGCCGTGGCTAGAAGGATGGGTGACAGCAAACTACAAAGAATGCCCAGGGATATCGACCTCGGGATGGAACTATTAATGAATAAGACCAATACTCGCCATTAATATAAATAAACGTTATGAATCACGTTGACCAACATGTTCAAGTGGACCAGATGCTAACTTGAATCCAGTGTGTTGAGATCAGTGCTCACTTGAGATAACAGTACATATATCCCCAGTACCCATGAAGTTAATTCAAATCATGGATGAGGTTGTGATTAGGAGACTCATGGTAGTTCGGATTCAAGCGTGAGATTGCGGTCATCCCCGATAGTAGTTGGCTGGGTTAATCAGTTGTATTCGAATTTCAAAAATCGAGTCACCTAGTTGGCTTTACAATTGTAAATCATGGCATATTCAGCCCTAGGAAGTACAAAATTCGATGTGGCACCTGGAGTCAGGGGCAGAGATGGAGGCAATACTCGAGGTTAAATAATAAGCACTCTATCTACGATGACCAATAATAGTATGGAGATGAACTTGTCTGGAAGCCTTCAAAAAGAAAATTTCGACATGGAAACTACTAAAACAAGTTATAGAATTATAAATGTGCGAAAGTAAGGATACATTCTAAATAGGCTACGGGCGCTGGAGAGAGGGAGAATGTGAAAAGCTGTCATGGTTTACATTAAGGTCGTGCTCAAGCCACCAAGCGAGCTTCGCACAACTCCGAAGCTATCCAGGAGAGCCCAAGAAGAAATAAAAGGGAATATGTATATCAAAAAAATCAAAAAAGGGATAGACATATCCAGTCAGAAAGCAACAATTGTTAATAGTAAATCACCAGAAACCCTAAATAACACATTCCTCTCACATCACCTATAATCAACCACTTCGATTCGACGCAGTGGCTACGCCAGGGTTAGACCCATGGGATCCAACTAGGTGCAGCAGTGCATCAAAAACCCGGAAGAAGTCATTTACAGGAAGAAGGCAGCGACGGCGGCGGCACCGGCGAAGCCGAGGGAGCCGCTGAGAGCACCGGCACCGTTGAAGACGGGAGAAGAGGTAGCGGGGGAGACACCAGCAGTGCCAGTGGGGACACCCTTGCTGCTGGAGGGAACGTGGGGAACACCACCGGTGGGGCCGTGGGGGATGTTGCTACCAGCAGGGGTGCTGGCGGAAACGGGCACGGTAGAGTAGATGACAGTGGGCACACAGGTGGTGATGGCAATCACGCTGGAGGAGACCACGGGAGCGGGGGCGCTAAGGGCAGGAGCGCTGGGGGCGCTGGAGGGAGCGCTAGGGGCGGGAGCACTGGGAGCCCAGGTGGGAACGGAGGACCAGGCAGGGGTCTCGGAAGACCAGGCGGGGGTCTCAGTGGAGACGGCGGCGGTCTCGGTGTGGGGGGCCTCACCAGCGGGGGTGGTGGCAACGGCGGGAGCGCTGGAGGGGGTGGTGCTGCCAGTGGGCTCAACGCCGGCACCGCCCTTGTTGCCGGGGCAGTCGGTGACGGTAGGAGCGCAAGAGGTGATGGTCACCTCATCGGTCTCGTAGACGGTCTGATCAGCACCGGGGGCGGCAATGGCAAGGCCGGCGAAGAAGGCGATAGTGGCAGTAGTGAAACGCATTTTGAATGTTATATACGAAAACCGTAAAAAGTGATGTTCAAAAAGGTATATATAAAAAGCGTAGCTTTCGAAAGAGAGTGAGTTGGTTTTTTAAAGAGTGGAAGACCGAAGTCGAGAGAGAGTGACTGGATGCTTTGCAACGAAGAATGTACTTGGAGAGGAGAAAGAAACAGAAACGGCACGGGGGAGGCAGGGGGCCTTTGTATGAACGGGGAGATTAGTGTCACAGATCAGCAGCCACTTGCTTTCTCGTTGTTTTGACCCATTTTGGCCCATTTTTGGCCCTTAAAAAAGGGGAAAAGAGCAAAGACCAAGTTGTACTAGGTACTTAATCCATAACTAACCCACACCGCAACCTGCCATGTACCCAGAACTTCATCCTCGCACAGCCATCATTTATTCAATTCTATGATTGGATCAATGTCAGGGGTTGTTTCTCATTTCTAGGTTAGTTTGTAATTTTGACCCGCTATGGTTTCTAGCGTTAACTTATGACGATCGCCTAGACTTTGGAGACACCCTGACGGAGTATCAAACTCCTATACTTCATATTTGTAGATGTACATAACTAAATACTCCATACTTCATACTTCCATAGCAAGAGCAAAAAAAAACTGCAATACTATACAATACCATCTCCCTCTCTCAGGTATGGTTTTTTGTTTTTTCCTCTCTGTCTAATCTTGATGTTTCAGACCGCATCGGCGATCCACTACCCGTTCCTGGCATCCCAGTTGTTGGCATTTCCCCGTGGGTCTATTCTCATCTCCACTTACCCCTGAACAGCCCGCCATTTATTTCGCCAAGAGAACGTATTGTGTAAGGGCGAATTCACGATGATGTGCACTTGACTTGCGAAATAGGATTGGTTCTTTCTGTGGACGTTCATCTTAACATGGATATTTCTTTGTCGGAGCGAATCCCGAGACACCCTTTGTATTATTACTACGTATTGCCTTTACACATTGCCACCTTTTAACTATTATTATATCTGATTTCTGTGTATCCTAATTTATGGCACTGTACTGTGTCCTCCGGAGCACCGAGTATATCGTCGTCTGAGACCTTTTTTTTGAATGTTGACCATGTTTCCTGGCATCAAAGAGTTACCGTTTCTTACTATCCCTATTGCGCAACCGCTGTAATATTATCCGGCCAATTTTAGAAATACTACCTAGGTAAGCCGATAAACCCGAAAAACAACGCCACTACTCGAGGTACTGTAAATTGCCCCCGCAACGGGAAGGTCTCGCTTCACGCCGTAACGGCTAGACCGCATTGTTTTACTTCATAGTGCTTGACGATGCTTGCATCTCGCGCCCCTGGGCTAGGCAATGTGGGAGTCAATGCCCAAGCGCAATTTGAGAAACTAATATCGGGGTCTGGCCGTGTGATTGGGTGACTCTGACATGGCGCATATGCTGTAATTATGAGTCTGTTACACTGGCCACTCGAGCTGCAAAGTCCATTTTAATTTTTGTGTTTTGTATCTGCTTGTAAGAAATGTGCACCCTAAAATAATCGGTAGTTATACTCACACGTACTTATAGTTCACTATGGTTAGAACCTACAGCATAAAAGTGTGTCGATCTTCATCCTATTCCTAAGTCAAGACCTTGGATCAGACTGTCGAAGCGGTTCGACCGCCAGAGCAAGTCAGGGTATACCTGGGCATAGCCAATGATCGTTTAGCCCGGTTAACGCCTTTGACTTTGAACCAATTTTGTTGCCCGGACTCCATGATAGGGGTTGTTCGCAGTGTTCCTGGGCCTCGTGGCGCCCAAACTCCACATGCCGCTATTGAATTCTTGCGCTTCATGGCCCCTTTTTCAATAGATCGGGCATATGTATACGGAGTATTCTATATGCTTTATACGGTAAGGCTGTACCCTTATTAACCCCATACCCATCTTTGATACTATCTTTAGCTACAATTAGCTTTATAGGATATAATTATTGGTAAAGCATGTTTTATATATATAGCACAACGTTGAGCCATACTATCAATGATAGGGGTGTTCGTGAGATAATGATTTGAGTGGACCTAGAACTTTTCCGAAGTTCAGCCTCGCCTATCGCGTGGGATATCCTTGATTTCCTCATTTGACCTCAGTTGTCTCTCATTTTCAGGGTAAGGGGCTTTTCTCTCAACCCACTGCTCATACCGCATCCTGAAGTCTCACTTCACATCCTTTGACATTTCCTAACCATTGCGCGGCGCCATGAACAAGACGGATATCACATCGGCCAAGTCGAGAATTCGTAATTGACATCCACGTCACCTTTCTACTGCTCAATGACTTGGACTTGATATGACAGATTTCGTATGGCTTGTTCCCCCCCACGTAATACTGACAAATCTACGTTGTAGAATGATGTCCTTCGCACCCCCCAAGACATCAATTCTGCTATGGTGCGGGACTGTCCTCTTCTGCTACCCCATCACGTCGCCTCGTCCACTCTGCGAAAATCGATTTCGTGTGATCGCCATCAACAATCACCTATCCGTCACTCAACCCGACCGATCAGCATCGACGCGTCATTATTTTAGCGCTGATGACACAAGCGAGCGGTACCGAGAACAATAGTACAGAGTAGACTCATTGAGTTTGTGTCCATCGAATACTCCGTTTCGAGCACGGAATCCACATACATAACATGCGCGGAGACGATTTTTTTTTTTCGTACCACAATGGGCTCGGTGGTATCATGTAATACAACGTTGAAGACAACACCCGTGGAAGCTCATACAGTATAGGCTGTTTTCAAAGGATCGGAAGAGCTAGCTGCTCTGCGCGCTGCCTTTCAAATGAGGCGTTGCAAGTCTCCCAATGATCATGGATCGGCAATTACCAGGGTCTTTAATTGGTCCTATTGTCAGTATGGTCATGCTTGAAAAGTCTGTAGGACCGAAACCGAATCTCCCATTTCATCAAACAGCGAGAATCTCGATCATGGTTCGGTTTGCTTTTGATTACTGTGACTACATCCTTGGGACTATTAGTATAAACAAGCCTTTTTAAGACAAGCACACGATTTCGTCTAGAATCTTTCCTAATATTGTTTATCTATTAGCTAGGTCAGACATCCTTTAGGATCGACTATTCCACTGCGGATAAAATCTAGGTTGTACTGGGGTACTAAGTACGTGGTAGATATAACAGCTATTATCGTAGCTGCTCATCGGGACCAAATTAAATCGAGATTTACCAAACACTTGTCTTAAATGAACTCAATTTGTGATATCCACACCGGAGCTATCTGATGTACGATTGAGCTTGACCTTATGGAACTTGGCACCGGCTCTTCCGAGAAGAATTAGGTCTACATAATTTAAATCACGACCTTAACTAAACGCTTCGATAGTAACCGATCCTTTTAACGCCTACGGAGTAGATTTCGAGACAAAATCAGTGACACTGAAATGCTACTGGTGCGGATCAAGTAGGGCTTCCGGGCCCGCCCATGTCATCATCGGGTCTCATTGCGTGGCCACAGGGTTGAGCTAAGCCACACCTTTCCAAGGGATAGAACATCTTAGCCCTGCAATTAGCTTCTCAATGACATATCTATACGTAGTTAATCTAGGTTTTTTTTGGTTTTTTGGTTTTTCTTTTTTGATATATTGGCCTTCGCAATGCTATAACTGGAGATTGCATCATATAACACATTGGATAGATTGCCAGAAAGAAAAAAAGTCGGTACTTCTGTAAGGCTGTACAGGCGGGTAAGATCTCTACGGCCTGTGATAGGTTGTCTTTAGGTGGGGGATAGGCTTGAATGTGCTGGCAATGATGTCTCGCCACAGTTTGTCTGTAAGTGTGCCCAGTAATTGCGGCTCCAAGGCAACAACGTAAGGTTATAACATTTGACAGTTATATTAGTACGGAGGAGAGATCTAGTGTTTTGTTTTGTTGGTTTTGACATTGTAGCACATGTATATTAGTATGTACAGGTAGGTATAGACCTGATATAAAAATTCAAAAGGGGAAACGTGAACCATGGTTACTCAAGAGAATTCTCTGTTGATTTCCCCGATAATCACAAAAGAATTTGAATACATGTAGATATTAACGACACGAAGATTGATCCAAAAATCAAGACATCTAATAATTGTACATCCTACAAAGTACATCATAGACATGTGTTTCAGCTCAGGCGCTTTCTGAAACGTCAAGGCCCCACCACAGCCCGACCTCTCTTGTCGGCTGTGTCGCTCTATTAATATTCTCCTACGGAGAGAGAGTTTTCTAGTCCTACAAACGTTGGAACTAGACCCTAATTACTTGACATATATTCTATAAAAAGTACGAAGGGATCCTCTATTTCTTATATGGTGGAGTAACAGGTCACCTGCCGCATCGCTCGGTAACTTCCAAACTCCACTCGTTTGTTCTCTACCTTATCTCTTCTACTTCTACTTCTGCCTCTTCCTCTGTTTTTGCCAGTGCTCTTCACCTCTGTTTCTACTTCTGCTTCTCCTCTGCCATTCACATTACCTTTCGCTCACTCCAATCCGTCTTCCCCCTCCTCAGACTCACTAAGGCGGACTGGTCCAAGGTCGACACTGTGGCTACTCTCGCAGATCCGAACGAGTTGTTCTTGCCTGGTGAAAGGCAAAACAATCTCGCCATGTCGTCGCCCGTTCCTCTCCTTCGTCCACCGGTTCCTGGCGCTCGCAACAATAACGGCAGCCCACGAGCCCCGAAGCTCACGTTAGGCATCCCCCCCTCACCTAGCGCCAAACCCGTCAATGGCAATGCCGCCCCCGCCCAAGTACCTCAAATCCAAACCCAACCCCAACCTCAGCCTCGTCCGGCGGGTCGACCAGCACCGCCACGACTGCATCTAGCGACTCCTATGGGCAGTCAGCAGAATGTATCCCAGCCAACCCTCATGCCGAACGGTCGACCAGCCCCGCCCCCACTGAGTACAAATGGCCTAGGAGGTGGAGGTGGTGCACCCAGTCTAAAAATCCAGACCAACGGACCAGCCTCTTCAAACCCTTCATACTCGACGATTAATTTCGCCATGGGTCTCCGACAACCGGATGGCTCGTCAGATCCGTCCTCGGCCATTAGTTCGGTGTACTCAGATCGCGAGAACGGAGACCGTGAAAACAATGTAAACGGCCTCCTCCCCGATCTGGACAAATTGAGTCTAGAGAAGGGCCGGCCCCTTGATGTGGATGATCTCGATGACGAAGGCTGGCACGCGGCCAGTGAACAGAATATGATTGTTGAACTGGGTAGCCTGGGAGAGGGTGCCGGCGGTGCTGTCACCCGATGCCGACTCAAGGAAGGAAAGACCGTTTTTGCATTGAAGGTGCGTCGCTTTGGCTGGTCAACCTTTGCATACTTGCCCTCGGCGATAGAAGCTAACATCCCATCCTAGATCATTACTACAGACCCCAACCCGGATGTCAAGAAACAAATTGTTCGAGAGCTTAACTTCAACAAAGACTGCGCTTCGCACCATATCTGTCGTTACTACGGTGCTTTCATGGACAAGTCCACTGGCACCATCTCTATCGCCATGGAGTTCTGTGAAGGTGGAAGTCTGGACAGCATCTACAAAGAGGTTAAAAAGCTTGGAGGTCGCACTGGAGAGAAAGTCCTTGGCAAGGTCGCAGAAGGTGTCTTGAATGGGTTGACCTATCTCCACAGTCGAAAGATCATTCATCGAGGTACGAACCATTCTTCCGCGATATACATTGATTATAAGCGGCTAATCTTTTCTAGACATCAAACCATCGAACATTCTCTTGTGCCGTGATGGCAAGGTCAAACTCTGCGACTTTGGCGTCAGCGGTGAATTCGGTACCAAGGGCGACGCCAACACCTTCATTGGCACTTCCTACTACATGGCCCCAGAACGCATTACTGGTCAATCATACACCATTACATCCGACGTTTGGTCTCTCGGTGTGACTTTGCTGGAAGTCGCGCAGCATCGATTCCCCTTCCCTGCTGATGGGACTGAGATGCAACCCCGTGCAGGGCTAATAGATCTCCTAACCTATATCGTCCGCCAGCCAATTCCTAAGTTGAAGGATGAGCCACAAAATGGCATTCGCTGGTCGGACAACTTCAAATATTTCATTGAATGCTGGTATGTACTTTGTCTTTGTAACTTTTATTTTTCGATACTAACTCGATCGCCAGCTTGGAAAAAGAACCCCCTCGACGTGCGACACCCTGGCGGATGCTGGAACATCCATGGGTGCAGGATATGAGAAACAAGAAGGTCAACATGACGAACTTTATAAGGCAGGTGTGGGATTGGAAAGAGTAAACAAGTCCCCAACCCTTTTTTTCTTGAGGGTGCTTTACTGCTTTGCTGCATTTATTTTGAGTATGCGTGGCTGGACCCCAAGGATTGACCTGGCTGTCAACAACTCAACCCCGTTTATCACGACTCTACTTCGTATCCATCTGCGTTTTGTGCTTTCCGCTGGCTCCCCCGGGCCGGAACTCGCGGGGCTCGACATTACTCTCATACCCCCTTATCATCAGCAAATGCTTTTTCCTTTTTTTCTTCAACACAAATCTCATCGGCTACGCTTCACCTACGATCCTTGATGGCCCGACATTCTCCATGCGTCGCATATCCTTCGATCCTTTTCGCCCTCTGGTTTTCACTGTTTCCCTCATCTCCTTCCGATGGACTGGTCTCGCTTCTTTTGCTTTGGTCTTTTTCTGTTACATTTCGAGCCTGGACATACCTTCCATCTCCGTATATCGTGTTTTGTACAGCTCGCTTTCTTAGTCTGCTTTAGGGTTATATGTTGGGTCTGTTTATCGCTTTGCACTGGATGCGGGAGTGTTGCAATGCTTTGGAGACTTCCTTTGGGACATACTTAGGCACTTAATACCATTGCATCTTGTCTTCGACTTTGGTTAGATGTATATGGGTACAAGAATACAAGTAAGTACGGACTCGCCCATTTAAGACCGTCCACATCCTAGTAAAATATAATATGTCTCATTGTTATCATAAAGCTACATACAGCACATGTTTCCATACGCATGCTCAACCACAGAAAGGTGTTCCAACCTCCAGTTACTCGCAACCCCATATTGTCCCCGCCTTCCCTACTTCTTGTTCACCGGATCAGCGCCAAGAACCCAACCGATCCCACTAACCAAGCCCCCAGTCATCATATTGCTAACCATATCCCTCTTCCTAACACGGCCCTCACTATCCGGCGACAAGGGCCGATCATCATCCTGAGTAGCAACCGACGCTGAACCATCAGCTGCGCCCCTCAGCGGGAAAGCATTCTTGTGCAGCGCCAAAGCCGCGCCGCGAGCAACCTCAAATAGACCCATGGGCGCCTCGTGGTGATGAGAGTTCGGCATCGCAGCGCGTGCACGGCGCGCAGCACGCTGCTGCTCCGTGTCAAAGGCGTCACGCTCCGAATCCGAAGGCCCGAATCCGCCCGGGACGGAGGTCAGTGTGTCGCCTTTTCTATCCCAGATGTCTTCTTCCTGCTGTTCACGCGCGCGCAGCGAGGTGAGTTCTTCGTCGCAGCGACGCCAGGCGCCGAGGATTTCCGGGAGTGGGTCTGGAGATGGGACGAGGACGAGTGCAAGGGAGAGGAGTTCCATTCTCTGAGAGAGGTGCGCGATTTGGGATTGGAGGGTTGGCGGTGGGTGGGTCGGTGTTGTGGCGCGGTAGCGGCCTGCGTTGTAGACGGCGCGCCAGGTGATGTCGTCAGGGACGGAGGTGGTGTTTAGGAGAGGGGAGGAGGTTGGGAGGAGGGAAGGGGGTGTTAGTCGGGTTTGGATGTAGGAGTAGGCTGTGCCGAAGTCGTTGGAGGATAGAGCGGAAGCAATTGCTAAGGAGGTGATGCGACGTTCTGCTGTGAGGAGGGCGTGCTCCTTTGAGGGTTTGTGGTGAGTTGGCTCATCTTCGGCTTCGTGTGATGCCGCTTGCGTAGGAACGCCTGCGGCTACTAGGTTTCGTCCAATGGAGAGAAGATCGTCTAGTTTGGTGTAGCTCTTCGGGTTTTGCTCAAGTACTTTCTCAATCAAGAGGATGGGATCGTGATGGACACGAATGCTAACGGGCTGAAATGGAACCCCGTGTTGCAGGGTCAGCGAATAGTATGAGAGTGCGTGTGTTGCAGCAATGAGGGCATAAATCTGTTTGAATATAACAGACTCTGGGAAGTGCGAGGCAAACGATTGTAGACTAAATTATTGTCAGCAACGAGTCCATATATCCTCTTTCAGTAGCACCACTTACATGTCATAAGCTCTCTTCATTCCACCCCGGGTTCGATTTCCATTGCTTGCATTATCGTATGCTGTGAATATGGCCTCTTGTACCGCAGCTTCCACTTGGGCAGGATTAAGTGGCGCTGTTTTAGAGTTGGTGTATATATTAATAGCCAATTGATACTCTAGAAACAACGTCAGTATTGACAACGAAGAATGAATTTGGGTCACATCACCTTTAGCTGCTAGCAGCGCCTTCAAGATCTCCGTTTCAACTGTGTCGTGCGGGATCCGCCAGAAAAGTCCATGGTATGGTGAAGGTTCATCCCAGGCGTTGTCGGACTGTTCCGCCTGCCAATCTCGAAGCCAAAGCAATCGTTGTCGAACCATAGACCAGTCTTGGTTTACATTCGGTTGCTTCACAGTAGAATTCACCACACTTTTGAGTTCGGCCAATTGCATTTCCTCGGTGCTGTGAAGGCACATATTTGCCGCAACCCGACAGGGAACCAGGTGACCAAGTCCGGTCAGTACACGAAGGGACAGAAGTAAAGCGCTAAGAAACGAGATCGATGGGAGAGATGGTTTTGTAAGAGGATTCGTCGGCCTCAAAAGGGCGTTCTGCAATAGAGATGCGCGGGATGTCGAGAAGATTGACTCGGAATCATAGTGCACAGATGGCAGTTCTGAATCAGAAGTGAGGTACGAGCTGTCTTCAAAATCGAGGAGCTTCGCGACTCTCGTCAAGACCTGGAACGAGCCCTCCAGTACAGCCATCGAGGAGTTTGCATGGGCATACACCACAGCAAGACCGGACTGGCCGTATCGAATCTGTAAATCTCTCGCCTGCTCTTCGGATAATTGCGTGCCAGCATCGTCGTATCCCCCCAAGTCCACATCTGATGGTCCATCCCAGTGGGTATAGGCGCTCACAACGCTGTCGCGGTCGATGAGACTGCGCGACAGTAGCCATTCGTTCACGTGTTCCCATCCAGCCAATTCGGTTGCTTGGGGTTTCTCGGTGCCTTCAATGAAAGAAACCGAACTCTGCTGAGCTGCTTCGTTAAGCCTTCGTCGTTTTGACCGATTACCACCATAGAGCCAAGGTCCAATCAGACCCCTCAAGTTGTTGACCAAGTCCATGTTGCTTTCTTCGGAGCTCATCAAAGACAGGAGAATATTGACCGCGGTTTGATCGTCCATAGACTCCAGGATCTCAAGAGATATAATCTCGTCACGATGGGCGTAGAATTCGTAGTTCAGTCGAAGCAATGGTAATAGGCTCGATATCAGCCATGTTCGAATGACTGGCGAGTCCGCGTAGAACGGGGCGATAAGTTCGAGGATAAGAGGCTGGAGTGCTGTTTCAGAGTCGATCAGATGTGCTCGGTGGATAAGGAATTTGGTCAAAGGATCTGCTGAAGCTATCTCGTCTTCCTCGTCAGGGCGTTGCAGTGGCCGTAAATGAAGCTTCCGCACGCGCTTTCTTGCAAGTGATTCAGACAATCCCTGCACGGCAGAGGTATTGATCAGTCGGTCGGGTGACAACTTAGAGCTAGTTGCTAGCTCTTGTAGCACCGGGGTGTACTGAGAGGGCTCCGTGCTTTCTGGGAGAAAGGTCAAGATGATGCGCAGGAGGCGTTCCAACGGGAAACAATGGGGAAACCGGGCCTGTAGAATAGGCAAATCCGCCACATTACCACCTGCACAGAGTTGTGTAGCTAGTAGAATAGCATGCGCATCGGACAGCTCTTCGAGAGCCATGATCAAGCTAAAGAGACGAGGCAGTCCAGTGAGGTGGCCTCATAGTTGGCGATGACCATGTTGCATACGGCGGGGCGCACAGACCAAGTCGGAAACGAAAGGGAAGAGTCGCATCCACCGGCACTTCATCACTACCTTTTTCGCGGTCTCTGTGCCTACCACTTCCTCAATTAACTTCTTCTACACATCACAATGGCTTCCGGCTACGGTAACAACGGCGGTATGTGCTCATTTTCCCCATCCCCGGAGAACCTGCTCGGGTCCACGCCGGCATGCCCTCGGATCACAACTTGCGCACGCAGTTCCCTCCCCCACGAATAAACCCGGCTAATGTACTATGGCTTTTTCTAGGTCCCGGCCGCTGCTACCCCTTCTGGCAAGAGGTCCTTGGTTGCTACGTGGTGAACTCGGGCGATGGTGCGAGCGGCAAGAAGAAGTGTGTGCCTGCCCTGGACGATTACTATGAGTGCCTTCACCACCGGAAAGAGGTAAGGGCAATCCCCGCTCGATCGAGATACCCGCACACTTGAATGATGGACCTGAGTCTAATAATGGGAAATTGGAACAACAGGCTCTCCGCACTATGAAGATGCAAGCTGCCTATCGCAAGGCCGAGGCCGCACACCCGCGAGAGAATGCCCCTAAGGCTGAGCAAATCCGGAGCTTGGGTCTACTTGGGAAGGAAGAGGAGGCAGCCAATGTGTTGAGCCAACGGTGAATGGGAAGGATTTGCTTATTCTTTTTCAATGCGTGTGATTCCGTGTTTCCGCCTCGGGACTTTTGCCCGGAGCTTGTGACTGTATAGAAACGCTCAACTGGTTGGCTTTCAGGTCTGTCGGTGCGAAATGATACTCCAATTCAACGACAAATGGTGCTTTATCTTTAATTTCGATGTGCTTGATCCATAATGGATTTCCGAAACGGCAAATGCCGACATGTAGGACGAGATATACCCGATCTCAGAAGTCTAATTGACGAGGTAGGCATGGGCTGAGGTTGAGCAGAGAGAAACAGATCAAATCACCAGTCCCATGCACCTAGCCGCTTATCCCGGGGTTCTTTGTATCGCTGGTTTTCTCTTTATATACTTCAAGGGGTTATACTTTGAGGATTGTATGACGCCATAGGCCCTTGGCTAACTTTATAACAAAGACCTAGGGTCATAGGCATAATTTATATTCACGGCTCGAGGGGGGGGGAAGTACGAAAGTAATGCATAAAAGAAAAAGGTTTGTTGAAGATGAAAATCTACATAGCGGATATATATAGTTCGGCAGGTCGATCGATGCATTTGGATAGCGACAAAATTGGATTGACACCTTATATACGGTTATATAAAAATATAGAAAGGCACCACTTTTGAACCACGATCTGATCACCTATTTTTCAAATATCATACCTAGTAAACTTTCACCTACATTAACGTACATGCACTGCTGATCTTCATGATTCCTGGAACTTTGAAGTGGCCATCTGGCATGTCTTGGCATTTCTCCCTCCTTCCTTCAAAGCTTGAACGAATTTTCAGATAACCCTTTACTTGAATTATTCACGGAATTTCAGACCATCACAATATCTTCAATACATTAAACTAGGTATTTTTGATCAATCTAAATGCTCTATGTCATCCAACGCGTTTCATGGACTCACGTGATACTATCAGCAGCAGAAAAAAAAATCGGCGCGCTGTGAGTGGAAGCCCACCGCCCGCGCTAAACCACAAACGGCCTAGGCGGGGTGACCCAAACATGGACCGGCGCGCCGGGCAGAGTACCCCCAATGATATAAACCCGGCTGCGTGACCTCGACCCTCGCTCTTGTGTACTAAAATCTAAATCCCCCCGCTGACTCAGCATCGCGGCTTGAGGTGTTGGGCGTTTGGTCTTTGTTTTTCATATCGAGGTCCTTCTATCCTAATTGCGCGCTTTGTCGCGCGCAATTGCTCTTTTCTTTGCGGTATTCCCTTTTTTTTTCCTTATTCAAATTGTGCCGCATAGTCGGGAGAAAAGTGAAGACCCGCGATGGCTTCCCGGTAAGCCCCTTCAACCAATCAGCACGCGTTTATCACGTGAAGCTAACCCAGTTTAGACTCGACCGTCTCGTCACGTGAGTATTTCGACCTAAATGCGTGCAATCACGTGAAATAACTAACTACTGACCAATGACAATACAGGCTACTCGAGACGGGCAGCACTCAGTTGATTCGTAATACTGCTGCTCAGCAGCTTGCAGATGTACAGAAACAGCATCCTGATGAGTTGTTTAATCTACTCGGGCGCATCCTGCCTTATCTCAGATCCAAGTCCTGGGACACAAGGACGGCTTCTGCCAAAGCTATTGGACTGATTGTCTCCAACGCAGAGATTTATGATCCAAACGAGGATGATGGACTGCAGATCAAGTCTGCAGCAGATGAAGATGATGTGGAGATTAAGTCCGAGGTCAAATCCGAAGAGCCAACCCTGGCTGATGATTTCCTTAAACTCGACACCTTGGACATCCCTTCCGTATTAAAATACGGCAAGCGGCTGCTTGGCAGTGCGGGCAAGGAGTACGAATACTCCCTCGCGTCCATGGAACCAGCTTCACGCCTGCAGCACCAAAAGAAGACTTTGACCTCGCGATTGGGTCTCGAAGGCGAATACCTTGAAGAAGATCTGATCGAGGATATTGAATTGGCCCCTAAAGTGGTAACTCCTACCCCAAAGCATGAGCCGACTATTCCGCCAATCTCTCATCACAAGAGTCTGCATGAAGCTCCCTCCCGCCGACCCTCCTCGCCTAGCGAAAGTGCGATGAAGGAGGACGGGGGGCTGAGCAAGCGGCAGCTCAATCAGCTTAAACGGAAAAACAAACAGAATGCCAAGATGGGGGCCAATAAGGTCCGAGTCGTGGATCTGTCTTCCCGTCGACAGTCCGATATTGTCACAACCCCTGTGGCTACAACTCCCCATCCTGTCAAAGCAGAGAACGGAGATGATCAGAACGGCGACACAAAAGTTGATTACTTTTCCTTCGAACGCACCGAAGAAGATGACGATTCTAAGCTTGTTTCTGAATTCAAAGGAGCTGCCGCCCCACAGCGGTCTCATATCCAGCCAGAGATTGTGGAGCAGGGTGCAGGATGGCCTCTTGAACACATGTGCGAATTCTTGACTATGGACATTTTTGACTCTAACTGGGAAGTTCGACATGGCGCCGCAATGGCCCTGCGTGAAGTGATCAGGGTCCAGGGCGTGGCAGCTGGCCGCCTGGATGGAAAAAGTCGCTCAGAAAATGATGCACTCAACCGCCGGTGGCTGGATGACCTCTCGTGCCGACTACTCTGTGTTCTGATGCTTGACCGATTTGGTGACTACATTTCAGACAATGTGGTTGCGCCAATTCGTGAAACCGTGGGCCAGACTCTCGGTGCTCTTCTATCACACCTACACCCGAACTCAGTCCGAGCGGTTTACCGATGCCTATACCGGATCATAATGCAGACAGACCTAGGACTGGACCGCCCCGTATGGGAGGTCTGCCATGGTGGTATGATCGGGTTGCGGTACCTCGTCGCAGTTCGAAAGGACTTACTTGTCAATGATTCCAACATGATGGATGGCGTCCTGGAAGCTGTCATGAAAGGCCTCGCTGATTATGATGATGATGTCCGGGCTGTTAGCGCCGCCACACTTGTTCCTATTGCAGAGGAGTTTGTGTCCTCCCGGACTGGCACTCTTGGCCCTCTGATGAACATCGTCTGGGACTGCCTCTCCAACCTACAGGACGATCTTAGTGCTAGTACAGGCTCTGTGATGGACCTTTTGGCCAAGCTGTGCACATTCTCCCAGGTTCTGGATGCTATGAAGGCCAACGCTGCGGATGATCCGGAAGCGTCATTTGGAAAACTTGTCCCCCGTCTCTACCCATTCCTCCGCCATACGATCACCAGCGTTCGCTCGGCTGTCCTTCGGGCTCTCATGACATTCTTGAAGCTGGAGGGCGAGCGCACCACAGACTGGGTAGATGGCAAGGCATTGCGCTTGATTTTCCAAAATCTTCTTGTGGAGCGGAACGAGGGTGTTTTGAAACTGTCTGGCCAAGTGTGGTCTGAACTCCTCAATGCTGTTGAGCTGCGCGGCTTGTTCAAATCCGACGAGGAGTTATCGGACTCCATTCAGCCTCTTGTCACTCTCACTATGGGCGCTTTCGGCGTTCCCCGGTACCCCATCCCGATGAACACCTCGCTCTTTATCAAACCGTCTGGCCTGCCATTCTCCGCCGCTCTCCCGACTCCCACGCCTTCTAAAGGCTCTCCCCCTGCTTCTATTTCAGGTGGGGCTGACATCAAGGTGGGACGGAGGCGCAAATCAGAGAAGAAAGAAAAAGAACAACCCCCGCCCTCAGCTCACAACGTGGACGGACACATGCTTTCCGGTGACATTGACCTTGTTGGTGCAGATACCATGTTGAGATCCAAGATATATGCCGCGAAAGCGTTGGGCGAGCTGATATCATTCTGGGACAAGAATGAATTACCAAGCCTTTGGCCGGCAATTCTGGATGGTCTTGATGTTTCTGCTTCCACAACGCAGCTTGCTTCGGCCATGGTCATGGAAGAGTATGCTCGCCAATCCGGACTAGAGAGCAAATACCGCTCGTCTTTGTGTGACCGTCTTCGACCAATTCTCGAAGGCGAGCGCCCATCCTGGTATTCGGACATTGCGTGCTACCTTCATGTCGCGCGCTCCCAGTGCCATTCGTTGTTGAATACTTTCCGGGACCATGCACACGTGGCGCCTTCTCGGTTGCCAACCTTGGCCGTGGTCGTTCAGGGTGATTCAGAAGCCGGGCCTAATGCATTTTCCTTGGTGGACGCTGAGAAAATTGTTGGTCCTGACTTTGATCGACTGAAGAAAAACCTCACACCGGCTCAACGAATCACTGCTACGCAAGTTTTGAATGATACTCGTACCACTGCACAATCCGCCGTCGAGGAGGCACGACTGATGAGGGAACAGCGGGATATGCGTGTTCTAGCTGCCACTGCTGGTGCCCTGGTCGCGTTGCGGGATATCCCCAAGAAGCCTGGCCACATCATCAAGGGTATGATGGACAGTGTCAAGAAAGAGGAGAATTTAGAACTCCAGCAGCGCTCTGCGACAGCAGTGGCCGGCCTCATCGAGCACTACACAGCTGCCACGAAGCGTGGACCAGTGGACAAAATCATTGGAAACTTGGTCAAATATTGCTGTGTGGACACCTCCGAGACACCTGAATTCCCGCACAATGCGCAATTGGAAAAATCAATCTTGTCGCTACGCAAAGAAGAAGACCGACGCGACCATCCAGATGCGGCCAAATTCGAAAGAGAGGCAAGAGAGGCACGGATTATGCGTCGTGGTGCCAAGGACGCGCTGGAGCAGTTGGCAGTCAAGTTCGGTGCTGAGCTTTTGGAGAAGGTTCCGAATCTCGCAAAATTGGTTGAACGGCCATTGAGAGATGCTTTGGCAGCAGATGAACTTCCCGAGGACATCACTAACCCAGAGAATGAACTTGGCCAAGAAATCGTGGATGGTCTGTCTACGCTGCGGGCTCTGCTGCCTAAGTTCCATCCGGGTCTCCACGAATGGGTTATCGACCTTATGCCGATTATCGCCAAGGGTTTGCAGTGCCGACTTTCTGTCATTCGCTACGCAGCAGCTAAATGCTTCGCTACAATTTGTAGTGTCATTACCGTCAAGGGCATGACAATGCTGGTTGAAAAGGTCTTACCAATTATCAATAATGGGCTGGATGTCAATCACCGCCAAGGTGCGATTGAGTGCATCTATCATCTGATTCATGTTATGGAAGATGGAATTCTCCCCTATGTCATCTTTCTCGTGGTTCCTGTCCTTGGCCGAATGAGCGACTCCGACAACGATGTGCGTCTTCTAGCAACAACATCATTCGCCACCCTTGTCAAACTGGTTCCCCTGGAGGCCGGTATTCCCGATCCCCCTGGCTTCTCGGAAGAGCTGCTCAAGGGCCGTGACCGAGAGAGGAAGTTCATGTCCCAGATGCTGGACGTGCGTAAGGTTGAGCCATTCGAAATTCCAGTCGCTATCAAGGCTGAGCTTCGACCTTACCAGCAGGATGGTGTCAACTGGCTTGCCTTCCTCAATCGTTACAATCTCCATGGTATTCTTTGCGACGATATGGGTCTTGGTAAGACCCTGCAGACTATTTGCATCGTGGCAAGTGACCACCATATGCGAGCGGAGGAGTTCGCCAAGAGTCAATCGACAGACTCTCGAAAACTACCTTCTTTGATTGTCTGCCCGCCTTCTCTGTCTGGACATTGGCAGCAGGAAGTCAAGCAGTATGCTCCATTCCTCAGTTGCATTGCATATGTTGGCCCTCCCGCAGAGCGGTCGAGACTTCAACCCCTGCTGGCCACCGCAGATGTCATTGTAACTTCCTATGATGTTTGCCGCAATGACAACGATATTCTCTCGCCTATCAACTTCAATTACTGCGTGCTCGACGAAGGCCATCTTATCAAGAACCCCAAGGCTAAGATCACAACTTCAGTTAAAAAATTAGCGAGCAATCACCGTCTGATCTTGTCTGGTACTCCAATCCAGAATAACGTCCTCGAACTTTGGTCGTTGTTTGACTTCTTGATGCCCGGTTTCTTGGGAACAGAGAAGGTCTTCTTGGATCGGTTTGCCAAGCCCATTGCAGCGAGCCGTTTCAGCAAATCTTCTTCCAAGGAACAAGAGGCAGGTGCTCTGGCAATCGAGGCATTGCACAAACAGGTCCTGCCATTCCTACTCCGACGTCTGAAAGAGGAAGTCTTGAACGACCTCCCTCCCAAGATTATCCAGAACTACTACTGTGATCCAAGTGAGCTGCAGAAGAAATTGTTCGAGGACTTCTCCAAGAAGGAGCAGAAGGAGTTGGCAGACAAAGTGGGCAGCGCAGACCGAGGCGACAAAGAGCATATCTTCCAGGCGCTTCAATACATGCGACGTCTATGTAACTCTCCTGCCTTGGTTGTCAAGGAAGGCCACAAGCAGTACAACGAGGTGCAAACCTTCCTAACTGCCAAGCGTTCGAACATCAGAGATCTTTCCCACGCACCCAAGCTAAACGCCCTGAAAGATTTGCTGGTGGATTGCGGCATTGGCCTTGACCACACAGCAGAGGGTGAACTGGATACAGGCGCAAGCTATGTCAGCCCCCACCGAGCCCTTGTGTTCTGTCAGATGAAGGAGATGCTGGACATTGTGCAGAATGATGTGCTTAAGAAACTCCTCCCATCTGTTCAGTACCTTCGCCTGGATGGAGGCGTGGAAGCAACCAAGCGCCAGGATATCGTTAACCGATTCAATACCGATCCCAGTTACGATGTCTTACTCCTGACCACCAGTGTTGGTGGACTGGGACTCAACCTTACTGGTGCAGACACCGTCATTTTCGTGGAGCACGACTGGAACCCGCAGAAAGATATCCAGGCTATGGACCGTGCTCATCGTATCGGCCAAAAGAAAGTTGTCAACGTGTACCGCCTGATCACGCGAGGCACCCTGGAGGAGAAGATCCTGAAGTAAGTTATTATCATTTCACAAGTACCGACAGAAACTAACATGAACCCCGCCACAGCTTGCAACGATTCAAGATCGACGTCGCCTCCACCGTGGTCAATCAACAGAACGCCGGGCTCGGAACAATGGACACAGATCAACTGCTTGACCTCTTCAATCTGGGCGAAACGGCAGACACAGCCGAGAAGCCAAGCGACACAGCCGGCAATGAAGTCGACATGGTCGATATTGACGGCGAGGTCAAGGAGAAGGGCAAGAAGGGCTGGCTAGACGACCTGGGCGAGCTCTGGGATGACCGCCAATACCAGGAAGAATACAACCTGGATTCTTTCCTGGAAACCATGAAAAACTGATACATACTGCGCCGCCCATCCCCGATTCGAACCTTACTACAGTCCAGGCTCGGTGTTTACCTCGCTTTACTTGCATCTCGTATGCATATCTACCATTTTCCGTTCCCCTGCGTCTGATTCCGATTTTCACATCCCTTCGACTCAACCCTCCCCGAAAAATTACCCCATATCCTCACAACCCCCAAATGATTGTCATGCTTAATGTCACTGTACCATTCTCCGTCCTTTACCAAGGAAGCTCTTGTCTGCAATGCAGACAAGAGCATAATCGCTTATTTAGTATTTGTTCCACCGCTGGGAAGGCCCTCTGATTTCTGCTCGTTCTTCTTTCTATTCTTCGAACCCTTCATGTATTGCTAGCTTTTTGATCTCCACGATGGATGGAGATTTTAATTTCTGTATGTTGTACATAGCAAATCCTTTGATCCATCCACAACCTTCATATCTTTTCCTTCGTAAACCATAGGTGGTGTAAACTAGCGGATTGTTCACTCTACGTTGTTGGAGACATCGATAATTTAGAATGCACACAACTGACCATACTTTTACTGTGTCCACGATTTTTTATCACAGAACTCTTTTGGTTTCAAAATTTCCCTTGACAATAGATACACAGAAACAAAAACCCCATGACACCTTTCCAATAGTAATAGCCCGAAAGCATAGCAAACGCCGCCCCACAGAAGGTTTACCTGATGGACAGACAAAGAAAGAAAAGAAGGAAAACAACACCAGACACGAAATGAAAATATTCCGTAAGGTGGGGAGGGTCCGAAGACCCTCAAAAATGTTAGTGTAGATACAAATCAAGAATGGAAATGTTGGTTCGTTGACACCGCAGAAGAGCATTACTGCAGCGTGGGCTGAACCGCAAGGCCCAGAAAGGGAAAAAGGTAGTAACAAAAAAAGAAAAAAAAGCACTAGGATGATCATAAGGCTGAAAAAAAAAACAATTCATCAGAGACGCGGCCTAACGCGCCAGGTGGGTGCTCATCAGGTCATTGCATGTTTAGGCTTGCCTCTTCGGCTTCGAAAGCATGTTGAGGCGGCTCATGCTGAGAACTCTATGCCTCTTTTGCTTGCTAGCGGGGGTGCCAATCTGGCCAGAAGGACGCACAGGGGTTTTGGTAAGGCGTTTCTTAACCGGGCTTGGAGTAGGCGGGTTGGACTTGAACCTCTTGCTGCTGCGTTCATCAGACTGCACATCGGTAGGTGGCACATTCTCAGTATTTGCAGTGCTGGGAGCATCCTCGTCGTTAACTTCGCTGCGGTGCCTCTTTTTATTGACAATGCCATGAGCAATGCCATGAGTCACCACAGGAAGCTCCTGATATGGAGCGGGCTGTTCGCCGGCATCCGACTTGCGAACATGACGAATGGACTTGAATTTAGAAGTAGGAGTAGTGGATGTTAAGGCAGCCGAGTTCTTCTCGGGAGTGAGAGCCGGGAGAGTAGGATAGACTACATCTCCGACCATGGAATGACGCTGAGCGGAAGACCCCTTGGAAGGAGAGGGTGAAGCAACAACAAGTTCGTGACGAGACTTGACACTCGGAGTGAATTCAACGTGCTTCTTTGGTGAAGGGGTTGGAGCGGAGTCGCTCACATCACCAGCTCCTCCAAAGAGCGACTTGGGATTGAAATCGGGGGCCGCAACGTGGGTACCAGACGCAATTTTGGCGGGGTCGCGGGAGAAGAGTGGTTGACGCCGACGAAGAATAGACGTAAGGCTACCAAGGGTGGGCAATTTGCTCTTGAGGCGTGGGTTGAAATCAGTGCGAGGAGTTCGAGGTGAGGCTATTGTTTTGGCAGCCGGAGAGAATTTTAAGGATGGAATCATCGAGGTTCTCGGTGCTTTGAAACTAGCAGAGGTCGTACGAGCAAGCGAAGCATGTGTGGGAGTCATGAGGGAACTGCGAACGTTTGTGCGAGGGCGAGGACGAGGACCTGCAGGACGGCGAGGAGTTTCGACCTTCTGTGTCTGCTCCTTTGATTCATGACGAGTGGATGTATCGTCGCTTTCGTTGTGTTTGACACGCTTAGCTGCTGTAGCAGCCGTGGGAGTGGACAGATTTGAGATCTTAGAGGCAGAGCGAGAAGGGGACGAGTTCTGACTCTCTGGTTCGTCAAGCTGCGCCTTGGACTTGGACCGCTTCAGGGACTTGGTAACAGGCTGGAAGCGACCGGGAATAGCACGGAAAGATGAAGCGTGTCCAGCAATGGAGTCCATCTTTCTGAATTCGGCCATGTGGATGTCGCTGAAGCGGTTGGTCTTGCCCTTTGGCATGGCGATCTTTCGGTTTTCATGAATTTGTTCGGCCTCGTGATTTTCATGTTCTTGCTCTGAGTTGCCGTGGACCATTTGGGCCTTGATTCGAGCAGCATCAGCACGGACGCTTTCCATCAGCAGTTTGGCCTCGTCGCTGAGTTCGGTCTCCTGGGAATGAAACTTGTATTCGAATCCTGGGGTTCCAAACTGGTCGGTGACGGGAGACGCCTTGGATTTGGTCGGGGTGTCGTCACTGATTCCGAGCTTGACTACATTGCCATTGGCATCTTTCTTAACGGGGTTGAATCCGAGGAGCAGGCCCGAATCTGCGTGCTTGGTGGTGCTCTGTTGCGCCTTGCTAGGATGCATTTCTTCGCGGGACGGACGGGCCGCAGTCACACTAGTGGGGGTCCTCATGCTAGCGCGCTTTTGTTGGACAGACGCACGAGGAGTTTTCTGAGAGGGAGTTTTCGCAAGGGGGGTTTGGGCGAGTGGGAGTTCGGAGCTGTCAGTCTCCTCGTCTTCGGCAACAGAGTGAAGTCTGGAAGCCGCGACTGGCTGAGGGGTCTCTTCAACCTGAATGAAATAATGAAACTTAGTTTACCGTGATTTCAACTGTTGTGAGGACCTCAATCTGTCCCACAGCAAGCGTTGTTGCTACTCACCTCTGGGGTCTCCTGGGCACGCCGAATGCGCGCGGAACGGCGAATCGCCATGATTGAAGGCGCAAATGCAAGGAATCAACAGATATCAAAAGATTGTAATAGCCCGAATAAGCGGTGCAGGGGGGTTAATAATGGGTTGAGACAGGGTGTGGGGAAGTATTCGAAAGTCGAAGCGAGGCCAAAAAGTAAACAACGCGCTTGACGTCAGATGACTCAGCACTATAAACGCCCGCTCCAGGCCGACTTTCATACTTCCAATGCTCCTTTTCTCATACATAGTACGTATTCATCTTTCCTTTCGATTTGAATATACCTGAGATACCTTCTCTCAAAGCCCACGCTAGCTCTTTATATACCCCGAGGGCTGAAAGCACGGCCTAACATACAAGGAAAGTACGCAGGCCCACAGAGACTATAATATGTTTAGTAGTAGCTTTTCAATACTGAAGGTCAATCCGTCATGGTTGAATAAAGTAATAGATTTGTCTAATTCTTCTGACATTGGAAAATAAATAGGATATAAACTCCATGGTAGCGAGCACCTCTGTAGGCCTGATCCTTAAGGCTAAAATTGGAAGACCTCGGGTCACCCCCCTTCTGTTATCTACAATCCAACAACCCCTGACTACTAGCTGCTTGGGATTCTATAATGAAACCATGAGCACCAATGGAAGAAAGAGAAACAATGTGGCACTCGACTCTCGCCCTAGAGCAAGACGGGGGAGAAAAACAACTTCTTGTTCGCAATGTCACGCCAGGAAGCAGAAATGTAACAGAGAACTACCTTGTTCTCGCTGTATCCAGCGTGGGGTTCCTCAACTATGCCAGTGGCCGGAAAAAGAAAAAGATCATGCGATGCCACCAGAAAGAGTGAACACAGCAGGTACCGGATAATCCCACTGTCAAAACGTAAACCATAGCTAACAGTGAAGTCCTATAGCAGATACCCAGGGGACAGAGTTGGGCCAGTTGTATATTGCCCGGGGAGCACCTAGCTTTTTCGGTAATTCATATTTTGGCCACCAGGTGGCAGCCCGCATGATTCAGGAGTCAGCTCCCGATCTGCCCCCTATGAGCTTGCTGTCTAGCAAGGATTCTTTGCAATCGTTTCGAAATGACTCTGGGCCCTTTTCGCAGGTTTGGGATTTGCTTGGCCTCTTACCGCGGAATAAAGTGACCGTTGATCGGCTAATCGAGAAATTCCTAACTGAGATCAACTGGGCTATCGACACAGTTCACCCTGACACCTTCAGATCTCAATTTGCAGAATTCTGGGGCCGAAAATTTGGATTCGACGAAATTGCTGGAGTAGATCTTCGATGGCTCGCTCTTCTGTTCATTATTCTCGCCTTTAGTGTGCTTTTGGACGGCCCTACGACCTCTTCGCCCGAAAAGCGGAAAGAAAGCGAAGAAGCCTCTCTTCGTTTCTACTGGGCTGCCAGACGAGCGATTGTTATCTCACCCTCCTT
Source organism: Penicillium hordei (assembly GCF_028827395.1). Classification (NCBI taxonomy): domain Eukaryota; kingdom Fungi; phylum Ascomycota; class Eurotiomycetes; order Eurotiales; family Aspergillaceae; genus Penicillium; species Penicillium hordei. The sequence goes on from NW_026623142.1 coordinate 1,848,035, forward strand.
CCATGGCGAGAGTTTAGATCTTGTCAGAGCAGGGTTGATGGTTACGCGGTATTTGTTATACACCAGGCAAGTCGCAGAGAGCTGGCTCACCATCAGCTTTGCCATGCGCATGGCCCAAGCACAAGGCATGCATATAGATGGAGAAAAGTGGGGGTTGTCGAGAAAAGCCACTGAAACTAGAAGACGCCTCTGGAGCAATCTGTACTTACTTGACAAGACTATTGCTCTTGCTCTCGGCAGGCCGTATGCGATCTCGGATCATATGTGTCTTATCAAAGCACCCGAAAATGTGTGGCTGGATGGATTCACTGATGAAGAATCCTCTACTGCTACAGCTCATGCATTGAGTTATCCCACAATGAGCACAGTCACACTCCTCGGCAATGGCCTAGGTATAATTGCAGGTGAAATACAAGACCGGTGCTTTGGTTTATATCCTGCATCATACGATATGGTGATCGAGATGGACAACAAGCTTGTTGCATGGAAAGAGCAACTCCCATCCTACTTTGCCGTGGAAGACCCCGACCTCTCAAGGGATGAGTTGCATACATTTTTACCTTGGCATCGCCTCTACCTGCACTCTGCTTTCCACTTTGCCAGAATCACCCTGCACCGACCTTATCTTCTGCGCGAGTCCATAGCCAATCGCTTCAGTCTTAGTCACGAGGCATGCATCTCCTCGGCATCTTCCGATCTGAAAATCCGATTGCAGTCCTTGAACTATGGGACATCAGAAAATATGAGATGGACACTAGGAACCCACAATATGTTCAACAGTGCCTTCATCCTGGGTATTATTGCTGTGCGGCGACCCATTGCCCCTCAAACTGCGGCAATATTGAACGATCTCGAGGAATATTGCGAAAGGTTACGGAAGGATGTTTGGCTAAACGAGTTTGGCCTTGCGGAGGTTAAAGTGGTAGAGTTGTGTATAATCCGTACCACTGGACTCGCCCAAGCCACCGACCAGCCAGGTGATCAGGCCCCAATGAGTCCACCTGAAGTGTTGCCCGACTTTATGTCTCAGGAGCGCGAAAGGAATCCAATGATGTCGACGGTTATGAACATTGAGTCTATTGCAGTGGACGCCTCGCCCAGCCATCCACCTGTTTCTTCGCCCGATATGATGTGGCCTGCAGTCTGGGAAGATCAGAACTTCGCATTTCCACAGGCTGCTGACCTTGAAACTTGGGAGCAAATGATCTCCGAAATTGCATATCACACGTAGAATAGGGGATTTATTGGGGTCATTCTTGTTGATTGTACAAGCATCTATTGATCTATATGCTTGCCCTCTTATAATGGATGTAACCTCTCAGAAATTATATGATTTAATCTCAATATTGATAATGTAAATTATATTCACAGGATGTATCGGAAGTCTGGATGGAAATCTCCGCCTTTCTTTTCGTATGATCCTGAGCTGACAATATGTTCTCTCTCCTCCGGTGACAGTTGGTCTCGCTTTGTATTGTGATATCGGAGCAAAGCCCACATGGCAGCATTACCAAGGAATGCGAGACATATAGCAGCTAGGGAAACAGAATGACCGACCACGTATCGCCCATTTATAGGTGACTTGTAGATTTGACCAGCCTTGGGTTATGTTAGCTTGAGATCAATACCATAAAATGAGAGTGCTAGTATGATATCCCACTTACAATCAAACCAGCGCAATTTCCGATAGTCTGTTGGAGGCCCACCCCCATAGCACGCTTGTAATAGCCAGAATGGCTGTTGGCGTTCCAACTAACCCCAAGTCCAACCACAGCATAGATTCTAGAAGGAAGGTTAAAAATTTCTCAACAAATACTCCAAACAACGAAAAATACATACCCAGTGACACACACGTATGTCGCAAAATATAATGGACCTCGCGCATGGACATCCACTCCTAGCAGCATAGCATAGCCAACAGCTGTCACTAGACACAAGGGGACCATGAAGACAGCTCGCATGCGCACTCGGTCAGAGAAATTGGCAACGACCAGGTAAAACGCGGAAGCCCAGATATACACAGGAACAGTGAGTAGTTGGGTCTTGACTGAATCAAATCCAAACCCTTTGATAATAGTAGGCAGGAAGGTACTAAACCCGAAGGAACAGATGTTGACACAAATTTGGTTGAACGAGGTGAGCCAGCTCTTGGGGTCTCTCAGTGTTTTCCATACTTCCTTGATATCAAACTCTTCAGTATCGGCGTACCGTGCCGACTGTTGCATGCGCAGGCGCATCAGCTCTTTATCTTCTTCGTTCAAGAAGTAGGCAGTTTCGTAGTTGTTTGGAAGGAGGAAGAACGTGGCAATACCAATGACCGCGCTCATGATGCCCTCCACAATGAAAAGCCACCTCCATCCTTCAAGGCCGGCCGCACCATCCAGGCGAATCAGTCCGAAGGCGAGTCTGAGGCTCGTATTAGCCACCATTTGGATCTGTTTAAAATAATAGGGAAAGTTGCGCATACAATCCACCAAAGCCTCCACTCAGAGCAGCAGACACAAACAGATACGAAATTCTCTGTGCTTGTTCCTCGCGTTTGTAAAAAGTAGTCAAGAGGACAGTCAAGCACCTGCGCGATAATTAGTGTCTATTCAAGATTTTTTTTTTATCAAGGCAGCCGATCGTCTTACGGAAATAGGCCACTTTCGAAGACACCGAGAAATAGTCTGGTGGTATAAAGTCCGGCAACATTCTTGATGAATCCAGCGGCCAATATGGATGCACTGAAGCCAAGGATCAACGCAGAAATGAGTCTGTTGGGGCGTAATTTCTTGAGAACCATAGAGAATGGGATCTCAAAGAAGACGTAGGTTGCGTAAAACAAAGACACAGCATCTGGTTGGGTATTGTTAGCTATAGCTTCGAATATTGGACGAGGCTAATCTCACTTCCTAGTTCATTTCCAACTAGACCAATATCTTCCTGTAAGAGGTAAGTCAGTAACCCACTGTTTCACAAAACGTGGACTTGACTTTACCGGCATTCCGGCAACTGCTGCATTTCTAACTAGGAGTTAGCTATAAGAATACTTGCAGTGTGGATGAAATTCTTACCCTAAGTTGCTTCGATCGAGATATGCAACCAAGAAAATGAGCATCACCAAAGGACAAATGCAGAGATCAAGCTTCCATAGTAGCTTTTTCTCTCGCACGGGGTCAACCACGAAGTTGCCCATCTGTACATCGTGATCCGAGGATAAGTCGGCTTGTTTGATATCTGTCTCCTTGTTCATTTTGAATGAGTACGTAGAGTTATCGTAACATGTGGAATCCATCCCCAGTTCTTATATATCCACAGAAGTGATTACAGGCCTTATCTTTCTTTATCTCTGATCGGGAAATCCTTCGGTTTATTTGAGGACTTGGCAAAAGTGGAGCGAAGAACTTCCCGAACAGTTTAGGTGGCAGCCATGGCCAATTAAATTCTCCAGGGCTGTGTCACCGCCAGAGATAAGCTCTAGGACCGGGGGATAAGCCGGGAGTGACCAAGGCTTTTCGTGCATTAGTTCGTTCGTAGTGATTACCTCGGGACCATTTTTAAGCTTAAAACGCTATCATAGTCACGTATCTCACCCCTGCCATATCATCACTGTCTTATGTGCTTCCGACATTTCAATCCATTTTCACATTGCCTACAATCGTTTATATTAGCTGATCAGTTGTCGCTATCTTTTACCCGAAGGGATTTCCCCGCATTTTCTGATCTTGGCGTCGGCAAATATAAACCGATAAACCTTAACCCATCTTATCTATCCACTAATTTCCCGATGAATTTCCCGACACGGGTTATTCGGTATAGGGAACTGCCCATTGATAAGGAGCCAACGAACACCCGCAATTTTTATCATTGGAAATCATTCATGTCACTATTATATCTCAAAATGGGAATTTCAAACGTGAATAGAATGGAGTTCGAAGACACCCCTGCAGCAAAACATCCAGTAAGCGCTTCGCTCTGACAATTTTGGAGTAATCTAATGAACCACAGGTTTGGAAGCGATGGGTTCGTTTTAGGGCAGAAGATGGTAAAATATATGGCGGTGAGCCCGTGAATCCGGATATTGATGGTATAGCATACTCAAGTCCACGAAAAGTCAAACCATGCTGACAGACTCATAGTGGGCCAGGCCATAGAAAAGAATGTCGAAGTCTCAGTCAAAGTCGTGACTGGCAACTCGGCATTGGATTATGATGCTTCATTCACCGGTGAAATCAAAACCATTGATGAACTGCTGTCCCCAGTCTCGCAAATTGAAGCTGGCACTGTTCGGTGCGTCGGCTTAAACTATAAGGAGCACGCAGCCGAGATGAAGCTGACTCTTCCAAACACGCCAACGTTAGTATATCTGCTTTGGCTTCTTACAATTGCTGATACCGTGCAGTGTATTCCTAAAGGCTAGCACTTGCATTGCATCCGCATCCGACCCCATTATACTTCCTTCCAATGTGGATTATGATGAAGCAGATTATGAAGTTGAGTTGGCGATAGTTATCGGTAGACAATGCAAGAATGTTTCGGTGGTTCAAGCAGCCGACTATGTTCTGGGCTATGCAGTCGCCAATGACGTGACAGCCCGAAAGCATCAAGAGAAGACATCACAGTGGTCTTACGCAAAGGGAATGGTATGCCGATATAGTCAATGCCCAAAATGAGCTTCACGACTAACCATTATTAGGATGGGTTTTGTCCACTCGGTCCATGTGTTGTGTCTACAGAACGAATCCCCGATGCTACGGTTTTGAATCTAAAGACTCGTCTCAATGGAAAGATCATGCAGAATGGATCCGCCGATGACATGATCTTCAGCATACCAGAAATTGTGTCCTATCTTTCCCAGGTACAAAATAACCTTAGCTCTTTCAAGTAAATGAAACTAATGCTAAGTATTAGGGTCACACATTACTGCCCGGGACCGTCATCATTACCGGAACTCCTTGTGGAATTGGTATCTCACAGTGCCCACCGCAGTTTCTCCAGCCTGGAGACGAGCTGCGGATAAGCATAAGTCATGGATTAGGCACTCAGATATGCCCGATTGTGAGAAATTAAGTCTTGCACAGTCATGTGCATTCGATCCAATGGTGGTTGAAGAATAAAAACTGTCATGCTACGTATTATGAACTAGATGTGGTTTCTTGTGTCTTGTAAAATGACGATCGTAGCGTTGCATTAGAGTACGCTTTGGTACACACGGGGTACCACTGCTTCGTTTATCTTTAGCATATATGCACTAGTGGCTTGGCCTCATACAAGTGATACAATTCGTATTCCACCTGTTCACTTTCGATCGCGGGACTACCCTTAACGACGAGACAAAACCGTACACCGTGAGAAATGAGCTAGTTAGGCCTTATCGGTAGGGAAAGGATAGTCATCTACGAAGTTGGAGCAATTCCTGAAGGTTTCATCACTTCATTGAGTGGATTCAATTTAAAGGGCCTGATGAACAGATAGAGATACTGGCCAGGGAGTAAGACCTGGATACAATGCTGAGCCTATCCCATAATTGTTTCCAAATTCAAATCCAGCATAACATCCAGCCAGAACTCTTCTAAACCAGAGTCTGCACGATCCCAAGTTTCATGCACAACGTTATAAATGCGTTGCATTGGCAGTTTTGGTAGGATTAAAATGAGTTCAGACATCCGCATTTTAACCTTCCGTCTGGCCTGGGCAATTTCAACATCCAGCGTATTCAGACTGGGAATCACATTTTCAGTGGCGCCTAAAACAGACCCGGACGAGAAAACAAGATCGCTAGAGATGCAAGCCAAAACTATAGGCTGCATAACCTTCGTTCCAGATGTTGAAGGAAGCTGCTCCAAGAGGGATACAATGTGAACTGCCAGGGTGTGTCGTACATCTTCTACCGAGCATGATGACCATTCGGCGGCTATTGGGAATAACAACAAAAAGAGGGCTGGGATAGGATTTTCGTCGTCTGCGGTTTGATTACTTTGTAGTCGTTCTTCAAGGATGTCCGGGAAGACATGGTAAATTTGCAATAATGCTGTACAGCGATATGCCTCGGCCAACGTAAGAAAATGCGAAGGCGGCGTGTTTGTATCACCGATATCGACAGGCCCACAATAGAATGAGAAGCCAGTAAAGAGAATTCTGTCCTCGAGTTGTTCGGCTTTCTGTCTGAGATCGAGTTTTTCGGCCATGGAGCTCAAGTCAATCGAGGTGGGATCCAAATCCGCTGGCCATCGGCGGTGGTAGGTTCTTGCGGCTCGAACTACTCTTGCAGTTCGATAGAAGAGACCTAATGAGTATCTAAGAGACCCCGTCCACGGATGCGGTAGGACCTGTCCATCGACAAGATAGACTGAAAGATCTGTGTCGCTGTTTTCTATGGAGTTTTCCACATCCAGAATAGGCGACTCCTCTGCCACAAAGGCAGCCAGTAAGTTCCACCAAAGGAGACACTGCTTGAAAAGTGGATGTTGTTTTGCAAGGGTAGAGTTTGCATTCTTGCACTGGCGTTCTTGTTTCAGAAGATGGTCTTGGGCCGCTCTCAGATATGGAAGCCCCAAATCGGAAGCATCGTGCCACCCAGTGGTGGATCCAATCATGAGCAGTGCGAGAAAGTACTCGTCATCCTTTGTCTGGGTGGAACCCTTTTGGACACTGTTATTTAGGCACGCGATTGCTTGCTGTTGTGTCTGTATTCCGATGGCTCGCATGGTTGGAAAATCGTTGGCTAACGAGGCAGCTGACATGCTCTGGATCGCAAAGTAAATCGCCGCATTTCGACTCCAAAGCCGGCTAACAATAGTTCGGAAAGGATTGAGGGGGCAGTCGAACGATGACCATTGGTTACAAACCGTATGAAAGTAATATTGCACCAAAATCACTGGTAGTTGGATGAGAAAGGAGGGGACGGATGTGTTGGCCAGTCGTTGATGCAAAATCGACAACCCATCCTGCTCGGCATCAGATTTCGCTAAAGCCGTTCCATTAGATCCTGGCTCAGTATAGAACCAGGCATCTGTTGGTTCATCGAAATCTGGCAGCTGGTCAAAGAGGTTTGGGTAGGCCGTATCCCAAATATCCTGAGTTTCATTCTGAGGATTGTCTTTTTCCTCCTGTATTGGATTATTCACCGCGGGAAATTCGGTCGTACTCATGTCAGGAGACTCGGCCGGTAGTGCTGGTTGATTTGGCTCTTCGCTGCCTTTGAAAACATATCGCCACTGCAAGCTCTGCTTTCGGTAACCGGGGCATGTGTGTCCTCGCTTAGTGCATTCCTCACAACTTGGCTTTGCTTCATCACATCTGCGCTGAGAAGTATTAATTATGTGGACTTCAAGAAGGGCCTTTATAGGTGAAGGAGAGACTGCATCTTTCACCACGACTTACCCGCCGCTGCTTGCACCTCTGGCAGCCCCCTCTTGACTTTGGCCGGCACCGGTTGGGATTCTGCCTTTTTTTCTGCGGAGAAGATAGTCCCTCTGTGCTTGCCATTATAATTAAAATATAGATGATGAAAATATTGGTTTGGTGGGGAAGAGAAAAGTATCAGTCAGAGATGGCGGGGGTATCGGGTGAGAGCCCGATCAAAGCATTAGGGGTATCGGGTGAGAGCCCGATCAAAGCATTCTGAGGCCGGTGCATGAACCGGGATCCGATCACCTGCCGATAAGCAACGTCTCGTCTCTGCTGAGATCTCTCTTGATTGAATCGAAGCAAAATTGCTGTTGCCCAGGTGGTAACTGGCTCCCGAGGGTCTATCTCCCCGCACCTTCCCTTCGCGCTAATCCCAAAAAGGTTCAACAATACGCTTTGAGGCGGGTTTGTTTTCCTAATGTGGTCTAGCACCTTTTCTCTTTATCATAAGCATGATCAGCATGTCAGGCATTTGCAAGAAATATCTCATTTGGGAAATCCTGACCTTTCGGCCATCAGCATGTTCATAGTTGGTCATGTGAGATGTAAGCCCCAGGTACATCAAGTACAAGTGCTTCTAAGAACATGACTTGGGTATACATATGGGGATGTGTATGTTGGACTTGATATTGTGGAATTTCTTAAAACTGACCCCTGGGCAGATTATGACACAATTCTTGAGGAGGAGCGCTTCACCATTCGTGGTAAAAAAAACGGAATGCCCATGTTCCAACCCTCAGTCAATAGCATCTATTTCTGAATTGATTTCTCTCCGCACCATGTCTATTATGACATCACATATGCGGAGAACTTCCAGTCTCCTCATCTTAGGTTTCTCCGTATTCTGAGGGGAAATTTGAACGGATATCTCCAGCCGGTAAAGCTCGTTGATGTTACGATCGCAGTTTACTGGAAGTTGACAACTGTCGAGCTGCGTCAATTGCTTGCTGTGACCTAAATAGGTCTCTGAATTAATCAACACTACACTAATCTACACTAATCTGTACCCACGTATTTCTTACAACATGAGTTTTAGGCGGATGGCTCGAGAGGGACCTTCGGACCGCCAGGATCCACATGGAGGTCATATGTGGTATAGCGTAGCCGCCGTGCATAACTAGCGTTAGAAACCTAACCCATTTCGTACTAGTTTAGATAGGTAAACAAACCAAACTTCCCACCTTGGAATGCGGAGAGGATCATCTATGTTTCAGCTCAGGCATTGTCTGTCCAATCTCTCTGCTCATCTTATCTTCACCTCAGATGTGGTTGCCTAGGTCATTGAAATTTCCTATCAAACGTTATCTCGGCATGACTCCATTTCTCCACTTTGTATCCACCTTGTTTTGAGAACGTACTTTGGAGAGATATGGGATAACGGTTTGAGTGAATATCGTCCCCACAAGTTAATGCGTTCAAGGTTTGACGAGTAGCTGTGCACGGGACTCCCACCTTCAGAATAAGAGATAAACACCCCAGATTCCTGACGTATATTGCATCCGAGAATTCTTCTGTAGGCGTGGTTATTCGACTACACCCAAATTTTGACCACCTGAAATTCAGCCTTTTAGCCTAGCCTCGGTTGATATCCCTTCATCCCAGAGGTTCCTTCACTCTTTTGTTACTCGTCTCGATTTTGTCAGGCCTCTATCATGGCAGACGAAGTCACCGCCCACCAGCGTCATTCTTCGAAGACCAAATCTTCCGAGCCCTATCCACCCGAGGAGTTTCCCAACATTGAAGAGGGCAAACAAACTTCGGCAAATGGGGTACTGGAAGCCCTGGGATACGAGCCCGAACTCGTCCGGAACCGCTCTACGCTTCAGGTAGCTTTCATGTCCTTCGTACTCGCAGCAATTCCATACGGACTGGCTACGACTTTCACCTACCCTCTTGTTGGGGGAGGCCCCATCAACATAATCTGGGGATGGCTTTCCGTCTCTTTGATTACTCTATGCGTGGCTGCCTCACTTGGCGAAATAACCTCGATCTATCCAACTGCCGGAGGGGTCTACTACCAGACATTTATGTTATCTTCACCCTCATATCGAAGACTCGCCTCGTGGATTTGTGGTTGGTCATATGTTGTTGGAAATATCACCATTACACTGGCAGTTAATCTTGGGAGTACCCTTTTCCTCGTTTCGTGTATCAACGTTTTCGAATCTGCTCCAGGGGTGGGAATCTTCCAAGCGGAAACGTACCAAATTTTTCTTATATTTATCGCCGTCACACTTCTTGCTAACGCAATATCGGCCTTCGGGAACAAATGGCTACCTTATCTTGACGTATGTATAATAACATTTGTGGAACCCATCACCCTGCTAATACAGAAGCTAGACATTCGCAATATTCTGGACACTTGTAGGGATGTTGGCTATTGTAATATGTGTCCTTGCAATTGCGAAAGAAGGTAGACATGACGCCAAATATGTTTTTACTAGCTTTGAGCCCGAGTCTGGTTGGCCAGCAGGCTGGTCTTTCTGCGTCGGACTTTTGCAGGCAGCTTATAGCACTTCCTCCACTGGCATGGTGATTTGGTAGGTAACGTATTTTGTTTCCACACCACAGGAACATCTCCCATCTCATTCTCCACTATGAAAAGGCCATAACTGACGTGCCAAAGTATGTGTGAAGAAGTCCAGCAACCATCGACACAAGTCCCAAAAGCAATAGTTGGAACTGTCATTCTAAACACCGTGGCCGGATTTATCTTCCTTGTTCCATTGGTTTTTGTGCTCCCCGACACGAAAGTTTTAGCCGCTCTCGAATCTGGTCAACCGGTTCCGAGTATTATCAAGTCTGCCATTGGAAGTCCAGTTGGATCATTCCTGCTCCTGCTGCCATTGATAGTGCTCTCTCTGTTCTGTGTCATAGGCTGTACCACGGCTGTCTCCCGAAGCATATGGGCATTTGCTCGCGATGGGGGTATACCAGGCTCCATATGGTGGAAGAAGGTAAACAAAGACGGCGTACCTTTTAACGCTATGATGCTTGGCATGGTTGTTCAAATATTGCTAGGATTTATTTACTTCGGGTCAACTACAGCATTCAATGCTTTCACAGGCGTCGGTGTTATTACCTTGACTGTCAGCTATGCCTGTCCAATCGCTGTGTCGCTTGCTGGAGGTCGACGGCACATAAAGAATGGCCAGTTTGACCTTGGCACACTCGGGCTAGTTTGCAATATTGTGGCACTGGGTAAGCCTGAACCATCTAGCACGATTTATCGTCATCGCTAATCGTATATTCGTTTTTAGCATGGAGTATTCTTGTCATTCCATTATTTTGCATGCCTTCTTCAATCCCTATCGCTGCAGATACGGTCAACTACGCACCGGTGGTGTTTGTTGCATTTATCCTGATAGCTTCTGGGTGGTACTGGGTTTGGGGGTACGAGAAGTATGTTGGGCCGCCAACAACGGGGGATGAGGTCCGCTCATCAGACTGGTAAAATTAGGAATTTGGGATGCAACTTCAATGTAAATTTAAACTGGAATTGAATCGAATCTACTTCGTGGCACATTTGAGGCTGAGGGGGCACGGCCCCTCTGCGCGACTCTCATTTCCCCCACTCGGTGAGATTTGCTCTCTTGTGTGATTTCTCTTAAACAACTTCGACATATCCTACCTTCAATCATATCTAGTGCAACTAAAATGCAGGAGCAGAAGTCCCGACCCTGTGCTGATCTGCTAGTATTGCAGCGGAACAAAGGGGATGAAGGCGATTGGCGACAAACGCGGCGGGCGAACTTCCACCTTGAAGATCCAAACGACCTTTCTGATACCATTCCTGCTTGGTCTAAGATATGTATTATGTGTGTGAAGTTGCCCAAGTTTAGAGAAACATCCTAATGTTACGAGTGTCGCCGATTCTACTGAGATTGAGGGATGCTCGCAATGTCGACAAGCCTTTGCCGATGCTTTTTGTATGCCTCATTTTTGGTGGTCATATCATTTCTCCAAAGGAAACGGTGGCTTTGGATGTGAAAACACGCGAGATTCTGGAGTCACCACCGGTTTCAGTTAGTACACCAAAGATAAATAGTTACGCATCACTAACTCCTATAGATACCTGGTCCAAATTCGCCGTGAAAAAGGTAGACCATGATACCAGATTCAGGTGGTATCATACAAATATCTTCACACGATGGCTGCCCTCAACTAATCAAACTGTGGTGCTCGCCTTCGATCTCGATCCGCCCATCAAAGAACGTTTCCTGAGGGCAGTGATGAAACCAGATGAAAGCTGGCTCAACGATCCATTCTGGGTCTATCCATATTTAGTTGAGCAGATTGCGCTTATTCAGGAGCCCTCTGTATGGGGTATACGAGATCATGTACGGCTGATGGAGACAGAAGGGAAACCAGAAGGGAGACCACAGCCCGACTACAGACGACTTCACGATATCGCCCGACATGCAATTCATGTGAGCGAAACACTCGACGTTGCCTCGCAAAATCTAGAGCACATTTTGACGCAACATGAGAGCTATACAAATTCGAACCTAGATAATGGCTCTCCTGCTTCCGAAGACATCCATCTTCGTCTGCGATCCTGGCAGTCTTTCATTGCCAACTTACGATCTCGGTCCATTTCAAATGAAAAGAGACTGCAGAATGAAATCCAGCTGGCCTTTAATACCGTGGCTCAGCATGATGCCAGTGTTACTCTTGAAATTGGTCGAGCAACCCAATTAGACAGTGCCACCATGAAAACGATCGCCTTTGTTACACTTACGTTCCTCCCCCCTACCTTCATCTGCGCTATCTTCAGCATGTCATTTTTTAATTCCGGTGGGGACTCAGGCTGGACTATGTCGAACAAGTTCTGGATTTACTGGGTCTTCGCTATACCAACCACAGTTTTTACAACTCTAGTGTGGACTTATTTGCCGAATATCCGTCGCATGTTGTTTTCCAAAATCGAATGAACTCGGGATCCTCGTCAAATCCTAGAGGTTTAAATACTCTACTCATCCTCATGATGAAGACAGATTTGCGATGTGATCAAAGAGGAGACATATTCTTTCCCCAATATAAAAAACAGTCATATACTAGCTATTTTTCTCAGCCATGGCGTGCTTTTACTAGGTACGAGGTGAATCAATCACAGTGTAGACAATCTCGCTTCCAATATACATAAGGTGTAGGTGCGGTCGACCCATTACACCTCGGTACCTTTGACAGACCAAACCTCTAGATCATAGTACAGCCTGGTCACTTGATCGGCATGATTACCCTGGTAAAATGGCAAGAAGAGATTCAAACGTCGCCAAGAAAGATACCTATGCATGTTAAGGTTATGTAGTCCACGATGTTGCTAATGTTTGTTCTCTCACCTGACACTCAATCGGGGTCTAGACCCCCTGTCTCATGCAGCTGTGTGGATAATCCTGTTGATCAATCACGACGACAGTTCTTGTCCTATCATAATGTCGGAACTATATTTTGTATCTCCATAATCATAATCATGACTCGCTAGCCTTTAGGGAATGGAGGCCTATAGCGCTTCCGGCGCCAGACACAAAGTAGACAGTTCTTGTCAAAAGAACCTCAAAAGCAATTATATGTCCTTGAGGTAGAGTCCATCCCGTATCCTACGCTGAATAATCTTCCGGTCTTTTGCTCAAGTCTGTGCTTTAGTCCGATAAAAGTATCCCTGCGCCTGGAAATAACCTCAAGGTCTTGTGAATTGCAAACCATTCTTTGAAATAAACCAGGGGGTCCAATTAAATAACCATTATTTCAAACCTCATCTCTTGTCGAAAAAGAAACGAAATCCTGGCAGCCAAGCATCATGCCCTTTTCGCGTACCTTGTCAGTCGTTGGATGCCACGCCGAAGGTGAAGTCGGCGATGTCATTATCGGTGGAGTACTCGATGTCCCTGGCAGTACAATGTACGAGAAGCTGGTTCACTTTTTGAACGAAAAGGACGACATACGTCAGCTTTTACTCAACGAGCCTCGAGGCCGGTGCTCAATGAACACAAATTTGATCCTACCTCCTTGTGATCCACGAGCCGATGCCGGATTTTTGATCATGGAAAGCGAAGAATACGCACCTATGTCGGGATCCAACACAATCTGTACCACTACTGTGCTATTGGAGACCGGCATGGTCCCGATGAAAGAGCCCATGACTCAACTTACGCTGGACACCGCCGCCGGTCTGGTCACCGTGAAAGCAGAATGCGAAGCAGGAAAATGCAAGAATGTAGCATTTGACAATGTACCTGCATTTGTATTTGAACTCGACTATCAAGTCCTTGTTCCTGGCCTTGGAGAGGTCACCGTTGATATTGCCTGGGGAGGGATGATGTACGTGCTCGTGGATGCGGCTTCCGTGTGTCTGAAAATCGAATCTCAATATAGCACTCAGCTAGTTGAGATTGGCGAGCGTATCAAAAGCGCAGTCCAAGCCTCATATACCCCTGTTCACCCTGAGAATCCAAGGATCAAGGGAGTTAGTATCTTGGAGTTCACGGAGCCTCTCACGAAAGAGGACGGTTGCAAGGCTGCTATCAACACTGTTGTTGTCTCACCAGGGCGTTTTGATCGCAGTCCTTGTGGCACTGGCACATGTGCTCGACTCGCTGTCCTGCATGCGAGGGGTCAGCTAGCAGAGGGTGAGATTTTCAAGCATCGCAGTATTATTGGCACCGAGTTTATCAGCCAGATTCGTGGAATCACACAAGTCGGCGAATACCAGGCTGTTCTCCCGACTGTTGCTGGGAGGGCTTGGATAACTAGTTTCAAACAAGTAGTTCTTGATTCGAGCGACCCATTCCCAAAGGGATTCAGGGTGGGGGACCAATGGCGAACGGCACCCAGTTCATTGGTTTAGGGCTAGGGGGAGAACAAGAACTGTTTGTGATTTAACTACTACCCCCGCAAAGGCTTTTCAGTGTCCTTACATATTCCCAGCGTATGTTATACTGGAACACAGACTAAGCATTGGGATGTCCAAAAGATAATAACTCAAGTGTTATTATAGAGCATGAGGATTCGATATAGACTGCGCGTTTCATTCTTTCAACATCGAACTTAGGTACAGAAAAAGAGATTGAAAAGGAGCGTATGGGGTAAATATAAAAAAAAAAGTATTTTCGGCTTTTCCACATCAGCCGTCCTTCAACATATTTCTCGGATTGTTTGCTCAGTCAGAGAGCAGTAGGAGTGTAGCTCTGGTCAGGCTTGACGACGTTTCCGTCTGCAAGCTGGTCGTCGCTGTAGCCAGGCCAGATGATCTGGCCGGCCTCAATGTTCTTAACGGACAAGGTAGTGAAGCCGTTGGTAGGATCAAACTGGCCGCTCCAGCCTGAGGTGACGGTGTATGCGCCACATGCACTAGGGCCTCCATTAGCGTGAGAGGCATCGGTGGCCTCCACGACGTAGGTACAACCGGCAGTGTCTGAACCGGAGTCAATGCCAAAGGACCAGGTGCATGAGGTGTTTTCGTCGTTGCAGACGCGCTTCATGTCTCGAATGGTCCAATCAGAGCTGGTGATAGGGGCAGCAAAGATGGAGGAGGCGAAGAGGCCAGTTGCGAGAAGGATCTGAGAGATCTGCATGTTTGCGATTTGGTGGTTTATTGGGTCGTTGAGAGGAGGTGTTTTAATTAAAAGTGTTGGATGTTTGGACTCGGAAAGGCGGGTTGGATGAGAGTTGTGTGGATGAAGTTGTGTGGATGAGAATAGAAAGGAAAGCATCAACAGAAGGGATGAGGGTATTTAAGTCCTTTCTCAATATTCAATCGCTGACCGTCCATTCACTAAAGCATAGGCTATGGGGTAGGCTTCTCTAGTCACTCCGCGATGATCTCTCAAAATAGAATTCCTAGATGCTAATACTATGTCAGTCGACGTAACACTGCAAATCGGACGCATAGGATACACCCCCACTGTTTGCTGGCAAGGCTGAGCCTCATGTCTGACTCTTGGCAAAGTAGGGCCTTAAGGCATGACTTCTATAACTAATTACATGGTGCATAACTTCAATTGTAAGCATTTAGCATATTGCAACGCAACCTAGCCAATCTTGTATTGGGGTCCTCAGGTTAGGCCACCCATGTACCCTCCGAGATGGTTATTTCTAGATACATATTTTCCAAGAAAGAAGCTGAGATTAGGTTCTGACGATCCCAAGGCCACCTCTCCCGGTGGCTTTTGTTGGCTTTTGTTGTTTTTTTTTTTTTTACGAAGGATATTCAGGCCCCCCAACTGCCAGGCTGCCCAATCCTACGTGGATCTAATTTCATGTTTATTTACATGCACACAGTATTGAGTAATTTCTAAAAATGAGAGAAGGAGAGAGAAACATGTACGTATTCCACTGATCAAAACAATCCAGATTTCCCCAAGGTTGTCCAGATCCCTAGACAACCGGGGCCCGGGCCCGGGGCCACGGGTCACGGGGCGGGCCCTGCGCCCCGCCGAGGCACCGGGTGGGCGCAGGTGGATCTCAGCTGGGCTGGGGCTGAGTAATCTCTGCCTAACATTTTAGGCATCAACTTACCGTGGTTTCTGCCAAAGCGACTCTCTCCAACTTTTAGCCAAGCCATACTGCCCTACTCTTCTATTCCTCTACACATCTGACTATGGAATCTCCAAAGAAACTCAAAATCGCAAGTCTGGGCAGCTCCTTTGCTGCTGGCCCTGAAATTCCCCCACAAATCGAACCATATGCCGCCTCGCGATCAGGGCAGAATTACCCCCATCTTTTGGCGCAGCACTTGAAAGCCGATCTCACTGATCTGACGGTTTCTGGTGCAACGTTGCTCAACATAACAGTCGACCCACAGTCTACCTCATCTAATACGACCTTCCCACCGCAAATCTCCGGCCTCCCCGAAGATGCCAATATCATCACCGTGACTGCTGGAGGAAATGACATAAACTATATCGGCGGCATGATCGCCGACGCTAGCGACGCCGAGCTCCAATCGTCGATGTCACTATCACCAGAAGAATTGGCAGAACGGCTAGGAGGAGTCCTCGATCAGCTACACAAACGGGCCCCGGGAGCTCGAATCTTCCTTGTTGAATATCTTGCTGTTCTGGGACCTGGAACTCAACCGAGTCGGAATGTCCCGCTGACACAGGAGAGAATTCAACATTACCGCGGTGTTGCGTCTGTCCTACAACATGCATATTCTGTCGCCGTGGAAGGTCGAGCCGAGTGGTGTGAGACTGTCCCAATTCACCAACTCAGCCAGGAACATGCACTTGGCAGCGAAGAACCTTGGGTTGGAGGGTTTGAATTGGGGCCCCTTTTCCATCCGAATCTTGATGGGATGAAGGCTGTAGCGAATATTCTAGTTGAGACCATCGGCAAGAGGACATTGCCTAAAGCATTGTTGTGAATATATTCATTATACTAGTCTCTGCGTGGTATTACTTGGTGATTACGATTGTCAAGCAGGGCTAGAGCAGGTGTGAGATATTATCAGAGTGGCTAGTATTGATATTGACTAGGGTTGTCCGGGAAGAGGTTTCTCGATTTCTCCCAACTATCAAAGCGAGCGAGTTGGATTCGCCATACCCTACCATGTCCGCACATAGAATGCCAGGCTATGATCTTAACTGAGCTTAGGTGTCCAGCTTTTGCCTCCACAATCATGACTCACTAAATGCATTGGGGCTGGCCTGGGTACTGTGGATGATTGCAGATGGGCCAATCAGAAGCCTACGTTCTACGGTCTGAACAAATGGTTGCGTGTGTGGTCTGGGGTAAAACCTCGTATAGGGTGAGACGGGAATGCCGAGGGCTTCTTTCTCAGCCATCTGCTAATGCAAGCCTTCCTATAAACAATAACTCACTATTATATTCTAGCCTTTGATCCTCATTTTTAACACAAAAGATCTTTAAAACCGAGTACGAAATCTTGCATGCCAGATACACTTGTAGCATCGAATTTTGCTAGCAATCAGAGTACAAATGCACGTATATATTTTTCGTCGGTGAGGGCTATGCATACTTGGCACTTGTATCACAAAAATATAACCAATAGGACGAGGTTTGTCTTGGATACCGGGCGATCCAAGCAAGTAAGCAACTAGTAGCACCAACAAATGCACCAACAAATGCAAGCCATCAATGAGAGTATTGCCCGTACTATTTTGGGTCGTGTCCATCGCAAACTTGATCGTTCTTATCTCTTTCTTTCTCTTTCTCTTTTTTCCCCCTTCTTTTTGTCAAAAGTATATGTTCTATGCTGCGGGTTATGTGGGTTGACCGTTCGGGCTAGAAGAAAGAAAGACACCATACATAGTTTATTCTATATACAATGTCTGTCAATTTAGAAAAGAACCGCATGAGCCGAGTAGTCTTGTAAATTAGCGATGGTCTTATTCTCCTCATCCGGAAGCTTTCGTTCCATCTTTGTCGGGCCGAACACTTCGGGATGTTATCTTCCGGTTCCACGCTTCGCGTACAGCAGGAGCGAAGACTAGCTCTTCGAAAACATCCAAAGGTTTTTCATTCCAATTTTATTCCAAATTAGAGTATCTTGAATAGCCACTCACCAACTCCCCATCTACGGTGTTTATATCAATCTATGGTATAGAAGATATCTTGGACTATACCCCGCATTATCCAACTTCCCTTCCTACAGGCAAGACCACAACATGGGAAAACGCATCGTGATCACTGGAGGCTCCGGCAAAGCCGGACAGCACATTATCAGATATCTCCTCCAACAAGACCATGATATCCTGAACCTCGACCTCGTTCCTCTTCCCGCCGAGCTGGAGGAGCGTGTCCACACCTTGCGTGTCGACCTGACAAACACGGGACAGGTATACAGCGCACTGGGCTCTCATTTCCACTTGTCAGAGCCATTCCGCGAGCCACTGGAGCTAGTCCCCGATGCAGTCATTCACATGGCCGGGTATTCCCGCAACATGATCGTCCCAGACGACGAAACCTTCCGCGGCAACACCTCGGCAACGTACAACATAATCGAAGGCGCCTCGCGCCTCGGCATAAAAAAGATCATCATCGCCAGCTCTGTCACCGTCTACGGCGTGAGTTTCGCAGAGGGAGATGTAGATTATCCCTCCTTCCCAGTCGAAGAAACCGTGGACGCAAACCCTATGGACACATACGCCATCTCGAAGGTGTGCGGCGAGCGCATTGCTCGTGGGTTCGCGCGTCGGTATGGAAGCGATATCTATATCCTGCGCATTGGACGTATTGTCGCCCCGGAGGAATACAAACAGTCCATGTTCCGATCATATGTTGAGAATCCCGAGAAATGGGCACCGCACGGCTGGGCGTACATTGATGCTCGTGATCTCGGGCAGATGTGTGATCTCGCGATTCAGAAGGATGGTCTTGGATTTCAGATCTTTAATGCGGTCAATGATGAAATTACGAATTACGAGAACACCGCCGAGTTCCTGGCGCGGGTTTGTCCCCATGTCCCGGTTACACGCGAGTTGGGGGTCAGAGAGGCTCCCATCAGTAATCGGAAAATTAAGGAACTGCTTGGGTTTCAGGAAGAGCATCATTGGATGAAGTATTATGAATGAGTCTGGGGGAAAATCAAATCTGATTCGTGTTTGTAACAAAGTGGACCCTTGGATCTTCCCTAAGATTTCCCTCCAGGACTCTTTCACGATGTTAGTAAGCAGGTCACGCGCCCGGTTCCCAGGTCCGGATGACATCAGCCGATCTTTTGTGGAGTCTCCAAGGCTCCAAGGCTCCAAGGCTCCAAGGGGAGGTGATATTCACTCCACGTTGTGGGATTTTCTCTTTGCCGAATACCAAGTCCAGACTGTCAAAACAAAGCAAGGACGCAAGGATAGGATGCAAGGGCATCTAATTCACCGAATCCTCCATGCTCCATGGATACAGGCAACTATCCGCTAATAAATGAAATTTTCGAGATGAGATTTTCTCCGTGGCGCAATGAATGCGGGCTATAATCCTGGTACCCCCCGTCGTGAGGCTGGAAATTCCCGATCCGGAAACGGGTTACAATTTGAATATTCTCCCCTTTAGCCGTGACTTTTTAGCGAGATATTTTCAATCTCTTTACCCCTGAACTTGCCCTTTTTTGAATGAGGTTTAGATGAAACGTTGAGATAGGTTCACAATCGTATTGTAGAACATGGAGACCCTGAATTGATAGGTAAGATTGGAGACCTGAGCTGCAGAAAGAGAGGTCCAATCATAAAGTTGGGACTGCTTTTGGATTTCTCACCCCATGGGTATTTCCTGTGTTTATTATTATATTATTACTATTACTATTATTTCTATTTCTATTACTACTATTACTATTACTATTATTACTATTATTACTAGTTGTTATATATTATATATTCTCTATTACGAATTTATACGTCCAAGTCTGGGGTACCCCGATCGGCCCCCGCATGCAATATACGAGATGCGCCCCAGCTTTTGCCTCTTTGTCTCTTTTGGCCCTTTTCTTTCCTCTTTTCTCTTTTGTTTCTCTTTTCAAGTACTGTGTCTGACTTTTCCCCAGTTTATCCTATATCCCCCCCACTTTACCTGAATCCTACATCTACGCCATGCTACTATTCCCCTGATACTGACTCAACGCCATGGGCGATTTCACTGCCGGGGATGGCATCACCGGTGACTACAAGGGAGCTTCCCTGGGCATGCAGATCACCATCGCGACTCTTGCCGGTGTCACTTGGTATAATGCTTTCGAGCTCATGATCCTCCTCTTCGTCACTTTCGCTGAATACCGAGGACTCTACTTTTGGAGTTTATTTATTTCTTCCTCCATCGGTCTACTTCCCTACTCGCTAGGCTTCTTACTCAAATTCTTCGAAATCACCAAACCCCTTCCATGGCTCCCGGTTACCTTGCTCACAATTGGATGGTGGTCCATGGTCACCGGCCAGTCTGTTGTCCTGTACTCGCGCCTACATTTAGTCCTATCAAACCAGCGAGTCCTGCGTCGCGTGTTGACGATGATTGTGATTAACGCAATCATCCTCCATTTGCCCACTACTGTTCTCACTTACGGTACCAACATGGCCGACCACGCCTCCCTGCACTTATGGACGAAAGGGTACAATATAATGGAAAAGATCCAAATGACAGGCTTTTGTCTGCAAGAATTCATCATCTCAGGGCTGTACATCTGGGAAACAGTCCGCATGCTACGCTTAGACCCGGACCGTACCAAGCGCAAGATTCAGTACCAACTACTGACAATCAACTTCATCATCATCATTCTGGACGTGGGCCTGCTCGTCGCCGAGTACTTGGACTTTTACATCATGGAAACCATGCTCAAAGGCGTCGTATACAGCATCAAGCTGAAACTTGAATTCGCCGTCCTCGGTAAACTCATTCACCTGGTACACAATCACGTCTGGAAACCCGAATCCTTTTCTGCGCCACGCGACCTCCCCGATTTCGTCGATGCAACCCGCGTGACCTCCGATATGACCCATGCCTCCCCCAGTGCCATCCATCGCAGACCTTCCCGGATGGATGCCGATGACCTTTCTATCGCCATGTTCGAGCATTTACCGCCCGACCGCATACGAACCAATTCCGATCTCTCCCACTCGTGGAGCAGTGAGGCCCGCGCCTATCATGTGGATCACCTCCCCGTCGACTTCACAAATTCTTTCTGCCATTATCCACGTCACCAAAGTCGGGAAATGCCCGAGAAACCGGGATGAGAATAGACCCCGCCATGGGCAATATCCTCCAACCTTCTTTCCTCTTTATGAATTACGGCTTACGAGATATGATGATCATTGAGACTCCCGATATCCCACTTCATGATCTGCGAACATCACACCATCAGCCAGTCTTCAAACTGGTCTCTCCCCCCCCGACAACCCTGAGGAAAGTCAAGTTCCCACAGACAATCTCCGGGCCTTGCGGCCAGCTCCAGGATTCACCACAGAGTTATTGAACCGCTGATTCAGTAACTTCCCTAATGGGGAATCCATAAATGTGCAACCCGCCAGGGCTCATTTACAATAATACAATATAGATGCATGTTCATCTTTGTTTGTATATAGACCGATTTCTTGTAGTTATCTCTTGAGATGCGCTTGCTAAACATGTCCCAACTATCTCCATTGCACACTTCCTGTCTCAGTCGTATTGCTCTCCCTATTTAGAGTTCTGGCACTAGCATCCTTGTTTATGAATTATAGATTCACCCTCTTCTATGTATAAACCAATGTAGTCTACATAACGTTCTCCTCTTTCTCGAAAGGAAAGGTATCGAGACTATTCAAAGTTATACATGGAAAAGTCACCCAACTGCCCTCGGGGTTTCTGTTACATATATCTTATATACATACATATATATATATATATATATATATAGAAAAGGAGCTTTTTACCGTATTCTACATGTTATGACCAATCATTTTCACCTTTGTAGCTATAACACTAAGAATAGACGAAAGATATCGTAGTATTAAGTTAAGCATAATGTCCCTAATGTCATCCTAAGCTAAATAGACTAGATTATCAAAGTCAGAGACCGCATAAGCGGCCTATTATGTTTGTAACTACATACTAGGAAGGCAACAACTAATTCTACTCTGGTGAAGGATTTACAGCACACAGCCAAGCGCATGTACTTAGGTGTAGTCAAGGGTATTTTATGTGTCGACTAAAGTGTAAATCAACAAATGCCCATCGATGGAATGATACACAGCAAAGCACAGCGCAATCGAAGAGATACATGGAAAGCGAAGCGGCTCGTAAATCGTACATAGAAAAAGGAGCTAGAGACTAGGTTCACCCTAGCACCAAGACTCAAGACCCCAAAGCTCCGAGGCTCGAACGCTTAATCTCGAAGGCTCGAGACCCTTCAATCAACCCATCAGAGAACTTGGTCACAGCCACCCACGCCGGACTGAACTGTCTCACCTCGTCGAGAGCGGGAATGAGGCCGATTCGGTTATTGTCGCTCCATAGGCAAGTGATGCGGCCTGTGATAGAGGACGAGTCATGCTTTGAGAAATCTACATCAACAGTCCACTTGTTGTCCCATGTACGACTCCACAGTTGGATCCGGTTCAGACCATCTGGGGATGGGTTGAGGAAGCGGTGGTCCGGAGCGGAGGAGCCAACCACACTAAAGTTTGTAATGTAGTTGCCGTCCATGTTGATACGGCAATTACGCGTGTTTTGGCCTGATACTTCGAATCGAACAGAGGAACTGTCAGGTTGAGGGTGGGAAATACTGAAAGAAATCCAGTCCGGCGACAGTTCAGAAGCCTCAACCAGAGAGTCGGCATCCTCGTTTGAAATGGATAGAGAATCGGCACTGGAAACAACATGTGGAACTGGTGCACTCCAGGAGCATCGCTGGACTTCATTTTTGCCTCGGAAAATCCATTCACATGTATCATCTTGGCCGGCTGCGCCGGGGAGTCCGTAGGTAACATCCTTGACAAACGGAGGCATGCCAGTCAGTGAAGCAGTAGAGATCCCGTTGTCGAGATCGACCTCTTGCAGGAAGAACAGCTTCAGGCGGTTGGAATCTGCGAACGGGAAGGCGACAAGGTTGTAGATCATGGTTCCGATGAAAACAAAGAGTAGGAAGATAGGCAGGTGGTATGTATAGCGGTGGATAAATGGCAGGATAGGCGCAAAGAGGAGTGCAGTAAGAATGGAAATGAAGAGATAGACAATTAGCTGGGGACTACCATCCTGCCCAGTCTGGCTGAGAGCGCTGGTAATCAGAAGGGCGAGCGGTACGATCAGCATGAGAATTACAGGAGCTGTGATGAGTAGCTGCAACAGCCACGTCCATCGTGGCAACACACCACTCCACCCCTGCTCGTGTGCATACACGTTTGGGTCTTTCTCTTCTTCCTCTTCGTCTAGTTCATCAGATGCGCGGTCCGCCCCAACGCGGACATAGTTGGCAAAGGTGGGGCGGTGTGGGCCATGCAAGAGTGATGTTGACTCAGTCGGGTCCTCTTCAGCATCATCGTCCTGGTGTTCATCACCCGATGCAGCAAGCCGGCTTCCCTGGGTACTAGGCCGTCGTGACTCAGCTAATCTACCAACATACTCTGTCTTTGTTGGCAGAGAGAACAATTCCAGATAGGAAATCCATGTGGCCAAGAAGGTGCCAGCAAAGTAAAAGAACATAAAATAGCCACCCGCGAGTCCTTCCTCGTTCTCGTAAACGGTGACAACTACCATGAGAGACCAGGTAAGAACAAACATCCAAGTCCAGGTATAGACTCGATGAAAGGCTGATGGACGTGCAAAGTCTGCGACGCGAGACACAAACCAAGCCAAGAAGACCCAAGCCGAGATCATCATACTCCATACGGCGTATGAACTGCTATGGGCAATCAAAGGGTTGACTTTCGTCACCATGTAAGCCAATCCGACGGTCACTGCCGTAGGAATTGAGATCAAGAACGGGAACCTGAAGAAACCACGCAAACCACGCAACGGAATGTTGTCGTCGTTGATCTCAGAATACGCCGATGAACGGAAGAGGTACATCTTGTCAGCCCTTGAAAGAATGATACTGGTGACAAGCAATGTCAATGGTGCCACAATCAGCAGGGTGACAGACAACGCAAAGAGTGTGTGCAGACGGAACACGGCAAAAGCACTCCCAAACAGATCGAACCAAACAGCCCGAGTACCTGAGCCGCTAGGCACAGTTCCATCGTCGCGGAGATGTCCATCGAACCGATCAGTTGTGTCAGAGACAAGCTCCTCTGTCGTAGCAACAGCAGTAGAGAGCATATGCCAAAGCGAGTCGATACTGGTGTGTCGGGCATCATCCTGATCAGTATGATAACGAGCCCTAGGTTCAAAGAAAGCGACATCCAGACCGCGCAGGCCCAAGATACCGTCCAGAACAACATAATCCGTCTGGCTGCTAACAAGACCCTTTTCGAACCCGTTGGCACTCAACACTGAGCCGAATGGGTGATGTGATTTCGCATACGCCTGGGTGACCTCCGTATCGGAGCTGCGGAACAGTGTAGCGCGACCTCCAGCACCTGCGCCCTCCAGGTTCAGGAATGTGTGCGCAAAGCGCGCCATCGGGTGCTGGCTGTATGCGCGTGCACCGTTCAGATAGTCCTCCTCGCCATTGTTGAAGAGAATCACCAACCCGCGGCGCGGCGCATGGCCCGGTGTCAGGAAGTATTTCACCAGCTGGAGACACGTCACCACACCGACTCCATCGTCTGTCGCTCCGTACCCGGTCGAAACACTGTCGTAGTGCGCATTCACAAGTACGCCTCCCTTGCCAGAGGGCATTCGGCCAGGAGTCTCCCACCAATTCTGTTTACTATCTTCTGAGCCGCGAATGTAGACGAGGATGTTGGTGCCTTCAAAGTAAACGCCGACGCTTTTATCGATGAAAGTCAGGTTAGACACCAAATCGTTGAAAACAAAAACATCGGGCTTCTCCTCCTTCGCGTCGCGGTATTCCTCGGTGGATGGAGCGGACTGCTTGATCGCGTCGATGCGCTCGAGCAACCACGAGCGGACCTTGTCATTCTGGTGCGAGTTGTATGGGTGATAGCCTTTTGTCAGGCTTTGGAGATCTTGCCATGCCTCTGTGAGGTTAAGGCCAATGGGGCTCGTCTGAGGCGCGGATGGGACGTTGAGGTGGATCACTAGTAATGGGATAATCAAGGCGAGGTACACGGCCGTGGTGATGATTGTTACCGGCCATGGCGTGAATGCCAGAGGGTTTCTGGCCTTGTAGGTAGCCATACCCTGTGCTGTTCAAGCTGAGAGGGAATGGGTGGAGTGGAGGTTGAAGTTGGAGTCGAATTAAGGACAAATGCGGGGGTGACTTGTGGTATCGTCATTACGGTACATAACTTTACAACGTACATTTATGCACAAGTCCTGCTACACCAACACAACTGCAGTCATTGAGCCGGAGAATTGAGTGACAGAAATGAGAATTGCTTAAATTCTATGCGATTACACATTGACAAAAAAATAATAATCCAAGTCCGTAACCGCTAGCGTACTAATGCATTTCCCACAATAACACAGAATGAAGGATAAGGTGATCTTTGCTCATATGAGTAGAAATATGTCTGCCTGTTTGATCCCGCTAAGGATCGCAGATAAAAGAAAACAGGGAATTGAATAAAAGGAAGAAATTCGAGGGCCTGGGCTTATTTTCGACTGCAAAGAAAGGGGGTATCGTATCAAGTATTCAAAGGCCCAACGTCGATATAATCATCGTCTCCGTCGTTGATGACAGTTGCGTTCATCAGCCCAGTCATCTGGCCTTCATCTTCATCGAGTTCTTCGTCGTCATCGTACATTGTAGCTTCGGCCTCTTCTTGGAATTGTGGTTCATTTCGGTTCAAGTGGTCCCGAAGTCGATTGACACCGTCGCCGCTGAACACACAGAAGACGTCCCGTTGTTGTTGCGTGAACTCTGGAGGGGCTTCTCGGCAGAATGCAGTGAGGTTTTCTCGCAAGAACTCTTGGACGCCGGTCAAACTCAAATGAGTCAGGCGTGGACAGCTATTCAGCAAAGCATGAATACCCTAAGCCGTAATGTTAGTATTGCATATCGTGTGCACCAGGACTTTTGACCGCGACTCACCTTCATTCTCAACTGAACGCAATAACTCAGGTGCACACGCTCTAGACTGCTGACGGAAGGATGGTGGCCCATCTTGGGCCGTGCCAACGCTAATATACTCTGATCGGTGATAGCCTGGCATTTAACTAGCCCGATTCTTCGGAGCTTAGGCAAGGTTGCCAATTGCTGTACACTACGGTCCGTTAGGAGGTTGCAGCAGGCCAGGTCAATGTATCGAATTCGGTTGCAGGACTTGACCAGGTTCATCACAGCCGAGTCCGAAATGTTCGAACAGTGTCCCAGGTGCACATAGTGGAGATTCTTTCCTAGCCTGCAAATGGCCATCACGGATCGATCTGTGATAAATCGGCATTTGGCCAGTACCAGATTCCGCAAACGAGGAGCTGCATGCACGATTCGCTCCACTGCATCGTCTCTGACGTTCTCACATGCGGTGAGATCGAGGATGCGAAGACTGTCAAAGGTCATTTGAGGAGGTAACGATATGAACGCATGGTCGTCAATTTCTGTGCAGTGCGCGAGCCTCAGTTCTCGGAGATGCCGCAGTGTCGTGAGCAACGGAGTCACTGATATGCTAGTGACAAGTTTGCAGTCATGCAAGTCGATCTCCAGTATAGACGGGCAGTTCTCAGCAAAGGACTGAATGGCGCGGTCTGAGACATTGGAAACCCCGTTGAGTTTCAACTATTATACAATTAGCGGTTGGGTTCCACACAAAATCTCGCATATAATCCACATACCCTTTTGATTTGACGACACTTTTGTGATACAATGAGCAAAGCGTCGTCGGTGACTTTTGAACATCCCGTGATGTTCAGGCCTTGCAGACGGGGGCAGTCCCTAGACACCGTGGCGAGCGTGTGGTCTGTAAGGTGTCGCAATTCTGAAACATCCAGCGCTTGCAGATGCCGGTTCCCCTCCACCAAGTCCGACACGCCCTTATCCGTCAAGTTCTTGCAGCTTGTCAACGTCAGCCGCTCAATCCGCTTGCACTGGTTGAAAGAGAGGATAGTCCCATCGCTGACATCATCTGACAGAGCAGATAGATTCAGTCTCTTGATAAGGTCTGCGTAGTTGAAAAGACTATCCGGTTTCCCCAACGATGTAGTCACGCTTCTCACGTTGGCCCAGGTGTTGCAAGTCGGCCGATGCCACAGTATCCCTACTGAGTTCGCAGCCCATCCTCGACACACCAGCATGGAATTGAGCATATCTGAGGGCGCAACCAATTTCGAGAAAATCGCGATCAGAATCTCGGGCGGGAGGCGGCCGATCGGCGGCAGTGGCTCGGATCGTTCACTTGACAGGCGAGAATCGCGGAAGTTGGCCACACCGATGGAGGATTGCGAGTCGTTGGCCTGGGCCATGAAGAAATCGGTGTCATCATCAGCGGCACGTTCGGGTGACGTCGATCCAGAGGTTTCGGAAGGGGCTGCACTTGAGCATCGATCGGCTTCTCGTAGCCGATGCATCCTAGTCGGAGTAGGTTCGCTTTTCGAAGTTCGCTTCAATGTATTTTTTGGGTGTCGGTATGGTTGAAATCTCATAACTTCAGGGAACTCTGCATGGGCGGTGCATGTGAGACTGGAACAGGCAAGTCCGGTCCACAGATGCAGCCAGTCTTTAATCAGTCAACAAACCTATAACCCTTTTTTTTGTCTGAAGACTGGTAGATGAATGTAATTTTCCGGAAATATCTGCAGCAAGGTGGGTGCACGAGGGGGTGTAAGCGGTGGTTTCGCGGCACGTATTTGGATGGCAAGGGAGAGGTGGACAAGGGCAGATCGTTCAGAATGAAGTTGAACCAATCTAGATCATGGCCCCAAGCACCCCTTGGGTCAGATGCAAATGCGTAACCAAGAAAATCAATGCAAGTAAATTGTGAAGGGATAAAAGCGGCAATGGAGGGGGGATGAGGCAACGGGGCCCGGGTTTCACAGTGCTGCGGAGTCAATGCCAAGCACTGCTTATCGTTTGATAAGATGGACGATGGATCTCCAGATTGTATAGTGCTTTTGGTTATGAAATTTGAATCTGAACCTTTTCCATAAGAGAAAATGAGAACTAAAGTGGCTTGTTGAACTATGTGAAGAAAAGGAGTATTCAAGATCGCTTGATGTGATCTCGTGCTCGATCTACAAGATCTGAACATCTGACCTCATTGGAATGTAGGGAAGCCCTGCTTTCTTCCAGAATCTCTCCCACATGTATTCAGAATGATCTAAGAGACATATCTATCTCAGTCGTCGTCTGTGTCTAAGCTTTTATAGAACCCTTCACCCAGGCACGCAAGACGTTCTTCCGGATTTTGCCAGTGCTGGTCTTAGGCAGTTCAGTAACCACTTCCACTTCTCGAGGAACCATAAACTTGCTGATTCCGCTAGTTTTCCGAGCCCAGTCGATCACATCTGAGCCTTGTAGGCTCTTACCTTCCTTCACTGTAACAAAAGCTTTGGGGCGTTCGCCCCAATGAGAGTCGGGAACAGAAACAACACCAGCCTCCAAAATGTCAGGATGCATGACTAGCATAGACTCAAGTGCAACGGAGGAGATATTTTCGCCACCTAATCATTGTTAGCAATCCGGTGTCTTGACAAATGAGCTGCTCACCACACATACCACTGATGATAATATCCTTCGCGCGATCAAGAATCTGAATCGCTCCATCGGGATGCCAGACAGCCAAGTCTCCGGAGTGCAAAACACCTCCCGCGAATAGTTTCCGGGTTGCCTCGAGGTCCTTGTAGTATCCTCGGGCACAGATATTTCCAACAAAAACAATCTCGCCAATCTCCTGGCCATCCTTGCTGACATCGGTGATGGTCCCTTCAGGCACTTCGGTCTTAATGACCCGGCATGGAAGACTTGTAATAAAGCCGTGGCCTTGGCGGGCCATCCTCTGGTATTTTTCTTTGAGAGGAAGGGTGTCCCATTCTGGCAAATAGTAGCCCTTGGTGATTGGGCCATATGTCTCCGTCATTCCATAGACATGTACAGGATGCAAATTTAAGTCGGTCATTTGCTCGAAGAGAAGGGGAGTGGGTGGGCTCGCTGCCACCGTGACGCGAACAGGCTCAAGTAGTTTCTCTGCTTCTTTCGCGTTGCAGAGCAAGGTGTTTACAGTCGGTGCAGCATTGAAATGGGTGATATGCTCCTCTTTCAGCAGTCTCCAGATCTCGGGGTAGTCTATCTTGCGTAGGCAATAATGGGTTCCGCGAACGGCTGTGACCGCCCATGGAAATGTCCAGCCTATAAAAAATACGTATGTTAGTCATGCTGATCGAGTCCAGATCACTCAAGTGAAAAGGATGCACGAACCCATAGCGTGAAACATGGGTAGCGTCCATAGATAACGAGCACGTCCGCAGTGGTAGTTCAGACCAGATTCAATGACGTTTCCCAATGTTGCCAGGTAGCAGCCCCGATGAGTGAACTCAACCCCCTTAGGACGGGCTGTAGTCCCGCTAGTATATGCCAACGCCAGTGTGGACTCTTCATTGGCAGCTTGACTCTCGAGTCCTTCCCAGCCCTGAGAACCTGTATCGATGTCGTGCCTAAGACCTTCCAAAACAGCCTCATCAAAGGGACCCGTCAGCTCACCCTCGGTTGCATCAGTGTCGGTATCTACGATAATAGGGATGTGGGGGTATTGTGATCGATATTTCCCCAAAAGTGGAACATATTCCTCGTCGACGATGATCACTTCTGCATCACCATGATCAAATATATAAGCGATGTCTTCTTGTTTCAGACGATAATTGACGGCTGCAAATATATTAGTTTAATTGGTATCTCTCCTCAAAAGACAATTAGATTACCGATGTTGACAGCACCAGCTGCGGCGATTCCAAAAATCGACTCAAGGAACGCTGGGGTATTCGGGCAGAGTATCCCCACTCTGCTGAACCTATGTTTCTTGAGGTAGTAAGCCAAACCCCTCGCTCGGTCTGCAGTCTCGCCATAGCTCCTGCGAAGAATCTTGTTGTTGGCGGTTACATGGTAGATTGCCTCAGCCTGCGTGTTTCTTGGTTAGACCTTTGAAGTACTACCTAGGTACCACTTGCAATGAGCTTACATTGGGTTCAACGGCAGCAGCACGTGGAAGAAAGAAAGTCGGGGATAGTGTATGGGTATTAACATGGTGTTCAACGGGCGGTGTTGAACCTGTGAAATGACCAAGCAGGCCAAACAACCGAGACTTTGAACCAGACATACTACAGGGGAGGGGGAGGGTGTAGATTGGACAAATAAGTGTGTGTTATCAGCAGAGGTATGTCAATGTCGAGGGATGAAAAGGTAATGGTTGGATTATGTAGAAAAAAAATGCTGAAGAATTGCTGAAGAATTGCAGAGAAGTGAGTTACTCCAAGTTGGAGAAAATGCGGGGATACTGGTACTAAGGCGGTTAACCTAGGCTATGCCAATCACAAGCGGGGGGTTCGGGTATTAGTTCTGGGGTATCCGGACTAAGGGATTTAAATATGACCTCAATTTTGGGGAATGCCTTGATCTACATTATACTCTCACTTCAATGGATTATCATATATAGATCGGTCTATGATTGTGTAGGGACAAAAACGGTGGGTACCGAGTCACCCCCGGAATCATCCAATTTGGATGGAATTTAAGTGGATGGCGTCGATTCATATTAAAACCGGTTGTAATATATAATGGACATAGGGCAGCGTGGGGATATATTGGCAAGATACATTATGGATGTGTGTGCAAATGTACTACATATGGTATGAAAGAACATACGATATAGGCTACTAAATGAAAAAGGTAATAGGTCAAAGTATTTTTTGATCATAAGAATCATGTTGAACTCTTGAAAATTGTTTCTTTGGATTAAACCGCCACGGCGCGAGTCAACGGCCAGCTATTTTGAACCCTTAATCCCAATCGACTCCGTTTTTTTCGACTTCTGAAAATCCCGAAGACCCCAGTCCCCGAGCCGTCATGTGCGTCACAGACAGTGGTATTCATGAGTTAGGGAACCGGGCCGCAGAAAAAGGTCGGTCGGCTTGCCGTTCAAATTCGCTGAAAGAAAACCGTCCGCGATTCCATCCCAGAACCATCGCTCGACACAACAACCAGCCGCGCTAAAGGTATCTAGTAGCCATACTGAGCAAGCTGGGTCTTGGTCTTGCTGTCCACGTTCGCTCCCTGCTCGGCCTTGGCAAGGACACGGCGAGCGGCCTTCTTGCGCTCGTAGTAAGCCTTGCTCTTGACCTTTCTGCGCTCCTCGAGTCTATAAAAATTGTTAGAATTTATTGATTGGCCCAATAAATCACACTCAGGTGATAAAACCGGAGATTGTACATACCGAGAAACAACATCCTGGTACTTCCAGCCAACCTCGTGGCTGAGACGGCCAACGGTGCAGTACTTGCGGCCGGGGCGGAGACGCAGGACACGGAGAGCCTGGGGAACAACGACACGCTTCTTCTTGTCGTAGGGAGGGGGAACACCCTCGAAGACCTTAAGGCGCTCCATAGCGGCGGCACCACGGGCGGTCTTGTGGGGAATCATACCGCGGATGGCCTTGTAGAGGATGCGGGAAGGAGCGCGGAAGTGGAAGGGACCACCACGGGTAGGGTTGAAACGAGTCATCTTGCGAAGGTAGGCGTGGTACTTGACTGTACGGCGAAATTTCGAGTCAGCTTTCTGATACCCAAGTTGTAGTGCATTTCCTCCAAAGTTGGCCAAATGCCATATAAAATAACCGCCAGTGGGTTCGATTTGCGGGTGTTGTAGGTCGTCTCTTTCCTCCTCACTGATCCACACAGTTCCCAATATCACATAGAACGCAAAGGAAATATATTCGAGAAGGGGTTGAACGTACGCTTCGCGCGGAAGAACTCGCCGGAGATGTTGAGGGCCTCACATCTCACAACGACGATCTTCTGACCGTTGAGCAGCTGCTTGGCGACAGTGCTGGCCAGACGACCGAGGAGGTGTCCTTTGCCGTCGATGACGACCTATTTCCAAACAATTCAAGTCAGCGAAAGATTCGATATGCACACTTCGGAGGCGAGTGGCGGCACTCAAGTCGTTGGGTATAAACGCACCACTGATTCGAAGGAGGACATCCTGGTGATCTAATGTCCCGTGGGATGGATGTTGTCGGCGGTTGTTGTCGTGGGTGTCAAGTCGACGCACACAACGAAGTCGGATGGCTCGATGAGAATGGGCTAAGCGAGGGTCCGCTCACTTTGTGTTAATGGCGAGGGTCGCAGCCCTAAGCCTGACCAATCACAGGTCATATATGTCACGTGCTTTATCTTTTCAGATCCGCTCAGTATTGTATTATGTAATACTTTTATTTCTCATTGTGCGCGATGGTGGTTCTCTTTTCTTTGTGCCGTTAGGGCATCGGCTTAGGGCTGATATACTCTGTTCTAGAAGGTTATTGTAAGATCGACTGATTATCTTGAAGTTGGAAGGAACGGGGTCGAAGCCTTTCGTATAACTCCAATGTTCGGTACAAACTCTTTATATTATACTGACGAATACAACTACAAATCCCCTTTTACTTCCATATAAACATGTATCTTGTTGTAAAGAAATCCGTCTTATCGTCTTCGTCGATACCAGATCTATGATCTAGCCAACTTCAAGTGGAAACATTGGGTCCGATGACTAATATATCCAAGAACCCCGTCCATCCCCGGAGGGCATTGTTTTTTCCCCAAAGGAACTTACTTCTTGCTGAAATAACGAAGGCCAACGAGCCTTCCCTCTGTGCCTCATGTCCGACCCATCCTATTCGATTGCAATCTCATTGTACACCAACATTTCAACCTGATTTTCCATTTAGATATTGAGGCAAGGGTTCTCTCTATGCTCGAGTCATGCGACAAAAGACGCGTTTTGTCTGCGTGTCTGATACACACGGATATACGCCCTCCGAAGCGGGCTTCAAACTACCAGCAGGGGATGTCCTGATTCACGCAGGCGACTTGACAAATAACGGAAGCCTAAAAGAGCTCCGCAGGACAATGGATTGGATCTGCAAGGCCGACTTTGAAATCAAAATCATAGTTGGTGGTCAGTCTTTCGACTTTTTCACGCGCCTGATTCACACCTTTTTTTTTTATCCCGGGCATTAATAGAACCTATATCTCCGCTGCTCAACAAAATGCACCATTTCATTAGCATGACAAGGTCAAAATAGAGCCCCTAATGTTTTGAATAGGGAACCACGATGTCACCTTGGACCCAGCATTCTACGAAAAGCATGGACAAAGCTTTCACGGCCAGCACCTCGAAAATTCACATCACTGCCTAAAACTCGTCACGGAGTCGCCTTCGGTCATTCTACTTCGCCATGCGCCTGCCCTGATTCGCTTGACGCGGGCGGACGGACCAAACACAGTATTCAAAATATTTGGGTCCCCGTACTCACAATCTCAAGGAAACTGGGCATTCGGATATGAATCAAGTGATGCTGCTGCACTGTGGGATCAAATACCAATCGACACGGACATCGTCGTCACACATACGCCACCACGATCTCACTGCGATCAGAAACCGAACGGAATGTTCGTTGGGTGTGTTGCGCTCCGCAGTGCACTGAGCCTCATTAGGCCGCACTTAGCTGTTTGTGGACATGTGCATGAAGGACGAGGGTACGAACTAGTTCGCTGGCGAGGCAAGCTTACCAACACAGAGACGGAAACAGAAACACAGCCTGGCTCTAGTTCAGTTGATCACATAACTCGAGGGATTTTGCCACCCGTGGGCAGCAAGAAACAGAGCCTAGTCGATTTGACTGGAAAACGGGGTAAACGACTGAACAACGAGGGGTTTTCGCGCCCTGGGCAAAGACAGCATGATCTGGTAAAGACTCAACCGATATCATCAGCCTCACCGGGGTCAGAGTCATCTGCTGGGGTTCCTCAAAAGGCAAATCCACAAAACTCGTCCAGCGCTCACCCGTCCCTAGGTGCGGGTAGCCCTGGCTCCAGTAGCCATGGGTTTGATTATGCCTTGAACACACTAAGAAAGGAGACCTGCATTGTCAACGCCGCTGTCGTGTCTACTAGCTGGCCGCATCAGGGGGGCAAACGGTTCAATTCGCCCATTGTGGTCGATCTTGAACTTCCCGTGTGGCAGGACAACTACGCGGTTGCGAACGGGTGAATGTGTTTCCCCATGGGATTAAGCAACTTTTGGAAATTGCAATTTATTTTGCCCCATCGATCGTAACGGCTATCTTTCCTTTGCTTTGGCTGTGCATGGTGGCTTGGTGCCAGATTTACCCTCTCCCTGGGGCATACAGTAACCTTGTGGGCTTTGGCCCTGTTGACCCCAGTGGTTGGACGCCTTGGTACTTCATGACTTTTAACATTGGTCGGCTAGTGACTTGATGCACGATCCTAGTGCTGTCAGACTGTCTACGCTTACATCATTTCTTCAACCGTGCGCTGCATTGGCCTCTAGTTTGATAGGTAAACCCGTCGGACAGTCAATGTAACTTGAGCATAAGCTCCATACGCCGTCCAGTAGGGATACTTGTAACAGATTTGAATATTCACCAGATTAATAAAAGAAGATAATAAGAAAATACAACGATTCGCTCTCCTTCTCTCAAACTGCACAAACACCGGACTCTACCCCTCTTGTCTCATGTATACCCCGCATGCAATGTACAAATCCATCTGACCGATCGCAATCACATCAAGCCACACGCGCCTGTGATATCACAATTCGAGTTCTTGATTATCATCATCGTAATTTTCCAAGTACGATATACACAAGTCATCTGCAATGGGGATCTCCCCAAAACTCAAAACTTCCAGAAACCGCAGCGCTTCCAAGCGACCTTTGACTGGCCAGACTTTAGCCCGTAAGGAGCACCAAAACTTGAGCCAACCAATACATGGCCCATCCCACCCTCTCTTTGATACCCGATGTGACCATGCGTGGCTGGTCACGTATTAGAGGTTTGGAGTTTCTAAGGTTGTGTTTTGTGTTTCGGTTCTTCAGCACGGATATGGGACTCGCACACACACCATCCTCGTGGGAAACACATGCTTCTCGCAAGGGTTGCTGCTTATTCGGACACACTCCTTTCTAGAAGGCGTTTAGTGGCTGGGCGGAGAGGTCTGGCCGCACTACTCTGTACTTCTACTTCGTACAACATAAGTACTATGTAATGGTAGAGATTATTATTGCAGAGAGTAATACTAGACATCATTATTGCAGGCAACCTGCATTGCATCTGCATTCCTGTTTCCCGGGTAGCAAACCTGGGTACCACCGTTTCGAGCCAGCCACGGTATCTGTGGTGCATTTCCAGTACGTACTAGTAGTCTAAGTACAGATATTGCGGTTTATAACTCGGTTACCTAGTTACTTGACCTGCTCCAACCCTCGGTGTTACTATTATCCCAACTATACTATACTCCAAACATACACTTTCTCTGGCTCCTAATGTCCAATCCTGAATTCACCGATCCCGGTCCTAGTGGGGTTGCGTGACTGTCAAGGAAGAGGGGTATCTGTAGATCACAGTTTAAGCGCATAAGGTTGCAACCCTGTCTGTCGGAGGGAGGCTTTGTGTGACCTCGCGAGCACTGCTGATGGGATCGGAGGATTATGGATTCGGCTGGTGCAGTCTGATTGGAAAGAGCGAGAGTGGTCTAGTGCTATCAATTGCCTAGGGATGAATCGACCACTCTCAAACCGAGAAAAGGTATAGCACAATCGCTATCACTATCACACGCAAAACTGTCAAGTGGCAAAGTTAGGGAGATAAAAAGAGTAAGCGCTATAGGGTTAGAATAGGTTAAGGCGGGAATTATTTGAATGGACCATTCTCGCCTTGAGACATGGGAGACCTTAATACTAGATAGAAAGATACATGACATTATTGGTAAAATGGAGACTATTTAGGCAATAGCATAGTAATACAGAGTAGTAAGATAATACTGTGGTGATGCTGACACGGCGTTGACTCGCTCAGCATTTGCACCTTTTCCAATAAACTTGTCATGATCGGGGCTGGCACACGCATCAGCTCCGTTCAACATCGGTCTGGTTAATTCCTGCGCCGCGCGGACCGCAGTACTGGGTCCAGATGACTTGGAACCAGTGGATAGGCCGACTCGTCCGAGAAAGGAAAGAGTACGGAGTACAGAGTACAACGTAGTTTCGTCAAGATAGTCTGCTGTGATTGTCTCATAGTCTAGAAAGGACAGATTAATGGTTGGAAGATAGGTAGTCTCGGGTGGGGGGTTATTTAGCAAAGACACGTTGTATAATGGGGCCGGTGTGGAACAAGTGCCAGCTGTACCAGGTGTTTTGACTTGGGAGATTATTGGGTGCGAATCAATGCCTGAACTGGGCAAAGGGACTTCGTGTTAGGATCTAGTTGTAGATATTTTCTGTACCTAGGTAATAATATTAGAGAGGTGCATTCCTATTAAATATTAAAATTAAGGATGAGAATCAATTATTGGATATTGAAACATGATACATATGTTGTAATGTACTAACTATATATAGAAATATACACATTCTTCAGAGAAGGAAATTTTAAGGCTCAGGGAACCTCTCGGGAAGACCGGGGGTCAATACCATGGGACAAGTCAGGCACTGATTTTTCTTTACTTTGTATAACGTACCTGGAATATACAAGGTAAACTAAACTAATTAAACGTTTTAGGTTAAACAAGCGAGTTGGATTTGGTTGGGTGTGCCTTGGACAAGGCGAAACAAAATTTAAAGCGAAATAATAAAGCGAAACAAAGCGAAAGCAGTGAGGCGACCGAACCTAAAATGGCTCAAAACCCGCAGGCACATAGGAAAGTTGGGGATATATGCAGGAGACTGAATTGAGAAGAAGGAAAGATTAGCGTCATGACGATTTCCAAGAGAAGGAAGGGGGGGCGCAACCCGATCCCTTTGGATCATGGTCCTCGTGTTGATCGCCCCACTGTCAACCAAATATTTTCGAAGTTTTGATTGGAAGGAATTCGAACAAATCGGATGAAGTGCTCAGACCAATAACCGGTGAAAGTCAGAGAGTCCTGGGGAAGAGAAATGATTTCGGTTACTTAGAGATGGAATATTAGATTGGGCATCTTTGTCTTTGAATGGTTTTTCTATTTTTCTATTTTCTATCTTTTTTGATAAGATCTTGTATCTTTTTTCTATGTCTATATGACTCTTTATGTCTGGAGATTACTACACATTACAAAGTAAACTCCAGACCTTCGATTTGTGGCGCAGTCATTTGCCCCCTGGCATATTATTCGGTTGGCTCGGAGTCTGAGAATAGAGACGGTAACTCTGACAGCTGATTCATTGTCCCATCTTGAGTCTTTTCGTGTCTGTTTTTGTCTATCAAATTTTCACGGCAAATCGGCCATATCATTGACAATCCTTTTTACTTCTTGCATTGCAAATCATCTCCAGTTCATTCTGGATCGGTGTGGAAACTTTGCTACGTCAACCCTGGAACGTCAGGTTGTTGACATTCCATATCTCTCCACCGCCTCTTTCCCCTCTCTCACTTTTATCTTCTTCCATCCCATTCAATCCAGGGCACTGAAAGCAAATATTGTCCACAATGTCCTCACCCCCAGATATAGATCCATATGCAGTGCTTGGTGTTGCCAAGGAGGCCACCATCCCTGAAATCAGAGCCGCCCACCGAAAGCGGGTTCTCAAATGCCATCCAGACAAGATTCAAGATGAGTCGCAGAGAATTGCTGCCCAAGATGAATTCCAGAAAGTCCAACAGGCCTATGAACTGCTTTCAGACGATGTCCGACGGACTAAACATGACCAAAAAGTCAAGATAGCCGAGCTGAAGCGTGAACTGCTGGAACGCAGACGAACAGATTCTATGTACAATTCTTCACGGGGAAGTGGATCCGGCAATCGCGAATTCCGCAATGGCCACATCGTGGAAGAGAGGGTCCCGATGGAAGTCTTCTTTGAGGAGACAATGCGATTCACGGACGAACCACGCTCCATGTCGTCTCGCAAATATGAAGAATTTGGCGCGCGCCCAAAGACAAAACCGACAGAAGAGAAGAAGAAGGCTCGAGCACCGACGAGTATGTATCACCAAGCGAAGGAAATGCGGGATACGGCCAAAGCGACACATTCCGACCGTGCGAAGATGCGCGATCAGGAGCGACGACGACAGACCGAGGCAAAGTCCGAGGTTAAGTACAGTATCTTTGAATCCTATGCCGAATCCGACGAGGAGGCATCTGATTCCAGTGCTTCCCGCTATGTTCACACGAAGCGAACTTCAACAACGCCCCGCCGAGAGCGTGATTCGCGGTCCCGACCATCGGAATCCTCTCGTCGCCGTGAACGCCGCTACGACGAGGACGGCGATGTGTCCGATCACTGGCAATCAAAGATCGATAGTCAGTACTTGAATGCAGAGGATTATATCGCATCCAAAGCCCGAAGTTCCAAGTCCCCACGACGGTACCATGGTCACGACTCGGCGGAACCAGAGTCCTCCAGCTCGCGATCCGCGGGACGGTCCACCCGCACCCGCCGTCGTTCTTCGTCGCGCGACGATTCCTACGAGCATCTTGAGTCGCCCCGAACCTACGAGGTCAAACCACCCAAGATGCAGCCCTCCGCAACCTCCCCGGGTATTAAGGCGTCTCTCCGCCCATCATTCCTCAACACCCGCTCCGCAACCAACGCTGGTTTCACCCGCCCAAAGCGGGAGAGTCGCGACTCCACACTATACGAAATGGCCCACGAGCCGCTACCCTCGCGAACTTCCAAGATGCGCGATCGCAATGACTCGGGCTACTCCAGTCCTGGTACTCCTGAAATACTCCCGAGGGGCACTTCTCCCAAGACCTCAACCCGCTACAAGATCGTCAAGGAACCAGACCACGTGGTTGTAGAGCCGAAGTCATCAAAGTACCGCTCAGCGAGATCCCCCGACCGGGACCGCATACCCCCTACACGACAGACACCCAAGCGAAGCAGTACCTTCCAAGCCTACACCACAGAAGCCTTACCTCGGGTTGAGACTCGGTCTGCGCGCCCTTCTTCTCGCCCTCATCCAGACGTTGAATACATCGCCCGTCCGAAAGAGAAGGATATCAAGTACGCCCGGGCATACAAGTACGATGATATCAATTTCTCGCCGAGACGCGCTTATTATCCCGACGAGGAATATCGTCCTCCTGCTGTGGGCAGACGCCAGTCTGCCTATTAATTCAATCAACCATGAAACCCATGAAACATGATCACATACGACAAATCACGCCTGCAATATGCTTCACATTTTACATTTTAAACATTATCGGTTTTTTTTTTTTTTTTTTTTTCACAATATTTTCAAGGAGTCCGGGTGTTTCCAATTATCCGCTTTTCGCAGATGCGTCGCCTGTTCCACTGCGCATTGGGGCTTTTTTTTTTGGACTGAGATTTTCATTCGTGTCACCTGGTCTGCTTATGGTCTGCTTATTCCCGCGCAGCTGGGATGAGTTGCCAGGACCGGGCTGTATCTTTGTCATTACCGTTGGCGCATTAGGGCGGGTATGGGTGTGAACGGTGTGTTACATCTGTCTTGCCTCAAATCCTGCACTTGTGGCGTATGAAAGCATCCTGGCGGGTTCTGCTTCTGACTACATTCTTCTTTCTCCCGTTCTTCTTTTTTTTCTTTTTGATCTTTTCACTCTTCACTTCTTTTTTTTTTATATACGTTATTGCTCAGGCGGGCTATTTCCAGATACCCCGTGGACTACCTACCTTGTTGGAGAAATCCAATTAACGAATTACGCTTTTTCACATGATAAGTTATGCCATAACCTTGATCATTTGTTGGTTTCCTTGTTTCTCTTTTTTTTTTTCTCTTTCGCGTTGTAAGTTGGGTTGGGTTGGGTTGGGTTAGGCTGGAAACCCGGCCACAGAAAGTGGCGGGGAAAGCCTCATAAGTTTGTGTATGGTGATTCGATTTTCTAAGAATAGACCGTTAATGTATTTAGGGACACTGGTTCGACTAGTGCAACGTTGGAAAATGTTTAGAAGACCCCAACTACTGACTTATACTATTGGGGGCTATTCAGCCTTGTTGGACCATCAAGGGTCGCGGCTCAATACGAATTTGATTGTCATTTCCCCCATAGGAACAAACTCAATACAATAATCTTTCATTCTGCTCATCCCTGTCTTTTAACAAGAGGCTGATACATATTCATAGGAGATCTTTTATTCAGCATGACCTGGTTCTAAGGTTGGCCTGGATGGAGGATGGATGGCACCCACACCAGAGGCGCCCTGCTGTTCAAAGTAGAGATGCAGTGTTTCAGGTTAAATCTATCTAGGACAATAACCAATATCAGATGGGTGGTCAAGAACTGTTGTCCCTGTGAAGGGATAATAGCGAGGTGTAATCACGAAAAGGCTTTTTATACATCTCATCACCCAGGGACATGGTTCACGGGATTTCTACTCTCGACTATTTGTACTAGACACTTGCTTTATCTCTTTTAATAAACTGAAAATTAAGACTGAACTTGAGGCTTATTGATACGTTTTATTCCTGTTAGACCGTCCTCGTCACGGCATCAGTCGACTTAGTGACAAGTTCTGCGAGTTAGGAGATTAGCTTTGCTCCCAAAGGCCACCAGTCCACCGCAAGTGGTAGAGCCATTTATGTTGTAGATTTGCACACTTCGTTTATTCACGTATTCGAATTCGTTAGCAGAGATAGAAGCATCGGACCAATCACACTACCTACGGCGAAGATGGCCTACCCTAACCGAAAGCGTTCAAAGAACATAACGCCTGACTAGAATACCCGTAAGATAGCGAACATGCTATAATTAGAGGCTTATCTCAACCTGTTGATAAAATGCAATATATCTCGAAAACCTAGTTCAAATCTATAAAGATTGATGTTGTCGCTATCTTCGGGAAACTCCTGCTAGGCAGGTGTTCATGGACAACATTGGTAGACGGCTTTATTCACATCACTGGAATTTGGTACAACTGCTAGGTCCATAACTTTTCAGGATGCTGAATGATTGACACGTAGCGTCCAGCCTCTCCTACTAGCTAGCGATAGATTTGTCTGTAGCGAACCCCCGCGGAAACTTACGTGCGATAGCAGTAGGAGTCTCTGAGTATATGGCTTTAGTGAGTGTTCTGAGGAAATTTTCACAAATCGATTTCTATCTGCTTCACCATAAGGGTATTTCATGGATCGATAACAGGTCATGCAATTAAGGCCTGATGATATGTCCCCATCGTCTTATGAGTCCATGAGCTCCATCATAACCCTAACAGTCATATCACTCCTTTTATACTTGGTTCCATACTCCAAATTATATAAGGAGTTGTCTAGATAATTCTGTCGTCTTATTTTTAATCGCAGAATATGTAACCTATACCATTCGTGGTAGCAGTTTCCTTCACTCTAGCCCACCAAAAGTGGGATTTGGGGTTATGTACCAGAAGGCAACTTTTGTTATAATAGGGAGAACTGTAATGATTAGTTTGATACTTAAGTGGTTTCGGGAGGTTTACATAGCATTGACTTTGAGCTTCATTTACTGTGGCTCGGATACTCTAGTATAGGTACTTTTGAGCAGTTTCTTTTAATACGTGCTATATTTCCAAACCCTTTCAAGTTAGTTTATATGTGAGTGTGTATATACTGGCATATATCAATTTCCGGTTTTCAGAAGGATAGACTGGTGGTCCCTGAAGTTGACAGACTTGTGCACGGACATATGCCACTATATATTGGTTTTGCGCCACTGTGGGTTCGACGGGTATCTGTAGATCCCCCGCGATCTCGTATGAGATAAAAATGGAAATTGAGGCTATTCTAAGGTTTATAGGTCTCACTGACGAAGGCACACCATCTAAGGTAGGCACGATCTAGGGACCCATCAAGACCCATTCGGGAAGGTGCAATCTTGGAAACTTCGTAGACAAGGATCCAATGCGGGAAGACTTACTAAGGCCTTGTTAGATCACGAGTCATTGTATATTTTGGTATCAAACCTAATCAACCGGGATTCAAGTACAGACTTAAGGCTTGACCCATCACAATTGCCATACCTCTCTGGTATCTGTAAGTTCCTTACCAACCTGGCCATCTTTCTTTTCATGACACTGCCCTAGCAGCTGGGATCTAACATACTTGTAGTGCTTTGGGAATGCACAGTGCTACTATTGCCTGGTAGACCCCTATAGCAATCGGCGATGTTTGTGAGAATATCGAAGATTCTGAAAAACCAAAGCACGACAATTGGACCTGCCAGATCATATCGCACGAGCAGAGCAATTTACCCCACAGCCGTCACTGGTTATATGCTGAAGGTTTCCTGATGGCAAGAAAATATGCTAAATATGGACGGCGATAAGCCTTTGTCTACGGGCTAAAGTGCACCCCGGACATTTAATTTTAACATCACCCCTGTAGCACGCGGATGATTGTTCACTTCACCGTATCCGACTCCGATGAGGCATTTCCAAAGAGTTCAACTACTCGATTTTGGCCTGCTATTAGAGATATAAAGGCCCCACCAGAGGCTATTCTATGACATATCTTGTATCGTGAAATGTCTTTTTGCTATGAAAGAAGAGCAAAGCTCTCCTGATCTGATTATAAGTGTCAATCAGACCCGGGACTCACTTGCACGATGCTTGATACACTATGCAAAGAGTATGACAATTTTTTTATCGTACTAAAGCACCTGGGTTTCTATCATCTAGAGCTTCTAATTGCTATTCCTGGACATGCATGAGCACAAGTCAATTTGTCAGACTTTCCAAAACAGAAAGGTAAGGTTGCCAGGCATTAAGCGAAGCGAAATGCACCATGTCAGACTACTTATACGCCCAACCGAGGGTCCATATGTTCCAGGGTCAATTGATCGGCATGTTTTTCTAGACGTTCTAGACGTCGCTAGACAAGGCTATACTTATGGCTACCTTCCAAATCTTATCTAATATTATATCCGTAGAACAAAATGGATATTCAGATTATCCAAGTCCTATTTCGTAAAGGACAGAAATCACACACAATATCGACTTTCCTTTTTACGGCAATATAAACAAGTTGCATACTTAATTGAAGTAATGTCAATATCAAATCACACTGTTGAGGTAAATATCACCGAAGCTATGTACAAGAGTGGGAGACACCTAGTAATGGTATCATATATTAATAGCAAGCCGCCAGGGTTCTATGCTTACCTTGGCCCAATTTACTTCTTACAAGCACGCCGTGTCTAGGCGCATGCGCGCCAATTCTCGGCTTTAAACAAGAACGTACAATGCACACATCTAAGGAGCAATCAGGGTTAGAACCAGAGATACTGGGGTCTTGCATATCTCAGAGTGAAGGTGTAGAGCTTACCATAGACAGACCCAAGATCATTGAGAACCAAAAGAAGGCATTCTAGGTGGGAAGTCAGTGAGGATCGCAAAATTGAAAAAAGAAAAAAGAAAAAAGAAAAACAAAAGAAAAACAAAACAACAGCTTACATTGAGAATTGTGCGGCCACGGAAAAAGCGAGACTTTTGAATCGCAACAATAGGCAGCTGGAGCATCATAGCCAGGAAACCGTATCCCCGAAGCTTCTTGGTGATGCAGCTCATGACTAGCTCGTGGAATATAGAGCTGACCAGGAATGTGATAACCATAGCCACAGGCTGGGAGAAGTTACACCGGGCGGGCCAGTAGACGTGGCGGAAGAGGAAATGATGGACAGGGACGTTCCACTCGCGGGAAAATTCCAACCTAGATAGGAACTGGTTAATCAAATTGCCTGAATGTATAAAACCGCAATTCCAACTT
This sequence comes from Penicillium hordei, assembly GCF_028827395.1. Taxonomy (NCBI): domain Eukaryota; kingdom Fungi; phylum Ascomycota; class Eurotiomycetes; order Eurotiales; family Aspergillaceae; genus Penicillium; species Penicillium hordei. The sequence goes on from NW_026623142.1 coordinate 1,891,810, forward strand.
ACCAGTCACAGGAATTCCACCAGTCTGCATAGAAGTGACGATCGGCGAACCGAGTCAGCTCTGCAAACGCACCCAGCACATATTCGAAGATGACGAGGAACACTAGCAGAAATATAATCATGAAGGGAAAGAGGAGCATGCTGATGGTTTCGGCAAGGACGAGAGCCTTGTCTGTGACGCTGTAGGCGACACGGAGTTGGGCATTGGCCTCTGCCAATACAGGGACGATGAATTCCTCGCTTGTCAGGGTGAGCAGAAAGATACAACCAAATACAGCAGCGGCCTTCCAGCCAATTTCTGACCAGCGTCGCTCCTTTCGGCGGGGATACTCTAGCTCATAGCAGAGAGTCGGACAAAAGAGGAAATCCACATAGTTTCCAATGTGCAGGTTCTGTGGGTATGAGATGTTGCCCAGCGGGGAGGTCAACTCCGTGGCCAGATTTTCGCGCAGTCTTTCCAATGGTTCTGCGGACTGGTGGTCTTCGTCATGCTGCTTCATTGACGGCCGACGTCGGTGTACCTCCGGGTAATGAATGGCAGCCGGGGGGTCAGGTGTCTTTGGGCCTGGCTTATCGAGCGAGGCAAGGCGGCGCTCTGTCTCGCTGAGATGCCCGTTATAGAAAGCGTACGAATGCAGCTTCATTAGAATGGTCAGAGTATGTAGCGTGAAGAACACCTGCGCAGTCCAGGTCCATTGCATCATGAAAGGCCAGCTGTTTGTTCCTGTCAGCCCTCCTCCCGAGTTCCGGTGTTTAAGCAAGCCATAAACTCACTTTATCCATAGAACTAGCCAAAATGCCTCACCCAGGCTCTGTAAGATCATACCCCCGCGCGACCATCGCAGCCACTGCGGACCACCCCGCCACAGCCGGTGCATAGGCAGAACGAGTGCTGAGCTTATCACCATGGCCGCATCGCTGAGTCCCATCCCCCACACATTGGCCGTCAAGAGGCTCCAAACGCGCACCTGTAGGGGGTATCCGGTGTCCTTGATATTGCGCAAGATGCTGGTCCCGACCATGATGGCCAAGCCAATCCAAAAGAGTGTAAAGAACCCTCGGAAGTTATGATAGTCACTATCGGGATCGAAATGTGACACGCGAGGCACATAGTCTATAGTATAAAACAAGCGATTCCGGGCGCGGACTTGCTTTCTCGCGGTTGAGATCGAATGCGCTGATGGAGGAGCATCTTCGGAAACAGGGGTTGAGCGGCCACTACGGGTGCGAGAGACAGATTAGTTATTGCCTTAAATCCAGTCCGGTCGTGTAAATTGAGGGCATTTCACCTTGTATCATGGGTTAGCTTATCCACTGGAAGGGGGAGAGCCCCGTCGGACTTTTCATCATGCTGTATCGGAACGGCGCGCGGCCGCAGATTCGCAGATTCATTCTGGGAGACGGCGCTAGACATCCTATATGGACACAATTGCAGAATCAGGGGGGGTTGCACATTGAAGACACTGAGATGCAAATTTAGAAACACCTGAGACTATGTGGGGTCAGCTCTGTTTGGTTTTTGTTTGGACTCGAAACTCGAAAAATCACGGGTCACTACGTCAGACTGCCTTTATAGTTATGTACGTTATCGGTATACATGCAAGCTAGGCAGATGTATTTAGAGGCTCAAACTATTGAATTTGTTGACATGCTTACATATCAGAGTATCTTTATCATCCATGAATATTTGTATATTGTATTTATTTTAGTGCAATTTAACCGAATTCTTTTCTCTTGCGACAAGCACGCATTTTTATACTATAGATCCTTTATATGGATGTATTTTGGACTTCCACGGTTGTAAAATTCCAAAACTGCCACTTATGTCAGATTCCTGCCTCAGGTATATATATATCTAAAGGCGGTGTAGATGAATGGTATCAAAGAGTCAGGTGATTCAGGGTAACCAAGCTAGTCCTCTTTCATATTAGTGCCCCATGCCAAGATGCCAGGTCGACTGCCATGAGGAATAATAATACAACAGTCCAGACCTCCAGACCAACAGCCTTGACACTTCTTTCGTTTCATTGGTTTTATGAGCGCGGTGCTTGGTTCATCTACTTGCACCTGACTTCGTCCCTTCTTCTCCATTGAATATCTCCCCTCCTCGCCCCGCCGGGGGTCCCTCTGGCCGCCATGTCTTCCCGTAAGTGCTGCCCGCCGCCCCTCCTCCCCTGAGATGCATTCTGACCACGCAATCCAATCTGTCTACAGTCAAGCAATTCATCCGTAACGTCCGATCAGCAAAGACCATCGCCGATGAACGTGCAGTTATCCAAAAAGAAAGCGCCGCTATTCGCGCCTCGTTTCGAGAAGAGAGCCATGACTCCGGCATCCGGTTCGCCTCAGCATCCACCTCAATCGATTACTCGATCGATCTCTAACAATTGATAGGAGAAATAATGTCGCCAAGCTCTTGTATCTGTTTACTCTCGGAGAACGGACTCACTTCGGCCAAATCGAATGTCTGAAACTACTTGCCTCGCACCGTTTCGCCGACAAGCGATTGGGGTATCTGGGCACCATGCTGTTACTAGATGAGAACCAAGAAGTGCTAACACTTGTGACCAACTCTTTGAAAAAGTAAGCCTATTGACTTAACTTTGGTGACTTGGCTGACCCCGGGCTAACTAAAATGTAGTGACCTCAACCACTCCAACCAATATATCGTCGGCCTCGCTCTTTGTACCCTCGGAAACATAGCGTCCGTTGAAATGTCTCGTGATCTTTTCCCCGAAGTCGAAACCCTTATGTCGACCGCGAACCCCTATATTCGACGGAAAGCAGCGATCTGTGCCATGCGCATATGTCGGAAGGTTCCAGACCTGTACGAGCACTTCCTCGAGAAAGCTAAGAACCTGTTGTCAGACCGGAACCATGGCGTTCTTCTCTGCGGGCTGACACTGGCGATTGATCTATGTGAAGCGGAAGAGGAGGAGGAGGAAGAAGGAGGACCAGTGGGCGTGATTGAAATGTTCCGGCCGTTGGCCGGAGGTTTGGTTCGCGCTTTGAAGGGGCTGACAACTTCGGGATATGCCCCCGAGCATGATGTGTCCGGTATCACAGATCCTTTCCTCCAAGTCAAGATCCTTCGGTTCTTGCGTGTATTGGGTCGGGGAGATGTGGCCACCAGCGAATTGATCAACGATATCCTGGCCCAGGTGGCCACCAATACGGATTCCTCAAAGAACGTCGGCAACTCTATTCTATATGAGGCCGTTCTTACGATTCTGGATATTGAAGCCGACTCTGGTCTAAGGGTGCTGGGCGTCAACATTCTCGGCAAATTCCTGGCTAACAAGGACAATAATATCCGTTACGTTGCGTTGAACACACTGAATAAGGTTGTTGCAATTGAACCAAATGCGGTGCAGAGGCATCGCAACACGATCTTGGAATGCCTGCGGGATCCTGATATTAGCATTCGCCGGCGAGCGCTCGATCTCAGCTTCATGTTGATCAACGCAGATAATGTGCGGGTGCTGGTCCGGGAACTGCTGGCCTTCCTGGAGGTGGCCGACAACGAGTTCAAGTCCGTGATGACAACACAAATAGGTATCGCGGCCGATCGGTTCGCACCTAACAAGCGCTGGCACATGGACACCATTCTGCGGGTTCTCAAGCTGGCTGGGAACTACGTTAAAGAACAGATCCTGTCCTCGTTTGTCCGTCTCATTGCGACCACCCCTGATCTGCAGACCTACGCAGTACAGAAGCTCTACTCGTCATTGAAGGAGGACATCTCACAAGAGGGTCTCACACTGGCTGCGACATGGACCATTGGCGAATATGCCGATAGCCTCCTTCATGGTGGTCAGTACGAGGAAGAGGAACTGGTCAAGGAGGTTCGGGAGAGTGATCTTGTTGACCTCTTCACCAACATTCTCAACAGCACCTACGCCTCCCAGATTGCTGTCGAATACATCATCACTGCATCCATGAAGCTTACTGTGCGCATGTCGGATCCCGCTCAAATTGAACGTCTGCGCCGTTTGCTTTCCAGCCGAACCGCGGACCTGAGTGTGGAAATTCAACAGCGTGCCGTTGAATACACCAACCTTTTCGGCTACGATCAAATCCGCCGCGGCGTGCTCGAGCGGATGCCCCCGCCTGAGATCCGTGAGGAACAACGGGTACTAGGTGCTGCTCCCGCTGCTAAGAAACGTCAGAGTAAGCTTCTTCGTGGGAAGTCGACAACAAAGGTCGCCAAACCTGCAGAGCATGACCTGCTCCTTGACTTGGTTGGCGGATCCGACGCCCCTGTCACGAGCCCTACCTCGAACGGATCGAACACCGCCGATCTGCTGGCAGACATTCTTGGCGGAGACTCGGGCATGTCATCTCCCTCGCCGGGGCCTGGTGGCCAGAAGAACCCGAACAGCGCCATCATGGACCTGTTTGGCTCCAACGGTCCTTCGCCATCCCCTCAGCCCACACAACCCGCATCAGCCTCGATGGATCTCCTAGGTGCAGGAGGCATGGGCGCCTCTGCGCCTTCGCCCTCCACCTCTCCCGCACCTGTCACTGCTGCAACCCCCGCACACACCGCGCTCAACAAGGACGGTCTCGTACTTACCTTGCAAGTTCAGCGAAGCGGGAGCAACGCCCAGATCCTGGCCCGCTTCCGCAACGACTCCAACTTCGACCGATTCACTAGTGTCGGCTTGCAAGCCGCCGTACCAAAGAGCCAGCGATTGCAGCTGAGCGCAATCAGCAAGGCCGATCTGGAGTCCGGCGACGAGGGCACACAATCAATGCGTGTGACCGCTCTGAATGGGGTATGTCAAGTTTCTCCTCCCTATCTTACGCTTTTGCCTTCTTTTGAGTCTCAAACTAATCTATTTTTTCCAGAGTCTCCCTGCCAAACTTCGCCTTCGTCTTCGTGTCACTTCCGCCCGCGGCGGTGGAAACCCTGTCACCGACCAAGTAGACTGGTCTGAGCCGTAGATCAAATCGGTGGCAGTGATGCTAAAAGCTCATCCGAACGAATGTTTAATTTTCCCATGAACAGTCAAATCCAGTTTTATACACCCCCGTTCTCTGCATCTTCCTCGCTTCTATCTATCTAGACTTTTGTTCTGCCATTGATTTCCTTTTCTCTTGTACTTCGTTTCACTACTGGGGGGGGGGGAGGGATTTTTCTTATTGTACGTGCTTCAGATGAAAGTTTTAGCGTATGAGACAGTGCAATGTGTATTGCATCAAGCCCGTGTATTTAATGGCCCATATGAGAGTAGTGTGCTCCTTCCTACATGTATGTACTTATTAGATACTAAGAGGTTGAAGTGCATTCAGAGTTATGGCACCTATGACGCAGACTAGATCCAAATACATAAACCAAAATACAATAGGCGACAGAAAGCAAGGCTCTATAACTTCAAAAGAGAATTCAGATCAACTGCAGCCTCCGCAAGAAAAAAATGAAAAGTCAGTATATAATCCTGAAAGCAAAGAGACAAGTGACTCCATGGCAGAAAAAAAAAAGAATGCAGGGTCGTGTGAGTTGTCCTAAATCCAAGGCGTGAGCCCAATCTATAAGGCAGAACTGGAAGATACCAAGATACCAGAATGGTATATAATATGGAGAGCAAGTCCAAAATAAGTAGCCAAGCCAATCAAATGTGCTCAATGGGGCCCTCCGGGAGCAGCACCTCTCCCTCTCTCTGGTCACGGGGCAAACAAGCCTTGAGCGGAGGGCGGACGATGTCATTGAACATAAAAGTTCCATAGACAAGGAGCGCGAAGCCGGCAACTTGGAGCCATTTGAAGCTCTCCCAGCCGAGTCCAAGCGAAACAAGCCAGATGAAAAGCGTGCGGCAGGTGTCGATTGTGCTACGAGAAGTAGCAGAGACAGTGCGGGTGACAGAGAGACCGAAGAAGTTGAAGCCACTAGGATAAACGTTAGAAGGGAGGATAGGAACATGGAGTTGAGCAGCAAGATAAACACATACCCGATACTGATCATGATGAACACGCTCGATATGGCAACAGCACGGTTATTGAAAACTTCGTGCAATCCCTGCTTGATATCAAAGTAACCATATCGGCCGGCATCGGTCCGTCCAACAATAAGATACATGATCAACATGCCAATGACAGTAACTAAAAAGCCGAAGACACCTTCCCAACCCACGACATGGATCGGTTCCATGGCGTAATTCTCCAAAATCCACTCCTCCAGTACAAACTGCGTGGCTGTGAAGATCTGCGCCGCAGCAATAAGCAGCACGCCAATGACGGCCTGAACAGCCTCAGGGGTCCGAGCTACATCACGCGCCTGCATAAGAGCACGCGAGGCCGCATCAGTAGCACTCCCATCCTGGGTGATATCATGGCCTGACTCTCCACTGAATAGGGCTCCAGAAAGACCCACAATAGCCACACCTAGGACGACAATAAAGAGTGCGCTCCACTGGTAGAAGTGGAGTCTGCGGCGAAGGAAAAGGACACTGAACAGGCCTACGAAGAGGACAAGGGCACCCCGAGTCATCTGGTAGATACTGGCTGCCACAAAGAGAAGACCCACGTTCATGAGGGTTGTGCCGGCGATATCGCAGCTCGACGGCGCTGCAAGAAGTAGGATCTTCCATCCGCGGAGTGGGATTCGGCTGTCATCTTCGGGTAGGGGCTTGGGGTGTCTGCTGTCACTATCAAGTTCATCGACTGTGTGGTCATCTTCATGATCGAGGCCTTCGTCATCACCGTTTATCGGGTGATATCCGCCCGTTAGAAGGGGTGAAGGGTCACTGGATAGGCGTGGTGCGATGTATTGGCGGTAGAGGAAGGTTAAGCCGACAACTAGCCAACAGCCCATTTCACCCATAAACATTACGGCACTGTTTTACCGTATAGTGTTAGCATTCATCGCTAGTGTTGCAAAGCTATATCATCAACACGAGGTGAAACCTACGTTTGAATGACAGGCTGCTCGAACAGCTTCCGCTGGCTGGGATCTGGGGAATCGCAGTTCCGCACACATTGCATATCCTATTCGAGACGCGGCGTTTAGTTTGTGTTTCTTGTTTCTTTGTAGCTCTGGATCGAGGACGAACCTGATACTTGTTGAGAATGGTGTTGCACACCCCGGTCACGAGCATCATCGTGACCAGGACGGGGATGAGGGCATTGTTTGCCATCTTGTCCCACTGTGTTGGTAAAAGTTAGTCCAGGTGTTAAGAGGATAAGAAGATGAAGTGAGGAGACCCTGGTGAGGCCAAGTGAGGAGACAAAGCGGAGAGCTTATCGGAGCTGATAACATGTGTCACGGTATCAGGACTCCCCACAAGGTACGGCTTCTACATAACTAACGTAATGTTGTACATTAGTACATATAGCCCATGCTCTCTATGGCTCAAATGCTACTTAAATATGCATATACTTGATCTCCTCACTTCTTAGCTTTCCCTTTTTTGAGTACTCAGTCCTTGCTTTTTGTTGAGTATAATTAAGCACGGCCTTAACCCCAATTTGCTTATTACATAAGCACGCCGATCATCCATCCATCCATAGATCCACATGTGCCAAGCATCAGTAGCAACGGGCAGTCAATACTTGAACTGTAATATATCGAGGGATATTTGATATCTTTGATATATTTGATTCTCATGCAGATTGTGGATTTGAGGGCTAGATGTGGCTCTTACTTGTATTTGCTAACTTTTCAAGTGATTTCTAGCACAGTTGCTCCAAGCTGTGCATGGCCGAGTAGCATCAATAACCTGGTACTTGGATAGCAAGAAAGGTGAATAGGGTACGATGCTACCAAATATGATCATTCAAATTATCTGGTCTTACACATTTACAAAGAAGAGACTCAGTGCCCAACATTCCCCTCTGAAAATGGACATCTTTTTCAGCTCTTATTGAAGTGGGTTAGACAAAGCCTTCATGAAACAACCCAGGAAGGTCACACAGTGGGCAGCGAGAAGATAAAGAAAACATCTAGAATATCAACCTTCGGATGAAGCGCCTTTCTTAAATTTGTTTCAGTGCTACGCTAATGACCCTGGAGTGGCATCAAAGTCCTTTCAAAGGGCGCTCGCCCATCCACGGCGATATCATATTCAATTATACATATATCCTTGGCATTCTGGTACATGTTCACCTTTTTGAGTAGATAAATACGGGCCCTGCTTCCTTTGAGAAAAAAAGAAGAAGAAGATCCAACTGCGCTCTCAGGTAGTCCTACAGATAATGGGGTTCTTCTGCCTTGGCAACTTCATTGCTCTTATCGGTATCCTTTTGGTCGGTCCGACAGCAACATCAGGTGCAGCTGTTGCCGTTGTACCTCAAGCAAATAGCAACGGCCTTTGTTACAAATATGTTGTCCAGGCTGGCGAAACTTGTTCTGTGATTGCTCAGGCACACTCTATCACCACGGCTGATATCGAAACCTACAACGCTCGAAGCTGGGCATGGTCTGGATGCAAACCTATATCGCAGGGCTCTTCCATCTGCCTCAGTTCTGGAGAGCCCCCAATGCCAGTTGCACTTCCAAATGCTGTTTGTGGGCCCCAGGTGCCTGGAACAGCACGCCCCACCAGCTGGTCTGACCTAGAGTCTTTGAATCCGTGTGTGACCAATGAATGTGTAAGTTGACAGTTTAAACCCCTCTCTCTTAGTTTGTCATCTAATATCTTAACAGTGCTCTTCCTCGGGTCTCTGTGGAACCACTTCGGACTTTTGCACTTCTAAGGCCCATGTCACTACAGCATTATCTATATCCACCAGCACCCATTCAGCCACAACAAAAAAGACCACCACATCTACTAGCACAACTAAATATATTCATCAACTTGTAGCTAGCACTGAGACTTCATCCACTAGCAAGACCACTAAGACTAGTACAACCAAGTGTGTCTCCACAACGACCACTAAGACTACTTCCACCCACAAAACCACGACGGCGTCAACCAAATCATCCCAAACAAAAGCAAAAACAAGCACTAGTACTAGTACTAGCACTAGCACCACCAAATCAACAACTGTTAATCCATGGTTACTCACAATGTACACCAAGAAGGACTGCGCGGGCGACTACTACATACTCCAAGGACACAATGTGGGCTACTCGAAGACCTGCGTAAACCTGCACGGGGGTCTAAGCAGCAAATATACGGAAACAGGTGTTTCCTGCAAATGGTTTACAAACCGCGGCAAATCCATCTCTGATTGCGATGCCAGCACCCTCAAGAGACCTCAATCCTGGACAGTTGAGGCTGGTATCTGCACTGTATTCGATACTAAAAACTGTAAATCGAGCCTGTATTCTAATGCTTATACGCCTGAGCTGAAGGCGCCTTGTCAGAATCGGGGTAAATTTGATACGCCGAAGTTTCTTTCTATGAATTGTTATACTGAGGGTTGAGGTTGGGGCTTCTGGTGTGATGCATTACTTTTTGGTCTAGCCTCTTGGGTTTGATTCACGTTATAGAGCTCATGCTTATACTATAAAGACATCTATATGGTTTTCCGAGAATCATTGACGATCTATTATTTACTCATGTGGTTTTATATTGGAATAATGTTGACGGTAACATTGCCTTGGGTTGCGATCAGCTCCAAAAAGGTCCTGCATTCTACAAAATATCCTTCGAATCTCCCATTGCTTCTTTCCGCATTCTGTCCAGCGCTCACTAAGCTTTATTGGGTTATCACATGATGACTCTGAGCGCCCTCCTAAAGGCGACAGAGAAATGACCCAGCAGAGGAAATATGGTACGTAGAGCTACATAGGTACATATGTACGCATGTGTAAAATTCAAGTTCCAAAAAGAAATCCAAATAAACGACCCGGTTAAGAACCTAACCCCGATTTTTCCTCCCTCCAAACGCCATCGCTGAGGCCAATGGACAACACAAAATTCCAAAAATAATTAGAAACCCAAAAGGTAGATCCCCAAGGATCACAAGAAATTAACCAGGAGTCCCGCGTAGGGTACAAACGTATCCCTCCTGGACCATATATACGCTGGAAACGAACCGCCGAAATAGAATGTTTCAGAGACTCAGCCCATCTTCATGTAGGACTAGTGATACGTACATGCTCTCAATACAAACCAGGAACCCACTTCTGACTGATGCGAATGCCTTCTCTCTCGTAGCGCGCAACAGCATCCCAGTCAACCTCAAGCTGTCCCATAGCACCGATGCCCTTGACCTGAATCTCAGGCGGAATGCGCATCCAGTCCGCAGCCCTGGCAATGGATTCTTCATCCCACGGTTCATAAAACTTCTCCAGGAAAGCAGCCTCCTCGGCCTCGTCGGGAGGAGTTAGACTAGCAAAGGCAGCCCAGTCATCATCCACCGGGGTAGCTTCATTGATATCGAAGTCCTCGAGTGAATCATAGCCCAGGTGAGGCAGATCCTTGCTTGCGAGGTTTGAAAATGTATCATGGATTGTGTCAAGCGAGGTGGGACATTCCGCCCAGGGATCCTTTGTATCGCTATCCTCCAGTTTGATACTAACATCCTTCTTTCCGTCCTTGTCAGCAGACTTCGTTCCCTTGACAGAGGACAACTGCGGAGTGAGCAGCTGAGTTGATGCTGCAGCAGGAGACGCGGTCTTGGCTCCGAATTGGCTATTAACCCTGGCCATAGGCGTGTTGTTGGCAAGGAGAGGCGTAGCAATACTTTGTTTTGCAGGAGAAGCTGCTGCACTAAGCTTGGTGGAGGGTGGAACTGGTCCGAGTGTGGTCACCTGCTGGGTTTCCGGACTATCATTGGGGTTCAGTCCAAGACCCATCGAGATACTTTCATGGTAATATTTGAGATAATCCTCAATCAACTCTTCCTCCTCGGGTTGATGGCTTTCTTCGATGTGCTTGTCCAAGACGGCTTGTGTAGCGAATCCTTGGTAGTGGTGTTGACACTCAACCACACTGCATTTGAAAGCACCTGCCATAGCTGCAGCATTGGATGTGGCATCTGCCACCGCTTTGTTGTATTTGGCCGTTGCGCCAGGGGCTGCAGTTGGTTGAATTGGGGATGATGCCACGCCATGAGACTGCTTTCGCTTTTTGGGAGGAGGCAGCTTAAGATCCTCGGGGGCAAGTCCGCCAGGGGCATATTGAGGGACGCCCCTGGGAGACGGAGCCGCGAAAGGTGCAGCTGGGGCATTTGCAACAGACTGGCTAGAGGCGCGCCGGGCTCGTTGTAGGGCTTCTTCCTGTGCCTGCAACTGCTGCAAGTTGGTCGCGTTCAGTGCCGGCATGTTGCCTTGGATTGCCTGAGCGTTAGAGGTAGGAGGTTGGGAGGCATTAGGACGTTGACCTTGTTGCATGCGAGAAATCATCACAGCGAACAACTTCCGCATAAAAAGGATTGCACCAGTGAGGTAATCGGGAGTAACTGTGAAATGCTCATTTACAACCCAATCCTGCGAGGGCTTGAACTGCCTCATCAATTGGATACGCTAAGCGAAATCAGATTAGTAAATAAACGCCTATTCATGGATATTATTAAAGGAGAGCTTACCATGGCGAGAAGATTCTTCACATTCTTCTCCTGGCCTTGCATCTTTGCAAACCATTGTACAAGGGCATCCAGCCGGCCGAGAACATCCAAAGCTTCACGCAGTTGTTTGGTCATGGCGGCCTTCTGCTCTGGCGAGACAGGCATAGGCTTTGCGGGTGGGGCGTTCTTGGCGATGTCATTATAAACCTCCATAACTTGCGGTGGTAGGTTCCTGTTCCATGCCTCGTCGGCGGCAGCTCTGCTGAGTACCTGACCCCGACCTTGAGCCTGTTGCCTCCGAATGTGTGCCTCAACCTGAGCTCGCTGTTGAGGAGTCATTTGTGCAAGCTGTTCCGGCGTGAAAGGAAGAGCTGGCCGTTGGGGAGCCGTCCCTTGGGCGCCTGGAACTGCCACAGGTTGGCTCATCTGAGGTGTAGCTGTGGCTCGGGCTTCAGTTGTATCATCTGTGCTAGGTCTCTTCTTTGAGGCCTGCTTCCCGGCAGCACCCTTAGCACCTTTAGTCGCAGCTCCAGCTTGGGGCTTTGCGTTCGCCGCTTTGGGGGTCGATTGCGGGGCTTGGGGATGCTGTTGCTTCATTTGCGGGACAGGCTGTACTGCAGGAACCGGAGGTTGCACCGCAGGTTGGTTTAGCTGGCCAGGCTGCGTGTTTCCTTCAAGTTGCATTGCTCGGTTCTGTGCAACCTGCATCATCTGCTTTTGGCGGTTTCGGTACAGAATCTCCCGAATCTGCTCATCGGTGAAGTTTGACGCCTGGTGTCCAAGCTTTTGGCGAGCCATTTGGATGTCTTGGGTAGAAATTGGCCGCATGGCTGCCATGTTGATAGCAGTGGATTGTTGGCCAGGGGGGAAGCCTGCCGCGTTCGTAAACGGGGCCTGGGTACCTTGGAATGGAGTTGCCGCTGGACCCTGGCCATTCTGGTTGACTTGATTTGTGGAAGCTGAGATGAGCTGACCAAGATGAAGCTTCTGAAGCATCATGAGGCGCGGGAGGTCGTTGGGGCTTGCAACTTGAGGGTTTGAATTTGCCCATTGCTTGAGTTGACCCCATGATTTGACGTTGCTGGGAACTTGCATCGAGGTGCCATTCATGTTCAGAATAGACGGTGGGAAAGACACGCGATCCATTTGCTTGCCCTGCTCAGGAGTCATCTCCACGCCATTGTTTTGCTGCCGCAGCATCTGGAGCTTATAAATCTCATTATTGCGTTGTTGACGTTGCTGCTGAGTCATTTGCTGGCCTTGGGGCATTCCTCCTGAGCTCAAATCCTGTGGGGCACTCATCGAGCCTCTCATGATGGCGTTGCCCATCTGATTATTCATCATTGGTTGGGCTTGGCCTGGTTGAGGTTGCGGCTGCGGCTGCTGGCCGGGATTGGCTCGGGCCATGTTGTTGAGAGCCGCACGGCGTTGCTGCATGATAAAAACCCGAGCTTGTTCAGGAGGCATGCGAGCGAGTTGTTCCTGGATGTGAGGCGGGATATTGGAGGGGATTTGGGGCTGACCTTGCATCGCAGCTTGTCCTGCAACGCCAGCCGGATGCTGGCCCATGTTCGCAGGTCGGGACGGTGGTCGCGCTTGAGCGGGCACCTGGACCGGAGACATCTGACCCGGCGCCATGGGTTGATTCAGCATTGGCATGACGGGGCTCTGTCCGTTCAGTTGCGGCTGTGATTGGGGCGTCACCTGGCCACCATGGCCCGACATCGCCATCTGAGCCTTCTGGGCCGCTTGTGCACGTGCCTGGGCTTGGGCTTGAGCCTGAGACTGTTGTGCCTGGAACTGCATTCGATCTTGAGGAGTGTTGGACCCACCCTGCAGATGCTGCTGGGCAAGGAACTGAGCCTGAGCGTTTGTATTATTGGCGTTCATATTCGCTTGGCCATTCTGGCCCATTTGCTGTGGAAACATGTTGTTATTGTTCGGAAATGGGGCCTGGTTCATTTGGGAAGAGCTGGCAGGAACGACTAGTTGACCAGCCTCCTGGGAGCGCAGGCCATCTGCTTGCTGTCCTTGGATGTTTTCCACATTGCCAATAAAGTTTGGGGGTTCCATCGTTTGGCCTGGATTTCCGGGAAATGCAGAATTGCGTTGAAGATTTAACATGTTTTGAAGCATCTGTCGCTGGTGCTGAGAATTCATCATCGGGTCGCCCATCATGTTACCATTGGTATCCACCCCAGCATTTGGCGCGCGTCCTCCCATTTCCAGACGAGAGCGGCGATGGCGTCTGATCTGGCTGAGGGCCTGAGAGCGGAAAAAATAGGTCATTGGCTCAAGGTTTTTCCGTGCCAGGTATTGTCGCTGGTCGGGTGTCATGTTTGACAGGTTCAATTTGATCTTCTCCATATCTTCCGGGTTGGTTTTGTTCAACATCTCGTTTGCCAGTCGAGAGACGTGGTCAAGATCTTGTGCTGAAAGCGTGCTGAGGTCGTCGACCATCGGAATCCCATTGCCAGGCCGCTGTTGGGATCGCTGTTGCTGCTGCTGCTGCTGTTGCTGCTGCTGCTGTTGGAGCATCGCCTGTGACTGCTGTTGCTGTCGCTGCTGCTGTATTGCTGCCTGTTGGTTCTGCCCATTCATTCCCATTGCCATCTGCTGTTGGCCAGAAACTGGGGACGCCTGCATGCTCTGATTGATGTGCTGCGGAAAAGCGCCTGGAATCTGATTTTGACCAGCGCCCGTCTGGGGCATCATTCCACTTTGGTAAGCGACCGCGGCCTGTCTCTCTCGGGTGTTTCTGATGTGAAGAAGCTTCTCGGTACATTCCTTTTCGTATTCGATCTTCTCGTTGGCTTTGGTGAATGCTTTTAATTCGAAACTCATGGCCGCCTGGGCCGCTTGGTGGAGATCGATGCGAGGTTGGATCAAACGGAGGGAGGTGATCCTAATTCACGTAGAGGTTAGACCAGATAAAAATCAAAGCGCAAAGCGCAACGCCAGTTTCGCAGGCAGCAAATGATTCAACTTACATTTGATAAACATTTGTCGCCCGAGTCTTAATTGGAACTTCAGCCTTCCAACCTCCAAATGGTCCCTGGTTTTGCAACATTTGCGCAACATAGGTCATCATAGCTTGCACACTGTCATTCTTTGGGACCTGCATGTTTGCGTTCATCCTCATCGCGGTATTTGGGGCTGGCCGGCCAGGCCCCGCGCCCGGGTTGGGGAACTCTCCGGGATTCATAGCGGACACCCCATCAATGGGGGATCAATGGGCAATCCGCGAAAAGGTTTCTTGAAGGTTGGCATTCGCTGGAGTACCATGCGAAACTGGGAAGATGTCGCAAGATTAGTGATGAAGACGCAAGGAAGGAGTTCAACACGAGTTGATTAGCGGGAGGGAAAAAAAAGGTAAGCAGGTGCTGGTGTGGAACCGTGAGTCGAGTCGATCAGGAAGGGTGGGGATGGATGGGAAATGGACGAAACGGAGGACAGGACAACGCAACGAGGAAAGCCAGACGTTCGGGCACCAGCGTCAGATGGATTCAATTCGCTGGTCAGCACCTGATTGTGGCTTGGAGCGAATAAGAGCAATTGTAGGGTGGATTGGATCCGTGACAGGGATTGTGCAGCTCTCAAGTCGCACCAGGCCTCAGTTGCTGTCCTCTCTACGCAATGACAAGAAGATTTGGGGGGTAGGAGAGAAAGAACAGAGGTAACTTACTGAAAATTAGAATAACACTGAGACAAAGAGACGGGTGCACAGATCTTGTTGAACTGGAGGCAAAGAAAGAAGTGGCGGGCGAGTAAAGGAGATTATTATGTATGGTCTTTAAGGATATTATTAAATGAATGAGAAGTGACAAAATGAAATCAAAGGGCTATGTTTAATTAAACCATCATCCCATTGAGTGTTTTTGATTTTAAGATGAAGAATAATGGTATCTGGGAATGAATGGGGGGACGCGTATCAATAGGATGGTATCTCTTCGTATTGCAATGTTACTCTAGTACTATTTTGGAGGGGGATCACCTGGGCACCAGGGTAACTCAGAGGTACTTCTATGTACCTCAAGTTTTGCCGGGGTTTCCACTACTTGGCTTAGTATCCCCAGGGTACTTTATCATGTTTCTTACATGTACTACAAATACATTACTGCAAATCCTGATGATCCCTCCGGCCGTTATTTAAGTACCTGAAATCTCAAAACACGTCGTCATCATGTTGTGGATCTTAAATAATGCCCGATATTCATGTATTCATGTACCCATTGTAATAAAATGATTACGGGGTATATAAGAGTAAGTATATCTTTTGGTACATAGTAATATCCATATGTACGACAATTGGAATAAATACATATGTAGGTTTTTATTATCCTAAATATTTTACCCAAAAGCAAAAAAAAAAAAGAAAGAAAGAAAGAAAGAACGAAAAGGATTAATAAGGGAAAATCAGTTCCCATAAGATCGACAAGGCGTTCTGGCCCTGACCTGATCCGGAGAAACCAATTGGTCAAGAATCCGGAAACACTGCCAGGAGTCTATGGCTGGGTACCAGGTACTCCACTATACAATTGAGCACACGACCATAGCCAAGTCCCCAATACTACTGTAGGTACAAAGTCCTCCACCTGGGCAGTTGACACAGTTAGTCAGAGCTTAAGTCAGCCAATCTCCTGGCCCCAAAACGTCAACCCCCATAGCCTGTTCTATATATACACTTCTACCTTTCAACAACTTCCAACATCCGGTCGCCTCTTTCATTTGCGCCCTGGATATCTCGCCATGAAAAACGACTGAAAGTTCCTTTCTCTTTTCCCCATTGGCTTTCGCTGTTTCTTCAGCATGTTCCCCGTATCTGTGTCGCCCATCTCGGTGGGCTCGAACGTCTTTTTCGCATTTGCCTTGTCCCTCATCTCCGCACTTGTGTTACTTCTCCTACGCCGGTTTCTCACTCTCCGCGCCACCCCCGCGTATTTAAGTGTCCCTATATTTCTGGCTCTGGCTCTGCCCGCCAGTGTTGTGCTCCTTGTCCCCATCGACTTGGCGTCAAGTTCGCGAGATGGATCTGGCCCCAAAGCAATCTGGCTACCGGAGCGAATGGTTCTGGTATGCTGGCGCATTGCCTACTGGCTAATCTTCGTTCTCACCTGGTAAGTGCCCCGCGTGCTTAGACTTGACCAAGAGCTGTCACTCATTCTTATCTCTCTCTCAGGGCCATCCTCCCATTACTCGGTGAATACGTCGACTCGGGCTACCGTGAGCCAAAAGGCCGACTTATGTACTCTCTTCGATCGAATGCCCAATACCAGTTAATTGTCCTAGGATGTGCTCTGGTGGGGTTGATCTACGTTTCAATCTCAAATGGGTTCGAATTCACATCCATCAAAGGTCTCATCATGGCATTGGCCTATGTGTGGGGTCTCGTCCTTGCTATTTATCTTATGGGTCACGGTCTGGTTTCGATCCCCCGAAATCTGCTCCGAAACTCCAATGTCAGCGGTCGGCTACGCAGGCTCCAGGCACATGCGCCCAAGGTGCACGATCGCCTGATGGACTCGGTCAATGAGTTAGCGAATCTCAATGGGCAGGTTTCACAGCTACAGCGCCGTAAGACAGGAACTGCTCGTGACTTCCAGGAATGGATTGAAGAGCTTCGGGAAGGGCACGGCCAACCCGACGTGCGGGCCCCGATCCTTGAGTCACCCGATCCATCCGCCACGATACCTTCTGTCATCACGGAACGCTATTTGGCCGACCTTACACGGCGGCTTCAGCGTGCTCGGCACATGAAGGCCCGATTTGTGGATGAGTGGGATCGTCTAGTCCAGTTATCAGCCGATCTCCAAGCCATCATCAATTCTGCAGCTTCAAAGAAGCTCGAATTTGCACCGGCCCCACGTCGGTCATCCTGCATCCCTCATGTGAGACTTCTCACCCCGTACATGCGATATCAGCTGTATTCCAACGTCATTCCCTCGGTAAGGCTGGCCTTTGGCGCGTTCTTTGCAGTGGCATCGGCCTGCATTGTTTGGTCGGAAATGATCAAGTCTTTGGCACCCCATCTCTCCGCTGTGAGTTTGACCGTGGTCCCAAATTGGAAAAACCATCCAGTTGGCTTCGGTGGTCAGCTCACGGCCTCGGCCTGGTTATTATACATGTGTTCAGCGGCTCTCGTTGGTGTCAGTGATGTTAAAGTATGGGGAAATCGCGCGCTTGTCCGTCGTAATACATATGGCGAAAGCGCCTGCTGGTACGCTGGTCTTGTGGCTCGGCTGACCGTACCAATTGCGTACAACTTCTTGACCTTCTTACCAAAAGAGTTCCGGCGAACCACCACTTTCTACGAATTCCTTGGTAAACTCATCAACCTGACGCCGCTCGGGAAAGGGTTTGACTTCATCTTCCCTATCTTTATCCTCCTGCCTATCTGCGCAACACTATTCAACCTATATGGACGTATCAAAAACATCTTTGGATGCGGCCTTGCAGAAGATGACGATATCCACGACGTTGAAAACAACCCTGCCGGGTATGGCATGGGTGGCTGGCGTGAGGGTCGCGACCTCATTGAACGGGAATTAAATGGCTTCGGTTCTCTGGCGGTCTCCTCCCGTGGTAGCCGTTCAACGTGGGCGTCGGATTGTGACGATGAAGGCTCCCCTGGGTCGTCCAGACTGCGGATCCCGGTTGCAGAGAGCTCTCAACCTGCGCAGAGGACAGTGGTTGCGCCTACTATTGTAGAAGGTGAGGATGGGGAAGACGAGAACTTCTTCCAGTCCTTTGCGCATCGCGTCAAGAACACATTTGATACTACCAACACTCCTCGGTGGTTCCAGGGTGAGCCGTTCCGACTTCCGCGCTGGATGTCGGGTGATGACAATACCACAGAAGAAGGTTCGGCGCTATTTGGAGGTCGGGCTGTGCCTGGTCGTCTGCGCCTAGGTTGAACACTTGCATTGCGATGTTTAAATCCCTTCGACTGCTGGACAGTGTAATATACCGTTTTGCTTGTACATATGTAGTTCAATTGTTTTGTCTCGATTGCTTGGGTACACTAGCTCTAATTGAGAATTTAGTAAATCATAAAAGTGCAAAAAGAAAACAGGGAAGGGGAGGGGAGAAACATTAAGCAACAACACTCACTTGCTCGTCATGTCCCCCCTTCCAATCCCTAGTCCTTGATTATAATGGTGCAAATGCCCACCACTATGACAACCTGCCTCCATTTCCAAGTACCCATTTGTATTCAGCTCCTAGGGTTATCGCCCGGCTCATGTGAGTGATATCACGTGAATGGGGCTAAGGACGCCGGATAACCACCATTAACTCTCACTTCGTATGGAAGACTCTCTTTTTGGATACTGTACGTTTTTCAATCACCCATGATCTACTAGATTGCTTAATATCCAATATTAAGTCCCTTTTGCAGTCCAGGAACGAAATTGTACCAAATATTTTCTTGAACGTTTCCCTCCTGTTGAGCACAATCATAAATAATGTCGAGTCAAAAAGGGCCTACCTCCTCGCCATCCACTACCTCTAGTGCATCCAAGCCATTTAAGAACAACTTTTGGTATCGGTATTTGACACTTACAGCGATCCAAATCCTTAAACGTATTCGACCTCGGGAAGGGAACGTTCTTATGTTAACGGACGGAATATGCGTCAAGTATGGGCGCCGCGTTCATTTATCTGAAGCATCAACAATGCGGTTCATATCGCAGCATATATCTATCCCGGCACCAAAAGTTTTATGTGCATTTACTCGATTCGGGTGGACGTATATCGTGATGGAAAGGATTCGGGGAGATATTATTGGCAGAGGCTGGGTCAATCGAAGTGAGGATTCAAAGGCGAAACTTCTTTCACAATTAGCTGAGAAAATCCGCGAGATGCGGGAACTTCAGCCGTCAGAAGGCAATACGGTTGCTTCTGTTGATGGCGGATCGCTTTTTGATTGTCGTGTTCCGGGTCGTTCCTTGCGCTTCGGTCCATTTAATAGCATCCAGAACTTTCACCGGCATTTACGTATGGGTATGGAATTTGATTCAAGGCTTGACATTGAAATTCAGGAACTTATCAAACAGCAAAGCAAGACTTGGCCTTTGGTATTTACCCACGGGGACCTTAGCAGCCTCAACATTCTTGTTCGTGGAGATGATATTGTTGGTATTATTGATTGGGAAACTGCTGGTTGGTATCCATCATATTGGGAATACACTTCTGCCCACCAAGTCAACCCACAAAACTCTTTTTGGGTCAATGAGATTGACAAATTCCTACAACCAATGTCTGAAGAGCTGGCGATGGAACAGGTCCGGCAAAAACACTTTGGAGATGTTTAAATAATTATGTCTTGTAACTCATATGATGATCTCCTTCTGCTCCATCAAGCCATAGGTTGGAACCTTCCTCGTATTAAAATTGGCCTGACCATCAAAACGGTACTGGTCTTTCTTTCGCTGACAATAACCCATCACCTCACTACGCACGTTTTCCCACTCTCTAACGCTCGTGCCTAGAGCATTGGGATCGACCTTAAGTATCTACAAAGCTTCTTTCACCCAAAAAAACACAGTTCCAACCTGTTTGGTCTTGCCAAATCAGCGTATTCCGCGGGATTTCGACTGGGCAGCTTCCATCCGCCACCTTGCGAACCATAATGCGGATAAGCAACATTGTAGTAGGGAAAAGTGGGCACTCGTGCTCCTCGAAGAACCATTTAGAGCCCCCGTGCATTGTTGGTCTCTCCTTTGCATCATAACGGGCCCCCGTGTCATCCTCTACTTGCACTTTTGGTCCCACGATTCAAAGTCCAGGGGTATCTATCTCGGACTGGATATCAGTCTTTATTAATACCCGTCGAAGAAGTTCCTGTATGACTAACTCACGTGTCTTCCTTGCTTGGCATTGTAGAATTGCCTCCACATGCATAGAGAGCAACATACGGCCAATATTTGTTAGATGGCATTCTGCGAACGATCTTGACATGTTGATGCACTCACCTGTGACCTCTGGCTGGAATTTACTACCGCCTCCCTTCGAGGTAGATAGAACGAGAACAATATATACACACACGGCGGAGGCTCCAACCCCAAAGAGAATTATACTACATATATAGAGATTAGAATACCATGACTCCCATCATGTACGGCTGACGGGTATGATTACTATATATGTAGTGCTTTGATCAGGGATAAACCGATGACGTACTATGTACCAGGTCTAGATTTCGTAACTAATATAGCATCTTGATTTATTTGAAAAAATGACATATACTACCAATAAATCTTACCAATAGCCATGAACAAGTAATCAGATAAAACAAGTACGTGGTTGTTGAGATATAGAGCATCACTGAATGCAAACTGTAATAGATGGGCATCTTCGTATCAATTATCAATGAAAGGTTATACGTACAAGAGTTTCCTGCACGAAGTATGCTTTTACCGCATTCGTATACGCCTAAGAATTCATCTAGAAAGACCACTAAAAATACATGATAATGCCGCACAAGCGGACGATTATTCTTGTAGTAGCTCTATAAAAAATGTATATAAATATAATACTATAACCAAAGGCTCGGTTTTCTCAACCCTCGGGATAGTTAAGGTTGATATGGGAAATATATATATTTATAAATAAAGTTAGATAACTTAGTCTTATCCCTAGTCGGAAATATTAAATATTCTTAAGGTAATAGAATGGTTCAATTTACATTCAATATTTATAGGGCATTAATATACGCCTATGTCCGACAACACTATATATATATGGATTAGGCCGCCCACTAATGATGTCCATATATATCCGTGGGTCTCCCTATACACATGCATAGAATAGAAGCATGATAGTATACAATTAGCAGGAGGTACGGAGTGGTATAATATTCCCACGGCCAATAGATAGGGTGTAGAGGGAACAGTTGAGGGGGAGGGGAAAAACCATATATAATATGTGTAATGTGTCTCCTCATAGTTCTGCGGAGAATAAATGAGCCCGCGTAGTAGGTGGGAAACTTCCCCGTCGTCGCATTGGCGTTGGTCGCGCTGAAACTGATGAACCGAGACCTTACTTATATCTTCCCTAACTAGGTAGATGGTTAGAAAATCCAGATTGTCGAGATACCATGTCTATATATAGTCTATATATGTACATTTTGTATGAGCACGCCATATGAAGAATACCTAGATTTTTGAATTGTGCACTAGGAAAATTGTACATTGTGCAAAGGACCCAATTTCGCGAATGCGGGTGACCAGGACTGTTAATTGGAGTCACTCAAAATTGAAGCCAGTGCGTTAATTGGTTGGTTGGGTTGAACATAATTCAGACATTTTATATTCTAAAATATAAAGGGGCAAAAAAAAGATGCCCTCGTCCAGGTTCGAACTGGAGACCTTCGGATGTCAATCTTGTTACCAAGAATGTCATATGAAAGGATATGAGACCGACGTCATAACCAACTAGACCACGAAGGCTACCACTGAGCCACTTGTGCTTTGTGATGAAATTTTTTGAATTTAATGACAAGATGGATCAAAACAGACAGGCGCATCCTTGCGAATAGACAGTGTCTTTTTAGGGGTTTCAAATTTTTAATTAGATTTCACCGATTAAACTAGTTTATCTCAATACCATTCACTAAAGTTCATCATAGTCAAAAGAATCATGGATTGATTATCCAGGTAGTGTACCATCTCCGGCGAGATGTCTTTGTGAAGTATCAGTAGAATCGTATACGTTTTCTTTTTTTAGCATCTATCTACAACGAGTGAGGCGTAATCGGCTAGGATGAATTTAGAAGGCCGGGAGCTCCCGTCCGTTAGCTGTAGAGGTTTCCCCCTCGCTATATATTCATACTAATAAAAGTGTCGCCTTAAGCCGACAGACCAATATATATCTTGGGTAGCAGCGCTAGATATGACAGCACATACAGCCTACCAAGGGGGCGTCCGAGGCTGTTACTAGCCGTATATAAAACGTATAGATAAACAAGATCCTGATATACCTGACTTTAATATCATTATCGAAACAAAAACTCCAAGCGACAACCGATCAAGATAGATTCCGGATGGTATGACCGATTAGATACCAGAAGACCGCCCTTTTGATCAAGAGAGCCAACATATAATGAGACACCGTAGTTTGATTCTCAGAGAGCCCAGAATGTCATATAACTATCCCAGAATTGGATGTCATCGTCACCGCGCTTATATCCCGTATTCATAGTTGCATATCCATACCCCAATGATAAGCCTTTATTTATAGTGTGTAAGCTAAAACCATCTAGTAAGAATACTCTAATACTTAGTCTAATATCATATAGACCTAGATAAAATAAAAAACTTTCATACTACGTATCTGATACTTACCCACAGAGGACCAACGATTTGCGACCCTAATACAGACATAACTGGTGATTTCATACCCAATTCCATAGGCTCATTTATTGATTGAATTTAGAACTCTAACGGTACATGCTTTACATATTTCGTTTTCCCATTCCATACTGCCAGCTAGACAGCAATACCAGACAAATCCTCCTAACTTACTATCGTACGTCTCCCTTAATGCGTTATAATAAGTACCGATCACCATAGAGGTTATAGAGCCAATATTGGAATCAACACCGGGCGTGCAAAGATAAGCTAGAAGGGACATAAAATACTAGCTTGTAAACCTACTATGGATAGCTTGACCAGAATGCAGACCGTGGCTGTCTATTATCTCACCGCTATTCCCCCAACCTCTCCAAATCACTCTGTATATATAGCCACAGAGAAGAGTTTCCTTGCCATCGTATTAGTTTGGGCCATCACCATTATAGACCAGAAAACACAGACTAGAAACAGGGCATGGAGTCAATAGATGCCTAACTAGATGGATGATTTTTACTAGAATTAATTCCATGACGTTTCGGTTGAGATATATGACTTTGGAATTAGTACGCTGTAGGATGGGGTGGCTAGCTCGATAGTGAAATACGTTAGTTACAATTAAGCAGGTTAATAACCGGATACCGAGCTTATTTATGATATTGAGCAAATTGAAAGCCTTCTACAAGGGATGAAAACGCACAACGAAGTATGTAAATAAATACGCTTCTATCCGAATAGTTCGATATAGTCGAAGAGGCTTTAAAGAAATCTCAACTCCACAAAGTAGCTCCAAATAAGCCCAAAACTACTTGCTTAGTTGAATAAATTGCACTTTGGGTATCTGGTGGAAAATGGATAACTATCTGGTGAGGTACATCAACCCCCAGAATCTTCAGGCATATTCAGGCACCAATATTAGTAATAATTAATTTCCGACCGGATACACCTTGCGTTGGCAAGGTTTCGGTTGATGTAAATAAGTCATATATTTACATTCCTGCCAGACTGATATCACAAGCCGAAGTGGCTCAGTGGTAGCCTTCGTGGTCTAGTTGGTTATGACGTCGGTCTCATATCCTTTCATATGACATTCTTGGTAACAAGATTGACATCCGAAGGTCTCCAGTTCGAACCTGGACGAGGGCATTTTTTTTTGATCTTACAGCATATTAGACATGTACGTCTTTCCACCAGCACCATCACCACCACCACTACTACTGGTTCTCATCTAGGGGATTGGTTGTTTGCCCGTAACTTGGGTCTGCATGTGCCCTCGCCTTCTGTTGTTGATGATCCCTGTCTCGTTTAATTTGTTTAATTTGTTTGAAATCGTTAAAAGAGTCTTTGATATTCTGGACTGGTGCAATTATCATCAGACCTATGTCCCAGTTAGGGTCTCTCAAGAATGCGAGTGTGGGCCTTTGTGTAGACTAGTGATAGTGAAATTGCCGGCAGTCTGCCGCTAGGATCGAGCATAGCAACCTCAGACCTGTCAAGCGAAAAAATTGACCTCTTGCGAGAGAGCTCTGGGGGAGGAGAATCTGTGGGGAAAGAAGAATTGTAAAAGCAAGTGTCAAGGCCAGAGTCAGAATCGGAGGGAGGTGAGGTGATGGGATCGTTCTCAACAGGGTTTGGGGAAAGGTCAAGCTATTTGGCCTTCCTGAGCTAATCTAGCAAAGTATGATTGGCTGATGTGATAACTGGAGGGAGTTGAGCATATATTAGCTGTCTTTATTCACGTTTTGTCCTCATGGTCCATCTGGTTCTTCTTGTTCGCCACCTGGGTTGGGATAGGATTGACTTCGGCTTTGGTCAACGGCTTCCCGTTCGTTGTACTCCCACCTCGAGACTCCCATCTCAAGCAAGGGCTGTGCGTGAATCCCTCCAGTTAATCCGTCTCCCGTGTCTCTCTGGGGGTGGCCAGAATCGGATGGACCTGGAGCTCGTCATAAAACTCATGCTTGAAAGTAGTGGTGTAGCGTTAGGGTCGAAGATGCCACCCGTACCCAAAGGCATCTCTATGCCCAAAAAATGTAATGGGGATCTCGGTTTGGTCTTAGTCCTGGATACGAGGAACATGGTGGGCCAAGACTGGAACTCCGGTAGGAACTGGTCCAAGAGTTTGGCATCTACCCTATTTGATAGAACCAGTCACTTTTCTTCATACCCTGACGCCATTGCTTGATCTACTTCATGACCTTGAGGGATCGAGATATTTCCTTGGATCTCCCTATCTAACCGACTCCTACACAAGAAACCCATCGATAAGGATATCTAAACTATCTAACCAGTTTCCCTGTAGTTCATTTTATTTTATTTATGATTTTTCTTGATCGGCCTTGGCTATGTGGCTGGCTACTATGTAAAAAAAAAGGAGACCAGCTATCTACAATTTTAATACCCTCTGGATCTCATTCGCAACCACATCCTCCAGCCTCATCACCTTCGGCTCCCCAATCAACCCATTAGCCCGCTTCGCATACAGGGTCCCACCTTCACCCCAGATCCGACGCAATGTCAACACAGTAGCCGCCGGATTACCAGCCTCCCACGCCGCAGCCTCCGCCTCGCGCAACTTCTCCAGCGATGTGCGAGACACATCCCATGGCTGACCATCAAGCTGGCGGTCAAACTCTGCCTGAATCTGGTCAGGGCTCGTGGTAAACGAATTAACACACAAGGCAGCG
Organism: Penicillium hordei; assembly: GCF_028827395.1. NCBI lineage: Eukaryota > Fungi > Ascomycota > Eurotiomycetes > Eurotiales > Aspergillaceae > Penicillium > Penicillium hordei. The sequence goes on from NW_026623142.1 coordinate 1,917,298, forward strand.
TTGCGCGTCTCAGCCGTAGCATGAAGCAGAGTGTTGAGGACCAGAGTTCCAACACTGGCAGAACAATCAGCCAATAGTCCAATCCAACCCGAGCCAATGAAACAAACACCAAAAAGGAAAAGAAAAGGGGTCCTTACTCTTTCATCGTCGTCAAACTAACCTCTCCCTTCCCCTTCTCACCCAACAAAATAGCCCGACGCCCTTTGACATCCCATCCACCAGCCTCCTCCAACCCAGGCACGAGATGAAGATACATCTCCGCGAACGGGCCAGTGACTACATATGAATAGGCGAGGTCGTCGCGCGAGATCTCATTCTCAAGGTACGCGCGCACCTTCAGCTTAAGCTGATGTGGCTTCTCGTTCGCCGAGGCCGGCCCGTACTTGATATCCGTGCCGTACTCGGAGGGCAGGAACCATTTCACGGTGGGGCTGGCTGCTGCCAGTCTGATGAGGGGGATCTGTTGGGCTAGGGTGTTGCGACCCAGTGCTGAAATCACAGTATCGATTCCTGTTTGGCTTAGTGGTTAGCCTTTGGTTTGGTGGTTTGGGTGCTTTTGATATTTGAGTCATTATGTATGGATGTCACGAAGGAAAGGTTTCTACCTTCGTATGCTGCTTTCACGGCATTTTCGTCTTCCACATTACCCACAATTACCTCTACGCCTTGCTCTTTCAGCTTGTTCAGCCGTGAGACTTTGGTTTCAGCTGTGTGCGGGGAAGTGAAGATGGCGATACGGCCGAATTGGGAGCGCTCGGGCAGGATGGCGTCCAGGATGAATGAGCCGATGTTTCCCGTTGCTCCGAATAGGAGGACGTTCTTGGCGAGAGACATGGTTGTATAACTTTGCTGTGAGAACTGAAAGAGTTGTCCAAAGCGCAGCCCTGGAGATGGTGCATGGTTAATGTATAACGCGAAATGTGGGGTGTGGGGGGTCATGCTTATCAATCAATTTGGAGAGGCTCCCAAAGTTAATATTTAATCGCCATTTTAATTGAAAATGTTGGAATGAAGGACATGTTGTACATTTTATTTGGGAGTGGAAGTGCCCAGGTGGACAGAATATCTACATATCTGTGGTGTAGATATATAAATTGTTACCACCGCCCAAAATAATTGGAAATTGAAAGCTAGAAACCTGAACAAAAATTGAATTATCATCGAAGTATCTACTCCCCTATTGTCAGATCTTCCCAGACTTTGCTCCATGACATGATCGTGAAGCAAAGCGAAGTAAGATACTAGCCCTACCTAACGTACTCCTACACAAGAAACTCGTCGATAAGGATATCTAAACTATCTGGCCAGGCCCGTTATGGTTTACTTTGGTTTATATATGCCTTTCTTAATTGATATTAGCTGGGGTTGAATACTCCTTATACAAGTATGATGCTAGTTATGAAGCTGCTTTGTTTGGAATTTTCTTTATATCGAGGGGATTTTCCTGAATGCTTAAACTACCATCTCCAGGATCTCCAATACCTGAGACTTCTCCTTCAGTGGCACTGGGTTTGTCTTGCACCAACGGTCATGTAGACTATTCTCTGCCAGTCCATCCAACTGGTCCCGCCCAACTTTGACATCGCTCAAGGACCGGGGCATTTCCAATTCGCGGATGATAGCATCCAAAATATCACCCAAGTCGGATTCTTCCACCTTGACTGAGCGGGCACGTAGGACCTCTGATACAACAGGGTCTTGAATCAGAAATTGGCGCACGCTAGCTTGTTTTTCGCGGTTGGCGTTGTACTTAGCATTGAACTTGCACACGGCGGGGAGCAAGATACAACTAGTTTCACCGTGGCCGACACCCAGTGGACCAAGCTAGAGAACTGTTAGTCAGACCAATTGAGGCACCCGTGGGTGCCTTAGAAGGTAAAGAAAGAAAAGCAATCGCATACCTGATGTCCAATCCCATGACTAGCACCCAACTCAATTGAACCACTAGTACATGCTGCCATAGCATCCACTGATCCAAGCTGGCACTCTAGATGCGCATCACGGTCTGATCGGTCCTTTTTACAGCGCAAGAGACCAGGAACCAACAATCCCAGAGCACTCCGAGCTAGTTCGTCTGATTTTGTAGTCGTACCCGATGTAGAACACAGATTTTCGATACAATGATCAATTGCACGTACACCTGTACTAAGCCAGATTGAATCGGGAGTCGTTTCCGCCAGCTTCGGATCAAGGATAACCAGCTGCGGCCCACGAATCGGTGACTGGAAGCTGTATTTACGCTTTGAGTGGTCTTCTGTGCCGCCTGCAAAGTTGGAGTATTCGCCGGCGGAGAGAGATGTTGGTACGGAAATGATCGGAAGAGTTGGTGCTTTGATTTCTAGTCGCTTTCTGGAGCCTTCTGCGAGTGTTTCAAGCTCTTCTGGTGTACTGACTTTGTTTGCGAGGATCTGAGGGGAATGTTAGGCTAAGAGGAAATAAATATCTATGAGCTTTCAGGGGAGAATAAGAAGAGGCGAGAAGAATATAAACAGAAACAAAGAACGCATGAGAGTATAAAAGAAAAAAGAGGTACCAACCAATGCAACGATCTTGGCGCCATCGGTCAAGCTGCCAGCTCCAACAGTCAAGAGTAGATCAGCATGCACAGTTCTAACCTCTTCGGCAATCTGTAGCACCTCTGACCACAAAGTGTGGCTCCGCATACCGATCCAATGACCAACCAGCTTATCCGGCCCTAGAGAAGTCTCAAGCTGGTCCATCACATTGGTATTTCGCGCCAATGACCCCGAGCAGATTACATATACACGCGAAGCTTGGAAGGTGCTATTGAGATGCCGTGCTGTGGCTGCGGGAAAGTCGATGCCATAGGAAAGAAGTGGGCGCTCACGGCCTTCAAAAGCGGGTCGAACTTTTTCCTCTGACATTTTGGCTTGGTGATAGACAACCAGTGGGGTGGAAATAAGGTCAAAAGAAGATCAAGCAAACAAAAATAGTTACCATTGAGAACGTCATACAGGGAAGTGCTCATGTGGGGCTGCGGGGCGCCTTTATGGTCTGATTTATGCTTGAGCATAAACTCGATGTGTGTTTTGACGTAGAACTTCGGAGTTCTGCTCTATTTAGCTTAAAAAAAAATAGTAGGGATGTTATTCTCTAGAGTTTTTATTCCTTAGACTTAAGAGTGAATGTGATAATTTGGAGGACGTTCAGCATCCGTCGAGCCCGTGCACCCCGCCTTCCGTTGTATACTTGCACGATCCAACCCCCGGCGTAGTCGCATTCTCCTGGGGATACAGCACCACGTTATCAAAATTAATATTGTAGCACGGATGCACATTTGAGCATGAAACAGATGCCACCTTCGTCGAAGTGCTCTCGATATAGCCCGTGAAATTTACAAATGCGACGTTGGAAATATCCATCAAACTCGTCCCCGAATACGAGCCATTATTTCCACTGTCTTGTGTGATAGCAGGTCCGCTATTGGCTCCGTAGACTTCGAAGTTTGAGAGTAACACATTCCGAACGCTGCCCCAGCCACCGCCGCGAGCGAGTCCGGCACTCTCATACGAGCTCTGTGGTACAAGTGCGCCAACCCAGGTTTTGATATACGCGCTGTTGTGCATGTCCTCGTTGTATCGGATTATCTTGACTTTGTCGATATGAATATCAGCCACGCTCGAGTCCTCCTGGTATTGGCCCAGACTGCCTATAGCAATCCCATTTCCGCCACGACAGGTGACATTGCGAATGTCGATATTGTACGATCGCGGTTTGATTGCCACGCAATCATCGCCACCTTGGTAGATGAAATTGCTGAGTTGGATATTCTGCGCATCCATTGTGTCTATCTACAGTGTTAGTCGGCTGCGAGGGAAATGGAGTGACCGTCATACCAAATCCGTCAGTATTCTGGACCCAGTTTTCGCCGTATGGCGCATCTACCGCAGTCGCATTGCAGTAGATGTTATTGAAGCGCATATTGGTTCCGTTCATGATATTTACGCTCCACAACTGGGGATCTTTGATGTAGAAATTATCGACACTGACATCGGATACATTCCAAAATACAAACGGCATCGGTCTGCCGGGTTGCGTGTCGCCTTTCTCGGCTGTGTACCATGTATTCCCATTGCCGTCAATACCACCAGTGCCGTACCCATCAATCCTGATATTTTGGCCAGTGATAGCGAACCCAGCGGCGTGGTTTTGGAAGGCAATTGGGTATGAGTTATTGCGCCAGTAATCCAAATCGTCAGAAAACTAGCTCGTATTAGTTGCGTTATCCTTGGCTATAGTGACAGCCCACTTACTGTCCATTTTCCGCGCCATTCAATCGTTATGTCGTTTACAATGGGATTCAACCGAGTACCGATCCAGTAGGCTTGGTCCTCTGGAAAGATGATCCTACCACCATTACCACAACGGTGGAAGGCTTCTAGGATATTAGGAACATCATCTTTCTGGTTCCCAATGGCTTTAACCGTGCAGACATTAGAGCTGTGTTTTTCGTTTGCATATACAGCAGTTGACAACGCCAACCCTAAGGGGAGGCCCAGGGAAGGAATGCCGAAGAATTGCATGGTGTCCTCGATAATTAGACTTGACTGTTCAGCTGTCCATCTTCTAGTAAAGAATAATTTCTTATATCTACCTAGCTATAGCACTCTGCACTCGCTTGGATTTCCGATGTTACACTCGGTTATCTTTACACCGAGCGGACACCACGACATGACATTGCGGAGAAAACTGACTGCGGGGAAAATATTAGGCTACATGGAATATGCAGCAAAAATGTCGACTTCAAAGGCTTCTAAGTGCTTGTTACGCCGATCCTTGCCCAAATCCTGCAAATACCAACATCATTTGCCATGGTTCTTCCACCAATCGCGAATATGCAGCGGTGAAACTCCCCAAAGTTCACTATTGCACAACATAACCATTTATATACGTGCTATTCTCCGTATTTTATACTTTTTCTACCATCTTGCTACGATATACAGATATCTACCTCTCCAGTCAGCCACCAATGGCGCAACCATACTGGCACGGTGTGATATTGATTCTTTGGTCCCTCTTCTCGCTATCCGTTGCAAACACTTGCTGGCGTAATACCACTTGCTCTGGGCCAACAGCCACTGCATTCAGTGGGCCATGGGAAAAGAATATATACGCACCGGCATCGCGAACAGTACGACCAGCCTCAACTTTATCAGAGTTGAAAACTAAGGCTGTCACACACCCTTCGCATCCATACAAAGCAACATTACACGGCAACGGCTCACTTATCGTATTTGACTTTGGCATTGAGGTGGGTGGAATTGTCCATCTAGACTACACCTCCACCGGCAGCGGAGCTCTAGGGCTGGCGTTTACAGAAGCCAAAAACTGGATTGGAGAATGGTCGGACTCCTCAAGTGCTCTATATCATGACGGCGCGTTGTACGCAAATATTACTTCAAATGGAAATGGCACATATGTCATGCCGGACAAATACTTACGGGGTGGATTCCGGTACTTGACGGTCTTCTTGGTCACAAATGATTCGGCAAGTGTTTATATTGAAGATTTGAGCTTAGAGCTCGCGTTTCAGCCCACTTGGTCAAATCTCCGAGCTTACCAGGGGTACTTTCACTGCAGTGATGAGCTTTTGAATCGTATCTGGTACAGTGGTGCATATACTCTGCAGACAAATGAGGTCCCTGTGAATACTGGCCGCGTTACAAAGGGTGTTACATCTGGATGGGTAAACAATGGAACTCTCGGGCCAGGAGAAACGATCATTGTTGATGGTGCAAAGCGAGATCGTGCGGTCTGGCCTGGTGACATGGGCATTGCTGTTCCTTCGGCTTTTGTGAGTCTGGGAGACTTGGAAAGTGTAAAGAACGCTCTGCAGATTATGTACAACACCCAGGTAAGCTCTGTTGTTGTTCCCTTTAAATATATACCTGACGGTTCTGGAAAATATAGAACAAGACAACAGGCGCATTTGATGAGTCTGGGCCGCCATTGAGTCAGAAGGACTCGGACACATATCATATGTGGTCTATGATTGGTACCTATAAATATGTGCTTTATACCAATGACACAGACTTCTTGTTGGAGAATTGGGCCAGTTATAAGCATGCCATGGAATATATATATGAAAAGGTGACTTATCCCAGTGGACTTTTAAGTGTAACAGGCACGCGAGACTGGGCGAGATGGCAGCAAGGCTATAACAACTCAGAAGCACAGATGATGTATGTTGTGAATCCACCATGCACAGGGCTTTCCAGCTAATACATTCTAGCCTCTATCATACCTTGCAGACAGGAGCATCTCTGTCTTTGTGGGCTGGAGACTCGGGCAATCTATCAACCAAATGGAGCTCCCAGGCCGCCAATCTCAAGAAAGCAATCAACACCTACTGCTGGGACGAGTCGTACGGCGCATTCAAAGACAATGCAACTGAGACCTCTCTGCATCCACAAGATGCTAACAGCATGGCAATTATGTTCGGTGTTGTAGACGAAGAGCGCATAGCCAGCATTTCAGAAAAGCTTCTCAGGAACTGGACCCCCATAGGGGCTGTAGCTCCTGAGTTGCCAGAGAACATTGCCTCGTTCATATCCTCTTTCGAAATCCAAAGTCACTTCATTGCCCACGAACCTGCACGCGCACTGGAACTCATTCGTCGCAGCTGGGGCTGGTATATCAACAACCCGAATGGTACAGAGAGCACTGTGATTGAGGGCTATCTACAGAACGGGACTTTCGGGTATCGAATGGACCGCGGGTATGGCTATGATCCATCCTATGTCTCACATGCGCACGGCTGGTCCTCCGGTCCGACCTCTGCCTTGACAGAGTATGTTGTCGGTCTCTCTGTGGTCTCGCCACTAGGATTGACGTGGAAAATTGCGCCGCAATTTGGAGATCTGGAATTTGCCGAGGCTGGCTTTGTCACCTCTCTTGGGAAGTTTGAAGCATCTTGGGTTTTGAACTCGAGTGGATATGTGTTGGATTTCTCGGTGCCGAAGGGTACTGTTGGGGATGTTACTTTGCCCTATGTCACTACGTCGAAGAAGCCTTCGATTACCTTTGATGGTGACCAGTTGACGAGAGGAGTGGCTTATGTTGATGGCACTGCAACTGTCAAAGTCACCGGTGGCTCTCATAAGGTTGTTGTCAGATAAATATTAACCGCTCACGCAGTCAATGATCTGGATCTCATACTGCATACACATCCTTTCTGTATAGAGGTTTGATCATTTAGCTGACCATCATCAAGATGTACCAAAATTTGCACAAGATAAATAAAACGTTATCATTATAAGTAATCCAAAAATAAAATAAAATAGAGAATCTTATTCCATCGAATTCATGTTGGTACATGACGGGTTCATGTAGATCATGCCATATCACGTGCATCCCCACACTCCATCGCCGTCACCCGCCAATCCTGCCCTCAAGATTCCTCATCAAATAAACCGAGCTCAAAATGGCCTCCACACTCCGTCAGAACCCATGGCGGGCCTACCAAAACCTCACCCGGCAACAACTCCGCACATCACGCCTCTCCTCCCGGCATCTCTCCACCACGTCCCTCCGCTCCAATGCAACCAATAACCCCCTCCGCTCCCGAGCATCCGCAGCAGCGGATCTCCAGCACGCCTCCCAAGCTCAGAGGAAGATGATCCTCTCCGCAGCCGGCATAATTACCTGTGCAGCCGGTCTCTACGGCGTCATCAAGCTAGACCTATTTGGCCTTAACGAGCTAGACACAAACAAAGATGACAAGACCACAACCGCACCCCCGAAGAACGGCGCAATGCGCATGGACGGACCAGTCGGTTTCACCAGCGGCGGGCCATCATTAATAACAATCCAAGGCCAAGACAGACTCGAGCAAGTGCCAACAGGAACAAGCACAATCCCCCACTTCCCAAGCACAATCCGACTTCCCACATCCGAAGCAACAGAAGGCAAGCAAACCGGCGACGATCTAGCCCCGTCCACAGGCGAAGAATACCAACTCCTCGGTCTCGGCATCCGCACCGTCTCCTTCCTCTCGATCCAAGTCTACGTAGTCGGCCTGTACGTCGCGAAATCCGACATCACCGAGCTACAACGACGCCTCCTGCGCACAGCAATCCACCCGCCCACCCCCGGCGCCGACGCGGACTCTGCCATTTCCGGCGCCGGTGCAAGCGCTGCTACATCCCTCGTCTCGCCGGAGCGCCAGCAGCTCAAGGAGCTTCTCCTTGATGCGGAGCGCGGCGACGCCGCCTGGTCGGCGATCATCAAAGATAACGGCATCCGCACTGCATTCCGCATCGTTCCTACCCGGAACACGGACTTTATGCATCTGCGCGACGGATGGGTGCGTGGTATCACTGCGCGCGCGCAGGCCAAGAAGGCTGCGGAGCCGGGCGAGTTCCAGGATGAGAGCTTTGGAAGCTCGATGAATGATTTCAAGGCTGTTTTCGGTGCTGGGAAGGGGAAGTCAGTGCCCAAGGGACAGACGCTTGTTTTGATGCGTGATGCGCATGGCGCTTTGGATGCGCTTTTCCAGCCTAGGGCTGATAAGCCGGTTAAGTGGATGGGGCGCGTTGCTGATGAGCGGATTAGTCGGCTTGTTTGGTTGAATTATCTGGCTGGCAAGACTGTTTCGAGTGAGGGGGCCCGGACGAGTATTGTCGAGGGGTTGATGTCGATTGTTGAGAGGCCCCTTGGCACTATTGTGCAGAAGGTTATCTGATTTGGTTTTATTTGTTTGTATTAACATACCTGTACCTTAGTTAGTCGCTGTTCATTTTTTTGCCCTCTGTTGGCTCTACCAAAATACTCCAGAGCTGTATGGCAATGCTCCACTCAATACGCATCTAATGCTAGAAGATGACAGGATTCTCCTGATCCCTTCAACTCCAAGCCATGGAAATATTTGCCCACATTACATGTATCTACCAAACCTAAGAAAGAAAGTCCAAGAGACGTCTAGGAGGTAGATAAGAGGTAGAAGCTGTGCAATAAAAAAACTTCCTCCGTATCTAATTTATATTCTAAATTTGCGCCTTGGGGGATTCTTGCTTGTGTGACATCATCGCTTAGATCGCACCAGCAGACTTGAGTAGGTCCTTCAGGTCCTTCTTACCCTGGAGGTCGGAGTTACCGCCGATGTGCTTCTTGTTGATGAAGATGTTGGGGACGGTGCGCTGGCCTGTGATTTCGGCAAGAGCGCTCTGGATAGCATCTCCCTCCGCTGTGGGTAAACTCATATTAGCGGTTGATTTTGAAAAGAGACATAAAGATGTATCAGAAATATAAACAAGTCATTTCTAAAGCCACTCTTCTTGTGGGAAGAATACAAGAAGCAACGCAAAAAAATAAAAATAGAAAGACTCACCATCCTGATCCAGCTCAAGAGCAGTGTAATTCGCGTTCAAGCCGTCAAGCAACTTCTTGGAGGAGTCACAGTAAGGGCAGTATGACTTGGAGAAAACGACAACAGCGTTGTCGTTAATGAGGGACTGAGCACGAGTCTTTGCGGCGGACATGGCGGCGGGATTTGGGCCGGCGAAGGAGCCGAAAAGACGGGTGAAGATGGACGAAATGGTGGGCGGTTTGTGACGAAAATGGGAAGAGGCGATGTCTCTTTTTATAGGATATTCGGGGCGGGGTACCGGTAAAAAGACGAGAGGATTGGTTGGTTGTTCCGTGAAGATTGCGGGATTGAATGCGGCGATGATGTCAGGTGATATTTGTCAGCTGGGGGAGCATGCACCGGGCCGAGACTCTTGTTTGGGTAATGTTTAGATGGCTATGTAACTATATAGTTCGTAGATGTCTACAAAGTACAATTCTGATATGTCTTGAACTAGGCAGCTGGCTGGCGCGGTATCTACACACTTACAAGTACAAGGAGCAATTCTGCGTAGATATGATGTATTCGTCCATTCAACCTGATATCTGATTGGCTCCGTAAGCAACTATCTAGCATTCAACATGCGAGCAAATCCAGTTACCTGACTGCTCTCGCCAACAGGCCGATCAAACCAAAGAAAGAGGAGAAAATCGCTAGCAAGAATGCTTGGGAATATGGAAAAACAGGCTTTAAAGATGTTTCAGGGAGAAATCCAGAGATTGGAGAAAGGAAAGGAAATCATAGGATCAAGAAAATCACAGGAAGATATAGGACGAGAAGGACGAGGCGCACACCACAAGTAATGTTTCGAGGTGCGAGTCCCTCGTTCCCATCCCATCCATCACTGAGGCGAGCTTTTTGGAGTTCCCTCCTACCATCCCGGTAGGAATTGCAATGATAAGAAAGAAGGGAAATATCAAGGAATAGATGCACGGGAGGAAAAAAAAAAAAAAAAAAAAAACCAAGACCAAGAATAGCGATGCTCTGGTGTTGAAGAAGGAAGCCGGATTAAAAAGCAGTCTGAAGAAAATTGAACTCAAGGCGAAGAAACGCACTAGATCGCGGGATATAAAGGAACAGAACCGACAAAACACCATCCCGCCGGAGACGCTGGAAATAAAATAATAACAGAGAAGGGAATCAAGCAGATGTGCAAATATCAATGGTATGTTGAGGAAATAGGCGAGAGATTGGACAGATGGCGGAGTGGGAGTCCGTCACATCACAATGCAGCATCCGCAGCCCTTCTCTTTCTTCGGTGGCTGCTGCGCGGTGACAACCGGAGGGCTCCAGTTAGGGTTGGGGTTAGGTGTTAGTCCCATTGGGGGTGTGTCCTGCACCTTTGGCATGGTGCTGTAGCCGGTACTCGTATTCGGACGGGGTGGCTCTGGGCTCTTTGACGGCCGAGGGGGTAGCTCTTCGAGCTGTAGGGACTCAATCGGTTGCTGTTCTGGTTCTGGTTCTGGCTCGGCCTTGGTGGTTACAGATGGCGCGTCGAATGGATGCACTGCGAGGGGCGCGAAGTTGCGGTCGTATGTGTTCGGTGTCCGGCCTTCCTTCTCCCACTGTTCCTGCATAATCTTTTTGGCGACAGTCGGAATCATCTGTTGGTCAGGTGGAAGGCGGGGATCAGGCTTGTACATGGTTGCCAACCACGGGGGGTCTCCTTCGGGCCGGTTAGCGGCTGTTGGGGGACGACTATCACCTGACCGGGTGGTTGGACGTTGTGTGTTGTTACCAGAGACAGCACGAGATCGAGGAGCGCTGGCCTTCCTGTTTGTCGGTGGAGCAGAGGTCTTTCGGTTGGTAGAGCCGGTGCTCTTGACTGTCTTCTTGCCTGGGGTGTTTTGTGAACCGTTGAATCCGCGGCTGCCCGGTCGGCTCTCTGGAGAAGGAGTTGAACCACCTTGCTCAACGTTGATAGGCTCGCTGGCTCTGCGGCCGCGTGAGGACCGGTCTTCTTCATCTGTTGCGGCACGACTCCGTGAACTGCGAGAATCGCGGCCCATGGCGCCGGAGATGGGAACTGGACTAATTGTAGAGACGGGTATTCGGGAGGCGCTCTTTCCAAGGCTTGGGTGGCTGTAGATGCTAGCTGCTGCATCGTCCGCGGCAATCTCCTCTGGTCGGCGAAGATCCCAGTGTTCCCGCTCATTGTCATCTACATTGCCATTCACATCCCGCTTGCCGGGTTCTTCCCGCACTTTCGGCCAGGGTTCGGAGTATTCTATAGCGGGTGAGTTCGCGGTACCAGTCCCATTAGCAGGGCTCTGCTGTGAATCATGGCTCCTCCCACGTCCTGCACTTGATTTGCTTTCTCCTCTCATCCGTCGCTGGAAGAGAATGGCCGCCTGATGGAGCTCCTCACTCTCGATCTTTGCCAGTTTGTCTCGGTGGATCCATTTTTCCTGGTTCGTTTTTCCATCCAGGTACAATTTAAGGCCGTCATTGTCCTCCTCAGGTTCTTTACCGGATGCCTCGTTACCAAACGCATCTCGCATACTGCCTACTTCACTCCCATGTCGGTTGAGACTGTGTTCCCTCCGTCCTCGGTTTGAGGCTAAATAGGGCGATTCATGTGCGTGGACATTGCGCGAGACTGAGGAGCTGCGTGAGCCGTTTGAGGTACGCTGTCGAGAAAATTTTGCGCGGACGGAGTTGGAGTCGTGTGAGTTGCGTTGTTTCAGTGAGTGACTTTCCTGCGGGGAAAAAAAGGGATCAGCGCTCTTTTCTTCTTTTCCACGTTCTTGAGCTACCAGGCTAGAGACTGGAATGCCACGCGGACTAATCTTACCTCGGGGCCAAGTGGCACCGCAAAATCCCATTGCGAGCCATCCACGGGCGATGCTAAGGCATCTGCAGAATATGCCGTAGCGACGCCCGCCATTCCAGTTATTGTTCACAAATGAAAAAGGCCAGTCCAGCTGTAACCCGGTTCAACAGGTAGAGATGTAGAAAGTGGTTTCGGGTCAAGACATTCCAGGTAGAGTCGAAAAGTGGAGTGTAAGGGGGTCACACCGAAAGCAGCAAATTGTCAACAGAGACCCTTAGGGTTGACCACTGCAGGGATGTTTTTCCCAGTTTGTCAAGTTTGGTTCGACAAATAAGAGCTGGCGGGGAGGGGCTGGGCCTGTGGAAGGCTTTCCTCGAGGTCTCGCGGGGGGTTGAGACAAGGAGAGTGTACCAATATGGATATGGTAAGGGGGTGAAATGAGTGAGAGTTTCGAGAATAGAGAGAAAATGGAAAACGGAAAATGGAAAATGGAAAAGAGAAAATAGAAAATAGAAAATAGAAAAGAGAATGTCAAGATAGGGAAAAAAGAGGGAGAGTCTAAGGAGATGAGTCGTCGCCAGACTAGGAATAGCACTAGAAATAGCCTAAACCAAGTCCGACACTACGGAGAACGGGACTATGTACATGGATCTACTATAAGGAGTACCTTGTACAATATAGTATTTGTTAATGCATATTCCCAAACATGCATCATATGTCTATCTTACATATTAATCAATAACCCGTTCGAAATCTTCAATAGACCAGAATTTAAAAAAGATCTCTGAGGATTCTCGCAACTTAGCCCTGGGCCGTGCTTTGCCCCTGAACCATGTTGATCACCTTGAGATGCCGCTAAATTGATCTAGAGAGTAACGGCGAAAATACGGAGTATTCCTTTGAACTTCCCCCCACTTAGTGTATACTTACATGAAACAACAGGGGAGAGAGAGGGAAAACAAGAAGAGAAAGAAGAAGAGAAAGAAGAAGAAAAAAATAAAAAAAATTGGTGTATACATGGCGGCAAATAGTCTTTGAGGTAAATCGCAAAGTGATATATCACAAACACGCTAATGCCCTCCATGCAAAGAAACACCCGGAGCCGGTCCCAGCAAAATGGAAAGTTGACCAGTGAGACAGCCCCTCGGTATGAGATTGATACATGTTGTACATGTCTACGTATGTCTGTAACCAAATTTCAAATCCCCCAATATGCACAGCGAGATGGGGAGCCGAGTAGGCAACTAATGAGCTATGGTACAGCTATGCAATTCTATCCAGCTCGCCGAGCACCGCCTGCGTATCCTTGATGAGGGCCCGACGTGCATTGCGGGCCACCTCGTCACCATTTGGCTCGATTCCATCCGCCTTCAACTGGATTTGTGCGAGGATCGTCTCGCTCAGTTTCTTATGTTCATAGTCCCGCTTCTTCGGGTCACTAGGCGGGTTCGCAATGTATTCCTCACAAAGCGGCTTCATCTCTTGCTCGAACCATCCGGCCAAAGCAGTGACCTGCTCCAGCGGCGTATGCAGCAACTTGAGGTTAGGTGGCGGGGCAGGGACGCCTGAGTGGCCCGACGACGTAGGCCGTGGCGGCCGAGATGGACCAGAGGCTTCTGTGCTGACAGGCGACTTCTTGCCATTGCGTTTCTTCTTTCTCGAGCTCTTGCTCTTTCCACTTGGGGGCGTGGGAGGGGACGATGCATCTCCTGCACTAGTGGGGCGGGGTAGCGGCGGCGGTGCTGGCGCCGATGCAGTTACAGGAATGTCTTGTCCATCGTCGGAGGCATCGCTCGGGGAGCCTGCTCCTGCTTCGGAGACCACGCATAGCACCTCGGAGTGCTGCTTGAGCCCCTCGGCTTTGCATGTACGCGCGTTGTTCTTGAGTAGCTTGCCCTTGTACAGCAGTCTCACACAGTCCCGGTGGCCGGCTCCTGTGCTCTCAGCGGCAGCCTCTCGTAGGTCTCCAATGGTCAAGACATCGTCGTCGATCGCGTATGCGCGGAAGCGCAATGGGTAGATGGTGCCACGGTGGCGGAGGGCAATAATATCCGGCTCGGCATCATCTACTTGGGGGTCCGCGATGTCTGAAGGTGTGATATAACTGAAGTCCTCGTCGCTAACATGCGGATTGGATGCGGGAGCATAACTCGGCGAGCGACGTAGCATTTTTAAGGGGTTGCGCCAACTCATCACGACGACGGTGAACAGGCAGACGGCAACAGCTGCAAAAATGGCGATAGGTTGATTATCTGGGGTGAGTGGTAGCTTTTGCGCGAGAGAACCGAGGGGCGTGTTGGACAGGTAGGTGAGAACAGGGTCCAGTTGAAGGCGGAGGGAATGTAGATGAACGGGGAGGATGTCGGCGACCTGGTCTATGTATACTGCGCACTTCTCGCCCAAGGTGGACTGAGCGAGAGTTGGGGGCAGTAAAGTCATGGATCTCTGCGGAGGGGAGAAGAGAGCAGGTGGATGGTGAAGTCATGCCCCCAAATCGTCCAGAATAGGCAGATAAGGCGGAGAGTACTTTTTTTGCCATCGCATTGAGCAATTGGTGTACTCCCAACAAGGGGGTGTCTGCCTAGCGGAGTGTCTGAATTCAAGTCGATTCTTTTGGTGTTGGAGTTACGGCGACATTTGGAATGGTTGGGATAAGTTGACAGATGGCTTGTGTACCTCGAGGCTGCCTGGAAGTGTGGCGATACTTGAGGCCTGAGGCAGACCTGTTACATCTGTTAACTAACCAGTTTAGTTACTTGTCATACGACTATCTTAAATATGGTGAGATATTTCCCGCTCATCTCGGGTGCCTCTGATATATTATCAAGGTAGCTCCTCATTCGTTGTAGTATGGAGGCTCTTTTGCGATGTTGAGTAACCCAATTTGACCTCGATCGGCGCATGAATGTACAAAAACGCGGGGTCATATATCTCCCCACCTCTTTTGGTTTGTATTAAAATATCGGTTGGGTAAGACACTAACATAGTGGCTAGTCAATCATCTTAATATGAAAATTTCAAAGAGCAACATTCCAAGGTAGTTCGTAACTATGTGTCCTAAAGAGTCCTAGGGAGTACATGTAACTGTAGGTTCCTTCCACATTGTTTACTATTTCTATAACTGTAAATGGACCTTCCATACATGGATAACTATATTCTGCTCACTTGATTAATTATCCTTTATATGGTAAAAGACCCTGCATTTTGATCATGAAAAATCGTACATATTTTGGAATTTCTACATTGATATACTCTATATAGTTATTGACTATGCTTGTTCTTATGCGCGTCTGTTCTCATCCACGTGTACAACTAGAGACTCGATGCTTAAGTCGGTGCTTATGATCAATGACGAAATTAATAGAGATGTAGGAATAAGGTAAGTTTATGGATGTAGGCCAGAATTGAATTATCAATTTCTTTGACTACCTCTATGAGGCAGTAATTGCTGCCCAGGGGTATACTGGATATTAATAGCATCTAAAGATCCTATTTTTACTGTATTAAATTAATATCAATAGTACGCATCAACCAATTGAAATGTATGGGGGGGAGATATAGTTATATTTCGGGTGGGAGCGGGTTTAAGGGATGGGAATTTTCCCATAAAATTGATCATAGACTGATGAGCGATATTAACGGCCAGTTATGTCATCCCAAAGCACAAGTGGCTCAGTGGTAGCCTTCGTGGTCTAGTTGGTTATGACGTCGGTCTCATATCCTTTCATATGACATTCTTGGTAACAAGATTGACATCCGAAGGTCTCCAGTTCGAACCTGGACGAGGGCATCTTTTTTTTTGTTCCTTTCCTTGTCCACCAATTGTGAGCCTGTAGGTTGCGCTCTATTTACCTCTACAAGAATATCGGCCGCAAGAAAGGGGCCAATACTATATTAATGTATTTTATGCCGTGTCTCCATATACTCAAAGATTTCCTGGTTGAAGATCTCCCATGATGGGGATCCCACTAGAAAAAGAGTTATTCTTGTGAAAGTGAGGCTATTCCTAGGCGTTTTGACACGCTGAGAACGGCGGCATCGGTTGAAAGATTGAAAAAGGATGAGAAAACCTGGTATTGATGAAAGATATTCTCCTTGGACATGATCTTTTTGCTATATAGGCCACTTTTCCTGGACACCGGTTAGCGCTGCAACCTTGGAACATCATCTTCCTTACATACATGTAGGTACGTACATAACTATATATTTACTCGTCTCATACGATAGGGCAAAGCCCAGGATTTGCGTCAAACAATCCACTGCAATGCAAGGGACTCTTTTTCCCTACCGAGGACAAAGGTGGTTTAATCTTTTTGCTCTGAGAACCCATGTCTGCCAAAGCTTCAACCACTCTATAATGACATATAGAGCTCCTACTATTTTCCATCCCCTGAGACCTTTGCAGCCCGTGAATCCTTCTCCCTGAATTTGCGGCAAGGTCGTACTAATAGGAACATGTGAACCTTGAACTTCTTGGTGCCATCTTTCCCCTCCTTTGTTCCACATGGACATATAACCTCGTAACCTAGTTTCCTCTGAATATCAGCTTCTACTTGTGCTTCCTGTAGCCGCTGCAATTGCGGATCATGACCGCCTGGCGCCCTATAGCACAGCCAGGCAAATGCTACTCCCTTCTGACTTATGCCAGGCCTTCGAGACTCCTGGAAATCTCTCCACGGCGTGGCATCTAATACAAACACGCGGTGGCCTTTCCCGAAGCTTTGCAAGCTCGTCCGGTGCCGGGGCGAAATTTTCGGGACTGTTTCGATCGTTACCATACCTGACTAGGTAGGCATAACATCCCCCGCACCGTGGGCAACCTGTTGCCAGTACAAAAGTGGCTTGCCATATTTGAGTCAGTTGATGTCCTCGGGTTTGCAGGCACCGATGTTTCTCGCGCGAAATTACCTGCTGTTACCCAATTGACTGAATCAACACGAAGTATGGTTCAATAACAGATCCGGGCTAGTATGGACCTTGTTCGTGAAGGGGTTCGTAAGGAATTCGAAGCGTATGATTCACGTTACAATGGCGAGGATACCATGGATTATACGGCTAGTACTGGTGAGGTGAACACAAACGAGTCTAATCAACAAGGGACATAAGAACACGAAGAAGAGAATCCCTGAGCACCCTGTTTTTTCTATTTATCTGCCTTTACTATGATTTTATAATACCCACTACGCGAATTACTATCATCGGAATCCAACGTCTAAAGCTCATGGCATTCGTACGTAGGGGCTAAGAATTAAGGAAACGTGTCGGGGAGGATTCGGGTAACTTCAGATTTCACATGACCGAGGGGAATGATTCGGGAAATAATAAAAAGGGGGAAACAGCTCTGCCGGATATAAAACAAAAGGTCTGAGCTTTATTGGAAGAACTTGCGCACTCTTTCCTGGCTGGCCGGGTCGACGGAAGCCAGAATCTGGTCTGCATTTGCGCCGGTCACTGCCACCAGCTGCTTGGCGGATGTGGCCACCCGGGCAGCGGTCTGGCCCTGCAGGGTAGCTGCCTCAAGTGCCTGGACAATGAAACCGAAGACACGGTCAGCCTTGGCAAAGACAGCAGGGTTTTGCCTGGTAGTAAAATATTAGCATGAGTATGAGAAAGGGTTGATCAAGAAAACGTACTGGTCAATCAACTGTGTAATAAATGAATAGGCATAGGGAGCCGCCTCCTCGTCGTAGGTAATGGGCAAAGTCTCGATCCAGTTGGCCACGACATCCTGGGGAGCCTGAACCTTGGATGGGTTATAGTGCAGGATCTTGGCAATACTGGCAGATGCATTCTCGGTCGCGAACACATTCTCCTCTGTGCGAGATTGCGCATGCTGTGTAACCTGGAACAAGCTGGGGAGGCTGGCTGCCACGAAGTCGCTCCAGGCGGCACCACCCTTCTGCGCAGCCACGCCAACTCCGTATGCCGCTGCCTGACGGTTGGCGGCATTCTCATCTCGCAGACCAGAAGCCAAAGGCTGCATAATGTGGTCCTTGAATGCCCACGACTCTTCACCACAGAATTCAAGCACATCATCCATGATGCAAAGAGCCCACTGCCGTTGTGTCGGGTCTTGGCTTGTGATGAACGCATCGTAGAATGGAATCAATTGTTGCCAGGTTGGCAGGAATGAGTTGCCCTGGTTCTTAAAGATGGTGTGGAATGCCTTGTTCATATCACTCAATAGGTTTTGATCGTCCTCGACGGCGTACTCGAAGTCTAGGTTCTCCTCGTCACCATCTTCGAGCTCGGCCTGTTCCTCCAGACGTTGCTTCACGCGCATCTGGTAGTCCTCGAGGGTCGACTTTGCTGATTCAATGAAGGCCTGCAAGTGCTGGGGAGTGAGGGAGTTTCTGCCAACCACCTCCACTGACTCGTAGAAGCACTGGTACATTTCAGCCAGCGTGTCAACTGTCGGCTCGGCGCTCAGAACCTCGATGATTTTCTCTGCAACCTTGTTCCACATTTCGGCGAAGCCGGGCGACTGGCCACCGTGTCTCTTCTTGTAGGAGTTGAGCAGCTGGGGGATCAGCTTGGCAGCTGACACTCGGACGGGATCGTGGAAGAAAAAGCCAAGACCAGGGACCGCGATCTTCTCCATGGTTTCCAGGACGTAACCCTCGAAGTTCTCCTCGAGAATTTGGGCGTAAATTGTGATCAATTCGATAGCAGTATTCTTGTCTTCAAGAGCACTGGTCTTGATACCGATAATCTTGCCCTTGAGCGGCACTAACTCCCAGCCATCATCCTGCTCAACCTGTTCGATCTGATCCTCGTCATCTAGCAGCTGAATATCAGCCTTGGCAGCAGCCACGGTTAGAAGAGGCGGCATAACACCGGGGAGATAAGGCACAAAGTCTTGGCCTAGAACGCGGCACATGCGGCCCCAGCAGTGAAGGAGGTACTGTGACTGTGGGTCGTCGGCGTCGACGATGTTTTGCTGAATGTGGCCGAGAATCTGCACAAGGTTCAGGGCATCTTGACCCATCTTCTCCTTACCGACAGCGAGTGCGATGAGAGTAGCACACTCCATGGCCTTGGCACGGAGAAGGCGGTACTCCTTGCCCTGTTCCTCCTTGAGGACATTGAGCAAAAGAGGCATCAGAGTAGTATAATACTGATCGAAAGCGGCCTCGGCGGAATCGGCAATGGTGGCAATGGTGGATAGCGCTTGCTCCTGCAGATAACGCTTAGGGCTGCGCAAGAGATCCAAGAGATGGCTGAGAAGGTTTCCGAGGTATGGCTCCAAGGTGCTGCGCTCAGCCTCCTCGCAGAAGTTGACGAGAGCGGCGGCGGCGTGGGACTGCACACGCGGCTCGGTAGAGGCGAGAACGGGAATGATGTTCGTGAGGACAATCTCGTGGTACTTCTCCTGCATGGTACCGGCAAAGTCGGTACTCATTTGACCAAGAGCGTTACAGCCTGCATAGCGGACTCGGGGGTGGGCGTCTTGGAGGGCAGGAACAACAAGGGCTAGAACTTGGTCCAGCTCGCCAACCATCAGATCACGACAACCTTCAGAGATGGCGGAGATGGCCATCAAAGCAGCATGGCGGTCACGCCAGTTGGTAGACGACATCATGCGAGGAATCCAAGAGAATGCGGGTTGGAGGATGGCCTGTCCACCCAATTTGTTGGCGAGACGATCCATGCACTGTTCACCGGCGATGTGGTTGAGGTCGTTCTCTTCAGGCTCAAGCTGTTACTAGTTAGTGGCATGTTAATTATAACGACAGAAATGCTAGCACTTACATCTTCAGAAGCGTTCCATTCCTCCGCGTCGTCATCATCCGCACCGACATCAGTCATCAGGCTCAGACATTGTGTAACCATTTCCTGTGCGAACTCCGGCTCCTTCTTGCACATATTTGGGGCGTAATCGGCAAAGGTAGCCATCAATTCGAGTGCGTTCTGGCGCACCTGGTCACTGAGTTCCTTGTCGCCAATGACACTAATGCTGAATTTAACCAAGTTGTTGAACATGGCCTTGAACATTTTCGGGCTGATTTCAGCCAATTCGATCAAGGCGAGCAGTGCCGAGGACAGCTCCTCGCTTTCAGAGGACTCCTTAAGAGGAGGAAGGATGTTCAGAAGGTCTGGCATGAGGCCGAAGAACTTAGGCTGGGACTTTTTGGAGATCGACCGGAACAAAGAAGCGAAGGCTTCCATAGCGGAAATCCGCACCTGATGAAATGGTCAAAATTGGGTTCGAAGGGCATAACCAGATGTCGACATACGGAAATATTATCGTCCTTGAAACCCTTGGTGAAAACCTCCACGACAGCGTCTTCGTGCTGTTTCTCAATGATACCAGGGGTGGTCGTGAACACACGGTATGCGGTTTCCCGTAGGCCCGAGTCAGGGCTCTGGCTCGCCTGGAAAAGAACACCGAGTAGTTCAGGCCACTGTTCGTCTACAAATCACAGGTGAAATCGTCAGAGCCAACAGTCCTTATTTCGTCAAAGGATAGTTCGAATCGCATACCATTATCGGTGTATTGCCGAGCAACCTCAGCCAGTGTGTCTCCAATCTTCTTGCGTACATCGTTGACGGTCTCACTGGTCAGGGAGACCACCAACTTCTCACGAATGGCAATTCGCTGCTCGTTGGGGAGGCTCGAGAAAATCTCCTTGTTGTCACCTGTGGCGGGATCCTTTCGGGTTTTTGTTGCGATTCTTCGGAAAAGCACAGCGGAGAAAGCACGCGTCTGTCAATAGGAGTTTCTCATTAGCTTTTATCCCAAATCAAAGTGAGATTCGGCTGTTGCTTCGGTCGTCGGTCGTTTGCAACACCCCTCCTTTGAAGCAACCGCACCCCTAGAGTCCAGTGCAACTTACTATTGTGTCCTCTGCACCTGCAAGCTGTTCCGCCAATCCCATCAATAGGACGTCTGGTCGGTTCTGAACCCAGTCATTGTTAAGCTGGTCTTCCGCCTGAGATCTGACGACATTGTCGGGTGTGCTCAAGGCGCGGAGCAGCTGAGAAAGCGCGGTGTGGATTTCGGGAGGTAGGAGGGACATGTTGGGCGTGTCTGTTCCCAAATTCCAGACGATCCAAGCAACCCAGTTCTTTCAACCCTCGTAGAAGTGATTTGGTGGGGATAGAGGGGTGGAACGAAGGCGAGGAGTTTTGTTTTTGGTGGGGCGGGGAGAGAGGGAAAAAAGAAGAATTTCTGATTAGGAGAGCGATAGATGGATAGGCCCTTGGGGGTGAAGAAGAATGAAAGTGCCACTCCAATCACACAACAAGAGAAAAGAAGATTCAATATAGGATGTCGAGGTCTTCAGATCTAATTATTTCTCGACAAAACATGTAAAAATTAACCGTACGAATAATTCAAGGACAACCTACAGAGTCCATAGTGATGATAATGGCATCTGGACGCTAAACCAGATGCGGTAATTACCGGCCACAAGGCCACCGGAAGTCGAACAGACAGAACTATGAAGAGCTCAAACATTGTTGTTCCGGTCAAAGATTTAGTTATTTTGTAAGTTATCACTGTAATGGATATATGTAACCGCCAGATCAGAGTCTGTCTCGAATAATTATTTGCATTGAAGGCTAAACTAAGGCCGCAACTGCTCATACGAACAGCGGTATCTGAACGCGACACGGAATATCGATATTAGAACAAAACGGGTATGCAACACTCAGAACGGGAAAAGAATCTACTACGCTTTCTCGGGGTGCTTGATATCCAAGTTGAATGAAACAAAGGGAAGTATTTGGAGAGAAAGAGAGGGTTTCAGGAATAGACCGAAGGCCAAATATTTTTACCGGCCACTGGGGCGGCTGAGAATGAATACGCCCGCAATAACAGCAGCCAATGTGACAATAGCACCAGGAAGCAACAAGTCGTTAGGGACACCGGCAATAAATTGCTCCTCTGGCGCGTGAGAGGGCACGGCTTGCTGCTGGGGCAGGCCTTTGCTCACAGGGGATTCTTGTGATGCAGGGTCCTCAACAACGCTTTGCTCTTCGATAGGAGTCACAATCTTAACATGATGGGGTTCAACCGCAGCAGGGATGGGCGGCTGGGCGGGGTCGTGGACAAACAGATTGACCTTGTCGCGGTGAGTACGGCGGGTTAGATCGATGGCATCCGTCATGTCCTGATCCGTGGTGATGGAGACGGTATCGCCTTCGTTATCCATGTAGCTGAGCGCATATCCAGTGTTGCTCAGACAACCATCCTCAACGGTAGCCTCGCCACCAACAGCCTCGACTTCCTTGCCAAGTTTCGCTGTGACTTGCGCCACCAGGTCAGTAAGGCCGTTGGTGGTAAGGACGTTGACACGGTGCACTCGGCCACCAGGGGCCTTGAACTTGAAGGGGAATGGAGTAGGAGCAGCTGGTTCTGCTGGGTGGTGCTGAGAAACAACTTCGGAATGCTCATCACCGTGGTGCGAAGCTGAGTCGTTAGGAAGAAGACTGTTGTCGTAGCCTGAGCGAGTGTGGTCGGGGCTCATAACTGAGCGGTGTGGGGTATTCGGTTGCTGGCTGTGGCCGCCAGAGACCATAGAGTCTGACTCGTGATCCATCGATAACCAGAACTTGTTCCATGCGGGGCCCTCGTCGTCTTGTGTTGACATAGTGTTGATCTGAACATATCAGCCAAAATGTTTGCATCTCAGATCTGTTACTATCAAACTTACCTGTTCAAGTGTGGCATAGGTGAGCTTCAACACATCCACCATGCCGACAATTTCACCGCCCTCGTTCATCACGGGGAGGTTGAGATAGTGGCCATCTGTCGTAGGGTTAGCATGCTGTGATTTTACTTGTTGATTGATACGACTGACCATGCATCTTGCGAAGTGCGGCTTGGATGCTCATATCTGACGGGGCGAAATCGGGGTGAGGAGTCATCACACGGACAACACTGCAAGTGGACGGGTCGAGGCCCGGAGCAATAACGCGAAGAACAATATCCTTGCTAGTGAAGATACCAGTGATCGAGCCTTGGTCCTGGACTAACAGAGCAGTAGTATGGTTTTCCTTCATCAGAGCCGCAGCGTCCTTGACGGTGGTGCGGACCGAAACAGTGACGGGCGGCAAGCCATCCAAAACGGTCTCAAGGGTCGGGCCGGACATCTTCGATCGCAATGCCTCAACGTACTGGATGACTTGCTGGGGCTGACTAGAGCCAAGCTCTGTCTGCACACCTTCCAGCGCATCGTATAGCTTGCGAGACGAACTGTATGCGCGTTCCAACTTTTCCATAGCATCATAGAAGCACTTGGTAATATCCAAAACACCAGAGATATCCTGGTTCTCATCCATGACCGGCAAGTGTCTGAATCCCTTCCGTACCATAAGATCGAGCGCGTCGGTGGCGCTGGTGTCCGTTCTCGCGCACAGCGGGTTCTTGGTCATGATCTCAGCGACAGAGACCTCTCGCGCCTTCAGGCCCATTCCGACAACTCGGAACGCCAGATCCTTGGCAGTGAAAATACCCGCGATGCGCTCATTGTCGTCAGTGACCAACACACAGTCCTCTCTCTTGGCGGCCATAAGCTGGGCGGCCTCTGCGATGCTCATGGCAGGCTTGATCTGGAGGGCTTGGCTAGGCTTCAGGGCGAGCACGGTGCCGGGAGGGGCTTTGCGGGAGCTCCTCGATTTTGCCGGAGCGTTCCTCTTTTTGCTGAGGTCGGCCTCCATTTTGCGGCGGATAGCCTTGTGTCGAGGTTAGCTCAAAACCAAAGCTCAAAATTGAGCATTAGGAGACCACTCCCGCAGGCTGCCATGACGTACCTCATCACGTTTCGACTGGTTTTGTCGCTGTCTGCTACTTGCGGCGCTCATCGTGCCACTTCCGACGTCGCTGGAAGGTGTATTGTTTGTGGCTGAAGATTCTGGCCTGGGTCGTGGGATGTGGGAAGCGCTGGGATCGTTTCCGAAATCGGGCAGTCTTCCTCTCCCGATGGTCTGATTGGGCTTTCCCCGAAAAGTGCCTGTGGCCGACATAATGCCGAAAGGGGAAAGTCTCAATGAAAAATGGAGAGAAAGGAAGGGAGATGACACAAACAAACAAGGATGTCAAGTTGTGAGACTGGTAAGGGAGAAAAAAGCAAGGAGAATTCCCGGGAAGGAGAAGAAAAATGGGCAGTTCAATAGTCGATCCCAACAGGGGTGTTTCTTTCGTTAGTCGGGGATGAGGAGCCGTAAACACTGAGTGACACGGTACGATCCGGGCGCTAGGCCCAATTAGGCGGACATCCTGCTCGTGACCCTTTGCACGTGATCCACCTAGTTCCCGAGATCTTACAGCCTGATATTTGAGGCACCAACCCCGTGACCCATCTCGCTTAAGGGCTTAGGGCTACCCGCACAACGGAATCCAATCCATCCCGAAAGAGACTTTGTGTGAGCGAGCTTCGACAACCCACTCCCGACAAGTCAACCGTACGCTATCTCCCCCCCTTCACCCACAGATCAATACCTGACCATCCACAGAACAAACCGTCAAAATGGTCAAGAAGAGGGCGAACAAGTAAGACCAACAAATTCCCCCATCTCGGCGAAACAGTATCCCATTCGACATCTCCGCAATGACGCCGACGGAAGCGCACACGACATATATCTTCAAATACATCGAAAATCGCGACCTACGCACATTGCCGGACAAAAAGAATGGGAGACTGGATTTCGATCGATTCGCAACTTAAAAGGGGCACGGTAACTAATTGATTTGATAGCGGCCGCAACAAGAATGGCCGCGGCCACGTCAAGCCTGTGCGTTGCTCCAACTGCGCTCGCTGCACCCCCAAGGACAAGGCCATCAAGCGCTTCACCATCCGCAACATGGTCGAGTCTGCTGCCATCCGTACGTGACAACTCCCCCGATACCTCAAATCTACGACGAGATCCCAGATCTATCTGGCTGCAACCTATTCGAGGAATCTCAAGATAAACTAGTGCAACTAACGACTCTCGCTCTACAGGTGATATCTCCGAGGCTTCCGTCTTCGCTGAGTACTCTGTCCCCAAGATGTACCTGAAGCTCCAGTACTGTGTGTCCTGCGCCATTCACGGCAAGATTGTCCGGTACGTTTCCACCGATTCTCCTCGATACTCAATCGCCTTCTATATACTAACCTCTCGCCAACAGTGTTCGCTCCCGCGAAGGCCGCCGCAACCGTGCTCCCCCTCCCCGTATTCGCTTCAACAAGGACGGCAAGAAGCTCCAGCCCCCTACTGCCGCCAAGGCTCTGTAAGGAGATGAATGTCGCATGACGAACAAAATAAAATGGAACTAGTTTGAAATGAATTCTTTTATTTTGTCTTCACTCTTCGCATTGGTGTTCTTCTCGACCGGATCGCAGGGGTGACGCTCGGTCCCGAAACTGCCGGCCTGCTCCTACACTGAGGATGAAAAAGATGGCACCAATTGTGCGATGAAGGCAGGTTGGATGCCTCTTTAGCATTTTGATGGTTATGAGCCCGTTGACGACGGCTTGTTATGACTGGGAGGATGGATGGTTCAAGTCCAAATGGGGACTTAGAAAATATCAAAAATTCCTACAAAAACATGATCGCATGATGTAGAAGTCTTCAGTCGTATTGCTGGGTATCTTGCTAAGTACAAAACTCATGGGTACAAGTACCCCTTCTCAAAATAGTTTCCATACATATCCACCGTTCCGGTCCGCACCTTTGGCATCGGGTTCCGCACGACCTTCACCTCTCCCTTCCAATGACCTTCGACATAATGTGATAAAGAAATATGGGTCGATGATGGCATCAGTAGGCCGGAAACACCCGTGCCAAGCGTGCTTCGCCGTCCTCTCTCACGACGAACCACTTGCTCATACTCAGCCTTCTTGCCGCGACGAAAGGCCGCAAGCTCTGCCACAAGGTCAATCATCGGGATTTGGGACTGCTGCTTTCTGTCTATAGTGGTCCCTGGTAGACCGGTGTTCGCGGCACTCCGTGAAAGGTGACGTCCGTGTCGAGGGAAATCGGGTGAAGGCAACGAGTCATCCTCCGAGGGCATAAGCGAGACTTTTTCGTTAAGGACAGCCATTGGAAAGTATTTGCTCTGATCATTTTCAGGGACTCCACACTCTTCTTCACCGAAGAAGCTGAAATCATTGGTGGCTGCAGACCAAAGATTCTCTGAGTCGCGGTCACCAGTGCTTGAATGGCCTGTGGCATTATATTGGTTTCCGGGTTTCCATGATGTTAGTTTGGACGTATTGACAGGTGTGATTTCGAGGACTAGACGTCTCAAGCCAAATAGAGATCGTGACCGTTGCTGCTCGGCTTGCATCCGCGCTTGCCCTGGTGGGAGGGAGTAGTCTGATCCTGCCTGTAGAGTTGCTAGCAAAGCTTCGTTTGAGCAGGCAGTAATGAACCGAGTAAGGGCAGAGATTATCGGTGAGTTGGGCGTTACATGTGAGGGTACATCTGTCAGTACCAAAGATTCCATGTGAGGAATATGTGATGGGTGTAGGTAAGGGAACCGGCTTTCTTTCCCTCCTTGGAGTGGGATTGATTGATTACGTGGTCGCTTTGCCAATAACTTTTGTATTATCTGTGCGAGAGAATTGTTCAGCGATATTGGGGAGCTGGATTGTATGGTAGCCTGGAGAGAGAAATCTGTCGCAAGTGTGTCGCAGTCTGAAGACATTGAAATGGATGGTAAGGTGCTTCCCTCAGCCTGCTCTGTATCCCATGTGTCTGCCCCAGAAGCACCGAATCCTGTACCTGCATTGCCGCTACCGTGTATAGGGATGGGCTGTATAACCTCCGGAGTAAAAGCTGACCCACGCCTGACTGACCGTGCAGGCTCATCCTCGTAGGCTGTCAATGGGGGGGAAGACTTCACCCCTTTTTTCTTTGAAGATGAGCTAATTGAGCTGGTTGTTGATGTATCCGCAAGTTCAAAGACAGCTCTTGTCTCTTCGGGCAACTCATAAACCTGCTGGGAGGAATCCAGCTCAAATTGCTCGACTTCGCGACGGCCCTCTTGCGCCGAAAGCTCTGGAAGAAACTCATCATTGGGTGCAGCGTCTTTAGCTGGTGGCTGGCCAGTGAGAATAGCATGGTGTCCTCGTAAATAGACCAAATTGTCCCCTGCAATCTTACCAAGAATTGGGACTAACTTCTCAGCTCCCGGATACTTCGTGTTCCCATAACGATGTGTCTGATAGGCCTTGTCTGGAGTTCTTATGCTACCAAAATCCAGAGCGTGTAGCCGGGACGAGACCAAAAGACTCGCCACAGCTTCCACAGATATTTGATTGCCAGTGATATAAAGATGGGTGATTCCCGTATGCGGCAAGTCTTCAACCCATGGATGGATTAGAACAGGCTGAGCGAGAAGCTTCGCAAACTGCTCATCCAAATCTGGCCGCTTGAAGAAGTCCGAGCCAGACTCATTGATTGTAAAGTGGGAGAAGGGGCCTGGCGAAGCTGGGGCCTGCCTTGGACTTTGTTGCCTTTCCCTCCCGTCTAGCGGGAGAAAGGATTCTTGTAGCAGGGAGCGAATTGCCATGTCAGTGAGCATGTTGTCTCTCAAATCCAAACAACGGACTCGTCGTCGAATCGCATTGGCTAAAAACTCGGCGTCATTGTCCTTCAGCCCGATGCCACGCAATTTAAGTACCCGGAGAAACGGCATCTGACCTAGTGTAGACAGTACATTGCGGTCTCGTGCTGGAGTGGTGTACGAAAGATCCAAGTAGGTCAATGCCGAAAACAAGAGGAGAGTCTGTGCAAGGCTTGCAGAAGTAGTATTCGGCTCACGTTCAGCCAACAATAGCCGTATATTATACTGGCTGGACCTCTCGTGGGTTTTCAGTGCTGTCATTGCATGGTGGTCAAAGAAAGGCAACTTCGAGACCATCAGACACTGGAGACATGGTAGGTATTCGAGTATGTCCCTCAGCCAGCCCGGTCGTGGACCACCATATATCTCCGAGAGAGCGGGCGGGAGATGAAGGGTATGGGTCAACGCCCTCACCTCTTGCCGGGCGTACTTGAGTGTTCTTCGGAATCGAGTGAGAGCCACTGTGTGATCCGGTTAGGTATTGCTTTTTGAGCAATCTCTGTTGCTCCTAATATTACTTACCGTAGACTGCATCATTATCTGTACCAAAGTGAGATGCAGGATCACCCCAGAGGAAGGGCATAAATAGATCATGCCATTTGTGGCAGACTAAAGATGCGGCACATAGGTCGCTGGAAGGGATGTAGCGAGCAATAATTGTCCAAGCATCTCTGTCCGTTGCAGATTCGTAAGATGGAGGAATGAGATCCATGTTTACTATATTATTGAATTCTCGATCAAAGACATTGTGGATTTCAAAGATGATGAAATCCCAGGGGGAGTTTGGCCCCATGCGTTGCCCGACTCAGCCACACAGTTTTACCGAAGCGTTTTGACATAAATGTATGACTGTTGATCTCATCATTCGGACTCTCCCTACTTTCTATTGTTTCTGTCATTTTCGCACTTCTGTCTGTGAAGGCAATTTAATTTTGAGAGATATGACGTCACCGAATGAACTATGAAGCGGGGGGGGATATACGTATTAAGCCCGAAACGATATTAGGGACGTTATATGTAAGAATACTTTGACTTGTTTCTAGATGAATGTATACAAATGTAGCAAAAGGCCTAGCCCGTGCAAAGGACTTTTCTATACATGTATATATAAGAATAGGTTATGTCTCTTTGGTGGTCTTTTTGGGTGTATCTTTTTAGATGTCTTTAGGTGCATATGAAGGAAATAAACAAAGCACACTTTGTGCAAGAGACTATTCTATGTGAGCAATTTAGAAAGTCCCAAAGGGCAAGCGGTCGTGTTCCTTTGATAACTGATCATAAAAACATGACATGAAGGCTCATAATATTCTTCCTTTCTCGTCCTCACGTCTGTTATTTGAGGGGAAAAGAGGAGGCTCACGGTCGAGTCATGTGAGCGAGGACGGCCAGGCACACCCGCACCAGAGCCCGACCGAGGACCAGAGGAGGCGGCCATAGATATCGATCCAAAAATATTTACGATTCTACCGAAAGCTCAAGTTAGTATGTTGCTCTTTGTTATGGCTGAAAGGCTGGCTGTCTTCCTCTTACATTGTGGGTTCGCGGCGGCGCATGTGTTCAGAGCGATGTGGGCGTTTATCATGGCCACACGCTGTATAGCCCGGAGTAGTAATAGCAGCTCGCCCAATACCATTAGTGTATATTCACACAATAGGGATAGCATGACATACACCTGTGCATGAAGCGGCTGTTAGTCTGTCATCATGGAAATAAAAGCTTTCGAGGTTGAGGGTCTTTATACAAGAGGAAGTATTTTTACACCAGGGCAGACTTGTCAGTCACGAGCTCAGACATTCCGTCCTCGTGTCTCACAGTTATTATCCAAGGTTATACATAGACAAGTTGTTTATCTAACTAAGCCAATTCTATTGGCAAACAATCATCTAATCGATACATTGACTAGTTGTGGAATAGTTACTTCCATATGTATGGACTAGACTTCCAAGCTAATCTGCTGGCAACTTCCTCGTAACGGCGTTAGCAGGTTTAAGAAGCATCCCTCCAGCGGTATCAGTCTTAGCTACACGCGCTTTTCCCCATTTATGCACAGACTTGTAGTCCCGACAAAACTGATTGGTGCTGAAGTCAGGCCATGGATAATCCCATCCATCCACCCAATCATACGTAATCAGGTGCATGTCTGCAGAACACATGAGAATCTGGCGGAGCATTTCGATGCAATGATCTATTTCCATGTGGTTAGCCAATATACATCAACTGCCTTGCAAGATGAACGCACCGACATGTTTTCGCGCACTTGGCTCTGTAAAGAAGTCTGGTTCATGAATAGTATAGTAGTCCAGATAGGTGGCTTTTCGGATAACGTTGAGACAGTGCATTTGGTGGAAACCCCCTATGCTTGCCATGTAGCCGCCATCAGGTAGAACGACGGAACTGTTACGGAGCTTCTTGATTTTCTCTATTTCATGACGAGATACTGACATGGCCGAATCTAAAGGGTGCTTGGTTAATAGAGCTGACAATATGACGTGAATAAGCTATACATACTAAGCTCCAAGCTTTCCCATGCGGCATCCACGTCGGCATTTCCACCCCCACGCCAAGCGGATTGTGCTCCAAACTCACCCGAGAGCTCAAGGGGAGATTTCAAGCCGCAGGTTTGTACAGCAGTCTCTGCTCAATGAATTAGTACTGAAAATTCCGAGGTTATATCTGTATATTCATCTGCATACCATATTCGCGAGTGAACAGTGGCCCAATTGTCTGCTTTCTTATTTGGACAGCTTTTAGCAGAAGCGTGGATGATATGCATACAAGAATGAAGTGAACCAGCCATGGAATGGCTTGCCTTAGATTACTTGCTCGGGGAGAAGTTTCTGGGCTCGACTTGATGTCATTTTCGCTTTCTGGGTCTGAAGAGCCAAGCTGAAAATACTTGGTCTTCGACCAACGCTTCGGTAGCTCTAATTTCATTGCTATAATAAGAGAAAAAGTTGACTGAAAAGACTGGGCAGCAGTGAAGTACCCGAGGGCTTGCTGAGAGAAGCTACATAGGTACTAGAACTGGCACGATGAAACCCTACGGAATGACGGAATATAGCCCCCAAATAGCGCTGAATCTGGTTTGAGCAATACAGGCAGTGCTGTAGGACCGAGGCCAGTTATGGTGCGGAGGGGCTATCTTCGTCTCCACGCCAGTGCATGATCGACCAACTCCATGTCTCGCATTTATGGCTAATAATGATGCCTAGGTGTATCACGAAATGGAGGCCTTGGGAAAGTAATTTCTATTGGATCTTTGTATATACGTGCCGTTTGGACTAGTGTAAAGGCTCGAAGACCCTGAACACCTACGAGATAATTATACATTGCAGTCACATACTCATTGGGTGGGCGCTATTGAACAAGGCGTCACTAAGTCATGACGAAGACGTCTACTATGTAAACATTAAAAATACACCATAGTAATTATATAATGCGATATAACCGCGAGAGCTTAGATTTGACCATATCTGCATCTTCCACTTAATACATAATGTTAAGACTCATATATCTCTCGCCATAAAACCCGTCTTGTGCTCAAGCTTCGGAGTGCGTTTGATACGGACAGAGCAACTCTTTGAAACGCTGGCAGATCGATAGCCAACGAGAAATATGACGACTTGTCATATCGCATATGCTTAAGCTGTGTCCTTGTACTTGCCGTAGGCGGAGTTGACAATGGAAGATACATCCTCGTTGGGTGCGTCGCGCTCCTCCTTATATTTGCCGTAGGCAGAGTTGACAATGGAAGATACATCCTCGTTGGGTGCGTCGCGCTCCTCCTTGTATTTACCGTAGGCAGAGTTGACAATGGAAGATACATCCTCGTTGGGTGTGTCCCGCTCCTCCTTATATTTGCCGTAGGCAGAGTTGACAATGGAAGATACATCCTCGTTGGGTGCGTCGCGCTCCTCCTTGTATTTGCCGTAGGCAGAGTTGACAATGGAAGATACATCCTCGTTGGGTGCGTCGCGCTCCTCCTTGTATTTACCGTAGGCGGAGTTCACAATGGAGGAGACATCTTCATCAGATGTAGCCCGCTCCTCCTTGTACTTGCCATAGGCAGAGTTGACAATTGAAGAGAGGTCTTCATTGCCAGAGGTAACACTGGTGCCTGTTTAATGATTAGAACTTCGTGGTTGACGAACGTGCTATATACGGAAGACTTGCTCTGCAGAGGAGCGGCAAAACCGAGGCTTGCGAGGCTTACAGCCAGAGCAATATTCCTGAAGTGCATAATGATTGATTTATTCAGGGTAAGGTACGGAGTCCCGAGTAGATATGTAAATTGAGGTATCGATAAAATGACGAGTAAAAGAATAGAGCATTGATCGTAGATAAAAACACGGTCTATAGCTGTTTTATATTACTTTTTGTTCGGACGTATCAAAGTCTCACTCTACTCTCCCGGCCCCCAGTCAGCGCTTGGCCTATCAGGTTAGTGCCAAACTTGAAAGGAAAAGGTCCATCACGACACCATGTCGGAATCCAATAGTATCGCATAAGTGAATTATCACAATATGCAGAAATATTGCGCCATGACCAGGATCCAAATCCTGATGATACTTACATGTGCCTTGCTGGTGGGTCGCAGTCTGTTTCACCGAGCACAACGAAGCCCCCCTCAGATGAAAACATGAGGAGGTTATAAGGCATGACCTATGGGATCATAATGGGTCCCATTGAGCGAATTTGGAAGCTCTTCTATAAGCGACGACATCCGGTAGTCATCAAGTGGTTACAGGTCCCGACACTACGAGGAGCGGCTTTGGGAACTGACTGCAAGAGACCATCTTGCAACATCCTTGGTTTAGTAAATTCTATCCGCAAGCGAGCCTTTTTTGCAGATCCGGTGACTCAGTGCGACTCACCCAACTCCCGCTAGCTTTTGGAAAGAGTGACTTCTAGTGGAGCATTGTACATGCGAGTGATCAAGTTCACTTGTCAGTTCATTCAAAAAAGAAAAAAAACCGCAATCAAGCATGTATGAACAAGAGAACAACTCCCGGGGCTACGTATCTTCCGAACATGAAGATGAGGACAGGAGCATCCTGAAAGTATCCGAAGAAGATGACTTTTTATTAGACGACATCTTAGACGGCTCGCAGCAGCTATCTTCAAATTGCTTTTGTCGAAAATGGCTTGGACACCTGGTTTTCACGGCCATATGGATAATTTCGTTGCTCATTGCAGTCATGCTGTTGAGGTATGATGGCAATCAAGCCGAGGATGGTCTTGCCAGTGTTTTTGATACAGAATTGCGTGAGTTCAAAAGTCCATGCCGATTTGGCTATTTCTGTGGAGTGTTACTGAGCCCCAACCAGGCCCTATGCAATCAGCATTAGAAGTCCAGAAGATTCGCTTTTCTGGTAACTTGGTATTCGATGACAATGGGACTCTAATTGAGAAATTCTG
This sequence comes from Penicillium hordei, assembly GCF_028827395.1. Classification (NCBI taxonomy): domain Eukaryota; kingdom Fungi; phylum Ascomycota; class Eurotiomycetes; order Eurotiales; family Aspergillaceae; genus Penicillium; species Penicillium hordei. Next base: position 1,950,412 of record NW_026623142.1, read on the forward strand.
GGATCATGACAGTCCCAAATATACGGGCGAACCAAGCGATGAGCTAGATGCTCGCTGGAAAGATCTTTTTAGAGGTGAGCTAGGAATATCTGCTTCCCCAAATACTTCCGCATGGACCTATTAACACTGAAAAGTTGACGGTGTTGATCTCCATGGCACTGAGGCCGATACAATCCGCGGCCAGACCTTCGAAAAGCCTGGCGGGTGGTCAATCGTGGGCGTTGATGTATTTCACCAACTACATTGCCTGGTGAGTTAGAATTGAAATTACTCGTTCATATTTGGATCAGTTACTCAATGCTACTATAGAACATGCTTCGTCAAGGACTGCGTCGGGATTACTATACTGAGCACGATGAAGAGCCAGCTTACACAATCCATATAAGTGAGTAACTGTAAGAGATTTGATATTGCTTGCTCTAACCGCAATGTACAGATCATTGTCTCGATTATCTTAGGCAAGCTGTCATGTGCAATGTGGATGTGACCCCTCTCCCTGTTCTCTGGGACGAGAAGGAGGACCGGCCTTTGCCCGATTTTGAGGTGGAGCACACCTGTAGAAACTTTTGGAAAGTAAGAGAGTGGGCTATAGAGCGAAGTGCACATAAGCACAAGTACAAGGATGATGACGTCGCTTGACTTGAGACTAGGGTATCTTGGATAGAGGGGGGCTGTTAGCTGTCAACCCATCCCAGTTTCATCAATCTCAATGGATTCATCGAATTCGACAGCAAGATAATTAAGATACAGCATACTGTTGCCAATATATCGAAATAACTCCAGTTATCATCTCCGTCACCTGTTTGATGTTCGTACTTTGGTATCGCTTGAACGGCTGAGATCACACCATCGGACCCAATATTAATCATACCAACTATCTTGCATTTAGCTCGAGCTTACACCCATAAGCATAGCAACATGAGGCCTTAGCACACACCACAACTCACATTGAGTTTGAATCAAGTTGAAGTAGACTGACCCGTCGGAGTAGACTACGGAGTCCGACCTCCAGAAGGCCAATACAGTCCCCTCAAACTGTGCGAGCTGCGAGACTAATTTTGCGTGATATATGCATAGTGCATCTCTGTTGCCCATTAATAAGCATATCAACCCTGCCCAGGTGTTACATTGATGTCCATCTTGGGGTCGATTTCCGTCTCTGCTCCGCTCCTCGGGGGGCCAAATGGCAGATATGGCGTTGGATCTGCAGGCGCCGCCCAGGGGCCATCCGGGTACAACATCCACCCATAGAAGGTACCCACTACTTTCACATTATACGTGTGTATACAGAGTAGCATACAGGGTATGCCTGCATAGGTAGCTATTATTGGTGGCTTTGTCACGTCAGGGATTTACTCTATGCCAGTTGCAGCCTGGCCCAACATATGGCTGAATATGGGGCAATAAGCGTCATCTATCGCGAACGCTGTCAGAGTAGAGCCGAAAGCCAAGCGATCTTGCCATAGTTGGCTCATAGGGTTTCTCTCCTCTGCCAGTTCCTCTTAGCGCCTGGGGGTACTTGCCTATGCATTTCAGCTCAAGCAAAACATTTCATGGAGTATCCAATGTCAGGGATTCTCAATTACCTATCAGAGTGGTGGAGTGCCACCAAAGGCTCGTGGTGGAGAATACCCACGGACGAGGACGAAGTGGAAGAGAATTTCTTAAAAACTAGCCCAAAACGAAGATACTGCCATCACCCACAGTACATATGGCCATGGATATTATCTACTTTATTTTTTGCGAGTACGACACTGGTTTTATTCATTAGGGATTGGCAGATGAACACACCTCAAACCTCGATAAACGGACCTGGTCGACCAACAGATCTCGGTATGTCCCCATTTTATCAAGTTTTAAGCACGTTGAAGTGATATCTCGAGACGAGACCTCTGACATAAATCTGGCACTGAAAAGAACCAGCTCGAGAATGGATAGCAGAACGCGAAATTCAGTTTGGAGGTGGACTTGTCTATAACAAACAGGGAAAGCTACTTCGCGAGCCCAATCTCAACGGAGAAGAGTGGGTTGGATCTCCAACACCGGAAATGGACGCATTATGGGATCATATTGAGGCAGGTAAGACTACAGATGTAGATCGAATCGCTCAAAAGATCTACGACAGTCGCTTATGTTAAATGCATAAATAGGCTCAATAATCTTGCTTGCGGACTCTGAAGCCGATATGGTGCGGGATAAAACAACGCTTCTTGATGGTTATTGGGTCACTGGGCTAGATGTGATACATCAGGTTCATTGCCTGGTGAGTATTCGAATAATTCGAGTTCTTACTGTGCCTCAAGCTTATTCGTATTGGCGGGGTAGAATAAAGTGCGCAAGGCATTGTACCCTGAGTACTATCACCCTTTACAGTCAAATGAAACCGAGAAGCTACATGTCGGTAAGTGACTTTGCCTTTTGTTGCTGGCTAGATATTTCATTCGCAGTTGTAACTAACTTTGTCTCCTTCAGAACATTGTCTGGATTACGTTCGACAGGCTGTAATGTGCAATGCGGACATATCTCCCGTGACGCATACTTGGTATGAAAGTGCGCGAACGTTCGGTCCTGACTTTCGAACTAAGCATACATGTCGGAACTTTGAAGCTCTACTGCAGTGGTCCTTGGACAGGTCTACTGAAGTTGCAAAGGTCAAAGGCACTGGGCCTGAAACTGCTCAAAACCCCGATGTTGTGGTGCCCGGGACATTGCAGGGCCAAAATCACAAAGATCATGGAGAACATGCTGGACATTGAATAGACCTAATACCAAGCACCAGACATGAATGAGTAAACCTCTAAAAAATGAAAACAAATCGATCTCAAAACACCATGATAATATCGTCTTCTGTGCAATCAGGGGTATCCTAATCCGCATCAGACCCCATTGAAGGCTGGGTTTCATCTATATCTAGGATTTCATGATCCTGGGCAGGTTCCAAATTGAATAATCCAAGTAGACAGAGCCCACACCATGCTGCTAAGCCAAAGTATGAGAGCCCAAACCAAACCCCTCTAAACTTCATACCCAGTGCAAAAAGCCATGCTAATGCGGGCCCTGCAAACAGAGAGCCGATAGTTTCAGAGATCCCGATCATCGTATTCATCTTCGACTTATCGCGTGATGTCATATAGCTCATAGCTATGGATCGACATATGGCGCTCAAGCCAGCCCCTGATGTCTGAAGGATCAAGCCAAATATTACAAGGCCTATATGCGAGGCCCCCGTAAGAAGGGCCCCAAATATCACCAAACAAGCCGAGACGCGTCCAAGCATTAAGTCTTTGACAGCTGGCCGAAGGTATTTTGAAAGCAGCTTTGATAGCACAGGAAACAAGACAAGTAAGACGAGCATCTGAGTGATTCCACGGGCTGTAAGGAGATAGCCAACATCTGCGAAAGTCCAGTCAAATCGCTTGCTCACGTATTGCATGAGCAGTTGTCCATAGGCTAGACCCTCGGGGTTGACCCTGAGATAAGTGACCAGAATCAAAACAATTGGCAATGACCGGAGCCTCTGGATGGATGTTTTAAGACCGGTCCAGGACTGTGAAAAACGTGCATTGAACGTGCTAGGTGAAAGCTCTCCACTTTCTGGGGCATCTCTCTCGGAACAGTCATCTCTGAGTGTGATCACCTCAGGAAGGAAGACCAGCAAGCTCATACTGGCAGGAACCATCAAGGTACCAATGAGAACAGGGAGCCATGGTGAAGACTCTTCCATCAGTTTAGAAGAGATCGCTGGACCAGCTGAAGATCCGGACAAGCTTCCAAATGCCATCACAAAATAAGAAATTGTTCTGGATTTATGAGTGTCAGAGGGTTCAAAACCGCTTGGTATCAGAAAGTAGCATACATATCTGTGTCAGGCACCAGATCTGAAGCCAGGGAATATAGGCCAGCATTGATAACAGTGCTTCCACCACCGATAAAAGTGAATAGAGGGCCCAAGAGGATGTATTCGATCGCCAAAAGATTAGAGAACTTCAGGACAGCCAGAACATAAGCAAGGTACAGCACAGATCCCGTGCTAGATAAATAGATGATCGGTTTGCGACCGAGCCTAGAATGATATTTTAATGGTTTACATTGTTGTCCCTCCAGCAGATAGTTTGCAGAACTCACTTGTCAGCCATGACACCGTATGGGAATGCAGCAATAAGACCTGTTATGACAGATGAGTTCGCTGAGACCTTCCGTCAATGTACTAGTCACTGTGGTTGACATACTGGTCACGGACTCTATCACTCCAAATGAAGCGTTGAGATATGCAAGCTTAGATTGAATCCCGTCGGCCTTGCATATCGCTCTATCGATTGAGTCTTGTCGCCCAATTTCACCCAAATACCGGTCGCACAAGTTGTCTTCCATCAGTTGGGTCAAGGGAACTTGAACGATTGCAGTAGCTCCCGACAAGAAAAATATGCACAGGGATAAGAGAAGAGTCGCGAGGTGAGGTTTTTGCGGGCGCAGTGGCGATCTGGACCTACCCGGTCCCAATAGCGGAGCGGTCTCGTTTTCATGATGCATCGAAGGGGGGTAGCAAGGGGACAAAAAAAAAAGCACTAGCTGGCCGCCAACATTCAGCTGAAGGTAATTACTGGAGAGGAGGTTTACAAAAGATAAGTCCCAAGTTGGGGTTGTAAGCTGTCCCGATCCATGCTAAATAAATGGCCCGCGACAGGGATGCAATCACGGCATCCTAAGGACCTTTGCGCGATCACTGTTCACACCCGGTTTTATTTTACAACTAGAATATGAGGACCTGTGGGATTGTCGCCGAAAATGATAGCTTTTGAGGCTTGAAACGGCTACCTTTCCACCCGTAACTATGCCCTATAACACCACCATTCTACACCCGTCAGCACTTTTAGTCATTCCCCGGTCCTACCTAACGTTAACTGTCGAATACTAAGTCCGAATACATGGTAGAAACCAGGTATTATACCATAAGCATCATGTGACTTCGAGTACCAGGCACACCATATATTACGTTTAATCATCATTACCGCAAAGATTGTTGAAATAGCAGGTTTTGTCATTTTTAGTTAGAGTTGTCAACATTGGTCACCTATACCATACATTGTTCGTACACCAAATTTCTATCAGTTATAAGCCCGGAATCGTTCCATTGGAAGATTTATTTGAGAGATCGACCTCGCTGTCGTCGAATTTGAGGCTAAAGTGACACTGCATCGTCAACAGCCCCTCGCCGAAGCAACCCCTAAATCAAGAGTCGGAAATCTGTCCACAAAGGACAACGAACAACCCATATACCAATATGGCCGAATACCTCTCCGCGGGTATATCCTCTCGCATTATACTAAAGGATATAACGACATAGGATGCATAGTTAGCTAATATCGAATCAATTGCTGTGCAATTTGACGTATAGGAGCTATATAATCCTAGCAATAATAAGAAACCGGAGCCTCCCGTAGCACCAAAGAAGGTTATCTCAATTGAAGAAGCACAAACTCAGTATAAAGACAAATATGCCGATATACTAAAGATGCTTTAAATAGAATAGGCTCACGACGACGTGGCTTATACCTAACAGAAGAAGGGGTTGAACTTAGTTAGAATTCTGCAAAGCTCGCAGCGGGCTTCGGGCTGTTGGTTTGGGCCTAAAGCTCGAAAGGTTGGGGGGGGGCGACAAGCCCCCCCTTTCGACTAAATAGTATAAACTTCCTAATTTCTCGTAACTATATAAATGATAACTAACTGTAGAAATTACCAGTCATTTTAAGTATTTCCGTTATAGCGTTTACTTTAAATCAAATAAATATCAATTTCAATCTAGTATATATATTATCTTTTATATACTTCCTTTTCCTCCCTAATATATATAGCTAGGTACTATAACCAAGTAATAGAGGACCGTTAGTATTATAATTATTACTAGTATCCCTATTATCCTTATTATAAATATCAATTAAATCCCTAGGGACAGCACCCGAGATCTTGCTCCCGGGCTCATAACCTGTTGTAGTTCAGAGGTATGAATTGTTGTATTTTATTCAAAGGGAAACCTGAAGCTATATATACAACGAGAAGATCAAGTTGATTGGATATCAACTTGGTTCTTCGTACAGACACCTCGGGATTCATTCCGATGGTTCGGCTTGGTTCCTGATCTGCACCAGCCTCAGATCACAACAAATGGAAGCTTCAATAATACTGGTCACTATGCGTCGAAATTTGAGTAAAAACAATCGACAAAGCTTGTTAGCTCGTCAAGTTATTTTTAACGTAGCTCACCAGCCATCCACACAGGTGTTGTGCCTAAGAAATTCAAGAGTCGATCATGCAGTCGGCAAGTTTAAATTCGTCGCTACATAAGATGTTTCTCATTAACAGACCATTTCAGCAGCATGACATTATTTTACTTACATTGTTCACGTTCATGATTCCGAAAAGAGAAGATAGGGAAAGAGATATAGACCCTATAGTTAATATAAATATAGTACTCGGTTGTTAAAAAACGAGAAAAATACTAGTATGGAAGGATCACCTTGATCCCACATGGACAAAATTGTTACTAGGGGCGGTACAATCGCCCTCCCCTTATATGCTGACAGATTGAATCAGTCTGATTTGAGGCCTGAATTTTTAATAATACACCAGCGACCTGATATCTTCAACTTCGACTTGGTTGTTCGTAACAGTGCTTCTGGATGCCGAACCCGCTCGCATTCTTGGCTCCTCTCAACGCATAGGGGCTGCTCAGCTTATTTCACGACAGATTTCCCTAACTGATAGAAGACTATTTAGAAAATACCAATTACACCATTTCCACCTAGAGCTGGAAAGCCCAATTGCCGATAGAAAGCAGCCCGGAATGCTGGATCTCGTGGCAAATCAGATGTAGCGCATACACCCTGCTCAACAAGTTCCATCTTACGCAGCCTAGCTTGAAGCACCGCACACGTATCAGCCCAGGCACAAATATTGCCCGCAAGACCTTCGAACAAACTGTAGGGCTCATCAGGCATGCGATAATCATTGTCGGAAGATGTGGGCGAGGTGTTGTATGGCTTAGTTTGACGTGCATGCAACATGAACGCAAGTGCCCTCGAGAGGAAGAAGTCACTAGTGAGTTCCTGGCTCACTTCGGCATTTGGAAGTGCTGATAGTTGGTTATCCTGGAGGTAAAGTACCCGGGCCTCGTTCAGAGTCTCTGAGTGGTATTCAAAACAATCATGGAGGAGGAGCCACGCCCATGCATTGCCAGCCACGCCGTGACACAAACTGCCTCCCTTAGAAAGCAGACCTTCTTCCCATACACGCTCAGTGCCCAAGTAGACGGCTTGGTCCCAACTTGGATCCCAGTGGGCACGGGTTAAGGATTTGTTTTTCAAGGCAGCACCTAGGAGAATCAACAGTCCTGGGCTCCCGTGGCACAGCTGGACCAGTTCCGAGGAGCGGTGCTTGGAACCATGTGGAGGTAGTGTCATCGGGAGATGGCCATTGGTAGCTCCGGATAGCTTGCAGAGCGCAGTGATAGTACCACCAATCACAGGAAGATAGTTTGTAAGCTCTTCGGGCTTACATGAGAGTAGGATGGTTAGAATACCGGCTAAATCACATATTAGCATTAGCTTAATTAATCGCCTGCCAACTTACTTATTCCATGAACCCTATACATTGTCTGTTAGCGATCACATACGATACAAGATGGCTGGAAGTGCACTTACGCCCCAAAACAGTAATGGCCCTCGATCCATGCATACATCAATGGATGTGCGTCTTGGGCTCCATTCTTCTCAGTGTATTCCTTGGATCCTTGTCGCCCGGCATCGACAATCACTCGGATCAACTCGGGAATTGCCCCCAGCACAGGTGAGAGAAATCCCCGGGTCTCTTGATCAAAATTATGAGCACGAACGTTCAAAAGGGTCCAAAGTAGTCCTGCTCGGCCAAACAGCATCTCATCTCCACCCATTTTTCTGCCATCATGGGTAACAAGAGGCTCATTACTTAGTGCGCACTGCATGGCCTCATGAAGGCAAGTGATATCCTCCCTTGCGATGCTGACATTGGCACCACCTTGCCAATCATTCTTTGAAAAAGTAGCTAAAATGCGCAAAGTGATAGCAGTTATAGGCGAAGATGAGCCAACTGGAGACAGTCGGGAGGCTAACAAGGGGGCGTCTGGGAGGCTTGATGGGATCCGTTGTAGTGCGTAACAACGATAGTCAAGAGAATCAGCTTTGTGATCTTTTAACACCGAGGACTGATAATCCAGGCGGAGGAATGCTAGAGCGATGCCTTTATTGGGTGATTAGATGACCAGGGTTTGGAGAGGTGGGGGTGGAGCTTGAAATACCGGGGAAAGCTCTAAACATGCCATTTGAGCCCCATGTCTCAGGTAAGGAAGTGTTCTCTTGTATCAACTTGGCACCATTGCGAACTGCCACACGAAGCTCTTGGAGGCTCTCGGAAAGAGTGGTCGCATTGATCGATAGCGGGGTCAAAGTGGTCTCGAAGTATTGCGGACGCTCTGCCATGGTTGGAGGCTTTGTTCAGTTATAGGCTGTCTAGGTGTTTTTAAAGATATGGCGTGATATGCGGAAAGGAATTTCAATGTCTGAAAACTTTTGCTGTGACCGTTTTGATCGGGGCTATCGCGTCCTACACCTGACCGACAATGTACGGCTCAGCTGGCCACCCAAACAAAATCCAGCATCTTCCCCACCAGCAAGGCTACAAAACCAAATATCATCCAAATCCCTCGTACATAAGAACTGGTGCCATCCAGTAGAACTGCAGAATCCATAAAGCAAACCCAAAAGGGGTGTTCTGTTCAACCACCCACTTGGCAGTCTCGATGACGATCACAAGTCCAAGCCACAAAAGAGACACCTTCCATCTCTCCCTAGACCGCCTCAATACGGCAAACATTGCCCATGTCGCACAGCCAGTCAGAGAAAGAAAAATGACATCCAACACTGGGAGCCTCAGGGAAAAGGCGAGAGAGATAAAGTGGGAACATATCCCAAAGATGTATCCGACGGCCCGAATAAACAAGTAGCCAGTAAGAAGAAATATGAGAGCCAGATAAAGAATAAAAATAGTTGTACGATTTTTATATCTTGATCCGTCGTTTAGTTCGTTCTCGAGACAGGCGATCTCAATCAAAGTCCGAAAAAGTTTCCAGAGTTGTGAACGCCGGAAGTAGACGCCTACCAGATTTATCAAAGCCCCTATTCTCGCAGAAGGATCAGATGATAGTGTACCTATGCCCAGAGAAATTTGACATAACTTTTCTGCCTTGGTGAGAAGTAGTCTTTCAGGATAGAGAATCCCTATGTTGTCAAGATGGTTCGCATATTGTAATGCGATAAAACGTTGCAGGGAGTCATTGCGCCAATATGGAACCCTTGGTTTTCGGAAATTGATGTTGTTGGAATCAGCACTCCCATAAGCCGAACTCACCCATTCGCTCGCGTATAAGTAGTAAGACGAAAGGAGGAGGATGGCGAGTTGGTAGAACAGGGTATCATCTTCGCTTGGTTCCATGAATCCTTTGGAAATAAGGCACAGACAGCGATCGGCATGTGGGAGAAAACGAAAACAATCGGCGTGGCCTTTGCAGGCCCTTGCTGAGGAATATGCGGCCATATGTCCTAGAAAATCAAGAGAATCTGGCAGCTCTTTAACCGCGCTAAATTGAGATTCTTTGTCACAAAGGACAGAGGTCATCCAAGAATGCACGTATTTATGCATAGAATACCCTCTCGAATTTTGGGCATGTTTACTCAGGTCTGGACCAATCTCAACGAACCCATACCTGCAAAGAGTGCGCATCCCTTCATTGAACGAATGCACATCCTCAAGTCCGGTGACGCCGGTGGAGTCTCCAAATTCAGAGACAGGCAGAAGGAGCTCTCGCCAAAGATCTTGATGGTCAAAAAATACCCAAGAGATGGCAAGTTCAAATGCCTCCTCGTTTTCTTGACGAATTTGAGTCAGAGCAATCTCCCATGTAATAAAAGCCGGTCTTTTTGGTGCCCCAATGAAGGTTTGACTCTGTTGCCATTTTTCTCGGTACAACTTGAGGTAGTCGCTATAACTGATTGAGCTTTCGTTAGACGAAAGGTACCTCCCTGCACTATCAAGTGCACAGGGCATTCCGCCCAACTCATCAGCCAATTTATAGGCTTCGGGGTCTGTTAAAACCAGTTAGATCATGTGAAAAAGTTTTTATTGATGTAATGAACACACCTTCCATCGCGGTGGGTCTCTGGGATATCAGAGAGAGAATTTTAACACATTGGTGGACGTCAGTGAGCCTTTGTACGCGTATTGACTGCCCTGTCAGCTCCACGTCGGGATTATTAGTTGTAACAATAATATCCCCTTGTAGAACTTGAGGTAGAAAGGCCTGGAGATCAAAAGTCCTAGGTTGTAGGCCAAATGCATCCTCTTGTATGTTGTAGCCATCATATACTAATAGCCATCGATCATTCATATTCAAGCTCAGCCAGCGCTTGACTGCGTCTACGGCTGCGGCCGCGTTTCCTTCTTCAACTATTTCTTGCAAATGATTGAATGAATGGTGGTTATCACAAAGGCGAGATGCTATTCCAAGGAAGCTCGACATCAGTCTTCTCTCACTGGATGCATCTAACCAGAATATTGCCCCATATTCATCCTCGGGTGTCACAGTCGTACGATCTACGGCCCTGGACTTCCTAGAATGTTTTATAGCATACGCTAGAGCAATTTGCGATTTGCCAATCCCGGAAATACCCTGTAATATCACAATCCGATTGACGGCATGGAGGTGCTTTCGGATCTCTGCAAGCTCCCAATCTCTGCCAACAAAATGATGGAACGGAGGGAATTTTGTATGGTCAAATAGCACGTCAAAGGCATTTATCTCTGATTGAAGCTTGTTAGGAAAAGGATATCAGCAACACCTGTGCCCTGGCTGACATGCACTCACCCCGCTTATGCAAGTCATGGCTCTCCATTGGCATTTCGTGTGTGTACATGTAGTTGATTGTGCCATGGTTGACACCAACTTGGGCTCCATTATTTGGACCAGAAAAGTGATTTGAATATGCCATAATATTTCAGGTAGCACAGCGAGACATATGTTGTGCAGCGTACCAGGAGACTCAGGTTAAGGGATCAGGTGATGTCTCGTGCGCTATTGCGTGATGAAAAATGACCTATCAGATATCTAGAAAACCTGCTGTAGACTGCGCTATTTTCTTTTCTTTTTTTCTTTCAGTTATACTAATTCTTCACAATAGACTAGACAGGCACCGTGCATATAGTGCCGCGAGCTGCAAAAGATCTGCGTGACCCATATCGGCATGGGTATATCTGTATATCTGTATAGTTTTTTCAACACTATGGGAAATGGCTCGAGTAAAGGTCACAAGGTTGATCCTGTTGATTTCATGGACACTGTGAGTGAACGACACATAGTTATACACTTCAATGTTAGTTAACTACATACTCAATGGCGCCTTAGCCCTCACCTTTAGGTTTCTGCCGCGTGGCCAGAATCAACATTCCTTGGTATACTTGAGGTATAATCTAGGTAGTTGATTTTGTTGGCCGTCCACCACGCTCTTAATCATTCCCTTCATAGTAGTCAGGAGCCTTAGTTATTAGGATAGTTAACGTATTCCACATGCGAGCCGCCCACCTCAAAACACCATAGTAAATGCGATATATTCTATGCTTGTATCTCACCAACCGCATTTCGGTTTTATTTGATTGTCTGGCGATAGTTCTTGATAAGGTGTTTAAATGCTATATATTAATTTTAAGAACATCAAATAGCTACAATATCACGGTATTGAAAATTACACTGTTAAAAACCAAAAAGATATATATCTCAGTCGCCAAATCATTAAAATTCTCAAAACTCCCTAAACAGACTTGATATCATATAAAAATCAGTAGGCCAAATGGAAAGGTTCCTACAGACAACTGTTGTTGAGATATCAAGTTGTAATTTATCGCATTTACTATGGGGTTTTGAGGTGGGCGGCTCGCATGTGAAATAACGGTGCTTATGTGAAAGCCTGAGAAACCAGGCATTAATACCAAGAAATTAGCTTATCTAATTATATATGATGAGTCAGCAAGTGACCACGACTTCTCGACTTGCGTTGCGGCCATTCCGGACTCGAGAATACTCACGCGGTCCTCGAAGTGCGATTGAGGGCTCCCTTCTAGAAGCAGTCCAGAATGTCAGTGAACAGACCCCCTGTTGAATCCCGTTCCTCGTAGCCATTGTTTTCTTGTTATTTTTGTATTCACCTGAGGTTTTGTGATGCAAATATACTCTGGAATAGAATGTATCCCACTAACATGTCAAACAGTCGTGTGATTGGCAACCTCCAGAGGGCCACCTTACCATGTCTGAAGTTCATGGAGATTCAGAGCTCGTTCCAGCGGGCCCTGATCTAGATTATCCGCTTGCTCTGGCTCCGCGACAAGTAACTTTGCGAGATCGGGTTACGGTTGCGACCCTGGTCCCTTTTGCTTCAGCAGAGGAAGTACCCCGGGCTCTGATGAAGTATCTCTCTGATCAGTTCAACAAGGAGATCGAAAAGGGAGATACATATGCTATGACAGAGCCCATCCCACTGGCTCAGTTCGGACGATATTGGTTTTCGACCTTTGGCGTGGTTATGCTTACTGGCGACATCGAAAGTGCAGAGCAGACACATACGATGGACCGTGCTGGAGCCAATTGGACCAAGATCTGTCTAGGTGGCTTTCACATTCGGCCCAATTACCCTGGCCGTAGTAGTCATGTCTGTAATGGCACTTTCATTGTGACTGATGCTGCTCGAAACAAGGGCGTTGGTAGATTGATGGGCGAATCCTATCTGGAGTGGGCACCTCGACTAGTGAGTTCTTCACCACGATCACTTTAAACGGGCTGTGAATTAATGTTTGCTAGGGATATACATATGCAGTCTTCAACTTGGTATATGAGTCCAACGTTGCATCATGTCGCCTGTGGGATTCCCTTGGCTTCAAACGGATTGGCCGAGTCCCCGGTGGAGGCAGTATCAAATCCCAACCTGGAGAGTTTGTCGATGCAATCATCTACGGCAGAGGCCTCAGTTTGGATGGCGAGGACTCTGTATCCCAGGATCGCTTTGAAAAAATCCGTTATTATTTGAAGCACGGGAAGTACCCTCGTGGTGCTGATCGGGCCGAAAAGAGTCGACTTCGCAGTGCGGCGACTCATTATAAACTTCTTGGCGGGGGGGATGGAGAGCCCGAGAGGCTGATGTTGAAGGATAAAGAGGTGGTGTCAGACCCGCAGCAGCAGTACGATATTGCCCAACAAGTTCATCTCCAGCAGCATGCTGGAATCAACAAAACTACGGCAGCTATTGCGATCAAATACCATTGGGTACGAATCAAAGAAACTGTCAATCGCGTGATTCGAGACTGTCCACAATGCAAAGAAACTCTCAAGGCGCCTCCCATACCAGGGAGCAAAGATGATGATAAATCGCCCTCGGAAACAATGTCTGGTATGGATATGGATAGCACAATGGAACAACCCCCGAAGGAACCGGACAATGTCCCGCAGGCGATGGATGAAGCACCCGATGAATCTCCCAATTACAACCCTCTTATGCACCAACCCATTTCTGCAGCCATGCCCGGTACAGTCCACCCCATGGCTGGGTTCGCACCCATGCCTCTCGATCCTCAGATTATGCAACTACACCAACAGCTACGACGCTACCAACAGCAGAACCCTATGGCGAGCCAGTTCGCCCCGGGGTCGCACAATCTCGGCATGTCAAGCTTTGACGATGCAATGCGCTACCACACAGCCAGCAATGCATATCAAATGATGGTAGATGATGGCTCGGATCCCTTTCGACAAGACGTGCTTGGACTTGTGAACCCACCCCCACACGAATTACAGCATGATGCTGAATTACTTGCTAAGTTTGAGTATGGAAGTCCCTCGGATGGGAATTATGACTTTACGTGAACAAGCCTTAACTTTTCATCTCTCGGTTTCTCATCTCGGGGGCGTTACTTCATTTCGGGATTATTTCGTCTTAACCCTACTTTTCTTTGTTTTCTTTCTATTGTTCTGTTGGCGTCGAGGCATCGGGCTAAGATACCACTGATACTCCACCACTATTGTGCCGTGGACAGTGAAACGACGGTTTATGCTACATACACTACGCTTTTTTTTAGGTATATTATTCGAATGAGACATCTCAATATATATCATAGAAAGTCTATATTCAATGTAAAATGTAGTACATCTCTTTAAATGCGTAGGGTTGAAGAGCCCTGATTGGTCACCGCCTTGCGCGACTGGGGGGTTTTTGGGGAACAGGAGCTCTGGGAAATTTTGGCAGATCAACCCCTCCGACATTTCAACTCAACATACCCCTTTTCTTATTTCTTTTACTTTTTTATTGAACGGTTTCGTGTCCGAATACCGATCTAATCATGGCCTTCAACGGCCAAACCCCCACGATTGTCGTGTTGAAAGAGGGTATGTGTTGTCTCCAGTGCGGGCAGTTTTGTTGGTGGGATTCTGTGACATATGCTAACTAATGCTGCTTTACAATCTACAGGCACCGACGCTTCTCAGGGAAAGGGACAGATTATCTCCAACATCGACGCCTGTGTCGCAGTGCAAGGAACAGTCAAGAGCACTCTCGGTCCTTACGGTGGTGATCTCCTGCTTGTGGATGCCAATGGCAGACAGACCATTACAAACGATGGAGCCACAGTGATGAAGGTGCGTCTTATTATTGATGCAAATATATGGCCGAAACGAGATGGTGATTCTGACTTTCGTTCATTTGGCAGCTTTTGGATATTGTGCACCCCGCCGCCCGCATTCTCACGGATATCGCTCGGTCCCAAGATGCCGAAGTCGGCGACGGAACAACCTCCGTGGTTGTCCTGGCTGGTGAGATTCTGAAGGAGGTCCGAGACCTCGTTGAGCAGGGTGTCAGCTCGCAGACCATCATTAAGGGTCTGCGGAGGGCGAGCGCCATGGCAGTCAACAAGGTTAAGGAGATTGCAGTGGACATGATGGATGCTTCAGACAGCCAGGAGAAGAAGGTTGAGACACTAAGACGGTTAGCCGCAACAGCCATGAACAGCAAGCTTATCAAGCGCAATTCGGACTTCTTCACAAAGAGTGAGGATCCCCTACTTAGTGGTTCCAAATTTGCCCCAAAGCTGACGATATGGTATCCTAGTGGTTGTGGATGCGGTACTTTCACTGGACCAGAATGACCTCAACGAGAGGTTGATTGGTGTCAAGAAGGTTACTGGTGGTGGTCTCCAGGATTCGCTTTTCGTCGACGGTGTCGCCTTCAAGAAGACTTTCTCCTACGCCGGTTTCGAGCAGCAGCCCAAACACTTCGAGAACCCTGGTATCGTGTGCTTGAATGTCGAGCTGGAACTTAAGAGTGAGAAGGACAATGCGGAAGTCCGTGTCGAGCAGGTCTCGGAATACCAGGCCATCGTCGATGCTGAGTGGCAGATCATTTTCAACAAGCTTGAGGCTATCTACAAGACAGGAGCGAAGGTCGTGCTTAGCAAGCTGCCTATTGGCGATCTTGCCACACAGTACGTTCTTGCTCTTTGCTATGGGGTATCTGTCTAGACACTAATGATTTGATTTGCAGGTACTTCGCGGACCGAGACATCTTCTGTGCTGGCCGCGTCTCCTCCGACGATATGGACCGTGTTTGTCAGGCTACCGGAGCCGCAACCCAATCGACTTGCACTGATATTCAGGACCGCCACCTGGGCACCTGTGGTGCGTTCGAGGAGCGCCAGATTGGTGGAGAGCGTTTCAACCTGTTCTCCGACTGCCCTCGCGCTAAGACTTGCACTCTTGTGCTGCGTGGTGGCGCTGAGCAATTCATTGCTGAGGTGGAGCGTAGTCTGCACGATGCTATCATGATTGTTAAGCGTGCTCTGCGCAACACAACCATCGTTGCTGGCGGTGGTGCTACTGAGATGGAGTTGTCTAGCTACATGCACGGGTTTGCCGACCGTAACGTCCCGCACAAGCAACAGGCCGTCGTCAAGGCATTCGCCAAGGCTCTGGAGGTTATCCCCCGCCAGTTGTGTGATAACGCTGGTTTCGACGCTACAGATATTCTGAACCGCCTGCGCGTGGAGCACCGCAAGGGTAACACCTGGGCTGGTGTCGACTTCGACAAGGAGGGCGTCCGTGACAACATGGTGGCCTTTGTTTGGGAGCCCAGTCTGGTCAAGGTCAATGCTATTCAGGCCGCAGTGGAAGCCTCTTGCTTGATCTTGAGTGTGGACGAAACGATAAGTAAGTGACCTATTAACCATTTTTCTTACTTTCTATCTTCCACATCATGACTAACCCATATTTTCCTATCAACAGAGAATGAGGAGTCGGCCCAACCTGGTCAGCAGCGCGGTATGCCGCCAGGTGCTGCCCAGCGCGCCCTCCGGGGCCGCGGCCGCGGCATGCCCCGACGAGGATAAACGAGTTTAACCAGAACTGGATAATGCTCGATGATATTCCCCCAAAAAGAAGAACACCTGCATCATTGAAGGCCACGAAGCAGTTGAAGCGAACTCTGCTCTGGCCTTGGTGGCTTCAAAGGCGGTGTTTGTGAGATGAATATTGAATATGAAGTACAGGGAGAATAGAAGACGAGTTGCTAGAGATAACCCGACTTAACAACACAGTCTTTCCAAGTACATACAATATAAAACATAGTCCTCATCAAAGTATATCTTGAACTCTATTGCATGTGATATGTCGTATTTCCAAGGCCGAGCTGGTCCGAGCATATTTACTATGGAGACACACGGAGTACTCCGTAGCATGTTGTATTTGCTTTTTCCCTTGTTTTATTTGGAATCCATGTTTTTAGGTACGTAGCTCTATTCATATTCCCGGCCTTTAACCCATTTTACATCTCATTGGCCCATTTCCGACGCCAAGGCAGTGCTATTGAATCTCCTGGGGGCGTATGACGTGCAGAATAGAAATCTACTTTGTATTGTGTATCAACTATGTTCTTTATTTATCCTGCAATTATCATATGCAACTGAGTAGTAATCTTCACAAATAATGTTAGTGAAGCCCAATGATGCAGAGGGGTCTTGGGCTTCCAGGGGTTGATCGGGGCCGCCGATGAATCCATGTCAGATATATAAGATCTTGGAAGTCAGTCCAGATTACGTTGGTTTTCATTGTTTTTTTTTTATCAGGTTTCCTTTTTTTTTTTTTCTTTCTATTTTCCCCTCTTCCCTTTATTTTTATTGCCGAGTGCCAATCCGAAATAGCCTTATAAGGAAATAAGTGGACGCGAACCCTCTTATAGTGTAAGTGGCATGGTTCCAGTCTGACGATCCCCTCCAGATCTCTCTTTCTTTTTAATTCCCCAAATCATCCGAACTGTTTGATTTGATTTTATTCTTTGGACATTTGCCCAAAAATTTACCTTGCACTCTTCAAGGCTTGGCGCCCGCCGTGCTTCCGATCTGTTGTGCCTTGAATCTTCCCTTCTCCACATTTAACATCGCGTTCTGTCCTCCACATTTTTGCAGTTTGCTTGATTCCCTGGGTGGACTTGGAGTATTTCTCTGATGTCTTACTATCCACCCTACTCGGGCGCCTCGGGATACCCCCCGCAGCAGCCGTCATACCCCCCGCAACAGCAGTACCCGTATGCTTATCCCTTTGCTCTATTGAGAATGTACCCGGAGAGTCTGACAACGATTTGATTGCAGACAAATGAATCACCAGCAGCAGCCATCCTATGGCGGCTATCCCGGCCAGTCCTACCACCAGCAGCCACAGCAGCAGCCGCCGCCGCCGCAATCCAACCCGTACGGTTACAGCCATTCATCCCAGCCATCTCACCAGCCCTACGGCGGGCATGCCCCTCAGCAAAGTTACAATGTATGTCATGGTGAGACTTGCGTCGAATATACACGAGATTGACATGTATCAATCCTTTCCAGGCTCCTCCGCCGTCTGGGTACAATCAGCGTCCGCCCTCTGGGCAACCAATGCAAGGAAGACCAGGTCTGTCTATCATTTCACAATAACTGCATCTTCAGAAGTGAAAGCTAATAATGCGCAAATCTAGCCTACGGTCAAAGCGGCGGTCCGGCTCCCCCTCCTAGTAACCCTGTCTCCTTCGGTCACGGCGCTCCCCAGGGCTATAGCTTCCAATACTCCCGTTGCACGGGCAAGAGAAAGGCCTTGTTGATTGGTATCAATTACTTCGGTCAGAAGGGTCAGCTGCGCGGATGTATCAACGATGTCAAGAACATGTCAACCTACTTGAACCAAAATTTTGGCTATGCTCGCGAGGACATGGTCCTCTTGACTGATGACCAGCAAAATCCGATGAGCCAGCCGACCAAGGCAAACATTCTTCGGGCTATGCACTGGTTGATCAAGGATGCGCGTCCCAATGACTCGTTGTTCTTCCACTACTCTGGTTAGTAATCAGACCTCGATCGCTTCTATGGCAGTGAACTAATAAGAATCCAGGCCACGGCGGTCAGACACCTGACTTGGACGGCGATGAAGATGATGGATATGATGAAGTTATCTACCCGGTGGACTTCCGAGTTGCAGGACACATCGTTGATGATGAGATGCACCGTATCATGGTGCAGACTCTACAACCGGGAGTCCGGCTCACAGCGATCTTCGACTCCTGCCACTCTGGCTCTGCTCTGGATCTCCCCTACGTCTACTCCACCTCCGGTGTGCTCAAGGAGCCCAACCTGGCCAAGGAGGCTGGACAAGGCCTGCTTGGTGTGGTGTCAGCATACGCGCGTGGTGACATGGGCAGTATGATGTCCACCGCCATGGGTTTCATAAAGAAGGCCACCAAGGGTGACGAAGTGTACGAACGCAACAAGCAGACTAAGACTAGCCCCGCGGATGTCATCATGTGGTCCGGCAGTAAGGATGACCAAACCAGTCAGGATGCCCAGATTGCCGGCCAGGCAACTGGTGCTATGTCCTGGGCTTTCATTGCCGCGCTTCGGAAGAACCCTCAGCAGAGCTATGTCCAGCTTTTGAACAGCATTCGTGACGAGCTTTCGACCAAATATTCCCAGAAGCCACAGCTGAGCTGCAGCCACCCCTTAGGTAAGAAATTCTCGGATTATTTAGTCGCAATCGAATTCTGACAACCCCTACAGATACCGACATCCTTTATGTGATGTAATTGCACTTGGAAACGAAGATAAGGAACGATGCTTGTCTGGCTTTCAATGAAGCATGCTGTGTTTAACGAATTACCCTGTATGTAATTCTACCCTCGGTGTTCCAATGAATATTTGGGCGGTTGGTGCATTATTTGTGATTAATTGTTATGAATCTGTGATCTATCACTGTTTATCATTTTGAAAATGGAGTGCAAGTTAGCTCAATGACGATAAGCATCGGTCTTTCTGACATCATCGTAGACAACTGCCCTAGGAACTTGCACAACATATGTACTTCTGATGTAGCAATGTTTCATGGGAAAATCCCAGGTAGCTTCGTTATTGATCAATATCAAGATCGGTAGGCTACAGACTCTCCATGAACTAGACATATTACAGCTGTTCAACTCGCTATGACGGAATCCATCATTAGCGGGAGAGCTGACCGAGTGATATGGGTGTGGCGCTTTACGGATTTCATATCCTGAAGAGGGCTGTCATATGTCATTTTTGCCTCCAAGGAGCCTCCGAGATAGAAGGTCTTCAACTGATCTGAAGACTCGAGCAACAAGCGCGGATACGATCCTGAAACGCCTATCCCTGAATCAAGCACAATGCAGTCAATTCTCCAGCACCGTAGGATCCGCACAAAGATTGAGCAACAATTTGTTACAAAACATGAGACGCCCGGGGATGTCTGGACCCACGAGGGCCGCTACGATTACCACGAAGGAGAGATCTACTCGTATCCTCGTGAGCCAGCTGATGACTGGGCTGCCGGACGAAGAAGGGAACACGGCCATCGCACTTTTATATCTGGGCCGTCCCTTCAACCTCGCCATACCGCTCGATCACATCTGGAGCGGGAAGGAGATATCGAGGGTGCGGAGATGGATCCGGAAATCTCAACCGATCCGCATACTATCAATACAGAAGAGACACTGGGACACACGGCCGATATTATGGTGACTGGAGTTGAGAGATCCCGGCCAGCTGACTATGCGACGGATAGTGAGACTGATGTCGAGTCAGTGAAAAGGAACAAAGTCATTATCGTCACATTCGAAGGTGACTGTGACACGATGGATCCTCACAACTGGACACTCAGTCGTCGAATGTTTACGACTATTCTCACTTCACTTACTGGATTTGTGATCTTCTGGTCATCCACAATCGATGCCACTGCTTACACAACCACCAAAAAAGTGTATGGTACCACCCCGGTGGTTCAGTCTTTGCCGACTGGTACGTGGTTGACACTGAATCTATTGAACCAGACTAACCGAGATTATCCAGCTGTTTTTCTGATTGGTACTGGACTAGGTGCAGTGGTTACAGCACCTATATCAGAAGTCTTCGGACGCAACCCCGTGTACATCCCCACCATGATCGGGTTCATGTTATTCGACATGGGAGCAGGGCTTTCCCGAACAGCGGCACAGCGAATTGTTTGCCGCGGTTTAGCTGGTTTCTTCGGGTCTGCCCCGGCGGTATTATCAGCAGCATCCCTCGTGGATGTCTGGTCACGCATTGAACGAGTCTACGCCTTCCCTATCTTTGCGATAATCATCTTCACGGGTCCATTGGTGGGACCAATACCAGGAGCATTCGTCGTCAGTGCCCATTCGGTAAGCTGGCGCTGGGTGGACTGGATGACCATAATCCTCGCAGGACTCGTCCTGATCCCGGTTGTGCTCTTCCTACCCGAGACATACAGCCCGATCCTGCTGTACTGGAAAGCGAAAGAGCTCCGCCGCATGACAGGTGACGACCGGTACCGGTCTCCACTAGAGTTCAGAAAAGCCACGTTCACCCATCGCTTGAGTGCCTCACTATACCGACCATTTCAGCTTTTTATCACAGAACCAATCATCATGATCCATGCCTTCTCCCTCTCCCTCCTCTTCATGATCCTGTACGCATTCATCGCGGGCTACGTCTCCATCTATGAGCTAGCAAACCAGTTCAGTTCGACCTCCACCGCCATCGCATTCCTGGGCATTGAGGTCGGAGTTCTTCTTTCTGCACTGATAATCCCGGTTTCAATGTGGCTTCTCCGTAGAGATATCTACCGCAGCCGTGAGAGGGGCCAGCAACGCCCGGATCCAGAGATCAGTCTGTACATGGCTATTTTCGGTGCGCCTTTCGTCCCCATCTCGCTATTCTGGATGGGCTGGACGGCTAGACTCGAAATCTCGTTCTGGAGCCCGCTCGTCGCTTCGGTATTCTTTGGCTTTGGGACGATTTGTCTTTTCGTCTCGGGTTACCAGTACGTTGCCGATGCATTCGAGGCATACGCTGCAAGTGCCCTCTCCTCTCTTCAGTTGATGCGGCTTGTTGCTGCCGGTGGTATGAGGATTGCTGCGGAACCGATGTATAAGAGGCTTGGAGTTGGATGGACGTTGACTCTCTTGGGTGGGATTTCGATTTTGTTTTTGCCCGTCCCTTATTTGCTCTACTGGAAGGGGTATAAGATACGTTCGTATAGTCGGTATGCACGCAGGAATGAGGGCTGAGGTATGTGTGTATGGAGGCATGGAGGCCATGGAGATAGTCTGGGCTTTAAGTATGGCGATGAATGTCGCTATCCCAGCTAGTGCTCCTCTGTTGATCTTGATGTGTTGTTCACAGGGTTCTCAAAGCCGAACCCCATCGTACAAAAAGTTGCAAGCTAATGATCCTGTCCAAAATTGATTTGTTTTTTTCTTCTAGGTAGAGACTCCTCCATGCTGTAAGAGAATGAGGCCCTTGTCACAGTCTTGACCTCGATCTTGTCCGCTAAATTACTAAAGTCATTCCCTGAGTTACCAATCAACTCTGAAATTTTTCCTTTCTCCACAGCAATTCCTCATACCACGAATACAAATGAACAAAGAACCCTTGGAAAAAAAGAGAAATGCAAAGCAGACTGACCCTATATGAGTGCTGAATATGGTACAACTGGGGATAATGTTGTTTACACATTAATAATATGTTCTTGAAATATTATCAAGATATTGAGTCTCTACATATTTATATAGATATTTCCTTAATAATAGCCTGTTTTATATAAAAAAGACTTTAATTTAGAGTGAACGAGAATTCGGTAGGTCCATAAAAGTTGGCAGATCATTGGGCGGACGAATAGATTAATGCATTAACAATGCATTTTTATTTCATGAACCCACTTTCCCGCAGCCCTTCCAGCCCCACCTCCAGTCTATACATTGTATACAATATAAACAATTTACCCTGTACTCTTCAAGCATTGTAATTGACATTTCGATTGACATTGCAACCGGCATTTTGAGTGGAATTGTAACTGTAAACCGTGACCCAGGGGGAGGTTGAGGACGGGACCGGATCGGGACCGAAGCAAAAAGAGAATTACCAAGCTAAACATTCTGTCAATTGGGTACGTATATGGAAAGTCAGACTATTCAGGTTACCTCGAAATTTCTGCTGTTCAATGTAGCTGATCCGATCTATAACACCACCGGTAACAAGTTCCTTAGAAGCAACTCCACGAACGTAACTGAGATAAACAGGATGCTTAGCTAGAAAGGTAGGAGCAGGCATGATCAAAGTGTAATAAAACCGAGATAGGGAGCCGAAGTTCCTTTGAAGGTTACGAGAATTTGATAGGGTAAACGCCCAAATCCCGCTTGCTACCAAAAACCTGTGGATCTATAATGGTCTGTATAAGATAGGGTCACGTGCGGGTATCAAATCAGTCGCGCATCGACTTCAAACACGCGTCCAACTTCAACATTTGGTGTCTGATTTTGGGAAGAGACCAGTATTCCCTATAATCTCATCCATGGATGTTGCTAGAACACCACACTGCAACGCTCACTGAATCCGCGCTGATTCTGGCTATGATTCCGTTCCGTGATGTCCATCATCCTTGAAGACAACCAGCCCCCCGGGTTCGTACGTCTCGGTCCCACATGGTATCACGAGATCCCCTTTTTACCCTATGGATGGGAGACAACCAATGATCGAGGATCTGGATCACTCAAGCATGCAGCAATGAAAGCACTGCTGCAGGACCAGTCGGCGCTGAAGCCCGAGCTGTTTGAATACGTCTCCTGGTATTTGGCAAAATACCTTTGGGATGCCCTCAAAAGGTGGTAAGTCATAATCAGAGATCTAAACTCTGTTGTTCAAATCTGACCGCCTACACAGCAACAAGCAGACAATGCACATGTGGAAAATAATGACCAGTGTTTATCCTGTTCAATTCCATGAGGTTAGTCCTTACTACTGCCTCAATGCTGGCTGTCCTAAAATGCCATTAAGAGACTACATGGGCATTCTTAATAGCGATGACTTTCGCTGGCGTGCAATCCTAACGATTGCAACTACCTACTGCACTGCCACAGACCTGGCTACTATACCAAACATCAAGAATTTGGTTGCTCTGGACGTTTACAGCGAACCATATGCGTTGAATCTCGCCCCGGTGGAACCAGTTCGTGTCAGCAACGACGGTATTCCCTTGCAAGATGGGTTTGTGCGTGGTTGGATTGAATCCAAAGCACTACAACACCTCCGCGTTCTTAGGTTTTACCACCAACGCGAAATGACAATTGCGACACTGGAAGCTCTACGTGAGCTGCCAGAGCTCCAGCTAGTGGTGGCGTACGAGTGTAAGATAATCACCGAGACGATTCAAAGTTACGATAGGCCAACAAATAACATCATTCCCATAAAGGGATGGTCGGCCTGCAGACTCGATTGGTTTTGGGAAATCAATGGAACTACAAAGACAATCGATGATAATCTCTTGGCCTTGCTTCATGTGTACCAGTCTAGTCTCCAAACATCCGGAGTCGAGGGTGCGAGAAGACCATCATCCCTACCCACGAATCTCTCGATTTTGGAGTTCAAACTACCAACTGCCGACCACAGCAGAAGAGATAGGGTTGTTGTGCGCTCTCGCTATAATTCAAAATCAATTGTATTGTTTACCCGAGATCCCGTGAAGCAAAAGCTTGATATCGAGAAACAGCAACATGCAAGGGAGAAGAAGCGGAGTGAGCCACCTGAAAGAGGAGATCGCCCTGCCAAGCGAGCAGTCATGAAAGACAGGGGACCAATGAACATCTCGGAGACTTTGAACCAGTTCTTTTGACGTGTTGTCTATACAGACAGGGGACATGGGTTGAAAGTTGAATACCGCAATGGAATAACACCTCTGCGCCATTTCTGAAGTTATACTCTAGCATTGTTTTGAATTCTCGCCTTTTGATTAGCAGGCATACAGTTTTGGTACAATGATCACAGAAACAATCAAGCCACCCGCGGTCCTTCTATATATTCACATGCCCCTCCGCAGTTGGCAACCCTGGCTGAAGTGATGGATGATGATACTGCACTTCGTCTGGGCCTTCTGAGGACCTCGATCCGGGGGAAAGAAGATAACAGCGGTACCACTGGGCAGGTGTCTTCATCGTGGGTATGAATACATACTCCTGGAGTATCTTTGGGACAATTAAGTTTTCGAGGAACAAACGTATACGCGTCGAATTCCCAAAGCTAATTGTGACTGATTTGTTGGTCCTGTACCTCATTCTGGACCGAGGAGATCATTGATGAGCCGAGTTCTTGATTTGAATATGAGATCCCATTTAGTTTATTATCTAGTCTGTTTCCAAGGGTCGAAGGCGTCGGACCTTGGAAGGTCATCCCACACTTGGCTTGATTAGGTCACGGGCAAATATTTAAATCGAACCTTCGAGTCTTGACTTCTTTCTCTAATTTATCTTACCGAAGCTGGCACACGAAAACATTTGCGAGAAAAAGCCTACAAGCCCACATCTGCACTAATTTCGGTCGCGATGAAAGGGTTCCTACTTGCCATACTTATCATTTATCACTTGGATAAAACCTCGGCCATCGAAAACGACCCTAAAAGGCCGGATAACAACGACGTTTATGACAAGATCTTGGCGGGGATAAATTGACATTAGTTGACCTGTTTCACTTGCCCAATGGAGCGGCCTTGAAGGCAGATAAGTGGAAAGAGATATTCGAAAATTATCCGAACGCGGACAGGTGGTTCAAGGAACTATAGGGGAGAGACAGTTGGGTGAGAGCTGCCATGGAGGCAGGGACGATAGATACCATGAGAAACACGTAACAAACGCCAGATTTTCTACATCTCATGGGCTGGTGGTTGGTTTTGTCATTCATTTACGGTCTGACAAAATTTGCATTGGATTTATTGAGAAAGTCTCAATGGGAGGCATGCTGTTCATCTAAATATTGCATGCTTTGGTTAGCCATATGTTATAATAAATCTTTCTATTTCTTCATGGCCCGTTGAATGGCCCGTCTATTCTGCATCAGAGTCAAGGTCTGGCTCAATAAGAGGGAATGTCAAAAGCGCAGCAATGCCACCCAGCCCCTCCAGACGCTTTCCACTTTCATGATCTGAGCTGAGAATTCGCACATCACCACCCTCAACATCGCGGACGCGATCCACAAGCGACACCCAGCGTTTACGCTCAGCGATGTCCTGTGATCGAAACAGGCGATTTGAAACAATAAGCACGCCGCCACCTCGACCGACAGCACCTTGTTCAACCGCGTACTCAACCTCGCGGGGACCATAGGTTGCTTTGTTGGTCTCCTTGCGCAGTTGTTCTAGGAAGTCGTCCATCAATTTGGTCTCACGGGCATACTTAGTATCAGCCAGGATGGTCTTAACTGCGGGCGACTGCAGAACTTCGGATAGGGAATTCGTGTAACCGGATGCGGAGTGCACAACCACGAGACTGGGAAGAAGTCGCTTGAGCCCAGGAGTTGTTGTTGATGCCTCGGATTGAATGTATTTTTGGAAGCCGGAGGCGACAAACCCGGGCGAGGCGAGAAGCACGGGCCGTACAGCTTCGTTGTTGGCGCCTGAAGTAAGACTGGTATTGAACTCCATTTGTCGAAGAAGGGTCTCGAGTGTGACTTTGAAAAACTTGTTCATTCCCTGAAAGTATGCGGTGTAAGTTTTAACCTCGTCGAAAGACACACTGAGACAATAGTAGGAACCCACTTTATCATGATCCCCACCTCCTTGCCGTTTCCGCGGCACGGACATCTCGATCTTTTGCTTCAATATTGTCTGGAATTGACCAATAAAGCAGATATGAGCCAGTCCTTCCTGCATCACTACTGCGACAGCCTCCGCACGGCGCTTCCCGCCCTCATCCACAGCATCCTTGAGTGACTCAATTGCAATACTGTCCCACCCGACACCTTCTCCATCTGACCCAACCTCTTTCTCTAACGTGAAATTGCGATTTAACTCCAGATCGAGGGTATGGAATTGTCCGATTTTTGTGTGCGCTGTTTCGTTCATAATTTGTCCTGATACATGGAGCTGAGAGCTCTGCGGATCAAAGTCGAGATTCTTCACGCGAATTATGAGGTTCAGATGAACGCGAGCCGAGCTCGTGGACCCGGTATCCTGAACTGTGGTAACTCGACGAATTGCGCTGGCTCGGAGGATATCGCCTGGTCGGATCAGGTTGTATGCATGCCACTAGATTTATCGGATTGTATATTAGATGACTGCCAGGCGCTGAGACGGGAAGTGAGGGCTTCGATACCATGTCTTCTGGCTCGTCCGGGCATAATGTAACCGCCCCAGAACCATTGTGCTCAATTTTGTTCTTGATACAACGCATTTCTGCGGTGATATTGCACGGTTATAGGCTGAGGATTTGGGAAGGTAAAATGCGATGAAGGCGGGTTAGATTGTTATGGCGATGTCGTCATATGTTGCCTAGGAAATGCGCAAATTGGAGGAATATCAGGGCTGTATGAAAACAGATCAAGCCTTTAAGAGCTTTGAAATGCTCCTGCAGAAGGGAATATTCGAGCAAATCAACCTAACCCGAGGGCATTGACGATGTTGAACTTGCCAAACTCAACCCCACTATAGAATATTGCCCTGTATTACCGCCCAGCTGTCCTGTAGGAATATTTACTTGCTCTGCTGATGTGCTCATTCTAAGAGATCAATTTTGGTCGTTGATGGGTTGTCAGGGAATAGCAACTTTCTGATATTCTAGGCCTCCAAAATATATGATATCAAGTATGAAAATTACCCTGCGCCGCCATATTCACCAGTTATTCCTTATCGATAAGACCAGACCCTAATCAGATCAGATTGGGGCAAAGTTGACGTCAAAGCTTCAAAGTCTCCAGGGAAAGTCCAATCCGATCTCCATTGTCCTATCAGGGCAGACTGAAAAGACAATTCTTATTTCCTTTTCCTTCTAAGTCCCTTATATCCGTCAATTACTCATATGAGCCCCACGTCGCATTGATCAGCCATTGATATAGCCACATCTAGTCCCCGATGTAGTATATCCCCACTTAGATGGCGTCAAGCTCCAAGAAACGGGCGGAAATTGCTGGACCGACGTGGTCCGTGGATGTCCAATCCTTTATCTATTAACCCCCCCTCATTTACCTTCTTGTTCCTTTCAAACCATCAGAATATTCGCACATCATGGCCCCTCTTTCGCTGCAGTCTACCTATAAGTTGGTCTCGGGCTACGAGATCCCCGTCGTTGGGTTCGGAGTGAGTATATTGACCCTTGAAGTTCTGATGTGTGTGATTAACACTTATCCTGGGAATTAGGTTTACCAAACGTATGATTATCGTTGTATCAAATGCCCGCGGACAGATTATGTTGACTGATTCTTGACCAGTCCCCCCGATGTTACCGAGAAAGTAACCCGCAAGGCCATTGAGCTCGGATACCGCCATGTAAGCAACTGTAGGACTCCAGTAGCAATTGTTCCGGATTTTAACCATCCCATTACAGGTCGACAGCGCCAAGGTCTACGGAAATGAACTGGAAAGTGCCGCCGCCATCCGCGCGTCTGGACTTGATCGCTCGCAGATCTTCTATACTAGCAAGGTGCCCTCGAAATCCATGGGATACGAAAAGGCAAAGAAGGCCATTGAGGAAAGCATCGCTGCGGCAAACCTTGGCTACATTGACCTGTATGGACCTCCTTGTTCTCAGGAAAGCAACGCGGATTAGCGAACTAACACTATGGCCATCAGTCTGCTGATTCACGCACCCTACGGCGGTAAGGAGGGCCGCCTCGGCACATGGCGCGCACTTGTGGAGGCCCAAAAGGCAGGCCACGTCCGGTCACTAGGTGTGTCCAACTTTTCTATTCAGCACCTCGAGGAGTTGGAAGAGTACATCAAGAGCGGAGCGGGCGGACAAATCACTGTCGGTCAGTACGAGATCCACCCGTGGTGCCCACGCGAGGATATCGCAGAGTGGCTGCAGAAGCGCAACATCGTTGTCGAGGCATACTCTCCCCTCGTGCAAGCGACCCGCATGAAGGAGCCGGTTCTGCAGAACCTGGCTAAGAAGCACGGGAAGAGCGAGGCTCAGATTTTGGTCCGCTGGAGTTTGCAGAAGGGATATGTGCCCCTGCCCAAGTCGGTGACCGAGTCTCGAATTCTAGAGAACTCGCAGGTCTTCGACTTTACACTGTCGGATGAGGACATGGCCAGCCTGAAGCTCAACACGTATGAGCCCGTCTGCTGGGATCCCGTCCGTGACTGCAAGATCTAAAATAACGTTCCCAAATTAGCAAAAGCCTAGCGTATAAATAACATTAGGGAATCAAATTCCAAGCATCCAAAAAAACCTCACTGAATATAGATCAATAATCCTCTGAAAGGGTGTACCCAATTCGGTAATTTGTTGACTTCCGCGGTCGGCACAACGTATGACCGCCAACCAAAAAAACAACATCGTCACTTCCAACCTTTTCTGGTACAACCCACCAAGGCCCTCCATCCCCATGATCGTACAAGCAGCAGGCAGTCGCTGCCACGGTTGCCCCCACTATGCCGGATGAGCCGCGTCGCATCATTTTGGAGAAATCCAAGACCGTTAAACGTCGGTACCAGCGCAGCAACCAACGATTCCAGTTCACCGCATCCCAGATTGCACGGCTAGATCGCGAGGAGGAGCGAGAAAAGAAAGCAAAGAAGCTACGCGAGAAGGAAAAGAAACGAATTGCCAACAAGAAACGGAAGGCTGAGCAGGAGGCGCAGGCCCGTGAGGAGCGGAAGCGTCGCGGCATCCCGGATCCCCATGCAGCACGCGTCCCATCGAGTCAGCCACTGCTGTCAATGTTCCTAGGGACCGGAAAGCAACAGTCACCTGCTGTACTGGAGCCTGCGCCTACAGTTACGGATATCGAATCACATGATGACAATCTGGGGAGCGAGGGCGGAGATACAGAAGCTGAATCGGATGCCTTTGACGATTTGGATGAGGAATTGGAGAATGACCTATCTGAGCTTCAAGATGTAGTCATCCTGCAAGAGCCTGAAGGCCAGGATATCGGCACCGCGACCAGTGCTTCATTCAAGGATGATGATGAGTTCTCGGACTGCTCAGCGTTCGACGACGAAGAAGTTATGAAGAAAGCCGAGACGGCTGCTACCACGCTAGCGATTGACGAAGAAACGAAGAAACCCTCTATACCTAATGAATTACCCTACCCGCAACCTCCCAAGTTAGAATCATCTTTCGGGGAATCTTTCCAGTACGACCCCGCCGATTTCCTTGAAGCTGAAGCCGCTATTATTACACAAACAAATAGTACTGGAACGAAAGACCATTCTCCACCCAAGGAAACATCCCTTTTACAGCCTCCTTTGTCTGATCGACTGTGCAGTAGACCCACATTGGCGTCCTCTTTTGGAGATTCCTTTCGAGACGAGACTGCGGATTGGATTGAAGAAGCATTTGCACATGGAAGTGGCGACCCTTTTGACGAACTCAATACAAACCACTCTCAATGATTTCATTTGAACTTGGTAAATCGCTTCAGCAGCATTTTGTCGCAAGTCTTCCAACTTTGGAGTTCCTATTCGTACATTGTCTAAGGAAGTCTTGGCACTATGGGGATCGGGTCCGGACCGACAATCGGGTGATATCCGGCCAATTCGGATACACCACGAAGCCCTTTCGGTTCGGGAGTCTCAAATATTTTGGAGTAAGTGCTGAGAGCTGAACTGTTCCGACAGAATGACCAGAAATGGGCTGGAGGATTTAGAACACTGTGTACACTTGTATATTTTATTATTGTAGTCAGAATCTTATCGGGAATGACGTTACACTTATACAACATAAGTCTCCAGGCCTGCCCGCTTCTTTGCTCCTCCATTCCTTCATACATTGTCTTGAATTGAGCCCATTCCCATCGGACTCCCAATCCACAATGCCGTTCGTCCAAGCAAATGACCACCGTCTCCATTATGCCGACTCCCACCCCGCCGGCCCTCCGACCCCAACCAGCCTAACCTTCATCTTCATCCACGGCCTGGGCTCCTCACAAAACTACTACTACCCAGTAATCCCGCATCTTACAAAACTCCACCGTTGTATCACAATCGACACATACGGCGCCGCCCGCTCCCCGTACACCAATGACACAGTCACGATCCCTGGCATCGCAGAGGATGTCATCGGCGTGCTGGACTCGCTGCATGTCCCCAAGGCCGTCGTAGTCGGCCATTCAATGGGCGGACTCGTAGTGACAGAGCTAGGCGCACGGTATCCCGGCCGCGTACAGGGCGTTGTAGCCATTGGGCCGACCCACCCGTCAGATACCCTGGTGACGGTCATGAATAAGAGATCGGAGACTGTTCTTGAGTGTAAGTTCTTCCTCACTCTAGTCTATCTGATTGATCAATTCTGTTTTATGCGTGTCTTTTTGAATTTTCATACAAATGTGCTAAATTATCTGTCAGCTGGAATCGAGCCAATGGCAAATACCATCCCCTTTGGAGCTGTCGGTTCACGCAGCACCCCGCTTCAAAGGGCTTTCATTCGGGAGTTGATCCTGGGACAGGATCCTAAGGGTTATGCGGCGCTGTGTCGTGCTATTGCTGCCGCAAAACCGGCGGACTACGCTGCTGTCAAGGCGCCTTTCCTGCTTATTGCGGGCGAGGAGGATAAGTCTGCTTCTATGGAGGGGTGCCAGCATATCTTTGATCATGTCTCCAGTAAGCAGAAGTCATTGGAGGTATTGAAGGGGGTTGGACATTGGCATTGTATTGAGGCTGCTGATGAGGTAGGTGGGTTAATTGCCAAGTTTGCGGATGCTGTGAATGCTTGAAAGAGCCTATATTTAGAAAAGGAACGACGGATATGCCAGTAAATTTGTTTGGTTATCTTGGTTATGTTTAATGCCGCTATCGTTAAGTACATCGAAAATCACAAATTGTTACTTTAATCCCGCTGCGCGCTCATGCGCCATTGGTACTAGTCTCGAACTTCACCAGTTTAACATCGTATTTGAGCTCAATGGCAGCTTGAGGATCATCCTTGCGCGGCACGAAGTCCACAACAAGCGAGTCCTTGACAGCAAACACAGAGTCATTGTCAAGGTACTTACCCTTGCGGTCGAAGATCTGTGTTGTCAAAGGACGGTAGTTATCATAGGTAGCCTGGGCAGGATATTAGCTTCCGGCTCAACAACCCGACATCAAGGATACCAGGGTAAAAACTTACAATAATGTGAATATGAGCAGGACGGAAAGGGTGACGATCCATCAGTTCAAGAAGCTTGCCAGCAGGACCATCGTTCGGAACGGGATACGGCGTCGGACGCAAGCAATAAAACGAGTACTTTCCATCCTCATCCGTCTTGAACTTGCCGCGCAGATTAAACTCAACCTGCTCGGGGTCCTGCTGCTCATATAACCCGTTTGTAGAAGCCTGCCACACCTCAACCGTCGCACCGACAAGAGGCTGCTTGGTCTGGAAGTCCATGACGCGACCGTGCATGAAGGTCATCTCAGCATCAGCCGGTTTCGTCTTGACGATGTCCTCGCCGTTCTCGCGGTACGGTGTATCGGCACGGAAGAACGGGCCCAGGATGGCCGTGGCTGTGGGTGCATCTTGTGCTTCTTCGGCGAGAGTGAAGGTGATTTCGTCGACGAGGCTGTTGTGAAAACAAACATCCATTAGCTGTTGACTTTTCTCGCAAACAATACTTTGGCTTACGATTCTAGTCCCAGTACATCGCAAACCAGCTGTCCCTCATTCCGCTTGTCGTCGCTCATCCGTCCTGCCCAATTGAGCATCTGCACGCCGGCCATCCACTCGTCGACGGTGAGCTCCTCCTCGCGCGCATAGTCGTGCATGTGTCTTATTAGGCCGGCCATGAGCTTCCGCATGCGCGGGGTGGTTTTGGGACCCATCGCGTTGATGACATTTTCCGTGAAGGTGGGATCGAAGCGGTGCGTCGCCATCGTTGCGCGTGAATCAGTCTATTGGGATACAAGATGTCCAAGTGCAACCAAATACAGAAGGAGAGAGTATTCCAAAAGAGAAGATGCGATTATTGAAAATCTACGAGACTGTTATATACCCCGGTGATCCGACGGGACTTTTCAGTCTGTCATCCAACCAAATCTGACCAAAAAACATGACGCTTATTCAAGGATGACCCCGCAAATCTGTGCCAATGGCATGATTGGGGTTGGAGGTATCGGATGTGCAGAGAGCGCAGTGACAAGTCGGTTGGAGTTCGGAAGAGGTTGCGCTTCCGATTTCCCCGCAGTCGGGTAGAACCCTGTGGAGAGCTTGGTGAATTATTTTCTCGCCTTCAATACGACGTATAAGTTACATTTTATACAAACTTGGCCGCTGGAATTAGCGCTATAGTAAGATAACCCGCTAAGTATACTCCAGCTTCAGCTTGACAGGACCCTATCACCTCAGCCCTATAATCAACACTACAGGGCTGGAGGCTTCGGGGTTACCTAGGTCCAAGTCCGAAGTGGATGTGTAGACGGTTCGAAGGAGAATCATTTGTATTTCCCGTGCTGGTCTGTGTCGATCTGAACAACAAAAAGCTCAGCTGGATATGATAATCCCTACAGAGTGTCGTATCACCACTCATCGCCGGCCCTTGGGATTCCCTTTCTTCGTAAGAGTCTCCGGAAGTTCTTGTAGAACCTCCCCATGCTCCCAGAGCTTACCCAGCCCAGCCTTGCGTTCCACGACCACATCGAAAAAGTCCAGGGAGACGAACTTCTGCGCCTCGCCCTTTTCAGGCTCTCCGGTCTTCGCGACAGGTATGCCCTCACTGAGAATGACCCCGTTCTCACTGCGCCAGAATGGCACACCAGCCTCCAGCGCTTTGCGCACATCGATATAAATCAAAACCTGCGCATCGCGCCGCATACCCGAGATAACGCGAGAGTCGTCGGGGGTCAATTTACCCCGCGCGGCATCCTCATTGTGAACAGCAAGCACCGACTCCAATGACGGGCCAGTAGCGAAGTGAATGTGATTCCGTCCCATACAGCGTAGTCCACCGGATTGTAGGATCGCAGGCCAAGTCGCGTGGAACGTGCCGTGGACGACGGTATCGGGTAGTTTCGATTCGTCGGACAAAGAAAGCGGCTCGAGGAAAGAGGCAGCGTCAACGGTCCTGATGCTGTGACCTTGTGTCGCGCGAATTAAAAAGTTCGACGGATCAGTATCTTTCACGGATAATGCTTGGTCGGTGGCTGTTTGTTGGGCTTCGCTCGTGGCGGGTGCGGATTCCAAGACGGATGTCGCAGGCTGGTCTTCGCCCACGACAGTTGGAGCTTCATGCTCTGCATCTGGGTCTGTTACCGGTGTTGTTGTTGCTTGGGTTGTGGATTTGGTGGGTTGTGTGGATGGAATGTGGAGGAGGGCGAAGCGTTTTTTATCGGAGGAGTCGACAGCGTGGAGAATTTCGGGGAAGGTGACTTTTAGTGATTTGAGTTTCCTCCAATTTAACTAGACCATAGGCATAGTCAGTATATTGTACGCTATAGAACATAGACAACAAAGCTGCATACCACATCTGGCACGCTCGCATAACCCTGTGCGTTCATCTTCAGGCCTTCCTTCTCAGCGGCATGTCGCAGAAGCAAGCTTAATGCTTTGGAGACTTGGACATCGCGACTTTGGCCTTGGCCATGGCCACGTCCCCGCTTATCTTTGTTGTTTTTTTGGTGATCCATTCGAGAAATTTGAGGGAGTTGGGGAATGATATTTTGGTGGGGCAATTTATTATAAGCTCAGTGACGGATGCGGCTCTACAAACGCGTACCTTTCCTGACTAGTATTTTGCAGTATGTAGCTTATATCTAACTCATCTTTAGGGCTTAGCCTTTTGCTATCTTGGAAAACGGGCGAGAATCACACAAGCTTCCTTCGAGGGCAAGATACTCACTTTACAACATTCACCCGTGTGGGCCATTGAGGAAGAAGACACAGTGCCAACAGAATTGTTCGTCCGGTATGACCCAAGTCAGCTAATCGATCTAGAGGGCGATACTGTTTATGTTCGATATGCTGCTCTGGTTTATTGCTGTAGGTTGTTGTCTTAATGAATCGAATCATATAGGTAGTACGTGGACATTATTAAAGATCATATGTAGAAAGGTCTCTTACACAAGGTATGCTTTATACGCCTAAACAGAAATATAAAAAGAACATCTAAAGAACATCTAAAAAGAGCATCTAAAAAGACATAAGGCCGCATAAGTGGCCGACTATTCTTGTTCTCATATAAATCGACTCAATTGGGTATAGAATATTGTAGAAAGACAGGCGATATAATCCGTGGCTCAGAAGGGGCAATGCAAATCAGCAAGACCATCATCGGTCACAGATGCAGTTGCATTCTGCCACAGGACAGATCCTATGCCGCTTAAACCAGTCGCTGGCATGATTTGCATGGAATCCATGGTTGCAATGGATACAGAATACCACAAACCGCCGCATCACCTCAGTCTCAGTAGGCTTACGAGAACCTGCCTCAGCATCCGCAGCAATACTGGCCCGTGACATTGGATCTGGCGAACCCAGCCACAAGGTGCAGACGCCGCAGCGCGGCATATGTCGACCACACCGCGGACACACAGTGCCAGACATGACTGTGGGTGCCAGTGGGTTCCCGGCGGTGGGATGAACATTTTCGGCATTCTTGGCAGATGGGGAGACCTGGGAGGAAGCGTCGTGCTGAGTGAGCGGGCTCGTGCAGTAGTTACAGGTGAGGCTGACTTGCTGCGGCGGTGGCGGCATGAGTTTGCGTCCGTCCGCAGTTACAGCGAAACGACGGGAGCCGACGTCGAATCGGGCTCGCTCGAGTTGGAGTTTCCAGGAGTTCATTTGTCGTCGGTAGGTCTCGCGCCAGGCCTCGAACTGGACAACGTGTTTTTGGTTGTTAACAAGTCGAGGTACGGTATGGCTCATTGCTAGTACGGGAGTTTGAACATCATTGAATTTCCCAATATACGATTGGAATAGACCCATGGCCAAATGACCCAACCCCGTGAGCACGACTCCTTCGATATCGCCTTGATCAATTGCTTGACTTGTGGCTTCCTTCAGATACTCAGTTAGTTCGTCATCTGGAAGCCAGCGTAGCGCGACCTCTACGCGATACTTCAGAGGTAGCGTGGTTTCCTTAATGACTGCATTCCAGTCGCCTTTGCTCACAAGGGCTAGGATCGCCCGAGCATATGGGTCGGTGAGTTCCTTCGCGATTTCCGCACAGGTTTCCTCCCAGTCTGTGTCGTTGTCCCCCTTGGAGGCACCAGCGATCGCCATCGCCAGCAATTTATGAGCTTGGGTGGGGTTGTTGCTTCGAAGCCCAAGGTAAGCCAGCTTAGGCTCGTCTTGGAAGACAGCCAGCGCAGCAGCTTTAGTATGCTGGTCTTCGCCAGATAAAGTTTTCACTGACTCCTCTAGCTCACGATAAGATTGCGTAGCACCACAGAGACGAAGGCAGAGTCGGCGATGATCGGGGAAATCCGTGTCACAACCTGTTGTCTCGGGGAGGTTCAACTGGATTGCCAAAGTTTCTACTGCATCCGCAACTGTTTTAGCATCGTCTTTCTTGGCGCTGATACAACGTTGTTCCAATCCATGGCCTGTTTTAATGTCAGTTTTAAGACTTAAAACAAAATAAAGAAACAAACCTATGTCATTATTCCAAATATTGCTCACACCTAGGTAATTCAGGTCCAAGCCATTGACAACCATTGAGGTCCCAGAAGACTCGGTTCGAGCACCTAGAAATGTGTTAGATATGTGGTTGTGACCCCAAGGGAAATGAGAAACTCACGTTCAATCCAGCCCCAGAAGTCTTGTAGAGCTTGATCATCAGAGGCCACCTTTCGGTTTCGTGCCTCATCGAACAGATAACCCTCTTTGCACCGGGACTGATTAATTGTGGATAGAGTAAGCGCTTCTTTCGCAGTAAGAGGTACACCTGTCACCCCGAGAGCCATGGCGCGTTCCCGGTTCTCATGGCTTGGGACAGGCTCGGAATCGAGACTCTTTGATACGAACAGCTGGCCATTTGAATTTGCCTCATGCTCTTGCGAGGTCAAACAGACGCGCGACCTAATGTTCCCGATCAGGTCTGAGATGGGTGAAATATGCTCAGACAGTGGGTGAATCGATCGCACATCTGAGTCACCCGATGAGATGCCATAGGCTAATACACTCCGCGAAGATAAATCAATTGGTGCGCAGGGGGGACGCACGGTGATGATCTGGGGTTGTCCATTGCCGTCGAGTGCGATAGCACTTGGTTGAGGAGACAAGCTAAGATTTAGGGAATCAAATGAAACAACCCGGTCCTTTTCTTTGTAGCCACGAGCCGGAGTATCAAAAGGTACGCAAACGTCCCGGACGTGTTTAGTGTATACTGATTCTGGGTAATTTCTGTAAGATCCCTGTCCAAGAGTCTCGTCTATCGAAGAGCGATACTCCTCCGGCAAGTAGTCTTTGGCAATATCGTAATTCTTGAAATGACCGCTGCTGGATAGCGCAGAAAGATTGCCTCGGTTTGTCCTTGAGAAGCGTAAGCTCCAGATGGAGGACTTCGGATGGAAAACATTCTTGAGTTCCAAAGCAGAAGCCGAGTGACCTGAGTCTGGGGCACTGGCAGAAGAGCCCACTGATGGAGATGTCAGTCGAGATCCAACGCGACGGTCCCACACGCAGATGGTGCTTTCGTTTGATGGAATGCAAGACGCAATATAGTTCTCATCAAGCCAGTCAATAGCCAGATTATGAACACATCGAGTGGGAAACTGTAATGACGGATTGCCAGGTCCCTCTGTTACAAAATCAGCTATGCTCCTGTAGATATAAAACCAAGAAAGACAAACCTCTCAGATCATAGATCCGAACAAATTGGCCTTTGACACCAGTTACGATCGTGTCAGGCTGGTCTCGGAAGAACTTAATGCTAGTGATAGGCTCTGAGCTGGCGAGCTTCCGCAAGGGCTCAGTGAATCCTTTACTTCCGCCAGCAGGACTGAGTCGTTGGTTGACATCCCAAATGTTCAAGCAAAAGTCGTTCCGAACGCGATCGAGGCCCGATGCCACAAGACCGTGTGTACTAAAAGCAACTGCATTACAGTACCGTTGATTGCGGACTGGGAATGAAAGAGACTCCTTGGCATCCCCATCAAGCCGTAGGATGGTGGCCTCTCCAGATGACTGGCCCACGGCGATCAGGTTTTCATTCGAAGTAGACCAGTCAAATGCGCGAAAACCAGGCACGTTGGTCAGGGTAGATAGCACTTCATGGCGTAAATTTTTGCCGTCAAAGCCAGTCACCCTGCACAGACGAAATGA
Organism: Penicillium hordei; assembly: GCF_028827395.1. Lineage (NCBI taxonomy): Eukaryota > Fungi > Ascomycota > Eurotiomycetes > Eurotiales > Aspergillaceae > Penicillium > Penicillium hordei. The sequence goes on from NW_026623142.1 coordinate 1,988,283, forward strand.
TTTCCCTGTGACGTCGACTGACAGGAAGCGTTGTTCAGCGGCCGACGAGGTCGGGGACCAGCGAATGGCGGACTCCATGCTGGCCCTTTTACTAAGCGTGGCTCAGTAATTGACTCAATAACATGGGTAGATCCGAACTGCTAGATAGACAAATGCAAGCGGACAATTGGAGTAAATCAAATCAATGCGACGAGAGAGGGCCGCGGTGATGGTGATCAACGGAGACGCTCATTGGTCGGGCGCCAATCTGGGGGGACGGGCCGATAAATCCGCCGGTATCTTTTTTTCTTATCGTTTTTGCTGTAGCTTCGACTTCTTTTTTTTTCCTTTCCTTTTCTGTTAGACCAACAAACATGTCTACAGATACGCGAAGCCACCGCGATCGGGCAGCTCCCTCAAAGAGAAAGACGAGGGATGGGTCAGAGGATGTTCCCCCGGCCCGCAAAAAGGTGCACCGCAAGGCAGACAAAGCAGATGATCAAATCCAATTCGAGGACTATGGCAGCAAGGGCGAGGCATCGAAGCCCAAAGTGACCCGGAAATACAAGGACAAATTTGCTCCCAAACCTGAAAAGGAATACCCGTCGATTAACGACCTCAAAAAGCGAATTCGCGATGTGAAGCGACTACTCAACAAAATGGATTTGTCCGCCGATGCTCGCATCTTGCAGGAACGCGCCCTCGCTGGATATGAGCAAGACCTTGCGGACGAAACTACACGCAGAGAGCGGTCATCATTGATCAAGAAATATCACTTTGTCCGATTCCTTGGTATGTGGCTGATAAGTCTACAAGTTCTTGAGTTCTCGCTAACGTACTTTGTTTTTATTGAATAGACCGCAAAACTGCCACCAAAGAACTCAACCGACTTACTCGCCGGGAGAAGGAAGAAGATCTGGATTCGAAACAAAAGGCTCGTCTTGCGGCGAAAATCCACACATGCCGTGTGAACCTCAACTACACGATCTACTATCCTCTCACCGAGAAATACATTTCAATCTACCCTAGTGGAAAACCCGATGCAACGGACCCAAAGTCAGAAGTGCAAACACAGGAAACCAAATCCAACGACGCCAAGCCACCAATGTGGTCTGTCGTTGAAAAGTGCATGGAAGAAAAGACACTGGACCTTCTTCGCGAAGGAAAGCTGCACATCAATGCTAATGGAGAGAAGATCCAAGCTTCGTCTTCTGGCACAACTACAGTTACGGATACCCACAAGGAAAAGAACAAGAAGGGAGAGGAACAGAAAGAGACCAAGACTTCGGCCCAAAAGGAGAAGCATGTTTCCAAAGATGACAAGAAGAGCAGCAAGAAGGAGAAAGCTGCACGCGGCGAGCGGGCTCCCAAGAAACATGAGGCATCAGAACCAGCCAATGCGGAGGACCAAGATGATAGCGATGGTGGTTTCTTTGAGTAACCAATTCATAAGTTTGATGCAGAATTCGTTCATGTCCTATTTGTCTTGATATCCACTCTAGCATTTTATACATTCTATTGCAATATAGCCAAATGACACTACCTGTCTCCAAAGCTTCACCGACTAATAACCGGGTTCTCGACCTGCGCACCTCAATGCCATAGACTGATGTTGTGGCTCATCTAGGTTGTCAGGCGGAACACAAAGAATCGTTTTGCTGTATAGGGAACACTATTTGTTGCATATAAATGGCTGTTCCATAGTGGAACTAACTCTACCCCATCCAGTTCGTAAAGCATCTGGCATAACTTGAGCATATCATTCTCCCATTCTACTACCTCATCCACTTCGTCAACTCTCTTGTCAAATTCCTTTTCTACACTTAACCCTACGTTTCAAACCTTTACATTGACTATATCTACTAATTCTTGACTATCGAACCTTCACTACATTGATCTATGTTACTTGGAGTATTGACTCTGAAGCTAGGGCTAACTATATCAACCTTTCACATTTACCATCTGATTCTTTCAATTGCATACATTGGATCAACACCTAAATTCTTTGCTGCCCAGATCTGACTTTCACTCTTATCTCTACCTATCATCACAGGTGCTTCTTTGCATATCCAGCTTCTCTGCATTAGTTCATACCGTCTATCATCTACACAGATACTTTGCTTGTCTTTTCTCACAACTTTCATACCTTTCACCATTCCATTGTGACCGAGGTCACTGCTCACTGCAGGTAAGGTATCGCCGGATAATCCCTTTGAGACTTCAATCCCCATCCTTCTACTGTGCTCATGTTCACCTTGCGATCTATCCTGTCACAAACTGCAACTTCATATTCGCTGACTCCTATATCTACAACCCAGACTTCTGTATACTTTGAACTTCTGCAACAATTCGAGCCTTGGTACTGTTTAACAATCTCTTCTTCGAGGCCAAGTCTATCATCGTTCTTTTCACTAGTCTATCATAAATCTACTTATTTGAGCCCTTATTGATCTATGAGCCACGCTCTGTCTCAAGACCTCCTTCGTTCTGTCTATCAATGTAATTTTGATCCATCAGGTATACGTCTAGTCACTTGAGCTCTTGACTAACCAAGCACAGATTCTTCAATCAACTGCACAATCCATTCAAACAAGTTAAGATGCCTACATCTGCACCCAAAGAAGCCAAAATGGCTTGCCACCCTTCAGATAAAGCAGCGTTCATTGAGCAGCAAGAAATCCTTCGAGACCGCTGCTCCAAAGTCCTCGCCGACCATCTCAAGTCCAATCCCGATGTTGTGTGGACCTTCGAAGATGGCTACGGAAGGTACCCCACCACAAAGAAAGAAGAGGCACAGCTGAAACTGGTCCTGGATCTCGAATTCAACGAGGAAAGCGGCCAGTGGGACTTCCCTCCGGCCAACAACCGACTGTCAGATGAATTAGTTTATCTGGCAGTGAAATTCATGAACGCCCGCCACCGAGCACGACTATATCCATACGATTTCGACGCCATGGGCCATATCAATCCTCAACGCGTATCATCGGGACCTGCTCCCATCATCTGGGCTCACGGCTTGCCTTTCTTCCCGGTATACAAAGGGTATTACATCCTCTGTGGACGCGAAAACTCGAAGAGCATCGGCTGGCTGATCCACGAGAAAACCAAAGATATCATGCAATCCAACCCGATCTGGTCTATTGGGGCGGTCATCGCACCTGATTCTGCCGTGAAGGCTCCTCACACCATCACTCGCCAGATGACACAGCACAAGCCTAGCGGTGTCGAGATTGAATTGCAGTACAGGAGCAAGGCTTGGACGCGCGATGTCATGGCTGCTAACCACCAGCTCTGTGCAGTTCTTCCGAATCCGGAAGTTGATGGGATTGAGATCTGCCCTCTGTGGAAAGCCTGGGGTTACAACGTTCGTTGTGGACCTATGAAGCGTGGATTGAAACCGACTACCATGCCGAAGGAATTTTTTACCAGCCATGGTATCAAAGATTTTGACTATGAGGCTCTCGCTAGGCCATACGGCAACCGCTTGTTGAACGAAGATGAAGACATGGACGAGGAAACGGACTCAGACGACGACATTGAGGTGGAACAACTCGCTGGAAAGAGTGATGAAATCACTAGCAGTGGCAATCGATCCATGATGGCTCAGTCTACGTCCCAAGTTGATGTGGACATAGGTATTGTCAGCCCAGTGGAGGTTCCAGCGCAGGTCCCGGTGCAAGGTCCAGAGCAGGTCACAGAAGCGATCACAGAAGCAGTCACAGAAGCAGTCACAGAAAAGGTCACAGAAGAGGCCCCGAAAGAGATCTCAAAAGACCCCGAATTCGCCCCCTCAGAGCATGAGGAGCCGAAAGTTGGTGAAGGACCGGCATCTTAATTTGATGTTGATGAGACTGGCATATACAAGAGCCAAGTACCAGCGGAAGCTCGTGTGTACGATGGGGAGGCTTCAAAACTGAAAAGCCCAATAAATGCGAAAATGGAGTGAGAAATGGGATCTACATGAATTCTATGGGGTGTCAGAAGGGACGTGATGGATCCCAAGGATTCCTTTTCTTTCCTTTTTACTGAAATTTGGGGTTTATGGCACTGGGGTGGATTGTGCCTTTTGTCTTCATGTTTTCCTCTTGCGATGTGTTTCTTTGCAGCTTATTCTTTGTTACCAGTGACACACGGTTGATCACTGTACTTTGCAGTTATTCTTACAATATTCTTAATGGTGTTTCTGCCGCTCTCGAAGAGGATTCTCTTCATCTGGGTAGTCACTTGCTTTCTTCGGAAACCTCGCCATTCAGGCTGCTACAATATTCAAGAGAGTCGGGTTCACAGGGTGGAATCAGGTCACTGAAGAACAAACATTATCTTGGAAAGTAAGTCAGAAGTCCCTGGTTCATGCTAATTGTCCACTGAATAAGCAATTCTAGTGATACAGGTATTATATATTAAATAGGGTGCTTTTTGAAGCACAGCGGAGTGTTCTTACCTATAATGGCACTAATATCATCTTACGCTGACTATATACCTAGAGGATATGAATTGGAAATGATGAGAAGTAAAGTGTCATAAGAGAAGCCTGACAGGTGGCATGGATTTCATATTGAAAAGCCCAGGAAGACAAACTAATAGGGGAAGCACCCCCCAAAACGCCAATCATCTCGCCAGTAACCCCTCTAGATACATATGTTAGAGCTAACATCTCGATGTAGTAAAAGATGTGAACATATAAAAAGCTCATAGAACATGCAGGAAAGAAAGCCCATTCTTGGGATTTGGCGCCATAGCTAAAAACGAGGAGAGAGGTGAAGACGAGTAGATGTGACGATAGGTGGTAGACAGATAGAGAGAGAGAGTGAGAAAGGGCCAAAAAAAAAAAAATCAAACGCGAAAGAAAGTGTTATATTGGGGATATAGTTTCCCATAAAGAAAATCATATCGTGCGTAATTCATAGCAAATTGAAAATGACCATTCCAAGGATATGATCTTCAATATCAAATGGATGCCATCCATTTGAGATACTAGCGATCCTGCGCCAGCAGAGTCAAGGAACGTCTTGCGTCTAGCTCGAAATTAAGGTGTTCCCAGAACACACCGAACGGAAAGAAAAAGCCGTAGGAATTTACCTCACATGACAGTACAGCCACCACCACTCTGGGCTCGTCTGCGTCTCCCACCAAGAGCAGAGAGAGCGCCCACACCGTAAGCATCGTTCTCGTCTTCGTCTTCATTGTACAGACGCTCAGCTTCACGGGCACGACGTCGACGTCGGCGAGCACCAGCACCAGCAGCACCAGCCTCTTCGGTCGCGACCATGTATTCGGCCCATTTCCGGTCCAGCCGGGATGCAGCAGCGAGATCGCCGCGCAGGACACGTTTCGTGTGCTCATCAACGGTCATCTGCCAGCCATAGAAACATTTGAGCTGGATGATTTCGTTGGGATAGGTGGGTGCTGGTGACGGCGAAGGGGAGGAAGCTGGGGTGACGAAGGTACTTGTTGCCGGGGAGGAGCCATCGTCTGATGTTTGAGTCACCGTCACCACTGTTGAAACGGGTTTGCGGGAGGCGCGTCGGATGTATGCGTTGCTAGAGAGGACTTCCCGGACCCCTGCCCAGGTGACGTTGGCGCAGTCGAATATCATGAGTCGTAGTCCGACTTTGGGGACCTCGTCGCTGTACCCGCGGCGGCGGACACGGAAGCTGGCTTCCATCAGGGTCAGATCTGACACTCTGGTGTTGTCCATTTCGACGGATCGGAGGTTTGGACAGTTCTTCATTACTCGGAGCATTCCTGTGTCGCTGAGACTCTCGCAGTAGCTGATGTTCAAGTGTTCCAAATGTTCGGCACATGGAGACTCAGCCAGCTGCACCAGGGTGCGGTTCGTCAAGTTCTCCAAATCCTCTAGTTCCAAATGCGACAAGTTTGGTGTCGTGCGAATGACGTTCATGACGGATTCATCGGTCAGCTCCGAGCACTGGGAAACTTGCAGGCCTTCCAAGTCTGGAACGTTATAGGCTAGGCTTTTCAACCCATCGTCACTCACTTCAGAGCAATGGTGAAGGTCCAAATGGCGAAATTTTCGGGGTGGAACGATAGGCCGATCGGTTAGAATATCCATATTGGGGTTCTCGCCGTGGATCAGCATCTTCAAGCTCCGATCCGTCAAGTCAGTACGACTCATGATCAAGCGATCCAAAGTATTACGCTCGAACAAAGCCAGAGTGAATTTCTCATCTTTAAACCCGCGGATTTCGCTGGCCCTAAGATCCTTCAATCGCTCACAGGACTGGACAACCCGAAGAAGACCAGTGGTATCAACATGATTGCACCAAGAAACATTTAATGTCTCGAGTTGCGGACAAGACCGTGCAATGACCTTCATGGCCGAGTTTGTGACACTTGACAGGCCTGAGAGATTGATGTATTCCAAGCGGGGATTACGAAGGAGGAAAGAGTAGATGGATGCCTTGTCGATACGACAACCCTCGAGCGAAAAGTTGACCACATTCCGACACAGATCCGAAATGCGTTCTCCATCCGAAGACCACTTCTCACGCATTTGGACGCAGCCTCTGAGATTGAGGTCTCGGACAAACGGACCGCCACAAGTGATAAGCTTGACCAAAACATCACTCGGGATCTTAGAGTAGTACTCGGTGGTATCGACCTTAGACCATAATTGTCCGTTGTAGCACATCTCATTCCACGTTTTGGACACAGCGGAGCAGCGGACAATTTCTTGCGGGGTGAGGTATTGAAAGATCTCCATCTTAAGTTCTTGTGGCATATCGCCCCAAAAATCAAGAGTCCTGGCCGGTTGGGATTCTGGAAGGGTGACCTCCTCGAATTTCACTCCCATCGGCGCGGTACGTGGCGATCCACACGATGCCGGCCGCACATCAAAGGGCAAAGGCACGGTGCGAGGCGTAGTGAAACCAGGGCCATCGGTGTCCATCAAACGAATGCGAACGTTCGTGCCCTGGGGCTCACCGGGAGAACTAGAACATCCGGGAGTAGCGGGCCGAGGATTGAGGCCGCCATAGAGCTGGGAGGAACTTCCATTGCCTAGACAGGGAGAGTAGGAAGGCGAAGATAGCGAAACACAAGAAAGAGAAGCCTTATGGTCGCGGCGGTAACTAGTAGTTGACGAGGAGCGGCCGCGTCGGGTCAACGTCGGGCTGGACGACATGCGTTGGAGACTCTGCAGTAACTTCTGACGACCTTTGAGTTTTGGCGGTTGCTCTAAAGGGATCTGGCCTGCCAAATTGGTCGGGCTGTTCGGAGAGATACTACCCGGGGAGGGTAGGATCTCATCGGATACTTGGGAGGTCATTTTGGCGACTTGGTTCAGTCTGTATCACCTGTTCTCTGGTCCACTGATATCTTGTCACGCCTTCCGGGGGGTGTCGGCACGGTGCGGAGGTATCACACGAGCAGTAATAACGACGGAGGATAGTGGAAACGGGTAGAGCGGCGGGCGCGCAGTCACCGGAAGCTCTTAGATGTGCATAATGCTAGATTTCAGCGATGACCGGTCTTTTGGATATTGATCAGCGCTTTGAGGAATAGAGGAAACAGAGAAACAGAGAGAGGGAGTGATCAGAGCGTCAGGTGGGGAAATCAGGTTGTCCGTTATTGTTCTCTCGGGGCCCACGGCCAAATAACCGTGGAACAGGTTTCGGCAAAGATGCCGTACAGAAAACCGAGAGAACCGAGAGGGACGAGGAGAAGATATAGAGGATATGGAGGGGAAGTTGAGAAAAGGGAGAGAGAGAGATATATGCAAAAAAGAAAAAGAAATGGCGGAATGCAGAGACAGGAATGCGATACATCTATGAAACTTGGTATTAACCCAACCATCACATAGCAGATGTTGTACTATGCAAGTACTCCCCCTCTACGTTATCTGCTTATCGGTCCCCACCTATTAGTACTAGGCACCTGTATATACATGCATGTCTGTACCTTTCAAATGCCGTTTTCTTATTATTTCCCATCTTCTTCTTGGGTAACTCTGGAGTATATTGTGTATTGTGTACTGATTTCTACAGATGTATGTACGATACCAGTGTCATGGCACAGACCCATCTGATGTGAGACCAAAGCCCACACTCGGCTGACGACGCCTTGAACGAAAGACAGACCGACAGATTCCCGCCCCTCAGGCCAGAACCCACTTAAAGGCCACGATCCAGAGACATTGAGGCGATTTGTTCCTGAGAGACAAACCGTTAGATTTCATTTTCACCTTTCTATTTTCGCTGGTGGGGCTATGTGCGGGGGCACAGACTAACCCGTGGTATGAGGACAGAAAACCCATGGAATGGAACATGCCATATCCATATCTCCTATTTTGTAGTTTTACCTAAATAGGTATTTTGGTTTTTATTTCACTTTGTTTGACTGTCAAGAACACTGAATTTCAGTACAACAACATGCCTACAATATGTATTTGCGTCAAATTGGAGATATCCAACTTCCAAGGTTCTTAGCTTGGCATATGAAGTGGAGATTGCCCCCATGATAATGATAACCCAGGCTAACCCACACCAAGACTGGGTTTTGCCAAGGACTACAAAAAACCACTGGAACGTACTACGCTAAATGTTCCCCCGCAATTCGCCCAAAGCCGTACTGCGTATGGAATACGTTGTATATGATATCTACCCTCTTGGGTTCTCTAGGTCACATAAAGAGACATGCAAAGGTATTCGCAAAATCAAATGCCATGAAAAAAAAAGGGGGTGGGAAAAAAAAAGCTTGATAAAATAACCCCGGGTAAAAAATAAGACAAATCATACGTTGATGTTCATAATCATCACCCATCAACGTGATCATAGGTTAGAAGAAACAGACACTCGCTCCACACCGGCCCCGAAATGATACCCAGTTCCCTGGAAAATTTTGCATCCATCATCAAAACGTAATCAACTTTGTGGGGTATCGTGTTATTTTTGTTTTTTAATAAGTAAAAGGTGGAGGGAGAAGGAAGAGTGGTAAGAGAAAGGATTCAAATGTTTGATTCAAGCCCCCACCATCCAGGGGTGTTCAAGCACTTCAGTAATGGTAAGTCGATTGTCAACGTCGCGATCGAGCATCGTGCGGATGAGGTCAATGCAATCTTCCGAGAACGGAAGGAAGGGAATGCGGAGGGGGTGGTCAAGGATCTCATCGACGTTGTAGAACGGGTTCTCTTTGTAGACAATGGTATAAAGGAGAATGCCTAGAGCCCAGATGTCCTGTTCCTTGCCTCGATATGACCTGCCCTGTAAGACCTCGGGGGCGGCATAATCTAATACATACAGTCAGTATTTTGCACCTTCCATACATCAAAAAGACAAAGAAACTTACCAATCGTTCCCACAAAGACATCAAACGGTCCGTTTTTGATGTAGGCCGCGCTCCCAAAGTCGATCAACTTGATCCGTCCCTCTCCATCAAGAACCACATTCTCATCCTTGATGTCTCGATGTACAACCAGTGCTTTGGTGTGTAAATGGTTAACGGCGCTAGCAACCTGTTTGAAGATGTTTCGGCACTCCGACTCATCCATGTTGGCCTTGAGCTCGATGTAATCGAACAGGTCCATCCCTGGGAGCCCGTGAGGAGTCATTTCAATGTAATAATTGATATCGTCTTCGAAGAAGCCTTCCATCTCCACAATGTTTGGGTGCTTAAGCCCATCCCGCCGCAGGAATTCCAGAACATGGATCTCCAGTGGTACAGTACCGAGCCGCCGATCACGAGTCCACGTATCCACCAGGATCCGCTTCTTCGTAACGAATTTCAGCACCATCCTCTTAGTAGGCTGCTTTTTTGAACGTGCCAGTTTGACTTGGCCGTAGGCTCCTTGTCCCATCTCCTCGAGAATCACATAGTCGTTGATCGTTCGTTTTGCCGGAGGGTCGTTCTTTGCATTAGCAGCCGAAACCGGAGGGACGGGCTGCGCGGGACGGGCGGTAAGAGGCTCAGAGGCAGCTTCACTGAGCTGTTGACTGAGTGTTGATGTCGGAGATTTGATCTCCACAGATATTTTGCCATTTTCTGCAGTCTGGGTATCAGCGCCGGCGTCTGACGGGCGATCTGAATCAGGGTCATGTGTGGGCGAGGTAGGCTTAGAACTTGGCACAGATGATGGCGATATGCCAGCAGCGGGTCCAGCAGCGTGGAGCTGTCTCGAGTAGGTTATCCACAAAGCGTAGACCAACTCTGTGACTGCAATGGTATCGTCACTGTCATCAGAGTCGCTGCTGCGATCGCTGCTTTTTTCTGTCTTATCCTTTGAGAAGAAGGTTCCGCTCTTAACCACGCGCAGTTGAATGTCCACGACAATGGTTGAGCCATCCCGATGCTTGGCAAGCAAGCCACTTGGCTCTGTAAACACAGAGGCTGCATTTGCTTTTCCATCGCGGAGAATAGAAAGTGTCCGTGCCCGTCGGAAGCTGTGCTCGGGTACGACGATACCATCAACCAGTGGCACATTGTCCTCCTCGGTCAAAACATCTAGAATTTCATCGAAATCGGGTACAAGCTCAGTGATGTGGAGTCCCTCTGGTCTTTCTTGGCCGAATAGGACTGAAGAGAACACGGAGTTGGAGCTGATCACGTTCAATGACGAGGACGAGAGCACCATCATGCCTGCGACATGAGGAAAGCTGGAGACTTGAAGAGTCCGATCTCCTTCTCCCTTGCCAACAGCGACAGGAATACAAACGCCAGCGGCGGTGCGGGCGGCAAAGTGCTTCAGCTCCACGATTTTAGCCAATCCCTTCTTGAGGGATGTCTCAAGAGACTCCGATGGCAAACAGGGTAAAAGGTCGGTGATCGACTGGCCTTGTTGAACGACCGATGGGCCCCATATTTTTTCAACTTCACCTTTGGCACTCACGACGTTCCATGAATCGTCGCACTGGATGGACGCAATATTCTCCGTGATCTCTTCCACAACCCAGATCAGGCCACCACGCTTTTCCATAACCCAGACGCTAGCGGACCCCCGTGACCCGTTGCGTTTTTGAATCGGGACCACATCGCCGCACAGCAAGACCCCGCGTGATTTATTGGCCGGGTGGTTGTTGTTTCGGGCATTTCTCGTGCTGGAGCCATATCCGTCATCGGTCTGCGCTCTCCGGGACTTTTCTCGTGAAGATGGTTTGCTGAGAAGTTGTGCTGTAACTCCATTCCCAAGACCTCGAAATTTGGGATTGACAGCGGAGATGTTAGCTCTTTCGGGTTGAAGTGGCATTCGGGCAGCGGCATCAGTGCTGGGATCTCGAAGTTTGGCCTTGAGCCATTCCTGGTGCTCCTTCTGTACAACCTCCAGGATGCTGAGATGGCGAACTTCGGACTGAAGAACACCAAAGATGAGACATGACAGATCATTAGCGGCCAGAATGGTCCATGGTTCCTTGGCCTCGGTCCTGAACACAGCCTGGGAAGCCGGGGTCCACTTGCTGCTATGCGCGTGGAGGGCGGGGATCTGGAATCCCAATCCAGCAGTCGAGGCGTTAAGCGAGGTGAAAGAATCCGCGGAAGTGGTGTATGGTTGTGCTAGAGTTTCCATCAGCTTGCTCCTAAGAGAGACAGAGCATAGGTCCGTGTATGTACGTTTTAAGCTTACGCGCCTGGATGTAGGTGCAGAGACCAGGTCCCTCCGTTGGTTGGAGATACGATCGCTGGGCACTGGGCTCAACAATTGGAAGCTTTCAGAGGGATTTGACCCCGATGCGGTGGAATCCTGGGCGCCGTCTCGGGTGCTGACCGGGGAGGAATCGCCATCTAAGAAGGCCTTCTCAAAGACATTGTCGCTATTAATATCTGCGGGTCCTGTGATGGGTCCACGGCCGTGGATATGGTTTTCCTGGGTTTCGAGCATATTTGCTCGGGCCAAAAGCTCCATTATACTTTGCATCTCCGTGTCCCCACTGGCGTTTGCTTGTGCGTTGGCGATCGCGGCATTGCTTGCGGCCCATCCCATCCGGTCGCGCATGAAATCAATAGATCTCTTGAGAATGTTCTGACGACTGTGGAGAAATTCCTCGGACTGTTGGGCGAAGGAAAAGGAGTGTAGCGACTCGAGCGGAAACCGATGTAGATCCTCTAAATCTGTAAAACTTGGGCTCGACAAACGACTGGTGTGAGCTCGAGAAGATGAGCGGGAGCGGGGAGAGGGAGCGGGCCGCTGGCTAGGCATGGGAGCTAGCGATAGTGACGAGGTAGACATGTTTGGAAGAGTCAGTACTCGCGAGGGTTGGTTTTGGCGTATACGATCCAGCCCAGATGGACCAATTCCATGGTCGTTCTCGAACAACGGAGATCTGTTGAAATACAAAAAGGGTTAAGGTTGTGTTAGAAAGTAGAAATAATATTGTTGCTGACCTGGAAAGAGGGTCATATCCTGAAGAAACACTGCCCGCCGAGCTCCTAAGGTGATCTGTCTGTAAATAAAGGTTGTGCAGTCCGGACTCGGATTCGGGCGACTCAGAGAGGGATCCTAACGGCGACGAAAGAGGACTCGGCTCGCCTAAGCTTGATCAGCATGATTCACCTAGCTTATTATCAACTCAATCGGCGCGTCTCGAAGTTTCCATTCCACGGGCCTTTCAAGGAAATGTGACGCTTTCAAATGATCAGACGGTTGATCTCCGCGGTCAGATGCATCTCCGAGTATGTTGTAGCGGATGACCGTGATCACTCGGGAGAAAATCAATTCGCGCCCTGGTTGCTCCAAACCCTTCCGAGGTTTCTTTTCGGGTGATCGATGAGTCGTAAGGTCAATCTGAACAGCAACCCTCACCTCCACTAGTCCCAAGGCCCATGAAATGTGAAACAAAGACTGAATATCAACAAAAAAAAAAGCATGTGCGCATGACTGACCATCATGGTTGTAAGCCGACCCCATCCCCGAGGTCTCTCTTCTCTCTCTGTTGTCTCTCTTTTTTGGGTTTTGGTTGTTATGCTCGACTTCAAATTCAGATAATCAGATGGGAAACAAAAAAAAGGACGAGGCTCAATCGCTCAATCGAGGTGAGCACTCGTGAATGTAGTTGGGGTATGCGACATGTATGGGCCGGTCATTCGCAACTGGGACGGGGGTTGGGCGGGCAGCTGCCTCGTAGGGTCTCAGGCGGCATATGTGGCGTCGCGGCTGGGCATGCAAAAGGTGAAGGACAAGCAGCTGAGGTCGAGGTAAAAGGATACAAGGGGTGAAGAAAAAGAGAAACAGCAGCGGGGAAGAGAGTGGGGAGAAGGAAAATGCGAGAAAAAGGGAACTGGGTCCCCCCCTTCCGTGATGTAATAACTTTTTTGTATTTATAACTTTTATATATGGCTATATTTTATATCTAACAGCCATTTCTCCTTGGAAAGAGAAAAAAGTGAAAATAAAATAAACATTCTCCCTTGAACAGATGATTTGCCTTACTTAGATCGGCTGATCGACATATTTCTATCCCATGTGGCGGAAATCTACCGTTGAAGACTGGTAGAATCAGATCTATACAGATAGAAATGAGATATCTTCAAATAGAACCACCATGCTACCACTTGGATACTTGAAGAGTATTACCCCGCTCGGTCAATGCAGGAAGTCATAGCCAAGTTATTTCCGCAAAATCTCGAGATGATGTAAAGTGGCTTTCTCAAATAGATCCGAGCGCCTCATGTGAGATTGGACTCCAGTGGGCTACTTACTTCTATAAAGTTGTCGCAAATGGAGGTAGAAAACCGTATTAAAAACAATTAGAGGTCAAACAGATGCCTCCTTTTGTGGAATGGGTGTTTGCAGCCAATTTCCACACGGGAAATTATAATAATGCAGCTTAATAGGAGATAAGAAGTGGGACTAGGTTCGACCCGGAGGATGTATCCCCCAGTGCATACGCAAGCAGTGACATTGGCAAAATCGGCAGATATCATTGTGGGCCGGTCCCCAACAGAGGGTCCCGAGAGCCCCGAAGGCTGTGTAGCGCCAATTCACTATGCTTAGAATCGGCCCCTGGATTGTCATCTCCGCTCAATCCGAACAAGGCATTGGGTTTGGGTTTCCCTCGGGTTTGGTCGAGATGTCGAGTCTGCTCCGGCGGCGGCGATGTCGAGCTAACAAAGCCCGACAGATTCCGACCACCGCCAAGCATCCATGAGAATCCCGAATCCGTCATAGAAGGTCGCACAGTTGATCGCGAAGGTATTGCCCGTGCACTCTCCTTCTTCCTGTCACTGTTTGTCCGATTTGCCGTGTCTAGGATAGAATTGGTTCCACTCGCGGCTTTCGGCCCGGTCGTATCCGCTTTGGCGGGATTTATTGTTCGGGATTGACTCTCGTTCGCCACAATGTTGCCGTCTTCTTTACCCACTGTTGAGGTCACTGTCTCTTGTGACTCGTCCGATTCGTTTATTTCGCCATCTACACGGGGGTCAAGAGGGAGATCTACTGGCATGGAAGAGTCTCCGAGGCAGACCTGGACACTCTCAGCTTTGACCAGAGCCTGCTTCACTGCGCTGTTCGTATCGGAATCGAGGTCATTGATATTTGCCAGCTGCGAGCCAAGATCGTTCAGTGCCTCGCGTAAAATCGTCGCCAAAGCCTGGTTCCTTTGCTCAAGTAGATTGATCTTTGTTTCCAGTTTGGCCGAGGCCGCCGTAGTCGATTGTATGTCCGAGGTTGATGCTGTAGAAATAGGCCTCAAAGAGCCAGGACGCATATTTGGTTCAAAATGCATTGTCTGCATATTTTTCCTGGCTTCTGTCACGGCGCCTCGAACAGCCTTGGCTACGCCCCATGTCTCTGTCCGGCGCTGAATCCCCTGGGAGACGTCTTGGAAAAGAGATTCGAGACTTTTAGGGCTGCTTCGGGCTGGTGATCCAGTAGGGGAGTTGCTTTGACTGCGTTTCTTAAAGTCTTCCCAAAGGAAGGCCTTCCTCGTGGGCCGTGTACCAGGAGGGTTGCGAAATTTCGAATCGGGCGGTCTACCGGAATATTTTGATATGATGAAACTGCCTCGATCGGCGGTAGGGTTCTGTTCCAAATATAGTGCATCATGTACAAAAGTTTGAGGCGTTTGTGGTTGGGGCGAAGGGTAGCGAAGTAATAATGTTAAGGCGGTTGTATAGTCGGCCGTGAGCACTAAATGATGCATGTCAACAAAATAAGATACGATGGGGAATCGAGCAGGTCGACCAACATTGCCAACGAATTCTAAGCAGCATTGCAATGCATGTGAAATCAACAAGATCAGACCGTAGTCCATGGGCAAAGAGTAGATCCCACATGGTCAGCACATCGTCAAATGGAAATTCTCGCCCAAACAGAAGGCGCATCCAGCGACTTTTCAGTGAGTTAGTACAAAAAAAAAATTGGATGGGTGTCCGAACGCAACTTACGTTAAGAAAATCTGCGGTAATACGTCCACAGCTTCCAGGTGCTCAGCGAGCTCATGATCGATAACCGCCAAAGCTTCCTTATGAAGATAATGACACCGATCAACTATCGGAATGACATCAATCTGGCCATTTGCCGACCGTGTCTCGCCGTGTTCATAGTATATGCGGGCCGTCTGCATGACAGAGAGAAACAGTGTAAATGAATCATGTTCCACGAATTGTGCATCAAGAAGATTTAGCATCAACCCCTCACTTTTGTCCTTGTTCGCATCAAGTCCTCCGGGGTGTGGCTTCACTGAGTCTCGATCTACTGCCCAGAGAATAGGCGCGAGTAATTCGTGCATTCCTTGTCTATAGCCGACATCAGGATTAAGTTTCGAGTAGACGAACAGGATATCAGTCAACTTGGATTTCGTGTCGGGCTCTTGGAAAAAGTAGTTCTCCTGCAGGCATCGATCGACATCTTGGAGGATCTCGGTACGGAGCGTCTCATCGTGTCGGAGTGTTTGCCAAGGGGACTGATTCCAGCAAGAATTAGTTAGACAGGAGCATTCTTCAAGTTCACGGAAGCACAGCAGATATCCATTTAAGTACCTGCTCATCATCCGCCAGCGGATCAACAGTCGATTCTAAATCGTCCGGGTGTTCGATATATTTCAAGAAATGATCTCGCAACGCGCGATAGGCATCCCGGGATTCGTCGAGCTTAGGCGCCCATTCGGTTTTATCTAACCCGTCGAAAACTAGAAATGCCTGCAAGAAGAGTCAGCCTATATCCCCGTATCACGTTATCAAGTCCACAGAACCTTCCAGCAGACCGACCTCAGTCCGTCATTGCACAGGTTTCCTCCTTGCTCGGATTGCAAAGCCGCTCGAAGGTCAGAAGATGTATCGTTGTCGGAGAATAGGATGCCCCATCTCTTTCTGCGAGGGTCAGTACAAGTAATAAATTGTGGACAATTTAGGGGAAGTACCTAGTCTCCTCAATGGTTCTCATTGCTGGGGATGACGGGGAGAACCTTAGAAGACGAGGGGATGCGGGCGATAGTAGACCGCCCGTGCCTTATCTCGCGCTACTCGGCCATTGCGACATTCCACCGCTGTATACTCCGGTTGAGTTCGGATTACGAAGTTTGCACATCTCAAACGATACAGATTGCGGCTGGCATCGACATATTCGATCTTGTGTTGCCGCCCCCTGCAGACACTCCCGACATCGCTGTACCGCTGCACTTTATGTCACCTCTCACAGCTTCATGACAACGGTGGACATTCAAAATGTCCGCAGATCTGCTAGCAGAGTTTGGTCAGGCGCCTGCTCCAGACAATAATTCCAGACAACAGTCATCGCAATACCAGAAAAACTCATTCTTCGATGAAGATAAGAATATCG
Organism: Penicillium hordei; assembly: GCF_028827395.1. Classification (NCBI taxonomy): domain Eukaryota; kingdom Fungi; phylum Ascomycota; class Eurotiomycetes; order Eurotiales; family Aspergillaceae; genus Penicillium; species Penicillium hordei. The sequence goes on from NW_026623142.1 coordinate 2,004,991, forward strand.
ATTTCTTCGGGTCATCGAGAAGTGTGCAGCACAACGAACGTCCCAATCCGACCTCGGAAGCAGTCGGTCAATTTGCAGCTCCAATAGCTCCGTGGCAGGGCCCTGGTCAGGAATTTGACCTTCCCCTGAATCCACATAGCGATGTCTTATTTGATTCAGCATTTGACACACCAGCAAGTGATGCAGACGACGACTGGGGTGATTTCGAGGGCCCTGATTCAAACACTCAACATGCACAATCAACAGCTCTTCAGCAATCAATGACAGCCACATTGTCAAAACAAAAGCCTCGGCAGGATGCTCCACAAGTTTCTAAAACAATTGACTTGCTAGATTCACTTTCAATGCAAGACTCGGCACCAGTTGTGAAACACCCGTCGGAAATTGCCCAAAAGAACCAAAACTTTGGACCTGGTAATAACCAACACCAGGCAACATGGGAGGATGATTCATTTGGTGACTGGGGCGATTTTGCCGATGCACCCGCTAGCCAACCTCCCCCCAAAGTTCCCAAAAAGAGAACAAAAGCACCTACAAAACTGCCTGTTAAACCCAATAAGCCGCCTGCATCAACCTGGGATGACGATGCCTTCGAAGACTGGGGTGACTTTTCAGATGGGCCTAGTGTGAAGGCTGTGCCCAAATCCAACCCCATTTCACCACCGACAGTCCCTAGCCCAGCTCCTAGTAGCTCCGTTTCTGAGACCACAGCCCCCGCAGCCACCGTCCGTCCAACAAACATCCCGCCACCTTCAGTCCTTCTCGAGTTATTCTTAGACGTATTTGATTATCTCCAGAAAGAGGCTATACTCGCAAAATCCCAGCTGCGATCCTCGGCTCCACCGTCATCATCCTCAAACACCATTTCTACAACAGCCTTGAATATTCACAATGTACTTCAATCGGCCGCCCGTGTAATTGCAGGACGAAGTCTCCGGTGGAAACGTGATACAATCCTTAGTCAGAGCATGCGAATCGGCCCTGCCCGTTCCGGCAAAGCCGGTGGTATGAAACTTAACAGCGTGAACAAGCAAGAGAACATCAAAGAAGAACAAGACGCTGTTGATGTACTTACCACTTGGCGTGAACGGGCGGCGATTTTCAATGCTGTTCTACAAGCGGCAGGCCAGCGGCCGATCCCTACAGTCCCAGATCCTAGTGGACTCAAGGTTATTACGGCGCGGGCGGACCAGGGCGCACTGAAAGCCTCCCATCCTTGTGCACTTTGTTCGCTTAAGAGAGACGAGCGGGTGTTACGAGTGGACGAATCAAGTGTTCAAGATAGCTTCGGGGAGTGGTGGACTGAACATTGGGGCCACACAGCATGCAGGCAATTTTGGGAGAGGAATCGAGATTTGCTTGGGCAGCGTTGAAAGCTACATAATGTACATAGAAAATAAAAAATAAAAATGAAGTATACATGTATAAATGTTAAAATGTATAGAAAGACAAAAGGGAAATGTCAAATGACCCAACAGAGGTTGAATTATGTGAATCATCGGGAGGGAACCCGACGACACATCTATCTATCTCTCCTCTCCTCTATCCTCTTGGACAGATAAGATTGTGTATCCACATCTTCATCCAACTATCTGATTCGTCTTTCTCTTCTGATAATAAGAGATCCCCCTCACGGCCCTCATGGGCCCCGCATTTCGGCCTGGCAGATTTCTAACATATCTCAACACAGATGGCGGGCAATGGAAGAGTCACAAAACGGTCGTCAAATGCGTGAGTAAGATCTTAGATTAGTGGAAATAGACACTGACAATATAGTTGTGTGCGATGCCGGAGACAAAAGATCAAATGTTCCGGGTCGCAGCCATGCGACGGGTGCAGCAAGCGAAAGCTTAGCTGCATATTCAACGATCGTGATCAGAAGATCCTGGTAACAAGAGGGTTTGTCAATTCAGTGTCTTGAGAAGAGTCGATAGCTCACATTTCTTGCAGCTACATTCTGGAGCTGCAGCAGAAGATCGCGCGTATAGAGCAGAGCGAGAAGGGCCAAGTGAGCCCTTTCAGCTCGAATTTCGATACTCAAATTGGTGTGTCTTGCTTTCTGCTTTGATAATTACCTGCTAACCTATCGCATATTCTAAAGATCGCGAAGACGTACCTCCTTTGGAGAGGACTAGTACTCCAGAGGAGCATGATGAGGACCAGAACCTGGAGGATTTGGACCCCGGGCTAGCCAACCCGTTATCATCCGGTCCTCCTGCTTTTATGTCTGCACCAAATGGCCGCACATGTAGGCTATCCTGCTTTCTTGGAATGCGCAACTCTAACATCTACTACAGTCTATCTTGGAACATCATCCAACTGGTCGTTCACTCGACGAGTTCTCAGCTTGGCACATCAGCACCTCTATCAGGATGCACTACCCACAGAAACTTTGATATTTGATGAAACGACCTATGAACTGGGATGGGACGGGTTACGAACAACCCCGGGCCCAGATGTCCCGGTCGTCCCGACTCGTGACCATACCATGTACCTGATCAACGCCGTGCAATTCCGGTGCGGGCAATTGTATCATCTTTTTGAAGAAGATGAGTTTATGAGCTCTTTGCAGCAGTTTTACTCAGGAGATGGGCATTCCATGACAAACAGCTTGTGGTACATCCATTTCCTCCTGATATTGGCTTTTGGGAAAGGATTCGTTCAGCCCAAGGCTCAAGGTAAAAAGCCACCGGGGGTGTGCTATTTCGTCAAAGCTTTGCAACTTCTGCCTGACCCGACTGCTCTTTACCGGGATCCTACGCTGGGAACGGAAATCCTATGTTGCATCGCCTTATACTACCAGTGTGTTGACTATCGAACATCGGCACATAACTACGTAAGATTTCTAAAGAAATGGCTCATTTGAAATACCCGACTAACAAATGCCCTAGATTGGCCAAGCCATGCGGATAGCTATGGCACAAGGAATGCACACTAGTATGCCAGTTGAAGATTTAGGACACGGCATGGTCCAAAGATGCGGCAAAATTTGGTGGACCATTTATATTCTGGACCGAGAAATGACATCGTTGATGGGTCTGCCTCAGTCGATCAATGACCGACATGTGCAAACCCAGCTTCCTACCTTTGCAGACCCATCGGAGACAATGTCATTAGGCATGCACATCAAGTTGTCCCAGATCATTGCCGAGGTGAACAGTAGTAAGGTTTCCCGAGCCTCCATCGTGAATCATCACCCCTAACAAAATAAACAGCAATATATGTTGTCAATGGACGCATCAACCGGACTTTTCTGCTGAGCACCAAATCAGCTTTGGCGAACATCGCAGGGCTTGCCGATGAGCTTCGCAAGTCATTCCCGCTACACTTGGATCCAGGCAGCGGCGTTTCTCGAATATCAGCATATTTACATCTTCAATATCACCAGGTACGTGCCTTACTCTTTGCGGGAAGAGACGCATCCACTGACCAAACACCCGATATTCAGTGTATCATCCTAGCCACCCGACCTCTCCTATTCTGCTTTCTTAAAATCCGCTTTGAGTCCCCAGAAAACTGCCTGGAATCCCTCAATGCATCCCGAAACGTCCGAAACTTGATGCAGATGTGTCTTGAATCTGCCCAGCACATCATCAGTATTCTCTCCAGTTTACAGAGCCAAGGTCTGCTAGGTAAGACAACCCTTCGGCTACTGATATGCCCTCTCAACTAACAACCAAATTCCAGAAACCTTCCTCCCCTTCGATCTAGAATCAGTCTTCGTATCCACAATCATCCTCCTGATGGGGCCGGCAATCGACCCGCGAGTACTAGAAAGCCACCCTAACTGGCTAGAGAAAGCCTATGCCATCTTCGACGAAATGATCAGAGACGGAAACCAAGTTGCTAAATTCCGGCGATCAGAGCTCCAGCAGCTACGTGAGACATTAACAGGATGTCTCTCTGGTGATCAGCCTCGACACTTAGCAGTCCCTGAATTCTTCCAACAACCCAATGTTCTTCCGGGCCCAGCTTCCCCTTCTGCAACACCGATTCCTGGTGCTATACCTCAATCTGTTCGATATAACGATGCGCTTCTAAGGCCAGATCCTGATTTTGATGTGGAGTGTGATTTCAGCACGATGCTGACTTCGGCTGAGATTATGGCTGTTGCGGACTCGATTGAGAGTTATGATACTGAGTGGGTGTCTAATGCGATAATTGAACATAGTATATGGTAGATTGAATGTGTGATGAAGCGACGATGGCAAATTTGTTTCCACCGATGTCCTCAGTGCAGTGTATCCATTAAATCAAATCTAGCTGGTCTAGAGCTTGTACGGTTAATGATACGTTTGTTTTGAAGCTGAAAATTCCCAAAAGAAAATTTTAAACACATGTACTCTGCTAGTATTCAAATAATTTAAAGCTTAGACAAAACCGGAGGACGAATCTCAGAGAGCTCCTTCGACTCACCAAGACGCCAGCTCACATCACCACCCCAATTCCCCTTACCCTCATTGGGATCGGTATGCTTCCATTTCCACCGCCCTTCACGCTGCTGCCCAGCCTGCAAGAAATCGGAGACCCACGATCCAAAGATAGGGAACATCTTAAACCCATGCCCCGAATCACCAGACAACAAAACAACCGACGACGACGTCTCGGGAACAAAATCAATAATAAAGTCCGAATCATCAGTATCCGCAAACCAACAAAGCGACTTCTTAACCAGCGGACGATTCGCCAGCGCCGGAAGAGTCTGCGCCAGCAACTTCCTCATCTGCCTCTCATCATGCTCCGGCACAAACGCACTTTCCTCCAAAGTCCCAGGCGCATGAGAAACCCCAGTCTGAGGATCCGTATTAATATATCCACCTCCCATAGGACAAATCTTCAGCAGGTTAGTCTGAGGATCAGGCTCAAAGAGGAATCCTAGATCACGAGCGTAGGTAACAGGAATACCACGCAGCGCAGAAGTCTCCTCATCGGTCAGATGAACATGCGCAACAGACCACGACTTAGCCACGACCTTCTTCCCGACCTCCGGGACAAGACGGCCGACTGCACCGCCCGCTGCGACGATCACCAGCGAAGATGGATGGAACTTCCCATCCTTTGTTCGGATTCCGGAGCTCTTCTTGCCGCGCAGTGTGCTGACATAGACGATTTCATCGACTGCACCGTGTTCGCCAAGGTAGAAGCGTACGCCGGCTGCCTGCGCGGCGCGGTATACTCCCGCCAGTGCGTTGCCGGAGTGTGCATACCCGTCGAAGCGGTTCAGGTATCCATTCCATCCGGTTAACGGGCCATCGAGCTGCCAGCAGGCTTGACGAATATCGTCTTCGCCATCGATGGGCACGACATGTGGTTTGATTTGATCGCTTGCATTTGCCGAAGCCCGGAATCTATTGAGGGTGTCGATGGCTTTCTTGGGTGCTTCGCCAGACACGCAGTGGAGGAATCCAGTCTGGTGGAAATAAGGTGCGAAAAGAGGTGTTTTCCATGCGGCAATGGCTTTCTAATCAAATAAAACAAGATATCAGTCAGTGATCCACTCGATCACTATACTTTCATCGAAGATGGTTGACTTACAATTGTCAAATCGGTGTAGAATGGATCCTCGTATTCCGCGCGTACAATCTTATTCAGATCATTAGCGGCTGAATAGCGTGGAGGGATATGTTCATCTCTCTCAAAGACGGAAATATTCGTGAAGCCCGAGCGAGTCAAATGAAGAGCGCTGGAGAGCCCAAAGGCTCCGCCGCCAACAATGATGATTGGGTCGGACTTTGAGATAGTCATTGTGAAATGCGGTGGAAAACTTCTACCAGATGGTCTAATTATTCTATATCTATAGTTACACAGCTCACTATCCATGGTTTAACGGCGTCAATTCCGACATCAGGGCCTAATGCGGGGGCTGCGGAGAAGTGGTCTATCGGGAGGGTTCCCGATGTGCCCAAATGGGCTTTTTGATATTTTAAATTATCTGGGATATTCTTGATAAGAGAATGGAGCCACGTAAGAGGCCATAACTGGACAAGATGAACTGAAATATCATATGATATGGTGAGGGGTAGTTGAAAGATCGAGTCCTTGAGAATAGTTGCATTTAATTTTATTAGTACAACCAAAATATCCACAAAAGACATAGAATTCTAGTTGGACAACAGTCTAATCAATGTAAGTCACGTTCGCTATATGGATGAGTTCGGTGATACATAGAATAACACAAATAATTAGACGGAAGTAGTGGACATTCCTGGTTATACGTAGAAAAGCCCTCAATATATTGTCGTAGAGCGAGAAACCCTACTCCGTGTCATTATCTATTATCTCATAATTGTAACACTATTAAAAGAACATTCTAAAAGCCATCTAAAACAACATCTAAAAAGACATCGGAGTATAGCGTCCAATACCACCTTGGGCTAGATGAATCGTATTATCGTCAAGTATAGAGGCTTACGCAGTGGACTACTCTTATGTCTTATTATCTTGGAAGTGGGTTTAATAGAAATAAATAACAGTATGCTTGAATTGCGAAAGTACATACCTTAGCGAAAAGAATCTATAAACTATGCATTTTATATCCCAACATTAGTGGTTGCTGGGGTAAGTGAACCCATTTTCCTGACCAAAGAATTCCTCCTTAATCAACCGGGGGCTAACGAAACGACGAAGAGGGTCAGAGCTACCAGCCTTGTCGTTAGTTCCGCTAGCACGAGCACCACCGAAAGACTGCTGGCCGATAAGGGCGGCGGTTGTCTTGCAATCTGTAAAGGTAAACGGTTAGATATAGGAACAATTGATGTAGACAGTGTGAGACTTACTGATATAGAAGTTTCCGGCAGAGTAGCGGAGCGCATCTTCAGCCTGGCGGATAGCAACACGGTCCTTGGCAAAGACAGCACCAGTCAAGGCAAATCCACCTCCATTTTGATCAACAGACTTCAAAGTAGAAGCCCATTCGGCATCCTTGTAGATGTGCACGGCAAGCACGGGGCCGAAGATCTCCTCGTTAAAGAGACGGTGGTCTGGTGATTCGGCTTGGTACACAGTAGGGTGCACATAGTATCCAACAGATTCATCATAAGTACCACCGGCAATCAGCTTAAGCGAGGGGTCCTTGTTGCTGGCATCGATGATGGACTTGATCTTCTCGAATGATCCACGGTGGATAACAGGGCCCATGAAAGCCTCCAAGTCCTTATCCGGGCTTCCAATGGTAATTTCCTTGATTCCAGCCTTCAGTTTAGTAAGGAACTCCTCTGCACGAGACTCGGGCAAGTAGAGACGAGATGTGGCGGAACACTTCTGACCCTGGTACTCGAATGAGCCGCGAATGGTGTGGTTGACTGCGCTGGTGATATCGGCAGAGGGATGAACGAGGTGGAAGTTCTTTCCGCTGGTCTCGGCAACGAAGCGAGGGAATTCGCGGTATGTCTTTGCGGCAACACCCTGACCGATCTTGCCATACAGAGAGCGGAAGACATCGGAAGAACCGATAAAGTTCAAGCCGGCAAAGTCGCGGTGTGAAAGCACAGTCTCGGTAATAGCTTCGGGATCACCGGTCACAAATTGGATCACGTTGGGAGGCAGACCAGCTTCCAAAAGAATCTTGTAGAGAATAGAGCTGGCGTACACGTTAGATGCCGAAGGCTTCCACAGTACCACGTTACCCATCAGGGCAGGTCCGCAAATCAGGTTGCCGCCAATGGCTGTGAAGTTGAATGGGGAGACGGCGTAAACGAAGCCCTCCAGAGGACGGTAGTCGATGCGACTGCGAGTAGTTAGCAAACGATCCCATAACAGTAGCTCAAGACTTCAACATAAACTAACCTCCACATGCCATCACTGCCACGAGTGGGCTGCTTCTCCAAGATTTCAGCTGCCCAGTTGCAGTTGAGACGGAAGAAATCTGCCAACTCAGCCGCGGCATCAATCTCTCCCTGCCAGATGTTCTTTCCTTGTCCGAGCATTGTAGCCGCAATAATCTCGTATCGGTACTTGGTGCACAGCAGCTCGGCAGCCTTGAGGAAGATCGAAGCTCGATCAACGAATGGGGTATCTTGCCAGCTTTGCTTTGCCTCCAGGGCTAGTTCAATCGCTGATCGGGTCTGCTCATCGGTGGCAAGTGGGTAGTTTGTGAAGGTAGTGGCATGTTCGGCGGGCAATGGTTGATCCCAGGACTTGGAGCTCGCCTGGAATTTTCCATCAAAGAAGAGCTCGCTCCGCACAGGCAGCTGGGAGCGGAGCTTGGTCAATGCTTCTTCAAGCTTAGCACGCTCCGGGGAGCCTTTCTTGTATAGAGGCTGTAATATAATTAGCATGAAGTTAGGCTAAATAGTTCCGTCAGACTCACGTTTGGTTCGTTTCGAGCATCAGGGAGGCGGAATGGCAAGGTAGTCTTAGCACGAGTTTGGATAGAAAGTCCTGCAGGAACGGCGCGCAGGCGAGAACCAGTAGGCCGTGCCGAGCGAAGTCTCATGAGTGTAGTAGACATTATGAATAGCAAGTCTGAGTCAAGTTAATGGCAAATGTGAACTTGACAAATCAGTGACGACGAACAGACTGATTTAAACGTCAACGATAAACGACCCCTCCTAAAAATATCGGAGGCTTCCCCGTTTACCCCACATGATGGTTGCAGCGAGCTTGAGCTCTGCCGGGCAAGATTAAGCTAGATTCATAGCTGCTGTTCGAGTATCTGCAGCATCGGGAGGCCTCCCGGTGCTCGTATCAGGCTGGATTAGGTAGTGTACTCCTATCCATATTTTCGAAATAGATAAGCATGAGACGTGGAACTATGTACTTCAAATTATCACTATGCAACAAGAAGCTCAATCAAATGAAGTCCGCTGGGGCAGTCCTGAACTAGGACAGCTGGCCGGCGATCTCGCCGCAGCAGCAGCCTCGGCATCCCTAGTAACACCCGCGGTAGCAATTATCGACAGGTTCGTCTTAACACTTCCAAACGCGATTATTCCGCGCTAACAGGTTTTTAGATCGCTTGTCGAGCAAGCTGCCTTCAAACAACCCATTCTCCGCGGACTTCGTCGGCATGCGCTCGGGGCCCTCCGGCAACCAGGTCTGTTTGTCTTCCAACGACCCTTTGGTATTGTCTGGGCCCTTTACGCGGCAACATATTCTGTCGCAAATGTGACCGACACAATCGGTCGCAAGCTTGAGATAACCGCCGCGGGGACGATCACATTTGCCACGACTATGATGGCTAACGTGCCGCTAGCGCTGTGGAAGGACATCCGATTTGCGCAGGAATACGGCACCGGCAGGGGTCCCGATGCCAAGATATCGAACACTCCAATCTCTGTCCCCCTCCAAAACAAGTCATTGGCACGAACTGCAGCTGCTATCTTCCTTGTAAGAGACGGTGTCACTATCTTTGGATCATTTACGTTGGCCCCGTGGTTGTCGGATGCAATCCCCGACCGCTTGGCGACTCATCCCCACGCAAAGCCGGTCATCACCCAGTTGACCGTGCCCGTCCTGACTCAGCTGGTTGCTACTCCACTACATTTGTTGGCGTTGGATATGTATACACGGCAATATACTGTGCCCTTCTTGGAAAGATTGAAGCATTCGCAGCAATATCTTCCCTCGTCGACCTTTTTGCGATGTGTCCGTATTATTCCTGCGTTTGGAATTGGGTGCTTGACGAATATAGAGTTGCGCTCTGCTTTTCATGGCAAAGTATCGGGTTGAGCAAATCAATTTATTATCTAACTGTATATTCATACTGTGTAAAAATGACTGGGATAAATGGACTCAATGGAACTAACCTAGAGGTGTAATCTATAATCTAGTTATCACAAGCTTCCATCTAAACACTGATAAACATCACATCATCACAATCTTCTTCATATCGTTTTCAAGCATTCTCCACCTGGGTCGCCTCCATGCCCTTCTCGGTATCATCAACGTGCGCCAGAATCTCCGTCTGGTAAGGCATCTCCTGTGCGATTCGAACAGTATCAAAGACAGACTTCGACTGAACAAAGATATCATCGATCTCCTCCAGTGTACGGCCCTTAGTCTCAGGACAGAAGAAGTAGAAACACGTGCAAGCAAAGGCGCTAATGCATGCATAGACAATGTAGTACCGCCAGTGGATAGTAGCGAACCCGACCGGGCTCACCTCTGCCAGCACGAAGTTGAAGAGCCAGTTTGCCGCAGCTGACATAGCAGTGACCTTAGCACGAGTGCGCAGCGGTGCGATCTCTGCGGCGTACATGAATGGGACAAGGAACAGTCCAATAGGGAAGCAGAAAAGCGCCACGAAGTAGAACAATAGTGAAGCGCCAGCTGCAGACTTACTTCCAAGGTCGCTTGATAGCCCGGCCAGGCAGGCCTGGGCAACGGTCATACCGGCAGCGGCAGCAATGAGCAATGGACGACGTCCGACACGATCAATGAGTAGAACGGCCACGCCTGCAGCCATAAATTGCCAGATTTGCAGACATCCGGTGATGATTCGTGAGAGTGTACCTGAATAACCCAGGTCCGACTCGAAGATAGTATCAGAATAGAAAGTGATGATGTTGACACCGGTCATCTGCGCAATAATGTTCACACCAACCGCAATAACTGTACGGTGTAGGTGGCGGTTCTTCGTGAGAGCAAATGGCGAAGAGGAGCCTGCCGATTCGGTATTGTCGTCAATGAAAAGCGACTGTCGGATAATTTCCAGCTCCTGTAGGACATGCTCGGAGTCGACTGACACATCTTCCATGCGGGCTAGCACTTCACCTGCCTCCTCGAGACGTCCGACACGTGCAAGCCAGCGGGGAGACTCGGGCAGGAGCATAATACACCCTACAACAACGAAAGCAAAGAGGCCCTGGAATGCAATGGGGAACCGCCAGCTGACAGAGTTGTCGCTGACATAGTAGAGTCCGAATTCCAACCATGTTGCAAGAGCAACGCCGCCGATTGCAAACCATCCCTCCAACAGCACCATTCGTCCACGGGCTTCTGCTCCAGATGACTCGGAGACGTACATTGGGATTGTGGCGGTGAAGCCACCGACACCGAGACCTGTTCGGTTACAAAGTACTGGTTAGCTTCTTGCAACTTGTGGCATGATAGGTTGGGACTTTACCAGTAATGACTCTGCCAGCGATAAGTTGACCGAGCGAGAAGGGACTTGCTTGAATGGCAATGCCAATTAAGGCTACACAACCGGCAAGGAAAATGGTCTTGCGACGACCAAGTCTGTCACCTAGAAAGGCGCAGGAGCCTGCACCTATTGCGCATCCAACTTCATAGATAGCGACCGTTGTGCCTTGTAGTGGTCAACATTGCTCTCGTTAACTTCTAACAACCGATTCATTCAAGTAGATACCTTGAATTGTAGAGTTGTGAGATTTCTCACTGCCGCTGGTATTCACGGTATCGATTTGAGGGAAGACAGCGATGAAAGAGCCCAATGTCAAGAGTCCATTCGCAACTGCCTGATCGTAACCCTGTAATATGAACCCGACAGCGCCAACGATACCAATGACGAGGCTCAAGGACTTGCCTCTGAGCTTAGTAGGGGCCATAGCGTTCCGTCTATAAGCTTGTACTGCGGGTGTTGAGAAGTCTTTTATCGCAGTTTAAAAACTTCAGCTCTCGCACGATTTCAAGGAGAGAGACATTATTAAAAATCCCCCATAATACCCCGATGTCCCCGGGTAATCCCCCCACGTACTAAATTCGTACTAAATCCCAAAGTGAGGGGCCCCAGACTGAAGGAGAGTACCTAAGGTTGGGGCTATCCACCTGCTACTGTAGACTAGGACAAGCTTACCAAGCTTCGTAGGTCCACCGAGCGGGCCAACCGGCTCCCCGGATTCGATGCTGAGTGGAGCTTAGACTTTCTTAAAGTCTGGTACGCTGCGGCGCTAGGCGTAGCTCATGCGCAATCTTGGAATATGTATGGTACCTACTCCCGAAATCGGGTACTCGGCAAAACTCCATGATTACTTTCTAATTCATTGGCTATATAAGCCACCATCCATGTTGATTTGACGATATGGCCATCCTCCGTTAATGCCTCATATCCACTTTTCCCCCTTAACTCTTACGTGGGGTATCGTGCGGACCTTGAACTTGAGGCGACGACCTTGGAAGTATAGCGGTGTCCGGCATATGTGACATAGCCCCTTTCCAACTGGTGGAATATCTCTCATCTCATACATCACTGTCCCCACCACTGGACATTTTTGATGGTCTATATGACGCAAGTTGCGCACTGGTTCAGTTCGAATGCCATTGATGTCTCCGTGAAACATACAATTCTTGGCCTCCCTAGCATCAACACGTCATCATTGCGGTGAGCTCCAGGGCGATGTGTTACCTGCAATGATAAAGAAAATTAATGATCACCGGACCAAGTTTCCTAAATTCTCACTGCTTCCTCTATTCCAGGCAGCCGGCCCGATTTCAAATTAAACTTCAATGCTTATGATAATAATACTGCCCTCGACATCATCGGAATCACCGACAAGATGCAGATCTTTACCTAAACTGAGATACATCAAACGTTGCCATTACTCCGGAAGATGTGCATAATCAAATAATGCATGATCAATCCTTCTGAAATGTGTTGTAATCGCCGAAAATGAAAGTGACTCGTTAGCTCGTAGCTTCTTCAGTGAAAGTGAAGACCAGTCAGCCCCTTGCGGCTTCCGCCGCCAGCCAAGTGGTCTCAGACAACTTAATCCCTCTACACTATACAGGTCTAATATAACCCGTGGGCCTAGTATATGAAAGAAATTGAAGGTAGAATTCAGTGCAACACATGGATCATAAAGTCATATTTCATTGGGTACGCTATAAAGATGGAGAAAACACCGACTTCACTCTGCGGAAAACCTCCGTCTTCAACGCCCGATACTCATTATCTGTGCGCAGAACCGCATCGCGATTCTCAATTGCCCGACGAAGAAGATAGGCCAGACATTCACCCATACCCCCCCAAGTGGAACATTTATAAACTTCCGGTGTTCCATCGCCATCATTCATCTGAAGCAGGGAAAAGCTAACCTCATCAGACATACCATGGAGCTGGGCAAAGCGCACAGGCACGGTGGGCAAGCCGGACATAACACGATGCTTATGGAGCTCGTGGGCATCAACCACACTTTTCTTGTTATGACTTGCCAAAAATAGATTCACTGAGGGGAATTCGCCGGTACCCCTATCTCCGAATTCCCCGATATTCTTTCTCAGTGCCCCCTGGGCAATCGTATTATATGCGTTGTCGGTGTCTTCCTTCGTGTCGTGGATCAGGGACCGTTCATCCGTAGACATGTATGCGCCTCTCACTAGCTTGAGACCGAGAGTGAATCCATCTTCCTGAGCCACAGCGAGATGGTTGGCTAGTGTCGCTGGTGTGCTCTTGAGGTAGGCCTGGTATGTATTGTAGATGGTGGCATAACCATCCCGATTGTATGTACGCATAAGTTCCACGGCAACCCGTGCAATGCCCTTTTGGAAATGCTGAGACTCGGCGTCGACGAGGATGCGAACCTTTCTGTCTTTGGCCTTGGTGCAGATCTCATGCAAGGCATCCATCATTTGCTGTGGAGGCAACTCTCCAGCGGCGAAAGCCTCAGTGACGCTGACGCCAGCTCCTGTCAACCTTATGAATGGTCAGTTGTTATTCCATGAATGGGTGGGTTCCGAGCAACTTACTTGACTGCGAGGTAATCTTCTGCCTCCGTCATGTAGATGGTCTCAACTGTCCCTTCCCGCCAAGCTTCGATGCTGGGACATTGGTAGACCGCAGCATCAACAGACACATCCCCTTGCTCGTTTTTCAAAGCAGCAATGCCCTTTCCCTGCTGAGCTTGAGTACTATGATCAAACACAGTCTCGGCAGCGTATGTCAAAATCATACCGCGAAAGCCCATGTCCTTCATTTCGCGGATGGTGGATCTGCATTCTGCGCCATTCTCTCCAGCACAGAATTGATTATAGAACGTTTTCTTTAGTATTCCATGCAGTAGCGGATTCCGATCCACGTCGAATAGCCAGATTCTGTTGGGTTTGGAGAGGAAAGACATCAACGAAAGCGCAGGGATGAGGAGGAATCTCTTCGACGATATCGTAGAGACTAGCAGAGATCTGAGCAAGACTCGCGCCGGTAAAGCAGAGAGCGGTGGTAGTGTGGGGCTTGGAGCAGTCTTCACTTGTGTTTGTGCGTGTGCGTGTGCTTGTAGTGTTGAGGTAAAGCGTAGTGAAATTGATGTATTCACATTGCTCGTTGGCCGAGTGCATCGCGCAAGAGCCGTTAGAGGCTTCCCGGGAAATACAGGACCCATTTCTTTTGGATGATGTTATGAATTCCGACTTCTGATCATATGGAATTAGGCGAAGGAACCAGCTTCTTTATCCTTCATTGTTGTTCCCCCTCGAATAGAACCAGATACCGTCTCGGGCAGGCGCCCGGTGCCTTTGATAAATGATGAAACCCACCATGCGGGGTGATGGTCCCTCGTGCTGGTCAGTATCTCCGCAAACAGTAATACAACCCGGAGAGCCTATTCGAAGGACTGGTCCTATTGGTGATCCAGATAATTCGGTTCGTAGAATGTCTGCACGGGAGACTCGCCGGTGGCGGGGTTACTCGTCTATGTCATCAACGGTATGCCTACCGACAGCGCCTATTTGGGTCTTTATCAACTGACACAAAGATAGACTGAAGTGTGCGTTGTCATTGTTAACAGATAGTTTCATGTTATTACGTGGGTGGGTTATTGATATTTTTCAGGCATAACAGGAAGGTTTATGTCAATCTTCATCAAATCCGTTTTGGAACTATGCTATATCTCATCGAGAAATACTACCACGCGAGATATACAAGATAGAAAATATAGAATAGAGCCTAGAGTACCACTAAATTGCAATATTTTCTTTAACAAACCGCGGCAAAGTACTTGGTCATGACTGGTGTTGTTCGAGCATTTCTTAAATCTCATTTCCAGTCAGACTCTAGCATAATAACCAAATAGATCATCATACCAAGTGCGAATTTTTCCTTCTGATAAATAAAAATGTTCGAGTCATCGTATACACTTCATTTCTTCTAATGTGGATTTTTTTATATGGCCAAAAGACAAACGACGAAGACATGTTTCCAACCGTCCCTAATTAGCCATACTGAAGGTAGCCAGTGTTCAACTATTACACTTACCAGAAAGATCCATTCATTCCCAGAATATATATTATATAGATACATATATACAACTCTTATTTTCTTCTTCAATATCCCTGATCTTCGATTTCTAACCACTTTGAGTCTAAAATAATCCGATGGCAGCCTACGTACGCGCACTACAAAACTCAAGATCACTAGTCCACAACCCCTTTTTATACAAATTCATTAGTCTATGCTATATAATTGTCTCTTCGTCAACATTTAACTTGCAATGAGTCACGAAAAAGCATCTAGAGCTTCTTCACCCGAGGTCTTCTCTGTGTCGGATGAAATCGGGAGATTAGGGTTCAACAAGACGCGATCTTCTCCTTGCATAGCCATCTTTAATTTGATCTCGCGGAGCTGATGAAGCTATTACCTATCATACACTGTATATTGCAGAACACAAGATCCTCAACAATTGTTGTTGGTTGAGTCATAGTCTGTGTTCTGCATTGTAGGAAACAGAACATCTATAGCATAAAAGACGGACAATGCTGTCGGACTTTGACTACTCAATTCCAAAATCAAAACATTGCAGCTGGCTTGTATATATATCTCGTTCTACCTTTTTATTTGTTGGTCATGAAGCTCCAAACAAGTATACCTCGTTTTTCTCTTGTGCACACCCGTCTTCAGCACAACGCAATGTTCAGGACAGGCACTATATCATATACCCAGCCAAGCAGGTATACCAGGCTCTCTGTCTTGATGCCGACTAGGAGAAATCATACAACAAGCACCCAAGTTGGCCAAAAGTCATCATGGACCCATCCGGTGTATGTTCAATTAAAGCGCCTCATTGGAAACCTTTCCTTCCCTATCCCTTACAACAAAAAATATTTGGATCTGACATATATCACCTTTCTCCCAGATACACAAAAGAACAGATCCTCGCCGTCCGAACCGCGCACCGCAAAGCACACACCTGGCAAGATAGAGCAGCACTCGGAACCGTGCGCCTCTTGCGCTGGGGTATGGATGTTGTCTCCGGATATCACACACGACCAACAAACACAAAAGCGCACTCTAAATCCCACCTTATGACCGAGGAGAAATGGATCACGAGATTCGTCTTCCTCGAAAGCGTAGCCGGCGTTCCAGGAATGGTAGCAGGGATGCTCCGACATCTCAAAAGCATCCGGCGAATGAGGAGAGACAACGGATGGTGAGTGAATACCAACTATCCTCCTCTTTCTACATGGGAAAGACATCTAACATCCCACCCAATAAAGGATAGAAACCCTCCTCGAAGAAGCCTACAACGAACGAATGCACCTCCTAACATTCCTCAAGCTCGCCGAGCCAGGCCCAACAATGCGATTCATGGTCCTGGGCGCGCAGTGGGTATTCTTCAGCGGATTCTCCCTCGCATATCTGATCTCGCCGCAGATCTGTCATCGCTTTGTGGGATATCTAGAAGAAGAAGCTGTGATTACATACTCAAAGGCAATCCTTGACCTCGAGAATGGGTATCTGCCTGGATGGGAGGACTTGCAGGCTCCCGAGATGGCAATTAAGTATTGGCAGATGCCGGAGGGACAACGCTGTATGCATTCACTATTGCTGTATGTTCGTGCTGATGAGGCGAAACATCGTGATGTCAACCATGCTTTGGGAAATTTGGATCAGAATACGGATCCCAATCCTTTTGCGGCGAGGGTTAGGGTTCAGGTTCAATCTGTTGCGAGTTCGGCTGGTGGGCTGCGCCAGCTGGAGGGGAATGGTCGGAAGGAAACTTGATTGAGGCACCTATCCCGGTTGTTGTTTGTCTGATCTTCATGACTGGTCTGTCTTGAAATAGGGTTAGTCATGAAAAAGCAATTACTAGAGCTCTGCCATATTACTCGATGTTGAGCATGTCGACACACTTGCCTAAGTTACTAGATATCATTAGTAAATATTTCATTATCTACGAGTTTGAATCAAGCCCAACGTTTGCGAATGGCACTGCATATGCATAAGGTGTTCGATACAAGGCGGGTGAGCTGCCGAGGCTTGTCGGGAGGTGGTCCTGATTGAGGCCTAGACATGCAACTGGTCAGCGTTAGTTGTAGAGAGTTCTTTCTGGGAACCAGCAAACCATTCCGGTCTGTTTAGCTGGCTTTTGGTCAAGTTACGAGGGCATTTAGTATGTAGCGGTGTGGGTTCGATTCACCCAAAGAGTCTAGCCAACTACACAGCTTCGCTAGACAATGTAAGAAACGTTACAACGGTCTGAGAAATACCCCAGAGAAACTAAGATGCTACGCGTTTTAAGATATAATAGGACAGTCCAGGGTCCTAGATATATAGAAACAAGGAAGAAAGTAAAATGATGCCCAAGTAATACCATTTGTTTGGGATAAAAGAGTAGAGATATTGTAAGTACATGCAGGAGAATGCCACACCAGAAACAAGAGGCCTGATAACCCAAGCCATGTAGAGATACATAGCTGTGATTCTTAGGGGCCGAAGAAAAATGCCGTGGGTCTGGGCGCGTCTGCATTGTGAGCTGGAACCGAGATAGGCGACAATAGAGTGGCCTATAGAGATTCCACGTGCCTTTTTTCAAGCATGTCTTTCCATTGACTGCAAATTTGGGATCTGCGGGTCTACGCATGCTACGGTGCCTTAGCAGGCCCCGATATGCGGACCGGTCAGAGGAATCCGGTTCAGTTCTGCGCCAAGCCTTATTTTGGGCATCCATACCGGGGAGATTGGGTCCGGAAATTGGTGCGAGCCGTGGTGGCAGAGCGTTTTCAGTGATCAGCCATTATCAAACAAGGGATAGGCTACCACGCTGCTAGTTTGGTGAAAGTCGTGTTCATTGCCGGTCAATGACTGTGAAAGTAATCGAGACCACGACAGCAATGACGGATCGCAGAAAATGATATCAATTTCAAATGTAGAACAATCGGTGGGGCCTAATAACTTTGCGCCGATACCGCCGCAGGCTGGAATTGGTTAGCGATTTGTTCAAGAAGATACGGGGTGCAGTATGTGCATAATTTGGAAGCAGAAAGATCGGCAGTGTTGCACGATGCAGCAACGATCACATGGGGGAGAATCCAAGAGGGGGTTCCTTACAGGACTATTCAACATGCTGTTGCGCTTGTTTCGGCCCTTCTTAATGTGGTTCTTCAGGGCGGTCGAGTCCAAAGGTTTGAGAAGTTCGAAGCTGCAAAGAAGTTCGCCGGAGACTGACATGATAGCGCCCCAGTTATCGAACTCGCCGCAATACTATGAAAAGATCAGTATGAGTCGATGTGAAACACAAAAGAAGGCAACTTACGTTGGGTGCAGAAAACACTGTCACCAGAATACGATCCTGGTAGAACTCATACCCATCTTCAACTACCATGTGAGCACGGCAAACCAGGTCGAAGTCATGACGCTGCAAAAAGTCCATGATAACCTTCTTTCCGAAGCAGTAGCTAACACCACGCTCGTTAGGTTCCCAATCTTCCTCCATGTCTGCTGGGTCACTCCACAGGAGATCGTTCAATAGACCATAGTCCGGCACGTCAGTGGGACGGGCGATGCCGCGAATGTCATCCATATGCGAAAGACTAGGAGAGAGGCCACCATGGACACAGAAGATTTTGCCGGCCACAGTCGCAGCAATAGGGAGACAATTGAAAGTATCGATGAAGGTCTTCCAGACCTTGATGTTACAACGACGCTTACACTCATCATAGAACCCATAAACACGGGTAACGTTGGCACACTCATGGTTTCCTCGAAGTAGGAAGAAGTTCTCAGGGTACTTCAGCTTATAGCACATCAGCAGAAGGATCGTCTCCAGACTCTGCTTGCCTCGGTCGACGTAGTCACCCAGGAAAAGGTAGTTAGAAGCGGGAGGGAATCCACACATCTCGAAGAGTCGAATAAGGTCAGTATATTGGCCGTGAACGTCGCCAACAATCTTGACGGGGGCTGACAGCTCCAGCAGAGCAGGCTGTGACAGGAAGAGCTCGCGAGCAGCGGTACAGATGGCGGTAATCTCCGCGTTCTTCAGGCAGACTGTTTTGGTAACCTTGCTAGAATAACCAGCGTCTAGGAGTCGCGAAATCATGTCGTCCAAATCAATCGATTTCAAAGCGCCCATACCCATCCCAGGGGATCCCGAAGTCTCAAGTGGAGCGTTCAAGATGAAGTCCAAAATGGGATTCAGTTGGTTCTCTCGCTTCATCAGAATTGATTCACCGGCGACCGCGGTGGCCCCGGACGGGGGGCCACCAGAGGGAGGGCCATCTGACACATGGTCGACCTCGCCGCTCTGCTTCATCGCATTCACATCCTTGTGGCCTCGTTGCAGGCTGGTGGAAAGCGAGGGGGACGGTGGGGGTTGGGGGGAGCCGGGTCGCGAAGCGCCCTCGGAGCCAGGCGACTGGGGGAGGCCGGCATTGGAGCCAGGGCGACTTCCGACAGACTTGAGGGATCCAGCATCGGATTTGTCGGTTTGGCTCTCAGTCCGGGAGAGAGCAGTGGTGGAACCCCGAGGGCTATCGGAGCTGCGAGCACCAGGGATTTTCGATCGGATCGAGCCGCGGAAGGAGCGGAGAGACTCTTTGGTGTCGGACTTGGAAAATGAAGGGTAGGACTGAAGAGCGTCGCCCGAAGCGTTGCCCTTGGAATGCGACTGACCCATCACTAGAAGGTTCGGGCAAGTGCCAAGCTTGAGTTCAGAAGATCGCACGAACGATAGAAGTCCAAACTATTATGCCGAGAAACCCCTGTTGTGTTGCTGGAATGTCTTGGCCCGAGCTTCTGCAATATTACAAAAAGCTTGGGTGAAACTCTGCAAAGAATGCGCAGTGATTTGTGCGAGGACTGATTATCACTAATCCACCTGGTTGGGACCTTAAGGAACACACGGGCGGAGCCAAGTGCAAGGTGTTGAGCACAGTTACGAGACAAACGGGCGAGGTAGCGAGGTCAGAGTGAGGATCTAGGTAGCGGGACAGAGGTTTTGTGATTGATGTAGGTGGAGGGGGTTTCGAATGGTGAGGAGCTAAAGATAAAAAGGCGGAAGCTCCGAGGTGAGAGACTTAGGAAGCTCTACAGAAAGTTAGCCACTTGCACGAGACAATGCAGGTGTGGGATTGCAGGGCTGACTCCGCATAAACCCAGGTGGCATGTGGAGGTATTGGTGAGAAAGGGAAAAAGAAAAAAAGAAAAGACGCAAGGGAGGTCCTTTAATGGAGAGGGACTGGGAATGGTGGGTTTGCGGGTAGAGAGGAATGCGTCATTATGTACGGGGGTTTGAACGAATGGTATTCCACAA
This sequence comes from Penicillium hordei, assembly GCF_028827395.1. Lineage (NCBI taxonomy): Eukaryota > Fungi > Ascomycota > Eurotiomycetes > Eurotiales > Aspergillaceae > Penicillium > Penicillium hordei. Next base: position 2,025,408 of record NW_026623142.1, read on the forward strand.
GATTAGGCCGCAGGCAGACACACCGGGGGTACCATTTACCTCAAGAAGAACCGTAGGGGTATATCACAACAAGAGGGTGAAATGTCCCTGCAAGGATGAAAACCAGAAAAGGGAGGGGAAGAGGAAAGTTGAAGAGAGAGAGTCAAGGCTAGAAAGGTCAGATGTAGGCAAAAGTACTCCGCCACCGCTAGTACAGCAAAATGGTACTTCGCGGGTACAAAGTGGCTGTTTTGTGGTTTCCGTTTCTTGGGCCCGGTCTCGATCGGGGTGGGTGGATTATGTCAGCCGGACTATCTCTCGGTCCGAGCTATACCAAGAACCTTGTCCAACTTTGGAAGAGTCTAAGTTACCTGATTGAGGGAAGATAGAGAGTCTAGACTCTTATATTTATATTGAAGATAGATTCATTATCCATCAGCTTTGAACAAAAGGTTAGTCTTCTTTTCTTCTTTTCTTTTTCCTTTTTTTTTGGATTTGATTTGTTTTTCTTTTTGAGCCAACCAAACCAATACACATAGATCCGAAGTCCCTTATAAGTCTGTATATCTTTCTCTTTACAGCTTCATACCGCACAAATTTTGGAAATACCTTCTTTTTTTTCTTTTTTGGTTTTTGATCTTGTAGAGCCCTGGCTTTCTGCCCAATATCCGAACAGTATCCTTCTCATTTTTCCATGCTCCACATAAATCCTTTGGTCTTTCATAGCTGTCTTTTTAGGCGTCCTTTTTGAACCCCCACTATTAGCGCTCGATAAGCGGAGCTCTTCTCCCTGCAATGTACATGCATTTACATTCCAATTTGAATCCGGGCCACCTGAAGAGGCCATCACAAATGAATTTGCAGAGCCAGTCGGACACTAAGAATCTTTTTCCGATTCTACCCAGCTATTCGCAAGAGAATCTATCCGGAGCTTGGACCCCGCCACCGGGGCCTTATCTCCTATCGGAAGTGATAGAGATAAAAGTGCAGCACTCACTGACCCAAGGTCTCGACACCACGTTTGGAAGCAAAATGATACATCACAAATTTATATGTTGCTGCGTGGTAGAGGGTAAGCCTCCTGCAAACACTTCCGACAGTAGAAGGCGGCTAGATAATAGTAGCGTCCGTTCAGAAACAACACACCCTGCCCCATGATCAGATCGCAGCGGAAGCGGACACGAGCCACAGATAGTCTTGGTTCTGCACAAAAGCAACCACGCTGCATGCCAAGGAATACCTGTGGCGGAGACACCGCCTTTTTGCCCCTCCATTCACCCCTTATTGACCAAAAACGCCTGCCCCAACCAATCTTCCTATCCGATAACTTGACTGTAGACCGGCAGGTCAAGCCACCTTAGATGCTGCGACACCGCGATGCAGCTGCCATGATCCCGCTGCCACGTTGATAGAGCAGCGAGTGCCGCTGCAAGCAAGCCTCCTCTTGGCAAGCCCACGCCCAACTCTCGTCCTGGCGGGAAAGCAGGGACCAGGGTAATGGTGGGCGCAGGGCTGAAACCGGTCTTCTCCTGCGGCATATCGCGTGGGTGGGTGCAATAGGTGCCATGTTGCTTGGTATTGTGGGGGCAGTAGAGCCAGGGTTATCATTCGATAATAGAATAAAGAACGATCCCCCAGGTGGGAAAATGGGTCTCGTGGACACGAACCCGAGTTGGAACCAGATTAAGGCATACTCGCTTACTCCAGCTCTATTTTCGTAATGTGACGTCCTGGGATGACAATGAGGCCGATCAACCGATGTGTCATGTTCACTTTAACAGTTGTGCTCTTTGCTTCCGACCCTTCTCCCCGCGACTGCTTCTCCTCTGCGGCGGCTTGTACGGCAGATGTGGTGGGCATACGATATTCAAAAGAGTTGGCGAGGATGATATTTCGGTCCTATCGAGGAATTTTTTTATTAGTACCATTCGATATTTGCTATTTCAAATACCATAGCACGTAGTTCATAGGTGACTGCTTACCGCATCGGTACACTTGAAAAGCCCAACAAACATCCGAGTATCCGTGGTATGGATCCGCAGTGTGCGACCCAACAGGCCCTCCAAGTACTGAACAGACTGATCGTGATCCATTGTGGTTGGTGCGTTGTTCGTGTCAGCAGCCAAAAGGCCTCCAATGTGCGGGGGAGTTGAAGTCTGAGGGCAGCTGAGCTAAAAAGGATTCCGACGCAGGAGGAAGGACAGAGTCGGATTATTCGGGGGTTGGCAAAGTTAAGTAAGTTCGTAAGTTCTCTTGCGGTTTGGGATTCCCCTGGCCTTGTGGTTCAATTGAAGGAGGGACGAACGTCGAACGTCGGGTGGACAAACAACTCTGTTGGTGCCTGAGGCCATATTAGGCAAATGGCATAACAGCCACTAAAATCTACAACTTAGAAAGAGCTACAGAGTGTCTTAAACGAAGAGTCAATATATTTAAAATATAGTATCTACTATTAGTCTTACTCTAAATGTATATTTATGCATACGCAAGTTGTTATATCGAACTAGTTGGTTACTATTCCGGACAAGCGATCACGATACCTCCAATATAGTTACCTATGGTTGGATCAAATAATGACACCCTTACCCAGGACTGCAAATGAAGCCAGAAATCACTGGAGCCTCGAATTAAGCCATAAATCTCGCCATGTATGCTTATCAAAAGGTAAAGTCTCTAGTCTTTCAAGTATTCCTAGGCTTCCATTGACGCCAAAGACCGAAAAGAATCACTTGGTTCCTTTCGAGAAAGGAAGAAAAGCAAAGCAATAAAATTAGCCAGTAACACCGTGCCCAACTAACCCAATAGGTATCACGAAATAGATGGAAAGGTAATGATAACCTTTCCTGGTATAAACACCCGCGCACGATGATGAAGGACCCGTGCAACCAAACTACATCCAGGCCATTCCTCCTACCCAGTTCTTGGGCGCCTGGTCCAACCCATCACCGCCATTTCTGCTTTCCATGTCCATATCCATGTCCACATCAGCACCCATCTGATTGGATCCGGGGCTGTTGCTTTCGCTCGAGCTGTCTCCGGGGCTCATTTGATTAAACGCCTGGCGACGCAGGAGGTCCTCCTGAGCGAGCGCAGTCTCATTGGCACGAGGTGCAAGTGCTGAGCGCGATGGTCGGAAAGACGATGATTGCTGGGGTTTTTGTTGGAAGAATCGGTGTAATGTTTGTTGACGAGGGTCGATGTCTTCTGGTGTTTCGAGAGTTGGCTCTGAGTCCATTGTATCTATATCGGTGGCTTGTGTAGGCTCTTGCTGCTTTTGGGCGGAGAAGATCCATCGTAGGGTGTTTTCTGTCAGGTGTCAGCAATGTTGAACGTTGACACGATCAAGGGAGTGCCACAAGGGCGAGGCAAGGCTCTTACGGTAAATCACTTGGTCACTAGGACGATCGTCTCTGAAGCGCTTTCGTGTCCGACTGTGGAGATGTGTGCTCCCATCGATCACCATGCCCCATTCACTGGGGGCCGGATCTGATTGACTAGTCGGGAGAGCTGTGAATGAAGCTTTCCGCTTGAGGGTCATTTTAAGAGCTTGGTGTGTACAGCAAGGTAGATGGGTAGAAGGTATATAGAGGTAATCGATAACAAGTCTCACGGGGGCGGTAATGACAAGAGAAGATAGGTTTGAGGAATTGAAACGAGGACTGGGTGATGCGAACACAATTGGCTCAGCGCGTCATTTCCGATCTTCGCGTTGCATTCCGTCAGGCTAAGCCCAAACGGGTAATATAGGTACAAACTCCGATGCTCAGATAACAACTTTCCACATCATGGACTCTTTCTAGGTGAGACAGGCTATTTCTACTCTCAATAATATATCAGACCTAGAGATAGCAATGCCGTTGCTTCAATCACGTCACTGTCCCTAGTCGCGATCATTATTTCCGGTATCCAGGACTACACTACTTCAAACAACGTATGTATGCAGGGATCTGTACAAACAGACTTTTCATAACTTTTTCTTTTGGCGTTTTTATAAACAGCCACTCGGGCTTATGTATCTAATTGATCCTTTAACTTTGTCTGCCAGTGCTGTATCTTGGTATAGGTACATATAGGTACTTTCACGGTTGCAAATGATGTTCAGATATGGAAATTCACAATGTGATATTGACTAGAACTCCTATACGGAATACATATTTACTACAAAGCTTTCGCTGTATTATCCAAACACATATATCCAGTCTAGTCAACCTTGGAATACCAATATCTTCCAATATCTTCCTATCGGCGCGCCAGCTTGGGCGTTCGGGATCCCCCGCTCCCCCACTTCTCCTCAATTAGAGAGCTTCAGCTTGTAGGGCAGAACCACATTCTCACATTCTACCCTGACAACAATCAATTACTTCAAACTCTACCATGCCATCTCGACAGGCCTCTCACTCTGGATCATGGTACTCAGATAGTGCCCGCACACTGGCCCGTCAGCTGGATGGTTGGCTGGCGCAGGTGCCAGATACGATGGAGAAGGTCGGCTCGCTGCCAACTCCAGGAGCCAGAGTGATCATTGCACCGTATGTCTGAGACCCTCATCATACATACGATGTTATCCAGAACCAAGCGTACTAATCAACCAGACATGCGGGTTATGCATACTCGGGGCCTTGCGCAGCCTACGCATACAAGGCGCTGGATCTCTCCAAAGCGTAAGCTTATCTCCCGCTTCTTTTATGAGACTGTTCTAACTTCATAAATAGGAAGCGAATCTTTATTCTGGGACCATCACACCATGTCTCGCTCACAACACTGGCTCTTCCAACCCTAACTTCCTACCGTACCCCTCTATCCGATGAACCCCTCCCACTAGACACCGAGCTGATTACCCAGCTTCTCGAAACCCAGGCAACCAAATTAAACGGGACAAAGATTAGCTTCACGACCATGTCACGTTCGGTTGATGAAGACGAGCACAGCATCGAGATGCACCTTCCCTACATCCATCGCTTGCTCCAACTCCAATATCCAGATTCTCCAGCCTCTGAATACCCACCTCTAGTCCCAATCATGGTCGGAAATACCTCGGCCTCGACAGAGCAGGCATTTGGGGCCCTCCTAGCCCCCTATCTAGCGGACCCGGAAAACGCCTTTGTGATAAGTTCGGATTTCTGCCACTGGGGCCTCCGATTCCGCTACACATACTATGCCCCACAGGCCCCCAGGCCAGGGCCACAACTCCCATTGTCTGGTGATATACTTCCGCAGCCCGGAATGGATGCAAGCAGCGTTGATCAGGCTCTTGAACTGGTCTCAGCTGGTCACTCCTTGCGGCAACGCGATCGCATCTCAAGCCGTGAACCTGCCATTCACGAGAGTATCTCAGCATTTGACATGGCTACCATGGCTGCCATCACGACGGGATCTGCAAAGTCTTTCCTCAATATTATTGAACGCACGGGTAACACAGTATGCGGGCGTCATCCGATCGGCGTAATCATGGCAGCCCTGGAAATTGTCACGGCAAGTCAAGCAGCCGACCAGGAAGGACGCTTTTACTTCCTGCGGTACGAGCGTAGCTCGGATGTACAGGAGATTGACGACAGCTCGGTGAGCTATGTCTCTGCATTTTCTGTGCTTTAAGATAGTCCATCGCTAAGGTAAGACTAGAATCAACGAGTCATGAGTACCTGAACTAAAAATTAGCTAGGTAACTAGTTATGGCTTGTTTAATATAACATTTAAGATTGCATGTCCACCCGGAGCCATGAACGTGATGGACTGTGCTCCGTAGCGCTCATTTAAATCACCAGTGTGGACACAAAGCAGATCTTAGATTGAATAACGTCTTTATGACTATGACGATGATATGAAAGATTCTTTTCCAAGTTCTAGGTCTGGTGTTGCAACATATTGACGCCGAAGCACCCCATGGTCGATGGTTGCACTTGGGGATACACCACCTGGTGCATCCAAGGCTTAAATGAGCCCCTGATCTCTTAAATTGTATATGATATTTCAGATGAGATCTGTCGGAATATCTCCGAACGCTAATCAAGATATTCCTTGTTATCCCCAAATGTCAAACGTGAAACACCTCCTGAAATTAGCCGCTGGGCTGATGGAGGCGTTCTTTCGACCAATCCGGCAGCCCTACGGGGATATTAGATACCTTACCCTGTCAGCCTCTACCCTAGGTTCAATTATATTTCAACTAACCAGACCACAGAGAGGCATCTTTCGGCTTTCTGGTCCCGTCGGAATCTTTGGAAGCGCCGAGGACCCTTGTCTGACAGGCACTACAGTCGGACCATTAACAAGATTACATGTACTTTTTCTTGAAAGGCAGCAGCCCACTCTAGGGCTTCCTTGTCTGATTGATCTATTGTCCCTACATACATACAAAGAGTGGACCTGGGTGTAGACAATGTGGAAATTGTAAAACAAAGCGCTCAATGTATATAATACTTCTTTAACTCCAGTCTCATGTCCTACCTTTATACAATCTTTCATTTCTCACCCGTCCAGTCACTCATTAAGCTGGATCTTTCATTCCTTTTATATTCATATTCCAACTTCGCTTAGTGGAGATATTCCTTGGCTGGTTCTTGGATTCTTCACCGCTTAAAGACCATGTTCTTCTTCTTCTTCGTGGCCCTGGTTGGCCTATTTTCTTTCACATTCGCTCTCCCGACTCCAGTCGACTACGTTACCAGAATGTCTTCTACCGATGAAAACGTCGGAAACAAATTAGTTTTCTGTCATTTTATGGTAATTTACACATTTCTATTGTATTTTCTAACCCCTCAACATGAAAACCACTAACAGTATCTAGATGGGCATCGTCAGCAACCGCGACACCGCCTCTGACTATGACAATGATATGAAACGTGCCAAAGATGCCGGTATTGACGCCTTTGCGTTGAATATTGGCACCGACTCTTACGGCGACACTCAACTGAACTATGCCTATGAATCTGCCGCCAACAATGGCATGAAAGTGTTTATCTCCTTCGACTTCAACTGGTGGCAGGCCAGCCAGGCCAGTGAAGTCGGCGCCAAGATCGCGCAGTATGCGAATCATCCCGCGCAGCTCATGGTCGACGGGAAGGTCTTTGTATCGTCCTTTTCGGGCAACGGCGTCGATGTTGATGCGATCAGATCTGCTGCTGGCAGAGAGATCTTCTTTGCACCGAATTTCCAACCCGGCCAGAGCGATTTCGATAAGATCGATGGCGCTCTGAACTGGATGGGTTGGGACAATGATGGAAATAACAAGGCTCCGACTGCTGAGCATAATGTCACTGTTGCAGACAGCGATAAGACTTATATGGATGCTCTTCAGGGAAAAGCATACATTGCGCGTGAGTAGCCGAAGCAAGTTTGTTATTCTGTGCATATTTGCTAATTGATAAATAGCTGTCTCGCCTTGGTTCTCGACCCATTACGGCCCCGAGGTCTCTTACAGCAAGAACTGGGTGTTCCCTTCCGACCTCCTCTGGTATGACCGATGGAATGAGATCCTCCGTCTCAGTCCTCGCTTTGTGGAGATCATTACCTGGAATGACTATGGCGAGTCGCACTATATCGGCCCGTTATCGTCACCACACACAGACGACGGTGCCTCGAAGTGGGCGATGGACATGTAAGTACAGATGACCTGCCCTAGCAAATTAACAGAGACACCAACTAACAGAAAAACAGGCCCCACAACGGCTGGCTTGACATGGCAAAGCCTTTCATCGCCGCCTACAAAGCAGAGTCGAGACTTCCCATCAGATTCATAAAGGAAGAAAAGCTAGTTTACTGGTACCGGCCAACTATGAAGAGCGTCGACTGCGACGCAACCGACAATACAATGCGAGGCAGTAGCAACAACGACAACGGCAACTTCTTCCGCGGCCGTCCGGACGGCGCTGACACAATGAAAGACGAGGTGTTTGTCGTCACGATGCTGAAGTTGCCCGCGGTGGTGAAGGTGCAGTCTGGTGATAAGACTGAGACTTGGATCGCGCCTCCAGGGATCTGGTCACACTCGGTGCCGATGGGCGTGGGCGCGCAGAGTTTCAAGGTCACCCGCGGCTTCCAGACGGTTAAGGCTTTGTCCGGGACCAGCTTGAAGGATGTTGTCGACACGTGCGTCTGCGGCATTTACAACTTCAATGCTTATGTGGGCACTCTGTCAGCGGAGGACACTATTGACCAGTTACAGCCGGCTGGGTTGAGTATGCTGACGGAAGGGTTGATGGTGACGCCCCAGATTAACACTCTGGGTCATTAGTATCGGGTGGGGCATGATACCTGCCACGGCTGTTCCCTGGCTCTGGAGGTTCAGTTGGTTATTGCTTGAGGTCTGCGACCTATGTACAGATTACACAGTGTCAAGTGAGTACCTTGGTTGGCTCACTTGATCCGAGTGTGAGATTACCTATAGAACATCAATCAATAAGACACAACCCACTAGCCACGCTAGCAATGGTATTTTATTTTACCGTCCTTCTTCTTTAAATCATGTATTATTATCTCATTGTTGAGTATTTAATTTACGCAAAGTTATCGGCTACCGGCTACAACCTAGCGAGGTACGGAGTATCGTTTGAAGATGCAAGCATTGCGCTAAATAGATACAGGGGCAATTCCACCATCCCAGTGACTTGAATTTTTGGCCCCCAAACATCGTTCTCGTCCAATGTCGGTACCTAGCACACACAGCCCCTGACTTCCATCCGCCTTGCAGGCATCAATCTTCTTACATCTTTGCAAGCTACTTCGTATGTTGTACGGAGTATGCCTTTGAACTTACTGCGCCATCGGGGGGTGTGGCTTGGGTCAGCCTAACACTCGACCTCGACCTCGAGGAACGGAGCTTTGATGGAATGGCTGCGTATCCCCGTCAACACTAATGCACGCGGTTCTCTGTCACGGTCCTCCAAATCGCAAAAGTCCCTAATTTCACGCGAGATTCTCCAATCATCTCCGTCTGGCGTGAGATCATCTCAGGAACGCCCGGATAACCCCCTGTCGGCCAAGGCAAGAATAGGAAAGTAATTTAACAGTTCAACGCTGCCTACGCCGATTGCCCATTATCCGATGCATTATGGAGAGTAGGCCCGGACTAGGAACTAGCTCAATTAGATGGGCTAAAAAGAGGGGGCCATATGGACTCTCAAGGCCTTTGATCTTGGGGTTAAACAGCCCCTCCCCAGGTCGGTTAAGAGTGTCCTGGGTTTTATTTCACACTGAACTTCCAAGGTACTCCTGATTAATTTTCGCTCTCGCCTCTCGTATACTGTTAGGATGATGCAATCTGCTATGGAGTCACCGGCCAACGTGTTCATTCATCTCTCAAGCTTACTGGAGATAGCATATGGACCGATACTCAGATGTGTCCAGCTCAAAGACGGCGCGGACCCCTGCTCCAACAAAATTGCAGGAGCCAACCTTGAATCTGTGAAAGGATATTTTAGGCAATTATTTGCCATCCTTAACGAACCTGACCGCAAGTTTCATGACAAAGATGGTGTATTCGATGAGGTCCTCACGGAATTGATCGACAGATGCCTTTGCCGACGTCGGCACCGCCAAAATTCCGACGACGCAAAGAGCCAGTGGTTAAAGGAGCTGTACAACGATGAAAAGAGACACCAACTGCGTTGCAAGATGCAGCCCTATCTTTTCGAGTCCTTGGAGGAAGACTCAATCAATTCTACTCCACCGCCAGCAACAGAGTTCGAACTCTGCAATTCCAAGCAAGCACCTATTGACAAATACGATGTGCAGCTTAATGTGACTCGTGAATTGCTCAAGCCCCTCACAGAACACGACAAAAAAGATGGGTTCATCTATCTCATCTCTCACCCCCGAGAACCAAAAATGTTCAAAGTCGGACACACCATAGACCTCGAGGCGCGTTTTAGCAACCACAAACGGTGCTATGAAGAGTTTTGCGTATTGAAGAAAGAATACATATCCTATGCCCATCGCATTGAGCAACTTATCATCGCCGAATTCTCCCTGAAGCATTACAAACTCAAAGAAAAATGCAAACGATGCGATAGGAGTCATAAGGAATGGCTCCAAGTCAAACAAGAAAAGCTGGTAAAAAGTTTCAACAAATGGGTGAAATTCACCAAAGCCGAGAAGAGACCCTACGACGAGAATGGTCGTTTCAAGTCCAGGACCGTTGCGTTACCATCTCCTGCTATGGATTTCAAGCCCCCAACGCCGACTCCAAAAAAGAGTACACCTCGACGATCAGATGTGGCCCCATCACAGGAAGCGTCACCTTCTAAGCCTGACCCTTCCAAGTCTGATATAAGGATTATCCAAGAACTTTCCGAAGAGAACTCCGAGAGCGCTCCCCGTCCTAGCTATAGCGAGGCGGACCACTCAAGCCCCGTCTCAAATCTTTCTGCTCGTCTTGCTGCTGCTTGTGTGGGGTAAGTCTTGCATTTGTTGATTTATTTGTTTATTTATTTTTCGCGTGTTTTCATAGTATGTTTTGAGCCTGGCCCTGAAAGTCCTTATAAAAGCGGTAGCCTAGATGGGAAAACCTCAGCCGGCAGAAGATACTATATAGAGGTATCTAAGCAATACAAGTTAGAACTTGAAAGGGGAATGGTTTCAATGAATGTTTATAAGCTAGTTGCTACTGTTGAATGAAATTGAGTTTAGAGAAGATAGAGTGGACCTATGGAGTATAGATCAAGATTCGGCTAAAAAAACGATCTACAAATAGCCCGAGTTATTATCTTCCGCATTTCCTTATCTTTTTTTGAACTCTGATATACCAGAAACATCTAGCCACATAAATACCTCAACCTATATTCCGTAGCCCTTTATCTTTACCCTCACCGACTCTTTACGCCAGTCCTGAACCAGACCACTTGGCGCTGCCCGTTCGGATTGGCGGGAACGTATCGTGCCCGATAGGGTCATCAGGTGTAGTTGCAGATCTTGTGACACTATTTATGGACCGATCTCGCTGTCAATGTCAATGTCTCTTTATTTTCGATTTTAGCGGGGACGAACAGAGTAATTATCAACAATGGCCCGTATGAAACAAGGGGTCTTCTCATGGGAGGATGTGCTGCTCCAGCGGTACCAGAGTAAGTAAATAACTTCTTTTGCTTATTTTCCTCTTTCTTTTATTTCTTGGGTATACAAATCTAACAGACTTTAAAAACAGGCAACAAACCCCCCTCTCTCCCCCGCCACCAAACAATAGCAATCCCCTCACCTCAACCCCAAAGCCGACTCCTCACCCGGCTATCACCGGAGCTTCGGTTAATGATCTGGGAATTCGTCCTGGCCGACCAAAGAATCCACATAATCCAATGCAACAAGCAGCGACTCGGACACGTGGTGTGTCCCTGTGCGCTCGTGCCTGGGTCTTCATCGCCAAAACGCCACACACGCCACACACAGAACAGCCATTTATGTGAGATCTGCCATGGCACGGGCATTTCCCAGCCGGCCAAAGAGGCCGATCTCCTCCGCTGGAATAAGGTTAAGCTACTGGGTCTGGCGTTGACTTGTCGGCAGATGTATGGTTGAATCATTTATCCTTTCCTTACACCTCTGCCCCTATACTTCTACTGTAACACATGTGCATACGATGTTCATGTTCATTGTACGATGTACATCCACAAACCTTTTACTTCTACCTCTTCTCATTCTCAGAGAAAAGAACTACACGACACATCCAAACCCACAATCCCCGACTCCCAATACTAATACAACAAAAAATCCCAGATACCACGAATCAATCCCCCTCCTCTACACCCTCCCAACCCTGGAATTCAGTAACCCCTGGACCCTCCCATATTTCCTCCCAACAATCCCACCCTCCCACCGCGACCGCATCCGCACGATCGAGCTACGCTGGTCCTTCCCAGGCCACTGGCTCCCGAGCAAAGACTCCGTGCGCGCGGTGTACGTTTCGGCCGGGCGGCCACAGTGGACAGAGACGTGCCGGGCGGTCTCGCAGCTGCGGTCCTTGCGGTCATTCGTGCTCGTGCTTGAGAGCAATTGGTTCAGCGAGCCTGTTGAGAAATTGGCGGGGTTTTTGGGGCCTTTGAGCGGGGTTGTTGTAAGGTCTGGGTCTGGGTTGAGAAGGGGTTGGGATCGGGATAGTGGTGGCAAGAAAGATGATGTGGATGTGGATGTGGATGTAGATGTGGAGCTTGGGGTTAGTGATGGGTTCAGTTCGGATGAGGACTCTTGTAAGAGTTTGGGATCTGATTCTTCGTTTTCTTCTGTTGGGGTTTACAATTCGACTGCTGCAACTACGGCTACGGCTACGGCTGTGGCTTCTGGGTCTCGGGGGAGCTGGGAGTTGAGACTTCAAGGTCAGTGTTATTATTTGCATGAATTGGATCGTATAGGGGTGGATCTTCGGCGGAGGGGCATCGACTGCTGGATATCAGCGGTGTGAGAGAGATACCAGAGTACAGAGTATGCTCATTCAAGATCCGCAATGGCGTGATTAATTTTTTTTTTTTTTTTGCATGTTGCAATGATCGTCTGGTTGATAGACGATCTATGTTTTACAACATAAGGTGGTCACTTTCTCCTTGTTTTTTGGTGTTGCAATGTTTCGGTATCACTTCGGAGTATGTTGAAGGACACCGTTGCAGATCTACATATTAGGATCGGAGTATCGTCGATATATACTCGGGCCTCTACTTATTTCTGTACGTCCCAGGTATGTATATTCCGTAATCCCGACGTGATAATAACATCAATGCTACTCCTTGCTACATACAACATCCAAAGTACATACATAATTAAAATTCTCGACTTTTTCTTATCCCCTATACTCTCCACCCTGGACATTCCAAGTGAGACCCTGGACCCACTGAGAGGAGCCTATAAAGACTAGTACATTCTATAAATATAACACGTGTTTCGCCTTATACGAAGCAGGAATAGTGTAGAATCAAGATGATATCAGGTCTGATTTCTCCATTCCAGGTACATAGTATGTACATTGTACGTACAATGACATCCCCTATGGAGTACGGGGGAGAGTTAACAGGATTATTGTATGTGTGATGATGTGTGATGTCGCCAGGGGCAAAAACTCTGTTCGGGTCCACCAGAGGCGCTAGGGAGAGCGCGGGGAAGATTGCACATCCTAATCAAACTAATATGGTATTTTTATGGAATACAAAGTAGGGAAAATATTGAATAATAAAATGTTGGTATTGAAAGGTGCAAGCACACTCGTAGAAAAGGAAATCGACCCTTGAAAAAAGGCGGTCAGGTATATAAGGAAAAAGATCGAACTGGCGATCCTGCCAGGACATGCAAAAGTAAATAGGAAAAGAAAATGGCTGGATCCATGACTCCCATGTCTCTCGTACATGTGTCATTTGGCGGTTCAACATATTAGAAATAAAAATTGAGAAAGATTGAGAAAGGAGAAGGATAGAAGATATCGTTGTGACCATAGGTGCCGTACAATGAAGCGAACATCCCGGTTGTAACCCATATTAAGTGCAAGATGGTTGGGAAAAATCAGGCTCCGGATGTAGTATCTCAAGAGAAGAAGAGTAAGGGAATGGGAAATATCGTCGTGATTTGGGCGTAGGAGAAAAATGGTATGATCGATGATCAGGGGGACAATTGGTCAATATAGCCATTGTAGACGAGCAGGCCCGGGAGCCTGCCCGTCTAAGCCTGCGGTCGCACGTGCTGGAAATCTTCGTCAAGATAGAATGCTCGTCCTTCTGATGCTGACGCCCAAAAGGGATGTCAGCGGCACGGACGAGGTTGCCCAGCGCGACCGCAGTGACTTTGGTCAATAGTCAAAACCAATGTGGCCTAGGGGTTTCTCGAACGTCGCTGCGCCCGGCCAGTCCTCCGATGTGAGAAAGGGGGCTGTGGAGTATTGAATATCCAGGTCGCACAATCGTTCGATAAGTGGTGTGGCTGATATGAAATTTCAGAAGCCAAGGGGTTGATGTGATGCCAGGGTACCAGCAGTAAATTTACCGCCCTTCACGGGAACGGTCGGGTCCGGAGTTACCATGGCCTCGTGCGGCAAGCCACTCGGTCGAGGCCTCCTGGCGAGCACCTGGGTGTTTTTGGTCCTCGGGGCGACCGGTAAGGCCTTGTGGGAGCATGTTGTTGATTTCTGCTGCCAGAGCAGATGCCATGTAGCACCGGAGTTCCTTCTCTTCGCGCTCATCTTCCTTGATCAGGCGGCGTTGGTCGGTCTTCGACATGTTTTCGCGACGCTTGCGTCGGATCTCGTGGATCGACCACAGAACAACTTCTTCGGGGGCGCGATTGCGAGGGTTTCCGTGTCGGGAGAAGTTGCGAACGTAGCGGCGGGTAACATCGGTCGCACCATCGATGGAGAAGGCCACACAGTAAGAGAGCTTGCGTTGCCATCCTTCGGTGTACAGGCGAGGCTGGTCCCAGGCGCCCTCACAGGCATCAACGTGGACCCATCGCCGCTGGTGTTCCGAGTACACTTCGGTCCAGACATGATCTTCGGAATTCCAGACCCAACGGACTCGGGCCCCGACTGCGCGGCAAAACATGCTAAAGCAGTTGGCCCATTCGCCAACTCTGCCTCGTCGAGTTTGCAGCAATTGCCACACATCGGAATACCGCGGGAATCGCTCGGGGGCGGCACAACTAGTATCGGAACAACGGTACAGCTCGACCCGGGTTGCGCCCCGGGCGGTCTCATCGGGGGTGGGAGGGGTCATGCCTTGGGCGATGGTGGGCATGTGACATCTCGAGCATGGAGGGTTATTAACAAATTGGAAAAATGACCCCTTGAACCATCTGCATACAAGATAGATGTGTTAGCAAGGGCGCAATGAGTCTAGACCATCTAGGGATTCCAACATACCTTAGCAATGCTCGGATCACGCAATCTTGGTAGCCCCATTCCGGCTTCCCTGCCACGCTGGCAGCCTGGGCCTGCATAATTTGGGATTCTTCCTCGGCCTCGGAATACAGGCGATCGAGCGGAATGAGGGACAAGGCCTCATCCAATAGACCCGGATTTTCATACTTAGTGGGTGTAACTGATAATCCCTTCAATAAATTGTAAAATTTAAGTGAAGCTGGATCCTGGGGAGGCGATGGCATGATAGGCAGACCGCGTAGTGCTGATGGGGTGGATGGCTTTGGGGAGGGAGCGGCGGCAGGGGTGCCCAACGAGGGAGGTGGTGGCGGAGCTCGCGTCGGTGGTGGAGGAAATGCTGAACTGGACATCGGGGATGGTGATGGTGAGTTATTATGCGAGCGAGAAGGTTCATGAAGTCGGTTGAGTCGTTTGGTGCGCATCAGTTGTTCGAATTCGTGGGTTAGAGAGGAGGCGTCGTAGCCATTTGGGGCAGGCTGGTTTGCCCGATGTCTGCCGTCCGCCATAGTCGATGAGGAAGTCACGGCAGACTTCCAACACGATGAAGATTGAGATCCAGAATGACTCGAAATGGGCGAACAATCGAGTTTCGGCGAAAGAGGTCCAATTTGACCCAAGGTTGGGAGGGGGGGAGGAAGAGGAGTAAGAAATGGGATGTCAGAGACGAGTAGTAAAGAAGGAACTACCTCGCTCGAGTTGACGTAGCACTTGAAGATCACTCTCTTATTGGAGAGTCAAGAAGGGAAAGAAAGAAAGACAAACCCTTGGATAGAGAGAGAGAGAGAGGGAGAGAACAAGAGTACGGAGTAGCGTACGCAGTATTACGAGCGTCGTCAGCATCTGGCCCCAATCACGGGCCCCGCGGCCAAGCCGCGTGTGCGAAAACGAAAAAAAAAGGCCAAGGGAAAGACCCTTTTTCCCCGTAATTTCCGTAATTTGTGTATTTTTGGCTCCCGTGAACACGTAACGTCCACATCCAGATTTTCATGGATCGTTGTTAGTTTCTTGGCGCAGTCTATACTTTCATGGCTTGAAGGCTTCTATATCCTTTTTTATTCTTGACATACAACATATATTCATTACCTTAATATTATATTTTAGTATATATTCAAGGTACATTATATTATATATTATGTATGTGAGTATCCTATACCCTAACCTAGCTCATCACGCAATATGTAGTCTTCCAAAATTGTTGTCAATATAATAGTGGTTGGGTACAACACAGCGAAGATCAATACGTTTGAGGATTCATACGGCGATGATCAACGCTCGTGGTTAGGTTAGTAGATATACTTGGTAAGAGTACAGAGTTGTTGTACTCCATACCAAATCAACATTAAGCTAAAGAGAAAGAAAAAGAAAAAAAGAAATAATATTAAGGAGAATAAGTTGTCGGGCCCAACGCGCGGCCAAGGTACGAAAGCTCGACTCTTCTGTCCGCTTTTCCACTCAAAGGCTGGAGACGCGCAAGCGTCCGTCTTGGCATTTCGCATGATCGGGGCCGACAGCCTGCTAAGCCGCTTTGAGGCGGTGCTTACAGCCCAATGAGGTTTAGCGTTAGTCCCTATGAAGGGGCCCTTCTAAGGCATCTTCGTCTTCCTTGGTATGAATGTCCTATGCAACGTGAGATCGTAATTCTTGGGATACTCAATCGTCCATCTTCGATGGGAATGTGAATGTGAGATCCATACTCCGATCTCATATTAAAAAAATAGTCCGTACATTTAGTGCGGATCATTAGGGCTAAGTCGGTACAACGCTACAACTCGCAGGAACTCGTACTCCATCGCCAATCAAAATAACCCGTTTGAACCACCCACAAGAAGACCCTGAAAATAGTGATTCGAGTCACTGAATCATCTTTTTCCTTTTTCGGTTAGGCAAAGGATTGGGTCGTGTCGATCTGTTGTACATGTTGGATGTACATACGGAGTATTCCGTACAACTCCCGGAACCCGCGCTCTGTATACATCGTACCCAATGAGCCGACCTACATATGAATAACCAGGGGTTGGGAAAGGTTCTGTACCTAAGTAGGCTCTTCAAATATGTCTAGTCTAGCCGGCTCAATGGAATTAATAATCAGTCATGCTCGGGTCCACGGGTGCATCTATACAGAGTAAATTATGAGAATATAGTTAGGGTTACGTTGACTGTGGTATGCCAATGATACAATACCCCGTACGGAGTACAATCATGCTGTTTTTTTAGATTTACGAGCTTTCGAGATTCAGCCCTGAATTCTATTACCATCCCATGACTCGGGAAATTACTGACCAGACATTCTATTCTGTCTGGGGAAACCGATCGATCCACCGCCGCCGTCGTTTCATCTTCTGAGCCGCGTTTGAACCTAGTAATATTCCAAGGCTATGCTGGGTGGCTATGCGATCGAATGGGTTAGAATCCCATAAGTAGTTGAACAATCCATCATAAGTATCGAAAGTATTGACCTTTTTGTTACTAACATGACGTCCCCTATAGTTCCGATGCCGAGAAAAAATGCCTGGATGCTTAGCTCGGATGGCGCGAGCACCAATTTCGCAAAAAAAAACTGGGTCGTTTACAAGCAATACCAATTGGTATTTTGGCCATCGCTCATTTTGTTTATCAGTTACATTTTATTTTCTCTTCTCGTCGGCGGTATTGACCGTAATAATTAACAACAGTTAGGTAGTACGATTCGTACGCAACACGCAAGGCACTCATATTGGCACTGGTTATTCCCATGGGATTGGATGCGCCAAAGCCACAAACGAAGGGAGAAATGCAGAATTTCAAAAAGCTAAAGCAATTCAGGCTCAATAAGCCGACCGAGCCAATTATCCCCGGACGCCAAGTGCCAAGACCCCAGGTCTCTCCTGAGTCTCTTGACTTTATTGCTTGAATGATATATTAAACAAGACGCAGCTTATCCTGCGACACTGCTGTCGTATCCTACGAGCTTGGCTCTCTTTTTCCAAAGTGCCGAGGCTATATGCACCGTCGATGCTTCATCCCCGTGGATGCATGCGCGCATTGCATCTGGTTTCCACGCGTCAACATCTATTCAATACCTGCGCGTCCCTCCTCATCTCGAATTTCTGTCAATCCTGTGGCACTGCGATAATAAGGGGATCCTCAACCTGACGTGGTGGGCGTTCCGTCCCCCGCCAGGAAGGGAGGACACGCACGCAGCATAGGTGGCTCGCCGTGCAGCTGATTTCTTGAGCTTGGCCGTACGTTCACATGGTTCGACGTTTTACTCCATACGGTCTTTTGATTAACTCGAAAGTGAACCCGACGGATATACGCGATCATAGCGTTAGCTAGGGTGGGCCAAATCGTCATGCGCTAATCCACTCTAGCTCTATCGTTGTCGCAAGCTCCTGGGTCTCGAAGAATTTTCCCGCATCTTATCAGCTGACCCGTTTGAATATGATAGCTGAGGTCGGCAAATTGCCCATTCAGATCTAAATTGTCGGACCGTGCTCAAAGATGCGCGATATACCGTTAACCTAGTGAGGAATAGTATAAGACTAGAGAAACTGCTAGCAAGAAGGCATTCTCTATCTACTGAGGAACTAAGAGTAAATCCTGATTGTGGTCCCGAGTGAAGTCTAGGGCCTAGTATATATACCGCTGCAGCTACAATTGTTGCTATGATCTTTTAGCCGAGTGGTTGAATGCTCTTACGTAATCACACAGATGCGGCCTGAGTTCCCGTCTGGAATGTATCGCAAATAGAGAGGTGTTCTCGACAACTAACACTAATAGTCGATGTATTCGTTGTTTTTATGTTTTGGCGTACTCCTTATCTATAATGGGTAGGGCTGATTTTTACTCCGCCTACTCTCTTTATCTTTCCGTGATTGGCTCATTGTTGTCGTTAATGTTGCAATAGAGTTCATGGTCATGAACTTATAAGTTGGCCAGATGGAATAGCCCTTTTTTGATAGATAGTCAGACTTATTCTAGAGAATTGAATAAATACCAATATATGAACTTACAGTCACTAAAATATCGTCTTCGCTAATATTATCTTAAATGGTTGGGCCACTGAAAGGAGCTTGATGATATGCAGTCTGGCGTACATAGTTAAGCACCAGCCTTCACACAATATCTAATAGCAGCTCGCATTAACAAATCCAATGCTGTAATCAACTTAAACAGTCTCGGATATTAAATGTCAAAGTTAAACAATATCAGTAAAACCTCGCAGTGAGAAACTGGCAGAAACAATAGCAACATGTCTACCAGATATATATTTTGCATACAGCCACACTGTATTATTCGTCCTCAAGCAATGGATAGTTGTTAATTTCAAAAAGCTTGCGGACAGACTGTAATAACTCGGCAGTTTCATGTCCAAGCCACTGGGGGAGAAGCGATTTTCTTCTGTTTTTCACTTCGGCAGACATTTTCCCAGCGACCTATGTAAATATTAACATATAATGGAGACCTGGGAGGAAGAAGTGTCAGACAGTACCAAATAGCATTTAACAAGATATTAATTATTTTCAAGATAGTTGCCAGTATCTTCCCAACTACAACTTAGGGAAGGGTTGTCTTTCACGACTAACAAAAAGCTCCTAAATCTTTCCCTTCAGTCTCTAGTAATTGCGAGTGAGCTCATAGAATCGTGGTGTTGTTTAGTGCGAGCTCCGCAAAAAGCTCGGATCCAACCAATCCTTTTCCCCCCCTACTTTCTTACCCTTTCTGTACATAATATCTTCAATGAAATGCATTTTTTTTATTTGAAAGAACTGGCAGGTAACAAATTTCCATTTCGTGAAGAATGTATTTCAGCTCCTCTGGATCCCGTGCTGAACCAGCGGTTTCATGGTTGAGAAGGCATATCTAGCAATCACCCACTTGCCATTTTCCTTCTTCATGATGAACAATTCCTGGTTCGCGTGTGGCTCCGACTCGTTCAGGGCGAGTATCGTTTTGGTACCCTCAGCCGTCGTCCTGGCGAACCCCCACTCTGGAGACATCATAACAATTTCCTCGATTTGGAAAGTGATGACCAGCTCAATTGTTGAGAAAATGCGCGTATACGATGCGCGTAGAGAGTCGACGCCCGCACTCGCCGGGAAATGCGGAGGCATAATGACACCATCTTTGGTGTAAAGTGCCAGTACCTCCTCCACATTCCGGGCTTTTAGAGCCGCCCCGTAGGCGTGAAGGACAGTGGAGATAGCTTCGGTGTCAGGTGACGACACTATCATGAGTTTTAGCCTTTTGCGTGTCGTACCGGTGATGTGGACGAACTCACTGTTGAATTTCCAGCCGTGCGGATTTACAAAGAAAAAGGTCCTGAAGCTTCCCTGCTCCTATTATACAATCCAGAGATAACCAGAGGCGTCCAAGTGGGAATTACTGACTCTGTCTTAATATTCTGAAACACGTTCTTCTATATGGTACCCTTGCCCGTAGATGGGGGTCTCCGCTCAGCTACGTGGGGGTCGATATTGTGTGAGAGCGGGAAAGCGATGCTAACGGCGAGAGTGCGGTATTTAACCCCATCTCACGTTGACAAGCAAGGCTTATGTTGTAGAGCAATTTCAGTAACTGCCGCTACACCCCACTTCTGGATACAGAGAAGAGAAAGTCCTTCCCTCGCACGCCACCGTTGGTTGCCAGTTCATTCACCGGGCCCCTCATTGGTCGTGGTAGCGGTTCATACGGGCATTATGTTCTACAATTCGAGAGTGGTAATAGATTATCTCGAATCCTGTGACCGATGCACTCAAATACCCCGGCGTTCGCTGTCCGTACCACGCACAAGTCGCGCACTTACCTACCGGTCTATCTCAGAAACTCAAAATGGCAACAGCTACTACCATGAAAGGCACTGAACTATATCGGACCTTATCAGGTTCGAGTGGATGAGGTTGAGCGGCCTGAATTGAAACATCCAGACGATGTCATCGTGAAAGTCACAAAGGTGAGCGATCAATGGACTCCATCGAGGAAAATCTAAGCTAATAGAAACTGGAGGCTGCGATCTCAGAAGGCCCTTTCAATCGATCGAAATTGCCGAGCCCGAAATTAAGTATGTGCATTCGTCAATGGATGTGACGAGCAAGATGATTTTGGCCGGATCTTGAGCCTTGGAGAGGAGCTAGAAGAAGCACTCCAGGATATCCCGGAATGGAATAATCCCCGAGAAAATCCGCGACAGTAGCAGTCTACGATGTACGTGAAGAGATTACTGGACATTCACCTGCACCAGTATGCAGTCTTGTTGCACATCCAGTTTGCAATCCAAGCTACGTCCTCATTCAAATCCACAATCTGCCGACGTGCAAAGTTGGAGGCATCCTTGAAGGTTCTTGACCATCACCAAAAGCTTATTCGGGATGAAAAAGTACCGCAACAAGCTTGCAGGACCGGATTACTACTTGCTGCAATGAATATCTGCCATGAAATTTACATGAATTACGGACCTCATGGTAAGCAAAAGACAATCCCGCTTCTCTATTCTTAGTTTTATGTACATGAAAGAAACGAGCACAACTAAATACTCGAAAGCTTTGAAACAATCAGCCACGATGACAGTATTTCCCCAAGTCTCAACATTTCTCGTGGCCACTGTTGAGCAGGCACTACAAATGTTGGAAAAGACGCTCAGCTTGACCTTTCACAGATTAAACGAATATTACCTACTCAGTATGATAGTTGGATTAGTCAAGTCTAAGCTGTGACCAGAGTCGTGCGCAACGTCCGACAAAGAGGCAGCAGATAGAGTGATCAAAATCTGCATTATACTTCAAACGCAGGGGCGGGCTGTCATTCAGTCAGATCACTCTCTGCTAGGTTCAATGTAAGTATTCCATTGACATGCGCCATCCGAACCTATACTGATTGTCTGTAGCGATAATGAAGGTTTACGTGGGCTTAGCTTACCAGAGGATGCAAGCTCTATGATTCCCGACGGCGCCGAACTACTCGGTTCAATGGTATGTAATTGGTTTCAGAGATTTCAACCTGCATCCACTGACGATGGTTGAATAGTTTTTAGAAGATCTGGGGTTTATTAATGATGGTACTGATTACGGCTTCTTCCATGTATAATTAGCCTTGCTCCAGTATGTCACCCGAAAAGTATATCACTTTGAAGTCCTTCCACTCAGTTGGAGCTAAATAAAAACACATCTAATTAAGAATACAGATTGGATCAAAAGCCGTTCGAGGAGGCCGGGACAGGATCACACAATTTCCAGAAGCTTTGTCCGCAGATAAAACCTCGCCACGGTGACAAGAACGACTCCGAACAACATCACCACACCGCTGAAAACTGCGGACTGTGTGTATGTTCCATATCTTTCGAGCAAAGCACCGCATATTGGGGTTCCAGTCAGACCAGCAAGACCAATAATGGCCATTGACATGCCAAGATGAGTGCCAATCTGATCCGGACTCAGCGTTACATGCGCGAGCAAAAGCTGCCGGCAAGAGGATTTTGCCATAACGAGGAGGCAGTCGCTCTCTGACAGTGACCATTGCTGTCAATACCATGAACAAGATGATGAACCCCACAATTCGGACGGACCATCCGAATCCCAAGGATTCATTCCTTAACATCTTGCTCAAGGCAATGGGAAATATAACTCCCCCGATGGAAGATCCAGAGACTGTCACACCAAGGGCTGCAGCACGTCGATTATAAAAGTAGTGGCTCACACATGTCATGACGGGGGCGAATAACATGCCAGAAGCAATTACACCCAGGACCCCTTGGGCAAGCATGAATTGATAATACTTTTTGCATAAAGATGTCATCATTACTGACAACACCATAGCAACTGCAGGTATATAAATGGTCTAAAGGGGGAGTATCATCAGTGAATGGTTGCTAACAGGAAGACACTTCAAATCCTTACCGAAGCGCCATATCGATCGAACAATGGCCCGCTAATAAGGCTACCAGAGAAGAGAAAAACAGACCTGCACAGACCCAATCCAAGAGATACTGGATGAAGTTTTGTTGGAGAGAAAGTGCTCGGTATAGTAATCCTGGCAGACTCTGTATCATGCGTCAGTCAAATCTTATCACAATAGGGTTGAGTATAGAGCTCACCCAAAAGCGTTCATGTATCCAAATGTTGAAAAAGACACACAGAATGCCCCTAAAACCACCATCCAGGCTCTAGTGCCACCCTCTGGAAATTCTGTTGGTTTTTCAGGTTCGAGTCGATCAGGCCCTTCGGAGCTTTTGGGTGTAGCCTGGCCAATCGATACTTGTGAGGTAGACATTCTCAGAGTTTGATTTAAGCACAGAAAGTATTAATATCTCTTAAACAAGACACGGAGTCTAGATTTCTATTGCAGTTCTCTTGAAACCCATTATTTATATTTAAATTTGCTCGGACTATTCGCAGAATGTTTCAATCCACGCCCGAAAAGGCCGAGAGAGGCTCGGCCTTTTCATTTTTATGTGGATGTCATCAATCCTATACAATATTCTCTAATTCTTTGAAGCCCACAAGTTTAAATGCCATTGACTGGTTTTCTTGCTACAATTAACCTTTTTATATCTAAGGATTACCGACTCTTTATACGATATTCGCTGTCCATGAAATAGATTGCCTCAAAAATACAGGCTGGATGCATTATAGCGATATAGAAAATAGGAACTATGATGGCCCAAATGTTATTTAACCAAAGTCACTCCAGTATAGCAAGATCCTGCTCAATACAATAAAGTAGAGAGAGATACATATGGCAGTGGCAACGAGCTGTTCCTTCCTTTTCGAAAGTCTGAGCCCCTCCATCCTCATTGTTTAACTATCCTTGACTCACCTACATCATGAATTGAACCCCTTGACCATTTGCAACCTAGATACTACATTCGGGTTATAATTCAGTGCAATGACGGTCTTCATTGCATCTTTGTGGGTCCTTTCCTTACCTACAAAACTCCACAGGTCTGACGTAGCATATACCAGGTTCCTCCCATATACCATCGATTTCCAAGTGACGGAGCCCAAGCATGGACATCACGCGTCCTTGTCTAGCCATGCAAATGTCGATGGTCCTGAATCTATCGTTGGGCACCCATCGGATACCTATTCCTACTGTCCAGCTCGTCCCATTGGCTGTCTCCCACTGACACCCGGAGCCACGACAGAAGACGAGACGGTCTTCAAAGGATACACTTCCCGATTGACAGATGAGATTCCGATTGCCAATGACCGATTATGGCACGGCCCCAGCGAGCCCCGTGCCATTCATTGGGGACACAGCCGGAGATTTAATCAGCCTCAGTCCAAAGCGACAGATCCTCCGCCACCGTCTATTTCGATGAGAAGGGACTTGTCTTTGGATGGATCACAGGACCGACGGGGCATAAAATACTACAATGGCACACGAGCCACGTTCTCCAATGCTGACTGGGTCGTCAAGGCCGCCGAACAAGGCCATGGAGGTCTACAAAATGCCATCCACGCTGCTGAGAAGTCCAATTTACTCAAGGACAAGACTTGGGTGGGAACTCTGGGCATGCCTACCGACTCATTGGCAGATACTACCAGGGCGGACATCGCCGAAACCCTCCAGGACGTATATGATTCGTTGACGGTGTTTGTGAGTGACGACGAGTTCGAGGGCCATTACACCCATTTTTGTCGCGCCGTGCTTTGGCCAGCCCTCCATTATCAGATGCAAGAAAGCCCACGACATACTGAGTATGATGGTTACTCTTGGGTCCAATATCTCAAGCTCAACAAGGCGTTTGCAGAAACGATCATCAAGCACTGGAAGCCAGGTGATAGAATATGGGTCCATGACTATCATCTTCTGGTTCTTCCTGGTCTTCTGAGGGAAAAATTACCCCAGGCCGAGATTGGATTTTTCTTGCACACCCCGTTCCCTTCTTCCGAAATCTTCCGTTGTTTGACTCCGCGCGAAGAACTGTTGAATGGGTTTCTAGGCGCTGATTTGATCGGATTTCAGACAGAGGAATACTGCAACCACTTCCTTCACTCCTGCAGCCGCCTGAGGAGGCTGGAGGTCTCTGCCAATCAGGTTCACCTCAATGATCGGTACGTTAGTGTTGTGAATTCTCCATTGGGGATTGACCCTATATCACTTTATATATTACGCCAATCCACCGAGGTCAAGGGTTGGATACACAGCATCGGCCATAAATACCAAGGACAACATCTCATTGTAGCGCGGGATCGATTGGATGCCCCTGGAGGGATTAAGCAGAAGCTTCTGGCATATGAACTTTTTCTCAATACCTATCCAAAATGGAGAGAGCAAGTAGGTCGACTAACTTATCTTATTGCGTGTGGCCTACTGATTTGTTTTCTATATAGGTGGTTCTAGTCCAAGTAATGTCGTCTGCATCTGAGATCCCAGAGCTGGAGGTACAGATCTCAAAAATCGCAATGAGGATCAATGCAACATATTCAACCATCACTCATCAGCCACTGGTCCTGGTCCGGCAAGATATCAGTCACTTTCAATTTATCGCCCTCTTAAGTGTTGCGCATATCTTCATGGCCACCAATCTACGTGAGGGAATGAACTTGACCAGCCATGATTTTATCCACTGCCAAGATGGACAACTTGCCTCCCAGAAACATGGATCTCTGATTCTCAGCGAGTTTGTGGGTAGTGGCTCCATCTTTCGTGGCCATAAGCTTCTCGTCAATCCGTGGAACTACCAACAATGTGCCGATGCAATCAGATCTGCACTCGAACTGTCACCGTCGGAGCGCAAACTCAACTGGAATTTCCTTCTCGGGTGCAAATCTCCCTATACTGCTCTCAAATGGCACATGGTGCTACAAGATGCTCTCACAAAAGCCCATGAGATACAACAAATCCATCAGACAAACCACCTCTCTCCGCTTTCACCTAATGACTTGAAAGAGTCATACCTCGCTGCCAGAGCACGGATGTTCTTTTTAGAAGACGGCGCAATCTTCGGCCCAGCTTTCCATATAGAGGAGTCTCTCCCCTCAAACGAAGCATGCGCAACTCTACAAACACTTATAGACGACCCCAAGAACATCTTATACATAAGCAGCATCCGGAGCACCAAACAGCTCCAAGAAGCACTCGAAAAACTCCCCCGCAAGCTCGGTTTTATTGTCGAAAATGGATGTTTCCTACAAGAGCCCGAATCAAGCCCATGGATTCCATTTGTGCCAGAAAGCGCCATGAAATGGCGTACCGGTATCAAAAAGATGATGGAGTATTTCCGCGAGCGAACAGAAGGTAGTCAAATCGAGGAACGCCGCTGCTCCCTAACATTTCATTACGACGGCGCGCTCGACCGGGAAGTAGCCGCTCGCCAGGCCTCCGAGCTAGCCGATCAAATCAACGGTGCCCGTGGGCATGCGGATTTCCATGTCGTCCGCGAGGCAAAATCTGTCAAGGTCGAACCACCACACGCTGCCCTTGGGAATGGCAGAGTCGCTACCTATATCCTAGACCATCTCCCCAATATCAAATATCCCGAGTTTCTATTCGTAGCTGGTGGTTCTCGTAGTGGCGAGGTGCTGTTTCGATGGGCAAACGAGTTGGCTGTTGCTCCTGTCACTTCTCGGTTTGATAAGTCTGAGCTTGGGGGAACGCTCTTTGTCACCACCGTGACGACTAGCACACATGCTACCGAGGCGAGGTCGGTGTTGCCGCCTGATTGCTCGCTTTTGGACGTTTTGAGAGAACTGTCGAGTTTCACGTCCAATGGGGAGGAGACTAAATGACTTACTCGGTTTGTTGTGATTGGCCACTATTATTATTATCATGTGGGCTGTTGTCACTCATGTATGATGGAAGACGGATCACGAAGCGATATGACTTATTGTATAGTTTTGTTCGGTATTCAAGGGATCGAGGGAGACGTGTAGTATAGCTTCCAATGGCGAAATGAATGATACATTCATTCTTACAGTCTCATTCTTAGCATTGCGCTAGATTCTTTAGAGTGGCTTTTTGTACCCCGAGAGCATGGTTTTAGATGATTTCGCTAATCGTCTACTTAAAAGGTAAAGATAGTACATTTTAATTCTTTATTCTCATGCCACAATTCATGCATAGATCAAAAGGATCAGCAAAACATGAGCGAGAAGGTAGATCAGTTCTCACAACTCCATCCACCATAAACCCGATGGTTGAAAAAAATCAAAAACAAATATAATGCAAATACAGAACATAGAATACGATGAGGATATAGCATGAGGAATGATTAGAAAAGAAGAAGAAACATGAATCATAAGGAGCGGCAGCCGGCAAAGCAAACTTTGCATTTCATGCCTTGCATGCCGAGGCCGAGAAAGATTTCAAGACACCAATGTCTCCACATTATCTCAACTTAGGACTTGTTGTCCTTTGAGGACGAGGCTCCATCAGTACCTGCCGAGATCAGGGTGGGCGCCACACGGCGTCTCTTTGGCGGCTGCTGCAACGCATTATTTGGATCACCCTTGCCCTCTTCTTTTTCGGACTCGCTTGCCGGTCTTGCGTCACGCTTGCCCAGAACACTACTACCGGGCCCATTCTGTGGAGCGCCTGAGACGGGCGTTTGTGGTGGGGTTGTGAGTGGAAGTGTTGGTGGCTGCGCAGAGTGTGTTGCGGTCACCGATGGAACAGTCCCGAGTGTCGGAGTAGGATTATTCACAACTCCCGCGAGGGTTGGTTGTGTGGAAGGCTGCGTCGTGACTGAGCAGGCTGAACTCGACCGTGCAGGGCTAGCTGGCGGTGCGGGACCTGTGCTGTTTGAGGATACATGGCTCGTCTTGACTGGAGATGGTACATGTGGAGATGCCGAATGCGTTGGTGTCAGCAGAGGTGTGAGATTTGTCGCAGGGGTGGTTGGGTTCGCAGTGTTGTGAGCCACAGACGTTGGTCCTGTGTATGTTTGACCTAACTCTCCAGGTGCGAATGAGAGGGTAGAGCAGAAGCCATCAGAGGAACTCATGATCAATGTTAATCCATCGACAGACCTGCTGTACGTTAGAAACCAAGACATGGGTATTAGCAATAGAACCAGTACTTACCAGGTCAAGTCAGTGAAAGTAGCAAAATGCAAATTGCTAACAATACATAGCGGAGTTTGTTGTTGCGTGTCATATACCAAAACAGCATCTTGGGTGGCAACAGCATATACAATGCGATAAGGAAGTGCAAAGACGGGCGCCGAGCTCTGGCTTGCTTCATTGCTGCCGTCTTCGGTAGCCTTTTGGGATGGCTGAAGCTTTGATGGCTCGGCCGTTGTTGGAAGAACCGTATGGGGCTGGCTGGTGAAAGATGCGGTTCCCGATACCACGGGGTCTGGAAGAGATGAGAACGACTCCTCACCCGAAGACGTGTCAAGGGTAATGTTTTTCGCAGGCTGCGTGCCCTGCTTCAACGTGTAAAAGACCGGGGAGCATTTGACGGCTACAGACGGCTTCTTGTGTCCTGGAAGATGAGAGATCGGGGGCTTGTTGAAACCAGCCCGTGTGTACACGTACACCGTGTTGATGATCTCGTCGCTCGTCTTTGTAGAATCCGTAGCCGATACGTGACTGGTTTTGAATTGACCAGCTGGTGTGAACAGCAAGCTTCCGTCAGGAGCAAAAGTCAGTCGCCTAAAGAAAGAAGTAAACGTCTCGTTGGCGTAAATACTGGCGTTCTTGACCCCGAGGCCACCAAGACTTGGAGAGGAGACCTCCAGTGGCTTAACGGCGGGCAATGGGAGAGATGGAGCAGGAGACGCAGACCGCCGGATGGAAGGAGATGAGCCGAACGAAGAACGCCGGCTATGTGAGACTGGAGGAGGATCCATGGGTAGGTTGGAAGCCATTGGAGTCCCCGGAGTCGAGGGAGCAGGCGAGGCAATAGCAATGGAATTTCCAGTATTTTGTTGAGTCCGGTTAGTCACATCTGGAGGCGCAGGGCTGCTGGATGCGATACGTTTGGTAGGGAGATCCATCTTGAGAACCTTCCCGTGTGGTGTCAATGTGAATTGTCCATCCTTGGTCTTCAATGTATAAATATGAACGGACCGGTCGGACGATTGAGTCGCGACAAACTCGTTAAGCGGATCCCA
This sequence comes from Penicillium hordei, assembly GCF_028827395.1. Classification (NCBI taxonomy): domain Eukaryota; kingdom Fungi; phylum Ascomycota; class Eurotiomycetes; order Eurotiales; family Aspergillaceae; genus Penicillium; species Penicillium hordei. Next base: position 2,054,258 of record NW_026623142.1, read on the forward strand.
TGCTACACCTTGAACATAGTGAGAATGCTCGGCAATCTGTCGTACCATTTGCCCTGTAGAATTTGGTCAGCTTATCAAGCTGTATGAGGATTACTCGAGGGTAACCAACCAGTTTGGGCATTGTAAATCCGTGCGATGTTGTCCATGCTACCTGTAATGATAAAAACACCGTCTGGAGACCAGGCCAGGTCGTAGATCTCGGCGCCAGAAGAACGACACATGTGCTTCACTCGCCAGGTCTCTTTATCGTCCGACCGATCTTCACCCAGCCCAGCTTGTGTTTGTATCTCCGATGGTACCCAGAGTAGGACATTTCCATCATCCCCAGCAGATGCCAGCATCTCACCTATACCTGTCAGACTTGCGGCCATATGCTATCCTGCAGAAAAACCATACCTTTCGGGCTGAAACGGACCACATTGACGGCCTGTGTATGCTTAATCAGGGTGCTCAAATAAGAGACTTTTCTTTCCTCCCCGGTGGACTCGACTTTCCAGAGCTGTAGAACATGTCAGATCAAGGTGTGCGTAGGGCGACGGAGGACGGATTCATACTCGGACGTTGTTGTCACTAAAGAGAAAGCAGTCAGTGAAACCGTTCAACACTTTGAGAGCACAGATATAACCTACTTCCCAGCAGTAGCTAGCCGACCCTTGCCATTGGGATCGGAATGCACCGAGTAGATAGGGGCATTGTCATTATGCCATGAGATGAGCAACGGGGTGGCTTTCATGGCGAGCGCCGCAGCTCAGCTTGTTGAGCACCACCGATTTTTGCGTAGGAAAATATGGCCTAAAGAGACAACAGAGAATTTCCGAGTCCAATGATCCAGGTATCTTTTTTTGCCAGGTGATATCTGGGGTAGCTTTTGAATTGGAGAGGATTCAGTTACTCTCAGGTAAGAAGACAGGGAGGAAGTGTGATTTAAATAGGAATGGAAGAAAATTCAAAGATGCGACAGTGAGTTGAACAAGAAGTTGGAGAGAGTAAGGTTAAAGGAAGAGAGTCGTGATTCTACGATGATGCTTCGAGTTGTTTGCGCGGGAGAACGCGACCGACGATTAGATAGGCGATGGACGGGGGTTTTATTGGCATTCCTCTTTATTATATCCATGAATACTATGAATACTATGTATACTATGTTATATATGAATATTATATAGCATCTATGCATCTATGCATCTATATCTATTAGATTAACCAAACTGACTGTTTATACTGAAAATGCTCATGTTATGTTTTAATATCCAACTACCCGAGGTCCCTAGAAGTAAGCACTAGAAGCAGATAGAAAAAGGGAAAGAAAAAAAAACCAGAGAGAGAGAGAGACCTAGGAATAACATCAGGGACCTCAAAGATGACACTTAAGTGTAACTGTTACTCTTTACAGAGTACTATGGGAAAAGACCTATACAATATAACTTCAAACAAACCCCAACGCCTCTCCAGTCGCCATTTTTCAAAGCAAAATAGTAAATACAAGGACTCAGATATGCTACGACATCCACTTGCCGAGAGTCTCTCCAAACCAGCTTACAGCTCTATCCTGTCGCTTCTGTCGAGCATCGTCTTGAGTCTTCATGAAGGGCGCAGCCTCCTGGGCATACATCTTGTGCTGCTCCCGCTGCGCATAGTGTGCGCGAATCTCCAACTCTCGCTCATGTGGCGTGAGCTTCTGTAAGGGCTTCGACGGTTTGAGCTCTTCCGGGATTGCCTCCCCTCCAGGAATCTCAAGGCCGACTTCCGGGGTTTGTGATGGCTTCTCTGGGTTGAAAAGCGATGTGAGAGGCGGTGGCTCAATTCCGGCGGCCTTTGCTTCCTCGATTCGCTTTTCGTAATCTAGCATCTGGTGGTAGAGTTTGTCGGCATGCATCTGAATGCGCTCCTCTTTTTCGGCGTCATATTCGAAGCCGGCCGCGTAGCCGAGAGCTTGGAGGAATTTCTGTTCAAAGGAAACATATTAGAATCGACATGGTCGATAAAGCTACTATTCTAGCGCCAACTCACAGTCTGAGTCGTGAAGCATCGCGAAAAGGTGCCATTCTCCGCCGAGCACATGGTCAGCCGGGCTTCAATCTGCTTGCGCCAATTGCCGGTCTTAAAACAGTGTGTCAAGGCTTCATGCTCCAAGGCACAGTTCTCCATTGCTGCTCGCTGCACTGTGTCGCCGCGCTCCTTGTACTTTTCAATCACTCGCGAAGCTCCGCGGACTCCCGATTGTTCGTCAAGCTCCATCGGCGGCTTGTAGGTTTTCCATAGATCAGCATAACGGCCATCTTGGTAGAGTGATGCTGCAGGAACTTTCGGTTTCGAGTGATCAGACGGTTCGAGCGATGGCGCGGGCGTCGAGGGCGGCTTCACATTGGGTCCAGGCACATATTTGTCGGGCTTCTCCTGTTCGAGATAGTCACGAAGCCCCGGGTCGAGCTTTTGGACAGTATCATTTTTGTCACCCCAGAACCAACCCATTTGGAAATACTAGTTCGAGAATATCCAAGAATGTGCAACAGAGTGTTGGAGGTTGAGAGCGCGGAGAAATCGGCACAAAAATGGATCGGCTCCGATCGCCTTGGCTCCGACCGCTCGTCTTTACTCCTCAACCATCAACACGACGCGTCTTTTTCGACGCCGTTCCTCCAAAATGGAAGCCTGTATGTGTTGTGGTGCTGTGTTTATATATGTGTGAAATTGCTAACAATTGACAGCGCGAGAGGAGCGGCAGCAAATGCGGCAGCGTGGAGCTGGGTACGCGCCTTGCCTATACCCCGCGAAACCATAATATAGAAACTGACTTGCCGGTAGGACGCGCAAAGCAAAAGAAGTCGATTTTGGGTTCTCGTTTGGTAGCCCAGCGCTGGGATTATCAGCGCCCGCGCCGATTGCGACTGTCCCTGAAGCTCAGAAGCCACCGCGAACCCAGACCGCGCCGAACACAACACCACGATCGTCCAAGGTATCACAACCAAAATCGCAAGCTCGAGGGATTGAGCGCACACCGGGAAGTGCGCGCAATAAGCTCCCAGAACGGCCCTCGACCTACGAAATACCCTCCTCGGACGATAGAGCTGAACAAACACGAAGCAACAAGAGAAGAAAGTTCAGTATGTTATGGACTAAGCTGGCGTGCTATGCTAGAAATGTGTGCTAATGCTTCCTCAGATCCTACTAATGTAACAGAAGATACTCCTTCTCGTCGCAATGGTGGGCGACCTGAGAATAGCGATACGCACCCCGTCGATGACAGTGGAGGTAGCACAGACTCTCAAACAAGCCACATCCAGGAACCTCCAAATACAGATGCACCTCCCCCATCAGAAATAAACAACAATAAATCCCCGCGGCCTCAAATCTCACCCATTCTGGAGACCACAGTCGAAGATCAACACCCGATAGAAGAGGGGGCCAATGGCGTGGAACCAACAAAATCAGCCGCTGAAGAGCAACAAGCCCAAGACACATCACCACTGTCTGGCCATACGGCGCCTACAGTAGCTGAAGAATCGGGAGCGCCAATTCCATCACCTGAAGCTCAGTCCGGGGTCGAACAGCCTAAAAACACAGAGCAACTACGTGAGAAACGACGTAACACTCGGTCACCACCACGGCGTGAGGAGCAAATCCAAATAACCAATAAGAGTCAACGGGTTACTACAGAAACTGCCTCTCCAGTTGCTCAGACAGATAAATCTACCATAGAAGCCTTATCACCACGTGGTAGCTCCGCCGAGGCTCTTAAAGCTAGCGGTGCGCCGACTATTGATAATGATGTCGACATGACTGAGGATGTTCCAGCATCCAAGTATGATGCACCAGAACAAGGCAGTCAGACATCTCAGGGGCCTTCTACAAAGACGAAGAAGGCTCGGGGTCGTTCGCGGCATCAACCTACCACAAACAACACTCCAGAACCGAATGCGGAAGCTGCTGCACAGGAACCTGCAGCCGAGGCGCAAGATGAATCCGCGACAGCCCCAGTTGGGGAAGCCCCAAAGACCAAACGGCCTCGTAGGAGACCCTCACTTAACAAGAAGACCATTGAAGCTATCGAGACTGAGAAGGTTTCACCTGAACCCATACCAGATGTTCCGGAGTCTTCTTCGGGGCCACATCGGAGTCGTAAGCCAATATCACAAAAGGATGACCAGCTAGAACCTGTGGTGGAATCTGCAGTGCCCAAACCACAACGTGGCAGACCTGGGAAGAAAACAAAACAAGCAGTGGAGCCTGAACCCGAGCCCGAGCCTGTGGCAGCAAACCAATCAGAAGCAGAGATAGGATCTGCGGCACCCAAGTCTCGTAATAGACCTGGGAGGAAAGCGAAACGCGCAGCTGAAACTGACTCCGAACCCGAGCCTGAGCCTGCGGCAGCAGATGAGCCAGAACCAGAGGCAGAATCTGCGGTACCCAAGTCTCGTGGCAGACCCGGGAAAAAGACCAAACACGCAGCCGAACCTGAGCCCGAGCCCGAGATTGAATCTGCAGTATCCAAGCCCCAGCGTGGCAGGACTGGAAAGCAAGCCAATCGCGCGGTGCAGCCTGAGCCTGTCACAGAAGACCAGCTGGAGCCTGAAGCAGAATCGGCAGCACTCAAGTCCCAGCGCGGCAGACCAGGGAAGAAGGCTAAGCCCGCAGTGGAGCCTGAGCCTGAACCCGAGACAGAATATCAACCCGAGCCTGAGCTTACACAAGAACAGCCTCGTCGCAAGATTCGGGAGCCTCGTGGAGAAACCGTCCCGGTCACTGTTTATCGTCTCGCAAATATCAATTCTCTAGGTGGCACAACATCTACAACCAACGGGTCTGGAGATGAAGAATCCGCCGATGAACTCAGCACGCACCAGAAGGCCAAGATACCCAACCGCGGCGGTGTCAACCCAGCTGATGTATTGAGCCAGATCTGCCGCGAGACTCTGGAGAAAACACTCAATACACTCAAGGATGGGATTTCGAACGAAGCGAATGCTACACGACGCGCAGAGTGGTCGCGGAAGCGAAAAGCCGTTGAAGTATTCGGCTCGGAGCTTGAGAGCCGTCTCATGGACCTAAGCGGGATCCTCGATAGCAATTTTGTGCTTGGCGTGCAATTGAAGAAGACTAAGCGGGAGATGATGGATCTACGGAATCATCTATACCGGGTCCGTCGAGAACGCGAGAACATAGCTTTGCAGATGGATGCAGTGCGCAGCAGACATATTGAAGAGGAGAAGGCCAAATTGGTGAGACCTTTCCCTAAAATCCCTGGCGAAAACATTACTAACAATAAGTCTCTAGTCACGATCCACGATCAGCAATTCCCTCCACAGCCTTGAATTGGCCCTCGACCGCAACAAGCAACGTTCTGCTTCTACTGCGGATTCTTCTATGGATATTGAATACATGCTTCGCACTGTTGCCGACGTGAGTTCCCGAGCCCCTGGAGCACAAGGCGGTCTCTTGAACCAAATCCGGGCGTTCAACGCACAGCTCGAAGCTACTGTTGGTCGCCTAGAGCGATGATGTCTATTTTCTTTTTTTTCTTTCTTTTTTCTTTAGTTCTGCGTTCTTCTACAGTCCGTTATGATACCAGGAAATCGTGTTTGTGCAATGGTTATAGTCCATGGCTGGGCCAGAGGATGGCGTTTTGGCGATATTTTCCCCTGTACAAGTCCCGATACGCACAAGTACATAACTTCTACATGTTACTTTCAGCTGCCATTGAATGTCAAAGGAACGTCAAATCTCCAATTGATGACGATCTGCTATTCTCCATACACAAACCTAAATAATGACTAACTTGTTAATAACATCGTACGGTGTATTATTAATTCTCCCGAGTCGTCCGCGCGGGCGATAGTGGGTCAATTGGCAGCAAATCAAAATCACCACTTGTTCCTCTCACATGGGAGGTTTCATGTTCCAAGGCTTTATGATCGGACACCGGCTTTAACTCCACTTCTTCCTATCTCCACTTTGCTTTTTAATCGATTGCTTGTTAATCGAAATGGAGTATCTTGGAAATTCTGCGAAGCAAGAGGGATACTACGCTCAAATACAAAATATAAGACCATCTCCATCCAAATGTACTCTATTCTAAAAACCAATCGAACAATCTGCTACCATTTACAAGTTATATATTAAATATCAAATATCGACCAAGACCAAGACCAAGACCAAGAACCAAAATGACCAAACTCTTCACCCCCCTCCGCGTCGGCCGCGTCGAGCTCTCCAACCGCATCGCAATGGCACCCATGACCCGCTTCCGCGCCGACGATAACTACACCCCCCTCCCCTTTGTGAAGGAATACTACGCCCAGCGCGCCTCAGTCCCCGGCACCCTCCTCATAAGCGAAGCAACCTCCATCGCCGCCCGCGCCGGCGGATACCCCAACGCACCGGGCATCTACAACGACGCACAAATCGCCGCGTGGAAGGAAGTAACCGACGCCGTGCACGCCAAGGGCAGCTACATCTACCTTCAGCTGTGGGCGTTGGGCCGCGTCGCAAGCCGGGAACTCCTCCAAGCGCAAGGCGGCTTCGATCTCATCTCGAGTAGTGCGACGCCAATGGACGCGAAGTCTGCTACGCCGCGCGCTCTGACAGAGACCGAGATCCACGGGTGGATTGCGGACTATGCGCAGGCGGCGCGGAATGCCATTGCGGCTGGATTTGATGGTGTCGAGATCCATGGTGCGAATGGGTATTTGATTGATCAGTTTATTCAGGATACGTGTAATAAGCGTGAGGATGCATGGGGTGGGAGCGTTGAAAAGAGGGGGAGGTTCGCGGTCGAGGTTGCGCGCGCTGTTGCTGAGGCTGTTGGGGCGGATCGCACTGCGATTCGGTTTAGTCCTTGGAGTACGTTCCAGGGGATGAAGATGGAGGATCCCAAGCCGCAGTTTGAGTATTTGGCGACGCAGATGGCGGGGTTGGGACTTGCGTATACGCATTTGGTCGAGTCGAGCATTGCGGGGAATGATGATGTTGAGGCGACTGAGAAGTTGGATTTCTTCCTGCAGGCTTATAAGAAGGCTTCACCGGTCATTATTACTGGTGGGTATGAGGCTGATTCGGCAGTTCAGGCGGCGGATGTCAAGTATGCGGACTATGATGCTATTGTTGGCATTGGACGTCCGTTTATTTCGAACCCGGACTTGCCGTTCCGTATTCAGAAGGGCATTCCGTTTGTGCCTTATGATGCTGCCACTTTCTATAACGCCAAGGAGCCTAAGGGATACACTGACTATCCGTTCAGTGCTGAGTTCCAGAAGACTATTGAGGCTGCAGCTTGATTTGGATTGGTTTTGACATCATGAGTTGCTTAGCGACGTTTGTATATATCGTTGAATGTGCATAGAGCTAGACTTGGAATAGAACTTTGCATATATGAATGATTTGGTGCTTAGGCATGATCTTCACAAGTTCCCGAGGTCACTCCCGGCCCGCGATACAATACCAGATTCCGATTCTAAATATTCTTTGGGGTTGTTTTGGGGTTGTTTAGCATGAGTAGTCTTGGGAAGTAATCCTATTCACAGGAATGTTTGGGTCCAAAGGTAGATGAGAATTTCATGTGACTCAAACAATATTTTGCACCTTATTGGAGCGTAACTAAGGAATCAGCAGTAAGGATCACTCCACACGTGACTTTAGACCCCTAAAAGAGGTCAGATAGAAAAGCGGGGAAAGCCGGTCTAGCCGGTGCAGATGCATCGCAGGAGTCGGTAGTTGCATCAAAGCAGCCTAAATGATTCCCCCACATTACCAAAATGTGGGTTGTACCGACTTGGCAGATCAAGAATTTTGGAGCCGAGAGAGAAAGTTCCGCTCCGCCGAGCCGAGAATCTACACAACCGAGGGTAAAACGTGGACAGGAACCATGGATTGTAGATTGTATATTGTGTATTGGGGTATGTATTGGGTTTTTGTGGGGGATCCGATGAACGGAATGTGGGGGGGAAAGGAATGCCAATTCGCCAAGTATAATCACTAAAATCGTATGGTTTTCAAGGTTCGTATCCGGCATATTGTAAGCGCGCATGACGATGCATGATGCTCTTTAAGTATACGATCGCCCAGGGCTGAGCAATATATCCCCGCATTGCTGCATTGAGCAGGGAGCAACGCCAAGTTTTCAGGATATACTCTAGTATTGTACCTTCGAATTCGGGGCAAGGGAGCAGCTCTGGTAATTGATATATAATTGGTACAGAGTACCTAACAATTATTGATTATTTATTGATCTGTGCATGAGACGAGATCAGTATGATTGGACAATATATAAAATGTGTATGAATTATGAACTGTCAATTTCTCCATGCCCGTATGGTGCCACCTTAGAGCACTGGCAGAGTTTGCATGGGCAGATCAGGTCTGGATCGCAAAATTGAATCAAGAGACTTGATTAACAATCATTGTTTCATATTAATTTTTTTTTCATACATTCATGTCTGTCCAATGCATGTCTCATAACCGAAAACAGGCTAAATTGACAATTTCCGTAAAAATAAACTATAAACTCACCAAGGGAGGGTCAAAAGGGTCTAACCAAAAGAATTGGCATAATATTCATAATATTTCAGACCTGAAAGGTAATCTGTGGTGTGTGTTGTTTATTATTGTTACTTGGCAAACGCCACAAATCCAAGTAATTGCCGAGAGATTTCGCTTACGAGCTGGAGAGAATCCTTCGGCTTTATAGAGGGCTACACCGAGAGCTTAGCAAGACCTCGATTATTGCACTGCATGAGTGGAACCCACTATTGCTGTATATAATATACGGAGTACATATCGTCCACGGATCCTTAATGGGATCTTGCATGATATTATTATTCCCAAACAAAGAACCCTGTCACAGTTTCTGCTGCAATACTACCTTGTTGCCACGACATCAACACGCCTGGCTAAACTGTATATACATTAGTCTGCATTGGAACGGGGAAACCTTTGCCCCGGGCCGAATCCCAAGCCAGTACGGAACCTCCGTACAGAGTAGGGGCAAAATGACTGGAATAGAGACGTCTACAGGCATCCATGGGTTCCACCGTGTCAGTCTTTAGCGTTAGCCGTAGATCCTATCGCAGAGCCACATGTGGAGATGAAGCTTGACAAGTTTGCATCTCTCCAGGGCTAGTTTCTTGCATATCACGGGGCTTACGAGACAAATAAAAATTAAAAATAAAAATAAAGAAAATAAAGAGTAAAACAGTCTGAGTCTGGTGCGCCGATCTAGGTTCCCCCTCCGGACTGATGGCCTATTCGAGAGAACACGGCACGTCTAGTCGAGCTGGTTCGCGGCTGTGCAGTGTCGATGTTAACCTCTTTCTTTGCACGTCACCCTGAGTATGGTATTTCGTCCCGTTTCCCCGAAACTTGAAACAATGGTTACGGAGCACAATGCACGGACTTGACCTGGACAACGGTCTCTCCATGCGGTGTATGGTACTCCGTACACCGTATACCCGTAACTAGTGGGTAATATGTGTTCAAGGTGCATTGTTAGTGGTGTACGGAGTATCCGTGCTTCGCATCCGGTCTGAAAAAGGGGCAAAAGGGGGTATATTTTAGGCGAGACTTACGCTAAGTGGGGGGAAAATGAATATCACAGAGAAAGAAAAAGAAAATAACAATAAATAATAGATAATAGATAATAGATAATATATAATATATAATAAATACATAATACATCAGATGTTCTGTACGGAGTAATCCATGCACAGATGTATGAAATGGGAATTTGATCTTACGATGAATTCATTGGTGCGTAATCCTGTCCGGACATATAAGCCTAAACTTAGAGTCTATAATCTTATATACCTTACTTTTTCCCACTCTGAGTGAATCCATAGAATAATGATTGAATGATTTCATAATCCGTTACCCCGTACATTGGCAACAATTGGTATGCTAAGGCCAAAAAATGCATTCCATAGTTAGACCGAGGTCGTGACGCAGTCTCGGCTAGGGGTACTTGGTACCGGGATTTAACACCGAATAAACCGGTCCCAACAAAGTATCTTCTACCTAGAAGTATTGTTCTTACCTCCGACTTGACCATTGCACTAAAGTACTGTACATATACACAGTACCCGTATATCATGCATAGCATAGTAGTTCAATACCCTGTACGGAATAAAGTGGACTCTACTAGATGATCATGGAAAATCTTAATGTCTCCCAAACAGAGTCCAATAAATTTTCCGTATAGTCTACTGTCCACAGGACCTAGAAAGATAGAGATGAAATGATGCAAGCACGGAAACCGGTTATAAGCTTATTGTACTCTGTACATAGTAGAACTAGAATTATGCAGTAAAAGTTAAGTATAAGTAATTTAAGTTAACTTAACTTCCCAATGATGATTGATTCTCCAAGTGCCTACCAATCATATTCTTCCCCAGATCCTTCTGGTCTCTCCACTTTCTTCCCCAGGCTTAGGTCCTTTTCCTTTCATCCTTGCCTGCCAAGTGAACGGTCCTCTCCCCCATTCCTCCGTGCCGTCCCTGCATGGCTTAACATGACATTGTTCTAGACAGAATACTCTTTTCTGATCCCTGTGAAACAGTGATTTTAAAAGCAAAGCTAGGTCTATTTTCGTATAATTAAGAGCGTTTCCCCAACATCCTTTTTATTTCTCTCTTTTTCTCTTCCCTCTCCACTTGATATTCGACCACTTTTTATTAAACTTCTAGTGGGAACGGGTCCTGGCGGCACATCATTGTTATATGTAATATATAATACCGAAACACAAATACCATGTAAGTTTGGTTCCACAGTTTTTCCTAAAATCCAATTTTCCCAAAGTGCTCGCCTTTGAGGGCTCCATTGGAGAGAGTATAATAGTTTCCTTCCCCTTCCCTAGCTTCTCAGTTCTCTATCTCTCTAGCCCAGCGCTGTGCATGATCTTGAATCCTGTTCTACATCTCTACCTATAACTGTGCTATACAGCTTTTACCTCTTACCTTTTACCTTTTACATACCTTTTTTCTTACCTTCCTCTTTTTAACGAATCAGATAACCGCATCATGTCTGGAACTGAAGCAATCAACCACGCCCAGCTGGAGAAGGACGTGGGGGGTCCCTCTCCCCCCTCTCCCCAGAATGGCCAGAATGGCCAGGGCAACGGCGGTGTTCCTATTCAGCCCCAACTATCCGCCGAAGAGCACCAGGTAGCACGGGCCGCCGCGCGCTTTGGCTACGGACCTCTCGCCCACGTCAACGCCACAGAAGCATCCCTGCCTCCCTTCGGTGGTGAGTTCCAGCCCGGTCTATACAAGTCCGTTGAGGGTCGCAAGTTCGCCAATCCTGCGCCTCTCGGCCTGTGCGCTTTCGCCCTCACCACTTTCGTCCTGAGCGCCGTCAACATGGGAACCCTGGATATCTCCAGCCCTAACATCGTGGTCGGTCTTGCTTTCGGTTACGGTGGTCTCGTTCAGCTGCTTGCCGGCATGTGGTATGTAGCCCTAACTTTTCCGTGACCCCATTGGGTTTTACAGCCTTGTTCGGCGGCTAATCCGCGCTTTTGTTTTTAATATAGGGAAATGGCTGTCGGTAACACTTTTGGTGCTACTGCTCTCTCCTCCTACGGTGGTTTCTGGATCGCCTTCGCTATCGTCTTGACCCCCGGTGGGTTCCAGATTGGTGAGGCTCTCGGCGAGACAAGCAGTGATCCTTCCAAGTTCTATGACTCCATGGGTCTTTTCCTGATGGTCAGTTTTTGCGTCACTCCCCTGTCTCTTTTACAAGAGACAATGTAAAAATGAAATCACCCGCTGACAATATTATTTCATTTCAGGGCTGGTTCATCTTCACCACCATCATGCTGTTCTGCACTCTCAAGTCCACCGTCGCCTTCTTCTTGCTGTTCTTCACTCTGGACCTGACCTTCCTCTTGCTCGGTGTCGCCTACCTGCAGCGCGGTCCCGACGGTCACCCCAACGCCAATGTCCAGAAGGCCGGTGGTTTCTTCGGATTCCTCGCTGCCTTCTCCGCTTGGTACAATGCCCTCGCTGGTATCGCTGATACTAGCAACAGCTTCTTCATCATCCCCGTCGCTCACTTCCCCTGGTCCCCCACTGGCCGTGTCCGCCGTGGTAAGACTGACCGTGAGCTCGCATAAGCGACTATTTCCAATAAACTTATTGGAAAAGAGACGGGGATGTGGAGTGCCCGCCAGGTGCTTGTAATGTTTTCGATACCCAGTATTGTATGTATAGGCTGCAGATAGACTGAGGCTCTTGTTTCGCCCGCTTTGTGCTCATCGACTCGTTGGCTCGTTGTCGGTTGGGTTTCGGTTTGCGGGTTGGAGGAAAGGTCTGTCTGTTCGTCTTGTGACTGTTGCTGTGTGTTGGATGATCAATACGGACCATCCTACCCGGCGCAGTTGCATAAATATCCACCAGTCATCGCTTTTCGGTTTTGGAAAGTCGGTTGATGATGGTTGTAATCTTCCGGAGAGCACTTGGTTGATTTCTTGTGCTCTCTGGCTGTTTTTTTTTTTCCTTTCTGTATTTAGTCTCCTTTACCTGCGAGTTTCTGTGACTCAGTAATTAATTCATCAAACATTCTTCACAATCTTCTCGTTCCATCTTGTAGACTGTTGTCCCCAAGCTTTCGAGCTCGAGTCGAATTCTGCCCTGTGCTTGCTCTTGTTCGGAGGGCTGCTGTTGGCCGGGGCCATTTTAAACCCAACCCCATCATCTTGTGTAACCATGCATGCGAGTCAAATCAGGTCATTGTTGCGAATTGATGAACGCCAGTTGAGCTAGATACAAAGCATCCATCACATCGTAAGCAATATGCTGTACTGGACACATCTGTCATCAATCATCCAAGGATATGCATGGCTAGTCAAGCCCTCCGACCTGGGGAGCCCTGAAGGCTGACAAGCCATGGATATCCTAGTATGTGATTTATGAAGTGATATCCACTGAAGGTAAAAGGTTAAAGACGAAATCCCAATGTTTTGTATTGGGGAGAAAGAGTTTGTGTCAGTAGCAGAGAGTAAAAAGAGCACGTAAAAGGGGGCATGGAAGAAGTATGTACATATACCCGAAATGAGCAATGAGTCTTTTTTCCAGCACCCAGAGCCTATTATACCTAGACCCTTGACTGGCCTTGCCCGGGATCAAGCCGCCCGAGAGTGGAGATTGATGTCTGATATCATGTCGGTAATTTCTCGGCCTGGGCTAAGTCCTGCAGAGCTGACAGGGGGATCCTAAGACCTTCATATGTTGTGGATGTACGTAACATTCTCCGACATACTTTCTTTTGTGTTTCTAGTTCAATCGACGAGGGAAAAAAATAAATAGAAGTGAAATGAATTCGAAAAAAAAAAAAAAAAAAAAAACCGCAACGCAACGCAATAACCTGGGAAAGATGAAGCAAGCTAGGAAGCATACCCATATCTATTAAAAAGCGCGCAACGCCGAACCAAAGCCGACAACTACCCGGCTGAAGCTCGGCGCATACTCGGTAGGGGGGCTTCCACAGCGTATCAGCTTCGTTGTGTGTAGAGACGGCCGGAGATTGTTCGGATATCGGGATGCCGTGCTTATCTTTTGTGGATTCATGGGCTTGGATGCCGAGAATGATGAAGTATGTGTCGGGATTGACCGGGATTGTGTGCTTGGCTTCAGTGGTTGGTTGTTCTTGTCAGGGGGAGGGTGTTTGAGGTAGGGATAGTACAACATATGTTGTACACTAAACTTCTAGTGCAAGCGAGACGTAGCAATACGCTCTACATATGAAGTGCATTTGGTTCCAGGGTTGGAGAAGTGGTCAATTAGGTGGATAGGCTATATAGCTGCTTTGGAGAGGAGTAGTCGTCAATCATTGGGAATAGAACTATGTACATTACATCTTCACTCATATCATGGGCTAGATAGCAAGACGGCAAGTCCGGAGCCTGAGCATAGACTAGGCAAAAGTGGCTGTATATGTTATAACCAACTTTGAAAAAGTTCGGTCTATTACGACAGAGCCAAGTAGCCTAGTTCACACTGCCGGTGATTCTACCTGCAAATGACACTCATCCCAAACCTGATGAAGCATAGGTAGGTGAATACGATCGACATAGAAAAAGCCCAACAAGATAGAACGGGCCTCCTGCCACGAGTGGACTCCCTGCAGTCGCGCAGCATTGGCCAGTTCAGATACGAAGAAGGCCCTCTCTGACGGCAGGGTTAGACTGCATGCCGCGCCCATGAAAAGCTGCCAGAGGAGTAGGTCGCGACAGAGCGCGAATAAGCCTGAGGGGATAGTCGCCTCGAGGGCAGTGCGCAGAGCCTGGATTGGTTTGGGCAGCAACTGGCCGATCATTGGATAGAAGTTCCAGATGGCACTGTTGTGGAACAGTAGTAAAGCGAGACGAGTGCAGCCCTCGATGGAGTTGTCGCCCTTTACCTGGCCTGTTGTTGTATATCGGTCTGTGTGTAGTTGGTATTCTACGTGCAGCACTTCTGTGTTGAAGTAGTCCTCGGTCTCTTCGTTGAACTCTTTGTACCCGGTGTTGCCTTTGATCCATTCTGCATACCAGGATAGCTCGAGGAGGTCATATACAATTTGCGGCATGGCTTCGCCGAAGATGCCGGGTATCTTCAGTAGAGGGAAGAGGCGGGTGGAAAGTAATGCTACGTCATCGTTGGGTGGAATGAGAGAGAAGCGCGCGGGACGGGTGTAGCGAACAAAGGGGAATATAGGTTTGGCATGGGCCATGCAAGCAACTCGGATATCAGTCCTAATTGCGAGGTTAGCAAGCTTTGTATCTAATAATGAAAGGGTATACCAACCATGAGATCTGGAACCGCACATCTGAAGGGACATCGTCAAAGTTCTTTCGCAGTGCGATCATCTGTCGCAAACCTGCCAGATGGATTTTAAGATAATCGGGATTCCCCGACGCGATCTACAGTTATGTATGAGCGTTGGGAATCGGAAGCATGATTTCGCAAAATACACTCACTTCAATTGTCAATAAGGTAGAAACTGCAGCAATCAGAACATCACTCGAAGCCTTGACCGGGTCTGACAGGCCTTCGTTGACCAGTCGAATAGTCTCACCACGGTGGTGGAAAGTGTCGATCACCAACTGACTCCGCTTTTGTTTGGGATCTCGGATGGGTAGCTCGCCTGCGCGCATAGCATCATTGGAAGTAGCCATACAAATTGTTGCATGCAGAATGGCCGGGTCGCGCTGGATCAAGGACGCCCAATGCGCTTGCAGCTTAGGCTTATACCGCGTCTGCAATGGGTGCGCTTCTTGTGTCAGATCCCAGAGGACTATATCTTCGTCAGTATGCAACCTCTACTATATCACGATGGGGGATTAAAGAAACACTCACACACTCGCAGGTGTCGCATCATTCTATCTGTAAGCTGCGTATGCCCAGTATTAAAAGGATCATTAGCTCCTTGTCCCACGTAAGACCATGCAGATGGTCCAGCGGGGTAGGCCATCGTCCCACCAAGACTACAGTCATCCCACGATGCAGCTTGCATAGCAGGGTATCCCACGGCTGTTGATGTAACAAGCTCATCGACCTGTTCTAGCTCTTGTTCTTTTGAGATTTGACTGCTGGATAAGCTGGCGGATGAGCTAATAGACGGACGGGTAGGCTGAACGGGTACGAGTGCCCCGGGGTTTGTCGGGGGTTGATAAGAAGAGTGCTTCCATTTGCTCTTATTGTACTGTTCCGTGCTCTCCATTCGCTTCTTGCGATTATGCTCGGACATAACATGGGACCGAATCCGCTTTAGGGTCTCATCCGTCGTGCCTGCCGCTGCCGTTTGTTGATCACTGTTGACCCAGAATAACGTCGATTTCCCCGTAGATGCATTGTTGTTTTTGCGAGGTTTGCGTACCCTAGTGGTTGTTTTTCGACTGGGAGCTGTGGGTGGAGGAGGTGGTGGAGCTGTCGGTGCTGAGGTCACGGTCTGTACAGAGTTGGGATCGAAGTGGATGGGAGCTGCATAGGGGGAGTGGATCGGATCGGCCGCCCAAGCCGCGGCCGATGGCCGAGACAGCACGGGCAAGGGCTGCTCGTAACCCGGTAAGAGGTCCTTGGCATTCATCGAGCTTATCTGGAAGTTCGAGGCATTACATAGGAGGGAGGGATTTAGAAGAGGACAAACTTCCTTTCCGGACCGGCGGGGTAGAAATCACAGGAAATTTGGATTCTTCACATTGCAGAATCATCGGCCCCGCTAAGAGCTCTAGTGGAATTCGACAGGTTTATTTTAAGATGTTTTAAGGGGAAGCATATAGGCCGTTTAGGTCATTTAGGGGAATTGAGGGAATTGGGGGAATTAGGGGAATTGATGATTTCTTTTAGTTTCTTCCGATACCACAATAATCCCCCTTTCCAGGCCTGCAACAATCCCAACCTTGCAAGTTCCCAATATCCACTTGACCTTGAAGACATGGGATTATTCACCGAGCTTGTTCTTTCTGAGGTCATGTGGTGTTTTTTTTTAAAAAAAAGTGTGATAACACATGTCTACAAGACCTCGACATCGTGGTCTGATATATTCATGAAACACCCCAAATATATGGGGATAACCCAGTATATAGATGATCTGCATTCTGGCCCCCCTGTGAGGTCATAACGAAATATTTTCAACGGCTAAAAAGCCGTAGACGTTAAGTCAAGATTTTCCCCCGTCAGCACTAGCCTTGAATCTGTTATAGTGGGCGTTGTATAAGCCCGAGGCTGTGCAACTAAAAGTTTCAAACTATGTGGATGATCATGTTCTTGACCTTGTTACAAATTTGGTTCTTGGAGTACAAGTGCCTAATCTGAAGGGGTTTCCAAGGTAATTACGTACATGATTTGAGATCTACAATATAACTACAACATACGATATTGGTAATATCAAAGAGCTAGTTTACACGGAAACATCTGTGGTCTACTCAATGTGGAGGCGATGTGGGGAGCAAGTGAGATAGAACGAATGAGATAGTCGCGGGAAGATAATCTAATAACGGACATCGGTTTCATTCCGAGGCCATGCAAATGGTGTTGGGCCCATAAATTTAGGTCATGCCAGGACGCGGGAAGACCGGCACCGTGTCCAGCTGTTCTAATCCACCCATTGTACCACTCTGCCCGCTGTTTTGCCAACCTTGTCCGGTCTGCTGATTGATAAACTGGCTTTGCCGGAAAGGATTGGTGCTGCCAGTTGGGTTAGGCCGCAAGGGGGCAGCTGCGGGGGGTTGCAGACCTTGCTGCGGAGCAGGAGAGGCTCGCGCAAAAGGGTTGGTCCCCGTCCGCTGAGGCTGGATCGGCTGCGCCTGCGGTGGCTGAGGGAGAGGCACTTGCGGGGGTTGCGCAGGCTGAAATTGCTCATTTGAGGGATTATATTGCGTGTTTGCTGTGGATAGTCGTCTTGCGAATGGGTTCGTGTTCTGCCGCGATAGAGGAGCGGCGGGTGGCTGAGCGGCCGTGGGAGTGTTGAGCATCATTGACTGGCGGAACGGATTGGTGTGCTGGGGCTGCAGGGGCTGCAAGGATTGAGGTGCTTGCTGTTGTTGTTGAGGGAAGGCGGTAATTCCTTCCTGCGGGATAGGAGCCAATTGCGACTGGAAGCCATACGACTGCGGCTGGGGGAGTACCCTCCAAATCCAGCGCCAGTTGGCATAGCTTGAAGAGGCTGTGGTGGCGGCGGCTGTTGTTGCTGCTGCGGCTGCCCAAATGGATTGTTTGGGCCCTGTGCTTGATAAGGGGTTCCATATTGGGTCGGCTGGGCATATCCAGTTGCCAAAGGCTGCTGTTGAATCGCCTGAGGCTGTTGCTGGAAGCCAGTCTGCTGGGGATAAAATGGTTGCTGTGACTGCTGTTGGAACCCTGTTTGCTGGTACTGCACCGGGTTCTGTTGCGCCATTGGCTCCTGGTTCTGCTCAATTGAATCAAAAAAGTCGATCAGGTCCACAGGTGGTGGCTTCGGTTGTTCGGCCTGCTTGGGTTGGTTTGACGCCGGCGGGTTCGACATCAGTGTGTTCGGCGTTGGCTTTGATACATCTGCTGTCGCACTGGCTTCCATGCTCGGTGGAACGCGTACACCTTTCTTAGCCAAGTACTCCCGTCGGCGAAGATCGAAATCAGGATCGTTGAGATCATCCTCGAGAAGGCGCGCCAGATCTGTGGAGGCATGCTTGAGCTTCGGGATTTCCAAGCGAGTAGCAGATTGGAAATGTCTAGCCACTCCCAAGAACTGAACCACTTCTTCCGTTTGTTTCGTGAATGTCTTATAGATTGCCAGGGCACGTATACTATCCGGCCGCGACATCTCGAAGTAGTGTTCTATTAGGGTTCAGAGTTAGACCAACGCCGATCAATGGAGGGGCTGCTGACTTACCTAAGACATTGATCGTGCCCTCATTCATGACTGAATACAGAGTCAATAGATCAAGCGTGAGGAGACGGAACGCGGTCAGACTGATCTCGTTCTCGGGCTCATCAGTCAATAGCTGTATACTGTCAGTCACCGAAAATCAGACCCAAATTCGGAATTCACCTACATCACAGCGCAGTAACACACGAATTTGCTTCTGTACAATTTCCGTTTCCCTCAATAGTCCTTTCTCCACACCTATCCTCTTCAGCCGTCCTGGTCCGCTTCGTACGTGATCCGTCTTGCAGGCTTCAAACGCCTTGGCGCGCGTGATTAGGTATTCGGCATACCGTCGGATATTATGCCCCTGCGATTGGGCTGTAAAACAGTCAGTAAGATGCGCTCATATCCCTGTGAGGGAAACCCTGGTCTAACCTTCAGAGAAATTGCTGGGCGCGATCTTCTTCGGGTTATCGGACAAGTATCCAAGCGCAGCATCCAGTTGACCCTCTCGGATCATGAGATGGAGGACGATGAGCGCCTTGAATACAATGGTCCATGCCGAGTCTCGAAGTCGTATTTGGAGTGTTCGGAATACCTCTGCGACTCCTGCCTCGCCGGTATGAGTCGCCACAAGGATGTTCTCTATGTATTTGGATTTAGGGGCCGCAAGCTGTTCACGCCAAATGGTTAATAATAGTCGCATGCAGAAAACAATAAGTTCAACATTCAGACTGACCTTGAGCTTCGTGGCCCCTTTTACTGACTTCTCAAATCCTCCGGGCATGTTGTTTGTGAAAGTCGCGAATCGGTGCCCAACTTCTCGATGGCTCAGGAGAATGCAAGTCTGTCGGAAGACAGTAGGAAAAGACTGGAGAGCCTGCTCCAAGAATCAACGCCCTTGTAATGTCCGAGAAAATCTTCAATCATCCGTATCGTTCATGACGTGGCTCATTGAGCCATGCTGTAAGCCTCGGGAAAGTGGGTGGTTTTCTAGGGGCGAGGGGCCAAAGTCCGATCGGAACGGCCGGGCCAGGAATTGGCGAGAAGTAGAAATCACAGAGGTGATATAGACAGAAAAGTAAATTGAGGGATAAGGATAGCAAATTGGACAATCTCAAGGGTGAGGGCAAAGGGAGTTGGGGCGGAGTGCATGTTCCTAGAGGGCAACCCAAATCGGGACTAGCGTAGATTGGGAGTTCCGCATGTGCACGGGGGAGTATGAGTATAGTATATACTTATATACTTATATCGAACTTACATATCAGATCATATATAGAGGTTTATAGGCAATATGGACCATAAATGACAATGTCATACATTTTATCGGTTATTGACGATATTATTGAAATCTTGTCACCTCGTTTCAATCCTTTAGGTGTTTTACACAATTGAGGGAAATACGGCACAGCAATTTTTTATTTTTTATTTTTTTTTGGTAAGATCTTGATTCGATGGAAAGAGGAAAGAGTAAGATATTCTGGCTAAAATACAGTCCACTAGGTAAGTAGAAGACTACATACTAATGTTTTGTGGTGTCGATCTAGGGCTACATACATGAACTATATATGTCATACTCCACGTAGTGATTATACTAGAACCAAGCCAGTCATCAGTTAGAACTAACCCTGGAAGGTCTATACAATTCTATTTCTCACGATAATCGATTAAATGCTTATTCTTTTAGGTAGGAAAACAGTTATCTTTTACATATTTGCCAAGTCTGTCCGAGATGGGCAAAATGTGTACCTAGAACAATGAGATCTCCAACTTCTATCGTATCCCAACATGAGAGCAATGTTTGAAGAGAGGTACATAACATGATCAGATATATTTATGAGTTAAGTATAGTAAATTGGCTTCGCTCTTTGTTAGTTTCTTGGGAGACGACAGTCGCATACATGGGACCGAAGATATCTCTATTCTGAGAATGTTCAAGGGACGAGCTGGGGATTTCTCTCTCCTCCCTTCCAAAACTAAGCCCCAAGTTTACCTGCTCGTTTGCTATAACCTTCTCTTACTCCCCTTCTCTCTCTTCTCTTCTTCCCACCCTTGTGACATTCCCTTCTTGTCAAGTCTTCGGTTAACTTGAACAAGCCACCATCCTTCACACACGTTACCTCTCACAGTTTTGAGACTCCACTGAAACATTGCATCTGCATTTATCTTCCATTCGAAATGGAGGGCAAAAGACCGAAGCTAAGATGGGACGTTCCAATGCGCCAAGCTCTTTGCTGTCTGTACCGGTTTTTCCGATGCAACAAGAAACAAAAAGAGGAGATCTTCTTCTCTATGTTCCGCGACAATCTGAGAAAACGTGGAATTCATCGATTTGTTCCAGGTAAAACGCTTCACGCACAGTGGAACTGGATGAGAAACACTGGCGATCTTATCTGGTCGCATGTCCATCGGAACACTGATTTCAATATGGACGGAGAATGGAGGAACGTCATCCAGCGCATCAAGTCCACTGCATTGACAATGCACCTCCCTCTTATCGAGAAGACAGAGGATGACATTGACACTGCTCAATGGGGCACGCGAATGACAATGGCCTTGAGACTGAGAACTGAGTCCCCCCCGCAGACCCCCCACCCCATGTCATTTTCACTCCACCAGCGAAGAGCAGAGGAAAGGAGCCATTATTTTGCCAAAAGTGATGATCAAAAAAGTGAGAGTATCACAATGAGTGTCGGCCAGAGTCAGGAATGGGCCGACGAGCCGAGACATATCGACCCTCTGGAAAACAATGAGGCTGTTGTTACCAGTCATGGCAAGACGTGTATCTGGTGTGAGCATGGATTGGCAATTGACGAGACAGATGGTCCCGATGAATGGACCCAACATACTCATCTTGACCAACACAAAATCCTCGACGAAAACCAGTCCCAGCATCAGCACCAAGGGTACCAAGATTTGGGCCAACAGGTTCAAGATCAACAGCCAGATCAACAGCAAGAACACCAAGGCTGCAGCCAGCAGCATCATGGCCAGCAAGGCTATCACCACGACCATGAGCTGGCCATGAGAGGAGTTCCCGCCGACAAAATGCCACCGTTGCTGTTTCGGTGGTCAAACCGTGACTCGCAAGGAGTCAACTCGAAGACTGTTTTTCTAGCCGGGCTTTTCTGCAACGGTGAATGGCTTGACCCTGAAGACTTATCTGATGACCGTTTCGAGAGCTTCTTTCGAAGCCATGTCACCAAGGAAAAAGTCAAAACGCCATTCATTTCTACCTCTCATTCTCCTTTGGCACCACTTCACCGTGCTATTGCTAATCAAAACGGTGCCATGCTGACCGTAATTGACACCTCGAAGCTAGAAACAAAAGTATTCTATGCCCATCCGCTTGCGATTCGGACTAGGACTTTTACCTACAGCTGGAAGGGATATGGAGAGTACCTCATCTGGGGCCGTATCCCACTTGAGGCAATTGGTTTCAGCGTCGAAATAACAAGTTTGGAGCAAATCATACAATCCCACCGCGATGTCGCTCGCTTGATGCAAACCGCTCTTATCCGTGGCTCTCCACGCTGCAATCAGAAGTTGCGAGACATGCTGGCGGCAAAAAGAAAGTCGCCTTTCCAGTCCGGTCGAACACTTGGAAAGTTGTTGACTCTTCTTGAAGTTCCAACGGTCCACTGGGACAACATAACATCAAGATTTGCCAAATCATGGGGTTGGAAATATGCTAAAGAGATCGTTCTGCTCCACAATGGTCTTCGAAGTGCACCACCTTACCTGTCCGAGGAATTGTCAGATTCTGAAAGTGAAGTTCCATGGCCCACACCCCAAAAGACGCCAGTGAAAACTTCCCAAAAGATGCCATTTTCATCTGACTGCGTTTCTGATCTAGACTACGAACCGTCCGAGACTGACAAAGGCTCGGGAGGGACCTCAGAGTCGGAATACATGGACGAGTCTCGATCGATGACGATCTGCGATGTGAGCGAGACATCGGATGACGGAAAGTTCTCAACACATGAGACGCTGTCTAGTGGGATGTTCTCTGAAAACGATGCCCCCGAACCCTCCTCGGGACCGGTACATAGTCAAGAAGTAATTGATCTCACCTCGGATAACGAGGATACTAGTTCTCAGCGGGCATTGCAATTGGGCTGGCCGTCCGATGATGAATATATGTACCCCGACACGCCCACAAAAATCAGGGGAAGAATCCCATTGCAATCGGGACAAAGCACCATCAACAATCTTGTCCTAGATGGTCATACAGATATGGACTTTTTTGAGAAAGTCCGAACTTGGGCTCATCACGAAAACTGACAGAATGATATGCGAAATGCCACGAAGAGAGAATCTATGCTTGGCGTGGAAGAGAACATTGAACAATCTTTGTTTTGCACAGCCATGTGAAGATGAGGAAGCCCTAGTAAATATGTCAATATGCCTGTGTGATATTAGTTGAATGAAAACTTTGTGACAACGCTGTCTCCAACGTATGTAATGCCCGTAAGAATGATCTACAACACCTGTGGGTACCTAGTACGTGCATTCACGAATAAAGCAAATGAAGTGGGTATATCCAGATTTTACCTTCCTGAGCATCTAGAGTAGGTATGATGCAACCTGACTAGTAAGATAGCCAATGGATGCCCAAAATGAGACCAAAACCACGCACGCCTACAGATATCCGGACAACCCTTCCCCCGGAGTATGTGGTTTGCAATTTCCATGGAAAACACATACAAAGGTCCTACTGTTAGACTTAGAAGAGCGAGAAAATAACTCGAGATGCGTATTGAGAGGCTCTGTTAAGATTGCCATGCATGGTCAATCTTGCCTTGTACCAGAGTTGTTGTACAGTTTCCATCACAGGAGGGCCGAACAAATCATTTTGATTTTTGCGTGGATACACATTCATCAGCGAGGTATCTGGGACATGGAAACTCATAAACTATCCCGACCCCCATCCAAGAACTTCCCGTATATCCAGTCCATACCGCTTCCTTCGCCTTCAAAACACCCGGTTTATTAACCTAGAACTTGGAGAAAGACTTGACAGCGCGGGAGGTCTTGGCGTGAACCTTCAACACGTTGAAGCGAACCTATAGAAATTTGGGTTAGTTATCTATTTCATCGCAAAACACCATGGGGAGCCAAAATTCGACTTGTTGTAGTAGTGCAATAAAGTGTGGCTTTGCAGACTGCCAACAGTGGCGAAAATTGACCTGGATCACTAGATGAACGTACAGTCTTGCTGAGAGGACGGCACTGGCCGACGGTAACCATGTCACCCTCCTCAACACGGAAAGCGGGGGAGACGTGGGCAGACAGGTTCTTGTGGCGGCGCTCGTAACGGTTGTACTTGGGGACGTAGTGCAGGTATTCGCGGCGGATGACGAGGGTACGGTGCATCTTGGTGGAGACTGTACATAATTCGTTAGGAAATCCCCTTGCCTTGTAAAAAGATAGTTCTGATTTAACTTACCGACTTTGCCGACGAGGACACGGCCACGGATGGACACCTGGGAGGTGAAGGGGCACTTCTTGTCTGTAAAAGTTCAAAAATGAGCAATCTGACACATGAAGAAATCGGTAATCGCAAGCAAGTCTTTTTTTGGCATGAGTGGTCTTTCCGAGGTTCGAGAGTTCGAGTATTGAATGCGAATATTGGCGAGAGAGGAAACGACAGAGATTCCAAGCCCCTCAATTGCTCCACGCGATCCTCCATTCGTCCTTTTGTAACCTTGAAAAGACCACCCACCCATATATTTCGCCACCAGATTTCGAATAAAAACTCAACGGAAGTCGTTCATACCGATGTAGGTTCCCTCAATGGCGGTCTTGGGGGTACGGAAACCGAGACCGACATCCTTGTACCAGCGGCGGCCCTGGGCAGTCTTCTTGGAGGAAGCCTTAGCCTTGGTGTTAAGGAAGATGTGAGGCTGCTTCTGGAAAGCGCGCTCCGACTGGACGGTCAACTCGGTGGCCATTTTTGCGGTGTTGTTCGACGAGGAAGCGGTGTCGAAGAAATGTCGGGTTGGCGGCTGTCGAAGATGAGGAAGATTCGTTGCCCGTCGGAATCTTTGGTAATTCGTAGTGTGCGACACTAGTCCCGATCGGGACTAGGCTAATTGGGGTTAGGGCTCTGCGCTTTTGTTTACATCACGTGATTGCGGAGGCAACGCGCTTTGGGCAGGTGCGATAGGAACAGATTACAGGCTCAGTCCTGTTTGATCTAGAGATCTTAAGGTTCGGATTTATGGAATATGCAATCTTGAATTGATCTGTGAATGCGCCCATTCGACCGCCGAAAATGTCAACTCGACCCGATTCCGCGGCTTTGCGACAGCCACGATCTCGTCGGTCTATCGCTCATGTCCCGCGGTCTAGGATGACGTCTGGTCTGGACAAGGAGAATGCGACAACGGAGATTGGCGCAGCCCAGCCATTTTCGAATAACACAAAGCCTGCTATGAGGGATAAGAAGTCTCGGAGTAAGAGTTTGGGCCCCGGTGGGCTTGATGCCCTCCAGAATTCTAACGGCAATCGCCGCCAGGTAGCTACCAACCGAACACAACTCGCGCATATGCAGAATAATTCTGACTCAAACATCTATAGTCTACGGCTTCTTTCCCGCTAAAGTCCATTCTCAAACCTACAGTCCCTGTCTCTCCAGTGCGAAACATCCCGTCATTCGAGGAAACGCGGCGACGTACACCAGCTCGTAGTAAACAGCAGACTCATGACGGCACGATGGATGGACAGAGCCAAAAGGATCAAGGGAAAGAGGGTCTCTTGATTGACTTTGAAGCGACGCCGGGACCTCCCACGACAGATAATGACAATGACGACACGGCGAACCCGTTTGATACATTTAATGCGACTTCCGCCATTCGTGAGGAGATGGCTGCTACCAAGGAGCGCGATGAACAGGAGCGCAAAGATCGTGAACGACAGAATATCCTAGAGAAACGAGCGGCGCGGAGGAAATCGATGGGTTCGTGTGTCCATTCAAATTTATCATGGAAGTGACTATTGACACATCTGTACAGCAAATCGCCGAGTATCCTTTGCCCCTGAGGCAACTCTACACACCTGGAACGTGGTGGAAATTCCGGACGACTCAACCTCCTCGTCTGCTGCGAACTCAACAAGACGCGCATCTGCTGCTGCAAACTCTCAGAACCAACCCGGCCCTATCTCACCCACCAAAGATGCCCCATCTTCACCAGCAGAGTCGGAATTCGGATTCTCCCCTGTCCGCACACAAGATCTGGATCAGATAAGAGATCGCCCATCATCTGGGGGTGGCGACCAGGATTTATCTTCTAGTCCGTTCAGCGGAAGCTCGGTAGGGAGCGAAGACACCGGCGCCCAAAGCCTGGCCGGAGAAGAGGACGATGGCGATTCCTCAGACTCCGACGATGGATTTGATGCTGAGAGCACTGCAATGAGCATGGATGATATGACCGCGCGCTCAGGGATGAGTGTCCAATCAGACGCAACTTCTAGCTCAAGCTCTAGTGCTAGACTCAACGAAGCACTGCGCCAAGCTGCACAGGAAGCAGGAACCGAACTTGACGAGGACGGAGAGATGTCAATGGAAATCGCGGATCAAGAGATAACTGGTGCTTTCCAGCCATGGATCAAAAAGGGCCAAAGACAAAGCTTCGATTGGGGAGATATTAGCGCACGACATGATGAGGAGAACGTTGACCCATCCAAGGATGCCACTACTCAAGGTTTGCCAGAATCAGATGATATTGACGAGGACGAAGATCTCAGCATGGACGTGACGAATGCCGTAGGACGCATCCTTGGCAAGTCTCCCAGCCGTCGCCAGAGCACGGCTCGTCGCCAGTCTGTGGCAGAAGAATCCAACTACGGAGATCAAACTATGGAGATGACCAATGTCGTCGGCGGCATCGCGCAGGAGGATTCGCCATCAAAGTTTTCTGAGACTGGTGACGAAGATGAAGGAATGACAATGGAATTCACTTCGGCCGTTGGCAAAATCTTGGGAAACCAACGTATTGAGGCCTCTAACTCTGATCAGATGAACTTCGATCAAGACAATGAGTCTGACGGTGGTATGGACATGGAGATGACTGGTGCAATTGGTGGTATCCTACAGTCAGGGATTGAAGCCAACGACAAAGTGCACGCGAAGATGATAATGGAGCTCGAAACAGACTCGGGTCAGCTCGCTAGCTCGCCTTTCCAAGACAACGTTCGGCAGTCTCCTGCCAAGTCCCCTGCTAAATCACCTCTGCGTTATCAAATTGCTGCTGTTGCATCCGAAAATGGGAGTCCCAGTTTGGCAACCGTGCGGGCTAGACATCCCCGGCGTAGCTCCACTTCAGAATCGTCGGGCACGCCAGGGTCGGCAAGCCGGCAACGATCACCACACACGAAGCCATTGACTCCGCCCAAACAGTCCACCCCCCAAGCGAAACCTACCACCCCAAGCAAGACACCTCCCTCTAGCAATGTTACTTTTAGAAGTGCTTCACCAAAGAAGCTCTTCCAGCCCGAGCTCCAGCAATCAGCAGATAAGCGCAAGTCTCTACGCCAAAGCCTGTTCGAGCATAACATAGCAACGGGAGAGTCGACCCCGCTCTTCAAATTACAACCACGCGAGGGCCGTCGCTCTTCTGGTTTAGGGATTGACAAAGAAGGCCTTGGATCTCCTCGCGTGGCGGCATTACTTGACAGGCGGCAGTCGCTAGGAGATAGTACGCCCAAGTTTATTCCGCAAGAACAGCCCCGATCTGGTGTACGCTTCGAGGATCCTTTGCAACTGCAGGCCGAGGAAGAACGTGAACGTGAAGAAGAGGAGCTCCGAGAGGATGGCCATATCACGGGCTTGCAGTCAGATCGGGACGTAACTCCAAGCTTGAAGGATATGATTTCAAACTTAAGCCCGAAAAAGTCTAGGATTGGCAGTCGTAAGAGTCTCCATGTTGGGGCTGCTCGCGGGGTTTTGGGCAAGCGCCCGGTCGAGCTGGACTTGGATGAAGATGAGGTTGAGAATTCGCCCAAGCGACTGCGTGGCCACAATGTCAGCCCGGTCAAAGGCGTCAAGTTGCCAACACCGATGTTTAGGGAAGGCAATGTCCGCCCGTCGATGCTTTCACCCGTCCGTAGAGCTGCTAGCTCATCGCCTCCCAAGGGCAGCACCACGCCTTCCCAGCAACCACGGAGTGCTTCTCAGACCTCGACAACTCCTCTCAAGCATGGGATTGATGCTCTTCATATTGCTTCTGATCCTCAGCAGCCAGAAGAAGAAGAGAATACTCCTGTCGAAGAACCCTCTGAGGAAATTGAGCCTATTCAGTTGCAGGACTTCTTGAAAATGACTAATATTCATTTCATGGAACTTACTACGACAAAAAGACGACATACAACTGCCCCTAGTAGTGTCACCAAGAAGTTGACACGGCTCTCTGGTGAGAACATGCCTAAACCAGGCTCTATAACATTTGACGATTGTGTGGCAGCTGGCTTTTGCACAGTGCCAATGCTTGAACTGTACCAGCATGTAAGTTTTGTTGGACCTGGATACTCTTGATTTTGCTCACACTGTCTCTAGTCGTGTCGGGAGTTAAAATCCTATATTTCTGAAGGTCGGCAAGTGATCCGCTCTATTGAGGCAGAAACATATGCAGAAAATCCAGCTCTCTTCAAGGAATATGTCACCGCTCCGCCAGATATCCGAGTCATCATGGACAATCAATTCCGAAACGTCAAGACCCATGCCCGTCTGCTGAGTAAGGCTACATGGTACGAATGGCGGATGAAGTTGCTTGAGGGGTTGAAGGAAGGGCTCATTCGCCACGTGGAGGAAATGAAATCAGACGACAATCTGCTATCTGAACGAGAAGAGTTGCTTAACAGGAACGTGCCGCCACTTGTGGAGAAACATGCCTCCCTCGAGCAAGAGGCAACAACCCTACAACAGTTGGTGGAGGAAATGGAGAACTGTGATCAAGATGAGCTGCGTAATACACGCAGCAAGCTGTCTGAGATGGACTCCGAAATTGCAGCCAAGAGACGGGAACTTGAGAAGTTGCAGGAGGAAGTCCAGGAGAAGACGACTTTCATCGAAACTGGAGCCGAAATGCGGGATGAATTCCTCGCTCAAATCCAGGAGGCAGAGCGTGTGAAGGAGGAGTGCCGTGGTTGGAGTGCCCGGGAAATCAACGACTTGAAAGGTGAATTGCCCCCCTCACTTCCCTTATGAAGCCTTTTTCTGTGGAATGCAATACTGACTGGGAAAACTAGGATCCGTCCAACGAATTCAGCAACAAACCGGCTGGTCGATCGTTTCGGCCTCATCTCCTTCAGATACCGAGGGACCTTTATTGAAGATGGCTTACCGGGACCAGCTCCAACTAGAGTTCTACCCTGGAGCGTTCGCCTCCAAAAACAGAGACCAGGACGAGGGAAAGAACTACCCAATGGAACTGACTTCCCAAAAGAATGCCAATATTTCTCCTATTGCATCTTTGGTCCTCCACTCCCTACAACACCACCTGGCTATCATCCAGCAATCCACTGTCGCACCCAAGCAGCTCTTGCGCTTCATCTCTTGCGCATGGGACCGCACCGTTGGGCTGGAAAACGAAGCACGCATGCTGGAATTCTGTGGTGTCACCCGTCTCACCCTATCCAAGCCCGACCAAGGCTCTCTTTCTCTACGAACACGCTGCACGCTCCTTGACAACGCCACAGTCCCCACACCTGGCCATAAAGGTGCTGCCTCAAAGAACAGCAGTATCAAGAGAATCGATGTTGACTTCACTGTCCGTACCCGCATTGATAAAACCAATGCTGAGAACACTATCGGTACCTTGGACTTTGATATTGATGTTCTGGCGACGAAGGTCTATGGTTTCGGAACAGGCAATAAGTCCGGCCTTCCAGACAAGGAGTTGCAAAGCATTCTCAGCAAAGTCCTTGGTCGGGATAAGGACGGTGATGTCCAGTTAGGGAATGGCGTTTGGTGCAAGGCAGTGCGCACGCTCACGGGATCTGTATTTTAATTCTTGAATATTGGTTTTTTTTTATGATTTGGGTTATTGGACGGGTTGGGTCTGCATCTAGGAAGGATGGCGCAGGATGAATCTTTTTCAATGCCCTTCTTGGGTTCAATGGCACGGGACAATGGGATATCTTGATATCGGGATCTGGCTAGGCGTTTTTTTATACCTAGTCTTTATTTTCATATCCACTGATTGATAATTCGTTTTCTATCCTTGATTTCCATTTCAAGTCAGAATCTTAGATTGTCTCACTATCTCATAGGGCTCATTACCCCTCCCTGTAACAAAGTCAAGTGAAAAACGAGGACTTGCCGACAACCTATCCATCTTCACTAACACCCGTGGACACGAGATCCTCCAAAGCTGAAATCTATTTATATTATACCACACTAATAGTGGCTACATGAACACTCGTGAATCCTGGCTAATGCATATAGAAAGAAGAGAGTAGGGAGGTTGTGTTTAGGAAAAAGGCAACGACAACGCTAACAAGAAGATATCCGTAAAAAAGCAACGACCGATTGATGCATCCCTAAAACAATCCCAAAAACCCATTAGGCCAGCGCGCATCAGCGCCCTGATTCGGATCCTCCTGACCCTGCGGCGCATAGCCATACCCCAGACTCTGAGGATCGAATCCACCAGCCTGAGCCGTCTGGCCGTCAATAGCAGGCGCACCATGAATAAATGACTCAGCCGATAGAATCGGCATGGAAGGATATGGATCGGCAGACTGAGTGCTTGTTGGAATTGGGGGCGGAAAAGCGTATTCTGGGAAGAGTCCGCCGAGGATATTCTCGCCGTGGCCCCATTCACCGGACATTGGGTACTGGAAGAAATCGGGGATTGAGTTGGCGGTGCTGCTGAAGGAGTCTGGGGAGTTGATGGGGTTTATGGGGTTGGGGGTCATGCCTGATGAACCTGGGGCTTGGGGTTGGGGTTGGGCTGTGGGAGTAGAAAAGTCTTGGGATAGTTGCCAGGATGGAATTTGGGGTGCCCGGAAGGTGTTGTCGCCTGCTTCGTGGAGGAATGCGGTTGAAGGTGAGTATGTGTTGGGCGGATTGGCGAGATACGGGGTTTGAATTGGGGGTTGGCTGCTGTCGCCTGGGCCTGGTAATGGGCTTATGGGGACGACGTAGCCTGAGGAATTGATTGGCGGAAGGCCTTCTAGGGTGTCGGGGATGCTGATATCCATCCTGTTGGAGTTGGCGGTGCTTGATGTTGGATACTTGGGAGCTGTGGCGGGAGTCATTGTTGTGCGGAGGGTTGTGGGCCGTCGGTGCTGCCTTTGGCGTTGTGGTGCTGGCTGTGTCCGAGAAGTGTGCCTTTTGGCTCCTGGTGGTTTATATTCTTGGTCTTCTTCGTCTGGGGCGTGGGCTCTTTTCTCATCTTTCGCGATAGCAACTTTGGCGATGCGTTCGAGGGCCGCGCTCATTCGGGCCATGAAACCGGCATAATTATTTGGTCCTTCGCCTGGGGAGAGAGTTGCAAAGAATGCTGCCACCATGTTGAGGGATTGAAGGTCTGCCTGCACTCTTGAATGGCGAGTATCACGTAGGATATTTGAGAATAATGTTGATGCTGCCAAGAAGACGTAGTATAATAACGACCTGAGGTTTCAGTGTGAGAAATGAAGCTGATATAGACCAGGAGACTGTGGTACTTACCAGGTCCATGCGATGTCTCCCCATGGCATGTTATTGACAACCTTCAAGGTATCTCGAGCAGCCTGTGCACCAATGGCTGCTGATCTTAAGGCATGTGCTTTGCTGATCGACTGGACCTTCTCTGGTTCCTTTCTGGCTTTTATCATGTGGTTAAGAAAGATAGGTACCCGGTGAATCATGATCACAGCATTGTGATAGACAAAATGGAGACCAATAGAAGCAAAGCCAAACAGAAAGTCGCTTTCAGTGGGCTTCATTTCCGGCTCAACGAGGGCTGGGGATTCACGTTTCCATTGTTCAAGCTCTGCATATAGTTCTTTAACCGTCTTGTAAATTTCAACGGGGGGCTTTTCTAATGCCGTAACAGAGTACAATCGACTGTAGATGTGGCTCTTGATGAGCGACATCCGACAGAGCTCGCGGAAGAATGGAATGTTGCTTGCGGTTTCACCATGCTTATCGCTTTCCAGTTCTTCAGGAAGAGGGACATCGAAATCATCTTGATGTTGGGATGGAGCGTTTCCAATTCTTAGGCATGTACTAAAACACTCTTTTTAGTACTCGAGGCCATGTTTAAATGGGCTTCTCTTACCTTTGATCAATGACAAACGCAACCCAAAAAACACGTCTTCTCTCCTCTTGCTCAGCCGGACTAAGTTCCGGCCTTGCAATATCTCGATGAAGCCCCATTCGATGACCGGACCGCATAGCCGCAGTGATGAGCGGTAGAGCTGACTGAGTTCCAGAATTCCCCCGAAGGAAGAACGCCTTTGCAAATTGTTAGACGCTTTCATACGAGCCAAAGGAGCAGGAAACGTACCATGCTAATCAAAGCCTGTACACTTAGTAGATCGGTGCGTCTCAAGGCTAATTCCGTGAAGACCGACATGGCGTTTTTGAAGTATAACTCGGATTTTTCCTTGTCTTTTTCTGACTTGGAGCTATTCGAGGATCGATATTCGTATGCCAAGCAGATTACCATGTTGATGTTGGCCCAACGGGCAGCATCATCACAGGTTTGCTGCGTATATTGCCATTCGACCATTTTCATGAATGACGACTCAAGATAGATAGGAAACAGACGGTTGGCCGTCCGGAAGAAATCTTTCATGAGAGAGAATACCTCCGACCTTGAGGGCAAAGGCTTAAAAACTTTCGAGGCAAACAGATCGTGGAACACATCTGGTCGCCATTGATTCCACGGATTTTCATGAATGGATTCAGGAGATATAATCCGCAAGAAGCTGACATCGCCTGTTTTGCTCTTAATCCACTCTATACCAGTTCGCGATAGAATTGACATTGAGCACGATATCCCTATTCGTTGAGTTAGTCTACGGGGGTCTTGTATCATATCGACCGTACTCACCGAAATATCGAGAATCATCTCTTTGGTCCGCCGGGAACATGGGTGTACCCTCGATGAAACCACCTTTTGAGCGAAGAGACGACCCGAAGTCTGACTTTGGACTAGACGCAGACGAGGGGTCTTGACTAAATGGTCCGTCATCATCTTCATCAGAAAGGTCGTCTTGGCTCATATCGCTCTCTTTCAAGATGCCTGCCATCCTCAATAACGACTCAACCCTGACGAGGCGGTCTTTCAAAGACTTGACATACTCGCTATTACTGTGATTGAATTAGCCATGATCGATGAACATGAGATCGGGAATGGTAATGAATATCAATATCGCTGTACCTTTGGTAATCATCCCGCTGTTCATGCTGGACCGGAAAGACACAACGCGTATTGCGGTGCATGCATTGTATACAAATTGAACTAGACCCTTGAACCTCACACTTGGTCTTTTTTCGATGGCACATCTCACAAGCCTAGATAGATGTCATATGGCCGTCAGCAATGCTGGATTCCCCCCAAACCGGGGTCCACCGGAATAGTGGAACTCGGGATGACAAGCGAAACCCACCCTCAGGTGTTGTCCTCTCCATAGCGCAGAATCCATGAACAATGAGTTCTGGGAAGATGACTGGTTCATTGCCTTGATGGCTGACGGTTTTGGATTGCGTGGGAGTCATGAATGTGCATGCCAAGACTTTGCAGAAAAGTCGCCCCGGCGGAAATGGGGAGGACTAGCGGGAGATCTTTATTTCTTATTTCGATCTCTCCTTGATATCCATCTATACCTAGGAGGTAGACGTTCAGAATCTGCAGGGAAAAGAGAAAATAAAAAGAGATGAATAATCAAAGCGGATGTCGGGAGTCCCGAATTCCGTTATTCTGTGCTCCTGCCGGGGTTACTTTGGTGGACCAACTGGACCCGCGGGGTTATGCCCATCGCTTCACCGGCTTGCAAGTTGATCATAAAGAGATACAGATACAACATTAGATTATGGAAGTCTTACGTCCAATGATAGAGTCGGCTACATACGTGGCTGACTACTGTGCCCGTTAAAAGGTGGTCTAAGACCTGCGAACGATATACAAATGGACGGTAAAAGTAGACTAGAATCCATGGATAATCCAGGAATCATGATCATGGGTTCAGTACGGAGTAGTGATTAAGATATAAAAGAAAAAAAAGATTGGTTGGTTAGAATTCTGCCAATTCGGACCAATGAAACCAGTTCCCGAGTCCTTACACGTGACACATCTGGCGAGCCGTCTGTGAAATCTGGGGTTCAAGATGGAGGTCTTGGATTGTTCTCACTTTTGGTTGAAGTACTCTCATGGCTATGGACTTCCTGAGACTCATACCTGAAGCCGGCGAGAGAAAACGAAGGGCGCTCGGACTCTTAGTCAGGACCTTCTAGGCAAACAGCACGTTTATTACAACACACCCACCTTGTTGAATATGCAAGGCGTAAATTGCGTACTCTTAGCGTCTATTTAGCTCCAAGAAAACATTGAATGTATCACCTGTCTTTTATTTCACTGAGCTAGATTATTAGTTTTAGATATCAAAGGTTATACACAGAACAGTCTATTGCACAAAGCATGCCATTTTTACTGTCTTCGTATACACTTAAAAAGACCATCTAAAGACCATCTAAAGACCGCTAAAAGACTATCAGAAAGACCACCAAAAAGACATGACAAGGCCGCATAAGCGGGCGACTATTTTCTTTATTATAAGTTCATTGATGCAACTGATTCCGCAAGTGCCCGAACATTAGCGTCCGATCTCTCTAGCCCAACTGTCTGGCTTATATTGTAGCGCATGAAGAGTTCCACCGGTGCTGTATCATCATCCTCGAAGCTCCACAGTTGAGAATACTGTAGAACCAAATTTTCCCCATCAAATGAAGCTTGAATGATCCTTCCGTGCTGTTCGCCCATATAGGAGAGAACTAATAAATATATAGTTATAGGTAGCGATAGAGGGTTAGTAAGACTTAGGGGCTACTATACGGCGTAAGTTACTTACTGGGTGGATAGCATACTTCCGGAAGGGCCTCTGAGATGTTCGAATGAGCATCATGTTCACAATTGCTCTTATTTCATGAAGAGTAAGACTCTGGTCGGCATGATTTGCGGGAACGTGTGCGATAGTTTCCATAATCGCATGTGGTATAGGTGAGCTTTCGTCACTATCTTCTAGGAGACTCTGAATCCGCCAATGTAGGCCAAATCCGCGCTCATAAGTCTGAGGGCCGGTTGTCTTTCTTTTCGTCCTAGTTGATATCAGTATATACATTCAAACCTCTAGAAATCTTCACTATTTATTTACCGCCATAACGCTGTAAGAGATCCAAGGCCAGTAAGAGAAGAGAATATCGGTCGCCCCTTCCGATAAGTACTAATATGCCAGGACATATAGTACTGTGTTTCATGGGCACAGCTCTCTCACTCGTTCGGCCCCGCCACAAGCATGACTTCCTCATAAAACTCCCTAGCAAGAGTGAAAGGGTCTTCTGCGTTTGGATTGCTTATAAGGACATCTTTCAAAATAGAATCAAAGTCTGGGCGGTTATTCAACTTTGGACAGTCATCGACCGAGATTCGCGAAGTGAGTATTGGATACTTTTGGAGGTCTCTCTCCGGGTGAGGCAGGAAAAAGCATGGGTGAAATTGTAGAACCCCATCATCTGTTATCCCTACTTGATAAGCCTGGATTTCGAAACCTTGGAGATTACTAGGGGAGAGAAAGAAGGATTCGCAGTCGTTGACTCATTGAAGATTCTTTAGAACATCGTGCCGTATGATTAGGGTTTGTGCATCCATCTCTATAGAGATATAGCGAAGTCATGAAAGTTGAGAGAAAGGGATAAAGGATGGGAGGAGTCATCCGTGTGAGATGGAGTGTGTGTATGTGTGTGCGTGTGTGTCAGTGACAGGTTCGCAGTGTCAATGATACTATGGATACGTAAGGCGGTAAATCCTGCCCTGAAAGCCGGCGTGTATTCTGCCAGGATACCCTTGCAGTAGGTACTACATGCAAAGTACCTTGTTATGGATGCCGTAAAAAAATTATCTTAGGTAGAAAGTTGAAACGCACAACCAGATCTCAAGGATATGGGGCGGTAAGGTCAAGTGACGTGACGGTGCATATAGCTATAGATAACGACAATGTCTTTTTTGGATGATCTTTTGCATCGGTGTCGTAGCTAGAAAGATGTTTATTATGTAGCTATGGAAGTTCCACTAGGGATAGTCTTCCAAGGTAAGTGCTAAGTACCTGGGAGTCCCCATTCTGACCCTCCACACCGTCTTCGGGAGGTGGGGGGGATGTCGAAGCACTAACTACCACTATCATCACGTCACTGCATCTGGCGCAACGGCCAATTTTCTTTATCCTTCGGAGTGGTGGAATCGATTTTCCTGACATGGCTCACAAGGCTTAGACTCGTTGTGTATTATACATATTTTACCCAGCATCTGGAGAGCTGCGAAGCGCCGAGGTTGTCGGTACTACCAAGTCATGGATGTCAATATTGTCGTCCCGCACCTAGTTCCAATCGCTCCCGCGCCGGTTCAGACACCATCCGTCGCTGTCCAAAATGGCTCTGATCCCGACATGGCTGCAATGCGCTTTAACTGCCAAGCTTGCGTGCGCAAGAAAACCAAATGCGATAAGACGGCCCCAGCATGTTCGAGCTGCAGAAAAGCAAAGCTCCACTGCGTCTACAAGGATCCCCCGTCGAGAAAGAGACAGCGAAGCCCGTTCGATGATGTGCACGAGCGATTAGTGCGGTACGAGCGCATATTGCGAGACAACAATCTTCTTCATACAGCCTCTGCATCGACCCCATATAGCCGAAAGACAGAGGCATCAGCAGCCAGCACGCGGAACCCAAGCCCAAAGCCGGACTCGCAACCTGCCAGCTCGGGCAGACTTCTGTCCGCCGACGACAAGTCTCGCTATCATGACAGTGTCCTCCTTGATGTTGAAGAGGGCGACCTGTGTGAAGTATCCGATTCCGACCAGGATGACAGCTATCGCGGGGATACCGGAGCTAATGAGAGCACCCCGACGGGCTTACTAGGCCTCCTCGCGGCACAGACCATCTCTGAGGCCATACTCGGACACACACAGAGTATCACCGAGCAACATCCTGGTTATGAGGATGCGACCAAGCTCTGGAATGCGTACGTGCAAAATGTGGAGCCTCTGTGCAAGGTTCTTCATATCCCGACTGTCGCGAAAATGGTCGATACCGTTTCAAAGCAACCCTTTGTGGCCTCGAAGAGCGACGAGTGCCTTCTTTTTGTGATATACTATTTCGCCGTGTACACCATGTCGGATGCTGACTGTGTGCAAGAGTTCAACCAGCCGAGGAACTATTTGATGTCGAAATATCGGACCGCTGTGCATCAAGCGCTTATCAATGCGTCGTGGCTGAAAACAACATCAATACCGGTATTACAGGCTTACACACTATTCCTCATTGCTATGCGCGCTCAAATAGATTCTGACACGTTATGGATTTTGACGGGCATTGCCATTCGCCTCGCACAACGCATGGGGCTCCACCGTGATGGTGAAAACCTCGGATTACCACCCTTTGAGGTTCAGATGCGACGGCGACTTTTTTGGCAACTGCTTCCGCTGGACAGCTATGCGAGTCAGGTTTCCGGCAGTGGTATTGTTTTATCGTCCAATAGCTGGGATACTAAGCAACCATTGAATATCAACGATAATCAGATTTTCCCTGGTATGACAGAGCCGCCCCTCGAACAAAGAAGCGCCACAGAAATGATTTTTTGCTTGTCTCGGATGGAATTGTCGAATTTCTACACCCGAACCGGCGTCAAATTGAAAGGGATTGGTAACACGGTTCAATTCAAAGATGCAGAGGACATTGAGAGACTTATTGATGAGGTTGAAGATCTTATCGAGACTAAATTTCTTCGGTACTGCGATATCCTGAACCCCTTACACTTTTTCACCATGGGAATCGCCCGATCTGCGACCAATGCTGTTCGACTGCGGGCTAGAATGCCGCTGCTGATGACACAAACCATCACAGACGCGCAAAGGAGGGATATTTGTACGCTCGCAGCAAGGATCCTCGATACAACCAGCGCCATCTACGGCAACCCAAGCATGCGGAAGTATCGATGGCATATACAAGCTTTCTTCCTGTGGGATGCCCTTCTCTGCGTTCTACGTAGCATCGCAGACGTCGGATTCTACTCAGCCTCTGAGCTTGATACTTCTTGGGGCAAGGTTGCAGATGTGTATTTTAATCACGAAGAACTTGTCAAGGGCAGAAGAACCATACACGTCACAATCGGTAAGCTAACCCTCAAGGCCTGGCTTGCGAATCCCCCAAGTCAATCCGCCCCAGAGCCTACTTTCATAACCGCACTGTGTACCCAACACGAGCCGAAAGTGAGCAGACACAGACAGCAGGAGAGCATGGATGAAAGAGGGGAAATTACCAAACTCGCGGACGGATGCGATTTTGATGAAGTTTTTGGCAACATTGATGGGACAGGCCTGGATCTAAATGGAGGGTTTGACCCTTCGAATTGGGTTTTCTGGGATCAGCTGTGTTGATGGACTAGCCGAGGTTGAGTGGGTGACCTCCACCATCGGGCTTTGATTCACGATGAGGGGAGATGAGGGAAGGGTTTATATTTTAGATGTAGCTTATGGCTATCGCCACGATGGATCCAGACCAATAGTGGAGGGAAAGCCGAGATGTGTTTCTAAGGGACGGACAGCATGGGGCGCGCACGGGTTGCGCATGGGTTGTGCATGGGTTAGTGTCGAAAGGTTTGTTAGAAGTGCCGCTCAAAAATTTCCTAGATTATAGATCATGTAGCCCGTCCATTTTGAATATGTAGACTTCTGACTTGTGTGGACTACATACTGCTTACGTTGGATGCGTATTGCGTATCTTACCATCAGAATCCGACTACCAAAATGCAGTACTCTGACTCAATTTCCGTCAGCAAAGAATCATGATGCACCTCCGCTTTGAAACAGTAACCGATGGGACAGCAGCAATAAAGTTTTGGCTCCATGACCAATGAAGGTGGTGCAGATATCAAATCAGGATAATCCCACCCGTCTATCCAGCATCTGTACCCAAACAAGTTAGGAGTGGCCTTCAAACAGTAAATTCCCGGATAGTGTCAGAATGAGTAAGATAGAGCTTATAATTAGTTATGTAAAACAATAGTCGGCTGCTTACGCGGTCTTGAGATGTCCTTTTTGGTGCTCTTTTTTTCTTTTAGATATTCTCTACCTTCTTCAGCAAAAACAGCTTAAAATGTACACGACGACTCCCCTATGTACACATAACCTTTGATTCCCACATTATAGGCCATAAATAGCCAAATTCCTAGTCTGCCAAATCCCCACAAATCTAGACAATCCGCTACATCCGCACCCCTCACACCCCACAATCCACTCCCAACTTAACCTGCGGCATATCGAGAAATAGCACGAAGCCTAGGCCCAAAGAAATAGAACGCAAAAGGTGCCGACCAACCAATAGCTATGGTGATGAAAGCCAGAACACTCGTACCCCAACCATAGCCGAGAGACGAGTACATATACGGCGCGAAGAGCGGGAACCCAAACCCACACAAACTGCGCAGAATTGCGCAGGCCGCCATAGCACTAGCCGCGTAGGTCTCGTAGCTGTCGACGATATACGTCTGCATACCCTGCAAACAGGAGATCGTGCCTGCGGTGAAGAGCAACGCCCCGATGTTGGGCATGATCCAGTGCGTATTTCCGATACTCCAGCCGTACCAGAATAGACCAATGGTGCTAATGAAGGAACCCACAGCTAATGACGGCATGCGGTACTCTGGTTTACCGACACCGTTG
Source organism: Penicillium hordei (assembly GCF_028827395.1). NCBI lineage: Eukaryota > Fungi > Ascomycota > Eurotiomycetes > Eurotiales > Aspergillaceae > Penicillium > Penicillium hordei. The sequence continues at coordinate 2,093,489 of NW_026623142.1, forward strand.
TTTCGAGCCTTGAGGGTTTTGTAGATCTGGTCAACCAGCTTGAGATTGATGAAGAGACCGGCAAATGATCCAATGGCAATGGAAACATAGTTCAGTCCACCGATGCTAGAACTCTCGTGGTAGACCTCTGTGAAGATGTCCGGGAATGTCGCTAACATGAGGTACGTTACGCCGAAGAGATAGGCCATGTAGATAGCCATGCAGAAGACGATGGGCTGTGTTGTGAATAAAAGCACAGGTCGCTCGAAGGCATGCAGAAGCCTGCAGGCAAGTGTCTCTACCTTCTCGCCGGTATGCAGCTTGGTGTTTCCCGTCTTCTGGATGAGGACGTCGCATCGTTTGCGTAGAAGCGTAGCTGGATGACATTCACGCAGCCAGATGAACCCGGCAACCTGGACCGCAACGGCAGCGGCAGAGGTTGCCCAGAAGACCCAACGCCAAGTCGAGTACTGGGCGATAAAGCCGCCTGCAATGGGGCCAATTACGGGTCCGAGAAGCGGTCCGAGAGTATAGACACCCATGGCCTTGCCACGGTCTTCGGCGCTCCACATATCGCTGCAGGACTGGTCAGTACACGTAGGATTTCTCGGGGATTTTATTATTCTGCTAACCCAATGGCACCTCCTCCAATTGCGAGCGGCGCACTGCCACCAATACCCGCAAGAAAACGAAAAGCAAAGAGTTGGGACTTTGTCTGGGAGAAACCGCATCCCAGATTCCAGGCTAGATACCACACATTGCTAACCTGGAGCAGACGTACACGGCCGTAGAGCTCGGAAGCTGGACCGAAGAAGGTGGGGCCAATGGAGTAGGCGAGGAGGAAGATCGCCATGGATAGGTATATTTCAATATTGGAGTGCATCCCAAGGGCCTTGCCGAGATCTTGCATGGCGGGGGCAATCATGGATGATGAGACTGGTGAGATGAAGACGAAAAAGGAGATAGCCCAGGTATTCTTCCATTTTGTACTCTTAGGCCAGTTCTTGGGGTTCTCTGGGTCGTTTGGTCCGCTCCATGTGACGAGATCTGGGTCTTTGATGGAATCGGCATCGAGAGAGGGCCCGGTTACGGTTGTGGGTTTGGCTGCTTCGAGGTCTTTCGTCTCGTGGGAGCCCTCGTCAGAGTCGCTTGTGCTCTTGTTGCTCATCTTGGAATTTGTATCAGATATATTGAGATAAAGAGCTCAGTTTCTTAACGTTATACTACCAGAAATTGACCTCAGTAGTTATATACTCCTTGAACAGTTTACTATGCCTATGATCTAACCAATCAGCGGACCGTATTTCACTTCGGGGCCGGATCACCGACGCACCGTCCAATAGGATAAAGTAATTCTTCGGGCCCGCTGGTGATCGCCCGCCACGCTGTCCAATGGGAGGGTGTCATTCTTCGGGCCCGGCCCGTTCTATTTGCCTGAGGCCTAGGGTCGACTACCCCTTAGGGCGTAGAATATCTATTTAGCTCTAAATTGCATAGATCACGGGTCACAGTCCTAGGAGAATGTATCACCTATGATTTTATTTTACTAGCATACCTAATTTTGGGAATTCGATCATTTGTTATCACCACCTTCAAAGCTTCGATTTCGAGACCTTGGAGGTCACTAGGCAGAGAAAGAAGGATTCGCAGTACTTGATTCATTGATTGAGGTGGTTTAGACCATCTTACCATCTGGTTAGGCTTATGCATCCATATAGGGAAATATCGAGATCACGAAAGTGGGCAAAAGGGGTATGTAGGCACATGTCCAGGTGTAGTACGGAGTATGTAGTGATGATCACCCGATTCCAATAAAGTCGCGCACTATATAATGACGTGATCCCAAACTCCCCTGGAACCTTGCATACTTGTGGGTTGACAGGTACATGTACCTAGGTGTACCTGGGTGTACCAAGTATTCGCAAGGACCTAGCCATCTTAGAACATGTACGGAAGTGGATTGTATATATTATGTGATCACGGGTATCTCAAGCCATTGTCTGATCTTCATGTAAGAAATAAGCAAAGAACTATCATCTCTGGTTAATAATAGACGTATCATCTAGAAGCCGCTTTCTAGAAGGACAGGCAAAGAGGTGGAGATAAGCTTAAATCCTCTAGTCTCTAGTTATACCACATTTGGGAATCGCGATAACCCGTCGATAACAATATTATACAGATTCACAACCAACCAGGTTGGAATTCCCGAGGTCATATCTCGCTGACAAATGGAGCACATGCACCCCGCAGTATGTGTTGATACAAGTACTCGGTGTTTTGCTGCTTTACTGAAAAAAATATTACTACCCATCCTACAGACCTCAGGAGACAATCACCTCACTCATCATGAGACCCGTTACAATTGGAATCGTGTCGATCGGAGACATGGGCCTAGGTATGGCCCGACTCCTAAAAGCACACGACTACCGAGTTGTCACGGTCGCAGAAGGAAGAAGGTACGACTCCAGCGACGGAAAGGCAACCCGAGAAACTGACGATCGCCAGTGAACACACACTGGCCCGAATTCATTCCGCAGGCATCGAAATACTCCCCACAGACCAAGCGCTAGTAATCCAAGCCGACTACGTACTTTCGATCGTACCTCCGCGGAACGCGCTAGCGACCGCACGACGAATCGCAGACGCATCCGCCCAGCCACCGACCGACAGTCTCCGAGAGGCAATAGAGGATGTAGAAAGCAAGCCGAAGAGGTCCAAGCTATACTTCCTGGAGCTCAACGCAGTACCCGCCCGACTGGCGTCGGAGATGGCGGCACTATTCAGCGAACCAACCGCAACCACGGAAGAGGGCCGAGGGTGCCACTTCGTCGATGGCGGAATCATTGGGCTGCCACCAACGCAAAGCACGCAAGACGGGAGCTGGAAGAAACCTACTGTCGTGCTGTCCGGGTTGGTGGATCTGGCTCCTGGGTTTGCGACACTAACCAGCGTCCTGAATATAAGGCTTGTCTCACCTCGGATTGGCGCCGCATCCACGCTCAAACTATCCTTCGCGGGGCTGAACAAAGGTCTTATCGCGCTGTCTATTTTGTCGTTCTCCACTGCGCAGAAGGAAGAGATGTTGCCGGAATTGCTGGCGTTGTTGGAGGAGTATTCTCCACGTTCTGCGGCGCTTGCGACGAATGGGGTGATTAGTATGAGTCCCAAGGCATACCGGTGGGAGGAGGAAATGCGTGGGATTGGGGAGGCATTTGATGCGGAGGGTGGGTGGAATGGGGTCGGCACCGATGTTTATGGAGGGTTTGCTGAGATCTATCGGATCATTGCGGAAGATACCATATTAGGGGAGGAAAGAGTGGAGCATCGAGTACGAGGTCTAACGGTTGAAGACGCCTCCCAGATCATCGCTCAAAGGCAAAGGAAAAGTAAGCCTTGAATGATGTATGGAGTATGAATATTAGCATAAAAACGTTTGTCATAAAAACGATCAAATGTTTCTAGGCTGCGCGGGAAGGGGGGGATTTTGCTTCCGGTGCCAAGCTTCGGGGTGTATCACTGCAACTTAGTCCGCGTCATCCGTGATGCACTGAAATGGCATTAAACAAATCATGGAGGATATAGAATACACTTACGTGCACTTTAGTACAGATCTTACGGTTCGTACAATTTTTACACATTTTATAACATTTCATAACATTTTATAACATTGGTACTACGTACTTGTACCTTGTCGTACTTCGTGTACCTTGTACTTGAATCAGGTACTGGTCCCGAGGTAAGTGGGGATTATCAAAGTCCCCCTTTTTTTTCTTGACAAAGAGCTTGATATCTTGAATCTGGAGAAGCTCTTATATATACTTTATAAATTGGTTATCCTTCTTATCCCGTATGGACGGGATATACCCCATACATTTCAATCTCTCTATATATAATCCAAAGCGGTGAATGCCCCCAACGGACGAACCAGAAGTCGCGATCACGACATTTCTCCATTCTATCAGATCATCGACTAGCATCTTTTTCTTCCTCGTCTTCCTCTTCGCCCCCCCCCTTTTTTATTAAAACAACTCCATTTATTTCCCTTTTAATTCGTTCAGGTGGAACTCCCGCGGCATGCGACGATGAAGTGACCTTTTTTCTTTGACTAGATCGTGGCCGAGAACTCAACTTCCCGGTATTTTCTACCCATCTACAGAGTACTTTGTCTCACTCTTATTTATTTGTTTTTTTTTAAAAAAACTCTTTTACCTTTTTTCGCCTTGATTTTTATATTAGGCAATTTTTTAACTGGTGATTCCGATTTGCTTCATAGAAAATCCCGTCCTGATCTGGGGTTTCCAACATCATAAGCCCCTCTTCTCTCTCAACTCACATAACCCTAAAGGTCAAGGGGGCTGAACTTCTTTTTTCTATTTCTTTCCTTCTTCAACCATGCCGGGGGAACAACCACCTTTACCAGGTCCAGGTCCAGTCTTTGACAAACTTGAGAACTTCAATTTTTTGATGTCGCGTCACGACCCAGCAGCCAAGACTCGACAGTACTCATTTGACGCTGATACCGGGCTGGTCCCGTTTGGCAACGTGAGCATGGATTATGATCAGACTGAAGGCATGGGCGGTCTGTCTGTCAGTTCCTATGAGAGTATAGAAGACGACCGCAGCTCCCTCGATCTCCGAGGCTATCCCTATCACGGTACGTGTCAAGCTTTTGAGATCTCTTGTGCCCAATGTTGCATTTGTTACGCCATCGCGCCTCTGCGTCTGAGCTTTAGTTCCGGGGCTTTGAATTCCCTCTGAAAATTGAAGTTCGATGTGTGTATTTTTTTGGGCCTGATTTTCTCCCTTGGTTTTTTTTTTTAAAAAAAAAGAAAGAAAAAAAAGGCACCTGGATAGCTAGGTTGCTGAACCTCTTCCCTCTTCCCTCTTCCCTCTTCCCCTACACATGTTCAAATTTCATTTGTTTAAAAAAGGGCTCGAGACTGCAGAGCCCAGGATGTGAGCAGTCGGCATGCATCCTTCATCTCCAATGGCGGAAGGAGATCACCGTCGGTGCTCCTTAATGCCACGAGCACGCAATCCCGCAACGAAATGGCAAACGCCAGTTGTTGCCTGCTGACGCTTAACTGCACATCCCCTTGAAACCCTTCTTGAGCTTATATCCTTCCGGAATATGATTTGCACTTCCCGATCCATGGGGCTTATTCCCTCGGGGTTATATCGACTTTGATCGCTTACTCCATCCATAGGTCCCCCCGGCGAGAAGTCCGTCAACTACAATCTTCCAGAGCACATGATGCCCTACTCAGCACACTCAATCTACCCGCCAGTCCCATATGCGCCCGACGAGCTCGGTCACGCACAGGGAGCCCTCACTCCATCCGATGTTTCCTCATCCATCTCTCCGCCCAACGGCCAAATGGGAAACACCAAGTACAGCACCACCATCTCCGGCGATCGCATCGCCGCCGCCCTCGATCAAGAGGAGGGCGTACGCGGTGCCGCAGAGGAAGATCGTCGTCGTCGAAATACCGCTGCCAGCGCCCGCTTTCGTCAGAAGAAGAAGCAGCGTGAGCAGGTCCTCGAACGTACTGTTCGGGAAACTACCGAGAAGAACGCTGCCCTCGAGGCTCGCGTTGCACAGCTCGAAATGGAGAATCGTTGGTTGAAGAACCTTCTCACTGAGAAACACGATGCTGGTTCTCGTTTGCCGGCCCCGGCTAAGGATAGCTCTGCTCTCGAGCTAAAAGGTCCTGGGGCCAATACCAGACAAAAACATATCCAGCCCAAAAAGAAGGGTGTCGGCACCGAGGAGTAAGGAGCTAAATGGAAGAATGTGTGCTTTTTTGTCGCTTGTTTGCGTTGTTGTTTTGTTGTTTGTATCATCTCCCCAGCCTACGTCTCCTGCGGTCTTCTACTCTATAAGGCGTCCGTACCGAATCAGCATTTTCTGCCCTTTTCCCTCCGATCTCCTCGCTTTGCTATGGTGTCTGCACTCGTTTCTTCTTTCCTCCTTCTCTATCAGAAATGGAAGATGGGAACAGACGAGCGCAGACAAATGACGATGTTACGACCCTTCTCTTCTTCTCGTCTGCCCGGCTCTCCCGACCGTGGCTTTTTCGACTTCTAGGGATGGTCTTTTCTTCTGCACTTCAGATCTGGCACTTTCGTTTGATGTTTTCAATCCCTGGTCCCCCTTTTCTACTCTCTACCATCGGGCTTCTATCTTTATATCTCCTGCCCAGGCTCTCTACCTCTACATCCTCTCAACCCTTCCTATCCTCTTTCCATCAGATCGTGCGCTGCGAAGGCTTGTTTCATGTTTTCTTCCTTTCCCCGGGGTTGCGGGAAAGGAGATGAGTTGGCGGTGTTGTGGTCCAGATTCGGGGAAGTCGAATTTTGTTTTTGCTTTATGTTATTTTGTTTTACATTTGATATCTATTTCTCTTTTCTCTGGGATTTGCTTTTTTTCTGTTTTGGTTTCCGTCCTTGCTAGCTGTCTATGGACTGGAATGCGTGCAATATAACTATGGAGGTTATTGCTATACGAATTTACCTCACGCTATTATCCTATTCCTACTATTCTATGTTGTATAGGACTCTTTTCCATATACGTAATAGCAAAGACGTAAAAGCAGCGGTGAGTGACGTGCTTTATCTGGCGTGCTATATCAGAGCGATTTCCTCATTGGGATGGACTGCCATTGGAGAATGTATCTCACTTTTCCGGGGTAAGGTTCTAATCCCCACTGTTCAGGCGAACTCTGCAACCACACAGTACCTTTGAAATCAGCCTGAATATCTGAATATCTGAATATATATCTCTATATGCAGTATACTACATTGGGTAATATAAATTCCTGCAAACGATCCATTAGAACACCTTCATTACCCTGGACTATCCTAATTGAAAAACCAAAAAAAAAAACAACAAAAACAAGTCAACATAAGATGGTATTACATCAATTAAGTAAAAACAGGGAATGGAAATAAGGGGAAAAAAAACCACAAAACAAAAGAACCGAGGCAATTCCCACTTGATCTCAAGTACATCTCCAACTCCGTGGAAAAAGGAAAAGGGAAATTAGACCCACGTCCCTCGATCTAAGCATGGAGAAAGTGGACATCCCCAAAGCACGATTTAGAGCCGTTGGATCACGACATTGAGAGGCGTCCATGTGAGGAAAAAAAGGGCGTCGAACATCCGAAGTTGCATGGCGTGATTGATGTACGTCTTCTTCGAGAATAGCACGGAATTCAGGAATAAAACGAAACATAGTATATGGAAGGTTCGGAAGGGATTTTTGATCAAAAAAGGAACGTGATGAAAAACGAACGGACAAATGATAGATCATATGTCATTTGTCGAGAATTTCAGCCGTCAGATTCGTGAGAAAAGGTGGAAAGCTTTTTTTTTTTTTTTTTTTCCAACCCTTATACGGTAATAGGCTCACGCTCCTCTTCACGTCCTCGCAACTCGCCCTCAATAGTGCTGACACCGTCATCACCGTCCTCGTAGCTGGGGTGCTGGTCAGCAGGCAGCCAAGAGTCGCGGTCCCCAGCCAAGGGCTGGTCCTGTCCAGACAGATCCACGCCCTCGCGGTTCTTGCTGAGGTTAGAGCGGTGGCGCTGGGAGAGGGTGCGGGAGCGCTGAGAGAGACTAGACTTGACGACTGCCTTGGAAGAAACCCAGTTGGTAAGGGCATCCTCGCAGTCCTGGATGATAGCCTTGGAGGCATCGTAGCCGTCGTAGGCGTGGCGGGTCTCGCCGGGAGTGACGGGGGTGTCGTCGATCAAGTCGAGGAGGTGCTTTCCGTAGCCAGCGACGATGGCGACCTTCTCGCAGTGCTCGCGGAGCGCATCGAACTGGTACTGGAAGGCAGCCTTGACCTTCTCGCGGGTGATGTTGGATAGCTGGGCCTCGGCGACTAGGGACTCGGCTTCGGCGCGGACAAGCTCTTGCTCTAGCACGACGATGCGGGGCGAGTTGGGGTCCTTGTACTTCAGCTTGGCGATCTCATCGGTGATCTTTTGCTTGCCTGCAGATGAATTCGGTTAGTTAATGCTGGAAATTTGGGCAGACACTGAAGAGAGAAACTTACGGTCTCGGCTGGGCTGTACGGAAGCCTCGATGTTGCGGATGCTCTTAATAGTGACACGGTACTGGTCGTAGCGGTCAACGAACATATCCTCCAGCTCACCGATCTCGTAGATCAGCACGCCGAGCTTGTCCGTCACATCCGACACATCCTCATCGCATGCTTCACCCCAGATGGAGAGTTGTTGCTATGGCGACCGAGTCAGTTTCCAATTTATTCCCACGATCATCACAGATTCAGGGCCATCCACATACAGCGACTTCCATGCGCTCCCGGGCAACGAGTTCCATGCTGCGCATGGCGTTCTTTTCCATCTTGACGAGCTGCGACAGCTTCTTCGCGAGATCGGGTCCGAAGGCACCGGCGGCGTTCTTGCGGAAAGCATGGCCTAGTCGCAGGATGTTAGTGAGTCCAATATTTTCATTTTATTTCCCATTAGCGATCTCTCCGACGACTAGTGGTCTCCAATTCGACCGTTGTATCTCTCGGAGGTACGACGGGGACGAGTCGATGGCGGCCCAATTAGGCATCCTCCAGCGTGACGAATCCTCAGGAGATTTCTAGTCGTCGCAGCCGATCGCAGAAATATGAAATATCCCAATCGCACTCACCGATTCCGCCTTTCCCTAGCCATCTCCCGGTTTTGGTTGTGGACAGTGGTGGTGGTGGGCTCTCGACCTGCGAGGCGGTCGGGGCGCGCGACTGGCGCATGGAATAGGTGCGATGCATGGTTTGGACAGGGGAAATTGGCGATAGGAAGATGATTGTAGAGATGTAGAGATTCTTGTTCCTGTAGAAAAAAAAAGAAATTAGAAAGAATAAAAAAAAGACTTTCCAATGCCTTGCGCAGTAGTGACGTGAGCTTAAAGAGGGGGGGTTCTTTTTTCTTTTTTTCTCTTTGGAGTACGTACTTGACCTGGATGTGACGAGGGAAAAAAAAGATTCGACTGCAAACGGACAGGGGAGGAATATATTCTGACAACTCAGCTGATCAAAAGTGAAGATTCTCCTGGAAGCTCTCGGGAAGTGACGTCGACTATTTTTCTGAAGGAAATCGAGGGATTGGACGCTAAGCCACTAAGAGAGGATTAAATGCAGGAAATCAGCCTCTGCTAGCTCCCCCCTTTAAGTCGATTACAGCCGATTTAAGCCAAGTTAGGCCAAGTTAAGCCAATTTAAGCCAATAGTCGGTCGATCTTGTTGAGTTGCATTTTTTGTCTTCACGATCATCGACGTCATCGATTTCCTGATGTCATGGAGTCTAAAGGGTTGCATTTGAGATTTAAGATTTGTTAGTTTATACTATTATATACTATATACTACAGTAAAGAGTGCCTGGATTTCCCCTTTCTGATTAAAATTTGCAAGTACAATAGGTGCATCTAGGTACATACTGTATAGAACTCATAGAACTACCATTGGTGCCCCAGTTCCACTGATCGCTGATCGCCGAGATCGTGGAACTCTTCGTGGGGAAGCCCATGTGGTCTCGGTTTTCAATTCCACCCATTCGAGCAACATACATTTGTACAGTAGAAAGAGTAAACACCGAAGACCAGGAAACTGGAGTTACAGTGACAAGCACGGACATAGTATGAATAGAAATTAAGAACAAGTCATAGGTCAGTTACGCTTGGCAATGCCGAAGACATCGAGACATTGTCTACGGGTCGGTAGTGTTGAGCCTGAAGGCATGAAGTTACTGCTCAACAAAGGCGTTCATTTAAACGGCCTTGCAGCCCCATTCCTTGGATGTCAACCTTTCTGAGGAAGATGGGTTCTTTATATGTGAACAAAAAGGGGTGTGACGTTCTGGTCCCGCATATACCGGGCCACTTGTACTTATAGCACAACTATTAGTACAAGGATGAATCGTGAGTATAATGTGCATATAATATCTAGGATGTGACGAAATTTGGCCTCATCCGGCCTCAAACAGCAACCTATTATCGAGCATTCGGAAGTTTTCCCGGATCCGTGTCTTTACCTCGCCGACGAACGCAAGATCAGCACTATGATCAACGAACGCGAGATGTCACTGGTCGGCCCAGAAGTTCACTCAACCGGCATTGTACGCCGTTGCTTCTTCATACCAACTGTTCCTCCGAGATCGTGTTTTCTGGCCACTGGCCAACAATAAGCACGTGTCCGGGACCAGCAAAATTACATGAGCAGCATCATTTGCGACGCTCTCGCTGGTTGGGCATCGCGATCAGCCGAGATATCGTCCCTTTAGAAAGTCACACCGCCTAATAATGCGGAATAGGTAGGCTGATATTAGCCCGCAGTCCAGGTGCCGTCACTTCCCGTTCGATTCTGGCTCCGGCTATCTGCTTAGTGTGTGACCCACACAATGATATCTTAGATAGGAAGGGGGATCGTGTCTTACCGAGTATCGTCCATGGTCGTAAGATGGTCTAAGCTTGTTAGCAATCTAAGCAATGGGACTTGGAATTCTCTTTCCTTCTTCACCTTGATCTCTCCACTCCTGGGGTAAATCACAAACAGCTTTCCCTGGATAGTTGGCCAAGTTTGTTGTGCTACCATGTCCCATTCAGGCATTATTTCCAAAAAAAAAAAAAAAAAAAATCCCTTTCGAGTTGGTTGCCAAGACATTTGTCTTTAAACAAATATATATCGGCATGCTAAGGAAGTGCACGATGGAGTCAAATGACCCTATCCCTTGGCAGAAGAGAAAAGGTGTACTTTAGAATTTTATGACCAGGATTATAATGAGTGAGTGGATGAATGCCGCACCGCAAACAGAATCTACCGACAAATCGGGCCTTTGGAAGAACCGCGATCTTGTCAGAAACTTTGTCAAGGAGGAGGGAATGGACTTCATTGACAAACCACTGTACATTGGAGACGCTTCTGACTCTAAAATTTCCGATGCATTGCCATTCTCTTCACTGGCTTGTCCGCTTGTGGACTGTTCTCGTGTTGTATTGTCGGCGTTTTCTTCTTGTATAATCTCGATGTACTCTTCCCTTGTACTCACAAGCTTCTACACAAGATCTTTCTCGTCGTGAGATGCTCGCTGGAACAGGTGTCTTCCAAAGTCGAAGGAAGTGAGTCCAGATGTTGGGACTCTCCATTGTGAAGGGGTTTCACGTTCCTGGATTTGACCCATGCTCTTTGGCCATATTGCCAGCCAGTTTATTTCAAGGGGCTTAGCGTAGGCATTTTGAGCTCAAGGTGGTGCGTCTAAGATGGAGAATGTCAATTAGCTTGTGTTTAAGCTAGTCGTATTAGATTATTATATTCTAACCTTGAACCTCCTCAAGTGAATAAAAAAGCCGTGGTACATATATAGAGAGATGTAGAAGTTGTGTTAAAGTGTGGTTATAGAAGGAGAAGAAGAAGGAGTAGAGAAGAAGGAGCGAGCAAAGCCTTTTTATATTGGTCACGGAAGGTTCTGGACAGACCACATGTGCAGTTCCTTCACGTGTCGCAAACACTCTATGGGACAGAAGCTGGACCTCTTCGTTTGCTTAACACCGGATACTTGCATCCCTATAATATGAGACTAGGCTCGCTGGCCCGCAGAGGAGTTTGAAAGCAGTGAAGGCCAGTTGGTATATGAGTGGAAGCGAGACATATGTACACCAGATGTTGAAAATCCCAGTCAATTCTTACATAGTACTAAGTACCAATTAACATAAAATCGGCCTAACTCAGCATTATCCATGATGCACATTCTTGCCTATTTGAACCCCGTAAACACAAAAAACCATTCCTCGGGCGTGCATATGAGGACCCGTTGGCCCTGCAAGTACGCAAAGAGAGAGGAGAGTTGGGGGAACGCTGATCATGCGTGGACTGTGTGAACTCACTAGTTCCATTGAAACTTGTAACGACGCAGCCACTCGGAATAGGAAAGTCCTACCCCACGACACCAACGCTAATCTCGATTCCGTAGGAGTTCAAAATTCTTGGCATGGCGCCAATTTGCGCCTGCCGTCTACCTTGCATGTGGGATTGGCACCGAGGGTATTGGCATACTCATCTAGGCTTGCCATTATGCTCTTCTGTATGTTGTTTGGCATCATAAACTGATGGGAACATCTTATCGCAACCCTCTCGCGTGGCGTACTCGCAGGGTCCTGGTCCATGTTGCGAGCCCAGAGTTGTAACAGCGAAAGAGACATAGTGGGAAAAGAAAAGTATCGGTGCACAGTAAATCGGCGACGAGAGAAGAAGACAGAGAGTAGATTGAAAGGGGGGGGGGGAAGCTTTTGAAGCAAGCACAACTCGAGAACGGTCTAGGTGAGCAGATTCCTCCCTCCATAACAATGGCTATAGGAATATAGTGGTTAGGTCCCTAGGACCATAGAAGTTTTAGGCTTCTGAGGTTGCCCACTGGCCCTATATAAAATAACAACTAGCAAGGGCATGCCAATATGGGTTATCAATGCCGTTGCCGTTGCCAATGCCAGAGTGCTGGGTAGAACTAGCTGGTGATCGTGTCTGTTATCTGTCAACAGGGACACACAGGTTGTTGCAGTTGTAACCCATCCATGGATGTCCACAAGTGTCTAACCTGGAGCTGCCATTGAAGATGGTTTGATAAAAAGATAGGAGATGGGTGATGAGAATGGGGGGTCATTGGTGTGGAAAATAAAAGAGAGAGTGGATGCATGTGGGATAACTAGTTATTAAATATGATATCCAGGTGGAAATCAGGGGAATAAGGTATCAAATTTCCTATTTCAGACAGTATTTGTTCTCTTAATTTTCATTATTCATGTGTTTGAGCAATCTTCTGTGGAGCGACAACATTAGAAAGCATTGAATGCTCCTTTATCTTATGTTTATAATTGTAAGAGGGCTGTATCAGAAGGAGTGATGGTTATCCTTCTCCCTCACATACCTACATGATGTCTTCACGTACGATACTAAATCTGATGTTTGTGTATAGAAAGGCTTAGTAAATACTAGGAATGAATATCTGCACATGTGTCTATTATGTACATAGTATGCTGCCCATGCGAGAACCCATATCATGGTTCAGGAGAGTTGGCACGACGGGTCTTTCGCTTCTTATTCGTGCCAGCCTTGGGCTTGGTGGTTGAGCCACCTCTTTTGCCTTTACTTTGCGAAACAGAGGCTTCTTCTACTCCCTCTCCGTCCCCGATAGCTTGCTCGCCATCTAGCGAGGTTCCGCCTGACTGAGCTTCCTGGCGCAGTCGACTAAATGCCTTTTCCATGCGACTAGGTCCACCTGCACGAACACGAGGCGCAAATGCACCCGCGCCTTGTGGGCCTTGCATGAATTGTGTGATATTGGACTGTGTACCTTCCTGCTCTCGCCGATTCATATCGCGAATGACTGGTACCAGGACTTCATCCGTCCGCTCTTGGCTCCAGCCGATTGTGGTCATGAGGAAGGCCCGTAACCCATTCAAATCAGGAATACCCCATTGAAATTGGGAAGGGTCGTCGTCAACCGTGGGTTCCAGGTATGCCTCATCAACTTTGGTATCAGGAAATGAAGGAGGCAAAAAGATCTTGGATGCCTTCTTTCGGAATTTCTTCCGGAAGGCAAGGTGAGCATTTTCCGCAGCATTCGTACCCATTTGCAATTCAGTCCACCAATCACGGAACTCTTCGAGGCTGGAAAACTCGGTGAGGATCTCTAGAGCTGTGACAGGACCAATCCCGGGAATGCCCTCTGTGTAATCGCTGCCCAGGAGATGGGCAAAGCTAATAAGCTTCTGTCGATGGAGGGCATACTCTTTTTCCAAATCCGAAGTCAAGTAGCATTCGACGAATTTACTTTGATTGAACATGTTTTTGTAGACCCGTGTTCCGCCGAAGAGGAAGATATCACTGTCGTCCGTGACAATCCCGTCCACAAGGCCTAGCGAGACCAATTTGGCGCACTGCGCTTCAGCTTCCATAGGCGCCGTGATATAAGGTAACCCGAAGAGCGTCAAAAGCTGTTGACACTCATTGATCATAATAGTAGTCACCTCGTCTGCATCACGACGTTCATTTCTCTGCTGAGACCGTAGTTGTTTTAGTTCTTGCTCGTAGTCGAAGGCTTCCTGATTGGGAGCAGTAGAATTAAGAGTATTGGCAAATCGCACATGCTCCTCGCCCTCAGCTGCAAGCTGCTTGAACAGCTCTTCATCCTCCGGGTCACTGTAGTCGGCTTGGTCCTGCATGAAATCCTCCACTCGGTCGACCTCTTCGAAGAGCTGGGGCTGGGGCTGGGGTGGGGCCTTTTGATGGGATACAACGGTGATCTCGGGGCCTTGGGTGGGTCGCTGAGGGACAACATCTTCAAATTCTGGCGAAAGAGAAGGCTCGGTGCGTGCGGACGGCCCATCAATATTTCTATCAATCGGAGGTAGAGCTGGTTCGCTCAAAGGCTTCTCATCCGGATATGTAGAAAGTTCATTGTAAACCTTTTCAATGTCCTCCAATTGAAAGACTTGTCTGGGGTTCTCTTTCTGTTCTTCCTCCCCTTCCTCTTCCTCTTCCTTCTCCTTCTCCTCTAGATCAACGACTTCGTTGGTGGCGGAAATTTCGTCAACATCGATAATTTCCGGCGAGCGACGATTGGAGAGGAACAAATGATCTGATGCCGCAAGTTGCTCATCCTTTTCAGGATCTTCAATGGGATCAACGATGAATCCCACATCCGAGCGCTCACCAACAAACCATGGAGGAAGTGGGTCCATCTGTTTCGGTTTCTTTGTAGGCTCCTTCATGAAACCCCCTGCATTTTCATCAATCTCGCCAGCTTTATCATTGTCTTTCGTGACTTTGGTGAGTTTGATGGATTCGAAAGGGAGAGGACCACCGAACGGATTTGGTGCATATGAGGCCTTCTTCGCAACCTTCGTCCTTGCTATGGCGGCTGAAAAGTCCATTCCATCATCGCTCTCGGATTCAAGATCTGGCACTATCCCATAAGATGGAGCTGGTTCGACCGGTCGAGAAATGGGCATATCAGGCATATCTTCGTCGCCGAGTATATCTGGTTGTAACGAGAGGGCAATAGCTTGTTCGAGGTCATCGTCATCACCATCAAAGAAATCATCGGTGTCGTTGTTCTGTTGCTGTGCGCCAATATTTCCTGCTTCCACAAAAAGCGAATCATCCTCAACCTCTTGTACACGATCATTCACTGACTGTCGCTGTGCAATATGGCGCGATTCTTGTATAGCCCTTCTCATGTCAAAACCTTCGTCGGTTTCAAGCTGAAGCGACCTGTCGAATACGCCCTCTTGAAGGAAAGGAAGTTTCGGAAGTCGGTTCAGACCTTCGATTGGAACGTCCTCGAACTCATCTTCGTCAGATACCTCATCCTCTTCAGACAGTATCTCAGGTCGATCTAGATCGATGGGCTTTTCTTCGTGGCCTTCCCGGTTACCCACAACACCTAGGACCCAGCCACCTTCGTGTTCACGATCCTTGACAAGTACGTATTCCCTGCCACGTTCTCCTGCGATGCGCTGCCCAGACTTGTAGAATGCTTCGTCTCCGTTCATGCCGCTTAAATTCATTAATCGTTGCGTAAGGTCATTACGTTCTGCGACACGGTCGATTTGAAACCTCGAGAATGCCATGCGGTCGGGAAACATGGTATCTAGCTGTTCTTTCGAATAACCCATTCGAAGTCGGCTTCTTAGCCTTGCTGCATTCAAGATATTATAGCGATCAGTGGGGGGCAGACTAAGGAAAAACATGCTATCGAAGTCGATTTTAGAAAAGTCGTAAAGGTTGATATCTTGTCCCTGGTGGAAATGTCTAGCATATTCCTCCAGTTCCTCTTGGGACATGATGCGTGGATCGTTTGGTGCTCCCATATCCTGAAGCGAGACATCTAGATTAGGTAGGTGGTACGCATCCTTCTTCTTGAACTTGCGAGATTGTTGCTTTTCTGTCTCTGTCATAAAAGCCTCTTCTGCGTAGACAGGAGCATCTGGCACCTCTTCCTCCTCTTGTCTCTGGCTTTTATTGCGTCGACGAGCGTCCTCCTCTTCCGCACTGCGTTGCATTTGTACGGCAAGCAACTTTCCCGCAGTCCTCACAGCATCTTCCCTGTGACCCTCGCGTTTCTTCTTTCGGCCAGCAATGGTCTGCCTTTTCATAACCGGGGCTCCGCCATCGAAGACGAAGACGGGGCGGATCCCGAAATACAGCAGCTTGCATATGCGGCGAAAGAATCCAACGATGTGAGAATTTCGGAGCGCATTGCCTTCTTTGTCTCGCACCGCTTTCAGGAATTGATAAATCCAGATCGACGCGTCGACAGCTAGTCGTTTCTTGTTGAGCGTTTCGAGTTTGATGGGGCGGGCGCAGGGCTGCACGACCGTCCAGAGGCCGGTGACACCCATGACTAGTCAAAGGGGGTATCAGATCATGAGTCTGTACTAGGAAGGTCTGGCATTTTAGAGAGAATCCACATGTAGCGAGAGAAGTGCTCGCAGGTGGCTGATTGGGGAGTTCTCGACTAGGTGACGTGAGCCCCGAGCCCCGAGCGTCATTTCGCTCCCGCGCCTCGATCGCGAGATCACGTGTGTAATATTACCGTTTGTGGATTAGTGGAAGTATTATGTAACCACATCGGGGAATCATCGAAAAAGTAGTGGGCTTTTTTTGGTGGTTGGTGGGATGTACACTTTTATCAGAGGCAATTGAGACATTCCGTGTAATTCCCTTCTCTACTTAATGTGCGTAGAAGTTGGCAATGTCTCTCTCACTCGAGGTCAGTGTTGCGATATCTGTAGTCAAAACGCCGTCCCGCTGACTCAAATTGCAGCATATTGATGCTTTTCTCCCGATAACAGCGTTGAAGACGTTTGTATTGAACGATAGGAGATTCATCTTTCAAAGTCAAGGCACATCCTTTCGGGTGGTTGATGAAACCACCAGTGTTGTTGCTGCTCAAGTCCAGATATTCAAAAGAAACAATATTCATGGTTTCATTACTTTGAATAACCGACTACAGGACAATGATTCGAGCCATGTCCAAATAATCGTCTGGGGTGGTCGCTCGGTGCGAGCGGTCAACCTCTTTCTCGCCTCTGACAACGAAGTCACGTTGTCGGCCTCTAGTGCCGAGTTCACTGCTCCAGATTGGATCATGAGTGGGTGCGCAGCTACTGCAGATGGCCATTACGGGGCATTTTTTATCACTTCAAACAACGCGCTCCTAAGTCTCAAAGTGCTTGACAGTGGGGTTCCTGGGAGAACTACGACAATATCCATATATCAGCTGGCGACGAGTGTAAAGTCTATCCTTTACTCCGCCGATGTGATTGCGCTGTCTTCCTCCCATGTCCTCATTGCCGCTGGTACCGTCTTCGGAGAAATCATCGTATGGTCGTGTTTTTTGAATAAAAATGGATCACACAAAGCTAATGCAATCGCCTCCATCCACCATTTCTTCACGGGGCATGACGGATCAATATTTGGTGTCCGCATCTCTCCGCAAATCCCGTCCTTGAATGGAGGTCAGTCTGGTAGAATACTGGCCAGTTGCAGTGACGATAGAACTGTGAGGATTTGGGACGTATCGGATTGCGAGCACAAAACAGCCCAAGATCCTTCTGCGTATTCCACCGACGGGTTTGATTTGAGAAGCACAGGCTTTGGCCCTGTTGAGGCAGGCGAGGAGAGCGTTGGATCCGAGTCATGTGTAGTCCAGGCATTTGCGCACACGGCTCGCATTTGGGGTGTCCATTTCAGGGCCATCAAAAATAATAACCAAACCCACATGGGGTTGGTTTCTCGTGGAGAGGATTGCACATGTGTTTTGTGGGACCTAAGCTGGCATTCATCATCCGCCGGGAAGACTGATTATAACCTCACCCAGACTTCATCAATAAAAACACATTTTGGAAAGCACATTTGGTCTCTGGATCTTTGCAGAATTGGCTCTGAGACTGTGGTTTACACCGGAGGTGCCGATGGTGCGCTGAAAAGTTTCCCCATCAAAGAAAATGACGATGACCATCTGGGCAGTGGCCCTGTCGCTTCTTTGTCGCAATCACCTAGCCTCCAAGTAAAGACAAAGGAAAATTCCACAGCTGATGGAACGAAAGCCTTTGCATTTGTCACCCAAGACTACCTTCTTCGCACGTCTACACAAGGTCACATCCAGCTTGGATATCTCAACCAAGCAGAGGAAATTGCCATCACTTGGGAGACAATATGTGAAACACCTGACCTTTCTTCTTTTGGTGTCATGACCGCTTTGCCCCAGATTGGCCTGGCATTGATCGGTAATTGTCGAGGATTCATTCGACTCTATAATCACGCCTCGAAATCTGTTATCAACGTCTGCGACGTTGGCAACAGACCCCTTGGAATATTCTTCCTTCAGACCCATTCTTCCAGGATGGATCCCTTGAATTCTTCTAAAAAAATCAGCTTTGTCGTCTGTTACCCTACTGGAGAAGAAATAACACTTGTCAACGTCTCCGACTGGAACAGCGATCATCCAAATGCTGAAACAGTCACCTTTAGCCTACCATCCTCATTTGTGGTTTGCAGTGCGTCTTTCATCTTCGATGGCCAATACTTGATTATAGGATCAAAATTAGGCGCCCTTGCTATATATAACGTCTCTGAGGCTGGGCCTGTATTGGTCAATCGCCGTGTTCATGGCCGAGAATTTGTCAATCACATCAGCGTCGTGACATCTGCTACTACGAGTGATAGCACAAAATCGGACTTTGTATTGACCTGTGGGCGAGACGGAACTTATTGTCTCCATGAATTGCAGCTTTGTGGGGGCGGAACAGATGCTGTATCGATACAGACGGTGCACCGTACAGCATCTATGACTGGTGGGAACATCGAAGGCGCCTATTTCGATAAAGCGACTGGGGATTTCATGTTGTACGGATTCAGATCACAAGATTTCGTCCTGCGCAACGAGTCGAAGCTGACGGATATCGTATCCATTGCTTCAGGCGGCTTTCGCCGAGGCTGGGACTTCATCCCAGGAGACAAAAAAGACAATGTTTTGTTCACCTGGAAAGACGGAACTTCTTTAATGACCACCCGCATACGAGCTAGTGCCACTACTTTACTTCGAGCTGGAGCTCACGGACGGGAAATCAAAGCGATAGGTGTTTTCAACCCTACCGGTGGAGATCGGCCTCTATTTGCGACTGGTGCAGAGGACACGACTGTTCGTCTTTTCATGCCAACTTCGTCGTCGGCTGCTAGTCCGTGGGGTAGCTTTGAGTGTCTGCGCGTCTTGGATACACACAAGTCTGGGATCCAGCAGGTGACCTGGTCCAAGGATGGGAGATACCTGTTCACGAGTGCTGCATACGAAGAGTTTTTCGTGTGGAAAGTTCGCACCATTCCCATCTTCGGCGTTGCCACGAAATTGATGGCTGCCAGTCCAAAGGACGATGAGAATTCCGATCTCCGGATACCTAGTTTCGATCTGCTGGAAGTAGAAGAAGTTGACGGGAAGTGGGGTTTCCTCCTGTGCCTTGCTCTTTCCAACTCTGTTTTTAAGGTAAGGGTGGCCTCTTTTCCTTCAAATATATCGCCCAGTACTAACGTTCTTGCAGATCTTCCACTTTTCGCCATCTAATGGGGGTCAATTCACTCTCCTAGCTCGTGGAAAATACATGACCAATTGTTTGACCCAAGCACATTTCTTGGTCACGAGCTCTACCGTGAGTCTTATTACCGCAGCAACCGATGGCCACTTTACACTGTGGGATCTAACAAGCACACTCGAACCATTTTACACAATCACACAATCCTCCTTGAGGGCCAAACAAACTTTCGACGGATCTTCCATCTCACCAGAAAGCATCACATGCGAAAGTCGATATCAGATTCATTCCAACAGCATCAAGGGGATGGAACTGGTTTCTATCTCTGACACAGCCACTGTTGTTGTGGCTGGAGGTGATGATAACTCTCTCTCCGTGTCTCTTCTACGGACACATCCATCCGACACCGGCACGAATGCACAGGTAGCTACGGTTTCTATCCCTGATGCTCACGCTGCGGCAGTCACCACGGTTAAAGTACTCAAACAGCATATCTCTCGTGATGTTCCATCAAATACAGAATCCATTAAAATCACTGTGGCATCCTCTGGGAACGACTACCGAGTCAAAATCTGGTCAATCACCGTGGACCCCGCACAGCCTGGCACGCAGGGGATCATCGTCAGATTCTTACGGGATACATACAGTTCTGTGGCTGATATAGCAGCATTGGGACTTGTCCATGGGTCTGGGAATGCCCTCCCCGCAGAGAACCAAGTACCTGGATCGGAACTACAACAGTCGCGATTGGTTGTATGCGGTGTGGGCATAGAGATGTTCGCTGCCGAATCGGATCAAGCCTAATCTGCATGATGCCGATTCGATGTCGGATGTAGATAAGACTTCAATGCAACAATATGAACATAGATGATATCATGTGAGACTACAGTTTTGGAAAATGAGATGACGATAGCAAATCCACCGGGCAAGAGGAAGATAGTAGCAAACTACTCGGGTAAGAGGAAGACAGAAGCGAATTAGGGCATGCATTCTAGCTGCATGACGCATCCATATTCAGTAGAGGAAAGTCATGCGACTGGCCAATATAGGAACTTAGGGTATTCGACAACTCCAAAGAACTACTCAACTTCTCCGCAATAGTGAAATAGCTTGATTATTCCAACACTACTCCATGTTTACCCCGCAGTTTCAGAGATACCGTCATTTTGTCCTAATATGGATGAGTCGGAACGCCTCCATTTGAGGAAATGATTGACCTTATTTAAATGATAGTCTTGTGTTTTAATTTATGATCTCGGCCCTTGGTTTATTGGTTCGGAAGAAAACAATATTTGGAGTGTTGAGTACAAGTATATAAGGAAAGAACTATGGACGTGTGCGTATTTTCTTCCAATAGACTATCATAGGCATTGCATATTTTCCTCATCATGAAGCATCTCATTAGTATGATCGCCGGTGCTGGGCTGGCTGCTGCTGCTCCCTTACAAACTCGTGCTACAGACAGTTATTTCTTTACATTGTGGGTGATGAATTGTATCCTCTATTTATCGCTCGCTGGGAAGGGAGCTAAAAGGAATCCGCAGTGGCAATTCCTACACCATGACCAGTTTCGATGTCGGTGGCACGCAGCCAACTGCTGGCAATCCGATGGGTAACCCGGTACTGGGTAGGTTTTGTTCGCCGTTTGGCAAGCAGGATTGACTGATTCAAAACAACAGGTACCGGAACAACCACTGGCGGTGTCAACTGGGTGGGATACCTGACTACTGTGAACAATGCCTCAAAAGTCCTCAGCTATAACCTCGCTGTTGGAGGAGCATCCCTCGACAATTCCCTTGTCAGTACCAATACCAAGGAAGATATGGTAACGCAAGTCGCCAGTTTTGAGACGGCATACAGCCAGAAGCCTGATACTGCACCATGGACTTCAGACAATGCAGTCTTTGGATTCTGGATTGGAATCAATGAGTATGCTCCCTAGATCCCTATTAGCGACTAGACTAACTCCCCAATCTATAGCATTGGTTGGGCTTGGTCAAGTAATGACGCCAGTGTCCTGATTCCAAAGATCATGGCCCAGTATAAGACTCAAGCCGAAAAGCTCTATGCAAATGGTGGACGGAAGTTCATCTTCCTCAATGTCCCCCCTACAAGCCGATCTCCCCAGATTGCCAATCAAGGGGCAACCGTTGAGGCTGGCCACGCCAAGTGGCTCGCGGCTTTCAACGCTGCCCTAAAAACAATGGTCAATGAGTTCATTTCAGACAACAGTGGCGTAAGTTCTTGTCTCTGATTATATATACATGATCAGCTAACCTAGCTGCAGACTACAACCGTTCTCTACGATTCCTTCGCCTTCATGAGCAAAGTCCTCGACGCCCCTACAACATATGGATTCACTGACGCTAGTTGTATCAATGACGATGGTGCCACCTGCGTCTGGTGGAATGACTACCACCCGGGCTATGCATACCACAAGCTGCAGGCAGCGGATATGAAAAAGCACATGCACTCTCTCGGTGCTTGGTAGTCTGATCCGGATAGTCCGGGGAAATTACACGCAGGGTCAAGAGTGGTAAGACCCAAGTTTCAAATAGTTATGTATAAGCTGCACATGTGGCCTTTTTGTTTCCGAGCGAGTATCAAGACTTTTGAGCACGATGGTTTTTGTTTCAGCTTGCAATCAATTTGTCACGCTTACCTGACTCGCACATTTGGTCTTTGATCTCCATCAATTATTACAGCATATTAAAAATAAATTGTGTTCTTGGTTTAGTAAAAAAAAAAAAATTAGCTACATTGGAGCTGTTACACCCCACAACCCCGGAGTATGAATCCACCACCCCTGCATGTCGGCGACTATGAACGCCGATCGATACCCGAAACACCACGGCTTCAAATATCAATACCCTCGGAACAAAGTGATGCATAATTAAGCCACCTGTGCCTGAAGAAAGCCTCATTGAAGCGGGGTAGTGTGTCCAGTAGATAATTATAATTCTTCACGACGGAGAAACCTGAAGACTCCGGGGCATTGCCTTTTTGGCTATCCGTTTCGCATAAGGTCGCCAAGAAGGACCATTTCTCATCGTGATGCATGATTCTGTGGATCCTCATTGGTGATGGATTGTTGTTGTTATGCACTATAATATCCGAAGTTGCTGTAAATTCCACCTATTCGACATCAGAAACCCACTCTAGTAACTGAATATTTATGAAACCCCGTGTCATTTTCTGTCATCAATTTCCGTGTGATGCGTTCTGGGATATCCTGCTAGTTACCCGGCCTTGTACGTTAATTCACTGACAAGAGAACTATAAAATGCCCAAGTTCGCCCCGGCCGTTGGTATCATTTCGCATTGCCGTCGCATCATTCCTTTTCTTTTCTAGTCTTAACCATTGATTCCACACAACAAAGGGCTTGAATTTTCAATATGAGACTCGATCAAATTGCTCTCCTCGCCGCTGTGGCCGGATCCGCAGCAGCAGCTCCTGCCAACAACCATGCAAAGAGAGCTTCGCCTTTCAAATGTTTGAGTCCATGAATTCAAAAGATATTTCTGATTATCCATTGACCAAATTTCTTGTATAGGGTTCGGAGCAAGCGAATCTGGAGCTGAATTTGGCGAGACCAACCTACCTGGCGTCTATGTGCGTGGGCTAAATATATATCTTCGGAGGATCTCAACTGATAAAGACCGGAACAGGGAACCGATTATATCTTCCCCGATGCTAGCGCGATCCAAACATTGAAGGAAAAAGGAATGAACATCTTCCGGGTGGCCTTCAGGATGGAACGGCTGGTACCGAACTCCATGACAGGAGAGTTTGACGCTGGCTATCTAACCAATCTGACCGCGGTATGTTGTGCCATATCTACCTAAAGAGAAACAAGCGGATACTGATCGAGTTGCAGACGGTCAAATCCATCACTGATGCAGGATCCCATGCGGTGCTTGATCCGCATAACTATGGAAGATAGTAAGTGTTCTATCAAAGTGAGGAGCGAATGAATCGAGGCTTATGGGTGCACACAGCAACGGCGAGATCATTTCAACCACCTCCGACTTCCAGACATTCTGGAAGAACGTTGCAGGCAAATTCGTTTCGAATGAGCTAGTCATTTTCGACACAAGTCAGTACCCCAACCCTTTAGTCGCATCACAGGCCTTCTATTAACCGAATCATGCACAGACAACGAATACCACGACATGGACCAAGACCTCGTCCTAAAGCTCAACCAGGCAGCCATTGACGGCATCCGCGAAGCCGGGGCAAAAAGCCAATATATCTTCGTCGAGGGAAACTCCTACACCGGCGCATGGACCTGGACCAAGGAGAACGATAACCTGAAGGCCCTAACCGATCCCCAAGACAAGATCGTCTACCAGATGCACCAGTACCTCGACTCGGATGGATCAGGCACGAGCGAGACGTGTGTGTCGACGACGATTGGAAAAGAGCGCGTGACGGACGCGACGCAGTGGCTGAAGGATAATAAAAAGGTTGGAGTTATAGGCGAGTTTGCCGGCGGTGTGAATGATAATTGTAAGACGGCGATTACAGGCATGCTTGATTACCTAGGTGATAACTCGGAGGTCTGGCTCGGCGCATTGTGGTGGGGTGCTGGACCTTGGTGGGGCGATTATATCTTTGGCATGGAGCCTCCCAGTGGGACGGCGTACAAGGGGATGTTGTCGACGCTTGAGCCATACTTGGAGTAAACCCTGTAGATTGAGGCGAATATGAAACATAAGTACTCTGTATGTAGCATGTGAGTTATCGAGTTCGGTTGCTACAATTTTTTTAAAAAAAAATTTTTTTCTTGACCACTGCATGTGTTTTTTTTTTTTTCTTCTTCAGAAAGGTAGTAGGGGAAAAAAAGAAATCCCAATGATGGCTATAGCTCATGTATCAGTTGTGGCCATATGAGAGGTGTTGTCGATCAGCGCATGGTATTTCCGGAAAAGATCTCGGAATATTGATGCTGCGCAATATTTAAGTTTGTCAGCGCGGGATTAACCTGGATTTAGAGAAGTTTATCTGAAAAAAATAAAATTAATTGGATAAATAAATATAGAACAAGGCATCACCATTAGTCGAGAGACAGCGGAGAGTGGAATGGTATAGCCTTGGAGGAAAGGGCGGGATATGGGATACGGGAGATAATGCCAAGAGAAAAATAGGGGAGCCTGGCATCCATCTCGTACAACGATACTCCATACCCAGGCTTACGCAGTCTTGAGGCGGAGAGGGAAAATTTGAAAATGACCCACAAGGCTGATCAAGGGTGACGAGGCTCGGATTGGAGAATCACCCTGCTTTGGCCACTGGAATGTTGATCTTGGAGCGGTCAGAACATGGATATGACGAAGGTTTGATAGATTGAATTTTGTATGTACACTATAAATGTAGAGATTGGGGATACCTTAATACATTTAAGATCGATACAATCAGCTTATAATGCTTAGGACAATATGACTTGCATATAAACAATATTCGTATTTCTAAATTGTCGTTGTCCTGACTGATCTGACTGTGTTGATTTGTGTGGATGTAGGGATAAATAGAGGGAAGGATCCCGCTAGACCCAAATAGGACTAGCTCAAGCTTCAAATAGAAGCAAACGTGGCCCCCGGCGACGTGACTGCTCAGCCACTGATTGGTCCGCTGATCCTGCGCCTCCTTCCATGGGAGGCTGGAGTTTCTTTTTTAGAGGCTGTGCGTTAGGTTGTACGTTGTTTACTCTCTTCTGGGCATTTATATTAAAGTCATTTCCCCCCAATCTCAGCTCTCCACTTCTCATCCATCTTTCACCATCTTTATCTGTATTCCCATCTTTTCCATCCATACATCTTAATTCATTATGGGAAAAGCCGGTCGCATTGCGTGTATCTTCACGCCCTATGTCTTGACTATCGCGTCATTGATCTGCATCATTATGGTGGCATTGGGTTGCACAAAAGCCAGTTCTTCTACGTTGAACAATTTATACTTCATTCGTGTAAGTGATCAAAATCAAAGTCTCTACGTGATTACTACATCCGCTAATGCCAATAATCTATAGCTTGACCTTTCGAACATCAGTTCAGGATCGGCACTTACATCAGAAATCACAGATCGCCTCAGCGATGCCGGTATCACTGATGTTACCGCAAGCGAGGTCTCCTCCACCATCAAAACATTGCAGGATGATGCCAACATTGCTGATTTCTACGACATTGGTCTCTGGGGTTACTGCGAGGGAAATTCCACCGACAACAAGGATACCGTCTCCTCCTGCACAGATCCTAAGGCCCAGTTCTACTTCAACCCGGCCTCAGTCCTGGGCGTGAGCGAGACCCAGCTTGAGAGCGAGCTTGGTAGCAGTATGAAGAAGATCATGAAAGTCTACAAGGCCGTCTCCAAGTGGATGTTCATCGCCTACCTCGTCGCCTTCATTGCTACCTGCGCTCAGGTCCTGCTTGGTATCTTCGCCATCTTCAGCCGCTGGGGCAGTTGTGTCACCACCATTGTCTCCATTGTTTCGTTCCTCTTCACTCTTGCCGCATCTCTCACCTCCACCATCATGTTCTCCATCGCAAAGGGCTCCCTCGGCACAGCACTCAAGGTCTACGGTGTCAAGGTAGGATTGGGCAAGAACATCTACGTCGCTACTTGGCTCGCAGTTGCTTTCTCTCTCGGAGCCACCATCTTCTGGATGCTCAGCACCTGCTGCTGCTCCGGCCGCTCGCCCTACAGCCACAAGGACCGCCGCAACAACCGCGGCAGCGTCACTGCAGAGAAGGCTCCCTATACTTATGAGCCCATTGGTGCCGCCCACCCTCCCTTCGGTGCCCAGGAGCCCTATGCTCCCCAGCACGGCTACAACACCTCCTACCCTCCCCCCGCCCACCACAATGATATCCCCATGACCCACAACAACCAACAGTCAAGCGCCTACGAGCCCTTCCGTCATGCCTAAAAATATGCGGGTTTTCTATGACTGTACACCCAATTCTGGAGCGATTTTAGATTGGTGATACCAAGGCGTTCTCGTGGCTTTTTGCATTTTTTTTTAATGACCATGTCCTTTCCCTAAATTTTTATGATCTTCATGTCATTTTGCACAACGGGACTATGATCTCCGTGGGAGGGAACAATTGCATTTTTGTATATTTTTCTGGTCCTCTACGAAGGAATCACTAGTATCTATCTGCCTGCAAATTCTTTCAAATACAAAGTCCATCCACAATTATCATCTGGCTCAATCTCTCCTATTTCGTAGAACTAACTAATTTGTCCAAATATAAGAGGATACTACAAACCGCCAGCAACAAAATATCTCACAGATCTCTAAATCATGAAGTCCTCGCCGGGGGTCTAAATAGCTCACATCATGAGATGAGACAATAACCCCTGCGGGCCTGGGGGCCGTAAAGGCCAAAGCTAGGATCTGCAGCGAGGCTCGAGCCTGACTGCTGCCGATCTCTACTTCACTGTCTTGCACCGATATTCGATGTTGTCAGAGGCGTTGGGGCCCCACGGGGAATTTGGGAAGAAGAAATCTGATTGGGGGATTTTTGTGGCTTTTCCCCTTTATGAAACACGCGTATGATTAGGATTTAGTGAATTATGGGTTGATACAAAGTATTGTCATTAGTGATATGAAAGGGGTTTCAAGGCTTGGATCTTCTGATTCAACATCCAGGGGCTAGCCAGGTGATTAGGAAATATGTATTACACAATAAAAATACACGAAACCTCATTTTTTTTTAAAAAAAAATGAGATAGTACACCATCCCATGGTTTGTGTCCCTTTCCTCGAGTAAGCATGAAATGAAATGGTATCTGCCGTTTATGCGTACTCCTTGCCGATGCGTTGGGTTAGCTACCGGCCCATAGAAAATAGAAATACAATTCTTGAATGGAAAGTGCTTGAACAATTACAATCCCTAGGGATCAGGGTTCTTCTCCTGATTGTAGGTGGGCCAACGGATGACCCCCTTCTCATCAGTTAGGACCCTAGCTCCACCGCGACGCCTGAGTTCCTGAAGAACGTTCTGGTCTTGGCGAGCCCAACGCTTGAATGGCGTGTCGGGGTCGTCGGACCACACAGGACCTTTGGGGAATATTTCCCGAAGAGATCGGAACCAGGGTCTTCGTTGCCTTAGTGGCTCGGGCTCGGTAGCTTTCAGCCCACCCAGGGCCGCGGGCGGGGCGGGAGAGGCAGAGAAGCGCCGATCGTCAGTGTCATCGCCAAGTTCAATGCTGGCGGTTTCATGGTGAGTATCATCTCCTTGTATCTCGTCAATTTCGTCCATGCTAGTTTCGGTCATGTCAACGTCGTTCGCATCAGGCGCAATGCGAGTGTTATCTGGGTCGTATTGCGTTGCATCAACCATCTCTTCATCATGACTGGAGAGCACAGGTTTTTGATCATTGCTGCTCGTGATAATTTGCGAGCTAATCGGTTCATTGAAAGAATCATCTGATTCTTTTTTAACCTCCACGGAATCCGGACCGGTGCTAGCAGTGGGCATGGAGACATCCGGAACAGGGGCATCACCAAAGGACTGGGCATGGAGGGTTGAGTTTTTTTCCACAAGACTGGTTGTGAAAGAAGTGTTGGGCACTTCGCTTTGCACCACTTTATCCTGGGCTACCTCGCTTTGGGTTGTCGCTTGATGTGGAACCGGCGGGTTTCCTAGCTCGGCACTAGTACGCAGAACAAACTGAGACGCGACTATGTCAACTCCGTGGGCTGTGAGGCTTCTCTTTTTGTGCTGGGGGCGGGAGAAACGGGAGCAGAAGAAGTGCTCGTATTGAAGTGCCTTGGACTCTTGGGATGAAAGGTCCGCAAAGTGGCGCGGGTACTCTTCCAAATGTTGGATGACGAAGTCATCCCAGAGAAACGACCGTTGTAGTTGGCCTGTTTGCCGCATTGTCTGCAGTTTCGCGCACATCTCAGTGAAGTGAGCAAAATCGCCAGAATACAGCGAATAATCATTGCAGAACTTTTCATAGATCGTCTGTGCTTCAGCGTACTTGTTAGACTTTCCGATAAAGCCCTGTCGCCGTGCTACCAACTCGACATTTGGACTGTGAGATGCCTTTTTGACAGCATCAGCACTCTCGGTGTGCGGAAAACGTGAAGATTTGGATGGTGATTTTCTCTGAGCAGCGACCCAGGTGGTGAATTCCATGGGGGACAAGTCCGGTAACTGCGAGGCTCCGTCGAGCGAAAGGGGTCCTCTCGAGGAATCTTGGCTTGGTTCATGAAGTTGAGACCTGGGCAGCGAGTGACACCTGCCATAAGGAAAAGACGACGGGTCGTCCGAGGGATCTAAATGGAAGATAGATGACCCACGCTGTCGTTGAGCAGGTCTCGATGAATCAAGTATAACATCCGAGGACGACTGGACTGTCGCCTGTGATGGTGCATGTACGCTGCTCGTTTGAGTCTGAGTACCAAGCACATCCACTCGCAGTGATTCGTCTTCCAATACCGGCAAAGACGAATTTGGTGCCTCCTGGGATAGGCAACTGTGCCTGTTGCTATCTTGTGAGCGGTAGGTATTGAGAATGCGAGACGAGGGGTATGTCTTCGGAGCGTGAGAGTATGGCTGCTGAGAGCCCGGGGGCAACCCAGCTCTCTGTTTGCTTTTCTTATCAGGATTCAGACTTGTAGTATGGACTGCAGGTGTCTCTACCACTTGGATGGGCTCCCCTGCAAATTTTGGAAGCGACGGCCCCGAGCTAGGAATTTCCTGCTCAGGTTGACTGCTTAATGGAAGGCTTCCACCCAGAGCGAGAGGAACATGTGTTTCCATCTCTGGCTCGTCGCTCTCATCGCTACTTGATTCATCACGCATTTCAGATTTAAGTGGGGGATTCTCCACAGGTGGTTCATCGTGAGAATGTCCCTGTAATGGAGTTTGGGGTTGGTCGTTGACTACATCTAGCGATGTTGAAGTCTCGTGGTTTGGGAATGGGTCATCGGGATCGTGGTCCAAAGACACTGGGTTTCTCGGGTTTGTGGGTACTTCCTCAAGAAACGGCGAACGTTGTTGGTCTGCTGTTTTGATATTCCCCTGCCCTGGCTGGGGAGCACTGCAAGATCCATTCACCATGCTCACATCGTCATCTTCTCCAGATCGATCAATGCTATATTGAGTACTGCTTGGCGTAGGAATTTTTCTGGTAGGCCTTACGAATGTTGGGGGAGAAGCGGTGTCCCGTGGAAGAACATCTCGAGCGGGACTCCTACTGGGGGATGAAGACCATGGTAGGGGTAGGGGAGATGTATAGGGATCTTGCGGGGTCGGGGTAGGGGCACGTTCAGATACTTGCTCCTCCTCCTCCTCCTCCTCCTCGTCTTCTGCTTCTGCCTCTGCTTCTGCCTCTGCTTCTGCCTCTGCTTCTTCTGCCAAATGCTGCCTTCTTCGTGCAACTTTGTTCCACTGCATCAAAAGATGAGGCGGTACATGGCATATAGGTGCAGATACTCCGGGGTCCTGAGGGATCCATTTGAGCCCTTCCAACAGTTCTGCCTGATCTTTTGGAATATCAACTTCACTCGAAGGTATTTTTGTCATTCCTTCCCATGGATTTGTTGTGGATGGGTACACAATGCCTAGTTTGGTGCTTGTGACCCCCCCGTTAGGAAGTGATGGCACGGGCTTGGTTTGCACTTGGTCAAATCCTGTTGGGTCCGCTGGCATTACCTCTCCAGCATCGATACGCTGCCGTTTTTTGGAGGGTGATGTCTTTGGGGTTTGCCGGCCTTGTGGACCTAGGTCATCGTCATGAGCTGCTGGTGATGGCGCATCTGTGCTGTCACGATTTCTTTTCTTTGAAAACTGCTGGTTTTCCACAGTTCCAATGGTATGAGCCTGGCCATGATCATCTGACTGATTTGGAGATTGTCCAACCTGACTCCTACAGTCTGCTAAGTTGTCCACGTCTTGTGCGATAGTGGTGTAAGGCGGATTGGTAGGAGATTTACTAGCGCACGTCGCATCAGCAGTGTTGCTAGCAAGTCTCCGGGATAAGGGTAGTATTCCAGTTGGAGATCTGCTAATGTCTTGAAGTGCCACTCACTTTATTTCATCTTCGGTGGCTGTCTCTTTCGTTTGAATCGGATGGGCAGGCGCAAGCAATTCTAGAAGATCTGATGATCCGTTTATGGAAACACGATTGGCCATTGAATTACCCTTCGGTGCACCATGAAGCATATTGGGAGCGGGTTGGGAGAATAGTAATTGTGATGCCGGGTTGATTTGAGAATGAGGCATGGTTTGATCACGATGAGAATTGAATGGGTCAGTCAAGCTAGTAAATTTTTGACTGTTGGAGCTAGTATGCCCTCGGGTCTTTTGGATTTTCTCGCACACCATAGTCATCAGGGCCCTGAGAGCCGTTGTTTTCTTGAGTTTTGGTTTCGGCACATCCCCTTTTGGGATCGCATTCCGGTGGATGATAATGCTATTGATGTGAAGGCAGACATCCGGGCTAGCTGCTGAGTATGTAAAAATGAGCTTGATATCGGAAAGTTCAACCAGGTGCCTGGGGCCTCCTTTGATCGACGGTGGGCAGGGAGAGGTTGCTCCCTGTGTGTCCGGCGAGTCTCGTGAAATAATCGCATCAACCTGATTCTTTGAGTCCGTAAGTGTGACACGGTGACTGTGCTCTCCTTGTTCCCACTAATAGACAGGAGCCACACAGTTAGCGACAATTCCTTTTTTCGTTGTTTCGCACCCGGTGAAGATATCTTACCAATACAACAACGGCTGCCTTCGGTACGGGGCTGCAAATACTGAAACTGAGGCATCCATCAACATCCTCCACCTGGACATCATCTTGATCATTTTGACCTAGATAAAATGAGAGACATTGGTCGGCTAAAGCCGCGATCCAGGGACTCACTAGATTCATCGTGCGAATCCAGCCTTGTGATCAACTTGATACACAGCATATGGGTCATAGCTGGTAAGACTGTAAGCAGTGAACATGGAATGTCTGTATCCCCGGTGTTTGTCCAAAAAAAAGGAAAGGTCGTACCGCAAAAACCAACCACTCAACCGCGTCTTATCGATTAGGAGACGCGCCTAGCTTACTCAGCACCACCACGTCATTCAAAGTGCGGAGGGCAAAGGGACCTATTCTTTTTTTTCAAAGAAGTTTCTTTGACTACCCTGACAGACGCCTTTATTGGAACCTCGACCTTCTTCTCCTTCTCCAAACCCGCCAAACCCGAGACCTTCCCGCAGTCCTGCCCCGAATGCTCGGCTATTAACGGTGCCTGAAGCCTGTATGGAGATGATCCGAGACCTTTCTGCCTAACTTGGCCATGGATTCTCAGCAGTCCCAGGACTCGCACAGTGCATCTGTGCCTTCCAACTCGCTTTCTCTTGGGCGACGCGGATCACATGACTCTATGGCCACGACTCAGACTGAACGAGAATCGATGAATGCAGCCCTGGATAACTACCATAATGCAGCGTATCAGTCCGAATCGCTCACTCTCTTCAACGACTTCACTAGCCCACCAGATCCAGCTGCTACATCAGACGAGAAAGGGCTGTCTGATGAGTTACAAGGTGGACTAAGCGGTCTGTATAGTCGCTTTAGGACTTCCGTCGGGGGAGTGAGGGATATTGTCAGCGGTGGCGGAAAGTCTACAGACAAAAATGCGACAGAAACTCCTGCAGCCAAGGGTCCTTTGTCGGAGCCTTCGATGGCAAAACCAGTCTCAGATCTTGCTACAAGCTCCGTCGACTACCCGCCATCGCAGCCCAACTCGTCACAAGGATCAAGGCTCCACTCGCCTGTTGTGCCTGACTTTCACATTCATCAAGATTCTGTACAATCATCGAACGTAGGAAAGAGATCAAGAATATCCTCCAAAAGTGGCAGCATATCTTCCAAGGCCTCTGTGTCGCCATCCCCTGGAATCAAACCCAGTATCGCTCCGTTAACGAAGACCACTGGTAGCGCCATCGTGGCAGATCCTGCTGTCGGAAACCCCGACCGCTCAAGAAGCAGCTCCGTTAATGGCTCCTTCCAGGGAAACCATAATGCAGGATCGATAAGTATCGGCAGCAAGGAAGGCCCTTTAGATCTTTCCATGAGTCAAACATCCTCTTCATTGGGTCAGAACCTTTCTGGTTCGCCGGTTCTGTCTGCAAAGATGCATGACAACCATCATGAGGAATTTAACTCCAAAGACTCACTCTTCTCGGCAACCTATACTCCAGAGAACCAGTCTCGGAAGTCTGTTTCTACTCCAGATCAACAAATGCTGCCCGAAAACACCTCGCAATCAGCTAACATGGAAAATTACAAGCAACCTAAGTCACCCCAGGACCATACATCACAGTATTCGGAAGAGAGGTCAAAATCACGAATATCTTTCCCTTCTGAAGAGCCGAAAGCTTCAGTTTCTTTGTCAAACAGCCTATCAACGCTTTCCTCTCATGATGAAGTACCATACAATGCTGAAAGACTCCAAACCAACATGGAGACAAATATTCCTCGTGACAGCGCGAACACCAATGAGCCTCCAAAGGTCAAAACCCCCGGCAGGTCGAATGAAGAGTCAGCGTCCTCAACCCGAGCGGCGCGATTGCCCGGCTACGTGATTTCACGGGCCTCCACGGCCGAAACTACCACAACGGTCTCTTCTTTGCCCCCTTTGAACACTGAATTCGATCGGGCTACTGGTCAATCTCTATCAGCTAGGCGCCAACCTCCCGCCGGGGGCGACGGTCTTTTGTCGCAGTTAAGGAGTAAACTACTTAGCAGGGACTTCTGGATGCGGGACGAGAATGCCAAAGACTGCTTCTATTGTGGAGAACCTTTCACAACATTTCGCAGAAAACACCACTGTCGAACATGTGGCCAAATCTTTGATTCGAAATGCACTCTTCTTATTTCGGGAACACGGTTCGGGCAACCTGGAAGTATTCGGGTTTGCAAACCCTGCGAGAAGATGATCAACGCGCACGACGATGATTCATCTGAATTCTCCGATAGCGAGCAGAGCCCCATAGTGCCCAATTCTCGAGTCTCCGAACTCGGCTGGACTAATACTGGGCGGGCATCTGCAGATGACGATGATTCATCTTCGGTTGTATCTCAATCGATCGATCACGTTCTGAGAACACCGACGATGGCCATACCGGCCACACGACGGGCTGGAGAGGGACATAACCGCCGCTCGGCGATCCTTGAAATTGATTCTGATCGCCCTCTAGCACGACCTACCTCCTCGCGCTCTTTGCGGTCCTCCTTGGGGGGAAGACCGCACTCCATCAGTCATAAACGTCACCACTCTCGTCAGCAATATATTCGGGGTTTCAAATCGTATCATGAAGATCGAGCCCCCTTCCAACGCCGACATGCAGAAGACATAGATGCTGAATCTCGACTCCCCGCCTTCCATAAGGATAATATCATTGACCCTGACCTTGCTCAATATCTCTCGGATGACGCATCCAGTGGCGATGAGCAACCTAGTCTCTTGTCTGCAGTCTCTGAGGGCGCCCTGTCCAAGAGTGGGGGTGAAAATGAGAGAGCATCCTTTGGTGGGCTTCTCGCTGCCATGAAAAAGGGCAGATCTGCTTTTGGAGACCGAAGTACTCCCAGTATTAATCGAGATGCAGACGAAGCCAGTATCACCAGTTCAAGAGCCGTGAATCTACCTCGTTTATCCCGTCGTCGGAACCTGAGTGTTACTAGCAGTTATCAACCGCGCCATTCGCCCAGGACAGCAAAGGATAGCATGCCTCCTCATGACACCTCGGTGCCAGTCATATCTTTACCCGGGAATCCAAAGCAGGTCGGGTTCAAGATGACTCGGAGCTCATCAATGAGGGGCACCGATGCCCCACCGGTGGAATTGAACAAAGCCAGTCTGGAACACGTACGAAAGCTTCTGCATCAACTGCTTGTAGAATCCGCCGTACCAAATGACGACAGCTGGGAAAACGCCTTGATGCCAATACTATTGAAAGCAGCAGACGAGGTCGACCCCGATGTCCAAAAAGGGGATGATATGGACATTCGACACTACGTCAAGTTGAAGAAAATTCCCGGTGGCCGACCTAGTGACACTTCTTATGTATCGGGACTCGTTTTCACGAAAAACTTGGCTCTGAAAGGCATGTCGCGCAACATTTTGCGTCCAAACATTTTGATCATCACGTTTCCTCTTGAATACGCTCGCCAGCAACAACATTTCATGAGTCTCGAACCTGTTATTCGACAGGAGCGCGAGTTTCTAGAGAACTTGGTCAGTCGGATTTCAGCATTGCGTCCAAGCCTACTGCTGGTCGAGAAAACTGTTTCTGGCCTGGCTCTTGGCCTCCTCGAGCAAGCTGGAATTGCGACTGCATACAACGTGAAGCCATCTGTTCTCGAGGCTGTGTCGAGATGCACACAGACTAGAATTATGACATCTATGGACAAGCTCTTGACGACCACATTGCATAGTGAATGCAGCAGTTTCGACGTGAAAACCTATGTTCATAATGGTCGAAAGAAAACATATATGTACATCTCCGGCTGTCCGAAAGAGCTCGGGTGTACCATTATCCTACGCGGAGGAGATGATCAAGTCCTCGGGAATGTGAAAAGGATCACTGAGTTCATGATCTACGTTGTGTACAATCTTCGCCTAGAAACCAATCTTATGCGGGATGAATTCGGGAGGATATCAACCGAAGAATCGACGGTTCAGCTCGACAAAGACAAGAAATGCAGTCCCCAGATTATCACTCACGAAGGCGGCGAACATCTAATCGACCCACCTCCTGTGCAACAGGAAACAAAGGAGAAACTTTGCGATATCTCTGATAACCAACTTCTTGTTGATGCTGATGCTGCAAAAGTTCCAGATAACATCCCAATGCCGACATACCATGATGATATGGTTCACGACTATAATACAAAGATTTTGTCGGCCTCTCCTTTCGTCAAATTCGAGCCTCCGTATCTCCTGACGCGTGCGCGCGAAATGGAACGCAGACTTTCATATCTGAAATCTCTTCGTGATCAAGACCGCAACTCGCATCAGACCACAGATGAAAAGGCCAAACCGCAGAAATTTGTCCTCATCACCCCGGAAATGGTCCATCAATCACCACAAGATGCGCCAGCAAAAGTCAAGGAAGTATTGCGTGCTGCGCATGAAGCCGAGTACGATCGGGCGCTTCATCACCATCAAACCCAAAAACGCCAGTGGGAAGCCTACGTGGCGGGGAATCCTAACATGTTTGACCCTTATGCGCATCAGAACCTGGTTATTCTCTACAGTGTTGTGTGCACAACAACATCAGTTCCCTGCTCAGGGCCCGATACTTTTGCGCTGGAGTTCTACAATGAGCATGGAGATGACACAATTTTCGAGTCGGATCTCACAATTGGGCAGTATGTCGAGGACCTTTGTCATGCAGCAAATTCCGTATGCAACATCAACGGCTGCGAGAAGCGCATGTTCGAACACCACCGCCAGTACGTCCATGGTGAGGCTCAGATCAGCGTCCTGGTCCAGCCTTGTCCTCCTAAGCTCCGTGGGCTCCATAATTCCGTGCTGATGTGGAGCTGTTGCAAAATCTGTGGCAATGAAACCCAAGTCATGCCTATGTCGTCGAGCACATGGAAATACTCATTCGGAAAATACTTGGAGCTGTCTTTCTGGGGAAGACACTTGCTTGCTCGTACTGGAGGTTGTTCGCATGATTTGCGGCGGGATTACTTCCACTATTTTGGCTACAGGGATCTTGCTGTGCGAGTCCAATATGACCCCATTCGTCTTCTCGAGATTATCGTTCCACGGCCTCGTGTCACTTGGAAAGTGGACAACGATCTGAAGCTGAGGAACGAAGTATACTTGCGTACCGAGGAACGTCTCAGCAAATTTATGGCGTCTGTACAAGATCGCTTGAAAAGCATCAAAATCACAAGTGTTATTCCCGAGCTAGTTGAGAGCTGCAAGACGGAAATCGAAACTTTGATCAAGAAGGGTCATGAAGACCATAGCTCTTTAGTCCGACACTTACAAGACAGATACACAAGTTCTCGCTACTGGGAGATTATACCGCTGAATGACGTCATCCGTGCAGTTCAAGAAAAAGTTGTCGAATGGGACATGACATTTGCCGATTTCGAAATGAACTTTTTCCCATCGGAAAAGGATATCAAGCATATGGCAACGCTGCAACTCAAAAAGATCTTCCTCGACAAAGACGCAGCATCGGTTTCTACAGATGATGCCCTTCAAACTCCTACAGACGTTGAGGATGAACACAACCTGGCAGTTGACAGGCCACGGATGATGCGACGCATGACACTGTCACCAGAAAAGGCACAGGATGTACTAGTCTCCGTTGTCGAGGAGCATGCTGGCAAAAAGCACCGCGAGGAACTCGAACAAGTTGAGTTACCTTCGCCTCCAGCGTCGGCCGAGGAAGCAACTTTATCACTCGATACAGCCGGTGGAACGAAGTCCTCTCCCCAGGATGAGGCTGTCTCACAAGAAGAAGTTCGTCATCTCGACTTGGCTGTTCCTACTGGTCAGTCAGAACGCAGCTCTGTCGGCCATGCTGGCATTTCGAATGAACCCCCAATCAACACTGATCATCCAGTGATGATCCCCGGCGACGGATCTTCGGAATCATCACCACCGGAAAGTTCTGAGATTGTTGAAATTGCTGATCAAGAAACCGAGAATGGGACCGAAGACAGCGGGGCTTCTGACATGCCAAGTACCCCAGTGCGTCGGCCATCAGCGATACCGAGACCCACCGAGCCAGCCTTTCGACGTACCGGTAAGGTACGATCTCCTCCGCTTGTGCGTGCTCAGACTCAGCCAGCGAATCTACCACGATCATCTCACAGCATTCAACTTTCAGGGTTGAAATTAGCGTTCACAAACCCAATCGATCCGGAAAAGCCTGCAGGCCAAACCTCAACAAAGTCATCGGATAGAAAGCTGACCGATCGTTTCGGCTTGAGTTCCCTCAAGAGTACCCGATTTGCCTCAGGTCACTCACTTATCCCACGGTCTGCTCCAGGTAAAAAGGGAGTGTCGCAGGTTTCCAATCTCGCCAGGCATTTTGAGCAATTGAGCCGTGAGTTCGAAAAGGAGAGGCAGCGCGAAAGACGTCAACGCGCTGCCAAGGGCACTCAGTCCCGAGCATTCCCATTGGCGTCCTCGAAGCCCATCGTGGAGGTCTATCGAAATGTACGAGAGGCTGTTGAAGAACGTGAACCACCCGTTGATAGCGATGAATCTTTGCCATCGGCTCCACGGATCCCAATGGACGACATGAGTCGCAAGAGCGATGAACTTACGCATGATGATATAACTCATGATGAGCCCTCTCTTCCAGATGATTCTTCCCCAGCACCTATAGAAGTGGACAGGGCACTCCGTGCAGACAACCAATTGCTGTCTAGTGGCGAAGCAGATGACCATCAAAGTGATGAGGATCAAAACATGGTTGAGGATCTCCATCCGGTAGATTCCCACGAAGAGACCAAGCACTCAGCAGAGGACGATTCAAATGACTTTAAAGAACTCCCCAAACATGACCGCACTAC
Organism: Penicillium hordei; assembly: GCF_028827395.1. Classification (NCBI taxonomy): domain Eukaryota; kingdom Fungi; phylum Ascomycota; class Eurotiomycetes; order Eurotiales; family Aspergillaceae; genus Penicillium; species Penicillium hordei. Next base: position 2,131,612 of record NW_026623142.1, read on the forward strand.
GCTTTTGAAAATTCTGACAAACTTCTGGTCTGAACGTTCTGCAAGTGGGTGGCCGTCTCTCGACTATCCACTCAGTGTCATGGATCATGTCTTTGCTGATTGCAACATTATTGTTCGCGAGGATGAACCAAGCTCTTTGGTAGCGTTCGCTTTAGACTCTTCCGACTACAAAGAAAAACTTTCGAGCATTCAACAGCGGTTTGATGAGGCGGAAGAACACAAACCAGACGACGGAGGTGACATCGAGGCTGTGAAGGAAGCACAGGTCGAACATGCTCTCTTGCGACCTACGGGCACACACCTCAAATATCAATTCCAAGAAGGTCAGGCCAAGATGCTGTGCAAAGTATTTTACGCTGAGCAGTTTGATGCTCTGCGCAAAAAGTGTGGTGTGGCAGATCGAATCGTCGAGTCATTGTCTCGGTGCGCAAAGTGGGACTCAAAAGGCGGCAAAACAAAATCGTTGTTCCTAAAGACCCTTGACGACCGTTTCATTCTCAAATCACTCTCGCCCATTGAGACGCAGGCTTTCCTCAAATTTGCCCCTGCCTATTTCCAAATCATGTCCGAAGCCTTGTTCCATGAACTCCCTTCCGCAATCGCTAAGATGTTTGGCTTTTACCAAGTCATCATCAAGAACCCCGTCACAGGAACGGAGTTCAATTGGTTCTTGTTGCTAATGGAGAACTTGTTCTACGACCGTGTTCCTACGCGCATCTTCGATCTGAAAGGCTCAATGCGAAACCGCAAAGTAGAGAGCACCGGCGAACGGAACGAGGTTCTCTTGGACGAGAACATGGTGGATTTCATTTATGAGACACCTCTCTTTGCCCGCGAGCACTCAAAGAAGCTTCTTGGCCAAAGTGTGTGGAATGACACACTCTTCTTGGGTCGCCAAGACGTCATGGACTACTCGCTCATGATCGCCATCGATGAAAGCCGCAACGAACTGGTGGTAGGGATCATTGACTGCATCCGCACATACACCTGGGACAAAAAACTCGAGTCCTGGATCAAGGACAAAGGATTTGGTGGCGGTGGCCGCAATCGCCCAACGGTTACGAGTCCCAGGGAATACAAGGGCCGTTTCCGTGAGGCAATGGCTCGATATGTGCTTCAAGCTCCAAGGTTAGTTGATATATCCTCTCTCGATTGTGCAACTTAATACTAACAGTTTTAGCTGCTGGCATCAATTCCAGCCAAGTGCGATGTACCGCTATGAGAACCACCCCACTGAAGCTGAGACTGTTGATGGGAACGGGTTTGTGGAAGACCCCGGTTACTAATGGTCTTCATTTTGATCTGCGACCATGAACAACTTACATTAATGATTTACGACTTGATGAATTTGCATGAAGAGGCGGAGCACGGCGTGATGCTTTCATTTGTTGCGAATTTCTGTTTATCATGACTTTGCATTGCCTCGTTCATCACGCTCAATTCATATCAGCATTTTCATAGCCAGTCCCAGATTATTTCCCTTTACTCAATGAGATCATGTCAATTTCTAATATGTCTCTCTGTAAATCGCCTACTTTGTATTTATGCTATAAGAAGCAGAACCCTGGAAGCCCTGCCACGCTCTTTATGCCGGTTCCTAGTGCGCAACCCCGGGATGCCCCTTGTGATATATTAGTCCAAACTTTGGGCTATGACATCCTTATTATATTAGACGCTGGGCCAACCTACATGAATAGGTGAATAAGCCACGGAAGAAAAGCTGTGTTCATGAGGACTTGTCTTATGCTATGAAGTAATATATTCAAAGCTTTCATCCATTCAGAAGAAGTATATTGCCCAACTTCTAATCCAAGCGCTCGACATAAGTAGTACATAATATATACATTTAAAAAAAGATAAAGAAATCCGTCAAAGGTGAGAGTGCAACCGGTGGACATTAATGTGCGCAGAAACACGACACCCATCGGCAAATTCCTCTTCGTGGGATGCATTGTTCGATGGGCTAAGGTTGTTGGGTGGTCAATTCAATTGCCCATGTTGCTTTTTAAGGGGAAGGGGAGCTAAGAGCTTAGCCTCGGTATACGTGTTTACCAAGAAGTATATCCCGGCCCTGGTTTTGATGGAGATGGTTCGTATTCCACAGTCACATCATCTGTGCGGTGGATATGTCCTAGAGGATGGCTATTCTTCCCGTGGTCATCGGTGGGAAGGATGTTTTCTTGACTCTCTTGGTTGTCGATGTTGGTAAATCTGAGGTCGTCGTGGGTTTTTGACTGCTTGGAGCGATGGAATGTGGAGGGGAAATTGCTGCTGTTTTTGTACTGATCGCTCTTGCCTTGGCTGTAGGAGCCCATGGCTCGCTTGCCGAGAAGGATTTCGAGGAGTGGCTGTAAGGTGGGAATGCAGGATGCTATAACGACGACGTTGGCCTCGATACTACACAGAGAACAAATGGTTAGATCGCATGGCAAGTAGATCAGATGGTGGTGCTCACTTGGTCCACATGACAAGGTCGGCAGTGCCGTCTTTTGTTTGGTCAGCCTTTGATCGTAGACAGATAATAGGGGTGGTAGAAAGACTTACATGTGTAGTCAGATTTGTCGGCGAGTCCATGCAGCTGGGTGCACTTGATAATAGCCATCGCAGAAGCACTTCATTGCCACTTCGGTCAGCTTCTGGGCAGTATGGAACGAGTTAGAGGTATCGACTTACATTGAACCAAGCCCTAAAGCAGCACATAGCGCAATTCTCTTTCGTAGAGACATTTGGAGTTTCAACAAGACCGTGGTCGGATAAATGGCCAGAGACAGATCAACAATAGCGGAGATCGCTAGAAGTACGGGGTTAATTCCGAGAGGTACAGATATTTGAAGAGGAAGAGACCTACCTCCAGTGAAGATAGCATAGTCAATAAGCATCGTTGTACTCCTGCACTTGGCGCCTGCTGCCACAAGTCTAGGCTTCCACAATGCCTCTGCCGGATTGCACATTGTGAACAAGATCAGAATGCAGATAATGGACACGGCGGCTGCGGTTCCAACCATCATCCACAGTACAGTCTTATGTAGTGGCTTGGGATTCAAGATCCGGGTTAACATGGAGGTCACAGCGATCTTGGGAAGAGTGAAGGAGAGAATCCCAAACAAAAAGCTAACTGTATTGAGTAGAATGGCCGTCTCCAGATTATCCGTACTCAAGTACAGGGCATGTTTTCCATAGCCCACCTTCACCCCTGCTGTAGAGACTCCGCAGTATGCAAGCCCCAGTATCTAGCATACAAACCCCCGTTAGATGCACCTAGATAAGAAAGAGCTCGAGGTTTCTTACAATAGAAATCACAATCAAATAATCATCCATACCAAAATTTCGCAGCAACTTCAGCCGGATGTAAACCCTAACTATGACTATGACGGTTGTTAGTCCAGTCAAGGTCCATAGCACAGCCAGGATCTTAGGTCCCTTGTCATCATGAAGATTTTCAGCGGTGACCGCCATTGTGTTAAGCCTGATGCGGGAAAAGCGAGAGTGTGCAAGAGAAAGTGAGACCCCATTGGGTTATATAAACCCCTACGGGAGCCTGCTAAAATTAACACTAGCATATCAAGATTTACAAGAAATGATATATAGAGTTAGGGACGGGATTGATTTAAGTGTGCCGTTATTCGACTAACTATTATGGAGGTCCTGTGAACAGGAAAACTTTCGGGTTTCAGTTGCGACGATCGCCCATTTTTGGCAAGCCGTGTTTTTCATTTTTTACAGACACCATACCACTGTTCGGCGATTAATCTCCGATGCTAAGGTTACGTACAGTATTTTTTGGTACATACGAGTCCCCCTTTTAGTCAGGTAGGGAAAAAGAACTCTTGTCACACTAACCAGTTAGTCGGTGCCGCTAAAATATACAGCAGAAGTACTTCGTGCCGGATGATCCCTTGCGGACGGGCCTCCGGTGCTGCATCGTAAATAGTCCCGGAGGTACGGAGAACATGCTGCTTTGCTATCGGACCATTTGGGTTGTTAGTCTTGACATCTGACCCAGATAGTCTTGAAAAGAATTTCTTGATGGAAGATCATACGTTCTAAAAATCATACTAAGAACAAGAATCCGAAGATTTAAACATCCCATAACTAACCCTAATATTATGAAGAGAGTGGTTTTCATAAGCCAGCTCGGCTCTTCCCTGAAATCCTTGAATCAGACAAAAGTACTATCGAGTACCGGGAGTATGTCAAATATAAATTATACAAAATATACAAAATATACAAAATATACCAAAATATAGAGTTCACCTCTGGGGAATCCGACGCGGTCTAAAGGACCGAAAATGCGCCACTATCCCGTTAAGCCGTTTGACAGGATGTGGGATGTGGATCTCAATCTATTTCGATCCACTGAGCCGGTTCTGTCAGAATCTTGGCCTTTCTGATATGTAAACGTCTGTCACTGACGTGCACATGCTCTGTGTGCACAAAAATACCGGTATTGTTCTTTGGCAGGAATATAAGGAAATTCCAAGCCCAAGTCGGTTTGGCATACTACCTATCACGATCACGATAGGTAGGTAATAACTTGGTTCCTCAACATCCTGTGATGGGCCCATCCGCTCTAATTTTAATTTGAATCTCCTTAACTCCGTACCTTTCACTATTATGTACAAATAAATACGGGGTAGCGAGCCATTAGACAATCTACTAGTCGACTACCCGAATAGGAACAACGTTCAGCTACCGAGTCTCCACTTCCTTGGCCCCCAACCTTCGCAACACAAGGAGCCCGCATGGCCCGAGTGGAATTAATCCAGGCTGATCTTTCTGACAGCGGACCCGCAGGATTGCACCCGGTCCAACCGTTGCTCATCGCGCGTATCTTGGTTGAAAGAAAAGGAGACAGTGACTGCGGCTTATCCCAGGAAAGGGGATGCATATATAGTGAATGTAGTTTATTTAAAGACCGCTCAAGTACTTTTGGCTTGTACAGTTACAACCTCCACGTTTCTTTTTTTTTGTACTTTCAAACTTCCTTATATTACATCCACAATGACCGACGTCGCAAGCCTTACATCCAGTGAAACTACCCACACGAACGGGGACTCCCACACGAACGGCACAAATCATGCAAATGGAGATTCCCAGACCAACGGAGACCTCCAGGAGGCCTTCGTCGACCGCGTAGCAACTTCCGCCAACACACCCGAGCTGGTTCCTGGCCTGGTCGATCAAGTTGCTTCCCTTGGCAAAGTCGCCAGTCTGCAAGACCACACCGATCGAACAACGCTTTTGGAAGCCGCTCGATCCCTGGTCTACGCACTTGAGACCCCGCGTGAAGCTATGATCAGATACTGTTGGTCCCAGGTATGTTCGCATGGTTCGAAAGCGTCACCTTGGTGTCGTTGACGGAAACTAATATTGACTTTATAGGCTACCCTTTATGCTTCTGTGGAGACAGCTGTTGATCTGGGAATCTTTGCTATTTTGTCCAAGGATGAGAGACCGAAGTCTGCTACCGAGCTGGCCAATGCCACATGCGCTGACCCAGTGCTTCTTGGTATGTAACTTGCCATCTCACCCTGTGTCTGGTCGGGCACACCTAACTAACTATATATCCGATCAGCTCGCATCCTGAAGCATCTGTGTGCAATGGGAGTTATCCTCGAGACTGGTCCTAACGAATACCGCCGCACCGGGATCTCCATTTCGCTGAGCTTGCAACGATACAATGATGCGTACCCTTGCATGTAAGTCTGATCCCCGTGGACCTGGAACCAAAAGGTATAATACTAACTCATTGGCTAGGACTAACTGCATCACCTCCGGTGTACTTGCTCTGCCTGCCCAGCTCAAGAAGGATGGCTATGCCAACCCAGCCAACGGCAAGGAGTGTGCCTTCCAGCGCGGATTCCGAACCGATCTTCACTTCTTCGAGTTCATGAAGGAGAACCCAGAGGCTGCTAGCCAGTTCAACAATCACATGTCTGTCTACCATCAAGGACGTCCTAGCTGGATGGATGTCGGTTTCTATGACGTGCCCAGTCTATTCTCGAATGTTGCACAGGATGATGTTCTCATCGTCGATGTCGGTGGCAGCATGGGCCACGATCTCTCGGAGTTTAGGCGAAAGTGGTCTGATGCTCCTGGGCGCCTGGTACTCCAGGACCTTCCCGATGTGGTCGCTCAAGCCAAGGCAGGCCAACTGCACCCCTCGATCGAGGCAATGGAGCATGACTTCTTCACCGAGCAGCCAATTAAGGGTATACTTTCCCCTTCTATAACCCCCTATTAACTCAGATCAACGCTAATCCTTTTTCCTTCTATAGGTGCTCGCGCTTACTATATGCACTCTGTCCTCCACGACTGGACAGATGATAACTGCCGCAAGATCTTGAAGGGTCTCGTGGATGCCATGAAGCGCGGACACAGCAAGGTGCTGATTAACGAGAATGTCATCCCTGATACCAACGCATACTGGGAGACAACCAGTCTGGATATTATCATGATGGCTGATTTCGCTTCGACCGAGCGAACTGAAGCTCACTGGCACCAGCTGGTGGGATCTGCTGGGCTGAAGATCACGAAGATTTGGAGTGCCCAGAAAGGAGTCGAGAGTCTTATCGAGTGTGAATTGGCATAAGTGATATTGGAGGTTCTGATAGTCAGGACCGTAGATTGTATATATGTTTTAGGATTTTACGGTTAAATGAAATTAATATATTTTGAGGATATGTGGACCAGCTGACAACGGATATAATACCACGTTATACAGAAGTTATACGGAGCACTAACTGATCCAAACTGTCAAATATAAAAGACAAAAGATATTGGCCTTAAAAGAGTGTATAGCTAACTGTTCCAAGTGATCTTTTTAATGTCGGTGTTCCTCTGTATCTAGCCTTCGATCTGGATTTCTCCGTTGCTGACGAGACCTAGTAGCATAAACTGGATCGCAGTCTGGCGAGAATATTTGCCTACGATATTGAATCAGCAATTGCCGTTAGTTTTTATAGTCAGAATAAGAAGGGGAACCCACCTAAACTCTCTGAAGGTAACTATTGCCAATAATTTCCGGTGTACGTGATACCTTTTGGTCCAGGAACAATACTAAAGGGATCTAGCTGGGTTGATAAGTGGCTTTTATGGTCTCCCTATCTTCAATCTTGCAATCAATTCCCCATTATCGATTCAGGGGAGGAGGCGATCGAAGTTGGGGTATCATGTCCAAAATTTCCAAGAGATATATCAATAATTTCGACTCCCTGGCACCCAGACCGCAGTTGTCGAGTTGGGGTGGAGTATGCAGGTATGTCGAGTAACTGCTGTGGTACGGCTGACAGGTTCCATACGGTTGATGTATCAGATTAAAGCTGACGTTGTTGGCTGAATCGTGGGATCAGGTATCGATGGCGGTATCCCTGTTTCAGCCACTACAAAGCAGACTGGATAACCAAGGTGTTTGTAATCTTCTTTTCCGAATAAAATTCTCCCGCAGCTAGAAAATCGGAGTAGATCTAAGATTCAAAAAAAGCAACCCCTGGAGTCCGAGACAATTGCATCACGCTTCTCTGGAAAGGAAGAGCTAACCGATCGTTTCATGCATGAAATCTGATACATAAGTTCCATAGGGTCCCGCCCAGGCAATCAGCGGTGAGGTGGGATGAAAAGCCATCAGGACGACGCTCCCGACTCGTAGTCGATTATGCCTTCTCTAATTAGAGGCGAACTAGAAAAACACGGGACATCCCGTCTCCAGATTTGCTCTTGGTGGAATTTTGTTTCCATCTTCTTGGAGACATTTTCAAGCTTGTGGCGACCCATGTACGAATTCTGAATCGTCTTCACGGCTTCCAATACTTTGTCCCCTGAGGCATCCTTCAAATCAATTAAAAGAAAACTTGCCTTTTCCTTTTCATCAAGGCTGGGTGAAGTCACATAGGCTTCCACGGAGGAGAGCAGCGATGATGCCTGGGTTGAAGACATCCATCTAAATCTCCAGAGAGTCAATGCACGCCTCTTTACTTTCCATGAGATCCCCAGTGAATGCCTGTTTTACGCCAACTACCTGAGCCTTAAGCACACTCAGAAGTGAGTCAATCCACTTTATATCAGAAGAGCTTTGGCTGACTACGAGCTTCGTATAAGCTATTTTCACAGCGAGGTCACACATCATATCCTGTGCAGCGGACGGGTTTGATTGGAAGACAAAAGACAGGCCTTGCAAGCGATGCATGTTGAAGACTTACGAAGTATGGCTGAATTTACCCATGGACTGACGAAGAATTTTAGGTGATATTCACACGGTATGTAGAAAGTCAAAAATGACGTGCGTTCAGTTCGAAAGTGCTATTACAGCGATATAGTGCGCATTGGGACCGAAATATGAACAATAGCTTGGTTTCAACTCCGTATGCCTCGGAAAAGTCGGTGCTGTCCGCGCTACTATAAGGGACATGCCATATAATGTCCACTTGAAATGACACAGATCTATACATCGCCCAATCTCAGCATTGGAACTATCGGCAGAAACCGGGACCGGGCCGGCAAGGGCTCCGCGAAATTTGTTTAACTAATTTAATCGTCCTTTTTTTTCTAGTTCTCTTTTTATTTCTTTCGCTAATGTGACGTCGAGAAGCATTTCGGAAAATCCCATCATTTCCTGCTATAGAGAGTGGGAAGCGCAGAATGCGTCTGCGGCATGTGCCCGGGGGATATCGTCACCCTCTCGGGCGGATGGGCAAGCCTCGGTGTCGGGGGATTTTAAGGTGGCCTGCCTTCGGGTCCCTGCGTCCCCCCGCATCCGGTTTTTGTTCATTCGTTTTTTTTTTCCTCCTCTTTCCACTGGAGTCCTCTTTCAAGAGGATCATTCCAGTTCCAATCGCGTATGGACTCCAGAGCAGTCAGTCTATGCATTGGCATGTGAATGCAAGACTACTGACGATCGCGAACTCTCGACGGGCGATACATCAAGTCTACAAGGACTCAAGCACAAAATACCAGTTTCATGCCTATTCAATTTGAATTGTCTAGTCTTTACTAACCCACTAATCGACTAATTTAACCAGAAAGCATTAAATTCGTTTCATTTACATGGGCAATGTATTAACCTTCCAGACTGTGGTCCAGACCACACAGCGCAGAACAAACTTGGCTTCGAAAGCAAAAAAAAAACTGAGAACAGAGAAAGAAAGAAGGTATGTATCCCATCCGCACACCGGCGGTAAAAAAAAGCACACTGGGCCATCGATCACCGAAAGCTTATCTGATTGACTTTACAGATTTACTCCATGGTCAGACCGAGGTTCTCATCGGCGGGCACCACACGAACGGTGTTGGTGTGGCCCATACCGCCACGCCAACCCTGGACGCAGACAATAGGGTCGCCCTTGTTGATGATTCCGAGCTTGAGACCGTGGTTGATACCCCACTTGAGGCGACGGTCGACATCCTCCTGCCAGATCTTGACGTTGAAGTCGGGCTTGCTCTCGGGGAAGTAGAACGGCCACACACCGCGGTACAGGTGGGAGTACTGAAACTATTGTCAGCAAAGAACGACAATCTAACGATCGAATTGGACTTACGCGGGCAGCAGTGTCGTTGCGAGTGACCATCAGGATGGGGCAGACGGGACGGTACTTCGACACAAGGCGAGCGGTTTTACCACTATGGATTTGTTAGTATGATCGTCATACAAAACGACAGAAAGGGTTTTCCGGCACATACCTGGTGGTCAGAACAATGATGGCACCGGCGTTCAGCTCCAGACTGGCGCTGACAGCGGCCATGGCAACGGACTCGGAGGTCTCAGTGGGGCGAGGGGCGAGGTTGCGCAGCTCGTCGAAGACGTTGAAGTGAGGAATGGCAACCTCAGCCAGCAAACAGGTCTCGGACATCATCTTAACGGCCTCGCAAGGGTAGTTACCCTTGGCGGTCTCGCCAGACAGCATGACACAGTCGGCACCATCGAGAACGGCGTTGGCGACATCGGAAACCTCAGCACGAGTGGGGCGAGGGTTGTATGTCATGGACTCCAGCATCTGGGTGGCACAGATAACGGGCTTACCCTTGATGTTGCACTTGGCGATCATCATCTTCTGGGCAAGGAAAACCTTGGGGGCGGGGATCTCGATACCGAGGTCACCACGAGCGACCATAACACCGTCGGTCTCGGCGAGAATCTCATCGAAGTTGTTGACACCCTGCTGGTTCTCAATCTTGGCGATAATCTGAATCTCCTTGCCGTCCTCACCAAGGACGGAACGGATATGCGTGATGTCGCTGCCGCGACGGATAAATGAGGCAAAGACCATATCGACCTTGTTCTTGACACCAAATCGCAAATCGGCAATATCCTTCTCCGAAAGAGCGGGGAGGTCTACATCAGTGCCGGGCAGGTTGACACCCTTGCGGGATGAGATGTTGCCGTCGTTCAGGCACTTGACCTTAAGGGTCTGCTCATCAACAACCTCAATCACCTCGAAGGACAGAATGCCATCATCGACGTAAATGAGCTTGCCAGGGGTGATCACATTGGTGATGTTCTTGTAGTCCAAGTACCTGTCGTCGCACACTTGTCAGTTCACGTCACACATGTCAAGCTCGTTCAGCCACGCAGATACATGGAGCGAATATCGATTGAGGCAGTCCAGTCTTCGGCAATGAGAATGTCCTTACATGTTCTTGTCATCAGAAGCAGTGGCGTACGCCTCATCGGTGGTGATGTTGAGCACGGTGCCCTGCTTGATGGGGAAGTCCTTGTCACCGACGGTGTTACCGGTGCGGATCTCGGGGCCCTTGGTGTCGAGAGCAATAGCGAGAGGGCGTCCATCTTGGATACGGGCAGCCTCGCGAGCGTTGTCAATGACAGATTGGTGGTACTACAGACTAAGTCAGTGAAAGTCTTCATCAGATGATAATTGGAGATACTGACCTCGTATGATCCGTGGGAGAAGTTCATGCGAACAACGTTAAGACCGACTATGGCCAATGTCAGTCTAACTACCCAACAAAGCTGCTCATTTCCATCGGAAACTTCATTGCCATACCTGTGCGGAGAGCATTGATCTTCTCGGCGGAGTTCGTCTTGGGACCTGATCGATTGCCTGTTAGTATTCGGGGGGTTTTTTCTCCATCGCAACTTCTTCGACAGGGTCAACCTGAAGAGTTTATCATTATTGGTTTGACATACCAATGGTACAAATGATGGAGGTGCGGCGGAAGTTCTTCGCAGGCACCATCTCGGTGTTGAGCTTGGAGTGCCACTCCAGCTTCATGCGGTTGCTCAGGTGGTCGAGGGAGTTGGTAGCCGCCATTTTGATATGATCAACAATTGTTGAATTATTTAGAAAAGGTAAAGTAGTTCTGATCAATTGAGAATCAGAGAGGATGGTAGAAGAGAAAGGATGAGGGAGATGGAGGGGAAAGAGAAAACGGATGGGTGCGGGGCGGGAGGGAAAATGTTGGCCGCCGGTGTGAGTATTGGTTCCATCCGTCATGAGACTTTTTTTTTTTTTGATCATACTATGACAATCATACTATTGACACGAGACACTATCTATACCAAATTAATCTACGAATTCTATGGAATATGAGGATCTGTCTGGTCTTTTTTCTTTTTCTTTGGCTACCTATATTTTTCATTTACTGAGAGCTGCAGTTGTCGGCAGAGGCGGCATAAATAGTCTAGGCAGAAAAAAAAATATATATCAACTCCAGACTGGGTTGACCGCAAAAAAGCGGAGGATTGCCCCGTGCTGGCCTACGCGCTGTAGATTGGAGTCTTTCTATCGAATAAATGTGACAAATACAGACACCCAATTGATCGAGCCCCAGCTCAGAGATCCCCGGAGCCCAAAGGCGAAAGGGGATTTCGGTGGGATGGGATTGCTTATCGATAGACCGAATCGGGGCTAGTGCATCTGGGCACCTCAGGTGGGCAACCTGACACCTTAGCCCGATCCGGCAGCCACATTATAGATTATGTCAGGTACCCAGTTTTACCAGCCCCATCTCCAGCCACTCTAGAGACGTCATGTGAATTTACACGTGACCGCTCTTTAGGCGGTCTCCATGACAGCTTGGGTCTCCTCTTACTTTTGTCTCTCAAGCTTTTTGGTGACTACCGGTTACTCAATATCCACATTGTTGATAACTTCTACTTGGCATCATGGTAAGAGACCTTTGCTGGTTGATCCCGGATAGCCGAGGTCCCCAGAACATAGAGCATGCCATGACTGACTTGGATGTTCGCTGCAATCTAGTTCGGCCGTCTTACCCACTACGCATTTGATGCGGTTCTCTGTGAGTTCTAAGTCTCTGTTGTGCCTAGGAATACAAACTAATCAGTGCCTTGAACTTTAGTCTCCGCCTTCCTGGCAGGTGTCAAGCGCTCCACGGGCCTAACGTAAATACATCCCTACCCCTCACGATCCTTTATTCCAAGCTATGATTTATTCTGCTTGTTGCTCGTCTTGGGAGCCCTCGATATGCATGGGATAACTGTTAGCTAACTCTGTTACCCTTCGCGCACCCCCGTTGGGCTGTGTGTGCGTGGGACTTTCCTAGCCCCAGCCTCAATTCAGACAAGATCACAGAAAACAAAGACGTCAAGAAATGGGTTGACAGCTACCTTGGTGTTGGCGAGTGGATGATGGACCAGTCCGTGGCTGTCATGGGCTCGTCTGCCTGGTTCGAACGACGCCGGTGATTGGCGCCGCCATACTCAACATGGGAAGACGATCGGCGATCCCTTTGTCATGATTTGACTTTCGGCCATTTGATATGTGTATGATAGCGGATTCCGAAGTGATGCGCATGGAGGCTTACGGGGCCGCATAAATGGCCGCGGGACTGGACTGGCGGCATGAATCTGGGCCCTGGGCTCGACACTTGGCCCTATGGCAATATGATACGATATCAGTACGTACAGATTGAGTCTGTGTTGTGGACGGTGTTTCTTTTTAAACCGCCCAGCCGCCACAAGTATATGCTTCAAGGCTGGATTGACGAATGATGACCAATCCTTATCTACGCTCCAGCCTCCACTTTCGACCGATGCTTTTATGGTCATGGCGTCTTGGCTTTTTCGATACCTTTTACCTTTCTGCCTGTCTATATCATCATACCGAATCCAGCCACGAGTTTAGCGGACAATCCTTGGAATACCCTAGTTGTAAATATGAACACAAGTCACAACCACACCAAGATTTCTGTTACCAGCCGAGTGCAATCTGGGTAACCCGAGATCATTCTTTCGGTGCATACCTAGGCTTGGATCGGCATTGAATCCCTTAAACTAGGGTTTGTTGATTCCTTAAATCTCTGTCGGAAAGTTCCCCAACTAGTGAGCTTCAGTCGAGACTTTCGCTGTGAACTACATCGTTGTAAACTATATAGCTTGCCAAACATATCAGCATGACCCTCGAAAATACCCGTAGACCTTTTGGACATTGTCTGGTATTACATCTTGACACTTTCCCTGTTGTTGTAGAATAAGTTTATAGAAGGGTAAGAAGTATAGGACAAAACAAGAAAGTCTAGAAATGGTATGCATGACTATCTTAAGCTATGGTGAAGAGAACGCATGAGTCTTCGGAAGGATGAAAACGAGAGTGCAGACGAAAAAGAGACGCAGTCAATGGACTCTCTTCCCACTCAGCAACGAAGGCTTCGACAACCTCGTAAGATCCACTCAGGGTGTGTCTTGCTCTTCATGAACGTCCGTCAGCGTGTCGATGTAGCGGCAATCTCGGACCGCACCTTCAGTTATGGCCAGGTATTTTCTCTCAATCTTTCCCCAGTCCCATGTCTTCATAAACCGGACTCCTTCTTCAACTCTTTTCTGGTAGCCCTCGTCGCTTTTCGGGTGATTGAGATAAGTGCATATGGTCGTATTAGCCGGTCCGTCCTTGAGAATATAGGCAGAAATAAAACCTCTAAGGTCCTTTTCAACGCGAGTTCGGCTACCGTCGCCAATGGAGAGTTGCAGAAGATGACGTATCAAGGATGCCATGTAGTGAGAAGGTTTAGGAGTGAAAAGGTGGAGCTCATGGGCAAATATCGAGGGGACCTCAACAGTTTCATCAAGGGTGAAACCAACCAATGATAGAGGGAGAAGATGGGCACGTATCCAACCCTGGCCATCAAGGTCGTGCATCAAGGATCGGGTTTCCCAGGATCCAGAGTATGCAGAGTATCCAGGCCACTTTTGCTCTGGGATAAGAAGGCGAGGGTAGTTGTTCTCGAGCAGCACCTGTGAGGCAAACAGCAATTGTTCATCGGGCACAACCCACTCCACAAGCTGGTGAAATGTTAATGAAATGATTCAACCAAAGCAATAAAGAGGAAGATTTCGCCACTTACAATCAGTACCTCTGCATATCCGTATCTGTAAAGGACCTGGTTCCCGTACTCCACAACCGAGATAGTGTTGTCGATAAGCGCTTTCAAAGCTTCTCTCATCACGGGATGGTGGAACTGCTGGCGGTATGGCTCACAAAGAGGCTGTGCGTCTGGTTTCTCTATCTGATGACCTGATTCTTCCAAGATGCCTAGGGTGAGTTGAGAAGATGATATAGGCTCGATGACAGGCAATGCAGGAGGAGGGGTTGATGGTCCTTCGGTCTCACTGGGAGAAGTTGGCGTCGAATCGATGACAGACGAGGCAGGAAGTAGGATGTCGAATCCTTCAGACTCCTTGCGAGAAGTTGGCATTGCCTCGATGGCAGGCGAGACCGGAGGGGAAACTGCAAGCCCTCTAGTCTCAGTCTCCATGATTGATGATCAGTAATTGCAAAGAAATGGCACTCGATAGAATCAGGGACGGCGCTGCTTTTTATCACAAGGCTGGAGCGTAGTGGAAAGGGACAAGATAAAGTGGCAGGAATAAGACCTGGAGTGATGCAGTGAATGATGTGTAAGGTAATGGTTGTCTAATTCCATTGCGATTCCCTTCATTTCTGAACCCAAATACGATCTTTTTGATTTGCGTGCCTTCATTATTCCTTTAAATATCACATCACTCCTTTTCTTCTTCTTCTTCCAATGTATCTTCCTTCCTGAATGACTGCTATTTGCACTAGTATCTCCTCATTATTTCTTAGCGATCTAGACCATTATCTCCTCTTTCTTCTTTCCGAACAACCATCACCATGCCGCTCAACTCAAGTGAATTCAATTAACTAGATGCGGCGACAAGCCTCTCAGGGGCTTTAGGATCTGAGAAGATTCATCGCCTGTTTCTTGGCCGCTTTGCCACAGGGCTTATTAGGCGCAATAGGGTCACCGAAGTACACATTTTCCCTAACACGACAAGTCTACAGGATATTGATGTCATCACCGAAAAAGACTGCCGCGAACTTCTACTAAAGAAACCAGGGTTTACGTCGATGTCATGGGGCCATGCAGTAGCTCATGGCACATCCCAGATCCCGAAACAACGGAAGTCTACAACGTGAATCCGGAGGATAGTTCAGGGTACCGGCTGAACACATCAAGTAAGTTCTTTCTCAGCTAATATTGGGACTCCACTGACCTTATTCGATAATTTCCGATGTAAATCCGTCTGTGCTGGTTCTCACAAAACTCAAGTGCTGGAGAGGTAGACTTGTACAATGCGAGAATCAAGCGGCGAATCCATCATTTTGTAAAGGTTGGACCTACCTTTTAGATAAAAGGTTGATCTCTAGTCTGTCTAGAATATCACATTGTACGTACATTGTACGTACATAGTACCTTGGTTCCTCAGCACCTCAGGCATAATTGCTGAACAATCCACAAATTTCTCAGGAGGTCCATGAAGTAGATATGTAACAAATATACACCATAGGAATCTTTCGACTCGAAATAGTGCAATACGGCAAAACAATCTGGGGAACAAAGAGCTTGCTGGGAGTTAACCCAAAATATCAGAACTCAGTGCACAACAATCAATGACAACATGAAGATAAGGGGGTATGTAACAAATCTGTTTAAAGAAGAATCGCAAAACCACAAAACCATGCCAGTAAACTATCAACTATGTAGTAGAGCATCAATGTTCACACGGCGGTAATAGGAGACATGACCCATTTCCTTCCAGTAATGAGCCATGTGGTCAGGAGAAATAAGGATCAGTTGGGAGTCAATGTAGGCGTCTAGCAAATCACATGTCAGAAGAGATCGCTTCAATTTATTTAGAAGGCCACTTACCGTCACGGAACCCAAGTCCAGCCACATGACCGCGGCAACGCACAATTCGAGCACCGATAAAAGGCTCTTCCATCCCGACGCCAATCAAGCCTTTGGGGCCAATATCTTGGGCAACAAATGACAACTGGCCACGAGGAACATTATGGTCACCTGTCAGCTTGACAGCCTGTAACGGACCTTGCTGTCCAATATCCCCTTGGTTGTCGTGTTCGACCTCGTCTTGAGCGTCTATTGTCTGCGACTCGTTCTCATCACCGTGTGTTGTGGCTGTCATCTCTTTCTGGAGAACAAGGAGGAATTCACACCCATGGGTTGAGTAGTCTCCGACCCAGATTCCCTGGTAGGGTTTCTCTGTAGTGGGAGTGTAAAGGACAGGATCGAGAGTTGAAAAAGTCACACACACTTGCGGCAACATAAGCTCTGGGGTTGCCCACCGCCTGAGACGAAAAATCGACTCTGACGATTCCGACAAATGGTTCAGTATTTCTGGGGGTGGAATCCTCAAAGCACGAACTGTGTGCGCATTAGCCGGGATGGTTGGTGGTGGCCAAAGCAAAGAAGGATCGACCCAAGGTACTCGGAGACTAAATTCAGCGCATACCGACAGCGAGTTGTAGATATTCTGCGCATCCGAAGCCATGGACATGTGTCGTTCCTCTGTTGGATAAAAGCTTTGGATTGGGGCTGTTCGGGAGGACGGATCAGGGTCGTGGAGAAACAAGATAGGACCATCCAGTGCCAGATGTACATTGGGTTCAAAAGTCTGTATAATAACTTCTGGGTGTGATGTCCACATTTGAAACTGAGGGGTGCCACGTTCAGCAACGACCGTGTATGCTTCAATCACACCACGACGGTCATCATATCGAGCTATGATCAGCATCCCCGTGTTTTCATTGTCTGCGAACCAGATCTTGTGTTGAGGAATGAACCAATAAGGGTGATATGCAAGATAGAGACGACGAAATGACCCAAAGGGACCTGGGGTCCGGATAGGCGTAGGTAGTCTCTCGTTCACCAGGTTAGCCCATAGCAAGTCATCCGATGCATGATCGGCGAGGGCCTGGCAAGTAGCACCGAGGCAGACGAGATCTGAAGCTGAGAGATAAGACGCAATGTGTTGAATGATCTCGGTCGGTAATTTCCCAAGTAATGACAATTGATTTGCGGGTGGAGAAAGCTGGTCGTTGGAGCCATGGTTGCTTTGTTCCTGCGACATCAAAATGTGAGTATGGAGCCACAGTAATTTTATTGGCAACAATTAGACCTACACGGGTGGTAGTCATTTTTTTTTATTCAATGCACTGAGAGTTGTAAGAGATATGTGATAGGGTTGAGCGAGTATCGAAAATGACATCACTAGGAGACCAGGGGAGAGGGGGAACGTACCTACATGTATGTAGGTCTAGAGTCACACGAAGGTAAGGAGGTAAATCAGATCAAGTAGGGAAGAGGTCTAATCCGGCTAATATTGCCAATAATGATAACATTGGAATATTGGAATATTGCAGAGTTTCGATTGGAAGTTGTCTATTTGGAGCTGATAAGGTATCTGTTGTGGCAATGTGGGGTAGCTCTGATATATACATGTACCCTGACAATATAAGTTACAGTTCCCAATCTCCCCCAGACAGCCAAGTATCAGCCTATGAAGTGATCATTAAGTTTGAACACATACTATTTCCGATATACCTCGATAAGTATAAACATAGAGTAAGTCACATGATCACCCAAAGAAGCATCTTGTTTACCATTGCCAAAATAGGCAATATGAATCTAGGCACGCATTTATGCGCTTATTGCCTAAAGAGCCTCACTTTGTTTGTTTAGTTCTCAACTTATAATCTATAAGAATAGGTGGCCGCTTACGCGGCCTTGTCACGTCTTTTTGGTAGTCTTTCTAGATGCAAAGGCGGTAAAAAGCATGAACTATGCAGAGGACTTTTATATTAAAGATCGGAGGCCTCTTCATAAGCCTGTTTCTGTAGTCTGACAATGAATGCCTTATAATGAATAATATTCAATCCTTATACAAAGCAACGTGTATGTAATTTTCTAATAGGTGAACCTCTACAAGGCAGATCTATGGCGACCGACAGAGAGGAAAAAACCCTTGGCTTGCTCTCGAAGCAGCAAGCAGAGAATGAATAAATTTCGCTGGCCACTAAAAGTCCGCAGAAACATCATGAGTGGCATGATATCATTCTGCTCAACAAAAGTCCCATTGAAGTTGACTCCGACCTTTTTCCCTCCCGGTTTCTATCTCATTTTGAATAGCCATTGACAAGATAATTACCTGTATGGGCACCTAATCTTGTAAGCTACAGGTCCCACTGCTGGCAGAAGTGGACGAAGAAGCCTGAAGTGGATCTCGGGATCTTCTAAGATTCCTTTAGCTGAATCTCTCTACAACTTGATTAGCCCATTTCCCCTACTGCCCCACCGCTATGCAAGTAAGTCTCAGCTCAGCCAAACACCCCACTTGGGCATTGCTTTTCCTGTACTTCGTCCAAAGTACGGAGATCATTTCACTGTAACCTTCGTCTGCCACGTGACTATTGACAAATTTATCGATCCAGGTAAGCCGAGGATAAATCCTGCACTCCATCTATTCCCTTCTACGTTATGGCCCCTCTCATCTTGCGTAGTCAACCGTTTGGTGAGCGCATACCACCAAATAAGCGCCATGTAAGATGTTGATTCATACGTTCTAATATGAACATTTGCTCACGTCAAAGCAACAGTCAATTATTCCTTCCTTACCAACCTGGGAATCTGTAGGCGGTTTTGGAAGGGGAGAAGACTGGGTGTTGCTTAAAGTGAAATCCGGATACCCACGGTAACATTCAAGAGCAGCTTTTCTTTCCAAGGTTGAGTCAACGATTTAATGAGTCTTAGATTCTGCCTAAACGAAAATGTCAAGCAACTGAACCGCACTGTTCTTACCCGATTGAACATCTCGGAAAGCGATGGCATGACAAGTGCGGTATTCGTCTCTGCACAAAGCGCAACTCGGTGTGCGGCCGATTTGAACAAAGTGATATCTTCCTGCACAGAGTTCTCGATTGTTCATTTTTTTCAAGCCGGCGAGGCATCAACTGAAACCCAATGGGCACAGTTCTATGCAATAATTTATCCAGCCGACCTTTTTGACGTGGTATTTAGCTATTGGCGTGATAGTGGCGATGGTATCTCGACTCGTCACACAAACTTCTGCTTACGACGGTTCGATTATCTTCAATCTAAGTCAACCAACCAAGCATTCTGCACATTGCCAACCAATCCCATTACAATGCTTAATGAACACGCCATGGGGCTAAGCACTTCGGGAGTCATCGAGAGAGATTTTATTAAATCAAATATAGCTAGATTGGTTCAATCCGAGAAACCTGGCCAGCACCATGTTTCTTTGGGGGATATCTTTCTACATCCAGGAGGGATGGCCGCCATCAATTCTGTGGCACGGGCACTAGTTGGCCTTGGAATCGATTCGGGTATTGTTGGTTTTGGGTATGTCGTCCAACATGATTCGGGCTGGTATTTGACAATCTAACAACTATTACAGTTACCTTTATGGGGAGACCGCTACAGTTCTCAAGCGTCACTGGTCAGATTTCAAATTATATTCTCATGCCACTTCGGAGGAGCTTGACGAACTCGAAGCATCGCTCAAATCCGGGACATGTGTTAATGCCTTGTGGACCGATCTTCCTGGCAATCCGACCCTAGTCACGCCTGATATGCATCGTCTTAGACGGCTTGCCGATGAATACGACTTTCTAATCATTTGTGATGAGACTGTTGGCACATTCATCAACACTGACCTTCTACCCTACGTTGATATTCTCATGACCAGCCTGACGAAAATTTACAGTGGGTTTTCTGATGTACTGGCAGGCAGGTATGACTCACAGTATATGGCTTACCTTTCATGAATTGTAACTAACTAAAACCAGTGTGGTTGTTCATCCTGGGTCATCTCGCTACGTTCAACTTCGCGACCAGCTTACCATTTCCTATGAAGAAAAGCTTTTCCCTCTCAACATTGCAGTCCTACGTCGAAACTCTCGTCATTTCTCTGAGCGTGTAAAAGTCACAAACCATAACGCTAAGGCCCTTGTGGAGCGATTTGCAGCTCATTCTCTAGTAGAGCGAATCAACTATCCGTCAGTTACCACACCAGACATATATGAACGCTATCGTCGACGTGGAGGGGGTTATGGCCATCTCATGTGTGTCATTTTCAAAGAACCAGCTAATGCTGTTCGTTTTTATAATGCACTAGATGTTTGCAAAGGTCCTAGTTTTGGAACTGCTTTCACTCTATCAATTCCATTTTCACAACTTTTGACACCCGCAGAGCAAACTGCGCTGGATGCTCATGGCATTCCAAGCCACTCAATCAGGATCAGCGTGGGAATGGAAGACTTGGATATAATATTGAGGAAGATTTCAGACGCGCTGGAGAAGGTTGAGAAATGTGCAGGCGGGCAGTCCTCCGTATGTGTGAGCAGACATTGAATCAATTGACAGAAATCAAGGTGTACAGCAATGTATGGTATGGATGACATGTGTATTTCTCTAACTAATTAAAATGACAAAATCCGCTATTTCTACAATCTATACGGTCACGGCTTACTAACAATAATATGCACTTTTGTGTAGAGCACGCTATTATAGCAGTCCGTTGATTTTCTTAGTATCAGCCAATGAAGGGATCATTAGATTGAACAGATTTTATTTTGGATAATTATCACGTATCTTAAATACAAATATCACGTGTAGCCTTCCAAGGTTACGTTCTGATCTGCTATCACCTGATCACCTAAAGAAGCATCTTGTTTACTATTTCCGGAATAGGAAATATGAATTTAGGCACGCGTCTAGGCGCCTGTTGCCTATAGAGCCCCACTTTGTTTGTTTACTTCTTAAATTGTGATCTATAGAATTCTCTTTATAAGCCTATCCCTGTACACTTTTATTTTGTTAAACACTTCTTTGTTCTGGCTTTAATTATTCCAATATACCCCCCCCCCCCCCTTTTCCAACATGGACATCACTCGCTCGGGAAGGAAACGGAAGAGCTCTCTCTCAAATTCAAGAAGCCAGTCACCAGTCTCACGCCGGACTAGACAGAGCTTGGCAGCGGTACCAGAAGATGCCAGCCTCAATCAACAACAAAAAACGGCATCTGTTACACCCAAGAAATCAAGGAAAAGGGTTCGGTTCTCCGACCCAGGTCCTCGGTTATTGCATGATGAAGATGTCGGGTCAACCGGCTTGACGCCGGCAATGCGTCGAACATCTTTCGAAACAGGATCTGGGAATCGCACACCTAGCCGCAAATCCCGACGCAGGTCTGCCCCAACACCACGCTTCCAGCAGTCGTATGACCCGGAGGAACCGTTTGATGAAACATGCAACGAGCGAAGGATCCAATTTACTCCGCTGCGTCAGATCCTAGATACAAGGACCCAGAGAAGAATTAGGCGAATCGGGCTGAGTGATGAAATCAATCACATTGAGCGTGAAAAGCGGGAGACGCGCAACATGGAAAAGACCATGCGAGCTCTGCTTCAAGAGCGGGACTCCCTGAAAGATGAACTCAGGGCTATAAGACGAGATGGAATGGGCTTTGAGGACCAAGGTTCGGTGGCTGAGTCATATTGGATGACACCAGACACACAGAGATCTTGTGAAGAAGTATCAGTGGTTTCTAATCGCGGTCTGGATGATACTACTCCATTTTCGAACGGTGACGGAGAGACGTTTATGTTCAGTGACAGTGCTGTCATTGTGTCAAGTTCCCCTGATTTCCGTAGTACTCGGAATTATAATACACCCGTCACTGATAGCTTGATGCCATCCGACGAACCCCAAACGCCAATTCGCGCCAACCAAACGCAAACTCCAGCCAATACAGAAGAATCCGATATTCACTCTTTGACTCTTGACCTAGAAGCTGCCAGGCAAGAGAAGAAGAACTTGTTCAACGCATGTCGATCACGAATCTCAGGGTTCAATGACCCTACGATCAGTAGCCTTTTTCGTCAGTCTTCTCCACCATCAGACTTCTTTGAGAATATTATGGAGATCTTGGAAAATGCTCTATCCCGTGCTTCAGATGCTGCCCAGGCTCTTGAAGGAATCATCCAACAATGCTCCAGCTTAGGATTCTCTGGGGACGGTGTAGACAACGTCATATCCGACATGCGAAGCCACTTCCGCTCAGCTCGTCTTGAGCTTGAGCGTGCGCTCCCTGGTGAAACTGCCAATGTCAGTCTTGAGGACGGCAAGGCGACCCTAAGTGTGCTGGTGAGACGCGTTGAGTCACTGGCAAAAGACCTGGGGACGGAGCGCCACTATCATCACGGCTCTCTCGGCCGGGAAAAGGCTCTTCGAGGGCAATTCGATGCTTTACTACACCGATACGAGATAGCTGCAAGCAAAATTGATAGTCTCGAGGGTTCGATCGCATCTTCCGCGAGCGATATGCTCCACACACGGATGCGAATGCAAGACCTCGAGCGCGAAGGCCAAGAACAGGCCGTTGGGATTGACAGATTAAGCACAGCACTCGACAAGTATCATTACGAAGTGAAGGGTCTCGAAAGTCTTATCGACAATCTTGAAAAGGAGAACACGGCTACAAAAGAGGACTATACCCGGCAGATATCTAAACTCAAGAAACAAGTTGCCCACGAACGCTCAAAACGCTGTTCAGCCGAGGCTACTGCTTCCGAGTCAGAGTCTCGCATCCGTGAATTGGAGAAAACCGTCGAACACAATCGCATTCGGGCTTGCGACTTGACGGCTCAGGTGGAGATTTTGGAAAAAGAATATCAAAGAGCCGTCAAGACGCTTGAACAAAATGTCAGTGAACTTCAAACGCACGAAGCAGAGACAGGGACTCTCAATGTTCGCATATCAGACCTCAGCACATCATTGCATGGAGCCAAATGTGAAATGCAGCGTCTTCAAAATGTCAACACCGGCCTTGAAGAACAGCTTCAGCTCGAAATCGAAGCTCGAAATGAGCTGCTGGACAAGTGGGCTGCAGACCAGGTGCGGTCGTTCACCCACATGAAGGAAACTATCAACTCGGAACATCGCAGAGCCAAAGTTCGTGCGGCCAATTGGGAATTGAAGTCGGATGATCTCATGTCAGATGGTACTACAATAGGTACTGGGAGTGAGCCAATTACTCCCGTTAGCGCCCGATTTGTTGATGTCGAATTCGGCCGTGGCAAGGACCGGAGGCGTCTGGATAACATCGAGATATCGGCCGAGGGACTTAATGACATTTCGGATATCGTTCCCGCGTCAGATTTGGCTTAGCTTTTGTATACAACCTCGATCTTTTTATTTGTTTACTTTTGCATTTTTATGTTAATTCTCATCTCCACATTTTATTGCGTACATATGTAATATGTTCTTGAACACCAAACCTATCGCTTTTGCGATACCCATGTCGGAATAACCCGAAGATACGATTGTTAAGCGAATTTATGTGGAGCGTTACCCCGTCTCTAGGGCTGATCTTATCCAGAAATAATGAAATGAAACGGTTACTATGCTGGGTTGCATTTAATTTATAGAGAATCTCTAGATAACAACAAGCAAGCTCGTATATATTTGCAGGCTGGAAGCCATAGAAAACTCCCATGTCTCCCCATACCATGCTCGCTCCACGATGAGACTCAGATTTTCAGTCATTTGCCTCATTGCAAGCTGCGGCTCGCTTTGCAGTGCCACAGACCGCATCCTCAAGCATGGTTCTCCTGAATCAGTGGGGCTTCTCGCCGAGCCTCTTCAACAACTACCGCTGAACTTGAGCCAGTACAGTATTCCTGCCAATTATGGAACACCTACGCACAATGCAATTCACCCCATCCAACCGGGAGGCTCCGTTGTCATCGGCCATAAATCCACCGTTGTGAGCGCCTTTGCCTTTGGGCACATGAGTCTGTATGCAGACTCCAATGGCACGTTGCTCTCTTCCACGGAACGGACCCCTGCCAAAATGGACACAATCTACGATATGGCCAGCCTAACCAAAGTGTTCACTGCGGTAGCCGCATTGCGCGCCATTGACGAGAGTAAGCTAAGCTTGTACAATACCGTTGCGTCCTACCTTCCCGAGTTCGCGGTCAATGGGAAGAGCAACATCACTGTCTTGATGCTGTTGACCCATACAAGTGGCTTTCCTCCAGACCCTCTGCCCGGGCTGTATGAAGCACCTTACAAGACCATGCAGCAGCGCGTCCGTGCTATCATCGAGCATGAGCTCGAAAATGCTCCTGGGTCTACGTACACCTACTCAGACCTGAACTTTATGAACCTGCGCTTCTTGCTGGAGAAGGTCACCAAGACACCATTTGAGGAGTATGTCTATTCATTTACCCGCGAACTCGGCATGACAAGCACCTTTTTCAACAAGGGAAACAACCAGTCCACTTCATTCCATCATTACACGCGCATGGCGCCGACGGAGTATCAGATCGAAGTTCTGGGAGACGCCGAGCCCAAACGTCCCCAGCCAGTACGAGGAACCGTGCACGACGAAAATGCCTGGGCCCTTGGTGGTGTGAGCGGACACGCCGGCCTCTTCTCGACGGCCAGGGATGTGGCAATCTTCTGTCAAATGATCTTGAATAACGGCACATATGGCGGCAAGCGGATATTAAAGCCGGAGACTGTGGACTTGATGTTCACGAATTTCAATGCCGCATTCCCTGGTAATGAGCACAGTATCGGGTTCGAGCTCAATCAGAGTTATTTCTCGGGACCCATGGCTAATATTTTGGCTGGAGGGCACACGGGCTTCACTGGTACCACGCTTGTTGTTGATCGGGCGTCGGATACTTTTATGGTCATGTTGGCCCATCGTGTGTATCCGAGTCGGAACTGGGCGAGTAACAATATTGTTCGTGAGGCGATAGGTTATTGGGTTGCCCGTTCGCTTCGTCGGGCTGTTTCCTTTCCATGATGTCAAGCAGCGTAATCTGTTTGAGCAATATCTAGATGGATTGGAGCGCACTGGAAAGCAACATTTGTATAGTTCAAGCATGTATTATGGAGTAATGACTATTTCATAAACATTGTAAATCGAATGGTATCTCTCTCTGTGCGCAAAACAAAAATTAAACCCCCAAAAAACCTAGACAAACCAAGCCAATTGCGAAGCCTACTCGCTGGTCACTCCTTTGGGCTGAGGCTCAATATGCTGTTTGTGTCCCGGTCGAGCAAAGATAGCCCCGAAGAGGTTAAAAATGTTGTTACAGCGAAGCATCATGCAATAGAACAAGGTAATTCCCGTAACCATAATCTCCTCCTGTGCAGCTCGGTCATCTGCTTTGGGGCCCATGAACTCGATCTTGCCAATTTTGGTGACACCCCAGGCATTGGCAGAGAATTTTGCCACAGGCATTTGCTGGTCATCGACACAGACAAAGTCCCAGGTCTTGAACCCGCAATCGCTGGTCCATGTCATTGTGACTGGGGATTCGGTGTCAGAGAAGTTGAGTGAGCGGTGGGTGTAGACCGTCCTCCAGCGTTTCTGGGCTAGAAGGTGGGCCTTCTGTCCACGTAGTTCGTAGTCGGCATTGATGGATACCGCATTGAGCTTGCCAATTCCGATGACTTCTTCGTCGGGGGCTTTTTTGAAAACCATGTTGGCTGCGAGGCTGAATGGGGAATAATGGATGGTGTACAGGGCGTCTGAAGGATTATTGACATCGGACACGATGGCCTTCCACTTCTTCCATGTAAAATCGACTGTAAAAGCAGTGCTTTCGGAGGCAGGTTGGGTGTATTGGGGAATATCGGATGAAGCCATATTGTTTGAGTCGGCTGTCAAGAATGGATTCTTGGAAGTAGAAGAGGGTTGGATGGGTTGAGGGATAACGGTTGAAGCCATTGTGATTGTTTAGCAGGATTTGATAGTAGAGTCTTGTATTGATCCTTTCTCTGCCCTGGAATGAATTAATCCATTAGAAGGGAAATTTCGACTCCTTATATAGCTCATCTCACCAGGTGCCCGGAGGCGCAGAGCCTTGGCATCTCCACTCATTTAGGGTTCATTGCACTAACCTCTTTGGGTGCCACGTACCGCTCCAGCCAATCAAATTCGAGCTTGGGGCCTTTCCGGGGGATGTGATGTCATTCCCTCCCACCTTGGACTTTGGGGGCTGAACAGGGCTGAGTGTTTAAATCTACAAAAGTACAAAGTACTTGGATAGATCAACAAATAGAAACCCCTGTGACGATAACACCATCGCTATGTGCACAGCGCTGTGTTGGCCGTTTCTGTTTTAAACAGTTCTGCTCATTCGTGGAAGACGCATGCTATCTTACCTAGATCAACGCACTTGAAAACCTTGGAACGATGGGTAGATCACAACACTCATAATTCTATCATGTATTATCCAGAGGTCTTCAAAACCAAAGAGGTTGTTGGTTATTTATTGTTATTTGAGCATTGTTGTGTTGAGAATCCCACATCAAATTGTCACTGCTTATCATTACTTGATTATCCTCAAAAGAACGATGACGTTGTCGGGCGTCAAACCTATAAAATAAGACTCGTTAGCCACGCTGCAAATAAACTTCTAGCAACAGCTTGTTAAACACACAACATCATTATTTCGCACCAAAGCTCATCAACTCACTCTACTACCCACCTCAAGAATGGTTAGCCAGGACACCAACGCATACAAGCACCGCCTGAAGGTAACCGCAGGCGCAGACTACAATCTGAAGACTCATCAAGTCGTACCTGTAAATGGCGAGACAATACGAATCGAAAACGAGCACGCTATTGTGAGTCTCTGCGTACGGATCAAAGACTACACAGGTAATATCCCTCTCTCACCTATTTGGTCGAAGAGCGGAGCTCATCAATCAAATAGGCTATCCAGAAAATTCACCATCTACAAGCCCATATTTCGACCATCCCTTACACGAAAAAGACCTATATTCTGTATGCTTCTCAATAATCTTCAAGGAGCCGGTGAATGGCAACAACCTCGTCTTTGGCAATGACTTCGATCACCCAATCCGCGACATGCTGCCCCCAGGGTTCAATGCAGCGCTACGGATGGTCAAGTGGACACTCGATCCCGGCCTAGATGGCGATGTCTATGCTGACCACCCGTACCTATACAGCCCGGCATTGGCATCGTGGGACCAGTTCCGGATTGGAGATAAGATGAAGAAATCTGATGAGGTGCCAACGCTCCATGATGAGATTATTGAAGAAGGTTCTTATAGTGAAGATTCCGCCAATGTGCGTCAGCAATTTAATATCCCCGAAACAGTCGAGGGGCGCAGAAAGCATTTCCAGGATGAGGCGAATAGAAAGGTGTTTGACTTCGAACCTGGGAGGATGTATGTTGCTGATTTTGGAAACCCTTATTTGGCATTCAACGGTGAGTGAAATGTGGATTTTCTTCTTTTGACTGGGATCGTTGGCTCATCGTAATAGATTTCTCTGTTCGTCTTCCTGGGTTCAACCTACATATCATGAAGTACGTGGATGAGAACAACCACGAGTTGCGGTATACGCTCAAGGACGTTTCAAACGGACGGGTGTATCTTGCTGTGGTTTTCTCGGTGGTCCTATTGGAAACGGAGGGTGAGAAAGACCACAGTAAGAGTGAGCAACGTGACGAAAGTCTAGGGAAGTTTGATTGGGAGCCAGAGCCATCGTCTGGTGATGTTGAGTGATACATTTCTCGATTGAGCAGAGTATGCTGTTGAAATGGATATGGGTTTCATACAGTTAAATGGTTGTCAATGCATGCAAGGGAAAACAATAGATTCATCTCTTAAATACCATCGCAAACTTTGGCTTATATACAAGTTTACTTTTACAGTCTCTTCAGGACATCGTCCAACACCTGCTGAGTGGTAGCCTTTCCGCCCATATCGGGGGTAAGGAACTGAGCAGCATCCAGGTTACCGTCGACAGCAGCGTAGATCTGGGCAGCGGCCTTCTCCTCACCCAGGAACTCGAGCATCAGAGCAACACTGCGGATAGTAGCAATGGGGTTGGAGATACCCTGGCCCTCAATGTCAGGGGCACTGCCGTGGCAGGGCTCACCGATAGCGAAGCCATCACCGACATTGGCACTAGGGACAAGACCCAAGCTGCCAACGAGGGCAGCAGCACCGTCAGAGAGGATGTCACCGTAGAGGTTAGGGGCGACAATGACATCGTAGAACTCGGGCTGGCGGAAGAGCTTGTAGACCATGGAGTCGACGATCTGCTCCTCAACGAAGACGGAGGAGAACTTCTCTGCGGCAAGAGCGCGGCGAGCGGTTTCACGGAAGAGACCGTCAGTCTGGGAGAGCACGTTCGACTTGTGGGTGATGGTAACCATGGGCTGGTCACGGGTAGAGGTGGCGGGGGAAGCGGAGCGGATATTCTGGCGACGGAGCGCAATCTCACCGGCGATGTTGGAGATGCGGAACGAGGCGTGCTCGGAGATACGCTTGATGGCCTCGGCAACCTTGCCGTTGGGGCCCTCAAT
Source organism: Penicillium hordei (assembly GCF_028827395.1). Taxonomy (NCBI): domain Eukaryota; kingdom Fungi; phylum Ascomycota; class Eurotiomycetes; order Eurotiales; family Aspergillaceae; genus Penicillium; species Penicillium hordei. The sequence continues at coordinate 2,160,285 of NW_026623142.1, forward strand.
GGTGCGCTCTTCCTTTACGTACAGATCCTCGGTGTTCTCGCGGACGATGACCAGGTCAATGGGCTTGCCATTGGTGTTGCCGGCGGTGGTCTTGACAGGGCGGACGTTGGCGTACAGGTCGAGCTTCTTGCGGAGAGCGACAATGGGCGATGAGTAACCGGCGACCTTGGTGCTAGGGGAGCTTTGGGTTGGGAGCAATTGTCAGCCGGGATTGCACATGCTGAAACAAGGACATTGTGGCTTACCTGACAGCGCCAAAGAGAGCACCATCACACTCCTTCTTCAGGGTATCAACGGTCTTGTCGGGCAGAGCGGTTCCAGTCTTCTGGAAGGTCTCGTAGCCGGCATCAAGATCGACGAAGCTGAACTTGAGGTTCAGGGATGAGGGGAGGGACTCAAGAATCCGACGGCCAGCCTATATTTCATCAAACAACATTCAGTCAGTGAATTGGCTGGCATATTAAATCTTGAGAGAGCTACCCACCGGGATGACTTCCCGTCCGATACCGTCTCCGGGGATAAGACCTATAAGATTCGGTCAGGTCAGTCAATTGCTGAGCCACAAGATCGCAAAACAAGGGCAATTGTACCAATGCGAAGTGTCCGAGCAGCAGCCATTTTGATAGACTTTTTTGAAGAGTTGCTTTCTTGAAATCGACAATCGCCGTCATCGGAGCTTTGCAATTTGTGTACGGTATCGGATTAATATTGATCCGATATATTAATCCCGGGGTCCGGAGAAGCGGCGACCCTATACGAAGTACGTTGTTGTATTTCTACCTCTTGTTCTACGGAATACAGATGATGAAACAGGATCGAAAATCAATGTGTGTCTGATTAAATACTAGTTTCGAGAAGAAATGATACAGTCAGATGGAAAAACATTCCAGGCTGCGCATGGGTATGGATGCGTGCTCGGATTACCCAAACGGGTCACTTTTCGCGAAGTTGAATATGGATAACACCTTTAAAGGTACTTTCATGGCTTCGCCGAACTTTAAAATGTCAATTTTCATCGTGTCGCTCAATCTTTGCAGCCATTCAAGTGTGGTGAGGAGCCATCCATGCGAAATGCTATAAACGCTAAACCCAAATGGGTCACTTACCGCGATGTAGATCCACCGGCATCGAGTATACAAAGTCTTTGGCAGAGATTGAAAGTTGAACCCAATCCTCAGAGTAGATATTTAAATCTGTCCAAATCACACTCCATTCTTCATAACTGCATTTAATTCCGTACTTCACTATCACCTGAAACTTACTGTCGACTCTTTCAAATCCAGGGCTCACTATGGCACTGAACCCTCTGCCCCGTTCATCGGATTCGCCAATCACAACGGGGAAGCGGAATATTGCCATCGCAGAGATTGTCATATACTCCCTCATCCATACTGCGCAGTTTAGCACAAGATGCATGCAAGAATGGCGGCACTGGCACCACAACAAGAACAAGAGCATCGGACGATGTGTGTTCTATTCTTGGTGGAGTATGATTGGTCTTCTCTCACAGAGTAAGTGGAAGATACTCCGACAAGTTAAAAGATATGTCATTGAAATCCTTCATAGTTCGCATCGCAGGTTCGGCCTTGGTGCTTGCCAGCTCACACCCGGAGAAGCCAATACTCATTGCTGAATCCATTTTGCAAAGCGTGGGCCTTTCGCCCCTCTTATTGCGATGGTATTTTGAAGATTTCCTATGCTCTTGGATTTTGGCTTTTTTTTTTTGTTCCCAAAAACAAGAGAGATGCTAACGGTATTTCTCCAAATAGTGGACAATCTGGAGAAACTGGCCCTGGAAATTCGAAATGGACCAAGCTGACCCGGTTTGCTTTGCATTTCTTCCGTTTCCCGATTTTCATCGCCATCATACTAGCAGTGGTAGGTGGATGTATCAACATGCGCACAATGGGAGAAGCTGGGTCCATTGTTCTTGTTGTCACCTTCGCTTATGTATGTGGTCTTGTTGGTCGGCTTGCGGTAAAATCGCGGTCGATTCTTCCCAAGTCGGGACACCGTGCCGTACTTTTGACAGTTTTGACTCTACCCTTTTTGTTGGTTCGGATCATTTATTTCCTATTGTTGGAGTATGGACCGCCCAAGTTCAACCCAGCCACTGGTGGTATCGGCATCTTGATTGGAATGGGGCTTCTGATGGAGATCATCATTGTCATCTTGCTTTTGGCGGCACGCGCTGTGGCTGAACCGGTTTGGCCGTCGACCATTTCTAAGCGTATCGTATACGATGACTTGGAGTCGACACGGAATTGAGCTGGTTCACTTTGGACTTTCTGAGACCGGCGGGGAGAAGGTGCAGTGAGGTCCTGCTTGGAGAGTGGGCACTTGTAAATAATTTAATGCACTTTTCTTTGGATCACAAGACAGTGTGATAGTTCTCGGGTTGAGCGGCTGCGTAGATATTTGAAAATTGTTCAAGGCGGTTCAAGATCCAAGATCTTGTCACCGGATCTGCAATTTCGAATGCCACGCGGAGAGGAAACCCCATTCGGTATGGACCCATTACTCCCACACTGTTGTATTCGACTGACTTGCAAATTTGATCTCTGAAATAAGCAACCATGGCTCCATGCTCACCGGGATAACCACAAGTTTTCAAAATTTCATGAATGATTACCATATAGGAGTAGTAACCGCAGTAGATCGTTGCATAACTCACATCTGTGTATTTGAGGATAATAGGATATAGTTCATCCCCAGTTGAGGAGAGGGTTTCAGTTGGCGGCGGTGCGAGTTGAGAAAATTGTCGATACCATATAGCCAGTTTCATCTGCATCTCAAGGGCTTCGGACAAAACCCCTGAGATTGTTTGTAGAGCTTCGGCACCGGTAGCGTCGACATGCCTCAAACTATAGAGCTTATGCACAAGACCCGGAGCATATGTGAAATACACAAAGAATAGTTCGATGCTGTTGTGTACTTCTGGAGGCAAATCTAAAGTATATTGCTGTCGCATCTTATCATGCCACTCATCGGAGGCTAAAAAGCACACTTCCCCGGAGAACATTGAGTGCATAACCTATCCGAATGTCAGTGTCTAGTCCAAGTTGCGACTGATTTTATGAGGCGTCTCAGGGAGATGAAGGGCAAGAGTCCATGAATCAAACTTACAATCAGTCCTCGGGCAGCTTTGAGCAACGTTATATCAAGCTCAGTGTTGTACCTTTCTGGCCCTCGAATCTGTACTAACTGGCCGAGCCCTTTGGCATGCTTCATCCACGACTCTGGGTTCTCGGTGTCTGTGAAAAGCTGTATATGATCAGTCACTGGCATATGAATCACATGGGTGTGAAAAGCTATCTACCTCATACATGCATAGCAGTACCACCGCACAAAATATATGAGACGACAGACTCTCTGCGGGAGTTTCCAGCGATTTACGGAGCCCATGTAGAGCTTCCCCATAAGCTGATCGGGCATACGACACCATTTGGGTATTTTTGGTAGTACGCCCAAAATGATGCGCTGTGAAAGACCTTATTGAGGCATCCAATACTCGATTTTGGCCATAAATGGAGGGAAGAAATCCAAACCATCGGACCACAACATGTGTTGGGCTGGGGGTATATGGTTGAGAGAAATCGTCAATGAGAACACAAAGGTGTTGCACAATATTCATATCCACAGAGACAAGAGAGGATGGCTTCTCTCTTTGGGCCATAGTCTGGCAGGTTGGCTCAAGATCAATCATAGGATCCGATGTTGCACTCTTAGGACGTGCTCCGTCCTTTTTATTGTTCTTTGGATTGGGTCGACGCCGATCGCGATATGGTTTTCCAGTAATAAACTTAAAGCCCCGGTCATATCCAGGGCAAGGTTGTCCATACTTGTCGCATTTGGCACACCCAGGAAGTCTTTGATCACACTGTGGCGTTATCAATATGGCGTGGGACTTTTTAACCGGACTTCATATGAATAATCCACTCACCTTGACTCGGCGTTTAACGCAGAGTGAGCAGCCATTGCTCCGAGGTACACCTACCATTATGAGTCATCAGTTCATATCAATTTGAAGAAGCTAAGGAAGTTGGAGAAGCCTCGTATAGGAGGGTCTGGTACCGTCACGTGCTTCCATTGGGCATATCCCGGTATCCTCTCATTGGCTGAAGGGTACAGTATACAGGGTCTGGCATGGAATTGTATAAAGTCCAAGGGTAATTGGCCTTTTTCCTTATACTAAATCCAATATGATAAATATATGATATACTATCGATCTACCTTTATGCATACAACATAGGTATCTTTCAACGTTAATTGTGAGACTTTTATTTCTTGGCTATGCTATTATCACCGTCATCTAATTTCCTCTAGAGCCACGGGGCAAACCCCACGTTGTGACACATGTCCTTGCTATCAGGTATAACCTAGCACATATAGGTACTAAACCATCCAGTTTTCCCCAGTAGGGCCCAAATTGGTGGAAATTACAGTTCGGATGAACCTGTGTTTATATTCTGCCTCAGGCACACATTGCCCCTTAAATCGAGATCCACTTGTAAATGTGTCCAGATACTATGTTTCAGACCTCGTAGGGGGTTTCAGTACTCTATACGGTAAAATTAATCTAACCCCTCAAGGATGAAGTCACCTGTCACATAGAAATGAAAACCCCTGAGACAGGGGAGTTCTGTATGGAGTACGGAGTACGGAGTACAACGCAAGGCGTTGGCCTATTGGATACGCTAGCCTTAACTAGCGCGTATGTATGTAATAGTTTCTGGATCGGCCCTTCTTCACACCTTGTGTCCTCTTGTCTCATACCAATTCTCTATCTGACTTTGACGCGTTGAGACTGAACCCTCCTGGGCACATGCAGTGGGATCTGCCTGTATCCGATTAGACGTCACAACAATCCCGTTTTGACCTGATTTCAGGAGCACCCCTGTGCTCTGCGCACGCATTTCCAGCTTCCCCTCGATTGCATACACGCCCTTGTTCGATCGTCGTACCCTCAGCGATAATGTCCGATAACAACCCCCATCATCCTGGGGTACGCAGCTTGTTAGCCAAGTTTGAAGGCCAAAGCCCCATCGCCTCTCCCCCGCCTCGTGGCCGATCCCCAACGGCGTCAGACTCGTCAGGAACAGTTCGCCAGCTGTCCAAGGTCCGGGCTAGCTTTATCACCGTAGACGGGGTCATTCAGTCGAATCCTTCTTCGCCATTGAGGAAAACAAGTGGCCGCAGCGATAGTCCTGGAATGTTTGGACCGAAGATCAATTCCGGGGATGCGGAGTCTGGACGGCAGAGTACGATCTCCCCCACCCCGCTCAGTCGCCTAGACCACACACAGAACGCGACTCTGGGACAGATAATGGCTGCCGGCCGACCGGAGGAAGCCAAGAGTGAACGGAATCAGACTAGCAAGGAGGAATTCGCAACGCGCACTGAGACTGAATCTCGGTCGCGAAACACCCCACCAAAGCAGACAGAGGAGTCCACCTCCGCGGATTCCAAGTCGACAAGCTCCGACACTCCCTCGCAAAAGTCAGATTCGTCAGTAGTGATCAAGAAGAAGCCTTCTTCCGTTGGATCTGCCCGCAGTGCAGCGAGCAAGTCCGTGCCAACTACTGCAACTTCAACTAATACGAAATCTGCTGGTCATAATACAAGCTCCAAGCCCACGGCTCGCGAAGTGGCTAAAGAGCGTGCCAACTCTCTAGTCCACAAACCCAGTCGTGTCTCACTGAATCCCAAGACGACAGCACGGCCAACCCGCGGCTCAGCAACGGCACAAGATACTTCAAAGCCACATGCTGCAGGTGTATCCAGCAAGCCAGGAGTGAAATCCCCACCGAGACCTACCCGTGTACCTGGCTCGGTGACTACCTCAACGCATGCACCTGCTGCTAAGGTAGGAAGCACAGGGGCTCCGAGCACTCGCACTACTACTAGTGCATCAACCCTCACAAGAAAACCTTCATCCCTGAAAAGCGCAACTGGAGCTCAGCCGCGTGCCACTACTCCTAGTACCAGCATTCGCCGACAATCTTCTCGCCCTTCGTTGCCCGCTCACGCAGCTAATGACACAAGCGCTAAGCCTGTCAATGAGGGTTTCCTTGCGAGAATGATGCGGCCTACTGCTAGCTCTGCGAACAAGTCCCATCCCCAGGAGAAGACTGATGCAAAGCCTGTCACCAAGGCCGCCAATGTCTCCAAGGCCCCCAGGCCATCAATTGGGAGGGTGCCAGATCGTGGCGTCCACCAGGTGAAGCCTAAGAGCACTGCTCTTCGACCTCAGAGTCAGAAATCCCAGCCTCTGAACAAGGAGCCTGCGCCACAGAAAGATGGACATAAGTCGTCCCAAAAGAAACAGGAAAGTGAGAAAGAGAACGTCGTGGAGCCTACATCAGTGGAACCAACCCCTGTTGCGGCTGTGGAACTACCCGAAGCTGCTTCCAAGCCGGTCGAGGAGACCGCTTCCCCTACTCAGGTTGAAGAATCTACCCCTGAAGTTGCCATCGCATCTGCTGAGCCAACCGAGAAGGCAATTGAAGTGCCTGAGCCGATCATCGAGGAGACAGTGGCCGAGAGCTCCAACCCCGTCCCGGTCGAAGATGCTACTGAGGTACCAGCTAAGCCTACTGATTCCAATGAAGCCCAGGCTAAGGTGGATGCCCCTGTCGACTCCCTTATTGACCCCATCGCTGAGGCTGCTGAGGAAGAGAAGGCTGCTGGAACCACTGCACCTGAGGAGACTGCCGCAGAGTATGTGGAAATCGCAACGGCTGATGATCAAGTGAAGGTCGATGAGAAGCAAGAGATCTCGATCCCCGAACCAGAGGTGCTCGGGACTCCTCAATCAACAGAGGCCCAGGACGTGGCTTCCGAAAAAGAAGATGCTGTGCCAGTGAAGGAGGTTATTGTCTCTGAAACTTTGGCACAGGAGAACCACACAGAGGCCAAGTCGATTGAAGAGCCTACCCCTGATGCGCAGCCTGCAACTGAAGCTGAGTCGAGCAACGTCGCTATCGATATTGCCAGCTTGGCATTGAACTAGGCGCTCTACATCAGAACTGCACCGCGTTTATCTGAAATGGATTTCGCTGGTCCATCTTCGCTTCTGGTAAAATTTTGAACATCATTTTAATCTTCTCTGATCATACTCTTCACTGTTGTCTTCTATCTCACCGAGCGTGAGCTTCTTTCCGTTTATCAAGGCTTACCCTCAACCTGTTCACCCTCCATTCTTCCGTGTCTCTTTCTTACTCTATGCTAGCATTTTTACATCTATCAGTGTTTTGGGTTGTCTTGTTATTCTTTGTCTATCTCTTGCATACTTTGTACCAATTTCGTGGGCATATTATTCTTAGCGCTTAGGGGCATTATCCAATTTAGCATCTTGGTTTATCAATATAGCGGGGCACAAAGCTTTTATACTATCAGTTCTCCGTTCGTATCTACTGAGCACTTCATTTCTCATCAAACTGAGAAGCTAAGCTATATTCTTGTGCTGATTCCCATCCTCATCGAACTGCTCAGCAGCCGACCGAGTAATAGCAAGCTCTCAAGGTGATCATGACCAGCAGAGATCTCTGACGAGAAGACGCAGAATTTCAAACTCCTACCCCCCAAAAAAAGACACTCAAAGTTTCCTCTCAAGCTTCTTCAGGAACCTATTCATACCACCTTCCAACCGCTCTGCTCTATCTTCCAATTTCCTCGGCCGCTGTCCAGGATTCTTCATGGCCTTCTGTGCATATTTCTGATAGTGAGAGCTAGCCTCCACTTCAGTCGGTCTATACAGCTGACTATGGATATCATATTCAGAACCAGCACGCTGGTGTTGCTGTTGCTGTTGTTTTTGCTGCTGTTGCTGCGCTTGAGTCTGGTCATACGAGTAGTTCGAGAGCCCGCCTACCGGCGCTGTCGTCCCAGCCTGATACTGAGGGGGCGACTGAGTCTGAGCAGCCCCATAGACCTGCTGGTCATATAAATGGGCATTCGGATCTTGCGGCGGTGGGGCGAAGGACATTGAACCTTGTCGGCTTGCGCTGTATTGTTGACCTCCCTGCCCGCCAAGGAACGACTGCGAGTACGAAGGAACAGGGGTTCCGGGGCTGTGGACCGAGGATCGGGTAGTGGAGAAAGAGTTTGAATGCTGCAGTCCTGCACTGGGTGGAGGGGACGCGAATGTTGGCGGCGCTGCGACTGGAGGGCCTGCGTATTGCAACCCCGGGGTTGAGAGGGGTGGGGATGCATATCCGCCGACGCCGCCTGTGCCCCCCATCATTTGGTGCGGGGGCGTATATGGCATACCGTTGTCGGCTGCCACTGCGGCTGCGAGGCCCGTACCACTCATTCCGTCCTCTGGCGGGGGAGTCTTTTCGCGGTGTTGGATTGGCTCTGGGGCAGCTGGAGCAGCTGGATTGTAAGGGAGCGGGGCGAAGCTAGCTGGGTCTTTCTTTTCCTCGGCGGGAGTAGAACCAGCGCTTAATCTTTGGTCCACTGGAGGTCCGCTTGGAGGAGGTGGGGGGAAGCTGCTGGTTGGTGGAGGCGCCTGTGGCAGGGGTGCCGCTGTGCTTGTGGGCTCGGATCGTGAGTTGCGTGTTTGACCATTCTGGTAGGCAGGGTCGGAGACTGCAACTGTCTCCAGTTGCTGGACTACAGAGCTCATAGTTTGCTGTTGCTGCGGGGCTGGCTCTCGGTCTGTCTCGACCTGGGCATTGGATAGAAGCCGGACGGCAGCGTCCAGAAATTCGGTTGCATCTTCTTGGGTCCAGAAGTAGATATCCAATGTATGCAAGCGAGGGAAATTACGGACTTCCTTGGGGTCATCGCATGGGTCGCCGCTAGGCAGACGCCACTCACTTTGAGGGGTATCATGCGCATATTGATGTTGGGGCGAGGCCGGGTGTGCATCAACCGTTAATGTACATAATGTCGGGAATTGAGCAGAGTGTCGTATATGAACATTGCTCAAGCCTCCACAGAATGCATCCTGCTCTGGAGATCCAGGATTATTGGCAATTTCTATGCGGGTCTTATTCTGAAAGGCGTCATGGTAAATATAAACGTAAGAGCCTTTATCAAAGCGGTGGTGGTATGGTGAAGGTCTTCGGGTTGGCTCTGTGAAGTAGTAGTGTATATCCGCAAAACTATTCTGGCAGTTAGACACAGTCCAACGACTAGTTCATATCGATCTGCGGGGAAGTCAGTCCAACTCACACAGTCACAAGGCGCTCTTCGCCCGCTGATGGTGGCATGTCTGACAATTCAAAATACGGAATGCGCAAGTATACAACGATAGCAGCGAGTAGAGGGGAAAAGAAAAAGAGGAACTTACGTTTATTATTTATACCTTGGCCTGAGGGGTATTCAACCTGTGAAATTCCAGCATTCAACCGCCATGCAAGTTGGGCGCTTAGAAGATGTAGATGTGATGTGATAGGACGGTACTAGTACCTGGTCATCACACATCTCCGCTATGGGCGAGGAAGTACCGGGTACCTGGACAAGACCGCGATCCGGAAGTATACTTTATCCGAAAATTTCCAATCCCAAATCATCGCATCTTCAGTCGGCTGCAACACCTCCTGCCGTGTCTTTGCTTCCCCAGACAATTGCAGTCCATTGTGGTCCTCCTCGGTCTTCGCTTTGGTCTATCCGGGATCCCTATCTTTCTTCCTCTTCCTACATTGCTCAATTCCACCATTTCGAACCGCCGCCGGTAGAGCTTAATTGCTGCCGCCGCGAAATCAAGATGTCTCTCGTCAATCTTTCCGCCGTCTGCGCCCACTTGAACAATGCTACTAAGGCCCGTCTCGCCCTCACCTCTATCCCTAACAGCAACCTCCACCTGAAGCTCTCCCTCGCTCTCCAAAACTCCGGCTACATCTCCTCCGTGGCCCGCGGAGGTCCGACTCCTCCTCCAGCCCATGGCATCCTCGGTTACCCTGCAGTCAACGATGAAGCTGAAGGCATTGAGCCAATAACGCGCGATAATGTCGCATCAAGGCGGCTGTGGCTGGGCCTGAAGTACTGGCAAAATGAGTCGGTCCTCGGCAAGATCAAGATGGTCAGCAAGCCCACCCGACGGGTCAATATTGATGTGGAGGGTCTGCGCCGAGTTGTGCGTGGTGAGGAATCCGGGTTTGTGGCCGGAATTCGCTCGCCAGGTGAGAGTCTATACCTCTCTACAGACCAAGGGATTCTAGAAGCTCGCGAGTGTGTTGAGAAAAAGCTTGGTGGGCTGGTTTTGTGCCGTGTGCTATAAATCTGCGATTGTCCTCGCGGCTTATCTCTGATTTAGGGGAGCTACCCACCGGGGAGATTGTCTCTCTTCTTGCATTTACTTTGGAGTTTGTTGGTTAGTCGCAGCGCTTTCTCTTTTCGAGATTAGTCTTTTTGTGACTGTTGGGATAATACCTGGGTCAAGGATCTGTATATTAGATGTCTGCGTATCTCGCATTCTGTGCTCTGCTGGTGATTTTGCAGCTGTCCTCAATGTGACACAGTGTATAGATTATGACTTGAAATATTTCCGTACTCCCCTTCTACAATATAGTAATAAGTAATATCACTTCTTAGGCTAGTTTCATAGTTATACTCATGTCCCATTGACCATACCCCAAGTGCTAGGGGTATGGTGTAGGTAAATAGCACGGCGAATGACCATGGCCAAATCATCATGGGCAAGTTCGAATATTTGGCTTATGCTTCCTGTGTTCTTGACGGCATAGTTCAATAATCCAGTCCATGTGGCTAAGAAAAGAAACATCCAAAAACATGTCCAGGCGTGTTCATCTGATATAGCCATGATCCACCCCCCTCCCCCCGGGTAGCCACTCCTTATCTTTCTGTTTGGCCCTTCGTCCTCTGGTCCATCGTTTGCGCTCTTCAACTTCTTTCTCTTATATCACCTCATTTACTCTACAAGGTCATCTTGTCCTCTCATCCAGTCTTTGTCCCCCTGACCCATTCAGTGATCGTCGGGCATAGAACTACCAACCATGGCTGGACCTCAAAGCGCTAAACGTGCGCGATCCAATACTATTGGCGATGCCCACATCAATACGAGAGTGCCGCCAGCAGAATAAATTTTGGAGAAAATTCAGCACCTCAATCGACAAACTGTCACCGATATTCTCACGCAAGCGGCCCAAATCCATCCTAACGTTATGAGCATGGTGGACGATGCCATTCGCGTCATCTGGGAGAAAGAGCAAAATCGCATTATCAACTTCGACCATTATTCCAGTTCAGTGTGGCAATCGATTAACGTCGAATATCGCTCCATGGGCGGAGGGGCACAGTACGATGTCTCGTTCGAGGTCGCCCAGGATGTCGTCGATACCATCAAATCAATCACGGAACAGTGTGGACCATTCACCAACCCTCAGACACGTTTCAATGGGCTCTCTGTTCTACGCAAAATTGGTAAGACGATTACGCTTTCTTCCAACGATACACTGGGCCATGAGGTGCAAAAGCGGTTCCAATGGGATACCTCTGTTGTGGAAGGCATGTTGGAAATCCTCGAGATCAGAGAGAATGAAGCGAGTCCAGAATCGTTGTGGCCAAAGTTACAGGAGTTGGAAGAGTTGTCCAGTGATCATTGTATTTATCCTGGACTAGAAGCAGTGTTGGGTCGACTGGACCCTGATGGTCATTGGGATGAGGAAGAATGGGATGAAGAGGAACATGAAGAGGCATATGAGGACGAGGAGAATGAGGACGAAGAGGAACATGAAGAGTTATATGAAGAGGCATATGAGGAGGAGGACGAAGAGAACGAGGATGGTGTTCATCAAGCACATCCATGGGATCTTTGAGGTTGAACTAGACTGGTTCAGGCATCAAGAATAAGAACCTACTTCAAATCTGAATGAAAAACAAGAATATTCTGACCAATTGAGTAGCCTCTATCAGGCGTCATATCCAGTATCATTTGAGGTGCTCTCAAGGTGTTAGATGGTTGTGATGTCGCACAGTTCTGTCTTGCCGGTCTGACCTTCCTCCACATTAAACCCTCCCCCATATTGTTTACACTCAATCAACTTCCACAATGACCGACGCAGCAAAGAAAGTCCTTATATCTGGTGGCACTGGCTTTGTAGGCTCGGCCATAGTGCGGGCTCTTGCAGAAAAACACCCAAAATTTGTCATCGCCATCATCGACCATAGTCCCCCACGATCCGAGCACATCCTTCCAAAGAGAACTACGTGCATGCAGGTGGATATTACTTCAACTGAAGCATTAAGCAAAGCATTTGAAGTTGTGAAACCAGATATTGTTGTCCACGCTGCTGGAATCGTCCCAGATTTGGCCGAACGGTTCGGCCGCCGACTTGAGCAGGAGGTATAGAAGATCAACTTTGAAGGCACACGGAATATGCTGGATGCATCCAAGCAGAGCGGGGTTGAAGTCTTCATATACACGAGTAGTTGCTGCGTGGTGATCGACGATACACGTATCGCTCATCCTAACATCAATGAAGAATGGCCCTTGGCATTCAAGTCAACCATTTATGGAGAGTCCAAGGTTGGAACTACCAATCCTCATCAATATAATTCTCGAAATTGGCAGAGAACAAGCCACTGACATATTTTGCTAGGCTGCTGCAGAAGCACTCGTTCTAAAGTCCTCCAGCAGCAAAATGGTGACATGTGCCCTCCGACCATCGGTGCTCTGCGGACCAGGAGACTACCAGCTAGTACCATCTATCCACGCATGCATCGCCAAATATGAAACCCCGTTTTTTATCGGAAATAGCTTCAATTTGTGGGATATCACCCACGTTGACAATTCCGCCGACGCTCATATCCTGGCTATAGAGAATCTGCTATCATCCCGCACCGCTGCAGGCGAGGCCTTTTTCATTCAGAATAACGAACCTATCGTCTTCCGCAATTTTTGTCTGGCGATCTAGGCACATTTTAGGCACGTCCCGTCTTTGAAATTCATATCCCAAAGAGTCTGGCTTACTTCGCCGGACTGGCGTGTGAGACGGTCACCTGGTTGATGGGAACAACGACAACTTTGAGCCGTGGAAGCATACAAGATGCATGTGCCACTCGGTATGCTAGCGGCAACAAAGCTAAGGAGATTCTGGGGTACGAGGCACGCCTTGGTATCGAAGAAGCCATCCGTTTGAGTTGCGAGGTAAGCAGATGTCACAAGCGCGAATTTTTTTCTATTGCCGTACTCACCCAAGTAATCCAGGATTATGCCTCTCGCCTCGGGGTAAAATTACCCATCCTCAATGGTGGAAGCCGGCAAAAACAGTAGGATGTCACGTTGATGGAAATCACATAGTATTCCCGGTTCTCTGGAAATACTCTGATGGTTAAGATTTCCTGCTTGAGCGCCTTTTAGCTTGGAAGGTTTCATCATATCTTCTATGACCGCTTAAAGTGCCATTGATAACAATATTCCACGGCAGTCTCGACCTCGGAAGCATAGGCATTGGGCTTCTTGTTGGGCTGCAAGAGTAGATCGTACGCCATCAGAACAGCTGAGCTCTCCACATTTGAAAACTTTGATATCATATTTCCCCTTTGTTTCACCCGGATCTCCAGAAGAGTCTCCAGAAGAGAGACATGGCCCATGCGGCTTATTGCATTGGGCCCCAAACAGCCCGAGTGCCCAACACAAATTAACTGCGGAATTGCATGTTGCACCTCAACTCATCTTTACATTTCTTCCAGGACCTTCGAGGGTGTAGATCACATCTTCTCTCTGTATATTTGGGTATCCATAGGTCAATGATGTCCAAGTCCAGAACCCCGATCCTTGCGTTTTCTACCCAACACCAGCTTTGCTGCCCGAGGCTTTGCCCCAATACAATTATCGAACCAGAATGAAGGTCGTACGGCACCTAGCATGTTGGTGCTTCCCCTCTAATTGATGAAGATCGGAGCTTTGGATGCAATGTTTGCCATGCAGATTCATACCATGCACCGACAGGGGCGTCTCACGGCGCCTCGGCTGCCAACGAGCTTTACACACCGGTCTTATTCTTGATCGATCGAGATCTTCAAAGTAAACGACACAGACGGTCCATATCCTGTTATGCGATTGGTTTTCTTGAAACCGACGATGCCCAGGCAACACGGGTCCTTTCTCCATCTATTTTGACTCCACCAACGCCACTAGCGTAAAGTCCTCTAGCGCGGCTCTGAATCCAGTTACACTGCCGTTGCATAGACATGGGTTGGTTCTGATCCTCTTTGTCAGGCACACTCTCGAACCCGTTTGGCCCCGGCAAAGTGGCTTTTTTTTAAAAAAAAAAAATGACTATAATACCTGCCCTTTTCTCGGCGTTCGTGAAATCGTTCGCTTAACGCACCCAATAGATATAGATATATATCTATATCTATATATATCTTCTTTCACTCGCTGCTCTTCTGAATCTTGCAAGTTCTCAATTGTTATATTAGGCTGTTGTAATACTCCGTTATTTTCTTCATGCTTCCTGTCCTTCCTCATCCATTGGCGGGTGGATCGGTCTATCCTTTCTCTTTGCCAGCAAGTCTCGGTTCTTGTGCAAGCTCTATCAATTCTAAATTTGATACTCGGTCTCGCCATAGGTTAGCAAAATCAGCATCGCCATTCCTTCCTTTATTTCCGTGCCAACCCTCTTGGAATCCGAAACTCATACTCCGTAGCAGCACCATGGCTCAACACTCCATGTATGGACACCCAGCAAACCCTCCCGTGGTCTACCAGCAAAGGTATTGTTTGGTCATCGTTCACTTCATTGCAAATTCTTTCCAAGCTATCATCGACAAAAATCGCTTTTGTTCCTTTTGCTAAGCGGTAAAAGGTCACCATCTACTCCCCACGGATATGGCTACAGAGACGACCGCCAATTGCCCTTCGGTCCCATGGATTCTAACCATCAAACCCATTACCACGGAGGTCCAGTTCATCTGGATAGCCACAGCCACATGATGAATCCACCCACGGGACGTTTATCCTACCCTCCAGCTGGACCGGCCCACCCACAGCCCAGGACACATGAATGGATCCACCCGAGCATGCCTCGCGAATCCCTAAGGCGGGAGCTTGGAACCATGAACCCCCCGGAAAGCCCGGAGTATGTCATGGAAAGAAATAACCAGCGAGCTGCTGAGAGAACCAGAGGAAGCCCACACTATAATTCCCCGAGACGGGCATCCAACCGGGATGAATTTGATGGCCCACATCAGTTCCTGGAGCCACCTTCCCCACAGGCTGTCGCAGCCCAGGATAAAGAGCTTCCCCAGCTCCCTACTAACCTCGATGCCGGCGAGCAAGACAGAATCCTCCACAAGGTCAACGACCGTCTGTCCCAGTGTGCCTATGACTTCATCGCAAAGTACCAGTTCCGTGTTCCCATCGAACAGGACAAGAGACCCGTCAAGGTCCCCTCGGACCGTGAGTGGACTGAATGGGTATACCTCTTGAAACGGCTGGCTACTACACGCCGCATCCCGGCTCATCTCTTGTACAACCGCCAAATTAAGCAGCTCATTACCGTCCTGGAGAACTCCCTGGAGATGCGTCATGCTGCCAAGCACCAATCTCGACCGGTCAAGGATGACCGCAACGTGTTGCAGCTCATTTCTGCGGGTACGCAGGTTGCGAAGATCCTGAGGGATGCTAGCGCTATGCAGTTTCTCGATTGTCTTTATGTTGACACCGAGAGATTGATTCTGGAGCGACGAGGCCGTCGTGTAAGATTCGCAAGCCCTTGAATCCACCGGATGGAGAATGGCCGTCTCTTTTAAATTTCCGCTTGGATGCCACTGTTCTGTTTCTATTGTCTTCCCGTGGAAGCCCTTTGGATTGTCCTGTTTTCCTCTGGTTTTCTCTTTCTTTTTTTTTTACGAGTCCGTTTGGAATACCCTACTGTCCAGTTTGAACCCCCTTGGAGGAAAGGTACCATGGGGTCTTGGTGATTTTCAATCAGAACAAAAGCCCAGGCGGCTACCCAACCCAGGTGAAAGGGAACAAGAAACCAAATCCCTCGGGCTGGGAGGAAAATAATCGTCCAGCTCTCGCCGCATGCGACTGTGTACATGTCCCCTAGATATATGTCAGCCAGCGGTACAAAAGGAAACAGTATTAGGGTGGTGGTTTTGTTGATTTTCTCGGTTTGATTTCTATTTTTCTTCTGGCGTTCGGGTTGGTTGTCTTGATATGTTATGTTTACCTCACTTCATATGTTTTCCCCTGTGCTACACGACCATGTTATGATTTCGGCTTTTTTTTCATTGTATTCATCAGTACGAGATTATGTCTGTGATTTATGTTATGTCTCTAATTTGACTTGGGTGGTCCACTTTTTTTTTTTTTTTTTTTCCTCTGCTAATATTCCATACATTCCAGGTTTGGGGGCTGCCTTGTTCCTCAGATGTCCACAAGTATAGTCATATGGCTCTACTGGACTCAACTACAGATCAGTCACATCAATTGACTCGAACTGTTTAAAGAAAGTGCCAAAAAAAAGATACGGCTAAATATACAAAAAGATCAAAAAATAGTTTCCCTGGGAATCGAACCCAGAACCTTTCCGGAACATATGCTAGTCGCATTTGTTAACGGAAAATCATAACCGCTAGACCAGGAAACTGCTCGACCACTTGGGCCAATTGATGAAAGACAGAGTCAGTTTTGGCTTTATTAATCAAAATGGTTATTATAATGTACCAATACAGCCCATGTTGACATTAGATTGCCATCCACCCCAAAGAATAACTAAATAGACATTAGTTAGATGGTTTAACATGGTACTACTAACCGAACAGTGGATCCTTGTGAAAAGTTTGAGTCGTGTATTTTAACATTCTAATGCTGGTGTTCAATCCCATCTATATATATCTAGGGCATCAACATCGACATGGACACAAGCTCTATTACATTTGAAGCAACACTTGCCCCGATTTACCTGAATTGTTCCTTTGCCAAATATCTCACTCAACCACAACAGAATATGTTTAATCCTTCCCGTCAGAGTTGACAACAACCCGCTGTGCCTCCAAGCTACTGCTGTCTGTTTGTTCTTCTTCCTCCACCCCTATCGTCTGAGCAACATTCCAATTGCCAAACACCGCGAGAAGTGTAAATGGAATCGTAACACCCCACAATGCAAAGCCCAGTGCCATTTGGTTCAAGTTAGGCCAGTGAGTTGCGCCGACCGCGTAAGCAATCGTGCTGCCAATGGACTCCCACGATCTCAGGATACCGGTCGTTCTAGCGATATCGCCATCTCCCTGTGCCCCCTTAATCTCGGCCATCAACCAATAGATGTATGTCTGTAGCACCTCATAGAAGAATCGGAAGAAGATGTAGACGGTGAAAGCTGAGTTGAAGAAGGGACCGTCGCCCAAATCGAAGGCGGGTGGTTCAGCCATGTGGGAGAGTTTCGTCTCGACGACGGCGTTCCATATCCAAGACGCTGTGACAAAGACAAGGACGAAAATGTACGTAATTTTAGATCTGGTTCCTCGAGACAAAAATTTCAGATCTAGGAATAGGCCTGTCGATATATTGGCGGCAGCGCCGACCACGGCTGTCAAGAAAGAAGCAAGGGCTCTGGAGCGGACGGTAAAATAAGCTAATCTTGCTGTTAGTGGTGCCATTCATAACCGAGAAAGGAGAATTGGAGATGCCATACTTGTCAAATAGTTTCCCTGATAAGTTGCACCAAATTGTCCCGCAAGGAAGACCGGAATGAGTAGCAGCATGTACTTATTGCGAAGTTGCTTCCAGATAGCACGAGACTCGACAGAGAGACTGGTTTTCTTCATGTAAGGGATCTTGGTGCCATTGCTTCTGATGACATCTTGTGGCTGCGACAACAGCAATGCAAATGGAGCCCCGAGGGAGGAGATGGCAACGAGACCTAAGTATGTTGTGTACGTGACCTTGCCAACATGCGCCGTGTTGACATTGAGAGCGAGGGAGATCGCACCACCAACAAGCGGTCCCATCTGGCGGATACTCATCCAGATTGCAACATAGCTAAACATAAAACAGTCAGTCAAATAATAACACGCAGATGGTCTGGAGTTCCAACTCACCGTCCTCTTTTCTCCTCCTCCGGATATCCAACTGCAATGGCAGCCTCACTAGCCCATAGAAGAGACGCTCCAATTCCACAAAGAGCGGCTCCGAGCAAGAGGAACCATTCGTTTCCATAACGATTGTTGCAATATAGACCAGCCGCATAGGGAGTGTAGAATGCAGCACCGATGAACAATGTCCATTTCGCAGTGATCTTGTTGGTGACACCACCGGCAAGGAAACAGCCTACTGACATGAGTCCATATGTCAAGGCATTGGCGGCATTATTCAGGTAAGGCTGCACAATATGTTAGCGGTAGTTACACAGATTCCCAGGATCCAGAAGACTTACCTTGGCATTTCCTCCAGCTCCAAGGTTATTGAGAGCAGTCCAGATACCGGGCTCGCAGAAGGCGACTAATCCGACAATGATAATCTGGAGAAGACATGACCGGTAGAACCGGGCCAGACGTTCGAAAGCCATGATAGATGTGAGAGGTTGCTATACGGATCATAGCACTGGAGAGGGCCACTATTATAGTACTGCATGGCTAGGCCCCAAAGTTGCGAATGTTGAACAAAATAACACAGCACGTCAGGGCCCATTATAATCGCGATTTCTTGGTTTTATCTCTCGCCCGATAGAACCCCACGGCTGGGACTAGTTTGTAGACTGGAGACGGTTGAAGAACACTAGGTTATGGTTAAATCGATAAGGGGAGTCATTCTGGTGATAACAATGGTGCAAAGTGAGCCATTGGCCTTCAAAAGCACGTAATACGAGGGAACGTGCTTCAAGGGCTGGGCCACAAAACTCTTATTTCTGAGGTATTTTCGGCTGGAATAATAGTACCTTGGAGAAATGAGGTGCTGCAAATTCCGTCATTGGACTAGTGGATGTTATATTGAAGATGGGGTTAATATAAATGTCTACGCCACGGAGTACAGCCAACTCTTATTTCCTAGTAGCCCATTAGAAAACCAGACACTCATTTCTTTTCTGTAGTTAATCGGATTGTCATTGTAACTAATCTGGATCAACTCCGCAGTATCGCTAATTTACAATAATCTACACCTAGGCTAATCTAGGAACCTCAGAATCAAAAGCTAGCCATCTCAATCCAACTGGCCACAAATGCCAGTCGGCGTCCCCGATCAGCAGCCATACGGCGCGAGAACTCTTCAAAGTTCAGTCTCGCACCGTTGCCACGTTCCTTGTTCTCACGTTCTACCTGGTCTAAATAGACCCAACGGGCTAGAGTTCGGGGCGAAGGTCGGCGTGGGGCAGGAGTCTCACGAGGCTGGCCATTGACACGGTGAGGGGGTGGGAGTGGTTGCATAGGGGAGGGAGGAAGCTTAGGCGCCGTGGCTTCGGCTTCTGGGGAGGAGTGGGGAGAAGATGGGGCGGGAAGAGAGGTGGTCCCGGGCTGGAGTCGGAACTGAGGAGGGAGATCAGGGTTTGTGTTTGTAATTGGGGATTCTTCGAGGTCGGAGTCGGATTCATCGATCACTTCCGGGGCCATCGTGAATGGCTCGTCAGGACGGTGCTGTGGGAGGGTTGGATCGTAGTAAAGTGTATCGTTTTCAACAATCGGGCTGGATGGCTCCGCACCAGATGCTTGAGAAGTAGCGATATCATCGTCATAATCAGACGAAGTGGCGGATGCTGTGTCGGATTCCTCAAAGGGCCGCACTTGCCCAAATCTAGTATCTTCTCCGGGATCGGTGAGATGAACTGGTCGCACGTCGTCATCATCGTCTTCTTCATATTCATCTTCGTCGCCATCATCATCCGAAGCGGTGGGTCCCGGCGACGAAGGAGCTACCGCCCCGGTATTGGAAGGTGCCAAAACTGGGCTCTGAATTCCGTAACCAGCACGCTGCAATAGATCATCAAGTGGTCGATCGTTGATAATTTCCTCGAGTTCCTCTTCAACTGGAGCATTCTCAGGTGCGGCGCGTTTTGAGGGGTCCTCTTTTCCTGCGAGTTCAATTTCGTGGGCCCAGATCTTGCGGTCAGCTCGCGTGCGATAGACTTCCATCAGAAGGTCCTCTTTCGGTTTGAATAGAATATCTAGAAGCTCGTTGAATCCCTGTTGTGTGACTTGATACAAGATTTCTTTCCCAACGTCCCTCTCGATCTCTGGGATTTCAAAGCCACCCCATCGCTCGCTAACAGGAATACTCCGTGACGAGGTTGACGGGTTAGACCGAACGTCGTACTCGTCGTCATTGAGATCATCCTGGAATCGCACTTTGGACGAGGATCGCGACCGGAAAGAGGGTGGGCGAGATTCGGATTCATCTAGGTCTTCATCGCTGGAGTCATCGATGGCTGGATCCCTTTCGTACCCTTCGGGGACAGTGGCGCCATCTTCTTCATCCGTATAGAAAGCCCGGCGCCTCCAACGCTCGTCGATTCCACGCTGACGCGCGTCAAACACACGTCTCTGGTCATCTTCGCGCATTCTGTGATAAACGGCATCCGCCACGCGAGCCCGATCAATTGGATCCGTGATTTCTCGAGCGGGAATATAGGACCCAAGGGCCTCGATGATATCTTCTTCGAGGATGTGTTCTGCTGGGGGCCAGATGCCACTGGCCACCGACGAGCTAGATTGGTCTGATCCACTAGTCTCGCTAGCACCATCTTCGTCTTCTTCGTTGTCATTTTGGTTACCTTCCATGACATCCGACGGTCGAGGAGTGGTCTCGGTGGGTGCCAGGCGTAGTGTAGATGGGAACAATGGCCTCATTCGGCTAAACTGTGATCTGACCGCAGCATCACCCACGACCAAATGTCGATCACCAGTGTCATCTCCGTCTTGTCGCAAGATTCCTTCATTGTCGACGATTTCCATGTCCCCTTCGGAATTCATGTGCTTTCCTTCGCCTGTACGAGAACGTTCACCAGAAGGGATGCTGCCAGGGAATGCAGAGCTGATAGGCTGGCTACCGAGAACCACATCACGGGCTCCACCCTCTAAGAAGTCATCCTCCATGCCAGCAACCATGTCCTTTGTAAGCTCCCGGCTCAGCGCATAGTATGCCCTGAAAACACGAAGGAAGTCCTTGCGTTCGACGAAGCCATCCCCATCGATGTCGTAGCCACGGAACACACGTCGCAGCCGTTCGTCATTGCTCTTATTGTTGAGACTAGCTAAGCCCTTCAGGAATTCTTCAAACCCGATGAGGTTGTCTCCATTAGTGTCATAGAATGCGAACATTCGGTCGTAAATGAGACTGGGAGGCGGCGGCCGGATAGAAGTATTAGGCACAAAGCATCGGTCGAATGTTTTGCGATCGATGGCCATATGCAACTTGTTCGGGTCGTTCGCCCACTCATAATTAGCCAAACAGCGGAACTGATCCCAGAGTGCATCAAGCTCAGTATTCTCGAAATTGCAGTCTTTCATGAGACGCTTGGCGAGAGGGCGTGGAAGGTTGCGCGGGAGCATTGAAGGCTTCCCAGGATACCACACGGGCTGAGATTGACGAGGACTTCCTAAGAATGGCGCTGGGATCCGCACTTTGTAGAACAAATGTGTCTTGATGTGGACCTGCATTGCCTCGCACGTCTCACACAGATCGTAGTCGATGCAGTTGGCACATCGGTATCTGATACCCTGAATCGGCATGGCACCGCAGCTGTTGCAAGTAACTCCACGATGGATATAGCCGTCCCTGCGCGCCTGATCCTCAGCGATGTGGTAAAGTAGGTTGAGCAAGTTTTGACCTTCCCTATTGGAAGGATCGTTGTTTCCATCACGCCATGAAAAGACACTTTGGTCATCCACCACCGTCTCACCGCCGTCAAGATTTTGTGGGGGCGCAGTCACGTCTGGGAAAGTGGAGGTTGAGAGAGTGACACGTTCACCATTCTGTCGTCGCCGGCGCAGCTCCTCTCCGTAATTCACATCTCCGTTGAACCGGACAAGAGCTCTTTCGATACCAGCTCGGGAGATACCTCGGTGTTGAAGTTGTTCCGTCAAGTATGTTCTCTCTGGGGTGTTTTCTGGGAGAATGTGCGCAGAGGGGAAATCAAGCGCAAGGAAGGATTCGAGAAACGTATCTTCCATCATCTCGCGCATGCGCTCTGCATGAGCAGGTGGGACACCAACTTCTTCCATCAGCTGGTCGCGTGTTGCGAGGAGCGATGGAAGAAGACCGCTCTCCACGCGTCGCCCATCCTCTGTCTCAATGCGAAATGTCCCATATACACCATTCTGACGCTCTAGTTGTTCAAGGTGGGTAATAGCTCGATAGGACGGAGTATCAGCGATCCCGGGTTCTTCAGGTTCGGTTGGTCTCGCGCGGCGCACAGCATTTCGACGACGGAGTGAAGTTGATGATGGCTGCGAAATGACGTTACTGTGAACGTAGAGAATCGCATAAGCAGCAGCGACACCGGTAAAGAGGTAGAGGATAGGTCGGTATCGTGCTAGTGAGACTGGTCCTGAGCGCGAATCGGACATGACGGAGGTTTGGCGGAAGTTGAGCCAGGAAGCTGCACAAAACGTCAGGAACACAAAGTGTAGCTCATTCTGATCACAGCTGGGTAAGCAGATCAAGTCAGAGCTGCGGTGTCAATTAAGACTCAATTAGTATGGATATGACAGTCAACTTGGAGATAGCATTTCTAAGGTTAAAACGTCAACGGGTTGCTGACAGGACCGTCCAGACCGTGGCTTAGTAAGCTGTACTTGAGCCCTACATCCTTCAGTGCAAAGAATCCCAAGAAAACTACGAAACGTATATCAAAGAAACAGAATAAATTGCAAAGACTATGACGAAAATAAACGCTAAAAATCCATATCCAGCGAAAATGCCACCTCAGAGCTGCAGACTTCCCGAATGGATATCTCTTAAAAATCCACCCAATGGTATCATCCCCGATAGCGACGAACTTTTTGCCGCCCTCAAAGAGATACCAAAACTCCAAGAATGCACCAGTATCACCCGAAGCCGTCCGCATGTGCTAAGGGACATTAAATGGTTGGTTATCGGTAAGCAGACTTACACTCTCGACATAAAAAGATGCTTGCTATACCGTCTTCTAAATGTCCAAACATTGACCGACCACCAAAGTGTAGAAGCAGCATGGACAGGGAAGAGTTTCGTACGCCGGAACTTTGCCGCAGATTAAATGAAGCTCTTGCGACACGCTTATAGAGCCAAGAAGTTGCCTACCTGCTCCCTGATAGGGGGCATATCATAGCCGCCCACCCGATTTCTCCTCCACAAATGCTTTATGAGGTCCTAACAACCTACTTCCCTATAGACTTAGATTAGGAGACTGTCTCCTCTATTGAAAAGTTTAGAAGGTTACCTTGCTAGCACATTGATGGTGAAAACCCAGCCGAATATCCCTCAACGGCGCTCAAGGACCAAATCCCTATAATGTGATTTGCAATTGAATACAATGTGGATTTGGAGATATATAATTCAGAGGGGAAAAAAGGTTCATACGACTATATGTTTGCCGCTCGCCGTTCAGAACGTTTCTTGGTGTCGTAGCATAAAATAGAGAAGCTCCAAGGTTGAAATGGGCCAGACTACATAGAGCATATGAATAGTAAAAAACTGGAAATAATTCATCTCCAGCTGTGACTAAGAATAAAAGCTGACTGAAACATAAGAAACGCGAAATTCATCCTCGTCCATTTCCACCTTACGAGCCCATCTGCTAACCCTTCCGTTGCGTCACCACGACTCATCGCCCCGACCTTTTCAACGAAGAGCACGCTCATATCCGGAACTTCCTTCGGAGATCCTGAGTTGCTGCTTGAGAAGGGCTAAACTACCCTTCACGCGACACAAAGTAGAAGTCTGCTCGTGTTGCTTGACAAGGCGCTCCCAGACCTGCAATCCCTGACAGGGCTTTTGGAGCCCTGTGAGGAGTCCACGCTTAACACGGACCTTTGAGTGGCCGAGATTTCGAAGCGGCCCAGATAGGACCCGGTGCCTCTCGTTGTAATACGAGAGAATCAGAATGTCCTTCCGCGGGAGATTGAGCACCTTCTTGGCCAGAGCATCAACGAGGTCAGCAATATGACTCACATACTGAGGATTTAGGACCGAGGTTCCTCCCTGACGTCGGATGACTGTTGTGCCAGATAGAGAGAGGAAAAACGAGGAACCTTGCGAGCACTTGTATCGAGTAGCTATGAAATTTGAGAGGGGTTTTGACGATTGATGTGGAGTGAGATGGTCTGGAATGAAGCCATCGTCCTTGAGATGCGCTCCAATGCTTGTGTAGTATCACCGAAGACAGGGAGACAAGTGAGTTATAAGAGCTGAAGTGTATATGACTTCAGGGTAGGCAAGAAGGAACGAGTATGTATATATAAGGTCTGTCAGCTGTAGGTAGAGTGGAGTTGAAGAGTTTATGAAGAGTTTATGAAGAGTGATTCTTGAGAGTGATGAAAAAGAAGAGGAAGAAAAGAGAAAGGATGGTGGGAGTGGGGGCTTTTATAGACTGAGCCCAAGACACCCAAAGTTGTCAACGGTGAATGGCAGGCTGCGAACAATGGGGAGTGAATACAAAGTCATGAATAACAAGTGAGAGGTAACTCAATTAGAGGTCAGTCACCAATAGGGAGTGAATACAATATCATGTCATGAATGAGAAGTGAGATAATGCGCCGAATAGGTGGTGAATGGCATCTTGGATGCTGTTCCCTTCCTTTGCCTTCTCTGAATACTATTCTATTTATAACATTCTACCATTTACAGTGTTACCTGGAGCTAAGAGGTTAAGGTAGAGAGTTCCATCGATTGCATTGGAGATAAAGACAGAACCTGTTATGGAGAAGAACCATGGAAGTGTTCCACGGTACACAAGCGACACCGGGACTGGACACAGCTCCGACACCTCCAGGGCTTTCAAGGTGGATTTGGTAATCACTCAACGCAGCAACCTACAGTCTTTTACTAGCCCTTCCAGGCCAAAATGTCCTCAATCCTAGTTGAACTTTTCAGAAAAAAGTCGGACAGGAAAAACGTGATCGGATAGCCGAATTTTATATGACCTGTTTGGAAGGCGGCAAACATACTGTGTCCATCGTTATTCTTACATTCCTCTCTACTCTCGGCTCTCTACTTCACTTGCACTCCAAGATCTAACTACGCTGAAAACCAGTTTCGAACAATGGAACGGATCTACAATACCCTTCGCGAGAATAGGAAACTTCCTATGACAGACGAGCAGCTTTCAGACCTCGGAGTCGATTTTCATTAGTTTGATATCCGCACTGGAACAATTTCTTCGCCATCGGTTACAAGCTACTTCCTCCCTCGGGTTGATTTTCGAGATGTTCTCGATTCAGATCTAGCAGATTCACCCTTCCTAAAGGCTGCAAGCTGCTCTGAAGTGCCAGGTCCTCGCCTCAACCCATGGATTCTAGAGTCATTCGAGATGGTCATGTTTCCGGAAATGATGACCGATCAATATAACTATTTTACCTTCATGGGGTGTGGTTTTTCATCTAACGACTTTCACCATAAAGGGTTTTGTATACGTCTTGGCCTTTATAAACTTGTTACTAATAGTCTTCTAGGATCCCTAATAGTGGATGGGTAGTAGACCGGTTAGTGGATAAAGTATCTCATATCTCTTAAATGCTAACTTGCACTCCAGTGACACGCACTTTCTTCTCGGAAGTGTACTACTCTCAGTTTGCCGAGAGTTTCTCGACTTTGAATGTACAAATACCGAGAAGTTGGAATTTCCTCTGGATTCACTGAGCTGCCATAAGCATAAGGGCCACCAACGCTCAATAGTCGGGTTCCGCAACCAGGAGAAATATGGTGATAAACGGCCTTCCTCGATGGAGCTGTTTGCGATCGCCGCATTAACCCACCGAGAAATGACCAAGGTTGATCGGGAAAGGTTGTATAAGAATCGGTCGGACAAGTGCTACTTTACTTTCCCGGTTTGTCTTTCCTTCTTAGGTATCGTTAGTCATTTACTAACATATCATTTAGCATTTAGTATTTCTGATGGACAAATCCGGCGGATGCCGTATGTTCCAATCCTATTTTGATGGTAAGCTTCACGTTCAATTCTCGGAGCTCCTAGATCTAGGACATATGATTGCTGTGCCTGCTTACGGGGAAAAATACTTTGATACGGTTGACAGAAAAGACTGAGAAGTTGAACCTGCTTCTAAAATGGACATGGCCTTTTCCACAAGGAAACACCGTTGCAAATGTTCCAAGGATTTGTGGCAATTGATTTGCTGGGATGATTTTGCTTGGCTGATCGTGCTGGATATCCTGGTTTGCTTATTTTCAAGGTTGACGTTGCTCTAAGAAATGAATATCCTGGTAAGAATCCCTCTTCCTTGATGCCTTCATATTATACCTGTCACCTTAGTACTAGTAATTGAATTAGAGAAAATCGATAATGTAGCTAAAAAATATATATATATAGTGGTGTCAAGGATAAATTGCCTATGAACTACCCAGGTGGATGGTGGGCGAGATTTACGGACCAGTTTCTCCGGTTAACATATAAGTTTGTGATTTCTTTGCGGAAGTTGGATAACCGCCAGTTTGTGCCGTGATGGTAACTAGCTGCCTGAGAAGGGGGGGGTGTGCCGTGGTCACGACTTGAAAGACTTAATGGTCTCCTCGGTGGCTCATGCGTCAGCCACTTTCTCCCATGATGATGCTGGGTAGAAGGAGGGATTGAATAACACTTCTAGTGCCCCAAGAAGAGCCCAATAGCACTGGAACTGTGGTGCGGTCGTTCGTCAGTGAGACTTCCGGTGCATCTGCGACCCCCAGAGCACCACCAGTCGGGGTTCAACCCGAACTCCAAAAACCACTAACGTCCATACCGCCGATCTCCAGCCCTTGATAGAACGAACCCTTTGACGATCTCGGCTGTTTGAGATCTTCAATCACTGTTTCTCTTCGTCGAACATCTACTGACCAGGCCAACCTGAGTGCTCCTCGCATACAATCCTACTCCTCCGTGCTGTCGTACACACTTTCGTGCTATTCGCATTGTTGACCCCGCGTCAGCCTTCTTCTTTTATTTTATATCCACCACAAAGTCAATATCCTCCGGTTTCAAAGAGCTCTCGATCTCCGATTTCGTTCCTGCGCTAGCTAGCGCAGATAACTTTCATTCGATGTCAACCAGCCTCAAGTAGGCCCTCAACACTCGCGGGACTCAACTCTTCGATCTGCTTGCCGGCTCTCATGCGAAGCCTGGTGAAGGCTCCCAAAAGTCTCACCACGGTGGAATCAGCAAGTGGAATACCAATCCAACATTCTTCTTCTGTAGCTCGCCGCCATTATAGACGACGCTCTTGAGTAATACATCAACAGGCGCTCGTCACGTGTACAACAATATTGATTAGACCTTCGCCATTCATACTTACAATACCGACAGCTCTATAGCTCTACCAATAACCTACATATTCATACCTTATACTCCCCAAGGAAACTCCACAGGGCTTACGGCCTCGGAGTTGTGGATTTTTGTCACTGCCTCGTCGCCCCATATCATCCTCTATGCATCGCAGCACAAGTTGCACAACTCGCAGTCAGTACCGTATCTCTCATAGTGAACGTGAAAGCAGCTCTCTATTCAGTCACATTCTTCTCCATCTTACGTGCAGTGTTTATATGCCGAGCACACCGCATCTACTTTTGTGAGCTTCAACTGTTCTAGCCTTCCAGTGGACGAAGCACATCGCGTTGAGCTTCGACAGCTTGATCCACGGAGCCCACTGCGTCTTCGTGTTTCAGTTCCCTTTCTCGCTCTCCCTACAACATCTTGCCAGGCTCCTCCTATTCCGTTCTCAAACACTTGCACGCAGACAACGTCATCTGCGGGAGTCTCCAGGAGCTGATGCATTTCTTGCCTCGGCCGCGGAAGCACGTATGCTAGCCGATGACTTTTGCTAAAGACGGTTTACTTACAAATTCGGGGAATATGTATCTTTGATTTCAAGGCCCGGGAGTCTATATTAGGAAGAATATATCTTTCATTTCCTATCTAAGCCTCCTTACTCTTCTTCCAATCCCGGTGCTGGACAATGGTAAGCGCGACAACAAGAAAACCAACGGCCCGCATCTCTTCGGCGGAAAAATGCTGAAGGGTCCCAGTAGCTGCATTTTCAGATGTGCGTTGCTATCGAGGGGGTTCCCAGAGCGTGTGCCTTTAACCAAGTACTCGATGTACTCATCATGCAGCTCAGTGACAATAAAATATATCTGTGTAGCGTATTGCGCTAACATCACCCATCTATGGGTAACTGATTAGCGATGTTTCTTAAGCATTGGTATAGTGATCATGATCAAACCTACCTTCTGATCGGTGAATCAATTATTTGAACTCTTGGTCCCTTTGACCCTTGAATACCGAGCGTTGTAGTAATCCATGCTAGCATTTCAATTCCCTGTTGCATCAAGACTTCGCTTGCCGAACTCGCTGATAGATGCCCATTCACGAGCTGCCTTGTCAAAGCTATGGATAGCGTCGATGGGTGTCTGCCGCGTCCCTGTCTTCCCTGATTGAGTAGAGAAGCGATGCCATAGGGGAAGCGCAATGTTCAAATGTGGGCCTGCCCATGGAATGGGGGTCCCATTAGGCAAGTAGACATCCTTAAATGAGAACAGAAAGGTAAATAAAAGGATAGAAGAACGGAAAACGGAAAACGGAAAACCGATAGTATTTATAGATACATATAGTCTTTCTAGTAGTCTTTCTAGAAGTTTTTATTATACGGCTTTTATTTAAATATTTCCCCCTTATTAGTGTTATAGCTAGAGTATAGGTAGTAAAGATGGCTTGAAGATGCTTATTTCTTTAGCTGGTCTGTGTTTTGAAAACCTATATTCTTTTCTTGATTGGATTTTGGAATAGACAAAAAACTTCTTTTATATCTAATATATCTAGTATGGCTTCTTTGGTATATATGCGATGAACATGGACAATTTCCGAGCCAAACCCAATGCTAGATAGACCACACACCGTAGTAAGTTCTATAAAAGTTTGTCGCTTTCTTCAAATAATGGAAATCTGAAACTTTTGAAGTATCCCTGGATAGAGCTTCACCTGTGAATTAGCGGTTGAGTTTGCTTTCACGGATGAAACAACTGCTCAACAAAGCGAAGAACACCACAACAACCAAAAAGGCGAAACCCTTGTTGGTGGACCAGCCATAAGAGTCCCGGACAATCCTGGCAGTTGTTGGGTCGAGGGTTTTGATGAAATCCAGACTTTCTCGCACGCCTTCAACAATCTGATCGATATTCTTACTGTCGCGTAGACCTGATTGCAATCGATTCCGCAAGACTTGCTGAACCACAGTTGATGACAAAGAGAGGCCAATCACGGATCCCAATGAGCGGAACAGATATGAGCAAGCGGTGACGACCGCCTGGTCTTCTTGAGTAGCATTCGATACTGGCGAAGTGGTTAGCATGCATTGAAGGGGTGTAAAGTTAACTTAGATAAAAACTTACTCAAACCGATCAAGGTTGTAGTGACACCAATGCCATTGCCGAATGCTGAAATTACCATTCCCAAGATCATCGGGACTATACTAGCCACCACACCACCGGAGAACAGGTATATGCAGAACACACCAGTTGTCAGGGAAGCATACGCAACAACTGTCAGCCAGTAATACTTGCCATACCATTTCATCAACAAGCCTGCAAACACGGATCCAGAGACACCAGAAAGAATGCTTGGCAATAAGCGCAGTCCTGCAGTCGTAGCAGAGACACCATCCACCGCTTGGAAGTATAAAGGGATATAAAACAGGGCGGCAATCCATCCGCCAAAGCTGAAGAAGTTGCAGCTATAGCAAGCAAAGAATGTTCGGTTGAAGATGATGTGACCAGGCGCAAAAGGCTCGGCTGCCAGGTAGATCTCAACTAGGATAAAGATCACGAATAAGACGGCAGACACACCCAGCGAGGCAATTGTCAGGGGTAATTTCCATGAAACATTACTGCCGCGATCAAGACCAATTAGGAAACCAAGAACGGCGCCAACAAGGACTACAGCGCCAAGGAAATCGATGCGACCCAGCTTGGTCTTCCAATGGGCGCTCTCGCGAGCGGGCAGCTTGAGCAGGAACGATACGGCAATGAATGCAATAATGCAGAGAGGGAATTGCGCTAAAAACGCCCTATAAAAAAAAGTCAGATGGCGAAAAGAGATGTGGGTCTTGCATCATTCATACCAGCGCCAGCCAATGTAGTCGGAGAGAATTCCACCCAAGGGTGCACCGGTACCGGCACCTGTTGCATAGATGATATTGATAATACCCTGCCACAGCCCTCGATCACGAAGAGGAACAAGATCACTCATCAAAATGCTGACGACAGTGGTCATACCACCACCACCGATGCCTTGGAAGACCTGTTCGAAAATAGTCAGCACTAAATGATTCAGAGCTGAGATCATATGCGAACATACACGAGCAGCAATCAATTCATTGATATCTCGAGCCAGACCGCAGCCTAAGCATCCAATACCGAAAATCGCATATGCAAAGAGTAGACATGGCTTGCGACCAAAGATATCGCTCAGCTTGCCATATAAAGGCTGGAAAGAGGTTAGAGTGAGAAAATAAGAAGTAGCAATCCAGCTGGTCAGATTGAGAGCTTTGAGGTCGCTACCAATCTGACCATAACTGGCCATAATAATTGTTTGGTCGGCCGCTGACAAGAAGATCTATAAATCCCGTTAGTTACAACTCTGATAACAGAATCAATGAGCATTGAGAAAGAATTCATACTCCAAGCGAGATGGCAGGCACAATATATTTAAGCTGTTTCTGCGCATCATGGAACGGCTCTTTGCCTGAATCCTCTGTCTGAACTGGATCCCCTGATTCCACATAGTGATTAGAAATCGTGCCGTTGGAGATAGTGCCGTTGGTGGACGCGGATCCCAGCAACGGGGAATTCTCGGTAGGAGATGTCTCTAGAGCCATTATCGAGACTGTATTTATCAAGATCGCTCCAGATTGTCCCAAAGTCAAAATGACTTGACTGAACTTCTACGGGGAAAGAAACAAAAAGAAAAGCGAAAGCATCTAAACCCCAAAAACTCTCCACACGTGAAGATAAGCGGCCCCTCACTCCCGGGGCCCGACTTATCCGTTTCGCCCAATCAAATGCCCCCAATTCCTCGGGCTTATGCCGCCAGACCTTTGATCTGCGACGACATCGGCAAACCCTCGCCTGGGCTATGGTCCTATGTTGTATTTTATTGATAAATCCCCTCAATTATAGAACTATATTGATAGGCATTGAACGGTCATAAAGTCGGCTGTTAAAGAGGTATCTGAATATATGCAAATATTTCCAATTAACTCCCAATTCCCTGAGTTCATGCTGTCGAAGGCATAGGGACTGGCCCACCAGGTGAGTCAGCCAGACGGGCAGTCAGCACCTCGACACCATCCTCAGTTACGAGAAGGGTATGCTCGAACTGGGCTGACAGAGATCCATCCTGGGTGGTACTGGTCCAGTCGTCGGGCCAAGTGCGGTCACGGTGGGTACCAATGTTGATCATGGGCTCAATTGTAAAGCACATACCGGGCTTGGCAGTGCCCACAGCCTTGTTCTTAGCGTAATGAGGGATGTTGGGCGCACAGTGGAATAGTTGGTTGATACCGTGACCGCAGTAGCTTTTGACGACACTGCAGTTACGGCCCTTGGCATGCTTCTCAATGACATTGCCAGGTTCGCGGAACAACATGCCAGGCTTGACGAGGTCAATTGACTGATCCAAACATTCACGCGAGGTTTCCACCACTCGGACAGCGTCGGGGTTCGCAAGTGCCTTGTCTCCAACATAGTAGGTCTCGTTGATATCGCCATGGAATCCCTTGTGGTACAGAGTGACATCGATGTTGACAATGTCTCCATCCTGCAAGGGCCGTTGATCGGGAATACCATGGCAGATAGTCTCGTTGACCGAGGTACATACGGACTTGGGGAAGTTCATGTAGTTCAGGGGCGAGGGGTAAGACTAAAATATATGTCAGTATGGTTTTGTGCACCAGAGAGTAGCTCCTTGTACATCACGCTCGATACAAGCCTTGTGGACAACTTCGTCGATGTAATCCGTTGTTACACCAGGCTTCAATTCACGTGCGGCAGCATCCAAAACCTCACGAGCCAATCGGCAAACCTTGCGCATACCCTCTTGTTCCTCCTTATTCAAGATGGTGATGTTATGACGGCCGATAAGCTTTTGCTCGGAGCGGGGAATACCATCGCGAGCATAGTCCGGGTGGGGGATCGCCTTGGGAATTGTTCGTTTGGCGGATAGAGGATAGACGGGCCTCAAAGAACCGCTGTATGGGAAGGATGGGTACGGATTGAAGGTTCCGGTGGCTGGATCTGGTTCAGAAACTACCTTCGGAGGAAAAAGATTGGTGAGGATATTACTCTTTTTGTGAATGCTCTTATGTTCACTCTGAAGTGGACGGTCAGCCCTTGTTTCCCAAATAGAAAGGAGCATATATTGCGCATCTTCCAGTCACATTCGAGTGCCTACATACCCAGCTTCGCTTGAAACAGTCCTGCGAACAGAAGAAACTGTCCGTGCCGCTCTTTAGACATGTCGGGCATTGTAGAGTGCCTGCGTCGTTGGGACAGTCCACACCCCGGCATTTGCGATTGGCAGCTTCAGCCATATTGGAATAGCAGAAGCGAAAAAATAAAATAATTGAGGGAATACTTAGTAAAGAGTGGATTTAAATGGAGGCCAAAACTTCAAGAAAATCCCCGCCGGCCGCAAGGCGATATGGAACTAAACTTCATTTGGACTAGTACCAAAATGGCTAATATTAGCCTGAGGCAGCAAGGCAACAATTGAGATGACTAATGTCGATCAACTCATTTTGGGAACATTGGTAAGGCCGATTTCGCAGCACGTGATGACGACTTACGATTCTGTTTCAACACATATTTGTCTTCAGTTTGGACATTGACCACCTGAGCAATTAGGATGGCCATTCCGAGGCAGAAAGTGGTTGTTGTGGGTGCTGGCCCAGTAGGGTCCTTGGCAGCTCTGTATGCTGCGTCAAGAGGTGATGAGGTGGAAGTATATGAGCTCCGTGGAGGTACGTTCCAAAGCCTTGGGTAACCCTTCTTTTTCTTTTTTTCACCTCTGCGTGGCCACCGTTGAGAATGATCTGATCCTCAAGAGAGGCGGTGCATGTATTTTGGCCAGAAATGGCTGGCTTTTGTCAAGACGGCATGTCTCGCAAGGTCCCTGCCTCAACTCTTCAAGAGAAAACCACCCCGATTAATCTACATTGTGATATGCTACTGTCTTCGATACCCCCTGAATTTGTCCTGGCTCAGTTGTGATTCATTACGAATTCTTCCGAACTGACGCCAATAATCCCTGCACATCCGTAGATCTCCGGGACCCCACGACTGTGCCATTGAACTTTACCAAGTCTATCAACTTGGCACTCTCCGAACGTGGAATTACATCTATGAGACACTCTGGTCGGGATGATTTAATCGACAATGTCCTCCGTGAAGCGATCCCCATGCATGGACGAATGATCCACGGACGAGACCGAGGAGATTTGTGGGAAGCTGCACAGGCCTATGATGTTCACGGCCGGGTATGCACCGATCACCTGCTTGGCAGTTGTTATTTCTATTTATCCTGCAGATCATAGCTAACCACTACTGCAAGGCTATCAATGCTATCGACCGAGGAACTCTCAATAATGCTCTGCTCGATGAGCTGGAGAAGACTCCCAATGTCAAGCTATTTTTCAACCACAAACTCACTGGTGCTGACTTCCGCACCAACAAGGCCTGGTTTGAGCGCAGAATCCCCGGCGAGACGCCTATGGCCGATGATGCCGGTATAGCTGGCCGAGTACCGGAAATCGAGGTGTCCTTCGACTACCTCATCGGTGCTGACGGTGCACACTCCGCCGCGCGCTACCACCTGATGAAGTTTGCTCGTGTTGATTATCAACAAGAATACATCGACACTCTCTGGTGCGAGTTCCGGATCCCACCAACAGAGGATGGAGACTTCCGTATTTCGCCAAACCACCTCCATATCTGGCCTGGGCGCGAATTCATGTTCATAGCACTACCATCAGCGGATAAGTCATTCACATGCACCTTATTCGCACCATCCTCGCACTACAACACCCTTGAGACCTCATCAGAGGACCTGCACGAATTCTTCGACTCCCATTTCCCCGGAGTATGCCCAGAGTTAATCGAGCCGGCGGCATTGAGTGAGCAATTTGCGGAAAACCCGCACCTCCCACTAATTAGCATCAAATGCAACCCCCACCACTTCAACGCCAGCGTCGTCATTATCGGCGATGCAGCGCACGCAGTCCTGCCTTTCTACGGACAAGGACTGAATGCCGGCCTCGAAGACGTCCGGGTCCTTTTCGAGGAACTGGACGGGCACGGAGTCTACGACCTTAACTCTAGCATCTACACACGCGGTCTCAAACGCCAGGGAGCCTTCCAATCATACACAGACCAGCGGTGCGCTGATACGCATGCCATCAACGATCTATCGAAGGAAAATTATCTCGAAATGCGCTCGGGCGTCAAATCGCCGCTGTACAAGCTGCGCAAGACGATCGAAGAAACCATCGACCACCATTTCCCGATCTTTGGCTGGAAAACGCAGTACGCCCGTATCAGCTTCAGTAACCAGCGGTACTCAGAGGTAATTGAAGCTGTTCAGCATCAGAGCCAAGTGCTTGGTCTTGGTTTGAGCGGGGCTTTGGTTGCCGGTGTTGGTGCTGTGTCCATTCTGATGTGGAAGTACCCTCAGTATCTCTCGCCTGTGGGATTGGTTCGGTGCTCACGTCACTTGGCTTGTGTCGGGCTGAGGACTATTCAGAAATTCATTCATATGTAAAGCTGCTTTGTCGGAAAGGTTGGCCTTTGAGTGAATATGTGACAACATGCAGATTTTTGGAGGATTTTTAGTACATCTGATTTATTACATCAAGTAGCATAGCACAGACAGCAGACTATGATAGAAAGCATTGCAGGCATAAAAGAAAAACATTACAAGATTCAAGTCTGAATTTTTGATCAAACTGATATGAACACCTGATAACCACACAAATCCTTTAATCCCAATACCTGATAGCACCGTCCAATCCACCAGTAACAACCTTGCTGGATTCATGGGGATGCCAGTCTAGACAAGTAACAGCACCACCTTCCTTTCCACCAGCCTGGATCTTGTGGTACATCTTGCCAGTCTTCCAGTCCCAGAAGCAGACATAGCCACCGCTGTCACCGGAAACAAGGAACTGGCCATCGGGTGAGATCTTGAGGTCGACAGCGTACCCAGAAGTATTATGCCCAACGAAGCGCTTCTTTCGATTTTGGCGGAATTTGTCCGTCGCGCTGTAGACGACAATCTGGTTGTCGCCTGACTGGAAGGCAACATACTTGCCATTCGGATGGGGTGTCGCACGGGTGAGTGCGAACATGTATGGCTCTGCAATGAACTTGATCGGCACAGGGATTCCGTATTCCCAAGCGCGCAGCGACTTGTCGTCTGAGGTGGAGATGAAGCGGCGGTTGTCATCAACGAAAGTGAGGGTGTTGACGGCTGCCAGATGGTGGTCATACTCTTGGACCAGCTCACCGGACCGGGTGTCGAATTGCACGATCTTCTTGTCAGACATACCGGCCAGGAACTCGTGTGAGTGATCTGCGCCGGGGTTGAAGCGGACGACGTGCGGTGTCTTGCCTGTGGAGAATCGACCAAGGCATTTGCCATATTCGGTATCCCAGAGCTTGATCTGTCGGTCGTATGAACCGGTAAGGAAAGTCTTCCCCGATGGGTGGAAGTCTGTGTCTGAGATTGCCTTGGTGTGGCCGGAGAAAGTCCGCAAGAGTTCCCGAGAGTGATACACATCCCAGAGCTTGGCCTTTCCATCGGCTGCCGACGAAAGCAGCAAGTGGCCAGATTTGGGGATGAATCGAAGGGAGGTAATCGGCTTGGTGTGCGACTTCCAAGTTTGCACAAGCTTTTTCGGTACGTAGTTCTTGGTGGTGCCGGGCTCTTTGCGCAAATCGATATCCAGGTCCTGGGGCACGTGCATGTACGTCCGGCCCTGGTAGTCGTACTGCTCCGATCCGTGGAACTCGGTGGTTTCTTGCGTGGCAAGGTCGCCTTCGTAGGCAGTAGCATCCTTGCTCATGGCTGGCATGGGCGCCGTGGTAGTCAAAGTCTCGTCTTCCTCTTCGACGTATTCCTCGTCGCTACCAAGCGCGCGCTCATCTCCTTCAGCAACCTCCACATAGTCATATTCCTGGTCATTTTGGTATTTCGCCCAGGGTCCCAGATATGCGCCCTCTCCTTCCACAACACTAGAGTCGCCCTTCTTTTGCCGCTTTGTCCGCCAGTTTGCGGACGCGCTCTTAGTCGGCTTAATTTGCACAACGTCCCGACCTCCATATTGTGCCGCATTTTCGAGGTTTCCGATGAATTGATCCGGCATTGTCGGATTGCGCGTGTATCCTAGACTCTGAAATGTGCGATGTTGCGCCGCAAATGTGGACTCGCTGATGGCTGCCTCTTCGGCAAATCCTGTCGGAACATTCTTTCTTTTGATACCGTTTCCCGGGCCCGCTGGCTTGAATGGGTTAATAGGGCCCTGGGAGGGCTTCGTAAGATCATCGTATGTGGCATTGTAGGTGAGAGCTTGGGATGAGGCGTTGGCGAGGGCCATCTGCATATGCGCTTGGTCCTGTAGGATCGTTAGTCTTATCTGTTCGTCAGGGCTGAGGCGCAGGAAACAAAAGAAACCCGGGAGGAGGGTGATTATCGGGGGACCAAACCTCTGTATTGACCTCTGGTGCAGCAACGACCTTGGTCGCGGTCGTCACAGACGAGTTGGGCATAGCTGTGGCGTCATCATCGCTGGACTCATAACCGAGACCTAATAAGGCGGACATGACTGATATGCTAAAGAGAGTAAGAATGCGCAGACCCCAATGCCCCGTTGCAACAACGTTGGGGTTGAATGTGGTTAGTGAGTGGTAGGTAGTGGAGGATGGGAATTTTACGGGCGTCGGGAGACCCCCGATACGAAGGCCGCGGAACAGCCACCGCAGCCAAGCTCTCTATCAACCCCAATGCAGCTGCGATCGTAGTTAGGTGCGTACATCCATTATGCCTACTGTTTTCTACTCTTGCTACACCTATTTCATGGCCATGGTATTTCTCAACAAGAAATCATTTAAATGTTAGAAACCTTGGGTATCGTACGCTCTTCATTGCCAACCGCATGGGAGGTATATACAACTCAACAGGTCGAAAGACACAGCAAGATTAACACAGAAGAAGAATTAAAAACAAACAAACGACAACAAAAGGACACATGCTCCACCAAAAGTCAATCATACAGTGTCTCGAATCAATCCAGCTCACATCCCCAGCTCGAGACACCAAAGGAAATATCTATTACTTCTCATTGCTGCAGTCCTACCAGCAAATATCTGAAGGCTGAAAGAATTCGTTGCTCATCCGTAGTCATGACCGTTCAAAAGATAAGGAACCACATCGATATACCAAGTTATATGGTATAGCGGCCGTCTTGGAGCTGCGGTCATGTGCAAGGGTTGCGTGACAGACTGAGAACAATGTCCAGAGAATACTGACCTAGGAGCTCATGACAACAGCTCCTCAACAAACGGCTCCTTGATCTACCCGGAACGACCATGATGCATCGCATATTCGGTCTTTTCACGCAGTCAGTGGCCCTCATCGCGGATCAGGGCAACAATCATGCTGTAGAGGTAGAAGAAGAACATGAGGAGGTGGAAGCCAAGCTTGATGAAGGATTCCTACAAACACGAATTCGAGTTAGTCATTGCGCTGCAGTTTGCGACTTAAGAAACCAAACTGACCTTCTTGTGCACGTTCAACTTGCGGAAAATCTCGGTCGCATCCAAAAGGTGCTGGTTCTCGTAGATCCTATATTTGGAAAAAAACGACTTGGTTAGCCTTGTTCTGAAGGGGGCTTGCGATTACTCGGGGAGCTTCCAACGTACTTCTTGGCGTTGAATAACACGAGGGGCAGGTTCAGCACGATGGCGAGCCAGTATCCGTTGATCACGAAGAGGAAGGTCAGGAATGCGTGGACAGCGGCTTCGGGGATGATGTAGGCGTTAAGGCGGTTGCAAAGGTCGATAGGGTTGATGTAATCGCTGAAGAAAAAAAAAGGAGAAGTGTCAGCCTGTGTTCTGTAGTATGTGTAGACTCCAAGCAGTTGCTTGGAACATATGACTGGAGAGACTCACCATTCGAGATCACTGTACATAATCGTGAAGAACACCTGGAGGAAGAGGTTGACGGCGTTGATCAACACCGACAACAGGTAAAGCCATGCTTCGCCGGACATCATTGCAAATTTGACGTTGCGTCAAGTATAATTGGCAATATTTCAATTGCTAAACATAGAATATGAGTAAACGGTCAGCGACAAAGTGGTTGAGGTCAAGGTGGATTTAAAGAGGCCGGAATTGGAGATGTTTGTGGGGTTCTGCGGCCCAAGGAAGACAGAGGAATCCCACAGAGTCCTCTCCGAAGAGGGGTCAAAGCTCACTCACAAATAATATGCTAAATGCACTCAAGCTGGTGGAGATGAAAAGAACGAAGCAGAGATGAGGTGGGATCGAAGGAGGGAGTGTCGAGATTAGCGAACTGCGGCCGAACCTGAACGGGTCGGCGGTGTCGGCGGTGTCAGGAGGGCTGGTCATCATTAGCGTAACCCGCAAACGGGGCTGGTAACGTACATGCTGTACCCTGGAGTACTCGATAAGAAACAGCTTCAAGATATGTCAGACACGAAATAATTATTGACTATTGGGTTGGTAACCGAATTCACTAGCTTAGGTTGACACGAGAGAGGAAGGTTTGTAGGATGACGTTAACACGTGCATCGTGTAGGTACATGTGAGGTACATAAGGTCTGGACCAGGTGTACCCAACGAAAATGTGGTTTATTTGAAAACATGGAATGCAGTGTATCGTTAAGAATACCTATCTTGTCTATATACATAATGACAAACTATAGACCGCAGCATAACTACAGGCTTCTATGCGCCTTTTAA
This sequence comes from Penicillium hordei, assembly GCF_028827395.1. Taxonomy (NCBI): domain Eukaryota; kingdom Fungi; phylum Ascomycota; class Eurotiomycetes; order Eurotiales; family Aspergillaceae; genus Penicillium; species Penicillium hordei. The sequence continues at coordinate 2,199,415 of NW_026623142.1, forward strand.
TGAACCGATCTTTAATCCTCCTAGCAACGCAACACACGAAATAACGTCGGACAAGGACAAGGACCAAACCAAACCCAAGGCAAAGCAAAGCAAAGCACAGACTTAATGGGAACGCTCTCGATGATATTATACCAGTGTATAGTAACACAAAGGGACTAGCTCATCGCTTCTCGACAAGTAGGAAATGCATTGCACTGTATGCAATGATGAGGAAGGCACCAGAGATGACAGCCAGTCCGATAACATCGCTCCAGTAGGCCTGGGTGTTAAATCCAAATGCGCTTAAGATAGAGGCACCAGGAACTTCAATATCCAACCCGTACTTGTGATCAATCAAGGTGAGGAAAGTCACTTCGTTGACGATCAAGGCCTCGAAGCCATAGTGGAAGATGGACAGCTGGTACTATTGTTAGTAGGGAAAACACCGCTCAATTTATAGGGAAACTCACAGTCTGCAGCCACAATGCTGACTTTGGGATTGCATCGTGATTCAGTAGGAGGCCGGCGAAGAGCAAGCTGAAAAGCATCACCAAACTGCCAATAAGATTGGCGACTCCGCCATCCCGGAAAATGATGCCGATGAAGAGGCAAATGTTGGCCGCCGCAAGATTGAAAAGGACCAGAACCAGCAAAAAGCGGAAGAATTCAGGCCATGCCGGAATCAGACCCGTCATGGGGTATACGATGATGCCCATGATGATGGGAGGAATAAGCCTCAAGGGAACGATATCAAACACGACCTTGGACGCAAAGTATGTGACCGGATGATAGTAACCATTAGCACGCTCACGTACAAACAAAAGCCGCTCCGTGGAGAACACGTTGAGACTAGTCAAAGTACTAAAACCGAATAAAGCCAAGACGAAGAAGAAGAGACCAAGACGATTCTGGAAGCCTCTAATATCGTCCGTGAGGCCATAGAAGAGGAATCCAGATAAGACCGCAAGAAGGATGGCAATTGCGTAATGGGTGAGCATCAGCATCGGGTTTCGATAAAGATTACGCCATGTCCGCTGAGACAGGATGATGAACTGCCGCGCCAGACCAACTCGAGCATAGCCCTTAGACTGTATCACAGTATCCGACAACATGGGTGAATTTGGTGAACCGTTCGCATCCTGGGCATTCTGAACGGCGGCCAAAATCTCATCATGCACAAAATGACAAACATCGGAATCCGCGTAGCTGGCCACCAGAATGTCGAGGTCACTTTGTCCAGGTGCCGGAGGAGGTAGCTGGTCGGGATCATCAAGGATTTGGGGAGGAACATTGCCTTGTTGACGAGAAAGACGCAGCCATTGTTGATTATTCTCAGCCACATCCAATATAGCACTCTCGTCATCTGTCTTGGGCGTGATTGGGCGCTCATTATGTTGCTTTCGGGAGTAAAGTTGGCGATCTTGTTGCTGCTTCAGAGATACCCGGCGTTTGTTTTTGGGTCTCCAGGTCGCCTCTGCGCCGCTCGAGTTATCTTCAATGCTCCGGATCGATGCGCTGGTGACGGACTTGACAGCCCTGAGACTGCTTGATGCAGTCTTAGGTGGACCAGTGCGCTCATCCACAGACGGCGTTACTTCGTCCGTATATGACGAATGTGCAGCACCGGCGTGCATTGTAAGATCGACAAGGTAATCTGCAATGTTGAATCCCGGCGGACAGGAATAGCCCACGCGGTCAAAATACTGCTGACAGGATGCGAAAGGACCAGAATAGACAGTGCGTCCCTCGGCAAGAAGGATGAGTCGGTCAAAGAGAGCAACAATGTTCGAGCGAGGTTGGTGGATGGTGAAGATAACAGTGCGGTTGTATGTCTTGGCTAGCGTCACCAGACACTCAACCACATTGAACGCATTGTAGGCATCCAATCCGCTGGTGGGTTCATCCAGGAACAGGATACTAGGGCTGGTAACCAGCTCACAAGCGATCCCGACTCGGCGTTTCTCTCCACCGGAAATGCCACGACCATTACCTTCTTCCGAGCCAATCAATTGATCCTTGATATGGTAGATCCCAAGTTGCTTTTCAACCTCCAAAACTCTTTGCTCTTTAGCTGCCCGGCTCATGTCCCGGGGAAGTCTGAGTAGGGCGCTTGTCAAGATGGTCTCATGGACTGTCAAGGTGGCAAGCATTGTGTCTTCTTGGTCGACAAAGCCAACCATGGTCCTGAAGTCATTGTCGTCGATCTTCTCACCGTTGACATAGAAATCTCCATTCACTGAGCCACGCTTGTTCTTTCGTGCCAGGATATCGAGGAATGAAGTTTTCCCAGCCCCAGATGCTCCCATAATGGCCGTAATCTGGCCTGGTATGGACGCACCTTGAATACCAGAGAGTATCTCTTTTCCATTTAGCGTGTAAGATACATTGTCCCAGTACAAAGCCGCAGGGCGATAGTCTGCTAGGAGTTTGGCTGTTTCGTCGTCCGAATCATCTGAGAGAGACAAGCGAAGATAACTGCGGCGCGCAGCACGACGGGACAGATACCAAACGAGCAGGATGACAGCAACCACAAACAGTGAACTTCCCGCGATCACGCCGGCAATGAGTGGCGTGTTGATTTTCTTCACGGGGCGCTCGTATCCCGGTTCATCGGTCTTATACATGCACTCTCCTGAATCGCATGACAAGAAAATGCTGGGATCACCGAAGACGCCCGCAATCAATCCATTCATTTGAGGCTCAGAGAAAACGCTCTTAGTGCCCTCCAGGGTCGATTTAGTATCAAAAGTAGCCGGGCCCTTGATCAGTTGATCAAGGAAATCGCTCAGATCAATGGATCCGTTCTCACCACAGAGGAAACGGCCTGGAATACATTTGCACTGGAGGTGCTCACACTTGTAGTGAGTTGTATTGGAGCTGTAGTCTGTTTCCATGTTCCATTCGCAAGTGTCTAGGCCGCAATAGAATGACTCCTTCTGGTCGACCCAAAATTGGAAGCTACATGTTTCATCCTCGGCTTTGCAGGAGAAAGTCACTTGGGGTTTGCGGCCGTCGAGCTGTTTCAAGATCGCACGGTTGGTCACATCACACATTTGAAAGTTCTCCTTGACCGTGACGCCTTGCTTGTGACACACGCCTCCTTGATATTCTGGCATCATCGCGTTGCAGGCATTATCTGAGTCGCAGACATTGCAGTTGATGCCTTTCCAGCCATCCTTGCATTGACAAGTATTGGAATCACGCTGAGGTCGGTTCAAGTCGTCGGCCAACGAACCGCATAGTGGAACCGAGCAGTCGTCGCCTCCAAATCCAGGGGGGCATGAGCATTTGCCATTAAAGTTGTTGCAATCCGCAAAGTGAGTGCAGTTATAGTTGTCGAGCTGGCAGTTGAAGCAAGCCGGACACTCGGGGCATCCGGATGGCCGATCATCGAAGAGGGAATAGGATTGCGTAGCGATGTTTGCGTCGGAAAATTCGCTCCATGCTGCAGCAGATTCCAGTAGAGGAGTTAGTGTGAGAAGCGAAAGAGATATTGCGCCAGTCAAGCGCATCTTGTGGAAAGGGTAGCAGCGGCGTGTCCTGATACGCAGCGATGCCAACAAATGAGGAAGGGATGCGGGGCGGGCCGCCGAATTGATCAAATTAGAGTATCAAACTGGAGCATATAGTTGAAGTAAAAGATAGAAACAAGGAGGCGAGTTTGAAGGTTGAGGAACAGAAAGCGGAGAGAGGGTGAGATTGGCCCCCAGACGATGACGCGGGCGGAGAAGCGAGAGGCTGGGCTGCTGCATGGGCGTCAGGAACCCGCTGATGACCCCGGCGATCTTTAAGCTATACAAAGTTGACGACAATTTTCATTCTACAGCAACATTAACTAGATCCTTCATGCATTCCAAGCTTTCCTACGAAAGTCAGTATTTCTTCCTTTCCAGTTCTGTATGGCTGCCTAAGTGGTATCCGTCTTCAATGCGGGGAAACACGTGATGCCATGAGAGGGAACATATACATCATTGATTTAGTGACGAAGGACCAAAAGAATTCGAGATCGATAAGATTCGGCGATTTTCATATTGCCAAAAGGCTCTTAGTTTACGTCGACCGCTCTAAAGTCGTCTCCCACGGCAAACCCTCGATTAGGCGCATGCTGTGAAAGATCCACATATGGCACTCTATAGCCCATCCCGTTGCGGGCAACGCTTAGATACAACGATAAGAATCGCTGTCAACAATAATAACTTGAAGGAGTGCGGCCCTTTACCTGTTGTATATCGTGTATCAGATGAACATTGGATTAATGATCTGCGCTGCACATAAACGATGACTTCAATTAGGGTCGTCACGATGGATTGGGGACATGACGAGCCATCACGTGATGGCACGGACACCGAGAAGCTCGTAGTTAAAAGCAGCGGTCAAAACAATACCCAAATTATTACCCATTGAGCTGAAACTTGGAGCGTCACTAAACAAAGATATTCAGTTGTAGCCACTTCGCTCGGTAATGCTCACTGTACTCAACCATGGTGAAGATTGAGGCCTTCGCGGTTGAACAGGTACCTCCCCGCATTACCCCATGACTCGGTGGTGTTTGTCTGTTCCCTGTGTCGTTACAAATGTCCGTTACTAACTACTTTCAGTGGATGGACAAGTATGAGACCACTGCCAAATATAATACCGCCGAGACCTGCTGCGCATCCATCTCCGTTAACGATCTTCGCGCGCTGTCCGATGACAAAGAGTCCGACCCTCTCGCCCAGCTTCAGTCCACGAAACTTACATATGGGGCGATCCGTGGATCTGATAAGCTACGAAATACATTGGCGAACCTGTATTCGGTGAGGGCACCAACACAGTTGCCGAAGGATAATATCTTGATCACTCCTGGCGCAATTCAAGCGAACTTCTTGCTGCTATATACGTTGGTTGGCCCAGGAGACCATGTCATCTGCCATTATCCAACTTATCAGCAACTTTTCTCCGTCCCTGCATCAGTGGGGGCCGAAGTCAGCCTATGGAAATCCAAGGAGGCCGATGGATGGCAGCTGGACATTGAAGAGCTGAAAGGCCTTATCCGTCCCAACACGAAGTTGATCATCATCAAGTATGTTTAACTCTTCTCCCTACCACATAGGGCGCACGTTTTTTTCTAACCACCATGCTCGGCATAGCAATCCGCAAAACCCAACTGGAGCTATCATCCCGCGCCAGACCCTCGAACAATTGGTCGATATTGCCCGCGAGAAGTCCATCATCATCCACTCCGATGAGGTCTATCGCCCACTTTTCCACAATATCAGTCCCGCAGACCCCAGATTCCCACCCACACTTCTTTCTATGGGATACGAACACACCGTGGTGACAGGATCTGTTTCCAAAGCCTACAGCCTGGCGGGTTTACGGGTCGGCTGGGTAGCGTCACGGGATAGTTCTATCGTCGAATCTCTTGCTAATGCGCGCGATTATACAACAATCTCGGTCGGGCAAATCGACGAAGCAATTGCCAGTTTTGCATTAGCACCGGATTGCATCCACAATCTTCTGAAGCGAAACCTCGATCTAGCCCGGACCAATCTTTCCATTTTAGAGAAGTTCATCGATGCTCATCGCTGGGCATGTGAGTGGATTAAGCCACAAGCCGGTACCACTGCATTTGTGCGCTTCAACAAGATGGGAAAACCTGTAGACGATGTCGCTTTCTGTGAAATGCTTCAGGAACGGACCGGTGTGATGCTTGTGCCGGGGAGCCTTTGCTTTGGAGTCGGAGAAGACTTCAAGGGTTATGTTCGCATTGGGTATGTCAATGAAACTGAGGTCCTAGAACAGGGCTTGGACGCATTGGGTAAGTTCATGGAAGATGGGTATGATGATGTCCCAGCGAAGAAGCCCTTGCCAAAGTGATATGCTATCTTATGCAATTTGGTCAAGATAGACATCCATGCTTCGGACATGTAGCTACTAGTACATAAGTAGTATAGCTTTACTCTCCAAAAAATTGCGGGGTGACGATCCCTGTAAGCTGGGCCCATGTATACAGAAGAACCAGAAAACGGTTAGATTTAGCATCTGTGTGCTCTAAAATGAAGCATTAGATACATACATATAATTATTGGAAGATATAATAGCTTGTTAATCTATGTATGTATGGATGTTAAATTCTAAGGTTGGGAGTATGTTTGTTGTTTGTTGTACGCGTTGCACAATGTTGTTTGTCAGGGGATCGGCACATCCGTGCCGAGGCACGTTTTCCTATTTCAATCTCACCGTTCTCACTGGATAATGTCAACCTCTGTTGCTTTTGACTAGTCATTTCCTAAGATAAGAGATCAAATCCGAGGTGTCAAGGAGCTCCCATAACGCGTTCTTTGTTATTTCACCCAAAGCTACATTCAAAGCTCTGACCTTAAGAGGTGATCTCAACCTCCACACCAAATTCATACCCCTCAAGCAAACTACTTGATCATACTCAATTATACTCACTTGGGCTTGAACCTTGAATCTATTTGGCCACAATGCCGCTGCCACCTTTGCCCGGTAGGTTATAACAGACGGCGGGGCGGGATGCATGGCTAACAACTGTCTTTTTACGCAGATATTCCCTTGAGTCTTGCACTCCCTGCCGCGGCAACCACACTTGCATATCTAAACGCAAGATGGTCGGTCTCCTACGATCTGAAACTTCTCAAGGGGTTGTTGAAGATGTCCGTGAAGTCCCGCGTAGCCGAACGCGGCGACCGCTTGAACCTCTTCTACATACTTGAATCCTATGCACTCAATCCAAAAACCGCAGACAACGGTTTTATTGTGTACAATGGACGAACGACGACGTTCCACGAAGCCTACATCATGGTTCTTCGCTACGGAACGTGGTTCAAGAACGTCCATGGCATCAAGGGCAAGGAAATTGTCGCGATCGACTTCATGAACTCTTCCACCTTCACCTTCATGCTGCTGGGACTGTGGAGTATTGGAGCAGTTCCTGCATTTATCAACTACAACTTGTCTGGGAAGCCGCTCACTCACTCTATTCGAACGTCCACAGCGAGGCTCTTGGTGGTCGACGAAGAAATTCGTCACTGCTTCCCGGAGGAGCAGGAGAAGATTCTAACATCCCCGAGCTTCCGTGACGGCAAGGGACCGGTTGAAATCGTGTTTCATACCCCCGAGGTGGAAGCACAGATATTAGGGATGGAGCCTACGCGAGAGGATGACAAGGTCCGAAGTGGCTTGATCCCTCGCGACATGGCCATTTTAATTTACACAAGCGGCACCACTGGGCTTCCCAAACCCGCTATTGTCAGTTGGAAGAAGTGCTGGTCTGGTAGCTTGTTCGTCAAAGATTGGTTGAACATTACTTCCTCTGATAGATTCTTCACGGTAAGGACTACTAAATTTACAAAACTTCCCAAACTAACCTCTCTACTAGTGCATGCCTCTTTACCATAGTTCTGCTTCAGTGCTTGGCTTTATAACTTGCTTGATGGCCGGGTCCACCCTGATCATTGGCCGCCGGTTCTCTGCGCGCAACTTCATCAAAGAGGCTCGCCAGAATAATGCGACAATTATCCAATATGTGGGCGAGACACTGCGTTATCTATTGGGCGTGGCACCTGAAATTGACCCGGTCACCGGCGAGGATCTTGACAAGAAGCACAATATCCGCCTAGCATTTGGAAATGGACTACGTCCTGATATCTGGAACCGGTTCAAAGAACGCTTTAACATCCCCACAATCGCCGAGTTCTACTCTGCTACCGAAGGCACTACGGGCTCATGGAACATTTCGTCGAACGACTTCTCCGCGGGTGCCATCGGCCGAAACGGTGCTTTGGGCAATATTATCCTTGGCCGCCGCTCTGCCATCGTAGATGTTGACCACGAGACCGAGGAACCGTGGCGTGACCCCAAGACTGGTCTCTGCAAGAATGTTCCTCGGGGTGATCCCGGTGAGTTGCTGTTCGCCATCGATGCAGCGGACCCTACTGCCAATTTCCAGGGCTACTTCGGAAACAAGAAAGCGACAGAAGGCAAGATTATCCGGGATGTACTCAAGAAGGGCGATGCCTATTTCCGGACCGGTGACATGGTTCGATGGGACAAAGACGGCCGCTGGTTCTTCTCGGATCGGCTGGGTGATACTTTCCGATGGAAAAGTGAGAATGTATCCACCAACGAGGTTTCCGAGGTTCTGGGCTCGCATTCTGAAGTACACGAAGCCAACGTTTACGGCGTGTCTCTTCCCAATCACGATGGCCGTGCCGGATGTGCAGCCATCCTCTTCAATCAGCAGATGGCAAGCGGTAAGCTCTCTGATTCCGCACTGGAGCCCTCGCGCGAGGTGCTTGATACACTAGCTGCACACACTCTCAAGAATCTGCCCCGGTTTGCGGCTCCTCTATTTCTGCGGGTTACGCCTGTGACGCAGGCGACTGGTAACAACAAGCAACAGAAGCATGTTCTCCGTACTGAAGGCGTGGATCCAGCTCTTGTGTCGAAGAAGGACCGACTGTACTGGCTTCAGGGCAATACCTATGTTCCCTTTGGACAGAGGGACTGGGCACAATTGACTGGTGGTCAGGTTCGACTTTGATTCGTCTGCTTTCCTTGAACTCATCGGCTTTTTTGACTTGCCTTATTATTGCCTCTATTCTTTTTCGGTTCTATGACATTATCCCTACTCCCCTTACCTCAAGATACCCCAGACGACAGCCCTCAATTCAAAAATTCATATACGCCGATTGGGGTTGGCCTAATATCACTGGGCTGAAGTTTACATGTAGGACATACAAGAATAGTCGGACGCTCATGCATCCCCTGTACTTGACTACGTAAGACTTTGACAATCTGATCTATTTGGCCCAATGTGGTATTAGTGGTGTAATGTGTAAGAACATACCGAAGTCTTCTTAGATATATGCGACTTTTCAATGCATAACCATGGAATGGACGATGGATAATTCAATTTTGTATGTGGTATCCCGAGATCCCCTAAAAAGCATAGTAGACTATGATGTAGACCTTGGGATACCCACATGGATCCTAAAATATCTCAAATCACGAGGAAGGTACCAAAAGTGAGCATAAACGGAACTGTCAGTTCAGACATAGCAACCACAACCCCTATGGCTCAGATGGGAAGCGCTCCAGGCAGGGCGATGTTAGGTTGCGATCGAATCACAGCTAGGCCAGGTTAAAGAACTATGAGTTACAGGCTGACGACAGTGAGTACACCAACCCCACCTTGAAAAGGGGGCATCCCTGATGCCTCAGAGTTACACCGAATGAGGCGCGTCCTAGTCAATGAGATAACTGCCCCCAAAGACTAGCTTGTGTGAAGGACCTATTAGGGCCACTTTTTATTGATATTTGAAGCTATTCACAACTTTTGATCCACACAAATGGCCCCACCATAACCCCACTCCAACAACTTAAGCATTTCAAACTTTGCGCTTTTTTTAAATATTGGTATTCTTGAAAACTCATGATTTTTTGGAAATTTTTTTTTTCATTTCAAGACACATATTATACTGATTACAAATGATTCCTCTCCGGTGGGCATAGTGACATCCTTCGGCAACCTTATTATGTCGGAGTCAGTCAGCGGTCAGAGGTGGTTTGTATTAATCGGTAAGAAACTGATTTAAATACATGTGGGGCTTGAGCCCTAGGCTACATATTCTGACATATTAGGGATACTGTTGAAGGTGTCCAAAGGCGCATCAGCCTCGACACTCTTCCACACCTGCTCAATCTGTGCTGCAATTTCCGGGCTGAGGGGGCCCTTGCTCAATGCAGCAAGCGTCTGATTGAGCTGTTCAACATTACGAGAGCCAACAATCACAGCATCTCCGAGTTCCTCTTTGAGGGCTGAATTATACGCCACCCACCGATATGCCAATTCAACCTTGGGAATACCAGTCTCCTTGGAGATTTTCTCCCATTGTTTCAAGCCTTGTAGCATGCTCGGCTTATTAAAAAGCGCATTGTAGACTCCACCAAGCGGGGTGTTTGGATCCCATCGACCCTGGCCGCCGGCCACCAACGTCGCGACATCCTTGGTCAGGAACCCTCCTGCGATAGGCGAATAAGCATAAAAGGAGATATTATGCTTCCGTAGCGTGGGGAAGATCTCTTTTTCGCCTCGGCGTGCGACGGCCGAATAGTTGCCCTGGTAGACACTTGGCACGACGTAATTCTTCTCACGACAGATGCGGACTACCTCTTCGACTTCCTCGGCTAGATAGTTGGACAGGCCAAAGCGCTTGAACTTTCCAGCCTGGTACGAAGCGTTGATACTAGCCAGCAGATCTTCCATTGAGCTTCTGCGTTCGGGGGCATGCATATAGTAGACATCGAGCTAGGGATGGGATCAGGAACCGGGTCTTTACAGTATTAGATTATAAGAAGCTCACCTGGTTGGTTTGAAGACGAGCCAAACTCTCATTCAAGCTTGTAACAAGAGACTCGGGGGTGGAAGGATCAGGCGAAAACCCGCCAGGGTATTTTGAATCAATGGTAAAGCGGGAATCGGCGTGAACTTTTCCTAATAACTCTTCGGAGTTACTGTAGATCTTGGCAGTATCGATAGTTTTGATGCCGTTGGATTGCAGAATGTCGAGGACCTCGTTGATGGATTCAAGAGTCGGATATGCGACTTCATCCATGATTGAGGCACCGCCCCAGATGATTTTGATGCCGGCCATGATAGATTGGTTGAAGAATCAGGAGATGAGGAGAGGGGAAATATGAATGCCTAGAAACAACACTGCAGGTGGGTATTTATATCCTACATGTATGCAAGGATACTCCAAGGGTATCCTGGCTTGATAATCCAAATATTGATAATCAAATGTCTCATATAAACCCTTAGAATACTTGGAATACTGTGAATGAATCTACAACCCCAGGAGATCATTGTTCTACCAGCGGAACTCCGGTGGATGGCTTATCAACCATGGCATCACTTAGGCTAGGGCTACCCACATCCATCGCTTTCTAGGTACTCGGAGTTCCGAGTTCCAGATTCACATTACAGTTACTGACCTACAAATAACATCGAAAGACATTGGAAATTCATATTACATGTAACATCCCTAATATCCTCTTGAGCTAGATAAATCAGAGTATTAGACTCCTATGTCGTCGAGGACATAGGCCGCATATGCGACCAACTACTTTTGTAGTTGCTATAGGCAAAATGTAAGAAACCATGTTACTTAGCAAATTAAAATCAGAACACGACCATCAGATACTGAACATTAGAATAAAATTTGTATATAAAAACAAGTTACCTAGGTTATGCAATAGCATACTACAAAGTGAAGTATAAAGCCGACTTGGAAGCAAATCGGCTTCCCCGCATGCATTTGGAGATCCCCGCTGCTTTTCTTCCTCTCCTTTTTCTTTTTCTTCTCTACTCTTGTTTTCACTGCTCTCATTAACCCATCATGTCTTCAAGTCTGTCATTACTCACACACCTTCGCCCCCGTGTACTAGCGCGAACCCGACCGGGTGCAATTCGCAGTTTCACCATCTCTCAGCGTCTCCACTCAGATGCTTCTTCGGTAGCCTCGGCCTTCTTGTCGCGCTTCCAATCCCTGGGACCACAAACCCGTACCCAAACGATAGATGCAAACCAGCTCCAACTTCTCACTCTTACACTCAATCGCCCGACTCTCTTCCCCGGTGCCCCCTCACTCTCCAATGGCGCCTCCGCCCCGCAATCCGAAGTACCTGTGCCGCCGGGCTACCACCTCGCGTATTTCACACCCGCATTCTTGGAAAGTGAACTGGGGGCAGATGGAACCGATGCGTCATACAATCCCGACGTGCCATTCACGCGGCGCATGTGGGCAGGCGGCGAGGTGGTATGGCCCCGTGTGGATGGGAAACCCAATCTGTTACGGGTAGGACAGCAAGTGCAGGAGACAACGCGGGTACTAAGCGCGGAGTCCAAGGTTATGAAAAAGACTGGCGAGGACATGATTGTTGTTGGGATTGAGAAAGAGTTCGCCAACGAGCACGGCGTGTCAATTATCGACCGACGGTCCGGCTTCCTATCTCACGAATGTCGCAGACCAAAGTACTGACAATAACTCTCATGTAGCAACTGGGTATTCCGTAAAGCTTTACCCGTTCCTTCCGAATCGACACCATCCAGGACCCCTACCTCGTCTACAACATCCCATATTGCGAGCCCAAATCCCACCTCGTCCGTCATTTCGACCGAGGGCAATACCCATACACGAACCCTGGTGCAAACACCCGTGACACTCTTTCGCTTCTCTGCCCTGACTTTCAACCCTCATAAGATCCACTACTCACTGCGCTGGGCGCGGGATGTAGAAGGACACAAGGATATTGTAGTACATGGTCCGTTGAATCTGATCTCCATTCTGGATCTTTGGCGTGACACTCGCCAGAATGTCACGGACTCTACCTTGGTTGTTCCAGAACGCATCTCTTACCGAGCAACGAGCCCATTATATGCCGGGGATGAGTATCGGATTGTGCTTGAAGAGGGTGACGGAACAAAGGTGCAGATTATCGGGCCCGGGGGAGTAGTCGCTATGAAGGCTGATATCCAGTAAACATAAACTGCAGAAATAAACCAGATATATAAAAAAGCAATGACTGTATATAAAACTGTGGTTGCAGTCTGTTGGGCTATGTCTGATAGAAACAAAGTACACCAAACTCTGTTCACGGGTTTAGCGGTGCGTGTCGATCCCCCACGAGCTATGGAGTCCACTGCTTTTTCCTTTTCCACTTAGAATGTTCCCAGTTCCTAGCCATCCTCATCATTTGCCGATCGCAATAACTACAATAACTACAAATAATAATGGACGAACCTTTGGACCCCGCAGCGGAGATAACCGCCCCCAGAAAGCGAACACGAGTGCAATTTTCATGCACGGCGTGCAGGTATCGAAAGTAAGCTCAACGCACGATGTGCATACCTAGGATTTCTACAGCTACTGATCGACTATAGATTAAAATGCTGCCGCAGCCACCCTTGCACTAATTGCAAGAAGCGAGGCGAAGCCACGTCGTGTACCTATGTCGGGCGCGGACCACGAGGCAAAGCCCAACATGGGCGCGCAAGCCCGACTCTAGTCCAGGACCGCTTGCACCACCTAGAGAATCTAGTCATGTCTCTTGCACAGAAGCAGAAGTCTGGTCTCGAGATCGATTCCAATGTGGTACAGCCAGAGAATCGGAACGCTTACGCAACGCCTTCACCCGGCAGCTCTAATCGTGATGCCGCGTTGACTCCTGTCGATACGGGCATGCTCGTCGTCAAAGATGAGGGGACTAGTTATATTGACAGTGCACATTGGCGCGCTATTCTGGAAGAGGTCCGTCTTGAGCTGGTCATTACTGCGCTCTGAGTTGATTGTGCTGACCGGGTTTTCAATTTTTGAAGATTAATGGTATGAAAGAATATCTTGACGAGGATAAAGAAACTTCCGACGATGAAGGCGTCGAGATTGACCCGTACGATGACTCGTCGCCAGCTCTGCTGTTTGGTCATGGTCGTCCGGCAAGCAAAGAGGAGATGCTTATGGATATCCCTCCACGGTCAATAACCGACCGACTAGTCTCTCGATTCCTCAAGACATCTGAACCGGGACGAGGTATGAGTCTCTTGAGAAAAACAATGGGCACTGAGTACTGATAAGCTAGCAGTGTCAATCCATGTTCCCACGTTTCAGAGAGAGTACGAGGAGTTCTGGCTGCGCCCAGCAGAGAAATCATTTACTTGGATTTCTCTCTTATACTCGATTATGGCGTTATCTGTCTCTCTATATCATCAAGGCCCAGAGCTATCGTCTTCTACCATGGAGGATCCCGTCAGGTCATGGGCTATATTCCGGAAAAGGTCCGCGCAGTGTCTTATCCAAGCGAACTACATCACCCCAGGGCGATACAAAGGAGAAGCACTATTACTTTACTCACTCACCGAGTTCTACCGGAGCCAGGATACGCAGATTGGAATGTCCTATTTGCTCGGGATTACTATTCGCCTGACTATGCGCATGGGTTATCATCGTGATCCGCGCCATTACCCCATGCTATCTGCCTTGGATGGGGAAATGCGCCGGCGTCTCTGGGCCTTGCTCGTTCAGCTTGACACTTTGAGCTCATTTCAAGCTGGTGTCCCTCGAACAATCCAGCCCTGGCAATATGACACAGAGTTGCCCTCTAACTTATTAGACACCGACTTCGACGAGAGCACCGTTACATTGCCACCAAGCAGGCCACAGCATGAAGGGACAGATTGCTCGTACACGAGGACCAAATCTCACATCATGAGCGTTTTTGGCCATATAACAGACCTAGCATTCTCTCGCGAGCACTCATCCTACGATGATATCATGGAAATCGACCGTCGTTTAGAGACCGCACATGATATGGTACCCCCCACCTTGGAAATTCGACCAATGACGCAGTGTATCGCAGACCCAGCAGAATTAACCATAAGGCGATTCGCGCTAGAGCTTATGTATCAAACAGCACGCCTCGTCCTGCATCGCCGGTATATCGCCGAGACTAATCCCAAATTCGCTTACTCGCGATCTGTCTGCCTGGCCGCAGCTCGGGACGCGCTTCAATACCACACAGAGGTCTGGACCGAGTTCATGCCGGGTGGTCAGTTGTACGCAGAGCGATACTTTCTCACCCCCCTCCAGAATTCCTTTTTGCTCTCGGCAATGATTCTTTGTCTTGAGATGTCCCAGGATGCAGATCGTGGTGATGCTGCACGCCTCGGGCCTCAAGAACGCGCAGACTTCTTGCTTCTTCTGAAAAATACCCATCGCATATTCATGGACCCCCGTCAACGGTCTGTAGATACTCAGCGAGCAGTGAATGCTTTGAATATCATGCTCAAACGGGTGAAGAAAGGTGGATTTCAACATTCCAGTTCGACTGCTGAGCAACCAACGGCGCCCATGGATAGTAAGTATAACTTTTCTCTCCTTACAATATCGTGCTGACAAGGTTTCCAGATAGTATCTCCGTCCAGTCCACCGTTGCAGAAGCCTTTGGTCAGAAATACTCAACATACCCATCCAATATTGGCGAACTGCAGTCCGCAATACCCAACCCCGCTCAGACGCCGTCATGCAACTCCCTGGGGGTCATTGAAGACATGCTTGATATACCCGCTCAACTCGACTGGGTAAGAGCCTCAACTATATTTCTGGATGCTTATCAAACCCCTAACTAATCCTTTATTCTTAGAATCTGTACGACAGTCACATTTCAGGTATCGAAATGGCCACCAATAACAACACCTGGTACCCCGATGATCCAGCAACTTCGTACGATTTTGGTGCGTATCCTCATGGCGTATCGCCGATGGATCATCAGAGCTACTAGTAATTATATCTCTAATGTTATGAACGTACATACTTTGTGTTTCTCTTGTACATCGTCATCAAAGATATCGAGATACTACGCACCAGAGGCTTACAATATAGTTATTCGATTTTTTTTTTCAAGTAAAAGGGAAGACTACAAAGTACAAAATCCATCCAATCCAGAGTATATGTACCTGGCCACTCACTAAATCCTGCCGAGGCGGCTGCAGATCCCGCTCCGCGGAACCGGAGCTTTTTCCTCGTCTGCCAGGAACCACTACACCCCAAGTACCAACCTGTGTATATCTTCTATCCTTTTAATACGACCCTCCTCAATGCGACCATTCCTCACTTTGCGACTTCCAAGTCGCGCAACTCTACCCTCCCAGCGCCAGAATGTGTGCCCAGTCTCCCACCAACTCAAGACAAGCACGAGGACATTAAACACAACCCAACGACCAAGTCTGCGCCGACCTCTACTCCCAACCAGTGGCCTCAAAACCACTACACGAGCATTCGGCCTACCCGACCTATCCTCCTTCCTCCCAAACAGCAACAATAACAACAACTCCCCACACCGCGTCCTAACCGCCACCCGCAACCTCCCCTACAACCCAACCCTACTATACCAAGTGATTTCCTCAGTCGAATCCTATAGCCAATTCCTGCCCTTCCTCACCGCCTCAACCGTAACAGCACGGGATCCGGAAACAAGGTACCCCACACAAGCGTTCCTGACCGTCGGCTATGGCCCGCTCAGCGAGACCTTCACATCGCGCGTGATCTGCGACGTAGAGAAGCTGACCGTGGAGGCTAAGAGCGGGGTGAACTATGGTAAAGAAGTATCGCATGGGCAGGCTGGTAAGGGCTCCTCTTCGTCTGGGCTAAGCGGGTTCTTCCCCGGCGCGAATGAGGGTCTCTTCGAGTACTTGACTACGAGGTGGGAGTTGGTGCCGCTTTCGCCTGGCGCGCAGGGGGGCCCGTTGACTAAGGTCAATTTGGAGGTGCGGTTTGAGTTCCGTTCGCAGATGCATGCTACTCTTATGAGTGCTGTTGAGGGGCAGATGGCTGGGGTTATGATTGAGGCCTTTGAGAAGCGGATACGGGAGGTTGAGGGTAAAGGGCAGTGAGAGAAGTGTCGATTGTAGATTGGATTGTATATTAGTGGTGTTTTGGTCGGGCATAAATTGCATGTATGACAACTACATAAGACTACTTATTAGACTTGCATATCCTCATTGAATAGCGGAAGGGAAATAGATAGCATCGCCAATTTGATTCTATTGGATGGATCGCTGTACATGCTCAATCAGAAGCCTGTGAGAATGAGCAATGGGTACCAAAAAAAAAATAAAACATGATAGTATATAATACAGATTATCCAGACACAGACATGATTTTCAACTTAAAGCATGCTCATACTCCGATGACGGTTGATCGAGCTGCGCGAGCTCTTCATGGAGCCGACAGCATTGTAGTTGTCGAAGACCACATCCCAGTTAATCCGATCCCACCAGCGCTCGAGGTACTCGTCCTTGCCGGCAATACCGTAGTCCATCATCCACGCGTGCTCCCAGGTGTTAACACAGAGAATGGGCTGCACGTCGACGGCGCCGGGTGCAAGGCTCTTCTGGTTCTGGGCGTGAGCACCCATCGAACCGGCGAACTGGTTGCCCAGCTGGGTCTCCGGGGTGTGGGTGGCCATGTCGACGGGTTGCCGCCGGGAGTGGGCGGCCGGGTAGGGGGAGCCGGCGCTGTAGGTGCAGAAGATGTGCATCATGCCTTCGCGCTCGAGGTTCTTGGCGAGCCAGACAAATCCGGGGCCGAACATTGAGCTTGCTGTGGCGAGGAAATCCAACTTCAGGGACTCGACGGAGGAGCAGGTATCGACGATGTCCTTGGCGAACTTTTCGGGGACGGTGGTGGCTGTGGGGGACTATATTGGGGAGGCTAGTCAGGATTGAATGTCATATATGAAGGGATTGGCATCGTTACTGACCAGGCAGTTGAAGAAGAAGTGGTTGTTGTGAGCCATTGAGGCATAGTTGAACACCGAGGCCATCTCCGGACGCTTGGAGTATTTGACCAGCAATTCTCCTGGTTTGGCATCCGCGTCGACGGTATCTATTGAATTCGAATGTCAGACACATCTTTCAATGTCTCATGTCGCTCAATCATCCCATTGGAGCCGAATTGGATCAATGTATCGTGCCACAGGGTCGGAGTGTCGGGCTCACCTTGTGTCAACAGATTGAGTTTGTTAACAAGGAGACTCTGGTATTGGGTCCAGGAGAAGTCGAACGCCTCAGGCGACAGGAACTCCGGAACACCATTCTCCTTATAGTAGGCATCGTGCTGCAATTGGGGAATGCGATGGATAGCCCGAGTCTGGAAGCGTGAGAAGGCGGAGGTAGGTTTCTAGACAACACACGGTTAGTCAAGGTGGATTGGGCGACGGAGGAAGTGAGTCTCACTGGGGAGAAAGAGGAGGCTGCGCGCAAAGCGCTTTGCGGCCTGGCGAATCGGTTGAACATGACGAGCGGCACTGTGAATGGTCGGGTTAATCGTACAGAGCTTCGATGTCGAAGAATTTCCCTCCCGACGTTCTGCCTGATCGGGATTAGCGTGGTTATGTAAGACCCCTGGTCAAACAGCCAATCACATCGTCCGAATCTACTTCATCTCTAAGCGCCTTGTCTCTTCTGCACCCTTTGGCCTTCATCCAATCCTCGTTCTGCAGTCCCCTGGCTGGATGGGGTCATGTAACAAAGGCCTGATTTAGCGCCCATATTGTTACCATTTTAATCATGCAGGCCACCCTGAAACAGCCCAGTGGCTATTTTAGGACCACGGCGCGTGCAAGTACTCTTTGTCTGCAAGACTTGAAGGATGGCAGTGCTGAGGTTTCTTTCAAGTATGACATATCCTGGTTCTTTGACTGATTTTTGTTTCAGACGAAAGTCAATGCCCTTGTATTTTAGCTCTTTGCAATCTATCTCCGTCAAGGTTTCCTCCAGTGTTGGTCTTCCTACTTGCGACTTAGCTTGCGTTATACGGGAATACTCTGTTAGACGCTATCAGTCTGTATCTTCCGGCGAGACTCTTCTTGGTTTGATCGTCAGAGATTTCTATCTTCCTCGGCCTACGTACGCACCGCCAATATGACCAGGTTACGGCCATCCGTTCTGCTGCTGTTGACTCTGATGGCCAGCATCCGACCCGGACAAGCATATAACTCTTTTGATCTTCTCTCAAGAAGCTCAGATTCGTGTCCCTCCTCGTACACTCGCTGCGGCAGTACAGAACTCCCAAATGATTTCTGCTGTCCTTCAGACTCCACCTGCATCAGTCTAGACCAGGGCAGCTCCTCCATCTGCTGTCCCGCCGGTAAAAACTGTGACTACATCTCGCCGATTACATGTGATATACAACAGCAGAATGTTACTGCCTACCCTGAGAGTGCCGTCAAGACGACCCGTCTGGGCGACAGTCTTCCCAAATGTGGCGATGCGTGCTGCCCGTTTGGCTACACATGCCGAGGGGACAACACTTGTTCCCTGGACCAAAAAGCTTCCGCAACCGCAACAACATCTTCACCCAGCTCGTCTACCAATACAGCATCATCATCTGTATCTACCCCTTCTACCAACACAGCATCAACAACGGCTACAAGCTCAATAACACCTCAGGCAACCATCACACCCGTGCCATCTCCCTCATCCGAAAAGTCCACAAACACCACGACATGCGCAGGAATATCAAACTCATGCCCCTCCTTCCCAGCCGAAGCTATAGCAGCCGGCTTCTTCCCAGGTGCCGTTTTCGGTGCAGTCGCAGCCCTCTTAATATCTTTCTGTTTCCGACGTAGCCGAAAAGACGAATGTGAAATACAAGAAGGCAAATCCGGGCCTAACTGGACTCAACGCTCTTCTTCCGGCGCAATATTGTGCATCTCTAACCCCATCCCCCAAGACGATACCTCCTACCGCACCGACTTCCTCCGAAGCCCACCGCGAGCCAAGCGCTCCTCTATAGGAGGACGCTCGACTCGCACAATGATCCACCGCACCGGAAGCAGAGTGCGGAGTCTATTCTCCGGTTATCCAAGACAAAACCCCCGACTTGACAAGGATGTGCCGCCGATCCCTATGCCAAACCCTATGGCACCAGCACCGGTAGCGGCTCCGTTTACTCCGCCACGGCAGCGTCAGCCGAGTACGGAAAGCATCAAGGTGTATTCACCGCCTGAGTCTTCATTCTCAAAATCTCGCAATTTTTTGGGGCCTGAGCCGTACCCTGGTGATACCGCTCCGCCGGATACTCTGTTTAATGACCTGATGCGGGTTGTTGGGACTCCTCATGATGGCAAGGGCAAAGCACCTTACCCGACTAATGACGATTCTCGGGAAAATCCATTTAGAGATCCTGTGCGTTGATAATTGAGGGATGTTAGCTTGCATTGTGTTGGGTTGAGCTGTGCGCTCAGTCGTCTTGGGTTTAGACATTTGGTTGTTCTGGCATATTGACTGTGTACCAAGATATCCATATTTGTTTTGCTTTATCTTTTTTTCATTTTGTTTCGAAGGTTGGGGTTCCACCTATTTAAGTACCCGATTAATCTTCATCTAATTCAAATATAGTTCGCTTTTAGTGGAAGATTATTATACTGAATATATGCCTAGAAAGGGCGAGTCATATCTATCTAGGTAGACAGTAACTCAAAACGACCATACATAGATATCTCGAGAAGGATAGTTTCAATGGGTGCATATATTAGATCCTAGAATACATGAATGTCGAGAGGTTGTATTACTCTACGATGTTGCTCCCTTCACCTTGCGTCGAGCTGCAATTCTCTTAAGCTCTTTGAGCAACCCAACCACAAGAGGGACACCAATTGGTCCCAGAAGAGGCAAATAAACCGCCACCTTATGCTCATCCGGGAAATAGACCTGACCCACCATACTCTTTTCGAAGAAGCTGCGCTCAGCTTCTGTCTCCGCGACTCGAGCGCTGGCAAGCGCAGCACCGAAACGACCCTCTCGCAGGTGGGCACAGGAGGCATCCAAATGTGATAGAGTGGTTGAGACTGAAGTAGCCACGGTTGCCGGAATAGGGATTGAGGGTAAAGACTCAGTAAGACGGGCAAGCGAGCCCATTGTTGATGAGGCGGAGAGCAACAAACTAGCCGCGCGAATGCGAATAGATGTCTGAAGACGGAGTGGAAGAGAGGCAGGGGTGCTTGGAGTACCGAGGAGAGTGAGAAGTTGATGAGAGAATGTCATAAATGCAGGACCCAGAGAGTCCTGGGAGAGATGGGCAGGATTGGACGGGCCACCCTGCTCGGTGTTGGAAAGCGGCGGGTTAAGGAGGAAAACTCCGCCCCATTGGGGGACCATCCAACTAGAAGCACGATTCTCTTTGACAACGAGTGGAGATTGCGAGGCGTCGGGGACATAGAGGATGAAATTGATCGTCGGGCCATTGCCGATGCTCGGGTTCAACGGCCACTCGGCAGCGTTGACAAAGGCACTTAGGTCTTCTTTCTTCAATGTCCATGCCGCCTCGGATTCATCATACTCGGGCTTTGGCGCAGTTGGTGCAAAGTTCGCATAGAGCTGCACTTGCGTGTCGACAGTGAAATTGCTGATTGGAGAGAATGCCTGCAGGAGCGGAGTGACATATTCGTTCACCGCAGCCTCAATGTCCCACGAGGAAGGCACAGATCCGGGGGTAAATAATGAAAAGGAGAGGTGGTAGGTTTCAGCGTATTTCATCGATCGGCGCAGTCTTCGGTCGATATCTTCGGCGAGTTGTGGTGAGGTCGAGTCAAGCCCGGCGGTATTTCCAGACAATATGTGCGCTATAGTAGCCTTCTCCTCGCCATACAATCGCTGAAGCTCGGCCGCAATGAAAGTCGAAACGGGGGAGTTGGAGGAGGAAGGTACAGGGACCTGGCTCGGCGGGTAGAAGATATCGAGCTGCGTCGTAGCTGCATGGAGCTCTGACCGAGGACCTGCTAGACCATCCTGGGGCAGTAATCGGACGGTCAATGCAATATCTGCGTTCTCTTCCGCTGGATATTTGACACTTTCGAGGTTATCATCGCCATTGTGAACTGCCGTCGTGCTGCCGTTGGTCAACTTAAGCCGCAGGTGATGAGCTGCGAACTCGTTGAGATCATCGAGAGTATGCTGCGTCGTGCGGAGGAGGTGCTGCGCCTCGAAATATTGCATTGACGGTGTCGCAAGGTGAATTTCCAAAGGGAAGACTGGTCGGCACGCCTGTCAAGACCATTATTAGCATCTACCATGTCCACCAAAGCCAAAGGCGATGTCACAAGCCATACCTTGCCGTCAGCCCAATCAACCATCTCCTCGATGGGGAGAGATGCCCGGTAGATCGATGTCGTCTTCCACCATATTGGAAATCCAAGGAATATAATTACAGCCCAAAATGCTGCTATCACTCGAAATCGCGTTTGGAGGGCGGCCGGGTTTTCTGGGGGCGGAGCGCGCTTGACGTTGGGTTGGTCGACTTGAAAGGCCGAAGCTTGAGGAGACTCCTGGTCTCCTGTTTTAGTCGTCATGGTCGGGACATGCTTTGTGCTCTAAATCAGAGCAACAAAGGAGTAAGTGGTTATCAAGTTGTTGATTTGGGGGAAGTTGATAGCCGGGCGGAGAGGCCAGGAACCACCTAAGTGGCCGCATGGAGCAACTCTCGACTATACTCCGTACGTGGCATTGGGATGGATACATATTCTTTGATCTGAACCTATAGTTTTACGGTCTTTTATTTAATTGGTTTAGAGGTGTTATGTTTGTACTCTACGACTCGAGTTTCCGGAATTCGCATCCAGTCTAGCCTTTTTGAAGTAGAGGCCAAGCAGAGTCCCAAACGGGCCAAGAATAATATCATTATCGACTCGAAGTGCTTTGAAATCACAAAAAGCAAGGGTATATTGACCAGTAACGCCGATCCAATGTAGTAGTCAAAGGCCAGCCCTCCACCGCTGTACCTCCACATGCAATGTCTAGTATTCCTTCTCGAAGATCTTTTGAATCGGCTTAGCAGCCTAAATGTCATAAAACTTATTAGCAAACTCATCAATCGCAGACTTGGACAAAGGTAAGAACATACATCAATGAACTTTTCGAGATCTTGGTCGAGGTTGGCAAGGTCATTCTTTCTTTTCTTGTTCTCTGCGATCAAGCCCTGCTTGCGCTTCAAAAGCTCTTGTCGCGCTTGCTCCAGCTTCTCTCGTTCAACATGTTCGTGTTCGATGCGGGCGATCATGAGGTCATGTTCGCTGGACTCGCGATGTTCGGGGTGAAGCTCCAAGAATTCTTCGACCGGGATCAAAGGGAGGGATAGGTATTTGTGACTATTACAGCAAATGGTCAGTTCCTGGGGTGGGAAATGAGATTGTTATGAGTAGGAAATCAGATCCACGTACTCATAGGCCTCACAAGCCGCAATTTCACCTGTCAGATGCTTCTGTTCATAGTACAAGTTCTGAAGCTGAAGATGCAGTCGGTCGATTTCCTGTCGAGCTTCTGCAGTTGAGTGCTTGGTGTCGCGCACGCGAAAGATGGCATCCCGATTCTGCCCGCGGAGTTGGGCCAATAGTGCAAATAGGAGCTTTTGTTGCTTGGATGCAGCTAAGGATAATTCTCGGAGCTTGGCGCCATCGTTGGGCAGAGTGTCGGGGTTTAGGATGGTGAGGAGGTGCTGACACTGGACCAGAGTCTCAGCGCTGGTTTGAAGCACTGGCAAGAGCGACTCATCGGCGACGATTTCACTGATGGCCATATCGTTGGATGAATAGGTGGCAAAGTATAGAGCGGAAAAGAAAAGAGGTTAAGGCGGAATAGATCAATCAGGATGTTCGGGGCGGCAATGTGCCTCGGGGATTTTGTGTGGTTGGGGGGGGGGACTTGGTCCTTTTTTCCCCCCAGCGCCACTCCATTTTACCGTCTTACACTTTGTACATTCCGCATTCCCCCATTCCCCTCCTTTTTTTTGATTCTTTTTTAGTTACTCTTATGTGCCCCTCATTCCTTGTCGTTTGAAGCTCATTTCAACTCAAGGCTTTGTCTGAGTTCTTCTCTGCCTCCCGGTACTTCTCCGGAACCCTTGCCTCTCAACGCTTATCGCCCACCATTCTCTCCCTGTATGGCATTCGATTGAGGCTCCACGGGTGAACTTTCAACTACACCCCATGGCTTGCGGTGCTTCCACGATGGCAGTGGAGACTTATCCCGAAGCAGAGGCCTTTACCTCTGCTACTGCGACTCCCGACGAGAATACGGGTCTGCTCCGTGATCGGCGCCGGCATTCGTTCCACGCTTCTAGAAAACTCTCGTGCGACTATCAAGATGCAGATGCAGTCTTCATCAGGGTATGTACATGCATTATCTTGGTGGGAAATATCTCCGGGTCTGTGTGTCTAATCAAGTATTAGGTCGAACTCTTCTTGTCCGAACTGGAACGTCGAATGCAATGGATCGAGCAATACCGGAAATCCCACATGGTGCAGGTCGATGCCAGTCTGAAGCGAGGCTATACTACACTGGAAGCCGTGAGGGATCAATGCTCTCTCGCCTCGGGAGAGTTGATGGGAAGTGGCAAAAAGCGGGCCAAGATTCTGGTCGAAACCCTCGAGGATGGATACAATGAAGCCCTAGTGACTAAGGAGACTCTAGAGCAAAAGGCGCAAGCCGGTGTGCGGTTAATGGAGTCATTCCTGGTCGAACTTGAGAACAAAGTACATGCGGTTCGCGATCGCGGCATCTACGGCACTATAGATGACGGGTTGAAAGCGATGGACTCGGGCTTGGTTCATGCCCGGGAAATCGTCGACGAGGGTATGGAGCGTGCCCGCCGGACTCGCGATACTCTCCGAGATGCCGTTGAAGAGGCTATCCGACTAGCCCAGGAGAAGCGATTGATTAATTACCATGAACTACCTCATCCATGGCGCGTCAACCCGCACATCATCAATGGCTACCGATTCACCACTTCCAAGGTGGAATGTGTCTCGTCGGTCTTCGCTTACTCGAACGAGATGTTCAACATATGGTCCCATGTGATCGGCCTGGTCATCGTCTTAGCCATCGCCTTTTACTTCTACCCGCTCCACACTAATTTCCACCTGAGTTCCAAATCTGACATCACAATCGCTGCCGTTTTCTTCTTTGCTGCATCTAAATGTCTAGTCTGCAGCACTATCTGGCATACTATGAACAGCATTGCTTCGCAGTCCTTGATGGAACGATTCGCTTGCGTGGACTACACTGGAATCTCTATGCTGGTCGCTGCCTCGATTGTGACGACCGAATACACTGCTTTCTATTGCGAGCCCCTCTCTCGGTGGATATACATTCTGCTTACTATGTCACTGGGCGTCGGTGGCATCATTCTACCGTGGCACCCAACCTTCAACCGCCACGACATGGCTTGGGCCCGCGTGGGCTTCTACGTGACTCTTGCACTTACTGGTTTCTCGCCGATAGCTCAGCTCTCTTATACACGTGGCTTCGCATGGACCATGTATTTCTACGCACCAGTTGTGAAGAGCGTCTTGGTTTATTTTGTCGGTGCCTGTGTCTACGCCTCCAAGGTTCCTGAGCGCTGGAAGCCAGGTCTTTTCGATTACGTTGGTGGCAGTCACAATATCTGGCACTTGGCTGTCCTGGGCGGTATCTTTTTCCACTACCACGCTATGCAGGACTTGTTCGCAGGAGCCTTCCAGCGAGCCCAGGGCGAGTGTCCGAATATGACGGTGTGAAAATGCCTCCCAACATACTCCCACGAATCTCTTTGCTTTTTGCTCATGAAAAAAAAATCCCATAGAGTACATGGTTTCGATTTTCCACATACAGCGATTAGACGTTTAGACTCGCAGATCACTGCGGGTCACGACTTGCTATGGTCCCTTGCAATGACATTTTCCATCTCTTTCTACGGGATGTTTATCGCCGTTGATGCCCATTTTGCCTGCATGGATGGAGTTCGTCTTGATTTTCTATCTCTTCTTCGATTCTTAGAGCATTGGCTTGTACATACCTCCGGTGTCTCTCTTTTTTCCCATTAGCACCATTTGATCTGTCTAGATACAGGGTGTGCACAAATGTTTTGGTTATTCTGTATGTGCTTTTGAGACCCTTGCTGTGCTTAGGTATCTACGTCTTGTAGACTGCGTTGTCGACATGGCTAGAAAAACGAAGACACTGGTTTCCACATATTCCATGTTTACTTCTCATAAACTATCTCCTACCATCAGCTATGTGATCAATAAATACCCTTACATAGTTCCAAAGTTGGCCTTCCCAATTCTATAAAAGGGCATTATATGGCATCCTCTTGATATATAGTTGATACTAATAGATGGAGTTGACCTTTACAACATCATTTTGCAACGCTTCTCTACGGGGTAGACATTGTTGCTTGACTGTATTTACAAATTAAATGACATGGTCTAATGTGTGTGTCGTACATTCATAACGCCATCATGAAGGCATTGCCCTATATCGACAGCGACCCAAGTCGATCTTCCGTGGCTTTGACAGCGCTGCTTCGGCCTTTCGCACTGGAAATACCCCAACAGCTGGTATATTAATCTCGGCGTGGTGAGCATTTGAGATACACCTGAAAACACGGTATTGGGTCCACGCATGGCGAAAATCGCGAGATCACGGTTGGACGGTGGGGAAGACCGTCACAGTCGTACTGGTTGTAGACAAGAAATTCCTTGTCTTTGGCTGAGACTTTGGCGGAAGTTTATAGCCATCCGAAATGACCATCGCAGAACTGGTGATTCAGGAGCTTATTGGGTGCTTTCGGTAGCAGCCTCGGCCTTAGCTCCACCGCGCTTCAGGAAGTTACCCTGCATCCAGCAGCGATACATCTTTTGTTTGGTGCCACGATTGACAATCAACCGCCGATCGGCTCCCATGTTAAGGACCTCAAACGCTCCTTTCTCCTTTGCCAGTTGTTTAGCCTCTGCAGATGGCTCATCTGTTGTTTTCTCGGACGCTTCTTCGGTGGTGTTCTCATCACCAATGGGAATCTGCAAGCCGTTTTCCGCGCTCCAGGTACCCCACATGTCAACCAGTTGATCCTGATCGAAGAAGTAGACGCGTGTGCCGTCACCTCGAACATAGAAATTCTCGGCCATGTATCGACCCTTCTTGAATCGCACTTGGGCGAGGTCACCACGGCCGTAATCACGGAACAACACACGGCCACCGGGCTTCAAGAGACGGTAGACATTGCGGATTGCCTGGTCCCACTGGTTAGGAGCCAGGGCAGAAAAGATGAAGATCATAATGACAACGTCAACTGAGCCTTCGGTCAGACCGGGCGGAAGAGAATCGCCGTTCTCGTCAGGCACGCCAGCCGCGTCCCAGACATCAGCTGACATGTATTTCTCGTTGTAGAGCTCGCTCTCGCGCATGACCTTCACGGCATACTTGGAATAATCACAGGCATGGACCTTCAGGTGCTCGTTCTCGTTGTTAGCTATCAATGGGAAGGCGGTGTTTCCAGCTCCCGCGCCAACCTCCAGGACGACCTGGGGACCAGCATCCTTCTGTGTGACTTCAGCGAGAATGGGAAACTCTTGGCGCAGCCACTTGCGATCCTTGAAGAAGTTGGCTGTGTTGTTCTTATAGAAAAGGTCCCACCACTTGGCGGGGTTGGCGTTGAATCGGTTGCAATCAAAGTCTGACACGCGTGTTTCGCGCTGTTTCGCATATTGGGTCTGGGCGAAGGCCTTGAACTCATCATCTGGTTCAACATGATCCCAGGCATTGAACTCGAAAACATCATCGCCTTTTTCAAGGAATCGCGAACCGAATTGAAAGGGGTCGCTCCGTTTCAGGTTGTTGCTGGGATCGTGGGAACGATGGGGGGCGACCTGAGGAGGTTCGACATTTTGTGTCACTTCCTGGATACTGGGATCGACAGTCATGATGTCGGACGAGCTTTATAGTTCAGGTCGACTTTGAGATTTCGAATTAGGCGTGGGAAGAAAACCCTATCACTCAAGTAAGTGATCGTCGAGGAGAAGGCGGGGAGAACAAAAAAAAATCCAGGCGGCGACGCGATTGGCGGGGTGTTTCAATCACATGACTGGATTTTGCCCACATACTTTCTTGCCCCTCGACCCACCTAACCCTTTGGCCAATGATATTCTTTCCATCAGTACACCGCCTCATTTATCTTCGGATCTTATCTCTTATCGCTTATCAGTCCTTCAACCCGTTCAGGTGGACGACCGACCATAAGATGCTTCACTGAGGGATCAATAGGAAGTCCCTTTATACATTCTGGGAATTAGCTTGAACTCTACTAATAAATACTGGCCCAAATTCTTAACAACTTTTAAGTGATACCGCTTGTGCTAATGCGGAAAAACAGGTATAGGTGATGTATGAGGCTCATCAAACTTTGTTCAAGCAGATACCCTTCTTGATTCTATGTTTACAAGAATAGTCGGCCGCTCATGTGGCCTTTGTCCTTGAATATGTGAGGCTAATAATCTAATATACTTATACGAAGGTGGTGTTAGGGATGTTATGTGTTTTTCGAATGATCTTTTTACATTTCAAAGGTTATATATAGAAAGTCCCCTTTATAGTGTATACCTTTACCGCCTTCACATACATCTAAGAAGTCATCTCGCAAGGCAGACAAGGCCGCGGGGCCAACTATTCTTGTCTTTTTCTGATCAGATATGATGCCATTGACGGGGTCCCACCTCCCACCCTTCTTGATTCTCCGTGGTAAGCCTGACAGTGTAAGTACAATTTTCCTCCATGCTGTAAGGTACTTACATGCCCGGGTGGTGATTGAGTTTAGGCCTGGTGGATTATGACCATCCCTCTGCCTTTTGCTCTCTCCCTTCTATCAAAACTGTCGGATTTCTTAGCCCTTGTAACTTAGTTTTTAGACTTACCATATTTGATTCTAGGGTTACTGCTGTGAAAGTGCTTTTCTTGTATTATGAGCCAGCGCTACCTTGATTGAAACAGACTGGGTTGCTTCCAAGGAAGGATCGCTTCCAATATGCCTCAGGCATCTATACTCTCTTATCCCGGCCAATTAGAGTTTCTGGAAATCTGGATGCCTGCGGGTGCCTTGTCCGAGTCAGCTTTCATCTGGCCTTTCTTTCACCCCTCATCTTCTTCTTTTCTTTCTCTGTATGAGCATGTCTATCGAGATTCATATTTGATTCATATTCTCCCTGTTTGTCCGGTTCAGGTCCGGGTTTATCGACACAAGTGGGGTTCAGCTCACGATCAGCGTTTGAGGCTCAACGGCCGAACTGCTCGTACGATAGTTTTTAGTTGGAGCTGTTTCTTATTACAGACCTCACGGACCAACTTCCTCTCGCTATAAGCAGATTACTATTGGCTTCAATACTGTCAATTAGAAAACAGACAACTACCTCATTGAGTCATGTCGTTCCTCTCGGCACTCTGCGGGTGCTTCACCCAAGACGAGAAACCCTCGCAGTCCCATTCATCCCCAGAGATGATGACCCAAAGACCCAATCCCAACGGCATCCAGACAGGGCAGTTTACACTCTCCGAAGAAGGCGAATTTATTCGTTCAGTACCCCCACCCGGGGGCCATGGGCACGGACCCCCGCCCTCTGACTCGGAGGATGGGGGCTATTCCAGCGTGGTCCCTCTCCCGCAGTACACAGCCCGTCCAATGAGCCTCCACGAGAAGACTCTAGAAGCCCATATGCGTGACCCACCTATTTCCTCCGAGTCTCAGAACTCCTACGCCCACGACGAAAAGAACGCCAGTCGTTATGACGAAGATCTCACCTCTGATAGTTCATCGGCCATTTCCTTTCCCAGCAGCTACGGCAATACCTCCACCGCCACGAGGGACACTCCACCACCACCATACTCTCCTCGTCACTCTGCGATGCTGAGTCGCTCTCGGTCCATGTCCATATCGTCCGCTATGGCGGTCATCATTAACCCGCCGCCTGCCGCTCGCATGGACGGCTCGCGGACTGGACCTACATACTCTGAGGAGGATGACCGGTCTATTCGTCGTCATCGACGAGTCTCTTGGGAGAGCCGGTGATACAACCTCGTTTAATTATTACGGAAAGCACGTTTGCTTGCTACCTTTTGCTTATCAGCTGCCTGTTTAATATTTTCCCACATTGATCTTTTGTCTGGGCAGATCTGGAATCGTCCATTGTGGATTTCTTTTACTTTTTACATCTTTGCTGCATCGTTCTCCTTTCTGCTTATCTTTTTTTTTTTCCTTTTCGTACTGTTTTATTGCACATGACGCGACGACATCATTTATGGATACCGATGGTATGTTTATGACTGGGATTTGGGCAAAAGGGATTTACTCTTGGATAGCTTTGGATACTAATATTGACCTGCACATACTCGTCTGTCGTGGATGAGGGAGAACAGTGTATCGAGATCTTCGATTACCTTAGTTCTCGCTCGCATCCTGGCAGGCATAAATAGTGTAACAATTATGATGAACCGAATGCATTATAGACACATTGTCTAATCAGATGATCAGATCTAGCTTTATTGCCCTCGATAAAACACACCTAGATATATCCATGCAGGGCAACCAACCAACAAAAAAGGGTATTAACGCAATCAATCCAAGCTTCATACCAACTTCACCCGAAACCAATATCAATCCAACTCCAGAACCCTAGCCCGTTCCTGCTCATGTCTAAGCAAATACCCACAAGACAACGCTGGAAACTCCAACAACCTCAAAACCAACGGATCACAACTATCCTCCAAGAACATACAAATAGCCGTACACTCCGAACGAACCCTCATCTCAACCCACCACTCCTCAACACAACACATAAGCCCCAACCACCAAGCCAACAATACCAACGCCGGCGTCTCCTTCCTAAGCAAACACTCATAAAACGGATTCTCCAGCCTCCCCATCCAAGTATTATAAAACTTAGAACTACCCGTCACCCTCTCAAACGGCAACAACACCATAAGCATCCGCAAAGGCCATAAATACGGATTCTCCTCAATAGTCGTCTCATCTCCAATCCCACAAAGATCCGCCAAATCCGGATCAAGATCCACGCGGCCGGGACGCTTATCTTCGTAGTCTAGGGATGGATCACGCGATTCCATGAATACTGTCCACCACATGCTCTGTGGGAGCCAGGGGGCTGTGCGTTCGAGGAGGAAGCGAAGACCGGTTTGGAGGCGGAGCCAAGTTAGGGATGTTGGGTCTTTTGTGAAGACAAAGGAGGTGCGTGGGCTAAAGGATTCTTGGTAGAAGGAGTGCATGCTGATCATTAGACAGGCGGAGTATAGTTTGTCCATGTTTGAGTGGTTTATTTTTCTCGAGACTTCCGTTGAGTATTGGTTTATTGTTTGTTGCCAGTGGTAGGCTTCTGCGAGGCGGTAGTCTTTGTTTTCTGGGAGGAGGGTGCAGAGGTGGGTTGTTCCTGCTGCTATTATGGCGTGCATGAGGAAGGGCGTCTGGGGTGGTTTGGGGAGTTAGTTTTGATGCATTAAGGAGGTTATAGGGATTTTGTAAGGTTTGTTGAGGTATGGCTATGGCGGATAATAGATGAACTATGAATGGGCTTACTTCGAAGGCAAGTTGGACCATTTTACCCATTACAATTTGAACGCTTTGGGTTGCAAAGGCTGGACCTTGGCGGAAATGATGGAATGCTTCCAGGGTTAGTCTCGGCGGTTTGGTACCGGTGGCAGAGGGTGGATGCAGTAATTCGGTCAACTTGTCCGCGACCATCATTAGAGACATTGAAGGAGCTAGAGAATCAATTGAGGTCAAGTCAGGGTTGGTGTTGATGAACTGGGAGACGATGCTATTGGTCTTTTGAGGTTGAGCTGGCTGGCTCGAATAGTCGCACTCGATGCCATATTTTTGACATCGCAAGCAATGGGGTTTTGCTTCATCACACTTGATTGATCATTATTCAGCTGGTGGTTGATAATGGGGGGGCGTCCGAAGTACCTTGACTCTTCGTTGCTTACAGTTCACACAGCCGGCGCGGGATTTCCGATGAGACCGGCGGGAATGATAAAACTTCTCAGACTGTTCGGACCCGCAGTCTAGGGAAGTCTTTGATTTGTAGTTTGGAATTCGAAAGACCATATTCTGTCCCTGCATGTGCCTAGACGAGCGTGGCCGGGTTTGGGGTTTAGACTTCACGTCATCCATTGTTTTTTTTTTTTTTTTTTTTTTTCGGGATATAAATTTGACCGAAGAGGGAGGGTTTATTTGGCGATGGTCTATTAAATCAGACGTAGGCTGGAGATTACACGAATAATCCGGCGTTTGAAGGATCGAGATATTAGTTTCGATATAGCTCTGCGGCTGAGAGCTTAGATCGGGCGCAAGGCAATGAGTGGAGGCTCAAGTGCGTGTGTAACTGCGGCTTGTTCTGATCAGCCTGATCACTTAGCTCGTCCAAATAGAGATAGAGTGATGCCAGGTAGTGACGGAGAATAGGGAGGCGAAGGGAAGATCGACTAGAACGCCCGGGCGCTATTCCCGATATGGTAATTCTCGTATTCCCAAGTTTCCAACGTTCTTGGCAGAATGACTGGAGAATCAACGAGAAGTTGACCAGGAAATGAATAAAAGACATCTACTGTCGGAAAAGAATAAACCGTAGACCCATACCAAGTCTTGGAAATTGGATTCGAGAAACGCCATGCAATTCATCATTCATCGAAGATCATTCATGCGCATAGCTCATACTTCATACATTGATAATAACTTTTGCATAGTGAACGAAAGGTTAGGTATCGCTGAATACTAATAGTGGGTTTAACCCATCTTGGCATTAGAGAAATCCATCTCTGCAAGTGCGCAGGTTAGCAATATATTCAAACGAAAGAATGCACTCCCGATGCCACCTCCAGGAATTGAAGAAGTGACCAGCAAGAGAGGATAGAGACAATAACAACTAACCGGGATGCTCAGCCTGGAACTTCTTCAGCAAATCCATCTTCCGCTGCTCGTCACTACTGGGACCACCCATCTCCTTCTGCCGCTGATCATACATCATCTTCTCAACCATGGCGCGAGTCTGGCCATCCAGATCGCCTAGACTGGAGTTCTCGGGTGTAATCTTGGTGACATCGATTTTGGGAGCAGTGGTCACGACATGAGGCCACCATTCGACCTTGTTCACCTTATCGAGGTGGATGTTGATTTCCTTTCCGGGCGGGGTGGGGGTAGTCTCGAGGGTCCAAGAGGATTCATCCACGAGGATAGAGTGGGGGAGGTCACCCTGAATAGGAAAATGGGGAGATTAGCAGACTGCTTTTTAAGTTGATGTGTTGATTTAGAGTGTACGGTGTAATTCTCCGGGAGGGGGAGGCACAGTCGACACATACCTCGATGAGGGGTTCTTGACCCTTGATCGCGACACGGATTTTGCTCTTGGTCAACAGCACGTCCAAGTCGCGACCCTTCAGATTACCAGGAATTGGTGCTGTCACGTCCACATCACGAATAGTCTGTGTCCACTTGTAAGGGAGCTGAGCCTGTTCGGCATCCTCGCGGGCTTTGCGCTCTTTGTTCTCGCGTTCGCGTTCGGCTAGGTCGGCGGGGGAGGGGTTTTGGTCGAGATCGGCAGACATGACGGCAGATCAGAAATAGAAATGATAGAGTAAGGGGTATTTGAGTAGACGGTGTAGGTTTTACTGTAGGTATACTGTAGGTATACGGAGTAATAATTAGTTGTTCAGGTGAGGGAGCCCACACAAAATCCCAAAAAGGAAAGATGTGGAGATCTTGGCTTTTTCCCCGTTGGCGCTTTTGCCGCCAACCCTAATCGCCTCCACACCGCGATATTTCTACAATGGTCTTGTACTCATGGAGTATGCCTCTTTGGGAGTGTAACTGCATAATCTGAAATAGGGGTACAGTGACAGTTGCAGGCACAAAGTCCACCCTCTGTTATCTGTATTTAACATCTCAAGTGGGTGTCTCGGTCATTTGAGCGGGGATTTTGATAGTACTCACGAGAATGACATTGTACTCTGGAGCTGGGAATGTGTAAGACATCCATGGCTGATAAAGCGCAGTAGCGTATTCCGCTGCGAACACTAAGAAAGTCATACCAGTTACCACCACAGTCAAATACACACCGGAAAAGCGAACGGCAGAAGGTAATGTCACAATAAACCACGACGGTAATGTAAAGAAAAAAGACATGTGGCCCCAGTGGCCTGATGGCGTAGTCAGCCGTGAAATGTAATAAACGCAAGCAGTGCTCCTAGAAGCACACCGCTTACGATCACGGTGGCATTGTGAGCGACGACATCGAGTGGTCCAAGATCGAGTGTCATGGTATGTCTCCTACCGTTTCGGGACAACCTACAAGGATAATTGGATGGCCGGGTCGTTAGCGGCCATGACGTGCAGCTGAAAATGAGACATCTGGTGAGAGATTGGAGTGATTAACAATGCAGTTTGGCAATGCAGTAGTGCTGTAGGTATACAACATAGTAAACCAATAAACCCCAGAGGGTAACTGCTCCCCCACTTGAGGCTCTCCTCTTTTTTTTTCCCCCTTCTTACATCCCATAGAGCGTCTCTAACTAGACGGATATAAGGAAAATTGTATTCTCATGCATGTTGTCTTGTAAACAAAAAGCGAATGGCTGAAGCTACCAGGTATAATGTACTCCCCCCCCCCCCCCAAAAAAAACACCCTCTGATCCTATCCCCAATGCTCCTCTCATCATATCGTAGAGAGAAAAAAAAAGCAAAAAGCAAAAAGCAAAAAAAAAAAAAAAACCGCAAAACACCAGAAGCTCGGATTCCAATAAAATCCACAGCTTGCAGACGGGTTCAACAATAAAATGTGGTGTAGATCAACGCTGCTCGGTTTGATTATTATTTGACCTTCTTGCTAGCTCATTTTCTATGATAGCTGTCAGTTCTCTCTTCTGCATATGTCAGAAAAACAACTCACCTCGAATCTTGTCGATCTGTTTTGCTGTGTCTTGGAGCATCTGATCCCATTTCTTTTGGTAATCTTCAACAGTCATAGGCTGGGAATCCGTCTTCTCTTGAGGTTCTTCCTTGGGGGTCTTGATTTTGTCCATGATGTGTGAAGGGTATAAAGTCCGAGAATGAATGGATATAGTTCTCAGGGGCTAAAAAAAGGGTTGAAGTTGGGGAGTTGATTAAAGTCAAATAGACGTGCGACAGCAAAGGCTTTATATAAAGGACGTAACTAAGAAATTATTTTTTTAATCTTTTTTTAATTGAATTTTTAGAAAATATAAACCCTGTCCCTGATTTCTCTTTAAAATAAAATTATATAAATATAAAATCCCAACAAAATCCCTGTCAAAAAAAAATAAAAATTAATGTTTGCTTCGGAAATAGACCGGTCACGCGTCTAAAAGGTCGAGGGAACGCGTTCACCGACATCTTCTCTTCTGGAGCCAAAATCGAAAAACGGGACATCGGACCGCTTAGCCTGGGAATAGCAAATATCTAATGTATCTTATTGGTGAGGATCAATTGTGACGGATTGAGGTGTTAGCGCAGCTTTTTGGGGGGGCATTTTTTTTACCCCTTGAGAATAGTATCAAATTGACACTGATATGATGTCAGGATATAACGGGACCTAGCGTATGGTACTTTATTTCCCTACATTTCTGTACTCCATACCATCATTCCAAATATGCCTTGTTATGCCTTGTTATGGCTTGTCAGGACTAATAGGATGGCTTCCAGTGCACCGAGGTTGTCCCGCATCCAATCGGGGACTGTGGAACTACATCCGCGCCAGCCGATCGGATATCTTAGGATGCTTTTAAGGGGTGAAAATGGTTCGATACGTCTCACATGGAAGAATAAGAATCTGGATATTTCAAAATGAAAAAAGAATAAATAAATAAAGAAAAAAGAAAAAAGAAAAAGGGGCACCGGGGAAGCGGGTAGAGCTGGATTGTTCCCAGTGATCGTCCGATCCACCCGAGTTGATACTTTGCACTGCGATCTATACCGGATTGCCGAAACTCCTGGATATACTCCACTATCAGGAGTTTTTCCAGTCGACGTGTTTTCTAAGTAGAAACAGGCAACAGAATCACGTCCCAGAACATGAAAATAGAAAATATATTTCTAGGCGCCTAACATCTCCATCATCTCCAGCCCCAGAAGGCTGGCTGAGCCACACGGACCGCTTGAAGCCCTCTTATACTACCGGAGTATGTACCTAGTAGAGCCCAACACTACCGAAAGTGGTTCAAGGTCCCATTGGCCCAAATAACATATTCACCGCCGATAAGAGCCCCGGGACGTGCAGAGCCGTAGACGTTGCATCTCGACAATCCACGTGGTATGCACTCATTAGCGCTGTGTCTTGGCCGTTGTTCTTGACCGCAACCCTCTATCCATCTACGGGCCGACACGTTCGGAGGCGTTTTGGTACTTTTGGTGCTTTGGTTTAAGGTCACATCAGATGACGAAACCGTAGTGGGATGTTCTTCGGGCGCTAGATTCGGGTAATCTGATCGTGGGGTTCTCTCATTTGATCGGGGGCTATGCTTGTTCTTCCCCCACCAGCTGACGGATGACGATACTTTAATGTGCTTAAATTGTACTAGTCCGTTATCTGCATGGAGTATGTATTCTTCCAATGCCTGTGGTGCACTATTACTGGCTAGTATGGCTTGTCCGGGCTGGGTGTGGCGTTATTGTTTATACAACCTTGGACTAGACAAGGGTCCAATGTTGGACTAGTCCAAGGGAGATACGATCATTGGTGTAAAACTACCAGGATGGAAAGTCAAATATAAGAGCAAGTGGTAAGATAATACCTGGTTTCTAGGATATGCCCATTTAACTAGTGCACATTCCTACAGTCCACCCATCAGCCCATCCACCCCGGCAAAGAAACGAAAAAAAGAACAAACAAATCGTAAATTCTGGCACTGGTGCCTGCATCCATTGGCCAGTTATGTCGTCAATGCAGTAAGCCCTTCCCGATGAGCTGCCGGGTAAATGGTGTAACCCATGCCCTCCACCTGCAGCCTCAGTCCGGTTTGAAGAGGGGTCGGGTGGAAGCCAAAAAAGGTGTACACAATGCGCCGATCCATTTTGCTTGGTACAACACCAAATAAGTACACCATGATATTGATCCCCCTGGGCTAGATGGCTTCGAAAATATTCCACAGTAGATAGATTCCCCTATGACGCCAGGATATGAGATCGCTGAAGAAACTGAAAAAAAAAAGAAAGAAAGAAAGAAAGAAAGAAAGAAATCTGAAAAAAAGAAAAAAAAGAAAAAACATCTTGATAGTCACGAAAGTCCAGGAGTCCGAAATGGAGACGTTGAGAGCGCCGGGCTAATGAGATTCCTGGAGGAACCACTCGAGGTCATCAGGCTCGAAGTGCAAAGCGGATGTTTCTGCCGCTGCAATGTCACTTTCGAAAAGATCGGCGACCCCGTCATCAAAGGGGACCGTAGTCCCCGAAGGCAGACTACTGCGTCGCTCGACAAGGTCAAAGAACTCGCCTGCAAACTCGGCCAGCTCATTAGCCACTTTGAGCTCCAGAATTGTCTCGAGCGCCTGCATTTCCTTTTTCCATTTGCGATCACGCTGTGCCTTTTCCTCCTGGCGACGGCGGCACAGGCTGTCACGAGGGCGGTCTGTCATGCAATTGGGGCACAAGTAGTTCTCCTCGCAATACGAGCATTTGCATGGTGGGTGGGTATATATGCAGTCCGCGCATACATACACCTTGCAGCCTTTACATTCTCGCAGATAGCTGGGACACCTGGGACGTGGGTCTCTGATACCGCCTCTGACATCCCTGATTCCGGTGATAGGGTCAGCCGGGGGGCAGAAGAAGGATTGGCAACCCTGCCATCTTGGAGTTTCAAATGTCGGCGAATCAAAGAAGGTGGAGGATGAGGATGAGGGGGGGAAGAATGATCAGACGCAGGGGCTGAATATGAGCGAGATGGTTGGTTGAAGAAGGAAACAGGAGCCGACTGATCACCAGCATGTGATTCGGGTGTATTTTCCTCGTCCATGCTATCTTGTCGTGAATCGTCAATGAAGCTTTTGTTTGTTGAGTCAAGAAGCTGTTGGGTTCTGAATGGTAAATCGTATTCGGGAAGTTGACTAGAGATGAGGGATGCCGAAAGATTTGCAGCGAATCGATTTTGAATGGTTTGCTTTTCTGTCTCGAGGTCTCGATAGCCGCAGATCCTTAAACGAAGCCCACGGAGGTCATGCTCAATGCAGAGAGGCTTGGAGCAGCTCTTGCAGTGCACCTTCCACTGTGGTGAATCGTAACATCCTTGGCACAAGTTACGCGGACACGGTGAAACTTCCCGGTTGGGAGGACCTAACAACCACTTCATCATCGCCAGATGACCCGTTTCAAGCGAGTAGTCCGGCTTGCTCGGATCTCCATACGCATATTTGGGGAATGTCTTGCTCCATTCACTAACGGTGTACTCTAGGTCCTCCCAACCTTGGTTACGAGGCAAAGGCACGGCTCGTACCTGGTCCACTTCACCATTGCGAGGTCCGATGCTAATCCCGCCTCCCCCGGAGAGGTCAGGCTTGGTGCAGCACCAATGGAAATTGAGGATAGGCGGTGGATCCATCCCTGTACCCTGGGCTTGAGTGGGATCTGCCAGGATATCCACGGGATCCTGCATTGAGCCTGGAGAGTGTGTGGCCCCAGGTGCCCACCAGAAGGAATCCGGTGCATTCTGGGTTTTTTCAGACGAAGATGGTGTACTTCTGTGAAGATACGGCCGTTCGTGGGCACAGCTCGCACATAGTGTTTTACGGCATCCGACACAGTGCATGAGGACGCTGCAATGTTCACATCGTTCTGAGATATCCTCGAGGCAGTTGTCACAGCGGATCTTGTCGACAAATTGGGTATGGCTCCGGCGCAGATGGGCAGGTGTCATTTTCCCCTCACCCCAGTCGATACCTTCGCCAGTTCCTAATGCCTCACCATATAATCCAGTGTCACGATTCTCCCACAGCTTTCCATCGTATGCGTGCGGCTGAGGGGTCTCAGGGTCGGTTGGGCCGATCCAATTTTTAGATCTCCAGAGTCGATCAAAAACTACCCAGACTTCCGGCGACCCTGCCCCATGGGGGAACCTCGATTTGACGTAACCCGCTCTGCGAGCGCATCTACCGGCAGGTGTGGTACACCAAGCAGTATCAGTCCAGATGCCTAGCTTGTGACAGATGTTGACAAGTTCATGGGTCGACTCCGCGTCAGCGTCCTTCCGCATCAGTGAAGATGATAAATAAGGGCGTCTTCGATGATGACGACATCGGTAGGCGTAGATACTCTTGAGGGCGAGCCGTTGTATCCCGGGAGCGCTACCGGTATTATCCCCCATGTCAATATCACATTGCAGCGCGAACATGGTCAAGAAAGGAACAATATGATATTTTAACGAGACGTTCTTGCAGCCCCGAACCGAGAGATGGACCAGCGTGTCCCGGCGTGAATGCAACACGGTCGAGGTCAGGTTCTCTCCCGAAATGGCCGTGTTATCCAGTTCTAGGCTTTTCAAACACCTACTGAACGGTATCACGACATTCATCAGGAACATGTCTAGGGCGTACGGTCGGGATTGACGCGCTGGGGCTATGTCAGGGCCGCTTGGGTCACTGATTTGAGGATTGGGTAGAGTGCTTGAAGGAAATTGTAGGCGAAACGAGAGTGACTTCCATGCGGTCGGGTATGATCGAAGGAACGTACGGAGGTAACTTGAAGTGTGATACAGCTTTATGATTGTATCGGTCGGGATCTGAAGTAAAAGAGACTCGAATATGGGTGCATTTGTTGTTATCACTCGCTCAAAGGTGGACAGGGTTCGTTCTTCCGAAATAATAGAGTGTTGCAAGGCATTTTCCAGCACCGTCAGGTGCGATGCTGGGTCCTCACCAGCGACGTCCCCCCAAGCCATAATGTCAAGACTGTGATTCGTCATCGGTCTTTTGTGAGCAAAAGATGCCAGTCCTTAGGTCGAAGATCGAAGTAGCGCGAGGTCGCGAGCTCGGCGGGTAGAGACGCGGTACATGATAAGACAACTTGACGATGCAATCGAGGGGGCAAGCACACCCTGAGGTAAGCCACCATGCAAGGCCATTAAAGGTAAGCACTCGATAATTGAAAAGATGGGGTCGCAAGGGCTGACGAATTGGGGTATCAGAAGGGGGAGGGAGAAAGGGAGGGGTATAAAAATGAGGGGAAAAGACAAATTCCCAAAGAGAGAGAAGAGCAAAGAAAGAGAGAAGTATTACAGATGCCCCTATGACTCTGAAGTAATGAAAGGGAGTTAAAAACAGTGGGAGAAGAAACGCAAAAGCTGAGCAAAGACAAGGTGATATCCGGATGCGCCCGTGAGGAGAGAGCAGCATCATGTGATGGCCATCAAACCCCCGGATTTTTTTGATCTGCGTAGTTCTTGGATTCCATTATGCAAAGGAAAATAAAATGCATTTATCGCTGCGTTTATTGCAATAGTTCCTATGCTAAGCCATGTGGACTAATGTTTGTCGGTTGCATCACCTACAGTGTAGCCCCTCGCAATACCCTTGCGCCCTTCCTTGACCAGCGTACTATCCTCCGAATCTTCCTCATCATATCGAATATCAAAGTCACTACCCAGGCCCTTCCATGTCCGTTGCGATCGCAAGTATTCTGCTCCTGGTGAGACGGAATTTCCGATCATAGCCAAGTCACCCTTAGCCCGTCGCGCCAGTGCCCTAGCAGCAGATGGCCCGCTGGTAGATGATCCATCGACCTGGGAGGCGCGCGGCGCGGGATCCCGCATGGGACGGGAATGTGAGACGTATCGACCGGTGCGAAAGTCAAACTCGGGCGGTGCCGACTCGGGTTCTGACATGTCATCCTCATCGGATACGGTTGCGCTATTGGATGTTCCCTGGTCGTCTCCATTTCCATTGATCTCCTGAGGTGCGTCAAGGACTGCCTGGAAATCACTATGCCAAGCTCCTGTCCACACCCGGTCTGAGTCGTCTTTCAGGGCCAGCTCTAATTCAAATGGAGTGATGACTGGCTTCCAGAAATCCTTGCTATCCACCAAAGAGCTTTCCCAGCAGCCAATGACTACCCAACCACCGATTTCACTGAAATTAGCTACCTTGGCAGCATTCAATTTACCAACCACAAACATGTAGCTCTTCTTGCCTGCTTCGGCAATCCGCTCCTTGACATGTTCCACAATATGCAGGTAGTTCTTGACACTCAAAGTGTTGATAAGAATACCCCAAATAGGCACGGTCGTCAAAGAGGCAAGAGTACCATAACGGCGTCGCAAAACTGCCGCAGTGGAAGCAGGCAATGGCTTGACATTCTCATTTGACAGGTCATTGGTGGGATAAATATGAATCGCGGCAACGCGAGACGCAAGTGTCATCATGAGAGCGGTTGGCGGATCAGAGATGTGAAACAATTGCCAATCGGCTAGCGTTTCAGGCGCCTCTTGAACCGACTCGGGGACTGTGCGATTTGGAATCGATGAGGAAGGCTCATGAACAACCTCCGTTGCATATATGTTGCTATATCCCTCTTCCACCAGGCGAGTATATACCGTAGGAACGTGGTCTGCGTAGGTAACATCGGCTGCGATGATAACCTTGGTCGTTGGGTCAAGATAAGTCGCCTTGAACGCCCGTACCACAGGCTCAAGAGGCAGATCCTTATGCGTGAACACATGAATCACGGGTAGCCGAGCTGTCGGTGACAGACAGGACCTCCCGTAATGCACAACCACATCTGCATCCACATGTTCCGCAGCCACTTCGTCGACGCAACAGGTACCGTAAGATGTATCGGCCAAAATTGTCAAGCGGGGCGGGTATTTTTCCGTTTTATCCTCCACCTGAAGCTCATTTATCGAGTGAGCGAGGCCAGCATCGGTCTGGTTCGAGGGCTGTGTGCCATTGGTGCCGACTTCCTCGCGTTCCAGACCCCGGCTGAGCAATTGAAATACTCGCGGGGCATCAGGAAGCATATCATCTGGGAACTGGAGAGCAATGCGCTTATACCGTGCTTGCCGAATGTCCTTCAATGTGCGCTCGATATCGTAGGTAATAGAAAGTTCATCGTCTGACACTAGAGCCGCTGGGTCTCGCGAGGCCACTGGAGTAGTTTCTTCGAGAATACGATCATCAGCAGTCGACAGCACAGGGGCTGACTTCATTTCAGACCCCATTTTGTAAGATAGAAGGGCGAGTGTGGTGCTGAGCCAAGAACAAGAAATTG
Organism: Penicillium hordei; assembly: GCF_028827395.1. Taxonomy (NCBI): domain Eukaryota; kingdom Fungi; phylum Ascomycota; class Eurotiomycetes; order Eurotiales; family Aspergillaceae; genus Penicillium; species Penicillium hordei. The sequence continues at coordinate 2,241,036 of NW_026623142.1, forward strand.
CCAAAGGTTTTTGGAGAAGAAAAAAAAAAGATCCCCCCACTTCACCCCGCCGTGGATGACGGGAAAATACAACAGAGCCCATTGGCAGAGCAAACCAACTTCCTAATAATCACATTTTGGAGGAAATAGACTCAAATGATTCACCAGACACAGGGCTATTTAGTTATGCATTTCATCATGTCGACATAAAAAGGCAAAGGATATCTACAAGTCCGCTCGTGCTGGCTCTCCCGCCCAAACCCTGCGAAGCAATTCGCGGATCGGCGCGCGTTCAATCGGGCGAGGATTCCAGTAAGCATTAGATAGCGCAATATCAGCCGCTTTATCGATGTCTTCTTCCTTCATGCCGAAATCCTTAACGCCGCGCTTGACCTTGAGCTTAGTCAAGAGAACGTTCAAACCGTGGATCGCGTCACCATTGCTATCTGGAAGAGCGTCGGCCAACTGCTTCATAGCCTCAGGGATGTTGGGTGCATTGTATGAGATAGCATGAGGGAGGACAGCGGTATGGGTTTCGGCGTGAGGGAGATTGAAGCTGCCGCCAAGTGTGTGGCATAGCTTGTGATGGATGGACATGCCCACGCTGCCTAAACATGTCCCACAGAGCCAGGCACCATATAAGGCTTTGGATCGCGCGGATTGAAAAGATAGGTTCTCGACAATCTCGGGAAGAGAGGATGCAAGTGCCCGTATACCCTCGAGCGCCATCATGTTGATGATCGGGTTAGTATTGCGCGCGTAAAGGGCCTCGACTATCCAGATCGCATTAGATTTGTGCATAACAAGTTGACGCGGATTAATAAGGTATATTTACCAGCATGCGCAATTGCATTGACACCGCTAGTAGCACTCATAGCCGCCGGCAAAGTCATTGTGAGGTCCACATCGTAAATGACCGTACCGGGCAAGATTTTAGGGTCCGAGCGAGTCTTCTTCACTCCATCGGCAGTCTCGCCCAGGATCGGGGTCATTTCGCTACCAGCATATGTAGTCGGAATACAGATATGTGGCAGTCCAGTGCGAATGCTGATCGCCTTGCCGAGACCGATAGTGCTTCCGCCTCCAATGGAAATAACAGAGTCGGCTCCCTGGGCCGTGGCATACTCAAGAGCCTTGTCTGTGACATTTGTGGGAGTATGCATAGTCGCCTCGCTGAAAATACCGGCGATTTGACCCTTGAGCACCTCCTTGACACCCTCGGCTTGGCTGACCTGCTGGGGTGTCGAGAGCACCAGCGGGGCCTTCACCTGCAGGCGGGAGACCTCATCCGGGAGCTTTTGCAGCGTGCCACTGCCGAAGACGACACGGCCGGGATTGGGATTGTACTCGAAGGTATCCATTTTGTGTATGACCCAGCCGAGAGCGAGACTTGTCATCTTTATAGTCCGTACCCCACACCCCACCACAGTCAATGAACGTCATGCCCATCCGTGGGGTCGTGGGGTTTTATCGGCAATTGTAATCTAGTGATTCTCCGAGCCATTGTAAATTGGCGATTTTTGTACTTAATGGCCCATTTGGCGTATTATTTGGGCACACTCGGTTCCTCTTGTGTGTTGGATGCTTCGATTATCGTGAAGGATCTACACGTGTGGACTCGTAGACGGATAAGGATTTCTCCAAACTGCCGAGTGGGACCTTTCTAAATAGCTGGGCACTCAGAGGCTTGAATTTCAGTCCAGGCTCAGACTGTAATAAATTGCATCAATTTACAGAAAGTTTGTGTGGGCCTTGGATGCATAATAATGCATCCGGCACATGCAGCCCGTAAGGAGCCATGACACGCGAAGTCAGTTACTAGCCGTAGAGCCAGCCCCCATAGCAGTAAATTGGATCATATTATTTATAGATTATTCAAACGATCCTAACTCAATGTGCTTTGTGGTACACACATGTGCTTACAACAAATTGTCATACATACAAACCCCCAAGCCATTGCTCAATCGATCTAAGCGATAGGTGCGTAGAAGCTAAACTTGCCAGTCGGGTCATACTTCTTCTTCAAGGCCAGCAGGCGCTGTTCACTATCGCCATACAGCTGCTTCGTTGTCTCGTCTCCGTAGGCATAGTTGACATATGCGCGGATGTCCTCGAGGCCACTGGCTTCAAAGAGGATGTTGCGGAGCTGTTTACCCAGATCAACCGCCTTGGCGGCAACTGTTGCATCGCCGGGCGGGTAGTTGATGAGGGGAGCGGCAAGGAGATTCTCGCTGCGGAAAGCGAAAGAACTCGAGCTGCTAGGAATCGCGTGCACGCCTCCGAAGGAGTAACCCTCGAACATGAGGATTGAGTTGTTGTAGGCAGAGGATCCACTGATAGCAGGTGCGTAGATGTCCCATGCCTTCTTCTGGGCCGCAATGTCGTATGATTGGAGATAGATGGGGAAGCGGGGGTTAGCGTACCCGGCATTTTGGCATGGCGGGGAGTCAAGGGCAATGCCGGTCCATGCAGCGAGGTCCTTGTAGGTGCCTGCCTGGGGCACAACGGAAAGCGGTCCGAGGTCATGGAAAGGCTTGGTGTAAATCGAGTCAACGGCCTTCACTCCCTCCTGGATGATGTAGAATACGATGACGGGGTTGGTAGCGTCAACATCGGGGTTGTTCATCCAGTACGACCAGTTGATGAGATCAACGGGCTGGGTGCCATTCTTCAGAAGATATTCGTTGGCAGCCTCGTAGACAGCCTCAACCTTATCGCCACTAAAAGATATCGTCTCGATAGCCCAGTCACGGTGCTGGATATCATAGATCTTGCTGGTGAGAGAAGTCACAATGCCAAAGTTGTGTCCAGCACCCTTCATCGCCCACCAGAGGTCGGAGCTCTGGTCAATCGTCTTCAAGGTACCGTCGGCGAGAACGACATTCATAGAAACGAACTGGTCAGAGACGAGTCCGTGGTGGCCCTGGAGCCATCCATGTCCACCGCCAAGGGCCGGTCCGAGAAGACTGACGCATTCACAGGTTCCAGTAACTGTCTGCTTTCCTGCGGCCCAAAGCGAGTCGGTGACCACCTTAGACATGGTTCCTCCACCCATAGTGGCTGTCTTTCCATCTTCGGCGATTTTGACGCTGCTCAGCTGGCTCAACGAGATTCCGACTCCATGGTCCATCTTACCCAGCGAAATGAGGGCTCCGTGGACACCATTGTACGTGAGGAAGGGCAGGTCCTTCTTGTTGGCGAATTTCACCTAAACCGTCGTCACAATTATTATCTGTCTTTGCCTCATTGACATGTATAGAAAACAAAATAATAACCTACCGTCTCAACAACATCGTTCTCATTGCCGGGCACAACGACAATGTTGACCTTAGGTTCAGCTAAAGCAGACCACCGCGTTGTGACATCCGTGAACCCAGTTGAACCCGGAGAATACACCTTGGCAGTGCTCGAAAGCTTCTTTCCAAGTGCCTCCAAGTCCGCATCGCCTCGCGGGCAAAGGCCGCCCTCGATACCGCTAGGGAAAGTCAAAGAGGCCGCGGAAAAAGCCCAAGCCGCAACGGCCGTGAATACCTCTAACTTGAGGCGATACATTACTCAAAATGAGGATGTCCTGAATTTGTGAAGACAAAAAAAAAGCAAAAACCAATGCCCCTTGCGTTCGACCGTCCGAGGACAAGCGTCAGGAAAAAAGTGGGTATGTTATGCTGCACCTCGGTAGGAATCCCTATTAATTGTGCGGTTCTCTCTATTTATTACATATTATTTACGGCAGTTGTAAAACTACCCTAGCGTTAGTTTGGTTAGATAGTTTTTAATTTAGTAGATTTTAATATCGCATTACAATGGTATTATTCTTAAGCCTCAATAACATTGTATCGAACAAAAGAAGTCTACACCGCCCTAGTGGTTCTTTTATGCACGGTTTCACAGCACGGCCCATATGTCCGACTGGTTATGAACCTCCCCATGTCCCATATTTGCACTCCCTGATCGTCCGGTTCTATGCCTTCTTTATTTTCCCCCCCAGATTAGAAGTGTACCTGCACCACGCTAATGCAGGGGCTAGCCTAATTGGGGTATGTTACATCCGCCGGGTGCCTAAATCGCCGCGGACAGCCCTAGTAAGCGCAACCGTCCGACCTGAATGAACAATTATTAAGTCCCACTCTAGCGTTAGAATGGAACGTGTACTTATCCGCATCTTGGTTGGACATGGATACCGGTTTGGCCCTAATTCTGTGGGGACGCATCCACTGCGCATCCATCGCGCCTCGAGAAGGTTCCACTATTAGCTCGCTACTGGGCATCCCCAACTACGTACTCCGTAGATGTCTTATATTTCATTTCGGGATTTAATTTGAAGGTTTTGCACTTAATATATCATGTAATTTGGATTTGCTCTAGATTACGTTTTGAATTTTTGAATTTTTGAACTATATTTTTTTCTTCCATTAGGGGCAATGCATGGTCTCTATCTGGCAGATGTCCTTCGCCCTTGCCATGTAGAATGAGTAAAACGGTATGGCCGAATCTAGGTAAGCCAGCTGAAGAATCGACGGGTACACGTAAAAATCCATGGATGCATAAATACAGATTAATTTAGGTAATTTAGGTAAAACTCTATCTGGATCCTTGGAACCTTCCAAGATAGGAATTTGGTTCCAAGGTTTCAAAAATCATTGGATTCTCGTGAACGGAACGACCCAGGCCTATTCCAAGGTTCGTCTAACAGAAAATAACTTTGAAAATTGGAGGGTACCGCTCTCTCCGATCTTGTCTTGTTACCTGGGTTAAATATTATCCAGTGAATGACGAAAGATTCACGATGCAGGGGGGATAATCTTCTTCTATCTACCCTTCTCCATTCTCATGCGCAAATCTTCAGTGCGCTTACCCCGATCCCTGCTAGTCTTCACAAAGCTCCGCCACCATGGCATTTAGCTTAGAGGTACGAGATGCGGCGTCGGATGCACACAAGGCCACAGTGGAATTATGGACGTTATATTCAATTGCCGTTGCCGTGACAATTCTTAGAACATACGCTCGAAGCAAAGCCGGGGGATGGAGGAATTTACGACTCGATGACTTTCTTATATGGGTCGCAATTGTGATTAATTCGAATTGATCATACCTTGTCCTACTGATTGCTGATTGCCAATCCATACAGATACTCTATACTGCACAGGCGTCACTTGCGCATAGTGTGGGCAATGTGTCTGGTGGTCTTGCCAACAATGGGATGACAACCGCCCAGCGCGAGGCGCTATCGCCCGACAACCCAGCTTACAGGGCCAGGTATGTCCCCCCAAATCGTCAACCGAGGACCAAATTTGAATGCGATCACCAACCATTTGATTAGAGTGATTGGCTCCAAGATTCAAATTGCGGGCTGGAGTACTTACGCGGCATTGATTAATTCGCTCAAATTGTCTGTGCTGGCATTCTACGTTCGACTGATGGTATTGACCTCCATAATTTCCGATGGTGTTTCGCAACAAGTAACTAACACCCAACAGGATGGCCTTGGTCGGCGTTATCAAATTCCCATTTATGTTGGATTTGGTCTTGTTATCGGCAGCTTTCTCGCAAGTATCATTACAATCTTTGCGGCGTGTCGACCATTCCACAAAAATTGGCAGATCAATCCGGATCCCGGAAGTGAGACTCTCATCTTGTCCTAAGCGCTCAACATCTGCTAACTATGCCCCTAGACGTGTGTCAACCAGCCATTTCCACACCGGTCATCGCAGTAACCTTCGCCTCAAACCTCATTACCGATCCATACCTCATATTCATCCCGATTCCAATGCTTTGGCAATCGAGTCTGAAACCTTTAAAGAAGATCGCAGCCACTATCGTCCTCAGCTCGGGTGTCTTTATTCTGGTCTGCGCCACTATTAAGAGTGTTTTCCTCTTAGTGGTGAGTTCCAATATATCCGCATTGCCCCCGCTCGAAGGTATTTGTCTAACTTCATTGGTCGTTTTCTATAGGACCCTGAAGATGGCGCACAACTCGCCAATGAATGGGGCACCCGCGAAACATTCGTCGCAGTCGTCACTACCAATCTTCCCATGATCTTTCACCTCTTCAGAATTTGGCTTAGTAAAATTTTCGGCAGCCAATTTCAGTCATCTCATAAGACACATAAATCGCCCTCGGGTGGTTTCCGGAGTATTGGTGGCGGGGGTGACTATCCCAGTCGAAAAGATCAGGGTCCTGCGAGTTCGGATCCTATGACCATTGGCATGTCATTTACCGAGAGTGAAGAGCGGATGATGGAAGATGTGAAGATGCAGAACTTAAAGGCATATCCGACAGCTATGCCTGGCAACCCAGCCTCGGGTGCTATCGTGGTCTCGAATCAGATTGATATCACCCATGAGACTCGAACCATACCACAGAGTGAACAGCCCGTGAAAAAAGCAACAGAGGCATGGTAAATCGGGGTTTTAAAGGCGTCAGGGTTTTATAGATATCTAGCTAGATTTCATAATGTATATTCCAATTTCAGACCTTCCAGTGCTAGATTATTTCTCTATCACGCATCTTATAGATAGATTCCCAAGCCAAAACAGACACAATGAGTAGATAGTTACATAAAGCAAGCCATCTTTCCTCCGATCATAGTGGGTGTTGAATGCGATCTACGTTTCCAAACGAGGAATTTGCAATAATCCGATTTCTGCTGAAGACGACGCTAAAGGTGATGGGATCGTCCAGATTTGCACATCACTGGGGCCGGTAGATCTGTCGCTCCACTCATCTCCTCTCTTCTCTCTCCGGTCCGTGCGCTCCCTATACTTCCCAGGTAAATACACGGTCTTCGTTTTCTCTTATCATCTTTTACGTGTCTTCTCTAGAAAAATTCAACATATATTGTATCTCAAACCCTTCCAGAAAACCTTGGAACTTGGAACCAGTCAGTGTTTATATAAGCGAAAACAAAGGGCGGGCATTGACCGCCGGGTCCTACACGGAATGGACCTCTGACCTCGGATTTTACTTGACTCGGCATTTCCATTATTGAGGGAGGGTGATTGCAATCATTTTGGAGAGCCCGAGTTCACCTACGCTAGTTTGCACACTATCCATTGCAAGTTCCGATTCATCAACACACTCAAATGGATAAAACAAAGTCACAATCATTCTGACAGCGGACCAAATCTCCTCGTCGCGAAGCGCACGGCCTGCGAGGAGCCAAGTATCGCCCCCGATTGCAAAAGAGCCAAACGCTTTCATGATGGGTTGACAGAGCCGGATGTCAAAACTCCTGGTCTAGCCTGGAGGGTACCTTTCCCAGAGAAGTATGCTAGCTAGGGCGCTTAAATGTCAAACCACCCCCCTTCTAACTATTCTAAAGCTTGCTATTTTGGAAGAACGAAATGGCGAGATCGAGTTCAGAGTTGTCAACAATGATGGCTCCAGAGAGAGTACGATTATCCTTACAGGTCTTAATGCATATTTCAAAGGCAACTTCCGGAAACGCCTAAGGATTACATCGCACGTCTCGTCTACGACCGTACTCATTTATCGATCGCTATCGTCAAAATGCCTCTGGAGGTCATTGGCGGCATATCATTCCGAGAATTTCGAGACCGCAAGTTTGTCGAAATTGTTTTTTGTGCAGTTTCGTCTGATCAGCAAGTGAAAGGGTATGGAGCGCATCTTATGGGCCATCTCAAGGATTATATAAGAGCTACTTCCCCTGTGATGCATTTTCTGACCTATGCCGATAATCACGCCACCGGGTATTTTCAAAAGCAAGGTTTTACTAAGGAGATCACTCTCTACAAGTCTATCTGGAAGGGTTGTATCAAGGATTACGAGGGAGGGACACTTATGCAATGCTCTATGCTTGCCCGAATACGGTATCTCGAAGTTGGTCGAATGCTTCTCAAGCAGAAAGAATCCGTTCTAGCTAAAATACGCACCTTGGGCAAAAATCATATAATTCATCTACCGCCTCAGCAATGGGCTAACGCTAACGACGGCGTTGTGATTCCACTCGATCCACTCTCTATCCCTGCCGTCCGGGCAACTGGTTGGTCTCCAGATATGGACGAGTTAGGGCGAGACTCGTGCCATGGATCTCGTTTCAAAGGACCGAATTTCAACGAATTTCGACGTTTTATGAATGAAATCCAAAACCATACACAAGCATGGCCCCTCCTCAATCCAATCGACAAAGACGAAGTACCTGATTATTACAGTACCATTGCATCACCAATGGATCTATCGACTATCGAAGGAAGATTGGAGCTTTACACTACTCCGAAAGACCTTATCGACGCAAATTGATCTTCAGTAATTGTCGGCAGTATAATGACGCTACAACGGTATACACTAAGTGTGCGCTCAAGCTAGAGAAGTGCATGTGGAAACTCATCGAGGAGATTCCGGAGTGGTCTTACATGCTTGAAGAATGATTGGTTGGTGCATTGTTTGGAGTTGTATGTGTTGCTAAATGAACGGTGTTTTTGTATGGTTGGAGTCAGTATTGAACACTTGGGATTGAGCTACTATACAGAGCAAGGTGTCAATGACACCAATATATACTACGATTCTTAGACCCTGATGCCTAGTTGGCATTGGAAAACAACCCGGAGACCTAGGAACAAACTAGAGCCAAGTAAGGGGGGAAACAATGGAGATAATAAATATTCTTCCAATTGGCTCTTAGAAACCCTAACACCAACGCTATGTACACTTTTTCTTGTTTTCGGGCTGAACAATTGATCTGCAGATGTGGGTATCAGATAATGGGGTATTTAGACATTAGTCCAGGTCGTGGAAGGCCATGACATGCTGTCCACCACTGCGGTCCTTGCTCTTGGACTTCTTGCGCTTCTTTCGGTCCTTCGGATCCTCATGACGTTCCGCATCACTATTATCCGAATCCTTATCGTCACTATCATCCATCATGTCTTCATCGCCAGATCCATCACCGACATTGTCCTCAGCCTCGTGCCACACCTTGACGGTTTGACCACCACCAGAGACCATACGGCCCTCCACGTCAAAGCCCAAGCCCACAACACCATCGATCTCATCGTGCACAACCTCAGAAACGACTTGGTTGGGTCCGATGCGCACAAACTTCACCTTTCCGCTTGAGAGGCCTGCGGCCACCACCTTGCCCAAGTAGTCAGGTCCAACTGCCATTGTCTCAATGGAATCTCCGCCATCAGCATTACGGTCGACGTAGATCCGCTCATCCTGGTCATCCCACGCGCCCTTCTCCCAGAGAGTGACGATACCGCTGGCTCCACCAACGATAAGCTTTTCGCCCCTACTAGTTCCACCGGAAGGCAGGCCACCCATAAAGACGGAGCTAACCAATTCTTCTTCCTGGTTCTCGCTGCGCACCAGAACGCCCCTCCGGAGGTCGGTCACGGCCAGGGTTGTTCCACCAGTGGTAACCCACTGCTTGCTGAAGCCCGAGGTGCTAGTTTCGGAAGCCGGGAGAGGAGTAAGAGATGAGATGTAGTCGTCGTGGGGGTGGTGCGACTGCTCAGGTCGCGCGGACACCTTGGAGTATGGGATACGGAGATCGTAGAGATGCAGAGCGCTTGAGTCGGTACCGAGAAGAAGAGTTTGAGGAGAGAGGGCGTGGATCATGGTTGGCGCATCAACGGAGCTATATGAGATCAAAAAACGACAGGTCAGCCAAATGCGAAAGTCCGGATTGCAACGCTGGATGTTCGGGAAAGGCCCTTTACCCGTTCTTCTCAAGAGGAATAACAATCTTGTTATGCACCTGGCCAGTCTCGGTGCTTGCAGCCTTCACCATACCATCTGTACCAGCCGAGTAAAGCGTTTTGCCATCCGTACCGAACCCTAGGGTGCGACAGCTACCCTTGTGTCGCCGAGTTCTCCACATTGTGTCAATGTGGCCCTTTCCGGTGCGGGCCGACGAATTCGGTGCGGCATCTTCATCATCCTCTCCTTCTAAGGAAGGCAGTCGGAAGGTCTGGACGTGGCCTGAAGCCAGACCGACAGAGACTACGGGCTCCTCGGGGTGGATAGCCTGAGTGAACAGGTCTGAGGAAAGTGGAAGCGTGCAGACCGTGTCGAACATGGTTGCGAATTGCGCCAGAAATAACAGAAAATCTGAAATCTTCTAGTGAACCTAGTAAGAATCTGAATTCGTGTGGATTGAATCAAGAGAATCAATTGCAAAAAGCTGGAGCTTTGGAGCTGGCCGTTTTTTTCTGCCATCGAGAATACCCCGACCGCCTTCTTTTACTTACTCTCGGTAAATGACATCAATTCAATTCTGTAAAGGTAAGCACTATTCTAATTGTTAATATTGGCACGGTAGAAATCAATAATGCAAAGTGATCTAGCCTAATTAGGGGTAGTAATACTTAGCATTTCTTAGTATCAAAGACAGAATGGTAAGAATAATGGTAAGCTAGCTTTCGCTTTAGGAGCAGATTGACAGATGAATGAAGGCAACGGACAGACTATATACTACATAATGTTCAATGCATAGTAGGCCCAATAGAGATAGAATTATATCTTTATGATGTCTGCTCTCTGCTTCTCACAGCTATACACGTATAATGCGCAGATGTTCTTTCGAGTAGGACTATTAGCTTGAGAAACACAGCTTCATACACAAAGTGTGCTTTGTTCTTACTGCCCTTGTATATACCTAAAAAGACTCCTAAAAAGAACATCTAAGAAGACTAGCCAAAAAGAACGTCTAAAAAAAATATCTAAACACATCAGCCTAAAAAGACATGACAAGGCCGTATTACCAGCCAACTATTCTAATACATGGTATGTATAACTAGGAATAGCTTCAATTTACATTATACGCTATAGAGCGGTGTCGAACGCGGTCTATAATTCAGGCATACAAAGGCATCATCCCTACAAAATCAGACAATTGACCTTTGGCCGCTCTGCCCCTTCGCACTCAGGTGCTCTCTACTTCAAGGCAGGCAAGGCTTAATCAAAAGAAGTTTATTGCAAGCTATCAATAGAATCACTCAGATCCTAAGAAAGAAAGGACAAATGAAATCAAGAATACAGACAACTATCAACGAAAGAAAGCTTATATACCATTCACCATTTTCTTCCAAATTGGGCATTTGCTGCCACTGGCGCAAGGATTTATGCACCACGTAGACTCCGCATTCCAGGTTTAGCTGAGTTCAGCAAGTACCTATTATTTTGACAATTTAGGAAGCGTAGGTAGATCCAATGGGGCCGACCTTGATGTTGGAGTAGGTCACCTTGGCCGAGCCCGACTCATTCTCAATGGTCTCTGGGTTGCCGGAGGTGGTGGCGCATGTACCGCGAGCAGCACCAGGGTCGGAGGCAGAGGCATCAGTAGGGTAGACCTCACCATCCAACCAGAGCATGTTAGCATAGTGGTCATCCCACAAGCTCATGACCAAAACCATTCCCTGGTCCAAACCCTCGCCCATAGTGGCCAGACCACCTTTCTGGGCGAAGACATCATCATCCCCGAAGGCTTTCTTCTGGGCTGTGCAGAAGTCCGTGGTGATCGAGTTTCCGGTGACACCGCTGACGTCCGAGGCAGAGTTGGCGATAACTTTTCCGTCTTGCACATAGATGCGCTTGATCTCGCTGAGGGTTCCGGTGTCGGTGCCGTCACTGGTGATGAACTGAGTGACCACGGTCATCTTGGACTTGGTGTCGACGGTCTTGCCAGGGCCGAAGAAGGACTCGTTGCCCATGCGGAAGGAGTTGAAGTCACATCCATCGGGATCGCAGGTTCCTGCGTAGCGGGTGGAGGAGTAAGTTCCACCACACTTGTCGCCCTCGCACATGGTCTGCTCGGGGCTCTCGCAAGGGTGGGGCGTGTAAGCAGAGGAAATGCTGTTGGCTTCCCAGATATCCATCTCAGGGCAGCACGATCCGTGGCCGCCAACACCAGCGTTCTTGTCGCTCTTGGAAGGCACCCAGCCGTCCACATTGGCCTGTATCGCGTATTAGTCATTTTGCTCACGAGCTTTTCGAACTTGACCAGTATAACAACTCACCTGACCGTTGATGAACTTCAGATCACGAGGGCACTGAGAATCACAGTAGCCAGTTCCGTACTTGGCACCTGCCTTGTTGCCCTCGTACTTAGCCAGGCCACCATCGGAATCCATGGAGACAAAGTAAAGAGCTCCATTGAGTCCGCAGGGCAGAGCGGAAGTGTCCACGTCGAATGTGAACTCCTGGTTCTTCAGCTTGAACATCTGGTAGGTACTCTCGTCCTCCATCAAAAACAGACGAGAGCCAATGTTGGCTCCGGTGACAAAGCTCAAAGTGAGGGCATTGCCATCGGTGGTCGCACCGTAGGTGCCGGCGTAGTCAGCGCCCTCCAGAGCACAGTTGGTGGCGCAAGTCTTGTCATCGGGGCAGAGAGTTGCATCCCACTGTTATCAAAGAAGTCAGCAAATGTGAACGCTCATCTTCTCTACTCGAGATTTCTTACCTCGTTTCCAGTGTAGCAGTTGGTGGACCCATCGACAGAGTGAAGCCAACGCCAGTTGGAATCAATGACAACAGAGCCCTTCTGGTCAGTGCAACTGCCCTTGGCAGTGCACTTTTGCCAGGTCAAAGAGGGATGGGTCTCAGGTTTCGATGTGCCAGCCTGCTGGCCATGAACTGCCGCCGCCAGAGCGGAGAAAAGGAGTGCGCGTTGATACATTGCGGATGAATGAGAAGGGTCGATTTGCAATGTTGTCTTGTTATCTTGTTATCTGGCCTGCAGTTGATGAACAGAAATAATCTCGGGGTGGGAATAGATCTTTATATGTCTTTTCGTACGCATAGGATTGCTCCAAGTCATTTCCATGCAAACCTTGACTAGGGTTCTTTTTGGATAGCATGACCGGTGCCACGGACCATTGAGGCCGTTGCCAAATTGGTACGGATGGAGAGTCCACAATGATCAATCCAGTATCGACTTCCATACTGGGTGACCTCCGGTGTCGTAGGTACATTGGTTTGAAAGTGGAAACAGCGCCTGGATCAGGAAGGGAATGATCATCGCCGGATAACTGTGGTGAGATGCACATCAGGATCCTGGCTGATATTGGAGTGGATAAACATGGGTTAATCGTTTCAACATCCGTGAAGACGGAGAATCCCCCGATCCAGTTCTGTAGATTGATGTATAAGATTCGGGGAAATTAATAGTGCAAGGGGCAATGACTGCAAATGAGGACGCTTTGGGGTATGTTGCCTGTCGATCTTTCATTTATACGTCATGACCGGTACTGTGTGGGCAGAAATTTAGCTATACGATTAAACTACTATGGTCAGCAGAATAAAAGATCATGGGACACCTTGTGGGGTTGAAGGGGGTTGCAGGGGGTTGAAGCCTGCCAAGAGCGCCGCTAGATGGAATGGGCGCTATGGCGTTCCCGAGGCCCTCCACTGACATCAAACCGCCGAAAGGCTTTTCTTGGTGTCAGATAATGTGGGATACTCTGCAGGGCGTTAAGCCCAAACACGGAAGATTGTTCTGCAGACTATTCGGGCATAAAGCGTTTCAGTCCGAAACCTTGATATTATGGAAAGGCAAAATAATGCCCTTGTAATAGCGACTAGTATGTATAGATAGAGCCTCGGTTTCAAATTAATATGCTCCCCACGAGACTGAGAATTGTTCCACATGCTATGTCAAGACAGGTGATAGATATTTGTTATAAACTAGGAGGATAATAAGAATGCATAATATGTAATCATTACTGCTCTACAGTTAATACCACCTAACATAAACCAAACCTCTGCATAAATCAAGACCGCCCTCGCATTTCCTTGGGCATCTCACTCTGAGATAAGACAGAACCTAAGCACAATAGATCAACAGCGCAATGGTCTGATTTGTGGAGACGTGGCACATGATATTGGACGGATTGCCCCAACCCGGAGTATCGGAAGTAAAGAATGTAAGATGAAGGACACATGCTAGGTCCGCTATGACTGTGGACCATATTGCGGGGTCCCCCCGTAGTATCGGTAATACTTCAAAGAGAAACACTAGGCTCTGGCAGTACGGCAGAGCCGGTATTTCAAGATTCCGATGCCGGATGTGCCGCAGCCTGTTTCGCGAACCGAATGTCCAAAAGGAAAGGCGGCGCGTAAGCAATATAGCTTTGATGTGACCTCTTATACAAAATATTGGCGATTGGGAGGGATATAATTTTACCGAACGGAAAAATGAGGGTGATCCCCTGCATCCTGGCGGTTGCATGTGGTACCTGGCGACAGCCCTAACGTCCTGTATCTTTGCCGGATGTCATGCTATCTCAACCTGGTTGCTCGTTGATCCGGGGTAATATACGGGAAATTCCGAGAATTATTAATATATCAAGGTTACATCTAAGTTATTGCCTGTCCTGCAGACTCCATGAAGCGCAAGTTGCCAGATTCGACACGGTAATTTGCCGTCAGTATACGAGCCAAGCGTTTACCTGTGCTCCAATGGAACCCGAACAGGGTGCTCCTTCTATTAGTGGAAAAATTTCCCCGGATATATGGCTATGCGACTGGCAATTTGCCAATCATTGAACATGGAAATGAACAAGGTCTCGGATAGGCTAATGCGCATAAGATTGCATGATCTTCAAAGGGGACTAGTATGTCGATCGTTTCCTGTTGTGATAGGTGTCTTCAGGAAGGGTTGAATATGTTGTATATACGATTCTCGGGTTGCTTTAGGCTAATCTTCAAAACCACTGAGATATGGCGCATTAGTGCTTATATCGATGCGGGGGAATGGCCGATGCGGTCTATAGAAGAAAGCGCTGCAATATTGGGCATACTTTCGAAGCAATTTAATGAGTCCTAGTCATGCCTAGTTTCTACATGGAGCTTCTGGGTAGAGGCTGTTGGGGTTTAAGAAAGACATGGAGGGAAGAGTACATCAAAAGTTTTATTTGGGGCGAAATATAAGTCTGTGTGTAAAGAAGAAGGACTCGTTAGTTAGTTATTCTATACCAGACTGACTAGATCGCTACCATATCATAAATCGAATGTAGCAAAAGAAAGGGGAAAAAAAGAAACTCCGATGGGGGGATTCGAACCCCCGTTAGTGCTGTTCAATGTCCGAAAGAGGAACTTGAAAGAGCACAGTGATAACCCCTACACTACATCGGAGGATTGATGGAAAGGTTGAGCGATCCAGGAATACTTATCCTATATACTTCTGATGATAATCTTTTGTATATGTTGCCGCAATGGAATGTTTCGCAGATAATTATATATTTTGTTAGAATATTATAATCGGAAAAAGAAAAGCAGGGATGTAGCGTTGAATAGGCAAGATAAGTGTCATGACCAGGAACGGTCGTTCCAGGGTTGTTCAACCATTGCTAATATGAGCAGTTGGGTACGATAGGAACCATGCCAGGGCACCAAGGATCAAGGCTCTCGGGATCGCACTCGGTCAGTCAGTCCAGATACGATCTTTATACAAAGGAAACTAGTATATAATCGAGGGCTCCTGCCCGTGCATAATATCGAAAGCTCTCGTCATGTGAGTTCGCATGTACATAAGGATATATATTTATCGAGCCTATATCGGTTCGACAAGAACGGATGTGGAGAGTATAATCTTTGGTTACGATACCTTTTTATAAGATTTGATGCCACCCCATAGCGCCTCCCCCCCCCCCTTTAAGCGGAAAGTAAGCACTTGGATGCTCCCAGGTTCCATAGATTAAAGTCTTACCCAGAGATCGTGTACACCTAGGTCCATCTTTGGTGATGTCCTTCGGCGACAACTTATAGTTTCCTTGTGTAGTATCGAAGCGAAAAAACAAGACGTTTCCAATCGAAGTTGTCATAGCTATGTATTTTATAGCACAAGCCAGGCATTATTATTGTTGCATAAATAACTAAATGGATAACTAGTTAACTATCAAAAATGGTTTAGTTAACAAAAATATAGAAGCATAGGTTTTAAAGAAGAAAAAAAAAGAAATTCTCCGATGGGGGGATTCGAACCCCCGTTAGTGCTGTGAAAGAGCACAGTGATAACCCCTACACTACATCGGATATTGTTGGAAATAAGCTCCACTATTGTATCAATTGTGCTTATAGGTTGATATAGCACATTTATTGCACCCAAGGCGAATGTGGGGTTCAATCTCGATGGACACGATGGAATTCGCCTATATAAGCTGTCTTGCCTGTGCCTTCATATCCTAGATTTCCCTAAGCCGACAGAAATATATTGAACCCTGTCGGATTTGCGATATTCCCACACAAGTACCTCACTCCCGACGGTGCCATTGTCGAGGTGCAGGGTTCTGTCAACGATGGTGCCCAACGTGAGATTCGAGTCGAGGACCGTGATGGTTATCTGCGGGTCGCAGGGAAGGATGCCCGGCCCGTCTTCAGCGTGTCGCACCTGTAGATCGACATAAGATTGACATAAGATCGAAATAAGATCGACACAATGCAGCCTAAAATTCCCAGCTTTGCATGGACTAAACAGTCAGGCGCAACATGATTCTTCTTTAGGAAAAACACTTAGCCGTAGGGGACGCCTTACTCGCCTTTCGCCTATCACATCTACAGATCTCAAAAAGGCAAGCAGATCACATTCCAACACCCCCAACTTTGCATGGACTGAATGACTAGGAGTTCAAAGCTAAGGATGGCTGTGATGTGATCGTTGGGGCTAGGAAATAGTAATACTTCACCATCTCAAGTTTCCAGAGTCCTGGCGAGGTATAATCTTTGAATATAAAAAGGGTCTCACGACACGTTTATAGAACCCAGACATCAGTTTGATTTGCATTCAATGCTCATATCCCACGAGGAATCTTCACTATACTATCAATTCCACCTTCTCAAGCAACTATGCATCGTGGAAAGACCTTTACACTCTTCTGCCTTAGCCCCGGGGCTCTTTCATACGTGATTACAGCCTATCGGAACGACGACTGCCCTGGCCAGTCTAAGAGAGCCAATGTGCGGGACAACACATGCAGAGATACCAACATATTTGGAGGTGAAAAGTACGGAGGTAGTCACCAGAAAGCCACCCTTTTAAAAAACAACGGATGCGGTACCGCTGTGAGCACAAGGTATGCTTGGTGGGCGGATGGGGGAGACGGTTCCTTTAAGAAGGGCGCGTTCCTGAAATTCGATCGCGACATTCATGCCTACGGCTTCGTTTCATCTTAGGATCTGACGTGCGTGTAAGTTGTTACATCCTCAAGTGTTCCCATGAGAGTAAGAAAAGAGTTGTTATCCATGAGATATCCCGACACCAGAATGGCGCGACATTATTCCACTGTTTCTGCCAAATTTCCAAAAACGCTATTCCAAGTTTGGCCGAGTAAATAATGCGAAGTCACAGCTTCCCCGTTCAGTGGACTGATTGGCGAGTTCTGCTTGTCAAAGTTGCAGATGCCCGGAGCGGTTTCGCCGAGGAGTATACCAGTTCTATGGCCAACCAGCTCGTGGATGGCAGTAGTGAGAAATCTGACAATTTGTGTGTTTTTTTTCGGAAGCGATTCAACTCCGATGGATCGACCTAAGGCATTGGTTGATTGGGGTTATTGCTAACACTTAGATGATTTGCGAGAACGATATTCTTGAAGCTACAGGTAGGCAAAAATAATGCTATTTACACCAAATCAATTTATTCATTACCACTTTGTAGGGTAGTTCAAAGCTCCTAAGTATGAAAATAACTTCATCTTTATGCCAAAGAGTAGAGAGCTAGTAAACCTCCCTAAAATTGGTGATATATGGATATAAGAATAGTTGGTAACTTATAAGAATTTGTGATGCCTTTTTTGATGTTCTTTTTAGGTGTCTGTTTTGATGTCTGTTTATATATACGTGAAGGCGATTAAAAGTAGTACTCTCTG
Organism: Penicillium hordei; assembly: GCF_028827395.1. Lineage (NCBI taxonomy): Eukaryota > Fungi > Ascomycota > Eurotiomycetes > Eurotiales > Aspergillaceae > Penicillium > Penicillium hordei. The sequence continues at coordinate 2,258,838 of NW_026623142.1, forward strand.
CAGACAATATTTATATGTATGTATGTATATAGTTGGGTTATATTTTATACATTGCAAGAACGGGTCTCAGCCCTAGGGACATCGAAGCATCTAGACATGAATGATACCCGGCCCCCGCCATTCCGTATTCTGCATGCAGAAATTCCCTCTCTACTCATGTTTCCGAAACAAAAGATCAAAGCAACACGGAAAAAAAAAAATTACATCACACATAACTAGTTAACTATACATACATGAGTCCTTATACCTAACCCCATCGGTTCTTCCCAATGCGCCGATGAACCCGCCGCACATGATCTTTCATATTATCAACACGGCTAAATACCCGCTCACATCCATCATACTCGCAAACGATGCTAGGATTGTGCATGCCCTCATGACGATTCCGGTCCTTTTTGCTCGAAAAACTGTCCTGTTTGGATTTCGAACAACCATTATGTCGGCACGGCCATTGCTTGCGGTGTCTGTTGAAATGTTTCCGCAAGTCACAGCCTCTCCGGAAGCGAGCCTCCGAGGTGCACCCCAGGTGAGCGCAACGCCAGAGCCCGTCATCGTCGAGAATACCATATTGCGCCAGACGGGCTTGGTTGCAGGCGGAGACGGGGGGCGAGGAGACTTCGACATTAGAGAGGGCTGGGGGTGATGAGATACTGCTCATGGATGTGTCGAGGGAGGATGCTGCTGGGGTGGGTGGAGCGAGGGAGCTGTCGTATGCGAAGTGCATAGGAAGTGGAGATAAGCATTGTTGCGTGTCGGCGATTGTATTCCCGTCAAAAGAAAGCTGTGTTTCTTGGCTTATCATTGTCGGCACAAGGCCAAACGTGGGCCCGGTGGGGTTGGGGGTGATGGATTGGTAGAGGCTGCCAGCGGATTCACTCCCTAGAAACCAGTCGTTCATTTGTTGTGTGTTGTAGTAACATGATATGGCTTGGAGATGTTGGTCCATGACGGGGTCGTGAGACAGGTAGGTCTGATATAGCTGCATGGAGGTCATGCCTTTTGAAGGAATGATATCATTGGCCGAGAAATAAGACTGAGGATTTTGATCACTAGGTGCTTTTGGCCCACCATAAACGCAGCTTAGGGTATCATTGATGGACGATTTCTTTGGGTCGGATATATAGCTATCGAATGTGGAGCAAGACGGTGTATCTTGGAGAACTTGTGCAAAGTACATATCGGGATCCATGGGGTTTGTAGAGGTGCTTTAGAGGTGCTTTAGAGGTGCTTAGAAGAGTTTCCGTCGAGTCGACTAAATGCAGCGACTTCAATGGGTCGGAAGAAGCGCTTCCAGGGGCCAGAGATTGCACGTATTTGGCTTTCTGATTAACAGACCCCAATCTAAGAGGGCTTTTTGGCACTGCCGATCCGATATCGAGTTCAAAATGATGGATTTGATTGGCCTTTCCACAGGGTTGCCGGTACATGCAGAGTTGAAGAAAATCTCAGGATATTGGTGACAGGGATAAAGATGGTGGCTTTCAGGAGAGAAGCTTGGGTCTATATACGAGAAAGAAAAGAAATGACTGAGGAAATGACTGAGGCAGTGCCTCCCATAAAACCGAAATCCACTGAAGATCAATGTCCTAGAAAGGAAAGCGAAACAAAGGACATTGGCTGTTGGCTTATGAGGCTGAATACGTTACCATAGGTAGACTTTTTACGAAGTATGTAGGCATCATGATTATCCATAGCAAATTGTTAAAGCGGAAGACATGAGTGCTCATGCATGCGATTAGCCTCGGGTCGGCGATAAGGTACATGCTTAATTACATTAGTCTCGGATCGGCGATAAGGTACATGGTTACTTGGGTAGGTTTCGGGGGCAAGTAGGGCTGCGAATGAAGTATCGGCATTGGATACTAGCTCTGTAGATGAATTTCCTTAATTGTATATTGTACACTCCACGCTAACAGGCTGGTGATACGTTCCACTGGGCCAGCGGGCAAGGGTGTCTACGAATGAACGATCTGTGATGGGGTTATCATAATCCTCGTTACGTTCAGCTTGGTCATGCTAAATAAAGAAATGGAATAAATTTCGAGACAAGGGGTCACAGGTGGGGTGTACACCATGGAATCCAAAGATATAGCCAAATTTTCACAGCCGTTATAACCTTCAAAGTTCGAATCTAAAAGGGTCTTGGCATTCTCATTGCGGCGCCATCCGAAAAAAAAAAAAAAGTCCTCTAGAACCCACTTTGTGTCGTTCTGATTCTCCAGACCAAGTTGCCCCGCAGCCTTTCGAACGCTTATTAAACCCCAGCCATGGGATGGCAGCCCTACAGAGGTAAGACTGCCCAAAAATAGAGTCTAGAAAAGTAGGTCCGGTGCCATCCGCTCAAGATCATCAAGACTTTTTTATGCTTTGTCGAAGTCTTTGGGTGAGGGACTTGGTACCTGTCTTTCAAGTTTCCAGATTCGAACCACAGCATAGACCACCACTGAGAGCCGGATCGTATCATGCAAGGGCACTAGTGGGCAATCATACGGTAGGAAATACAGTTGGTGCATTAAGAGCAACAAGTAATCGTTTTCAAAGGTGAAGGTCCGCGATTCCAAGTCATCCATGCTCCCAAAGCACGGAATTACTTGTTGGCAAGACTGAATGATTGGCTGCAGCTGGGGAGGAATGTCCGGATACCATGTAGAGCCAAAGAAACGTTCTTCAACCGAAAAAGACGGGTTGCATGACTTGACATAAGCGCACCCGTTTTGGGCTTTCAGCGCCCACTTGGGTAGAAGGTCAAAGACCGGCGGTGAATCTAACAAAAGACCCCTCGTGAAGTCACAGCTATCGATGATAAACAACCAGTTGAGGTTCGCCATATCGCGGATTGCGGCCTACCAGTATATAGTCGATATAGCCCAGTCATCCCAAACTTCCAACGCTCCTAACACATTGATGATCCCTTTTAGGCCAGAGATATGCGCATCCACCTCTTCCAGGTTCCTTTGAGCTGCCTAAGAGAAGATCGTGAGATGGGCTCAGGTTTGGGGACGTGGATACGGTCTGCAGTGACGGTCAGTCAGCCTCATCTGATGCAAAGCTACTAGCGTTGCAGATTGACTCGTGTGCTTATAGTAGTCAACGTGAAGATCTACACTGGAAGCGGAAGGATCCCGCACACTAGGGCCCGTATCACGAAGTGGCTGCACTAGTCTAGTTGGGAACGAGACCATAGAAACCTTTCAATCTTTAGTTTCGTCTTCTGTCGTAATCGATGACTGCGGGCTCGAATAAAGGCATATTTGGTCCGAGCGAAAGGAAGGACCTGCGGTATGCCATCCTGATAATTTACATACAGGAACAGAAACTCCTTTTTGGCCGTCGCGTCTGTGCAGATTTTATTCTTGAGGGGATACAATACGTGGGGTTGTGGGGGGCCTATGACCGTCGAGGGGAAAGCTTGTTTGTGAAGTGTATTATTTGTCATTTACAAGACCCGTAGATATCGCCAATCGCCGATATTAATAGTATCCCTCGAGTATGTTTTGTAACTGAAACATACATGTCGAGTCCAGTTAGTGGCATAACTAATACCCATGTCTACATTGTCTTTTCCCTCAAGGTACTTGTGGCTTGGTTAGGCAAGATTTTTTTTTAAAAAAAACATATAGCGTCAAAGATCAACAGTGGAATATTACCGATATGATCGGCGGTTCGGCAAATACCTTCCTCACCATACAGTGTGTTAGGATAAGACCCTTCCAGCACGCTACTCCTGCAGGGATAGACTAACTGTGCCGTGCTTCCGGGTGCTCGTTTCCTTGATACTAGCCGATACTTATCGCCGTCAGGTCGACACATAGCAATAGATGAAAGCATCTGTAGGCTTTTTAATTATGTTGGACGTCATGAAGAGTAGGGTAATTCCAGTAAATACTTCCCTCTTGGTAGGGGAAATTGTGGGTAGTGGTAATTGCCTGAACTTTTTCTCTCGGACATAATCTATCTCTAGAGCTGCTAGGTAAGTGAATAGTGAATATGAAAAGTAAATATTTTCATGGTGATATTGTTGGTGGCCTTATATACTTGCATGTTCTGTAGCATATGGCACCCCTGAGATCCCTGAGATCTCCTTTCAGGCTTCCCATCCATAATTCACCATGGAGGGGATTCCGAGATAGGTGCCGAGCATTTAGGGCTCTCTACATATAACATATATTAGGACCACCTCTTTCATTGTTGAACTTGGCTTCATTAAACTCATCATCTTCTTTTTATACAACAAGTGGAGAACTTCCAAAAGCCTCCGTCAAGTTCTACCGGAGCACTGGCGAAGCGAAGAGCAGTCGAATCGCGCACGAAGCCCTTACAGCATCTTCCCAGTGGTACAAGTGATTGATATAGATTTCATTATGTCCCAATTGATTGATCCTCGATCGACTTATCACTTTTTGTACCCGTTAAAACAAAAGGTCACTGAAGTGTTTACGTTACACTTTTCTCTTTTGGTTATAGCTTTGTCTGCGGCATCTTTACAGGTGCTATATTTTCGAACGTTAACGTTAAAGACATTCGTTCGAGTCATGATCAACATCACTGCTGGAGCAACTGGTCATTTTCTACTTTTGCTGTTCAAACATCAGCCTGTATCTGATGTTAGTGGGGGGGAGGTTTCCTTTCGACTCTTGTTGCAGAAAGTGTTGCTTGGATACATTTTTGCGGACGTGATGTATTACAGCATACATCGTGTTCTTCATTGGAGATTTTTATATCGACGAATTCATCGCGCTCACCATGAAACTCAGCAAGATGGTCTATTAACGGCTCTGGATGTGCACCCGTTGGAGTATGTTTTCGCCCAGATGTCAACTGAGCTGATGTCTGCATGGATGGTTGGAGCAACTCTTCCGGAGCTTTGCTTCCTAAGCAGCGTGGCGAAGATCTTTGCGATGTATTCACATTCTCGAAGTGATGCAAAAGCTTGGATTAGTGTGATGGAGCACGAAGTGCATCATCGTGACGGACGTCACAATTTTGGAGTGACTGGCTTAATGGATTGGGCTTTTGGAACAATTAAATAAGAGGTGTTCCAGTCTCCTAATTTCTGGTTGAAAGAGGAGCAAATGTTGTCTGGGCCAATGTGGGAGGTTTGGCAGGGGGTTTCTGGTTCGGTTGCGCAATATAAACTGATTTTGTTTTCGATATTTATTGTGAAAAGCTTGATTGATCTCTCTTGAGGTCTTTCGAAATTCGAAGATAGCACAGGAGGAAAGAAGGAAGTTGTTAAACAGGGGAAATGGGTTCGGAAGTACTTAGACTGCAGAAAATGGAGACATTAAGGAAGCTATCTTCGCGTGGGATAGCAATGCCAAGCTCACTGGAGAGATCATCCTATGCCAGTGCAGTAACTGCATATTTGGAGCTTAACTAGGTATGGTAGTTACAGGGATTCATAATAGATTGTTGCTTCGCACTCCTTGAGAACAAATGCTCGCCAGATTTGATATGTACACAACTGAAACAATGTGCCATGGCGACCCGACTGGTATTGGAAGGGTTTAATTCCCACTTGTTGGCTGCGCGGAAGGTGGTTGTTTAATAGGATAGAGGCAAGTAGGAAATTATAACTCTTGCTGGCAATGGAGCTATAAATGAAACCGTTTGAAGTAAATGAAGCAGATGGCGGAACCGGAAAAGTTCTATTGTTTACTTATGTAGAACATTTATCGGGGTTTGTAATAATAAATTGAACTGTATGTTAGGCCGCACTTCATAAGTCATGCAGTGGTAGATTCCTCGCAGTCTATACAGTAAACTTCTCCTTATTCTCTTCCAGCCACTGCTCAAACCTTTCTGGAGACTGGTGGGTATACTTCCGCACATTGTCCACTCCAACCTCGAAATCTGGCACGTCCCAAATGAAACTTCTCTGTCCGGTAACAGCTTCAACAAACCACTTGGCAGCCGGCTCTGGAAGTCCCCTCTGCTGTATATCCTCCACTGCCTGTTTCTTTCCAACAACGGTGATCTTAATTTCCTTGCTCAGAACACGGCTAATGATACTCAAAGTATCCCTCACAGATAACCGATTTGGTCCAACCAAAGGGATGGAGATCTCCTGTGTACCATGCGCTAGAGCCATCCCAATGACTTGCCCAATGTCTTTTGGTGAGATCCAGTCGAATTCAGCGTCAGGATTTGGTAGCTTGACCTCGCCATGTGCAATTTCGTCCTTAAAATGTAGAACATTGCTGGCGAAATAAGCTGGTCGCACAGCACTGCACCGGTTACCAAAGACACTCTCAAGAGCTATCTCTACCTTTGCATGAACATATGGAACTATCTCAGTGGGTGGTGTAGCATGTCGATCACCCTGGACGAGGAAGCTACTCAGAAGAACGACAAATTCGATCCCACCTTTTTTAAGCGCCACAAAGGTATGCCGCATGTCGTCTGGAATACCTTGAATTGCGTAGACAAAGGCAGTCTTGGCACCGCTCTGGCGAACTGCCGTCTGAACGGTTTCAGGTTTGGTGAGGTCTGCTTGAACTTTCTCGGCGGAGATGTCACCGAGCGTCGGAATAGACTTTAAAGTATCGCGCATGGCGAGAGTAACTTTTGCGCCCTCTTGATATGCTTTAAGAGCGGCGGCTGAGCCAACGCTTCCAGTTGCGCCGAAAATAATAACATTACTAGGAGAGGCCATTTGGAGTGGAGTGAAGGGGGAAACCGATATGCTCAAGTTGTCAGAGTATTATGCGGGGGTTAAAGTACACCAAATACGGCTTGAAGCTCCTGGGGATACATTTCGAATTTATAATCAACTCATTTATATGTACACGGACCTTCGGGGCCCCGATCCACCGACGAAGCCCGAGAGAGCGAGCTAGGGAGAGCTTGTAAGGCCTGGAGTGCTCTGCGCCATGATACCTTTTGTATGATGAGGTAGTATTTCATTGCCCATGACTTTGCAACGTATTTTTTTGTTGTGGGTTTGTCGTTGGCCTATCATTGGTCTAATGTACGAGCATAGCCACTCCGACTAAATCGGCTTTGTGTTCCGGATTCACGATTAGTGCTGACGATAAAATGAAGATGCTGGTAGCCAACGGCGAATAAACTCGGTGATTACGCTGCAGGTCACGTCTCATGGACTTGGCAGAGCTGACCTCAGAACCGGGTCATTTCGAGAGACTGTGTTAGAATGATAAAGTGGCATGCGTAATTATAAAATGGAGTAAAAGTTCACGAGATAGAATGATAACTGTAGAAGAGATAATAGATCCTACATTTGATTACGTAGCTCATGACTACACTGAAGATGTGTTCAAGCCATCTTGATGCTTGGGTTCGGTGTACATCAGAGCCGAACTCGCCGTGGAGACCAGGTTGAACGTGCGGCTGAATCCAATTATACGACTTTCTCAGACATTAAACACTACAACATACATATATCATCCCTACCTTTTTCGTATACCCACTTCCGTATATCCGATATCCACTTTGGCTGACATTAGGCGCCCGATTATGCCCTACGAGGCTTGCCCCTTATCGGCCGGCTCGAGAAAGCCTCCCGCGACTAAGCAACGAAACAATAGAACAAGATCTGCACTTCCATGCACCATCGCATGTCACGATAATGTAGGATCTATTAATTGTATTTCTTTGCCAAACGAAGACGGTACTAGGAAGCCTAATATACCGGAATTTTAATCAATATTCTACCTATATTGTGTAAGTCTTTTGAAGCCATAGGGGATGTGATGCAGTCAAGATTTATTCTTCTTGTTCATTCAGGATTGCATACGGTATGGATTTCTGTCACGACGGCCCATGAAACCGAAGTACCATGTCGGCTCGCCGTGTCTGATGCGGCAAGTGTTGTCATACACGTATCTTGGGGTGTCGAGAGTCCAGTATCCAGAATTCTCGTCAGGATGATTCTGCATACGATCCAGACACAGACCATCGAAATAGCTTTCAACCTGTCTTCGTGTATGCTCCACCACACGTTTCCAGGAGCGGGAGCATGCATTACATCTCTGCGCTGATACTGGATGGCTTTTTTGTGATTTTGTCATCATCAAAGTTCTCCAGTCGATCAAGAATGTCATGGACGGAATTTTTGTGGATGTCACTATCCAGCGGCCATACCCCAATTCTATGTAGTTGCCTTATGTAGGAAAAGATATTTCACGCTGCACAGTCACAACGAGCATAATCAATAGCCACATTTACATCTTCAAAAAGAGATCTTTGAAGAGTGGCCCTGAGCCGCCCTCTAACTGTGTTCGGTTGTTCTGTTTGCGAGTTAGAACCATTTAGCCTTAGGAATGTAAGTGATTCCAACTTACGCATGACGATAGGGGGCATATGCATTGGCTCAAAAGATGGCGAGCCTGTTGGTGTCATTTCTGAGATATGACCTGTCGTGTTGTAGACGAGTCTCCTTGACACGTGCTGGAATGCTTTTGCATGATCAAAGAAATGGCAAGGAAATAGAAGCTGACGATTGAAATTCAATCCTCCCATCTTGCGGGGTTTTCCTGGTCAATCCATTTGATCCATTGTGCGAACCAGCCCACCTGCTTCTTGGGATCCAGTTGATACTTGTTGCAGGCCTTGATTGTGTACCAGACATCTGCAACAAAGACAGCCTCTGGCTTGGTGTCCACTCCATGAATTTCCCCTAACATCACTTCCATGCCTTTGATCGTGTCACCTCTGAGAGTGGGATTGTGATTTCTGGATCCTTCCCACCGAGATGAGAATATTCTTTCAAAGTATGGACGGCTTAGGATAAGTTTTGAGCGATCAACATGAAACAAGGCTGTCTTCGTTTCATTTTCATCGTTCTCGCTCGGCTCTTCAATGACAATGAGTGTCACATCCCTCGGTGTTGCGAACAAGAATCCCATGTTGGATGGGAAATTCGAGAGGCAAATAACGATGAGTAGAGCTGATATGGTTGAAGGCAGAGGCTCGAAAAGAAAGAAAGAGAGAGAGAGAGGATGAAGCAAGAGAAGAGGTGATGTCGAAGATGTGGTGCCGAAGAGGGAAAGACCTGAGGTAAGGAAGCAGCTGCCCACCTGCCTGCAAGAGCATCTAAACCACTTTTCCTCTTCCAGATGTTTTCTTCATCCTCTCTTCCACCAGGAAAGAACTCTGAAACCGAAACAGATATTGAAATGTCTGTCTCTGATCCTTTGCTAGACAGCTATAACTGTCCCGCATTTCTACGATGCTGCAACGCGTACAGAGAGTACCTTGTCAAGACTGAGGCCAGGGAACTCAAGCTCCCACTTTACACGACGGCAAGTCTATATGAGGAGAATTAACTGAGGAAACTTTCACTAATTGTGTTAACAGAATTCTGCTGGTGAAATCATTGTGTACCATGGCGAGGTCTATTGTCGCGTACCGGGATGTAAACACAACCATGTCAGTGCATTTATTCTAAGGCTTTCCGAATTGGCTATTGATTGAATGCAGGTGGCTACCTCTGCGACTAACAACCTTCGTCAACACCTCACCAGGCATGGCCTACACCTCCCGACGAGTGCCACGGGTCGCTTGACGCAGGCTAGGAAGGATGCCGCCATTCAGTGGTACAACTCCCTGTTTGAGGCTGAAGAAGATGGTGACGACGAGAACAGCGATGAGGACGACGATGCAGAGGATGACCATGCGGGGGATAACCGTGCAGAGGAAGACGATGAGAAAAATGCGGAGGAAGACAACGAAGACTACGACGAGGATGACGATTGAGAGGATGAAGATACTGCGGCAGACTAAAATCTCCCTTTTGGCAGATGTTGCCTCTTTCTATGTCGCCATTGAAAATTGCCGCATATGCACTGAGCTCATAAGACATTTGACCATCGAATGAACTGGATCAACCATTCAATACCATACGTAACTAATTTAGGATGGCCCTGACCTCGGCAGGGCAGGTGTGGGCTTCACGGGGCTAGTAGGGTAATACAAGAAACTCTAGGGGTTATATGCATAGCATATGTAATTCAATATTATACAAGAACACACAAAGCCGATATCCCAAAGAAACCTTGAGAGAGAGAACCTAGGTCAAGATAGGTAACCTGGAGCTTAATTACTATCCAATTTCAAGTTGGCTGGTAACCTAGTGATAGCACAGACAAGTGTTCCAAGGATAGAAACCTACGGCATAAACACCGAAACGGTTCTTTGCGTCTCTAGTCTATGTTTATCTAAACATGCAGATGATGAATATGGCTAACTGCATGAGGAAAGCCACGAAAAGATCCATCCATGTCTTGTCAGCTTAATTTAGTTTGTTACACAGTCAACTATCAACTATCAATATTCTATAGTATGGATATTGGATCCTTCTGGAATAGAGCATCAAGATCGTTCACTTTTACGCTAGAATATTCACAGTCTAAAATGTATACATAGAAACTAGTGATAATAATGCTTTTGTTTGTTTTGAACTTTTCCTTAAATCTCATATTCCTTTCAATGTGATCAAAGGGATTTGTAGTATTTCTGAAAAAGCCTCTATCATCGAGAGAACAATTTCCAACCCTGTCTGACATGTTTTTAGAGTCTCTTTGTGCTAAGTGTTAGTGATTTCCTTTGAGGTCATTATTGTGTATGCTTAGATAAGGATTTGAATATTATAGAAAATATGGGGTTTAGCTCAACATTGTTGAATGGAATCAGATCTATTGATATACTTCTATATAGCCCCAATAGCTATTGTAGAAGTAGATGTGGGATATAAATAGGGAGATCCCAAAAGACAGCTGAATATAAAACCAGCCACAGCCCAAATGGTCCACACAAAGAAACAATCGTGCTAGACATAATGCAACTCTCAATCACCAGCCCAAACAATGAATGGTTATTCAAGTTTGAATGAGAAAACCGCGAATTAAACAAAGAGTTGCCTATTCATTGTTGCAGTGTTGCCTTCTTCGCCATGTATTTAAGCTCTCAAGACACCGAGAAAGACGGAGATTCCCTTGAGTCTCTTGAAATCCACTGATCTGATATTAAAACCATAAAGATGTTCGACCAATTGGTGCTGGGAGCCGTTTTTGCCGGCCTCAGCAGCATTGGCATCTGGCATTCCATTCCGTTGACCGGAGTCACTCCTTCTAACTCTTTCTTCTGGCGGAGTCTCAGCTCTTTCGAAATTGCGTATACCATTCACAGCTTGCGCAAAGTTCACCCTCTAGTCTTCCCCGATCACGACGCAATCTCACAATACGATCTCCTTCTGCAACTTTCACTCGATGCTCAACAGTACGAGAATGCCAGGCTGGCCCTGCAAAACTCGGCTGAGGCAGTATCACTACACATCGACAACCGGGGAGTCACAACGACAATGTTAGACCTAAGTGCCAAAGCGATGCCCGCCCCGTTCTATTTGAACAGCAGCTCGGCAACGGAGCTCAGCTACCAACTGCAGCAGTCCAACTCAGCCCAGAGTAACACGCTGTATTTCACTGTCATGGCGATTCTCATTCTTATTATTCTCGGAATACAGATAATGGGCTTTGGGATTACGGGTAACATCAAGCAGCACGTCGAGGACCTGCAATACGATTACATTAACCAAATGAGCGGCATACAACAACAATTCGGTTTCTTGATGTCAGAGATCCGAGACTTTCGACGAGAAAATGAACAAATACGGCCTGTTTTCGTTCATCTGGCAGAATCCATCACAAACTGCTCGGCCGATCTCCAACATTGTATGTTGCATCTTGTTGGTCTGATGGAAAGCAAATACACGTCCGGGATGATCGACATTGAGTCCAAATTGGATGAGGTTAGTAAACAACACCAAAATCTGATGAGAAATACTGAAAGTTTCCCTCAGATTCCGAGACAGTTGGCTTGGCTTAACATATTGATGGCGAAGAACATGTCCAGCGACCTACCTGAAGGATTGGACCCGCCCGATTTGGATTTTAGCAAGAGCCCTACCCCTGAGCAGATGGATGGAGGTTACAATCGCAACATCGCAGGAAATCCTAACGAAATCCCCAGATTCAAGGGAAGCCCGGGGTTTAAGAAGGGAAAAGGAGTTCAGCGCAATGGTCAGGACCAGGGCATGTGAAGATTCATTTCATATCTGCATAGGAGATTTCATGTTCCTTTCTCTGAAAATTTAATTGATGTCACGGTTGAAGACCGAAGAGTTCAAAGTTCAATCGATTGAATATTTCATTATGATTATATATGATGCCTTTTGTAAGCGACTGACAATCATTACGTGGTTTCTTCAGTAAGATACTTGCGACAAGCAGTCTTCAGCATGTTGATGCGTCTCTGTGTGTGAATGAAGACTTCTCGGTACATATCCAGACTCTGCTGGACGACCTCCTGTCGAGTTTTAGTGCCCGAGCAAATCTCAACCATTCTCAATTCCATCTCTTTGCGAAGGAACGGCTTGCTGAGAGACACACTATTAGGGAGACCCTCGACAACATTGTCATACCCTTCCACAAGGGCAACACCCAAACGGGTCGGAATGAACTCCTGTACTGAGCTGCGGCCGCTGCCTCGTTGGTTTATGGCGACGTATTCACGTTCTTTGATCTTGGCAATATGCTCTGCCATTGTGGCATCTGTACCAATCCCGTTGGCATCCATCAGGCCAATGAGCTCGGGCTCAGTCAGATAGTTCGGAGCAGTTGTTTTGCCTTCGAAAATATTGGCTTCTGTGGGCTCAAAGAGCTCCCCTCGTTCAAAGTTGGGAAGTTGCTGGCTGCTTTCCCACTTATCATAGACGTATACATCCAAGTAATTTCTCTCCAACACGATAAGACCATTGGTGTGGAAGGATTCGTCGCCATATTGAATTTCAATCTCTGTGCTCTGACCCTTCGCGTCATCAGAACAACAGGCGAGGAATCGACGGGCAACAAATTCATAGACCTTCTTTTCATTGGCATTCAATTGATTTGATGAAACCCAGCTGACAGGATGAATAGGTGGATGGGCTTTGTCATTGTGGCGACCAGAGCGAGGAGTCTTGAACTTGCCATCAATAAGTCTACATAGGAATTAGTGTTCTGTATGAAAGGCAAGTCCAATAAGCTTACTCTCGAGCGTATTGGCCCCAAGAGCTGTCGGGGTATTGCTTTTCGATCAGTTTTTTTAGATCAATTGCTTTGTCAAATTGATCTGTCTCGGTTCTGGGATAGCTGATGAATCCCTTGGTGTAAAGTGCTTCTGCTACCTTTGAGCTTGTTAGATATCATCCACATCCAATACAAGAGTTGTTCCCTACCTTCATGATGGTCTGACTGTCCAAACGAAGAAATCGACTGCCCATCATCTGTAGATCGACCGTGGTCAAGGGCAACGGCCGCCATTTGCTTGTAGGTTTCTGGTTCACTTTCGTGACTTTGGCTTGCTTTGCAACCAAACACCGCTCTAACATCATCGTCACAACTGCTCGGTCAAATAAATGTACTCGCTTCCAGAGAAAGTTGACCTTCTTGCCTTCACGGCTGAGTATGACCTTGATGCCCCAAAATGTTTCTGGCTTGAAATTCTGGACTCTCAAGTATCGGTCGACAACGAATCCCAAAGTAGGAAATTGACAGGATCCTAACTTGTCAGTTGGGCTACTTGTATCTGTAATGAGCGACAACTTACCATAGCTAATAACCTTTTCCTTCAAGGCTGTCACCACTGTTTGTAGCTGTAGAGTCTGTAGGCGGGTGAATGCAGCGCCGATTCGAAGATCCAGCTCGATTCTGGCAGCCACAGCACTGGCCTGGTATTCGTCAAGGTTGACTGGTTCTAGAGCAGCCCGACGAACATGTCTATCCTTGGATCAGTTTGAGTAGACACTAGGAAAAGAATCAACATTACTTACGCGCTTTCTGTGTTGCTGAACTTGGCTCGCTTAACTTCGATCCGAGCATTTCCGGCTTTTGCCTGAGTACGGACTTCAGAACCGATATGCTCACCTTCGCGATCACAATCGGTCCAAATGAATAGGGCTTTAGAGTACTTGGCTTGGTTGCGGATGTTCTCCGCAATTGGTAGCTTGTCCTAGTGAAGACATCAGCATGCGGTCAAGACAGCTGCTGGAAATTTCCCACCTTGTCAACAGTCTCTTGCACAGGAGCCTCGAATAGTGACCCTGGAGGACAGGACATCCAACCTTTGTACTGGCGGTCAAAGTCCAGGCCGGTCAGATGGCCCACTACACTGGTCATGGTGACCGAGCAGTTGCCCCAGGCACCACCGAAATTGAACTCAAATTCATAGTTCTTCACATATTGATTCCCACGAATAGCATGCTATGCTTGATGTTAGCTGGATTCATCGAAATTATTTAAAATAGAACCCACTGTCTGAAAGGCACCTCCCGACAAGTGAGTGGCCACCGCGCGGGCAATGGCAGGCTTCTCGGCCACACACAGAATTTTGCGAGCCATGATGAGCCCCAATCTAGATCATATGGAGTTCATCGTGGTGGTGGCCTTGAATGTCCTAATGTCGATCACATCTTGTTCTGGATGGCTCGGACGCGAAGAGATTGGGTGCCTGAGACGCGCTTTATGCCTGAGGCATTTATTCCCTTTTAGGCACGCTATTCCAAATCAGGAAACTACTGGCCAACATACCCGTCCAACTCCACCGGAGCAAACGGTTTTGTTTTCCTTTCCTCCTGCGGCATTTTGATCCCATATAGCACAGCAATGGTGTCTTTACCACTTCCCCGTTTGGAGTCCCTTTTGGATTATACCTCGTTTCAGCTCACCGTTCTGCCCTACTTGTCTCAGTTGCAATGGCTACCCGACAGCTTGCGCGAAGCTGGTACCGATGTGTATAGCTTGCGAGCTGTCTATCTAGCTACCAACCCGCTTGTCTCTGCGCTTGCTTTCGGTGGAGCTCTAGCTGGCTTGCTTTTCATCGCGGCCGAGATAAACCGGAACTATTCACAAATAGACCGGTTTTGGAGCATTCTGCCCGCGCTGTACAATGTGCATTTCGCCGTCTGGGCTCGTTTGTCCGGTATCCAGACCCAGACTTTGGATACAATCGCTGCCGTCACTGTTGTCTGGAGTGTGAGTTGTCTCTTCTTTCCCAGCCTCTACATATGCTGACTCGAATCATGGAATAGGTTCGCTTGACTTTCAACTACTGGCGCAAAGGAGGATACTCAATTGGCTCGGAAGATTACCGCTGGCAGATTGTGCGCTCTAAAGTGAACAATAGCTTTGTTTTCATGATTTTCAACCTCGGATTCATTGCAATCGCTCAGTCGCTGCTGCTCCTTCTCATCACCGCTCCCACCTACATTTTTGTTGTCGCCGCCTACAACCAGGGAACCGACACCTTTGGCCTTCCTGACTTGGCCTTCTCCCGTGCTGCATTTTTCTTCGTCATTATTGAATTCTTCGCCGACGGGCAGCAGTGGCAGTTCCAGTCTGCTAAGAAGGAGTACCAAACCAACGCGCGTATTCCCGAGCCCTACAAGGACCAGTTCTCCGCCGAAGATCTTGAGCGGGGCTTTGTTGTCAGTGGCCTCTGGTCTTGGTCGCGACACCCCAACTTTGTTGCCGAGCAGGCCTTTTGGTTGACCATGTATTTGTGGTCCTGCTACCGCACCGAGACTTACTACAACTGGGCCGGTCTGGGTGCTTTGGGATATCTTGCTATTTTCCAGGGAAGCGTGCGTCTAACTGAGGGTATCACTGCTGGCAAATACCCCGAGTACAGCGACTACCAGGCTCGTGTTGGCAGGTTTATCCCTCGCCTGTCTGTCAAGGCGAAGAATACCAAGAAGACTAGCAAGAAGAGCACTTAATGTGTTGGTTGATATATAAGCAGAGGATGATGAGGTTCTTAACCATATGGGTGGACATGTTTTTCCTGTGTTTTTCTCCACTTTCTCACCATTTTACCTCAATCCATCGATTTTGACACAATGCACGCTATTTTTAATATGCTCAAGCACTAATCATTCACTGCAACAGAACATGAGATATGTATTGACAGGACTTTTAAGACATGATCATGCACCACAACTCTTCGTGTAACGAGCAACTTGCATGCCTGCTTAGATGATTGGGAAGAGTCCTCTGAAAGTGCATATTGCAGCATTCATTCTCTCTTTATCTTCGAATTTTCCCACCAATTCAGAGACCCTAGCCCCCCACTCCGGGCCAAGATTCACCAAGATGAACTGGCACCGTAGCCATGTAGCTCCATACCCCCTCAAGTGGTTGCGATTCTTTCCGCGGCCATTGTGTTTCCCTCCATCGCCACCATCTTTCTCTCCGCGGTTACATTGAATCGCTCGGCTGCACAACACCATCTTCTCTATGTATTCTTTCAATGACGCACACTCGTCATGCCTGATATCCGATACCCGTGATATCACGTAGGCCCTTGACCGAACGCATTTTCATGGGGACGTCTCTCCAATACGTTCTCTCCTGAAATTGCCACGTCTCCCGTGCATCCAATTCCTCCCGAGTCTATAGTTCCTGTCGTATGAGCTGTGACACGTTGCTGAAAACCATCATCCAAAGATTCAGGTTAGACTAGATGCGTTGTGTGCTTAAGCTGATGTGTATCGCCTCCTCAACATCAGCATCAGTGATCCACAATCCACCGCACTGCTCAGGGTTCTTCATCCGGCCCGTCCAATCCTTGTAGTTCTCCGGGCCGAGCAGCTTTTCTTTCAAACAATCCGGGCTGTAGAATTGGGATATTGTGTCGTGCGAAAGCTGATAGGGGTGTTCCATCGTATGCCAGTATTGATGAGACTGCTCCAGTTTTATCATCCTATATGGAGTAGGGTAGGTGTCTGAGGCCAGGGTCTGTCTATTTTGAGATACAGCAGTCCTGCTAGATCCGCCGTTGCCAGGTTGGAAACAGCCGGGCTGCTTTCTCCTTGCTGGATCATGCCAAACACAATCGAATGCACGGATAGCATCGCTCATCCACTCCGTCTCGACTGCGGGGCTGCTCTTGTTGGAACTTGTGCCATCACTGAGTAAATCCCGACCATTCTCGTCTCGAAGTGCAGGGATACGTAGCATCTTCGATGAATCAGGATCCCAGCCTGAAGCTCTGATAGATGAACTATTGCCTGAGGACAGGAAAATGTTGATTTAATTGGCGCTCTGGGGCTAGGTGTTTCCCCTTGGAGTGCAATGCTCTCTCGTATGAACTTAACTGTAAGGTTTGTGGGATTATACTAAATTGCTAGTAGATTGAGTGCCATAAATGTGTCCTTGATCAGTCTTTAGCTCTTTCATGCATATAGACGTCGTCTTCATAGCCAGATCGTTTGTCTTCTTTGCCTTGAGTCTCTTTGGGGGTTTGTATGCACTACCTGTATGCACCAGTCTTTATTCGCAATGAAGTTTTGAGGGTCAACTTCCTTGGATGGGTGTTTTGAGACATACCTCATAGGGAATAATTGGGGATAAAGTGCAACACATTTGCATGTCTCGGATGTGTTGACTGTCATCAATGGAGATTTTGATAACATATTAGCCAATGGGTCTGATATAACGTTATTTGGTGAGTTTTACACGAGTCATTCAACAATATTTACGCGTAAGAGACATGAACTTCCAATCTAAGACATGTTTCAAAATAACTCCCTAATATACACTCAGTACAAGTTGTACAGATCCAACTGGACATGGAAATGGTCGAAGGGGGCAAAGGAGAGAGAAAATAAAAAAGGAGGCGATCTTCTTATTGAGCACGAGGGAGGAAAGGGAGAAAGGTGTTGTGGATGAGAGTAGACAAAAAGAGAGGATGAGAGAGGAGAAGAAACGGGATATGCGATCGATAAATACAAAAAGGAGAGAGGCTACAGTGATATAATGCCTCCTAAAATTGAACCAAAACCAAACCAAAGCGCAGGAATGCAAAGAAACACAATCTCCTAATCTATAAAGGAGGAATAGGCGTCTCGTCCCGGCCATCCTTGCCAGAGGTTTGTTCGGGGTTCTGGTGGTCCGGTGGGGCAATGGTCTGGCCGCCCTTGCCATCAAAGTACTTGGCGAATTCGCCAGACTCGGGGTAGGGGCGCGGGCCAAGGAGACGGATGAGGTCGTCACGTCCAAGAACCTCCTTAGACAGAAGTTCCT
Source organism: Penicillium hordei (assembly GCF_028827395.1). Classification (NCBI taxonomy): domain Eukaryota; kingdom Fungi; phylum Ascomycota; class Eurotiomycetes; order Eurotiales; family Aspergillaceae; genus Penicillium; species Penicillium hordei. The sequence continues at coordinate 2,276,915 of NW_026623142.1, forward strand.
CGGCAACAATACCAAGCTCCTTCCGCTTCTCGGTCAGGAGGTCGCGGCACTGCTTGTGGGCCTCATCAATGATACGGCGCACCTCCAAATCAATAGAGCGGGCAGTATCCTCGGAGAAGGGCTTGTGGAGTTGTTGCTGTGCGTCATCCTCGTAGTAGATGTAACCAAGCTTGGACGACATGCCGAACTTAGTCACCATGGCAGTAGCCATGCGAGTGACCTTGTTGAAGTCATCACTAGCACCGCTAGTCACGGTTTCAAAGTGCAGCTCTTCGCTGACACGACCACCTAGAGTCATGGCCATGCGGTCCATCATCTGGTTGACGTTCATCAGATATGTGTCACCGCCAGCCGGGAGGTATTGGGCATAACCCAGTGCACCTTGTCCGCGAGGAATGATCGAAACCTTCAGCAGTGGGTCCGCCCACTTGAAGTACCAACCGCAGATAGCGTGGCCAGCCTCGTGGTAGGCGACGGTTCGCTTCTCCTCGGGAGACAGGACAAGGGACTTCTTCTCCAATCCACCAATGACTCGTTCAATGGCTTGCTCGAAGTGTCTCATGACGACCTTGTCTGCGTTTTCACGGGCAGCTGCAAGAGGAAATTGTTAGCTTTGATGAAACACAACGAAGAGATTATGCATAAAAACTTACCAACAAGAGCTGCCTCGTTCACACAGTTGGCAATATCAGCACCAGCGAAACCGGGAGTCAGAGCGGCGAGTCTGCCCTCCAAGTACTCCAGGTTCTCGTCGGTGACAATCTTCTTCAGGTAAACACGGAAGATTTGCTTACGACCGTCCATGGTAGGTCGGTCAATGGAGATGTGTCGGTCGAATCGTCCGGGACGCATCAGGGCCTTGTCGAGAACATCCGGTCGGTTGGTACCGGCCAGGACAACCACTTGCTCAGAGGTATTGAAACCATCCATCTCGGTGAGAATCTGGTTGAGAGTGCTTTCACGCTCATCGTTTCCACCACCAACGTTCGACTTTGCTCGAGACTTTCCAATAGCATCGATTTCATCAATGAAGATGATGCAAGGGGTGTTCTTCCGGGCATTGGCGAAGAGATCACGGACACGAGAGGGGCCAACACCGACAAACATTTCGACGAATTCGGAACCACTGACACTGTAGAAAGGCACACCAGATTCACCAGCAGTGGCCTTAGCAAGCAATGTCTTACCAGTACCGGGGGGACCTGAAAGGATGGCACCACGGGGAATCTTTGCACCCAGCTTCTCGAACCGCTCGGGTTGCTGGAGGAAACTAACAAATTCCATGATCTCAACCTTGGCTTCGTCCATGCCCGCAACGTCGGAGAACTTAATCTTGATATCGGTCTCGTGGTTGAAGCGCTTGGCACGGCTCTTTCCGATGCCAAAGATTCCACTCTGGCCACCGGCACCGCCACCGGCACGCCGGGACATCCAGAAGACACCACCAAGGAAGAGAAGAGTAGGAGCCAATGACATCAAGACACCGCCCCAAGGGGTTTCATCGTGATAGGCGACAGGAATACGTTCATGCGAGGGAATACCGAGTTCATACTGAGCTGCCTCGATCTTCATTTCGAAGCTGTCGACAGAACCAATACTGAAGAAGACATAGGAGGCAGGCTGGCCATTTGAATCGGCTTGAGTTGCAGCTTCGCGGTTGAGATCAACCCGAACCTTGGTGTGGTTCAAGACGGTCAATTTCTCCACGAGGCCCTTCTCAAGGTAGTTCGCCCGGAATTCTTGCCAAGTGATTTCCCTGCCCCCACCTTCACCAGGGAAAAAGCTGCGGTAGGCGTAGTATGTAACGAGAGCGGTAACGAAGAATGAAACGGGATCGAAGCGGAACTCGAGGACCTTGCCCATGTTCGGGGGCACCTTGCCCTTCTTGTCACCCTGTTGCTTCTTCTGCTGTTGCTGGTCATTCTTAGCACCTTGCTTTTCCTTGGTATCCTTTTCGTCCTTAGGATCCTTGTCTTGCTTGGGATCCTTTGGTGGTTGTGCGTTGGGTTGCTGTCCGCCCTCCTTTGCAGATTGCTGTCCTTGTGGTTGTTGCTCCGAGTCCTTATTGAAGCGGAGGCTAGATTCTTCGTTGCTTTTGGACGCATCACTGCGTTTTTCAAAGGGGGTGCGCAAGTCTGCGATACCGCGCTTTGCGATTTCTTCCTGTCTAGCTAGACGCTCATCAGCATGGTAAGCCGAGACTTGCCACAGGAATCGCGTCATCTTAACGCGATCCATTAATGACGGTTCTTGATTAGGATCGATGTGCGCCCTGACTTCCGGTGGAAGTCCATTGCTCATGAGGTAGTTTCGGACATTGGTACGTCGCTCCACGTCCATATCCACCAGCCATTCATCCACAATTTTCAACTCAGCTTCAGTGAGAACACACTTCGGCTTCTTTATTTGATCATTATTGCGGCCATCTGATGTGTTGTTCTGGCCGTTGTTGTTGGGGGGTGTCGGACCTTGCGTGGAGTAGGCTCTAGCGCGGCTTGATAAAACCAGAGATGAGAGTCTTGATGGTCGCAGAAGTACGGAAGCCAGTCCCGTACGACCGGTAGATTCCGCGGCTTTCCTCGAGTAACGAGCGAGATTGCCTGGCCGTCGGAGTAAGGTAGCCATGGTCGAGGAATGGGAGCCCCGAGGGCTGCGAGGGCGGGGGTAAAAGTGGTCAATCGAGTTTAAAGGTGACGGATGATATCACAATCCATCAAGATCAGGCGTGAGGCGGGATTGAGCTAGGAGTTGAGAAGCTCTGAGGCATCCAGGTCCGACGTGACGCCGTGTGGTTCCAGTCGGTTCTAAATTTTCGCCGATCCGGCTGAGTCATCGGCAGTGCTAGCCCCGGGGAGCACGGAAGGAATTAGCTTAAAGCCGTGAGCCCGTTTCAAGACAGTTGTTTGTAAATTCCGTTATTGAACTAAATTGTCTAAGATTATTTGGATTTAATTGGAGATCTGTCTGTATATATTCCTATGAATAGGACCCGCCTTTGCGCCATTCGCTGCGTAATGGAAACCCATAATTATTCTGGTCACCCTATGGAGACCTAGGGATGGTTTCGGAATAACAAGAGGAGCGCTTCAATATACAAGATGTGTGGAGATAGTTTAGTATGGAGAGATAACACCGGAAACAATAACCCCACCGTCATGAGTTACATAAAAGGTAGATGAAGGGGATTTTGGTCCATCATACACCCATAATCACTGCCCAGGCAGCGGCCCGCCGGGGCCAGCTCCTTCAAAAGGAGGAAAATTGGTGGACATATCCGCCCAGTCCCACTCGATTGTCATTGGCATCTGCCAGAGATCTTGTGGGACAAATGGCTGCTGGAATGGTGCCATACCGGGGCTGGCACTGAATGGGTGTTGGTCAGAGAATCCAACACTAGCCATTTGATCAGGACTCAGCATGTCTGAGAACTCCTGCCCGATGCCAGACATGGCATGGATATTACTTGGGAGGTTTTCTGGGAGGTTATTTGTTGGGGGCATCGTAGTCCCCGGGAATGGTCCTCCCGTGCCGGGCGAGTGGGCGGCAGGCGGAGGGTTGGTAAACATGGAGGGAGAGAAGGATGCGGAGGTGGGCGGTGGTTGTGTACGTTTGGCGGAGGGTGAGGTTGTGGACTGCTCGTCGGCTGCGCCTGTAGAGTCTTCTGCATTCTTGCGTTTCTTTCGCGAATGAGACTCTCTTTCAGTTTTATCCAAGACCACCTTGGCAATTCTCTCGAATTCGCCACAAAGACCTAGCATACGCTTGATGCTGCCATTGGATTCATCGGAGACTAGCGTGGACAGGAAATTGACTACCACGCTCATTAATTTAATATCGGATCGAGCGCGAGCATCGTTAGGGTTCTGGAGGATGTTGGCGAAAATAGTTACAAGGGCAGACACCGGGTAGTAGAGGATCAGCCTGATATCTAGTTAGCAGCTGTTTGTTCCCACAATTCTATGAAACGTACCAAACACAAGCAAAGTCTCCTTGCGGGATATACTTGATCAGATTAATCGATGCTCTGGCAGCAGTGACACACAAAACTGCCGACAAGAACACCCTAGGGTTCAAGGGCCGTGCATTCAACCCTTGTATGGCATAGTTGGACAAACGGCTTGTCCAATACCCGTGATGAACCGACATCCGATGAATGGTGGTCAAGCAATTGTAGTAGGCAAAATGTAGAACGACCATGTGGATGATGAGGGGGGTGTAGGTAGCTTGGATGTCGTACTCGGGGCGGAAGTCGATAGGAATGTTGTCTTTCCAGTCTTCCAACTCCTTGTCAAGTTCACCGATGGTATTGAGCAATTCACCGTCTGATTGTTTCGATGCTTTGGCAGAATAAAGTCGCTTGTATACTCTGCTTTGAATAGTGGCAAATTCACAGAATGCCCGGAATAGATTGAACTTGCTTCTACCGTCAGATAATGGCACATTTCCAACATTATCTGGAGGATCTTCGCTTGGCAGCTCGACATTCATATCATCGTCATCTTGTACTGGTGGTCGACCAGAGCGTAGACAGATGCTAAGGAATCGGTCAGTATTCAAAGGAAAGGTATGCGGGCGCCTAGAAGCAGGTCTTACTCTTTGTCAAGAAGATAGGCGATCCAGAACACTCTCTTTCGCTGCTCAACTTCGACCACGTTAAGGCCAAAGCTAGAACCACGTTTGTGTAGACCAATGCTGTGGGAAAGTCGAATCGCCGCAGCGACTAAAAAGAAAGCAGGTTGTGGGTTAGGGGTTCCCTGAAGGAAGAGTGACTAGAAGATTATGTTAGATAAAGCCACCAAAACCAGAGTAGGACAACTTTACCATTCCCAATAGCGCTTGCACGCTCAATAGGTCAGTGTTACGCATTGTGAGCTCAGTCAGAACTCCCATAGCGTTCTTCAAATAAAGCCAAGCTTTTTTGTCTTCTTCGTGTGGCACTAAGTTACTCATGACCCGAAGCCTGTGAGAAATCGCCAGGACAACATTTATACTTGCCCACCAGCCCGAACCCTCGTAGGGATCGCGCGAGTATTGCCGCTCCACCAGGTGCATGAATGTCGCTTCGTGGAACAATGGGAACATGCAATTGAAGTTTTCAAAGAAGTCCTTGAATAGAGAAAGAGCTTCCTCCTTTGGCGGTAGAGGCTTGAACACACGTCTTGCGAAAATATCGCTGAAGATCTCGGGTTTCCAGTACATCCACTTATTGTCATCAACATATGCCGACGATATCATGTCCTGGAAGGATGTATCGCCAGTTTTCTCATTGACCCATTGAATACCCTTTGGAGAGAATATAGAAAATCCAGATGAGGATCCTGTGAAAATGTTAACAAACTAGATCAACCCGGTTGCACAAAAAAAAGCCTACCAATATACCGAGTCTCCCCGCAGTTGTTTGTCACCAAAGAACACATCATATCCGACAGCGCCTCGACTTCGGTCTCCGACTTTTGCGACTCTGGTGATGTAGCGGCTGTCTGAGGACTGGAGTTGGAGTCCATACGAGGTGTGGTGTGGTGGGAGCTTGGGGCCTGTTGCGCTGCAGCTGCTTGAGCCAGGAACATGCTGGAGCTTTTTGCTGCGTTCATCGCATTTGTTCGATCCGCGAGCCGCTTCTCCAATGTTCCGAGATCCGTCTTGCCGCCATCGTCTTCTGACAACAGACCCGACAAACGCAACAACGACTCCATCCGGCCGAGTCGGTTTTCCAGACCTTCGATGTATTTCGCTCTATGTAAGAGATAACCGAGTCAGATACAGAACTTTATATGCAATGAAGTATACAAGTATACATACCCTTTAGGGGGATTCCGCTTCTTCTCCACTTGTGTGAAAATGCATTCCGTCTTGTAGTTGATGCAGTGTGAGCATTTTGGCATTTTTCCATCGCATTTAATCTTCTTCTTCCGACACATATCGCACGCCTGTTCGCTCATTAGATATGTTCTCAATCTCTGTAATGGGTAATGATCCTCACCCTCGCGATCCTCCGTCTCTTCGCATCGTTGGTCTCGTCCCCCGCGCCTACTGACAAATCATCGTACATAGACCCCGCCTGCATCTGAGGATGGTCGTAGTTAAAGAGTTGTGGGGTGTGGTTCATCATAGGCGGGTCGAAGCCCATGCCGTCGCCGTCCCCCAAGCCATCCATTTTGCGTTTGAGGGGCAACGGAAACTCCACGGAGTAGAGGTAATGGCGGTGATAAGTAATCGATATTGCGGGGCCTTTTCTTTTTCACCCCCTGAGATGAGAGAGAATGCGCTATGATTTATGAAAATGAATGACGCATGGGAAGGATAGAAGCTTTTTTTTTCCCAAGGGATTGAACACAAGCACCTCAAAAAGTTTGGGACTTTAGGTAAGAGATGAGTCAACCACACGTGAGATGCTGATTGATATGATTTTAACGTTAGACGTAAGAGGATAAAACACTATACGGAGTTACGCTATACGAGTTGCTGCCTTGAAGATAATTTGGCATGACGGAACCCGCGAAACCCGACCACCGAGTGGACGGTCGATTTCGTCCGATCCGGAGAACAGGGGCATTGGCATCCGTTCAATCTCTTCCAGTCCACCCCACCCTTAACGCCGATCAAACACCATTTTTCTTTCCGTGTAGGATAACTATTGCGAAAAGGGTGTGTGGCGTTTTATATGGGGTAGGACGGATCCTATGCCAGGCCGTATCACCGTACGAGTCTTGGGCCTACGTGTTTCTTACTGTCCAGGGGTTGAGCTGTTTGGTGACTAAAAGTCGCTAAGATCGACAATTTCGCAGCATGATCTGATATGATGCCGGGGATTGCCGGTTCGATGCCAGATGGAATAGTAATATATAAAAGTACATTCAACGAAGAGCGGCGATCTCGTAGGGATATGTGAAAACAGTACATATAATACAACAAGGTTCGTAAAGAGCAGTCCTGTTCCTCCGATCTTGTAAATGCCAAACCAACGCCACGCTATGTGCCCAAAATATGATGACCGGTTGGTCAATATCGAGACCTAAAAATCGCTTTTCCATCGATGCCCAAAGGCCATTGCCGGAGAAGAGAGAAATCAAAGTCACACTGGCAAAGTCTTAAACATGTTTGTCGAGGAATTCCTTCGCCTCGTTAATTTTAGTCGCCAAGTATGGGCTGCCGCCGCGATCGGGGTGGTTGAGCAACATGAGCTGGCGGTGGTTCTTGCGGATCTTCTCCTTGGTCAAAGTTCGTTCGCTAAGTAATCATGTCAGTTCTGGCATATCAAAGGTTTGTAGCTAGCACATACGCAAGTTGTAGAATCAGGGACGCTTCCCGACGGTTCATGCGCTGCTCGAACCCTCTGTGATGTGACGTTAGTCAATATTCTATATAACCATAAGACGATAAAATGTCCACGAACCCCTTATAGAATGCCTTTCCGGCAGCGTTCAAGCCTCCCTTGGAGCGGCGGTAGGCGACCAGACCGGCGCGGCCCTGTAGACAGTGAGTTAGTCCCGTGCTGCTGAACAAAGAGCGTTTTCACTCACCAAAAAGGCAGTTGTGGCAATGCCAAATCCAATAGCGAGAGCAGAGGTCATTTTGTAGTTTGAGAAGGATAGAGTTGCGAATCGAGATCAAGTCAGTTGGACCGGGGAATGGGCGAAGAGGCGCCGGGATAGAAAAGTCAGCGCGGGTGCCCCCAAAAGGGTTTAGCGTGGTCTGCTCCACCATTCAGGCCCGAGCTACAGAAAAAGTTTCTTGCGACTCAACGAAGACATAACCAACACCACACCACAAACATGCGGTAAGTTTTGCTGTTAATTTTTGTCTGTACCTGTTCTACGGAACGCTAATATTCATTTTTTCTGCAGTGTTGAAACTTGTCACTTCTGTTCCCGCCCGGCCTTCCCGAGTAAGGGCATCACATTCGTCCGCAACGATGCCCGACAATTCCGCTTCTGTCGGTCCAAGTGCCACAAGAACTTCAAGATGAAGCGTCAGCCCCGCAAGCTTAAGTGGACCAAGACTCACCGCGCCGCCCGCGGAAAGGAGATGATCGTGGATTCGTCGCTTGTCCTGTCCCAGTTCGCCAAGAAGAGAAACGTCCCCGTCAAGTACGACCGCAACCTTATGGCTGCTACCATCACTGCCATGGAGAGAGTGGAGGAGATCAGAACCCGCCGCGAGCGTGTGTTCACGAAACGCCGCCTGGCCGGCAAACTCGCCCGCGACCGCCAGCGCGAGGCGGACCGCAAGGTCGTCAACGAGGGCGAGCACCTCATTCGGAAGGAACTCCGCGAGCGCGAGGAGGGTCTCCCCATGGTTGCCGAGCAGAGCAAGGTTTCCAACAGAGTCCACGGCGAGGAGAGAATCCGTCAGAAGCAGAAGGCCAAGCTTTTGGTGGATGGTGGAGTGGAGGAGCAGATGGATATCGACTAAATTTTTTATCCTGGGCATCTATTTTCTTTTGTTTTATGCTTTCTCAGATACGACACGGTTCCTGCAACACGCAGATTTTCGGAGTTGGGCATGCTTTGGTGTTTTAAAAGCAATCAATGTTTTTCATCATATCTCATATCCAGTGGGCTGTTAGCCTCTTGCTGCTTGGGAGGCTAATAAAAATGTGTTTACAATAACCTATGTTACATAGGTTGCTAGTTTGCTAGTCTGTACAGTGACCAGAGTGGTCAAACGACCATAATGAGATCTTTGGAGAACGACCCCAACAAATATCCCATTTAAGCAAGCCCTACTATAACCTTCTCGTCTATAGCACCTCTCGACAACGTCCTCTTAGTCAACCCCACCAACTCCTCTGCTATAGACCGCAAAATAGCCTTGAGGCCTCAATTCTCTATAGTAGTCAATAACGATTCATAGAGTCCATACTTGGTTGTTGGAGGAGCGCCATCCCAGGAGCAAATGGCTACGCTATCATGGATCCCTGGACCGCAGCATACCCAAGAAAATATGTCCTCGATTCCATTTAGATCTGTGGATTCTAGTTATGCGACACGGTAGGTCGTTTCCTACCTTGGTCGCTACCGTCGTCACTTGGGTGGTATTGTCGCTTCCTAGCCTTCTTCTTAACCTGAACTGCCGGTCTCGACTCCAGTAGATAATACCAAGACTGAATAGTCGCAGTCTTGGTGCCTGTTATTTTTAGCTGCGCAGTTGATCATGTCGGTGGGGGTTTAGTGCCCAAAAACAAGGCTCTAGAGGGGTTACATTAAGATGTGAAGCAGAAGAACAGTAGTCACAGCCCAGGCAACAGTAACGGGAGTGTTAGTGACGATTTGACATTCGACATTCACACTTACAGGACCACGGAAGATACTTCCGATATTCGTGAACGTGAGCGAGATGAAACAGGGGGTTGCCCAAGCAGGCATGGGCTTTTGTGGCGATGGCATAAAGAATCGTGCTTGTCTCACAAACTTCCAACGTGGTAGGAATATCTATGCAGCAGAAGGTTATTGGGAGCAAACAACCGTGCATTCAGGCCCTAGGCAGCCACGCCGTCAAAAGTTCCTTTTGATACTCCGAGAGGGAGTATAATAAAAGAGGGAGAGGAGAAAGACGGACTATGTAAAGTCGGTGCCAGAAATTGCCTAAAACACCAGTACTGATCGAATGGCCAAAGTCTAGGTAGAATATGGAAGAATAATTGAGGTCGTCAGGTATACCATGAAGGAAAAGAGCGCGCGATGCAGGGTTGGAAGGGTTAAAGATAGGTAGTCCAGAACAGATAGATCGAGAGATAGCTGGCAGCTAGATGATCTGCGAGCTAGGTAAGAAATACGCATAAACGATAGAAAAGAAAAGACCATGAGGAAGTTGAGCGGTGTTCTTGTGCCGCGCTTGGTATGATCAGTAGCAAACTAAATACAGTACAAGAATGGACGGCAAGAAGATGCTTCGGGTGTGGGATGAAAAAGCGAGAGGCTAGATGGGAAAGAGAAAAAAAAGTGGTAGAGCAAGAGGTAAAAAAGAACAAAGCGCCCTTCTGGTAAGCGAAAACTCCCCTATTCGGTCATCCTTCCATATAGATCAAACCAGGTCCAATCGTAGACTGCGCCAAACACCACCTCCAATAGGAGGAGAAATGAAATTCAGAAGAAAAAAAGCGAATGCAATGGTGGAGGTTGATGACGGAGAATCATAATAGACGGAGGGGAAAGACGTAAGTGGGTATGAAGTAGACAAAAGTAGATGAGACTCATATAGACAAGGTATAGTCGCATCGAAATCATCTGCATGGAAATAAATATGCTAAACTCATGTACTGTTGGATCGTAGCAACGCCTGGTGATAATTAGCCAAGCTGTTTTTAGAGTTCGGTTCTGAACATACAGCTAACGTACCCGCTCGTCGATCATCTCTTCTTTCTCTTCCGAGGGACTGACCACACTGCCCCGGGTGATGGGACCAGAGCTTGTGATAGACCGGGAATCTACAACCGGGCGAGGGGACGGCAAGGGCTGCTGCTTTGACCGTTGTTGTGGGGGCTGTGGCTGTTGGTTCTCATTCATTGAGTAGTTAGGGTGCATTTCCCCGCTGCTCGAAATCCTAGACTCTTTGCTCTTCTCCAATAGCGACCCGCCAAGGGTAGCACATTTGAGAATAGTTTGCATCATCTGGTTTTGTTTGAGCGGCTTGGATAAGTACTCATCCATCTGGGCCTGAATACACTTCTCCCGGTCACCCAACATGGCGTGAGCAGTGAGCGCGATAATCGGGGTTCGTTGAAGCCCACTCTCGCGTTCATATTCACGGATCTTGCCAGTGGCTTCAAAGCCACCCATGACTGGCATCTGAACATCCATCAGGATAACATCATAACGACGTTTCTTGACAGCCTCGACAGCTTCCAAGCCGTTACCAACAACAAAGACGTTGTGGTTATGCCTCTGAAGAATCTTCATTGCAAGCTGCTGGTTCACGTCGTTATCCTCCGCGAGAAGAATATCGAATGAACGTGAGTTGTCGGTGGTGATCGGCGTCGACCGGCCTTCTAAGGCCGGCAGCATACCGTTGCCAAGATCAATCGGCTGACACGGGGTAGTCATGTATGAGCTGATACCAAGATCCAAAGCCGACTTCAAGCTCACACACACCAAAGGACAGACCAAAACAATCGGAATGTACTTGAACTCGTCAAACGTCCGCAAGACCCGGGCCGTGTCTACCGAGTCAACAATAATAACATCGTAGGCATGGCCTGATTCCTTGCCAGAAGGATCTTGGATCTCGGGCGGTGGAACATGTTCTTCATTCCGTACAACCAACGGCTCCAGGTCAATCTTCTTCAACATCTTCATGACGTTGGTAGCTTGAGCACCGTTCTGGCCCTTGTCGATGAACAACACGCGGTGGTTCTTGTACGGCAAGAGCTGATTGGCAATGACGTTCAAAGACTGGTCTGCGAGTTTCACCACACAGGTAAAGTGGAAGGTACTTCCATGTCCATATTCGGAAGTTACCCAAACGTCACCGCCCATCAAATTTACAAGCCGCTTGGAAATCGACAATCCCAACCCAGTGCCACCGAATCTGCGGGTGGTTGAGCCATCGGCTTGTTGGAAGGTATCGAAAATGAGGTCAAGTTTATCTTCTTCAATTCCAATACCCGTGTCGGATACTGAGAATTCGAAGGCATATTCGTTGGTCGTACATTGTTCTCTGTCCGACTTTCGGATAGTGAGCTTAACCTCACCATGCTCGGTGAACTTGATAGCATTGCCAACAAGGTTGAGAATGATCTGGCGGAGACGGAATGGATCGCCAATGACATAATCAGGAACAGTATTGTCAACTTGGTAGGTCAAACTCAAGAACTTCTCGTTGGCCTTGACGGCCAAGGTCTTGAGAGCATTGAAGACAGTGCCTCTAACGGTAAATGGAATGCTCTCGATAACCATACGGTTGGCTTCGATCTTGGAAATATCCAGAATGTCATCAATGATAGTCAACAAACTGTTCGCCAAGTTGTGTACGACGTTCAACATTTCTCGGGTGTACGGCTTGAGATCATCCGTATCCAATGTCAACTGGGTCATTCCAATGATACCGTTCATCGGCGTTCTGATCTCGTGCGACATATTGGCCAAGAACTCTGATTTGGTACGATTGGCCAGTTCGGCAGCTTCCCTGGCGGCAGTGTTTCGCTGGATACTATCCCGCAGATTGGAAACCATCTTGTTAATCTTCCGCTTCAGCTCATCCATTTCACCAGACGCGTTGACCGTGATCAACTTGGTAAAGTCACCGTCGGTGGCGGCATCGGTAATTTCACCGAAAGCACGGACTTGCGACGTCAAATTCTCGGCCATAGTATTCACGTCCTCGGTAATTTCCTTCCAAGTACCGGCAATACCCTCCACGTTGGCTTGTCCTCCCATCTTGCCGTCAACACCGACATCTCGGGCGACCTTCTTAAGCTCCGTAGCGAATTTAGCGAGTCGACCCACCATGTGGTTGATGGTGACCTTAAGCGTGAGAATTTCTCCCTGGGCATGCACTTCGATCTTTTTGCTCAAGTCTCCCTTGGCAATAGCTTGCGTGACATCGGAAATACTTCGGACCTGAGACGTCAAATTCTGCGCCATGGTGTTCACATTGTCCGTCAGGTCCTTCCATTTTCCTTCCACGTTGTCGACCTTGGCCTGGCCACCGAGGGTACCATCTGTGCCGACCTCACGAGCCACTTTACTAACTTCGAATGCAAAGGTGTTGAGACGATCCACCATGCCATTAATCGTGCTCTTGAGGTCGAGAATTTCTCCTTGTACGTTGGCAGTAACCTTTTTAGTTAGGTCACCCTTAGCGACCGCGGTAGTGACATCCGCAATCTCACGCACCTGCGTGGTCAGGTTGTTGGCCATGCGGTTGACGTTTTCTGTCAAATCCTTCCATGTTCCTTCGACATCATTCACCGTAGCTTGGCCTCCAAGAACACCATCGGTACCGACTTCCTTGGCAATCTTAGTGACTTCTTGTGCGAATTGTCGTAGTTGGTCCACCATAGAATTGATAATATTCTTCAACTCTGCGATCTCTCCCTTGCAGTTGGCCTGGACCTTCTGCGTGAGGTCACCCTTCGCAACAGCCTTTGTAACCGTAGCGATATCTCGCACTTGCGTGGTAAGATTGTTTGCCATGGCGTTGACATTAACCGTGAGTTCGTTCCACATGCCCTGGACACCCTCGATCTGAGCTTGTCCTCCTAGTACACCTTCCGTACCGACATCACGCGCGACTCGAGTAACTTCTGTTGCAAACGTTCGGAGTTGGTCTACCATGGTATTGATGGTTTGCTGCAACTCCAGAATTTCACCTTGAGCCCGGCTCTCAATCTTCTGGCTAAGATCGCCGTGGGCGACAGCAGTAGTTACGGCGGCAATTTCTCGCACTTGATCTGTCAAGTTCTTGGCCATAATGTTGACGTTCTCTGTAAGCTCTTTCCAGATACCATGGACGCCAGTGATCTGGGCTTGTCCACCGAGTATTCCTTCAGTACCGACTTCGCGTGCGACACGAGACACTTCGCTACCGAAGACTTGCAGTTGATCCATCATAGTGTTAATTGTTCGTTTGAAGGTTGCAATTTCGGGGTCCATTTCCAGCGGGTGAATTTGGACCTTCATAGACAGATCACCGTTGGCGACTTGAGTGATGATACCACCAATTTCACGCAAAGCTTTCTGGAAGGCCTCGTTGGCCTGCTGGTGCTTGCGCAACTCACGTTCGAGAAGAACGACATCCTCATTTTCGACCTTGGTAAGAGCACGGCGAGTGTGCTCTTCCTGTTTTTGCAATTCGTCGCGAACCTGAGCAATGATATCTTTTTGGCTGCTTATCTCCTCGGCCTGCTTTTGTACGTGGTTGCGGAGGAAGCTAATATCCTCCTCCCGCACGACACGGGTGCCGTTATCATCTTCATCATCGGATTCGTCGTCTATTTCTCCCAGGGGCGGTTCGTCCGCGGCGGCCGGGATCGCTTTTTGCTGCTGTGACAGAGAGTCAGAATCTTGACCGGACGACAAGCGAGAGAGCCCAAATGTCCTCAAGAAATTCCTCTCGTTGGTCTCTTCAGCAGACGGAGTGGTCTGGTAGGGGTCCGCCTGCTGTTGGAAATTGTGGTGACTGACAGCTTGGAATTCCAGATGGTGCACGCGGCGCACCAGGGCCTCAAGCTCGGCCTCGAAGGCTGCCTTGGCGGGACTGCTTTCTCCGGGAAGTTTGGCCGATTTGGTACCGTTGGCTAACTGGAAATCAAATGGGGGCGAAGAGGAACCGGGGGTAGATTCGTCTCTTGCTAGATTCTGCAGCACGGCAGCCGCGGCCACGAGTGTGTCGTCCGCGCTAGCCATTGTGGCCTACATAGGTTAGTTCATAGTACAAATATCCAACACATATTATAGTACCAATACCCCCAGTTGAGAATTATGGGATGTAGAGTATCGGAAATAAAGCTTTAGGATCACTCACTGGAAAGTCTGGATCCTGACCGGATGACAGAAATATAGTCTAATTAAGGCGACATGAGGGGGGGGAAGTCCAAATAGAAGATAGGAATAAATAGAGCCCGAGTCAACCGGGGATAAATATGAAAGGGAATCTGGAAAGTCGGGAAGGGGGAAAATAGGTGGATAAGCCTTGGATCCCTGGAGCCCTGGAGAACGCGCCCGGTTATGTAAGCCACCACTTGGATGGCTCTGCGGGGGAAAAGACAAAAAGAAACTTAGAAACAACAGATAATAAAAAAAAGGTTTGTCGAATCAAATAATATAAAAAAAGGAGGTTTGAGGATGAGAAGAGAAAAGCGGGATTTGGATGGGGGAGGGGGTAAAGAGATTTTGAAAGGGGCGGTGATATGTCGCCTCTTTGGGGTTTTGGGTGATTTTTTGGAGGGTGATTTCTTTTTTTTTCTATATGTCTCAAATCTTTAGGTAGAATCTATAAATCGTGTCTGAATAGGAAAAAAAAGAAGAGAGATAGAATGGGTCAAATTGGGTAAAAATAGGTAAAAATAGGTAAAAAAAAATGGGATATGTTTCTGCACATAAAAATGCCCAGGTGACTGGGGACGCACGGACTGATCAACTATGGTTTTTTTTCATGGGTACACATAAGACACATGGATATATATATATATATACCTGAGATACTCCGTATATCGACATGCATAATGTATCTATACCATCTACGGAGTACCGAGTATCAAGTTACCTACGGAGTACACCATTCCCGTTTCATACCCAGGTATGGAAGTGATCGACTCCGTGGACTAGTGTCGATCACAAGGTGGCTCCGGTTCGTGGTTTTGCTTCTCAATAGTCTAATTCTATATTCTTGGGTAAATTACTCCATACTTTCCCTTCTTATCCCCAAAGGAAAAGATAGGCGAGACAGAGTTTGAACAATTAGCTGGGATTTAATGGGATCCAGTCGGAGTTAGTCTGAGCCTATAAGGAACCAACGAGAATGTCTGTTCGTTAAGGTACTGTCACCGATCCATAGTTAGATTTACATCGCAATTTGCGTCTTTTTTGGTGGCTGAGCCGGGATTAGCGTCTCCAGATGTCCCATTATCGTTGGCTGAGGTATTCGTACCGTCTATTGGTCACATGGGGACCTCGTGTGATGGTGAGGATATGAAGCTGGTCGACATTGCACGTCTGGATCACTCACTACTATTTATGTACCGACCATATGCTTCAAAATGTAATAAAAATATGGAAACCATGTGTTTGCAATGGGTAGGATTCTGTATAGATCCTATATAGATGAAATACAGTCCCCGAGTGGAAAAAAAAAAGAGATACCTGCAATATACAACGTTGTAGGTAACAGGTACGTACATTCTACCTAACCTTCAAATGTTATGGTGATTGGGATGGGCGATGGATGGGTGCTGCTAGTCAACTAGTCAACTGGTGAACAGTGAACAGTCAAATGGCGGGGTGGAAACGGCACAAGTGGTCGGTGTGCCCTGACGTATTATCTTTTGGAATCCCGCAGAGTCATAATTCTGTGAAATATTGTCCGATCAAAAGAACGACCTTCAAAACACCCGTCAAAAATTGACTCTGCAGGAGAAGGCTGCAGCCATGGCGTCCGACTTGACAAACCAGATTTTGGACGCCCTGTCCGCGTCCGATGCGCCCATCCTCTCCAGCGATGCCTTCCCCTCCACCCCCTCATTGAATGTTAAGAGTGCGCTCGACCGCCTTGATTCGCGCCAGATGGTCGAATATGAGACCCTAGAGAAGGAAATCGTTACTCTCACTGCTGAGGGTCAGGAGATTGCCGCCAATGGCAGTCACGAGGCCAAGGTCTTCGCCGTGGTGCTTGCTGCCATGGACGGATTGAAGATCTCCGACTTGCCCGGAATTGTGGGCAAGGAGAATGCCAAAGTTGGCCAAGGCAATGCCTTTAAGCGTGGCTGGATTAAGAAGGACAAGGATTTGCTCCGGGCATCCGCAGACTCAATTGTCGACGAGACGCAACAGCATCTGCTTGCCGTTCAAAAAACAAAGACCCTGGAGGATAAAAAGGTCCTGGCTGATCTCAAGCGGAGAAAGTTGATCGGTTTAGCAAAGGAGATTGCTTTCAAGATCACCAAGGGTCCCAAGTACGCCCGGGAATTCGTCAAGGAGCAGACCGACCTCACTCCGGAGATGATTGCCAGTGGCTCGTGGAAGACGGCGCACCTCAAGCCCTACAACTTCAATGCTAAGGGTGCCCCAACTCCATGTGGTACACTACACCCGCTGAACAAGGTCCGCCAAGAGTTCCGCAACATCTTCTTCGACATGGGTTTCGAGGAAATGCCCACCAACCGCTTTGTCGAGACCGGCTTCTGGAACTTCGACGCTCTGTTCGTGCCCCAGCAACACCCCGCCCGTGATCTCCAGGATACCTTCTACATCTCCGACCCTGCCGTGGCAGACGCTCCTCGCGAGGATCCCCCCAACGACCCCCACCGCCCAGCGCAACTAAAGTCCGAGAAGCCCCTCGACTACAAGAAGTACTGGGACAACGTCCGCGAGGTCCACGAGCACGGAAAGTTCGGCTCCATTGGCTACCGCTACCCCTGGAGCGCGGATGAGTCGCTCCGCCTGGTGCTCCGCACCCACACCACCTCCATCTCGACCTACATGCTGCACAAGCTGGCCGCCAACCCCCGACCGGCTCGCTTCTTCAGTATCGACCGTGTGTTCCGAAACGAGTCCGTCGATGCTACCCATCTGGCAGAGTTCCACCAGGTCGAGGGTGTCATTGCCGATTTCGGTCTGACCCTTGGTGGTCTGATTGGATTCATGGAGGTCTTCTTCGCCAAGATGGGCATCCACAAGCTGCGCTTCAAGCCCGCCTACAACCCGTACACTGAGCCTAGTATGGAGATCTTCGGCTACCACGATGGTCTGGGCAAGTGGGTTGAGATCGGTAACAGTGGCATGTTCCGTCCGGAGATGCTGGAGGCTATGGGTCTGCCTAAGGACCTGAGAGTTTACGGATGGGGATTGAGTCTGGAGAGACCTACTATGATCAAGTACGTTGCATCATCTACCATTTATCTTCATTTACTAATATCTTTTAGGTACGCCGTCAGCAACATTCGTGAACTGCTCGGTCACAAGGTCGACCTGAACTTCATTGAGACCAATCCGGCCGTCCGTCTTGAGAAGGATTAAACAGAGAAATACACATAGAAGAAAAAAAAAAAGAACGTGCTTTTAGTGGTGTCTTGCTTATGGGGGTTTCCCGCTTGCAATCACGAGTTTATGTGGAAGGAAACGTATTACATATCAACGATGGACAGGATGTGAATAAAATACTTGATAAAAGGAATCCAGCGTAGACAGTCAATGTAGAGACAATTGAGTAAAAAAGCAGGCTGTCGAAATGATATTCATCTAGCATGTGTTTACACTGGATGTCCTGCCCGTATCTGTGCCCCAGTGCATGGATCTCTGCAGCAGTGGCTCTTCAGCAGGCAAAGCTCGGAAGCATAATCTTCGGCAATGAGAAGTATTTCTACCTCCTCACTCATGGAGCTGGAGACGCCAAAGACCAAGACCAGCGAACCAGTCTGGTTTTCTGAGTCTACAAAGAATGAGGAGGGCTTGATATGCCGAGAAGGGAAAGGAATAAAGGAATAGGAAACAGGTAGACTAAAAAATATATGAAAGGGATATCGTTTCGATTTTTTGGCATTGCTTTTTTTTGGCTTGTGCTTCATGAGGTTGGGTGGGAGTCTATCACAGAAAGAGAACAGGCGGGATTCGTAGAGAAAAAAAAACCTGACCCATTAAGTCGTCGATATTCCATTCATTTCGAGAGATAGGTAGGAAAACAGGAGTTTCTCAGAGGAGAAAAATAAAAAAAACGAACTAAGGAACATAACTATATCCCTTGCGTCCTTTTTTTGGTCTTGAAACCAACTCCCCGAACACGGACCATCAAGCCACGGTTCCTGTGACGCATTAGCCTTGAACACGAAACACGCAGGATGTGTGTGAACGATCATAACGTACCATCAAATCAACCCGTCAACACCACCCGGTAAAAAAAACCACATTGCTGCGGATGATTTAGCGCTGGCTGGAGGCGGTCCAGACGTTCTTGAGGTATCCATCACGCTGGGCCAGGCGGTTGAAGGAGTCATCGCTCTCGCCGCGGGCACGGATGAAGCCGCAAAGAGCGTAGGTCTGGTTCTCGCCGGTGTAGCGGCCGTTCTCGTCAACCTTGCCGACGGAGAGCTGGACGGAGGCGTGGTCGTTGGCCTTGATGATGCGGTTGGTGGCGCTGCACTTGCGGGGCACGTAGCTGTTGGAGGGAGATCATGTTAGTTGTCTGGGTTCTTTTTTGGAGTTTTCCGAGTGAATGTGTTCCCCTCCAATACCCTGTGCCCTGATTTTTCTGGTGGCTCGCCAACGATCGCAGTCAAGCGGCATTGTAGATATTTTTCAATCCTCGCAATCTCCGATCACACCGGGTCCATCGCTTTGGCTTGGAATTGAGGCGGGATTGCTGATTGTATGCGGCCACGCAGACACAGGGCACAGAGGTATATTGGGACTGGGAGAACGGGTGTAAATTCCATGGCACGTACAGATCGACGATCTCTCCCTTGTCGTTCTCCATTTTGGCGGGTTTGGTGTTGAGGTTTTGACGGGCGACGGTGAGGTTGGAGGTGGAGGGTTTTTCTGCCGCACATTAAATTGAAGACCTCAAATGATTTGTGTGGGTCATGTGACCCTTTATCGAGGGCTGGCGTGGCCGAAGTGGGGTAAGCGTGGCCGAAGTGGCAACCGTACTAGAGGCCGTGGCAATTTCATCTCTAATGTTCATATCGACTGCTGGATACGTCTCATGTAGGGCTGGTTATACTATGAGTAAATGTATGTCTTTTACAGATTACTTTTTTCCCTTTCTTCCTGTAACACATCCTTCTTCCATCCCACAGCCACCTCTCGTGCACTTCCTTTTTTAAACCGCACAAGAACCACTCTTTCGGACTCGCCTCGCTTGGAAGACCCTTTCAGCTCAGGTCCGGGATCATTCAGACCTAACACAGATCGCCCGTCGCTGGTCATGAGAAGTATTTTTGGAGA
The DNA here is from genome assembly GCF_028827395.1 of Penicillium hordei. Taxonomy (NCBI): domain Eukaryota; kingdom Fungi; phylum Ascomycota; class Eurotiomycetes; order Eurotiales; family Aspergillaceae; genus Penicillium; species Penicillium hordei. The sequence goes on from NW_026623142.1 coordinate 2,296,510, forward strand.
TATGCATTTTTCTGTCCATGGGGGAGAACCCGAATGAACGAACTCAGCAAGCGCTTGACGACGCTTCTCCATCTCTTTCACGGAAGCATCTGCACGGGGCTCCCTGTCCAGGAATCCTGACACCAAATGCAAAAGAAGGAACTGTGGTGGGAATAGGATAATTTCTGCCTTTTGGGCACGACTAACCCACTCTGAGGCTGGAAGAAACTGTGCCTCCGTAACCTCGATTCCCCCATCGCTCGTGGGGATCTGGTGCTCCTCGTGCTCTCCCTCTGATGGGAGTTGGTCGAGAAGCTTCTTATCCACGTTGACGGGCAAAGGCAAGAAATACAAATACATCTGAGTAGTATATCGCTTGGGGACATTTGTTGGCGTAACCCAACGAGTAAAGGGAATTAATTGGCCTGTAGAGTCAGCGTGCTGCTTTCATGTCTCAATTACACGAGCTAGGCACTTACCTATATCAGGCTCCGCATCAGCACTTTGGTGATTCAGCCATTCATCAAAGGTGGTCTTGTTCTGGTGAATGAGCCGTCTGCCTGCCTCTCGGGTAGGCTCGTCGACGGCAAGCATCTTCCCGGAGTTCCGGTCTTTAGCTAGAAGAATCCCACTCTCTTCGAAGAGTTCCCTTATCGCTGCACGTCGGTAACTAGGGGAATCTTCATGCCGTGCTAGGTCTTCGGGTGGTGGGCATTCCCCATCTTGGCTAGATAGGTTGCCACCTGGAAATACATGTGCGGATGCGAAAGAGGTGGAGGTCTTCACGCGATGAAGGAGAAGGATCTCGTTCTTTGGAGATATCAGAAGTACGCTATACAGTAGTTAGTTTTTACTATTTTTGGAATGCCCCCCTGTCGACATCACCAGTAATGTAGTCCCTTGCTACTTGCTAGCTTACCTGGAACTAGGCCGGGGCACCGCGGGCTCACTATCACGTTTTGTGCTAGACATCTTCTGAGGATTGGAAGAAATTGTAGTCGTGTATTGTCTCAAAGCAGATTTACTGCTCGGGTGCTGAAATGACTGAACCGAGGCAATATACGATGCACAAGATGTCCGAAAAACAAGACCAACGGCAAGTCGATGACCCAATCGCTGTGATAAGTGACGAGAAATAGATCCTTGACAAATAAAAGACATCGTGATCTCGAAGCCGTTCCTCGGCTTCTCAATACAGTAAAAGGCAAAAGACCCGAGAGCCTAGGCAGTTCCTCGGTACCCCGCGTGTAGCTTAACCTCATCGAGCTTAGCCGAATGCAGCGCCATGTGCTCGGGCAACCTTCTACGAACTATCTACGTGACGTTTACAGTTGGAATAGATTGAGAGAAAAATAAAACGTGTATGCTCATTACCAGAAATGGCGTAAATCTTCAAATCGTAAACTCCTATCCTATACCCTTATTTTAATTTTCAAGGCCTCATCACCTATCGGGGTCACCCTGATAGATGTATTCACAAAGAGGTCCAGTCAACTCTTACAAAGCTTGGATCTTACGAGTAAAGCTTCTTGTCGTAGCTGTGGAGACCGTGGACGTTACCCTCGGTCATAGCACTGGCACTTCGCATCTCGAAACGCACGGTGCCGTTGTTGACACCATCGTGCATATCGGACAGGCTCTTGACACCAATGTCCTGCAGGGAGTGCTGGACACCGGCAATGAGGTAAGGAATGAACTTGGTGACGGATCCGCGGTCAAGAACGGAGCCAGCGACACCCTGGGCAACAAGGACGCGGTCCTTCTCGGAGAAGTAGCGAGCAGTACCAGCGTTGCTGGCCTTGCTGTCCTTTCCGTCACCACCGGCCTTCTTGTCCTCCATGGCAGCGATACTGCCCATGCCACGGTAGGCCTTAACGAGCTGGCCCTCGTTGCTGACGTAGTACTCTCCGGGAGACTCGGTGGTACCGGCAAGGAGACCGCCCATCATGATAGTGCTGGCACCCATAGCAAGACCCTTGACGATGTGGCCGACGTTCTGGATACCACCATCGGCGATACAGGGAACACCGAAGCGAGCGGCGAAGGATGCAACGCTGCGCACGGAAGCAGCCTGGGGGCGACCAACAGCCATGACCTCCTGGGTGATACAGGCACTACCGCTGCCCATGCCAATTCTCAGGCCATCAACACCGGCGGCAATCAAAGCAGCAGCCTGCTCACGGGTAACAACGTTACCACCGATAACGTCGATCTCGGGCATGTTCTTCTTAATGTACTTGATCATCTCGATCTGGTACATAGAGTTACCCTGGCTGGAGTCCAGAATAACAATGTCCAACCCAGCCTCAACAAGAAGCTGGAGGCGCTTCTTGTCCTCCTCGCGAGTACCAATGGCAGCGGCAGCGATTAGCTGCTTGGAGTCGGGGAGCTTGGAGGCCAGGGGGTAGTAAAGGTTCTTCATCAGATCAGAGCGGGAAAGCAGTGAGACGATGTTGCCGTTGGCATCGACAATGGGGAGCTTTCCCTTCTTAGACTGACGGAGGACGTCGTTGGCCTCGGCCAGGGTGGTGCCGGCCGGGGCAGTAACAAGATCCGTGGCCATGACGGCAGTCACGGGTTCGTTGAGATCAGTGTGGAACTGAATGTCACGCGAGGTAACCATTCCAACGAGCTTGGACTTGAGAGTTCCGTTCTCTATGTTCAAACATTAGCGATTGCTGCTGAAAGCTTATGTGAGGACAATATCCGAAATAGACAAATTGGTCAGATAAAATCTGGTTCTCTACAGTGCAACTTTCGTTGCTGCAGTGGAACGAAAGTTATAATTAAAAGAGGGTGGTCATCATGCAAAATGGGTGTAGGTGCTGGGAAAAGTAGATGTGGGTGTGGGTATCTTACCAGTGACAGGGAAGCCACCGAAGCCCCACTTGGTCTTGAGGTCCTTGGCCTCACCAACAGTGGTCTTGGGGGAGATGACAACGGGGTCCAAAATGAAACCGTTCTCGTATCTCTTAACCTTGCGGACCATCTCCGCCTGATCCTCGGGGGAGCAGTTGTGGTGGATAACACCCAGACCACCGAGCAGAGCCATGTGGATAGCCATGTTGTGCTCGGTGACAGTGTCCATGGGAGAGGACAGAAGGGGGGCCTTCAGGGAGATACGCTTGGTAACAGGGGTATCCAGGGAGACATCGGAAGCGGGGAAACCTGTATGGGTTAGAAAAACGCAAGATTTTTTTTTTTTTACTGCGGGGTCCGGCTTACCGATGTAACCGGGCAGGATCAGGAAATCATTGTAGGTCAATGCACCGTGCTTATCAGAGTCAAGCAGGGTATCCGCATCAAGGCCATCAAGGGTGGTATAGGTATTCAAAACCTCCATGGCCTTGGCGTAGTCGGTGATCTCAGCCTTCATGGCGGCACCAGGTGCTGCGTCGCCGGCGGTGATAGGCATGGTTAAAACGAAGAGAGGTTAAAATAACGAGTGAGACACGACCTGAGGGAAATCTTAATCAACAGAAAGAAACGTTCTGCTGATGGAGAAAGTCGAGCTTTCCCAAGGAAGAGAAAGAAGAAGAAAAAGGTCGAGCGAAAAATTGTTTCCTTTTCTCTTCCGTGCACGGCCAAGCCAAAAGGGAGCTTGTCTGTTTCTGGTATAGCGTACTGGTTTTTTCACCGTTCATGATTCCTATTGGCTCGTAAACGAGATCCCCCGAGGCGGTGAGCTTGTTTATGCTTAGATATACGTCTATGCAGGTACATCGGTACTACCATATAGATGGTGCTAAGATTTCCTTCAATAGAATAATGTAACGTTGTTAGGTGTGATTATAATGTGCACTGTTCTTGTGAAATATATTTTCCTGATGAGCTGGGCATAAATATTGATTGCCATACAGCACAACTTTTGAATTTGGTAGTGATGGTCCAATGTCAGTTGGCTATAAGTACCAGGGTGCCTTGATTCTTATACACAGCCATGGAACGAACGAAAAATCAGGTGCTATTGAAAATTATTGGCCGGGCAACAGAACGGCAATGTCACTAGTTACCGGCTTCAAGTCCCGTCTGCCTCTGTAGCAGTATGACGACAGAATGATAGTACCAAGTGCAGCAAACACAGCCTCTTAAAGGCAGCACAGCTTCATCCAATTCTCCTAGGTATCATTTCTCACTTCTGCTATCGATATGGAATCTCCTATGGGCGAACATGGCGTCTTCAAGCCTGCACCCGCGGCACAGTCTCAGGACAAACCGGGGTGAGTAATGTTTTTACCCGAGTGAAATACCTTTACTAAGTTGATGTGCTAGGTTGGAGAGCATAATGGCAGAGCCCAGTGAGTCGACTAAACTCGAGGGCCTTCACGGCTTTGCCGAATATGCGGGTTCTGGAAAGCTGAAGGGCAAAAACGCTCTAATCACTGGCGGAGAGTAAGTGTAGCAAGTTCATAGAAACGAAATCACTTGGCTAATCATTTCTTAGCTCTGGTATTGGACGGTCAGTTGCTATTTTAATGTCTAGAGAGGGTGCGGATATTACGATCGTTTATTTGCCCTCAGAACAGCCAGACGCAGAGGCAACCAAAAAGTCTGTTGAGCAAGAGAAGAGGGCTTGCCTTCTTATCCCAGGTGATTTGAGAGATCGCAACCAGTGTCGTCACGCAGTGGATGAACATGTGAAGAAGTCAGCCTATAGTACTTTCCTGGTATTAACAAATGATTGACCACGAGATTCTACAGATACGGCACGATCAATATACTTGTGAATAATGCGTCGAAACAGTACCTATGTACGGAATTTGAAAACATCGATCTGGATAAGACCGAAGACATCTTCAGAACCAATATCGTCCAAATGATTGCGATGGCGAAGTTTTCTCTTCCTCATATGACACGAGGCGATTCGTGAGTGCTTTCTATCTAATCTATATCATCGTATACTCATGCACTTACTACAGGATCATCAATACTTCTTCGGTTGTGACTTTCCGTGGTTCGGGTACTATGATTGATTATGCTGCAACCAAGGGAGCTATCATTGGTTTTACTAGGTCTTTGGCAACATACTTGATTCCTAAGGGTATTCGGGTCAATGCAGTCGCGTGAGGATCATGCAGTCCTCTCTGTTTGAAAGTGGATACTGACTGGTCTCTAATTTCAGTCCAGGTGCAATCTATACACCAATCCAAGTCGACACCCGAGATGCCGAACAGATGGAAGGATGGGGTCACAAGGCTGGTCTTGGCCGACCAGGCGAGCCTAGTGAGGTTGCAACAAGCTTCGTCTTCTTGGCTAGCGCGGATGCTTCTCTATACTGTGAGTGGTTAATATTACACAACCGCAAATTCTCACCATTTTTGTTTTATTGTGGCTAATATACGATAACTATGCATGTGTAGATGGGCAAGTGCTGCACTGTTACCCGCTTGGTGACTAAATAGTGTTACAGGGAGTGGTATCTGTTGGTGGAAATATCGCCGGAGTATTGTGCTAAACGTGTGCTTGCCATTGGTATCAAATTAAAGCTCAGCGGGATATAAAATCAGTACAGGAGCCACGGCTTCCCTGCCGTGAGAGCCTTATCCCATCCCTCGTCATTCTGCCAGACAGCAACACTCTCAATCTCCTCTCTACCCAGTTTTAGTCCATTGTAGAGATGCTAGATTTTTCTTTCAGCAAATTTCAATCTCAGACTGATATATTCAACTTACTGGGAAAAGTCCTTCGCCGGGTCGAGGACCAGACACTTTCCCGTCTGGGGACTCCCACCGGATATCTTGGATCACGCGATGATACTCGATTCGCAATACATAGACAAGTGGTTCCTCGGTGAAAAATGCTTTCAATGTGCCTCCAACCTGATGCGCCATCGAGAGGTGGATGAAGCCATCGGCCTTGTCCAGTTCGCTTACCGTGAGCCGCTCAGGAATTGGCTCGCGGACTGGTGTGGTGGAAGGCACAATCTTGTAGATATAGCGAGGTTGAGAAAGTAGCGAAGTCATGATAAAAGTGATGGAAGGAAGCAAGTTTATTCACCGAGTCAGTGGTGATAATAAGAACAGAAACAAGGTTTGTCAGGTGGTTTCATTTGTTGGCGGGGTCGGTTCAACCGGCAACTTCTCTTTCGAACGCGCTTGGATTATTACGCCATTTTTTTGTACTTGCCTGCTTCCAAATCTCTTGTTCAAGTGGACATATAAGGAATTTTATAATATATTAAATTTGGGTTGTGAGTAGTATTATTTGTAATGCTCGGTTGATATAAAGATGCGTTTTGAGTAAGAATTGTGGGAATATATATATATGTTGTATACGTGGAGAACGCGCAGTATATAGAACACCATAATCAGCTAAAAATCCAATTATGCCTTAAATGATTCCCTCAGCATTCGGCGAGCTTTCTTAATCTACATCGAGCTTACTTTCGTTAGCATTTCATTGTCATAGCCCTGGAGATCAATGGATGTCTTGCAACAACACAGATCTTGACATAAGATAAGCGTATCGAGCACGATAATTGGGGGAAAACCCAAAAAAGATTAAAGTCCCTCTCAGAAGCAGCCAAAGCTTTAATCCACCAGCGAGCATGGAGTATGCATATGCGTAGCAATTGGCGGTCTAAAACGTACTTGGTGATCTAAGGTTGAAAGCTGCCCAGGCGTGTTGGTCGCACGGGACTACGAGCCCACTCAAACCTGGCACTAGCCACTTTTGCCAAGATTGCAGGTATTCTGATACGTCCGATATTGGGATTGGAAGGAATGTTCAGCATATCGAGCAATGTACCGTGAGGGACTTTGCCAATTTCGAATAATTGAAAATAAGCAGTAACCAACAGATCCATGCCCAGTGGGTGACTTGTCCAGTAACACAATCTCTTAGTTCTTCATACCACGTGATTCAAGATCGAAAAGCCACAATCACCTGATTGCGCCATACCCGATCTGGAGATTTGTTGTGCCCCCTGCGCCCACTTTGGGGAATCTTGTCGCACTTGCACCCCCACCGTCAACAATTCCATCATCGGGATCCACGAGCCCAGACCTTATTGACACAAGTCACGCATCAGTTGATTCGATTTTCTTCGCAGCTAAGTCATGGGAGGTTGCCCTTGAATGCTATCCAGTCTAGAACGACTCTCTGGAAAAGGTCTTGGAGACCTTGTTTAACCCGCGCATTCCGCATTTACTACCAGAGCAGGGATGCGGTCAAAGGAGCGCGACATTTTTCAATCCGATTTCGCATACCGTCCTGAGATTAAATGATGTCGACTCAATTCCCATCCCTCAAGCGGGCCCAGACGGACCTTCCCTCGCAGTCCACCAGTCCATTACGACACGGGTCGACAGCGTCCACGAACTCGTCTGCATATTCCATCGCCTCAAGCTCGTTTGCCCCTAGTCGGACTAGCACCGTTTCATCTAATGCATCGACATCACACAATTTGGGTCACTTCCGAGGGAAGAGTGAGGCAAGCAGTATAAGCTCAGGAACGACTGTCACAGACGCAATGGAACGAGGAAATTGGTCAAATGCTGGTACGGCGTACGACAATATTCGCCGATCTCTCCGACCACTATCACAAGCCCCCAATCCTTCATCCTCAACCGCGAGTACTGGCGGGTACCGACATTCACGAAGCCAAACAATCAATGAATCACACCCGTGGAAGGACCATCGACCAAGCACCCCAGAATCGCGTCATCTCCATCTTAAAGAAAATTTGTCTCCGCGTCACCAACCACACACCTACGAACCACAAAGCCCACCGCCGCCTACCTCTCCCCGCAACTGGTCTCCTGTGCCCGGAACATCGCGTCCTTCGTCTCCCCAAAAGACATTGCCTCACAGTGTTCACCCCCCGCAGCTGACTGCTGCACTCTCCGCCCCCGAACTTGAAACTTTGCAAAAATCATCCACGGGCCATCTCAGAACTCTTTCGAAGTTTGCACAGTCCGGTGAAAATGAATTCGGCGCAGCCGCAGCCTCTGTGGCGGGTTTACAAGGCCGACGAAGGCTTAAGCGAGCGGACTCGGTAGCCGGAAGAAATGGCGCAGTGTCTCCCGAAAAACCGAAGGCGTCCTCGTGGGCAGCTGGAAATTGGATGGACCAGCAGCGACAATTCATCCAAGCATACGAGTATTTGTGCCATATTGGAGAAGCCAAACAGTGGATTGAAGATGTAATTCAAAAGCAAATCCCGCCAATCGTTCAGCTGGAGGAAGGACTGCGAGACGGCGTCACTTTGGCGGAGGTGGTCCAAGCAATGTATGCGGGCAAAACCCTTCGCATTTTCCGACACCCCAAGTTACAATATCGCCATTCCGACAACATCGCCTTGTTTTTCCGTTTCCTTGATGAGATTGAGTTGCCAGAGTTGTTTCGATTCGAACTCATTGACTTGTATGAAAAGAAAAACATCCCCAAGGTCATACACTGCATTCACGCATTGTCATGGTTACTCTTCAAAAATGGCATGCTAGACTTCCGAATGGGTAACTTGGTTGGTCAGCTTGAGTTTGAACACCACGAACTTGAGAAAACCCAAAAAGGACTGGACAAGGCCGGTGTGAGCATGCCTAGCTTTGCAGGTATGGCTGCAAACTTTGGCGCGGAACCTGAACCGGAACCCGAGCCCGTTGAATCGGAGGAGGATCGTATTGATCGGGTGCTACACGAAAATGAAGCCTCAATCTGTGATTTCCAGGCTCAAGTCAGAGGAGCTATGATGCGTTTGAAGCTTGGCAACACGATGAACGATCTGTGGGACTTTGAACCCCTCCTGATTGAGCTACAGTCACGTCTGCGTGGAGATTGGGCACGGCAAATTAGTGAATACCGACTAAGCATGCTCCAGTTCGCAGTTGGGTTGCAGGCTATTAGTCGAGGCTTCATTGTACGTCGCGGTCAACAAGGTGACAAGCAATGGCGACAATCCCAGGAAACAGATATTCTGCACTTCCAGAGCCTGATTCGGGGGTCCAGGGCTCGCGCACAGGCTAGTCACCTACAATCTCTTGCACGACGAGAAGAGTCTGGTATCAAGCAGATCCAGGCCGCGATAAGAGGTGCATTGCAACGCATGAATGTTGGTGACCAATACGAAGAGTCTCGACATGCTGAAAATGACGTGAGATCACTTCAAGCTTTCATTCGCAGTGCCTTGCAACGCAAGCAGATCGAGGATCAGTCTCGAGAGCTGAAACAAGTTGGCAGTTCCGTCAAGTCGCTCCAAGCTGCCATCCGTGGTACCTTACAACGACGAGAGATGAATGCCCAGTCTCAGGAGGTGCAGCAGGTTGGCAGTTCCGTTAAGTCGCTCCAAGCTGCCATCCGTGGTACCTTACAACGACGAGAGATGAATGCCCAGTCTCAGGAGGTGCAGCAGGTTGGCAGTTCCGTTAAGTCGCTCCAAGCTGCCATCCGTGGCACCTTGCAACGAAGACAAATGAATGCTCACTCCCACGAGGTGAAACTAATTGAAACACCCGTCAAGTCGCTGCAGGCGGTAATTCGAGGATCAATTGCTCGTCAAAACTTGTCTGAGATGAAGGTTCTGCTCAACAACGAAGCGTCCCAAATTATCCGCATTCAATCAACTATCAGGGCTCTGATTGCTAGAGAACACCAAACTCTGCTGCTGGAGGCACTAGAAGAAACGGAAGATGAATGTGCTGCATTGCAAGCTATTGCGCGGGCCGCTGCTGTAAGAAAAAACACCTCAGCCATTCTTTCCGAGCTTGCGGAACATCTGTTGCCAGTGATCGACCTGCAGGCTATTCTCAGGGGACAGGCTTTGAGGGAATCATTGGATGCCCAGAGGACCGCATTGCTCGACGGGGAACCTTCCGTCTTGGAACTACAGTCCCGATCCCGTGGAGTCATCCACAGGAACTATCTTCTTGCACAACGGCATGAACTGGGACAGCATGAAGATGCCATTGTTGATCTGCAAGCCCTTGCTCGTGCTGCCATCTCACGAATGGAGGTGGGCGACATACTGTCTCAGCTTGAGGATAACGAGGAAGAAGTGGTTCAGCTCCAATCTTTAAGTCGGGCAATGCTTGCGCGAGTTGAAGTCGGCGAGATCCTGACCGATCTTGAGGTAGAGGAGGACTTCATCACAGACTTTCAAGCACGCATCAGAGGACACATTGTATGCAACCGGTTTGAGGAAAGACGTCAGCATTATAACGAAAACATGGAGAAGGTCATCAAGGCCCAAAGTGTTATCCGAGCCCGCATTCAAGGTCAGGCTTATAAGAGCCTGACCAGCGGAAAGAATCCACCTGTTGGAACAGTCAAGGGGTTCGTGCACCTTCTCAATGACAGCGATTTCGACTTTGACGAAGAGATCGAGTTTGAGCGTTTGCGAAAGGCGGTTGTTCAACAAGTGCGACAAAACGAGCTTGCTGAACAATACATCAGTCAACTTGATATCAAGATTGCCCTCCTTGTCAAGAACAAGATTACTCTGGATGAAGTTGTCAAGCATCAAAAACACTTCGGTGGCCACATTGGCAACTTACTATCAAACACCGAGATTTCTTCCAAGGATCCTTACGATCTGAAGGCCCTTAACAAGACCTCAAGGAAAAAGTTGGACCAGTATCAGGTGTTTTTCTTCCTTCTCCAAACCCAATCACAGTATCTGGCTCGCTTGTTCCGGCGATTGCGCGAGGTCAACACTTCGGACAAGGAATATGAGCGGATCCGGCACTTGATGATGGGTCTCTTTGGATACTCCCAGAAACGACGCGAGGAGTATTATCTCATTAAACTCCTGGCACGATCCGTCAAAGAGGACATTGAAAGCTTCACATCTCTTCCTGAATATTTGCGCTGCACCTCCTTCTGGAACAAGCTTTTTGCTTCGTATGCCAAGTCATCACGCGATCGGAAGTTCATGCGCGAAGTCTTGGGGGCTGTCGTAAAGGAGTCTGTTATTGAAAACCAAGATCTTGACTTGGAGAGCGATCCGATTCAAATCTACCGTTCCGCAATCAACAACGAGGAGCTTCAAACGGGCCAACGAAGCCGCCGACAACCAGATCTTCCCAGAGAAGAAGCGATCAGAGACCCCGAAACCAGAGAGACGTTTATTCAGCATTTGCAGGATCTTCGTGACATTGTTGATCAATTATTCCTGGGCTTTGAGGACTTCCTGTACCGTATGCCATTCGGTATCCGATATCTCGCGCAGCAGATGTATCAAAATCTACTCCAGAGGTTCTCCGGTGAGGACCCTGGATTAATTCTTCAGACGGTCGGCCATTGGGTATGGAAAAATTACTTCCAGCCTGCTGTTCTGGAGCCAGAGAAGTATGGTGTGATCGATCGCGGCCTCACCCAAGAACAAAAGCGAAATCTTGGAGAAATATCGAAGGTCTTCGCTCAGATTGCATCTGGGAGACTCTTTGGAGCAGAGAACGTCTATCTGCAGCCGCTTAACAACTACATTGGAGAGTCAATCCAGCGCCTAGGCCGTATCTGGGGTCAGATGATCTCAGTCCAGGATGCAGAGGCTTATTTCGACATTGATGAATTCAATGATCTCTATGCCAAGGCCAAGCCTACCTTGTATATTAAGATGTCTGACATCTTCTCGATTCACCAGCTTGTGGCGTCTGAGATAAACTATATGTGCCCCCACCCTGATGACTTCCTCAAGGAACTTGTGCGCGAACTTGGCAATGTCAAGAGTAACGAGAATGAATTGATGGGCGTCAGTTCTACCGAGATCAATCTCACATTGAATCCCAAGTTGGCTCAGGTTGAAGGTAAGAGATCGAAACAAGCCCCTACCTGTTCATTTTTCTAACTTTCCCTCCCAGACCCCGAAGCAGATGTTAAGACACTCTTTATGGAGACCAAGCGCTGCATTCTTTACATCATCCGAGTCCAAACCGGTGCCAACCTAATGGACATCATGCTCAAGCCACCGACAGCTGAGGATGAGGAGCGGTGGCACACTTTGGTTCGGGAAGAACTGAGCAATAACAACCCTCGCCGAGGCGCCTACTCTGAAGCTAATAGCTTAATTGACATTAGTGCTATGAGCTATTCCGAGCTCAAGGGCATTGCACTCGAAAACATCCTTCGGCTTGAACATAATGGCAAGATCAATCGTCACAACCATTATCAGGATTTGTTGAACGCCATCGCCATCGATATCCGTACCAAGCATCGTCGGAGAATCCAGCGAGAGCGTGAATTGGAGGGTGCTCGGCTGACCTCTCAGAGGCTCAGCGGCCAAGCCGTTTACCTAGACCAGCAGCTCAAGACATACAACGATTACATTGAGCAGGCCATGATCACGTTACAGAACAAGAAGGGAAAGAAGCGATTCCTGATGCCGTTCACCAAACAATGGGATCATCAGCGAGAGCTGCAAAAATCCGGCAAGATATTCAAATTTGGATCCTACAAATATTCTGCGCGCACTCTGGCGGACCGAGGTGTTCTGGTTGCCTGGAAGGGCTACGCCGAGCGGCAGTGGGATCGGGTCGACTTGACCATCTCAAGTAACGAAGTTGGTGTATTCACCATTGACGGGAGCAGCGGTGTCATGATGATTCCCGGCGCCAACGCACAGGTACCGCTGGACGACTTGCTGCAGGCTCAGTTCAACAACACGCAATTCATGGACTTCTTTGACGGGCAGATGCGAGTCAATGTTAACCTTTTCTTGCATTTGATCATGAAGAAGTTCTATAACGAGTGAGAGTCATGGCTTATGGACTTGATGAGGGATGAATTGGGTGCACATTCTTATTGATGTTATTATTTTTCCTCTCTTTTTTTTCTTTCTCTTTTCTCTTTTCTCTTTTCTTATTGTCTTTGTTTAAGATACCATGGGTATTTTGTTGATTTCGATAGCGATAGCGTTCGGTCTATACGGGCGAATAACATGTACACAGTATGATACCATTCAGTATCAATTGTAAAACAATTCAATTTTCCAAAAAACCCCCTTCAAGTAGAAAGTAGAATCTAAGTAGAACAATCGTTTATTGTAGCCATTGGAAGTATACAAGGCATGGTCAGGGGTTGCCACGTGACGTGGCGCATTCAATCGGGTTGCCAGCTGGAAACCGGGCATCTCCCCCCCTCCAACAGTCCACGTTAGTTCTGGGGGATTTCTGATTCTTTCTGTGCTAGGCCTCCAATTGCCTGTGCTGCTATTATCTTTTTACTCAGATCCTCGTTTCCCAGTCTTTGTCCTGACGACTAGCAGTCACCCCTCGCCATGGATTTCTCCAACCTCAAAGATCAGGTCAGCAACATGACCTTGTATGACCTCAAGGCCGGTGTTCGCAAGGTGCAGAATGGTAAGTTTGAGTTCCGCTTGATCTGAGTGCGTTGTGAACAAAGCCGAATCAGCTTGCATGTGTCTTACAATATGCGGAAACTGATTTGATTCCGTCATAGCTGTCATGAACTATACCGAGATGGAATCCAAGGTTCGTATGCAATCGCCTCTGCGCGAACCAGCATGGCCTTTCGCAGGGTGAAGATGAGGATATTATGCGATCCAACGCTTACACAAGTCAGGTCCGGGAAGCCACAAACAATGAACCCTGGGGTGCCTCGACCACGTTGATGCAGGATATCGCCAATGGAACGCATAGCTAGTCAGTCCATGTTGCCTGATCTTACCCACACCAATGCGCATGTGCTGACCTTCCGTTACCACAGCCAATTGCTCAATGAAATCATGCCCCTTATCTACAAGCGATTCACCGACAAGGCTGCAGAGGAATGGCGACAGATCTACAAGGTAAGAGAAGCTTGGTTATTTATGCGGATGTGCTATGACTAACGCTATCTTCTCTCCAACTTATAGAGTCTCCAGCTCCTCGAATTTCTTGTCAAGAACGGTTCCGAGCGAGTCGTCGATGATGCAAGATCCCACATGTCGTTGATTCGGATGCTCCGGCAGTTCCACTACATCGATATGAACGGCAAAGACCAAGGTATAAATGTGCGTAACCGGTCGTCCGAGCTGGTGAAATTGCTGGGTGATGTGGATCAGATTCGGACCGAAAGAAAGAAGGCCAAGAACAACCGCAACAAGTTCAGTGGTTTCGAAGGCGGTATGGGTGTCGGATCAGGCATGTCTAGCTCGGGCTCAGGCCGTTATGGAGGCTTTGGCAGCGAGAGTATGGGGTACGGTGGATATAGCGGAGGTGTCTTCGGTGACGGCGGTGGCTTTGGTGGGGAATCTGGCGGCCAAGCTGGCGTTGATTTCCAGGACACCGGACGCCGGTCCAACCGCTTCGAAGAGTATGACGAGTATGACGAGGGAGATGCCCCCGCACGCCCGCGTGAGCCTGCCGCTCGGGCGAAGCCCCAAGCAAAGAAGCCCGAGCCAGCTCCTGCGCCTGTAGCAGACCTCTTCGACTTCGGCGACGACGAGCCTGTTACTACTACAGCTTCCACCTCAGCCGGCAAGCAACCTGCCGGCAGTGCTCTCAACATACTAGACCCAACCCCAGCCGATGACGATGACGACTTTGATGACTTCCAGTCCGCAACTCCGGCTACCCAGCCTACTCAGTTGTCAAACCAGTTCGGCATCCCCCCTCCAGCTTCCACTGCCAGCACAAGTTCGAACACCCAATTCGTTGCGCCTCAGCCAATCTCGGCCTCGCAGGGTGCCGACATCAACGGTCTAGTTGGCTTCAAATCGGCCACTCCCACTCCCTCTTCCAGCGGGATCCCAACTCCCCTTTCGCAGATGGCCCCGATGCAACAGCAGAAGCCTTCCGGATACCAAGCTGCCACACCCAACTACTTCACCTCTGTCAACGTGCCCCAACATTCTGGTTCCTCTCACGGTGCCACCACATCCATGTCCTCCGTGGCTTCCCCCATCACAGCGAACAAGCCAGCAGCAGCAAAGAAGCCCTCGGGTGACGCCTTCGGCTCGCTGTGGTCGACCGCCAGCGCCAGCGCCGGCATCCAGAAATCCAACACCGGCACAAACAAGGGCCCCAACCTCGCCAGCATGGCCAAGGAAAAAGCTAGTGCCGGCATCTGGGGCGCTCCAGCTCCCTCTAGCACCTCCTCCACACCCAGCCAGCCCCAGCACAAGCAACAGTCTAGCTCGGCCTTTGATGATCTGCTTGGTTGATCAGCTAGCAAAGCAACTCGCCATACCTCTCTTTCCTCAACTGAGTCCATGCTCGCTTCTTACATTTGCGATATGTGGCCACGATTTTAGCATTCAGAATTCCAGATTTGACATCGTCTTTTTTTCCCTCTCTTTTTCTTCTGCTGTTTTTGTATACTCCATTCCATTTTCCCATTTGTTCTCTTCTCCAGATGGTTTCCTAGGTATATCTGCACTATAGCAGAGAGCTGCGAAAACTTTTGCTGTTATCTTACTTGGCGTAAAAAAAAGTGTCGTCCTCAACGATTTCTTCTACGCTCGTCCCAGGCGCTGGACATGCCAGATCTCCACATATTTGGTGTTTTGCTCGTGGGTCTATATCTCGCTGAAGAATGATACATTGATATGTGTTTTATCTATCAGCAGTATCCATGCATACATTGGGGCCTCTTCATTGCTCGTACTTCTATGTTGTTTACGATCTACTTCCTACTCTTTCTTATACAAACCTGGTGGTAACCTCTATCCTCCCATTCATCCGAGGTCATGGATGGCTCGATAGTTTTCTGCGAGGCAAAAGGCCAGGTTATCATGATGGACCGGCCCTACCTACCTTGTCCGGCCGGGTTGAATGCCAGGTACCGGTTTTGCATCTCTCTAAGCCTTCTTGCAGGGGTTTCATGGTGAATGAGCTGCAGTAGATTGACATTTGAAGAGGACGTGTAGACATATTGATCTAGGCTAAATAATACAAGGATAGTTGACCGCTTATGGGGCCTTATGGTGTATTTTTAGGTGGTCTTTATATATGTCTTTTTGTACGTGGAGGCACTAAAAAGCATAAACTGCACATGTGTACAGAGGACTTTTCTATATATAACCAAAGATACATCTTATGATAAGTGGTAATTGAATAGATTTGAATCGGCATTATGCTGATGCTCATTGATGCTGGTATAACGGCTGCGCTGAAGGGAACTAAATACAGGAGAGGGAGGACGGACGATAGGGTGTAATAAGAGACATGGTGGGAAGACAGAACAGATAAGGCGACAATATGGCGAAAGACTTGGGGTATGTAGTAAGAGGATCCTCAATCCTCTTCAATCCCAGGTTATGTTTCTCCGATGTGGATGATTAGATGACATGAATTGGAATCTGGAATCGTGGAGATGATATACGTTAATAAAGAGGAACTTGCGGTAATGATTCATCGCGGGAAGATGGGTTGAACATGAGGGTGGAAAGAAAGAAGAGGGTTTATATCTGACGAAAGCGTCCGAAGAAAAGGTTGAAAGAAAAAAAAAGACCTCTTGAGAGGGAGCTCATGAAATGTCTCGGAGATTGGACGGTTCGGGTTTGGCGGGTGATCCGCCAAGGTGCTGGTTGAGTGTTTATCGATGAAACAACTCATATAGCGAGCCAACTGTAGATGTTTCATGTCTGAAATCTCCGAAGTTACAGGAAAGTGGAGGGTGCCAAGCTTTGCTTATCGGCTGTCAGGGTTTCATGGCAGTTTGCAACTTGAAACAGACAAGCCATCTCCCCAAATGATTCGTGCACGGAGCACCGCCAAGGTTTTCTATGGAACAAAGCTATTCAGGGCTAATGTTCGATTAGATCAGGTTTTGTTCAGCGTACTAGAGCGCTTGTCGGCGCCCTCCGCCGCTTTACCAGTCGGGATCTTGGTATCCGACACAGGTTGGGATGCATCTGCGTCTTCTGTTGAGACTGCAGCTGGGGTATTGCCGTTGCCGTTGGTGGCTTTGTTTTCAGACTGGGCGTTCACGTTAGGTGAAGGCTGCTCTATCTGGGTAGGCGTAGATATTTGGTCAGACTCGGTGGACCCTAGATTGACATCTGCAGTCCCGGTGACCTCAGGATTCGGTTCCCCATTCAACGATGTCAAACCTCCTTCGATGTCTCGCAGAAGACGCACAAACTCCTCCGGGACAAGGCCATTCTCCCCTGTCTTGGGATCTTCTGCGACTAGCCAACCCTGGCCATGCCGGTATGAAACATAAATCACCTGGCCCTCGGTAAGAGGCAGTTCATTCTCATGCTCTCGTGTGAAGTCAAAGAGTGCAACGGCTTTTCCATGCATCTCTTCATCCGGGCAGCCAACGGCAAACTGATAGTCTCTAGAGTATCGGTTTCCACCAGGGATTTCATCTTCGGACTCAAAGCCAGTATCATGTTCATAGCCCTGCTGGCCGCCTTGGGCGCTGTATCCCATGATTGAATAGCGCCCTTCATTTGCCGGATATGTAACGTACTCACCGCCTGGCCCATCATCTGACGTGTCACCATCATTTACATAATAAGTCTCACTGCCATCGGCGTTAATGCCAACGAGCATTCCGCGATCATTGCTAACCGCCTGGCCAGTTCCAGACATGACCCTCTCATCTACAAGACCATTTATGTCAGAAGACTTCTTGCGATGACGCGAGGTCACAACTGGGCTATGCAGGTCTTCATCCTCGCTGTATGGTGGTCCATCCCCAAAGGACATCGCTGGCAACTGTTGGTGGACATGGCTAATCTGAGGTTCTGTGCTCGATTGGCCAGTTGACCATCCCCGCGATATATCCCACGAAGGTGGTGGATCGGAGAGACGTCGATGTTCACTTGCCGGTGTGGAGACCCCGGAGGCACGAGGAGGGGGAGGCCCGTAATGGAGGGGGTGGGTGGATGGGTACGCGAAGTCTCGCACAAGAGCATATGGAAGGCTGGTATGGAAAATGGGGAAGACATGGGAGCCTGGGCGCGAGCGATTTTGCGATGAAAACGAGACATTGGAATACGTGGAGAGCCGATCTTTCGGATGCGTCGATGATCGTTTCACTGTCCCATCGGTAAGGATGGGTGGCAGCACTGAGAGATTGTTTGTGGACAGAATGTTCTGCGATGATGTGGGAGAGGACATCATGGTTGACATAGAGATAGACCCAGAATTGGGTTCAAAATGGGGAATAACGAGGCGGATCTTAGAAAAGGAAATGTGGGGTTGTTCATCGGTCGCGTGGTTGGCGATCTAGTTTCGCATTGCGATTGACGTGGTCCGAGTTATTGTAATTTGTAGTCGCAGACAGCGGGTGTTCCTTCGGTTCGAACAAGGGAGGTATATATTGTAAGCGGAGGTCGAGGAGATACTGAGTTCAGGTACGATATAGCAAGCGCCAAAGTCGTAAGGGGCCAAAAACGATTTTAGGTCCGTGTGGTTCAAACAAGGGGCAGCCCTTGAATGTCAAGCTTTTCGAGCCAAAAAAAAAAGGATGTTTATCCAAAGGGGCTCCAGTGTGGTGGACGGTGAATGGGTGGGTAATCGGCAAACGACACGAGGGAGGGGGGGCAAATGTGGTCCGAGTGGAACGCCGAACCGCGACGGGGAAGATATCACGATGAGATGATGGTATCAACGAGAAAAAGCCAGCGAGTTTGCAAGGTTTGCGTAGTAGAATATACGTTCAAAGTGGGATTGGCGAAATCGAGACCGTTGTTCCAGCCGTTTGTCCCACGATCTCGAGGACAGGGAATTGCTAAATATAGCAGAAAACTGCAGAAAGGGCCAATGTCAGATACAAATGTTACGGAGGCACAGCGCTTATGCGGGAAAGAATGTGCAGACCGCACGGTGACAAGGATTAGGTCAAGGCCACATGGGAAATGGGAAATGTGAGGAGAAATAGACTCGCGAGTGAATGCTCGGAGATTGCCATACCTGTCTAGGTTGTAGGTACCGGAGTAATGATCAGCGCGCAGGTGGATTTGGGGATCGGGGCTGTTAGTTGTTGGGACAATATGGTTTATCCCGATGGAACGTAACAAAGGAAGCAGCAGAAATCAGCCGATATGCAAGGCAGCCGCTCAAGAGTCACAGAGTTGGGCGTGTGTGAATGGGTGAAGCTTGAACTCGTCGACAATCACGTGCCACCCAACCTTAGCGTGTTTCAAGTCTGGTTTCGTCTATTCCTGTTTGGGACTGAAGGCTATATATGGAATTGTTCTACTTCAATGCCTTCAGGTTCATTTATGTATGTAGGGCATCTGATACATTGATTCAAGTTACAAGTGGACAACTAGCTTACTATGGAACAAAAGGTTTGTCATTTCATTCAGATTTTCAGTCACAATGTCCTATCTTGGATGTTTCGGTCTTTCAACCTCATTTTACGTGGGTTGACTCCCAGCCATAAATACAGTGCTGGTGCTGATTTCCCAGTCTGTCACTGTGACTTTTTTAGGTTGAACCCCTGTCGCAGCTAGCGATGTAACAAAAGTGGTCGGCTGAGAGGATGGCTGAGAGGATGGCTGAGAGGATGGCTGAGAGGATGGCTGGGCGGGTAGCTGAGAAGATATCGCACCGCCGAGTGCATCAAACTGCGAAGGGATTGCAGCATTGTTAAGATCTTGATCAGTCTCATAGTCGCTCTTGATTGCCTGCTTGCCGACCTTGTTCACCAAGTCCACATCCATACAAGTTGTGTAGATCTCAGCCTTTCCATTGGGATATGTGGGATCACCACCGGCAGCGGTGGGCCAGTCCCAAACCCAATAGAGTGTGTAGGGCTTCCCACTGGGAGCATTGGAGGGCAGTTGAATATCCTGTTGACACCAGAGGTCTGTTCCCATCCGGGGGTCTGCTGTGTGGGTATACTTCGTTTGTCGAGTCTCTGAGATTTCCCCCGAATTGACCTGATAGCAACGGCCGTCATCGTAGTTCTGAACCGACAAGAGCACACCCCGCCCATCACCTCCAGTGCCATCTTGATTCCAGGCTCCATAGACATCAAGGAGTTTCTCGCCGGTCTTGGGTTGTGTGGTACCATATACGTAAACGGTTCCACGGTTGGCGGGCTTTCCGGGCTGGTTCTGGGGAAGTGTCACATGGCCGTTCTCCTGGTAGCGAAGGGCAATCGCCGCGCCAGCGCTGGCTTCTAGTCGAGGGCTTCCCTCTGACTGAGTCTGATCCTGCTGCGTGTCTTTGCACATTTTGTCGGTTGGCAGGATCTGAGTCACATTTGCTCTTGTGTTGGGAGGAATTAAGTAGGTCATGGTAGTGTCGCTAAAGCCTGATGTCGTGCGCAGGTAGTTCCCTCGCGCATATCCCGGAGTGCCGACAAAGGTTCCATTTGGAGCAATGAGGGTGAGCTCTTCCACCCAAGAATGGGCGTGTATTGGGGTATATAGAGCAAGGAGTACTATCAATAGGATGATCAACATCGTGATAGTGGTTTGGGATATGTAGGGTTCGAGGTCAAAGGGTGTAAAAATGAGGGTTTGTGGGTTTGAAGAGGACGACGGCCGGCAGCGTCAACTCAAGTAGGTACTGCAGTGTTTTCTTTCTTTAATCGTATGGATAGGGAACAGAGGTGAGGATGATAAAGAGGGAAGTGTCGTATTTATTGAATGTAGAAGATCGATGAAGTGGCCAAGTCGAAGGCTGCAACAATGGGCTTTGTCGAGATGAATAGGATCATTAGGATGATTGACCGGTGACAATGGGCGTGAATAGACAATGGGTCGATTGCTGGTCTTTCACAGAAACACTCCCAGGCTGCAAGGATCAGAAGGGCATGAAAAGGTTTCAAGGGAATCTGTTACACATAAAGAAACCATTGTCTGACTTCGAGTCTTGTGCGTCTAATTGGAGAGGCTCTGAGCCTGATACCAATCCACCGTCATTGCAATCAAAGCTGTTAATAGATTGAGATACAGGCCCAATGCCCTGGCTTCTAGACAAAGCAGGGAATGATTGGGTGAGAGGGCTTTCTCGGGAGATATTTAGAGTCACGGAATATTTCGAGACATGCTTGGTTCCGCTCCTGGCGCGTAGCCGTGGCATCTGCATGACTTTAGATGCTCGATCTTTCAAGCTTGCAAGTATGTTGCAAGTCTGCAGGTCCGTAGGCTCAGTAAGCACGGTCATTGGCTGATTCGGGTCCCTGGGCGCTTCGCCGTCGGAGTCGAAACTAACAAAAAATAATCCCTTGGATCTCTGAGGGAAAAATGAAAACCAAGGACCTTCTTTAGCGCTTTAATTTCCTGAAGATTGCACTGTTTGCATTTTTCCTGGTCACCTGCCATAAGAGGCCCTATCCACAGAATACCTGATACCTCTGATTTGGAATAGTTAATCTTATCTTTATTTGTCACCAAAATTAATTAACTCACCAGAGATTCACCGTAATCCCATTACTATTATTTTCCGGGAAAAAGACTCTTATGGCGATGACAGCGAATGTCTGTTTCCTTTGTTTGGCTTCGAGGCAGCGGTAGAGGCTCATCATCCCACTCCAGCGTGGCTATCTAGTTATTACACACATATATATATACGTGGCCCTTTACTAGACTCCCGCAAAGGCTTTAGTAAGTTCATTTACCGAAATAGTAAGTGGTATTATACTTCTAAGATAGGAGGTACTATTTAAAATAGCTATTACTTCGCTAGATTACAGGTTATAGACCTCAAAACTACCTACGTAGGATTTGACTTAGTAAGATCTAAGAGTAGGCAGCTTCTCATAATATGGGCCTCGAGCATCTTTAACTAGTGTGATTGTCGTTTCCTGCACTGTTGCTATAGCATAGGGGAATCCCTATAAAAGGCCCTCGCACGCGTATTCCGATAACTATTGCCAGGACTTTGCACTCTCCACAGCGTAGCCAAACAATTGATCTGTCAAAGATGAAAGAAAATTATTAGTCTCATGGTCGGATGTAGAAGAATACTATCTATTCGAAGTTTCTTGCATACTCAGGAAACATGGGTAAATTATCTAGCATAGTACCACATCGTGGATGACCAAGTCGGGTTGCTTCCTCGAACAGTTCGCTGAAGCATTGAAGGGTGTGTGGCAAGTCGAGATTTCTCCCAGATCATGGTTGTCTAAGCAAAGAAGTGCGCCGCCGTTGACAATGCCCAAAGCGAAATTAAGCATGGAGATGAAGGCGAGGGATGGAAAGGTCTCCAGCGGAATCGTCAAGTATGAATCAAGAAGTGTATGGGCAACCTGTAGGTAGTCCCACATGATCTTCGATCTGATCAAGTTGGGCTCGGGGTCGTCGCTTAGGCTGAAGTGGGTTGTTGATTCAAATAATTGGATACGTATTGTAGTGAAGTTTTCACGCAAAAGGTTAGAGAATAAGTACTAGTACTATTCGGGCAAATGCGTTATGTATGCATCATGATGCAATGGTCGAACCTTGACTACCCCATTCGAAGGAGATCCTGAGTGGCTTACCATTCACGGTCTCTCGTCTTGTGCTGAAAATATTGTCCACACGAACTGCGATTCGGCGTACTTGCAGAAGTGAACGAGCAATGGGCGAGTGCGAAACTCCTGGCTCTGACATAATTGTGTGTAGCACCGTTCAAAATAGCTTGTAGAATAAAGCTTCTGTTCTCGCTTCGATTGTAAAGACAGCAGTTACAGAGCGATATGGTTCGGTGGTTGCAACAAGGGTACTCGAGGCATACAATGAGGTACTCCGAGGATGTTTTCTACCTAGGTAGTGTGTGTTGTATCATCGGCTATCCTATTATTGGTGCGATGGGCGTGGAGTGGAAAAGGGCGAAGAAAAGCAGTGAGGATGGAAAGACGGAATTTGTCGCTTCTCAGAAGTCCCATCTGAGTGGATGTCGAGTTTCTCACAGTTAAGAAAACCCGAGATTTTGTACATTATCATGATTGACAGCTTCATAGTTTAATTTTTGTTTTCATGGGAGCATTGCGCTGTAGGGAAACAAAGAAAATGGGACTATTGGTAGAGTTTCTATTTGTATGGAACAAGCACCTTGGAAGGTTCGGCCGATTATGCAGCCTCTGTTCTTAGAGGACGTAAGACTTATAATATAATCTATTAAGATCAAGATAGTATCGGGGGATATTATATGTGAGAACCTCTGGTGTGCTTTTATGCCATGTATGATGTCTTTCTAGGTGTATACAAAGGCGACATAAACTGTGCAGACGACTTTTCTATATGTAACCTTTGATAACCCATGATAGGCAAACTAGCAAATAGCAAATGCAGCTTTTAAATAATTGCTTTGTTCACAATGCTGGGTGCTTTGAATCTTACATATGCACTTGTCATTTAGCAGGATTTCACTGTCACTATCACTGTGCAGAACCACTTAATGCCAATACACCTATTTACATAGGCAGAAGGGACCGAGACAAGCTTCGCACTAAGAAGATTAATAACATCATTCCCGCTGTTGACATATCGGGAGACGTCGCCCTTGCTTCGTTAGCGGGGCAAGATAGAAACCATGATACGGGATAGAAAAGATACACGTTAGGGGCGGCTGCGAGTATGGTCTGATTTTCAAGGCAGTGGGTCAATCGAAATCATTCTGTATCTAAAGCGAAAACGAGCGCTGTGAAAGATGCATGCGCAGTAAGCAGTCACCTGGGGGCAAGGCTGCCTAAATGCAGCCCCGGCCTGGGCGCCCGGGTCGGCAGGATGATATAATACTTAGTGAATGCCCAGGTGCTCCAGGGCTGGAGGTGCCCCGGGGGTCCTTGGCTAAGGAGCCATGCCCAGTGATCCCAAAGGGCAAGATGTCAGCACTAACACGGAACGGGAAAGCTACATGAGGCACCTAAGGCATCGTGGTGAGAAGTTCATTTACCGGAGTTGTCGGGATTCACCGAGTAAACGATCTTATCTTTTTCTCCTTTTGACTTGGCAAGCTCGGTTACCGAGTTTATTATGGATACATGGAGTCTGTGTCGGGTGAATCCGAGAAGATGATTTGACTCAAGAGTTATCAGATTTTTATCAGATTTCTCCGTAGCTCCACTGGGTGGATTCCGTCTCACTGGCAGAGAAATTGAGTGGACTCTTTTTCTGACATGGAGTTGCAGATTGGATGCCGACTACGTCCGGTTTTTTTCGACTTTCCTCTTCAGAATAAGGGCTGGCTGACGTGGACGGAACAAACGCTCATTTGAATCCAGGGCAAAGAGTAACCTTGGATGAAAATGAGTGGAGTCTGTGCTGATCGTTCCCTCCCACATTCTGTTTATTAAAGACAAGATTAAAGAAATATAGTTTCCCAAAGAGATTCAAAAAAATTCAAAAGAATTCAAAAGAATTCAATTCGGTCAACATTTGAAGATAGCAAGGTTGTATGCTGTGTCGCATGACTATAGTTGAAAGGATCGACAATGCATGAAAAGAAAGGCGTATTAGGGATAAACAAATGCCGCTACATCCAATAGCTCCAGGTTGGGTTGTACATTGTACGAGGCAACCCTGTATGGAAGTTTTGATTTGGAAGTTTTCTCTAAATACTATGTTGTACATACTAACAACCCTCGTGATACTTGATGTAAATATTCGAACATTCCTTAATATTACTATCTCCAAGCCACTACAACATATATGCAGATTCTGTATTCAATATTGTAACCTGGATGGTAATACTAGAAAATGTCCTGAATGTACAAAGTATGTCAGACTGACTTTGGGATCGGGCTTATTATTGTTCTCTCTATTCTTCTCAACCACTTCTCTCATTTTTCTTTCTTTCTCTTTTATAAAATACCATAACCCTCTCCAAGAAATAAATTACCTCGCAGGAAACCCGAGCAATTCCCCACTGGTTGGCGGCTTGGCGACCCCCATTGTCGGCGATACTTAATTCCAGCGGTCTCGGGCAACTATTATTTTACCTTCAGGGGGGCCCTTACTTTTTTTTCCTTTTACCTCCAATTCCAAGGGCTGTGCCTTGAGCTTCTCAAATTCCCCCCTCGGTATGTCTTCTTTTGGTCTGGATATTGGTGACTCCAACTAAGAGAGAAAAAAATAAAAAGCCCGGAACTCTGCCCAGTCCCTCAACACCGACTTGTGCAGCCCACATGCGGTCATAGAATTATATCCTAATTCAAAAGATTTCCCCCTCCGGATTGGTTTTGGTGTAAGACATCATCCCACGACGGCTTTCCTCGCAGGTTCTGGTCCTTGCGGACCGTCTTAAAACCCCCCTCAACGCCTTCAACAGACGTCCTCACCGCTTCCTCCGCGACTCGTCACCATGGCTACCTCGTTTATCTCTAAACGCCTTCGCTCAACCGAGGAAGAGCGCGAAACTCAACCCAGCTGGATCCGTCGTCAGATCGTATCGGGCCTCCAATCCATTTCTCGCCGAGCCTGTGTGCACCCTATTCACACACTCGTGGCGATTGCAATCCTTGCTAGTACCACCTATGTGGGTCTCCTCGAAGGAAGCCTGCTTGATACCTCCAAAGACCCACGAAGTGTCGCGGGACAGGTTGATGCCGATGCTCTTCTCCAGGGAAGCCGCAATCTGCGACTCGGTGAATCAACTTTGTGGAAGTGGCAGGCGGAAGACGCCTGGACTGACTCCCAAGTGAGCCCATTTCCCACCTTCTCTTCTTCGGTGCTGAGAAAGAAATATTAACCCAATGAAATCTTAGACCGAGAAGCCTGCTGCCCAGCACCTGGCTCTGACAACCCTCATCTTCCCTGATTCCACCAACTCTGATTCAACCGCTCCCGCGGCTGATGATGTTCCGATCCCTGCCAATATCTCCGCCGCTTCGGTGCCGTACACCCCGAACCTCTTCTCGCAATTTACCCACGACGCTTCCCTGGTTTACACCGTGCCTTTTGACCAAGTCTCGGAACTTTTGAGGGCCGTGCAGGAGATCCCCACCCCATCCACGGATGAGGATGAGGAGGAATCCAAGAAATGGATCATGCGAGCTGCTCGTGGCCCGGCCTACGGATCTCGCAGAGCTGTAAAGCTCTGGATTGCAGACGCGTGGAATTCCTTTGTGGATCTGATCAAGCACGCGGAAACCATTGACATTGTTATCATGGCTCTCGGCTACATTTCCATGCACCTGAGCTTCGTCTCACTTTTCTTCTCCATGCGACGATTGGGCTCCAACTTTTGGCTTGCGGCTACCGTGCTCCTTTCTGGTACCTTTGCTTTCCTTTTTGGTCTACACGTTACTACGAAACTTGGTGTGCCTATCAACCTCCTCCTGCTGTCCGAAGGTCTCCCATTTTTGGTTGTTACCATTGGATTCGAGAAGCCGATTATGTTTACTCGGGCCGTCCTGAAAGCTTCCGTGGACAATCGCCGAGCTGGTGCTGGTGCCGCTCCTCGTCCGCTGTCATCGAGCACACCGCGATCCATTCAGGACTCTATCGCAGCTGCGATCAAGGACCAAGGTTTCGAGATCGTTCAGCACTACTGTATTGAGATTGGTCTCTTGGCTTTGGGTGCGGCCTCTGGCGTTCAAGGTGGACTCCAGCAGTTCTGCTTCCTTGCAGCCTTGATCTTGTTCTTTGACTGCGTGCTTCTTTTCACCTTCTATACCACCATTCTCTGTATCAAGCTCGAGATCACTCGGATCAAGCGTCACGTGGCGCTACGCAAGGCCTTAGAAGAGGATGGTATTACTCACACTGTTGCCGAGAATGTCGCTTCTAGCAACGACTGGCCTAGCGCCGGATCTGGCGAGGCGGACACCAGTATCTTTGGTCGCAAGATCAAGTCCAGCAACGTGCGCCGATTCAAGATTCTCATGGTTGGTGGTCTGATCTTGATCAATGTTGTGAACATGTCGGCTATCCCTTTCCGGAACACTGGCAACGGTGGCCTGCTCTCCCGTTTCTCCAGCGTTCTGTCCCCTACCCCAATTGATCCCTTCAAGGTGGCAGAGAACGGCCTGGACACTGTGTATGTGGCTGCCAAGAGCCAGAAGCAGGAGACTATTGTTACCATCCTTTCCCCGATCAAGTACAAGTTGGAGTACCCCTCCATTCACTACGCAGCCCCTGCCGACTCTGGTTCGTTTGATATCGAGTACACCGATCAGTTCTTGGATGCCGTGGGTGGCAAGGTTCTTGAAAGTCTGCTCAAGAGCGTTGAGGACCCTATCATCAGCAAGTGGATCATCGCCGCTTTGACTCTTAGCATCATCCTTAACGGCTATCTTTTCAATGCTGCTCGCTGGAGTATCAAGGACCCTGAGACTGCCCCCGCTCTTCCCGCGGAGCCTGTGGCCGCACCGAAGGTCTACCCCAAGTTTGAACCCAATGAACAACAGTCAACCAGGACTGCGGAAGAATGCGAGGCCCTGCTCAAGGAAAAGCGTGCGCCCATCCTTACCGATGAGGAACTGATCGATCTTTCCCTTCGCGGAAAGCTTCCAGGTTACGCGCTGGAGAAGTCCATGGAGGATGAGAACTTGATGAGCCGTGTTGATGCCTTTACTCGTGCTGTGAAGATTCGCAGATCTGTGGTCTCCCGGACTCCTACTACCTCCGCTATCACTTCCGTTCTGGAAGGCTCCAAGCTCCCCTACAAGGATTACAACTATGGCCTTGTCCACGGTGCTTGCTGTGAAAATGTTATTGGTTACTTGCCCCTTCCTGTTGGTGTCGCTGGTCCTATCAACATCGATGGACAAAACTACTTCATCCCCATGGCCACTACCGAAGGTGTCTTGGTGGCTAGTACGAGCCGTGGCTCCAAGGCAATCAACGCCGGTGGCGGTGCAGTGACTGTTCTGACCGGTGATGGTATGACTCGTGGTCCTTGTGTAACTTTCCCGACCTTGGCCCGGGCTGCCGCTGCTAAGGTTTGGATCGATTCCGAGGAAGGCCGGAGTATCATGACAGCAGCTTTCAACTCGACTAGTCGCTTTGCCCGTCTCCAGAGTCTCAAGACTGCTCTTGCTGGAACCTACCTGTACATCCGCTTCAAGACTACCACTGGTGATGCCATGGGTATGAACATGATTTCTAAGGGCTGCGAGAAGGCGCTAGACGTTATGCACAAGGAGTGTGGCTTCGAGGACATGTCCATCATCTCGCTTTCCGGTAACTTCTGCACGGATAAAAAGTCTGCTGCAATCAACTGGACTGATGGGCGTGGTAAGTCCGTCGTGGCAGAGGCTATCATTCCTGGTGATATTGTCAAGAGTGTCCTCAAGAGTGACGTCGACGCACTGGTTGAGCTGAACGTCAGCAAGAACTTGATCGGAAGTGCGATGGCCGGCAGCTTGGGTGGCTTCAACGCCCATGCCTCTAACATCGTGTCTGCCATTTTCTTGGCTACTGGTCAGGATCCTGCCCAGAACGTTGAGAGCAGCAGCTGTATCACCACCATGAAGAAGTAAGCTTTCCTCATCACCAACTTTTTGACATTTGAGATGCTAATTATAATTTTCCAAACAGTAACAATGGCAACCTCCAGATCGCTGTGTCTATGCCTTCCATTGAGGTGGGCACCATTGGCGGTGGCACTATCCTTGAAGCCCAAGGTGCCATGCTGGACCTCCTGGGTGTTCGCGGTGCTCACTCCACCTCCCCCGGCGAAAACGCGCGCCAGTTGTCACGTATCATTGCTGCCTCCGTTCTCGCTGGTGAGCTCAGTCTGTGCTCTGCGCTCGCTGCCGGTCATCTCGTCAAGGCACACATGGCCCACAACCGTAGTGCAGCCCCCACACGGTCCTCAACCCCCGTGTCTTCTGCCGTCAGCGCCACTCGTGGCCTTTCCATGACCTCCAAATAAACGAATGACATGACCAGTCCCTGTCCCGCAGCCGTGGGCCAGTGTAAATGTGTGACTACGGCCCATGATTCTCCCGATACCATTCACTTTCATTGCAGACCCTGTGGCGTACCCATCACTCGCCTTGTCTTGCCTCTGCATTATAATCGGAGACCTTCTCAACTGACAGGAAAAGAAAAAATCCATTACCGGCGCTATCCGATGTCCGGATAGGCCGGTGTCGAGGAATTATTTTCATGCCAGTGGATCAGCAAGATCCAAATGAGGCCAACTGAAGGCATCCTCACTGGGAGCCCTAGAACCAACGCTTCAAAGCATTTATGTGGGGATTGAAGCCGTTCTATCTGTACTTAGTTTCGGTTTTCTTTTTTTCTCCCACTTATAGATATGACGGAAAGAATTTATTTGTTTTTAAGCCTTCTCAAATAATACTAGGTGGGACTGCCGGGTACAAAAGTATACGGTGTACAAAAATTATGGGGCAGGCAAGGGCCTAGAATTGTCTCCTTTTCTTTTCATACTATCCATGTACGGTGCTTCTATTAATTATACACAATGTAGATAACTATGTATTTCAAAGTAAGTTTCTGGGCATTATTTTATTTGACATGTTTATAATTAACTGTTAAAGACTATATAACTTGTGCTATGTAACTAGTAGTTACATACATGTGTACTATGTAGCCCCCTGTGAATTAACCCCCTTGGCCCGTGTCCTTGGCAGGAGAGGTGCCTGGGTATCGAATACGAGTATCGTATAGCCAATTTTCTTCACTATTGATCTTATTATTGATCAAGCTTTTAGAAGAATGCTGTTCTAGGATCATGCAGATAATCAAGTGGGAAAAAAACCCCCCAAATGAAAGGGGAAAAAAAAAGGAAAGAAAAACCAGGCCGATCAGATCTGAAATCATATCCTGACGCATAAAATCCCTGTAGATGCATACATGTAGAAGCTGTACGGAGTAAGGAACCTGAACGGGTATTGTCGTAAGGGAACTCCGGAGAGTTCAACTACACTAAAAACCACTTTCGCACTCTCTCACACTCTCACACTCTCGCACTTTCTTGTCCCTTTCCCCCCATATCAGTGTCCTTCACTCCTTCGGATCTGATACTTTCTGCTACTCTGATTATTCGACACTTTACGACCTCGTGGCGAATCACAACTCCTCACCTTCAGCTTGTCTCAGATTGGAGGCTTAGTGGAGAAATACGAAATACGAGGGGTTACTTTTTTTGGCCATAACGAAGTGAATGCCTTTATCGATTAATCGAGTCCGTGATAGCTGGCCCTTTGGACAGCGTTGAATATTCATCGGTGGAGAAGTTGGAACATCCCCGGTTTGACCCTGATATGAATGGGGGTTCGGAAGCCATGTCGCCTGTCTCTGTCGATGGTAGTGAATGGTCGGGACTAAATCAGTATGGAAAGTCGGACTCACCATTCTCACCAACATTTCCATCATCGCGACCCAACCTAGCCACACCTCCGACCTCCGGCAGCCCGAGCGCACCCCTAAGTCCCAGTGGGCCACCCCCTTCGCTGTCACCTTCCACCCGGAGTGGCAACCCATCCCCACCCAGTTCGGTCGCCGCAAGATCTAGTTCCGGCACATTAGCAGAAGGCCCGCGCGATGGCAGACGGTATCGTCAGATGGAGGAGATCCTGGGCCAGCACTATGTGGTCTTGAAAAGATTCCTGAATGGCACAGCCCGCGACGACCGTGGCAAGTCGAATAAAGCCCGGGATAAACTGCTGCGACTATCGCCAACCCAGTTCCACGAACTTTCTACCGATGTCTACGACGAATTGATCCGGCGGCAGCAGGCCTCGCCGCCTCCCGGACGACCACCCCGCCCAGACGTGCCTCCTTACCTTCCCGCTCGCAGCGATTTCCACGAAAAGCGCAATCATGCCCGCCAAAAGCTTGCCGCGCTCCACCACGTGCGTTTCCGAGATCTAGCGACCGATGTCTTCTGTGAGCTGGAGCGCCGATTCCCACATTTCACGAGCCGAGAATACCGCGCTCGGCCGCCTCCCAATATGGGCATGGGCCCTCCCAGCGCTCGTACTTCGCAGCAGTCCTCTCGGGGACCTCCTTCGCGTATGGGACGAGGGTACCCGTCTGGCGGTCCCCCGGGCAGTCCGTTTCCTCCACGTACTGGCTCTCTTGGAGGGCCACCGAGTATGAATGGCGATGGACCGTTTCCTCGGTCTTTCCAGAGCAATACTATGGTTCCGAATAAAAGTACGATGGTTGAAGATAGTGATGACATGGGACCAGAGGACGAGGATGATGCTCGGAGTGATGCCTTCGGCCTAGATGCTGTTTTGAGCCGACGGGGTACTACAACGACCCTGGGTGACAGTGAACGGAGACTGTTAGTGGAGAGCCAGGCACAAGTATCGGTCCTCCAAGATAAGATTGAGAAGCTGGAAGAATTGGTCCGCTCCAAGGATGAGGAGTTGGCCCAGTCATCACAAGATGCAGATTCCTCCGGGATCAGTCACAACGAACGCCAGGAGTGGGACGATTTACGCCACGAGCTTGAGACCAAGGTATCAAAAGCCGAGGATCTCAACAGCTCGCTTCAGCTAGAGCTTGAGCGGTTGAGAACCGAGCACGAGACCATGGAACGGGATCTTCGCAGCCAGCTCAATGACTCTTCCCGCGGTGTCGATGATGCGGGTCTACAAGCGCGCTATGTTGATCTAGAGACTCAGCACCAGAACTTACAAGCAGAGTTGCAGCAGCAGCAACAAGTGACCGACGAGGTCCGCCGTGAGGCATCGACTTTCCTCATGGAGATGAAGACCCTTTCAGCCGAGAGTCACTCCAATTGGGAGCGCGAAGAACAGCTCTCGAACGAGGTTCACAGACTCGAGGCAGATGCCAACGAATGGAAGAACCGCTATGCCAAGGTCAAGGCGCAGCTGCGGCATCTTCGCACGTCGTCCGGTGGGTTCGCCGACTCGCGGCCTGACGCAAGTCTTGTTGCCAAAGAGCATGAATTGGTGCAACCCGACGGGCTGGTCAAAGATTTCCACGTTACTAGGTTCCAAGTGTCCGTGGACGAGCTCCTGCGAGTTGCGCGTTTCGAGGAATCGCACGTCGTGCTCCATCAGATCAAGATGGTCATTGTAACAGTCCGCCATATTCTCCAGGACGTGGAATATGCCCCGATCCCGGTGGATGGGTCGGCTGCTCTGCGCGCAAAGGTCAAGGGACAGGTGTCTACAACAGCAAACAACATGATCACTGCTACTCGCAACTTTGCCAGCTCTAGTGGTCTATCTCCGGTGTCGCTCCTTGATGCAGCGGCCTCCCATCTTTGCACAGCCATTGTTGACTTGGTACGCGCGGTGAAGATCCAGGCATCGCCTGTAGATGCGTTGGAGGATGACGATTATGAAGCGGATGTATCTCAGGGGCAATTCCCTGACTATTTTGATACATCTGCCAGTCAAAAGCGGATGAGCAATAACTCCGTCTACAGTGCTATTAGTCGCCCGGATGACTCTCAGTACCCTGTACAGAACGGTGCGACCAATGATCTCAATCACGGCTGGGGACACGTGGAAGAAGACCACGAGGTGTTGGAGCTTAAGGTGAGTCGGACCGAGAAGGATAATGTCATAACGAATGATTTACTAACAGGTGATCCTACCTAGCTCTATGTCGAGGACCAGACGGATGGCATGGTCCAACAAATTCAGGCTCTGGTAGCGAGTATCCGAGCAGAGGAAAACATGCATACTGTCCAGACGCACGTCTCTGCCATTTCAAATGTCGTTGCGAATGTGGTTTCCGCTACAGAGCACCTGATGCGTGAACGCAGCGGAGACATCGCTTTGCGGCAGACGTCTGAACCGGTCATTGCGACATTGGACCAGTTCCGCGGCCGGTTGACGGCCACTGCTGGTGAGGGCGAAGATGCCACGACCCCTGAGCAATTGCGTGAAATCACAAATAAACTGCCACCCATTGCATTTGAGATCGCTCGGCAGACTAAAGACCTTGTTCAGCGCCTCGAGGCCACATCGGTAGTTGCTGACGAGGAAGACGACTTCCGGTGATCAGCTTGATCCGATGCATTGTTCCTCATGGCATGAATTCGGGGCTACCCATTTTGTCCTTCTTTGCCCTCAAATTCTTTGTTATATTCCTTCTTCTTTGCCCCTTACTTTTCAGCGACTATTCATCTATGGCAACGAGTGGACAACGTCGAAACGATGTCCCGACATATGTGGCATTTAAGGGTTTTCTTTCCCTTCCGTCACTTCTCTTTCTTCCATATTCTCTTATTCTTTGTACTCTACTTTAGCCCTTTTCCATTGTTCATCTAGGGTTTTCGGCCTGATTTCGTGTTGATTTGTTACCTTCTATTTTTACATCTCACGATCGCTTGCTGGTGCCAGGCTGTTATTTTCTTGCATTTTGGATACATATTGGTGAAATGAAAGTACTCCGTATATCTTCAGCTCAATGACTTTACCAATAATCAACGCAAGTTTCCCCCCTTTATAGATGCATATATTCTGTAGCCAAGACTGCTAGTTCGGAAGGGATATCCCGGAAGACATTACATAATCACGGAGCTCTAGACGCTTTTTGGCATGAGCTTCGGTTTTTTCCTTCTTTCTACTTCTTTAATTCGCATTCTTCATCAATCTATACCATTTGTAAGTGAGCTTGGTCCCTTGTCATGTGAATGTTAGAGTGCATTTCCACTTTGCTTCAAACTCTTCCAGAGACATCATTAGGCAACAGAAGCAGTCATGTTTTACCCCTTGGAGAGTCTGGAGAAGCTACAAAGTGGAGCCTCAGGCATAAAGTGCACAAGTGGTCTTTATGTACACCTCAACAGGCTAACCCCAAAGTAGCCCGGCACCCGAGTTCACCCGCTCCGCCCTGCCCCTCACCATGTTCTGCCGACTGAGATCAATAACCCCACCTTCTTCCCTCTTCTCTTCTTCTCTCTTCAATTGCACTTCTTTCCACCCCGCTGCACGAACTTTCGCTTCATCAACCGCCGCCATGTCCAACACCAGCGCTTTCTTCGAGGTCCAGTACGTCCCTACTGGCTCCTCCGCCCGTAAGTTTCCCCATCAGCGCTGTTATTCTCAGTTCTGGCGGGGCAGCGAGTTTTTGCCTCCCCACCTCAGTCTTACCTCGCTGCCTTGGACCTCCAGCTTTCAATCCCAGTATTAAAGCTTGGCAATTTCACATCATGCTACATTAATTGGAATTGAAATTGATGCTGACTCCCTCATTAGCCAAGATTGGCCGCATCAACTTCAAGCTCTACGCCAATGAGGTCCCCAAGACCGCCAAGAACTTCGCTGAGCTTTGCAACGCCCAGGAGGGTCAGGGTTACAAGGGCTCTTCCTTCCACCGTGTCATCCCCCAGTTCATGCTCCAGGGTGGTGACTTCACCCGTGGCAACGTGAGTTTTTTCTTCTTTCTAATCCTGATCGTCGCTGTAATGCTCGGTATCTGACTTTGTTTTTTTTACTACCGGAATAGGGTACCGGTGGTCGCTCCATCTACGGTGAGAAGTTCCCCGATGAGAACTTCGTCCACAAGCACACCCGCCCTGGTCTTCTGTCCATGGCCAACGCTGGCCCCAACACGTAAGTCTCAAAGTCTCAGATATGTATCCCAGTTGGTCCACATACAGCCATACTAAACATCCCCCCCCTTTTTTTTTCTAGCAACGGCTCCCAGTTCTTCATCACCACTGTTGTCACCTCTTGGCTCGATGGCAAGCACGTCGTCTTCGGCGAGGTCGCTGATGCTGAGTCCCTGAACGTTGTCAAGGAGATCGAGGCTCTCGGTTCCTCCTCCGGCTCCATCCGCTCCGCTACCAAGCCCACCATCGTCAACTGCGGTGGCAACTAAAAAGCTCATTATGGAGATTTAGTTGGGTGTTGGGAGGATGAATGTCTTTCTTTTCGTCATGAACCTGGTTCTTTCCCAATGCTCCAGTGCGGCGTGGGACTAGCATAGGTGGCTTTCCCTTTTGCGCCTTGTAATCTTAAAGTTTCTACCAAGCTAGCTCATACATGCCTTTCTGCCGTGGGGATTTGATGTTCGATTTGTGGATTAGTAGTGTAAAAATAAGCATGTTTTAACCCTTCGTAAGGTAGAGGCGCAAAGCCAAAGTTTCTGGAACCTGCATCTCAACCCATGCATATTTCAGGCCCACTGTAAAGCACGAAATTGATCATCGAAATTATCCTATTACAAGTCTCCCCTTGCATTTCTTAAGCAGAGACCCCCACGCGTCTGTGTGGTGATTCGAGGACTCTGATCGCGGGGTCAAGTACATCATACCCCGCGTGGGATAGCAGGTTTTTTTTCCCCTTAGGTGGAAAAGGTTTCCACCTCTTCCAATGGAATTTTTATATGGTGTTAATAATTTATTCTATGCATGCTCTACGACATACTTTGAGTCTGTCCCATTCATTATGAAAGTTCAAATTGAGTAGAGTAATTCGGATAGAAAAGAGGGTTCATACGTCATGGCATTATGAGTGAGGTCAGGCCCGAGGCGCATGCACGCGATGCACAGAAACCAGGAACAAGGAACAAGGAACAAGGAACAATAAACGCGCATGCAACAAAGTGTATATCTCTACCTTTCCAAGGAAGAAAAAACAAATACCGGGATATCAAACCATATCGCTAAAAATGTTGTAGAATCGAGCGTAATTGGAGCGTGTGATCAAGACAAAACAAGATACAAAGACACTTGTTTAACCGCAGCACTTAGTGACGGATGTAGCATCCGACCTGAAGGAAAAGCCATGTTAGTATGGTAATGGTAATGTATGCAGTTAATACACACTCGACGAAACAACTTACTCCTGATTCAAATTGACCGGCTCCCAGGAGAAGATAAACGCGCCCAGGAAAGCACCAATGAAGATACAGATGATGATATACCCGTTGAAGTACATGGCAAGCAGCATGATAATGTACGCGACCGCAAACTGCGTCATATGCAGCAAAGAGCGCACAGTATGCTCAACAAGCGACGGACGATACGGTGCAAGCACAGCCTCCTGTCTCTCGATGCGCTGGATACCGACATCACGCGTGACATTACCCGGCGTCGCAGCAGCAGAGACAGAAGCCTGCTTATTTGATGCTCCGTTCTGGGAAGTACCCGACACAGGACTGATGATGTCGTCTTCTGTACCGGAGAACGTAGCATCAGGGTCTGCGTTGCCGCAGCAGTTGCCGGGCGGGTTGGTGGTGTTTTCTTCGCTTCGCAGGGGAACGTTGGAGATGGACTGTGCAATGGGTGAGTCCGACATGTAGAGTCGTCGAAGACGGGCTCGACGCATAATGAACGAGTCGTATTCTCGGCCCAGACGGCGGAGGAGTTCAAGACTCAGTACGAGACAGATGACTCCAATGCATGAGCCGGCGAACATGCCGCGCGACTTGACGTGCCATGACTCGGCGAGGAAACCTGGGGGTTGGTTAGCTTTTGGGCTTGTATAGAGGGATCACCAGGCTACGTACATGCGTCAACTGTGTACCAGTTCCAAAGCATCTAATCATGATTATGAGTAAGCTTGAATCCGGTAGTGAATCTGAGATTGATATTAAACGGACCGAAATTTTGCAGCTACCGCCCATGTCCATCCCGCTCATGTCCATTGCGGTGCTGCTGGCAGTAGCTGCCGAGGCTGTCGAAGTGGCTGTCGCCATGGTCATCCCGTGCATATCCATGATCGACTGTTGACTGGGGATCCTTGGAGCACTGAAGCGAGATAATGTCGCGTTGACCGAATCAAAACAGAAAGCAAAGTAGTAAAATAATATATAAACAAAAGAATAGAACGGGAAATATAATGGGAAACAGAATGGGGCACCATATGATACCCTAATGAGAGCAATATGAGCAGATTTATGGATTTTGGCCCTAAAAACTTAGGTGAGGCAGTTTGAGCAAATTCTGTTAACTGCATATGTCGTATTAAACGTAAGACAAGGGTATCAACTTTCAGCTATTCTCCCATTTGAAATCATCTTTTTTTGTTTTTGTTTTTTTTTTTGTTTTTCTTTTTTTCTTTTCTGCATCACCCGCGCGATCCTTTGATGACACCTTCCAGTAATTCGCGGATCTGACTGCACCCATCGATCCCGACCGCCAACATTGTCTCAAGGTACGTAGCGTGCACCTTAGACTCCATAGTAAGCACAGACACCTTCATCGCCTCTTCATCATCATCCATATTGTTCTCACCAACGGGCACCGCCGTCGTCGTCGCAACAGTGAGCGAAGGCAATTCCTGTTCTTCTGGGAGCGACAGATCCAGCAGTGGATCAAGCTCGTCGTGTCGCGGGTCACGCGGTGTAGATGCGCTGCCGCTCATACCGGAAGTACAGCCACAGAGTAGTCCTGGCATAGGGATACCGGCGTCCACGAGCGCTAGTGTACAGGCGTTGATCGCCGCGGCAAGCAACGAGCCATCGGCAGAGAGGACGGAGACATGGATGCTGATTGTGCTGTGGGGGTAGAGGTAGGTGTGGAGGTGAGACTGGAAGGCTGAGCGGAGGGTTGTAGCGATTCGTGATGATTGTCTGTAGTCCGGGGAGGTTAATATTAGCATTGGCTGGATTTGGATATGGTCTGCTGTCCCTGTAATTCTTCCTTTATGGTAGGGGGAGACAATGGGAGAGCGTAAGAGGGTGCACACCTGTCACTTCCACCGGCTCTCCGCTTGCGATCGACACCGGCAAACCCAGCGACGTTGACGTCTACTTCCACAACTGCATGGCCACTTCCTGCAGCTCCACCTCCGCCATCTCCTCGGCGACCCTCGGCGGGGCCGTGGACGGAGCACATGATTGATGTGTTGCCCATGGACAGGTATGAAGAGCCGGAGCTAGCGGGGTTGGTTGAGATCTGGGCTTGGAGCAGGCGGAGTTCATTCCAGCGGCGGCCGTCAAGGCGCAGCCGTGTCAAGGGATATGTCGTCGAGGTGTCGAGCGGCATCGTTGCGGATTGTGATAAGAGCGAGAGTTATCTTGAGCGAAAAGAGGGTCTGTTAAGCAGGAGGTCAATCTTTATTTTGTGTCCTCTGTGGGCTTTGGTCAGTCAGGTGTTTCTTGATTGAGCAATGTCAGATGTAGAATACTATTCTGGACTTACGTTGGCTTTATCGCATATGCAAAGAATCGAATGCCAAACCAATGAGAGCATCCTTTTTTTTTTTTGGTTCGCTTGCACGTGACTCCGTGGAGTAACTCTATGGATAGTTTCAACTACTTCTTCGAGCACTCAGGAAATATCAACAGAGATTCAACTCTATTTCAGATGGAAAACGGAACAGGGTACCAAGTTATATATTAAAGAATGTTCAATTGAAGCTATCTCGAGTGAAAGATTCGAGCTCGCTCTATGGCCGTTATCGTCTCCCGTAAGTGACATCGGGTCGCGACTGTCTGGTACTTCCCACTTCGACTTACTCTCTGCCACCCTTTGAGCTCTGTTTTCAGAAATGCAGAGAAAATGGCTGATAATGAGAACACTGATGATGCCATTACCATCGATTCAGATGATGATGACTTGGAAGTGACGCACTATGCAACTCCAACTGCTAGCAGTATGACACCTCTTCGACGCGTTTGACAGACAACTCACATTCTCTCAAGACAGGCTTTCTGGTGTGAAACATGAAGTTGCTACACCGGTTAAGCAAGAGTCATCGCGTACTCTACTTTCTGGTTCATCAAGTGCTGTAAAAATCCAGCCCGTGGACAGTGATGAGGAGGACGCCAACGATGGCGAGCTGGCGTATAAGAAATTCAAAGAGCGCAAATCCCTCAAACGCAAACAAACTGCTGCAGCAACCCGCAAAGCCAAAATGCCTAGGGGAGATCCAATTGTTGGTCGAAAAAAACAAGAGCGGCCAACGCCTCAGCCGAAGCGACCCATGAAACAATGGGGCGAAGCAGCTTCGGAGGATGAGCTGGCAGAAGATGCCTTACCTGGATATCTCAAAACTCGCCGCAGTCAGTTCGACCAGAAACATCAACACCTGAAAGATCATGGACTGAAGCTACCGCCCACCTACAAGGACGTGGATTTCTCCGATGATGAACGGCTCGAAGAACTGCAAGAAAGACCTGCCTTTCCGGATAGCACACACAAGCAGGAGTACAAGGACATCGAATTGCCATATTCGATGGGCATAATTCCTGCCCCGATCGCCCAGTGGTTACGGCAGTATCAAGTAGAGGGAGTCGCGTTTCTCCACGAGCTGTTTGTATATCAAAAGGGTGGTGTTCTAGGAGACGACATGGGCCTTGGGAAAACCATCCAGGTGATTGCTTTCTTGACCGCTGCCTATGGAAAGACGGGGGACGAACGTGACGCAAAGCGCATGCGAAAGATGCGCAGATCTGATGACAGCGCTTGGTATCCACGCACGCTCATCGTGTGCCCGGGAACACTTATCGCAAACTGGAGGGCCGAGTTTGCGCGCTGGGGATGGTGGCATGTTGATAGCTACCATGGGGAGAACAAGGATCTTGCCCTCGATGCGGCGAAGTCAGGGAGGGTGGAAGTCCTGATTACCACCTACACCACTTACATGAACAACAAAGAATCCGTCAATATGATCGAATGGGACTGCGTGATCGCAGATGAGTGCCACAAGATCAAGGAGCGCACATCGGGGACTACCCAGTCTATGAATGAGATTAATGCCTTATGTCGAATAGGGCTCACTGGCACGGCCATCCAGAACAAGTATGAGGAATTATGGACCCTTCTCAACTGGACAAACCCCGGTGTTCTAGGTCCGGTAAGCACCTGGAAGGCACAAATATCAGACCCACTGAAGATCGGACAATCACACGATGCCACCCTGAGCGAGCTCAGCAGAGCACGGAGAACAGCCAAGAAGTTGGTTGAGAATTTGCTTCCACAATTTTTCATCAGGAGGATGAAGTCATTGATCGCGGATCAGCTGCCCAAAAAGATCGACCGGGTTGTCTTTTGTCCTCTGACTGAGACACAAGCCGAAGCCTACGAGAATTTCCTTGACAGTGACATCGTCGATTATATCAAGACATCTACGGAACCATGCGATTGTAGATCTGGCAAGAAGGCCGGTTGGTGTTGTCGCCGCTTTATCCCCGATAGGGACCCTCCAACCTGGCAATCCTATGTGTTCCCTGCTATCAATGTGCTTCAAAAGCTCAGCAATCATCTGGCAATCCTGATCCCGCAAGGAGTAGACCCAAAAGAGAAGCAGGAAAAAGATAGAGATTATCTGGAACTTGCGCTGCCTGAACAATGGGAAGATCTTTATCGCTCGCGCGACTCCATCGTCAACTACGCGAACCCCGAGTTTTGTGGCAAATGGAAAGTTCTGCGAAAGCTACTTAAGTGGTGGCATTCGAATGGAGACAAAGTTCTTATATTCTCGCATAGTGTGCGTCTTCTCAAGATGTTGCAAATGCTGTTTCATCACACTAGCTACAACGTCAGCTACTTG
Source organism: Penicillium hordei (assembly GCF_028827395.1). Lineage (NCBI taxonomy): Eukaryota > Fungi > Ascomycota > Eurotiomycetes > Eurotiales > Aspergillaceae > Penicillium > Penicillium hordei. Next base: position 2,336,659 of record NW_026623142.1, read on the forward strand.
GATGGGTCCATGAGTTTACAGGACCGTGCAAAAGCCGTAGACGAGTTCAATGCCGACTCGCGCCAGTTTGTGTTTTTAATATCAACCAAGGCTGGTGGTGTTGGGTTGAACATCACCTCGGCAAACAAAGTGGTAGTTGTTGATCCAAACTGGAACCCGTCCTACGACTTGCAGGCCCAGGACCGGGCCTACCGCATAGGACAACTTCGCGACGTGGAAGTCTTCCGGCTTATTTCTGCCGGCACGATTGAAGAAATCGTCTACGCTCGACAGATCTACAAGCAGCAACAGGCAAACATTGGATACAACGCAAGCTCCGAGCGTCGATACTTCAAAGGCGTCCAAGAAAACAAAGACAAAAAGGGTGAAATCTTTGGTCTGAAGAATTTCTTCGGCTATCAGAACACGAACATCGTTCTACGCGACATCGTCAACAGAACAAATGTCGCCGAAAGCCGCGCGGGGGTAGAGGTCGTCGACATCGATCTCAAAGCAGAAGAAGAAGGCTACGACTACACCGACCGACCAATGAAATCTGAAGATGAGGCAATGAGCCAACTCGCGGCCATGATCTGCGGCAACGATGACGAAAAAGATCACAAGCCTTCAGCCAATCTTCCAACACCGCATAAACACGACCCCGTTCAGGCGATTCTCGCAAGCGCTGGCGTGGAATACACCCACCTCAACAATGAAGTGATCGGTTCCTCACGTGTCGAGGAAGACCTCAGTCGTCGTGCTGAACTGGCTCAAAATGACACGACAGGTGACCGTCAGGTCTTCATGTCCTCGCAGCCTTTCTCCCAGCCGGCGGAGGAACCTATGCGATTCAAGTACCATCCCCCGGAGGATGTCAGACGTCGCCAGTTCTGTAGTATGGCGCGGCGGTTTGGATACGCTGATGCTACGGAGTTTGCGCTCGTTGTTGAGGGTATGACCCAGGCGCAGCGGAGAGCTTGTCTTGACCGGTGGTATCGAGAGAGGAGGGAGGTACTACTTTCTGCGGCTCAAAACACTACTAAGGAGGAGATGGATGTTGAAGATGAATGGATCAAAGATGAAGGGGGCCCCGAGGAGGAGAGTCCACGTCTTTGAGTGTTTTTGGTTTTTTTTTTTTTTTACTTTCCTTTTTGCTCGATACCCCTTTCTAATTGTATAACATGCATTAAATAAATGCGATATTGACCACACTCGCTAAAAACAGTTCATCTGGATAACACGGAATCTGCAAATCATTGGCACTAGACCATTCTCTTAGGATGGCTGTAGGTAAATAGATATCCATACGAAGATCGCATCATAGACAGGGGACCTAAAGCCAAGCCAAAGTCCACAGTGCCGGCAAATTGGGATATCTTTCTTGCCAATCGGCCAAGATCTCAGGGACCTTCTCGTCGAAGCTCTGGCGCGCAGGACCCGTCCCGTTTTCCCAGCCCTCGGAGCCATGAACACGATGCTCAGCAACAGCAGCCTCATTCAGACGATTGGCTAAATCAAGAATCGCCTTTCCGCCAGTCAAAGCCTCCTCATGGTTATCCTTGATATCAACGTTGAAGACATGGACGGGGTAATTGAGCGCGGTGCCCTTATTCATCAGATCATCAACAACAGCATCCCAGCAGCGCTCCTCGCATGTGATGATGACATCCACGACACCTCCCTCCGTACCGACAGCACCCTTATCACCCTTGGAGAGGTGGTCGACTCGCGGAACACCAGGTACCCAGTCCTGGAACCGCTCGGGTCCCCACTTCAGCTGGCGGTTCCGGTCGAGCATATTCAGGATACCGTTCCCGCGGTACAGACGCTCATCCTTGCCGGAGAGCTCCTCGTACATCTGGTTGTAGGAAGTTGTGTTGAAGCTGTACACGTTTGGTTGTGTGATTGATGGGCCGGGGAGACGGACGAGGGAGCCTGTGCCGAAGGATATCACGGGGAAAGCAGTTGGGGCACCGGAGAGCTGGAGGTGAGCTTCCATTGAGCGGTTGTTGTTTGAGGCGCAGACTGTGCAGAACTTGAGCTTGTACGAGTCTGTGGCAGCGTTGGCCGGGTTGGCTGTTTCTAGGGATTGGGCTGCTGCGGCCATGTCGGCTTGTGTGGATGTCTCTGGTGGTGGAGGGGGAGGGGGAGGAGGTTGGGGAGTTGAAGTCCCCGAATTTGTTCGGCGGGGATCATATGCCATTTTGATGGGAGACTATGGAGATGACTTGATAATAGAGACTAAGGGGGTTGTTGTTTCTAGGTATTTTTGAAAGTCGAATGATCATGGGGGTTTCTTGAGTTTACAATATTCTGTTGACTATCAGAGGCAAGTTAGCGACTGATTTGGGTGAAATTGTTGGTGACATGAGATGTTGAAACACAAGTTCAGAAAAAAAGCGTATATGAATTTATCCGCATAGCAAAAGCTCAGACAGCTCCAATAATATATTCATCAGGTTGAGGGAAAGAGAAGGTGACACAACACACATACCTTGTAGTTATCACTCATTATCCAGTTCAAATCATTATGGGGCCGTAGCCCTGAGGTAAGAGAGAAGAGCAGGTTTGGTGAAAGTTGGAAAGCATCGTTTTTAGTGGCCCTGGATTAGTCATAGAGTTACCGCTGGTTCTTCCGCCTATGTGCAAGAGCTAGTGAGAGCTCATATTCTGCCAGACAAATATCATTGAGCTTATCGTAATGTTGTTGTACACAACGTACTTTTTTTTTTCTTTAGCTATCTCTATCTTATAAGGACTCTGCCCCATTTCTCTTATTCATAGGGTACCAATCAGAATCTACCATCCCCAAAAGACTTCAAACCCCTCCATAGCCCTATCCATAATCTCCATCAGCAGCTCTCTACTCCCATATCTTTCCAGCTCCAAAATGGCAGCAGATCGTACGATCAGACCAGCCCTGATTGTGGTAGACATGCAAGAAGATTTTTGCCCTCCAGTGAGTTGAATAAATTTAATAGAATACCATATATACTAATAAGCAAAGTAGCATGGGTCACTCGCCGTGCAAGGGGGCCGCGACATTGCCTCAATAATCAACACTCTACTTGCAAAGCCTGGATTTGTCGCGCGCATCTTGACCAAAGACTTCCACCCAACGAACCATATCTCGTTTGCCAGTAACCATCCAGGGCCTGACAACAAGCCCTTCATTTCATTCGTCACAATCCACAACCCCGCACCAGGAAAGGAATCAGAAACAAAACAGCAGCAACTCTGGCCTGTCCATTGTGTGGCTGAGACCTCCGGCGCGGAGATTATCCCCGAAATCGACACCTCTACCGAACATCTAGTTGTTAACAAAGGCATGCGCCCCGAGGTTGAGATGTACTCTGTGTTTGCGGATGCTTTCGGAAACTGCGATCATGGAACCAACGCACATTCGGTCGGCATAGATGTTGCCGCGGCTCTCAAGGGTCAAGGCGTTACAGATGTATTTGTTGTGGGCTTGGCTGGGGATTATTGCGTTAAGGCTACAGCTCTTGACGCTGCCAAGGTTGGATTCAAGAGTTGGGTTATTGAGGAGGGAACCAAGTGTGTCGTGCCTACTGGTTGGGATGCCGTCAAGGGTGAGCTTGAGGCTGCTGGGGTGTCTATTATCTCTATGAACGATTCCGTTATCAGGGAGCTGTAAGGGAAGTGCTGATAGTCTTATTTTCTCTCATCCTACTTCTATCACGCAATTCTTCCCTTCCAAGTGTTTTGTGTCGAATATGGATTCAAGTACCATGCTTCCCTGCTGTTGATATCATGCTTTATCTATTGTGTAGGTCTCGCGATAGTGTTATAGATGATGGAAATGTATCTTTCACGTGGATGTGCCACTATACCCTGTGTGATGGCATTTTCCCATTGCACGGTCTATAGTTCAAATTAGAGAAAACAAACCCCACTAGCTCCCAACGGTTCTGATATGTACTCTGTGTATTTGAAACAATTTCCAATGCGAGTAATATGCCAGTAATATGTCAGATACAAAAATAGATCGCCAGTGGAGTGATCGACAAGCAACTACCAGAAACGTCCCAACTTCATCCCCCTTTCCGCACTACTGCAGAGTGACGTCGTGTCAAGGGGGAGATTCACCACTCAACACTCGAACATATGTATCATATGTATCATATTTTACTACAGTAGATCTGTTCAGAACTCAATCTACTCGCGATGCTTAACTTTAGGCGGCCATCAATGCCCCCAATCAGCACACTCAACGAGAAATCGACCGATGCCGATGCCGATACCGATGCGGCCCTGCACTTCCACAACCACAGGGTACCCTCCGAACCCCTCCCATATTGGCTCGTCAATTTACCTCGGTCGGAATGGACAGCCGAATGTCCTGGCTTTCTACGTGATCAATCTCTAAAGAATATTCAATGTCTCTCGACCCCGGATCACCTTTATATCCGACAGGATTGGGAGCAAGTGAAGGAGATCACCAGTTGAGTACAACTACTAGTTAGTGATGTACTCAACTCACTAACCATAACTTGTGAGCCACAGGTACCAACCGGATTGATCGGTTCCAGCGCGTCCCAAGCGAGCTGCGCAAGTATCTGGAATACATGGCGCACATCAAGGCGAAGTATACATCTGTCATGAGGTTTGTGGTCAAGGAAAGGCTGGGCTGGGGCGATGGCAATTGGGAGGATGTCAAGCCTAGAGGGGGTCCTTTTGAATACGAGGGTATGGCACAGGTCACCGGGGTTAGATTTTAGAACACGTGAAAGACTAATTCACTGCCTAGAGGACATTCGAATCATATACAACGACTGGCCATACGGAGTGGATAAAGACATCATCCATCTGGTAGTGTGGACCAAGTTCGAGCTGGAAGATGACCCAACCACAGATGACCTAACGGCAAGCGCCCGAGCAGCCATAGAGAGCTATGTGCAGGACACATTTTGCTCCCGGGTACCACCTGAACAGGTATGGGAGAAAGTCGGTATTAGGATGATGAAAAGCTGACAACATAGGTGGTTTGGTTCAAGAACTGGAAGTCACTTAAGTCGGTCCCCGGGATAGAACACTTCCACGTCATGCTCCATCGTCCGGATATGGCATTTGTTAGGGAGATCACCCGTGGAGATGTACCGCTGATCGAACGGCTATGATGTGCACGGGTTTACAAACTTCATTGGATTGAAGATAGAGAGGATAAATAGAGGGAAAATGGAAAAAATAAAGATTCTCCTTTTCTGTATGTCCTAGGCTCATAGGTACTAAGCATCATCTATACATGCAGTCTGGTGTACAAAGTATACGAATACGGTACTAGTTGAATTCCCTGCCAAGCCATGCCCCTCATTGATGATCTTTTGGGGAAAGGTTGAATGGAATATACGGAGGTTAGTTCTGGATTATATTTTTTGAATGCCTTGAATGGTTAGAAAGAGAGGTACATATGCTGTATAGTTGTGCCTTTGTATGGCTGAAATAAACTTGGAGCCGATCCCAGTAATCCCAGTAATCCCAGTTAAGAAAAATACAGTCACTTGGCCCCTCTTTGAAGCTAAGCATTTTACATGTGTTGAATTATTATTTTTTTTGCAGAACAATTTTTAGTGTCTTTTTTAGTGTCTTTTTTAGTGTCTTTTTTAGTGTATTTTTTTTTTTCTCTTTTGAACTACACATTCGGTTTTTTTCATGTTTTTTCAACTTCATCGTAAAAAGCCCGTTTCCGGAATTCCCGCCACAAAGTCAGCTGTCTTGGGTTTCACTTAGGCATCTATTTATTTATTTTTTGTTCTTCTTTTTTATTTCATAAATGTTTCAAGCTTAGGAATTTAGGAATTCCATATAATTCATTTCCGAACGCAGTCATGCCGGTTCCGCATCTCCGCCGTACTTCACAGGCCAGTGAGTTTGTCTTCCCCTCCGTTTATCCCACTATCATCCATTCGATAATTTGATATTTGATATTTGATAATTTCAACATGTCAACTAACGCAGACCTAGGCCGATCATCCATGGAAGATTCTCCGCCAAGTGGTGAGGACGAGGTCGTTGAGCCAGATCAGGGAAATGGTGCGTGCAAATCCCCAATACTCCCGGACACACAACTGACTTGCTATGCCTTCGTAGTTCTTTCGCATATCATTTCTCAGCTGCGGCCAGGTGCCGACCTGAGTCGGGTCGTCTTGCCGACATTCATTCTCGAGCCCCGATCTATGTTGGAGCGGATCACTAAGTACGTTTACATCCAGCTCCAAACAAGCAAGCTAGCTAGGAGCTACCTGCTACTATTGGGATATATCGACTAACGTAAGAGCTTTCATAGTTTCATGGCCCACCCTGAAACCCTCCTACCTATGTCGGCGATTGAGGATCCCGTTGAGCGCTTTGTCTCTGTGGTCAAATTTTACCTGAGTGGATGGCACATCAAACCACCGTATGTCGCTCGCCTGCTATTTGTCTGGGAACACATTCTGATACCTACTTGCATAGAGGAGTGAAAAAGCCGCTCAACCCCATTCTTGGGGAGACCTTTACCTGCTATTGGGACTATCCCGACAGAACCCGCGCCTACTACATCTCCGAACAGACCTCCCACCACCCGCCGAAGTCAAGCTATTTCTTTGCAGCGCCGGAGCATAAAATCCGCATTGATGGAACACTCAAGCCCCGCAGCAGGTTTCTGGGCAACTCCGCTGCTAGTATTATGGAGGGCATCGCCATTCTGCGGTTGATGAACCACGGGGATAAAGAAAAGGGTGAAAGATAGTATGTTGCGCCGGTTTTACCTATGGACCTTTCAGTCACTGACAAAAAACTAGTATTCTGACCCAACCCAATATGTATGCACGCGGCATTCTTTTCGGAAAGATGAAGTATGAGCTTGGTGATCACAGCTATGTGCGTTGTCCCGAGAACAACCTCGTGGCCGATATCGAGTTCAAGACCAAGGGATATTTCTCCGGTACTTATAACGCAATTGGGGGAACTATCAAAAATGAAAAGACTGGGGAGGTGTTATATGAACTCTCCGGATTGTGGAATGAGGAGATGGACCTGAAGGATGTTCATGTACGTTCCGTATACCTGCACGGTTCTTCTGGATTCAACACTGACCGAGAACAGACCCACAAAAAAGACGTCTTGTTCGATGCGACACACGCCAAGCATACAGCTCCTTTGGTCCGCCCCATGGAGGAGCAAGGAGAGCGGGAATCGCAGCGGTTATGGCATAATACGGTTCAAGCGCTTTTGTCCCGAAACCATGAAGCTGCAACGGACGAAAAGACCAAGATCGAAGACCGCCAACGAGATGAGGCCGCGAAGCGCGCCGATGAGGGAGTCGAATGGCGTCCACGGCTTTTCCGTCCCGTCCAAGGTGGACCCGGTGGACCGGATGAGGGTGAAGAAGACCTCGACTGGATCATCAATGCTCAAGTGTAAGAACAATTGCCCAACCCGTAAAGACTATATAACTGACGGTCCCAGCGATATGCACGATCCCCAAGTCGCCACCAAGCAGATCCTATCTATCGCACCCATCCTCCAAGGTCAGAAGGAGTCATCCCAATATCACATCCCGCCGCACCACCCTGATAGTTCCGCTTCCGCGAACTAGGACCCTAGGCATGTCCCTCCACAACCAGCTAATGCCACACCCTCAGGCTCCGAGACAAAAACAGATGCCGCCCAAAGCACCGTGGAACGGACAGATACTCAAACATCAGAAGTGGAGAAGTTTGTAGACGCCCAGGAAACCTCATAAGCCAGCACGAAAAAGCCCCATTGCGTCCACCACCTCCGGCCCATCCATGCTATCACCGACCTAATCCAACCCCCGGTCGGTTGCTCAGGTCGCCTTTTTCCTCCCACCTCTCACCTCTCACCTCTGAATGATCTCGGAGTGTTATCACACTCACTCCCCCCTCTCTCTCATTCTGCCATGACGTAGTCAACCTGCGCAGAAATACCCAGCACAGCCACAACTCGAGGCGGCCGACGACACGACCATTGTGATAGTTCCCCCTGCCCCTCTGATGTTTCAACACAGCGTTCTTTTCTCGGTCACCATGCCGCTCCCATTGCTGGATACCCGATCTGATTTTATTTAAAATTTCCAAAAATATCAAAATACTTTTCTGAAATCTCAATTGAACATGAGCACATCCCTTAGTGGAAATGGAAGAGGTAGGTGGCCAGGTTTAATGCAAGCGTAAAGAAGACAACAATCCAATAGAACAAAAGGAATAGTCACCGGGAATATGAAAGAAGTTGGGGGTTTTTTTTTTTTTTTTTGCATTTTATACACCTAGGGCTTGGTATTCTGGGTCTTTCTTATCAATCTCTCCGTTTACCCTTACATTTTTACTATGTAGTCTCCAGGATTCTCGCCTCTCTTGTTCACATCCACTGTATTGACTTTTGATCAATTAATTTTGTGTCTTCTCTGTCCATTAATATACAAAGCTCTCCTAGAAGAGAGGGATATCACAATAGATGGCAACTACCCATGCCACCTAATATTACCATACAAAGACAACCAAAACTCCCCTCCGCTATCCGAATACATACAAAACGCCGCGTCAAACCGTTCTTTACTCCTGGAAGGACTTATCCATCAGAAAGCCGTACAAATCTCATGAATACAGCTCTCCCTTGTATCCAGCCCCACGCTCCAGATCCCGCCGCCGATTAGGACGCGGGATAGCACCAGCAGAGCCAGTATAGGCCAAGCCAGAACCTGCCGCCGCCGAAGCCGCCGAAGCGACCGATCCACCGCCCTCATCTTCCTCCCTCTCTTCCTCAACCAGCATCGTCTGCTCCTCGATCTCCTTCTCGGTATCCTCACGCAAACCCAGTATATCCGGTGGGATAAAGCTCATCTGGACACTGGGTGCACCTTTGATATACCTCAGCTGCTCGTGGACAGCCTCGACAAGGCCCTCAAGATACGCGCGGGTATTCTTATTATCAAGCTTGCGCATCTCCGACAGGGGCGGGAAGAGCGAGAAATCAGGACCAAAGTGGTTTCGGAAGGCGACAGAGTCCGGGATCGTGGGGTCAATGACGTTGTCTGCCTCAACCAGAATTGAGGTTTCGTGAGCCCATGCGCGGGAAACGTTGCGCGGCGTGTAGCCACCACCGCCAACGACTAGCAGAGGCATCCCGAAGGTCTTGGTGTATGCGACGCAGGCGCCGTGCGCGCGCACGTTCAGGTTGAAGCAGCCCAGTCGGTCGCAGCCTAGACTGTCGGCACCGCATTGCAGGACGATTGCGCCTGGTTGGTAGGTCTTCATACATGCGCCGATTACCTCTTTGAAGAGGGCGATGTAGGACTCGTCGTCGATACCGTCGTTGAGCGGGACGTTGATGGCGTGGTGGGCGCCTGGGTTGAGTGGGTGTGCGGGGCCGGTGTCTTCGCGTGCACCGGTGCCGGGGAAGAAGTTATCTTTATCGTATTTGTGGAAGGAGACTGTGAGCACGCGGTCGGTTGACCAGAAGGCCTGCTCGACGCCGTCGCCGTGGTGTACGTCGATATCGATGTACATGACGCGCGGGTGGTGGCGGAGAAGCTGGAGTGTGCCGAGGACGATGTCGTTGACGTAGCAGAAGCCGCTAGCTTCTGCTTTTTTGGCGTGGTGAAGGCCACCGGACCAGTTGATTGCGATGTCGGATTGGTTGTTGCAGAGCTTGCGCGCGGCGTCGACGGTGCCGCCGGCATATAGCGAGCAGTAGCTGTACAGCCCGTCGAAGATGGGGCAGTCGTCGCCGAAGTTGAAGCGCACTACGTTATCTGCTTGGTCGGGTTTGTCTATGTCGCCGGGCATGATCTGTTGCAGGAAGTCGAGGTAGTCTCGCTCGTGGAAGTCGGCCATTTCCTCATAGGTTGCTGCGCGCGCGAGATACAGGTCCATGGCGTGGTGCATGCCGTACGCCATGACGAGCTGTTTGGTGAGCGTGAGGCGCCATGGCTTCATTGGATGTGACTGGCCAAAGTGGTGGGGCTCGACGGCTGGATTGGCGTGCCATGATACCCGGTAGCCTTTTGGACGAGCTATTTGTAGGTTCTGAAGCTCGGCGGTGGACTTGTGGTCGATGGTGAGGGTCGGGGCGGAGGGCGATGCATATTCCTGAACAACGGAGGAGCGAGCCATCGAGGCAGATATGGGTAAACGATCGAGAATCAAAGAATTAGCGCCGAAACGTTCATTTTCAGCTGGGATAAATGGAATTCGAGATGAGACCGGAGGAAGTTCATGACTAAGCAGATCTGCGGACCCGGGCGGGGCCAAAGATCTTGCATCCCCCAACATTATATAAAAGGAAGGAGCAGATAAAATAGGAAGGGGAAAAGGAGATATCGAGTTCAAAATGGAAGAAGATTCTAAGTTAATAATCATCTGCCTATACCATCACTACATTCACTACATACTATACTGTGTCTATAGCAGTTCAGTGAAAACTACGATCCAAGCAAGTGCCCCGCTTGAAGTGCCGAAGCTCATACCAAGCAGGACCACCTGGGCAGGGTCTGCATATCCAACATTGCCGTATCGTTTGAGTTCCTGTTGTGATAACTGTGGCATTGGAGATTTCTGATATATCCCAATGTTAATTCACTCAATATCGCAACAATCGACATCTAGCAATCACATATACACTGATTAATCTTCGCCGAATCAATACTGAGTGTAGATATATCTTCTAGGCTGCCTACGTGCCTTGGAATGTTGATATAAATATGATGGCATAAGGCAGCCGTATCGGCCCAGTGATTCTGGGTAAGTGGAGAGTGCGCGTCATCGAGAGATTGTAATTGCATGAAAGAACGCACGGGTGGGGAAGTGATGGCCAAAGGCTTGTCCCACACGAGCGTGAAAATTGCTTAAATGGGGTTGTACCCTCCGGAGAGAAAGCTATTCAGGCGGCTCATTTTCTGAGGTGAGCGTATATCAACCCCCGAGTTTTCACTTAGACAATAGCTATACGTATATCGGATTGGCCCGGCAAGTCAATGCTATCTCTGTTAGCATAAGACAACAATCATGGCTCTTCCATCGGCAGCAACCACCCTACGGCGATCTCTGGAGGATCCGCAGGTATTCATCACAGCTCCAGGGGTCTATGACGGAATGTCAGCACGACTAGCACTGGCTGCAGGCTTCGACGCACTATATATGGTATACAATGTAAAAGACGCCCTTGTCTAAAGCCCCGAGCTGACACCGACCAGACAGGTGCCGGAACAGCAGCCTCGGTGCATGGACAAGCGGACCTCGGAATCTGCACACTAAACGACATGCGAGCGAACGCGGAGATGCTAGCAAACCTCTCGCCGCGCACACCGCTGATCGCCGACGCCGACACCGGCTACGGCGGGCCGATCATGGTAGCCCGCACGACAGAACAATACGCGCGGTCCGGCGTAGCGGCCTTCCACATCGAGGACCAGGTACAGACTAAGCGGTGCGGGCATCTCTTCGGCAAGCAGCTTGTCGACACGACAACCTATACCAGTCGAATCCGGGCAGCTGTGCAAGCGCGTGAACGGATCGGTAGTGATATCGTGATCATTGCGCGGACGGACTCGCTGCAGCAGCACGGCTATGAAGAGAGTTTGGCGCGGCTGCGGGCGGCGAGGGAGGCGGGCGCGGATGTCGGGTTCTTAGAGGGCATATCTTCCCGGGAAATGGCTCGCCGGATTGTGGCCGACCTTGCGTCGTGGCCTTTGCTGTTGAATATGGTGGAGCATGGGTCCACGCCTTCGATTTCTGCGAAGGAGGCGAAGGAGATTGGGTTCCGTATTATCATCTTTCCTTTTGCGACTTTGGGTCCGGCTCTCCTGGCTATGCGCGAGGGACTGGAGAGATTGAAGCGTGATGGCTTGCCTGGTCTTGATAAGGAGTTAACGCCTCAGATGTTGTTCAGGGTCTGTGGGCTGGATGATAGCCTTAAGGTGGATGCGGCTGCTGGTGGTGTGGCGTTTGAGGGTGGCGTGGATATGGGGGAAAAATGAACGGAATACCGCCATCTGTTATACCCGGTACAGGCACAGTTAGTGCCTCTACAGTGTATATATTTGTTAAAGTCAGTTTTTGTGTGAAGGTACTGGCAACTTCCTCTTTAGAATATCGGTCTGTAAATACAACATAGGTAGGATCGTCTCCACCAGTCGTATGGTTCGATTTTCTCATCCACCCACATTTATTACTAGGAAGTATATTGTGGTTGATTCTTTGAAAAGTTTGAATTATTCGGGTCTAATCAAATTTACCGTTGAAATGTATAGGGCCATGTAGTTTTCTTTTATGGTTAGGGCAATTGACAGGCAGATTTAATTTCCCACACAGCCAATAAGACATGTTGCAGGTCGACCGAACCAAGGATCCTCCTGTGCCGACCTTGGTTTTGTTTATTTACGACCCCAGTTTTCTACAATTTTTCTACACTAGGTACACTAGGGGTCTACCCTAAAGAGTGAAAAGGGTTTAAAATATTCAGAGTAATAAAGGTGAGTATTCAAGGGTCTGGGTACCTGCAGCAGGTGAGGAGTTTGCCAGGAACGGGTTCCTGCACGGATAGCCCTAATGTTTCAGGAAACGCCTGTGGCAGCAAAATGTACCCCGTGTACGGAGTACCGGTCATACCGAGGATATAATATACGATGTACAATGTTGTACAACATATGGAGCCTTTGAAAAGCCAAGCGCGCTTAAAGTTTTAGTAAGACTAAACACATGAAACCGCCTCACGAGCATCCAGCCCCAGTTTGCCGAATTTGAAGGCCTGGATTCTCGGGGTGCCAGTTCCGACGTGCCAGTTCCGACATGCCATTATGGAGACAACCGGGAGCGAGACTCGTCATATGGGTGGAGAATGGCTTAGACGCTACCAGTAAGTACAACAAAATGGGGGTGCCTTACAGAAAAAAATATCTAGGATCCATCGGCTGCGTAGGGGGGGTCTGGCCGCAGATCAACGGCAGAGATTCGCCTCGCTATGTGCACATCCGTGGATACATCTGACACGGTGAGGACAATCCTTATTAACTGTAAGAGGGAGTGCAAAGTAATCTGTCAGAAATCAGTTGGGTAGGTACATGGTTATCAAGTGTTAGTTGACCATTGTCCACGTAGTTTGTCGTCGACACGGTGATGAGTTGTCCCCATTTAAGATTGCCTTGGGATTCGTAAGACAGTTTAGATCCTTGCTGTGCACTTCGCCGATTGGTGTATGTGGGGAATTTCGGATGATGGGGATAGAAGTTGTCTTAAAGTACATGTGTAAGTTGGAATGTACGTATATTATACAGAAACGTTGGTCATATTGGTCATATTAAGACTCATAGATGTTGGGCTGTGATGAAGTCGAGTCATTTCACCCACATCGAGGTATCTAGCATTCCGATCGTACACGTGTTTGACATCAGGCAACTATACTAGAACAATATGAATCCCAATAATGGGAATCATAATAATAGAACATAGAATAGAGAAGAATAGGAGAAAACAACCTTGGAACCCCTTATCCCCAAGTAACGAGTACCTGCACAGCCGCGATGAGAGGCATAGTATAGCCAAGTACACAATACCAAGGGAATAGAGTCTGGGCCCTTGACAGCCAACCAATCAAACAAAGGGAAACGGGCGCACGGCCAGGAACAGCCGGAAACCAGCCAATCATCAATCGAGTGCCCCTGATATTCTGCCCAGGTGGAGCCCTTTTTGTTTTTGGGTTCAGGCCCAGCCTGACCCGTTGGTGTGTAACTTGGTATTGTACTAATAGTCCCCCCTAGTCCACTTTCTTCTCTTCTTCTCTCTTCATCTCTCACACACATTCATTTAAATTGAATTTTCTCTAGAGCTTTCGCTCAAGTCACTCTTTTTTAAGTTCAACTCCCCAAAATGCATTTCTCCAACTCTATGTTGTTGATGACGGCGCTGACCGCTGGGTCGGCTGTCGCTCGTCTTCACGGCCACGACCGCCGTCACGCCCACCCCAGAGACATCAATGTCGTCGAGCCCGTTGTGATTGCTCCCGCTGAGGTTGCCGAGGTTGAGAAGCGTGGTGAGGAGGTTTCCGCTGTCATCGATGGCAAGCTCGTCTCCTGGATCAACAACTGGTTCGGCGGCTCTGATTCTTCTTCTGCGGTCGCCGAGTCTACCGCTGCTCCCACTGCCACTGCCACTCCCACCGCCGAGACCACCACATCCGCTGAGGCCATCTCTTCCGTTAGCGCCACCCCCGTTGCCTCTAGCTCCCCCAGTTCCTCCAGCTCCAGCCCTTCTGGTTCCAGCAACTGGGCCAGCTACCCCTCCAACGGCAAGTACTCCACCACCGGATTCGGTTCCTCCACTGCCAGCAAGCGCGTTGGCTCCCTCGACTGGGACTACATCGGCAACGTCGGTAGCCCCTGGGGTAGCAACATCATCCGTGTCGAAGAGGGCGTCGCCAGCGAGTACAAGCACGTTATCCGCTTCGAGAACGACAACTCCAAGGCCTGGACCGTCGTCATGTGGAACTCGTACGGCCCCAGCGGCGGTCTGAACGGTTTCTGGAGCCCCAACAAGGCTCTGACCTTCACCGTTGAGCCCGGCCACAGCATCTTCGTTGCCATCGATGACGACTCCCAGGGTGGTTGGGGTGCTGCCGAGGGTGAAGGTCTCCCTACCAACTTCGTCGGCGAGTACGCCTCCACCTGGGGTGAGTTCGATATGAGCAACTCTCAGAACGACGGCTTCTCCGGCTGGGACGTCTCCTGCATCATCGCTCAGCTCGCCAACATGCACATTGCCGGTATGCAGATCTGCAACCACGAGGGTGAGAAGTGCTCCTCCATCTCCCAGGGAGCCGGCAGCGTTGTCAGCGCCTACACCTCCGCCGACCAGGGTAAGCCCGACAAGGCTGTTTCCCAGTCTGCCGGCCCTGTCCGTCTCGTTGTCAACCTTGGCTGGTCCTCTTAAATGGCCACGCCGTCTTTTTTTTTTTTCTCCTTCCCATTTCTAGCAATCTTCTCGTCTACTGAGATTTTGTCTTTCTTGCGCAAATGGTTCAACGCCGAAGGTGTCTTTGTATCTTTTCCCTGATTCGGTGTGTGCGTGCGCAGGTCGCTTGCCCCAGCAACCATCCTGGCCACACATCCTTCCATCTTCGAGCAGCTCTTCGACGGCTACCCTTTTTTTTTGCCGTTGAAGGGTTCATACATATCTTTGTCACGATTTGCCTCCTTTTGTCTTTTTCTCTGTACATATACCATCTGAACCATCTGATTTGAGAGTTGATATCGTTTCCTTTTTATCTTCATCTAAAAATAGTCACTGTGTATACATAACTTTATTGTATCTATCATTAAGCGCCGATACCTATGGAGTTTCTAAATATATCATTCCATGTTTCATCTACTATTCCCTGTCTATTCGATCTCACAGGATCATTAGTGCCGACTCCTGTTCGTCAGTCATAAACTTGAAACGAAACCTTATCTATTGCCTACTCAAAAGGTGATGTGCATATGATCCTTCGGCGCTATATTGTATGTCTTGCATGACGCCAAACTAAACACCATCCCATGTACGTTTTCGCCATGGGGTTGGCATATTGACCGATGGATCCAAACTCTGGACCTTCTAGTCAGGTCAACCCCAAATCTTCAATGCGCAAGTCACTATGACACCATTTGGGCAGGTAAAATTTCAGTGGCCGAATATACGAGATGTGAAGTTCACATTAAGTTTCGGAGGAATGCCAGGATACATGCAGTGATATCTACCGAAGATGGATATTCCCAAGGTTTTCTTTGAGTCCTCGATTATTTCAAAGGTAGCCATCGTCAGCAAAGAAATCGTAGGTTCTTTCGAGTTCGATTATAAAGCTAACAAAGGAGATATTTCAAGTAGAGGACCAGATCAAAGACCTGCATTTTAATGTGGCGAGGAACCATGGGAACGTCAACACACAAGTACAAAGGACAAAAACGCAATGCTATCGTACAGTCTTCGCTTTCACCCAAAATAATAAATCAAAACACCGACCCCGTAATATCCACGGAACCAGACGCAATGACCTCTTCGAGGCTTAGAAGGCACCGAGGAAGTCAGAAGCAGACCCAGGATCAATATGCACTACACCCGCATCTTCCTCGAATTGCTCTTCTTCCTCGGCACCCCCAGTCGAAAAAGAAAGCAAACCTACATGCACCATATACCCAACGAGAGCAGCCGTCCCCGCCATAGCAGTCGCAATAGAAAGCAACATATCCTTGTTACTAGAATCCGCATACGAAGACAGGACCTGCTTCTCCACCGAGCTAAACGCAGAATCAGCCTCGACGGCCTGCTTCAGCCGCCTATTCTGGCGTACCTCGCGCAAGAACGGCGTGTTATCCGCTAATGTGCCGAGGAGTGTAGTCCCGACCGCCGCGACGGAGATGCGTTCCGGTGCGCGCCACGGCAGAGCAGCTGGCACTGTGGGCTGGAAAGCATGCTTAGTCTCGACGGGCGCGTCGCCGAAACAGCGACTGCGCATGCGCTCCGTGTACGCCGCCAGCAGCGGGGCCTTGGCGCGTATGGAGTCGCGTAGCCAGGGGAAGGCTAGCTCCGGTACGAGTGCTAGTGACAGGTAGCCCAGCGCGACGCAGTCTAGCGAAGAGGGGTTGTTGTTGTCATCTGCGGGGAGTAGGCAGGTCTTGCTGCGGGCGAGCATGGCTTCGAGTGGCTCGAAGAAGTCGGCTGTTAGGGCTTCCAGGCGGAATTGGTTGGTTTGCGCTGTGCGGCCGAGGAGTTTGGAGACTGTGTCACGGGGCTGCTGGATCAGGTTGCTGGGGATTTGGCCGGATGCTACGGCGGCGGAGTGCTCGCGTTTGCGCTGGTCTTCCATTGCTTGTAGGTCTAGCGAGGATAGGCCGAGGTGTTCGGTGCGGGTTTTGGCGGCGGCGTGGAGCTTTGGTGGGAGGATCCATTGGTTTGGCCATTGGAGGAGAGATCCGTAGGCTGGGGATGTGTTGGTGTAATAGTTCTGGCTGGTTACGTAGATGTAAAGGTCGATGAGAGATTGGCCGCGGGATTCGATGAAGGAGGAGAAGCTGGGGGGCCGGTTGATTGTTAGTATTTTGTGTTCTTCCCGCCATTTTAGATGTAGGGGGTGCGTACGCAACGCTATCGGCTTTTTGCACGTCATCTAAGTTTTGATCCAGGTTCCATGCTCCCTCCGAGTATTGGCGGAGGTAGTCCACGATATTGCGAAACCGGCTCACCCAGACAGAGCCATTCTGGAGAGCGGGTAGCTCACCTATTTGTAGATGACTTGTTAGCAATCTGATTCTGGTGATGCTTTTTTTTCTTGCTCCGGTCACGTCACTGACCTGTTGGGGACACGGAAGGATCGCTGCTCGCGATTAGCTCCCACGAGTCTTTAGGGAGAACCTCGGAACAGTATGCGATTGCAGCGAGGCATTGTGCGTCAATTGATGGCAAGGAAAAGGCGGGGCCCCATACATGCAGTTGTAGAACCATGGTGGCTTTGCCCTTGGAGGAGAAGGGACAGCCGTGATTGATTAGGACGGCCGAATCACGTGTGTTTATCCTCAGTTTCTTGATATAAGCCCTGGAGATATTTGACTTCTCCTGACTACAAATCCAATCTGTTTGCTGACCTTAATCGAGTTGTATATGGTCTATATATGATAAATTCCTCATAAAATACAATATAAAATGCATTCTATTCTCCAAAATGATTCGTTCTTGTTTCGATATGTACTAGTTAGTTACGATGTATAGCTACATGTACCTTCCACGGCCAAATACCATCCTCAACATACCCGAGTCAAAATAGAAATAAATAGGACTACTATAAGGTGTCTAGGTAGAGCCCAAGTTCCTTGGAAGCCAGCAAAAAAAAAAAAAAAAAAAAAAAAAAACCCAAGGTGTGGCTTGAATTACGAGCTAGGCAACGCCATTTCCTTCCACCCAAATTATCAACAATTAGCTAACGATATCCCGTTTCCGATACAATTGAGATGCCCGAGGCGTATGTTCCAGGGTTATATGGGTTTCTCGTGGGAGCAAATCGGATATATCTTCCACTTTGGCCCTAAAGTACACTCGACCCGATACTCACGGCATCAATCTCACTCAGCCCGGGCAAAAAGTATTGACGTCAAAGCTCTACGGGCGTCAGTCATACGAAGTAGAGCATCTAGAACACGAAGAGCCTCAATATTCGCCGCCTCGTGTAGTACAGCGCAGAGAGCTGAGCACCAGTAATGGCGCCCAACGCTTCCGTTGTATACCGCCATTTTATCCCAAGGTCCGTCTCTGCCCAAGACATGATCCTTGGCCATATACCTAGCTAGGTACATCACAAGGTTCTGATTACTCTATGTCTCCGATTAGAGTGATATACCCAGCGAATGACCTCATTTAGCGCACGTGGCTATACAAGCCAAGGATGACAGCCACAACCCTGCCAGCCGGTGCCTTGAAAGGTTCCAAAGTTATTTTTCATGAGCACAGACATTCCCTAGGACCTGAGACACGTTGAGGTCAAAACTCCATGATTCATTGATTTGATGAAATATGGAGATTGTCAGGGCAAGATCCGAGAGCCTTGGGGCCAAAAACTTACTTAGGTCACTTGACCTCACCAAGATGGCATAGCTTACTTCCAAGGTTGGAATAGTTAGAATGAAACAAATAAAATAAACAAAACAAAAAGTCAATCTCATACAATCCATGGAAGAGCCATGGATGACCATGGATAGACGAAAGTGTATCGGGTTGAGGGGTAGAAGCGGGGGGAGAAACCTTGGAACACTATCTGTGAGATCCATTGGACACAGATTGTCGGGATTTCTTCAATGACGACAACATGCAACTGTATCAGTCAAGTGATGGGCCAACAGCTACCGACGATCCCGGCACGCCCGTATACATTTCTAGGCTATTGTAATCATAGTCTAATTAACACCGAAAATGATTACTTGGAGATTGGAATTACTGCTCAGCTGTGCTATCGATAATTGACTAGAAGAAAAAATTTGAGCATGGAGCATTTGTTGACGCAACTACTGTACCTGGAACTACTAACAATGGGGGCTAACCTCCATTTTGTTGTAGTCGTAATAGCACTGAGGTGTACTCCATAGGGCACGTACCAATATGGCTAGCAAACCCCGAAGCGCTCGGACGAAACCAAACTCGTATCTTCCTTCCTTATTTCTCCGCTGGACCGTCTAGCGTTTAACCGTTAATATTACGAGCTAAATGCATACATACACACTAGGGATATTGCCGGTATATCCTAGACTGGCGAACATTCAACTTCCCGTGTTGGGTGTATATATGCATGTAATCGTTTTGGATAGTATGGTGTGATCTAACGCCAAGTTTGGATCGGGTGCAATATGACATACCCAATCAATCCGAGCGGTGCGGCAACATAAGATGTACAGTATACAGCCCTAAAGACCGCGCAGGCATGCATTGAACTGGATCCGGCAAATGCGCTGTAAATCATAATGGGAGGCTCGATAAGGATCGCGTCAGATCGGTGCTACTTCAGAGCTTATGGTGGAAGAAGTGCATGTACAATATGCAGGTCTACTAAATTGGACTACCGACCAATGAGTCATATTGACATGTAGATTCTAAATCGCTCGTATCTGGTGTCTTGATTTGCGGGTGAAATATGCGTCAATTCGACTACCGCGACATCCGCCCTCCGTGACATCCCTGCTAGCCTCAGTGATAATGATTTTCTGCGGGATGCTGGCTGGTTAGTGAAACGTGCGGTCAGGTGGATGTCACCCACAGTCCTATTTATGCACAACATATGCATGGACCGTAAGCAATTAATCAGAAACGTTTTAAATAGATAAAAACAAATTGCTCTGTTGGGTATACTAAGTCTATGATACATGTCGATTAAGATTCGGCCAGATGCAGGAGAAACGAAAAAAAAAAAAAGAAAAAGAGGAAAGGAAACCAAAAAAGAGAATTAAAAAGGCATCCAAACAGTCAGGATGACAGGTCACAGCGGCAGACAGAAAAAGAAAAGAAAAAAGGCACTGTGCACCCAAATCAATGATGCGTGAGCAACGGGACGATCGGAAGGCAACCCCAGTTCATGCTAGGTACCCAGAACAGGGGGTTGTAGACAAATACGGATTGTCCAATTAATGTGCAGCGGCTGAGCAGCTGCACCCTTCTCCACATCTGCGCGTCACAGATGGGTCGAGGTCGAACAGGTGAAACGAACCCCCGCAGAAGATGGGGGGCGTGATCAATAATGCCCGAGAGATGAAATGAGACAAAGAGCAAGAAATAGAAAGGCTATTAATGCACGTCGAGGGGATAGTAGCGCCGGCGCTAGGTCCCATAGCGAGCAAGGTCGCTGAAGAGCGAGGGAACAAAGGAAAATGAAAGAGAAAGAGAAAAAAAACAATTGTCCGAGACCCAATTGGAACAAGTTTTTCAAGGCGCGCATCGAGCTATGGCTAGCAACGCATCGTTGAATTGGAATGCCGAGAGACGAGAATAGACGGTGGAAGAGCCGGTGCTCTTTGTGTTGTCCGCCTCAAGCCCAACTTTAAGCAAGGGCGTCCTTTTTTTGGGGGGGGTGGAGAGATGGTGGAAATTAGGTGTTGAAGGTCCGAATCGAAAACAAAGGTTCGCAGGTAAAAGTCGAAACTAGGTCGAAGTCGAAGTCGTGATATCCATGCTGAAGGGTCCAGGTCGTGAGCGGATCTGGCGGACCAGAATGCGCCAGTGTCATCATGTTCGTTGAGAAGAGGGGACTGGACTGTTTATTTCGGCAGCGGAGGCAAAGGGCCCTTAGGAGGAGGACCGGGGCATGGAGGGAACTGAGAAGATCCGACGGAAGGCATTGTGGATGGTTTGAAGGGTTGGAAGGTTGGAAGGTTGAGAGTTGATAGTAGTTGTTCAGGTTGACAACGGACTGGAAGAGACCAAGGAGCTAGTAATATGTAGCAGAATATGGTGTAGAGTAGAGTTGAGTGGATGGAGAGAAGAAGGGGAAGAAAAAAGGTTACTGGAGCAGGATTCTTATAGAAATGAAAGTCTGCCCAACCTTTCCGTTCAACCGTCAATAATTACCGATTAAATTAGTTCTTAAAATCCCCATCGAACATCCCTGCCATGAACAGGAGGCTGAGTATCCACCTGATCTGACGTAGGGAATTAATTTGTGATTTACTTGCTCGAATTAACCTGGTGGATGAATAATATAACCCCAAGTAGGAAATTCAATGGAAAATCTCCATTTTTTTCTAGAAGCTCCCCACTGCAACATACTTCTAGTGTGGCGCCGTGTGCTTCCTGTGAACCACTAGTGGAAGAGAGTGGAGGGAAATGAGACATGGTAATTAAACATATATGCCGTGCTACCTCACTATATATATCATACAGATGAAAGTCCAGGGTATATGGCCTAACTAATGCAGCCATTAAATTTCTGCTCAGGTCTCACAAGTCCTCCGTCCTCCCCCCTCCCGCCCCCCTCTGTATGTATAGTAAATCATGAAACCACGCGAGATGACAACTAGTAAAGGGCAATCTCCCGTGGGCCCACCAAGGCTCCATAGGGACGGTTCCTTGATACGGTGAGAACGACTTTTTTTCTTTTTTCTTTTCTTTTTTGAATATTTCCTTTTGTTGTACAAACTGTACTCCGTAACTGGAATATGATAAACGACAGAGGTCCAAGCACATTAATCCTATATGACTCAATAGGAGAGAACAGACGTCAGGTCACAACACGTGCGTGCATGTTTGCAGATCCTAAGAGAGAACGGAAGGGAATAAAAAAAGCAAAGAAAAGAAAAAGAAAAAGAAAAAGTAAAAGTAAAATCACATTAGGACACTATTCCATTCCTTTTTTTTTTTTTTTTTTTTTAGCTTCCATCGATTTAGGGTCAAACGGAATGGACGATTCGTATTGATTACACACTAAAAGGGCGTGACAGCCGAGTTCCCAGAATGCTGGGATTACTGTTTATCCTACAACATATGTTGTACGCATTTCTTCCAAACTGATGTGACATATCATATACATACTGAATATGCTAACTTAGCCAGGCACATATGCACATATACGCCATCCAGATAACAACGGCCAGAGTGGAACGGGATCAGGGGCCAAAAAGAAAAGATAATGAAAATAAGTGAAAATGAAAAATAAAATAAAAAAATAAAAAATAAAAATTGCAGCAGGGTTTAAATCTCGAATCGAGGACCCATCCCAAACCGTAGTTTTTACCCGTGCTACCAAACTAAAGAAAGCCGTGGTTGAGACATGTAAGAATAGAAAGAACCTTTGGAGGAGTAATACATATATGAGTTTCTTTTAACTTCTAACAGGTTTCGCTTTTAGTTCTCCGTATATACGGATTAGGTTAATATGGCACTTCGGCTATTATTTCACCTGATTATATTTCGCTCCGTACTCCGTACCCTCTTATCTTTCTATTATCGTCTACCACTCCCGCTTAGGCCCCTAGAGCTCTACAACATAATAACAACATGTAATACAAATCAAGGCCAATTTTGGGGTCGTTTTGGCATATAGGATCAACCCCCGCGGAGTACAGAGCCGCTTAACCTCCGCCTATAGTAATTGTGGCTGATGGTCCCTGGGTGGGATCGTCTTGCTGCAGAGGACTGTGCATTGCACATCATCATTTTGAAAGTATGCAAGACAGCGTTATACTGTAGCACATCTGGAGAAAGATGGATCCCTGTATACAATTTGACCCCAGTCCTCATAATTTATTGGCTATTAGTAAATATTGCCGAGAGGGGTTTGTCCAACTTTTTCCCCCCAATCTCCCCAGTGGTTGCATTGTGCACATCACTGGGCCTTAAGTTTCACGGTGGGAGATCTACTTCACCCCTGGTGTGGCGTTCATGGCGTGATCACTATGGCCTGTTGAATGTGTGTGGTGTGAACATCTTGCGTAAACTGGATGTGTAAATGTATATAGTGTACAGACTACTACTATGTACTACTTACCTATAAAAATTCCCCAGTTTCGGGATGTTTACAATGTTCCCCGGAAATTATCTTGGGCCTAAAATAATGCAATGATTTCCCATTACACCCGCCATATCCCTTGACCTTGACCTTGTCTTTTTTCTTTTTTTTTTTTTTTGGATTATGGCACTTGGTAAATTCAGGTGGAGAGATTATTGCATTAGACATATTATTGTACTCCATATTTCTGTAGGAAATATATGTAAATACACTCTGCCCTATGTAGTAATACCGTTCTAATGCTCATATACCCTAAGTGCGGGTACAACGGTGTACCGCTCGGGATTTGCAAGACCCCGTGAATGTTCAAAGGGGCAGGTGAAAGGAATTACAAACGGCATAGGAATAATTGGAACTCCATACGGAGTACTCCGTATATTAATAACAGCATAATTCGACTACCCGGCTTACCGCGTCCGATAAAAAAGGTAAGGTATTACGGAGTACGGAGTGGGGTGTCAAGTGGCAAACATATGGAATTTATGCGACCATACGGGTGTACCTGAGCTAAAAGCCCGGGGAACCAAGAAAGGGGGAAGGAAAAAGTGGGAAAAGTGGCAAAAGTGGCAAAAAAAAGAAAGGAAAAAAAAAAAACTCTACCTATGAACTAGCGGTCCACGAATTTCCAAGGTTCAATAAACAATCCCACCTACTCAAAGTCTACTCCACTTGGATTCCATCTCTTCCGCACCGTTGGAAAAGCTAGAAGTGGAGTTGCGATTTAGGAGTCGGAGATTTATAACCTAAGTTCCAAGGTTCGGCTTTCGAAACAGATCGGGAATTCGCCCCTGATCGTAGTACGATCGGTTTGAGATATTCAAATAGCTGTTTATTGGCTGTAGATTTAGAGGCCAAGATATTTTAAAGAGTGGTTCTGATGCTTAGGTATAGACGCTGATATGCTACACAGTATAGTCAATGGAAAAATTACATGTATGATTTGTATTAAATTTCGATACTGGATCATACTCATGCCCCCCTCCACCCCGAATCCAGCACATCGGGATTCAAACACTTCTCCGTTGAGGTGTTGGGGTCACGGGACGAGATGGAGACGGGTTGTTTCAAGTAAAGCTCCACTTCAAAATCTTCTAGCTTGCCTTCTGGAAGTTGCGGCCCGAGGTAGCGAGAGCCCATACCACATGGGGGGTTTTCAGGTTGGGTGGAATCGAAATGTCTCCGAGGAAATTGGAATGCGTGAGACAGACTAGTTTCATGCCCTTGTCCATGTTGTCTTAGAGTGTCATTAATGCGACTGAGACATGTAAACAGAAAGTCGTGTATGGGAGTAGCCAAGTTAATATTACGCTATGTCTTATGGCATGCAGATCATCGAGATGTCACTGGTTGCATGCGCCCGGGGTCCCGTAGCTGGCATTTTCGTCTCGGCGGCTGTGTCTACCCGCCTGACACCGTGCCTGAAGAAGTCATTGGGAAGTATGACAGCCCGCCACTTGTGTAACCTGTCTGATCTTTGGTGACACCAACCTGCCGATCACAGCATCATACAGTGCAAGTCCTGTCGCGGCCCGGTAGTGGGAAGATGTTGTGCTCTCCTATGTGACATCTAGCCTCGTAGACCGAAGTCGACGTACCGCGTGACATGAGTCGCCAAGCCCATGATTCAAGATGATACAAAGTCTCTGACGAAGTGTTTGCGACGCGGGCAAATTGAAGCAAAATTTTGTAGCGTTTGCAGAGCGTTGGAACAAAATACATCACCAATAGGTCTGGCGGTGCTGGCAGTGTCACAGGGCCCTTTGCGACTGATCATTCCAAATCATTCCACCACGGCTGCCCACGTTACGAGGTTGAGAAAGCTTAACCGCAAACAAGATGCTTGTCCACGGGTCGGCTATATTGAAAATTGCCAGGTCCACAAGTCCACACTTGCTGACCTATCTTGGATCAATCGTCATCAACAGAAGCCTGAGCTTGAGTTGAAATCCATTCTTCCATCAGAGGCTGCCGATTTGACTCAGATACCCCCACACTTGGTCTGGTCTTGTCGCCCTTGCGGGAGATCAACAGACATAACACCCATCCATGGATATTGAAGCTTTCATAATGGGTGCTGAAACGGAGCTTCTTTTCGTCACTGCCCGCCGTGTCTTCGGGTGGCACCTGGTCTCTCCTAGTTATCCGACTTCTCTTGCTTGACCGACGTCCGTTCCCCAGAGCAACTTCATCCTCGGATTCGGGAATGTTGTGCAATTCCAGATCAGCCTCACTGTCACTCTCGATCATAATTTCGCCATCTGCCGAATTCACCGGGTTGGCAGCCGTATCCCCTGAGACATGATCTGGTTTCAGCTCCAATCTCCAGTCTTTAACCTCGTTTTCCTTTCCGTGGAATGTCTTATTGCGCGTGAGGAGCGAATGGCGGGTGCGGGATTCGCGGAGGAAGATAGCCACTTCGAATTCATCTAGGGAATGTGTTAACATACCTGGTTCATTATACGAGGAATATCAAGGGGTAAATACCTTCTGCAATGACATCTTTGACCGGCTTGCCCTTCTTGCGCATGAACAACCGCTCATTCTCTTCACGCAGCTTCGGAAGGACCAACGGTCGAACAGCAGCGATAACGCGAGGCAGGACAGGATCGCGGGAGTCTAAGAGCCATCGTGAATCAGATGGAGATTCCAGATAAATGCGACATTCCAGCACTGAGTATTTGCTAATGCGAAGGTATCGTCGAATGGGAGCCATGTTCGAATGTGTTGCGCAAGGGCGTGGTCGAAAGGCTTCCCTGATGACCTCAAGCTCATGCCAAGCGCTTTTGCCGCCGATCCTCCGATTGGCGATAGAGACGCGTCCAAGGGCTGAAAGGACTCTCTCCTCCCTCTGAATGGGGTTGTCAACCACGTTCCTTCAAACCCTTTTTAATCATTCTAGTCTTCCTATCCTATTCCATCAAGAACAAAAAGATGACACAACCACACACATCGGGATACAGAAAGGGCCTTATCTCCTGTCCACGTGACTTAATCACCGCAACCACAATCGGAGACGTGGACTGGCTCCCAAGGTCCTCAACGCGCTAGTTCCAAGTATCGGGTACTTCCGGTTACACCCACAATTGTATGTGTGATCAAGTACCCGGTACCGGGATAATAGAGTGTAAAAATTCCGTGCTTGACGTCTTCGAGCTCCCAAGGTCCCCATGGATCCCCTCCAGGGCCACGGATGATTAATATAATCAAGATCCTGCAAAATCTGATTCGGTCTTGATTCGGTCCATTTAAAGGAACTGATTGATTTATTATCTCTATATCGGCTGAATTTTCCGGCCCTTGCTCCCAGGGTACTCATTCTGACTAGAAAACCCCATCGAAAGTCTGCACCGTGCGACTTCACAGTGCGACTCAATTACACGAGCAGCCAGAAGAAGAAACCTTTTATTTCCTTCTCGCTATCTTCTGTTCAATCAGTATTCACACAAAGTGTGATATTGTCAGGATCTCCTGGTAATTTCATGCGTGGTTAGTGGACTAAGTACGCATTTCGCCTACCATCGAGGACCTTGGGGATTGCGGTCAACTAGCCTCCCACACACCCCCTGCTAGAAGTTCATTCGTCTCATCTCACCTTAATCACAAATTCTTCTCTCCTCAATTGGGACACTTGCACCCTTGTCTACATTTCTTCTTGTATTCTGTGCACTTCATTGGTTCCCACGGACGTTCTTTTGTCTCACCTCTACATAATGGAATCTTACTCCACTCTCCTCAAGCGCGAGGAGGCTTGTGAATCCGGGAATGAGTTCGACGGCCGCATGGGCCTGCGTATCTCCTCCATCTTTGTGATCATGGTTGGCTCCATGTTTGGTGCTCTGTTCCCCGTCTTCGCCCGTCGCTTTAGCAAGAACGGTGGATTTCCCAAATGGGCCTTTTTCGTCGCCAAGTACTTCGGATCCGGTGTGATCATTGCCACTGCTTTCATTCACCTGTTGGCTCCCGCAGAGGAAGCACTTAAAAACGAGTGCTTGACCGGCCCAATTACCGAATACAGCTGGGTCGAGGGCATCATCCTCATGACCATTGTTGTTCTCTTCTTTGTGGAGCTGATGGTTATGCGTTTCTCGCACTTTGGCCAAGGCCATTTGCACGATGAGGAAGGCAATACCCACACCCAACTCGACGACCACTCTATTGTCAACGAAACCAATGAGCCGAAGATTCACATGCCAGGAGAGGACCACCTTAGTCATACCCGTGAGCACCATGATAACAGCGACTCTGAAAACGACATCCAAGCGGCTGAGGACTACGCCGCTCAGCTTACTTCGATCTTCATCCTGGAGTTCGGTATCATCTTCCACTCTGTTTTCATTGGTCTCACTCTTGCGGTATCTGGTGCCGAGTTCACTACTCTTTACATTGTCCTTGTCTTCCACCAAACCTTTGAAGGACTTGGTCTTGGTTCTCGTCTGGCTACCATCCCCTGGCCCAAATCGAAGCGCAACACTCCCTACCTCCTAGGCTTTGCCTTTGGAATCTCGACTCCGATTGCTATTGCTATTGGCTTAGGTGTTCGAAACAGTTACCCGCCTACCGGCCGAACCACACTCATCGTCAACGGTGTCTTTGACTCCATCTCCGCTGGAATTCTCATTTACACTGCCCTCGTTGAGCTGATGGCGCATGAGTTCATGTTCAGCCACTCCATGCGCAAGGCTCCCATCCGCGATGTGCTGATTGCCTTCTTCCTTCTTTGTGCCGGAGCTGCCCTCATGGCATTGTTGGGCAAATGGGCATAGAGACATCTCTGTTGCTTCTGTGATGATGAAAAATCCGGGAACATTCTTCTTCCCAATAATGTGTCATGTCTTTGCTTTCTTTGCCAAACTTTTCTATTATGGTCAAAAATCGTTTCTGCATCTGTGATACCCACGGGGTCCGGGCCAGTTTTAGCCATACTCATATCCGGCGTTACTTTAGTGAGTCTATCTACTTAAGCCGATGAATGAAAAACTATCAGAACTATTTCACTGAGGACAATCAAGCAGTAAACCAATAGTTAACCATACTAGTAGTAGACCTAGGTAGACCCAGCAAGATCCATCTTAACTATATATTTTTGTATATGTAACCCACGTGCTTTGACATCACGAGACACCAAGCCCAACTCTTAAAGCCAACCGTAGATAAGCCATTGGCTTAATTCTAATTATACGCTTAACTATTTCCACCATAGGACTGGCCTTCCCCGCTCCAACTTGTACGACAGGTCGAAAATGAAATAAGCAGCAGCGGATTGCCAGGGGTGCTTGACACCCTTGACCCCTCCAGTCTTATCTGGAAGGACCACAATCCAAAACTTTCCCAACCCCATCTCCTAAGGGCTGTCGAAATGGCCTCAGCACGAAACTTGACCGCGCTCCCTGGATGCGATGAGTCCAAGACTGCGACTCAAGACACTATCGACCAAGTTGACCCTGCTCATTCATCGGATACGTCGCCGAGGCAGCAGAGTCTCTCAGACCTTTTCACTATTGTGAGTATCTCATCCAAGCCTATGCATGCCAGGTTATTTTCTACTCCCCCCGCACTCGCAGTTCAAGATAGTAACTGATAGACTGACTAACTGGATGTTATTCAATAGTTTGCAAGCGGCTTCGCCCTGATCAGCGATGGATACCAAAACAATCTAATGTGGGTCGAGTGATTGCCCCCATACATGACTATGTCTAACTGTGGAACACCTCACAGGACTATGACCAACGTCCTCCTTAAGAAGGAATATCCCAAGGAGTACACTAGCACTGTCAGCACGCGCGTTTCGAATGCTCTACTTGTCGGCGAAGTCATTGGACAGGTTGTCATTGGGTACTGAAAACACACTACTAAAAGTTAGGACTATGGAAAGGATCTTATGACTGACGAAGCTATACCAGACTGACATGCGACTATCTCGGTCGTAAGACCGCTATCGTCTTCACAACCCTTATGATTGTCATTGGGGGTATTCTCGCTACAGCCTCGCATGGCGTTACCATCAATGGCATGTTCTGGATGATGACGGTTGCCCGTGGCGTTGTCGGGTTCGGTAAGTAAACCCTACATATTTGCATTACTTGCATATCCCAAAGACATCATTCCGGTTTGGTTACTCTGCTAACCATGTCCAGGCGCCGGCGGCGAGTATCCGGCCTCTTCAACTTCCGCCTCGGAAGCAGCAAACGATTTGACCCCGAAGCACCGTGGCCCGGCATTCATCATGGTGACCAACTTCCCCTTGTCATTTGGGGGCCCATTCGCAGTTTCAATCTTCTTGATCGTACTCTTGGCCTGTCAGCAATCCCACTATAGCACCGTGTGGCGGGTGTGCTTTGGCATAGGATGCATTTGGCCGCTGTCGGTGTTCTACTTTCGAATCCGCATGCTGAACTCAGTGTTGTACCGACGCGGAGCGATCAAGAAGCACGTACCCTACATGCTCGTGCTGTGGTATTACTGGAAAGCATTGATTGGGACTTGCGGTGCTTGGTTCCTCTACGGTAAGAGCGCCCCCCAGTACTTTTAGAGCCACGGAAACTAATATGTTCAGACTTTGTCACTTTCCCCAACGGCGTCTTCTCCGGTACAATCATCTCCTCGGTCGTGCATGACGGTACAATTCTGAAAACAGGCGAATGGCAGCTTCTCCTCGGTGCAATCGCGCTGCCGGGTGTTTTCCTCGGAGCCATTCTCTGTGACCGCCTTGGCCGCAAGCGCATCATGATGATCGGCTTCGGCGGATATCTGATCTTTGGCCTAATTATCGGTTGCGCCTACGATCGTATTACGAAGATCGTGCCTCTCTTCATCGTCTTCTATGGACTGATGCAGAGCTCGGGAAATTTCGGTCCGGGCAATATGCTCGGTCTAATTTCATCTGAGTCATATGCTACCGGAGTGCGAGGGACTTGTTACGGGCTCTCTGCGGCTATTGGGAAGGCGGGTGCTGCTGTCGGTACGCAGGCGTTTCAGCCTATCAAGGATCGTCTGGGGAACAAGTGGACTTTCATTATTGCTGCTATTTGTGGTGTCATCGGCATCTTGGTTACTTTCTTTTTTGTGCCTGATTTGACGGGCGAAGACTTGAGGGTGCGCGATGAGAAGTTCCGTGCTTACCTTGTTTCCAACGGCTGGGATGGAGATATGGGCGAGGATGATTTGAAGGCGGCTGCCGACCAGGTCATGGCCCCGGGTCTTCCTAACGGTAACGATAAACTCGCGGACCAGACGGTGAAGGGCTAGAATGGCCGAAGGCCAGGAATGGGGATGTAATGACATCCCCAGATGAGCTCAAAACCAACAGTTGCTCGGATCACAATTGATAAGATAAAGCCACGGTGGGATATCCACATAATCGTAGTCAATAATAACACCAAATATTCAAATGCTCTAAAGTATACAACTACTAGTTATGTAGTTACAGCCACCTACCTATATATCCAGCCTCTACTTCAATTGGTGTCTTTACTGGATGCCAATTAGATATCTAGTCCAGAATTAGTAAAATATAGACAATAAGCAATAAATATATTCTAAAGTTGTAATAGATCCTTGATTGACAACCATGGACGCAAACACCCAGGGCTTGAAGCTTAAAGCACAGACCAACGCTAAACCTCGGTCCCATCTCCGCCCATCTGTCCACATCCCCAAACTCCTCACCTCGCCAATTCCCCTCCGATCCACCCCCATAAACACACAATGCGTCTCACCTCCATCCTCGTGGCAGCCCTCGGCTCGCTCGCCGCTGCCGCCGAGCTCGGCATCGAAGTAACCCACGCCGTCGAGTGCACCCGCAAGACCACCAACGGCGACGGAGTTGCCATGCACTACCGCGGCACCCTGCAGTCCGATGGATCTGAGTTCGATTCCAGCTACAAGCGCAAAGCGCCTTTGACATTCAAGCTGGGTACCGGTCGTGTCATCAAGGGGTGAGTTGGAAGTTATCTGGGGCTGTTTGAAGATGTCAATCGTGGAATTGCCTACAAACTTCCCCCATTATCTTGGTTATTCATATGGAAGCTAGAAGCTAATTTTTGTGTTCGTTGTATACAGATGGGACCAGGGCTTGCTTGACATGTGCATTGGCGAGAAGCGCACGCTGACTATCCCGCCCGAGTTCGGTTACGGCGACCGCGGTATTGGCCCTATCCCCGGCGGTGCGACGTTGGTGTTTGAGACCGAGTTGGTCGGTATTGACGGCGTGAAGGATGAGCTTTGAATTAGCGGTGTTCGATACCTATCTACGTGACTCTCTGGGAGGAGTTCTGATGACTAGGCCATGATATCCGGCCAAGAACAAATATATACCTTTTCGAATGCGAGTTGTTGTATAATATAGCAGCAGGGTATCTCATTTCTATGTGGTAAGATGTACACTGTATACAAACCGGCTGAACAATTACAGCAAGGTAAAACAACGATCAAAAAGTGAATCAAGTATTAGTCCATCGCATCCAAAGCATTCTCAGTCTGGATATCATGCTCCGAAACTAGAATTCCGATCAGGCACTCGCCAAGGATCCCTTCCCAGTTGACCCACGGGTGAACCTCCTGGAACAACTGTGCAGAGTCCTTCCCCGCGCCACGAAGGAGCTCACCCTTCCCACCTGGATGGTAAGGGACGTAGGGAGAGATGTTGTACACCTTTCCATTGTACGAAGTCCAGGCATCACGGCCCTTACGCCCATTGTACTCCTTTAGCATTGATGGTGTGACCCGCAACAGGCCTGGGGGAAGGCCTTCGCCGCGGAGGTTGTTCTTCGGGTTCGCAGCTAGCGCTGCCCAGTCAAGGGGGGAGAACCCTGGCTGGAGAATCACTTTGCGTGATGACTTCTTCAGAGACACTTGTGTCGGGGCGAGGGTACTGTTGCTAAGTCGGCTGCCGCTGCTCGGTGGGCCCAGGCCGCGCTGAGAGGCGGCTGCTGATGGTGGCGGGCCAAGGGAGCTGCCACTGAGCCGTGGGGGTTGGAGCGTGCTCGTGGGGGTAAGGCGGTTCCCTTGTGTTGTTGGTCGGGGCCGTGGCACTGGGGGAGGAAGCATTAGGGAAGAGGCGCCGGTGGTTGTTGCCTTTGCGGGTATGGGTGACGGTTGTGGTTTCGGAGGGGGTGCGAGGGATGGCTGCGCTGACGGTTGGAATTTTGGTGCGCCATGATCACGTTTTGTGGAAGATAGTTGTTCTGCTGTTCCATTCATGGGTTGTGAAATGGACGGCGTCGTGGTGGGCTGCGATGTCTTGCTCTCGCCGCTGTCCAGGCTGAATGTGGGGACCGCAAGGACGGGGAGTGGCGCGCTCGACGCCGAAGCCTTGGGTGTGCTCTGGGACTCCTCCTCCTCTGTCTCTATTGATGGCGTTGAGACTCGTGAACCATGCTTCCGTTGCACGGGCTCGTCTGCGGTGTCAGTGGCAACCGGCGCACCGGGTTTGGGTTCCGGAGAGGCAAAAGAACGGGGTTCGGCCCAGTTGCGAGGAGGGTAGCGGTAGAGAAAGTAGCCTACTGTTGCTATTAGTACACCCGCGCCTACCCAGCCCATGCTGAACTAAATCTGAAATGCGTGGAAAGTGAGAAAAATGAGTTCAAAGGTTGTTCCTGATTAGAGTCAGAATCTTGCAGATTCGCCGAGAAAATTGGCCCGTGCGCTATCAATGGAAGATCTATGCAGTATTTAGAGTCTGTTTGATAGAAGCTTAAATACTATTTTGGTAAAGGATATTTCAATGGTTTGGGGGATTAATTAGACTCATTCAAGTGAGATATCTAAAAGAGGAGAATTTACTACGCTCACTGTCCTAAGTGCCGAGGAAGAAAAGAATCATTGCAGTCAGATATCAGAAATTACTGGCAAATATCCAGGGCTGTCTGGGGAAGGAATGGGCTCCGGGGAAGCCATTGAAAGCCACCAATTGGATATCGGTAAACAACCTCGCATCAGTTAAAAACAGAAGGCGTTCATGATGTCAGTGCATCATCATCACCCTCCTCCACAGATATCGTGACAGAGCATCCAGGGCTTGTCAATGCTCTTACGAGAGATTGATCCTTGCACATCAACTGCCAAGCATGGTTGTGGCCCACAGAGCTATGAGGGACCAAATGTTCCGCAAAACAATGTCTACCTCAGACGCAATCACGCTCTTTGATGCTGGGGCTGGTCAAGTGAGTGTCATGGCGCATGGCCCTCGCACAGCCATCGTACTTACATAAAATCAAATGGCAGTCCCAGGGTGGTAGGAAGTATCAAGAGGATCGATGTGCAGTGATTTTTCCGAACCAGTTTCCTTCGAACATGAAGGACAATGTCGCATTCTTCGCGATCTATGACGGGCAGTAAGGAAGGCCTCGAAATGCCGCCCCTTAGACCAGACCTGAACTGACCAAGATCTCCAGCGGTTCTGGATTTGTTTCAGAACAAGTCCATAAAAGTCTGCACCATCTGCTCGGACGGCGTCCGGAGTTTGAACAAGACGATTGGGCCGCGGCTATCAAGGCAGCACTGGCAGAAGAAGACAGTATCCTGTTAGATAGGTTTGAGCATGAATCTGCCGAGCCTGCCATTTCAGGGTCGACAGTAGCAATGTGTTGCCTTAATCTCACTAAGGGCGAGTTGATGGTCTCCAATCTGGGTGATTCGCATGTTATCCTAGCCGAGCGGGACCGGAAAACAGAGCATCCGTATCACATTGTACGCACTGTTGTTGATTTGAGTTGATTTGGGCGTGAATACTAACAGCCACACACTAGCGACGGCTTACAGAGGCCCACAAGCCCTCAACTCCCAGCGAGAAGACCCGAATTGAGCAGGCAGGCGGGGTAGTTAACAACCGCAGCGGGACAGAGCGTCTTGGTGGGTTGAAAAAGGAGAGGGACCTTCCAAATTAGATACTGACTCTCCAAGGACAGGGTCCTTGAATATGTCTCGAGCATTGGGCGACCTGCAGTACAAGAATCCGGTAAATACTCTTATGGACAACTCCGTGCCAGACCCTGCCTCGTCAGCTACCAGCCGATCGGAATCTCGGGGCAACTTCCTATCCAATGACCCTTACACCTCACGACGCACCTTGCACACGGACCGCCGTTACCTGTTACTAGTGGTGTCCGACGGAGTTACCGATCGAGTGGACGATACGAACCTGGTTCAGCACGTGATGAAATTATCGATGCGGGGAAAACGAGCAAATGAAATTGCACAAGAAATCGCCACCAATAGTGCTAACAAACCTCACAGTGACAATGCAACGTGTATTATAGCGATGTTGGACGGACAGGAATCTTGAGATCTAAATTTTATATCCTATGCTACAGAAGATATACTACTCTACTACTCTATATACAGGTACTTCTATAGTTAGTAATACTAAAGGCCAAAGTTCCACTTGTAAAAATGTTATGCAGCTGTGCCACTCACAGCCTACCAACGGTTCGCTCCTTACCCAATGAAGAAGGTGGTGTTGAACCATTTTAGACCATTTTTGGATTTTTTTTTTTTTTTCTTTTTTCTTTTTTTGAAATAAAATTCTTTTATCATTTTAACTATTTCTTCTTTTCATCTCTTGGTCCGAGCCGGGGGGGTTCCTTATTTGAGCTGCCGCTTTAATGAGAGGGCGGAATTAGTTCAATCGTGGCGTTATTTATACGGATTCCAATAAATCTAGGAAATCTAGAAAGTTCAGGGAAACTTGGGTTGCCCGCTTTTCCTTTTTGTAGATGATGCAATTTGAATTTATATTGTATACATCGAAATTAACACCGCAGGATGGATTTTCGTATAAAATTCCACCATCGGCCTCTCCGTAACCTCCCCCGCCCTACAAGGTCGTCTGCTTATCGCTGCCGCTTTTACCCTGTTATCCAACCAAACCTCGGGATTCCTAGTCCAATAGATCTACGTACTGTTGAAAATCCAGAGGCACCAACAGGGGGGGCAGTACCAATCTGTTGGAAACCTGTCAAACCACTTTAGGCAGGCGATTCAGTGTCCGGGTGGAGCAAGCAAAAGAAGCATAAGATCCGGCTCTAGCCACCTTCCAGAATGGTCAACCCTGCAGAGGATCTCCCGAGCTCGTTAGATACAAAATCGCCCGTATATTCCACGAATTTTTTTCCCTTTCCCCTTCTGGTCTAATTTTTTCCATTTCCGTTATTGCGTTCATATCTTTCTTTCCATATATTATCTCTCTTCAATGACCCTGACAGAAACCCGGGAACCCTCAAATATCCGACATGGCACCAAAAGAATGGAGTAACTTCCATGTGGGAAGAGAATGTGGCCACCAAAAGTGGTCTCGTCGGAATACCCCCAAGTTCACCGTCTCCTCCGGCGAGACTGTCTCTTTCGATGCTATTGACAGTAGCAATGGCCAACTCGACACGTCATCCAAGGCCTCAGCCATCAAGGCATTGGATCTCGACCGGGTCAACCCCGTCTTCGGCCCAATCTATATGAACGACGCCCAACCCGGCGATGTCCTCAAAGTGGAAGTCCTAGACCTTCAGGTTGCCGACTGGGGCTGGTCCGCTATCATCCCAGGCTTCGGTCTGCTGGCAGACGAGTTCTCAGAGCCCGAGATCAAGATTTGGGAGCTGAACCGTGAAGCAGGCTTCGCCCAATTCAAGAACATGCGGATCCCCTTGCGTCCCTTCCTCGGCTGCATGGGTCTCGCCCCAGCCAACGACGAAGAACTCTCCACCGTGCCGCCCACAAATGCCGGCGGAAACATGGACTGTCGAGAGCTCAGCGTCGGCTCCACCGTCTTCCTCCCCGTTCAAACCGCCGGCGCCCTCTTCAGCTGTGGTGATGGCCACGCTGCGCAGGGCCATGGCGAGGTCTGCGGCACCGCCATCGAGACCCCGATCCGTGCTACCCTCCGCTTTGAGCTCCTCAAGAACCAGCCCTGGATGACTGCTCCCCAATTCCAGACTCCTCCCCGCGCCCAAATACCGAACCCCCTTCCCGACCTTGGAACCTACGGGGCTCTCGGTATTGCTCCTGACCTATACGAGGCTACCAGAAATGCTACTCGGAATCTTATACAGTGGCTGGTGCAGACTAAGGGTCTCACCCGCAGCGAGGCATACATTCTCGCTAGTGTTGCTGGTGACTTGCATATTGCCGAAGTGGTCAACGTGCCCAACTTCGAAGTGGCCATGACACTGCCCTTGGGCATCTTCTCTTGATATTTTTTCCCTTTCCTTTTTTTTTGGAAGATGTCCTTTACTGATTTCCAGAGGACATATGCTGGCGTGATACCCTTTTGGGAATATTGATTGGTTTTGTTGTGATTTCATTTCGATTTGGCATATACCAGCGTGGCTGGTATGGTGTATTTGCATGATTCAGGATAAGCGTTACTCAAGCGAGCATTACATTCTTAATACAGAGTCTTCTCTTTGGCCGAGAAATTTATAGTTACTTAATCCGTACCCTTTCACCAGTATACTGGCTTTTCTCTACTACCGGACCTACTTTAGCTGCCACTTTGTGAGGGTGTGACTATACTCGAGTCAGGCTCACTAAAGTAAATTTCGGTACAATATTGACTCAGCCCTGTGCTTGGTCTTACATAGTATATCCGATGCTAATCCAAATATGTCGAAACTTTTCGTTGACTCCAATCTCCAATTCGATCCTAGGATAACCTTTGTGTCTCCGCGTCTGATGCCTTGGTACTGCGTAAGCCACCAGTACGTAAGTACTGTTTCCTACGCGCTGCACACATACTAATCGTTGTCAAATATAAAACCGTGGGCCTTGGCAGATGTGGATAGCTAAAATGGCCCGTGCGTAGTTGATCCAAGAGCCATATAGCCGCCTTGTATAGGTTACAGGTAGTGTATTGTCGAAGCTTAGAACCGAGGTTGTCTACGGGTAGCCTATATCGCTTAGTGGTGGGTTAGTATCAAGTATCTTCCACACACATTTTGTAGTCAATATGGCGCCATCAAGAGCTATCAGCTATCATCAAAGGTTACCCATAGAAAAGTCTCTTGCACAAAGTATACTTTTTACCGCGTTTGTATACACCTAAAACGACATATGATAGGAACATCCGAAAAGACCACCAAAAAGACATCACAAGGCCGCATAAGTGACCGACTATTCTTGTTGCGTATAGCGCGATAAATCTATTTCTGTTCTGAACCGGGCGAACCGATATTCGTGCGTAACAAGAACACTGTGAATAGGTGTGGGTTCGAGGATTGAGAGACTCCTCATTACTGTTCTTTGATATTGCTTTCCCAACTAAAGACTTGTCATAAACTATATCTGTATCACGATATGCATAGTTCAGGGAATCGTAGTCTGTATGAAATTTTTAGACTATCTTGTGCCTAGATATTTTGGTTGCGCTCGTGCTCGGTTTAATGTCGCTGGCGCAGCCACAGCCGATGGACTAAACCCTGAGAAATTGTCAAATTGGAGAAAAGCCCACGGGCCTCGCATTCAGCCGACACGGCCAATGTAACCTTGCTGCCTCCACTTCGAGATCTAATGCCCGAAGCGAGGGCCTTTTATCCTATCACAGCATTCTCCATAACGGATTTGAATTGTATCATTCTATCATATTCGTCAGTGGACATTCTGGATGCTAAGCCTTTCGCGCTATTCTAATTAGTTCAAATTTTGGCCCGACACTAGCTTATGAGTAGCAATTGCCCCGAATAAGTGAGGATATTCTGTTCATTCCATCTCGGATCTCAGGGAACCTGAGATTGAGATTGGTGAACGCAGGATTATAAAGAAAAAAGTATCCTATAATAAAGAACAATATCCTTGCTCCAACCTTGCCTTTCTGTATGTTTATTTGGTTTATCTGTGGACAAAATGAAATTCCTCTCTTTCTGCGCACTCTCCTTTGCCATCGCGAGCTCAACTGTGGCATCTACGACTAACGATGTCGCCCCAATCGAGATTTCGTCCCTTGCCAGTGGCTACGCGCCCGAGGTCTATACCGATGCTGGGACGATTGAAGCAATACGGAATACACTAGCCATCTATGCTTTCGCTATTGATGGCAAAGACTTCGACGCTCTTAGCAAGGTCTTTACCACCGACGCAACAGCCAACTACTCGGCGCCCCTTGATGTGCTAACCCCTCTGAAAACGATTCAATCTGTGCTGAGCACGAGCCTGGGATGTGTAACCACGCAACATCTTTACGGTACACAACGGATCGATGTACTTTCTCCCATCACGGCCAAGTCGGTGACATACTTCCGTGCCGCCCACTTCGGGAAAGGAGACAAGGAGAATGAGATAGACTATGCCTATGGCCAATATCAGGATAACTGGCAACATCAACCTACTGGTACCTGGCGCATCGTTCACCGTAATCTTGTTTATATGGTGAGTGCATTCTCCCACGAGCT
Organism: Penicillium hordei; assembly: GCF_028827395.1. NCBI lineage: Eukaryota > Fungi > Ascomycota > Eurotiomycetes > Eurotiales > Aspergillaceae > Penicillium > Penicillium hordei. Next base: position 2,375,037 of record NW_026623142.1, read on the forward strand.
GGCTGCCAACAAAAAGTACTAATTCAATATCTACCTAGGGTCCCCAAATTGGAAACATGTCTGTTTTCGTGTGCTAGTTTTTAAAAGTCAATATGTACTTATAGCCAGACCACTCAAGCATGAAAGCTCAATCTATTCGTTATTTCTCTACCATTTGCACTTTGATGCAATTTGATACAAACTAGACTCGCTAAGCAGAATTGGATGTTACATTTAATCATGGCAAGTTAACTCGCAGATGATACCTTAAAATAAAGACGACCTAATTGCTCAGAAGCCTGTCTACATACCGAACATCATACGCAATCTGCTGACTTTCTATTGCCTAGTCGACAGACATTCTATATTTTGAGCAACTGAAGCTCAAGGATGCCAGGCAACAACGTTCAAGCTCATACACCACAACTAAGTCACCCCGAAAAGACCTTTCAGGCTTTTAATTATGACAGAGAGAGATAAGGTCCTGTTATAGGCAGGTGAATGTCATGTCGTGCATAAGGTGGTAGAACCCCAGGGCCTAGGCAATCTAATAAGAATTATGATAAAGCGGCGGGCGACTAATACTGGAAATGGAAGGTCTACTATAGGTCTTCATCTGACCTGCCTTTTGTGGTCTAACCAACCCCTCTCGTCTCTCTCTTCTTCGCATGACTATGACTTCAAACCAATACAAACTTTTCAACCACTACTCCGTACAGCAGCACAATCCCGAGCTTCGCCACATAATAATGGACCATGCATCCTTGCAATCGTCAGGCCTGTCCCGCTTTGCTTGAACGCTTGTATCAGATAGGCAGGTCGGAATCCGGAAGGACGGGAGACATCGGGCCCACTGCCGGTGAAGATCGAAAGAGATAACCTCAAATATCAGTAGGTGGTAAGGAACTTTGTGAGCGAGTCATGCAATGATACCTCCGAGGCACGGGAAACACATTTCAAATCCGAGTTTTCATTTAGTTGCATTTCATACAAAAGTCCCAAATTCTAACTCCGGACTCCGGATGCTTAGTTCATCTAGATCCAATGACCACATGTCATCTTTACTCGGCTTGAGATTTGGCGTCTGCGTCAAATCCTGGCGTAAAAACGTATTAGGAAATTCAGATGACTGGAGTCACGGTCTAGAAAGCTCCACTATAATCCTGTATGTCAATCATTTTTAATGAATCCGTGTATCCATTCCGTGCCGTCCTTCGTAGCACTACGACGCACTGTGCGCCAAGTGACTACCAATGGTTATCGACATAATGAAATAATTGGATTTTTTTTCCCTCCGAAATTGAGATTGTGTGAATATTCGAAATCCTTTTCATGAATCTCGCTGCAACGAAGGAATATCTCCTTAACCTTGGAAGCAAGAGGGGCTTACGTTACTTGGCATAACCTTCTGATATTGGTATCTTACGACCTGCCTTGACTAGCTTTCAACTAGGCGTTGTTAGCTCAATTCTATAAAGCTTGCACTTCTCATTCGTCTGCTTCTTTGTATGGAGCGGAATTTGAGGCCTCGCCTACCAAACTCGGTAATTTTCATGGCGGAGTTAGGCAGAGGGGCCGTCAGTCTTGCAGAAACAAGTAGTCAAGGTTGGCGCTATTTAACTATGTATCCATAAAAACCTTAGTTAGTATAAGGTTTATTATTTTTGTTATTTTTGAAGTGATTACTAAAGACTCGTGTCGGTTGTTCTTCCTATGATATAGATAGTGAAACACAGCACGGGTTATAACATTCAAGAGCAGTGATCTACACTTGGTCTAAGAAATTGTGATCAACATGTACCAAGTATCAGAATAGTGTCAGGCACCCATTAAAATAGAAAGAAGGCTAGAAGTATGATGAGACCACGGCCTATTTTAATGTCATTTTTAGTATGTGTCAGGTTATTAAAATATTCGAATGTCTATTTTATAGAATAGGAACGCCCAAGCTTAGTTAAGTTAGTTATCAGCATGTACCATAGAACTGAGAAAGACAAAAACAGGCATATAGGATGTCTATATACCACAAGCCTGGACACAACCTCTCTATTCAGCCCGCAACCATCCACTCTGCGGTCTTCGGGGGTCGTCGTCTCACAATTACACCCTCAATGCGATTTTGTATCAAAATTATCAATTTTTTATAATTGAGAGATAAGTAGCAGCTTCAAATTCCATTAATTCTTTAAACAATCGACTTCCTCAATATAGAGCGGAAGTGTCACATGACGTCGCGTTTGCTCGCGTCTCCTCACAGACACCCGAGCATTGGTCAAAACACCCCACATGTCATGGATCCGATCTTAGATGGCTTGAATCATGCCCAGCGAGAAGCTGTCACTTCATCCGGTTCAATACTGCAAGTGCTTGCACCACCGGGCTCGGGTAAGACAAAAACATTGACCGCACGCGTCGCGTACCTCCTCTCGCATCACGGATACCAACCGCAAGATGTTATCTGCTGCACATTCACTCTCAAAGCCAGCCGTGAGATGCGAGAGCGGCTAGCAAAACTCATCGGAGAAAAACTCGAATCGCGCTTAATTCTTGGCACTTTCCATTCCATATGTCGCCGCTACTTGGTTAAGTACGGATACTTGATCGGCCTGCGGAAGGGGTTTGGCATTGCGGATTCGGATGACACCCGCGCAATTATCAGGGTATGGTTAGCACTTTTATACTATAGCAGCTTGTTTCTCTTCTCTAATTGTGACCGCAGAGAACCATCAAGCGGCTCAAGTCTAGCATTGAAGTCAAGGCGGCACAAGGCCGAATTTCTCGACATAAAGCACATGGACTGAGTCCTGATGCCCTAGCCGATAGAGCGAAAGCGGAGGAGTTGGAGCTAGTTGATATCTATCGTGACTACGAATCAGCACTGGCGGCCTCTAATCTCTTGGATTATGATGACCTCCTCCTGCGATGCGGAGATCTACTCCGAGACCACCCACAATGTGTCTCAAATGTGCAGGCCGTATTGGTTGATGAGTTCCAGGACACTAACATCATACAATATGAACTAATGAACCTCTTCGCATCTAAGAACCGACGCATCACCATTGTCGGAGATCCCGATCAAAGCATCTACGGCTTTCGTTCTGCGGAGATCCAGAACCTCAAGCGGATGCAGCGGCGTTATTCAAACACGACGGTTGTACTCCTGGAAGATAATTACCGCTCTGCGGGTTCTATTTTGAATGCAGCCCAGGAAGTGATTGAGCAGGATACAAGTCGGCCTGCAAAAGCACTCTTGGCTACACACTCTTTTGGAACCTTGCCCGTGCTGAGAAGACTCCCAACCCCCAATGCAGAGGCGCAGTGGATGGTACTTGAGATCAAGCGATGTGCAGCGATGACCGGTGGTCTATTGCGCATGTCTGACTTTGCTGTCTTGCTTCGGTCGGCTTCACTGTCCACCCAAATCGAGACGGCCTTTGGAAGAGCAGGTATACCATACAAGATGGTTGGAGGCCGAAAATTCTTTGACCGGACTGAAGTCAAGATTCTTCTCAATTATATGAGGGTTGTGAGCCATACGGGTCATTCGGACGCGTTGATGAATATTGTGAATGTTCCGCCACGAAGGATTGGCGATGAGACAATCAAGCAGTTGATTAGTGGTTCGGAGAAGGCCAACATTCCACTGTGGAATTTCATCAAGGATGTCATTCAAGGGCGCCGTTCAACTGAGAAGAAACTGCAAAAGGCTGCAGAGCAAGGACTTTGCGTTTTGGTCAACTTGATTGAAGCCTCTAGACAGAAGTTGCAAGAGTGCGAGGATGCATCCGCTCCACGTATTCTGATTGAGTTCATTGCCGAACGTCTCTCCTTCCAGGAGTACCTCATCAGAACGTACCCCCTTGACGAAGACAGTCGCTGGGCGAATGTCAAGGAATTGATGCATCAAGCCACTGAAGTCGCTGCGTTTGAAGACGAAGAGGTTGATAAAGAAATGGATCTCCCTGAAATCGAAGGTGTACAGCAACAACAGACGCATTCTGGTGAGGAAGCTCTCACTCGGTTCTTGGCAAATGTCGCCTTAGCTACGGAGATCACAACCAAAGAAGAAACCAAGGAGGGGGACCAACCGCTGGAGAAAGTCACTATTTCAACAATCCACGCTGCCAAGGGTCTGGAGTGGCCGGTCGTGTTTGTTCCTGCAGTATACAACGGGAGCATTCCTCACTCGCGTGCGGAGGTGGTAGAAGAAGAGAGACGATTGCTATATGTCGCAATGACAAGAGCACAGGCCCTGTTATACCTGAGTGTTCCTATCCGACAACCCCGGCTAGGAGAAGGAGAAGATGGTGCTACCACTTTGACGCCATTCCTTCCTCCTAAATTGACCAAAGCGCGCTTTCGGCCAACGGGACCGTCCCTTCATGAGAAGGTGGCGTATGCAATTGCCGATATTCTGCGTCGCCCTCGGCCATCTCTAGAGGACATGTACAAGGGGCTCGAGTTTCTTCCATCAACGATGGACGACCGATGGACACCCGAAGGCGAGGAAGACCGCAGCAAATTTGATGGCACATCTACGTCTCATGATGCCTCTGGCGAGCCCAATCCAAAGCGACGGCGGTCAGACATGAACCAGGGGCCAAAATCGATTACCTACATCTCATCGACGGGGTATACCATGAACAACTCGGCAGGGTTCACCATTCCTACAACCGTTTCATCGGGTTTTACATCTGCTCGTGATTACATAGCGGCCAACCCCGAACCCCCCGCGGAGTCAGCCTCAAAACCTCCGGCAAATGCAGATGCGGATGCAGATGCAGCCAGGGCAAACAAACCGAAACCGCTCAGCAACGCAGGCCACAAAGACGGACTCACACAAGCAAGCATAGCCAACTTTTTTGCAGGCCCAGGATCCCAGAAGAGGGAACCAGTTCTGCCTAGCTATCCACAGCCACCACCATCCCACAGATACGAAGGGCTACCCTCGCAGAACCAACGCTCAGGGGCAGGCATCGTCCCACCTACTCTCTCCTCTCACCGTGTTCAGCCACGGCCACTTATCCCAACACGGCCGACACTAGAGCCTACAAACCCAAATGGCTACACGTGGCTGGCAGCCCCATCAAAGCCAACCCTGAAACCTGCCAGGATGTCGATGTCGATGACGCAGGAACAGAGCAGCAATAGTACATCCGCAAGCGGGACAGCCGGGGCAGAGGTGAAACCCGAGAACTCCACTCGCGGGTTCCAGCCGGTGACGACGTTCCACAGCACGACGATGTCAATGGTTCAACAAGCACCGCGACGGACGTTGGGAATTCGGCGGAGCATGAATGGGTGGCAAGATCGGATGAAGCGAGAGGGCGGTGGATAGGAGAGCTGACACGATTTACCTCCGATTGCGAGGGAGGCTGGTCTAGAATCATGACGGTATGGGTATCCGGTATGGGGTATCTATGTTGTATGTCCACGGGACCAGGTCAGAAGGGGGACAGGCAATCCACAGGCTTTGCAATCTCATTGCTGGTTCAGGCGTTGCTGGGGAAGCCCACCGGGAGTATACTTAGCTTGGAAAGTGATTGACCAGGAAAGGGTTGACTCTAGGGCCAGAATCTCGGTCTGGATGGAATGACGCACATCCGTGCACTACCAACGAGACTATGAGTTGTTTATGCATTGTGCTATAGGGAGATGTATATGTACCTAAGTTTCATAATCAATATTTTCCCCATGGGATGACCCTGTCTGGATCGTGGCGGGCAGATCTTCCGAGCCTAACAAGATTAGGCCTGACTATTGACCAAAAAAATGAGTATGGAGTATGTTACGGAGTAGAGTAAAATAATTGAGACCTAAGATGTCTGGACCACAGTGGAGTGCTAATTGCGGTGAATCCCCCCTGGTTATTTGGCCATTTCTGGACAATTCTACATAGAGTACTACATATGCTAATACTTATATACACGCACCTGGGACAGCCGCCATTGGCGCACAAGTCAACCTAGCGGTGAGGAATGAATTCCGGCACATTCAGTAAATAATTATTTTATATTTAAGTGATATGTTTTAGTTACACGACCAGTCCGATTCTGTAAATAGTACATTCGGAATGGCTGACTCATCATTATTGGTAATATTACCGTGACAGGACCCAAACCCTAGTAAGTTGGAGATGTTCCCCTTTCATCACTGGCTGCCCTACTTTCCATTGATCCTCTAAGCCAATCAATGATACAATCGTGGCAAGTAATTATGGCCATTACCAGGCACCAAATACGTCAGGGGCTGATCCATTCCAGCTTGTAGCTCGTCCTCTTTGGAACTAGGGAGCTCGACGTGTGTTCCCCAGAGTGTAGATCGGGGTGAAGCTCAATGTGGAATGGCTATACAAAAAGAACTCGTCGCCCTCGAATCAACTTCAGCATCATCACTATACAACCCAACAACCTCACTATTGTCTTTTATCTTTTTATCTTTTTATCTTTATTTTTTTCTCTATCTTTTGTCTTTTGTCTATATCCTATTTATTGACATAATCTCTGCTCACAGTTCAACACTTGTGTGCCTCACCTTTGACGCTTTCTATACATATCTCTTCGTCTCTTTACCTCTTTGCCTTTCTACTTCTACCTTTCTACTTCTACCTCTTTTTAATACCCTAATCTCTCTCTCCCTCTTCTTATTCACTTTCCACCTCCATCTCCATCCTCAAACCACAACCACAAACACAACCCAATTCCTACAATTCTTCCAACCATTCACAATGCCACACAAAGTGAACGACTCCAATTCCACACTGGCAAGCAGAGCCAGCAGCAGTGATCAGGTGGTCGCCACCGTAGTCCGAAGTCTAAGTATGTCAAGTGCCTCACATCCCTGTCCCCGATCTCCAGATTCAGCCCGAGCTAATGCACATCCTAGCAACCAATCCCGTCCGCAAACCTCCGGTGGTCGTCCACAACAAGGGCGGCCGAATATACGATGAGACGCGGCCATCTGACTGGGACAAACAACGCTGGAAGTAGTTGTTCTCTTTACAAACTCGAATTGGCCTATGCAGTTGCCTCAATTGCTGCATAGTCGGTTCGAAGGAGACGCGGATCCCATTTTACACGCGCGTTACAAGGCAAAAAAAAGAGGTCCAGACCGAGAGAAAAAGAAACCAAAAAAAAAGACCAAAAAAAAAAGAAAAGTGAGGCGATGATCGACGAACATGATTTGGGGAGACCATTGGACGCCAAAACCCCCTTTTTTTCGGCCTCTCGTCACCGTCACCGACCCTTTTCTCTTTTTCTCTATTTTCCCCCCTGACCAGATCGGGGCGTTCAAATTGTCTGATTCTCGGAGCTTCTGTGCCGTTTTCCCTTTTTCGACGATTGCCTCACCTGAATCCCTGCGTCTCCCCGGATTTTCGCGTCTCCACTCTTACCCCCTTGTATCATCATTCTGGAGGCGTTTTCCTCTTTTGCTTCTTGTCTCGCTACTTTCTGGGTTCACTCTTTGTGGTCTGGTTATACTCTTCCCTACCTTTTACTTTCTACCCTTCCAACTCTACTGGTTACTGTTGAAACTACACATGTTTGTCTCTCGGCATGGCTAGCAGCTAGCTGCATGGTCACGCTGGGAGGGCTAATTGGGCTGACACCCTATTTTGTTTCTTTTGTTGCGATGCATAGCGTGGGTATTATTATTGGATCTACTAGATCTGGATTTATTGCGAATGAGCGAAATTGTATTCTCAAGAGAGATATTATTGTTTTATTATCGAATCTCATATTCACTTGATTTATGCTTTTTTTACTTTGGTAAAATTAGAGATATATATAATGATTAGGTCAATTCAGCTGCAATCTCCTTTCTGACATGTTTGTGCCGTCTCTCTAGTAATAATTGTCATATATACATTCCAATTTGCCTCGCCACCAGATAGATACCCAACCAATGATGCTTGAATCAGATTATCTATTATTTTTCGTAATTTCAAACCTAATGATATGAGAAAATCCGAAGGGATATGGCGCCTTTCAAATGAACTACGTCCAATTCAGCCATAGAAGTCTCTAGCTTAGAATGGAAATTGTCATAAGGAACACTCGATCCTAACTGGTTCTTTCTCTTTCCGAGCTGCAGCAGCAATTGGTGACTATTGGGGGTAAGCGGGGAAGTTATGTGGGATTGAACAGTACAGCCTTTGATATATAGTGATTGTGATTTGGACAAAGTTGGTCCATATATATTATACAAACAAACCTCAACCACGCTAAAATATATCGAAGACTTTGTTTGAGTGGTCAGAATATCGATGGAAAGTACGGCAACAAAACAGAGGACTAACAGTAGTAATATATCCCAGAGCAAGGGAATGGAGATCGAAGGTGAAACCCAGAGAAAAGGCGACATGTTCCCACTAATTGATCATAGACGAGAGAGGACCATGGTTACCACGAAGTAGCTCGCGGACAGAGGATCCATGAAAAGAAAAAGTACTCTACAAGACTAAAGAAAGACTACAATTCTACAGCATCCAAAGATTCACTGAAAATGGGATATATTTCAGAGCCAAGCGGCAAACCGACAGCCCCATTCTCAAATCCACACAAGAGATAAAAGAAAAAGGCACCTTGCCTTCCGGCTCCAGTAATGGATGACGGACAGGCGTTCAGGGCATGTGTCAAGGGCTAGATACAAAGGAAGAGGAGAGCAGAGGGAAAAGAAAAGGCACCATGAGTCCAACGAAATATGGACTTGGTGGCCTTTCCTCCCCAGAAGACATATAATTTTTTCCGGGTTTTCACACTTTTTTTGCTTTTTTTTGCGACCTCTGAGCCCACTCTCCTGGTATGTGAGACAACTCGGTGTCATCAGACAGGAGACGGATTCATGCACGTTGCGCAGAAGAGCCAACGTGAGGAACGAGGCACATGAAAAACGGGGTTTGGGGGGTTGAGGGCGAATGGGTAGGGGTTGGGGTAGGGGATTGGGGACGCGATTGGGAAGGCAGTTATACTGCTAAGGATCGTGGAGGGCAAGGGGGGGGGGGGATATCAAAAAAGGCAGCACCAATTGGCGCGCAGAAATACAAGGTGTCAAGGGTGTGTGGTATTCCTTGACAAATAGAAGAGAAGTTAATATGACGAGGGGAGTAGAAAGCAGCAAAATGTATTCTTGAGAAACAAATAAATCAACATGGCTCGCGCTCGCAATGCTAGATGGTTAAATCAAGTGCAACTGATGACCCAAGACTAATGGGTATAGGGAGCAAATGGGTATGCAATTTTTGGAACAGGAAGTGAAGGGCTGGTCTCGACTCTGATCCAGCGGAATCAGAGCCGAATGCAAAGCGTAAAGGACGAAAGTGGATGCAGTCGAGTTCGGGGGATATGGCACAGGTCGACAAGCGGGTGTGGCGCATTGAGTATTAAGATGAGATATCGAGGTGAATCAATGCGGAATCAGATGCTCCTTGGAGTCATTCTATGAAGATGAGAAATGAAATGAAGTGCTGGAAATATGTGCAAGGTCCAAATGATACCATTTGGATTGCTGCTCGTTCCGTCGTTTCTTTTACATCCCACCCTGATAGGTCTGGCTCATTCCCATGTGGGTAGGTGCCAGAGGGAACTGCTGGAGCGATGCTTGCTGAGCCATGTACATAGCCTCCTGCTGTTGCTGGTATGCTTCGCTGTTCATGTATTGCATCTCAGCAGATGGTACGGGGGAAGGGGAACAGCCATGGTGGACAGTGGGCATTCCGCGGTTCATATCGTGATTGGCCATTTGTGTATGAGCATGCACAAGTGCCTCGTTGTCCGGCGTGATTGGAGGAGTGAGGTAACCATGAGGAATAGCTGTCAACTGCTGAGACTTCTGAGGGGTGGCAAGACCAATCTCTCCATTGTACGGCTTAGACTCAATAGGAGTCTCGACCGGAGGAGTGCAACGGGCGTAGGTTGCCAACGAAGCCTGACGGTTGAGGAAGTGTTCCATGACCTTCGAGACACGAGAGTAGTGGGCAGAAGCGTACTTGCGGGCGACGACGGTGGACGGTTGGTGCAACTGCTGGGACAAGGCAACAAGAGTCATCGAGTCATACTGCGATGACCAGTGGGTGTGACGGGGCTGCGGTCGGTTAAGAATGCAGCGGGACAACGCAAGAGCAGCACGAGCAAGTTCAGATGATAGCTTGGCGACAAAGTCCCGGTGGAACAAGGCAATCTCCAGGATGTACAAAGCCATGTGTTCCACCTCGGGGTCGTAAGCATCATCCAGAACAGCGTGCTGCAAGAAAGCATCCACAGTCGGGTGTCCAATGGACCAGCCAAGAGTTTGGAGGACATGCCATTCCATCTGAGTGAACATATCGTCGTCGTAAAGAGAACAACACATCGACTTCAGCTCCTTGATAGTGGGGACACGATCCTTCTTGTCATTGTACTTGGCCGCGATGAGTAGAGCTGCACAGCCAACTAACTGGTAGTGACGCTTGTAGACCACACGCTTGGAGCAGTATCGGTCTAGAAGGTTGATCGCCAAGAACAAGGTGGATGGCAGCAGCTGGAACGCAGTGTGGGCCTCGATCAAAAAGTCAAGAAGATATGGTCGCATGAACCACTGGATCTCGGTTTGGATGTCAATGGACTCGACGTCGGGCAGGGTTTGGTTCTACGTGATGACTAGGTTAGCAACGTATAACCTTGGGAAAGAGACGTATCTGATCAAACTCACATCCATTTCCAACATGTGACTCAGGACATCGTCCCGAAGCTGTTCACTTGTGAGATTGGACAGTTCATCTGCCATAACATACTGACGCTCACGAGCCATCTGCTTCTCATGCTCCTGTTTCGCCTGGCGCTCTTGCCGAATGCGACTTTCCATGCCGTACTCCTCTTCCACAAAGAAGGTGGGACAAGGACGGTAGTTGCGATGATAATCCATGATTGCGGAAGTACTTGGATCGACCGAAGTATGAAGCACAAGTTGATGTATGGGGGTCGTTTTGCCGAGTTTCAATAAAAGGAAGCCTGAAGAACAGGTCTATCAGGCAACGACGGAATTAAGAGAGTGACAGTCGTGGTATTAGTGTATTGGAATGAATGACGGAAAATTTGTAACGATTAATGAGTGGATCAGCGTGAAACAATAGTTCGAATGCTGGGAAAAGGTGGCCGAGAGGAAGTCTTCGAAGGTAAGGCTGAAAGGAATTAATATTAGCGGAGGCCGGCGTAAAAAGAAGTCATTAAAAAATTGTAACGTCTAAGTGATAAGTGATGGGAAAGCAAGAGAGCATGAGAGGGGAAGAGCACAATGAGGTAGAGTGTAGAGATGTATGCCGATATCCATGTAGGAGACGGGAAGGGTCATCACTCCTTCGGAGAAGTACTAACCCAGAAAAGAGCCTTCGGGAAGAGGGGCACAATGCAACCCTTACCGTGACGACAAGACTGGCATCTAGGCAGGAATGATCCGGTGAATTAGGATTCTGTTGGATACCAACGAAGAGATGAAGTACGAGTCAACGTCTTCACCCCTAGGCTAGTGCTGCGGAATGTGGAGTGCAGGAGAATAACCCTATGAAGGGGGTCACAATCATCAGGGGGGATGCCTTGGTAACGGAATGGTTTGAACTCACACTTCACGAATTAACGAGTTGAAAGAACAAGGCTCAGTGAAGAGACTGATAGAGTTTCTTAGATGGAAGAAGTTCCAGAGATTCAAGGATGAAGTCTACTTGAGGAGACAAGTGAGTTTATATCCAAGATTCAGATGAAACAAGTCCTAAAATAGGCAACCATGTCAGTCATCTATTCGTCAATTGCATTCGCAGCAGTCAACGGTCCGAAATATAATGGCAATCAACAATTAACAATTGATGCCAGCCAACAATCAAGTGCAATTGAGGTATGTTGTGTCACAGTTTGATCGTCACCCCGATATCCGGCATGTTCAGTAAGAGTATGGGATTTTCATCGACCCCTTAAATATTCCCACGCTTGGGTGGATATAGAAGCAATCTCCACCGCTGGTTGGACCCTGGCAAAACATTGCATATCAAGTAAGATATGCATTCCACAATTGTAGTTGAGAATATAATTTGCCGTCTGCATGGACGGCAACCTTCATTGCTCAATAAACTGCTACTTCCCATATCTGGCTCTCAGTGTGTTTTGTTGTCTCGGGTGGGAAACGAAGCAAAATCGGAGGTATGAGGTTGGGGTTGCTGGATGCTTAGACATGGCCCTGAGGCCATGCCTTGATTATGTCTGGTGGGCCAACTTTTCATGCACTCTGGAAATGATTTTTTTTTTTTTCGTGTGGAAATTTATTCAATCTCTTGGCTCATGTTGAGAAAACTCGAGTATCCGTTGCTCGTCTATCCATCGGGGCGTTCCGACCTTGACACCATGCACACCTCAAAGCACAAAAAAAAAAACGGAATTTCTTACCCAAGTTTTTGAAGCTCAATGTCAATCTGATACCGAAAACGAATTCGTATCAACAAAAAGTCAACCTGAATGGGTTTCCTACGCTGTCGCTCGTCTAACCGGCAGGAGCTGGAACAGGAGGGTCCAAATCGTCAAAAGTCCGAGGATCAGGGAGGCACCGGGCGGACAAGAACGAAGGATCGCCGTTTGAGTTAACAAACGTCGAATTGGAAGGTCAAGTGCGAAGGTGAAATCGACTCGACTTGAGTGCTAGTGCAGCGGGCTGAATGAGATTGCGTCGACTGGAATGTCGTCGAACCGTAACTCAGCCAGTAGACCAGACTCTGGGATCTCCGTAGGATTGGCAGGGGAGGAGAGAGGGGAGGGGAAAAAGGGAAGAGAAAAGGGTATGAAGAAGAGAAGGAGAGAGGTACAAGGAGGAGGGTTTTGACTTTCTCTCTCCAGGCGGGTGTGGGAAGAGAAAGAAGGAAAAGGAAGAGGTTAAGAAGCTGAGAAGACACGGAGATACACACGGAGAGAGCTGGTTGTATGGTAATCCACGAGACAAGTGGAGGCTGAAGGTTAGCATACAGCGTACAGGAAATTTACAGTATGATGTTCCATGTTCCATAATTTACGTATCCCAGGGGAAGATCGGTAACTTTGATAGGTAACTAGGGCTTCTCTCCTCTCTGCAAGGATACAAGACAGGAGTTGAAACCTGCAAAAACTGCTTGAAACTGTAGTTGTTATTTAGAACTCCAGAGGTTTCAAACGTGGGATCAGGCACAAGGCACATAGGTACAGGAACAGAGATACTGAATTAGGATATTCATACATTTACTAACCTAACTAGAATAACTAAAATAACCAAAATTATCGAGTACTAGTATTCATGTTAAACTCTAGAAATCCGATGTGTCTACAATATACATTGCATATAACTTTGAAACTCGAATATTGCGTTTTCAACCGTATGCCGCGACCCAGTCATTTTCTTAGACTAGTAATTTGAAGGAGTTTCTTCGACGGTGGAGAGATCTCCGTCGCTACCGAGACATTTCAACCTTTTCAAAGCCCATTTTCCTATATTTTCATCCTAATAATTTTAAGTAAATGTCTAGAATTCTCCGAAATTCTATTGCATTTTCCTATTCTAAAAGACAAATAAAGAAAAAAAAGAAAGAAAGAAAGAAAGATAAATGGGGCCAAAACAACCGCGAGTTCCGGCCCAAAAAAAGCTCCTGATCGACAAAGTATTAAGGCCAATCCTCAGCCATTGTTGGCTCGTCATCCAGCACCTTGGTTACTAGTCCTGCAATGGGCTGGGCTCTCTTCGTACGAAGCCCTCCGATACGGTCGTGTGTTCCAGGGTCTGCGGGCTGGGGGCGCTGACTGGCCTAGAAAGTTGGGATTGCCCTGCTGTTGACTTCATCTCGCGTGTTTCCCCATTCGCGTACCTCAGCTGGGGTGTGCTTGGGTTGTCCTAAATTGATAACCCGAGCCTCCTTTGTCTTGCAGGGATCTCGGTCTCCTGCGAGTCCATGTGGGGATATTTTCCAAGGTTCGGTCTTCGGTCGCAAAAGCAGGTTCTCGTAATTTGGGCACGTTTTCTCCATTCTTCTTTTTTACAATCACTTGAATTAATCCCTATTTAGATCAACACGTATGTAACTTAGGTTTTTTTTTTTTTGTACAGAGTACAGAGTATCATCCCTACGGCATCTGCCGCCTGTGACACCACTGAAGATGCACTTGATTTGTCCCCAGCTTCTCGACCCGAGATAAGGTTTGTAGACGTCTCGACTCATCAGGATTGACTGGTTTAGCCGTGAGAATCCCACTCTTTACGGAGTACTGGACGCGTAAATTCCCCAGGTCAATCTCTGCGAATCATATCCCTGTTGCTCTACACAATTTCGATTCGGAGATTTTCGCAGTCTCCCCTTGCCTCATCCCCTTACAATACATAAGTTCATTGAGAGTGCTCTGTAAGGTCCAGTCATTAACCTCAGCCACCCAATTGCATATCCGCACACACAAAAAATATCGATCATTATGCGACTCGGCCGTTTCTCAATGACATGCACAGGATGTGTACATCAAAGTAAACGGATACAATTGACCGGTCTATACGGAGTAGTGCAGCTTGATATATGACAGCGCATAAGGCTCTACATCTAGCACGGAGTAGTGGATCCGTACGTTTCACTTACTCAACTTGTTCAAGGAATGCAGTTCGAATCATTTGTTGGCGCCTTCTCATTTAAACCGGGGACGACAGTTGCCGAAGCAATGATCCCCCTATCAACAATGGAGTATTCCCGCCTCGTGCAAGCCTAGTAGGGAAAGAAAAAGGGGAAGAGATAAGCGATGGCCATTAAAGGGTTCCGTCGGGACTGTACAACGTAGCAAAGCAAGGGACTCTCAAATAAGAAACCTGAATGATAGACACGGCTAATATGCAGAAAGCAGATCACAAACACACACTTGGTCTGCAAATTTAGACTCTTGTTAGAAACTCACATAGCATGCCAGGGACTTTTGTTGTATCATACCAGTTAAATTAATCGCCAAGGCTTAAGGTAATATGTGTACTGTAGATAAATTGTACGGAGTAACTAGTTAGTTACCTCTTCATTCTTACTAACATGTCAGCGGCATAAGAGCCTAGGCCTCATACCTGATGAGTCTGGCACCATGTATTCCTTAACTATTCCCTATTGTGTTAATCAATTGTAGATACCCCTATCCAAACATTTTCATTTTAGGCAAGCGTCTACTTAAATTGTATATACTTGTGTACTCCGGGATTCTAGTTGAACTTGTATATATTATCCATGTGATAGCACTATGTAGCTAATTTGTATACTACCGTTACCTACTTAAGTAGTTCGACCCCAATTGGCGGGGATGACCTGTACTACTCAGTAGAAAGTGAAGGGTAATTATCGGGATTCTGTCCCACCACCGATGTACAAGCCTGATACTCCGTACTCCGTAAGGTCTGCTAAATCATTCTAGGAAGGCAAACCGTAAGAAACAATTGGACTAAAACGATCTTTGTAAAGCTGTTCAAGGGAAAAGGGGTTCCGGGGATAGACTAGGCCCATGCAGCAATTACGTGGTCGCAATGAGGCACATCCCACTGCAGCCGCGCACAGTTTCATTAAATCAGCACTTAGTAAGAGGTGATTTACATGTGCCCACAGAGGTTGCCCGGATGGCTTGGAAACTAGTACCTGGCTGATGTGCTTCCGATGCGCCCAGCCGGCGCGGTACTGTACATCCTGAAAAGGGGAAGAAAAGCCCTTGCTAATCAGCACAACTTGCCATATTTGTCTCCTGACGCATGTCTCGCCCCATGTTTCAAGTACCGACAGCATGAAGCAGTCTAAAGGACGAGGGTAACTTTAAAGCGCGCGCATATGGCGATGGGCATAATTTGAGTCTGGACTTGGTCTGGCACTTCTATTGGCCCCAGATTCTTTAGTTTCCCGTAGCGGATTAGTTGCAATTTTATCTATTTTTGGATGTGAATTTCAACCTCTCATTTATTTTAATCACAGGCATTTTGCTCAACATGGCTCTTTGGATAGAGAATTGCCTGTTAGAAGTGCTTAAGTTAATTCAAGGGGTGCTTGATCCCTGTGTGTTAGGTGTTAGGTGTTTGGTAAGTAAAACCTCACCCGCAAACACCCAGCAATGCAAGTCAAGTCTTCAAGGAGGTGTTCACTTGTCTATGCATCAAAACTTAAATAGCCTGACATCGGTTTGTTTCCCCGGTTGCTGCAAGATTTTCCCCCGATGGGGCGCAGTATATAGATGTGGTTTCCCTTGCTCATGGCCCTGCAACCAAGACGCAGTAATATAACCCTTCGATTTCCCTCCACGTTGCTTATTTCACTTTCAATCTTCGATGTGTATATTTCTTTCTGCAAGGGGAAGATCCTTCCACCATACATATTGTATTCCGTACTACGGAGTATACAGGGAGTTCATTAGTCTAAGGAGGCGTCAAACCCTCATGTCGGATTTCTGCTCCCAATGTAGATCAATGCTCTTTCGCAGACATTACTCGTTTGTTAGAGGGCGGTGTGGACTGGATATTAGACATCTCATCAAATCATGTACCAGTTACATGTTCTGCATCAAATATCATCACTGGTAACTGATGTGTAGGGTAATCATTTTTAAGTGGATACTATGTGCATTCTATACACACAATACAAGTACTATCTAATTCATACTTGATATCCCATATCGATACATTTCATACTCCGTACAGAGTATCTAGAGACCAGTTCCGGAGACTTGCAGTCTATACAAAACACCCTAGTATGATACAGCCCACAGAAAACCTAGCAAAGAACCCGATAAAAACGTAAGTGTGGGATCCGAACTTTTTTTTTCTCGCCTCGCAGATGGATCCATTCCACTCCAAATTAATGCCCTCCGACATCACACGTCTTCTGAACCATGGAATCATCGCAAATTCCGAGTACACAGTACCCGTGGACGTAACCCAAACTCCACCTTCAACAACGGTTATCCCAGGGCCGTGCCGGGATACATCAACCATGGTACTATTGGAAAAGGTTGAAATCCCCACCGCTTTTTGTTTCCTGTTCACCATCCGGTGTCCATTGCAACAAGGTTCTAAAATGTATGTATGTATGCGCGAGTTCATTTTCTCTTCCGCCCCGCTATATTTGATGGTTTTCCGCTCCACCGTCTTAATGTGGAAAGAAGATGTGGCGGAACTGTGGCTGCCGTCGGATAGTGCTGATACCGTACGCACAAAGAGGTTGAAATTTGTGGCTATGTTCCTCGGATAAGTTTCTAGTGGCTTTAATCACCTGGGCATCTCTCGGTATAATTCCTAGGTAAACTAAGAACCTTGAATAATTACCATTTATATATCTCTTAAACTATCATTGCATTGAAACTGAATTGCTGTCTAGATATCCGAATACATTGGATCCCGGAGACTCTTCGGTTGTAAATCGCAGCGAAATCCCACGTACATATTTATTTCCGTATGTATCGGGCAAAAAGCTGCATCCTTGACCGGTGAAAATTTGATGTTTTGTGGCCCCTCTGCGGGGAGTTATACAAATGTCACAAAGGTTTTTCTGTGTTTGGCAGAAACAGCTCCACTACGCAGGTTTTTTTTCCTCTCTTCTTGGTCCTTCAGTTGGAGAACTTTTCTGGGTAGTGGACGAGGTGCATGAAGTTCAGATGAAATGCTCGTAAACCCTGCAACTAGTACTCTGACTCCGTAAAAAGAAGTACCTCGGAGTTACGTACATCTAATTTCCGAAATTGCCTCATAGGATAGTCATTTGCGTGTTTCTGTAGTCTCTTCCTTTCCTCTAAACATAGATGTTCTCAAGGCTGCCGTGAATCAATTCTTCGGTCTTGTGCGTTATAGAATCGTTGTGAAGCTCCACCGCGAATAAGGACGATGCTAATTATTATTCACCACGCGGACTGGATCGGGAATTCGAGACAATATGGCCCTTTTGGGAATAGTTCAACATACACAGCTTGACTGGGGCAGCGGAGGCTCAAACCATGGTTAGACTGTTTTTTTCACTCCCCTATTCCCCGCCCCTTTTCTTTAGCTTTCTTTCAATTCAATTTGAAATCGCCACTGTCTATCATAATTCGACCAGTTTTGTAGGCTCGGACTACAGGATAATATTGAATCCTTCTAAATCGGATCAATTGAACTATTCTATCGGACTTTTTTTCCTAGCAAGTCTTCTTTTAGATAGCGCAGGTAACCAAAGCTGCAAGACTGTTCATTACGTCGCTAAACCTGACGGGGCTTAGGGCATAAAACAGAGTGGGGAATACCCGTAGTGTAAGGAAAGAAAAAAGGTCCACTTTGAAGCTTTACAATTTCAATGTACCGAGTACTGTACAACATACATACAGAATGTACAAAGTCTGTCCGAAAGAGGATAAATTGAATTTGTACTTTGTTACCTTGTACCTTGTACGGAGTACCTTGTACCGAGTTCTTCCAAGGTTTGCACGGTAACTCGAAACCTTTGAACTCAACCCCAAGGAGCACTCATAATCCAACTTCCTAAGAATAACATGTGTCTCTTACCTTAGTGGTACTCGGCGTAGTTTAGTCTATGCCGTCATTGCTAGGTTCGCGTCCCACACTTCTCGCTTTCCGTATTGCGCGTTCGCTTTATAGTGCAATCTACCAAAATTTGAGAAAATTGTACCAAAATGGTTTCAAAATTTCCAATTAATTGCTGCTCCCCGTCAATAATATATCTCAAAATGAGGGAATGGTTTGATTTGCTTGTATAGTGGGCCTAGAAAAGGCACATGCAGTCGGCCGCTTGGTCACCTTCTGCTTACGAGACAATTTGCTTTCTATCTTGGCGCGAATCCCAGCAAAACTCTCGTGTCCATCATTTCGGATTATCATTGTGTTTATATTGCCGATCCGGTATCTTTGTTATCCGAGGTAAATCCAAACACTGGCAAGTAGGGTCCAATGGGGAAGGTGCGATGAAAGCCAAATCGGAGCCAATCGTGAACTATAATATAAGTTCACTAGCCTTGTCTATGACCTCGCCATCTCTGGCACAGCAGCACGCGATTCCACGAGGCGCAGTTAGGGGTTACCGGCTCGACAAATAATATCATCCATGTCGCCTACGTTCAATATACGACATACGGACTATCGGGTCTGCCGAAGAGTTCCACCGTGGACGGGATGTCCTCAAAGATCGCGCTCCATCTCAGCTGGATACAGTACGCACATGTGGACCTAACTTGCACCGGCGTCTTATGAAAATCGATCAAGCACAAGCACACGAGGAACAATCTAATTGAGTTCGATGAGCCAGGGTCGCGACAATCCCCTCAAAGCCAACCACAATTCCGGAGGATAAACAAATCAAAGGTTACTTTGTACCGAAGAACAGCACGAACGTGATCCTTCAAATCAATGAAATGACAGGACAAGTGTATATTCCCTGATATCAGCAAAACCCAAGCGAACTATCGATCCAATGCGCCCGAAGTTGGGTCCGAGCCCATGCTGACAGGGGGGTCTCCAATGGCCACCCCCGCAGCTGCTGCCTGTGACCAAGTGGAATCCCGCCATGCAACCCGCACAATGAAGGCTATTTTCTCCTTGGAACTGAATGTTTCATGACGGCATAGAAATACAACATACTCGAAATTGCCAAAGACCCAAGGTTGATTTGAACTGGTCTCTCAGGCCCCCCGCAGCAGATGTCATACACCGGTCTGGCCGAGGTTGCCTTATCCCGCGCTTTGATTCGAGACTATCCAATTGCGATGTGGTGATTCATCTCAGCCTCCCCTATCTTTTAGCCCGCTCATGCGCATCCAGTGATATATTGTCATGGCGATTAGATGTGGATTGCCCGTTGCAGAGCCAAGTACAGTCGTGGCCTATCGGAGTGTTCATCTGCAAGTATCTCAGGAGTCCGATACATAGGCAAGCATAACAGGCTATTTCCAATCAGCCACAACGAACTATGACAAGCTAAAAAAGGATGGTTGCTTCTGATGTGGCAGTCCGTCGACGGACCATCACTCTCTACCCTTTGTCTGATAGGGACTTGTCGCACCCATTCGCTATTACATGTTACTATTGGTTGACAGGCTGCGTTGTTCGTGGCGCAAAATGTCTACTCTGCCCGCGCTGACAGATTCAGCTGAGCTTGCATTTTTGGGGCAGATTTCCCGCTGGCTCCCTTACATCTGGCATGGCAATTCCATATACAATGGTTTCGAAGAGCACAATGCAGTTCATGCCACGCCACTGAAATTTAAAACCGGGCTACAACCCGAGTGTTCAGTTTACACTGACTAAACTTGCTTGGATATCCAATGGTGCTGCCGCACACCCCTGATCAAGACTGCAACACGACCAAGTCAGGTCGCTGATCGGTAATTGCTCCCTAATCAATATGTGGATGGTAGGGTTGTTGACCGCTTCTTATCGGTTGGTCAATTTGCAATTCACTCATCTCTTTCTGTGACGGTGAGCTGCAATAGGGAATTCGAAGATATCCCACAACCTTCGTGGTGTTGCACAGATACAATGTTCCAAAACCACTTTCCTTTGCTGGGCAATCAAGGCGCATCGGATATATAGTGGCTGTTGTCTATGTACCTTTTGGATTTACCAACTACACTGTCAATCTTGCCCCTGTACAAGTGTATCCTTCAACCTAGAATCCGAGGCCCTGACATGTACATAGGTACTAGTCGACCTCGGGGCACAATCATCTTCAAATTGAAAACCATAGCCTACTAAAAGCACATATAATCGGTCGAACTGCTTTCAGCCACAGCGATATATCATCGTTATTGTTTGCTCTTCTCATGAACGTTCATGTATCCCCATATTGGCCTGATCCATAAGGCACCATGAATCTCATGCACGTGATCCCGGGAAAATATACCCGATTAGCCAAGATATTCCGGCCGCTAAAAATTATCTACAGAAAAAAAAAGCGGCAGCGCAACAGTTGCAAGGAAAGCTTTGGCACCACGTTATAACCACCCCTTTGTGTTTAAGAGATGACTGTCTAAAGGCTGGTTTTACAGCCTGAGCTGAATTATTTCTGAATTGATCTTCAGCACCTCCATTTCTGATTTGCACACCGTTCAAAATCATCCGAAACGAGCTCTCTGGCTTCGAAGCCCACATCTTCAATCATGGATATCCACCGTTGCCGTTTCGTTTCTTATAACCCACAGGCGATCAATGCACTTGCATTCTCGCATCCCCCGTCAGCAGATCTAGCTGGACGTGGCGTACCCACCCTCAGACTCGCGATCGGTCGTGCGAACGGCGATATTGAAATATGGAATCCGATGCGCGGCGCCTGGTTCCAGGAGACCGTGATGCGTGGAGGCAAGGATAGAAGCATCGAAGGACTCGCATGGACTCTGGATCCCCAGGAGGATGGGCCCGATGGTACCAAATTACCGGGAAAGCTGCGTCTGTTTAGCATTGGATACTCCACAGCCGTCACCGAATGGGATCTTGAGACTGGTCGCCCGCTGCGCCACTCCAGTGGAAACTATGGAGAGATCTGGTGTCTTGCTGCGCAACCCCGCTGGCAGCCGATCAAGGGCAAAGATGGAAAGGTGCTTCCTCCCTCCGAGGGCGAGTACACCGGTCAGCACCTCGCCGCAGGATGTGCGGATGGGTCAATTGTCATCTTGTCTACTGCTGATAACGAGCTCAAGTTCTTGCGTCTGATGCGTCCCTCAACGAAAAGAGCGCGCGTCCTGAGCGTTACCTTCCAGAACCGCCATACCATCGTCGCTGGTTATGCTGATAGTTCTATCCGTCTCTTTGATATTCGTACTGGTCAGATGCTGCGCACAATATCTCTGGGCAAAGGCCCCACTGGTGGTCCGAAGGAACTGTTGGTTTGGTCGGTGAAATGTCTGCCAGATGGCACGATCGTTTCCGGTGACTCGGCCGGTGAAATTCGATTCTGGGATGCGAAGAACTATTCCCTCGTTCAACGGATACAGGGCCATCTTGCCGATACTCTTGATATCGCAGTGAGTGCCAATGGAGATACTGTTGTCAGTGGAGGTGCCGACCAGAGGACGGTCGTCTACCGCAAGAAGGAGGGCGAGAAGGGCGACAAGAAGGGTCGCTGGGCTGAGATCATGCATCGTCGCTACCACACCCACGACGTCAAGACCTTTGCTGTCTATGAAACAAAGGATATCAGTATCGCTGTGTCTGGAGGTATGTCAAACCTGGCCCACTATCAATTTGAGACGTTCTAGCAATGCTAACTTGTCTCGTCAAAGGTCCCGACGCTACACCGATCGTTCTTCCTCTTCGTGAATTCGGAAAGGAACACCACCGCAAACTTTCGAGTCTCCCGCAGATTCCTCAGCTCACCTCCGCGCCATCGTCTCGTTTGGTTATGAGTTTCTGGGACAGAGAAGTGAGCTTGTGGCGTGTGTCTCGAGGCCCTGCGTCTTTGCATGAGAACATTGATGGCCAACGCCATAGACTCGTTGGTAAGGTTCTGATCCAGGGCGAGGAAAATATCTCGTCGGCGATGCTGTCCTCAGATGGCAAGACGCTAGCTGTTGCAACCATTTCTGAGGTCAAACTGTTTTCTCTCCGTCGTCGAAAGGGCGATGAGAAGGGTGCTCTGCGCATTCAGAAGATCGACGTACCCAAGGTGCTTTCCGATGAAGGTGCTCGCCTTGTGACCATCTCCCCCGACAGCCGATGGCTTTCAATTGTTCGCCCCAACAGCGACATCTACATGGCAAGGATCCAGCCAACATCCGCATCTAATGAGAAACCCCAGGTGGTGCCACAGTTCGCAAAGCTCAAGAGAGCCGCACGCCATGTACGACACGAAAAGGCCTCCCACGGAACATTGGGTGACTACGAGAGAACGATACGATCTGTGGTGTTCTCAGATGACAGCAAAGTTTTGGCGAGTGGTGATATCTCTGGTTGTATCGACACTTGGGTGCTCGGCACAGCGACAGGATCCGCGAACGGTGCGATCAAACGTAACGGAGCCTCAGAGTCCGACGATGATTCATCTGATGACGAGGACGAGGACGTTGTAATTGAGGGCGAGCGCTGGACTACCGCTGCCACCGAATCACCAATTCCTCGTATGAAGTCTGGCATTACTTTGTTGTCCTTCCGTCCCAAGTCTGCCCCCACACAAAAGCTTCTAGCCAATGGCACGCATCAGTCTGGCGAAAATCGGTTGATGGTCCTCACAAGCGAGCATCAGCTCATCGAATTTGACGCTCGGGACGGCAAATTGTCTGACTGGTCTAGACGCAACCCCAAGGCATATCTCCCCGCAGAGTTCCGAGGCGTTAAGGACCGAGCTATGGGTTGCATGTGGGATCTCTTTGAGGGTCGCGAGCGCCTCTGGCTCTACGGAGCATCTTGGCTGTGGATGTTTGATCTGCTCCAAGACTTCCCCTCCCCCGAGGAGGCTGGAGCTGTGGCCGAAGAGGGCAAGACCGCGGGTCAGCTTGCCAAGGCATCGAAGCGCAAGCGCGAGGCCCTCGACGACGATGAAGAAGAACGGAGGAAGCACAACACAGGTGCCGGTGACCGAATCCCTCAGTCACAGATGGATGTCCACTTTGGCACCAAGGTCCGCAAGATCGTCGGGAGTGATGAATCGCAGGGAGAATGGATCGCGCTGGACAAGGAACGTCCCCGTGTCGCAGGCGAAGATGACGAGGCCTACGAGTACGACGAGACCTTTGCAGCCACCAATGAGACCACACTTGCCCGTCTACGACGCGGGGATGGAACTGCGGTCGAAACCGAAACCCCACAGAAGGGATCACGGAAGACCGCTGGCGATACCCCGAAGAAACAGCTGGTGGAGGCTAATGGTGCCCCGGCTCAACCTACTCGTCGGTGGTGGCACACTTATAAATACCGTGATATCCTCGGAATCGTACCACTCAACACCTTGTCGGATGACAGTTCCGACGACCAGAACCCGAATGGAATACTGGAAGTCGCAGTCGTGGAGCGACCTATGTGGGACGTTGAATTGCCTGGTCGTTACGTGAAGGACTACGAGTGAAGCAGAGAGATGTGAGAGGACGTTTCTGTAAAAAAAAAGAATGCAGCTGATTCGATATGTAATTTGGTCATTTGAGCATACTTGGAGGAGCGCATGTTATCGGCGCCTTATGTACAGGGATTCTGAATTGATGATTACCCCAAAAATAACTCTATAACTGGACTCTCGTATATCTCTTGAAGTACAAAAGTCGGGGACAATAGGAACCTTGGGAGCTGGGGATTTTCAAGGTTTAAAACGACGATCCAGAACCCGTGCGGGGCCTTGGGCTGACTGACTTAAAAGCCTCCGAGTTCAGGCTCCCTTGACTTTTAAACCCTCTGTACGCCCTCTAGAGCTGAGCTGATCTTTCTGACAAAGCCTCGAATCCGCTGTCCTTATTATCTCCGTGAATCCCGAATCTCCTTCCGATCCGCTTATCGGCTTATCGTCTACACGTCAGCTCTAGGGTCAAGTCCAACACTTCTTCCTTCCATATAGACCCTCTGCAAGCGCCAGGGATACTCTGTCATAGATCGAGAAACCCTACGTTTGCCAGAACTTATACTCTCAAGAAATCCAATAGGGAGGTCAACAGCAGGACTACAGCATAGGTCCTCCCAAGTCGAAGCCAGGGCGGGGCCAACTACTGCATATCGAAGAAAGCAGGCAAACACACTGCCCCTTTTCAATAAACGGACCACATACCCCCTTCTATATTCAAGTGTCAGCTCTCCGCTGCTTCGAACTCACCTCTCAGGACCTCGGCTGCCATCTCAGACCCCCCCACAGAAACGCATCCTACCTCCGACAATAACCGCATACTTACAGCCACCATGGGTCTCTCATACAACGTTTACTTGACTGCCAACAAAATCTTTGGTTGTAAGGGATGCAAGACCCATCTGGCAGACTTCAATGAGATTATGAGCCGGGTATGAGAATTCATCAAATCCTCTTCTTCCTGCACACCTACTATAAATAGCCTGTTGCTGACCCATGACTTTTGACTTCCTAGAACTTCCGAGGCCAACACGGGAAAGCATACCTCTTCAATAAAGTTGTCAACGTCACGCAAGGCGAAGCTGTAGAGCGCAGCATGACGACAGGACGACATATTGTGCGCGACATCGCCTGCAGACAGTGCAAGGAAACGGTAGGATGGAAGTACGACAAGGCGTACGAGAACAGTGAGAAATACAAGGAGGGAAAGTTCATCCTCGAGGAGGAATTGTTCTGCGTCGTTTGTTAGTGGGAGGGAGGTTTTCCTTTCACCCATGCGATGGCCCTCATGTGTGTCGACCTTGATCTTTGTCGTGCACCTGACAGGCCGATTCTTGGTTCTATCATAAGAGTGGGATTTGCATTCTCTGGGCATTCTTGTGTTTCTGTACTTTTCAAGACTGATGATTCTTGTGACCTGTTTTGCTTTCTCTTTCTCGGCTTTGGTATTTGCGAAAGGCGTCACAAGGAGTATTTGCTTTTCTTTGTTCGGTTTCTTTCGACCCAATGGAACTGAACTGGCCACACATTTGCAGAGCAGAATTTGGGTGTCAGTCAGCCTTTTTGGTACGTCATTGGAATACATTTTGAAGGTTTATATCTTTCACGTAGCATCCACCATCTATAAGAGTGGATAGTTTGCCTGGAGTGGTATCTCTAATTCCCTTGGAGCTATTCTAAAAGTATATACAACATACATCGTAGAGAACTAAATCTTACTAGAAAAACAACCATATCCATCTATATCCTATTTTCGGCGCTTTCAGTGGAGACCAACCACCGTAGGTGGGCATAGTGTACCAGCCCCACTAAGTGATTCGCACAGAAGTCCGAGACTGGAGAATTAGTCAATAGATTCCTTTCTAACCCATTCAGATCCGTCTACAATCTGATCGTTCGCTATTGAAGAGAAATTTGGCTTGAGATATCCATTGTCATTGTACCAGCTGACTCCGAATTCCCCCACCAAACCCCGAAAGTAGGTCTCTGCTGTCGTACTTCAACTGTCGGATTTCTGGAAAAAGTCTGAAAACTGACCATTATCAGAATGACTTCCGCTCCCTCGGATTCTGGTATGATGCAGGCGGTCGTGTTTCACGGCCCCTATAAGGTAGCTGTTGAGCAGAGACCTATTCCCAAGGTGCAGAACCCGGAGGATATTGTAGTCAAAGTGGGATATACTGCGCTCTGTGGAAGGTGGGATTAATCTATACTTATCTTGCGAAAAGGCCATTAGCGCTAATTTCTGTGATGTTCTCTAGTGAGTTGCACATGTTCCGTGGCGTGGAGCCTGCCGGAACAGGATTTATCATGGGACATGAGTTTGTTGGCGAGGTTATTGAGATGGGCAGCGCCGTCAAGACTCTCCAGAAGGGTGACCGTGTTGTCACTGCGTTCACTACTTCCTGGTAAGTTACATCCTCACTAGATGCTCGTTTTGCAGTGCAGTTGTAGGAACGTTGCGCTGACATCATGATAGCGGCGAATGCTTCTACTGCAAGCAAGGGTGGTCTTCCCGCTGTGATAAGAACAGTCTTTTTGGATGTGGCAGCTTGGACGGTGGACAGGCTGAATATGTGGGTTTCTAACCATATTTTGGTTTTTGCCCTACATGCTGATACTAAGACTACACAGGCCCGAATCCCGAATGCTGACGGCTCCGTCATGAAGGCCCCCGAGGGCGTTGACGAGAAGTATCTGGTGCTTATGGGAGATATCTTCCCCACAGGCTGGTTTGCAGCCAACAATGCATTCAAGAACTCGACCCCCGAGCAGATTGCTGAGCAGACAGTGGTCCTGATTGGATGTGGACCTGTCGGTCTCTGTGCGCTCATCAATGCTCTGGAGTACAAGCCCAAGCATATCTTGGCCGTTGACTCAGTCCCGTCGAGACTGGAGCTTGCCAAGTCACTCGGTGCTGAGCCGTGGAACTTCCAGCTGGACCGTGTTGGTCTAGACAAGCGTGTTCAGGAGCTGACAAATGGACGTGGTGCCGATGCTGTCATCGAAGTTGTCGGGTTGAGTCCTGCCTTGCGCACTGGCTTCGAACTTCTACGACCTTGGGGAACTATTAGCAGTGTGGGTGTCCACAATGGAGAGGTAAGTAGATCTGGATTTGGGGTTAGTATTGTTGCTAATGAGATACTCAGATTCCTTGGGACGGAAATGATGCCTATTCCAAGAACCTCACTGTCCAGATGGGGCGATGCCCTGTTCGGTCTGTTGCTCCTCAGGCTCTGGAGGTGCTCAAGAGGAACCAACATAAGCTTGGGTGAGTGTGGTCATGCTATTTACTGATATATTAGTGCTAACCAGTGAATAGCTTCATGGCTGATAAGATCATGCCGCTCTCTCAGGCCGTGGAGGCCTATGACCTATTCAACAAGATGCAGGTCCAAAAGGTGATATTCCAAGCTGATCAGTAGAGAATATGTATATAACCAGGTAATATTAAATAGAAAAAGGAATCGAAGAGTAGAGATATAGAGAATATATAAAAGAGAGAAGTCCAAAAAAAAAACGAGGCAGATTTTCATACTCGGGTTCTCCGCTTAAAGCAAAACACCTGCAACCTCCACCACTTGAACTTCTTCACTTCACATCTTCCCATCTCCTCACCTTCTTCCCTTTTCTTCTTCTTCTCCTCTTCCCCCTCTCCCCTTTCTCTCAGCTGCCTTTTCCCATACATCTTTCTTCTCCTCTCCTAATCCGAGATTCTGCCGATTTCCCCTCCCATCCATTTCTCCACTTCCTATCTCCCTCTTCTGTAAGTCCTCACTCTTCCTAGTTGGATCCTATTGCATGGGGTTCCTTCACTTGAGAATCTGCGCATAGTCGCATGTCTCGTGCGCACTCCTTCCTGTCTCTATTACGAAACTGACTTTGCCACTATTTGGGTGTGAAGTCTCTACCGCCGCAATTCGCGACCGTACGGTCTTAAAGAAACCTATCCCGCCACTCACTTGACTCTTTCAACCCGTTTAACCGCTTCTCCCACCTCCATCAATTACCGATTACCGACAAAAATGGATTCCACTGAGATTCACCAAACCACTGTCGTGGACGAGCCCATGACCGATAACTTCAACGACAACCTTGCCGATCAGGGTGACCTCGAGGCGCCCCTCAAGACCGAGGAGGAGTATGCTATCGCTGAGTTGACTCTGCGTGCTATTGTTTCCTCTAAGGAGGCCGGTGTCATCATCGGCAAGGCGGGCAAGAACGTGGCCGATCTCCGCGACGAGACCGGTGTCAAGGCCGGCGTGAGCAAGGTAGTTCCCGGTGTCCATGACCGCGTCCTGACTGTCACTGGTCAATTGCGCTCGCTTGCTCGCGCCTATGCGATCGTGGCAAAAGGTCTTTTGGAAGGTGCCCCGCAGATGGGCATGGGCGGTATTGTCTCTAACAACGGGACCCACCGTAAGTGATATCGTTTTTTGTTCGCCCTCGATATTTTGATCTGGACTTGTTCTTTTGTATGTGGAGTTCAAGGAACCCATACAGAGTGTCCGGAAATTCTCATTCTGATCTGAGCATGTTCTGACTTTCTCTAGCCATTCGCCTTCTGATCTCCCACAACCAGATGGGCACCATCATTGGACGACAAGGCCTGAAGATCAAGCACATCCAGGATGCATCGGGTGTTCGGATGGTTGCGCAGAAGGAAATGCTCCCCCAATCCACAGAGCGCATTGTCGAGGTCCAGGGTACTCCCGAGGGCATCGAGAAGGCCATCTGGGAAATTGGCAAGTGTCTGCTTGACGATTGGCAGCGCGGCACCGGTACCGTTCTCTACAACCCCGCCGTGCGCGCTTCTCTCAGCGGCTCGCAGCCCCTCAACAACAACCCACCGGCCGGAAACGGCTACCAGAACAACACCAACAGCCGTCAGTACAACCGCACCGGCAACGGCGCCGACTTTAGCGATGGTGGATACAACCGCCGATCCAACTCCGACGCTGGCAACCGCAGTTACCCCCTAGTTACGGAAGATGGCGAAGAGATCCAGACCCAGAACATCAGCATTCCTGCGGACATGGTTGGATGCATCATCGGCCGTGGCGGAACCAAGATCACAGAGATTCGCCGAAGCTCTGGCGCTCGGATTTCGATCGCTAAGGCTCCTCATGACGAGACCGGCGAGCGCATGTTCACCATCATGGGAAGTGCTCAGGCTAACGAAAAGGCTCTGTACCTTCTCTATGAGAACCTGGAAGCCGAGAAGACTCGCCGCAGTCAGCTTCCCCAGGAGTAAACCCCCCGGGGTTACCCCTGACGTGTGTGTGTGTGCGGATGAGACGGTCCTAGCAGGACTTCTTTGTGTTCTCTGACCTTACGACTTCCTTGGAGACTTGTCGGTCACGATCAGCGGCGGTCATGTGCTAGCGCTTCTTTTATTTTCTTTTTATTCCTCTATTTCATTCCAATTGCTTTATGTCTTTCTCTCTTGATCTTCGGCTCTCTTCTGGGGTTCTAGCCTCACGACACGTCGCTCTTATTCACAAAAAAAGACAAAAAGTTCACTGCGATGGATGGAGGGTACACATGCGTATTAGATACCAAGTTTGTGTGGTCTTTATCGACTATTGTGCGTTGAATTGCATCACAACCCGAATGTCTCTCGATCCTAACCCTCACACCTCCATTCCCTCCCTCGCTTCCTCACATCCAGCTGAACTGTCACCCCGATGTCCTTAATCCGTCTTTACCCCGATTCCTGAACCACAGACCTCTCCGCCCACCATCCCAGTCTCTACCTCCCTCCTTGTCCTTGTCATCGTTCCACCTTGTACGCCACCAGTTTGTAAATGGCGGCGTATATTGATCCTTGTCTTTCCTCCACTCTTATCTCCTCGAATTATGTACCCTGTTCTTGTTCTCTTCCTATCCCTGACTTACTGCAATGCTATCACCTTTTACCCTACCCTCTCCTTATTGTGGTGTGTCTTGACCCTTGAAAACGAAACCTTTAAATAATAAAAAAACGCTTCTTGTCTCCTAATGACTCTTCTTATATGTGTCTCTTCCCTGCGTACCACCTTGGCTATTCTCAAATTTGAATATCTGATGTTAAATGTCAATAGGACATAGCCATGGTCAGAATCTTATGGGATATTTCCGAAAGGAACTGATTTCTTATATCCATCGTCTGCACATGGACCGTTTAGTTTATCCGCGGCGATATTAGATATATTTATATAAGATACAAGACGAAAGCAGAATGCAATAGATGCTTAGATTATATTTATATTACTATAGGGCAATGGAAGTATCAAGAAAGCTGTTGAATATCTCATTTCATTCCATTTCATCGTTATGTAAATGCTCATCTGCGACTCACTGACAAAAGAGATAAGAGAGAAGACCAACGTTCGGGCAACAGACCTAGATACAAACACGTGCCCGCAACAACTGGGATGTGACAAAAGAATAAACAGTAAACAAGGGGGAAAAATAAAAAACAGGGAAAAATAAAAGTGACATGAAACCCCTAGGCCGTGATACACAAAAGAAAAGTGGCACCCGGTAGAGTATTATGGACAAGAGACGCCG
The DNA here is from genome assembly GCF_028827395.1 of Penicillium hordei. Taxonomy (NCBI): domain Eukaryota; kingdom Fungi; phylum Ascomycota; class Eurotiomycetes; order Eurotiales; family Aspergillaceae; genus Penicillium; species Penicillium hordei. The sequence goes on from NW_026623142.1 coordinate 2,405,563, forward strand.
CCAATGGTAGGTTTTTGTACATGAATTTGACAAACCACCAATAGACATATTGATATGTCTATGGTGGTGAGACGATGTGATTTTGCTGTTAGAGATATTCCTCGCAGACAAATATCACACAGAAAAATGTAGACATAGAATAGGATGGGTAATATGCTGGCAGCGTGACGGGTGTGGTTTCTTCTCAAATCAAATACAGAGGAGATTCGTTAGAACGCATAGCGTAATGTTGTGTGTGGAACTGTGGACAGGAGGTGACACTTCCAACTGTCACGCTGACTGGTCAGGCATGCATATAACAAGCAAAGTCCTTTCGAAAGATGGAACGAGAACGCCGATGTCGAAGCAGATGTCCGAAGGAAACAGGATCAGATGCGGGGTCGCTGCGTAAAAGAGTTGAAGGTGACGTGACCGGATGTGTGAACGGTTGGCATGCATGGATGATATGAGAGGCGTGGACGTTAATCGATGCTATCGTCGAGGTTTACATTGTTGGGGGTAGCCGGGACACGGTTTCGAAGACCGAATCTCCGTGCCCCTAAGCTGTTCGTTCGCAGTCGTGGTGTTTGGATTGGCGTGTAGCTGGTTGCCACTTTGCTCGATGGCGTCGAAATTCTGGTCTGGGAGGGTTCTAATTGGGACGAGCGCAGACTTTCTTCGACGGGAGATCCTTGTACGTTATTGGAAGAGAAGCTAGGCGTTAGGCCGTAACGGCGCGACCCAGCCTGGATGTTGGAGCGGGATGTCGCGGGAGTGTACGTAGCAGGGTTCATGTAGCTTCGGCGGAATGAGAGACTGGATGAGAGCGTCGGTGTCCGAGGTTGTGCAGACTGCACCTGCGGCTGGGGTACTTGTGATGGTTGATATTGTCCGAGGCCGTTTTGGTCCTGCTGCGCACCGGAAATGGAGCGGGATACTGTGTGACCTTGGGAGAATCGTTGCCGAGGAGGGGGGATGGCTTGTGCAGGAAGCGGTGTGCCAATCTCTGTATTGGCTCTGGAGACCGAACGACTATGTGGATTTTCAGTCTCTCCGCTCTCCTCGCCAATGGTCAGTCTGCGGCTGCGGAGGGAACTTGACATGCGATTGAGACGACTGGTTGGGTTGGACATGCCAGGGGATTGGGTTGGACTCTGCTTATCCGTCGCGTTCCCAGGGCTGGCGTTGACCAGGGATGCTCGACGTGCGTCAAGACGACTGGAGATGCGAGTCGTGCTATGGCGTCGCTCAACTCCTTCGGGCTCCAGGTTCCCATTTCGCTGATAACTTGGTATGGACATACGAGCATCGACCCCTGTGCCATTCGATAATTGGGGCTGCACGCTTGTCTCGCGGCTTGACGACGGTCGGGCATTCTTTAGTTGCTCATCCGTCAAGGCTAGGCAAAGCTCGGTCAGGCTACGGCACACACTGTCCGCTTTGCGGCGTGCATGTCGTTCAGGTGAAGTGTATCCTCCATTCACAACAGAGGCGGTGCCCGACGGAGCTGTATTGACGCCCAACGCGGTGGAAAGGTTCAAAGCATCGGTTATAGTGGCTTCGAGGGAGGTGTACACGTCACCGCTCAAGACCACTTTGGCCTTGGCCAATGCGGATTGCAGAATCGGGTGCACCGGGCTATGTTCAGTATCTGCAGTCAAGGCGCTGGCTTTGCGGCGCTGCTTTGGCGAGGAGGATAAGGTGGTAATGGCAGTGTTTGCAGTCCGCGGTCTCTCATTGGTAGGGGTGTACATTGCCGCTGAAGACGATGGAGGTAGCTTCCCTGTCAGTTCCAGCTTTTTGATCCGATCTTTAAGATCATCCAGTTCATCCCAAACAGTGGATGGGGCCGTGGTGGACAGTGTCGACTCGGTTCCATCAGCGCGCGATCGTTCTGTATCGGCCCGCGGTCGACCGGTTACTTCAGAGGCAGAAGGTTGCCGACTGCTTCGGATTGTAGAGAGTCCCGAATGGCGATTGATGCGCGGATCGTTTATAGAGGACCGACGCTCCTGCTCCTCAGCCGTGGAAGGTGTGCGCGGTGAAGTTTCTGGGCTCGTGCGACTGAAGCGGCTTCTTGGAACGCCGACAACGGATCGCGCGCCGGATCCCAGGCTACTGTAGCGGAAGCGATTGGGTTCGTCTAGAGGATGGGCGGATGACGTCGGAGTGTGGATGGAGCTGTAGGGGGCAGTGGGGGAATCGTTCTGGAAATGCAAGGGGCTGTCGATATTGCTATACCGCTGATCGGGTGAGGGGGTTTGTTCTGTCGTTGGCGACCGTAGACTTTGGCTAGAATAACCCAGTCGTGACTAGTCCATATGTTCTCGTTAGTTCTCGTGAATGTTGCAATCAGGGTTAAGCGGATGCTACGGTCGATGAAGTCGCAGAGCGATCAGGAATGCGATCGGCTCAAGACCTGTATTATTCTCACTTACCCGTCTGAGATCCGAGCGACCTATCGAGTCGCGACGGCCAGAATCGGCTCTCGCAATATTTAAGAACACATCCTCGTTCTTTGGGCGGCCCTCGTCCATCGAGGACTTGTCCTCGATTCCCCGATGAGTACCGTTTAGAGAGCCGTTAAGAGAGCGAGCATTGTCATTTAAGGTTCTGGTCGCTCCAGAATAAGCCAGACTTGATGGCATTTTTCTTTTCACATCAGGGCGATCTTGGTGTAATTCGTCCTGTCTGGGCCTCTTCGAGGCATGGGGGGATTCAGAAGCTTGGGGGCTGGGTGAGCTGAAGCTTAGGACGGATCGCCGGGCGCGGTGCAATAAGGAGCGTTTGGTAGTTAGATTGGGTGTTTCATCGGTGGGGCCGCCGAAGCGAGTGTGCAACGACAAAGAACGCGAGTGAGGAAAATGTTGGAAATGTTGGAAATGCTGGTCGTGGTCATAGTCATGATGTTGATTGACCTGGTTGGGCTGCAAATGGTCATGGGAACCTGCAGCCATCATGTACCTGTGTACTCTGTACTCTGTACTCTGTATACTCTGTACGTTGTACAGAGTACGGCGAAGTACTATTAGTACTTTTTGTGTGAAGTATTCCTCGATTCTGGGGAAAGCTAGGATTGTATAGTTCTGACGGATTGGAAATATGCACAGTTCATAGACATTGCAGGATGTCAGTAAGGACTTGTGGACTTGACCTGTCAGAAAGAATATTGGATGCGGGTATACACTGTGGGAAAAAGAAAATTTCAATATGGACGAGCCTTTTATTTTTCTATTGGAATTTTGTTGACTTCTTTTTTTGGGCTATTGTAATCCTGAAGGTTATAACTTGGAAGTGCCTTACAACATAGAGTCAATATGGATGATACTATTACTATTTAGGTACATAGTACTATGTAATCTCCATGGCTATTCTATGAAATATAAAGAGAGAGCCCTAAAGGGGGGAAAACAAAGGGAAAACAAAGGAAAATAGAGGAAAATAAAAATAAAATAAAAATAAAGCAGTGACCCATGGTTCAGTCAGTTAAGACCATGGTTGAAACAAATTGAATTTGACGTTAAAAAAACAAACTGCTCTATTCGGGTTGTGATTGTAGTACTTCAATGTTTAATATTGGATAAGATCTATGGATTTACAAATGTATATATGATGAAATGTACAAAGTAGTGATGTTGAGCATGCCAGTCAATTTCGGAACGAAAAAGGTAAAAAGGTTGGAGTATTTGGGGACCCTTCGTTATGTTTTACCTACAAAGTACATATAAGCCTGTCAGCTGAATGGATAAATATCATTTTATTCTGATGTGCTGCTTTCAATTCCTCTCCCCCAAAACAAACTAGATTGGGCTAAGAAAAGTAGTCAAGGTGCATGCAAATTGTTCGCTATTAAATACCCTGCTTCTGAAGGTCAATTGAGTGGCAAGGTACGGCACTGCCTCAACCTTGAAACATTGGGCTATACTTAGAGAAGAGACAAGCAAGGTCATGCTAATAAAGGGGCTTATTCAGTGATCTATATCCTAGTGTGCGCAGTATTTCCTATGGTCTTGCCAATATCACTTAATGTGGAATCCTACAGAACGCCTTGTCTAGATCCTTGTATACAAAGTGATAGCTATTAGCCGAATCCTTCAACCTAGGGCACTGCCACTAAGCCATCGCGTGACAAATGGATTGTTACGTGCATATTGTTGCAATCCAATACCCAGACATACAATTCGTACGGCGGATGTGGACCAACTTGGTACTTCGTTTAGATTGATCATCAAACAGAATTCTATTTGTGGAATCGGGAGGCCGAAATATTGCGTATTGCAACGGGTGGCCAGTGAACCACAATGCTACTTGCAATCTGTATCCTCCGTACATGTATCAATAAAGACCAGACCAGGAGTTGATTGATATAGAGTAGTTTGATTGAACAAGCTGTCCTTGGTATGCGACAAACCAATGGGAAGTGCTCTTCAAATCTGAAACACAAGCATGTCGAGCGTAAGAAGCACATATCGTGATTCACATTTATTTTTAGAAGCGAGTTTATGGTGAAACATTTGGGGTTCCCTTAGGATCAAGAACGTCAGGGGGTCCATCTATCCGGAACTTTTCTGCCTCAAACCAGATTTTCGGTTACCGGGGGGGGGGATGTATACATGGGAATATCCTCTCCAGACTCGGCACATCGCAAAGTGAAGATCGAGTTTCAGGATTGTTACGACAACCCACGTGGGAACGGCCGATCATTCGTCATTCCCCGAAACCACCTGGGCATAGTCCCCGAAACTATAGTGGGCCGCAAGCTTCTCCTAAGCCTCCATGGGCCCTGGGGGTATCCAGGCTGATATAATATAGTATATAATTCTATGATTGTTTAGATGGAATTGAATAGATTCATTAGTATATATGTGCCGATACGGAGTAACTACGGAGCATAGTAAATGTATACGATCTAAGTGGCAAGTGCAAAGACCCACTGGTTTCCCACTAGTGTGAATTTGGTATGTTTCATACAGCGCTAAACCCAGATCCATGGAGTTTCAGGTTCTGCCTTCTCCTCTTGATATCATCCAATCAGATATCTCTCTGTTCCTATTTGGAGATTTCCCCTAAAACACATTTAAAATGGTCCAATGGTATCATACCCACATAATCCATGGGATCAGCCAGCCCACCGTTCACCCATTTGAATTCATTTCGATTTTCAGCCTTGGAAGTTGTCTTGGATAAATATATAACTATCTACGGTATACAAAGTACAGCTATACCCCATAGAAAATAGTGGAGTTATGCGAAGAGAGAGAGAGAGAGACGGGAAAGCGAATTTGGAATTGACCAAATCGACTCCCTCCCTTTCGGGTTACTACGCACAGTACATCTCCACCATATCCCGTCTCAGTCTTTCCCCCTGGTCATCTCGGTCTTTAGCCGTTCGTACATATACGGGGTACTCCGTACTCCGTACTGTGTGTAACAGATGATTGTCAATCTTCTCCAACCTCAAGGAACATACTCAGCTGTGCTATGTGGGACCTAAAGTACAACATCTTTTGAGAATTAGAAAGAATTAGAATTTCATTTTCAAAGATGAAAATACCTGTAACAATGTAGAAAGATAATATACACTAAGGTGGGAGAAGGCACACTCTCGAGCCTCTCATTTACCTTGGTTTGACGCCGACTAAACATTCCAGGGCGGCTAAAATTAGAGCACAGGGCATTGATTGGTTTTATCCCCTCTTTTTTTTTTGGTTGGTGTGTATTGTATGTTACAGAATTTATACAGATGTACGGAGTACACACTTGAAGAGATCTCTAAATAAAAACACGAAGGGTCCAAAACCCGTATACTCTTTCTTTCTTCTTTCTTTCTTTTTTCCCTTTCTACATCTAACCTTCTCTCTCTCTCTCTTCTATCTCTCCAGTTCCCTGGAGGAACCGCTTTGATTCTATCAACTTTCTCCATCAGATACCTTTTATTATTGATTTCTGATTTCTGATTTCTGATCTTTGCCCTTTACTCTTTGATCTTAGAATATCCTGTCATTCCTTCATATTCCTTGTCCCATACGGGGAAAAAAAAAGAAATACACATACCCGTGTGATCTGGTATGTGGACAGTCTTCTCATATCCAACCTCTTTATTACACTGGTTCCCACTTGTTCCCACTCCTTCATGACATCGTGCATCGTGTGGATGCCTTTCCCCTTGTGATTTGCATGATCGGATCATTAGTCTCAAACCCTTGCATTTCAGCTGCCCTAGATTCAAAGCTAACGCCTTTCCCCATGGAGACCCCATTTGCGCAGGTAGCAAGTGTATCTTCGATCCCGAATGCCACTCTAGCCCTCTATTGAGAGCCGGATTGAAAGGAACTTCCTTTTTCACAGTGTCGGCTTCTCGGACAATGCCAGTGCAAACTAGCCAGGCGTCCTTTCCGGACTCATTTCCGTCTTTCATGTCTGTGTTTGGTGGTCCCCTTCCGCAATACAAAGAAGAAGCAAACACCATCCACCCTCTTCAATATCCAACCCATGTCCCTGTCAATACACGCCTACTTCCTTCCCCCCACCGAGAAAGTGTTTCATCCATGACCTCAGTATCAACCGAGTCCTCCCCGACCACCACCATCTCGCCCTTTGATTCGCCCGGCGGGGGCGACATCTCTCCGAGCTCGTCCCCGGAATCCCCCTCTGCCATGTCCGTCTCATACCCAAAGTTCATGCCTTCCACACGGCCCGTAGAACTTCCCCCACGCCTTGCGCCCGTCGGTGAACCCCGCCTGTCGCAGCCGACCCCTCATAATCCGCGCCCAGACTCCCCGAATCGGCGGGGGCGTAATCTCAAGAACCTGTCATTGCGAATGCCACCCCCATCTCAGTCTCGCCCACCTATCGCTACTGCATCAGTGGTGGAAACAACGTCAAAACACCACTTCGATGCCCTGCCATCTCCCATCGCGATCCCTTCCAAGAGCAAGAGCACGAAGCGACGCGCCGCGAACCTCACCATTCAGACCCCCACATTTAATAAACCGTTCTCCGGTATCGCCACCGATGTCGTGCCCCCAACTCCATCCCTGCGTCACGCAGAATCCTCACCTTCGCTTGCATCGATTACATCGCCCTCTTTCGCCCCACGGGGAGGCATGCAGCTTCCTCGGCTAATGTCACAAGGTGCGCCCCGCTTTTCTAGCGCATCTTTCGATGATGCTGCATCACCTATCACCCTGAAGCCGGTTGACGGATCTGGCTTCTCTCACCGTGTTCTTGATGGACTAGAAGAAGAGGATGACCATCTCGACTCGCGCGAGTCGACCCGCAAGAAGGATCGTGGCTACCCGGATGGACCCATCCGAATTCATGACTCTGGTGTCTACTTGTATCTAGAACCAACAGCAGAGGAAGCGTCCAAATTTGACGTGGTGATCAACGTCGCCAAAGAAGTGGTGAACCCGTTCAGTACTAGCAAGGACGAGCGGAATGATACAGTGATGAGCACATGGCGGAATGCCTCCATGGCCTCGAAACGCTTCTCCCGCAGCGAGCCCCAGACCGCGATTTCAGAAATGTCCTTTAAATCTGCCTGGGAATTCCAGCCCTCGAATTCCGAGTCGGCAACCCCTACGACCGCAAGTCCTACAGCACCAACACCAGCACCGGAGTACCTCCATGTCGGTTGGGACCATAACTCCGAAATTCTCGAAGACCTGCTCCCGCTTTGTGAGCTCATTGACGACCGGGTCGCTGAAGGAAAGAAAGTGCTCGTGCATTGCCAGCTGGGCGCTAGCCGCTCGGCATCCCTGGTGATTGCCTACGGATTGTACAAAAACCGACATCTGGATTTCAACTCGATGTACGAAGCAGTCAAGGGGCGCAGCCAGTGGGTAGGCCCGAACATGAGTCTTATCTACCAGCTCACAGACTTCCGCTCTAAATTGCTGCGGGGATCTACCTCAAAGCCCCCACCTCAGGAGTGGTTCGTCCAAACCGGCCGACGAAGCTCAGAGCCTCAGGTGGCACGAGCTGAGCGCCCAGCGTCCAACGAATCAAGCCGACCAGCCTTCCGCGGACTGCCGCAGGCACCTTCAGTTAGCTGCCTCTCAATCCCCGAAACGACTTCAATGCGTCCTACTACGAGCGACGACGGTAACTACACAAAATTCAAGTCCTACTCGCCCAAGCGGAGTTTGTCCCCCCGACCCCTCCCATTCCGACAGAAGTTCCAGTCCGTGGGACCTGCCTCGGGTCGGCTACGAGGGTTGCCGCGTAGCGTTAGTAGCTGTGACCCGCTGGTTCAGACCCATGTGTTTGTACGTGATGCGCCAGACTTCAGTGGTGATTTGTTTTCGCCGAGGACAAACGAATTCCTCTCACCGGCTCCTTCGGTACCACGGTCATTCCACCGAATCGATCGCTCCGCCGCCTTGTCTTCACATCCCATTCCCCACGCCACGGGCTTTGCCACCGAACCGGCAGACCCCCGCTCGCCTCCATCTGGCGGCGAGCCCCTGATTATGAGATCCATTGATGAATTCTTGTGATCTCTCCGCCTTGTGTCCTTTGAGACTAGGCTTGCAACGATTCCATGACCCGACATATTTTTCATGTCTCTTTCTCGATTTGAAGACCATCTGCTCAGCCACCCCCGGGATCCCGTGCACCGTGCGCCGGAGGTCAATGCAACCGTTCTATTCTCACTTATTAATTTCTTCCACTCATCTCAATCAGTTGACTGGCTTGATGATACTCATGACCAAAGCAGGCTTTGCTGTCCCTCATCGCCTTTTTTTTTTCCGGCTTGCATGCTTACTGCATATTTCTTTTTTGTCATTTGAACCTACGGGTCTTGCCAACACCATTACTGGTCACCGTCGTTTGAATTTTTTTCTTTGTTTTTTTTTTTTACCATTGGCGTCTCGGGTGTCCAAAACGGACGAATTGATACCATGGCCAGGCCTTCATAGATCGAAACAGACTGTTCTGTTTCCTTTTGCCTGGTACCTGTAATTTTATCGGAGGCTCCTATCTCTTTTGGGTTTTGCTTCCCTTGGATCTTGTCTCACTTTTGCTTGGTTATTTCGTGTCAGTCTCCTATTTTCCATCTTGCCACTTAGAAAAGGCCTTTGATTCTTCTATGCCTTTCTTTGTGTTGTTCAGCATTTGTGTGGCGAAGCTGCTTGGTTCCCCTTGGACATCATGGTAAGCTTGGTTTATGGATGAAGGGATGGCATGATGAATACCCTATTTGCATTCTCACAATAGAGATCGACGTTCAAGCTTGAATTGTTTCTCGTAAAGCTGTAAGCACATGCGACATCAAGTCTAGTTCTTGTAGTTTCCAGTAGATCCAATCGTGGCTGCAGGCTGTTTTGTTGATTAGAACGGAGATAGCGATAAGCCCGGAGAACACCTCCAACCCAAATTTTTCCTTGCGCATCATCTCCACGCTCACGACAATGGCTGAAGAATCTCATCCGGCGTACCTCTCACCCAGCGAGCTGGGCACGAAAGACTAGTATGTGTCCTTTTCAGCCGCACCCTCTTCCTCTGCTGGACGTAAGGACCGGGAATCCATGAACCCCGCTCTGCCCCTCCATCAGTGTTGTATATAGTACAGCGAATACAGCAATGAATCAATTGCGCTACCAATTGATTTATAAGACTGCCTCTGATATCCAAACCAACTCTTCAAACGCAAACTAATAATCCAAACCTAGCTGGGAATCCTACTACGCCCGCACGCTAGCCCACATCTCGCACGAAGCTTCTCAGAATGACCCCAGTGCCAATGACAAGTCAGATCAAAATGATGACGATGCCGCATCAGCCACTTCCGACCTAAATGAAGAAGACGACCCAGGCACATCTTGGTTCTCTGAACACAACGCCCCGCAAAAAGTCCTCCACTTCCTCACGCGCAAGTCCTTCCCCTTGTCGCCGCGCAATACAGCACACAAGAAAGGCTCCCGCCAGCCATGTGTTCTAGATCTCGGTACTGGGAATGGGAGTATGCTTGCGCTGCTTAGGAAAAGGGGCGGGTATACAGGGCGTCTTGTTGGTGTTGATTACTCGCGCCAGAGTGTTGAGCTTGCTAGGGAGTTGCAGCGTGTGAGAGGTCATTCGGCTTATCGGAGTGACTCTGAGGATGAGGATGAAACTGATGATGAAGAGGAAGCAGCAGTCGAGACTGAGGCCAAGGATAAAGCTGAGACTGGGTCCAATGACTTACCGGAACAAGAAACATCCATCCAGTTCGAGGAGTGGGATATCCTCGGCTCTAAGGCTCTTCTTTCTGAGACAGGTCTCAAGGTATCACCTTCCTCTGCCTCGGAGGAAACACTCCCCTGGTTCCCCTACCAGGAAGGCGGCTTCGACATCGTGCTCGACAAGGGGACGTTCGATGCCGTCTCGTTGGCTGATGATGCGAAGTCCACCCGTGTCTGTGAGAGGTACCCTGATATCGCGCGGCGCTTAGTGCGGCGCGGTGGGTTCCTGATTGTTACTACCTGCAACTGGACTGAGGAAGAGCTGGTGCATTGGTTCACTGGTGATCGGACGAGCGGGGATCGGTTGGCGGTTTGGGGCCGTGTTGAGTATCCTCGATTCCGGTTTGGAGGACACGAGGGACAGGGAGTTTGTACGGTGTGTTTCCAGAGGCTTGGGGATGCTTGATACTTAGTGGACCTGCAGAATGCCATGCGAACTATACCCCCAAGCAAAAAGAAGACGAAGTGCAGACAGCCAGTATAGGTATATGCTGAATATAGTACCGATATATTCCAACCATTTTATGCTCATCTAAATTTTATGCTCGTAATTTCATCATGCAAGGGAAATGGACGAGATATCGCTGAAAAATGCACCCAATACCATCATCAAAACCACAAGCCACAACTCTACTCCCCCTTCCTCTTCAAAACAGCAATAACACACCATCTCTTCTGATTCTCCGTACCCTCCCCTTCCCTAACCGGAACCCACTCCCTGCGAATCTCACCCCCATCCTCCAACCTCGCAACCAAATCTCTCTCAAAGATACTCTCAATCACAAATCCATTCTCAAGAACCGTCTCAAAGAACCCGGCAACAATCGCCCGCCCCGTATGGAATCCAGCAACGACCCACACCTTGCCACCTGGCGAAAGGAACCATTGCATCGTGCGGGCGAGGTTCTCATGCTGCGAGCGCATCCAGAAGCAATCCGCTGCGACGATGCGCGAAAAGACGCCCTTATTCGCCGTCGCGAAGGAGTCATCTAACACACCCCATTCATGCGGGTGCATTGACACTTCTCCCGCCACCTTAGGCGTGCGCTTGGCTAGATTGTGCTCTATATTGAAAGCGATTGCGCCGCTGAAGGCAGGCGAGGACGGGTGGTCGGTTGCCACAACCTTCGAGGCATCGGCTAGAGCACAGATCACGGAAGGAAGGGCGGCGCCTGTGTATAATATGAATGCGTTAGTTTCGGTTTTTGGGTTGGCGGGGTACAGTATAAACTGTGAATGCTAAATGAAAATTGAACTGCCAACTTACCAGCGCCCAACTCGAGCACACTCTCGTCCTTGATACTCCATAACTCCCGGGTTTCTCTCTGGGCTTCTGTCTCTACTTCACCTGGTGCGATGGGTGTGTCCGCCTGCTCGACGCCCTCTGCGACAACCATCGCCGCGCTCCAGAGGAAATGCGCGAAGAGCTTGCGTCCTTCATCGACCGGGTTCACTGATCCATCTGCCTTGGCCTGGCCTGCGGCAATCTCCTCGGACCGCTTCTGGCTTGAGCTTGGGTAGCTGGGGACCATGATGTTGAGGTCGCCATAGCGCGGGGAGCTGTAGAGGAGGTGTTGGCCTGGGTCGCCGTGGAAGGAAGGTGCGTCATCTGGGAAGAGGTGGGGGAGGAATGCACTGAAGAGGTCTTCGGATGATTCGTCGGTTTCGCGGTCGACGTCTTCGTTATGGAATTCTGGTGTTGGGGCGCTGGGTGTGTTGGTGGGATGATGGCGGCGGGGGAGGGGTCGTAGACGGGAATGGAGCATTGCTGCGGTTTGTAAGGGATTTTTCAGGTATTGTGTGGTGGGATTGGATCTGGTATGCACGAAGTAGACCACGAAGGTTTGTATAATTGGAAAGTCAATTGGCCTATTATGTGAGTCTGTTGCGATGCCCAATCTTCATCTCTTATCGGGTATTTTGATGATAAGGGGGTTTTCCAAAAAAAAAAAAGGTATGTTTGCATTGTTTGACAGCTTAGTAGATTAGGTAAGATTCCCTCCGCCTTCCAGCACTGGAGGTCCGACCACGTCATGGCAGCACAAAACTAGACCTCGGGAGAACGATAATAATAATGGGGGCATATGAGATTAAGTGGGCTGACTGAAGTGTTATCTTTATAAAACCATCTGAGAAATATTTTCAACAGCTATGATAGCTCTGATAGCTCTAATAATTGGATCGACAACAATCCAACCTTCTAACCCAATAATAATACTCCGTACTGACAAGAAGAATGTCCCGAGTGCCTCAGCCGCAGGTCAATAATCGCGGGCCAGGAACCTTAGGAATGTGCCAGAAACAAGAAATATCAGGGGTGTCTCCTACTAGGAAGGGCGCTAAAAATAATTCCGCCCCAAGTCCCGAGTGCTCGTGCGCAAAAGAGTAGGGTACGCTCGGAGTAATGATCCTCTCCCGCAGGCGTTAGCGTGCGAGATGGCGCAACCTGATCGTAGGAATATGGTGACCTGAGCGATTACTTAACTGACACCTGGCCCCCCGGGGGGGCCGGGGGGCTCGGGGAGCCCTTCAGTGCTGCCTTGGACTTGTCCTGGATTAGGGTGGTAAGCCACAATTCCTCACGAGGACTTTGCCACAACAAAAGATTATTCTTATACTGCATACGTACGGAGTACATTAAGGAAATTATTTAAATTATATCGTATCAGCTGGAGTGTATCAGGTGATATCTTTGACTAAGCCCAATGACATCATCAGCTCCACCACATCCACTCTCTTCCAAGCACTAGACCGGTCGATGCTATGCAGGTGATCTGGTCGATACATGGCAAATCAGTACTTTCAAAGTCACTAGTTCTAGTACTTGCGGCCCTCTCCTATCAACACACATTCGTCATTGCCCGAGTGGGAACCAAGTGACCTGATTGGTACTTGAATCTGGAGTCCAGGTATCCCATCTTGTGACCCTAGCTGATCGTCAGGCAACTGGATGTTTTTCTAAATTTTTTTTAAGCAAAAGTGTTTACTTATATTCCAAGGTTATCTACACTGGTATTTTGTATTCTTATAACCTTGGAGGTCTCTATTATCAAAGGAATTGGGTTATTATTTTATAGCCTGAGCCTGGACCCATGGGACTATCCTTCAGAACCAGGGCGCAGACCCTTCCCCTGTACGGAACGCCATCCGAGCAGGGCTATTAACCTTGGACACATTACGAAATGTGATATTTAAGAAGAGATTATGCCCAACATTCGCCATCAAAATTCATAAAAAGGGTTGTTACATGTTACGATTAACATGTCTTTATTCGGATAAATGGATCCACTCTGCTATCGCATCAGAGGCATTGCGACACACACACACAGATAGAACACACAATATAGGGCATGCGTAGGGAACTTAACATTATCTAGGTATGAAGTATAGACAATAATATAGTCTAAAGGCATATACATATCTTCAAATATATTAGCAATAAAATACCAATCTCGTATGTGTGACCGGTGATCGCTCCCCCCCGCATGCTCAAAGGGAAAGGCCCCCGCAAACCTGAGCGATTTTGGCTCATACCGGCCCTGACTCTTTCTCTCCTTCTTTCTCCTCTTTTTTTTTCCCCCTTCCACCTTTCTTTTTTTGGATTCACTCATCTTTTTTCTTTATTCGCTCTTATTCTCTCTCTCTTCATTTCCTCTTCTCGCATTCATTGCTCTCCTCTCCTTATACATCTCGGACCCCGAATTCTGCCTTATTTCGCCTTCACTAAATTGGGGGCAACTCGTGTCCTAGAGGGTTGTCAATTCCACTGGAAGCTTCCCCTCAATTTTTACAATGGCCTCATTCAAGGTAGGTGCCCAGCATTTTCACCTGACACCTTGTTTTTTTTTTTTTTTTTTTGAGAGGGAACCATACTAATTTATCGGCCCTTTGGCCAGTCACAGGAATTGTCCATGTCGCGTCCTCTCCCCAATCCTAGCCAGCGCCATCACACGCATTCGATCTCGTTAGGTGCTCTCAATCCAAACCATCGTGTAACACGCCGGAAGAGTGTCACCACCGCCGCAGCCAACGCTGCGGCTGCAGTCGCCGCCTCCATGGAGGGTGGGGAGGCTACCTCGCTCCCCATGGGTGCGCACCGCCGCAGCCTCGCAGGCCGCAAGGGAATAGAGTCCGGCTCCATCGGAAACGTATCTGGATTCAGCTCCTACCTCTCCCGCAGCATCAACAGCCCCAGTCAGGAATCACCGGTCGCCCGCAAAGGTTCTCCGGGATCGGACCACTCTGATGGCAAACCCAAGAACCGAAACCGCAGAGCCAGTGAGGGTGCCCAACTCAAGACCGAAGGGAAACGTGCTTCGACGGCCATACGTTGCGATCGCTGCGGGAAAGGGTATAAGCATGGCAGCTGCTTGTCTAAGCATATGTGTGTATCCCCCCTACCGCTCGGCCGTCTTCTTCTATCTCGATCGGGAATATGCACCATGTCGGCTCTGTGCAGGTCGCCCTCGTGGTTATTCAACTCCCCCTTCGTCACTGCCCCCCTCTTTCCATCCCTTTCAACAGCATTTGATTGACGTGTTTTTTTTCCGTGGTATCTTAGGTGGGAACACGACCCAGCATGGTCCGTTACTTCGAAACTTCTCATCTCCAAACATCAGCAGGTTCAACTGCTGGAGGCCGCCTCCGTTTTGGTCACCATGAACCACGACGATCCACCCGATGAGTCCGCCGAGTTGGAGTCAGAATTGTCGTCTGGATCGCCCGACGCCTTGTCAGAAATGCGGGATGGCATCAGTTCGGTCGAGACCACGCCACCACCAATGGACTCGGAGGAAGACGACGACTTCGAGATGTCGGGTGTGCCGGCACAATGGACCAAACGCCCCAGTGTCAGCAACGCCTCCGGTTTCTCTCGTTCTTACCAGTCCATTCCCTCCAGCTCGTACAACGAGAGTGCTCCGCTGCATTCACCAAGCTTCTCCCACTTCCGCCATTCGAGCATTGACACCCGTCCTTCGACTGCGAACACAAGGTTACACGAGGATGATGAGGCGGATCTTGCCGCGGCCATCGGCCTGTGCAATTTCGGGACTCCACGCACGGGGCCTGTTTCCATGACCCCCGACGTGCCACCAGTGCCTCCGCTGCCGGCGCGCTACTTGGACTCAAGCAGCCACCCGAGCAACCGGGGTATCCACTCCCCTCAATTACGCCCCACAGAGGAGGCCGCTCGCCGAGACTCCGAGGCCAACATCTTCTTGTCCCGCTCGCTTAACCCGTCGCTGTCGTACAAGGTGTCGGATGAGCGTGAAGCCCGTACTGGTGGTGACGATGCCCAGAAATCCCGTCAACGTCGCAACGCCGATGTTGACTTTGGTAACCGCTCTGCGCCCGCCGACGACGACGATGGTGGTGTCTTTGGCCACATGGAAGAGTAGATATCCCACCCTTTCCGCCTGCGCGCCTCTGAGCCAGTCCTTTTGAGTCAAATCGGCGCATAGCTGAACGACGACCCCTTCACGATCTCATGTACGAGCTTGAGCGAATTTTTTGAACCTTCTTGTTTACATGTTTACAACCACTTCAGATGGAGAATAGAGCCAATGTTCAATAATCGTTCAGAGCTCTTCTCTCAATGGAGTGTTCCACAATTCTCGGGACCTTTTTTTCACTACCTTTTTGAGATCCCATGTATCAACCATGTCTCCTTGGCCCGCTTTGTGTTTTTTTTTTTCTCTTTGTGTTTTGTTTTGCCCTATTCTGGAAACCCCCATAAATGGCCATACTTCGTATAGCCGGCGCATATTTATTATCCCCATCAAATAGTGATATCCATAGGGGCATGACCACTTTCATGTCCTCTATGCTTCTCATTTATCTTTTTTTTTTTTTTGTTCTGTTTTGGCCTCTCACCTCGCACATATATACCAAACCCACAAATTCTACGATCCGCTTCCCTACTTTTCCCACATGTGTATCTCGTCCAATCTTTTCTCTCCGTCTCCTTGCCCTCACTCTTCTATATATCCTCACCTACGGTCCCTCACTCTCGTGTACTCAACCCTCGGACGGGGCATACAATGAATATATTTCATGAACGTACTATGTTCTTTTAGAATGTAGATCTACAGGTCATTTCCATATCTGTCTGCGTACCTGTATGTACATCATAAGCGGGGAAGTAAAGACCCACTACGGGGTAAAGGTCCATCCTTTTTTTTCGGATGTTTCGTCATAGGTTAAGACGTAGGATAAACAAGTAAAAGAGGTTCTGATCGAAAGAAACTATATAATATAGGTGTTGATGTTAATCACCTTTGAGAAGATTCCGCTGTTGCCCCTTTCAGACCAGTTGCTACAGAAAGAGGCATATTTATTCTTGCCAATGATCCAATCGTGTTCCACGTGGACAGTACCTTATGCTACGTAGGTTTTGGTTTCTACCTTGGAAGCTTGGCATCCATGTGGCATCCACCGATCCCAGGTCAAGATAGATCTCTCTTGCCCAAGATGGGCGATTATGTTTGCAATGCCCCATCAGAAGATGTTCATCTTCTAGTCACCTCAGGACCGGTTGTGTATATCAGCGTTGCGGGTCGTTAGAGATCTCGAACTAGAAACATAGAAGAAGAGATCGTATGCTCAGAGATTGCAACCGAGAGGGTACAACAGGGGACAGTTACGAGAGTGTTGGGTGCAAGGCCAAAACCAAGCAGGTCACGTATACGATGGGCTGCTGATGATGTTGAGCAATAAGCATAACTTGATGAGATAAATTATTAAGCAGTTAAGTAATTTAAGTTAATAAGTATAAAGAGCAAAGGCAAAAAAGGGAAAGTAGGTATTCGCAATCGTTCTTTGAATCAGCTGCCACCTCCACCACAGCCTCCTCCTCCTCCACCTCCACCCCCGCAACCACCGCCGCCACCGCCGCCACCGCCGCCATCTAAATAACAAGTCAGTATGTTTCCATCTATCGACTACAATGAAGAAGACTTACCACCACCACCGGATCCTCCGCAGCCGCCACCTGATCCGCCTGTATAGGAAACATATCAGCATCCATTGAAGTCGAAGTTCATAAAGAGACTTACCACATCCTCCACTACCACTGCCTCCTGCGCAGCCACCTGCGGCTACGGCACCACCTTTTGACAAATCAGTTTCACTCAATGCCTCTAGTAGGGTGGAGGAAGAACTTACCACACGTGCCGGCACAACAGTTCCCAGCGGCGCCTTCAGTAACATTCATACAGGCAGGGTTGCTCGCGTACGAATCACAGTTGATGGATGGGTCCATCATATACGGTGCATAGTATGGCACCACAATGGGATAGCCATACGCATAAGGCATGTAGTATGCAGCAGAGGCGTCAGCCTGATTATTAGAAGATTTGGAGCCGGATCGTTGACGGCGCTTCTCAGCACGCCGCACAGCCTTTTGGTGGTTGCTCTGTAGACGTACACGTTGTATAGAGTTATGCCACTCAGACCGGTGGTACATGTTCGTTGGCCGGACGGCATTGTGCGAAGAGATATGTGGGTTCTTGTTTGGATCGGACGAGATATCAGGACGATCGTGCAAGAGGTCTGCAGCGACTCGGGCGCGAGAGGCAGAGCCAACAGTGATCAACCGGCCGTACAGGTCTGATGTTCGTGTTGCCTCGCAGTACCAGCAGGTGCATTCGCTGTATATGCCGCCGTCGGTGATACGGCGGTACATTTTGCTGGTCCAGGCGAAGCCGTCGGAGAGTTTGCCTTCGTCGACTTTGTCGTCATGGTCGATAAACATACGAATACCACGAATTGTTACCTTGGACGTGCTGTATTTGTAGTACCGTGATGGGCTAAGTTGATGTGTGTGCCAGGCTAGGTCGACATCCAAAGTGGGCACGGCCATCTTATCTGGCCTTTCAATCATAATCCGGAAGAACACTTCGTACTTTTTAATTAGCCGGTCCATGGTGTTGAAGACTGTCGGTGAGTGTAGCCAGTCGATTTTGTCCATTTTATCCACGAAGGTGCCTTGTCTGATGACGGCGCCCACAAGGTCTACCGCGAAGGGACCGAGGTTCTCCCAGTATCGAGACATCATTCTTCGGAATTGGATCTTTTCGGCATACTCGAGGTTTTTAAGGTAGACACCATGTGCTTTCCACAAAAGATTTGTGTCGCGTAGCTTGGTCTCGAGTTGCTGCTTCAGCTGGGTGACATTCTGACACAGATCCAATCGACCATCAGTGAGGTGCAACAAGTCCTTTCTGTCAGCCTGGACGACTCGTGTGGGGAATATCATGTCCCGGAGGGCCCGAGGATTGGCCTTAGCAGTTGAGCCCCCCTCGGGAATTCCATAAAGATTGGTGAACGACCCGGGCATAGGAAGGTCTTTGTAAAGAGCTGCTTCAAGGTCTTTTCGAAACTTTGCCACCTTGAGCCGGCCGTGGTCGATTATACGTTCACAGCTGGAGCATTTCACCTCAAATGAATAATCGGCATAGCCACTGCTAAATTTGAAGGCGTAGGCAACAATTCCCCCAAAGCGAGCTTCTGTCCACGGGACAGCGTTCGCCCATCCACAGCCAGGGCATTTGACATGCTTGGTCGGTGGGTCGTGTAAATTGTTCCACTTGAAGTTCAGTTTCTCCTCGAATAGCTGCTGGGCTTGCTCGGAAACTGTATACTCCATCGTGTGGTTGTTGATACAACGATCTATCGGTTCCCACGGAAATCCGGTTGCCCAGGTGCTCATCTTGCCGTATCGAATGCAATCCTCAAGGAAGTTCCGGGGATTCAACGAATGAGCATGCCAGACCATCAAAATATCTATAGAGAAATTAGTGAACCGCGTTTTTGTCTCAGAATTAATACACTTACCCAGCGGGGGTAGGTTTTCCGTGCTCCATGCAACAATAGTACCACAATTAATGATGTTTTCATAGTCGATAGACTCCAAGTCATTAATAGTTGCCATCGGTCTTGATCCGGGGAGCCCATGAGACCACCACTCGGTATATCGGTCAACTGCACGCGCTGTATATACCGCCCAGCGCTTTTCGCGAATACGTGCCCGCGCTTCATTCAGTGAATCCGGGAATCTTTCAGCCTCGGCATCGTAGATATCAAAGAGCCCGTCATCACTAGAGATAGTATCTCGCAGATCTGCGAGCACAGCCAGAAACTTGAGATGTGCAACACACTGGTCGCGAGTGATGGTAGTTGAAGCAGATAGATTGGAACTCAGATCCAGCTGTGGCAGTTCTAGTGGCGGCTGCTCGACCTCATTGGCCGAATAGGGAGGTGGTCGTTCACTGGAAGACTTGCCGATGGCTTCAGATTGAATGGGTGCGTCTTTGGACTTTTCATCCGTTGGCATACCCATGTTGACGTTTGATAGAGGAAGAAGAAGACGTAAGTGTTGGTGATTCAAGTCTGAGAGGTGTGGTCCGGCGGCTCTTTATGTCAGTTCAATGTTGCATGATGAACACCAGGTATCTCGTTATCTGACCACACCCAGATAAAGACAAGTCAGCATGGTACTTTTACAGCCTTCCTGGCCTTTCATAGCCCCCCGAGATGGACGAAATAGGCAAGGTGCAATGATAATGATTGCCACTACTTGCCCTGAAAGATTGAAACCTAAACTACATTTGCCTAAACCTCCGCAAAATACATTCAAATGTGGAGGTGAATAGATGGGATGTCCGTGTTCATTTGCCCTCCGATCCAATGATATGAAAACGTTTTCTTCAATCTCGTATTGGATTGGGTCAGAACATATGAAACCGGGCGCGCCTACACTGCCTTGCTACCTTAGTGGCTTCAGTACTGCCCCCAAGGCTGTTTGGACATGCATGGTATATTTTATGTTATGCACAAAGGTTTCTAGTGCCATTCTAGTGTCTTTTTTTCATATGCTTGTATTTTGTACTCCTTACATGCTATGAAAAGTGATAAAATCTACATTCCCTGTCACGTGCTAGAAAGCCGATACGAAGTCACGTGCAAAATAGAAGCATATATAGTCAGGTGATATGCCCCTCTGCGCTGACTCATCGTGGTTCCCGGAAGAAGCGCGCTCACCGAGTGAGAACAAGAAAGTTGAGACGGTTTTGTTGGAGAAAAACAAGAAGGAGAAGGAAATAGCCAAACCAAACTGCCCGGATCAAGAGCCAAATCGTGTGTCTGTGAATCCGTCCGAATCTGTCTCAACTGTCTGAAACCGAGATCACGATCCGCAAAAACGTCATTCAGCCTGGCTTCTCTCGGGCGATCAAACGGCATCGGAGAGGGCCAGGCCCAAACTCTTGAACCGATTGCGACCATTGATAATGCTTCTATTGGTACCAGTCCCGTAATGGCGGGTTTAAATCGGTTACCTGTCTCAGTTGCCGCCGATGGTGTGCATGGCCGCAAACGCAATATGACCATTGCGGGGATCGACAGTTCCCCGGGAAGTATCGAGGATATGGATGATAACGATGCGCGCGAGGAGAAGAGACGTCAGCCAGTGAAGCGCGCTTGCAATGAATGTCGACAACAGAAAGTAGGTCTAGAATATTACCGCAAAGTCGGGATTCTCCAGTTTGACTAATTTTTTTTCGGGTTGCGACAGCTCCGATGCGATGTCATTCAAGACCCATGGACCGATTGTTCGCGATGCCGTCGACTGAGGCTCGATTGTAAAATTGAATCGAACTTCAAACGTGTTGGGAAGCGCAGCCGCAATGCGGAAATGGAAAGGGAAATAATGGAGCTCAGAAAGCAGATTGCCACTGGCCAACCAGTCCCTGGAATGTCACAGCAACAAGCGTTGACAGCAGGACAATTGACACCCAAGCAAGAATCGAGTCAAGTCAGTCCTGCAGTATATCAAACCCCATCGGCCATGTCCGCAGACCAATACATGGGATCTCAAGAAGCTGTTGCATCCCTCCTGGACCTTCGTTCGGGCTTCGATGGTACCAACTTCATGAGGAACGGTGGACAGATCAGACGAATTGAGGATGTTATGGTTGTCCCCGAGAAAGTGGCAGAACTGTTTAATATGTGAGTCCTCGTCTATCAAGTCTCCGTGATTGATCTAACTTGTTCCTGTCAGATTTTTCACATACTACCACCCCTTCCTTCCATTTTTGGACCGAAATCAGTCCCCCGAGGATTATCATAGTTCCTCTACATTGCTTTTCTGGACAATCCTCAGTGTCGGTGCACGACGCTATCAAGGCGATTCGAATTTGTTGAATTCTCTCGCTGGTCCTGTCAGCCGGCTGGTCTGGAGCACTCTAGCAGATATCCCTCAAAGCTACCATGTCGTGAAGGCTCTCGCTCTATTATGTTCATGGCCATTCCCCACAAGCAGCACCTCAACAGATCCGACCTTTATGCTATGTGGAATGATGGTACAGGTTGCTATGCAGCTTGGTCTCCATCGGCCTTCCCATACTCAGGACTTTAGTAAATTCCGAGTGGAACTGATCGAGGATGAACTGAGAGACAAGGTGCGAACTTGGGCGATTTGCAATATTGTTGCTCAGAGGTATGTACAAACCCATTATTAATCGCTGCTCGTATTTGTCTCATGTTTTACTTTGCAGGGTTTCCACCGGCTATGGACAGCCATCATCTACTCTTTACGACTGGACATTATCTTCGAGCGATTCCCTAGACCCGAACTTCAAGCTTCCTGAAGATATAAGGCCAAGATTGGAGATCGAAAAGTTTTGCGACAGGGTCACCCGAGCGCTTTACACAAATCGACGCGATCCTGTTGGCTTAACCAGCGACCATGAACGCTCGACAATGATTGCCTTTCTGTCGCGAGACTTTGAGGAGCTGGAAGAACAGCTTAAATCGCAGAATGACTGTAAGCTTCTGAAGTTCAAGTGGGGTTACATTGGATGCATAACTAACGACATCCAGGTATTACTGACTTGTTTCTCCGTGCTGCTAACCTTCATTTGCACCTTTCGGCATTCTTTGACGAGCCAACCACTAAAAATTACCGCGAACGCGTCTTATCTCTCTATGTCGCAACGACATCATTCCTCGAAGTTGTCCTAAACCTCGAGACCGAGGTTGGACCGGTTCTCTCTTACACCCCATCCTATGTGTATCAGATGATGGTTGCCGCCGGTTGCACTCTCCTGAAGCTGTGCAAGAGCTTTTTCGCCTCTCACATAGACATGGAATACACCAAGAACCTATTCAATCGTACAATCTGGGCCATCCGGGGGGTGTCAGCGTCCAGCAATGACCTGCCCGAACGGCTTGCTGAAGTGTTGGCTCAGATGTGGAGATTGGGAGGAGCGACTCAACGGGCTAACAATAGTACCGATGTTGACGACTCTCTGCGACTCAAAGTACGCTGCCGGATGAGCATGTCCCTGCTTTTCGACTCTGTGTGGCGTTGGCGAGAGGATGCCAGGACTAAGGGCCGAAACATTGAAGGTCAGTATCCCTTTTCACTCTCAAGTATAAATAAAAGTCTCTAACCGTTAATATTAGCCTATCTAAAAAATCCAACAAATCCTGACTCGGCAGCCGATTCTTCGGCCACTTCATCTGTCGGGCCTGTACACACATCTACAATAACACCAGGAATGTCTGGGAATGACCCAAGCCTTGCCCCAGCACCCCTGCTATCCCAGGCTAGTCTTGGGATCCAACCACCCGCAACCCAACCTAACGGACTTCCAAGTGGCTTCATTGAACCTAATTACGAAGTCTTCGATCCGTTGAACTGGCTGCTTGACGGCCTGGTAGACTTACCTTATTCATACTCCACAATGGGTGGGATGGAATCCCAGAGCATCGCATAGATTTGCCTGCCTAATACTTTCTTGGCCTCATTGCTGGGGGGTTTCTCTTTTCTTTTTACTGCGGGCGTGGCTTGCGTTGTCTGCTTGTATCATTATACCACACATTCGATCGCTGATACTTGCCAGGGAGTTTGTTCATCTTCTTTCCATGTCCGTCTATATTTTTTATGAGTCCCTTATACGATTTCTTTGATTCATTTCCAATACAGTACTATATTACTTTCCAATATGATGCTATATTTGGCCCAAAATCTTTGTCTGAAAAAAAAAAAAAAAAGGGGGGGTCAGAGAGTAGTCTGATGCAATTATAAAGTCCGGTACATTATGTGCGTATATCACACCGAGTTATTTTTGTCGCTCGTTTTTGCGAGCACAGATTCGCTCCGTAGAAGCAATTTCAACCTAGCACAGTGATATCATTGCTTTTCTCTCATCTCATCCTTTTTCGCTGGACGAAACCTATATAATCTCGCTCATCCAGGCCCTTCTTGTCCATCTTCTCTTTCCCACTGTCTCTTTAGAATAAAATGGCTTCCCTTTATATCCTCAGTTGGACCGAGGTGGAACCTCGCAGTTCAGCTATAGTGCTGTGCCTACTTGTTTCCTTTCTCTTTTGCTCTTTGGTTGCGGCCGCTTTGGTGTTTACTTCCTATCGCATGGCTAACGTTGGTGACCTTTATCTGGTGATAGTTGACGGAAGTACAAATTCGCAAGACGCTGATACTATTTGCTCACCGGCAGAACCAAGTTCTTTTTCCTATACGCAAAGACTATTTCTCGGTTTTATACCAGCAGTACGAGTTTGTTGTGGACGGACCCAGTTTGATAAATAAAGGCTATGAACAATTCGCAAATGGCTTGTTCGAGATCCCACGGACATTCCGCTTTGGTCAGGTCATATTGTGCCAGTCGGAGTTGATTGAAGAGCTAAGAAATAAACGGAGTACTCTTGTATCTCCCGAGCCGTGGATTGATCAGGTAGGGCTGTCGGATGGATTTTCTATGTTTGCGCTAACAAACATTATACAGCTCCTCCAAGTCTCTCATGTTATGCCTGGCTATTTCCCCAAGGGGAGGGGATGGCCGAAAATCGCTAAATCTACGCCTGGTTTGATTCGTGCCACGGTTTACAAGCACTTGCATCGGTATATGCCCGCTATGAACCAGGCAATCATCTCGCAGCTGCAGACCCTAGACTTCAAAGATGGGGGTGAGTTTTGACTGGCTTTATCGGCTAAATGGTCTCTGATGACTTCAACTAGAATGTAAAATTGGCTGTTTTGATCTGGCATACTCGATCGTAGCCCGCAGTGGCAGTTTTGCTCTCGTTGGTTCGCGGCTTTCTCAGAATGAGGAATATCTTAAAGCCGCCAAGGACCACATCCTTGGGATGATAGTAACCACCCGTGTACAATTTCTTGTTCCGGATTGCTTGAAACCGTGAGTCAGATGCTTCACTGACTTCATTTTCGGTGGACTAAGACATCAATAGTTACATTGGTGGGCTCATCGGTCGCCTCGCCACTCTTGGGACTAGTTGGGATATGCACGCCTCGCGTAAGATTATGCTCAGGCACTTTGATGCACGTGCAGCAGAGTATCACGCCAAGATATTCACGGGCAACGGATCCAGTGAGACTAATCTCAATGGCACGGACAATCCGGTATTCCTGTCTCCCCTTCCCCTTCCTCCAACTGACACCATGACTAAACAATCTATAGGTTGAGATCTTCCAGTGGCTGTATGAGAGCAGTGTTCTTCGGGAGCGATGGACATATGCAGAGGTGATAGGTGAAATGTTGCTTCTGCAGTTTGCCTTTATATACACCACGTCGTATGTAAGTACTTCGTACGCATGTCATCATCCTGCAATTTGCTAATTAAGCCACCAATAGGGACTCTACGGCGCCCTGGTCGAGCTAGCTCGACGACCCGAGTATATTTCACCCCTGCGTGAGGAAATTGATCTGATTTTCTCTGAAATGGGACCGACCGTTCCAGCCTGTGATGGCATGGTTTTGATGGATAGCTTCCTGAAGGAGTGCCAACGACTAAATCCCCCTTCAGCACGTATGTCTATATGCGACCACCCATGGGAATTGTGCGTGGCTAATGCAATAACATGGATATTAGTCTCTGCTCATCGGGTTTGTATTAGTGACCTCAAGCTCTCCAACGGTTTGTACTCTCGCACACTACTAGGCCACTAAGGAAACACCGAATTGATCAAGTATGGAATGGAACAGGTATCACACTCAAGCAGGGCTCCCACGTTGCTGTCCCAAGCGGAGTTATCCAACGATCCAGCGAGCACTATGCGAACCCCGACGCGTTCGACGGTTTCCGGTTCGTCAAGCGTGCAGCAGCTGGAGCCAAGAACTCCCGGCTGGTCGACCTGAGCCCTGACTATTTGGTTTTTGGAATGGGCGCACATGCCTGGTAAATCTCATTTCTGCCTGACCCTTTTTCTTTTCATACTCGTGTTTCAAATCCAACCGCCCGGATCCTATCGGCTGACTTTTGCTCGTGTTCGTAGCCCTGGACGATGGATGGCTAGCGCGCTGATGAAGCTCGTCTTCGCGCATATTCTGGTTCAGTATGATATACTCCTGCCTAATTCAGCCTCCGCCCCCTTGACTGGCTCCCTTTCATTCGAGGAGTTTTATGTGCCCAACTTTGGGCTGAAGATTGCTCTGCGCCAGCGCTAGTAAGGATATCTCAGGAGGGGAACCAGGGGAGTCCAGATGTATCCCAAAGAAAACAGGTAGAATTCTTATCATGTTTCGGCCGGGACACATTCATATTATCTCAATTAATGTAGTGCTAATAACATCAAAATGGAAGATACATAAATCGCCTTGGCACCTTAAATCACTACCCGATAAGCTGATAAGATCTTGATTCGGCTTATCTCCAACTGTTGCAACTTCATCTCTTCATTTTCCCTACCTGAAGTCGCTTCGAAATCATGGCCTCGTCAAAATCCTCACAGAAATCCCGGCCTCTGCTCATCCCAAATAAGCGCGCTCTTCTACCCTCGGGAACCAACAAGTCAGGCCCCAAAGTATACAAAGTCCTGAATCCTAGCGCCATCCCCGCAGAGACGAGCATCAAACCATCATATGAAGAGGCCATTCAAGGAAGAAATAAGCCAACAAGCTCAAGCAATCATAATAAAAGCACAGTTGAAGATGAAGACTACGAGCCCCAACCCCCGCGCTTTGAAGTCTCATTCTCTATGCCGCCACAGCCCTTCCTGGACCCACCAACTTGGGAAGCGACACTCAAACACAGCCGCGAGAGATTAGCAGCACAGTCAATAAAAGCTGAACTGAGCTCAGAGGGAAACCAGGAAGATGAGTCGGCAGAGCGGATGAGACAACGAGTGGAGCGCGAGACGGAATATGGGTCTATGGCTATTCGCGGCCGGTCGAGTGTACGTGGACGTGGGAAGAGGGGAAGGGGGAGAGGCAATGTCTACTGGGGTGGTAGGCACTGATCTTGATGGGTTTAGGATAAGCTGGAAGGGCTTTTTTTTTTTGGATACCCCATATTTGGTTGATAGGTCAGGTATGACCATTTGAATACTTCATTATTCAGGCAGTATCTAGCGTATTTTTCTAGAAGACCTTGCTCAGTATTATATGGTTCCAACTTACTTGGTCTTGCTTTCATAGAGGACATCCAGATGTGTACCCATCTATCAATATATTACTTAATGGACTTGTTTACATCCAGCCCTGGAGCCAAGAGATTATTGCTCGATAGGCCATCTTATGTCACACAACGTGAGAGCAAGGGGCGGCTTGAAACCCTTATCCAGTCCTGGACTGATGAACAGGTTGAAAACCCGATAGGTAATGTATGCTAGCAGTAAACAAAACAAGTTAATGGTACATCTAGGAAACCAACAAAAGTTGAGGCAAAGGAAGAAAACAATGGAATCATCATCATGATTTCGTGCTTCATAATCATCATAGATCTCATGTCAAAAGATCAGGCATTGAAGCAATTCTTCAAAAAACAAAAGCAAAAAAAAGCAAAAAAAGCAAATGCATCGTGAAATCGTCAGGCAAGTGTTTGAAATGCGTGAAACATATCCAATCATAAATGTGGTCATAACAGAAACGAAACATAAAAAAAAGACATCATTTAAGTCATCTCATAGCCACCTCAGCCGTAGCACTAGATGCCACGTAAACAGGGCCACCGATACTTTGCTTGAGAATTTCCCTCCGGGCAGCCCGCTTTCTCTCGTCTCGCCGCTGGCGCACACGCAGCATGCGATTCCGCACATTACGCCATGACATCGACTGGAGCCGCAGTCCCCAGCGAGAGAGAGACCGGAAGCGAGCCGGGTTTAATGGGGATCCTGTTCGGAACATGCCTTGATCAACCAAGCTCCCGTTGTTAGTCATCCCACTGAACAAGCGTCTCATTTCTGGGCTGCGGCGCGCCAAAGCAGGCGGGCCATCGAAGATGATGCGCCGCTGGGGCAGGCCAAGAGAGTTGTTTACAACCAAGGATTCATCGGGGCACGGCAAAGCTTCCCGCGTCGGTGAGGGTTCTTTCTCCGGGGACCCGGGCACGTTTTCCCAGAATCCGCGGGGCCGCCAAAACGGATATAGACGACTGTCCATTTCCATTCCTGCGGTTCGGTTCTTCGCCGACTTCACGGAGAAGGATCGCGCTATAGTGTTGAAGGAATCCGACCGAGGACGGGCGCTCCAGGTACGACGGACGGAACTCCATCGTCGACCGGGGCCTTTGTTTTCATCTTGAGTATCATCTAATGGAAGCGGGGGAAGAGGTCTGCTAGATGGGGGCTTGGGTGGAGGGCGGGGGTTCTTTAAAGGTGAGTCGACGGGGTACGCTGCTGTTTGTGGTGGATTGTCGGGTGTGCGAGGGGGTTGGGGAAGATCATAAGAAATCCCAAGCACTTGGAAAGGGCGCCTCGAGGAGGCTTGTACCCGAGGATCAACAAGCAGTAGTGAGTGGTTGTTGTGTGCGAACAGACTGACGGCTGTAGCCTCTTGAATTTCGATAGGTCCCGGCGAATACGATGGAATCGAGCCTTGGGTGAAGGGCAAAGATGGAGGACGCAGGGCTGCCATATCATCGGAGCTAGCAAAGAGGGCGTGTATATTGGGAGCCTCGAGTAGGCCATGGCGGTCAGGTGAAGCCAAAACGTTGTGACGAGGCGGGGATACCGGCTGATGCTCACGATGCTTTTGCATCTCGAGGTCAATGGCTAGGTCAATGGCTAAGTTATGGCTTCGTAGACTGTCGGAAGTAAGGGAAGTTGCACGAGAGTCCTCCCGACTCGTTGGCGCAGAAAGCGACGAGCTTCGGGGTGGTATGGCTGGACGCGCCATGGGACGACTACGCAAGCTGTTGGAAGTGAGAGAAGTGGCGCGAGAATTGTTCTGACTCGTCGGCGCAGAAAGCGATGAGGCACGAGGTGGAATGATAGGTCGCCCCATGGAACGACCCCTGGAATCAGTCTCGCGAGATCGAGTCGGCACCGAATCAGAAACGGTGCGTTGATTCTGCCCTGGGATATCTGTGCGGCCCATTGAGGCTGTCGGACGACGACTTGATCGGTGAGAACCCGGTTTAGAAGAAGCATAACTATTAGGCC
Organism: Penicillium hordei; assembly: GCF_028827395.1. Taxonomy (NCBI): domain Eukaryota; kingdom Fungi; phylum Ascomycota; class Eurotiomycetes; order Eurotiales; family Aspergillaceae; genus Penicillium; species Penicillium hordei. Next base: position 2,434,189 of record NW_026623142.1, read on the forward strand.
GAGACCTGAGAGATGAACTTCTCTCCGGGATGACCACCACGTTGATAGTTTCGATATTAGGCTGTATTTCACTGTGGCTAGTCTTGGTCGAGAACGACATCTCGGATGTTCCACTTCGAATATCCTGATCAGTAATGCGACCGGCCTTGCGAACCAGGCGGTGTTGGGATTCAGGGAGGGAGCCATAAGATGTACGCTCAGATCTTGTGATGGGAGAGCTGGCAGACCGCAGAGAGCTTCTCTTTTCAGTATGCCGGAGCATTCGCTGGGCTCGTTTCGGAGAGTCAATTATCATAGCCTCAACGGTGGATGTCGAGGAGATGACCGACAAAGGACGGGCATCTGGTCCACTAAATCTTGCTAGACCCTCCTGTGATGACGACCCAATATTCTCACGGAACTGCTCCATTGAGGTCCTTGCTTTGACTTCATGTGCACTATCGACACGGTCCCGCAAACTTTTTTCCCTCATCAACGAGGCATCTAGGTGCTTTACATCCAACACATCTTTCCCGGGGGTTGACTTATAGACTGATTGAGAGTGGTTCTGTGCAGACTTTCGCTTTCCGGCTAACGGTGTTGGCGACCCATCGATCGGGTTTGCGGCCCAATGCCCATCAAAAGACTCGAAGCGGGTCTCGCATTCAGTTTCGCTATATTGTTGAGAAGTAGATGACAGAGATCCTTTTATATTTGAAAATTGTGAAAGATACCCATTTGAGGCGGGTGGCTTTGATGGTTGCCTCCTTTGTTTTGGGGTCTGAGTCGCAGTCTGAGACATGCGAACCGGGGTGTCCATATCATCTTCCGATGAGATATTCTCCAAAGCTGTTTGAAATGAATCGGCTCGAGAAGATGAAGAGAGATAATTAAACTGGTTCAAGGTAGGTCGCTTATTCGAGTTCGTTCGAGGAGGCGTCACATCCGGGGTTGGAGGCTTAGAAGGACGGCGAGGGGTCAACAACCCAGATGTTGGTATGTCTGACAAAGAAGAATTCATTTTCTGAGGTATTCGTTCGTCAACCACGACTTCTTCGTGGCCTGCACCCGGGGGTGTCAAGGGAAGCGATGGCGTCGCAGTATGTCTCCCATTCTGATCCGGCGAGACCGGTTGGATGACCTCGATGCTAGGAACCATTACACCCCGCCGAGGGAGCGTCTTGTGAGACCTTAGGAGTGGCCGTTCGAATGCTTGCAAATCCTCCGATGACCCCATCACTTCCACGCCCGGCATCTTGGAAACAGCACACCCACGGAGACCTGAAGCATCCACGGTCGCTTTCGTGAATTCGATTCGTGTTTAGATATTTTTGGGTATCATAGTACTGAGTAGGATGTCTCGTTCAGAGTGTCGCAAGGGTTGCATCGCGCGCGCGAGCACTTCGCGACCAATATGCGACCAATATGCGACCAATGGTCAAAGTCAACGGATCCTAAAGTCCAAAGGCTTTGCTTTGTCTCTGTATGATGCAGGGGGCAACCGATCGTCTGAGGTGCATTCGAGTCCGTCACAAAGGACAAGCAATGGTCTAGTACGGAGTACGGAGCATGGGCATATGCTTTCACGGGTGAAGACTTTGGCTTGACCTGTCTCTGTGCAATGTGAGCTGTAAGGGTGGGGATGGACGATGTTGGCGAGTGGCTGGGAAGTCTAGTCTCAAGCTCACTTATCCCCGTGTTTCAGCTAAGTATGAAGTAATAAAGAATAACCAGCCAGATAACATAGGAGAAAGATATTAAAAAAGTGTTCAAAAATGCTTGAAAATTGAATAATATGACGAAGGGATCTTTTCGTGTCACTGTTTCCCGCTGATTAGCGCCTGTTTCCTATTCAGGTAATATTGGTGCCTTGCAGCCTCATCTCATTGGGACTTCATCACACTGGTAATCACACTGCAGATCCATCACACTAGCTTCTAGGTATGAGGGCGCTTTCAAATTCGGATCCTATCATAGCTTAGATTTAATTTCTTATTAGGCTACTTTCAGTGATGTAGAATCATCCTGGAATAAACCAGTGGTTGGTTACTGTATCCTAAATGTACATGTAGACGGAGTATGCTTGGCCTCATCTACAGATCGGGACCATGTGGAGACTCAAAATTAAATGTTTCAGTATTCCTCAGGCATATAATAGTTTGAGATCTCATAACTCTATCACACCCCTTACATAGCATGCTTAGCCCTTGATGCAGGTCTTAAACATACATACATTCCAGCCCTGGAGATGAACAAGACGCACATTCTTATTTCGGGGCATAAAGAGTACTAGCAATCCATTACAGCATAGTATAACATGATACCACAGCAGAGTTAGTAATTAAATAGTGTTTCGTAGCATGATCTTGTATAGGGCATATTTCCGGCTCCTGTTCTAACTTCCAAACACCTAAAAATCGAATCTCTATACTTGACTGATCTTCTCTTGGATATATAAAGATGTGAATCCTCTTATTTGGTGACTCTCGTTTCAGGAACATGGCTTACACTCGAAAGTGTACACCCAGCTGATCTTGTACTGCGAATATATCAAGGATGTGAAGACGGTAGACTTTCGAAAACTTGAATCGGGTTTACGTCTCTAGCTTATGAAGAAATTCTCTTTTTTCCTTCCATTTATGTCATTGAATCCGTGTGGGCACTGTATATCAGAACCCTTATATTTGCGGAGAGACATGAGTTGGTGAAGAATCTAACATCTAGATAGTTCTACGGCCAGCTGGGAATCGGGATCTCCAGTCTCCCTACAAGATCCGATAGATGGAACGGTAGGTTCCACAATTATGTGGCGTGGAAAGGAAATTATGAATGGTAAGCAGACAGTCTCATTGTTAGGCCCCGGGGAGGGAGGGACATCGCACTAATATCTTCATATTGAGTAGGTTAGACTCCATGGGCGGGATTGATGTTCGCAAGAGAGAAAGTTCAGTGCTAGCCCTAGAGGGCTGACTTCGGGAATTTCTGGATACATATGTAGTTACTACGCACGGCATTAAGCCCGGGGCCCCAAGGCACCGCCAGGGTTACGATGTATGTACCTTGTTGGACTCATTCAGCAGTTTCTCTTATGACTTAATCTACATGGCCACGTGGATCGGCTTGATTAAATCTGTCTATCTATGGATTCCATGTTGTATATACGCAAGGCCCCATCTCATACTTATACGTGCACTTCCCACTTCCAAGGTTGGTATGCTTGCCCTTGTAGGCGGTTAAGCATTCCAGGAAGGGTCGAGAGGTCCGCATCTTCATCTTGGGCTTCTCCGTACCAATAGGAGACTCGAAGCTTAGCGGATGGTCTCAGAATGGCAACACAGAGATAATCATAGGGGAAAAGCAATGTGAATCTGTGAATCTGTGAATCTGTGAATCCGAAATTCCAACAATTCCAACAATTCCAAGCATGTGGCAACGGATGATGACGGTATCAATCCCCACAAAAGCCAGGGTTCTAAGCCTTTTGGAATCAGGTCAAACCAGCGTTTTATGTGAGGGAATGCCTTGATAAGGTGATATAGTTTAGGGATATTCCAAGAAATAGAGAATGGTCTACACAAGTTGATAGTTGGCAGTTGGGAGTCTGCTCTCTATTCCCTGCTCTCCGGCTCCTGATCTCTGGTCTCTGGTCTCTGATCTAGGGTAAATGGTCATATAAAGAAAGAACATAGATACACAAGAAATTGGAAATGCACATATAAGATAGGTTGCTCATTACCACAGTGGATCAAGTGGCGTACCATGACGTCCCGAGAGGTCGAACCATGATGGTGGACGGGCCTTGGCAGATGACATCGCAGGGAAAGATCTCTCATTTCGTCATAGCTCTCCCCCGCCATCATCTCCTTTCTCTCTCTCTTCTTTTTTTTTTACTCTTGATCTATAGCTTTCTGGTCTTGTTTTTCTCTCTATTCTTCTTGTGTGATTTGCAAAGTCCTTCAGTGGGGTAAATCCATTCTTCAACTTGTCTGACTTTCACACCTTGAAAATCCCTTCAATCGCCATCCTTCTTTTTCTTATTTCTCTGTTTTCCATTCCTCTCCAAAAACAACATAGATATCTGTTTATGAATCACGATTCTTCTTTGATATCATGAGTACAATACAGAATATCAAGAATTTCATTCGGCATGGCAAGCAGGCCCGCCTTGTCACCCCTCATTCTGAGCCGACGACCGACGTTTCCGCCATCAACGCAGAGCCACAACGCCAACCGATAGGCCAATATTCACCTGCTCTCGAGGCTTTTGGCCCTGAAGGCCGAGCCAATGCCCTCCACAAACCTGATTCTCAGGTCAGGCAGGATCGCTCTGTCGAAATCGAACGTCTAGTGGCAGAGGAGAACATCAACCGATCGAAGATGCCCAAATACCCCGGTCTAGAGCGCTGGATCTTGGTAGAAAAGATGGGCGATGGCGCCTTCAGTAACGTCTATCGTGCCAAGGATGCGACAACGGAATATGGCGAGGTGGCCATCAAGGTCGTCCGCAAATTTGAAATGAATAGCAATCAGGTACGTTCTACCGCAAGGTGCCTTTCTTCTTCTTTTCCCTATGGCATTTGTGTTTTCGTTTCTTTGCGGTTGTGTGGTTTGAAATATGTCTACAAGCATGGCCAATACGTTCTGTAGAACGATCCTCACTATCCAACGGTCAAAAAAGTCCCCAAGGCGGCGGAGGTGCGCAAACAATTCTTTACAATTCTTTCCTGGCGCTCGACTTGCTTCTTGGCAATGGTTACCTGCGTCTGTAGGCGAAACGATACACTACTTTGTGGCATACTACTGCCTTGGTGCATGGCTGCGCATTTTGTTTCGTCATTGCTGACTCTAGTCTTTTTAACAGCGGGCAAATATCCTCAAAGAGGTACAGATTATGCGCAATCTTGACCACCCCAACGTCGTCAAATTGATCGATTTCTCCGAGTCAAGGCAATATTACTACATCGTCCTCGAACTCTGCCCCGGGGGGGAATTATTCCACCAGATTGTCCGATTGACGTATTTCAGCGAAAATCTTAGCCGCCACGTCATTCGACAAGTTGCGGAAGCGATCGAATATTTACACGAGACATCAGGTGTCGTTCATCGGTTTGTCACCCGGTTAGTAGACATTTCCTCTTGCGGAAGCTAACATCTTTGAAGTGACATTAAACCCGAAAATCTCCTGTTCTATCCAATTCCCCACGTTCCCAGCAAGAATCCCAAACCTCAACAACCAGGGGACGAAGACAAAGAAGATGAGGGAGAATTCGTCCCCGGAGTTGGTGCGGGTGGTATCGGCAAGATCAAGCTTGCAGACTTCGGTCTGTCCAAGGTGATTTGGGATAGCCAGACGATGACACCTTGCGGTACCGTCGGATATACAGCCCCAGAAATCGTCAAGGATGAGCGTTACTCCAAAAGTGTGGACATGTGGGCCATGGGTTGTGTGCTCTATACACTTCTCTGCGGGTTCCCTCCATTCTATGACGAGAGCATCCAAGTTCTTACCGAGAAGGTGGCACGCGGCCAATACACATTTTTATCACCCTGGTGGGATGATATTTCCAAGTCAGCCCAGGATCTGATCTCGCATCTCCTCACCGTGGACCCCGAAAAACGATTCACCATCAAGGAGTTCCTCGCACACCCCTGGATCCAGGGCACCGACGAGGAGACTACCGCCGCCGCCGATGCACCCCCTCTAGCTACACCCTACCTCCAGACCTCCGAGAACGGCCCACAGCAACTCGACTCCTCCGGTGCCGAACACGGGCCCTATCAGCCCGCCAGTGCCCGCTTCGTCGATCAACCATCCGTCACAGCAGAGCGCCGTATGGACTTCCGATCTCCAGGCGCTTTCAACCTCCGTGAAGTCTTTGATGTCGGCTATGCGGTACACAGACAAGAAGAGGAAGGAAAACGCCGCGCGAACGCGCGCCAATCGAACCGCAGTGGCACCGCAGGATTCCAGTCAGCACTGGGTGCTCTCAACGAAGATTATGACGACGAGCCCGAGTACAGCCACCGTCTCGGAGGCCAACCACCAGCCAAGGTGGCCAAGAACTCAGGGGATATGGCCGGAATGGAAGCCAAGCTCCGGTCCACGAACCTTGGCACCCAAAGCACCGCCGCACAGGCGCGACAACCCCCCAATCAGTCAAAGCCCAAACAGGGCTACGGGATGCATGATGCCAATGTCGCTAATGCTGCAAAGAACTCTATTCGCAAGCATCAGCAGCCGTTTGAGCTTACTCTGAGCGGATCCACATTGCTTGAGAAGCGTGGCCGTCGTAATCAACCAGTGGCATAGACAGGATATATTTCTTCCATCAGGGTCATGATGTGATGTCTTCATAACTTCTTTGCACTTTGTTGATGAGCGATATTTTCACCGAGTTTTTTTTTTCTCCTCTTTTAAAGGCCATTATTCTTGTTCTTTTTTTTTTTTTTTTCAAGCTCTCTACACGTTATCGGATCGGTCCCGGCGAGGAACCTACAAGCTACATAGTCACGATTGGAAAATGGGTGAAGTGGGTTTTCTTTTTCGCTTTCTCTTGACTTATCGGGGAGCTTGCTTGGATTGGAATGGAGTTCTTCCTGGTCTTTTCTTTCCTTTTTGCTGTTGTTATCATAGGGATTACGTCCATTCATAGTTGTTAAGGATTCGCTAAGCATATTTTTCAACATTCCGAGGTTGGAACCTTGGGAGATTTCACATCTTTCATAAATCTTTCTTCTAGTAGCAGTCTCCAATTGGTCCTATCTTTTGGTGCTGATGCAGCGATCTCATTCCCGGTCGCCAGTCTATTAGGGTGTGTTCTCTTGTAGCCTGAGCCGGCTATTTTCCATATATATGTAGACTAGACTGGTAGTAACTTCTTATATCAAGCACATGATGCAATTCACAAGACATGTGTAACACATGTTATTGGAAAAGACATACAACATCGAAATCTCCATTGACATAACTCAGAATTAAGAGGAAAAAAACACGAACTTGGTATCTTGATTGGTATCTAATGTATGTTCAAGTTCAGAGGCCACCTGGGAATGGTCACTGAATTATGATATATGACGACAACACTCTATCCGGTCCATATATTCACGTGTCAATCCACTGATCGCATCATTCAGATCGCAATGGCAGGGACGAATCGGTAAGATATGGATGTGCTGTCTTTTTTTTGGTCGTGTTCTCATCATGCACTTTCCAACACAAGCAGAAAGCTGTGTAAGAATCGACAGTGTGCAAGACGGTTTTGGCAAACTAAAACAAGTGACTCAACACATTGCTTAAAGAGTCTGCCTGCCCCGAGTCTCGATGGGTAGGAGACACATAGCCACAAAGGAAGCCAGAATCAACGCGCCGGACGCATAGATGGGCGAGTTGGGGTTCGCGCTACCAGCGTAGATAGCGACAAGGGGAGCACAGAGACCAGTGATACGGTTCAAGCAGCTGGAGATACCAGTGCCAGTACCGCGGTTGGGGGCGGGGAAGGTCTCCGGGGTATAAGCGAACAGGACACCGTACATGATGTTCTGGAAGAAAGCCTCGAGACAGCTGCACAGGAGCTGGATGTCGGAGTTCGTGGATGCGGTGAAGCAGAACAGCAACACACCGGTGATCAGGGTGGAGACGGCCATTGTGCCCTTACGACCAATGTACTTCATCTCAACTGTCTTGCAAGCCAAGAGGGAGCCAGGGAGACCAACGATGGAGGTGATGGCGTAATTGCGGTAGGTGATGTAGTTCGAGTTGGCCACACCACCGGACTGGGAGAGGTACTGCGGCAAGAAGGCGTTGAAGAGAGGGTATCCCATGCCGATGGTAGCCCAGCAGAACCAGAGAAGAGCGGTATTATAGCCCATACGCTTGTTGGCGAACAGGGGTGCAATGCGCTCCATTGAGAATTTGGAGAATAAACGGCCCAGGATTTGAGAGTAGGTGAGCCCTGTCTCCTTTTCGTGCACCTCGACATGACCACCGATTTCGTTGAGGATCTCGCTGGTCAACCAGGTCTTAGTGCCGTTCTTGTGGGCAATGCCATGAATGGAGGCAACAGCTTCTTCCTGGCGGCCACGGGAAAGCAGGAACTTGGGTGACTCGTACAAGTGGAAGAAGAAGAAACGCAGAATGAACATGACAAAAGTGATGGCACCCAGGGTGAGGACCAGGTAGCGCCAGCCCATGTTGTTCTCCTTGGTGCAACCTTCATGGCCACTGCAGCTGAAGTTGGGGATGAAAGCCCATGCAAGCAGACTGCCGATTAGCTGGCCGATGGGCCACCAGATACTCAACATGGTCAACATGTTGCCGGAGACAAAGGGAAGGAACTCCAGGAAAAGGGCACCATCGACTGGCAGGTTACCACCCACACCAAGACCCAAGCAAGCGAACAGAGCACATGTTCTGCATTCATTATTAGCGAATGATACAAATCTCGTTTTTTTTTTATGAAAACTTACCCAATCCAAGTGGGGCCACCACCAGCAGCCAGACCAAATGTACCAGCTATGAGCAGAGTGGCGTTGAAAGCAAGACGACGACCAGCAATATCAGAGGCGATACCCCAGAATGAGGCACCAATACATAGACCCAAGAATAGAGAACAGGTGGTAAAACGCACCCACGTATCGGAGAGTCCAAATTCGTAGGAGATAGGAGTCAGCGTCAGGGCAACTCCCTATACATGGTTAGATTTGGTCTGTGTGATCCATTTAGTTTTGATGTCCTACCTGGAGCCAAAGGTTGTCTGCTGTCCAACCAAAACCACAAAGGAAGAACAGTTCCCATTGATACCGGCCCATGCCAATATCTTGCAGGGCTCTGTTGATCACCTTTGCCTTGCCTGTGTCGTCGAGTTAGATCAAAAATCCAATTACATGAAGCTTCCACGCAGGGACCAGTGAGAAAATCCAGGCAAAACATACGGTCATAGGCAGAGTCATGGGTAGAAGTGGAGACATCAGCTTCAATCTCTGCACGAAGAGCTTCGAGGGTCAGACGAGTTGAATCCTTGGGGCCAGCAGCACCGTTCTCCGAGGAAGATGCGCCATCCAAGCTCGGGCTGGTCTCCTTGTCTGTCTTTTCCGAGAGGAAGTGAGCAGGTCCATCGGCGAGTGGGATGACAACGTCGGGGAAGTTCGGACTATCCCTTTTGAAGGGGTTAAATTTTTCGAGACCCATAATGGCGGTTTTATTTGGCGCTTTGGAATATATTTTTCAACTGCCTGGGATTTGCTGCTGTCTGTCAAGGATGTCGCTTTTCGCACGTTCTATTCCGTTCAAGTATCGCTGGGGATGCTGTGAGAGGCCGACGGTGGATCTACAGGTGTGGTGGAGCTGCAATGGGGTCATAGATCGTGAATCCGGGGGCAATTCGCTGTGGGCCGGAAGTGGCGCAAGGACAATGGTCGATATATACTGCTGTCGAGGCTTGCAGATGGGCTTGTTGCTATCGATGCCGGATTTTTCGCAATCGCTGTCGATGAGATCGTTGTCGCGAGGGTGATGCAAGATTGCTACTAAAGAGCGGATCCGAAGTACCTCGTGCTTTGTCTTTGTTGAAATTGATTTCTTTTCACAAGGTGGTGATAGATAATAAGAAATGTTCCAAGAGCGTAAACCAGAAGTTCTGCCACAGGGATATAAGATAAAGCTAAGAGACGGAGCTCTAGCAAGATATAATGAAGCAAGGCAAGCTGGGGCTAGCTATACCTTATCCAAGATGGTTTGAGAGGCGAGGAAAAATTTGGGGAATTGACAGAAGAGGAAAGAAGAGAAAAAGGAAAATGAAGTGGGATTCTGGAGTTGCTATATAATATTGGGAGTATCCCAATGATGGGCAATATCACTTCCTGTTTCTTTTCTTTTCTTTTTTTTTTTCTCGTTTTTTTTAATATTACCAAATGGGTTCTGTAGTACCTGGGTACAAGATTTCATCATTGGCCGAAGCCGAAAAGCGGGACTACAAGAAAAGGTGTGATAGTATTGTGCTATGGTCTGTAATCTGAATACTAGAAAAAGGACTGGCTCGGCCTCGGGACTGGGGTCGGGTTCTTTACGGAGTACTCCGTACAACATACATCTAAACATATTCCCCTCGGCGAGCAATCAAGGCAACAATACTTGGCACTTGGACTTGATATGTTTTCGGTTAGATACCGCTTTACTACCTACCGTCTATAGATGCACTACTGGTAAGGATTTCTCTGATCTAAATACTTCCAATGTTGACTATATATTACCTATCTCCACTTCGTTTCTTGCTGTCTCTCTATAGCTGTAGTTAATCATATCTTCATATTTGACATCTCACTATTAGTACATTTGTAGTTCGGACAGTCTTTCATGACTGGCAGTGCGGGCAGAACCTAAGGGGCGGTCCCGTGCGGGAAAAAGAAAAGAGGTTCCACAATCCCGTACCCCGTACAGAGTACACATAGGCGTATTATATTAATAAAATTGTTGACGTTGGTTAATAATTCACAACCGCACAGGGAATAGCTTAAAAAAGAATCCCTAAAGACCGGCAAGTGGCTGACGTCGGCCACTTTTACGTGTAGCACGGTCCGATGTTCTTTGGATCGGTTGAACGCCACCAAGGCAAATTCGACATACACTATTCAGCCTCAAGGGTCCTTGCCTGATCTACCTTTATGGCCATTCCGTATGCACAACTCAGACGGGCCCGTATAATCATCGACACTTCATGTACAACATACAACTTTTGTAGAAACATATTCATATATCGGAAAGGGTTGAAATAATGAACGAATTGACTCTGGACCTGAGCGGAGACCCTCCATGATCCACCAGGAAAATTTTTGCAGTGAGACCACTTTACCCTCTCACTACTCTTTTTTGGGGCAAAGTAATGAGATCAAGAAACCGCATGCGTGTTCTACTCAAACGTCACCCCTCTACTTTGTTCTTCTCGCTTCTTTCTCCTTTCCCGAGATATTCGACACGTTGTTGTTTTCACTTCAAAATAAAACCAAGTAAGGATTATCACAAATATCAAAACCAACGCTACAAAATTATAGAACAAGAGAAAAAAAAGAATTGAACTCACCGACGTTGAAGCCCATGAGTCTTGGCGGAGACACATCCATGCCGCATTCAGACCAGGGGGAATTCGTCTTTGCTCTCAGCCAATCAGAGCCTTCAAATACACCGGTAACTTTCTGTAACCTCGTGTACCCTTCCAAGGGTTCCAAGCACGCATTTTCCCGGATAAATTACTCCCACTTACCATTTTGGGGCTAGCCCGATGTTCTGCTGCCATACAGTCACCGTCTAACCCACATTATTTGCTTGTCGGCAAATGCTCATGTTCTCAACTTGGGAGACTCTACACTGTGGAGAATGGGTGGCTCTCGGCCATGGTACTTTTTATGACAATCTCAACCGGTTATTTGTTTCCTTTCAGGCTGGAAAGTCCAAGAACAATAAACTCCACTGACAATTTTTACCTCTGCGGAGTACTCATGTTGTAATCCTTTGGATTAGACTAGCCCACGACGGTCTGCTTCGGTATCAAAGTTCTCGATTATCTTATTTTTACAGCGCATGTAGTTGCAGCAATTGTTACCTCTGAATATGAATTGCTCGACCAAGGTACTCACTCGTGGGAGCATGGGTTGAGGAGCACGTATGCTGTACAACATACATACTTTGTACATCGCACATGGTTTATCCCTTTTAATATTGCGAATCGGCAACCCGTAGTGTAATTACACTTGACTGTGATTGACTGGGACTCTGAACAATTATCGAGCTCCACACTGCTGGAGCACACCACCCGTTACCAGCTTCCGATATATACACTAGCCAGGGGGTTGTGCGCGATTTCTCTGAGCCATACGTAGTACAACATACGTTGTCGAGCGCTGCAAGAGATTACCGGTGCTTTGCACTAAGCTTGGACGCGATTAAAATAAACAAAAGTCCATTAATTGCGTTATATCGTGTACAAGACTGACATATGAAGCAGATCCTAGGCCTGCCAATACTTTATTCTATACATAATGTAAGGGACAATGTTGGGCGTTCGTGACAGTCGACCTGATCATATGGCGCCTCTCTCGCTGCACCCAAACACCACCATTTCGCTCGGCAAACAGAAAGACATACATCAATCCGCCGTTAGCAAGATTCATTCACTCACCCCGTAAAATTATCGCCGAATGACCATATGTAAGGTCTTCTGGTAAGGCACTAGAGTTCCTCGGTGCGTCTGAGCAGCCATTCAAGGTGACGATAAGCCACGCGAGGCTGGTACTGCGGTTGCATGTGACCGGACTGGAAACTCTGAGCCCACATCAGGCCACGCTCATAGTGCTGAACACCCATGACGCCCTGAGGGCCATCGACACCGGGTTGGCCATTCTCAGCAAAGACATTGGCGTACATCAGATCCGGAATCTTGATATCGATGGGGGTGTGTGGCTTGTCCTGGAAACCGAGATTGCCGTTCCAGGTCATATTTTGGATGGCCAAGAGCGTGCCGTTGGTGAGGATAACCATATCAAAGTCACCGTTTGCAATGAGAACGCGGTTAGTAGCCTCGATAACCTGCGGCAAGACATGCTCGATCGGATTCGCTGAAATATCGCCTTCTTGCTCCGGGCCGGAGTTGCCACCGACATACACGGGCTCTGGGGAACACCCGCTCCAGGTGCCATTGGGTGCGTGCAACGCGTGCTTGACATCTGTGCGATCGAAATAGACGCTTGCTCCAGCTGCTTTGTAGTCGAGCGAGGTGGGGAAGGCGAGGACGTCCCAGAGGAGCGGGCACATCTGGTTGATCTCGTAGACGTCGAAGCATGGGTTGATGTGGAGTATTTCATTATTGACGAGGCCAAACAGATCACAGTCGTTGTCTAAGCTGCTGCCTAACAAGGGTGGCTGAACTCCAGGTGGCGGGAAAGTGAGGTACTTGTCGATGAATGCCTCGTATCCGCAGGATTTGTGCTTTCTGTCGAGCTCCGCCATGAATGATTCGTTGAAGCTGAATAAGTTCGCATTTTCGTGAACAAAAGGCACAACGGGCAGTTCTTCCTGAATGGTGTCGAACTGTCCAATGCAGGGGTCGTATGCCAGCGCACCTTGGTAAATAGTCAGAATTTGCATCGCGGCCTTCTGAATATTTGTGATAACTCACCATCTAGATCGAAATACTCCTTGTCTTTTTCATCGAGCATCGCAGCTGAGATGTAAGGTACATAACGTCCAGCATAACTCTCACCAGTGACATAGATTTTGAAGTTCTTGATTCCAAAGATCTTCTGGAAGTTCTTGAAGAACTTGACAAAGTCCTGTGCGGTCTCCTCTTGTGAAGTAGCAGTTGGTGTGCCGACGGAGTAACCTGTTCCAATAGGCTGGTCGACCCTGCGAGATGTTAACGTTTGTTTTTTTTTTTTTTTTTTGAGGTTCGTGAGCATGATAACTACTTACCACAGCACATTGGTAAGGTTGACCCAAGCATAAGGGTTCTCCACCGGGGCAAAAGTACCAGGTTGCCAGATGAAGCGACCAGTCTCTTGCAAGAAACTCTCCATCGAACTGCATCCAGGGCCACCGTTGAGCCAGATGGTTACTTCGTCTACAGGCTCGTTGATGGTAGGCTGGAAGATGAAGAAGAGCGACCTGGAGCTATTGTCCATATCAATTGGTACCAGACCAGAATACATCTCGCCGATATCAAATGCAACATCCGGCAGGGAGTCCACCAGGTACTCTATGAGTCTATTAGGATTCTTGCTGCTGACAATGATATAACAGGACACTCACGCTTGGTCTTCTTGTTCAAGAAACGGTAATCCTTGTCCGATTTCTTAGGGTTGTGGTTACGGGCCTCAACCACTCGTTTGGCCTTCTCCTGTGGCGCACGAGCTATCTCTGCAAAGCGTCCATGTTTGGAAGCAGCCGCAAGATCTGATCCCAGCGAAAGGGCTAGGATAGCAGATGTCAGGAGTGATTTGAGTAACATCCTGGATTGGTATGGGTGGGCCAGGAGGGAGATAGAATAAGTCTACTTATTATTCTCGGGGAGGGGATGCAGCTATATACTATCCCCACCGAAACGGCCTACCAGTAGCCTCTGATCATGCACTCGGAAGGCCCATTTAAATTAATAAAAGGTCGCCTTACCATATTGGGTTGATTCCAAGTGGGTGATTGGAAGAAATCCTTAGCTTCAGGCCTGAGGATGCTTCTTCTGCGCCACCTGGGCGCAACCCTCGAATCCCTTGTTCGAGAGCAGGTCTCCACTGATATCGGCTTCTTCGGCCATCCCGGGGTCGACCCCGGAAAAAGAAAAGATCGCCTGTGAATCTTGTTGCTACTTCCTTCGTTCCCTAATCGAGGGGTATCCCGATAGTTTTATCCGCGGTGTTGGATATTTATAAGAAATAATATCATAAATAGTTGGTGTAAGAAGTCGACCCCTTTGTGCACATCTATCATTGGGACCGGATGAGCGACGGATTCCGGTGAGATCGACAGTTATCTGTCACTTTGGGATAACAAACTCCGTCTGAGAGAAGCGGGGGTACCTCGCAATTCGCAATTGGTCTGGCATGCTTCTTATCCCTGCTAGGCTTCGGCCCAGGTACAGAGTACTACATAGGCACAACGATCGTCTTGTTCTGAGGTACCCATTTCCGTCTTAGTGCTCAGTCCTTGCCGCTTTTTGCTCACTGAGTACAACTGAGCACGTCCCTGAGTATTATATAATCACCAGGCTTGTTCACTGAGCGTGACCTGAGTAGCCCGATCCACTTGGTTACTGAGCACGACCTGAGCAAAGCGCGGGAGCAGCTAAGTCAGCAGCTCACCTCAAAATGCACCACGCTAGCCCCATGTAATTATTTTTATTTGACATGGTCTAACATAGATAAACAAAAAAAAATGGACTCGCGGGGAATCGAACCCCGGACCACTCCCATGCTAAGGGAGTATTATACCACTAAACCACAAGCCCAATTCGATGGAAGAGGGGGCATTTTAATGTCTCATAAGCCGAGGCAACTATTCTTTTTGAAACTACTCGACAAAATCACCTATGTTGTAGACAGATCCCACACCAAAACTTCTACGGTTGGATTTCTTTAAAAATATTAGACATTTCATGCTTTCCGAGGTTCTGACCTTGGAAGGTTATATGGGCTTTACATGGGTTTGATAGCCGACGACACTTGCCCAAGAGACACAAAAACATGACCGCAGGCATATATATCTACCCGCATCACATCAGATTTCGTGCTATCTCAAATAACTATAATTTATTTTTTCGACATTGTCCACATGTCATTTAAACATATATTTTTCTTGTTTTCCTGAATAAGTTATGTACATTCAAATGCAAGCTGATTCATGCCTAGTCTAGTATGAATGATTGACACTATCCCCGGATGTAGGTATATGTACTCCGCTTGCGTTTCGGGTAGTTGGGTAGTCTCACGGAGATCGGGAGTTCGGAAATTCGGAGTTTTGCCACTATGTTGAACTGCTGTAGTCATAACCAACTAGTGAACTGTATGCCGTACACCGATGAATCCAGATAAATGAGACATGTATAGATTATCATTCGATATGATTACCAAAGAGAACTGGCCTAGCCAGTATAGAGCAGTAAGATTCACATAGTCTTAAGGTGTTCGGGTCGATACGATGGATCCACATCCTTCCCTGCCCAATGAGAATAATTCCTCGGAAAATTCTCAGAGCCTGGGCCCTTTTGCATACTCTTTTAAGAGGTTCCGATTGCTAATATGTAATTCCCCTCCTTCCAACCTTTCAGATCCTCGGATCCTTAAATTCAAGAAATCTAGCACTTCCCTTTTAATGCAAGTGGAGAATATCAAAGCTGCTCCTCCCACATAGAATGCCTACCAATGTCGGATCTGCCAGTAAGACCGACCATGCGTTTGATACCGTGAACACCATACAGAGCACTACAACAGTCCCTGATGAGAAAGTTACTGTTCACATGAACAATGAGAAATTTGACATGGAGGCTGTACCAGAGCAAGAACATAGCTCGGAGGATGTATATCGGACAGCATCTACCGTGGCACCGTCTCAAAGGTCAGCCAGAAGAGACCCCGTTAGTCGAGTGACGACAGACGCCGAAGGGAACACCTACCCGGAGGGGGGTCTCGAAGCCTGGCTGGTAGTGCTGGGCAGCTTCCTCGGTCTCTTTGGATCGCTGGGCCTGGTCAATACCATTGGCACTTTCCAAGCATATGTCCAAAACCACCAACTGAAGGAATACAGCTCAGGAACCAATGGTTGGATTTTTGGAATGTTTGCCTTTCTCACTTTCTTTTGTGGAGTGCAAATCGGTCCCATCTTCGACGCTCGAGGCCCACGACTTCTCGTCTTTGCCGGTTCCGTATTAGAAATGGCCATGATAATCCTCCTCGGATTCTGCACTAAATACTGGCACTTTATGATGGTCATCGGTGTATTGGGTGGAGTGGGAGCGTCCCTCATTTTCACACCGGCATTCTCGGCGATTGGACATTATTTCTACGAGAAACGTGGAGTCGCAACTGGCATTGCTGCCACTGGTGGCTCTGTCGGAGGCATTGTCTTCCCTCTCATTCTAGAAGACCTCTTCCCCAAGATTGGCTGGGCTTGGGCCACTCGGGTTGTCGCGTTGATCTGCCTAATTGTGCTATCGATTGCGAATCTCTTGATTAGGTCTCGACTCCCGCAGAAGCCATTTTCCAAGGAGAATGTGCTCCCTGACTTCCGCATATTCCGAGACCCGCGATTTGTACTTACTACCGCCAGCGTCTTCTTTATTGAGTGGGGACTTTTCGTGCCAATTAGCTACATCTCATCATACGCTCTCGACCATGGTTTTCCCACCAAGTTTTCATACCAGATCATTGCCATCTTGAATGCCGGCTCGTTCTTCGGGCGATGGTTGCCTGGCTTCTTTGCCGATTTCCTTGGTCGCTTTAACACTTTGATCGCGACGGTCGCGCTCTGCGTGCTCTGTAATGCCTGCCTGTGGCTTCCTGCCGGAGATAGTCTGCCTTTGCTGATCGTTTACGCTGCTCTTTTTGGATTCTCGAGCGGCAGCAATATCAGCTTGACGCCAGTCTGTGTTGGCCAGCTCTGCAAAACCGAGAACTATGGCCGGTATTACGCAACTGCCTATACCATAGTGAGCTTCGGGTGAGTGTTTTATTTTCCCTTGTGATGTCACCTGCGTATCCATAACTAACACCCTTTTGCCACCAGCACTCTCACCGGAATCCCTATTGCAGGTGAGATCCTGGCACGCTGCAATGGATCCTACTGGGGCCTGATCACATTTACTGTCTGCTGCTATGCGGCTGGTCTTGCATGCTGTACTTCCGTAAAGGTCATTCAAGTTGGCTGGCGTCACCCTCTCGCGATCTATTAAATTTCTGGGTTCTTTCCGGGACCCCGATGCTGGTGATTTGGTAATTTCGACACGATCTCACGATTTCAAAAATGAGCTAAGATAGAAAAGTTTCCTTTCTCCTCGACTTGCATTTTCTACCCAGCGTTCATAACTGAGCGATTTGTTATACATAGCTGCTACTAATGTCTATATTTATCAATCTGTGATTGCAGTTATATAATTCACCACCCCGTCGGATAACGTTTCCGACATGGTCGGTTCGGCCCTTCAGCCGTACAAATAGATCTCCCAATCGTACTAATGGTTAGCGATAAAAAAGATTTGCCGCCATTGAGGCAATATAAAAAACATAAATGTTGGTACCTCAGGTTCAGGTTCTCTGCAGGGCTGAACAGGGCAGAACATACCGCATAAGATACCCGACAGGCACCGGACCTATGTAAACATCTAGTCACAATGATGCCTCTGTACCTTATCCAGCCATGGATTTCACCACTGGGAAAGATTTCCAATAGGAGCAGGGTCAGCTCTCACCATGGGAACTATAAAGACGTCGAAAGTTAAACCAAAAACAAACATCGACATCACGCCTGGCCAATCCTATCGCTGTGATGACATCCAATGTTCATCAATCCATCACCATTGAGTTTTCCAACCTCTCGCTACATATACGACGGTATTCTCGCGTTCCCTCCTTAACGTCCTTTTTAATCCGGGAGTCTGCTTTCCTTTTACTCGCCTCGAACTCATCTGGTGAGTATTTCGCTTCGTCGCTAGGCTTGCTATCCGAGGAGCTCTGAAGGTAGAGTTGTCTTCTACATCAGCTCATTTATCGATTTGACAACGCTTGGAACTATAGGCGAACTTTAATTGGTCCCTGTTCTCCGCAAATCGGCCACATTTGCTTCATCGCCCTGCATTTACTGGCTTTGGTCCGAATCATGTTTCCAACAAAATGCTTGATTCTGCTGGCCTGCTGGACACTCCTCCATAGTGTCGTAGCTGTCCCGGATGTGGCGCTAGAGCAGCCCGGCCTCGAGGATCGTCGTCGAGAAGAGCGTGACTTTGGCTTGCAGGAGCGCCACAACCATCCTGAACTTGTGAGCTCGCTACTTTCTGTGTTGACTGAGGAGTTCTCTACGACAAAAGGCCCGAAGCCTGAGACTACTACAGTCCCTGGCGGAGGTGGTGGTGGTGGTACTACAGTCTCTGGCGGAGGTGGCGGCACTACAGTCCCTGGTGGAGGTGGTGGTACTACAGTTCCTGGCGGAGGTGGTGGTACTACAGTTCCTGGCGGAGGTGGTGGCACTACAGTCCCTGGTGGAGGTGGTGGTACTACAGTTCCTGGTGAAGGTGGTGGTACTACAGTTCCTGGCGGAGGTGGCAGCACCACGGTCCCTGGCGGAGGAGGTGAGTAAACTGCTACCTTTTTCTGAAAGCACCCTTCTTACTCTCCCTGGTACTCAAGGCGGCACCTCACCTACTGGCGGCGGCGGGGGTACGACTGGTACGCCAACCGGTGGCATTGGAACTTCCCCGACTGGCGGGGCTACCACAACAACCGGATCTGCTCCTCCAACTGGCGGTAATGTTAGTCCTCCCCCAGTGGAACCACTCCGCCATCCTCTCCTGAAGTAGTCATTAAAACTACTAACACTGGTCAGACATCTCCCTTTACTAGTGAGCAGACAAGCACCGCTCACACATCTCCCACTGGAGGTGGTAGCGTGCCTCCTTCCCCAACTCCCAGCGTTACCACTGGAAGCGAAGCACCACCGGCCTGTCCTACTCCATCCACATCCAAGGAGACGACGGTGGTCCCAGTGACGGTCACTTGTCCCGCTGCCATAGTGAGCACCACTACCGTCACTGTCACATCTGGTTCGGCCCCGGGCACTGGAGCAACAGGTTGTCCTTGCCCCACTGAAAGTCCTGGCGGAGGTGCTCCCCCCGCCACTAGCCCCACTGGAGGAGTCTCTCTAACTAGCAGCGTGATAACCTCAACTAGCTCCACTGGCGTAGTCTCCACCACTGGCAGCCCGACAGCCTCAACTAGCCACACCGGCACAGCCTCCCCAACTAGCAGCGTGGCAACCTCAACTAGCCACACTGGCGTAGCCTCCTCAACTGGCAGCCCAACAGCCTCACCCACCAGAACCAGCACCAGCACCAACACCAACACCCTGACTCAGACCCTGACTCAAACCCGAACATCAACACCACTCATACCGACCACTAGCAGAGAACGTACTACAGTCACACCAGCCTCGCCCACCACACCAGCTACCCTCGTGACTTTGCCTACGACATCTGCACATGTATCTCCTGTGACTCCAGGGGCATCGCGTGTCACTCCGCGAGCAAAGATCGATCCCGATGTTATTCGCCGGCAGCTATTTAGCAACACGACAGCGACGGCCCTCTTTACCAACACATCTATTGTCCACAATGCCACAACTAGTGCAGTGAACCTCACTCGTGTTGCGATAGAGACTGCCACTGAGCCTGCGCCCGCTTTCCTGCCTCGGTTTCATCGTGGACGGAATCGTGGTTAGATTGTTTGGTTGAATTGGGGAAGATCCAGGTACTGATTGGTTGTTTCTTGATAAAATTTTAGATCGGGTTGATTATTGCCAATTTTTTGATGATTTTTCTGATAGTTTAAAAGGAGTTTAATGTATTCGGTGGTAATATGATGTTGCTGGAGTTTATTGAATTGTCCAACTTGCGTATGGCCCTGGGATTTGTTTGTTCTACTATCAAAGAAAGTGCCCCCAAGCAAGCTTTAGCCTCCGGAGACTCTGCTAGACAAGACCACTGACACTTTAAGACATGAAGCTTATGATGCTTTGCTTGTGACAATCACGATTCACCCCTCGAATCTATCTAGTTAGAGCAAGATCATATACTAGAAAATACATGTGACAAGCGCTTGTGTTGATACATAGAAGGAGCCCCGAGAAACTACTTGGAGCAATAAGGACAGAATTCTATCATTTGTTTGTCATTGAAACATACAAGCAGCAGCAAATGCACTCGAACAGAAAATCCTCCAAACCTTGCCAGGCCTATGACCAATACTTGATTTCCCGCCTCTCTAGAAAGCCATACCTATCTGTGACGGTGATGTCGTCTACTCTGCTGCTCAAACCGTTCCTCGCCAGTAGCCTCTTCCACTTCTGGATCCCATTGAGTAGGTTGTTGCAAAACGGTGGGGATGCAGCTAATGAGATCATCTGCAACATCTTCGTCGCTCTCCCGGTCGTTATACTTTCTGAGAATCCTGAGTGAGATCGGCGCGACAAGCTCAAGGTTACGACACAACCGCTCAAACTGAGGATCATGTTCCACAACCGCGCTTGAGATGCCGATGCTAATTGCGCCAAGAATCTCCTCCTGCAACGAGGAAATCACATCGTGACGACGATGCGGTCCATGGCGAAGAAAGTAGATTGCGTCATGCACGCATGACAGAAGGAAAATGCGCCGCTCGTTGTAGGGATCGTTGGCTAGCAGGCGCTCAAGATTATCATGAGGCATCGTAGGCGGATATCGGACTGGTGATGGAGAAGCTGGTTGAAGTGTGACTTGGAAGCGAAATCTGTTGACGATTCCCGAACAAACAAGTTGCAAGCAGATAACCGAATTCTCCGATGATGCACAATCCGATGTGTTCTCGGAGATTGCTTGCGGGTTATGAAAAGGTGGTGGGGATCGGAGTTATTTATGCATTTGCACGGAGTAGAGTTAGCACTGATTCGATTTTGTGGTTGATGTATTTGACAAAGACAGAAATGACAACAAAGATTTATTTTTACTCTATCAGGGAAGAAAAGGCATATCGAACCTTTGAGTGCATTTTGGACATCTCCTGGTTATATTTCGTCAAGAAAGAAACTCTTCGCCTCCGCTGTACTCACAATCAAAAGAGAGAATATAGCCCACGATGAGGGCAATAACTGTAAATTTTTGACTTCAGAAAGGAGCCCGATAGATCTTTTCACAGTTGCATAGGAGTTGGAAAACTAAGAGACCGGGCCCAACTCTCAAAGAAATCGTAACACCAATGCCATAACCTCTATGTGGATACCTTGCTGCAAGTATCGGTTTTTAGCATTTTCATCATGTTTAAGTTCGTCAAATGGATGGACTCGATCAACAAAGAGGAAGTACAAAGGGTAGAGCATGGGGTAGTTAAACCAGGCCAAAAAAAAAGCAGGTGACCATGTGTCACCAAACAAAGGAGCAACTGCTAGGTAGATGCAAATACCAATGTGCGTGAATATTTTACTTCATGTTTTTCATTGCATCTTTTTAAAGACTCTATAGAAGTTAGTCGTACGCCAAGTCTATCAAGACAAATTCTGACTTTGATCTGGACATGTTTTATTTCACTTTCTCAATGTGTCCCTCAGGATCCATGATTCTTTTCCGAGCTACGCAGGATCAAACTATAGTATACACTGTGTGGGACATCAGCACGACTTTCGACATAAATTTCTCGTCTAATAGAGACATATTTGCTTTGATTTTTCATGGTTTTACCGAGGTTATGAGTTTAGGATTCGGCCGGAATAATTTTCCGTTGTTTACCTGTATTATGTACTTCCAAGGTTGCCAAGGAATCTGGAGATATCAAATAAAATACACACTACCAGACTTTAAAACAAGATCAAGTATAGGTATACTTCCAACGTTTACTCTAATTAGGACCTTGTATCTTCTTATCAGTCCTCCAGGCTGAACTGATAACCCCGAGACGCCCCCCAATCGATTGAGCCAATGACGCAACGACCTGCCTTATTAGGATTAGCTTTACACTGGCTCCACATGATCCAATACCAGTCCGCCCCCCCGCGTTTAGTTACAGCACATATGAGATCGACAATCTTGCCGAATAATTTGAGGTTATTCAAACCCATCCACGATGTACTAATATGTGCATGCTTGCACTAGATAGTCGTGTGGTCTGTATTAAACTCGTCTAGCTGCGGTTACTGCCGGGGCCACAACGGGGCGGTAATCTGAGTGGAGGGGCGCCATAACACCTCCACAGCGCATATGTACCTGTTCCGGGTGGAGCTTCCTATAAAGGCTAGCGACATGCAACCCTGGAACATACATCGAGGACAAGATAAGCGTGACAATCAAATGGCCCCGGAGATCACCATCCAGCTCAGCTATATGAGCCCCGTTCCTCAGCCCTGGAGTACCAGTGACTTTCTACTCATTATTTACTCGATTGCAGACACCCCTACAATAAACGAAGATCTCGCTTCCCTCACTTTGCCCTCCATCAACTCGTGGACCATCACCACTTCAATTCTACTTAGATGGCGGTTGTCTTTATCTCTCACTGTCCCCAACGTCTTCATTGGCATTCTTATACTATATCTCTGTGTCAAGCTATCCGCAGAACCAGTAGAAAAAGTACCCGGGCATCTAAAGCCGTTCACTAAAAGAATTGTCGCCGTCCAAAAAAACAAAAAACAAAAAAACAAAAACAACGTAGTGACAAGCCAAGAACAATGTCAATCGAAATCGCCCCGCTGGCTCAGACCGACATACCTGGGGCTGTAGACTGTGTGCAGAAAGCCTTCGCCGATGATCCCTATTTTCGCTGGGTGTTTGATGATCCATCCAAGGTATGAAGACATCTTTTTCCTCGAGCCACCAGCCGAAGACTTCGTTCTGGCTTTGAGAAAGACAGACAAAAAAAAAAAACAAAAAAACGAGTGAAAACAAACGACGTGGATATCGAACTAAGTAATAACGGGGTCTGACAGTTTAACATCCAACGAAACGCAGCCTCCCTCGCTGCTCATCTCCGATATGGTATCAACTGCGGCTGCCCCATTTCTGTCGCCAAGATAACCCGCGCCGCCAATGAAAGCAAGAGCGATGGCGATATCCGCTTGCCGGCCGGTACTGTGGTCGGCGTTGCCTGGTGGTACTCGCCACAAGTGCCTTCCATGACTCAAACCTGGTCTGTTTGGGCACAGGACTGGCTTCTTTCCTTCCGCCAGCTCATGAACAATATTCGCTTCCTTGGTCGCGGTGGTCTGAATGTGCACCGGTATTGGATTTGGAAGCAGGTGCAGCAAACTGCGCATGATGCCATTTGGCAGGACCCCCGCGGGTATTACTTTTGCAATGTCGTCTGTGTTGATTCAGAGGCGCGTGGCATGGGAGTGGGAAAGAAGCTCATGGAGAATGTCATGGAGAAGGCCGATCGGGAGAATATGCCATGCTACCTCGAGAGCTCTAAGGGGTATCCAAACGTGGGTATTTATGAAAGAATGGGCTTTGAATTGGTCAAGGAGATTGAATGCGTGGATGGAGGGGACGTTTGCAAGGTATGCCCTCTTGGCTGGAATGTTCCCTATTAAATGACTGACTCACGCCATCCCAGTTATATTGCATGATTCGCAACCCCAAGTCCAAAGAATAAGACTGTGATAAATGTTCTAAAGCCGATATCGTTAACACAAGATACACAGGGAGATTGAGTGACATGCATGACTTGATTAGTAGCATTTGAATCGCAAGCATTTCGATAACTGTCATTTTTGACTAGGAGTGTATGCGAGATGATGGAAATAACCGAATATAGCCTTTCTAAGCTTAGCTTTTTCAGTCAATTTCTTTTCTAATCAACATCTCTCTTCTGGCTTTCTGCCGGGAACGTCACAGTAGGTTATGAACGCTTTTTTCATCTTCTGATAACCCTACGGCATCCCATAATAATCTGTCTGGGGATTCGTTGACTCTTACAATTATTCCTTATCAAAGAATGGCCTCTTGAGCTGTTGTGGTAAAGACGAACATCGAGAGCTGGGAGAGGCACTGATATGCGTTTTGTTCCTGTCTTCTGACCTCAATATTATTCAACTTGTTAACGAGCGAAGCTATAGCCCGGAATTCGGATTAAACACGAAGTACGGAGTGTGAAAAATGCTCAAGATGAGCCGCTTTTAATGCTTGAACTCTTTGGGATCAGGCTAACTATGTACATGTGCAAGTGATCAAGCCCATTTTCCTAGCACTCCCATCAATACTAGCCCACTGACCAAGGAAATACCACCGGTCAAAACTCTTCCCAACTTCGCATCCATCATTTCACCTCCCTCAATTACCCAGTCACGCGCCCACATATCGACGACACCAACCCACACCAGAATACCAGCAGACAGCGCGTCCAATGTTCCCAGTGCAATTAAAGTGCCCCTCGAATTACCATTGAAGGTGTGAAGAACACCAAGCCCAATAGCCATGCCAATAGGTGTGATCAAGGCAAATGCCGCCGCCATAGACGCTTTGGAAGGGAATATAGCTCCCGGTAGGACTGCAATACGAGCACCGAGTGCCAACCCTTCAAAGAATTGGTGGAACACAATCACGACTAGAAGCGTCTTGTAAAACGAGTCCCCAGCAACGACAAGAGTAAGACCAATCAAGATACTGTGGAAGAGTATACCCGCTTCCATGACCATGACTGAAAATTTGCTGTTGGGCCCGGTAAGATCCAATGAGCCGTGACTGTGCCCAAGACCAGCCAATGTGGACTGTTGCTGTTGGTCTGGGGACTGGTCATGCTGTCCCTTCTGTTGTGTTTCCTGCGACTCAGACTCGGATGATACGGTTTCTGTGGAGTTCCTCTTGCTGTTGCGAGCAACGATAATCCTGTGGCCAATGTATTCCAGCAAGAAAGCAATGAATATACCCGCCACGACTACGGCGGAGGTAGTTGCTTCGTACTCGAGTTCACCCAAACACTCGTTGGTAAACATGAGGTTTGCATGTGTGTATAGCTAAGGGAAGTAGTCAGCAAGTGGTGTGTCTGTCAAGACCAAGATCACTTACGTGTATGAAACCCGTGGCGATGATGATGCCAGTTCCGAATTGTTTGATGACGGTGGAGACCACTCCATTGATAGAGGCAAATGGAAGTTTCATCAGGAGAATAGGGGCAAAGACACCAATCGAACTAGTGACAAGTACGACAAACAATGTGCCAATTCTCAGGGGGATGTCGTAGTCTCTTGCTTTGATACCACACGATGGCGCAGTGTTTTCCTCTGATTCACCTGCACCCACGCAGTGTCTAGAATGGCCAAAGTCAATAACGCACAAATCTTGGGGCAAAAAAGTCACAAACTTACTCGACGCCAGCATGGAAGTGGCAGTTTTGTTGTGCTTCGCTTGAGGATTCCTCGTGGTCATGTTCACTGTGACTTTCAGTCGTCCCGCTCTTGACTTCCGTTTCTTCTTGAATCAGGACATCGTTTCCATCTGCATCCATGCAATATCTTAGAATTTTTTTAGGTCAGTATATTGCCACAAAATTTTATAGTTGTGGACTTACGACTCGCTTCCGTGAGAGTGACACCCGGTGTATTGTGCTGGTACTCCGGTTGTAGGGGTAGATGTCGCCGAAACTAAAACTTCGTGGCCATCTCCATCAATGCAGTAAATACTTGAGCCATGAGTATGACAACCAGTTACAGATGATGTTTGTGCTGATGTTGTTGCTGTGGCCGCATATACTCTGGCAATGCCTAGTGATATAAGGAAAGGTCTGAAAATGAGCATGATGAAACTGCTGCTCTACCCTTTCGTAAGAAGAATGAAACGATGAAGAATTAGAATTGTAATTGATACAAGAAATATACCACAGGTGCGGATTTTTCAATCAATGGATCCTGGGAGAAATCCTCTCTAAAAGGCCGCTTGGTATATGGAGGAAGAGCCACACACAGGTGTCTCACCCCCAAGGTTCTCGATGCCAAGCGGAAGACCTTCCCATCTTTTCGCCAAGAGCAAGCCTGAACTTCCAATTCGGGGTTTCTCCGGAGAATACGGCGTACTCAGTTCTTGTGCTCTCAAGGTACTCCCGCCCAAGCATCTTGGCGACCCTCCGCCGAGCCTTTGTCTTGGCATCAACCTGGGATTTTCTGCGCTGATTTGCTGGAGAAAAAATACTTTTAGCGAGAGAACTGATGAAAGAAGCTCTCAAGGTCCCCTCTTGGCAGGTTGCACCACCCGTGAACCGAGAAAGATGGAGAAAACATCCCATTTTCTCTTCTGGGTGAGGCGTGGATTGGATTATCAGCAGACACAGCGAAGATGAGCACAACAAAAGCCACACTTGGCAAACAGTTGAGAAAAACTAAAACCATCGTGTATGGAAGCTTTGAAGGCTTCGGAGAAATGATATAAAAGCTGCTCCTACCGTGGGTGGAAATTTGCTTCCATAGTTTCCAAGCAATTAAGCAATCTGCCTTGATTATAACAAAAATGCTTTTGTTCAACCTCATTATCTCCTCTGCGGCAATTGCTGCTGCTCTCCCCACTCCCGAGAGCTCAGGAGGCAACCAATCCCAGCCCTTCTCTGGGCTCGCACCTTGGAACGCTGGCGCTGTGAATCAATTCCCCATCCATTCAAGCTGCAATGCAACCCAGCGTCGCCAAATTGAGCTAGGTCTTAACGAGACTATTACTCTGGCTTCGCATGCTCAAGATCATATCTTGAGATGGAGAAATGAGAGTGAGATCTACAGAAAGTATTTCGGTGATCGCCCATCCATGGAAGCTATCGGTGCATTTGATATCGTAGTCAATGGGGACAAGAAAGACATTTTGTTTCGATGTGACAACCCAGATGGAAACTGTAACAATGAAGGTAAGATACCTTGCTCCATGGAGAGATTACATTCTAACATCTCGACCAAATAGGCTGGGCCGGACACTGGCGAGGCGAAAATGGCACGGATGAGACAGTCATCTGCGACCTGAGCTACCAAACCCGTCGCTCTCTTTCAACCATGTGCGGCCTTGGATACACAGTTTCGGAATCCGAGACCAACACCTTCTGGGCCGCTGATCTCCTGCACCGCCTGTATCATGTTTCCGCCATCGGACAGAACTGGATAGATCACTTTGCAGATGGATATGAAGAGGTTATTGACCAGGCGAAGGAAAATGCGACGCTATCAACGCGTGATTCGGAGACCCTTCAGTACTTCGCACTGGAGGTATATGCTTACGATATTGCTGTGCCGGGAATTGGCTGTCCAGGTGATCAACATAAGCATGATGAAACCCACGCCGAGCAAACGACATCCGAGGCTGTGACTAGTCAGCCTACTCCAACCGCAACAAATACCGATGCTCCTTCAAAAACCTCCGAAGTACCTGCGGTGAGTAGCTGTCTCGGTTGCATCGTCGAGATTTGAAACTAATTTGAATAGAATTGCCATACCCATGAAGGAGGCGAGCTCCACTGCACTTGAGGTTTCATCCTATCGGAATAACACAAAGCCCACTCAGGCAATCGAGACAAAGATAAAAAATTGGCGAACAGGCCGCCCTGGCTTGAACGGGAACTGATAGATAATTTGTGGTAGGAAAAAAGGGGAGGGGGGTCCTATCAGCCCAAGGCACCAGCCTCAACAGATTTAAAGCATAATATAATATATATTATTACTGAGTTTATTTGCTACCGTATGTTGAATGAAGGGAATTGTTCAAATTCTACAATTTGTATTTGGGGCCCCAGTAGTGGTTTGTTCGGCCTTAGCCTTCTATCTGAAGTCACAAGTATCGTAATAATTTGCTTATTAGAAAGACCAACTTAGAAAATAAGCGCCTTTAGATATGACTGTAGGGTTTGATTCGTATTGTATAATTATAAGATCCGCTTAACTCGCTATATTTTTAGGCATCTTATTATACGGGGGTGTAGTAGTAAGGTATAGAGTGTTGCGTATAGAAGAAAATACGCCAGCTTGAACAAGAGAAGTTGAAATCAAATAATCCAATACTATATATAGAAAAGTCTTTGTATAGGGTATGCTTTTTTTTACAGCCTTTATATACACTTAAAAAGGATATCTAAAAAGACATTACAAGGCCATTCTTGTGAGTATATAAACTAAAATTAGCATACATCGAGGCGGTGATACCTGCGGTGAGGCAGTATCCAACGAGAGGGCTAGGACGCATGGCATATTTTGCCATAGAGGATATTATTTGATCGATAAATCTGGAATTCTGCATGTTATACTCATCCCCATATTCTCCCATTGCCGTAGGATGACTATTGCATCTCGTAGTACCCGCCGACAGCTCCGCATTAATATTCCTTGGTGTGAATATTGGAAATAACTTCTGTTACTATTGACCATAATTGGAATAATTGGAATAATTGGCTTATAATATGTTGATCTAATCTATATATATTATTTTGGCGATTTGGGAAACCATTGCGGTCTATTAATTACCGTGTCGCGATAATTCCAAGGTTGAGAAGGGCCTGGTTCTGGAGACTTGTTACGCTAGAAATAAGTAATGTAGCGCATCGTTCGTAAGTAGTACTGATTTAGTAGTTAGTTAACAGCAGACCTGGGTTGCATCCCGAGGTCACTATAGACACTAGCTGGTCCGACCATGAGGTATGCTTGGCTGGTGTTGCTCCAAACATTTGCATGATGTGTGAAACCCCATAGTTAAACGTTGTAGGCGGATTAAAGTCCGGTAAGATGTTTAGTTGGCTGACGTCTTTCTGTTATGCATCAACGTGATGTAGGTGGGCGATAGTATATTATATATTCTTCGCTATTCGAGTGCTATTCGAAAACACTTCATGATTCTTAGGCAAGCAGATGTCAATTCCTCGACTGAACCGATAAATAAATATCTCTTTATGTGATCAATATCTCTTTCAAATCTCATGATTTTGAGACGCATTCCAGTTAGACAAACGTGGGGTTTGTTCTTATATTCTGTTATATAATTGTGCCGAGAACCACGTTAAGATATATATGATTCTAGATTAGATATTTTTGTTACCGCCCAACATGTTAATCATAGAAGAATGCATAGGCAAAGAAGTTAAACATCACTTCTATATATCATTGAATAAACCTACCTTTTTTTGGTGGTCGAATTAGTCGTAGCCGATTATGGGAAATTTCTAGCTTCCAGGTAAGCTCTAGTCGCGTGAACACATCGACTTAATAATACGAGACAAGATTTAAGTTTTGCCTAGAATTTTTGAATATATATAATAATCAACTATAGGTACGATTTATATTACAGGCTCTACTGGAGCAAGCTTTGCTTGTGCGAATTGTACAATGTCGTGCAGCCTGTATGCACACTCAGGATGTAATCTACATACAACATACGATCTGTGGATTACAATGTATATCGAGATAGAATGATCGAGGTACCACAATTTAGAATATATCCATGTTGCCCCATAATCTGTTCCAAAGAGATGTACCACGGAACAGACTGCCTTCATATGCTAGGGTAGAATCCGCCCACTGAAGTGGGCAAAGGGTTACAAGAAACAGGGCAGTGCATGATCGACCATAAGAATGCTGTTCAAGCAAATATTTACCAATAGTAGGGTTGGTTTTGCTGCAGGAGAAGATCCTTTACATTATAAAGGGTGTGGGAATGCTCCGAGGGACCAATCTAGGGGTGAAAAACAGCCCTCGAGCCAATGAAGACCTTGCATCCGGAGAGAAACAATTCATTTCACTACAGGGTGTTCTCGAATATACTGAGGACTCCCTTAAGAAAATCCAAACTCTGCCGTTGCCGTCAAGTTGCCCCAAAACCGCGCTTCAAGAGGAAACCACCACTCATTCCATTTATACCAAACTATCCTTTTGACGGGCACACATTCGCCCCTCCACTACTTCATATAATTCTATTTCTTATTGTGATCAGTCTGAGTGATGAAACTGCCGCGGTCCGCCTGGACTTGGAGCGCATTCCAGGTTGATACGGCATTGTTTATGTACGGCGGTGTCTCGACTGTCGCCATTCCCGTTGAGGCAATCACAACACCAGCACCCAAGGTCAAAGAACAACGACCTCTACAACGATCCAAGCCCAAGCGAAAAAGCCTGAAGAGGTCATTCTCCAAGATCTTTTGATCTGGGAATTCGCTGTCCTCCCCTCTAGTCACATTGGCACATCGCTATGAGTTTACACGGACTTGGGGTGATTGGGGCCCAGGTGGCTGCATCGATCAAAACCACCGATGAAAAAACTCCAACCACGCCTGATATCGCGCCCCCACGATGTTCCATTACATCTTCGCCTGGGGCTCATAGTCAGGAGTTTGATCCATCGATCGGTGCAAAGCCATGCTCGCCTTTTTATCATCATTCAAATCCGACTATCTCGTACGAACAACTCACCTATGAAACGAAGAATTCCAATCGGAGAAGCCAACTAAGAGACCTGGAAAGCATGGGCCCATACGCGAGTTGCCGAACCGATAGTCCCCGCCGATCGAAGTTGTGGGAGGAAGAGAATAAACCATTGACATGGTTGCAGACGTTGAGTAATAAACAACGAATGGCACTGAAGGCAGTTGTGGCTGTGGTGACAGTGGGGACTATGATTGCGATTGCATTGGGCATCACTGCAGCGGTGGGAGGAGCAGGTTGGAAAGCCAGTGCCGAAAAAACGGCAGCTGGCGGATAAGTGAGTTCTTCGAGTCACTTCACCCACTGGCTTGGATTCATAGCTAACGGGACATACAAGGTTCCGGCTACCATTTTATCATTTTTGATTCGGAGCGAGAAGCAACCCCATCGCCATTCGTTGTGATACATAACATCGACTTCTCCCACGTACACTAGGTCAGCCTTTTTTGTTTCTTTCTTCCTTTTTGAAGATGCTATGGGGAGCTGGAGTTTGGGGAGAGAGAGAGCATTTGTTATTCTTAATTGGAGGCTATCCCACTCGTCCACAGCGGTGACATGTCATATTCCGGCTTGATTAGGATCTGGCGGGTATTGAATTGGACATGGCATGGAGCTGTCTGGAACTGCTGTATCATATCCCAAGTTATTGCTTTCCCCCCCCTTGTTTATTTGAATACGACTGCATGAGGTGTGATGTGAAGCCTTAAATTGCAGGACACAACGTAAACCGGGTCGGACCGACCTCGGCGCCGAGTGGAATATTGTAAATCCGATCCGTGACCCCCACTAGTGCTATAAAAGACCGCAAACTTTTCGGCCCCTTCTTCTTTTTTCTTTTCTTTTTCATCGAAAAAAAGCAACTGAGCCTGCCACGACCATTGTCCTGTCTTACGACAACCCCACGACGATGTGTTGCCTTCGGTCTTTCGGGACTGATCGGCTCAGGAGATAGATGATCCTCGATAGGAAGTTCGTTTCCCCTCTGTGTCCTCTTCAGTGAGGGCGGTGGGATTTGAATGTCGAAGACGGGACACATTCCTTCGCTTCAACACTGTTGTTGAGAGCGGGAGTAGCGACCAACGCATTGATGCATGTGATGGTTTTCAGTAAATTGGATAATTAGTGAGCACTGTACAGATTCCGCGTGACCCTGCGTAAATGCTACCAGGCTCAGAGTCACTACTGCGTAGGCATTGCTATTGTAACGTGGACGATTCTTGAGACCTATGTGGTGCATAAATGGCCATATGGATCTCAGTCATTTACTTGACATTACTGGCAATCCTATGTTGTGTGGTCGCGGGGTGTTCTAGCCTCAGCCCGTCCCAAGTCAAGGACAGTGTGTACTAAGATCGTCCATACTTCAGCTGTTTGGGAGGAGTCGCACATGACAATGGCATCACTTCCGATCGTGTTGTGCAAATTTGTCAAGCAAAATGTTCCTGGCCAGACAAGGGGCTTGCTTGATGTCTGAATGCCGCGGTTCCTACCCAGCTGGTAAGTAGATCTATCCCTCTCATCCCGCGGAATGCAATATCACCACCTTTCTAGGGATTTCAGGGCCACTGTTTACGATCTGACCAGGATCGAGGGGGATTTTCTCACCTGTTGGTGTTGTTTTTCATTCTTGGCGACATTCTGAGGGTATTACCTACGCCTTAGCTTCAAGTCAAGGTGTAGTCCCTGGTGATGCAACAGCATTCCCACCTGCTTGTTCAGCTGGCGATCATGAATGCGCAGAAACTACTAAAGGTCTGAACATCTCCTTCAGCTGGATTACTATTCATTGTTTCTAAGCGAGAATATTCTATCAATCGAGCCATTTTTTTATCCTGCTCCTGTAGCACTCGCTTGCAGTCACTCTTTTAACTCCTACACGCAAAAGCATTCGCCCTTATTACAGTAATATCTCCCAAGCGCCGCAGTCATGAAGGGTTTGATCGGCGGAATCCCGGTGGCACTGCTCGCAGTTGCTGCCCAGGCCAGGTTTGCTGAACGTGTAGGTTGCATTGCTCTGGATGTACCGTGAGTGTTGAGCTAATTCGACGTACAGAACGAGCATGACTTCCATCCTCAGGCTGGTGGCACCGCCATTGGTGGACCTTCTGGCAACAACGAGCATGGCTTCCATCCTCAGGGTGGTGGTACCGCCATTGGTGGACCTTCTGGCGATGATAACGACGGTGGCTTCGTCAGCCCTTACTCCGCTAGTATCAAGACCGATACCAAGGTCGACGAGTGGAGCAAGGATGACCACTCGATCAAGCTGAAGCACACTGATGTGTACCCTCGCCCTCCGGTGGTGCCTGTGCACTTTGGCCACCCAGGGGCGGAGCATCCCCAGGCCCCTGGAGCGGGACCTTTTAGAAAGGAAAAGCGTGGTGCTCCAGGTGGAACTGCCATCGGTGGCCCTTCCGGCAATGATGAGGGCCAGAGCTTCGATATGTCTGTGACTGGTGTCTTCAACACCGAGGTTGAAGATGAAAACACGGATGACCACTCCATCGATATCAAGAACAAGCATGTCCACCCTCCCCCTGACTTCAGTGGCGGCGACAATCCTGGTGGCTTCGAGAAGCGCTTCGGGCCTCACGCTGGTGGCACTGCTATTGGTGGCCCCTCTGGCAACGATGGTGGCCAGAGCTTCAGTGCTCCCACTAACATTGAGACTGACACTGATGTCAGTGAGCACAACGAGGATGACCACTCCATCGGTCTGAAGCATGAGGATATCTATGCTCACCCCTTTGCTCCCTTCCGTCGCTCCGAGAACCTCGGCCCTGGTGGCCATCCCGCTGGTCACTTTGAGCCTCACCCAGAGTCCCACTTTGAGCCTCACCCAGAGTCCCACTTCGAGCCTCACACCGAGTCGCACTATCACCCCCACTCCGAACCTCACTACGAGCCTCACCCGGAGCCTCACTTTGAGAACCACCCCGAGCCCCACACAGAGAACCACCCGGAACCTCACTATGAGCCTCACTACAGCCCTAGCTACGAGCCTCATTACGAACCCCACACTACCGTAGACCATGAGATCACTTCATTGAAGAACAACAACAACGGTCCTTCCGCTGGGAGCATTGCATTTGGTCGCCGTGGGGTCCCTGGCGGCCACGAGTCTCACTTCGAGCCTCACCCTGAGTCCCACTTCGAGCCTCACCCCGAGTCCCACTTCGAGCCTCACTCCGAGTCGCACTATGAGCCTCACTCCGAGCCTCACTACGAGCCTCACCCGGAGCCTCACTTTGAGAACCACCCCGAGCCCCACACTGAGAACCACCCCGAGCCTCACTACGCTCCTCACTACAGCCCTAGCTACGAGCCCCACTACGAACCTCACACTACCCTAGAGCAGGAGATCACTGCGTTGAAGAACAACAACAACGGTCCTTCCGCTGGGAGCATTGCATTTGGTCGCCGTGGGATCCCTGGCGGCCAGGAGTCTCACTTCGAGCCTCACCCTGAGTCCCACTTCGAGCCTCACCCCGAGTCCCACTTCGAGCCTCACTCCGAGTCGCACTATGAGCCTCACTCCGAGCCTCACTACGAGCCTCACCCGGAGCCTCACTTTGAGAACCACCCCGAGCCCCACACCGAGAACCACCCGGAACCTCACTACGCTCCTCACTACAGCCCTAGCTACAAGCCTCACTATGAGCCCCACGCTACATTCGAGTCCGAGCTCACTGAGTTGAAAAACAACAACAACGGACCGGCTGCTGGAAGCATAGCCTTTGGACGCCGTGCGTACGCTCCGACCCCCGACCCCAGCTCTGCCGGCGGTACCGGTATTGGGGGTCCTTCTGGGAACGACGGTGACGGTGCCTACTCGACTCCCACCGACATTGATGCGAGCAGCGATGTGAACGAGCACAATGAGGACAACCACGCTATCAAGGGTGAGTTCACTCACGTCCACCCTGGCGGTCCTCCCGAGTACACCCGGGAGGAAACAGTTGAGGCCCCTCAGTGCGCTGTGCAGGCCCACGAGGTTGTTCACACAGTGACTAAGACTCAGTACCATACTGCTGAGGCAACACATGTGGCCTATGAGTCCGCCCCGGCAGTCGAGCACAATGCAATCCCTAGCGACGCTCCCCACCATCCCGCTGGAGCCGATGCCTACGCTCCCTCCGCTCCCGCTCATTCCGGCGCTGCTACTGTGTATCCCCCGTACTCCCTCACCACCACGGATGGCCTGATCCCGGCCCATGTTCCCATGGCCACTTCCACACCCGACTCTAGCGCTGTCTACCCAGGCTGGGCCCAGCCCTCCGGCGAGGCTGACTCTTCCGCTAGCTTCCCCCAGCTTTCCACTGGAGCCGACCAATATGGCAGTTTCCCCCAGTCCTCCACTGGAGCCGATCAATATGGCAGCTTCCCCCAGCCTTCCAGTGGAGCCGCATACGGCAGCTTCCCACAGCCCTCCACCGGATCAGCCCCATACGGCAGCTTCCCCCAGCCTTCCACCGGATCAGCCCCATACGGCAGCTTCCCCCAGCCTTCCACCGGATCAGCCCCATACGGCAGCTTCCCCCAGCCTTCCACCGGGGCCGATCCATCCGGCAGCTCTCAGAAATCCGTTGGGGCTGACCCCTACGCTAGCTTCCCACAGTCCTCCACTGGAGCCGCCCCGTACGGCAGTTTCCCCCAGCCTTCCAGTGGAGCCGCATCTGGCAGCTACCCCCTGTACTCCTCCGGAGTCAATTCCTACTCTGCCTCAGCTCCCGCTCCTTACGACTATGCTTCCCAGTCTACGTCGTACTCGAAGATCGCTGTTAAAGTGCCCGAGGCTACCCCTGCCTCGTACGGTGCCTTCTCCCAGCCTACTCCGTCCAACAGCATCGGCCAGATGATCCCTAGTGGCGTCTCCGCCGAGCACAAGGCTTCTCCTTCTTCCTCTGCGTCGGCTTCTGTCTCTAATGGAGTCATGTTCGAAGGTGGCGCCCCTCGCCTGTCTGGCGGCCTTGTCTCCGCCGCCGTCGCCGTCATGGGTGTCCTCGCCTTCATCCTATAGGTTGTTCCGGATTAGATTTAGGTGTTTGGTGTATCATTCGTTTCTTGTCACTCGTTATGGCATCTGCCATTTCTGTTTTCTTCAAAACAATCCCTTTTGTACAACCCGTTTGTACCTTAACCATTTGACCGCACTTTAATGATCGATGTTTCCTTAAGAATGTTATAAGTTTACAGTACTAAATACTTCCATTTCTTCCCACGTTTAGCTCACCTCCGCTGTAACAGTTCAGAACAAACTCGTTAAAATACCATCGCTGACTGTCACTTTACTCGCCGTACATCGTAGAATTACATGCATCGTTGATGAAACTTTCAATCTCACCAAAGATCTCATTTGTGGTTCGTGATCCCGAACATCTAGACTCCAGTCGGGTGGCCAGATTACCTTGACAACAACTGAGCATTTGGTTCCGCCACCGCGAATTCCCAATCTGAAAGTACAGTAAAACATTGAACCCACTTGAATTCCAGGTAATTTGACTCTCGATGTCCAATAATTTCCGATATTGCATATGAACTGACGGCATCTACTTGCTTTGTTATACGTTTGCTATGTGGTTAATATGTGGTTAATATGAACAACCAATCAATACCATGTGATATCATTGCCCATCATCCCTCCATGTAGGCAACGTCCAATGCTGTGACATCAGCGCCAGCAGCACAGGACCTCAGAGCGGAATATAAGAGAGTACCAGTGTAGGCCGGTCGCGTTGGATCCAACCACGCTGTCCTAACCCAAGTTCTTCATCCAGCTCTCATTATCCCAACTTCCACTGGACAGCAAACCGTTTCAAATCCAACAACCACTTTCACCACTAAAATGGTTCAGCAAGACCCCCACCAAGGCGGCACTCTCTCCGAAATGGCCCCTCAAGGCACGACCATGCCCAATGATGCCGGCAGGATGAATACCATTCCCTCAGTGCCACGCCCAGACCAGCGTGCTGAGAACTTTGGTTTCGACAACGAAGGCATCGCCAAGCCCACAACAGCGACGGCTGCTGACAACACTACCGACTTGCCACGCTCGACCCGGGATGTGGGCGAGGCTGGCGATGTCATTAGCGGCACGGGCAACTCCATGCCGGCCGGCGTCGAGGCCAAGCGTTCCTACATGGGCCCTAATCACCACGCTGGCCATGGTGATACTCGCGATTTCAAGCATGCTAAGTATGGCCGGAGTGTGATTGAGCGCTATCAGGAGGAGTAGAGTGCCTGCTCAATTATTGATGTGACCTTTTCAGCTTTTCGAAATGATGGCTGGTTTTCTTTGACCCCGCGCTATCTGGTCTATGATGTTATAAGCATTTGTCAGATGTAAAACAATCCAATACACTATTCAGAAATATCGTATTAAACTTCCTTCGTAGAGTATGGCTATTCAATCGTTTTAGATTCGTAGTCCAGGCTGATCAGGCGCGAGAAATCCCCGATAGACCTCATCCAGAACATCTCGCTTCCTCTTCCGATCGGCCTGAGCTGCTTCCTCGGTTTCGGTGGGTTCGCCGTCCGGTTCGTGAGACACCCAGGTCCGGATCGTTCCATCGCCATGCGCAGAGAACAGCTCTATCCCCTCTCCCGAGGCACCGTTCCCCCGCCAGACAAGGTCATTGATACGCCCAGCGCTCAAAGCACTCGACCGGCCACGGAGATTCTGCGAACCAGCCATGAGACCTGGAACGCGGAGACGCTTAACGAGTGTTCCCTCGCGGAGCTCAAACATAAAAATCTCACCACGATCATCCTGCTCATTGAAATTCGGCCACAGTAGTGTTTCATGTCCTGGATTCATGGAGCCTCTCGGCACGATTAAGGGTGTCCGTTCAGCCAGGTGCGAGGAAGAGCTATTACGGACCCGAGGGCCGAAATGGACAAGTGTATTGGCGCCAGTTGCGGAGTCCCATACTCGAATCCGGGAATCCTGCCCCGTCGTCACGATGTGACTACCATTAGAGGTCCACCGTACTCCGGTCACAGGTCCGTTGTGCGCACGCGCATGCCGGGAGAAGGCGGGACGACTCTCGTATGAGACCGGCACAGATCCAGTTCCTGGGGCCACCAGTCCCACTGGATCGTCCATGTCCAGGGTAGCGATGGCAGAATTGTGACCTCCGCGACGTACATCGAATATGATTACTCGGTTGTCGACCGATGCAGAGGCTAGGAGATGCGGCCGATGAGGTGCCCATTCTACTGATAAGACTGCACCATTATGTCCTGGTAGACCCTGTGTCGATAGTCCAGATCGTAGGTCTACTAGTCGGACCGACCGCTCAGACGTGCCTACTGCGACGAGCAGTGTTGACCCAGGCTGAGAGGAGAACGAGTGTGAATATGGTGTACAGTCCAGGCTGAATGTGTGGATGGGGGTGATAGAGGGCGATTGTAGTGCCGACAGTTTTAATGTACCATCGTGTGCCGTCGAGAAGATCGTTGATGGGACGGGATCGAACGGGTAGATCGAGAGGGAGGTAATCGCATGTGTATGCGCGTCGGGGTGAGAGGATTTGCTGACGGACGCGCAGGATTGATGAACATGTTCGAGTTCTGAGCCTCTTGATTCAAGGTCCCAGAGGTGAATCGATGGATCGGCACCTCCCGATATCATACTACCCTCATGTTAGATTGGCAACTGTTGGATGCTAAGTGGTTGCACACGCACTATCGGCCCTCAAACTGATCGACGGCCAGACAGTTCACACCGGACTTGTGAGCAAATACCTCCGCCGTAACACCTAGCTCTTGATCTAAAGGCGCCACATCGTCTTCGGACTGGTCCGATGGCGCAGCTGCTCTGCGGCTGGAGAACCGTATGCCCGGCGCGGGCTCAAGGTTGTGCACTAGCCGGGTTGTTTGAGCAACATGAAATTCATTTGGAGTTACAGACCCAAGGGCTCTGTTGAGGAGATAGGAATTCATTCATTCATCAGCGCTGGTGCTTTTGCATGGAGAAGTCGAGAGCACTGGATGATGCTATGCTTCACCGGATTAAAGTTGGACCGGCGCATTTATCGAATTTGGTAGCTTCGAGATCCTCGATCTTCATTCACTACCCGCTGCACATCACTGTTTGATTTGCCAAACCTTGACTGGTCTTCCTGGCAAACCTAAAGTATGTCTGTTGCTAGGTCACTTGACTTGGATGAAGACAGTTTTGTCGAGCCAGTCGAAGATAAGGAGGAAGCACTGGACGATAAGCCTTCAAGGCACATGAGACGCCGCGCCAACGTCTATGATGCGATAGCTGGTATGTTCTCCAAGCTCGCAAAGCTATACCAGGCAAACGAAATCTAATTATATACAGGTCGTGTCAACCCCCGCGGTGTCAACGCTCCCCGTACAGTTGCTTCTCAATACCGCGACACAACCGCAGGAGCTCGAAGTTTGCGTCCAGAGGAACTTCTCTATCGCAAACAGAATATTCCAGCAGAATCAATCGAGGAGAAAATCTACTTTGCGCATGAGAATCTTCCCTCTGATCAAGCTCTCCCGAACTCCGACCTCCTTGAGACAATACATGCCTATGCAGCCGACTACTATGAATACGCCACGGCAGACAACGGCAAAGATGACCACCAGACTATGGATGAGACCGCATTGCTTGCATTGGGGATCCTGGTCGAAGAGATGGCCAAGGAGGAACTGGGTGAAACCGGAGACCTAGCCCTGGTTGAAGGACAAGAACTGTCGGAGGAAGAGGACGATAAGACGGGCCTCGAGAGCGACGCCACAACTAAATCAGCAGCACGAGCAGCGCGAAGGAAACGAGCAAACAGCATCGTCCGTCAGAGATCAAAACGACGCAAATTGGCTCGTTCTGTTTCTGTTACAACCGATTTTGACACCGAGATTGATGAAAGACGATGACTGGATGAGATGGCGTTTGAAATTTATTTTCACGTTACATCCATTTCTCCGCGGTCGACTCCACTCGGGGACTTTTGATGCCTGCAGCTGTGTCAAGCCACGCATGATCTTGCGAAGCTTCGGCTAAAACCCTTGAAAAAGAATCAAGTCACCCCATGTACTGCCGTGGCACAGCCACGCTGCACATGGTATCGGCACATATCCCAGTCCCTGCCACCGCTTTATGGCACGCAGAGAGACAAAAGCCAGACTTTGATGTGTAAGACAATAATTTTGATGCGCCTTCCTGTGTGCCTCCCATTACACGAAAGTCTTTAATGGAGCTTTGTGTACACAGAGTTTGACCTCAGGGGAGAGAACGTGCTTTGATTTAACCAATATTTAGCCGACTAGCAGGGGTGTGCAGGGGTGTGTCGAGAGCCCTCGCCGAATGCCTCGCCGAGTCAAAGCACAATCTTGGGTATGCTGTGCATGCTACAGCAGCTTCGGTTTAATTATTGCTCGCGTCATGGCGGGATCCTGTTACGAGATTCCGTTTCCGTTGCAGCAGAATCTTGTCTAACTTGCATGTCTAACCCAAGTAGGGTCTTCCAGGAATTGAGGCTTCCAGGAATTGGCTGGGTTCCCAGGGAATAGATATTAAGTCGGATTTTATCTAGCCTTAAGTAAATCTAGTGTGCTGGCTCCCAACAAGGCTATCTTGAACAGGGTTAGTAGTCTCTACATTCATAATTTTACCATGTGTTCACATAAAAGAAAAAACCATTCTGAGAAATCCTGGAAAATAGGAAAGGTAAGCGTCAAATGGAAGACGAGCTTTGTCTGAGGCACGGGGTTTCCATGTGTAGTGTGACAGGTAAGAACCTTTCCCTCCAGAGCTGAGGGAACCGCTGAATTTGAACTCATCATTGCGCCTCCACCAATGCTTAGCTGCCTCATACTTGTCCAATGGGTGACCGCTGCATTGATAAGCTTTTTTGAACTTATTTGACAGTCCGTGCAAGATGGTACGTGGCTTTGGCGTATTCCACCTGGACAGGGCTCAGGATCATTTAAATGGGGCTACTGACACACCACTAGCCCAAATTAACCAAAAGCGAGAAACAAAATTTAATTTTGACTCATCTCCGCGCCACTGGAACCTGTCATACGCTCAAAGATCTCGAGAAGACGCTACCCTCGGTTGCATCCATCAATGGCATCCAGGTCAAGGAATACATCCAAGCTTTGACCGATGAGGGTCAACTACGAGTTGAGAAGATCGGCAGTGGAAACTGGTACTGGAGTTTCATCAGCGACGAAAAGCATGCACAAGAGCGCCAATTAGGCCGAATGACCATGGAAGTGGAGAAAGTCCGAAAATCTCACACCGACGCAGAAGCGGCTTTGGCCGCTGAGATCATGCGTCGAGCGGAGGAGACGGATGAGGCGCATGAAAGGGGTTCCCTCATGGCCAAAAAAGCCGAACTCCAAATGGAAATTGATCGGGTACGGACTACAGAGGCCCAACTCCCCGGACCCCTCAATTCGCTGAAGGGTGTCAAGCAGGTCCAGGAGGAGTTAGCGGGGTTCCGACAGCAAGCACTGCAGTGGACAGATAATATTTACATCCTGGAGGAGTATTTACGCAAATTGGCAAGTGGGGATCGACAAATCATCGAGGGTGTCTTACGAGAATGTTATGGAGATGAGTACGTGGACGAAGAGGGTCTTTGTGAACTATAGGACTATAGGACTAGGACTAGGATAAAGATGGAAGAAAAGAAAAAGCTTAGGTTTGCTTAGCACATGGCAACCTTGGGGAATTTATGTGAAACACGAAACTAAATTCATTATTATTATTATTTTTGACTGACCTCTATTAAAAATCAAGTGATAATCCATGAAATTGCCTAGAAAAAAAAAGGGGAGAAGTCCAAAAAAAATACCAAGCCACTTGAGTACCAAGAGAAGCTTGACCGTGCGACACGCGAACATCCATCTTCGTTTCTCCGCCTCGGAGGCTTATCGCGAACCCCCGACTCTCCCTCTCTCTCTTCATCTCTTTATTGCATCGCTCCTCTTCTATTCCCCCCCCCCTTTTTGACTAGCTCATTATCTCCCAACATTGGCTCGTGCGCTTTTGAGTCCCACATTCCTCCGGATCTCGCGCCATCTCCAGTTACGCCTTTCCCTCTCTCCCGGTCTCCGACCCCCCCGACCCCCGTTCTAGACTCCCGACTGCAGCACAGTATCTCGTGATACTGACTTATTGGCCCCCATTCAAGTGCTTTATTCTTACCGGCAATATCCACTCCCTTATCTGACGACCTGACCCTGTATCCCGATACGCTGCGAGTTCCTGGCGGGGGGTACTGTCGAAATCCTGCCTCGCGCTTCGATGCCACAAGAAACAATGTGGTGTAGTGGCACTCGATCATAATACCCCCATTCCTTTCTTTGGACCCGGGGAACCTCTTGCGCGTGGACAAGGATACATTCCGTGGACGTTTGGAAATCAGATCGTGCCCAGTGCATTGGTCCTGCACGCCAGACCCTTCGACAAAAGCACTAAGACTTATTGTGTCGCTTGATTGGATTCCTTCACGTAGGCTGACTGCCTACTGGTCTGTCCGACCATCCCCCGCCATTCCGTGCTGCTCCAGATAATACCGGCGTCTCTGTCCGGTCGGTGCCAAAGCGGTTACACTTTTATCATCCCCATCCCTCTCACATCTGCCCACGTTGTCTTGTATAGATGCAGTAAACGGCGACTGTGTGTCATGTCCGCTAACCCTCCAACCCAACCCACGTTGCCGGCCAGTCGGAATCGCAACTCTCTCCTGTCCAAGTTTCGCTCCCCACTCGGTCAACGAAATCGAGGCATCGCCGACTTCTATATCGACCCGGACGACCCATGGCGCTCCTACTTCCCCGGTGATATCATCAAAGGCACCGTCGTTGTGACCGTTGTACGACCCGTTCGCATCACGCATATCGTCGTATGTCTCCATGGCTATGTCAAGGTGTTCAAGAATGCGATCCCGGCAGGAGAAGCGACCCCCGACTTGGGATTCTTAGGACCCGGGCGAGGCCGACGAGGCGCAGAATACTTGGGCAATGGGCTAGCAACCTTGTTTGAGGATGAGGTTGTTCTCTGTGGCGATGGACGCTTGAAGGAAGGCATTTACAAGTTTCGCTTTGAAATGGGGCTTCCTCCTTATGCGCTTCCCAGCAGCATAAATGTGCGTTTGCCGATGCAACCCCCTTATTTTATCCAAATATGCTAATCAAATGGGCAACTGCAGTTTGAACGCGGAACCATCGGCTACTCACTTACCTCTACCCTTACCCGACCAACTACCATGAACCCTACACTCACATGCCGAAGACGAGTCAATCTTCTAGAAAACATCGACATCGCACCCTTCCCTGCACCCAGGGCCCGTATAGTTACATTGGAGCCGGTATCAAGGCGCTCAAAACCGAAGGGAAAAGCCAAATCAACAAATTCCGACGCAACCGCAGCGCCGGACACATCCTCAGTCGATACCCCTATTAGTGGTGCGGCACCATCTGTAGATACCAGACCACCGCTGAGCCCCTCACCAAGCAATGTCAGCTCATCCAGCCGGCCTAGCGAAAGCAGCCAAAGCTTTCGAATCGCCAGCGATCCCAGTTCATCCGCAAGTACAGGACAAAATAGCGAGAGTCGCAGTGCGACCCCGTCTATGTCAGATAAAACCATCACCGCAAAGGCCGAGCTTCTGCGCGCCGGCGTGCTCCCCGGCGATACCCTACCCATCACAGTCACGATCAACCATTGTAAACAAGTGCGCAGTGCGCATGGAATCATGGTCACACTATACCGCCAAGGTCGCATTGATCTTCATCCGGCAATTCCTATCGGCACTACGGTGGCCGGGAAAAAGCCGGTATACGAAGACTGTTATCCGCGATCACGGACGGGACTTGGAGGACTTACCTTGGGAACAAGTCGGACAAGCAGCACTTTTCGCAAAGATTTGTCGCAGACATTCGCGCCGCTGATCGTTGATCCAAGTACTATGACTGCAATTGTAAAGACTTCCATCCGAATACCCGAAGACGCATTTCCAACTATCACACGAGTACCGGGAGCCATGATCAATTTTCGGTACTATGTGGAAGTTGTAACGGACCTACGGGGGAAAATCACTTCA
Organism: Penicillium hordei; assembly: GCF_028827395.1. NCBI lineage: Eukaryota > Fungi > Ascomycota > Eurotiomycetes > Eurotiales > Aspergillaceae > Penicillium > Penicillium hordei. Next base: position 2,477,878 of record NW_026623142.1, read on the forward strand.
CCAGATCGCTTCATCCCGCGTTTCAACATGGTCTCCGGTGGTACTACATTTTCGCCCAGCGGGCAGGTCCTCAATCCAGCCGATTCGAGCGGCGTTACTGCCAACTGGGCCGGCAACATCCTTGACACGGACGCAATCCGCCGTGAAAAAGGCGTAATCTCGGTGGCCTTTGAAGTTGTGGTTGGGACGCGTGATTCACAACGTGGGAAAACGACGAAACGTACATCATCCACGGCTGGTGAATCGACCACGTCACAAACGGCACCTCCTGCATCTGCAATTCTACTTAACCCCGTTGATGGGGAGGAGTGGCCAGAGGCGAGTCCAATGCCTAATTCTCATGGCGAATATGGGACACAGGAGTATTCCCCCGAGGAGACGGATTGGGCAGAGTATCCTGAAGAATACACTGAAAATTTCCAACCAATGGACCCTATGGTTGCGCCTCCAGAGGTTGAGGAGCCCGTTGACGAGAAAACACGGGTACGACGTCACGAAGAAGCTCTCTTACCTAGTCAACCGCCCGACGAAGATGAGGCAGGGCCATCTACAGTACCAACGGAGGTCCCGACCGCGCCGGTTTTGCCAGATGATCATCATCTTCAAGACTACCAGCATGTGCCTTCACCAGATACAAACGGCGGGCCGCATGCTGTCCGCTCTGCGGAATCCCTACAGACTGTCGTTGCCAACGGCGTTGGGCCCAGTGAGCCACGTGTATCAGCCGACGATAAACAAGAGCTTGAGCGTCATCGACTCCAGGAGCAGGCAAGTGCACCTGAAGATGAGCCCAGTAGCCAGGAACCCTGCGCTGGGCCCAGTGCGCCAGTCTTCGATGAGGACGACCAGCTGGTCGGTGGGACGGCACATGCAGACGAGTCGTTGCCTCGATACCAGCGATGATATTGTTATGTACATTTGCATTTACGGGATATTCTGGAAGATACCATTGTTCGCATCATTTATGAAACGGCGCTAAAGGCGTTGAAATCTGTACCATACACTTATTTATCAAAATCAATTCTCAAGTCTCATATCAAATATCAAATCATTCAATGATCAAATGATCCAATTTTCCAATCTCATCAAATGCTCGGACTTCAATTTGTAAAAACATCCTTATCTCCCGGCCGCGGGCTTGGCACCCGCTTAGCGATACCTGGAGGACATCAGCCTTGCCCCTGGTCATCTTCTTTTCCCTTCAAAATAATCTCATCTGCTTTTTCAAACTCTCACAATGGCCTTCAAAAGCGGGTCGTTCGCGACTTTCCTCATTGTCTGCCGTAAGTCCATCGCATCACCAATTTCCCCGGATCCCAACGGCAAAGAGGCCACGAGACTGTAATAAACTAACCCAATCTTGCCCAACCAGCAACCTGTTTCTTCCTGGGCATTATCTTCTCCCTGTTCCCTTACGACTACCCGATCCTGTGGTCCACAGTGACGACGCCCGCCGCACACTATGACTATCTCGAAGCGCATCTCCGCTTCCTGCACGCCTCGCCCCCGCTCATCCCACGCATCCTGCACATCGTAATCTTCCTCGGCCTCGCCGGCCTCCTTACCAAGCTCTACAAGCCCTCCGAATCAAACATGCTCTTCGACGGCGCCTCGCTGGTCCTCTACATGTGTGGCGTGACAGTCTACATCGCCAACATCGTCAAGGGCCTGCGTCTCGCCTCTGCCGGGCAATACGGTTCCGAGCTGGCTGCCTCCGCCGACGAGAATGAGCAGATCCTCGGTCGCGAGGACTCGCTCAAGGTCCTCTCCGCTAGTAATACTATCCTCGCCCTTGTCCTTGTTGGTATCCTCGTTCTGCAGGCTGGACAGTGGTATGCCGAGCGCAAGGATGCGCAGGAGGATGAATCGTTTGCTACTAGCAAGAAGAGTGAGAAGGAGTCTGGTGATGCTACTGCTACTGCTTCTGGTTCGTCGACTGCGACTGCTGGGAAGTCCGGTCGGCAGGGAAGTCAGCGTAAGAAGACCAATTGATTCTAGCTGATGGTTTCTCTTGCTTTTGTTCGTGTTTGTATTGGGGATATGGATACTGGGTGTGGGATGGTGCGCCCGATTACTTGTTTTGCTTGGTAGCTATATATTTTTTTTCTCTAGTAGCCTACGCAGACGGGGAATTGCTGTCGCAAAGAAAATCATTGGAGACGCCTTTTTTTTCTTAATTGTCAAGGAGGTCATGGAATCCGACATTCGTCTATGTACATATGGTGATCATAGATGTGGTATGGCACGTTCATACAAAAAAAAACAACAAGATAGCATTTGAAAAAGCAGGAATATGGCATGATATGCATTCGAGGCGTATGGTATGGACAGAGCAGAAAAGATAGACAAATGATCATAGATGCATGTAACGTGGACATATGGTATGGCGACGCAGAAGGGGAATCATTGCGCAAGTCGTGAAGGATGGTGTGGTATCATATCATGCATGAGAAATACAAGTTCAACGGAATGAGAATGGGCTCCGAGGGAGATCCGGTGAGCGTGGGCTCAGTGCCTTGGCGAACAATTCCTCGCCAGAATCATTGCTCGGAGTGCGCGAGATTGCGCCCATCGTTGCGCCCATTGCTGTGAACCCAGTGGGCTCGCTGGCCTGTTGAGTCTCCTGGAGGAAGTCAGGCGGGAAGAGTGCAATGGGTTTCAGCGATTCGGGGCCCGAGAGGTTAATGTGAGAGCTTGGAGTAGGGGTGGGGTTGGTGTTAGGGGTTGGCATAGAGTGTATGTATCTATTAGCGACGTTACGGAACGAGCTGAAAGAGGAAACTGCAACATCAGGCGACTGCGGGGAAAGAAGCGATGCTCCATGCGAACCTAGTCCTAGTCAGTTATGGAACATGCAACTTGGCGCACGAATACATACTGCTTCCTGATAGATCCCTCTCGCTGGTCTGCAGCTTCAGTCCTTTGAGTTTGTCACTCAGCTTCCTACCGCTGACAGGTGACACCGGTGTGGCGGGATACACGGAGGATGAATTCGCCGAGTCATGGCTACTAGCAACAGAGTCGACGGCGCGTGAGCCTATTCCAAAGTTCAACTCAATCCACTCCTTCTCCTGAATCGCCATGAGCAGCGCGATTCCTTCCACATTGTTGCGTGATTCCTCCTCGATCTCGCTTTCAAGAACCTGCAGGCGTTTCTTTGCCCAGATGGTATGCAGAACGCCCTTCTTGCCAGCTGTGCGTCCCGTCGCACCCAATTCAGGAGGGAAAATGGCGGGGAGAGGATTAAGCCGGAAGATGTCTTGTGGCCTCGTGGGGGCAGGCACAGTGTTATCAGCCGAACCTGAAGCCGAGGACTTGGGTTCATATGACAGAGTGACAACGGGAGGAATGGTAGTATTGGGCGGGAGCAAGAAGTAGCAACGGCGCAAACTGTCACTCGGCCTTTCATCAGTGGGCATCGGGGATGTTTTGCCGGCCCATGAGACATGCCACGCCCCATCCATCGCAGATCGGGTGAGATCGTCATCCTCCCACTCAATCATCAAGATTTTAGTGCCATCGTTACCCCTACCAGCCTCGAACTCGAATCGAGCCATGGCCATTATCGAAAGACTCCCATTGTTAGGGCATCGAGGGGTTTCCAGCTCGGCGAATTCGCTGTCCGGGGTGAATGTGGGCGGTGCTTGAGCCATGGCAATGGAGGCTGTCGGGCGCGTACTTGGGAAACTTGAGATCCAGACTAGAAGATGGGGGCGGGTACTGGCCAAATCACGAGGGGCGGAAATGGGAGAGGAAGAGTACGCTGGACAAGATACAGCGGGTGGGCGGAGTGGGTAACAACGAACTGAGCGGGGTTCGTTGCAAAGGACTCGGTGATCACGGGATCGTAAAAAAAGGAAAACACCTGAGCAGGCAAATCCGGGATTAGTCGTCAAAGGTCTTACCGTGTTGGGGCTTGCTCGTGGAGTTTCATGTATTGCTGGGATGCAAAGTTGGAGCAGGGGTCTATTGGTTCCTCTAATTTTAGAACCGCTTCTTGGCATTTATGCAGCCAACATCAAAGAATTGGCTTTACATTGGATTCATTCATGCTACTTTCAGATGTCTCCAATGAAAGGTTTGTTGTTAGCAAGATAGCTTCCAAACTGGCAACCTGTTGTAATGCTAAGTTGTGCAGCCATACTCCCAAAATGGTTGGCAACAACACCGTTGTCTTTTTTTTTTTTTTTTTTTTCTTTTCTTTTCTTTTTTGAAGAAAATGAAATGGCGGAATATGAGTAAATGTAAATAAGAAAGATATTAAGTCTCTCTTTGTACAAGTCCCACTCAAACAAATCAAAGAGGTTGCTGAAGCCGGGAAATAAACCGACAACTGCACACAACTTAGGTGATTATGTTGGGAATATAACAATCATATAATAATCATATAACAATCATCTCTTGTTAGATAGCTCATGTGTTGACTTGAACTCATAGTGTGTTTATTGCACCCTGTGGGAACAGAAGAAATAACAAAAAGGAAAAAAGATTAGCATGGCACAGGCTGGGGTCTACATTGAGTGATATGAGTAAGTATATTGCAGGAAATAGATAGGATGCCTTGGCAACTTCTTTGACCAACTACGGTTTCCAAAGATAGAAACAGAACCGAAAATAAGATCAAAGTACAAGCTACTCAGAAGAAAGCCCCAGGTAATGCCACCAGCCACGAAATAAACATGGAGGAAATTGTGACGTTTCGTTCATCGACGAATACCATACCTATGTTTTCGTATGAAGACAAGCCTAGGTATGATACAGTATCATACAAATAGACAACAAGATAGGGGGATGAGGTAGCAGACCATAAGAAACAGGTATGGATGGCGTGAAAGCCCTATGCAAGGACGGGATCAACAAGGTTCGTACGGGGCCGATGGGAAAGACCATGCAGCGGCGTTTTGCTCGAGGCGGCATGGTATGCGAATAGATGCAGCATCAATGAAGATTTGCGTTCTAAAATTAATCTGAAGTATGTGATGAAGAGCTTCTGTCTTGCAGAGAGCTTAGGCAGAGTGCCCTGATTGGCATAGACCTGGATATTTTGGAGAAAACGATCAGCTGAATTGAGGTTTCACGGCCCCTTGGTGGAAAGTGTATGTGAGATCAACAGGAACCTGGCCAAAGCGTTTTGTGATTGCCGCTGGATATCCTTAGTTGTCGGAAGTTAGTATCCAGACTGTGTGATCGTCGAGAACAAATGGTGTATAAGGCGACGGCGATGTTCAAAAATAGAAGAAATAGGCGCTACTAAGAGCTATTATTGGAACTCGGAATGAGAGCATCGTCTTGATGATGATCAGTAGAGTGCAGGAAAGTGGGATCTCGAGCTCTTACAGCTTCTCATTGGAAGAGATGTATAGTTCGTGGCTAAGAGACACGGACCAGAAATAATATGGGTGGAGCACAGGCAGTTAAAGAAAGCCATACGGAGTACAGACCCGATATTGGTGTGAGGGACAGATTGGTGCATATCAGCGTTGCTCTGCTTCGAATATTTGGTTTCGAGCAACGAAAATGAGCTACTAGTATTGCATACACAGGATTATCAAAATGAATCGTCCAAGTAGAAGGCAAGATTGAACGAAAGCGGATTTCCTAGATAGAGCATAGATATGGACATTTTGCTTGTATATCTAATGTCCTCGTACCTAAATTTTTTTTATATATCGATATCTAAACATACTTACTCTACATGACGTTGAATGCTAAAAATACCCTGTCCCTGTTCATCTTGAGCTAAAAATAAAGCAGGAAATGCAAGTGGTATCCAGTTCTATGAATAGAACAAGGGATTACAGAAATAGCACACGGGATATGGGATATCACACCGCATATGAATATGCATGCCCCTCCCCCTTCCACTGTCTGAATGAATATAATTGGCTAACTGATCTTGCAGGAGAACCGAGGCCTCCAAGTCTAATTTGCTGTACAGCAGCCACGCAAAGTTATAGAATCGTAAAGATTTGCCCCTCTTTCTTATTATCTTCTATGGGTGTTACTAGTGAGAGTGACCGATTTCGATTTCATATGATAAATGGGGATCTATATCTATTTAGATGTTGTCCAGTAAGTACTTCATACTGGCCGATTCTCTCCAATAAGAACATTTCTTTCTTCTATTTATATATGCTTGTACTCAAGAAGAGATCACATCTGTTTGTTTATCTTGGCGTGAAGAAAATGTCAACTGGTAGGCCGCATAATCCTTAAGTGCTATGCGAGGGTATCCTCGGCCAAAAGTAAGTCGTTGACTAACGTGTTGTAAGAACTGACCTCACCACGTCACCCAACTCCTCCCACATACATACGATGTACTCTGTAGACCAATTAGAAATCACGAATCCACATCAGTGTCCAAGCGCTGGTGGGGCAACACTGAATCACCGACGTTCCGTTATTTTGTTGTTCAAGATAGGTATAGCGCCGGCGCTTAATTACATTTACCACATCCTCGGTGCCCCTCATTAACATCGCTGATTGGCCAGAATGAAAGGGATGTGAGCCGTATGTTATTTTTGGTCTGGGTCCTCTGTGATGATGCCTCGAGGAAGAACCAATATAAACACCCAAGAAGGTCAGGGAAAATTAGAGATGATAGTCTCGGAGCGCAAAAAAACTCTATTTGTTAAAAAGGGGTCATCAGTCCGCCTGTTTTTCGTCCCAATGAACCTTCAATGTTCGAATGGTGCTTGTGTAATTTTTTTTTTCTTTCTTAGCAGGTAATCTCGGGTTGTACGACTCCTCTGGCCACCTAGGTGTTACCCGTGTCTCTCTTGGTTTACTAAAATAAGTATATATTCAACAGCGCGTTCGATTAGAGAATGAAACACTGATGTGTTCTATATCCTAGGGGCATACTTGAAACAGTAGGGTAAGGGGTTAGCACAGGGGAAGGAAGCCATCTAGCGGATTAGAGCGACGTGATCCCTGGTCACATTTCTTCAATGACAACTTGAAACACGGGAGGCGCTATATGGCCCAATCAGTGGCGTTATTGTCACTGTCACGCCCCAGTTACCTACATCACAAATATACTCGGTGCTTGTGTTTGCAGAATGAAGCGGGAAACCTCTTATTCTGCGTGCTTACTGGACGGCTCAATAAATGCAGAATTGTAAATTCTCGCTGCCTGCATGACTGGCGAAGAGAAGGTGCGATCTTCCGCATTAGTGCTACGATGCATTCAATATAGCCTAGGTAAACTACTAGCAGTACGAGGTAGGAAAATCTGGGCCATCTTTGTGTACGCCGGTAATGACAGTACCTTGTAATATTACATATATTTTGAGTAATCGGTAATGTAACGGAGTGGTATATTTAATATCAATATTACCACCTGACCTTAGAATCCTTTTGCATGTTACTCAGTACTCGGGCATTGCCGAGTAGACCGAGGGGCAATAAACAAAATACGAGTAAAGCCTAATTGGACGGAGATTGGGCCCTATCTTGTGTGTGTCATACAATCTTCTCTTTGTTGGAAATGAAGCTATACGAGTCAGAATTCATATGGACGCGCATCCATGCTGGCAGTGAACCTTGGTTTGCATTTGAACTGCGTAGCGCTCGATTAGTCCAACAATGAAGTAGCTGTATCTGACTGAGCTCAATTGGTCAATTTTTTTCCCCTCGAGGTTTTTCTGTGGATTTGCACAAAATCCCTTGACTTCCAGATATGCTATTGGTACTCCGTAGTAATGGGGCCAAAAGACTTGTTCAGCTTCGTCTAGATCCTTCGTTTAAAAATAAAAAAACGAAGCGCCACTATGATAGGATATCCTCTACAGGACAGATGTGCGTCTCATTTTTACAATCCTTAAGTTTTTGGTATTCGTAAACAAAGGGGGAAAAAAACATGTGTTGACAAAGTACTTTTGTATATTGAATCTTGAAATGAGGCTCATACAGATCGACCTTTCATAAAAGAGCCTCTTGCACGGGTGACACGTGGTGGAATGCACGGTAGGAGAAATGGGAGTAGCGGCACCCGGGAATATAGGTAGCGCCAACACAAGGCGCGTGTTCAAAGTGTACATAACAGGATTATTGTTGGTTTTTACCGGCCCCATTCGCTAGGATCTATCATCCATGTCTCTGCGTGGTCAAAGCGGACGCTCGTCCTATCCGATCAAGAATCCATTGTTGGTTAAGCAGCTAAAGCTGGAGATTTAATAGCCAATTCCTTGTTCCGATTCGATGGCATCTTAAGTGACGTGACGTGCTCAGTACTTCGAAGTTAATATGGCGACACGTAGGTACACCTGGTCAGAGAGTACATATTAGTACAGGAATGGTGCTGAGGACAGTCCCTACGTAGATACAAAGGCTAGAGAAGGGCAGGCACCTTTTGGTTTAGTGAGTTATAACGAGGACGAATTGATGATGATAGACAGTGTAAATAATACATAAAATATTATTCGACTATCCAGGCACTAATCAGGCGCAAAGCAGTAATTCAGCAGATGCAACTGTCGGTGTGAGGTAGGGCCCCCATATGTACCGATGTCCAACAGGACTGTAGTCACGAATAATAGTGTTCACAGGCCGCCACAAAACGTATTCATCAGATTATCACCTTAAAAGGTAGACTGACACAGCACCAAAAAAAAACATAAGCAAACAAGACAATAAAGCGCCAGGCTTATATATATGATTTTGAACAAAAGAAAATGCGCACTTGGAACGCCGAATCCAGCCCCCACGCTAAAACCACCGACTAGCCAAATGCATGAATCAAACAGCATAATTCGTAAGCCCAGACTGTCAGTCAACTTCCTTGGCTTCGCGACACTTGCGCCGCTTTCCCTTCGGCGGTGCTTCGAGCTGAGTGCGCTTATAGGTCACCGTTCGCGTGACAACCTGTTTCACGCTGACAGGCTTCGCACTGCGAGGCGAATCATAATAGCGTAGCGTCCAATCTGACGGCGAGAAGGGTGACCGAAGAGTCGTCGCACTCTTGGGTGCTGCGCTCCAAGGTGTTGCGCTCTGGGGTGTTGCGCTTCGGGGTGAGTCTGCGCTTGGCGAGAACTTCAGCGACGACTGGATACGAAGACGGCGACCATGGAAACTTCTTCGAGATGGTGCCGCTGAGTTTGGCGTGGGTGGCGGCAAAGATACAGTCGGGGATCTGACCGAATCGCTAAACGTCGACCCACTGAATGCGCTCGCGGGTTGAGAGGTGGGTGATGTAGCATTGGAGGCTTTGTCACCAAGATACTTGGGAAAGCCGAGACCAGCGCTCATGGGTCCGGTAAAGACAGGTGTGAGGGCCTTGAGAAATTCCGTGTACGCTGTCGGAGGTGTAATAGGAGTTGATAGATCCTCTTGCTTGATGTAGTCGGAAACACTGGATGTAGAGCCATTGTGAAGTTGCGATGGGAAGATCTCGGTCTTTGGCGTCTTGAGAGGAGGAAGGATGGGTTTCACGCTCGGCATCTTGACCAGGTCACAATAATTTTGAGCAATCGAGTTATTTTGACAGACGCGTGAGAATTAAAAGGGTGGGTTGAGGAAGTAGGCAGAGGGAGATGAATGGGGTGGGGTGTATGGCCGCAGGTGAAAGTAGTTGAGGTAGTCAAAGAAGATGATAACAGTATAAGAAGGCCGGAAGTAATAGCAAAGAGACCAAAAACAGAAGAGAATGCTAGCCAGCAGCAAAAACGAAAGGATGCGGAGAGACTGTTTTATCTATCTGAGCGAGGCAGGCAGATGATCCTGGTGAAATTGGGCGATACAAGTATTTTCGCGTTTGGAACCGTAAAATAACCAGTCTGTAATATTTCGTGTAAGTTACAAAGGCTGAACAAGGGTTCGAGGCGGAACGGGCACTAAGGGGGGCATCTGAGCCCCAAATCGTTCGACACCGGCGGCAACAGTGTGGCAGTGGAACTCAGACTTACTATTTTTGTTCCGATATAACGAGGGCCAAAAAAAGGATATCGGAAATGTTTCCCAAAGAGAAATTATTTCGTTCTCTTGACAATTGATGCAAACAGGCGGCCAAGAAGTAAATTAAGACTCAACCGTCAAGGCCCCAAGAATTAAGTTATTCAGGTGAACTAGGAAGAAACTGTGGAATGATGTCTCAGAGTCAAAATGGCATCATGTCTTCATCTTTATAACTTTCACTTTTGCTGTTTCTCGGACCTCCCCCTCCATAGTCACCGCAGAAATGCAAAGCTACGCAGGTGCAACATGAGCATCGCTGACGCGCGCCATCTGAATCAAACGACCCCTTATGCCATGTACCAGGAGCCGCTAGGGAAAGCGGCTGTTGTCCTAGGCGATGCCCTCCACCCCAAGCCACTATTTGCTCCGTACTACGCTCTGGTTCGTCCAGCCTTGACGCGCGCAGCTTGCAGCTTTGCTGGCGGCTCGCTTTAAGGGGTATCTCGGTTTGAGAATTGAAGACTTCCTATTTTGGCTCTAGTATAGCGCGCTAACCCAAACAACTCCATTGGCTCTATTGTGTTTTGAGCTAGCCGATCAAACAGGGACTTTTGTTTGACACATGCTTTTAGGCTCTTGGTCCAATCATTCATGTGTTCTACTAGATCTTTGAAGAAGACTACCTCCACAGTTCTTCAGAAGCTGCACGATATTAATAACCCCAAAGATTTCCATGCAGGGCCAGATCTATTACAGGGACATTGTTCACATTTGGCCGACCAAATTGTTGCTAGGGGAGGCTCTTGACAACGAGCTCCTCTATGGATATGGGGTTATGTCAGCCTCTCTAATTTTGGCGCCGATAGTGAAAATGTCAAGATATTGAAGCCTCCCGAGTCAAACTCCGTGTCTACGTAATCTCTCACCTAGATCCTGAGTTGGAAAGACGATATTGTGCATCTATTGTTGTCACTTGTCCAAAAGAACTCGTCTATACTTTCATTTGGACGGACCGGTGAAACATCCTTTTCCTTTGTTGTTGCTAATCGAACCAACGTGCTATACTAATGTCTTCATTGCCGCTGTGGCATTCTAACAAAGGGGAGTTTGGACCTTCTCCCTGATCTACCTATGTTGGTGAAGCAATAAGCGCTTTGCTTCATAGTAGATGCAATAAGAGATAACTTCGAAAAGGGCTAGTTGACACTGTAATATCATTGTTCAGGATCCGAAACAATCAATGTCATTTTAGTCAATTGGCTTGATCCCTAGCACTTGTTATCGGTCTGTACAGTGGTTTTTTGGTTCTTTTTTAGTTTATAAATGTAGATGCGCGTTTTCCTTCAAACATCTGAGTCCAGACATCGCACCTAGCTTCTACGAAGAATTGTTGAGAAAAAGTTAAACTTTGGTTGATACATACACACACACCAGGAAGACAATATATCTAAACCCTTGTTATGCCCTGAGCGAAAGCTGCATGCTTAGCTCTTTAGAAGATTACAACAGGAAGTAACCGAGAAAACATATGCCAACTCTAATTCTGGAAACCTTCGACAAGCTCTAGAGTTGCGGTCTAGTATTTAACTTCTGTGACATGGGAGACTACTCCCTATATACGTATGTCCTTCACAGTGGAGGGGTTATCAAGCTATAATGTACTCTATTCAGGACTGACACAAGTGAGAGAAAAAGCTGGTTTGGTATCTCTTGGATTTTGAGCAAAGATTTGAAATACACACCAGCCCAGGGTGCAATACATAAAGAACAGAACAAGAAGCAAGGGTTTAAGACATGAAATTCGTTGCATACAAAAAAATAACGCCTGGTCGCGAAGTGGGGTATCTTTTACCATCTAGGTAAGTAATGGTGAGCCAGCACGAGAATCAACCTCGTGAGAAATAGAATAAATGAAAATACAAATAAGACACGCTCCTTAAATAAGGAGGTAGTGCCAGTTATTCCGCTTCATGATGTCCCTCCAGTGGACTTGTTGCTTTTTGATTTCCCGTCCACCCATAGTGGCGCCAGCGCCAGAGGGGGATTTGGAGCCGTCCAGTCTGGAAATAGGACTGGTAAGCGAGGAGTTGTAGGAGTTGTCTTCAGGTTGGACTTGAGAGGAGTTGAATGGGTCATCTGTCAGGCGCCACACCTCTTGTAAAAGGCGGTACATGCGTCCGAAGCTACCGAGGTCACCATGGTCACCCAGCGCGGCGGCGCGATCGGCGATCACAGACCGGAAGGGACTCGATGGCCCGGAAAACACGCCTGTCATGAGCAGTGGCCAGACAAGAGAGCGGTCGTAGCCATGGGGACCAGCAGGAATGAACTGGAGGGCATCTGTTACTGCGACGATCAAACTCTTGGTGCTTGCTTGATTGCGATCAAAGCCCGGTACGATGCTGCAAAGATAGATTTGAGCTGCAATCCGGAAGATGTGAGAGATAGTATTGGTCAGGGTGTCAGGGCGAACAGCTCCAGTTGCAGGTGAGAATGGGTTCTCCAGCGTGAAATCGGCAGGCTTTGTGTATTCAAGTTGTTGTCCTAGCGCCTGAACATGAGTACAGACAGCCAAGTCATCAATTCGACCTTCATTCTTTAGGGAATCCAGACATGCAATTTCAGAGATGAGATACATGATCCGGTCATCGCATCCCATCAACTCGCGTAAACCAGAGGAGGCCCCACCCAAGTGCTTTGATCGGTACTGGTGAGCAAATTCGGGAGTCTTGCCCACCATTGTCGAGCCGAGAATATCAATCCAAGAAGTCAAGCTCATGCTGAATGGGGGAACCAGATATCCGTTGGAGCTCTCAACTGTTGCGGATGGAAGTTCGAGTCTAGCTACAAGATTTGATGCGGCTTGGAAGTGATCAAACCACGGGATGTCGGGAAGATAATCATCCGAAGGGCCAACAGCGCAGTGAAAGAAGATCATGGCAAGAGTCGCATCCAGGATCTCATCGTGATTAACATCATCTCCCAAAGCCTGACATAGTTGAGAAATGGCTTCATAACGGTGCCGCATGATATCATGGTCAATTTGCTCACCAACCAATCCTTCCGTAGTCTTAAGGTGGATGGCGGCGACACTCAGACAGCAGTGAAGATAGCACTTGTTCGTTTCCAGAGCACGCAGGATTGATTGCGCACGCAAGTGGCCTTTTTGGTGAGCTTCTAGAACGGGGAAGATCTGGCGCAGCACATTGTGGATAAAGTGATCGAGGAGTGGCCGGTCATGATCACTGACAGCAATGTTGCTTTGCAACAATGCGTGTGTGTGATCAAAGCTAGAATTAATGCCTCCCAGATTGGCACCATTAAATGTCGAGGCTTGTGCAAAATATTCATCTCCAAACCATTCATCGCCAGCGAAAGTTGGCATTGGAGCACTGAGTTGGGGAGGTGCAAATGCGCTGAAGGTTGATGTCGAAGAATCATGACGCATAGGCACATCGTTGATGAATGTTTGTCTCTCAGTTCGCACATCGACTTCATAGGAAGGTACGTAGGGCCCACGAGGAGCACTTCCCAATCCAGGCGTAGGCAGCTGAGATGAGAAAAGATCGTAGGGCTCGTTGTACCTAGAGCGGCCATGTTCGTGTACAGGTGAAGTTGGCGATACCACAGACATATGGTGATGGCGATTTAGTGGGTCTAGAGTGTCGTGGATGTCAGTTGGAATGTATGAGAAGTCTGAATCGAATAAACACATACCAGAGGAGTGACCGTTTCGCTCCAGCATCTTAGTTTGCTTAATCCTGTTCTTGATGCGCTCCTTCTGGGCTCTCCGTTGCTCGGCATTTCCCCACCAAATCGGGCGTTTGTATTCGCATCGCACATTGAGATTGACACAGGCGCTACAGGCAGGATGGTTCTCATCGCACTTCTTCCGACGTAGGCGGCATGTGAAGCAACCTGTTCGAATTAGTATAGTTCGTCAGGGCGACTTCAGGGACAGCGCGCAAAGATGAGGGCGGATCGCATACCAGATCGGGATCGCTTGTGCAGCCGACCATTTGCTCTGTCTCCATGTGTGTGATGCGCGGGAGGGGTGCTTTGAGGCATTGAAGTATGCGCAGAAGCAAGAGGCTTAGTACCAGAGGCAGAGGAATTCTTCGAGATCGGCATATTGAAATATTGGAAGATTGAAATTCGATGACCGCAGAATGATCGATGGCAGTGATTGTATAATCAGAAGACTGAAATCAAGTGCAGATGAGAGGTATTATCGCAAAGCTGAACCAGCAGGCTTTGTAGTCTATCAAGGTAGAATGAAAAGAAAGGGAGGTTAGCTGAGCAACTGTTAGAAAGATGATGAGGATGAGGGAACTAAAACCGAGGGATTCACGATGCTTTAAAACTCATGATAGCTTGCGGAAGCAAAAGCGGGTGTTTCTATTTTAGAACCCACCTGCACAATTCATAGATTGAATGCAAGATCGGGATAATTTGGGGGTCATCAGCACGAGTTGGGTTGGATCACCGCAGAATATTGCTGGGCTGGGAAACCAACAGGCATAAGCGACCAATGAGAGTTGCAGAAACAATGGTAAATGTTGCAATCTAGTCTTTTGAGAACTAATTTTGGGACAATTAGCTCCGTTATTTTGTGACTTGAGGTCGCATGGCGGCGTTAGCGCATGCACCTCGACCTCCAAGTTCCTCGAAGGACTGGATGAAGATCCTTCGTTCGGGCTGGGATTCTGTGCTCTCTACTCCGTAACATGGGTGGCTGCAGATAGATCATTGGACCTGGATCAATTTCGGTTTTTGGGATTGGTTCTTAGACCCTTTTCACTGTACCATAGTCTCGGATTCCAACCCAACATTCAGAGTTCATTGTTGGTATTGAGATACTTTTACCAACCAACTGAGTGATTTGACATCTTAAGCCTACTCGTTGTCAAAGCCACTGTCACAAAATCTCTTGACCTGCAAGGAACGAAGGCTGCAGGTGGGGGTGAGATGTGACGAGCAACAGGGCCGACATAAATTTCATTAAGTTACTAAATTGAGAAAAATGCCGCAAAGGTTTGGCCAAATTTAGTAAAAGTCTGACCGCGAAATTCTTTTAACCAATGACTGAGATAAATCACCTCTAGAAGGCTGGTAGATCATGAGTGACTTGAACTGAAGGAATATGAGTAGCGTGACAGGACAAGTGGAGCAAGCCAAGCTTTCCATTCTCGCATCATAACTGGACAAAGAGACAAGAATTGCAAAATTACGCACTACTTGACCGGGGCCATGGAGAGCTCTAAGTGGTTGAGTGTGGTATGACTAAATTATAGCCTGTAGTCCCACAGATGCTCCGTGCAGATTCGAGCGGGGGATGTGATGTGATAAGACTTTAGCGTCATTTAGCGTGCATATATACTCCCTTAATTAGCAATACTTAACCGCCAACCTTCGGCACAATGTGACTTAATTTACCCCATCCTTTAGTTTCGTCTATCTATAGGGTCCGATCAAATCTTCGATTTTTGGTCGAATTAACCTTGAGCGTCTACTTTTGAACGAATTAACTATTAATAACCCTCTACGGAGATCGAATTGAGTCCCAAAATAGGACAATTAATCCATAATATCAAACTTCAATTGGTATGCCCTGTGCTCCGTCAAACTGCGCTCAAGCTGCAAGAATGCCAAGTCGTATTCTTCCCTAGTACACAATTCCCATCAGCAACGGCCGACTGCAGCTTGGCCTTCGTGACTTACGGCAGAGGGAAATAATGATTGATCTACCCATTATCGCAGCCAACATGCTTACGGAATACAGCTTGAAGTTGGAATTTCTCGTACGTTGTCATTCCCAACCATTCAACCCAACCCTCGGCCTATTGGAAATTTTCGCTCCACACATCCAAAGTATAAACGCACAATGAGGAAACCCTTCGTGCCTTTGACAGCCGCACAACTTGACCTATCACAGACTAGGCCCTGTAGGTAAAATCCTAGAATGCCCCTAATCTACTTGAGGCTTTAGTTATTGGGGGAATGATGATGCCATATACGAGGTAGTAGTTCGCGGGTCCCAAGTCGACGGTCCGTATAATCATGCGTGGATTAGTTAGTTGCTTTCCTTGTATTCTGACCAATAGTTAGAGCTATGTATCAACCATCATTCAAGTACCTGATTAGTGTGTGGTCCCTGTTGGTCATGAAGACATCCATATAAGTGATCTGATGCCTCCCATCTTGATGTCGGCTTCCGTTCTCGTGGGTTGTAAATTTAATTATGATGTGTACCCTGTAATATATTGTTGTTTTTATATAAATGATCTAGGCCAGTTCAAAATCAGTGGGTACGTGTATACAGATATGCAGGCCGCAGGTGTGACCATCAACCGTTTTTATCATTTCTGTTCTAACTATTAAGGCTTTGGGAATATTTCTATCCTAACCAATTCAACAGTGACCGCCGTATTGTTCTCAGTCTTGCGAATTCATTTGCTTGAAATTGGGTCCTGCGCTCTTGTCTCCAAGATGAAGTCCAAACCCTTTTTTTTCTACCTGTAGACTATCCCACGTTACACAATCACTCGGTAGCGCGAATGACACAGCCGACAAGTTAGAAATTACGGAGTACAGAATACATACCTGCAAATTTCCGATTGTTACTGGGCGGCCATTGCATATTTGCTATCGAATTTTCATGCGGCCATGATTGACAATATCGAATTTTCATATTGGACGGAGTCCATTGAGTTTGCTGTCATGATCTTATACTTTATAAAGCCAAAGAAAATATGTTTAATTTATGATATTTTTGACAGTAGGATTCGCCCCAGCCTATTAGAGCACCGGAAATGATATCATCTGATAGTAACATAATACAAATTATGGCATAGAGTATCTTTTCCTAGTTGAATCTAGCAATTTACGACATTGATCTCTTCCACATGAACAACTGCAGCTAATTTATCAATGCGGGCCGAGGAATATGCAGCACATGGCACATCCCAACCCCCTCTCCCCAGCTATCTGTGGGTTTCCAGGCTCAATAATTCACAATTGACACAGCGGTGAGAGAAATAGAAGGCTGGAAAGATTCGGAAATTGGCCAGCATTGTTGTACGCATTAGACCACCAACCCTCCCAGGGTCGGCTTCCTCGGAGCTTAAAACAATAATTCAACTCCATAGCTATCTTCATAGTATGACTCTGAGTGTGTGTCAACAAATCTTCTCAAAAGGGTACAAGTTTAATAGGCATCCTAGTATCCGTACACAGACCGCTTGATTGGCCCCCAATGCTCACATCACATCTACAAATAACAAGACGGGCATAAGAAAAATGCGTGTGATACCCAAGCCACTGAGCCACTAGTCCTGAGTCGGGAGAATATAATTGGAGAATGAAACTGGGCATATTTTTAAGTGTTGGTAACGGAACGCCGTTAGCGAGCGAAACCCTAGCAACGCAGAAGAAACCAGGGACATGACTCGAGGAATGGAATCGCAATTAAATATAGCAACCATAGGGGAGGATGCAAACTTCCCGAGAGAATGCTGTAGCGCTAGTTAAGGGTTGATGCGTGGTCGTCACACTATATCGGGTTCCTATAGGTGGGAAGCAGGGGAGGGGTAACTGCATGGGCGCTAACTGCACGCCAGTCACATCTTCACCCTCTAGACAAACCTTCGACAACATGCTCGCTTCAGAGAAATACCCATCCTTTAAGCCAGTTAAAGTTCAAGTTTGGGCCGCCTTGTTCTTGAAATAAATGCGGTAATGGGTAATGATTGGGCGATGCTAATACAATGCTAATGCGAGGTGGTTGCATCTCAACCTAAACTACTGCAGGTGGATCACTTCGTATCACAATCACATATGCCCTTGTATCCCTGCTCTCAACCAATCGCCTCGGCCCTCTGCTACCGACTTTTAGTTACGCGCTGGGTTTCACCAACATCGCATGATACGGAAATTTTGTCCTGTTGGACGGTTCGGGTTGGCTAGGTCGTTGCTCCCCAGCGCTACAGTGTTTCAAGGGTAATTATTTTCTCAGCACATCGTGCAGACTTATTATAACCCAACTGCCCCGCGTGTCACGAAGTTCTGTTGGATCTCCCAGTTCTGGATCGCCACTTACATTGAGTCTATTTTTTATTTCCTTACTTTCATTTCATATCTAGTGGGTTCACTGCTGTGCGGGAACCACTAATAACAACACATTCATTTAATTATACTATATCTTGGAGATTAGCATACTTACGATTTACGACATGGTGAGTTTTAATGCGAGGGGAATGATATGATCCCTGTTAACCATTTTAGATTTCGAATTCATCACTAGCCGCTCGGCGAAGGGTAGTTCCTGCTGGCGTGGACACGACAAATCACGAGTGGTTCTATCCTAAAAAGACCGTCGAAAAACAGCGCCCTAACTCGGGGGCAACCTTATTTGATGACACGGATTCTGAGGGTGGTGGCTGGGGCGAATCCCACCGACAGAGTATGCAATCAGTAAGTGACCTCATCTTTATATCGAAGGACGGAGCCTAATATAACATGAAACAACCAGCTCAGTTACGGGAGCAACACTACTCTTTCGAGCCCTGAGCTACCAACTCCAGATCTCGTTCCAAGAACCCTGCCTACCTTTCGATCAAGCAAGGAACTGATTGCTGGCCCTTCAGGCCCTGACTTGTTCAGAGAATCCAGAGGTTCTAGAGGTTCGACTGTAGATGTTGAGTTCTATCTTGCACCGTCACCTACACTCGATTTTGCGCCATCACTTACGCAGCCTGGGTTCGTCAACCCGCATCAGGCTGAGTTCGTCAACCAGTATCAGGCTGAGTTCACCAACCCGTATTTGTTGTCTCCTAAGACACCAAAGGCTTTTCCACCCAACCCTGATGTGTCTCATCTTTCGGAGGAGGAGATTAGAAACTGGGATCCCAGTCAGGTTGCTCACTGGCTATTTATCGGGGGATACGCTGAGGATGTCCGTGATACATTCATCAAAAATGATATTTCAGGCGACATTTTGATGGCCTTAACAGAGGATGAACTCAAGGATCAACTCCTAATCCAATCTATGGGCAAACGTCGCAAGATCTCCAACTCGATTAAATACCTCAAGCAACACATGCAGACGAGACCGATTCCGGAGACCCCGTCTCAGTTTCCATCCGAGGCGGCGTCTTCTAATGGGAGAACATCTCCCGAATCGTTCGCCCGCCAGGAATTTGTCCCCCAAGAGTTGGCCCCTAGAGGATCTCCTCCTACAGGCCAATCCTACACAGTGGCTATATCGCCTGACGGTCAAGTTATCTCTTCGTATGCTTTTGGGAAGACTGGGAATCAAACTTCAACCGCAGAGTCTGTTTCAATTGTAGGAATCGAGGAATTCCATCCAAAGCCACACAGGTGTTCCAAAGGGAAAAATTGCAGCAAGTATAAGAGGCTCCAGCAGAACCAACAAAGGCGCCTGGAGAAGCTTGCTGCAGAATACCCTGACGCAGATTTCCAGGGGGCCGATTTCCAGCGGGGTGCCATCTTTGTAGGTAGTCCCGGAAATCCTGACACCGCAAGAAATCTTCTCCGACCCATGTCTGAGGCCGAGCTATCAGTGGTGGCTTCCTCAGACATCTTTGGCCCTCGGTCCGGACCAAGACTCTCCGAGGCAGCCCTGAACGAAGTAGGGCGCTTGGATCCGCAGGAAACAATCCGGAACTTCCTCAGACACCAGCATGTCGATGACTTCCCCCAGCCTGGACCCCTTGGGCTGGACACTTACAACCTTCCACCGCCAGATGGCTTTGATGACATATCTCCGATAAATGCCCAGTCAAACTCCATGGCCGCAAATCTGCGCAATCTTCCGAAGCTTACGATCCCGACAAGTCCTGTCACGGAAGATATGACAACCGCTGTTACCACCAACAGATACTTCACCCCCACTCATCAGAATGGCTCTCCCACTGCTGTTCAGCAATTTGGTCCATTCAGTCACGCCCATCAAACACAAGCCATTGAGACTTACCGCCAAGGTACACCATTCTCCGAAGTTGATGTCCCTATCACTGCAATCCCCAGTGATCCGATCTCCCGTGATGTGTCTCAATCTGTACCCCCAGGCATGCAATATGGAACCTTATTCCCTCCATACCGTGGTGGAAATTCCCTTGCACAGAGCACCTCAACCCGTCCCAGTAATGATCTTCCTCTCCGTGATACCAATTACCCTCCACGGAGCGCCTCGACCCGTCCCAGTAATGATCTTCCTCTCCGTGATGCCAATTACCTTGCACGGAGCACCTCTACCGGTTCTCGTGATGTTCTCCCCCTCCGTCAGGTGAAAGAGGACAAGCCTCTGACCCCGATAGATGTTCCAGAAGACCTGATTCGAAGCCCCCGCGTGAACCAACATGGTAACGGCAGCTCATTGTCTTCTCTGGCATCTGATCCGGACGTTACCCATGCAGGATACATGAAGAAGCGCAAGACCACACGTCTGCTCAGACACGAGTGGTCCGATGCGCACTTCACGCTCCGCGGCACCAACCTGGCTATGCACAAGGACGAGCGCGATGCGCACCGGATCTCTCGTGCCCTCGACAACATCGAGGTCGACGAATATGCTGTCGCTTGCTCGTCGCTGGCAACAAGCTCTAAGTTGACGGCCGCGTTCAAGCGCTCGATCCTGCGTAACGGAAACAATACCATTGACTGCCGTGATGGTACTGCTTTTGCTTTCTCACTTATTCCAGCTACAAGGGAGAATGAGAGAAAGGCCCTCTTTGGAAACAACGCTGTCAAGAGCCACCACTTCGCTGTCAAGTCTCGTGAGGATCGCATCGACTGGATGCGTGAGCTTATGCTTGCCAAGGCTCTGAAGAAGGGTAGGGACGGTGGCGATGACATGCTTGTCAATGGAAATGTGATTTGAGTGTTTATATTTGTTGTCGCGTTGCTTTCAGTTCTTTGCATATGTGTACGCTTACAATTTGTCTGGTTTTTTTTTTTTGTTTTTGGTGTGCTGCGGTCCTCATTATCGCCGAAGGAAGTACCTAGGTGTCATTGCTCTGGCGCTTTTATTGGAACATAACGTATTTCTTTTGTCATACCCTTGCACAAATTCACAAGACGCATCGCCGCAGGCGGTCGGACTGATACCCCTTGATTAGTATAGTTGCATTTAGTTACAAAATAGGTAGTTGGCGGAGAAAACAGATTGTTGACGTGGAGAATCTTACCTCTCATTTGTAACAGGCAATCTCACTTGATTTCGTATAAGTACGTGGTTTTCAGTTCTCTGTGGTCCATTTGTATACCTTCTTGTAGAAGGACATTGTCGTTGGAGGTGGTTCTCGGGGTCATCGTAAAGAAGCAAAAGGGACACCCTTTATTTTGGTCTACACTACTGATCTACAGTCGAATATGGTTCATTTCTGCGTTGCAAAGTTGTTGGTATCATTCAACGATGATACAGATATATATTCCCTGCTTGGTGTATGTTATCTCATCCCATCATCCGAACAACAAGATATGCCCACCCATCTCCATAAGCAGAGCTTCTCACGAGTTCCTCGATCGGAGCAGACATGGGTATCACAGCACCATGTAAGACGGGCTTTGCAAGGACAGGAGTTCTCCGACTGGGAAACAGATTTGGTAGCAATGTGTGCAAAACAGTCCCGACCGTTTGAGGGTGCATCATGGAACCGCTCCGCGAGCTCAACATTTGACTCGACTGCATACTTGATGCTGGTATTGAAGGTGGAAGTGGCGATTGTACCACTTTAAGGGAAGAAGTCTCGGCATCTAGTGGGAGTGGCAAGAAAATCCGGATTGGGACGTTGCGGAAAGGTTGCGAGAGCTGAGGAAGAAGAATACTCGATATGCGCTGAAAGGAAAGAAGATCGACTGTGTTCATTCGTGTTAGGATGGTCTCTATCATTGATGCAGCAGGAAAAGTTCTACATAGAATGCTTGACTCACCTTCTTGAACGGCATTCCAAAGTCCTGATGAGTCTTCTTTTGAGAGACTCATGATGCCTTTGGCTGTACCGTTCCGTAGGAAATCCGCCTCCTTCACACTGTTTATGAAGGCGTCATTCATGACCATTCCATCAGCATCAAGCCGAACAAGGTCATCCGGCCAGTCGCTAAAGTGCACTATCAGACGCCAGGGAAGCGATGACCCGTCGCTAGGGGACTCGTTATCCCTGGCGGTCTTTGAGGCTGGGTCTGCTCCTGCATAGAGGTCAAATAACAATCCCACTGGGTAGTGCCATTTCAGAGGCACCCCCTCAAACTCAAACCAGCCATCATGAGACTGGGAGTTTGGCTCTATCAAAAAATTTGAGAAGAAAGCTCGAAGCTTGGGTAGCAACGAGGGAAGATATGAGATGCGCGGATATGCGATCTAGCAACTGAGTTCAGCATTTGTGTATGTCAAGTGCTTGAATAGACATACAAGATATGGATCCGTCTTGTCAAAGGTTCGACTTTCTGATGAAGCCAGAACAATCTCCAGTGGCAAGCGCCCGTCCCAGACGGCCTTCTGGATAGAGCTGAGGGATACTCGATTCTCCATCTTGATGTGCGATAAGGCGTTCAATTCTTTCTTCCAATGTTTGCGTTTCTGCTGGTTTGTCAAGACCTGGTTAGCTCATACATCTATTTACAATCTAGGAAAACATACTTGATACTTACACTGTGTTTTGAATTACTAGACACGCGCTGAGATTCGCATGTCTTCAGCCGATAAGACTCGCCTGGAAATAATGCCCCGCTTTAGATGTGGGCATGATCCGGGAAATGGCGTATCCACAAAATTCCCGGGACAGTCGGCCACTCTTTGAAGATCAAGAGTTCGAGGTCCAAAGAGATACAGGCAGTTCATGTTGACATAGCGTGACTTCAAGAAGCGCCAAAGGTTGATGGCACGTGTTGCTGCCTCAGGCAACAATTCTGCCTCAGGCTCTATAATTTGTTATTCCAAACTTGGAACTTTCCAAAATTGATAGCAACAGTGACTTATGGTCAATTTCTACGCAGGCTATATTTGATGCAATAGGAGTCGGGGTCCCTCCAGCAAACCGATCTTTCAGGGCACCGGTATCCTCCAGGATCTCGATATCCAGCATCACTTTCCAATCGTCATGTTCGTTGATCATCAAGGTCCTCTGTGAACTTTCTGAATCTCTCCACGACATCTTCGTTTATGAGACCATACACAAAACAATTTTTTGCGCGTCAAAAAGCTTCGCAGTCATGTCCACATTGAACGCGATCGTGGCGCGTTGTTCGCATTTCTCGCCCAGCTCTGGAGCGTGGAGCCATTTTGTTTTATCAAAATGGCCCCAAATTTTAGCTCTGTCGAGAAAGTAACATTAAAACGCCCATTTTAAAATCTGTTCATCCATAATATGCAATCTGGACAGCAGCAGAATAGGCACAGAGCAATGGAGTCTCCTTGCTGAGAGGTTTTCCGTCCGCCATGCTTTTGCAGCTGCCTTGGACATTTGGGAGCTTGATATTTTTGATATGACCCAATTTCGAAGGCTTCTTGGCGTTGTGTTCCTCCAATGCAGTGATGGCATCAACGGTGCAGTGAGTCCCAGCCATAGAAGCATACCCCAAATCTGCCAAAAGAGCGACAAAGCGACCAAACGACCAAAACAAGAGAAAATCCATGCTGCACACGCTTCCATCCTTTCCAAGCTGGACTGATATCGATCTACAAGTTTAGGTGGAAGCCGTGCCAAGGGCTTAACTGAACAAAAAAAAAGGATCTTATATGCCGAGAAGTCTAGAAACTGCCGCCGCGTAAGCTGCATGGCCAAACACTATCCCGGGGTGCCATCCTTTAGCAACATGTGACTTCCATACAAGCATAGACCAACTCAAGCCTCGGTCTTGTAGCCGCCAACAGGGCAGGCAATTCGAGGGAATCTGAATACAGGGCTGCTAAGATATACCGATCATTAAGCTCCATGACCACGGTTTCTGCACTGTTCCAAGGGGCCTCAGGTATGTAACGGTCTAATTTTTGGAAGATGGGTCCAATTGAGCATGGTCCTCGCAATCCATGATACAATGCACCATATGTCTTCATCCCCCACGCCGCGTAGCCCCCTGCCTGCATTTGTGGATCCTTTGGATTCAGGAAGACGCACCTACAAGCGCACGGCAAATGATCAGATATTTTATCACAATTCTTGGGAAAAGTCAATTGAGCGATAAGTTGTGAATTCAGAGGCACAATTTCTTGAATCCCTGGAATATCGCTGATGGGTCAGGACAGGTCAATGCCAACAAGGCCATTACACTAAAAGTTGGTTTGTACAAATCCCTGAGTAAAGTGCACTTTTGAGTACCAAGGCTGGGCGGTATGCCACGGCATCCTTCCAAGCCGGAACCGGGCCGAAAAGAGCTTGTATAATTCCAAGCTTACTGTCATTAGAATACTACCTGGACACCGACAGCAACATCAGGACTATGTAGTAACCGCGTTAGTTAGTTTTATTGGATCAACACGTTTGCCCATATATCTATTTGTTGGTGATCCGGGCCCGACGACCCCTGCGATGTAGACCCCGGAATTACGTTTAGTGCAGATGTACTATCCCGGGCCCGTGGGGGCTTATTCCGCCACTTCCGATATTGTGGGAGTGTGGGATTCCAGGTAGAACAAGTCATGATGCGACTTTAAAAATTCCTCCTGTAAGCACGGTATAAGCACAGTATGGACCAATACAGTTGAAAATTCTTCTTTTTTCTTTATATCTGTCTAGCTTAGTTAGGTTAGTGTACCGAAGTCGGCAAGGATTAAACAGACTTTTACCCCTTCTTCCGTTTGCCGTGCTTCGGTGTGCTTCGCTCTTCGGTGTACGGTATCGTTTGCCTTCCCGAGAGCTCGGCAAAATTCCGGCTCCACACGTGGTTAAAGGTTCTCCCCCTGGAGGCAAGTGTTTTTGCTGTAATTATTGGGGAAACAGATCATGGGGTATTCACTTAACAAGCGGGACTTCGATATGCCAGTTCTCTCCACTGCTACAGCTTGTATTACTATTCCGCCAAAACTACGCAGAGAGAAGATAATCCGTTACTGGGCGATGGGCCTCACCTGGTGCCCCTATTCAATATACAAAATTTGACGGCTAAACCTATAAGACTCCTCTTTGGTGTAGAGGCAAAAGTACATTCCACAAACATGCTTACCATCTATTGCGCCCAAGAAAATCTTCTTGAATAGGAGGAAACAAGAAACTCCCTGCGATCTCATCTAGTTTGATATACGTTAGACCTATATAAAGCTTATTTGCCGGCTGAACGTTTCCTCCGGGGAAAACGCTACCCCGGCCAATTTTCCCACTGGTGGACGTGCTTCATGCATCTGCAATCGTCGCCGTACTGTAGCCTCACGTTGGAACCCCATATTATATTGCCCCGGTCTATGGGGTTTTAGGCGATATGTGTTGTGGGGAGTTTAGTTGGGGTATTTCCACACCCACAGTCCATTAGGATAGCGGGTATTACTTAGGGCCCCGTTCTAGCACATCCTGACTTTTCCTTTCCTTCATCTGCCTTCGAGCAAATTTTTTGCTCTTCTCACCCTAACCTCCAATTCTACCTCCCACAGCCCGAGCTGTCACCTATTCAGCCATGGGCATTCTCACACTTGCTGAGGATCGGCCAACGCCCAAGTCCGTTTACAACTGGCGTGTATATGCACTCGCTGGCATTGCATCATGTGGTTCCAATATGATTGGTTATACCAGTGCCTTCATCGGTACAACTATCACACTCACCTCCTTCATGAAGGAGTTCGGCCTCGACGAGATGTCTACCACACAACAAAATCTAATTAGCGAGAATATCGTCTCACTTTTCATTGCTGGTGCCTTTTTCGGTGCCCTGGGAACCTACGCCCTCGGCCACTTCATCGGCCGCAAATGGAGTTTGGCTGTTGCCGCCACCGTATTCTTCCTCGGAGCTGGACTACAACTCGGTGCCAACAGTGCCCGAGGGCTAGGCATTCTCTACGCTGGTCGTGTGCTGTCCGGTTTGGGTACCGGTGTGGCCTCAAATATCATTCCCATATATCTGTCCGAGCTAGCGCCACCTGCCATCCGAGGACGGCTTGTAGGCCTGTATGAGCTTGGCTGGCAGATTGGTGGAATGCTAGGTTTTTGGATTAATGTGTGTCTCCCTGCCTCTCGCTGATCTTTGCGTTCAAAGCTAACCTAGATATGGTAGTATGGTGTTGAGCAACACATGCCTCAAGAACACGAGCAATGGATCATTCCCTTCGCCATCCAGCTTGTCCCATCCGGTCTGCTTTTCGTGGGTGCCTTGTGGATCAAGGAATCACCTCGTTGGCTGTTCCTTAAGGACCGTCGCCGCGAAGCGATGGTAAATCTCTGCTGGATCCGCCAATTAGAAGCCGACGACATGTATATCACCGAAGAGGTGGCTGCCATCGACCAGGCTCTTGAGCATCAGAAGAGTTCTATCGGTATTGGCTTCTGGAAGCCCTTCCAGGCTCTCGCCACCAACAAGAGCGTCATGTACCGTCTGATGCTGGGCTGCATGCTCTTCTTCTGGCAGAACGGTTCTGGTATCAATGCCATCAACTACTACTCGCCTACCATTTTTAGATCGGTATGATTGCGCTTCATCTTCCAATGGTCAGTTAATTATGCTAACTTATGTTCCTTAGATTGGTGTCGACTCTAACACCGTTAACCTGATGACCGGTATCTTCGGTGTTATTAAGGCCGTTATGACCTTCGTATGGCTCCTGTTCCTGGTCGATCAATTTGGACGGCGCAATCTGCTCCTTGTTGGTGCCGTGACTGGATCGATCTGTATGTGGGTCATCGGTGCCTACATCTGTGTTGTCAAGCCCGAAGATAACCCCAGCACGTCTCTGAATGGTGGAGGCATTGCGGCAATTTTCTTCTTCTACCTATGGACTGCAGTCTACACTCCTACTTGGAATGGTACCCCCTGGGTTATCAATTCCGTAAGTCATTCCTTATTACCATCCTCAATTAAACCCTTTCCTAACAAGCTATTAGGAATTCTTCGACCCCAATTTCCGTTCCCTGGCCCAGGCCGCCACGACTGCAAGCAACTGGCTCTTTAACTTCCTCGTCTCTCGCTTCACCGAACAGATGTTTGACAAGATGCACTACGGCGTATACTTCTTCTTCGCTGCATTGTCATTCTTGGCATTCTTCTTCGCCTTCTTCCTTATCCCTGAGACCAGCGGTATCCCTCTTGAAAAGATCGACCGCCTGTTTGATTGCAAACCCGTCTGGAGAGCAAACAAGATTCTCAAGGCTGCTCTTGCGGAAGAGGAGGAGCAGTTCCGCTATGAGGTCAAGGAGACATCGTACCATGAGGAGAACACCGGTTCAGTTACTCCTACACCTTAAGATGAAGAGAGCCAAAAATGAGCGATACGGGTACGAAAGGGAGATATATAGAGTTGGTTATGGACCTTGTACAGATGATTACGATGTATAGACGCTACATAGACTGGTGTGCATTTTAATCGAGTTATTTTCCAAATTGCAAATACATACAGCATGCTGACCCAGTGGTGAGTAGCTTGCAAAGTTAAAGTTATCCGCCCGTCTTTGCGTGATGGCAGCCGGGGCTACCAAAAAGACCGGAGCCGCAGGGCAGGTCTTTGTCCGCCTCCCCGGTGTTTTGCCTCCATTTACTTCGATAGCTCCCTCCAAAGTCCCGAATTATCATTCAAGTTGTCTATTGATGCATAAATATCATATTTAAAACGGGAGGGGGGGTCAATCAGTGGTGAAGCGCAGCAAACTGTGGATATTGGGCGTCAGTTTCTTGAACAACTTTGGGACTATTCTCACGCGCAATGTAGCGTATAAACTAACACATCTACAACAAAACTGCTGCACCACCTTGAAAGTAGCGATAGGCCAAAGCGCTCTGATTGCGACCACACCCATTTCACTACATGCTCACGCGGGGATAAACGCAATTCATCGGGTTTGACGCTCAGCCCGGGTCTTGATTTGACGATAAGACGGAGAAAAGATGCGAGGTATTTATGATAGACGTGGAATATATCAATTGGTATGACAGCATGTATGATGATTTTGTGGTGGCGATTCCTCGTTCGCTTGGCCGATGACAGGTCTGATGGGATGGATAGCATGCATGGTGAGTTGGGCAACCAAGTGAAATTTAGTCGTACTCGGTACCCTCGTTTACATATGATATCACCTAGCGTAAATAGCTCCTTTGATCATCCCTTTGCTACCGTTCATTCTCCATTCTAGGGTTGCGGCTGGTGGCTACGTCATGCCACGAGATGGCTCGGCAGGGTATAGATCAACACATGATATTAAAGACAAATGAGATATGTCGGGCACAATGGGAGTTCGTGGTTCTCAATCCCTCCGATACATATTTAAAGCTGTCGCTAATGACAATTAGCGTTGACTTGAGAGCATGGTGATTTGTTATAGTATATATATATATATATTTTTTTTTTCTTTTTTGAATGTACCGTCTTGGCTCACCAAGTTGTTGTACGCAGCATCAATTCAAGTTTTGCATATCCAAGTAGACGCGAGAGATCATTACAGGGACTATCAGCTGATTAAGTCTGATCGATCAACGAATAGCAATAGAAATAAAGCTGCGTCGCATAGCTGAAATACCTTGTTAATATTGTGTGCGAGGACCCTGGAAATCCGGGGTCTCCAATCTATGTGCCCAAGAACGTACCCAATCAATTTTTACGGTACACCGCAGTGTGGGCTTCTACCATGATTGTTGACTCCATAATCTTGCTAAAATGATGGACGTAGCTCTAGATCATCATAATCTCTGAATCGGGGGCAGTGAACTTGATTAAGTTACAGATGCGAGAGAATTTCTATTGGTTAGAGACATTGGTACCAGTCTTAGACAGTCTTAGACTGCCCAATGAGAGACATGAATGGCCTCAAAAACGCAATCCTTGACCCATTCTAAATTTAGGCGGAAATCAGATCCTTTGATGACTCCTAAAAGGGGAATGATCAGCCGACAATCTGGAAGCCGGCGGAAAGACCAGATGAACGCTATGTTGTATAAACTCAAAGCCAAGTGTTTCCGCGGAATGCGTCAACTGTAACTACTGTAACTACCTGAGGTAGTAGATGTTTAGGAGATGTTAACTTTGGGGGTTTGTAAAATGGCTGTTTGCGGAACTAATTTAAGTCCGCTGACCGGTGGCGGCCAATGGTCTTGGATGTTGCATTGGCTGATTCCCGGACCTTGTGCCTGGAAAATAGCGAGAATAAGCCGAAATAGAAATTTTCACTACGGAGTACGGAGTACGGAGTAGTAATCGACATGATCGTCTAGACTCTTTGGGAGGCTGGGGCAGTGTAGAGGGGCAAGAGGTTGGGATAACCGAAGGAACAGGGGAACAGCTTTGTTGATCATGATTCCATTGTACAGAGTATGGACACGGAGTCCAATCCACCGTTTTATGAATGATGGTTGCCTGAGAGTTATTGTTTCACTGCGCGACCCTGGACGATCTCTTGGCTCCACTGAGCGCTTACGTTGTACTGTGGAGTTTGAATGATATCAGGAAAATCAAAGGAAAAGAAAAAGAACGATACTCCCATCTTCCCTTTCTACACTCACCTGTTTTGTCGCCATGCAACTGAATGGCTTCCTTTTCGGAGCTTTCACCCTCCTCCAGAGTCTTCAGCTTGTACAAGCAGAGAATCTCATCCAAGCCACCGGGCTGACACAATGTTCCGACAGTGCCGAAGTGACCGTGAATAATTTCAATGCGGTATTCACACCAGCCAACAAGTCCATCAGCATTATCTTCGATGGTTATTCCGAAGTAGCCGGAGATGTGCTCATTGATGTCGACCTCTTGGTGTATGGATACAAAGCGTTCACCAAGACGTTCGATCCGTGCAGTCTTGATTTGTCGGTATTTTGTCCTATGAAAGCCATCGAACTACAAATTCCCACAGTCACTCAAACGTTGGGTGACAATGTTCTCTCGCAAATCCCATGTTCGTTTACACTTCCTTGTTACAACCCTCTCAAGGCCTCGAGCCCTCGACCCGAGGCCAAACATGTGGCTCTTACTAACGATTACGTCATAGCGATCGCCTACAGCGTCCCCGACATCGACGCAGTGATTCGTCTCAGGCTCAAATACAAAAATGGAGGTACACAGATCACCTGTTTGGAGACCCGCGTTAGCAATGGAAAATCAGTCTACCAGCCTGGTGTGTCGTGGACACTCGCCATCATAACCGGCCTTGGTCTCGTCACCTCCACGGTCACATCGCTTCTCGGCCATTCGAACACGGCAACCCATCTTGCTTTCCGATCGCTTGCCTTCCTCGGATTCATTCAAACACAGGCCATGGCTGGGATGAGTTCAGCGAAACTACCGCCCTTTGTGCAATCATGGACCCAGAACATGCAATGGAGCTTGGGAATTGTGCGGTCGGATTCTCTGCAGACAATTGCGACCTGGTTCCAACGCGCCACAGGGGGTACACCCTCGACCGTGATGACATCCTCCAGTTCTATATCCGTTGTTCTACAGAAGCGTTCCGCCATTCATCGCAGAGCCGCGGAGAAAGGAAGTCAAATCCTTCTTCGCGGTATTGAACGGGTTGGAATCCGTGATTCTATCGAATTGACCAACATCTTTATGACTGGATATCTATTCTACTACTTCATCACCGCAGTCGTCGTCGCTTGCGTAGGTCTGGTCCTGCTGGTTCGAGCTGTTCTAGCCAAGAAACAGACATTGCTTCCAAAATTGGATCGCACCATCAGTGTCACCGCAGATTGGAAAACCGTTCTCCGCAATACCTTCTTCCGGTTGGCTTGCATCGGGTACCCGCAGATGTGTATTCTGTGTCTCTGGGAACTGACTCATCGGGACTCAGCCGCCGAAATTGTTCTGGCCATTACCATGTGGCTTGTGACGACCGCCGTCTTAGCCTTTGCCGCGTTCAAGGTGTTCCAACGCGCGATGCGATCAAAACAGCAGCACAACACACCTGCGTATACGCTCTATTCCGACCCTGCCACCCTGAACCAGTGGGGTTTCTTGTATATCTACTACCGCGCTCCGGTCTACTTCTTCCTTGTGCCAGCTTTGGTCTACACCGTTGTTAAAGGAATGGTCATCGCCTTCGCTCAGCCTTCACCGGTCGCACAGTCGATCGTTCTTCTTATTTTGGAACTTTCCATGATGCTCGCAATCGCCATCATCAAGCCATTCATGAGCAAGGGAGCAAATGTCACTGCAATCACAATGGCAGTAATCAATTCCCTCAATACGATCTTCCTACTTGTCTTCTCGGATGTTTTTGATCAACCTGAACTCATGACTGGCATCCTGGGGGTAATCTTCTTCCTCTTGAATGCGATATTCACTCTTGTTCTCCTGATCTACCTTTTGGTTGGTATGGTTTACGCCATTTTCTTCAAGAAACCCGACACGAAGTACAAGCCTCTTGGCGACGACCGTGACTCTTTCCGCTGGTCTCGTACCGGAACGACCACCGAGTTGTCGTCCCTTGAGAAGATCGCAAGAGGCGAGGAGGATGCAGAAGGCCACCCCCATCCCGCGCGCGTGGTCACTGCTCCACCCAGCGACGAAGATGTATCAATGGCAGCCAGAAGACCGTATAATGATGTTGTGGATCCTTCGCTGCCGCTCTTCCCCACCAGCCATGACCATACTCAACGACAGTTGTGAGGACTTAAGAGTCAATTTCTCTCCTTTTCTTTTTCTTTTTTGTACTGCTATTTTCAAATGTTTTGAAGCGAGGATTCTTTAACTACTGCATTCGGTGCATCGGCGCTTCGGGTGGCTATTGTACATATCCAAAAATCTTATGTTAAGGCCTCGGGCCAGATATTATATGTTTCTAAAAAGTTCCTTACTGTAGTTGATTCACATTAACAATGAACACCCTCTATTGCTGAAATCTTTTTATTCTCCAATGTTTTTGCCACTATATTTGGAAAACATGGGGATTATAGCTCAGACATAAAGAGTGATCCACCACCTAAACCAACCTTAAGGGAAGACCCCGCCTCCTTTTTACTATCCACATCGTGTGGCTGAGTTGTCGAGCTAAACCCTTTTCTATTTTCCTAACTTCTTAAATCTTCTGCATCTTTGATCGCCAAATTCAGGCACACGCCATGATTGCGCTTCTACTATTGTTTGGCTTTGTCAACCAATCACTCGCCCAGTCCAATTCAACGGCCCTGGAAGGCTGGCAGTTGGATGACAACACACGCTCAAGTTGGGATATTTTCTGGACTTGTGTTTCAACAATCCTTGCTTGCACATGGACAGCCCTGCACATTTCTGTCCCAACCCGTACTGAAACACAAGCAGTATTTCTTTGGTGGAAGGCAGCGGCATGGGTAGGCACGATACTTGCTCCAGAGTTCATGGCTGGAACTGCAGCCGAAGAACTATGGCAGGCAAGGTCTGCAGCGGCACGCTGTAATGATGCTTTCCGCATAGTAAACAGCGAAGGAGGTGACTCAGGCTCCTCGGAAGTTCCAAAAACACCAAAGACGGAAGAATTTGATGGTCGTTGGGGCACTGTCCAGGGGTTTTGCCTTGGTATGAATGGTGTTCTCCTTCAGACCAAGGATGATTGGACATATCCAGTGCACTGTAGCAACGTTGTTGCTTTGATCAAAACACGCGTTATCAAGCCATCTCATTTGAGGACTACAGACATCCAAGACCGTGCCAAAGCTGACTCCTTTGCCAAAGGATTTAGTCTGCTCCAAGCCTTCTGGGTGACTTGCAACGTTATCGCCAGAAGAGCATATAACATGCCCATCACAGCTCTCGAGATTGCGACAGTGGCTTATATCTCTTGTGCCGCCGCTACCTATGTAATCTGGTGGAATAAACCGAAAGATATGGTAACACCAATCACGATTTATCTACCATACGATCGCGATTCTGAGAGTCTACCGCCTCAAGTCAGAGATATCCTAGACGCACAAGTTGAGAACTGGGTCCACTCGGATGCTATCGCTAGAGACACTGAATCTCCGGTATGGCAAATAATTGTCACAACTTTCCGTTTCCAACTTCATCTGTTATCAGTTATTTGTGCACCTTGGTCATGGAATAGGAACTGGGAAGTGCTGAAAGATAAGCTGGAAGTCAGAATACGAAATGCAACAGCCAAGCCCTCTGATGCCAGCAATGGTAGCCACCAAGATGAGGAAAGTCCCCGGCAATCTGAAGAACCATCTCATGCCAACCCTGGTAGCCATATAGACAGAAAACTTTGCGATGAGCCAGAACCAGAACCGGTCAATATCAATGGTGACTATCAGGATGAAGAAATTCCTCATGGTGTCATAGCAGCATCAGGGCCCCAACAACCAAGCAATGAGCCAAAAGTTGACGGAATATTGGCCAGAAAGGAAACTTCCCAAGGAAAAGAACTATCGAGGAAACCCTCTGAAGCCAGCAGAAATGGCCACCGAGAGTTGGAAACTCTCCAGAAAACCCATAAGGAAACCGAGCTAGAATCCAAGACACAAAAAATGAAAGATTCAATGGAAGACGACGAAAAGTTGACGATCATGGAATGGACCAATATCACTCATTTCTACATGTTTAGCGGGCTGGTATTTTGCGGAATACATGTTGCTGCGTACGTACTATTATACCCTTTTATCTTCTCAATACTGGGCATGGCTGATAACCAAAAATTTAGATGGAACTCTACCTTCCCAACGCAGGCGGAGCAGATAGTGTGGCGAGTGTTCTCGCTAGTTGCACTCTTCATCACCTGGCCTCTGTACTTAAGATACCTTTGGTCATTCCATTGCCTCCGGCGTACATTAGACGACAAGGAGGAGCGTGTCTCAAGTGCTAGTTGGTCAAAGCCATCTGACCTGTTTTGGAATTTGATGTGGTTTTGCTGTTATGCCACTGCACGCTGGGGAAGTGTCATCCTGATGTTTATATCCCTCCGGGCATTGCCTGCTGGCTCTTATATCACTGTGGATTGGTTATCATCAATTCCCCACATCTGATTTCGATTATCTATGTTCCAAGATGTGTTGTGGTGACCCATTTTTGCCTGGTTGAACAGTGTCAGAATCGGATTGTCACCTTGGTTTCCTTTTCTTTTTACTCTAGTTGCTAAAGTAAAAGCAAAGAAACGAACTCCTATGATAATAATTTTCAGTCCTAGAGTTCGCACAACGAGCCCAAGGGCACGCACGCCAGGGATGTGGCTATGCCGTCATCCCTTGATTCATGCAACCAGCCCGCGATCCTAATATCAAAATGCATGCGTGTTAGCCAAGGCTGAAGCATATTACGATCCTCGTTTATTACACATCTCGACGATGTCACCTAGAGTAGACTCGTCAGCTAGACCCAGACGAGATTTGCAGTTACTAGTCCGATTCCGAGAAAGGCCTTTGTTTGTAGCCGAGGAGCCGGGGAGATGTGACCGGGATTTGCAGTTTGATGAGGTGGCTTACCGGCAAATGAAGAGCCGTTGCATACAATAAATATGCTGGGTGTATAGACTATGTTTACGCGCGTGGGGGGGAAACAATACGTTTTTAGCCAACATCTGTCATTTGTGTTGAACCCGAGTCGCCGTTTAATTTGGTGGCATGGCTGTGTCAGGAGCACAGGTTACGATGGTAACAAGCTGCAGCTGGACTTTCGGCATCTATACCGGACCCCACTGTGGATGAGGTTGAACTATTGAGCTGCGTTTCAGACTGTTGATTGGCAAACTGCATTAAGTATCCCGAAATGGAAGTTGTATAGATGATCCCTTCCTCTTCTGTCAACGCCCTTGTCAATTTCCCCCCTTGGATGATTTTTGGACAAGTTTCTTTCCATTTTATGATAGGTAAAATCAAGGAGAGAAAGGCTCCTACTGAGTTTCTGTAGTTGTTGGGCTACGTTTCAGTCTAAGAAAAAAAACAATGAGTTCTTGACCTTGAGTTCTCTAGGGCTGACATCATTGTGGAGTTGAAGGCACATCACGAACTACAACGCCATCAGATGCTGTACCACCTGGCCTGCTCACCTGAGACCGATGACCGGCTTTAGGGGGCTCGGGATTAGTGAGCCAAGGGATCGACGCCGTAGCGTATGGAGATTAGGTTGCTGGAATTCCGCCAGACGTGCCTTGCGTATACTAACAGAAGACCTTGTCAAACATTGCTAAGGGGGAATGAGCATATTTGGATACGCGTGGGAAAAGCAACCTTATTATCTTGAAACACTGGCTTCCCATATGGCGATTGTGGCTTGGGTTTAGCCCAAAACTGAAAAAGAACGCCAATAATGCGCATATATCTGCATACTTAGTGTACACGGCACGGTCCACTGCCCTCGGTCCGTAAAGTATAGCGGAAATCCGTTATTTCCGAGGACCCTTTCCGAGGACCCTTCGTTAGAACATAGAGATCAGCGTCAGCACACTTGGTAGCCTTTAGCCAGATTTCCAAGCTCGTTGCCCTGTCTCGCAAACAAACGCCTTTTGAGGATTGAGCTCTTTGAATCAACGAATGAGTCTCGAACTTGGTGTCACTTGAAGGCAAATTGCTATTACTGAAGCTTTCCTTTTTGAGCTGTTCCAGCCTTTGGACTCGTCATAATCAGCTGTAACAAGGCAAGCCAGTGCCCCCTTTTCTTAGGCACGTAATTTGGAGTTTCCTTTTTTTTCCTCTCTTTTTCTCTCTTTTTTTCCTTTTTTTTCATTTTCATTTTTTAAAAATAAGTCACTCGCATTTCGGAGATCTCCGGCTGTTATGCAGTATCTACACATTCCTGTATTTGAAATCATGATACAAAATAACCCTTAGGGCTTTACTCTGGTAAGGCATGGCTGGTATGGACCCTCTACTATCAAATACCTTGTGTCGACAGTACCGTGCCCTAATCCAGACCTCGCCGTTGAGGGATTTGCAGTGTTGATGTCAAGAAAGGGAAATTAAGGACAGATGCAGCAGGTGCGCGTGGCTCGGGGAATGCAGCATGGCGAGCCTTGTTTTATTTTATTTTCCATTTCTGACCTCTTAGAGCTAAGCCCCTAGGTCATTACATGACCATGTGATCGACCACGTTAGCTCCCGACATTGTTTCACCCTGGGAGGTTTGCGTCGGGGTCATCCCACGCGAGGATGCCCATTGTGAAGCGCTTTTTGCCGCCAAGGATGGCTCGGGATTTGTTTCAACGGGTTCTAGACCCTTGAAAAAAATGAGGTTAATCTCTTTTCAAAATGGAGATCGTGATCTTGTCCCTTGTTTGATAGCTCCGTTGAAGATCCGGTTTGAAACTCGAATGGGTGTCCACCCCCTCGCTTCATTCCACGTATTTCGAGAGGATATTCCTAAACCTGAAACATGTGGTTGGCCATGTGCTTAGCAAGAATGTTGTATTTACGCTCAGGATGATCGGAAAAGTGGGTCTTGGTCCACGCATCCTTATGCGGCTGGTACCTGCCTAGACCCGGTTACCTGCAGTTCAGCCAATAACAACGGACTTGTCGCTTGTTTTGCATATATGAGCCGAACGGGTATGTGCTTTTTTGCTACCCTTGGGGGTTCCCGCTAGACGAATTCCTGAATTGGCATGGTTCATGCGGACTGAGTCTTGGCGAACGTTGAGCTCAAGGGTCGAGATGCCATCACAGGCCCATGGCAGGTGGAGTTCATGCACTCGATGATCTTTTCCTAGTTTCCTTCGCGTAGCTCGTACTGTCCATGTGGGCTGTTATGCGAAGCTCAAGCTCGCGTGTTCGGCCCCAAAGGCATGCCGTCCCCATGCATAGCGTCAGACCTGCAGTGTATATATAGGAGCTCCCGCTCAGTTGTATCCTGAACATCATCAATCTAGCAACTCAGAAACTAAACTCAGAAACTCAGAAACCCATCAATTTCTCGTCACCACGGCTCATTTATAAACATACCGATCAAAGCCAAGCACATACCTCGTTCTTGAACACCACACTACCCCAACCTTCCTTCTTTCTACTGGGTTCTATCCCGGTGACTCAACTTTTGATTCCTCTGAACCGTCTGTGAGAACCTCACATCTATCGTAAACAACCATCCACACACCATGTCTATTCCGGAACCAAGAACCACAACGTGAGTGGATCTATATTCAAATGTATCTTTCTATCAGCCAACTAACCAGCTTTTCCGTAGTGCTGCCAACGGCACCAGTCCCAACGCTGTAAGCCAAGGCAACGTCAGCCAAGTGCCGGGAAGCAACCGCAGCAGTGTGGACCGATTTGCACGAGCACCAGCCTCCGAGGGCCCTTACTTTGCCGGTGCGCGGATGCCAGAGAGATCGGCACACCTCACGGGGCTATCAAGTCAGCTCAATGCCATGGAGGAGATCCTGAAGACGGGAAGTTAGGCAGCCAAAGCAAATGAATAAAAAAAAAACAATGAATAAACCAACACAAAATTCTATGTATATTGAATCTACCAAATGGGACCGGACGGGAGTCCAATAGACATGGCTATATCCCAAACCTTCCCTTCAAGAGTGGATATATTCCGTGAAACGAACCGCTCATAGTAACTCGAAGATATAAGATGCTACTTCCTCGTACTTGGTACTGGGAAACTCATGTCCCGCTTCGTAGAACTTAAAGACGACATTGCCACCCAGGGCAGCCGTGGCATCTGGAACAAGCTCACTTTTGACAATGATTAAATCGTTGTTGCCACACAGAATGTGGACTTTGTTCTCTGTCGGCCTCTTATTTTCGTCGCCTGAGGCGCCGTTCTGTGTAGTTAAATACTCGCCAAGACGCGCCCATCTGTTCCATTGACGCTCTTGTAGGATTGGACCATAACGCATGCTAGACATGAACGCGTGGACAAACCCTGTATGATTATTCACCTGCCACGCCACGGTAGACGGGATGTTGATGTGAGGGTACTCTCGGGACAGGATTTGGGCTGCTGCAGCACTTTGGGAAGGCAGTTCCTCGGTGAGCACATCCGCGGCACTGAGCTTCTTATTCTTGGGCTTGGGCGTGACCAAGGGGCCTGACCTCAGTCGACGGCTAACCAAGGTTGACAAGATATTCTCAGGCATAAGACCCTTTGAGTAAAGGAGTCGACTCTGGAAACTGATTTGCGAATCGCGGAGCAAGCCCGAAGGAGCTAGGAGCACCAATGACGATATAAGCTGTGGAAAGTACGATGCAAAGGCAGCAGCAATGCCGCCTCCTAGAGAGTATCCAGTAAGGCAGAATTTACCGGACTCTGCACCTGTCCAAGAGATAGGCGATGATGTCAGAGCGAGAAGGATCTGTGTCGAGAAAAGGCGATCATCTTGTGGAAGATCGGCAGGGCAGTCGGAATATCCTCTTCCGAACCTAAATGTAATTTCTTGGGTTAGCGATAAGTCGAAGTGTTGAATGTTGTGCAACGCCTACAAGTCAAATAGCATCACACGACATCCGCGATCCACCAGCGCATGGGCCACCCCGCCGAGCGAAATACACGGCGTTGTGATACCATGCACAAACAGCACCTTGGGTCCATCTTCCGGCCCCCATTCATACACTCGAATTGACCCGTACGGGCTAGCGACATCACGAGCACCGGGCAGAACATCAGCCGGGAGAGGCAGTTGGCGATTCTCCGACTCGGATATGCCGGGCAACACTGTCGTTCGAGGCGAGACAAGAACAGTCTGGAGCGATTCGCCTCGAGGAAAAACAGATCGAGCGAGTAGACCAAGTGTGAATGAAGCTCCAGTCACAGCTAGCAAGGGGAGTTGAGTCTGCTTGTTCGAGAAGGCACCGGAGATGAAATCCACAGTTTGGTTGTACAGAGCCATGGTTGCGATTGCGGGAAGTCACCCCTGGAACATGTAAGTTCGTCGAAGACTGGAAAGGTGTTGTGATGCAATATTGACTACCTGAACTAATTCTAGGAACAATGTAGGGAAGGATTGGCGAGAGCAGATGAATTTAGGGAGTTAGCAGAGACAGCTCTGTTGGGAAGTGCTCGAGGGCAGAGACCGAGGCTGACCGGGTGCCGTGTTGACGCCATGTGCATGATAAGATTAGATAAGATAAGGAGGGGCCAACCAACTTTGACCCTTTCAGAACAGAAGGTTTGGTCTCAGGTACGCCGTATGCATAGTCTCATTTAAACTGCTATAAAATATATATAGAAACAGCAGGATCCCTCCGTATCTGCCCCCTCAACAGCTAATAATACTATACATTTCTCCTTCCCAAAAAAACAGGTGACAAATTTGCCATTATCGCCGCCAGCTAGACGCACGGGCTAACCGGGGATAATAAGCTTTTCAAGAATGTTGTATAATCCATGCTCAACTTTTGCATGAAGAACAGTGGTCTGATCCTGGTTGATAATGTCTGCTGCCTAGGGATACCCCTGGAGACTTTGGACAAACATAATACTTGGGCGGGAATTAGATAAACCGACAGGTTAAAATGTTATTTTTCTAGCCCAGTCGACAACATCTCACGTGGCAGCTACCTGTAGACAGCAAGAGACCGAGTGTTTTTGAGTATAAATAGCCAATCCAATAGTTCAGCGAAAAGGAATGTGCGGCAATCGCGAGTGTGAGCCTAACTCTGCTCGTCCCATTTATTGCACACTCCCAAGGTCATCCAATAATGTATATGAACAATGAATGGATAGATTGGACTCATGAATCCATTATGGTATACTAGCTTAGCAAGAGCACTCCCGGACTGGGGCTTATACACAAAGAATGGAGTATATCTTAGCCAATACAATTATACAGAGCGCGAAAGAAAGGAATGACCTGGTCCTATAGAATAGAAAAACACCTATAGGCAGCCTTGGGCACTAAACCCGGATTTAAAGATAAACCATGTACGAGCGCAAAGTTCCATAGTATAGATGTTGACTTTTGTATTCAAGCTTCTTCAGGTACACATTACGAAGAGGGGCTAAAATAGCTTACAATTTGGAATCTAGTCAATCCGACAGAGGAGGGAAAGGTCGGATAAAGCTAAAAGCAAGAAGTTAGCAACCTCATCAAGTTAAAAACGGAAGGATAGGGACACATACTGAGCAGGACACTCATACCCAGCAGGGTTATTCTGAAGATAGAGCTGGTGATATTCTTCTGCATCCCACCACTGGCCTGCCGGCAGGACCTTGGTAGAAAGCGGCGTCTTATACCACTCCTTGCTGACTTTCTCTGTAATCTCCTCCGCGATCTTATGCTGCTCATCCCCGTGCGTGAAGATCGCACTGCGGTATTGTGTGCCAACATCCGGACCCTGCCGGTTTTCTGTTGTGGGGTCGTGCATGCGGTAGAAAAATTCGAGAAGCTGGCGGTAGGTCACAATTGAGGGATCAAAGACTATCCGGAGGGCCTCGGCATCTGTGGAGAGAAAAAAAAAAAAAAAAAAGAAATAAGTATTTGAAGATGCGATCGCGATAAGGAACTCCGCGTTTTTTTTTTTTTGTCTCAGATAGCACAGCACTTACGTCCAGTTGAACCAGAGCAGACAGCTCGGTACGATGGCGACGAAACAGCGCCACCGCAGTAGCCCACCTTGGCGTCGAGGAGGCCTTTACCATTGCCGAAATTCTTGCGGTACAGGTGCTCAACACCCCAGAAGCAGCCGGCTGCTACGGTCGCGGTTTGTGTGTCTGACATTTTGCGGGATTGCGTTTCTGGCGTCAAGGAAAAAGCCGAACTGGTGGAGAAGGAACGGAAGAAGCGTGAGAAAAGGATTGAGGTAACCGGAGCGGCGAAAGTCATCTGCAGAAATTCTGGTGATGGTGGAGACGTACTTGATAAGTGGGGATGGTCGTGGGTTCGGGAGTGAAAGGGGCCGTACAGGATGCTGTAGAGATGATGGAAATGGAGCGGTTTGAAGATGATATATTTAGGAAGAATAAGGAGAAATAGAGAAGAAAAGAGAGAAGAAATGTAAGGGAGCTCGAGAATTGGAGTCTGGCGATGGCGTCATTTCTTTACAAAGCAGCGCGGGGAATTCGGCAGGGATTGAAAGATTAGGGCTTCCAGCCAACCCTATCTGATTGTTATGGTTATTGTACAAAAGCTGCTAGCTGAACACCAAGGCAACAGACAGAAATGATAGGCTAAAATTCAGTAGGAATTCCGTCGTACAAATGTACCCAAAAAAAAGTGGTATCTGCTACGCCAACAAAACGCCAATTCCAAGCAAATTGAAAACAATTGAAGAATTAAAAATCAAAGCCGTCCATGAAGAATTCGGGCTTATTCACCAGAGCCCACTACCACGCTTGGGAGTTGGGTTCAGCAGGGGGCGCTGCCATTGCACTGAGGCGAATAGCATCTCTGCTGGATAGGCTGATATTTCGAGGTCGACCGTCTCCACCCAATGTTGTGCGGCGTCCCGTGTGCTTCATGACTGGGAGAGTATGAGGACTCAAGACCCGAGGCTTAGCATCGTGCTCTCTCTCACTCTTCACCATGCGTCGAGCTTGCGATGCGGTGAACATGTGGTTGTCTGCTGGCGGGGCCCCATAAGTGTTGGAAGTCGGGCTGCGACGACGGTGAACTCGCAGGGCATTGGAGGATGGAGCGCTGAATTGTCCACTAGCAATCCGCCCACTAGACATGCGTCGCATGGCCGAATTGATCTTAATTGCTTCTTCCTTGTCCGATTTCCAGTTGTCTTTGTTTTCGGATACTGGACTGCTCGAGAAGTTCCCGCTGGGACTACGAACAGCGATCCGTGATGGGCGCTCCGTCGAGGGGCGGTTCATAAAGCTGCTTCCTTCAATATCACGGAGAGGGGAGCTGTCTCTTCTTGAAAGAGGAAGGCTGGATGAAGGTGGTGGTGCCAATGGTGAGCTTCCATTTCTCTTGGTTAAAAATCCTGCCTTGAAGCGACTGTTGTTCTTTTGAATGTTCAAGGTAGGTCCAGCGGATTCGGCAGGCTCGTCAGGGGTAGGAGAGATAGAACCCGACGGGCTTATAACCCTCGGGATATTCCGTGGAATAGGGGATCCCGATCGAGGTGGCAACCATGACTCCTCGAAGCTGGCTTCATCGGCAGAGTCGACCTTCTTGGGGGTCTTTTGGAATTCGGTCAAAGTGCCGTCTTCCTCATCGTCTTTCCATCGGACAGATCGTTTGGGAATCTTCACCTGGGCTTTCTTTGGCGTAAAGCTGACACTCTTTCGACCGGCAGTGCCTTTACGGCGACGTGGAGAGCCCTTGGTTGGTGAAACGGGAGGAGCAGGGGTGAGTGTAACTGGAGGGTTGGCAGTTGATACTGGCGGCATGCTCACCAAGCTGAAGCGCT
The DNA here is from genome assembly GCF_028827395.1 of Penicillium hordei. Taxonomy (NCBI): domain Eukaryota; kingdom Fungi; phylum Ascomycota; class Eurotiomycetes; order Eurotiales; family Aspergillaceae; genus Penicillium; species Penicillium hordei. The sequence goes on from NW_026623142.1 coordinate 2,520,118, forward strand.
TCTTTATTTTCATCGGGCTTGCAGGCCGGGCAGAGCCGATGTTCGGTACGGACGGCATGTTGCCATCTGGTTTGACGAGGTTGGTTGCTGCATCTGCACAATCCTCTAACATCTTTGTAAGGATGGTCCGCCCTTTTTTAATAGCTTCATTTGCGTTTAGCTGCATGATATCCTCGATGGAGTTCATCATCTCAAACTGGGCTTGCAACAGAAGCTGTACAGCAGCAGCTTCCCCAGCCTTGTCCTGTTCTATCACAGCTGTCAATGCTTCACGCTCTGCATTGGACCGAAGAAGATCCGCTTCTCGGTTCAAATTGGCGTAGTCACTGTTATCGGTAATGTCAAACTCTTGAAGCTGCTTCGCCGCGTTCTCAACCGCCGAGTTCACCGGTCGATCCCAGGTGCTTTTTGATAGTTTCTGGTTGTAATGATGCCTGCTACCTTCCAGCTCAAGGAGGATCCCCTGCGCAGATTTGCGAACGGCATATAGGTTCGACAATCCCTCCTCATTTTCGCGCGCGGCGCAAACATTATCAAAGGCCGCAATCCAAGACGACAAGATGCCAATTCTGCGGCCAATTTGCCTTAGTTTCAGCATGTTGTTGGTCTTCTCTTGCCTCTCGGGCAACGTGTGTTCGTAAGCATTGCGAATCCGGGCGACACCCTCACGCAAAACGGCGTCTTTCTTCTCACCCTGCTTGCGGAACTTGACAAAGGCCACCTTTTCATGGTCCTTTGCCTGTGCTTTGAGCTCATTGATCAAATTCATTTGCTCGTCGATCTTGACCAAGAAGTCCTTCACGTGTCGATTAACGTTGAACACATTCCGTGTGACCTTGGTCTGGATATTTTTCGCTCGATTCGCATATCGAAGAGTATTTTGGGTCTCATCAAAGTGCTGGCTTGAGGGGCTGACGCAGACAATCATGACTGTCTTGCAATTGCCACCAAGAGCAAACTTAAGTAATCGAGTGAGCTTCGAGTTTCGGTAGGGGATGTGATTGCGCTTTCGTGGGTCGCATAGTGCATTGATGCAGCTTCCCAATGACAATAGAGACTTGTTGATATTGGCGCCTTCGAACAAACGTTCTCCTCTGTTCAGTGTCGCGCTAGCACGCTCACTTCCCGCTAGATCGATGATACTGAAAGTCGCCATGGTGTGAGGCTCATTGACGTCCGCATTTCGATCTTTTTGCGCGATATTGATCTGAAGGACCGCATGCGATCGGGATGATGTAGCATTTGCTGCGGTAGGAGACATGGTGCGGCGGTCATTTCCTTGCATGATCATGTCCATCACCTCTCCCACATTCTGTGGGTGGTAACTTGACAGCCCGGCGACTGAGACTGATTGGTTGGAATCCTCCCGCAGCATCAATCCACCCTTTCCACTGCTACCACTAGGAACAAGCAAGTCACGAATGGTTTCGTTATAGATCTCGAGGTAGGATAGAGAAATTTCGGTCGACTTTTCGCTTGCTCGTTCGTCAATCCGCTCAAACAGCTCCTGCATAGTGAGGAAGATGATACCGGGCTGTTGGGCAGTTCCGGTGATTGTATGGGTCTTTCCACATCCAGTAGCTCCATACGCAAATACCGTCGCATTGTATCCATCGAGCACATTGTCGAGCAGGCTTCGTGTTGTAGATTCGTATACCTCCCCCTGGGAAGCGTTTTGGTCGAAGATGCGATCGAAGGCGAAGGTCTGGTCCTTGACACGCTTACCATTTGGCACCACGCTCCTGGAGAACTTTTGGACAGGATTATCTTCTGGGGGGTCAAACACCCTAGTCCGGTTAGGATGTTGGATCCAATATTCAAAATGCGTAGAATACTCACAAGCAGCGGTCGTCAATCACTTTGACGATAGATCGTATACCCTTCTGGTTAAGCTTCGGTGTCGGCGCGCCCGCGAGGGAACCATCGCCGAGGAACAGGGGACCCTCGTCACATCGTGTGATCTGGGCTGCCTCCCTGATAGTAAAAGGACGGACTCTGACTGCAACGCTAATCGAGGAAGCGCCGTCGGAGGCAGCCATAGTGGAAGGTCGGGTCGGATCAACCCCAAGTCGTCAAGCTGTTTTGCGGGGCCGGTACGTCAGGCAGTTGGCGACACCCTGCAATGGCAAGGCCAAGGGGGAAGCTTAGCTATTTGGCGTCGAAAATTAGGAATGTAGAAGAGTCGAAGAATGGATCTAAAGTTGTATGGGGTAGGGGGTGCAAGTATTCTCCGAGGGGGGGGGCTCCTTGAAGCGATTTCATTTGTTGATGCGTGTATGTGTTGTCATCTAGTGGTTGCTCCGAGCAACCGTTTTATAGTGGTGTTGGTTGTTTGCGCGTGGCAATAAAAGCTCCTGGGTACTAAAAGTTCCCAGTTCCATAACATGTTGTGTGTTTCAAGCGTTGTACACGTCACACTTGCTCTATTAACACACACTATTTTCCCATATCGAAGATCGCCGGCCAAACTGTGGTTATTAGGCTTTGCATACATAGTACTAACCTCAAAATGTTTAAACAATAGCTGTAGAGGCTGATCATGATATTAAATGTATTATGTCATCGACTACCACTGAAAAAAAAATTCCCAAAATTACTTACGGTGAGTATTAATATCAGTTGTTTCTACCATAATGCGTGTATATTTGCTCTGGAGTTATACATGTTACATATGAACGAGAAACATCGCTTTTGGTATTGCTGTTGTCCTAATACCATTTTTCGCCTAAACAAACGCCATATGTCGGTTCTAATAACTGCAGTCCTACCCTTGAAACGCCGAAAGCCACAGACTTGTATCCTCTGACTTCATCCTTTCTCACTCTTCCTGTGGCTCATCGTTGTAGGTCGGCATGACGACATCCCAGCCTGGATCCTCACCATCAAGGTCCATATCAACACCACCATTTTTGCCCTCGGTAGATTTGTGAAAGCGGAAGGCAACTGAATGTCCGTTCTGCAAACCCGCCTCCATTAAAGTTACTGACTCATTCTGTGACTTGAGGCGCTTCCAGCCTTTCTCGAGGTCCGCTCGGTCGATAGGCTCACCGAACTCAACGTCGTCGGAGTCATCAGGAACAATGTCACCATTTATCTCGGTAACTTCTCGCGATTTCAGGGCACCCAGAAGTCTTTCTTTGGTGAAGCCGAGTGGTTCGTGTGGTTGGAGCATCAGAAGCACAGTTGTTTTATGCTTCTTGAAGAGGAGGGTCACAGCGCGCGAGTCTGTTTTGGATTGCTTAGGCGGCTGCTCGGTAATTAGCCATCCTATCCAATAATCTTTATTTAAAAAGGCCGATCCACATACCATCTTAGAGATTGCGGGGGAATTAAAAAGTAGGTCGCGTTGTGACAATTAATTTAGGAGAGTGACGGAAAGCGGAGAATCTGGCAGGACTCCGCCTTCCGCGCTCCGAATTTCTGAGCTTTGCCAGCATCAGTTGCTCATATCCACCACGTTCTCTACAGCCCACCCTTGAAATTTGCTGCTAGTGCCCCTAATTCTTCTTTTAAAGGTTTTATCATGGAGACCAATCGGCCCTCATCTACCAACTCGCAGCACAATTCCATCGTCCTCAAGATCGTCCACTGGGACAAGTTATTTGAATCCGACAGCCCTCCACGATTAGGCATTGAGTTCGGCAAGCGGTTACCGTATGCTACCCTGTCCGCTTTTTCGACTGGGCTAGCACTAGGATACTATCACGGCAGCAAAAAGGCAGGGCTTGTGTTTCGGGCTGAGAATGCGCATCGTTTCCCCACGACATCGACAGGGTGGTTCCAGTACCATAAAACGAAAAACTATATCGGTGTGGTTGGAGGCGTCAAAGATGGCATGAAGATGGGATTCAAGCTCGGTGCTGGTGCACTTGCATTCTGCCTCTTCGAGGAAACAGTAGACTACGCTCGGCATGACGAGAGAGACTTTTTATCAACAGTTACCGCAGGGCTGTCGTTCTCCGGAATATACAGTTTGATTGGTAAGGAAACTATTCCGCTTAGGTGACATTACCGGAGGAATCGAAGCTGACTTTAGCTCACCCACACAGCTCGTCACGATGTTTATACTGCCGCCCGCACAGCGAAGCTTGGGTTGAAATTGAGTTTGACCTATGGCCTTTTGCAAGATGCCCTGGAGACTTTGAAAGGAAACCGCCCTGCCTACGTTGATTTCTTCCTCGGTAACCGTCGGTCTAAGGTCGAGAAAGAAGGATCAATCTGATCATAGGTGGGCCCAATCACAATGGCTCCCCAGATTATTCTGTGTGCGGATGTCCTAGTCTCGCTGCACGCTTGAGATGTCCCCAATGCCGGGAACCAACCCTGTAGGCTCTCCCATTGCAAGGACGGGCTTCGGCCTTCGATCGAGAAATGGCTGCGATGTATGCTGCTACAGGTGGTATGGATTCGACGCCGGCGAGAGGGGCCACATATCCGAGTCCATGCCGCCCCAATTATTATGTCCAGGCCTTCGTCGAGCCATTCTGAGATATTTAGTCCGGTGACCGCCCCGGCCTTTATCCGTCTGATGGTGTTCTTCGGCAGCAACGCTCACACCATAATCTTGGATACTTGTATTATTTGCATTCTTAGATACCCACTTGTCCAATTAGCATCAAACAAGATGAACATTTTTGCCCTTGGGGTGCTACATAGGGGCACGTGACCCATCGCCGGATTCTGTGTGGGAGTATGATCATGCCCCAAGCCGATCACCAACGCCATTGTGGCGTTACTAGATCGCATTTGGACTAGAATCTTGTGAAGTTTTATAAACAAGTTAAACAAGTTAGGCGATAAATATAGTGATTATTGGGTGAGTACCTAACCCTAGAAAGTAATATAATTCAAGGTAAAGACTTGACGGCTGCCACGACATAAAGATGGACAAAATAAAGTGAACTAGCTGATTTCTGATTCGAGACCCTGACAACGAATCCTACGCCGTACATTTCCTAACTCACGTGTTCCTTTGTTTCCGGGGATAAGCCAAAATGATAGAAGATCGGCCCGGATGCTGCAGGTTCAAAGGATGATGATTGACCGCTCAGTGCTGACGTCCCCCACTAAAAAAAAAGAAAGAAAGAAAAAGAATTTCAAGACCAATGTACATCTATATCGATCTATATTATCGATATTGATACAGAAGATATTAAAACAGTTCAACATCTCGAAATCCCAAAGTGGAGGTTCTCATAGAGTTTCCGAAGGCTCCCAGCTGATCGGTGGAGAAACCGCATTTGACGTCGCTGAGTCGGAAACCCCCCACCTCAAGACCTTAGCTCGACCTTGTCGTGACCTTTTTTTCTCCCCCAATCTTTGCTTCTTCCCTGCACCCTACATTTATGTCTGTCCGTTAAACTCCGCGATAGCAATTGGGCGCTGAAGATGCCGATGCGAAGTTCGACGCTGCTTTCGTCGACGTCATCGATTTATTGACCTCTTTATGCCTGGGAGAAATAATTGAATCCATCCCACATCCTCATTCAGAATACCTAGATCACAATGCGTCGCCATGGCAGGTCCAGTGGCGGTCCAACCAAGGCCGTCTCGCCCTTGTCCGACACTGTATCCCTCATACGTTCCTTCGATTCGGTCATGAACCCAAACCGACCCGCACGCCCCTCGCCTTTGGCCTCCTCCCACATTAAAGCTTTGCCCTTGGAACTGGTGGATCGGTTGCGATCTTTCCCTTTATTTCAAGCTACTCCAGAATCCTTTTTGATCGAGGTCGGACAGCACCTGCGCCCACAGCTCCACGCACCCAACGATTATATCTTGACAGAAGGCGATGAGGCAAAGGCAATATACTGGCTGGTGCGGGGTGCCGTTTCGGTCACATCTCGGGATGGCGAGAGTATATACGCCGAACTCAAGCCGGGTGCGTTCTTCGGGGAGATTGGCTTGCTCATGGACCGTCCTCGCACTGCGACCATTATCGCCCGGACTCGATGCATGCTGGTCGTGCTGACAAAAGACGACTTTCGGAATATATTGCCTCGGTTCCCGGAAGTTGAACAGGCGATCCGGGAGGAGGCAGAGGAGCGGTTGATGATTTTAGAAAAGAAAAAAAAAGAAACCTCCGCGCCTGCACTGGATCTGCCCAGCCCGGCAAGAAGAGGCTCAAAAAGACTGCGCGAGAGCTTTTCAAAGGATCTAGCTGTTGCAGAGGATGATGGGGACTTGAGTGCCAAGTCTGTGTACAAGAAGAGGAAGTCACCGAGTCCCGGTCGGCGGGATGGCTCTAGTGCATTGGCAAATGGATTGGTCAACGTACGTCTCTTGCTTAAAGAGCTGCCGCTTTTTTCCGGGTTGCCTGCCGATATCCTCCACTACCTTGGTCTCAATGCCCAACCGCGATCTTTCCCTCCATTTACCGACATCATAAAACAAAATTCTCAGGGCCGTGAGCTCTACTTCATTGTTCGCGGCGAGGTGGAGGTTCTTACAGAAAAGGCGGAGATGGACCACTCGTCGGCAAACAAAAATAGCCCAAATGGGCACATTGAACGGCCGGGAATTGAGGTCAAAGCAAGGCTGAAGCAAGGCCAATACTTCGGTGAGGTGGTCAGCCTAGATTTAGCACCTCGGAGAACCGCTACAGTTCGATCTGTGACTTCAGTTGAATGTTTGATGCTCGGCGGTGACGTCCTTGCTGAATTCTGGGAGAAATGCCCCAGTGACGTGCGGGAACAAGTCCAACGCACCGCCCAAGCAAGGCTCCAGGCGGCAGCCGATGGCGATGTTGTCATGTCTGATGAGGACCCGCAACCATCTATTGGTGATCTCGCCCTCGACGACAAAGTAAAGATCACATCATCCCGGCGACGGTCAATGCCACTACTTACCCTCACTGAAACTGAACTGGATGGACCACATCAGTCCTCGCACGTTGAAGACCAAGACCAGGGTGTGTTACGGCCCTCCGATCCCGACCCATACTTCAGCCTTGGTCTGGATAAAGTCCGGATGCGAAGTCGACGTGGTTCGCTCGCACCGTTAGCTCCCGAGGAGAGATCAGGGGAGCAGCAGCGCTCATCTCCTACGGAGCCGCGCTCTGCCAGTTCTTCAACCTTGGCCCTTCCCGAAACTGTCAGCCTCTCCAAGTCATATCAGACCGAACGGCCCCGGATCGACGGCTCCAATGGATTATTCCCGGATAGTGTCCTACTGAACATTTTCCAATTCCTTGATCTCCACCACCTTCTTCGCATTAGGGCAGTGTCATCTCATTGGTCAGGGCTCTTGACCACATCTGCAGACGTGATTCATGATTTAAATTTGAGCGTCTACAACCGCAGAATCACAGATGACGTCATTGTTAAAATCATCTGTCCCTTTGTCGGTAATCGAGCTCGATCGGTCAATATCAACAACTGCTTTCACATCACCGACGAAGGCTTCACGGCATTGGCCGCGACTTGTGCCCCAAATACCACCGTGTGGAAGATGAAGAGTGTGTGGGATGTCACGGCCTCCGCCATCCTTGACATGTCCGGCAAAGCTACAAATATACAGGAGGTAGACTTGAGCAATTGCCGCAAGGTCGGAGATACACTTCTCGCCCGGATCATTGGATGGATAGTGCCCGCCGACCAGAAGATAGGCGAGAAACAGTCATCGATCAAACCCACAATCCAGACAGCAGAATGCTCAGTGTATGGCTGTCCAAAGTTGAAGAAACTCACTCTCTCTTACTGCAAACATGTCACCGATCGATCTATGCATCACATTGCGTCTCACGCCGCTGGTCGGATTGAGGAAATGGATTTGACTCGTTGCACCACAATCACAGATCAAGGGTTCAAATACTGGGGGAACGCTCAGTTCACCAACCTGCGAAAGCTGTGCTTAGCGGATTGCACGTATTTGACGGACAACGCCATCGTGCATCTAACTAATGCGGCCAAAAACCTGGAGGAATTAGATTTGGTGAGTCTACGTTAAAACTAAAAGTGAAATATCATGATTTACTAATCCCCACCAGACTTTTTGCTGCGCATTGTCAGATACGGCAACCGAAGTCCTTGCCTTGCAGTGCTCAAATTTGAAGTATCTCAACATGGCGTTCTGCGGCTCCGCAATTTCCGATCCCTCCCTAAGGAGCATCGGTCTTCACCTACTCTCTCTTCGACATCTATCAGTCCGTGGCTGTGTTCGGGTGACTGGAGTGGGCGTCGAGGCTGTTGCGGAGGGCTGCCATCAACTCCAGGTCTTCGATGTCAGTCAATGCAAGAATCTCGGACCCTGGCTTGAGGACGGTGGTGCTGTCCACTACCAGCCGAGAGTCGAATTTAAAACCGTCGCCCCGAATAAGAAGCTTCTTCGATGAACAAGCAACCCATACAAACCCTGAACTTTTCGTTGCACACCCCTCCCCTAGTTTCTATACCGTCACCTTTTCTTCCTCCACGACGACGCCTGGCGTGACGCCCGATCCTGCAAGTTGCATGATACATTTATTGGCACATAATGTATGCCTCTCTAATCTTTCTGTTATTAATTTCCAGGCTCATTATTTTCTAGTGTCTACTTTGCCATCGTTGCCTGATCTCGGCGTTTGAATTTACCAGTACTATCTTTATTTGTTATCGTTTAACTTTCGGATTACATTCTCGCGTCAGGGCTGCAGGTTTTTGTTTTTTACATTTTGGTGGGGGTTTCGGGTCTAGCCCGTGGGCAGGTCAAGCATGGCCGGAGTTCAAAGACTGAAGGCATCTATGAGTTACATGGTGTTTGTTTCTTTTCCTTAATACTCAATGTTCTTGGCCTATCTTCTATTTTTTACGACATAATGTTGCACATCTGATTTGAACATTTCTTGCTGTATTTTAAGGTCCTGGATGCTATCTATTTCTGGTGTATCTACAATTAAACATAAAAGTTTAATCGACTGTCAAGATGAAAGGTCTTGTAGCCCATGCTATCTCTAGATAGAGGCGACGCCCAGTTTCTATATCACGTATAACCACATCACACCTATACAATCCATATATTTATGGTCTCGGAAGTTGAAAAAATAATTTCAACTCTATACTGACAATGATCTTTATGGTGTCTTTTTTACCGTCTTTGTTGCCCCTTCTTTTATCCTCTTTTATAGGACCTTGTCTCAACCCGTTTGAGGTCCTGTATGAGTATTCATTGAGATGAAGACAAAGGACCTAATAATCTATTATATCATGCTCTTTCTATTTTACTTGGTATTACCATAGCCCATTGTATATCGACTTTTTCGGCCTGGGTGGTTTGTGCTCTAGATATAGGATATATTTATTGCCATCAATCTCTACGCCGTCTAAAAAAGAAAACAGACATCAGCCAGTCCCATCCAGTCACAATGGTGGCTGTTTTGATATCTAGCGTACTCGGCATCCTGTCTATACTCTGTCTTCGGCTTCTATGTATTTCACAAGGCCTGGATTTCTTTTCTCTATGTCCGTCTTACGCTGTTTCGGGTGGCCATCTCACGATCTTCACGTTGTTAGTTCATATCCTTTCTACGGTATTTACTTGGTGATCTTATATATGGTTTCTCTTACAGTCCGTCATACTCAATAAAATCCTGAGTTTGATTCATCCTTCTCCTAGTCTCCTTGGTAGTCAAATAATAACAAATATCTCCCTTAATACATCTAGATAATTCGTTCCACATTCTTATATCTGATTTCTTGAATTAACATTGGAACGATTGATCCATACTACCGAATGCAAACCCTTATTTATGATGGACGATGTCATGATTTGCATTGGTCAACATAAATCCTACACTTGTCATCTTCAATGTCTTTCCGTGTTCATCCTTACGAAATTATCGCATATCTGGTGTAAATGGCACCTTAGCTCCTCCTCACCTAGATACTATATATATCTCATCTACCCATGGATCTATCATCGAGTAGTTCTGCTGGAGCAGTCAATGGATAATGCCTGAATAACTGATGGCAATCCACTACGAAATATAAGCTACGAATAAGAACAGCCGGGGAATAAAAAGGGCGAAGATTTACTAAAGGACATGAAATTCATCATAAACCATAGAAATCATGAAATGTCCCTCTCACAAGCACCTTGATATTCTAAGTTTGCTCGGAGCAGTACACGCAAGATGTTAAAATTAACAAACAAGAGCAAAAAGGAAACTGCCCTGCTAGAAAATTAAAAGGATAACCCTCAAGGCCATCCTAACATGCCTTTTTTTTGGCTTTTCATATTTCAGGTAGAGTTGGGGGAAAGGAAACAAAATGCAGAAACCCAGGCAGAAATCCATGTAAATTGCAAAACGAAATGAAAAGGCTAGGAGATAGTCATCTACAGATGACAACCTCAGAATATTTCTCAAAAATCGCTTTGAGATCAATAGGGCGACGAGCAGTTTGAGAGTCATCGTCTGAACTGACAAACAAGGCTTTGAAATCCGGACCAAGGATCTTTGCTGCGTTTCCCTGGAAAACAATTTCATCTTCGTCCAAATCCTCTGGTTGATGATTGTGCTCAACTCGGGAATCAAGGTCTGCTGCAAGAACTTCCTTTTCTTCTGGATGAATAGTGCTGTCGGTGCCGGCGTCAGTTCCAGCTGGAAGGATGACGGCAAGGTCGTCATCAAGATCAATCAACATGCCTTCGGTGACACCTCCTGTGGTGGTCGACACAGGGGGCTCCTTACAATTCTTGGAGTCGCATGCGGGCGAACCTGGCAGATATGGTCGGGATGAGACTGGGATAACACCTTCAACCGCTGGGGGAGGACAGTAGCTGCCGACAGGGGTATCTGGATCTGCTGGGGCAGCATGGGCCGTATGAGCAATGGTCTGGGATAAGGATTTATCGTCACCGTCCAGCCGGACCTCGACCCCCGGAGCTGGCTTATCGCTGCTGTAGCCAACTAACCACCCCGATGAGCTCTCATTTCCTTTTGTTTCGAGAACGGCTGTCTGTGCTGTTTTCATGTTGGCTAGCATACTTGGTGGCAGTTGGACGAATTCCACGTCGTCGTTGAAATCCAAGAGCACCCCTCTAGGTGGCGATGCTCCTGTCACGGCAGATCGAGCTCGAGGCGCCTTGGGACCAGCATCAGGGCAGTTCGACTTGGTCAAAATACTCTTATAGGTACTTGTTGTCTGAGCGCGGACATTTTGTCCGCCGCCGGCGCGACCTGTGGAAACTTCCATCCCGCCCCTGTTGGCTAAATGAGCCCTGCGGTGGCCGTTGTAGGATCCACGGCGGGTGCCGCGCCTGTAGCCATTAAAGGGGGGCTTTTGGTGACATATTGTCAGAACTCAAAGTAAATTTATTTGGCAGAGAGCACTCAGTACTCACAAGGCGGGGAAGATCCTCCTCTTGGAGTCCAGGACATGGCGAAGTTTCAAAACATCTTTTCTCGAAGAGAAGTGCGAGGCTGCCTTCTATCTGGCACATCTCTACTGCTAGCAGCATCTCGTTGTTTTCCACAAGCTGTTCGTCGAGAAAGTCAGTAAAACTTGAGATGAAACTAAAGAAAGTAGCTATGACTTACCCAGTCATGGCATTCGCGAAGGAGGGACTGAGCCTTGCGCATTCTGTCCAATGTTCGAGCAGCCATTTTGAAAAGAAAATATGAAGTTATGCGGAAGAAAAGGTACAATGAGAAGATCAAGATATTAGTTGTTGGGTGTTCAGTGCCGAGGAACTGCAGGGAAGCGTTGGAGCTATTGATAAGACGGTGTGGAAGTAAATGAAGAGTGAGGAATTGCAGTTGACTCATGCAGTCGTTCAAGTTATTGCTAGGAATTAGATACATGCAGAAGGCGATGGATGGTGGGCGAGAAGGTCGAAGATATTTTATACCTCGACCTCACAGTCTCGTCACATTACGCATTCTGATTCTAGCCTCTTCTTAATATCCAGCATCTACATGATCCCCTGCCTGCTGCATCTCGAACGATAACTATGATCTTTTTTGGCCTTTATTTCGCAACATCACCACTGATCTTACGCTTATCGCCATCTTAAATTTCATTCCTTTGCGCAGAAACCCGCTTCACTTCGCTAGCTAGTCTCATCTTATTTGACCCTTCATTCACATACTTTAACTTCGCATCTTAATCATATCTATCTCGTTACTGAACCCCCCTCCTTCTCAACCCCTGGTTACACCCCACTTCTCTCTGCTTGACAGCTTAGCAGTCAGATGCTCATACTTCAGTCTCATATTCTATCTATCTCCCAGCACGATGCCATGGGACCAACCAATGGTCCATTGGACCCAACAAGTCCTGAAAAAATTGACCAGGGCTCGATCTCTGGTCCGTGAGAGTCACCGATTGGTAAGTCATATCTTCATAGCAACATCGGTCTCGCCAGTCGTGTTAACACTCTCATAACACAGCTGGCCAGAAATGACAAGGCCGAGTTGAGCGCTGAGCTTCGTCAGATTGAGTGTGCCCTTGTCATGGTTCTTGAAGATAACCGCCTTATACCTTCGCCCCCTTCGGCACGCCTTGCCCCATCTGTAAGTGATTTATACGAACTCAACATGCATTTGATATTAATACGTCTTTGATAGCCACCACCAACCGGCCTGAGATGTGGCAATCGTCGTAATCGTGGACGATTCACCCGTGGGCCCCCTAATCGCAACTCCAACCCCCAGCCAGTGGGGGAGAGCCAGACTCCGAATTGTGCGAGCACCGCTAGGAATATCCAGATTGTACGGGCTCAATCTATCTCGAGTCAGACGTGTAGGGGTACAAGCACCCCTACGTTTACAGAAGACAAGACGAAAATCACCAAGCCCGCCAAATCTACTACCATACCCCCATCGCAAGGCGTGCTTGTGGACTTCGATGAAGATTCAACAGTCGTTGAACTGCTGCCAGGCATTGTGGCTGCCATGGAAGCATTGGAAATTGTTCACAGTGAACCCAAAGGCCAGCTGGAAATGTGCTGATCCGGCTAGACGGCGATCAACAGACTTGGGATTTCTCGTGGTAGTGGAGCACATTTGATTTTTTTTGTTCTTTCGCTTTGTTTTTTGACCTAGCATTTGTAATTATCTCAATGCATGGGTGTGTGTTTCTGGAGAAGTCATTCTCCATACCTGATAGAGTAGAGCTCACGGAGATGAAGAAGTCGAAAATAAGACGAGTATTGGCCCCCGATATTTGCTTTCCAGAAAGGATTAAGGCGCGGGTGAATTCACTTGTAAAGGCATAAAAATCTTTATGTGGATTACTGCTTCCTGGTTTATTTCCCGGCCTTGTTGTTTTCAATGGGAGGATATGGTTAAAAACACTATATACATCTAATCTCAGATCTATAGTTAACTGAGTACGAACAAGTGCTATGGAGTAGGTATAGAAGCACTAAGCTAGAAGAGGCAACTCCACACTGGCTCACCGAATTTGACGCAGAACTTCAACATTAATAATTGGAGAAGACGTGTGTTGCATAACTATTTGAAATCAGACAACGTCATCATACAAGTCTGAAGCAAAAGCAACCAATAACCAGATCCCCTTACATTCCCCGTACCACATCCCTTAGGTTCCAAGGTGTACAACATACATAACAACATTTCGAGATATTGTACGGAGTAGATCTAATGACGTGTGTGTAATGTAATGTATGTGTAGATCGGAGATTGTCACATTCCTTCTAGAAGGATACCTTCTGAAAACAACCAGTTGCCAGGGTGGTTGCTGGGATGTAAAATATACTGATCAGGGGTTTGCTTATCTATTATCAGCTCCCCCTATCGCCGCACTTAGCAACGCATAACCGAGAATGAGATTGGAGCAAAAGAACCACGATCTGTCATTTTACGCCCATGCCCAACACTAGTGATCTGCGTGCCTGCCCAGTGCTTGGTGTGTCTACCGGTGCCTGGCGACGGGGCTAATAACCGGGGCAGATAAGGTTAGATAGTTCGGGATTGCCGTTGTAATAGGCAGGAGAGAGGAGATTCACTGATCAAAGTCTTGGGGAGTCTTGGGGGCGAAAGTGAGCTCCCTAGTGCGGAAGACAAGTGCTTGGTGCCGAGCGCGCCGAGAGAGAAAATTGAGCGTGGCGAGCTCTTGGAAGCCTACCGTAGCCTAATGCGAAGCTCCCACATGGATTAAAATTATCGAATTTTGGGGCTGATTCCTACTCTTTGTCCTACTGGCCACATTTATCTTCGATCGGCCTAATTGGTTCGGCTTAAGACACCTAGTGAACGTAAACCGGAAGTCTGATTTAAAGGGGTATCATAGTATACAACTCCATAATATACATCATACATAGTATACTAAATTGTACTCTTCACTAGGTATAGTGTATATGAATTATAATATTGAACCATGTACTCCGTACAGAGTACCACATTGTCTCAACTGCAGATCAATGTAAAGTGTTATCTCCGCAGATAAAGGGAAAGTGGAAAAAGTACCAATGCTTGCGCTAGTATTATATCCATTGTACACTAATTTCCGGCTGCAAACACCTGGGGCTGTCTCAGTTTTAAACGGTCATAGATTGTGTATTTTGGGAATTGGGATAAATTAATTTGACTCAAAGCTGGGATTGGTTGAATGAGCTAAATTATCTTGTAGGCATGACCATCTATTTTTTTTTTTTTCTTTGTCGTACCACGTTACACGACCCCAAGGGGTTATTATCACCTAGGCAAGATCATCAGCTGGTCATAGGTGACCCCTAAAATGACCCTTAAAATACCAGAATTCTCGTTTAATACCATCCAATACCATGCACAGACGAAAATCCCCCGAACCTCTCCACAAAAGAAAAAGGAAAAAAATAAATAATATAAAATATAAAATAAAAGGAACCAATGGCCAATCAAAATCGTTCCTTGGTTAGAAAATTGACCCTTTCTGACTTCGACCAGTGGACCCTCCCTTCCAAGATTGGACGGAGTTCATCCTGATTGGGTTAGTTTCTGTCAATTTCACGTTTTCATGTTTTCACGTTTTCATGTTTTCATGTTTTCAGAGCCATGGGAGCGGAATATCATATTAATAACTATTCGCTTCCCCTCCGTTTTCATTCTCTTTCCAGCGAGAACTTGCTTTCGTTCTGTTATAATTATCGCCCTTGCAGTGAATTTATCTTCACTTGCTGCCTCTCGTTTATATCACATTATATCACATTAACTTGCATTGTTGCCCCCTTTTCTTCGCTTCCCCACACTTTCCCTCATTTCCTGTGGCTTGGATTCAAATTCTTGGTTATTCTGTCATTTCCACTGTATATACCAGCAGTACATAATAATGGTCCGCTTTGTCACACCTTTGGTCCTGGCCTCGCTGTCAGTGACCGCTTTCGCCGCGCAATCCTGCAGTTCCAGCAGCCAGTGCGACGAGAAATACCCTTGCTGTTCCCGTGAGTGATATCCACCCCCCCCCTAAGATCGCAATTCATAGCTAACCGATTTTCCAATACAGAATATGGTGAGTGCGGTACTGGTGCGTACTGCCTCGGTGGTTGCGACCCTCTCGCCTCGTTCTCTCTCGATTCCTGCGCGCCTATGCCCGTCTGCGAGAGCAAGACTTACACCTGGGACAACCTCGACAATGCGGTCACCCAGGACAAGTACCTGGGTAACGCCAGCGCTGCTGACTGGACCTACAGCGGAAAGGTTAAGACCGAGGATGGCAATCTGATCATGACTATGCCTGCCAAGAGTGTCGGTACTCTCTTCGCCAACAACCACTACATCTGGTACGGCAAGATTTCTGGAAAGTTTAAGAGCTCCCGCGGCAAGGGTGTCGTGACCGCTTTCATTCTTCTGTCCGATGTTAAGGACGAGATTGACTACGAGTGGGTCGGTGCCGATTTGACCGCCGTGCAGACCAACTACTACTGGCAGGGTGTTCTGGACTGTAAGTCGAGAAAAGAATGACCTGATCCGAATCATCAATACTAACTGGATGGATTAGGGCACAACAGCGGCAACATCAGCGTGGATGGCGGGGACACCTTCAATGACTGGCACACCTACGAGATCGACTGGACCCCTGAGAAGGTGGACTGGGTCGTCGACGGCACCGTTCATCGCACCCTGAAGAAGGCCGACACCTACAATGAGACCTCCAAGCAGTACGAGTTCCCCCAGACACCCTCCCGCCTTCAAATGTCTCTCTGGCCCGCCGGCCAGTCCAGCAACGCCCAGGGTACCATCGACTGGGCTGGTGGTGAGATCGACTGGAACAGCGAGGACATCAAAACCGTCGGCTACGACTATGCCACCGTCGGTGAGGTCAGCGTGAAGTGCTACGATCCTCCCTCCGATGCCACCAAGAGCGGCAGCAAGTCTTACCTCTACACCAAATCCGCTGCCCTGGAGGGCGATATCTCCATCACCAACAACAACACCGTCCTTGCCTCCCTCGGCGCCACCGGTCTCAACATGGACCTCGGCGCTAACAAGTCAAGCACTGGCTCCAACAGCATCCCCACCAGTAACGGTGGCTCTGGTGGCATGACCAGCAACACCACTTCTGAGAGTTCCGGCTCTGGCACTTCCACCACCGATGGCTCGGAGACTTCCACTACGGGCTTTACCCAGGGCACTCCTACTGGCAACGGTGCGGCCGGCCAGAACGAACGTGTCCTCCGCAGCTCGCTCTTCGGCGTCCTGGTGGCTCTTGTTGTCCTTGTGACACTGTAAATCTTTTGCTGGTTTGATATATATCAGCATTTTACCTTTTTTATCTTCTTCTTTCTTGCCATGCTTATTGCACAGCATTTTTTAAAGTATATTTTTTTGTTGACTACTGTGCAACCCCCTTGGCGTCTGTCTCTGACTGGCCTTGAACAAATCACTTAATGAACTACTTTGTTCCTTATATCTCTTTTTCTTTTTTTTCCCCTTCATCTTCTTCTCTCATTAGGTTGTGATGTTCAACGGTCAACCTGCATACGAATCTGCAATTTCCCTCCGTTTTTGTTCGATACACCTACCTGGCGTTTGTTTGTTTTTTTTTTTTTTTTTTGGCCGATTCATGCTGTCAATCCCTTTCTGATTTATACGATGTACCGCTACTCCGGTAGTGATTTGTGATTCCCCGCACATGACTGGAAGATAGCTACAAATCCGTGATCTTTTGTTCATATATACCAGATTTCAAACTACTCCCCATGGCCTTCCCTTTCCGCTTCTAACGTGACTTTGAGTATTTCATGATCAGTAAGCTTTGATATTGAGAATACGGAATGACATGAAAGATCACAGAAAAGAGCCGGCAACGAAAAAACTTCGCTTCTAGAAGCCGTGAACGCGAAAAAAAGGACCACATCCACCTATCAAAAATGTTCAACCCGGCTTTACGGCGATGTCTCAACCTTGATATTTGCCTCCCGCACTTCTAATTCCTCCTCGGTAGGCTTCCTTGCCCACACACGGTTCCTAAAATAAATCAGCACAAACCAAGCCAGCGATGCAATCCGAAAGAAAACCTACGCAGGTTCATAAGCATGAATGTGCGGATTGTTCAGCTCTTTGCGCACTTTAGCCAAATACACCTGCACCTCCTCCTTTGTCCACGGCACCGGCTCCCCATAGTGAGTGAGCAGCCACATCGCCCAACCTTCTAGAGCGGCGTTCCAATGGCCATGCTGGAGGTGTCCGGTCTCCTTGAGTATATTATCCTTGGCCCAAGGCCCGAGGGGAATTTTGTACTTTTCCTCATGCACGTCCACGAACCCGGCTTCTTCGATTGCGTCGCGCATCGTTTCGTGGGTTCTGAGGGACCGTCCAGCTCGCTCAGAGCATCTAATAAACATGTTGCCCCACCCATATAGCTGGTGATCTTTCCTCAGGGTACCGTCATCGCTATAGACTCGCACGTCTAATTCCATTTGTTCGATCCAGCCACCCGGCTCTAGGGCGCTATTGCGAAAAAGAAATTAGGTGCGATGTCTCAGGAAATCGATTGATAGGGGTCGAAACTCACTCGTAAGCCTGTTTGTATAGCTTGTGCCATCCCTCAGGAGGGAATGCGCCGTACATTAGGCGCATATGGATAAAGTCAAAGGGCTCCCTCCATGTCCACTCGCGAAGCACATCATCCACCTCGAAGATGCAGTTCGGTGGCATCCATGTCACAGGTGGAGGGAAAATATCCACTCCGCGGATGGTAGCTAATTGGTTTTAGTTAAGGGGAGTTCAGTCAAGAATAGGAGGAGTCGAATCAAGAAATCCAGTACCTGACGGATAGCGATCGGCAACGTCACTAAGAACTTGTTAGAGGTTCTCTTAAAAAGAGTTACTCGTGGACTTACATTGCCCAATTCCCTTGGCCCGTTCCGATGTCCAAAATATTCTATACTGCGTGATTAGCGAAAGGTTTGAGCAAGGATCACCGCGGTATAAATTCACCTTGGGCGAATCGCGGATAGGGGCCCGGAAAAGAGGATTCGGCTGATCGTAATCTAGCACGAGAAACATCATATGGCTGAGTCCGTTAATATCACAGCATTTCTAGCTATTGAGGATTGAAAGGTATGGGGGCAGGATGCAGTTTACCCAATCTCAAAGGCCTCGAATTGCTGTTCGTCAGAAGGACCCCTTGGTATGGTTATTATACGCAAAACAACATCGCTTTGTCATGACTAACCAGTAGTCATCTTCTTTAATGGCTTGATATCTACAATATCGGGTTAGTATTAGAAAGCGATCGTAGACTAGAAGTATACTGACCTTCGGCCGTTCTCTAGCCGTCCTCTCGCGATCACGGATGCGATAGAGGTGGTATCCCTACATACTTTGAGAATGCTGTCATAGATATAATTCGCAGTGACCCTCCACTCACGACTGAAGGTCCTGTGCATCCCTGCCGTAGTAACTTTCCATAGCGTAGAAATCGGGGTCCTAGGTGAGCGGTGAGAATGACCCAATCAGATTATAAAAGCACCACTTACCACCGCGATTTCTTCCGTTTCTTCCGTTTTGATCATTTTTCCCATGTTGTCGACACTTTTCTCAAAGGCAGGGTATATTGACAAGGTATATTGACAAGGGAGGAAAAGGTGGAGAGTGAAAGTGTCGGAACGGGAACGGGGGTATCCTGGGGGGGTCCACAGCCGTTAAACTGGTAACTAGCAATGTGTAAGCCACAGCCCTAGAGTATAACCGAATTGGGACTAGATTGAGGATTTGATACTCAAAGAAGAAGTAGCGCCATGTTATCTGACTGGTCAGCCGCGTCAGCAATCTGCCATGTGGCACCATAACGCGGGAAATTGTGATGTACATGCACGGCGTACACATGGGCATATGTGGGTGATGTCTTTGTATGTTGTACCTAATTTCATACTCATTTCTTAATCCATCTACAACCCATCTACAATACATGGATAACAAATTTGTTGTAAATCCTTTGTGCACATAGGTACATGTTTGCCATATTCCCCTCTTACTACATCCCAGACCACAAGTCCTAAACTACCCATCCTTCCACCTGGCCATCCTCAGAACAAGGCTCATGAACCACCTTGAAGCTTATTTCATAAGTTGCATCAAAGCTTGCTCCCTCCCCAACAGAAATCAAGTAAGCCATGCGAGCTCACAGAGAAGTAAATCGCCGACCTTGACTGCCTTTGTGAATAGGCCTCGTCCTTGGGATTTGGTTTGCCGGACTGTCACCGGGCCAACCCATGTCGCATGGTCCAGGAGTGGCGGGTAGGTCTTCGATGCTTTTTCCTGCATTATCTTGAAGTTGTATCCGCCCTTCTTTTGTTCTAAAAGTCGTGCAATAGCTTCAATCGTTCTTGGCACCGACATCTTCGGGATGTTTCTTGCAGAGTTTCGTGAATACATCGCAGCTTTCCCAGAACCTTCTCAGATGGTATAGGGTTTGGGCTTTGCCTCAAAGGGCTTTATCGGATTTTGGGCCTGCTGGAACGGTATCGAGATCATGCAGAGCTGCATCCTACTCATGGACCTGGAAAGAGGCCAAGCCCCGGTAGTACAGAAGGTAATGCATTTCTTCCTCTGTCGGCGAACACTCCAATCCTTTGGTGTAACTATCACTGTGATCAGCATTCTCTCGCCGTTGAAAAGTCTACTAGGACACTTTACCATTCAGTGGCAGAATAAAATTTGCTCCGGTTGAGATATTCGTTGCCCAACCTTAGCCAGTCCCTAGCCATCCACTGAGAGGTTTCATCCTCTGGAAGCTGCTCTCGCCAAGCTGATGGGACCATCTTGTCGAACAATGGGATGAGCAAGATATCAGAAACGTGATCAACTCTGACCCCGTATTCTCCAACGGACGTCAAAGTTAGGTATGGCTCCTTCACAAGCAAAATCCGCCCTTTACCAACAGAGCTATCATGGCAGCGGAGCTTCTTGTTCAACATTTGGAGCGGGATCGCATCTTTATTTCCGTGTTCCACAATGGCCATAGCTGCAGTCATCTTCTCTGCCTGGGTGATTGATCTAACTAGGATGTAATAGCCCCGATGATGAGTTTCAAGAAGCAAATCCTTGAACATGACCTTTTTCAGGCCTTCCAGCTGAGAGAGACATGGTGGATAGATGGGAGGGGCAAAGGAGACATCCACCGTGCTGGCGCTAGCTCGTCCCCGTGGCTGATCTTTGTTCATCTTTTGTCGGTACTTGAATTGTTTCAAGAGTTTATGTCGTGTCACTTTTGGTTTGAATTGCATACCCTTGACGGCCTCGTCAGCTTCAAGAGCCCGGTTGTGCTCGCTCAAGAGCTTCTCACTCTCTGGGTCCTGGAGAAACATGTTCATTTTCGAAGTTCTTGTTTCCTTTTTGGGAGTTAATCTACTGATGGAGCAAATGGCTGATGGAGCTGATCCTGCCAATGATATTGAAGGTATGTTCGATTGAAATGGGCGACGATAGAGCAAGGTGATTGGGTGATGTAAAAGCTATCTGTATGTTAACAAACATCAAGAGAGAGAAGCACGCGAGGATTAAATGCAGGTAAGCGTTAGACCATCTGGTTTAAATTGGCAGCTGCGACCTTCGAATGTTCTAACTGGGGTGATACAACCGGATTTGTGCACGTGAGTTTTATACTACAATCTGAGAAGGTTACCTAGGTGAGGTTATGGGAAAAGGGCATACCTGCCCATATCCATCAGGCTATGCTAAAGAGGTGCCTTTGACAATGCAGTCCGTAGATAAAGTCAATTCTCTGATCATAGAAGACTCTTGGCCATATAGCTGTTTTATGTTGATCAGACAGCTACCATTGAGCAGCCTTTTTTCTTCTTATTTCAGTATATAACTACCTACCAATCTAGGTAATGGTTATCGAAGTGTTTTATTGCTTCGATATGAGAACTGAGGCTACAAGGTATAGCACCGGTTGAACAAGACAGGGAGTGCTTTTCATGTAGTATAGCTTCATATAATGATGCTCTAGATGTCCATGGGTAAGAACATTGAAATCTATCACAGCTTATGACATTTAATATTTGGCTTTGTCCATGCCATATATGTTTGACTTCATACTCTCTTTGCGCTTATCTCACCAAGCTGTCTTCCATAATAATCCTTCCATTTTTCTTTCTTGACATCTTGTAGAACATATGGTCTACACTACATAACTACTCTCCTAGGTAGTTGGGCATTTATAGTAACGTTGTTTACCTTCAATAAAGTCTTTGTCCCGTACTTGAAAGGTTGTGTACATAATATACAGCTACCCCTTTCATAATGAGTTACCCCCAAAAAGTCATGTAGATAGGTAAAGGAATTCTTTCCTGTGGAGTAAACAGGGTAGCAACATAGAAGGCTTGGGCTTTAGCTCACTTTCGCTTCACTGTCACTACGTTACGTGGCCTAACATTATTCACGGTGCTCTATCAATGGCAGCATTACTTTATCATTGCGCAATGCCCGCTTCTTGCTTCTTCGTATATGGTTTTCCAACTCGGTTTTGGGACATGTTCTAACGCAAAGTTATCTAGCACTTCACTCACCCACAAGTTTGCTTCACGTATGACAACCAAAGCCTTCCTAGCTAGTCTCAATCTACACAACTCACTTGAGACTCACATCGCAGTCAACAATCGTCCTTCCGAAATCCACAAAGAGCGGATACAACCAACAAACTAAATAGGCATTCTACCTCGAACCGCACCAACATAGAGCAAAGCTCTCTTAAGGCAGATGAACACAGAGAGCAATAAACCTCGTATGTCATCTACGCGAGCTGGACCAACATGTGTCTATTTGTGGAGACCCACTACTCCAATTGCAAGCATACGTGCTTCGAGCTCTACATCTTTTGTCGCGAAATCCTCCACCAACTAAATCGCATCAATGATCCGGAGCAACGAAGAGACTACGATTTACCATTTGACTCTGATTTTCCTACCTGCCAGCCATACAAAATCAAAATGAGATCAGCCACGCTTCGTCCGGATATGGGTTATCTGAGTGTCATTTCAGAGAGCAATATCGTGCACCAGATTATGGATTTGGTAGAGAACTGTCCTGATTGTAAAGCAAAAGGGTTGTGATTTCGATTGGTGCATTGTGAGATAAGGATGTTTGGTGATGAGGTGACATGTAACTATGCAATTGTATTGAAGTTGATTTTACTGGGTGATCTTGAAGTTCAAGGAGAGAATAGCACTCAAAATACCAATGCTTATTTGATAAGATCAGCGTCAGTTGTACACGGATGTTCGAGGAAGTGAGATATCGGTTTGTATATATGTATGATGGTGATGATAATGATGATGATAATGATGATGATAAAACCCCGAAATATCCACAGAGATGCTTAATACAGAAATCCAACAGAATGGGAAAAATACCGAGTGGTGGCTGTCGTTTAGTGTGCAGCACCACATCCACAATCATCGGCAGATCGCTTCCTGAAGTCTCCATGGTAAGTGTCTAGTCCATCGGTGTGGAAGTTCAAGCCAAGGCGATCACCCATCCAATCGTATGATTGTGAGATTCCAGACTTGGTGTCTTGTAGCAACTTTGTGACGTTGTCGACGTTGAGATCAAGATAGTCAGCAAGGAAGTCTCCCACGTCGGTATTCTCGTTGTTGCCAACTAGTGGCCAAGCGTCCTTGGTAGACGACGCATAAATGTTGACGTCAACAGCTATAACGAAATTAGCATACTGTCATGGGTCACTGGTCGAGACTATCTTACCAGAATGTCCATGAGTACTCCAACCGACCTGGGCGCGGCGGCTGATCATATCCGCGAACACATACGCCGCAGTGACGTCGGGGACGGGGTGAAGCAAGGCATCTATTTCATGGTCTGTAGCATCATCAATGGCAAGCCCATCCTTAAGAGCTTGCCGGACCCAAGCCTGTTTAGCCGAATCCTTGGCGTCCTTTCCTGGCCCAGAAAGATATTCTTTTAGTTGAGCGGCAAGGTATTCGGCAGAGTGGCTTGCCTTGTCCAGGACACTCGGAAGCCACAAATAGTCAGGGTAGGTCTTGTGCAGCTGGCGTGCTGCGGAAAGACCGCCGGTCTCGTGGTCAGATGTGCTCACAATCACGCCAGGAGTGGAGTCATTCTCCAGGAACTCGAGCGCGGCAGCAAAGGCCTTGTCGTATGCCAGTACCTCGTGAACCTGAGCGGCAGGATCATTGCCATGGCCGGCATGGTCGATGCGAGAACCCTCGATCATGACAAAGAACCCTTGCTCGCTGTCCTCAGTGGCCTTGCTCAAGGCCTTCAAGGCAGTGCGAGTCATCTCCTCCAAAGAGGGATAGGTCTCATTTTGAGTACGTCGATCAATCTCGAACGGGATATCCCCGCTAGCGAAGAGACCTAGCAGTGGTAAAGTGACATTATCGCCGCCCTTCAGGCTATCGAAGCCCACACGGTCATCGATATAACCAAACCCATTCTGAGCAGCAACCTTTATCATATCATGATCATCACCACGGCAGCTACCAGCCTGTGAGTTAGGCAAGAAATGGCACCGTCCACCACCAAGCAGAAGATCTACTACCCGGCCGAGCGGATGCTCTCCAACTTCTTGCGCGGCAATCAGATCTTCGTAGTTCCGCAGATTGGCATGCGAGGCAAAGCATGCTGGAGTCGCATCCGTCAGGCGGGTGGTCACAACCAGACCTGTCTTATAACCAGCCAACGCAGCCGCCTCGAGCACAGTCCCACAAGGCGAGTGGTCAGGAAGCACTGAGATAGCAGAATTGTAGCTCTTACGACCGCATGAAAAGGCCGTGGCTCCAGCAGCAGAGTCCGTCACCAAGCTCGAGCTTGACCGTGTTCGCGAAGTTCCAATGTGGTGTTTATCCAAGACCAGAATGTCGTCGAATGGCAGATCATGCGTGTATTGCCGGTATCCTCGAGTCAGCGAGAGACTAGTAGGACCCATGCCGTCAGACACCATGAAGATCAGGTTCCGCTTGCCCGTCGGCTTGCCTCCTGGGCCCCAGGTTGTATTTGACGGATAATGGCCGTGAGGCTCCGCTGACTTGTGTGGGTAGATCACGGCCAGCACAATTACCAAGATTGTTGCAATAAGGGCCCAGGAAAACACTCCAATTTCCCGCCAGGAAGGCCAGACGCGTCGTTTGATTTGGGGGGCCGTTCGCTCGCCGGTCAGGAGGGCGTAGTCCTCCTCTTCATTTCGGATCGACGAGCCGTCATCGGACAGGCGCGGAGGTAGGAGGGACTCTTCCCGCGCCATAGCTAACGTAAAGACAAAATCGGACAAGACTGAAGAAATACAAGCCCGAGAACTTCGATTGCGAGCTTCCCTTGGAAGGTTGTGTTGACTCACGTGGACCTTGAACCCTGGGGTGGAGGTGAGGAGATAAGGATAAGATAACAGGGCACGCCCCGAGGTCACGTTTCCTGCATCACAGCCGTATCAAGGGGTCGGGTAACATGTAACTATGCAACGTATAAGAACTACACCTGCCCTTTCGTACAACCGAGGAAGGTAAGGAGAAGAATTGTTTCATTTTGAACCGGCCTAGGCCATATATACTCAAATTATCTATATGATACATGTCATTTCTCAAGAGAACCCTATTAAGCCCTAGAGAGGTCTAGCCTTCCATCCAATAGGAATCATGGCAGCAGCAATCTCAGTAACACCGCGCTCCGTAGCAAGCAGATTGAACTGCGCGGCCGCATTCCGGGTATCGAGGACATCCACCCGAATACCCAATGAGTTGATGTGACGCTTAGTTTCAGGTGAGAGCGGGAATATCGAGCCACCAAGACCAAGAATGAGCATATCTGTGGTGGACCTGTTAGCAAATCGAAGAGTTATTTTGCGGTCAAGTCCAAGCATGTCATGTTCGTGGACGAAGGCAAATATCTGGGACCAAAAAAGCGAAGAGCAAGAGTCAACATACCAGGCTTTGGCCAGACAAGATTCAACAACCCCCAGACCGACTCATCAAGCTCAAATTGCCCTTTGGCATTGAGCATAGCATCCTTGGCGACACGGTCGCTCTCCGCACCCTCGACAGCCTTCCACGGCCGCCAGGCAAATGCCTCACCGCCGACCAGCAACAACCCATCACCGTTGGTAAGCTTGACACCATTGTTCAGATGGAACCCGGAATCGAGGCATGCATCAATGGCCGTCGTTGGCGCAGGGATGTTACCCAGTACGTTCAACGCATCAAAGTTGGTTTGAGTGTCTTCTTTGGACTCCGGGCCGCGGTCGTGGCTGACTGGTTTGTGCGCATGCGAGCGAGGAATCATGCGGGTTGGTCGGATGGGTGAGCTATAGTTTCGGCGTGTTGAGGGCATTTCAGTGTTAGGATTTGAGACGACGCATGGTGCTGCGGTTGCTAATGGGATCTGGCAGAATCGAGCCAAGTTCGAGGTGCGACGGGAGCTGGCTAGGGAGGTGCGCAAGACGCGGAGGAGTTGCGGCGACGGTGAATGCATTGATGCGATATGTTCGATAGAGTGGGTGGTTCAAGCTGGTTCTGTATTGTACAGCCTCTCGGTGATGTAGTGGCTTGGATGATGGTTAGTGTCACGTGAAGTAAAGCTTTCTTCCCCCGGGTCTTGGCGAAAAGAACTAGCGGCCCCGAGACATGGACATACATATCAACACCCACTAACGCCTCTACACGAGTCTAGAAGCGAGTCTAAAATATCGCGCATTAACACGTAGCAATATATAGGAAGAAGAACGGTTGGACATTCTAAAGAAACCGGGAGGGGCTCTATGTTGAATGAGCATCTACTTGAGTTAAATCCTGGTCTATCAGATATAAATGCAGTTAAGCAAGCAATTGGGTGCGCTCCACGTTAATTGAATTCTTCTTATATTAATATTGAGCCTAGCAATTAATCTATTTTGATTTTGCAGGAGTCCCAACCCTGACCTTCTGCGCCTGAATTCATGAAACAAGGACAAGAGAGACAATAACATCGTACGCGTCGTAGACCCAAAACGCCGACAAAAACAGAGAGAAAAGGAAAGAAAGAAAACGATACCTAGAAGAACGAACGAACCGAAAAATGAGAAATAAGCAAGAAAAAATGAGAGACCGTCACCCCTCGAGATGAAACATCAAACTTGATCTCATGCTGCCTCCGATCATTACTGCCCCTGGGTAACTTTTCTTGTAAGAATATGAAAAAGCGTATGCACATGTTGAAAGTTAAACAAGAGTCATCCCCTGTCCCTATTTTAGCGGTTCAGGCATTACTGATTTAGTTGTTTCGGCGACCGACAATCTTGCGGTCTTCATCCGATTGACTGGAGCTGTCGTCGCTGGTGGTTGCAGTGCGAATTCGCTCAGCCCGGTCTTGAAGGACCTGGGCTTCTGCCGCCGCCTTTTGGGCGCGGATCTGCTTGCGCCACATGCTGGCATAGCGACCCTTCAAAGCCAGAAGCTCTTCATGCGTGCCGCTTTCAGCCACTTGACCCTCTGACAAGACCAAGATGCGGTCTGCGGTAGTGATGGTGCTGAGACGATGAGCAATTACCAGCATGGTGCGACCCCGTGAAAGAGTAGAGAGCGCCCTCTGGATATGCTCCTCGGTATCTGTGTCTAGAGCTGCGGTTGCCTCATCTAAGAGAATGATGCGTGGGTTCTTAATGATGGTGCGAGCAATAGCCACACGTTGCTTCTCGCCACCGCTAAGCCGTAGGCCACGCTCTCCAACCTTGGTGTTGTATCCGTCGGGGAAAGCAAGGATTTTGTCGTGAATACTGGCGGCGCGGCAAGCCTCGTAAACATCTTCATCGGAAGCGTCTTGCCTGGCGTACTTCAAGTTGTACATCAAAGTCTCGTTGAAAAGTACAGTATCCTGAGGGACCACGCCAATGTGCTGGCGAACTGAATCGATCGTGATATCCTGTACATCATGCCCGTCGATACAGATACGTCCATTCCCGGAGTTGTAGAACCTGAACAAGAGGCGGAAGACAGTGGACTTACCTCCACCAGACTCACCAACCAAAGCGGTGGTGGTTCCCGGCTGGCAGTGGAAGGTAAGGCCGTTCAACGCGGGCTTGCGCGCATCGTAAGCAAACTCAACATCCTCGAACTTGATGTCACCATTGCACGTGGTTAATGGGGTGGCACAGGGGCTATCGACCACAGTTGGCTGCTCACGGAACAGTTCTAGCAGGCGTTCGGCATTAATTAATGCGGATTGGATAGATCGATAGAAGGTGCCAAAGAAATTTAGCGGACCCTGGAGTTGGACCATATAGGCCAGTAGAGACACGAACTTGCCCACAGGGCGCTGGCCAATAGCGACCTGGTATGCACAAATGAAGCACATTACCAATAAACCCATCATAAACACGGTGTTTTGACAGGTGTTCAACAGCGTTAGGGAGAACAACACGTGATATTCGGCCTTCTGGAAGTCACGTACGGCGCCTCGGTACCGGTTGAATTCGTACTGTTCGGCGTTGAAGTATTTTACTGTTTCATATGAGACCATGGAGTCGTTCCTAGAAAGAGCACACGTTAGTTCTAACATATATCTCAAACGTGTAATGAATAGCCTTGTTCTAACTTACTTGACGGCATCTTCTTGTCGCGAAGCATTGACCATCTGTCTTCTGATCTCTGCTCGCCACTGGGCCATGCGAATAGTGACATAGAGATAACCAAATGTGGAAATCCCGACAGCTAGAGCATAGTAGACATCGAATGCAACCATGAAAAACACAATCGCAATCATAAGATCGACGAGCATCGGCACCACCTGAAAGGTGACCTGCTCAAGGAAAGTATTGATCGAACTACCCTTGCTCAAGGCGGACAGGACCTCGCCGGTCTTTTTGCCAAGATGGAAGTCTAAGCTGAGACTATGAACGTGTTCAAACGCAGCGGTGGAGAGCTCCATGTAAGAATACTGGCTCACGGGAATCCAGAGGCTAGAACGCAAAGAGCTGAGTAAGCCCTGGCTGCCCTGCAACCATCGGTATACCACATATAGGCAAATTTGCAGCCATGGCACTTGGAAGTCCTCACCGTCATCCCTGGTAAGGGCACCCGTAATGACCCCGATTTGGTAGGGTACCAAGACGTTAACGACTCGCTGGCATATGAGGAGCCCAAAACAAAAAGTGACAACTAGTTGCAGGCGGCGGGATTTGGACGGCCACAGGTATGGGAAAAATAGCGAGTATCCGCTCAGGTACTCCCACCAGCTAGTGGAAGGAATAGTTGTCGGACGCACCCATGGGTCGGTAGGTTTGGTAGTTTCGGGGCGAGGAGCTCCGTTCGTCGATCCATATGAGTGACCATTGGCAGTTCCGTTCCCATGCCCATTCCCATTGCCGTTTTCTACACCAGCGGAATCCAAAAGTCCCGTGGTTTCTGTGGCTCCATTCGCCCGTTGGCTTGCCTTCCCGTGGCTCTTCATATTGAACGATTGACAGGCGTAGAGAAGAACCAGTGCAAACAAAATAAGGATGCGTACACTATTCGACCCCACTTCCAGAGACTCCCAGAACGTAATGCTTCTGCGGACCCGACCCCCTTCTGGGTTTCCAACAATTGGCTCGTGGTGAACCGAGGTATAGATCGAGAGGGCGGTGCTAACAATAATCATTTCGATGGGGATGGCGACCGACCAACAGACAAATTGGGCGAGAGTAGGCGAGGGAGACGTGTCTAGCATTGCCATGAGCAGCACTGCGTAGACAAAGAACGAGCCGACGACGTAAATCTGTGATTAAGTGTCAATGTCGAGAAACTCCAAACCTTCGGCATAGAACATACCACAAAGGACTGCCCTCGCCACCAGTTCTCTGACCTGGCCACCATGACATGTATGATATAGATAATTGCATCCGCAAGGAAGGTCAGGAGAATGGCCACGGAGAGCAAATTGAAAACTCGTTTGACGTTCCGCGAGAACTGGGATTTGTAGGTGGGTACACTTCGAGTCCGCTGAGGGAGTGGTCGCCCTCCAGGGCCGAAACATTGAGATTCATGCTTGCTAGCTTTCTTTGCAGCAATGGTAGTATTAGCCACGAAGGCCACGACAAAGAGGATAAGAAGAAAGATTGGGTAAGAGGTGCGCAAGTATTCCAGCAGCTCTAGGGCTGCGTGGGGATCCATTGCCCACTAAATATCCCAGAAATGAGTGTTTCAAACAAGGTCCATGACAAGAGTCCCTTGAAAGAGTAGGAAAGGGAGGGTTCGGACCGGAAAGGACAGGACGGGTATGGCGAAGATCGACGGGAGGAATGGATTGGGATGGCGGAGAAACAACAGGTTTTCCACGTGGAAAAGCTTTTAAGAGAAAAAGAAATGAAAGTAAATTATGGAGATTTGGAGAAGTAGAAGCAAAACATAGAAAGAAAAAAGGAAGGGAAAAAAAAATAATTTATAAATGCTTATGACTTTTTCCTTAATTATTTTCCTTTGGGTGTTTTTTTTTTGCCCTCTACTTTCTTCTCCTTCTTCCCTTAAGGTTTGGATAGAGAAGTAAACCTTTTTTTAAAAATAAAAAGTATACAAAACCAAAGACAAAGAGGCAAAGAAAGGGAAATATCAAGAATATATAAACATAAAAATGTCTAAAAGGTCTAATGTGCCTAAAATGACGGTGTGTGGATTTTTGCTGCAGCTAAAACAAAAATGGGGATCCACTAGTATCAGTCGACACCTAAAGCTTCCGTCACTTTTTTTATATATATCTTCTTTCTCCGAGTTCTCGTTCTCTAAGGTTTTGTTTGCCAGTTTAGAGCCCTGACATGAATTGATCAATCTAGACCTTTCGTGCCCGATGGTCAAAGTTCAAATCGTCCTAGAGGATAATCAGGGGGGGGGAGATAGAAGGAGAGGATAAAAGATCGTCGATCCATCGATCGAGAACAATCCACGCATATAATGACTTCATCAAGTTATCCCAAAAAAATTAAAATCAAAAAGGAAATATTAGCATGACAAGATCATCTGAGCCCAGTCATTATGGCAATAAAATCTAAATTTTCTACCTTTTCTCCATGAGGGTGTGACCTCCAGCTTAGATTGGTCTAAACTTTCCGTTGATGTATGTGATTAGCTGAATGTCTCATATTTTTTGCCTCTTTTTTAGTCATTCCAGTGGCACTCCAAGAGGCGCAGTTCAATAAATTGGCCACTGATCATGAATATTCGTATATGATTTACGTATATTTGCACGTATATTTTGTACATAATGTCATAGTCTATAATCTATGAATAATATATGGATATATTCTCCATGTGTTGCGTGTCCCGAAGCCCCGGGTGAGGTAAGACAAATCAGAATCACATTCTTCCAAGGTGGTTTGGTAAATAGTACTATATAGGTATTTTGGTCGTTGGACACGTTCACTTCGGAGAAATTCCTTCGTAAAAATCACATTCCAATCTGATCCCTCTCATGTGTTGTCTTCTAGACCGCTCCTAACATGTGTTCAGGCCCGATGGCTTTCAAGAGGTAAAAAGTGCATTTGAGAAATATGACATAAATTATAAGAAAAGAAAGGAGTACAACTACCTGACTGGTGCCCTATATGTGAGGTATAACACCGGTGGAAAGTGATGTTATAACTAGTTATATAATGTATAATGTTGGACAGTAAGGCATAGATCGGTGCCTCAGGGTTCTGGTTCTTCCCTCACCGCTTGCATCTCGACGATCTCCAACTCTCCGCATCTTTCTCCCTCCAATTCGGTGGTCGTGTGCCATAATGGAGACCTGGCTATAAACCATGTCGGACCTCTCAGGTTCGCGATCCCCGGTCCCTCCCCCTCCTCCCCCTCCGCCACAGAAGTACTCAAATCGTGCCGCCAATGCCCTTGCTAGATTTGCCCAACCTTTCTTCTTGGGCTCAAGGCCACCTAGTCCCCAAAGCAGTCGTGCGGATGGTCCCCGGTCGATCAGATCCAAATCACTGTAAGTGCTGCAGCTTTCTCACACCGCTCTGATACCCCTACTACCCGGCTGTACTCTTGTTTCCATCTTTGTTTTCCACCGCAGTGACCACCCCCACCATTTGGTCGGAGCTAGATCGGGGAATTGCATTTGAGCCAATTGAATCTTCAGATTTCTAATCATAATCCTTTTGTAAAGACCAGGAGAACCGCAGACTGTGACCCACAAAACAGGCATCGCAATCACGGCTTTGGACATTTCGCCAGAGCGGACACATGCGGTTATTGCAGGCAAGGAGATTCTCAAAACCATCCAGGTCTCCCCAGACCGCTCGTCAGAGGAATTCAATATTCGCAATGCAGTCATCAGCTATGCATCTACCCACCACGACGTGGGCGTTTCGATGCCACACAAGGACCAATTGAATGTGAAGGACGTAAAATGGTCACATGGGAACTATGACCGGATAATCGCAACTGCAGTCGCAAATGGTCGGATTGTGGTTTACGACCTCCAGCGGCCCGGTCTCCAATTATGTCGTTTCCATGGTCATAATCGCCAGGTGCACAGGCTTGCCTTCAACCCTCATCTTCCATCTTGGCTCCTGTCTGGCAGTCAAGATGGCACAATTCGGATGTGGGATCTGCGATCCGCCTCTGCAAATCGGGGAACTTCCACGTGCCCTAGCAAACATTCGTATCAGGGCAACAGCGATGCCATCCGAGACGTCCGGTGGTCACCTAATGATGGGGTTATATTTGCGACTGCTTCAGACAGCGGCGCGATCCAGATGTGGGATTATCGAAAGGTCAACGCCCCACTGATGAGGATCGCCGCTCATGATCGCCCGTGCTATGCAGTTGACTGGCATCCCGACGGAAAGCATATTGTTAGTGGTGGCACGGATCGCCAGGTAAAGGTCTGGGACTTTTCTTCATCTGCAGAGCGGCGGCAGAAACCTGCATTCCAGTTCCGGACGCCCCAGGCGGTCACAAATGTTCGATGGAGGCCTCCTTCTTGGGTTGGTCAGTCTCCTGCCTCGGGAGAATGGCAATCGTCTCAAGTTGTCACGTCCTACGACAAAGAAGACCCACGCGTTCACCTTTGGGATCTCCGTCGCCCGCATGTTCCATTCCGCGAGTTCGATCGGTACGATGCACCCGCAACGGATCTGCTCTGGCGCTCCAAGGATCTTTTGTGGACGGTCGGCGAGGCTGGGGCCTTTACGCAGACTGATGTTCGGTATGCACCAACTGTGGTCAATCGCCGACCGATGTGCTCTGTGGCCTGGAGTCCCAATGGCGAGTTTGTTGCGTTTAGTCAACAACGGCCCAGGCGGCGTCCTCTAGGAGTCAATGCCGCAGAATTTCTACGGGCTGAAGAAGACGACTACAGCACTGGCGAGAGATCACTAAGCCAGAGCCCCGCAGATGACATCTTTGACGAAGCCATTTTGGCCACTTCGCTTCGGAATCGGCATACCAAATCGACCGCGATTCGAACATCCAAGTCTTTGGGCAGTACTCCACCCGGAGCAGTGGATTTCATACCCGTGCTTCCTCTGGAACAGGCATTGGCCAAACTCGCAACCCCAATGCCTAGTCAGGCGGGGATCATCACAAGCATTCCTGGTGCTACAAATGACCCAGCAGTCTTTCGGTATTTGGCAAGCCACTATACACCGTTGATGGATGAACATAGTGAACATAGAACGCAGACAGACGTCCTCAACACTATGATTGAATCACTGGACCACAACGCTGAATGTGCAGATGAGGTATCCCTGGCCAGATTGGCTCAGACTTGGAGAATTGTCAAATTCGCTATTCTCGAAGAACTCAAACGTAGAGCTAGAGATCATCCAGCAAAAGGTGGTCTGAAAGACAGGTCATCCAAGGATGGAGGGTTGATAGACAGGCCACGACCCGATGATGGTCGACAGGACAGGGTGAAGAGTCGGTTGTTCAAAGGGGTCATGGATGCGGTCCCTGAGGCAGAGAGCTCGTCGAATATGACCACCCCTCTCGCGCGGCCATTGCCCGATTCCCCGAAAGACTCCTGGTCAAGCACTGATTCCCAAATCCCCTCGTTGAGCGATGGCGCAATCGACCTTGACCCTCTCCCGCCATCAGTCTTGAGTGACCATAACGGTTGGAGGATGTCGGGTCGTATACCCTTGCCGGGTGGACCACTATCATCCACCGATGATACTCCTTCATCGAAATATCTCTGGGATCCCACACAAGAAGACTTGGACATGGAGCAACGGTCTGCGCCTCGGGCAATTGCCGGCAAAGCAGATTGGCGCCGTCGCGGTCACTCAGACTTCCCTCAGGAAAATTCGGAGGATGACTATGACCAAAAGCTGGAGGATAAACGTGCAGCGATACGTGACTACAAGCAATTTCCCAAGAAACCCTTGACTCTTGAATCGCCAATGGAGTCTAATCGACCCCCCCGTACCGACCGTTATAGTCGGCATGATTCTTCGGAGAGTTTTCCCATGTTCTCTACATCTACCGACAGTTCGCACCCCTCCAAGTCTATCGGTGCGTCTTACTCGTCTACTGGACAACTTGACGCATCTAAATCCCTGGATGCTGGACAGTCTGCCTCAGCACTGAGAAGAGGATCGATTCTAGCCTCTACACGCGAGGAATCTGAGGATGAGATCTTTGACCATGTCGTTTCGGAGACTGATCGACTTCATCTGGAGCGCCCGTCAAGCCCTCCCCCTTTGATCACAGAATCAACCCCCCTTAAAAGTCATCTGCAAACTTTCCCACCAGATGATGCAAGCTACCCCGGCACCATGTCTTACTCAACAATGGATGGTATCTCGCGAGTGCAGATCCCACTCACGCCAGACGGAACAGACTTGAAACCGTGGGGCATTGAAACGATTTTGAAAGAATCAATCCGATATTACCACAGTAGTAGCAGCTTAGTCGATATTCAGGCTGCCGCCCATCTTCTCCAGAAGCTGCACGTTCTTTTCCGGGACTGCGAACAAATTCTCCCGTACAAGGAATGCGAAACGGTCTTCAAAACTTACAATGAGCACCTGATTCGGCACTCGATGGACCTCGAGGCAGCAGAGCTCCGCCTATTTTGTGTATCAACATATCCTGCCGTCTACGAGTACGCCCAGACAGATTCATTCATCAACGTCTACTGCTACACGTGTCAACGACCCTTTGAAAATCCCACCCAAGATAACAGCCGCTGTTATCGCTGCAACACACCTCAAGCACCATGCTCTATTTGCGTGAGCCTTGATCCACCCCCAGAATGGGTTTTAGAGCAGCAAAATCCATCCATCACTTCATCGAGCCTCACGAGTCCCGATTCAGACTCCGAGACCACTTCAAACCATTCCTCACAGTTCTCAGTTCCCACTGAACCCCTCCCGGAGGCGGAGACCGAGATGCTCAAGCCCTTCACTGTACCTCAGCTCAAAGGCTCCGCCCTCTGGACCTGGTGCCAAGGCTGCGGCCACGGTGGCCATCTAGCCTGCATCACAACCTGGCTCGGCGACATCTCAACCAGCGAAGGCGGCTGTGCCACCGCCGGCTGCTCGCATGACTGCGGGCCTGGCCCACGTCGTGAATTAAACCGCCAAGCCCTGCAGGCGGAGTCCAAGCGTCGCGATTCTGCTAGTCGCTCCGCCGGTGTCGGGCTCGTCAAGCGTGATCCCTGGACTAAGGGTGAAAGCAAGGCCGTTGAGAAAGTCCGCGGCATGCTGGGTGTCGCTGGCGTCGCCGCTGCCACTGGTGGCAGTGGTGCTGGCCCGATCACTTCGACAAGCAATACATCCTCTCCGGCGCCGGTCTCACCCGGCGCCATGTCGCCTAAGAGGGTGCGGCTTGTTACCCCGAATGAGCAAGAGAAGGAAAGTGTTGCCTTGCGCACGGGTCCTCCTTTGAGGGACTGAGCGTGGGTCTTGCGTAACGCTCAATGTGTACTACTATTAGCACGTGTTTTTACTTTTACGTCTTCACTTCACTTTCTTGTCTTTTTTTTATTTGATTCCCCAATCGCGATACTTCCAATGAATCAATCCATGCATAACACGTATTCAAGCACATGTCTACGGTGTACAGCCCTGAAGCGGATTTCTCCCTATGAAGCCATCGCATACTGGATAGAATATATCGTACGCACATAGAAATTCCCACCGGATCACTTGGAAAACAACTTAGACACATTCTTAAAACATAAAATTCCCTTTCACCTTCATCTAGAACCTCCGCTTCTTCTTTGCAGGAGCTTTGCCCTTAGCCTCGAGCGACCTCTTCAGTTCCTCGCGCTTCCGGTCAGCCCGCTGGTCTTCGGTCTCTGGCTCTTCAGGTGGAGCGGAAGAAACCTTCTCCGTTGCTGGTGTGGGCAATGGAGATTCCTCTTTTTTAGGAGCTTGTCTGTCAGCCTTCGGTTTAGCAATTGTAGTTTTCTCGAATGACCTGACCACCGTGTCAGATGTAGGCAGCGGAGACTTGTCTCGAGCTGGTTCGGAGACTTTGGCTTTGGCTTTGCCGCCTATCGTGCCAAGTTTCCCGGTACGTTTAGCCTTAGCTGCTGGTTGCTGTGTCGATGATGTGGGATGATGATGATCTTTGTCAATCCTTTCTTTCTCTTCTAGTGACTTTGAAGGTTCTTGAGGTTCTGGAGACTCGTGGGTTTTTTCTGGAGGGGAAGGGGCTTGCGAAGGCGAGGGTTCTTTTGCTTGCTTTTTCTTGCCGCCTATCATGCCCAATCCGCCCTTTAGCCTTTTCGGTGCCTCTCGAACTAGCGCCGGAGAAGGGGCTGGAGAGGGAGATGGCGAGGGCCGGCGCTCTGCTTCTTTCTTATTCTTGCCGCCAATTTTACCCAATCCACCCTTTGGTACTTGCGCCTCTGGAGCTTTCGGCTGCGGTGCGGCCTCTGGTGACCTTAAGACGCTGGGAATGCGTTTTTGATGCGGTGCTGGTTCAGGCTCGGAGTCGGAGCCTGATGCTGTGGCTTCGTCTTCCTCTGAAGGCAATACTGGTGGAATAGGACTTTCCTTTCTGGGCTTTTGCTTGGGTGGTGATGTTTTGCCTTTCTCGTGTTGAGATTTTAATCTGGGAGGGGTTTCTTGTCGCTAGATGAACAGGGTTAAGCTATACTTGGTATCTATGATTAGGAATAAGTCGTAGCATACCTGAAAC
Source organism: Penicillium hordei (assembly GCF_028827395.1). NCBI lineage: Eukaryota > Fungi > Ascomycota > Eurotiomycetes > Eurotiales > Aspergillaceae > Penicillium > Penicillium hordei. The sequence continues at coordinate 2,556,610 of NW_026623142.1, forward strand.
TCATCGACATCACTGCTTGCCGTTGAGTCCCCTCCTTTGTCGATGTGCTTGGTTTCAACTGGCTCTTCTCTATCTTTGTCCTTGGGAATTTCCTCCTCAATGGGAGGGGATTCTCTGGGGCTAGTTTCAGAGCGCCCCTCAAGTTGATGCCACCATTCAGCTTGTGACAGGGTGAAGGTATCCAAATTATGAGAAAGGCCGGATTCCGATATTTCCTGCAGTAAATTGGTGGCTAATCCCGCCCCATGTGAAACTCCTGTCTCAACAAGCCAGGTCTGTTCCTCAAACGGCGCAATACCCTTAACAAATTTAGCAGCCTCGGACCGCGTAATAGCCTTGCGAGACGCGCGCGATCCTGCGGCACTAGGAAACACAGACCCTAGGTCAACGCCAAGTGTTTCCATTTTGTCAAACAACTTGCTAAGTACGTAGTCCTTCTGCTTGATTTGATTCAAGAGCAAATGTTGGCGGGACTCCCACTCCGCTTCCTCTCTCAGAAGCGGAAGTAATAGATTAGTGGTCAAGGACGACAGGGGCTCCTTTGATAACCTCAAAGACCACTTAAGAGGCTTCAACGGGGAGGGAAGCTTGGTTGTTGTCGTGATTTCAAGCGAGTCGGTTTGTGTTCCACTGCTTAGGATTGCGCTTTCATTGCCCTTTCGTAAACCTTCTCCAATTTTCTCCAGGAGCACATTGAGCTGTTCTATGTTTTCTCCAGGATCGATCGTTGTAGCATCTTCCTCTGCTCTCTTGGTGATAGCTTTATGGGGCAGCCGCTCTGACCAGATATAGGTGAGGTCTGTTATGTGGATCTCATAGCCTTGTCGGGTCCAGGTATATTGGAAGAGCAAAGGAGGCAACCCCCGTTGAGACAAGTGAAGGCGCTGCCATCTTGAAGGCATGGTTTGAGCGACTTGTTGATTTACAATGCAGAGTTGTGAAGTTCCAAAGTTGTCTCATATAGCTGCCTGGGCGATAAGGGAAGGTTTGCCGCCCGCTTGACTTTCCCGCTGATCTCCCGAACTTCTAAACTTCGCTTTCGACATCCAAATTACGTACGTTCGGATCGCATACGTTTTTATTCTTACTCCTCGTTATATCCTTACGGTTCCAACCATGTCTGCGCGATTCCCAGACCGATCAGACTCAAAGCGCAGCAGGTCCCGATCGCCGTCCTCGTGGCGTCAGCCCCAGAAATACCCTCGACGGGACGACGGAGAATGGCGCGACCGACAAGACTCGGATCGCAGATGGAACAATGAGAGATCGGGCCCTGCGCAGCAGCCTCGCAACATGCGCGATCAAGTCCGGCTCAACTTGATCCAGGAAGACCAGCAAGAGCGCGAGTGGGTCGCGCAGGAGGATCTGTTCGTGTTGAAGCAGGCCAAAAAGAAGGCAGAGATTCGAGTCAAGGAAGGACGCGCAAAGCCTATCGACTGGCTGACGGTTACTCTCCGCATCATCGACCCTACGCGGGATCCCTTGGATGACGAAATAGCAGACTCCGATCTGGATGTCGTGGACCCAGATGGTGTTTTTGAGGGACTATCGCAGACCCAACTACAAGACTTGGAGAAGGATATTGATACATTTGTTAACCTTGAGACGAACGTGAAGAACCGTGAATTCTGGCAGGTAATGTTCTCTCACTCTGCTATCTACTAGACACCCCTGTTGACCACCGTCCACCCTACAGACTATGAAAGTCATCTGCCGAGATCGTCAAAAGACCGTTACACCCGAGGGTCGCGTACTGAATTCTGTGGCTGCCGACATCAACAAACTACTAAGCCCAAAATCCTACGAGCAGCTTCAAAATCTCGAAGTACAAGTGAAACGGAAGTTGAACTCGAACGAGCCGATCGATACAGATTACTGGGAGGAGCTGCTGCGCAGTCTGACTGTGTGGAAGGCCAGGGCGAGTCTGAAAAATGTTTATCAAGCTATTATTGATGAGCGTGTTCGCGACCTGAGGAGACAGCAAAGACAGGAAGCCGAATCAATTCGGGAAAAACTAGCTCCTCTTGCTCCAGTTGTTTCTGCGGATGATGTAACAAGTCATGTCGAGTTTGAAGGCCTAGATCCAGATCCATTGCTCCAGGTTCGCCCGGAGGACAAAGGCTTGGAAATCATGGACGAGTCCGCATTCCTTAACCAAGTGGTAGGTTTTCGAGCTTCCTCTCATTTATTCCAATCCACATGCTGATCAACCGCACAGGCCCGCGAACGCCAGAAAATTATCCGCATGGGTTTTGTCCCACTACGGCACCGAGCTGTGGAGAGGTCATCCACGGTAGTATCGAATCCGACATCTACCCACACCCCCGCTGCCTCTGTATCCACACGGTTCTCGTCTATTCCGAATGAAGACTTCTCCCAGGCGACCAAAGCGCTATATGAAAGGGAGCTCGCCAAGGGTGTCAGTGAGAACGAGGAAATATTTACGGGCGAAGAGGCCGTGAGCACGAGCTCGCAACCTCAATGGGCCGGTAAACATCGGCCTCGAAAGCCACGGTACTTCAACCGAGTCCAAATGGGCTACGAATGGAATAAATACAATCAAACCCATTACGACCATGACAACCCGCCACCCAAGGTTGTACAAGGTTACAAATTCAACATCTTCTACCCCGACTTGATTGACAAGACCAAAGCCCCGACTTACCGGATTGAGCGTGAGAACGGTCGCAAGCGTGGTGAGTCCTCGGCCGAAGCGGGCGAGGAAGACACCTGTCTCATTCGGTTTATGGCTGGGCCTCCGTACGAAGACCTTGCCTTTCGCATTGTCGACAAAGAATGGGATTATAGTGCCAAGCGCGAGAGGGGTTTCAAGAGTACATTTGACAAGGTACGTCGTGCTCCTAAATGACCCCCTTGTTTCTCAACTGACGTAATCATTTCTTTTTAAGGGAATCCTTCAACTTCATTTCCAGTTCAAAAGGGTAAGATGCTTTCTTTTGGGGTTTTACGAAGACGATACTAACAGGTTGTCTTAGATCTATTACCGGAAGTAACACATGCGCAACCAACGATTTCCACATGGGCGTCATGTCGGGATGGAGAGAGTGGATTACGATAGTGTATACAGGGAGATGTTCTGTGGGGGCTGTATTTTCCAGTGACTTGATATCCAGTAAATCAGACCAAACCTGGATTGATTGGACTGGAAACATTTCCCCCAAGGTTTTGCAGAATAAGCCGGACTTGATATATGGAGATATCAGATGCTTGATCTAACATCCTCGACCTAAATTTGACGACCTCACCACTTTATTTCTCCATTATGATCGTCCCTTAGGGGGAAGCCAAAAAAAAGCCTCCCCACTTGCCTTGACCACGACTAGCATATCAACACCATATGTCTCTTTTTTCTTCTATTTTTCTACTACTAGGGTACTCGCAACACGGGGAACGTTGGGTATCCTCTTAGGTGACACTATCCCGGCCTGCAGGAGCAGGATGTATGTATTCTGACTTCCGGCTGGTTAGATGCAGGCTATGAAAAAAGAAACAATTGAGCTAGACAAAAACGTAAGAATATGGCACTTGCAGTTAACCCCCAAAAGGGCCGGAATGAAGCCGGTGTAGATGAATGGCGACTTGTGTCCTGCAGGTTCCCATTTGACCATTTGACCATTTGACCATCCCCTTCTGGATCTAGGCGGCCTAGTTCATTCGTTCTAGTCGCATGTCGCATGTAGCATGTAGCACCAGATCCAGCCACTTATGACTTCCCGGTCATTGGTCATTGTCTGTACTATGAATCTCCGTTGCACGACTTAGGCATCTAAGGCGTTTTTCGAAATACGGAGTAGACCTTGTTTCTATAATACAAGAATAAAAATTAATTCCCTTAGGTCCAGACCGTCTTTTGTTTGGATTGCATTTATGAGGTTATTTGCAGAGAGAGAAGAATATGATGTGTTGGCATGGGATCTTTGAAATTATACAGCTCCAACTCGTCGTTGAGCACACACACATCCTTTGAGGCTGCGATCTCGTCTGTTCTTGTCTCCTTCTCCTTCTTATTCTTATTATCTCTCCCTCTCTCCCCCCTTCCTCTTCCTCTTCCTCTTCCTCTTCCAAGAGTTACGTTTGCCTTCTCATATCCTCCTTTCCCACAACTTTTGTGCTTCTCTTCTACTTCCCTTTCTACTCTTTTATCACCCAACCCATCGAGTCAATCCCACGGCCGGACGTTTCCTTGTCCAAACATGGATTTCTCATTCCATTCGCAACATTTCGACAGGGTGCAGATTTCAGGCCCAGGAGATTCGAAACCTGGTCACCTGTCGCAACCAGAAGCACCATCTCAGTTCAGTGTATCTGACTGGGCGAGATGGAGATCCCAGCTAACTCCCATGCCTCCTCGCCAGTATGAAGATTACAGCTTTCCTCGTGTTGCTGATGGTGAGCCATACGGCTTGGGTCCGTTGCCTCAGGAGCTCCTCGGAGGTCCAAACGGATATATTGATCTCTACCGCTCGCATGTCACCCCCACCATGGCTGGCACACCATCAGAGGTATTGGGTCCCCAAGCTGGAGAGGGTCACTCAGATTGGTCACTTTTGCAATCCTCCCCTGCCTTCAAAGACCAGTCATACAACTATCATCAGTTAGAGCCTCTTCTGCCACCTCCAGACTCCCCACCATCGCCACTTTCTGAGGTCTCCTCCTACCACTCTCCGCATTCGCTCGCTGCTTCAAGTCCAGGAATGACGGCTCAGACAGCAGACCGTCTCTCGCCCCGTTCAAGCACTGGTGACAATAACCAGGAGCGTCACAGTCACCCTCCCTATTCAGTTCTCATCTACCAGGCCTTGAAGGAAGCCCCCGGAAACAAGCTTCAACTTCAAAGTATTTACTCCTGGTTCGAAGCGAATACAGACAAGGGAGGGGACCCGAACGCGAAGGGATGGCAAAATAGTATTCGCCATAATCTCTCGATGAACGCGGTAACTCTCACTTCCATATTTCATTCTTTCAGTTCTTTGCAATATGTTTGATGCAACGTCTGCTATCTTTGATATCAATACTAACCTGGAGTCTAGGGATTCGAAGCAGTGAAGGAAGAAGTTGGCCCTGGCAAACGAGCAGTGAACTTCTGGAGGCTGACGCCGGAAGCCATCCGCAGCGGTGGCATTCAATCAACGACCCGCTACCGCAAGCTTCAACACCAAAAGAAAGGAATGAACTCAGGTCATCGCGGGGCCACACGTCAGCAGCTGGAGTTCAAGGGTCTCCACGCCACGAAGGTCATCAAATCACGCAGTGCGAACAGTCCACATGACGAGCGCGCCGAAGCATATCATCAGCGGCAAAAGATAAACACGAACCATAGTCTCGGACATGAACAAAGATACATGGAGCACCCCATAGGCCCTGTTGTCGGGTGCAGCCCGATGATACCAGGCAACAATACGGTCTTCATTGATACCATGGAATCAGGACCAGCATTTGACGTGGGCTATAACCATGATTGGTACAGGGCCCACGACCCACTCGAGGGTCCCGGTCGATCATCAGCATAAGACTTCAAAAAAAAGAAAACTTAGCCACAAAAAAAAGGGAGGGGAGGTGTGGTGGGGACAGAACAAGATTCAGTGATGAACTCGGATAACTGGACATGTTCTATTTCCCGATTTCGTTATTTTTTGCATCCTTTTTTTTCTTGTGAATTTTCAGGCCATTGGTGGAGACCAATGCCGGCCATTGAGCACACTAGAGGCATGGCGTTATTTGAAATGCCCATTTATTTGCTATTTGAATTCAGAATGTATTTGGCGGGCGTTCCACAAAGTGAGCCTCATGGCGAAGGAGATCTGTCTACTTTTTTTTTCCTATCTAATTTGCTTTTTTGCTACTTTTTTTTTTCTGTTTTCCAGTCGTTCTGGCATGAACAACACATATTTTCTTTTCAAGTGTACCATAAGTTAGTAGTGTTTATGAGTATCAATCCGCATCTAATCGAGACCTATCACAAAGACAGGGATGTCAATCATCCTTCTCCGTCATGTTCATCAATGGATCTTCAATGAGGTACTTGGGCGTAGGCATGTCTCTCATGTAGCCTCGCTTCTCTCGAGTCCCACATGCTCTCTAGCTCGGTACAAGGATACATCGATGGTAATTTTGGGCATGAACAATGCCAAGAAATGGAAATATTCACGCCTCTACTACCCCCTGTGTTTCGGTGTCAGATAAGCATAGCCTCCTCCGTATCAATGCATTAGCATTGTTCTTGTCCATAGCATGGACCACATGCTGTGTTGCTGACAATACTTCATATGCTTGTACAGCGGTGTCTCAAGTGACAGGAATAGCCTCCAACCACAGTAGAAGGAAAACTTGCTGAGCGACCATCTGCACGCTTCCACAGATTGAATCTGGGAATATTATAAAGGGCTTTTCTACTAATGGAGTACAATAGAGCGCATTTTGCCTCCTTCTCTTTGCTAGTTTTCTTTAGCCTCTCTTGACACCCAGGTTCTGTCCTTAGCTCACGCTGAGCAACCCCACCAACACCCCGCTATATCGCTCTACCAACTGCCGCAGTAGGCCAGAGTTCTGGGATTACGTGGACATCCTTGGCAGCATCGGCAGCATCGGCAGCTGCATGTTGCCTTTCCCATGATCATCTTTCCTCCCGGTCATTCCCCACTTCCCCTTTTGTCGGTATCCCAGGAGGACGGAATTTGATACCCGCGCTTTGAGCTAACAGATCGTGGGGAGGGCACAGACCTGTATTCTCGAGGAACCCAACTCTGATAAGACTACATACAATATATATGAGTTTAATTATAGATATGCTATGATTAAGGCATGATATACTACCCTGTAGTATCAATTTCCTTCCCTAAGTTATGTAGTCCTATACAGACATTGATCATCGTGTTAATCAGGAAGGTTTATAGTGCGTGATAGGGAGATCGGCAATAACACCAGTGGAATGAGCGATATCAGCAACGTAGCCAATGATGTTTGATGGATTACCACTTTTCTTTTTACAGATTTGCAGATGTTATACCAATGGAGAATACAGATACGTATTTAGAAAGATACCACTAGGGTATAAGCAACTTGTATCCGTGGAGCGTACAGTGCAGTAGCCTTTGTACTGTGAGAAAGGAGATACATTAGACAGTATGTACCTGTACACTGTTATACAGGTGGCAGCTGCAATGCCGTTCACAACGCGGCTGAATATGCCAGTACCTAAAGTTGAGTTTGAAGCTCCCCTACGGGCCGTGTTCAATAGTGATTTGTTTGTATTATTATATGATGGGTAAGATGTTTGTATTCTTCTCAAATTGGAGAATTGAGGAATTAGAGATTAGAGTTAAGAGGTGTACTCTAAAGCGCGATATTACTATCGTTAATCTAACCTTAACTACCTCCAGGGCTAGGGCTGTTATACGGGGTTTCTAATGTCCTCAACACCAATTTTGTTAATGCCCGCTTGGACCCTTCCCTAAACCAAACAGGACATGGGAACCCCTCGTGAGAGTCTGCAGGTCAATTATTGACCTAGACTTTGAGTGGGTGTTCGTTGTTAGTACATATCGAGCCAGTTGGCCGTCCAACCGACGGATATGCGTCCCGCACTATTATTTGTTAATCATATGATGACATCGCTAGCCCCCTTTGTTGAAGGGAGCTGAGCTTTTACGGTGAATCTTACCTAGACTAGCGATGAACCCAACCAGTAATAGGAGCTGCCCTGCCCCAGGATGACGGCAATATCCCTCGGAAGCTGTATCCTCAACTGTACAATGTACTCTGTACTCTGTACCTTTGCCTTCTTTCTCCTTCCTTCCTTTCCTGCTTTAATTTTCTTTTTACTGTATGTACCCATATGTCACGTCTATTCCCGTAATACATGTCGTCGGAAAATCTTCATACTGATCGTTGTGGAGAGGTCTTCCATGCAGGGTAAAGGCAACCAGTATCAACAGTCTCGATTGCAAGACTAAGCACCGCCAGACACAGCCCCACTGTTCAACCCGAATCTGAAAATATCACGTTATAGGTATCTAAATTATCAATCGGGCCTAACCCGGGTTCATCCTTTCGATCTATCAATTATCTCGAAAAGACAAATCGGGAGCAGGGAGAAAGGGGTAAATACTCTGTGGATCTCTTATTTTTTGATCTGCATGACACCAATGTGGGTACAGAAATGTCACTTGATATGTATGTACACAATAGCCGATAGGTTGCCCAGTCTGCTGGAATCCGGGATGTGCAGACGTCTTCCAGTGCACACCGGGGATTTTCTCTTACAATATAGGTTATGTTGAAAGTCTTTGCAAGAGCTTCTGCATTTAATATACAATATAGTACCAATGGCCATATTCCTTTGTATTCTGACTTTCTATTCCTCTAGTAGAAACCGCACGAACCTCACGCTTTGGGCGTTTGTGGGATGGAACGGCCCGGTTCGACAGCTGTCAATTCTACATACGTTCGAGCTTTCTTGGACCAGCGCTAACCCTCGGAGTGGATAGCTTTAGGGACCAATGCGACACAGAACAATCGCCTGACCGCTTCTTGGACCGATCCCATTGTCTGTTGTCATCCGCATCCCCGCGTATCCCCGCGTCCTATCATGGCGGCGGTTAAAATTCCTCACCTCGTTGCTTTTTCACAGCAAAGGAAAATACCAAACATTCGGATCCGAGTCGGTAACTTCTTCTCTTGGCTCCTTCGAGTCACGGGAATTGAGCGAATCGCAGCGGCCACGTACTTTACATATGCGCTATGTATTCAGTAAAACAATGCATGGAAGAAGAGGGATCGATCTTCATTGGTACACCTTTGGAGGCTTTTTTCGCTACGTATTGAGCTAGTGCAGACTGTGTGGTACAGAGATACTAGATCTCCTCTAGGGAGGAGATCTATTGTCTTGTCACATGCTAACTCACATCGTATGTTGACTGATAGCCATTACAGGATAGTCCGAGCATAATGCTAAGTGAAGATCCTTCTTATGTAGTACATGTACTCGGAATGGTGGTCATGACCATAAGTTGGTCACAACTTCAGCGTATCTTCAACCAATCTCATCTGCGGCCTCGAGGAGGTCAAGGCACAAAGAACCTGCAGGACCAAACTCCTGCTTGAAGGAGCATTTCAGGATATCTGCCATAAACAATAATTATGCCACTATACAGTAGCAGAATTCTTTTCCTATTGATCTCTGATGGAGTGCAACAAGAATAATTCTTTTTGATTACAATTCCGGTGCCTCGCATATATATTCGGATCTAGGCAACATATGGCGTGTGGATTAGAGCAGCTTTTTCATAGAAACATTTTTGGGCAATAAAGATTTAAACTAGATGAGAGATTATACAGTGAAAACTCCGAGGGCCTTGCAACAACCGGTGTCATCTAACCCTAGCCCTAATGCATGACTGGTTGGGGTCTCGACCTGTTGAAGAGTCAAACTCCGCGGACAAGAAAGCCTCCCCACAATGACCAGCATAAAATTTAATTGTTGTTTATAGTAGTAGTTAATAGTGAGGAGACTTATGTCCCCCTGTCAGTAATGCTTCGGGGACTACGAGGCGCAGTTGCTTGGCGAAAAAGATACTGCTTTACTGATCATATCTCGACCAAGTCAAAGATACATAAGCGTCAAATTTACAGTTTGTCCAGGTGTACTATAAAGTTTCGTACGACATAAGGAATGTCCTCTACCTACTTGTGTTGACATTGGAAGATAGGTATAATAGAAGTGATGCGTAATTTCTTCTCTTTATGTTGGAGAAAGAGTTGAGATATAGATAGAATTCTACTCGTAGAAAAAGAAGCTCCGCACCACAGCCTTCAGTTTTCTATAGATTAAGTGATTGCGAAAAAGACGGTTGGACTTCTGTTAAATCGGAAGCTATGCTCAATGTAGTCATAAAATGTCGATATCCATATTGATGCAACGAGGGCTTTGGGAAAGCTTGAGCCGCTAGACATCATACAGACCCACAGCTAACTACATGGTGGAAAATATCCACCTAGAGGGGTTATACGGAGTGCTGGGTTGACCTGGCTTAAGCATATTTTCTTCACATCCAGGCCTAGATCAATTGACCAGACCATGTGGGGTACCAATCCCGCGTAGAACGTACATTCAATGAAGGCTACTAGCGCAGCTATAAATGAGATCGACACCTAAATATACTTTAGCCCTGGAGACTAGGCGAATTACGGTGACCAACACAACCCTAGAGAAAGAACGCCTTTGTTTTACCCAGCGACGACTACGTTTGTCTGAGCCTGAGGGCGTCTATACCTGGTGTAGTTCAACAAGAGATGTTGTTGATCTGAAAGATATTGCCTAACCCCCATCATGGACTTACCCGAATGCGTCATCACAGCTAGAGATCGAGTGCCACGATTGCTGACCGGGACAGACACGATATGTACGAGGCTTCCATCCGGGAAGCAGATTCAAGACACCACGGAGATAATTTCAGACAACTTGATTCGACATGTCAGGGAATCTCTCATGAAGATAAATGAAATTGATTCATTTGCTTAGCCCCGAGCCTTTTTTTTGGACTCGCGTGCTAGCTGTTCCTGTTCATCTTTAATATTTTAAGAGAACCATTCCCAGCCGTTTTTCCCATAACGTTCGCTCCACCGTGAAAGGACAACACCGACAAAAAGCACGCTTAGCGCTTGGCGGCCTTCTGCTGGGACTCCTTGAGGACCTTCTTGACGATCTTCTGCTCCTCAATCAGGAAGGCACGCACAATGCGGTCCTTGACACAGCCAGCGCAGCGAGAGCCACCGTAGGCACGGCTGACATTCTTCTTGGGGCGAGAGATCTGAGAGTACTCGCGGGGGCGGAGGGCAGGGATCTAAAAAAAAAAAAGTATTATTAGTCGATCCGATTCCGAAAATTCAGCGAGACGGTCGTATGGAGATTGTAGGGTTTCGGTTGGCCATTCGTTCGCACACCTGTCCATCCAGACAGAGTTTTTTTCAAGTCGTTCGGTTGGCCCACACGTAATCGCACACATCCCACACAACCGTTCAAAAATGCATTAGGGACGCCGGGGAAGTACTCACACCGGGGAGCTTGATACCGCAGTCACCGCACTTGGGAGCAGTACCCTTCTTCTTCAGGTGAAGGTAACGGAGCTCGCCGCCGGGGGTCTTGACGATGCGAACCTTGTTGGACCGCGTGTTGTACCTATTGAAAGCAAGAAAGTCCGTCAATAACTCGTTCGAAAAGGTGATGGCCATTCCGCTACTAGAATCATCGTATAGATCATGGTGGTGCGAGGGAATGGTCTTTGAGGGAATTTTGAAACGTACGGGTTCCGGCGGCGCTGAAAATCGAGAAGAGTCAGATCAATAATTTTCCAGTCTGGATTTTCTCGTAGAACTCACGTATTGCAGTCTGTTGTTGGTCATCTTGACTGTACTTGAACTGGTCAAGGGCGGCAGTTGTCGGAGTTGTCGTGAAGCAGAGTGAAATATGTCGAGATGGGTTTGTGTGGGTTTCTGCTTCAGCCGACGCTAGCGCAGATTTGGCGAGGTTGCGCTAGTCCCGATGCGGAATAGTGCCAGTCGGAGCCGCCACTTCTCAAAGTTCAACGGAGACAGGAGCAGAGATAGTCACATCGCGTATGGGATCGTGGATCTCTATCTTTGTCGCGTTCGTATCTTAATCTTCTATCTCCCCATCACCCAGCTCTTTTCTCTCAGTTGTATTTCTTTTTTACTTGCTGCAAGTCTTGCTACACATGACCTCCAACCTGGCTTGACGCGACTTGGAACCAACACAACCTCTACGAGGGAGGGTTCCATCCATCAATCACCATCATGGCATCATTGCCTCCTCCCCCTCCTCCACCTCCAGGATGGGGTGCAGCTCCCCCTTCCATGCCAATGGCGCCGCCGCCCCCAGGCTACCAGCCGCCGGCCGACCCGAACGTCGCAAAATTTGCGCAGAAGAAAAATGAATGGCTGCGCACGCAACGCAATCGGTTCGGCGAGAAGCGCAAGGCAGGATTTGTCGAGACACAAAAGGCTGATATGCCACCAGAGCATCTGCGAAAAATAGTGCGAGATATTGGTGATGTTTCGCAGAAGAAATTCACCAACGAGAAGCGGAGCTATCTCGGTGCGCTCAAGTTCATGCCTCATGCCGTCCTCAAGCTATTGGAAAATATGCCCATGCCTTGGGAGTCGGCAAGAGAAGTCAAGGTACTTTATCATGTCAACGGCTGTCTGACTTTAGTCAATGAGACACCGCGTGTCATCGAGCCTGTCTTCCACGCCCAGTGGGCAACGATGTGGATGTGTATGCGTCGGGAGAAGAGTGACCGGAGACACTTCAAGCGGATGCGTTTCCCCCCGTTCGACGACGAGGAACCACCTCTTTCATGGTCGGAAAACATCGAAGATGTCGAACCTTTGGAGCCCATTCAGATGGAACTGGATGACCTCGAAGATGCGGCGGTTTATGAATGGCTCTATGACCACCGTCCCCTTCTCGATACCCCCCACGTGAATGGTCCCAGCTACAAGGAATGGAATTTGTCTCTTCCCCAGATGGCGACTCTCCATCGGCTCAGTCACCAGATTCTGAGTGATGTTGTTGACCAAAACTACTACCACATGTTCGACTTGAACAGCTTCTTCACAGCCAAAGCTCTTAACGTCGCCATTCCTGGTGGACCCCGCTTTGAGCCTTTGTACAAAGATATCGATCCTAATGATGAAGATTTCAGCGAGTTCAACGCCATTGACCGCATCATCTTCCGTGCCCCGATTCGAACTGAGTACCGGGTCACCTTCCCTTTCCTCTACAATACCCTACCTCGAAGCGTCAAGGTTGCTTGGTACTCCCATCCCCAGGTGGTCTACGTTCGCACCGAGGACCCTAACTTGCCGGCTTTCTATTTCGACCCCGTCATCAACCCGATCTCCTCCCGCTCCGTCGCGCCTAAAAATATCACCGTCAGCCATGAGGACGAAATCTTCGGTCCTGGCAATAATGAAGACGACGAATTTGAGCTTCCGGGTGAGGTCCAGCCCTTCTTTGATGACGAAGAGCTTTACACACCCGACACCGCGTCAGCCATCGCTCTGTGGTGGGCCCCTCACCCATTCGATAAGAGATCTGGCAAAATGGTTCGTGCACAGGATGTGCCGTTGGTCAAACAATGGTACTTGGAGCACTGCCCACAGGGTCAGCCTGTGAAGGTCCGAGTCTCATACCAGAAGATGCTCAAGACCTACGTTCTCAACGAATTGCACAAGGGCACGCCCAAGGCTCAGAGTAAGCAGAACCTCATGAAGACTCTCAAATCTACCAAGTTCTTCCAGCAAACATCGATCGATTGGGTTGAGGCTGGTTTGCAAGTTTGTCGCCAGGGTTTCAACATGCTGAACCTGTTGATTCACCGCAAGAATCTGACTTATCTCCATCTTGATTACAACTTCAATCTGAAGCCTGTTAAGACATTGACCACCAAGGAGCGTAAGAAGTCTCGCTTCGGAAACGCTTTCCACTTGATGCGTGAAATTCTCCGCTTGACTAAGCTCATTGTCGATGCCCAAGTTCAATACCGTCTGGGTAACATCGATGCCTTCCAACTCGCAGATGGTATTCTTTATGCCTTCAACCACGTGGGCCAGCTTACCGGTATGTATCGGTACAAGTATAAGCTTATGCACCAGATCCGTTCCTGCAAGGATCTAAAACATTTGATTTACTACCGATTTAACTCCGGCCCCGTTGGTAAGGGCCCTGGATGTGGTTTCTGGGCGCCCGCTTGGCGAGTTTGGCTTTTCTTCATGCGTGGTATCATTCCTCTGCTTGAGCGCTGGCTTGGAAACCTGCTTTCTCGTCAGTTTGAAGGTCGTCACAGCAAGGGTGTTGCCAAAACGGTCACCAAGCAACGTGTGGAATCCCACTTCGATCTCGAGTTGCGTGCCTCGGTCATGGCCGATCTTATGGACATGATGCCCGAGGGTATCAAGCAAAACAAGGTCAACGTGGTTTTGCAACATCTATCAGAGGCCTGGAGATGCTGGAAGAGTAACATTCCATGGAAGGTTCCCGGCCTGCCCGCACCGATTGAGAACATCATTCTTCGTTACGTCAAAAGCAAGGCCGACTGGTGGATCTCTGTCGCTCATTACAACCGAGAGAGAATTCGCCGTGGTGCCACAGTTGACAAGACTGTCGCAAAGAAGAACCTTGGTCGACTCACGCGTCTCTGGCTCAAGTCCGAGCAAGAACGTCAGCACAACTATTTGAAAGACGGCCCTTACGTTTCATCTGAAGAGGCGGTTGCAATTTACACCACCATGGTTCACTGGTTGGAGTCTCGCAAGTTCTCCCCGATTCCGTTCCCCAGTGTTTCCTACAAGCACGACACCAAAATCCTGATCCTTGCACTCGAGCGACTGCGCGAGTCGTACTCTGTGAAGGGCAGACTGAACCAAACTCAGCGAGAGGAACTGGCTCTTATTGAACAGGCCTACGATTCTCCCGGCACAACCTTGGCGAGAATCAAGCGATTCCTCCTGACACAAAGAGCGTTCAAGGAGGTCAAGATCGACATGAACGATAATTACAACAACATCAATCCTGTCTACGATATTGAACCTATCGAAAAGATCACCGACGCTTATTTGGATCAGTACCTTTGGTACCAAGCGGAGCAGCGCCATCTCTTCCCCGCTTGGATTAAGCCCTCCGACTCTGAGGTCCCTCCTCTACTCACATACAAGTGGACACAGGGCATCAATAACCTGTCCAATGTCTGGGAGACTGCCGAAGGCGAGACGAACGTGATGATTGAGACTGAGCTGTCCAAGGTCTATGAGAAGATTGATATCACTCTGCTGAACCGGCTGCTCCGTTTGATCATGGACCACAACCTGGCTGACTACATCACATCGAAGAACAATGTTCAGCTCAGCTACAAGGACATGAACCACACCAACAGCTATGGCATGATTCGCGGTCTCCAATTCTCGGGCTTTGTGTTCCAGTACTACGGCTTGATGATCGATTTGCTGCTGCTTGGTTTGCAAAGAGCTAGTGAAATGGCCGGCCCTCCAGGAAGTCCCAATGATTTCTTGCAATTCAGAGATCGTGCCACTGAGACAAGGCACCCCATCCGTCTGTACACCCGTTACGTTGACAAGATCTGGGTCTTCTTCCGATTCCAGGCCGATGACTCCCGTGACCTGATTCAGCGGTTCTTGACCGAGAATCCTGACCCTAACTTCGAAAACGTCATTGGTTACAAGAATAAGAAGTGCTGGCCTCGCGATTGTCGTATGCGCTTGATGCGTCACGACGTCAACCTTGGTCGTGCGGTTTTCTGGGACATGAAGAACCGCCTCCCAAGATCCATCACCACCATTGACTGGGATGATACATTCGCCAGCGTGTACAGTAAGGACAATCCCAACTTGCTGTTCTCGATGAATGGATTCGAAGTCCGGATTCTCCCTAAGATACGGAACATGAACGAGGAATTTTCGGTCAAAGACAGTGTCTGGTCTCTGGTTGATAATTCTACCAAGGAACGTACGGCACATGCTTTCCTTCAAGTCACTGAAGAGGATGTTCAAAAGTTCAATAACCGTATCCGACAAATCCTCATGTCCTCTGGTTCGACCACATTCACCAAGATTGCCAACAAGTGGAACACTGCTCTAATTGCGCTTTTCACTTACTACCGTGAGGCTGCTGTGTCCACTGTCAACCTTCTCGATACTATCGTGAAATGTGAAACGAAGATCCAGACTCGAGTCAAGATTGGTCTGAACTCTAAGATGCCGTCTCGTTTCCCCCCAGCAGTCTTCTACACCCCCAAGGAGCTTGGAGGTCTTGGTATGATCTCAGGATCTCACATCCTCATCCCCACCAGTGATAAGCGCTGGTCCAAGCAGACCGACACTGGTATCACCCACTTCCGAGCGGGTATGTCCCATGACGAGGAAACATTGATTCCGAACATCTTCCGGTACATCATTCCCTGGGAAGCTGAGTTCATTGACTCTCAACGTGTTTGGATGGAATACTCGCAGAAGCGTATGGAAGCGCAGCAGCAGAACCGCCGCCTGACCTTGGAGGATCTAGAGGACAGCTGGGATCGTGGTCTCCCTCGTATCAATACGCTCTTCCAGAAGGATCGAAGCACTCTCAGTTTCGATAAGGGCTTCCGACTCCGCGCTGAGTTCAAGCAATACCAGCTGATGAAGAGCAATCCGTTCTGGTGGACTAGTCAGCGACACGACGGTAAACTCTGGAACCTCAATGCTTACCGCACTGATGTTATCCAAGCCTTGGGTGGTGTCGAAACAATTCTCGAGCACACCTTGTTCAAGGCGACAGCTTTCCCATCCTGGGAAGGTTTGTTCTGGGAAAAAGCGTGTCTTGCTAAGGGAACCCGTCTCTTGCGATACGATGGTACCGAGATCAATGTCGAGGATGTGCGCGAAGGTGACCAACTTTTGGGTCCCGACGGAGAGCCTCGCCGTGCATTCAACATAGTGAATGGCATCGACCGCCTGTACCGCGTCAAGATTGGGGGCGAGAAAGAAGATCTTGTGGTAACGCCGAATCACATTCTGGTGCTTTATCGAGAGGAGGCCTCCGAGGGCTTCCAAAACGCGGGAAAGCAAACAGTGGAGATCACTGCTGCCGAGTTTGCTGCCTTTTCCACCGAGGAAAGAAGCCTGTATAGTGCCTTCACATCTACGGTTGAAAAGGGCGCCGAAAGCCCAGCTGCTCAAACGCACAGTTTCCAGATCGCGAGCATTAGCCTCGAATCCGAGAAGACAGAATGGGCTGGTTTCCGAGTCGACAAAGATCAGCTTTACCTGCGCTATGACAACCTTGTCCTGCACAACAGTGGTTTCGAAGAAAGTATGAAGTTTAAGAAGCTCACCAACGCTCAACGGTCCGGTTTGAACCAGATTCCCAACCGTCGATTCACGCTTTGGTGGTCGCCGACCATCAACCGCGCCAATGTCTACGTTGGTTTCCAGGTGCAACTTGATTTGACTGGTATCTTCTTGCACGGCAAAATTCCCACTCTGAAAATTTCATTGATTCAGATTTTCCGTGCCCATTTGTGGCAGAAGATTCACGAATCCGTGGTGATGGATTTGTGCCAAGTCCTGGATCAGGAATTGGAGCAGCTTGGCATCGAGGCCGTTCAAAAGGAGACTATTCACCCACGTAAATCTTACAAGATGAACAGCTCTTGTGCGGATATCCTGCTCTTTGCGACGAACAAATGGAATGTCACCCGACCTTCGCTTGTATTCGATACTAAGGACGTTTATGAGCCGACTACGACAAACAAGTTCTGGATCGACGTGCAGCTCAGATATGGTGACTACGATTCTCACGATATTGAGCGGTACGTTCGTGCTAAGTACCTCGACTACACCACGGACAGCATGAGTATCTATCCTTCCGCCACTGGATTGATGATTGGCGTTGATCTTGCATACAACCTCTTCTCGGCTTATGGACAGTACTTCCCAGGCCTCAAGACTCTGGTTCAGCAGGCTATGGCTAAGATCATGAAAGCTAACCCAGCTTTGTATGTCTTGCGTGAGCGTATCCGCAAGGGTCTCCAGCTGTATGCCTCGGAGAGCAGCCAAGAGTTCCTCAACTCCCAGAACTACTCCGAGCTCTTCAGCCCGCAAATTCAGCTCTTTATCGATGACACTAACGTATATCGCGTCACGATCCACAAGACCTTTGAGGGTAACTTGACCACAAAGCCCATTAACGGTGCAATCTTCATCTTCAACCCTCGGACTGGACAGTTGTTCCTGAAGATCATCCACACCAGTGTCTGGGCAGGCCAAAAGCGTCTGGGTCAGTTGGCCAAGTGGAAGACAGCCGAAGAAGTTGCAGCTCTTATTCGGTCTCTCCCCGTGGAAGAGCAACCGAAGCAGCTCATTGTCACTCGTAAGGGTCTTCTTGATCCTCTGGAGGTCCACCTGCTCGATTTCCCTAACATCTCCATCCGTGCCTCTGAGCTCCAGCTGCCATTCCAGGCCGCCATGAAGGTCGAGAAACTGGCCGATATGATTCTCCGTGCCACCGAGCCTCAGATGGTACTTTTCAACTTGTATGATGAGTGGCTCAAGTCTATCTCCCCGTACACTGCCTTTTCTCGACTTATTCTCATTCTTCGGGCTCTTCACGTCAACATCGACAAAGCCAAGATCATTCTTCGCCCCGATAAGACTGTTATCACTCAAGAACACCACATCTGGCCATCCCTGTCTGATGAGGACTGGATTAAGGTCGAAGTGCAATTGCGTGATCTGATCTTGAACGACTATGGCAAGAAGAACAACGTCAACGTGCAGAGCTTGACCAGTAGCGAAGTCCGTGATATTATCCTGGGTATGGAGATTAGTGCGCCTTCCCTGCAGCGACAGCAGGCGGCGGAGATCGAGAAGCAGCAAGAAGAGCAGAAGCAGCTCACTGCTGTGACGACCAAGACTCAGAACGCTCGCGGTGAGGACATCATCGTCACCACTACGTCTCAGTACGAACAGCAATCATTTGCATCTAAGACAGAGTGGCGTACTCGTGCAATCGCGACCTCCAACCTCCGGACGAGGTCCAACAACATCTATGTCTCTTCTGACGACATTCGGGACGATGGCTACACATACATCATGCCCAAGAACGTCCTCAAGCGATTCATCACCATCGCCGATCTCCGAGTGCAGGTCACGGGTTACATCTACGGAAGCTCTCCCCCAGATAATGACCAGGTCAAGGAGGTTCGCACCATTGTCATGATTCCCCAAGTGGGTAACACCCGGGACGTTCAGCTGCCCCACCAATTGCCGCAGCACGATTATCTCCAAAATTTGGAGCCACTCGGTATCATCCATACGGTTTCTGGCAATGAGCCGCCGTACATGTCTGCGGCAGATGTCACACATCACGCACGACTCATGAATGCCCATCCTTCGTGGGATAAGAAGACCGTGACCATGACCGTCTCTTTCACTCCTGGGTCCGTTTCGCTTGCCGCCTGGGGTCTCACACCGACGGGCTATAAGTGGGGCGCAGAGAACAAGGACACAACCTCGGATCAGCCCCAAGGCTTCTCCACTAACATGGGTGAGAAGTGTCAGCTGCTCCTCAGTGACAAGATCCGCGGCTATTTCCTTGTGCCGGAGGATAATGTCTGGAACTATAGCTTTATGGGCAGCTCATTTGGTAGCGTGGAGAAGAGACCTATCTACGTCAAGATCGACACTCCGCTTAAGTTCTACGATGACCAACACCGTCCCCTGCACTTCCAAAACTTCGCTGAGCTCGAGGACATCTGGGTTGACCGGTCTGACAACTTTGCTTAAAAACATGCAGCTGATCAGGCGCAACCATCCTCTTTATTTTCCAAGCGTTGTCTTTTTTGTACTCTTTTTTTTTTTTTTTTTTTCTTTTGGGTTCTTGTATCACGACAACCATAATTCATGTATTGCAGCGAGAACCTAGGAAAAAGGCCAGTGTGGATTTGTACAGTACGAATTTCCTTTTGCGAATACATTCCCTGTTCACATCAATTTTCTTTTCATTTTATTTCTCTAATAAGTTAATCAGTCCTCCTGTAAGTATACGAGGATGCGGTTGGCTTCGGAATGCACTGGTTCACCCTATAAAGATTGCCGCAATGTATGTGCCTAAGCAGGCGCCCAACAGGACTATAGAACTCAGCCGAAAGTCCGAATGAAATAGAAAAGAAAATATATATATATGTATATATCTATGCATCTATTGAAATCGAGGTCTGCCTAAGCTCTCCGCTTTGATGCATCAGACCTCTTTTTTTATTGATGACGGGCCGCATGCAGCTAGCACATTTCGGCAGTCCTTCCGAATTACATCTCCTGATCTTCCATTCGACAAACCCAACAAACCCAACAAATCCAACAAATCCAACAGGGTCTGCGAAAGGGTGAGAGAGGAGTGTGGCTGGAAAAAGTTGATGTGACCCAACTTAACTCTCATCTCCTCCAATGATCCATTACGATCATAACAATGTCTTTCTTCCAACCACGTTGGACTTTGTCAAGTCCAAACGCTAATCTTGTTTTCGGGTATATGTTTCACCCCCCTGTTCTCTTGTTCTATTCTATTGGGCATATGTGATTGACTTCCGCAGGCCTTGGCTCCGAAGAAACCCGGTGCAATAGAATAGCTTGCCATCGCTTACTCCACTAGCCTATACCGTCTCAATCAGCCGATACGATATGTCCGCCTCTTTTCCCAGCAATATGGCGCTGTTGCATGGAAGATCGGTCCGACGAATGAGCCCTTTGATTTGCTATGTCCCCGAAGTCTGACAGGCTTCACCTGTCTACCGTGTCTTTTTTTTTTGTCATGGCTCTTGACTCTTGACCCTAGACTCATCCTGGTCCCATATTTTGCGCTTGGTGTTTACCCCCCATTAATAGTCGCTTTGCCAACAATACTTTCGGGGGAGGTTCTACCGCTTCGAAGGTTTTTTTGAACCCCTCCCCTTGATGTTGGGAGTCTGTGCGGAAGCAAAGGGAGAAAAACGCCTATGGAGGTCGGAAATATGGGATACAACCTGCCTATCGCGAAATACTTGATGATTCAGAATGCTCTTGCAGCCCGGTCCACTGGAGACTGATGGAATCAGCCCAGCAACGCACGCTCCAGCTTGGTCACCGGCACAGGGTTGGATTTCTCTCAGGGGGGGGCTCTCCAGATGTTGTTATAGATATGTCCATCTCTTGGTTTTTCGTTCGCTCATATTCTAGGCATAAATATTTTTGTTACTTCACCCTATTGTATATTATGTATGGCTGGTTCTTCTGCAAGACCTGCCTACAGTTTGACCCCAAGTAACACTATCTATCCTCTTCTGCACGTCAACGGGTCGAGCCCTTTCTCTTTTCCATTGCGATTACATATATAGGCAAGTTTCTCTTCGCATCGTCTTCTTATGCAACAGCAAAGGTCAATTTTTTGGTTTGCCGTTCGACTCGAAAGAGACACTTGGGAAATAAACACGCCCTGAAATTGTTCATCTCCCAACAGCCACTCAAGCCACTTGCTGGGGCTTCAGGCCCTGGTGTTGTTTATATATGTCTACAACACCAGCGGACCCTTATCGAGGCTTCATGGTTAACTACGCTCCACATGGCAGTGATAAGGATGCGAATCGGGAGGATATCATCTCCTAC
Source organism: Penicillium hordei (assembly GCF_028827395.1). Lineage (NCBI taxonomy): Eukaryota > Fungi > Ascomycota > Eurotiomycetes > Eurotiales > Aspergillaceae > Penicillium > Penicillium hordei. Next base: position 2,577,844 of record NW_026623142.1, read on the forward strand.
GGCGGAGCGCAGTTGCTCCAAGATCGGCCTGGAATTCGCTACCACTCTGATACAACCCAGCCACCTTTTGGGCCGCCATCGACTTTTATTACGAACCACTCGCCGCCACACCAGCCGGGCTCATATTACAACACGCACGGTTATAGACTCTCCCCAATACAGGGTAGCAGAAAACGACAACGTACCGACAGTGGGCCTGGGCCAAATGAAGACACTGATCATAATTATGGGTACCCACCTATCCTGCAAAATCTACCCATGGGTGACCCATCGGCTCCAGCAGGCGGATCAACCGATCTGACGTACGCCGATCACGTCGGCCCTTCGTCTTCCCCCCAGACATCGAACCAGGACTACCTCCAGGCTGATCTCCAGCAACAGCATCACCATCATCGACTACCATCCCAATCACTGGTTGGTACAAGCTCTGTTGATCAGGGTTCTGAACTATACCTGCCGCAAATCGACCGTAGCTTCATGGACCTTCCAGGCGTGCCTACACCATACCCTGAGCCAAAAGCACCAAAGACCAGATTCGGTCACAAGGAAGATGAGATGTTGGTAGCCCTGAAGGAGCACTGGAAGTTTTCCTGGCGGCAGATTGAGTGCTTCTTTCCAGGGCGAAAACAACAAACATTGCAAGTCCGTTACTGTACCAAATTGAAGGAAAGGGACGTGGTTTGGGATGATGCTTTGGTATGGTTGTCGCCATATAACTTAAGAAACCGGGGTTCTGCTAACTCCTAAGACAGGATCAAAAACTGAAAAAGGCGCTGGAGGAGTATGAGGACAACAAATGGGCACACATTGCCCGGAGGCTTGGGCCTGGTATACCACCAGCGGCGTGTAAGCTGAGAGGCGAAGAGCTTGAATGATGTCGGTGGTGTCTTTCTGTAGTTTAGAGGAACTTGTTTATTATACTGTGGGTTATAGCATGTGTCTCCTTGGTTTATTCTTTGTCAATATGTCATGTCACCCCCGTGCCCTACACAGAGAAGCCCTAGGTGTTCCGAAACGGACATTCTGCCGCTCGTAGCTGCTGCCGCCCGTACAGAGCTTCCGATATTCTGCCAATCAGGAGGGCTGACTCATCATCATTCGTGGTCCTATTGGATAGCTGAGCCAGCCAATCACAGGAGGTCGGACCAAAGCGGCTTCAAACTCGCCCAACCTCAAACCTCCAAACTCCCTCTCCTGCCCCAAACGCCCCGCGTCATCCTCCCCATTACCTCCAGGACAATGTTCCTCCAACGTACAGCCTCTGCCCTCGCAAGGCGCTCGCCTGCTCGCGCTTTCACCCTTGCCCAGCGCCCCTTCTCTTCCTCCATCATTCGCTGTACGTGACTCCTCAAATGGCATGATCCGACCTTCGCACAACTGTTCCAATCCCTGCGCACCCCGACCACAACACGAGGGGTGATTTTTTTTGCAGTCAATTGGTCTGAAATATCTGTTGTGCTCATCATCTAACGCGAAACTTTTATAGCCAATGAGAAGAAGTGGACTCCCAAGCAGGAGGGCAAGATCCTGACCTTCGAGGGTTAGTGCTTTACCAGATCCCCATAGCAGTCAATTGCTATTCTTCTGGCCTCTGTGGCTTGAGAAATATTCATTTATTCCCCTGCTCGAGTCATATGCGTGCAATTAGACGCTATGGAACCTCGGGTGCTGGTCATGCGGATACTTTTCCTGAGCCACGGGCCAGGCTCATCATTCTACCCCAAGTGGATATCTACAAGAAATATCTACAGAACACAATGCTGACCTATTCCTCTTGTTAATATATAGAGATCAAGAGCGAGGATGACCTCTTTGCTCCGGGTGCCAAGCCCGGTACAATTCCCACCGATGTCGACCAGGCCACCGGTCTCGAGCGTCTGGAGCTCATCGGAAAGATGCAGGGCATTGACATTTTCGACATGCGTCCCCTTGATGCCTCCCGCAAGGGTATGAATCCTTCACATCTCCCTCAACTTCTCATCGCAATTCCTGAATACCAAATACGGCGGAATCGCATGATCGTTGCCCCATGACGAAGACCGAGACATTGGCTGACCAAATGAGTGGATTTATGCAGGCTCCATCGAAGACCCCATCATCGTCAACAGCGCCGGTGATGAGCAGTACGCCGGTTGCACCGGTTTCCCCGCAGACTCCCACCAGGTTAACTGGCTGACCGTATGACCGCCCCAACCAAGCCCAACCAAGCCCAACCAGGCTCATATATCCGGCTCTAGAGACTGACTCTACGCCTTTTAGGTCTCCCGCGAGCGCCCCATCGAGCGCTGCCTCGAGTGCGGCAACGTGGTCAAGATGAACTACATCGGACCCGAGGAGGACCCCCACGCCCGTATGTTTCCCAATCTCTTTCTCTTTTTTTTGCCTTAGTATATGATAATTTGTTGATTGTGCTAACATTCTCGCTCTCAGACGACCACGACCACGGTCACCACCACCCCCCTCACGTCGAGCCCAAGACCTTCGCCGATTACGTCAAGCCCGACTACTGGTACCGGTAAATCTTTAATGGCGATTTTCTTTGGTTATTGCTTGGAAATCCCAATACAGTGTCAACATTATGCTGCGTGTCTGTCTCTGTTCTGTCTCGGTGACTCCTCCGTCTCTTTTGTACTATAGTGCTCTAGTAGATGAAATGAGAGTGTGGGTGGGGTTGTTACTTTTGACCTATCATTGTCTGTGTGGGTTTGTAGTTGCTATGAGATGGGGTACCGCTGATGCTCCTGTTAGTAGAATGTCTTAAATGCTGGAGTTAGGAATACTGCTGCAGATGGAAAAAAAATACTTTTATTACTTTCAATCTAATGTACATGTGTATCTAGAAAGGATCAGTAGTAGAAATATGTAATGAGACCTGTAAAGCCTCGTCCAAAAGAGAAGCAAGACTGAGTTGAAATATGTGACATCATATATCAGCCAATGCCTACCTACCCACGAAACGAAGTTCGACGAATCTGAGGGGAGGGTAAACAAGCGCAGTCCAACAGAACCCGACGTAAATACCCATCTAGCGAATATTTAGTTAAAATCAAAGACACACAGATGGGAAGTGGGATTCAAACTTACATCAGCACCGAATTCACCGACCAATTTGGCAATGGGTCCGATGTACCACACCTGCGCCATACACAAGACGGCACCCACCCAGCCAACAACAAAGGCAGTGAAAGCCGCAATTCCAATAGGAAGCTTAGACGGATCCCGCCAGATCCCCCAGTTGTAGCCAGTGCGGAGACGGAAGATGAATCGCTCCTCGAGGACAATGGCAATCCAGATGACAACCCAGTAGCCCATCAAAGCGAGGAAATTGGTGAAGATCTCAGAGAGGTTGCTGCGGCCAACGAGTGCGCAGACGGTATAGATAATAACGGCAATGGTATTCCAGATGACGCGTGGTACTGCCTCGGCGTAGCGACCGAGGATCTGGAAGTCGATGCCGGCGGAGTAAGTGGGCGCGACGGTATTGGCGATTAGGCCGAGGGCACAGATCACGGAGCAGAATTTTCCGAAGCCGTGCAGCGGGCCAAATCCTTCGACGATTAGTGCTCCTTGGCCTTGCTCGTAGGCGGCGGAGTACTCTGGGTGTGCGGAGATGCCCGAGGCAAGCCCGACGCCGCTGACTAGGGCCATCGCGAAGGAGACGAGGAGGCCTGCCAGGCTTAAGCTGAATAGTTTCACCCGAGAGGTGTTTTCGGGGTAGTAGACGAAGAAGTCAGCTGCTAGTGGGGCGTAGGTGACTGCGGCGCTCAGACAGATGGAGAAGAAGGACAGCCTGGAACAATGTTAGAAGAGGCGGACTTCGATTCTTAGATCTGAGATGCACACTCACCTATTGCCAGCTACTGTCCGGGGATCGCCGATAGATGTGGTTGACAAGTCAAATTTCACGGATGATACCCCGAAAAGGACGAAAACCACAATTACTTGGGGCAAAAAGGCGAATCTAATATGTGGCCTGTCAGTGACACTGTCCCTTGTGGCAATAACCTGTCATACTAACCGTTCATAGTAGTGGAAGACTTGGATACCGAATGTTGCCACAGCCCAGCTGATAACCGCGATGATCACAATGCCTATAATATCAAGGTTAGCATCACTATTAATGTATCAGGCTCAAAAATTACCTACCGACAGCTACGGACATGCCACCAGGGGAGACAGCAGACAAGATTTGTCCGCCAACGACGCAATCAATCAAGCCATATCCAATCATTTGGATAAGGTTCAAAAGAACAATGATCTTGCTAGGCCACCAGCCCATCGAATACCTTCCAAAAGCCTGGCCACCAATTAGCCCTCTCAACCAAATAATAGTCCAACATATTCAATACGTGCTACGCACCAATGTCCGGATCCCGGAAACGGGTCCCCATGTAGCCATCCAAGAGGAGACGATGGAACCAACCAAGGCGCCAAAGACAGCACAAAGTGCCGAGTCCCGGAAGCTGAGACCATACACGGCAGGCCCTAACATCCCGAGGGTAATGTTATTGGGTGCAAGGTTGATAGAGATCCAAAGCAAGAAGGCCTGCAAATACGACATCCACGTGTGGCGCTTCATGCGCTCATCCGCAGAAACTCGTTCGATACCACGCGCTTCCAGGTTATACTCGATGAGCTGGCTCTCAAAAGCTCTAAGAACGGAGCCCAATCGTGATCCGACGGGATTGCGGCGATTGGTCGCGGTCTCGCCGTAGAGTCCCTCATCCTTGTTGGCCACGGCGGGGGTTTCAGGCGCGAATTTCGTCAGGTCTTCCTTGTTGGAGTGCACCGCTAGGGCGGTGATTTCATTTTCTGAAGCCATGCTGCGATTGTGTCAGTATCACACCTATTTTCCGGAGAGAAAAAGCGCATTGAGTCCTTTCGCTGGAATTACCCAGATCAAGTTTAACCGTATACTCTCAGAACGACAATAGTCGAACACCGGTCTTCATGCAGGAGGCTTGTCCTAGATACCTTGATCGTGAGAGAATACCACACTACTCGTCTTCATGGTAGCCGTCCCTTGTCACAGGTTGTGTTACCTTCCGCGAAGAGTCACTATGAACACACTGTAGGGTCAGCGGACTTGATCAGGCAATCACACAGGGTTTAGGTTACCTGTGGAATCAACTGTCTTTTTTTTCAAGTTCAAAATAAAGTAGCAGGTAACAGCAAGTAACCGATGTGAAAAGCGATCAATTTCCCGTGGGGGAAAAAATGGGGGAAGATTTGATTGCCGCGGGGAAAAAAATAAGTCCCATTTGGATTTCCCGCCTCCACCTTACTACATACTATATAGGTATATACTATGTAGGTATATACTATTTACAACACAATGGGATTTCTGATTTCTGCTTATGCAATTTCCTCATACTGGAACCAGTGGGAATCATATGGTATTGATGGACACAAAAGTGCCAAAAGAAAACAGCGCTTGTCATATCAAAACAGACAACGCCTCGGAGGGAAAACGTGATCGCGAAAAAAAAAAAACAGGATGCGCAGGTATTCATAGCGCATGTAAAGGAGATTCAAGAATAACATTGAAATAAAGAGATCCAGATCACACCAACTCCACCGGCCTGGTAAAATCAGTGGCCTCCAGCGGCCACCGATGAAACTTGCATCGCTCTGGAATTGCAGGGAATCCGGAGGAGAGAATGCCAAATTCATAAAAAAGATGCTAAGAAAAAGATATCATCACTTCGTCAGAGGCGTCGTGGTCAGACGTTCTTGAAATGCTCTTTGGCATACTGTTCGCAGGCCTGTCGGGAAATATCTAGATTAGATGGGATGCACAATGACATGCAGGAAATTCCGATACTCACTTTGGCAGGCTTTCCCACTTTCTGACCGATCACCTTCCACTTATTCGCCTCGTACTCCTTGATCGCTTCACGAAGCTTCACAGACTGTGCGACGTCAGAGGCGGATGCGACAACGGACATTAAAAAAAAATCGGGATCATACCTCATCTTCGGCAAATTCCGCGTAGTGCATGTCCTGGGTAAGGTGTCAGTAAGACGAGACCCGGTATTACCAAATCCGCTTGTTATTGCGTACCTTATACCAATGCTTCTTGACACTGCCCTCGGTTCGGGTCGGGAAAGTCTGCGACAAGTAAAAAAAAAAGCCCAGGTCAGCAACGGATGGTTTCAGCCTATAAAAAAGCCGTGCGCGCGCACCTTGGCGATTTCACTCCAACTACGCCCGGCGTCACGCATTGTCTTAAGCCGTTGCTCCTCCTCTGCAGTCCATGGGGTATTCGTGCGTCCCTTTTTCTTGGGCGTAGACTCGACCGTGGGAATGGTGCCGGGGTCATCAATCCCACCCGCAGGATTGCCTGGGGCTGCCATCATAGCTGACGATCCCGAGGGAGAAGGAGGACGTTTGCGCGAAGCGCCGGGGTTTTGTTGAGGTATAGGAGCAGTAGGGATCGGGATGCCTTCGAAGGTTGGGACGCGATGAAATGGATGGATCTGTTGTTGAGCAAGCATATGCGGGGGGGCGCTGGTAGTTGCCGATGTCTTGAGGCGCTTAGATGTCGGGGGGGAACTAATCGGGCAGATAGTCAGAAAACAGAAGAAACATAAGATGAGATGAAGCAATGTAATAAGAACGCGACCCAGTGCACTTGAATTCCAACTCAGTCTCCCTCCCACAGCTGGAGGCCGGACGGAGATCACAGACGAAGGGACTTACGACATGGTGAAAGACACACGCGGTTTTCAATCACACTGTGCCGATTCATCTGTACATACAAAAAGGCCGCGTAGGGGGGTTAGCAGGATCTGGTACTGACGCGCCTTGGTCAACTCTCGGGAAGCGTTACACTAAAGATGATGACACAGGCGCATCCCAGGCAGAACCAGATTGACAAAGGTAACAGGGACAATAGAAAGGTATAGATCGCGACACAGGGAAGTCCAGACTCCGACCGGAGTGTTTTTAACTCTTATCTGGGTTGGGTTGGAAGTCAAAGGGCATGCTCACAGGTCAAAATCGCATGGTCGAAGTGTCGATTCGGGGACCTCGAATTCTTCCGAATACGGGGAGAACATGAGGCTGGAAGGGTGATGGGGTTGATTTTGAGGGGAAGGCAAGGTTGAGAGGGACCCCCAAGAAAAGGAAGGGGAAAAGAAGATAGAGACTTGAAAAGCACAATAGTGAGAAAGAGAGAGAGAGAGAGAGAGAGAGACAAGGTTACAGAAGAGAAAGGAGGGAGAGGAGAGAGGAAGTTGTGAGGAAAGGCAGAGAGCGGGGATGGAGTCACCTCATATCACAACAACCAAAGTAATAGCAAGATATGTTTTGGATATACGGTTTATATATTGATATAGTTTGAATGTTTATATAGTTTATATGGTTTAAAGTGTTTAATGTTTAAATGGTTTAAATGGTCTAAATGGTTGATGGGTTTAAACTTGAAATGTTTTGATTTTCTTTGAAGATCATTCTAATCTTCTAGGGTCGATTTGCTTTACTTGTAACCCCTCTATTACCTCTATATCTCTGTCACTCTTAAATTCCTCCCTTGATATGTATTTTCTTATATCAAATGTAGACTATTCAATGTAATCAAATTAAAATTCAGCGTCGATTCAAATACGCCTCTAACCACTTCCCTCCGGTGCATTCCACCCGTTCTTCCCTGGCCAAGGAACCGATGCCCGGACAGGGGCCCTGTCACAATTGATGACTCGTCCTGTGATCCAATTCGACCGACGTCAAGATGCAGAAGCAAAGATAACTACGTCCGGCAGATTCCTTGAGACATTTGGGCCGAAGAGACCCGCGAGTGGCCTGTTCCAGAATCCGGTGACCCGGCGAGATCTCACAACACCGTGCGAGGATGACAAGATACGCCCAATGCGAGTCAACGACGCGCCCGAGGGCCGAATTATTGCAAAGCCATCCAGTAGCCCCGGGAAATCATCCCGCAATCACCATCATTCAATTGACAGAAGTAGAAGTCTCCGTCCAACCCGAGACTTGGCAGGCTAGATCAGCCACAAGACAGTTGCGTGTACGGAGTGAAGCCACCGGGGTACCATTTCCCCTCTCTGCCCCCCCCCCTGCAGGTCGTTGTTGAGGGCGTGCCCGGTATGGGGTAGAGGGTCTAGAGGACCCTATCAGCTTTTCCTTTTGTTTAATACCGCGCGGGGTTCATCCAAGGCGTGTATATATTCAAGCCCAACCTCTCAGAATCCTCCCAGTATTTTCTTTGTCACACAAGCCAGTCTATCCCCCTGTCAATCTCCCATCGGTGACAACCGAAAAGATCGCCAATGCCCAAGCCGACTAGGGGTACTGAATTTCCTGGCATTGTCAATTAACTGGGAGATATCAAGTCGTACTGATCGAGTGTCTCCAGTTAGGAGGATAATACATGCAGAGGATCAGGTGTGCTGGATTCTTCCTAGTGCAGCACATTATCAATGCGAAAAAGATACTGCCAAGGGTCGCTGGGGGTAAATATGACTTGCATCACCCTATTTTAACGAATTGGAAAGGTTTCGCTATCAAATCTAGGAATATTAAGAATATTCAGTTCTAGGCTCGCTATAAACAAAATTTTGGAGTTCCTATATCAAGCTTATTGCTAGTATAAATAACACAGACGTTAGAACAACTCTAGAAAATGTCCTTTGAACTTCTAAACCGTATCTAAGGACAGAACCGGGCAATTCTACCTAATAGTTATAGAAGGCATAGACGGTACCGGACTAAGTTCGGAAAAGGAAGTTTGCTTCGATTGCCTCTTAGATCGGACATTAATAACTCTATAGATGAAGTTGACGCTTGAGAGAGAGAACCTTGTTAGAGACCAAAGAAATTGCATATTCGACTAGCTATCGAAGGGTCGCGTTCTTCACGATTAGTTTCTACCAACTTAAAATTGAGACTGCCAGCTATAACTATACCTTCAAATAGTGTTGATTGTCAAGCAAGCGAGTGCATTATTGTTCGCATTCACCTAGCTATCTAGCTACATCACTCACTCATAATTGAATGCAGCGACCGCAATAAACCACCATCGAGTTACGGGGGACCAACAAGACACACAAAACAACAAAAACATACAACAGTGAGGATGGTTGGTGCTCACTTACTTAATTGCTAGCTCACTGGCGTGTGGTCAAGTACGGCTGAGCAGACGAGAAGCCCTGTTTTCCACACCTTATGGTCGTATGTATCAGAGTTGACATTTAGAGTAAATATATAGCCGTTCTAAGTGATACCCCAACCTTGGCCAAGCAGCAGGATACCTTGGTGCAGCAAGATGCCAACCTGATCGACACGGCTATGTAAAAGTGTTGTGTCTATAGGCCAGTAGTATCGGGCTAGCCTACGTTTGATAGTCTCACACTCTTTCGTTCTGATCATTTACTATCTATCGCCACCTTATTGCTTTGTGTGCGCTCTTTCTTCTATTCCTTCCTATTTATTTTGAAGTATTAAAGAGCTTGCTCCTAGAATGACGCTATTTCTTGGTTATGTCGTAGGTATGTACATCTATGGATGTATCTAGGGTCAAAAGTCTAACCTGCCTCATAATCACTAAAAACTACGCAATTGGCTAATCTAAGGTATCCAGTGTATGGAGTAGTGTATGGAGCAGTGAATTTTAAGGTAAAAAGATAAGAATAAAATATATAGAGAATGGTGTAATAACAAGCAATATCTTCCAGCTGTGCAAACATAGTCCTCTCAAATCCAAGGCTAGCTTATCGTGACAATAATGGGAGAAAGAGTCGCGGTAAAGAGTCGCGGTAAAGAGTCGAGGTAAAGGTCAATCAGGTTGATCTTAGAATGGGAAGAAAAGAAAGAAAGAGACCATAGAAAAAGAAAATAACAAAATCGAACTGAAAATGAATGGGCAATAAGAAATGAGAAAATGAAAAGAGAAGAAGGAAAGTCCCAAAAAAAAGAATTATGGTTCATGAATCTAAAAGGTCGCTTCCTCGTCAATATCTAGCTCCAGGGACTGAGCTCGAGGTCGTTTTCGAGACACAGTAGGTGTCATAGGAGCAGGGTCAGACATAGCAGATGGCGATTCACTCGAGCGATCACGATGTTGTTTTTTCGCGTCTAGAAGTCGAAGTTGAGTTCTGCATTGATCGGGCGAGTACAGTCTAGTACCGCCAAGTTCTTTCATCTGAAGAAGAAGATCAAAAGACACATTAGAACATTTCCTATACCATGTGGGCATAGGAAATCTCACCTTGTCTGAAAGGTAATGGAATTTATCTCTTGCCCAGATCCCATGGGCGTCGATTAGCAGTTTGATCTAACGAAGTCACATATTAGCACAGACTGTTCCACATATATACTCCAGCTCACACGGCTTGTTTATACTATGTGTTGCGGGGGGTACATACTCACATCTGATTCTTCCCACCGCACCATTCGCTCTCGGAGCCGGCGATGAAGACGCATCTGCAGGCGGGCCTCGGAGGCATCTTTATTAAATCTCTCCCGGAATTCCTGACGCACGACCTTCCAGGCCGTGTGTCTATCTCGCAGTTCTTCTACAAATGCGTCTTCATCTTCTGCTTGGGGGTCGCGTCGCCCACGGCCTGGGGCCCGGATCTTGGGGAGTATGTGTGAAGTTGGCTGGACGTGCTGGCGATCTTGCTCCATTCGGAGAACGCCTTCTGGGTTAGGAGCGATGCTCACTGGTGAGTTGCTTGGCTGCTCGCGTAATGGCGTCTCCAAGGACGGAAGTCTGGCGCGTTTGGCTGGTGGACCCTGTGGCGACTGGCTAGGCGTTTGTGTCACGCCATGCTGGCGGCCACTTGGATCCGGAGCGTACAGGTAGGCAGTATCGGGAGCTGAAGACTGGGGGAAATCACTCGGGAATGGTGCAGAGATACCGAGACCCAGTGGGGCTGAGAGGGGATCATTGAGGCTATACTGGTATTCTTGCGTGTGGTAGCCCTGCGAGTGGCTACTGATTGCTGGGCTGGGACGAAACGAGCCATCCGGAAGACTGATTGGTGTCAGGAGGCTATTCGGAGCTAGAGGCTCTGTGCAGTAAGGACTGGTGACTCCTATGAACGGGGTCTAGATCGTATACGAGGTCAGCTCATGTTGTGGAAGTATACAATGTCCTGTTTCAAAGGTGCATAAGGTACATACCGCTGGCATTGTGGGCCAATGAGCTGGGATGCCTTCATAGTACTCTGTCATCTCTTCGGTGCAGGGGATATCCGAGCGATTAGACATAGTGTCGACTGGTTTCAACTCCAGCGGCAGATAAAACACGGGGTGATTCACAGTCCACTGCGTTGTCTGGGTGGGGAGAATAAACGCCGAAGCAGCAGAATATGAAACGAGATGTGAAACTCGAGGTAAGGGAAAATGTGGGACTGCAGGCGGTTGACAGACTAAGGTTTGCTGGGTCTTTAGGGTATGTGTATATCAACAAGGTCTTTCGCTCCGAATGTTGAAAAGAAAGATTCACCTTCCCAACCATCGACGGTAGCGGATCTTATAAGATTCATGCGAGCAAGAAAAAGAGGGGAAGATTTAAAAGCAAGCAAGAAGCGCAAGTCCGGCTGTCCTCCACTTCGAGAGATATCACAGCCAGCACCGGGATGCCTCGTGAGGCAAGATGTGAATAATCAGTCGAGGTATTAACCATAGGCTCAGAGGGCACCAAAACAGAGATCAGTACCGCCGACGAGCGCTGTGCCGCATTAGAATGTAGGGAGACCCATGAAGACTCGACGAGAGCCTATATTTAAGCGCTGCGGACTCAATAGTCCAATGTTGATATCCATATTCCGCCCCCATCCCTGGCCGGGGGCTCAGACTCTGCACGGTGAATAGGAATTAAAGTGAATCTATGAATTCAGACCCACTACAACGGGCCAAATAAAAAAGCAAAATAGAAAAGTAAAATAAAAAGCAAAAAAGGTAGGGGGAAAAAACGTGTGCTGCTTAGGGTTGTGGATGATCCTCCACAAAAGAGACAAAGCGTAGCGCTTAGAGCTTTGGAGAGGTCCAGTGGATTATGGAGGGATCCCACATCAAAACCATAACACCCATAACATCCATAACATCTATAACATATAGACTATAATATCTATGATATCTATAATATCTATAATATCTACACTAAGCCCATCAATTCCAAAATAGATCTTTCATTTTTACTTCTCTAGTTAGACATAAAACATTCAACTGCCCCCAAAGCCGATATGGCCCCATTTCAGAAATGTTCTGCACAAGTCAGCCTCGTTGACAGCCTACCTACTCTAAAATTGTTTCATTTTGGCAGCCCCCACCAGAAGAAAAGAAGAAAGAAAACCCCTCAAACTTGACGCTAGATTCCAACACACCGGTTGTGGGAAAGAAGAAGGGATCACGATCCTCCATGCATTCTCACATTCTCCATGCAAAGGCGTTGTTCAAGACGGGCGCCTCTCGACTGGCCATAGATGATCCAAAACTCTTCTGAGGCTGAGAAAGACCCCACGAGCCGCTTGGTGGCTTTGTCCACGGAGAATTCATGACCGCTGGTTAAGCGCTGATGCAAACACCCGGTAAACCCTGGTCATCTCGAAGGTGCAGAACAACCTTGGAACTTTCTTTGTGATTTTTTTTTTTTTTTTTTTTGCGTGCTTCTGTATGGATCGAGCAAAAAATCCTTTTTTTTTCCCTTCTCCTTCCTATTAGGTCTCAAATCTCCACATGTCCGGCGGTCGTTTGCTTCCGGGGCATCTCGGTCAGGCTCTCCGAGCCACGTCGTGCTTCTAAGCGCCCAAGGAAAGGCCAGGCGTGTCTGGACCTGAAATAATACGCTCACTTCTTTTTGATCTATCTGCACATTACAATTTTGAAAGAAAGGAAAAACCGAAACACTGCATGGGAGTTGAGAGCTCCCACCAATCTTGGATAGTGTTGAATCAATCTTGGAGGATATTTCTTCTGGATAGTGCATTTGGCCCCCAATTCAGCTCTGGGGTTAGATACCGTGAGATATTGAGTTTACATTAAGTACTCATCAAAACATTGGCCTGTAACACAATATCGTCGTCAACCCTAGTATATTAAGTATCTCGAGAGCTACAACCTACAACTCCAAATATGAATCGAAAGAAACTCGGGAGGCTCTAAAGATCAGCGTTCCTTTCCGGGTGCACTATGTGGACCAGCCGTATTGACTATGTTGTACATGTATTATTGGCTGTGTCTCACTTTCGCCCTTGTATAGGGACTTCTATTATTTCTGACATTATCTTATGTGATGATCTATTCAAGATACACTTTGCGGGGGCTGAATGCTCCTTTGGGTATGGCTCCGAGATCAGTAGACACCCCAGTAATGTAATAATCTCGGGAACCCGGAGGAGAGAGCCTCCATAAAAGCGGCAGCTAAGAAAAAAAAAAGCCCCCAAAAATCTGACATGTAGAACTACCGATTTCCATGCATGTGGACTAAATCAAGACAGTACAGGACTACTAACTACAGAGTAGGTAGAGACTAAAGGAAAATCAGGATCCATAGCGGGCTACAAGTGACATCAAATGACATCAAATAAACCCCGGGTAGGTCCGTGAAACGGTGTAGGCTGAGCAAAAATGGCCCCCATAAATTTGGGGCCAGAGCACGGAATGCTCCATACATATTCTCATTTCCTAATTCTATCACACAAAAAGGGCCCCGAAATCAAAAGGTGGGTATCAAACCCCGGGAGATAACCGAACTAGAATGGCAGCGGGTCTTCCCGTGCAACCCAATTTGAGTCCAAGACTCTGCGCAACATCCAGCAAAGACATATAGTTATGCCATGCTGTGACCAAATTTGCACATAGAAAATCATCACTTAACGAGGATTGCTCACCCTGTGATCTTCAAATTCGTCCTCGTCCCCCGAAAACCCATCTAAACTATCATCATGATGATGTCCCTTATTGTGACCATTGGTTTCCAGGGTATCATCGGCTGCGATGGAGATACCACGAGCGCCCCACCGGTTGTGGTTCGATTGACCATCCACTCCCTCCTCCTCGTCTCGAAGGTGTTGTTCTTCCTCTGCAGAGACTCGCGATGCCCGGAAATTTACTACACGATTCACCAGCCAACTGTTCCCATAGTCCTCGGAGTCAACGACACCACCATTGCGAAGCTTGACCCGCTGGCGCGAATAGTATACCCATGCAAAGTCAACATAAAAGGCAGTCTGTACAATGCCAAATACAACCGCGATCCAATCATTGAAAGGCTCCTTGTTGAACAGGCGGACTATCCAATTGAGGATGTAGAATGCTCTGTAGGAGCCCAAAGCAAGCAGGTAATATGAGTCGATCACCGTCGGGACAGTGGTCTGGCGAAGGAGAAGGAGCTGCGGCAAAACACACACAGACTCAAGAATGATGGAGAAAGCCCAGCAAAACTAAATGGTTGGATCAGTTGGGTTGCGGATATAAATACTTCGACCTTTTCCGGCTTACCTCAAGGATCCATGAATTGTAAGGCTCGGTGTCGAGAATCCAGATTGAGATAGGTGCCAAAATAACGGACCCAGCCACAGACCACAAACCAAGTTTCCAAGCTCGCTCCCTCTCTCTCGTCCGCGGGTATACTTTCATCATCAAGAAAATCAGGTATGAGGACGAGATGAGGTAGAAGAGCTTGAAGGAGACATTCCAAATGCTGTGCCACGTGCCGCTTTTGTACGTGTGGGAATCAAATAGATCAAGATAGCGAAATATGAAGACGGCACCGTAAAGCAGCTGCGTGAGGAGTGAGACGCCTAAATCAAACGCCCGTGTCAGTAAACTCTGCAGGGTGGCTAGGTAATCGGATTGATACAAGGGTGCACGAACCCTCGGCGCTCTTATTCTTGTGGATAGCCCAGAGCAGGACACATATCGAGCCTGTATGAGAAAGATCTCCAATTATACGAAAGATATTCCAGGCCACCATGGCTGTAGGGGTGTGATCGGACAATCAAGCAGTGAATTGGGGACGCGGGCTGTGGACACTTGTCCAGCTATCACCATTGAGGTCAGCGCCAAGTATCTGGCGGAATGGGAGAATCAAGTGGTGTCGAATAGATTGGAAGAGAAGGGTTTTTTTTTCTGTGTATGTACGTTCCCCCCAATGAGATGAACTTGCAGGGAGATGCAACGAGTGAAGGTCTATTGGCGCTGTTGGAGTGACTGGGGGAGTTCGTTATCGGCGATCCACATGAGCTTGGCCGCGTGTCCCCTCACGTGAGGTTGACGTCAGCACGTAAGTCGACTGGAGTAGTTAGATGGCGAGAAATATGGTGAATTGATTTTTATTACATGATCAAGGAAAGTGTTAATATTATTGAAGGTTCTATCTTGTTGCCTAGTGTCCAGTTATGGTTGACATGCACTGTTCAACATTGCAGTCTCAATGTGTATATATTCGAGGTTCTGACAATATGTGAAATAAGTATACAAATTATACATAATTCGACAGTTGGACTTCGAAGAACCAAACGTACTGTGATCAATGTTGCACTTAAGAAGGTATATAGTCTAGTTACCAAACATCTTGGAGGAGATGGAGTAGAGAGACGAAAGATGAGGACGTACAACTTACTCGATAAATATTTGAGTTAGAAGTTAATTCGACGCTCTTATCGTGGATCCCCTACATATGAGATCCAAAGAAGACGGTCCGCAACGACATCAATAGAGAGCTCGTTATGGTGGACATCCGGCTGTTCATTCTCTATCGGTGCTATAATCTAGACATGACAAGGCCGCCTAAGCGGCCGAATATTCTTATTACGCATCATTAGGAATGGCAGTCCGCAAATAAATAGTATATGTGAGCAAGATCTTGAAGAACTATATGTGTAGCTGATTAGGTTAGCCTGATAAAGGGCTGGAGAGGGAGCACAGCCACGTATAAACAATCATATTACACTGACAATTACCAATCCATTATCATTGGGCCATATAAAAATATATACATAACTTCAATTCCACACCCAATGCGAAGAACCAACTTATCGTTCATGTGGGATCTGAGAGATAGGTTTCACTTCCTCTCAGACAAGGTGTATAGCCATTGAAAGAATAAAAAAACGATAAACAACTCTCATTGGGAGAGGCAAAGAAAAACGAAGGGTTGGAGGGATAAGGCATTTCTTAGAATAATGAGGCCGTATGCCACGTGCAAAATATCCAAGAGTATGCAACAATGGCCCTGTCCTTGATACAGAGACTCAGGGTGAGAATCTCTACATCCAACAAAGCAGGTCGAAACAGTCCAATCGTTTGGCATACGCTCCATTGAGGCAGCGATGTCATACAAAGGGATCTTACCAAAGACAAAAGCTTTGTGTATAGCATGAGATCTGAATCAGACCGTTTCTCTGGATAGATAAAAAGAAAACACAAGAAAAGTGACTCCTACCTGAAACTAGCCTGGAAAATGAAAGGCAAGTGCTCCAAACCCCCAGACATAAGCTCAATCTGTTTCTTCGGTGCTTTGCATAAGAAGACGAGATGGGAAGCAATTTAACATCATTTCCAGGAACGAGACCATCCGATCTCATCATGGACACTCCGGACTTTACAATCCCCGACGATGACCCCGTCAACGACGCTCCTAGAGAGACTGCCCCGAAGACCAAGAAGACTCGCCGCAGCCGCTATGACCCAGAGCCCGACTGGTCGGCCATGGTGCGAGCCAAGGTCTCGAAGTCCCAACATCGCGTCGGCCAGGCCTGTGATCGTTGCAAGGTATGCCTATCATATTCCGATATCACGTTGCCTTGACTCAATACAATATACTGACGCTTTTGAATTGGTATCTAGCTCAAGAAGATGAAGTGCACCCCGGATTCTGCAGGCTGCGCCTGTTGCCTTATCCTCAACATCCCATGCAAAGTCACTGATCGTGTCACTGGCGAGACCTGGGTGCGTGGTGAGGCTGGACGAATGCGAGCTCTTATCGAGAATCTCAAGAAGCAGACCGAGGACCTGAAGGAGCAGATCACACAGCTTCAGCAGAAGAACACACAACTACAGGATTGTCTGGACGGTTCATACAGAGACAGTCTCACGGATCACTACGAGGTATGTCTACATTCTTCTCCCCTCCGAAATCCGCTTACTGCACTGAAATATCCACGTTCTGGTTCTTTATCTTAGGGTTTAATGCTAACTCAATTGCCAGCCGGACCTCGATCCCAGACATCATCACCATAGCCTACTGTGATTGTGATGCTTTTTTTTTTTTTTTTTTTTCGCTAGCGCTGTATTCTAGACAATTCATCGTGCCCGTGCCTCATGGGCTTGGTTTCCTATTTGCATCCGTCCTGTTCTGTCCGAGATGAAGTGTATGATCGAGAAATTGGGAATGGCACATGGTGACAAGATTTGTTGGTCGAGTACATAAACGCTTGTATTTTGAACAAAGTGAACTTTTCGTCTTCAACCAAATAAAGGGTGAGAGATTTCTTACAGTAGATGGAAAAAAGCAATTTGTATGTTGTATTCCAAAAGGACATGTCAATGGGTATATGTAGTGTGAGCATGTAATCCCAATTTGTGCACCGGGTATCCAAAATAGAAACGCAATGCAATCGCCCTTTTACCAACTGGCATTCCTTCGCCAGCAACAACAGATTCCTTTGCTTTCACACCATTCCCTGACAGACGCAGTGCCAACCTCGCGATCCTCGCCCACAAGTCCAAGCCCCTCGATATTCAGCCATGCTGTGAAATCTTCCAGAACGATAGGGTCGTACATGAGGATCTTTTCATGCCATGTCGGTCGACTACGGCTACCGCGCGATGATGACAGGGGCGAGAGCCGAGGCTGGACGCGAACAGCTTGAGTGATCTTTGCAGATATTTCGCCCGGACTGATTTCTTTAGGGGATTCTGCTGTGTGGGTAGTTGTGATGGATGCAGAGGATAATGGTCTTTTGACTGAAATCTTAGAGGAAGCAACCTTCTGCTTGGTCGGACTTGGTGGTGGTGTTTTTGTAAGGATATCCAAGGAGTGGTGCTGCACCTGGCTGCCTGTCTTGGATTTTGAATAGATCTTGGAATAATGCTTTTGTACTTGACTTGGAGAGGGGATGGTTTCCTCCTCTGAGTCTTGGATCTCTTCTACATCAATGAATGATGTGGAGGTTCCAGTGATAAGCTTCCCCCTCGAGGTGTTTGTTGGGCTTGTTTGGAGATTGGGTCGCGAGGCAGAAGTTGGTTTTGTCGAATCAAGTGATTTTCGGTTCTTTGTAGATGTTCCAGATTTAGACTTCTCCGTCGCCTTCGTCTTCGCAGCTGCGGTGGGTTTGGGGACATTGTCCATTTTAGAGGCAGGTTCTTTATGTTGCTCGGGTTGGTATATAGGCTGGCTGTCAGAGGTAGTATTACTACCGTGTTTCGATTCCCAACATTGTTGAAGGAGATCAATCATCTTCTTGCGGCCCCTGACTGCCTTGAAGCCATAAGTGGAGATCTGTTTAGACAATTCTGCGTCTGTAAATCCTGTGTATTGTGGCATTGAGGGCGCCTGCGAGGTAGTTGGCTGGGAGTAAACCGCTTCAGTCGGGGTATTATTGGCTCCTTTTGCAGGCTTCGCGGCTTTGCCCTTGGTCATAGTCGTAACTGTAGCTGCCGGAATCGGAGCTGGAGTTTGAACCTGCGTGTCTGAATCCAAGCCCCTTTCGATCAATGGTAGCGACGATGGTCTCTTTTCTGGGGGTGAATCTATATCTGCGAATTCAAGCTCGAACCAGTCTCTCCGAAGAGGCTTTTGGCTTGCTTGTTCTGCGCTGTCCTGGCTCTTTTTTGCAGTAGGCTCTCCGCCATCCGTCAAGTCGACCACGTTTAGTGTTTCTGGTTGAATCAAAGATCCTTCGGTGTCCCTGGCGCCAACACACCACAGATTCTTGGTGCCTGCCAACCTTGATACAGAACGAGTATATGATTCTTGGATCGTCCTGCGGTCCTTATCGCGTGTTCCCTCTGGATATGAAAGACCTTCGGAGGCACGGATGGCTTGCTGAGTTTCTCGCAGAATCTGTAGCGAATCATCTCTTTCCAATTGACTGCAGGTGCCGAATACAAGATCTTGATCATTTAGAAATTCGACAGCCGCTTCCGGGGAAAGTACAGTGAATGAAGACTGTTTCTCTGTCTCTTTGGCGTTTTTTCGTTTTCCTTTCGTCGTTCTGATATCCGGAAGGCAGTCAATCACCAGATCATCCTCTTCTACATCATTTGTTGAATATTGCGCAGTCATGCGCGCCGTTAAGGTGGTAAACTTCTTAGGTTTGCCCTTGGCAGTTTTTTTGGGCTTTCCTGAGTTCTCCCCTTGAGCAGATGCCTGATCACTTGAATCAGAGTATCTTCCATTGAGTAATGTTTGGATTTCAGGATTGACCAGCTCTATCCGCCGACGCTTTGTTGGTCCTCCACCATTTGCATTCTGCATGAGGTCGCGACGATTCAAAGCTAACCCAGAGTAATTATAATCGGATAGCAGCTTGCCAAACCCAGCTGTAAGGTTCGGATCATGATCTTTATCCTGGCTTCCACCATCGTTCGCGGTAACGATTTTCTCGTAATCATAAGCGGTCTCCCTTGGTGGTGTCCAGTCCATTCTTCTTCTCACTGCCTCGTCCAGGTGCAACACCTCATCCTTTTCTAAGGCATTGGATTCCTTGGGAGTAGATTTCTTGGGCACATCCTCCGAAGGAGATACTTTTGTATCAACCGTCTTCTTCCCACCTTTGCTGGATTTCTTTGCTGGTAGATCGCCGCTTGTCTTCGTAACTTTCCCAGCCAGAGTCATGTTTCCTGCATCATGGCTCTTGGCATTCTTTCGAGGACGCCCTTTGGTCGGTTTCACTGCGTCATTTTTTGTGCCAACAGTCTCTGGCAGGGGATCCCCAGGCGTAATTGTTCCTGGCCCATCCGCGGCTTTCTTTGCCTTCCGCCGCGGTTTGCTCAGTGCAGTTTGATTGCTGGTATTTGAAATAGGACCCTTATTTGTCGATCGCTTTTTCGGCTTCGTCGCGTCCTCAAGACACTTGGTACTCGCGATTGGAGTGGAGAAAAAACGGGAACGCGTATGAGGTTGAGCCAAATCGGATGTCGAGCGTATTGGCGGTGGCGTTGTACCTCGTGGCAAGACGTGATATACCGGTTTTGCATCATGCCTACCCAGCCCTGGCGACCGCGGTGGATTTGGAGAGGACGACAGAATGATCACATCTGCAATGCTGGCCATCGTGCCGAGTCGCGTCTCTGGGTGTTTGCTAGATTTATCAGGGGGAGCCGCGTGTACTGCTTGATTTTACCATATCAGCCATCTCCTAGGCAACGTTTGGAC
Organism: Penicillium hordei; assembly: GCF_028827395.1. Taxonomy (NCBI): domain Eukaryota; kingdom Fungi; phylum Ascomycota; class Eurotiomycetes; order Eurotiales; family Aspergillaceae; genus Penicillium; species Penicillium hordei. Next base: position 2,598,188 of record NW_026623142.1, read on the forward strand.
TGAAGGGAAAACAGTATAAAGTGTATGCAAGTTGGGTATGCTGGAGAAGTAGCGGTTTGGAGAACCAAGTTCAATGTTTCGATGTAAAAGGGTCGATCAGCCGCGGTCTTGGCAAAGTCATTGCATTGCCATTTGACTGCATAGTTCGGCCGGGTAACCAACTGCATTCAACCCCAACAAAGTGAATTTATATTATATACATTTACGCTGAATGATTGATGGGATCAACTAATTCTCCATTTGAATAACTGTCTTTTTATTGCCCTGTATCACACTAGATAAACGGACAGGATCAGAGGCGTCGAACTAAAAAGACATGCCTTGCGCCTCTGGAATAATTCATTTAATTCATCATTATCTTGACTTCATGCACTGTCTCGACAAGGAGATACGGAGTGTTCTTTGCTCGATCTTGGGACCGAGGAATAGTAGACATCAGAAAAGCCATGGTAATCTGCTTGTGATTGATGATGGGCATATTCTCAAGTCGAACCCAATTTGTAGCTCAATATATCCCACACTAGAGAGCAACAGCGCGAGCTTCGAAAATGAATGCATTTCCCACTCGCCCCAGAGCAAATTTTATGAATTCTAGGCACGGTGAATTTGTTTGCTTGATATAGGAAATTGCTCATGATCCCCTCAAGGCGATTGCACTCAATAAGGAATTTTCGAGTCGTTGCTTAGCCTCATCATTCTCCTTGGCCGTTGGTGAAGGCAGAGCCCCCAGCTTGTACGCTTTCTTGATCTTGTTGATATCAGAGATTTCGGAGAGTGTCTGGTCATCAAAAGGCACAGGTGTTCCTTGAACCGAGCTGTCCAAGTGCGCCGCAACAGATTCATGTGTTATCTCCGGAGAGACAGAGACCTTGATCACTAGCAGGTCTTTGGTCGAATCGGCAATACCGAACCTACGGAACGATTCGGTGATCTAAGTCCGTGTTAGCCCCGGCTTTAGTGGCAAAATTGCAGCTAATTTCTATGATTGGAAACCTACATTATTTGTAGGGTTCAATGAGAACACGATCTCGGAATGCACATTATGAGATTTCAGTCGATTGTGCATGTAATCATTAACTGCTCTGAATACTGCAGCAGTGGCGTGAGCCCTTGACAGAACCTGTCACTTAGTGTTAGTGGACTAGTTCCTTTTCTTAGTTCTCGAGGACAACTTAACTTACCATGCTTGCATCAATAAATGCATACTCGAATTCTGTTTGACCGGCGAGAAGTTGACCTTTCAGATGGGCAGCATTTTGAACATCGCGATATAGAGCAACATGCACGGGGATCAATGGTAGATGTGGCAGGCTAATCGTCTCTAGACCTGAGGCCATGCTGATCTGATAAAAAAAAATTAAAGTGAGCCTTGGAGTTCACTATGAGTCCACCGTGAGTCTACAAACCCATCCCACTTCTTGATTCACGTGACTCATTCTGGAATTTTCCGGATTTAAGCGGTCGCGGGCGGAACATGAGTAATCGCCTCTATATCACTCACCCGTGGGCCCGACATTTAAACATCTCCTCATTCTTGACTCTCGACACTCCCCATCACAAACATGGCTTTCTTCCTACGGCGCCCGTTCGCTGTATCCTCGGCACTTCGCCAGGTCCCTAAGCTCACAAACACTGCCCGGTTTATTCACAATTCTCCAATAAAGCCCACCCAAGCAACAAAGCCTCAGGGCGTTTCGTCCTCGATCTTCGCCAAGTCCCGACAGAACTTCCAAAATGCCTTCCGCCGTACATACATGCAACAGAGCTTCAACCCTGCGCAGGGTGGCAACATGACCCAGAAACTGTTGTATGGCGCTGCCATTGTTGGCGGTACTGTTCTGGCAACCAACTTCATCTTCAACCGTGAAACGAGAGAGGACGGCGGTATGCCCGCTTACGAGCGGAGCTTCTTGAACGAAACTTTTATGCACACTGGTCTCGGTATCGGTATCATTGGTGTTGCTGCTCGCGCCCTCCACATGAGCGGCTGGTCTTATCGTCTCATGGCCATGAACCCGTGGCTCGTCATGGGTGTCGGTCTCGTTGGCAGCATCGGCTCCATGTACGGCACTTTCTACACGTCCCCGGATAAGTAAGTCTTTTGTCTTCTTTTCTTGTTTCCCAAGAAAACAGAATGAGCTAACTTTTCAATTAGCTACATCATGAAGTATGGCTGCTGGACTGTCTTCAACCTTACCCAGGCTGCCCTTCTCTCCCCCTTGATGTTCATGAATCCCGCCATTCTCGCTCGTGCTGGCCTTTACACTGTTGGCATGATGGGCTCAATCGCTTTTGTCGGTGCCACTGCCAAGCAAGAGAAGTACCTCTACCTGGGCGGTCCCCTTCTTGCTGGTGTGACCATCGTTGCTCTCTCTGGCCTCGCCCCCATGGTCCTCCCTGCTACTGCTGTTCGCACTCTGATGTGGTCTGAACGCCTCTGGCTGTACGGTGGTCTTGCTGTTTTCGGTGGTTTCACTCTTTATGATGTGCAGAAGATTCTGCACCATGCTCGTCTTGCCGAGCGCGGCTTAATCAAGCGTGATGTGGTCAACGAGTGCGTCAGCCTCGAGTTGGACTTCATCAACATCTTCATCCGCATGGTCCAGATCCTCGGCATGGGCAACAACCGCCGTTAAGCTACTTTATATCCGCTGTATTAATTGTGCAACCTGATCTCAGGTTGGTCCAACACTAGAATTGGTGTTTCTTACTTTTCTCTGTGTCATTCGACAAGCCTGTATTTGAACCAACTGTTCCTTTTTTTTACTTTTTTTTTTTTACTCTTTAACTTTGATGCCTCTTCACATGAGCAAGCACAGTTAATTGCTGTTTTATACTTTCTGAGAGACATATAACAGGCAGGGTAGCGAATACAAATCTCCACTCCCTTGACAGTTCTGCATCTAAAAAACATAGTTGACAATGATTTGAATCTACAAACATCCGGCTTTAGAAAAAATAAAGAGGTTACAAGCCGTCAAAGCAAAGGCACATAATATCAATCACCTACTAGTCGACTATGTACGTGGAAAGGTAGTGTTTAGTCCTAGATGAATATGGGTAGCCATATCAGGTTCATGGTAGAGATTCAAGACCATGACTAGCTTTATCCAACATTATTATACTACGTAGCATTTTCTTGCGTGGATTAGGCTCAGGAGTATAAGAAATATTATTTAGTTAGTTAACTATGTACAACATAGTTAGCTACAATGCTATTAGATGCACCGAGCTAGAAAGGGCAGGTCGTGGTCATGTGATTGAAAGCTCTCTTGACGAGGAGGTTGCCCAAGACCGCCCAAGAGACCGCCCAATAATATTGCCCTCCGCCCTCTGCAGACTTCAGATCGCGATACAGACACTAGATTCATTAACCACTGCAAACGTGCAGACTAAATTTCCAAACATCATACCAATACAGCCGCTCCAGTATTCTTGCTCTCCTACCTTACAATATGTCGAACGAGATGGAAATTGACCCTCCTGTCGCACACGACGACGAGGCTCCCGAGCAATCGGACCGCAGTTTTGAGCCACGCACCCAGGGGAACGCGGTCGCCGTGCGCAGCATCGAAGGATGGATTATCATCGTATCTAATATCCACGAAGAATCATCGGAGGAGGATGTCACTGAGCTCTTTGCGGAGTACGGTGAGATCAAGAACTTCAGCTTGAACCTTGATCGGCGAACGGGTTATGTCAAGGTGCGCATCCTCAATCTCACAACTACCTTTGAACCGCCCTTCAACAACGTACCTTCTGAAATACGGGAGCTCTTGTCGACTCACATCCAATGAAACGATTGCTAACATCAATATTCCGGTAGGGCTACGCATTGATCGAATACTCCACTCTCCCCGAAGCCAGTGAAGCTATCCAGAACCTTAACGGTTACAAGCTCCTCGAACAGACCCTTCACGTCGATTATGCTTTTGTCCGCCCGCCCCCATCAGGCAAGAACAAGAATGGAGGACCCAAGGGCCGGGCTACTCGGAATCGCAGCAGAAGCCCCAACCGGAGTCGCAGCCCCGAAGCTGGCGGCGACCGGGACTAAGCTTTCTTAATGGATGGGAACGATAAAGTTTGACCAGCATACATTGCTTGTGATCTTCCATTTGATACCTGGGCTTCGCTTTTTCTCGCATTTTTCCTTTTTTTAATGCCTCCCGCTGTTTCATTCGAACCTTTGCCCACCCTTCCTGCCAGAACTTGTCTACAAACAATAGACATACCACCTAGTATCCGCTGGCATGGCCTCTCTACAGTCGAACCTGTATGGGTCCACAGGCCGAGTGCGGGTGTGCATAAAGTACATACACATGAGGGGTACATGCCGGCGCCACGATAGATTGCCATGATGGTATGGAAATCCGTTCTCAGCCTTTGACTATAATTATGCTGACTTAGACTCAGAAATCAAGAGCCCTTTTATGAAAATTGAAAATTGGTGTATGAGCATCTGGTCAACAAAGACAACCTCAGACCTCAAAGCTCAACCTCTGGGAGTAATGTACATTATGAAGAAAGGTTTTTCTTAGTTACAAGTGACCTTTCATCACGTCCATTTGTCTTGCGAGTCAGTTCAAGACAAAATCAAATATAGTACATCAGTACTCAGTAGTATACCATGTAGTATATAGTATATCTATATAGGATCCGCATCATGCGACAGCCATCAGAGTAGAGTTGATAAATGACTCTTGGATTCTCGGGTTCTAGAGTTAATATCGTAGAGTCAGAAGACTTCAATGCTTTTACACGGTGATAATGATGCTCCTATGCCACATACAATGGATGTGGATGTGCTCACCTGCCGCACCTGGGCAGCGGGCCTGGTGACTAATCTAAGCCTCCCCGGTTCGGTTCCCCATTTTCCCCGCATGGGGCATGAGGTTATCGCTGTTCTTTTTTTTAGTCGTCATTGCGCACTCCTTACTCTCTATTCTTATAGACTGACTTCGAAATCCTGTGTCTGGGGATCTGATTCTGACAGGATATATTTCCTGAGGCAGAATGGCTCCCCAACACACATCTTTTCCCCCTTGGGGGTATCACCATCTCTATACGGTATTCTTATGCTTTGCTTCCTATCATTTTCAGCTGTGGCCAATGCGCTGGTGTATCCATCCCAGGAAGTTTTAGCGCAACCTTCGGTTTCCAGTTCAATTGATGATCCCTCGGGGGAGTCTGTCTTTGGGGGTGCTGAATCGGCGCCGGAAGGGTCGATCCACAACTCCATTCTGAATACCTTGCAGGATCTTATCGCCGCCCTGCAGGTGATGCAAGACAGGTACTTTGTGTTGTGGCAGGGCACGTGGCCGACTAGCATTGATTGGACTGCGGCGGTGTTGGGCACACACGTTTCGGCTGCGCTCTCATCTCTAACCTCAGGTCCGCTTGATATCCCCGACACGGATGGATTGAAAGGTTTATCCTTCTTCAGGCTTGAGAATACCGTCAATCAGTTTTTCAGCCATACTTCCGCGTTCTATTTTGGCGAGAACTCTTTCAGTCTCAGAAACCAGGCCTACGATGACATGCTATGGGTCGTGCTAGGGTGGTTGGAAAATATCAAGTTCCAAAACCTTCACTCGGACCTTCACTATGTCTCCTCAAACAACAGTTCTGGAGAAGTTTGGTATGGTACCCAGTTTCAGACTTCTGCCGCGCACAGAGCACGTATCTTTTACGAGCTCGCCTCTGCTGGTTGGGACAAGACCCTCTGCAATGGCGGCATGATCTGGAGCCCATATCTGATGCCGTACAAGAATGCGATTACGAACGAGCTCTATATCTCTGCAAGCATCGAGATGTATTTGTACTTCCCGGGAGATTCTATTGATGCCCCATTCCTTGTCGACTCACAAGGCACACAACCCGCACAACCCACACGGAAGAAGCCGCACGACCCTCGTCATTTGCATGCTGCAATTGACGGGTATGAATGGCTTAAGAACTCAAATATGACTGGGATTGGCGGTCTATATGCAGATGGTTTCCACATCAGTGGCTGGCAAAGCGCATCAAATCCCGGCTCAGGACAATGTGATGTGCTCAACCTTATGGTCTACACCTACAACCAGGGAGTCGTTCTCAGCGGGCTGAGAGGACTCTGGCTGGCCACAAATTCGCAAGTCTATCTGCGCGATGGTCACAACCTTGTTCGGCAAGTACTGCAGGCTACCGGATGGCCACATACCTCCAGTCAGCAGTGGAAGGGACTTGGTCGCGGAGGTGTGCTCGAGGACGCATGCGATTCTCGTGGAGTCTGCTCCCAGGATGGACAGACCTTCAAAGGGATCTTTTTCCACCACCTTTCGGGATTCTGTCGACCTCTTCAGCCGCAAGAGAAGCAGTTCCTGGTGGACGCGATCCGCAGACATGCAGCAGGTGACGACTGGGCCGAAGTCTATGAGCAGCATATGAAGCGGTGCCGTGTCTATGGTCCCTGGATTGAGCACAATGCTCAAGCTGCTCTGATGACTCGTGACAGCGATGGCAAGTTTGGTACCTGGTGGGGCCGCTCATATAATCAGCTGGATGCCAACGAGATCGTGGATAGCAGCGCTATTCCGGATGGTGCTGTTGACTACCGCAACGCCGAATATGACCCGAAGTCCTCGACTACAGGCTTCACACCAAAAGACTACAACGATCGTGGCCGAGGCCGCACAGTTGAAACACAGTCCGGTGGTATCGCTGTGTTGAGGGCCCTGTATCAATGGCAATCATATGATGCCCTGTGAACAAAATGAATGAAAAGTTTTGGGGGTTGGTGTTCTGGCGGTAAATAGGCCCCGGTCATTGCATCCAGAGCTTTGGGGTGGTGGGGGGGGGGGGGGGGGGGGTGCTCTTTTGTACAACCTATACAGTCTACAATTACTGGAAATCATTATTATATCCTTCAGATTCAACATTGGCTTCTCAAGTCACAGGGCACAATATCAGTGCCAATTCTAGGTCTCGTTGCCATTATGTAGAGCTGGGGACTGCTTTCACATTTTGACAACTTACCTTAATAGCACCTGGAACTGCCGATCAAAACAACATACTTCACCGCTAGCCTTTTAATCCGATCCTCCATAAATCTCACATCGTGCATTCATCAAATTTCCAAACAGAATGATTGGCAGAAATGGACTTGCAGCTTCTATGTTGTACACTCCGATTGATCCATCACCGCAAAGCATGACACAACAAACCAGAAATCCAAATCTGAAAACCGGATTACTTGATCGTCAGATCTGCGACAAGTGGACACTGGTGGCAAGCGATTGGGAAGTGTCTGTATTATGTGTTACCTACATTGGGTTTGGCGGGAGACATTGTAAGAGATATTTTTAAGGCTGACTTAGAATATAAGACATGTTTCTGGCGATCGATACACAACGTTGATGACTCTTGCCATTTCGGGTCTGTTGATGCAGTACCCATTTTTGCTGGAGTATAGACATGAGAAGCTAACAATAACATCTCTGTGTTCCCGGAGTGAAACATATGCAATGAAAGATCATTCTTTTTTTTTTTTTTTGTTCGGTGTGTACTCTCAAGACTACACCATAACTAGTTGGTTATACAACAATTTAAGATGATGTAAGACACCATTCTACGAGACTTGGCAAATAGATGTCCTCGGCTATAACATCGATATTAAACTCTATTGTACGCACTACGCGTTTATCTACTTCGGGCCATTGGAGGAAAACAGATTATATTCGATTCTTCAATGTATGGAATGATCGGAAGAAGCCTTTACACATACATAAGGTATAATCCTTCGGATCAAGCCTGCTGTAAACGGAAATATTGGAGCGACATACCTCGACATAGCTCACTAAAATATTAAGCCCTTGAAATTCTAGTCAAGATGATTGGATCTAAATTATCTATCGAAGAAAGAGGGAAGGTGGCCACTTAGAACACGGAGAGGGGCCAAAAAAGAAGCAAAAAGAAGGGGAAAAAACCCACTCTAACGTGCGACTAACATCCTTGACGCCTCATCTGTATATTGTAATGGGGGAACGAAAAAACGCGTTCGTATGGGTGGGTGGGTGGGGGGTTTCGGGATAGTGTAGGGCACAAATCAACGAAACGAAACGCACTTGCAGATCGGCGGATACTTGGGTTTTGACCGTCATTCGGAGTAGTTTTTGGAGAAAAGTAAAATAAAAGGCAATTTCAAAAGGTTCGCATGATATTACGATGTACAACTTATGGGGGATCCATGGGGATGTCTCATAAATAAAGTATGTAATAGCTAACATGTTTTATATTAAGGTGCTCATGGTCTGATATTGATTTTGTCTCAGTTGGCCCAATGACCACGTTCTTCCTTTTGCTTAGCGGGAACTATCGAATTAATATAAATGTGAACCAGTATAATAATTTATAACCTAAATACCCAAGTACCTAAATACCTAAATACCCTAAATACCTTATTACCTTATTACCTTATGTTGTTAAATACACAATCTTAAAAACACGGTTCTTATCGACCCTTTTGGATTACGACCCAAAAGCATGTCACACGCCCCCACCTCATGGGCTTCGGTGAAGAGCACACCTTTGGCAGTTACACCTGTGTTCACGAGATAAGTACTAGATACGATATCAGGCCTGAGCGTAGAACTGTTCCCCCTAGGGCTAAAAGTCATCTGACAACGGGATCCAGGAACGCATCTGGTTTGATAGAAGAGGGGGTGAGTTGGCTGTCACCGACCGCATAAGCACCAAAGCTAAGCGGGGCCAGAAGTAAGAAGTATGACTCCCTTGAATCACTTTTTGTGCTTAGTCTGATGGGGCTATCTCGGCAACAATGAAAACGATGCGGAAGACTAGTACATATCCCCGGACCTTGAAAAAGTGACGTCGGCAATTTTTGGTGTATGTTGGCCTACGGTATAATGCCGGGACCATACAAAGTTTGTAGGAGATTCACTGTATGTTGGAAACCATTTTAAGATCGGCACTTATGATGGTCAGTTTCACCTCCTTTCTAGCGGTCCATCGAATAGTAAGGAAGTATGTCAAAATCCATGGTAATGACTGATCGTCTGAAGCCCAAGCGTTGGGCGCACATTGGTTGTGAGGGAGTGGGCTAAGGACGGGAGATGGTGAGTGGTCGCGGGATATTACGACAGGCCTGAGGTGCGGAGCCAAAAAAAAAAAAAAAATGCAGTGCCACTGAACTTTCCTGTGAGGCAAGTTAGTCAGTTAGTTTCTCCGATTATATTTGGTCGTCATTTTTTTTTATTCGGGGGCTTTTTTTTTTTTTTTTTTTTGGTGGCGGTGGAGGCGGCTAACGAGGGGTGAACGGGGATTTATTGTCGGATCTGTTTTCCTGCCTTCCAATACACTATTCATTTTATGTACATTTTATATAATTTTATATTGGCAAATGGACAATTTACATATTAGGATATTTTTGTTTGAGCCCTCAGGACCTATACGGGGTATTGGTACGGAGTACTCCTTTGTCCCTCGGCCGATCTTACCCAAGGGCGGCTTGTATCTACCCCTTGGAAACATGGTCACCGTACCGAGATGTAGAATGATTATACATCGCAAAAAGGGTAGTATACGAGGTACCGTTCATCCTATAATATGTGTACTTTATGACAACGTATATGAGAAATTACGTTGTTGGGGCCAATGATATCCATGGCGTCATTTGACTCTTGAGGCTCGATCGACATTGCATGCCCCCCCTCCCCTGAAGGACGGGGGTATGACCACATGTGCAATATTGTATATTGTATAATACATTATAAATACTCTATAAGTAGACAATATAATATCGAATTTGAATTTCTATTATTACCCCCAGGTTATGACGGGACATTTGGAAATAGAGGATACAAGTTCCCGGCCCCGGGGAGCCTAAAATAAAAGAAGGCATACATACTTCGTACAATATACAGAATCGACTTAGAAAGGTATTCAATTTCACAATACGTGTCAAATCAATGCCACACTAGCGGTGGAGGCAGAAGAGCGGAACCGGAGAGCAAATGCATGCCCTATGAGGTACCAAGTACTCAAACGGAACATAGTGTAAATATGGAACTGTGGTGTACCGGGTACTTACCGGGAAGGTGTGTGTGGAAAGGGGAATCTAAGGAGCCACCCGTTAGTTCCTGAACGCCTCTCATTTCTAGAAAATCCCCTCTTTTTTCCTTTTTCTGTATCCTCACCGGGTCTATTTTATTTTATTTTATTATTGTATAATTATTTGAAATTTTATATGGTATATTGTCTAACTAGCTTACTTTTTTAATAGTGTGCCATACACTATCTAGGACATTGGTAATATATATTAATTCATTACATAGGTAAAAAAGAAAGTAATACAGAGCTTATAGAGGAAAAAATACAACATAGAGAGGGAAATAGAAGGAAAATAAGGAAAATAAGGAAAGGAACCCTCTTCGGAGGGATGATCCAAGGGACATGGGTCCTCCACCTACTGAAAAGGTGCTAAGATAGACAATTATACTGTTGACTCCATAGGTACCCCTGGTTACCACACCCGTCGTACCACAATTCAGGTCACTTTCAAGTACTCTGCTGTAACGCCGATACCGAAACTCTCTTCCTTTTCCCCCAAAGCTCTTTTCGGTTTTCTGACTCCCCTTCTCTCTTCGTTCTATCTTCTGTCTCTTCTCTTTGAACCTATTCCTATATCATCTCTAGCCTCGATCCCGCCTCTCTTGTGGCCAGCCTCTCTTTCCGGAAAGAGAGAAGAAGAAAAAATTTCCCCCAACAGACCTTCCCTTTGAACCTACTCCGGTTACGTTTCCCTCCTCTCTTCCCACCAATCTCGAATTGCATTCATCTCAACCCACGCCTTTCGAAATTACTCGCCTAGTCAGAGTCGGCCACGGTCGTCTTGAAAATTACACAATCCCCCTCTCCTACTCGACTTTTTACCGACCCGGTAGCTACCTCAAGCGTAACACAGATTTCTCATCTGGGGTACATCGCTAGGGGTAGACCGCGGTCGTTCATCAGCCGCCGCCTTTTTTTTCCCCTCCGGTCTCTTTTTAATCCGCAACCCCCAATAGTGGGAGCTTGATCATACCGCCATCCTGGACCTCCTTTCGATTCTGTGTGTCGCGAGCAGTAACCCTTATGGCATCAGATACAGAAATGACTGAAGCCTCCCCTGTTGATACTCTGCCGCAACCAAACGACGGTGGCCGCATGCATATGTCATCCCTCTCATCATCTTCTTCTATATCCGACGCAGAAAACGAGCGTCGAGGCCGATCAGAACGTCCGCGAATGGCGAGCCGCAAACCCAGTGCTTCAATCCTTGTCCCTCGGGACCACCCCGAAATTGAGATCGAGGAGGAAGAGTTTCCCCCAGATGACGCCCGCGCAATGAGCCCACGGAGAAATTCCGCCGATCTGGAGCGTTTGGGCAAGGAGGCCCGGCAAACCCTGCAGGAGTGAGTTTAAAAAGGCGTCTTAAAGCGTTTTCATACTGAATTACACGAATTCGAAGATATCAGTAGCTAACCAAGTGAACTAAAACAAAATAGACAAGCCAAGGCTCTCCAATCGTCCCTTCAGGCTCTTGCCGAACGTATCGATGCAGTCAAATCAGACCATGACAAGTTGGAAAACGAGAACAAAATCTTACAGGACTACATCGGTGGTCTCACTCGCAACATGACCAAGAGTGAAATGACTCGCAGTACGAAAGCACGCAAAGCTCAAAAATAAACTGGCTTTCCGAACAGATGTCGCAAGGTGGCCGGATACCTCATCCCGTGAATGTCAATTGGGAGGGATCGCCTGTTGTTTTACGGCAGGGGGGTTTCCATGCGTTGCATACGGTCGCCGGTTTTGCCGAGATTCAAACTATTTTCACTTCATTACGACGAAATCCCTGGTCAGCGGGTTTCTCTTCTCACCGCACATTCAAGCGGTCGCTCAATGAGTTACATGCCGAATGTCAGCATGTCACGGTCTCATAAAACAGCAGGGTTGGGAATTCCGTTTCTTTTTCCGCAAATGGGGTCAGCATTTACCCCGGGGCAATCTTACGGTTGCCATTTTCGCACACATCATATCTGCCACCCGACTGGTTCGAGTGGCTACCCTGGAACACACCACATCTCGGTGTAAACGCCACAGAGTCATCATCTCCGCAGTCCCCCTGTTTAAACTGGAATCGACTGCTAAACCGAGGGGTGAGCTGAATCCGAGTCATTTACTCAAGGGGGAACTTCAATTGTTCGTGACATCATTGCATGCCTGCTTGCACAGTGGCCACCTGACTTCTTGGCATTTGAATTTCCGGTCTTCGTGACATCATCCTCAAAGACGGTGTGCAACCTTTCTATCTAACGCAGTGTTCCGCTCTGCCTCTCTTCAACCCTGTCGATATTATTGGCTCTTTTTTTTGCTCTTTATTCCTCACTCGTTTCATTTTTGGCGTTTTTTTATTATTATTGTGGTGGCTCTGTGAACACGTTTCACTTGTACTTTTTTTCCTTTTTTTTTTGTTGTCTTTCGATGCATAGCACCTTGGGCGTTTCGGGGACTGGGACTAGACTCGATTTGATTGAATGGCTCTTGCTGGAGCATTGAAATGTTTCTTCGTCATGGGCATTGCATGGTGACGGTCATCGCCACAACAGAACGGCGTGGGAAGTGGAAGCATCTAAGAGGTCTTTTGGAGCAGTCCATTTATCTCTTTCCTCACATGCCTTCTCGATATTCGGGAGGCTCTCTGTACATCTGCATATCGACTTGTTTTTTTTTTCTCTATTTTCTTCTGCTGTCTCCACTGGACTGACTCTTGTCTCTACATGGGGAGACAAAAGGTGCCGCTTTTCATCATTGTTATCATTGTGGCTCTATTTCTGCTTCTTGCTTCTTGCACTTGACATACCCAGGAGCGTGCATGTCTCAGGTCGTCCATTTTCCCTTTATTGTCCTCATACCCCTTTTTATCGAGCCCGCGTGGCTGGTGGCATTGTGGTTTCGACCATAGCAATGGAAACTATTTCAATTGAGCATGTCTTTTGTAGATTTGTATAAAACGGATACAATTTCGAAGCTTGCTATACCAGGAGATAGATAATCCGATGCGATCCAAGAGTGATACTCGTCAAAACTCCATCCAACTTAACTATTGAGTCATCACAAGGAACAAATGAACGAACAGTATAGTATGCGTATCAAGTGAAGAAGCGACGATCAATCATGATGTGACACCGGCAGGCGCACATAAGCTCGATAGTGTTCAGCTAATACAGCCACTGATATCATTGCGGCTTCGTCTGCAGTACGCGGGCGTATGCATCTCCGCACCCCCTAGTCAAATATATAGTACCGATTTCCATTCTCCGAAACAAGACTAGTTTGTATTGACGGTCTGGTATTCCTTTTGGTTTACATACCTAGTCTGTCAATTCTGTGGGGTTGTCTATATCTTATACAGACCTTGCTGTACATATTGAATTATATGGTACATACTCTCTCACACTTGGAGCTAATTGGGTATGGATCTGTATTCCAGACCTCGCCTAGGTCAATATATGATATTTATATTTATATATTGCTGGTTGTTCATAGTAAATGATTAGATTGGTGTCCTTGATATGCTCATCGGTGGCTGTGCTGCTAACGGGCAAGATATTGTGGGCAAGGGAGTGCGTTGACCCAGAGACAGGATCTTCGCTTATCTGGCAGGCCTGGTTTAATTGGATAAGACAGCGTGGTATGTACTCTGCGGCATCCAGGGCAATAGACGTAGACTGATACACATATAGTCATTTATGCTTCAGCTACAATGATTCGTAAAGAATTACCGGAACAGTGTACGAGAGATTATCTTCGCAACCACATCTAGTGAGAACCAGAACGCCACATGGCACATATACGGGGGAGTGATAAATAGGAAAGGTGAAAAGCCAGGTTAGGGATCAGCAGGGATACCCTTGTTGAAGTCCTGATAAGGAACTGATTTGAGAAAATTCTGTGTATGTGTTGGGCTGGGAGAGTGCGCGCAAGGGGACTCTTTGGGTAGTTAAGAGGCAAAGTAGACAAAATAACAAGGAGAATGAAAAAAACGAAAAGAGGAGACAGGATGGAATATCCCCCAGGGCAGAGAACGAGCGCCGGGCCAAAGCAGAAGGCAAGTAGGCAAGAAGAAAAGATTCAAGGCAAAAATGGCAGAGCATCGACACCCAAAGGTCGCAGTATTTCTCACACCAAACCCTTGCGAGTCTCTGCGATACTATAGACCGACAATCGGGCCAATGCACCTCATCGTCCTTTCCTCCTTCGTATCCAATCTATGTCCTTGCACTAAAAGACCCGCCGCGCGCTCTCTTTCTCTCGGTTGTTCCATCCGTCCCGAGGACGCGTGTCCATCAACAAGGTCTTTTTAGATGTTAATCATTTACTCGGCGGCGGGCTTCTCGGCCTCAGCGGCCGGGGCCTCCTCCTTCTTCTCAGCAGGGGCAGCCTCGGAAGTGGGCTCAGCCTCGGACGAGGTCCAGAGGGTCTGGGTGGGAAATGCGGGTCAGTATATGAACAAATCGAATCACTAGATACTTTAAACACTTACGAGGTTGTCACGGAGGAGCTGCATGATGAGAGTAGAGTCCTTGTAGCTCTCCTCGCTCAGGGTGTCGAGCTCTGTAGACAAAATATTAGCCTTGGCCCATGCACGTAGAAAAATATGCATTTTAACATACCAGCAATAGCATCATCAAAGGCAAGCTTGGCGAGGTGGCAAGCCTGGTCAGGGGAGTTCAGGATTTCGTAGTAGAAGACTGAGAAGTTGAGGGCGAGTCCGAGACGAATGGGGTGGGTAGGGGCAAGGTCAGTGGAGGCGATCTCGGTGGCAGCCTTGTAGGCCTCCAGAGAGTAGTCGGCAGCACCCTTGCGGCGGTCGCCAATGGCGAACTCGGCGAGGTAGCGGTGGTAGTCACCCTTCATCTTGTGGTAGAAGACCTTGGACTCGCCGCTCTGGGCGGACTTGATGAGGTGCTCGTCCAGAACCTCGAGGATATCGTCGCAGATCTTGGCAAGCTCGGCCTCGATCTTTTGGCGGTACTCCTTGATGAGAGTGACCTGGGACTCGTTGCCCTTGGACTCCTCCTTCTGCTCAATAGAGGTGACGATTCTCCACGAGGCACGGCGGGCACCAATGACGTTCTTATAGGCGACAGACAGGAGATTGCGCTCCTCAACGGTGAGCTCAACATCAGCCGAGGCGACGACCTTCATGTTCTCAACCATCTCTGTGTCGCATTGTTAGGAGATCTGTGCAACTAAACGATCTAGATTTAAGAGAAACCAACCTTCATAGCGCTCGGCCTGCTCAGCGAGCTTGGCGAGGTAAACAGCGTCTTCGTGACCCATGGTGAATGTGTGTTTTCTACAGTCCGAACTATGTTAGCCAAATTTTTTTTTTCTTCCCTCAGATGAGTTTTCATTCTCGGATTGATAGTGTTTGAGATGAGGGCTGAAAATCACGCCATCGGATCAGTGCAAGTAGGCGATGGCGAGGGGTAGATATCGATCCTCGACCACCCCCCTTCAAATATACAGGGAAGGATCCAGTTGATTTTCCAGAGTATGACACAGAAGGTCTCTGAGTCAAGATATTTGGACCAAAGACTAAAGACCCTAGAAGATTTGGTCGATCATGACGATCGTGGCGGTTACAGGGCCCTTGGTCTTCCCGTATGTCGTTGGTATCGCAGGAAAGCGGTCGCGGCAACGGTTTAACGGGCAAACAAGGAGACGAGAACATTTGGTTTCCACCGCAAATTGTGGCGCGATTTCCATGGTTTGAATTTTGGGGAGGGGATTGTAGTTTTCAGATGGTCTCTTTCCACCATGAATGTTGGTATGTGTGGGTTTTGCGTTGATGACGGGGAATGGGCATAGAAATGGGGCGAGCAGAGGGCAAATTCAACTCGGAAAACAACAGGAAGACACTGACCTGGTTTATGAAAAGAGGAAAGGAAGGAGATTAAGGAATAGCGAGATGGATGAAAGATGGAAGTGAAAGAGTAGGGAGTTGAGAGAGAGGAGGTAGGAGGAAAGGAGGGGGGCAGAAGGCGGTGTTGTTGGGATTTACCTGAACAACCCACTTCAGGCTTTTGTGTTTTTTTGTGAAATATCCAAAAACAAGAGTACTTGAGCTCACTTGAACTTGTTCTTCTTTTTTAATATAATAAATTTTTTTATATGCCTATAAAATCCCCCAACATATTACTTTTTGCCATATACTATACACAAATCGTCTCTCGTCGCTTCTGTGTGGTTCGGTGGGCCTCCCACAGCGTCATCCCCCATTCCGCATCCGCCAATGGCCCGGGGGGTTCCTTACTTGCGCCTCATTCGAGATCACAAAAGGCAGACAGGATACGTTCGAAACAGTCTAGAACGAATTGGTATACGACATATGGTAGGGTTCTACTATCAGGCTATCCGTATCGTAAAAAGGTAAGAAATACGAGAGAGAGAGAGAAAAGTGTCAGCTGCAATAGATCAATGATGTGACCATCCCTGTGATCCCTGTGGTCAATGTAGTTGAAGTACCATATCGTATACACCCAAGTGGAAAGTCGAATGAGAAGGCCGCAACTTATCAGAAATTTTTTGTTCACATGACCTACACTCTGACATAAGCTTGCTCCTTCCGAATACCGTCACATGATGCTTCTTGGCATGTAACGTCATTTGCTATAAGCTTGCCTTGCTTTGGCCCTGGAGTTCTCTTACGTTGTCAATTGTCAACTTCATCCTGAATCCATTTCACAAATCTCATTTTTGACTCCTCTATCATCAAAATCATCATGCTTTGTCAATTTGTCCGTCCCGCTGCTACTGCTAACCGGGCCGTCTTCACCCGCTCCTTCTCGGTAGCTGTCCCTCGTATGGGCGAAGGTGACACCGGTGCTCCCCGCTCTGGTGGTGGTGCCTCTTCTGGGTAAGTCAGATGCAAGTTGACTGCGAAACTTACACTCCCAAGTTCGATTACAACGAGTAGACAGCCCTATGTCTGCCTGGCCGCAGTAAGATGACATCATAGCCATATGATCACTAACGTTTGTCCCTCTACTAGTGACGCATTCACCAAGCGCGAAGCCGCCCAAGAAAGCCTTTACATCCGTGAGAAGGAGCTTGAGAAGTAAGTTTTGCAATGCCGAGAACAATCAGGCTACAGCGGGGAGCTAATTGGTTTGACAGGCTTGCTCAGCTCAAGAAGAAGATTAGCGAGCAGCGCAAGCACTTGGATGAGCTTGAGACCCACATGTAAGTGCAAGTCTGGAAATACTCTCCTATCTATTTCATTTTTTTCTGTTGAGTGTAAATGGCATGGCTAACTGGCTTCTTTTTAGTGATGGCTTAAGCCGCTAATGGGATCCGTGCTCCCGTCTTTTGTTTAATACGAAGGACTCCTCCAATTGCTGTGTATAATACCATCTCCGCTCCAATGAGCTATCATGCCTACCTGCTGCCTTGAGATCGTGTCTTTTTCAGCGCCTGTTCCTAAACAAGACATCGCTCTGCCATAGCATATGGAGTTTTTCTGCTCTTGTTTATAGTGCTTAGTAGCTCTCTTGGAAATATTTAGGAAGGCTCGGCACCATCAACTAGTGTTTATTCTGTAGCCTTAACATACTACCTATATATTATTGCGGTATTTGTCCAAGTGCAAGGTATTTTCCTATTTTTTTCTAGACATGTTTATGGTGTTTTCCCATGAGAAGATCTCAACTAACTCGAGAAAATCGTCTTGTAATGAATATTGCCAACCTTCTCCACTTAAAACAAAGCGGAATGATCTACAGAGTAGCTACTCGGCCCTGCCAATTAACTCGACGCCCATATACAACAACACCCACAGGGGGTTGAGTTACTTGGCAAGGACCAGGTATGCTGAGGCTCCTTCCATCTTACTTAGACTAAACCTCCGACAAATACCCACCCATGGCTCTCCTTATCCTACCAAACGAGCTTCTCCTAGCCATAGCCGAGACCCAAGACTGCCAAAAGGACATAAATTCATTTGCAAGGACCAGTCGACGCTGCTATATCCTCCTAAACCCTTTTCTCTATGCCTACAACATCCGACATCAACAAGGGAGCGCACTCCATTGGGCAGCAGGCCAGGGACAACTAAGAACAGCCGAAGAATCACTCCGACAAGGAGCAGATATCGAATCGAGGCATAAGAAGACAAGAAAAACGCTATTGATACAATCCGCTCAATGTGGTCATGCAGATATTGTTTTATTGCTGTTGGCCCATGGAGCCAATCCGCACGCCAAAGGCGGCCAGGGGACCAAAGACCCAATCACATCGGCTGTGCTCCGCAACAAAGCAGCCGTCGTTAGCATTTTGCTCGATAACGGCGTTGATGTGAATTTGACGGGCTACAAGGGCAGCCTATTGCATCTTGCGGCCGAAAAATGCCACAACAGCCGCGAGGAAGTGGCGAGAGTTCTTATTCAGAAAGGTGCCAACCTGGAATCTATGAATGACGTGAAAGAGACTCCGCTGCAGGTGGCGTGTGAGTCTGGCTCCGTGGGAGTGGCCCGATGTCTAATAGAAAGCGGTGCCAACTTGGATGTGCGGAGTCTACATGGAAGGTCGCTCCTGCATCTGGCATCCTCCATGGATATCAATACCACCAAGTTGTTGGTGGAGAAAGGAGCCGATCTCGAGGTGCGAGACAAGTATGGCGAGACACCACTGCATCTGGCATGCTGGTTTGGCCGGGTAGAAACCGCCACGTTCTTGCTGGATCAGGGTGCAGATATAGAGGCAAGATCGTCAAATGGGAGCACACCATTGCTGCGGGGGTTACTTTGGGAGTGCAGTGTAAACAGAGACCTGGGGCCGGCCTCTGTGACCGCTCTTCTGCTGGATCGAGGGGCCAATCCAGGGCAGGGAAATGACTCCAACATCACACCATTGCATTGTGCGACGTCGAAAGCAGATTTGGGGCTTTTCAAGAGATTCCTACAGTATGGTGCCGACCTAGAGCCTAAAACTAGGCTGGGAGTGACGCCGCTGCACAAACTAGCATGTTCTGGCGCTCTGGAGTCCGCAAGGTATTCGTTGCAAAAAGGTGCTAATGTACAACCAAAAGACGGAGAAGGCAATACGCCATTGCACCTGGCAGCGCAGAAAAACGACGTGGAATTTGTCAGTTTACTGCTAGATGCAGGCGCTGACCGGCTGATCAAGAATCACAAGGGTCAATTGCCTGTACATCTAGCAGCAAAAGGAACAGCTAAATCAGAAGGAGCACAGAAATTCGAAGAAAGACAGAGAAAAGTGGTGGATCTTCTGGAGGCTCAGTCCGAGCATCAACATTAGCAATAGTGACCAGAAGGACATAATGTACAATAAACATCCGAGAAGAATTTGTCAATCCCATTGCATAGGATTCTACAAAGGTTCAAAGTTGATAATCACAAAGCGTATGAAAGCATTTTATTGTGACCGACTATTAGCATTCCCTGACTACAACAGAACATTCCCCCAAAGCACATCGAGGTGCCAAGTAGCCGATAACTCCGAATTCAAATCATTAGAAACCATCCACCCCCTTTACCGCCCTTGCATGAAGGAGCGGTAGAAATCATCAGCGGTGTTGTTGTTGCCCATGCCATTGTTAGGATAGCCGTATCCGAGACGGGCAGAGATTGATTGGCCTGCTTTTTGGGCGGCGGCAACCTTGGACTGCAAGTCCGAAGTGCCTTGGTCGATGACCTGCAGCTGGGACAGGTGTGCGTTGAGAATGCGGACAATCTGCGAGATCTGTAAAAATGCGTGAGCAAAAAGAATCCCCACAAAAAAGGGACCAGTCCTAGGTTGTGACGTACCGGCTCATCTGCTTTGTTGGTCTTGGTCAATGTAGATGAAGCACCGTTGACTTCTTCAATCATGCTAGTAAGATCCTTGCCCATTTCGTCCAAGCGTTCCGAGAGCTTTTCAGCCAGTTTGTAACTAATGGCTATATTAGCAAACCCATAAATATCAGATATTGTGTTGCAGGTTGTACTTACGTTGTCTCACGCTCCTGGTCAGGTCCTTGAAGGGACTCTCCAGGGCCCACCTGCTTGGTAACCATTTCGTCGACTTCACGCTCGTATCGATCCAACCATGAGCTAAGCTCATCCTGTTGACCTTCAACTGCTGATAATTGACGCTCAACCTCCTGGGTAGCTCGATCCGCATCAACAGTGCTACCGTACAGCTTCTGGACTTTAGTACCATTATCCACCAGCAGACGGTCCCACTCGGAAACCTTCTCCGCCTGCTCGCGGAAGTCCTTTTGATATTTGCCGAGATCTGTGGCCCATCGGGTAATGATCTCATCCATGGTTTTGTTCTTCAGACGTGACTGGGCCGGAGGTGCAGGCCCCGTGGTAGACTGGCCAAGGGAGGCGGGCCCAGCTGCAGCAGCGCTGGCAGCGGTTGTAGTAGAAGCAGCGGTGGTTTGACCACCAAGGGGTGCTGAACTGGTAGAGGTCGCTGGCTGAGTCGAAGGCGTAGTAGTAGCAGCTTGGCCGAACAGGCCGCCCGTAGGTGCAGCAGATGTAGTAGTAGCAGGTGCGGCAGTGGCCGAAGTACCTGGAGTAGTGGAGGGAGCTGAGGCCCCAAACAGGCCTCCCCCAAGAGGAGCCGTTGCCGGAGTAGTGGAGGGAGCAGCGGTAGAAGTGGCACTTCCGGTGGAGGGGAAAAGAGATTTTTGAGGGGTAGCACTCGACGTGGCGGGAGCCCCTAGTGAGGGAGTTGTGTTTGCGGTAGAGGCAGGGGCGCCGAGGGCCGGGAATGCAGACTTTGGAGCGGAGTCGCCGGCGGGAGCAGCCGTATTGTTGAACAGAGACGATGTCTGTGAGCTTGGCGCACCACTCGCGGGTGCAGCTGTGCCGAAGAGTGGCTTGGAAGGGGTGTCTGCAGTAGTCGTAGGAGCGGTTTGTTCGGCTGGCTTGTTTGCACCGAATAGGCCGCCGCTGGGCGCAGCAGCGGTTGCACCACCTCCAAACAGCGGCTTGGTTGCTCCTCCAAACATATTGTTAGATGGCTGCGCCTGTGAGGTAGCAGGCGTGGTAGATGTCGGCGCTGCGGTGGGGGTAGTCGAGGCTCCGGGTTTCGCAGCCCCGAATAAGCTGCTGGGTGGGTTGGATGCAGGCGGGGGACCAGCAGGGGTGGTGGAGTTGTTGCCGAACAAATTGCCTCCCGCGGGAGCAGGGGTGGCTGTTGAGGCCGCGTTGCCGAACATACTCTTTGTGCCTGCGCCACCGAACAGCGGATTGCTGGCAGGTGTGGTCGATTCTGTAGACTTGTTGGGAGTCTGGCTGGCGGCAGCGGCGCCGAAGAGTGAGTTGGGCTGCGTGCCAGTTCCGGATGGAGCCTTGCCGCCGAAGCTGAAGGCCGAGGTACCGCTGTTTGTCGCATTGGAAGCGCCTGCATTGCCGAAGGTTGGTGTGCTTTGGCCACTTGCGGCATTTCCTCCGAACAGCGACGGCGATGCGCTGTTGCCGGTGGCCGAAGCTCCAACATTACCGAAGAGGCCACCACTAGACGCATTGTTATCCTTGTTGGCGCCGAAAGCATTGCCTGCTGTGCCGAAAAGACTTCCGCTAGAGGCGCCAGTAGAGGCTGGGGTTCCGAAAGAGAACGCCATGGTGTTGGTGATCGAGCTTGAGGATTGGGAGAGAAAAAAGCTGGACGGAGAGAAAGCACCAGTGACACACGGAGCAGGGGAGGTGGGCCTGCAGAATGGATCAAAAGATCCAACAATGAGAGAATGGAGCTCTTGATCAAATTGATCGAGACAGAGAGCTTAAGGGTGGAATGAGAAAGCAGGACAAGAAAGTCGAGACAATAGACAATAATTGGGAAGGAGTTTGGCAAACACGCGTTGAAATGTTAATGCCTTGAATACCAGGCACCAGTAGTGCCTGAATAAATTGGCAAACTTATTGAGAACCGGTGCCTAAGGCAGGTGTGTTCTGGACTCACATCGATCGCAGGGCAACAGGTCGTCAATGCACACTACACACGGCCCCATTGCATTTTTGAGTTGTTCACTTCTGTGTGCCCATTCTTTCATGTTACAACACCCTGAATTTAAGCTGCAATCATGTCGGAGGGGCCGTCCGATTTGTCTAGTTCGCATCTAGAGCCCCCCAGTAGGACTACGGAATTGCAAGATCCAGGAGCTGGCGATAGTACATTACCCATGGATATACTTGAATATTTGTTTTGAAACTGACATTCTCTTTAGCAGCTTCTGAAAGCGACGATGAATACTTCTCAGACGCCAGTGAAGGCAATCCCCAACTCCAGTCACTCCCACAATCCGGTCGCACTTCCCCTGTCCCACGAACACGAGTTGAGAGGGTTGACAGCAGCAGCCAACATGGCGAGATTCCGGGAACAGCAGCATTTGAAAAGAGAGAACAGGATGCAGTTCCCGACGAGATCGAAGTTATTCCAGAAGGCTCACACAGCCAGGCCCGTTCGCCCGCGAGGTCAGAGGACCAAACCTTGAGTCCTGAAGGCTCGCCGATTCCGCGCACAGTGGTCGAGAAAGTGGACCCTGACGAACCTAGCCATGGCGAAGTTCCTGGCACATTGGCACATGAGCAGCGTCTCGCCGATGCTGTGCCCGACGTGGTGACCAAGGTTTCAGATTCCGAGGGCAGTCCAACGCCACCGGCATTCGACCCTACACCTCCTGAGATCGATGGGACTTCAACAGAAATCCCCGAGACACGGCTCGAACGAGTGGATACAATACCCGCCGATGAAGACCTACCGCCACAGCCACAAACCCATACGAGCTCAACAAGTGACACATTACCCGATACGGTAGAAACCGTCCCGGATGTCTCAATAGATGATACAGACTTGGAAACCAAAAACCTCTCATTGGAGGATGACATGAACGACGACCATGGATATGAAAAGCAAGAAGCGGGTGATGATTTTGATGAATTTGTAGAAGAGCAGGAAGACATGGGGGATGATGATTTTGGGGATTTCGACGACGGCTTCCAAGAGCCCAGCGCAGAGGAAGCCCCCGCAAACGAAACTGTGGCACCTCAGCAAGCTCACGCACCCCCACCTCTCATTGACTTCGACACATTCAAATCTACTTCCGAGCTCCTCGATTCCCTCCAAGACACCCTCAACATCCTCTTCCCCGAATCCCAAGACATAAGCTCTCTCACTCCCGTCGAGCCAATCCCAGACTCTGCAGCAATCTTCAGCACCGAGCGATCCCTCTCACTATGGTCCCAGCTCGTGGCACCACCACCTCTCCAGCCCCAAAACTGGGTGAAATCCCGCATCCGCCGACTATTCCTCGTATCCCTAGGCGTGCCCGTTGATCTGGATGAAATCCTTCCAGCCTCCAAACAGAAAAAGCTCGTTCTACCTTCTATTGATCTTGAAGGGACCGGCGCAAAGAGCCCCGGCGCTCGCTCCATCAGTCAAGTCCGAAAAGAAGAAGAAGGCAACGACAACAACGCCGAAAAGGGGCAAGCCCCCTCCCGCCAGAAGTCTGCTCCTCGCCGCGGCGCACCGCCGGCGCCGGAAATAGATCTCTCAGCGGTCCGCCGGCTGTGTGCCACTACCGATGCTGCACTGAATGGTCTCACGGATCCAGAGTTGAAGCTGCATGTTCAGGAACTAAACCAGGTTGCCCAGCGCGCTAGTTCGGTATTGGAGTACTGGCTGAAGCGGCGGGATGGGTTGGTTGGCGAAAAAGAGGCTTTCGAGGGTGTCATTGAGAACCTCGTTAGTCATGTTAGGAGAGTTAGAAAGTAGTCTTTCCTTACTCCCGGCACTTGGTGTACTATCTAAATGCCCAATATAATATATTTTGTATAATCTAATGTCGATACCAGAGAAACTGATTTATCTGGAAGATATGTAAGAAAGTTCGTAATCTACACTACTGGAGAGGTAAGGCAAGATGGTTGTTACAACTGGATCCTTTGGTTAAATCTGTTTGTTTGTTTGTTTTTTCTTTCTTTTTCATTTTAGGTACGATTTCATCCTGTCCGTGATACCTTGGGATAAATAAAGAGAAAAATCGGACGCAGCCATAGAATCCAGTCTCTCCAACGCCGGCAATGACAGATCATGAGATAACATGAAAGAAATGCATTTGAAAAGCACGCAATAAGGGGTATCTTTCCTTTCAAATGCATGCAAAGATAAACGAAAGACATTGGAAGGTCAGCGCCGTTAGAAAGGGGGAAGAAGGGAAGAACTTTTGTTGGAAACGCCGGTGAACTCATTAGTCCAATTCAATGACTGTATGCTCTTGGGTCCGAACAGCCGGACTGTGACGACTATTAGACATGTCGTGCCTGGAGCGCATGGCAACAGGGCCCAAAGAGTCTTCAGCCTTGCGCTTTGGAGAAAAGGGGTTGTCTGGCCCGGGCGAGATCTCCTCGGTGTCGTACTTGAAGGTCCAAGTTCCATCAACTTTGATTTGGATTGCTCTGATCCCGTTAAGTCGGTTTGTACGGGCGAGCTCGGCGTGGATCTCAGCAAGGAACTGATCGACAACCAAGAACTGCGGGCGTGCATCTCCCTTGCAAATCGGGCAGCGCCAGTTATCGACCATCGGTGTCTGGCCGGATGTGGAATTCCTGGTTTTTATGAAAGTGTCACGATCGAAGCATTCATGGTGGCTGCAGTGAAGTGAGCGTACGGGGACATCGAAGATGCGTGCCATGAAGGGGTCCACCAGGTCGATTGTGAGGTTATCAGTGACAACCGCCAGGTCATCGTCATCGGTGATAGGGGAAAGACGCTTCTTGATTGCTGTACGAGATTCGGCCGCTGGGACGGACTTGATTAGACTGAGTATCTGGTCGAACTCGCCAACCTCCATGACCTCCACTCCAAAGACGAATTTGGAGGTTTTGCACTCATCCTGTCCTAAGATAATATCGAGTCGTACGTTATTTTCGCCTGCATTGAGGTGCTCGGTGATGTCCAGAGGCAAATCCTTTCCGTTGTGAACCTTTCGGCGCACATAGAGCTCTTTGCCATTAACAGTAATGTAAAAGACACTAGGCCAGAAAGTGGCCGCGGTGGACCAGGTCTGCTCCGTCACAGTATCCGGATTACCAGGAAGACGAATGCATCGCAGGCGAATAGTCCGGCAACCGGGCCTAAAAGTCCAAACCGAATATTGTGTCTCTTTCCCGTGAGCTATGTGTGGGAACTTTTGGCGCTCATAATCCGTGAAAGAGAAATTCCACGTGTAGATCGGCTGGTCAACATCGACGACGGTTGGGTGTACAATGAAGGTATCGAGATAAGTCAACAAATCAGTCTCAATGTCATTGCCGTCTGGACCCTGTTTTACCAGCCTCTTCATGGGATCGCGAAGACCAATCAGATGTAGGCCGAGACGCGTTGGATCTGGATTCGCCATCATAGGTGCTCTGTAGCCAGGTAACGGGAGGAAGGTAGAGTTAGGTAGAGGCTGGAAATGCTGTCTATGAGGTTGTCCCTGAGGAGGCACGCGGGTGATCGGCGAAGGAGATGACTGCACAGCCATCGAATGCTGTCGGTTGTGATGATTATTAGGCCGTTGTGGTGGCATTGGGTGCTGGGCTATATGGTTCCTTGTAGTCGGGGTTGTAGATATGGACGATGGAGCATGGAGTGACTGCGCTGACTGTGTAGAGGTGAGATCACTCGATTGGAGGGAGGTGGTGGAGGGGTTAGCAGGTGCTATTGAAGTAGCAGGCATCGATGTTCGAAGCTGCATTTGCTGACCATGTGAACCTGGTGTTGATCGGTGCCTCTGAGAAGGTGCTACCTGTCCAAGCGCTGTCTGTATGTGCATTTGCATCTGTGCATTCATGTGTGGAATCATATGTGAATTCACCGGATTCCACGGTCCCTGTCCCTGTCCCTGTCTCTGTCCTTGTGCTTGCCCCTGTGAGATAGGGTTGTAATAAGGAGTTTGTGTGGTATTCTGCCTTTGTGAGTTTACGCCAAATTCATAGGACCCAGCAGCTGGACCAACAACCTGCCCCTGTGGTGAATTTGAGGGGAAAGGCTGCAAAGGTGCGCCAAGTGGGACCGGAGCAGGTGAATTGGTGGCAGGTTGACTGACACCACTGACCGAGAATCTGGGATGGGGTGACGGCACACCTAGGGCGGCTTGAGACATGGTTTGATTCTGAGGTCTGGGAGGTGGTGCAGAGTGGGAGGAAGATGGTGTGTGTGATGGATATTCGGGCAAACGTGGGAATTTGAGATACTCTTGGGTGATACTCCAGCTGTGAGCCTGCTGAGTGGTCTCGGGGAGTTCAAAATCTCTACACTGGTAGAAGACTTTTAAATCTTTCCA
The DNA here is from genome assembly GCF_028827395.1 of Penicillium hordei. Classification (NCBI taxonomy): domain Eukaryota; kingdom Fungi; phylum Ascomycota; class Eurotiomycetes; order Eurotiales; family Aspergillaceae; genus Penicillium; species Penicillium hordei. The sequence goes on from NW_026623142.1 coordinate 2,624,571, forward strand.
AAACAACTCCAGAAGGGGCTTGACATAGTCCTCGTGGTGAATACCCCGTGCGACACACATGAACATCACCGACATCAAAATTGGAGATGGACAAGCGAGCGTGCGCCAAAGATAAGACACCAACGGGGGATGACGGGCCTGCTTCCAGATTCCCAGCCATTGAGCCGCAAGCCGTGATAAAAACACAGGAACACCGGGCAGCACCTGTAGGTACCACTTTGTTTGCATCAACTGCTGTGGAGATGCCGGGAAATGGGCAAACCCAATGATAGCAGCATCATGCATCTTTCTGTTGTCTTCCAGAAGATCCATGAGTGATCGCATGCCCGATTCAGGGGCTCTAATTTGACCCAGTGTAGTTGGATCAATGCTATATCGGCAATATAATTGATGTATCACCAGATAAAAGGCGTCCTTACGACTAATGGCCTGGCGCAATAGGTCAATCCGAGGCCGCATAACACCCTTCTCTCTCATATGAGCAGGAGCTAGTATTCCCTTTGAGGACAAATCCTCTACCAAGGCATCCAATTGAGCAGACCATTGTTCCCATGTCTCATTGGGGATGGCCAGTTCCCGTGCTCCCCCATTCTGCTGATTCTGCTGCGGACTAGGTCTTGACGCCGGGACTGTCTGTTCTTGTATGCTAGCGCCTGTGTGTGTGCCTGTGACCGAGGGCGAATTCGTGGACCGGTTGGGTCGCATTAGAGGGGACTGGGTCGCGCGTTGTGACGTGGCGTGCCCGCTGAAAGGAGCCTGGTGGACCGCCATGCGTTCATAATTGCCGCGCTGTGCTGTAAGTTGTGTAGAGACTGGTGGCAACGACAACGTGGAGAGTCTGTTTGAAACGATCGCATCGGCGCTCGCGGGACTTGGGTGAGAATTTGTACTGAGAGCGGGTGAGGGAAGCGCTGTTGCTCGCGTATCGGGCTTTTTTGCCGTATGAACAGGACCACGTGAGGGCGGTTGAGTAAGGGTCTCACCAGGCGTGACGGGGGACATTAAGACAGGTTCACGGGAAAGTGAGCTGGGAGGCACTTGAAGGTCAGCCTCAACGCGAGGATTTCGCGTAGCGGAGTCCTCTGGGACGTTAGTCTGCGGGCCCATCCAGTTCCTCCGCACGCCACCTAAAAACAGACTGGCGGTAGTATTGGACTCTTCAATATGATCAGCACTAGTGTGCGATCGTGATTTAGGTGATACCATGACGATTGCGTAAGTGACGAAGCATCAGGATGATCCATGGATTTTGTCAAGTCCTTCTAATAAAGGGCGCTTACAACAACGTTTGAATAAAGAATCCCTAGACTTTAGCGCTTAGATACCATAATAGGAATGGTACGGGTGCAAAGTGAAAGCAGAATAGACGCAGGTACTACATGGTTTACGTTAATTACCATAACATTGAAGTTTAGATTAATCCTATCATAGATCCCTTGGTTAGTACAATTTAAAAATAAATAAATCAATCCAACCTATATACATATGTAGATCGGGTACATAGACTTGGGCAAGAATGACCGGGTTCATCTGCATATAAGCAGTGTACTTTTCCTACCCATGTACAATGTACGAAAACGGAATACTGAATTCAAATTATGTCTGATTCCCATTCAAGCTAGTAATTATTATTGTAATTCTAGTAATTCTAGTAATTATCATAATATTATTATATGGATGTAATACCCTTGAAAGTTGTGCCACCCCTCAGCTCATCTCTCTCAACCACGGAAAGTGTCAACCTTAAGAGGTCCAGACTTCTTACAATCTGCACACGTCACTTTTTTTTGTCTTTTCTTCTTTGCAATTTTGCGTATATTTTTGGGTACTTCGTTATATTGACTATATTCTTTTGGATGTGTGTGTGTGTTTGTGTATCTGCCCAAATTCCACTTCTCAAGATTTCTTGAACATTCTTTGCTTCAATCTGGTATGATATATATCATATTTGCACAGATATAATCTTCCAGAAAAGAAAAAGAGCAAAAAAAAAAAAAAAGAATATCAAGCTACGTCCCGAGGTCGGGATCCTTCGAGGTTCGTGCTCCCGAGCCCCGCGAGTTGTTTAACCTAATCCTCTCTCTAATCTCTCGGATCTCCCTTTAGATTTCTCACATTCTCTCCCCTTTCTACCTTCTGCGAAATCAACATTACTCCTGTCCCAGAGGGATACGCGATTGCAATCTGCAATTTGCACTCCTCCCCAAAGGGTGCCATGTCTTGCGTTTTCTCTTGACTAGAAACACGGAATATTGAGAGATGGTTACCATGGGCCCACCACAGGGTGTTCGTCCCGGCGACATTCTAGATGTTCTTCGTAAGTGACGTCGTGTGCGACACCTCGATTTCTGTGACTCCCGCTTCTCAGGATGCGCCCGACTTGCTAATACTCCAAACTAGACGGATTTGGCGGGCGCGGAGAAGATGAACTGATCATGTTACCCCGCGACAAGATTGAATTGATCGAGTTGGATGAAGGATTTGGAGATGCCTGGTATTACGGCAAGAACCTTAGGACGGGACAAACTGGTCTCTTCCCTGCGAGTATGCGCGCCCCCCCCCCAGGATCCTCAACAAACCCCCGTCTATTTCCATTAAGCTAATATTTGTGCGCAACAGACTTTACCAACGGTTCCCCAAGAAAGACACTCGCTGAGTCGCCAGTACTGGTAGAGTCGCCAATACAATTGGAACCCTCCGCACCCGCAGATTCATCGTTCGTATCAGTCGGGAGTGGGCAGAGCACCCCTCAAGCATCGCGCCACGTTAGCTCGGACATGCAGTCACCACAAATTAGTTCTCCCACACAGCATCGATCGGCTTCGTCTCCGCTGCCTCGCCCAAGCCTCGCGGCCGATATTCAGCAAGCCTTCCGTGGTTCCATGGGCGATCATATGAATGGCGAAGAAAGCCCGGTCATGAATGAGACGTTGAGTGTCATTGACGAGCACATCACGGATATGAACACCCCACGTCACAGCGTGTCGACCCAAGAACCTAGGACGATCAATGATTCCGGCAGCGAGTACAGCAGCCATATTGGCCATAGGGCTTCTTATATCAATGGACATGAAACCGACGACGAGGAGCAGAATCATCCAACCGAGCAAGAGGTGCGGAAATGGAGTCAAACACAGACTTCAAGATGCTTGCGCGGGCTCGGCATAGATCCCAAACACTGTGACATCTTTGAAGAACAAGAGATCACCGGTGATGTGCTTCTTGATATGGATCAAGATTTTATCTTTATGAAGGAATTTGATTTTGGAGTCATGGGCAAACGGCTCAAGACCTGGCACAAGATCAAGGCATTTCAAGAAGAGACCAAGGGCTTCAGTCAGCAGCAAGCCCCGAGAGACTCCATCTCCTCCAGCTTCTCAGGACCTTCTGATGAGCGTGCATTCTCTCGCGCTGGACACACCGGGCCACTTCTTCCTCGGATTCCGACCTTGTCAGAAAAGACCGGGGCTGGTTATCCACGAGCCTCTGCGCCGGTGCAACACCCTCGACTGGCCAGCAACAACAGCTCGCCCATGACACCGCATACCCCTCCGTACAGCCATGATTCACCGAGGAGGATTTCTGCGGCATCCCTCCGTGATCTCAACCAGGCACGTCGTCACTCTTCCATTGACGCCACCCAACGCGGCATGTCTGATTCGGTTTTCGCTGGTCACCATCAGAAGAAACCCTCATTCGACCGGTCTTGGACTCTGAATTCCGGCCCCCAATCCATGCCCGTTCGCCCAGGAACCTCGGCGGGCACTAGTCCGGGTGGCTTCCAGAGCGGACCACTAACCGCTGAGTCAGATTCTTACGCCAGCTCTTATATTAGCACCCCGGATCAGATTGAGGATCTAGATCGGGGTTATTTCTCGGGAACCGAGGTTGACTCGCGGCGAAGCCGCCGGGTTCTTCAGAAACGGGAGTCCGCCGGTGTCGGCTTGAACAATCACTCGCGAAAGTCAAGCTATGCGGAAGATTCATATAAAGTGATATCCCCGGCGAAGCGCCACTCTCGCATTGGCAGTATGGACTCGATCCGTGATGCAGCAAAGCGTGTCTCCCCCGCAGCGCAGGCCTATCACGGCACGCCACCGAAGAGTCGGCTGCGGAGCTTGAGCACGCGCATCTCAACGGATAGGAGTGGGAACTCTCAATCGTCCACCACCGAGATCAAACCCAGTAACGGTGGTGGATTCTTCGCGAACTTCTCTCGTGCCGGCGGCAAAGGTGACTCGGAAAGCTCCTCTTCTCGCGCCTCGCCCTTGCAGTTCCAGCCGTTGAAGAATGCTGGGCCCAAGTTCCGCCGAGCCATGGGCCTTCGTGCCATATCCGACGTTGCTGGAAAGAAGATTGACACCTCTGTGCCGCCTGACTCGCCGCGAGAGTCTGATCCCACCTCTGCTCGCACCGGATCCACAACTCCATCGGCGACGTCCAAGAGCTCGGAACGGCATAGTACAGATGGGTCTGGTAAGGCCGCCACTGACGGACACGGATTCGTAGTCCGTCCTCGGACCGTCAAGTCCAAGAAGGAGACTAGTGCCTATACTCGAGGACTTGAAAAGAAGTCACCACAGGAGCAGATGGATGGCTGTGATTATAGTGGATGGATGAAGAAGAGATCTTCCAACTTGATGACCACCTGGAAGCCCCGTCTATTTGTTTTGCGCGGTCGTCGTCTGTCCTATTACTATTCCGAGGACGACACCGAGGAAAGAGGCTTGATCGACATTACCGCTCACCGTGTCCTACGAGCGGATCAAGATCCGATCATCGCTTTACACGCAACCATCACCGGCTCCACCGCGTTGCCAGCCAATGCTAACAACACCGTAGAGAGCTCTAGCGGCACGAAGCTCACCACTCCCTCGGTCATTCAATCTCTGACCACCAAGGATAGCAGCGGGCCATTCTTCTTCAAGCTCGTACCCCCAAAGACAGGCAACTCACGCACCGTGCAGTTCACAAAACCGGCCACCCACTACTTCCAGGTGGACAATGTCCAGCAGGGTCGTCTATGGATGGCAGCGTTGATGAAAGCGACCATCGAACGTGATCTCGGACAGGCAGTGGAATCTACCAACAAGCAAAAGACCATCAGTCTGAAACAAGCCCGGCTGATGAACCAGCGGCCGCCGGAGCTGATGCCTGCTTCGGGCAGCACCAAGACCGAGCAGACCATTGATGAGGAAGAGGAAGAGGCGGGTCTCCAAATCCAGGGCTTGAACCTCAGCCAGTCTGATGCCAACTCGTCCGAGGACACGAACGGCAGTCTAGACATTAACAACACAGATGAAGGTCTCGAACGACCTCTATCTAACCCCCTTGGAGACTTGGACAATGGCCAATCGTTCTTGCTTCCGGATCCTCTGGCCAAGACGGAATCTAAGTGAATATTCATTGGGCCCCTATTTATTTGTGTGTGACCTTGCTTGGAATTATGCGAAGGATATCTTTTGGCCATTTTTGTTTTCATTCTTTTTGCTGGCGTTTGATGTGATATACCCCTCGCTCAGACTTCTTCCCTTTGTTGACTCGGGCCAATTTTGTCATTGCAGGTACGTTGGCCGCCGGGGGCTTTATGTAGGAGTATGTGATTAACTTGCTTATGGACACGAAGTTGACTGGATCCAAACATTCTTCCCTATACTAATTTACATAGCCATAGTTGTTTGCTTCTATTCAATCACCACTGCTCTCACCGCCCCATATACCGCCAATTTTTATCACGGGCAGTATATGCCCACCATCCAACCAACATATATATATATATATTGTCTACAACCTTGGAGCTTAAATATGTACTTGAAATATTTCCTGCTATTATGATCATCATACTTGGCAAGATTTCTTATCATGACTCGACTCTAATTTGTCTTTTATCCTGGGTAGTTCAATCCTATAGCCGGCGTTACCATATATACGTGCGCTATCTTTATCGATTAGCCATGTCCGCACTTTTGTTTCTTCTCCTATCCACTCAAGACGATCCTTTTCAACATGCTGTATAGGTCTTTATAACATTTATCCTTCTTCTGTCATTTTAGATCCCTCATGTCCCTCCGCTGGCTGCTCTCCCGCACATTTGCGCTCCTTCTTCCACTCACAGTGACCGCCACTGTATACCTCTATCTCTACCCAGTCTTCGACGGATGCGCCTTTCCTCTACCACAATCTGTCTCGCAGTCAAGCGAGAGGCAGATATACCATAATTCAGTGATCAACACGCTTTTCCAACACCTCGGTGTATCAACCTCAGACTCAAACGGTCAACCCGCCATCTTTAGACTCCTAGTCCTTGCAGACCCCCAATTGGAAGGCGACTCCTCGCTCCCTTTCCCCGAATATGAATTATATCCCCGCATGCAAACCCATTGGCGTGCCATCCAGGAAGCAATTGGCAACGCCTCCACTTCACCTCTGCTGAACGAGAATGTCCTCTCAAACATCACAACCGGTCTCCAAACCCTCGCAACCGAAGACATCCCACGCGCCTTCAAGTCAAGTCTGAAACGCCTCGACCTTTTCGGTAACGACTACTACCTCGCGCACATCTACCGCACGCTCTTTTGGTGGACCCGGCCGACGCACACAACGGTCCTAGGTGACTTGGTGGGGAGCCAATGGATCTCCGACGACGAATTCGCCCGGCGCGGACACCGGTACTGGAACCGCGTGTTCCGCGGCGGAGAGCGAGTTGACGACAACATCACCAGAACCGGCGCGGCGGGTTGGAGCCAGGGCGAAGGCAGCAATGCGCCGCCATTGGAACCCCTGGGCACGGATCGAGCCTGGGCCAGACGCGTGATCAATGTCGCGGGAAACCATGATATTGGATATGCGGGGGACATCAGCGAGGCGCGGATGGAGCGTTTTGACCGTGCGTTTGGCCGCGCAAATTGGGATGTGCGGTTCGAACACCCGCCCATCTCGTCCTCGTCTGCTGGAGACCAGGTTGTTACCCCTACTCTGCACCTAATCAACCTCAATTCCCTCATGTTCGATACCCCCGCTCTTTCTGCGGAGGTCCAGAGCCATACGTATTCTTATCTGAACGATCTGATCGCCGATCGACTCTCGCCGGTCGAGGACCGGTCGGCTTTTACTTTGCTTCTGACGCATCTACCCCTGCACAAGGAAGATGGCATATGCACGGACGGGCCGTATTTCTCATTCCGCAATTCTGATGACCAGGATGGTCCCGACGGCGTGCCCCGGTGGCTTGACGGTGGTCTCAAGGAGCAGAACCATCTCAGCGATACACTCAGCGCTAGTGGGATCCTGCAAGGCATCTTTGGACTGAGCGGCGACGAGAATGCGCTTGTTGGTGGCCAGGGTCGGAACGGGCTCATTCTTACGGGGCATGACCACGCGGGCTGTGATACTGTGCATTTCGTCAACCGCACTGAAACAGCCGGCGACGATGGTTTATCTCAGCCTTGGAAGTGGGCTGCGAAGCGCTTCAATGCGAGCCAGCACATCGACGACCCTTCTATCCGGGAAGTGACCCTCCGCTCGATGATGGGAGAGTTTGGTGGTAATGCCGGTCTCCTTTCGGCTTGGTTCGATGAGGCCGCAGGTGAGTGGAGATATGAGATCACTATGTGTCCAGCTGGCGTGCAGCATATCTGGTGGGTGGTTCATATCCTCGTGCTAGTGACGCTGGGTGTGGCTCTGCTTTGGTTCCTATCTGGCGGTGCTCAGGCGAAGGCGGCTGTTCGAAAAGTCCAGCCAGAACAGAAGACCCAGGATGGACAGAAGAAATAAATGGGTTGTAGATTTGTTTTTATTGTATTCATGGCTGGATAAACTAAGTAGTTTGCATTTGGAGACATATTGCAATATCTATTATATATATTTTCATAACGGACCGTCAAGCAGATATGAAATTTTATGACGTGACCTTGGGAAAGTTCTGCCTCGTACATTTGTGCAGAGGTTAGATACGTTTACGCAGGGTCTACTTAGGGTCTACGTAGGTAGAGCCATTGGTGGTCATATCAGAGTTCATATATCGGCCAAAGAACAAATAACCAGGACCAAGTCCCCTCCCATACAGCCTAAAACCTTTAGGCCAGCCCTCGAGGTAACGGGCAAGGCAGTGCAAAAGGATGTGATTTTAAAGTAATACTTCCGAGAGTCGCCAGTAGAGGGAGGGAGAAACACGAAGATGGAGGATAAAACCGGCTTTAAAATAAACAGTTGGATTTCGTCAAATGGACACCACCTGTCCAGCTCCCATTTTAATCCTATGGTCTCATATGCACCGCATTCCAGGTCCCAAGCAGATTTGAGGTTTGGTATCGTTCTTTTTCTTTAAAATTCGGGTTTTCTCTCTTTACATGACGACACCGGAGTTGGAGGCAATACGCTGGAACAGAAATGTTAGTTTTTGAATCAGAGAGGGGCACATGGAAACGAATCTATTTCCATGTGGAGTGTATAACGTACGGGCCAGAGCTCAGCAGCTTCCTTTCCGACGGGACCGGTGATGGCGGAACCCTTCATCTCACCCTTGGCGTTGACGATAACTCCTGCGTTGTCCTCGAAGTACAGGAAGATACCGTCGGGGCGGCGCCAGGGCTTGCTCTGGCGGACAACGACAGCGGGCATAACCTTCTTGCGGAGCTCGGGCTTTCCCTTCTTGACGGTGGCCATGACCATGTCTCCGACACCGGCAGCGGGGAGACGGTTCAGGCGGGCACCGATACCCTTGACGGAGATGATGTACAGGTTGCGAGCACCGGAGTTGTCGCAGCAGTTCATCACGGCGCCACTGTTTGACGAAAAAGGGACCCGTTAGTGAATTGTTCTAGATCTTGAAGACGTCGTGTTTCGAATGCTGAAAGTGGAGATCCAATTTTCTTTTCCTTTCTTCCCGCCGGTCTTTTCGTTTTGTCGTATGGTGTATGTTTTTCTGAGGGCGTTTGATCGACTGGAAATGACTTGTGGGATCCGGCGGGCAAGAAAGGCGCATTCGAAACAGACTAGACGATAAGGAATTTGTAGACGTACACAGGCAGACCGAGAGTCATCTTGAGCTTGTTGCCGGCGGCACCGCCACGACTGTTTAACCGTTAGTAAACTCCTTCTTGTCGATTCGTTCTTTTCTCAATCCGAGCCCCATTCTATCTTCTCGACACGAAGGTGCTGTGTTGCTTATCCATGCTTGCAAAATAATTCTGTATCGGTTCGGAATCGAATGGGGCCACGGAGGGAATCGCTGGGAGACTCACCCTCTCTTAGACATGATGGCTGATGATCACGGGGGAAGTTGGGTGAAAAAGGTTGGCGACAAGAGGTCGAACGTCGAGGATCCAAACTGGAGGTGTGCTTTCTCGCTTAGTGGGCAAAGTGCGTAAAATCTTGGCGTTGGCAGGTGATTGGTTGCCCAGACCCATCAACTTTGCCCTAATGCTAACCCAATTTGGCATAGTGCTAAACCATTATGCCTGAGGCATCACTCGTATACTTCTAGGGTTCGAATGTTGTAACGTTTTGGAAGACTGCATTTCACTGAATAATACATTTGCGACCGTAAAAAAAAAGCTATGCGAAAGGAAAAGCAGGTAGCACAGGGATGAAGATAAAATATGAAATGATTCATTGAAAGCCATAAAAGCAACCCGCCATCCCCCGAAACATTTCAAGGTCAAACCTCAATTTGAGTCTGCCATTCCGCCACGAGTAATGCCCTCCTGGTGTCAAGCAAGATGTGAGCACGCTGTTAAACCGATAACACCTTTCTGCCATTGTCCGTTGCGCCAGATCCGATATTGTCGTCTTTGCATCACAGCCGATTACTCCTCTTTCTTGGGTGCTGTCATGTGTTCCAGATTCTCTTCCTTGGTCGCCGTTGCCTCGGCGTCCGCAGTAGGAGCAGAAGCTTCGGCACCCTTCTCGAGGGTAGAATCGGCAGCCTCTTTCGGAGGGGACTGGGCCCGCACAGGGGAGGCGGTGGAGCCCTTGACCTGTGGTTTCTCCTCGATAATTGACGCTTGAGCCGGAGCCTGTTCCGATGTAGTAGGCTCTGCGACAGCAGCATCCTCCATGGTAGTGTCTTCATCATGAGGAGGAGACTGATGTTGAGAGGCAGTAGAGGCTTCCTGTTCCTCGCTTCCCATAGCCACGTTATCGGCATCCGTCATGGGGGTTTCATCAGCGTGCGAGGGTTCTGGAGCGGCAAAAGGTGTTTCGGGTTCAGTGCGGGGGACATCGCCCATATTAGCGTCAAGGGCAAAATCCATTTCTCCATCAGCCGCAGATGAGCCATCTTGCGGGGTTGCCATGCCACTATCCAGCCCAGAGTCCGGCTCGAGGTTTCGGTAGTTGACTTGATTGCGACGGCGCATGGCGCCTGGTTGGCGACGAACACCGTTGGCGGCGTTCTCGTCTTCATCCTCGCTATCACTGAGCTCGCCAGCCTTTTCGGTGCGTTGGTCGAATCGTCGTTGTGTGAACCGTTTGTCTTTGTTCTCATCCTCATCGAGGTCATCCATAACGTCATCAGCCTCGTCGTCCATGCCATCCAAGATGGGGTTTCGTGGCACATCCGTCATTTGGACCGAAGGGGCAAATGCCGTGCGCTTGAGGTTTTCGACAACCTGGTTGCGAATCTTGTCCAGGTATTCTCTGGTGTTGGCGTTATCCATGTTGGAGGGGCGGACATCAAGCTGGTAATCAGGAGCGAAGTACTAATGCAGTTAGTATGAGTTAGTCTGGAAGAAACAAGAATCTTACCTCATAGTAGTCATTGTACGGCAGCTCCGATCCCAGCGGCTCTCCAACAAGGATACCAGTCTCGTAAGCCCATGTACGTGCAACATTGCGCATGGTGTAACCACCACCGCCAAGTACCAAAGTTGGCAGATCAAAGCTCTTGACGAAGTTAACACAGTTGGCGTGTCCTCGCATACTCAGGTTGAAACAGCCCAAGCGATCACCAGACAGACTATCACCACCGCACTGAAGGACCACAGCTTCCGGGCGGTACCACTCCATTACGCTCTTAATAACGGGCTCAAAGATGCTCTTGTATGTGACATCAGTGATACCATCCCGGAGAGGAAAGTTGACTGCGTAGTTTTTACCCTGCCCAACACCGATGTCGCGAAGCTCACCGGTACCGGGGAAGTACTCGCCGTACTTATGGAAAGAACAGGTCATGACGCGATCAGTCGTATAGAAAGCCTCTTCGACACCGTCACCGTGGTGAACATCGATATCGACGTAAAGAACGCGTTGTTTGAAGCGCAGAAGCTCCAGAATTCCGAGGACGATATCTTCATGGAGGTTAGATTCCGAGACAGACATTTGAGGACCGAAGCGCCTTACCATTGACATAGCAGAAGCCACTTGCTTCGCTCTTCTTGGCGTGATGAAGACCACCAGCCCAGTTGACGGCAACATCACATTTGTTGCGGTTCAGTCGTGCAGCGCCTTCCATGCTGCCTCCAGCGCTGATGCCGCAGAACTCAAAGAGACCGTCAAACACGGGGCAATCGTCTCCAACATTGTACCGGCTCTGCTCCTTCGAGAAGTGGTCCATGTTGTCGGGTGTGACTTTGGACAGGAAGTCGATATATTCGTCGGTATGGAACTGGGTCATCTCGTACTTTGAGGCAGGTTTCGCACGCTGATTTGTTAGTGCAAGGGTCAAACAGGAGAGAAAAAAAGGTGAAAGAGCGCTCACGTAGATCTCCATTTTCTTATAGAGGCCATAGTTCATCACCAAGCTGTGTGTCATGCGTATGCGATGAGGCTTCATGGGGTGGCCGGAGACATAGGCATAGTTGCCCACATCGGAGTCGTAGAAGTACGCGACTTTCTTATTTTTAGACCCGAGGAGCCTATCAGAGATAGGTTCCAAAGCCATATTGCAGAGAGCGACTGAGGGTCACGAGGTTGAGAGTGGAAAAAAAAGGTGAAGTTCAAGAAGTGTAAGTGAGATCCGGGGAATGATGAAGTAGCGTAGTTGCAGGCGCAATGCAGATATACTCCCAGGAGAGTAAATAGGCAGCGATGGCACCTATTGTCACCAGATCCCGCAATGCGAAGATTAGGTAGTAGAACTTAATCACAATAGTAAGCCAATGTCATTGTTCAGGCTATATTGAAGAATAGATTGAGGAGAGAGAATCGCCCGCGAAGGAGCGGAAGCCGACCGAACCACACACCGCCTTCGTCAGGCAAAGCTCCCACGGCTTTGCTCATCATCACTTAACACGTCTTCGACAACCTTGTTATCTTCTCCCTAATATCACATCTGTTGGGGTTTTTTGCTATCTTGTATCTTTCTTTGAACACTGTTTCGGCGATACCAAGCTACTAGAGACAAATCGATTTGCTCCAGAGCTTCCAAATAGTGATAGCTTCGCCCACTCTACTCTCGTTTCATCAACTCTTTTCGGATATCTCTTCACTATGGATCGCCTTAACCGGATGCTCCAGGCCGCTCAAGGCATGGGGATGGGAGGCGCTGCTCCTGGTGGTGTAAGTTGGATAAGACCTCTAATTTCCTTGTTGGGGGGAATTAATGGCAACACCCTAGCCTAGCTTCACCATGTTTATCTACATTGACTAATGAGAGCCGTTGTTTAGGATACCCCAAACCTGATTGATAACTCCGAAACTGTCCACATCTCCTCCTTGGCTCTGCTGAAGATGCTACGACATGGACGCGCGGGTGTCCCAATGGAGGTCATGGGCCTCATGCTGGGCGACTTCGTTGATGAATACACAGTTCGGGTAGTGGACGTCTTTGCTATGCCCCAGAGCGGTACAGGTGTCAGTGTTGAGGCAGTGGATCCCGTGTTCCAAACTAGAATGATGGAAATGCTCCGCCAGACAGGACGGTAAGCCTCTCAGCTGACATATAATCGAGGACTCCCCCATGCTGATAGTTTCGTACAGACCAGAAACTGTTGTTGGCTGGTACCACTCGCATCCCGGTTTCGGCTGCTGGCTCTCCTCGGTCGATATCAACACTCAGCAATCCTTCGAGCAGCTCACACCACGTGCGGTTGCCGTTGTTGTCGATCCTATTCAGTCAGTGAAGGGCAAGGTTGTAATTGACGCCTTCCGTCTCATCCAGCCTCAGACGGTGGTCATGGGTCAGGAGCCCCGCCAGACTACATCAAACTTGGGCCACCTCAACAAGCCTTCGATCCAGGCTCTGATTCACGGTCTCAACCGCCACTATTACAGCATTGCGATTGATTACCGTAAGACGGGATTGGAAGAGAACATGTTGATGAATCTTCACAAGCATGTATGGACTGAGGCGTTGGAGATGAGTGACTTCCACGAGGAGGGTCAGCACAACGTGGACCAAATGAAGCAGCTTGTTCTTCTTGCAGAGGGTTACGAGAAGCGGATCAAGGAAGAGACGGAGCTGAGCAAGGATCAGTTGAAGACAAGATACGTTGGCAAGGTTGATCCCAAGAAGCGTATGTTTTGCCTTTTCTATAACAATACCCGTAAGGAACAGCAACTGACGCTTTACAGACATCGAGGATGTAAGTCAACAGTTGATTGAGGATAACATTGTTGCCGTCTCGCGGCAGATGATTGACAAGGAGGCTTCGGTGGCACGGCAATCATCCAAAGAAGACACGAATGGTGCTGTCATGGAAGTTGATGAAGACCTCTAAAGAGTTAGAAAAGTGTGCCAATCAAACCGCTTTAATTATTTCTGATTGGTTGGGCTTTATGTTACCAAACCAGACCAACAGATGAATGAAATCTACTCAAATTTTGACATAACAATAATAAATTCATTGTCAACAAGAATGGCGCTTGGCCTGATGTTGGAAGTAAGTGCGTGTCTATAAATCTGTCTGATGTCATCTATGCGCCGCGCAATGTATATAAATCGTAACAATATGAACAATATCCACCGTGGGCTCTCACGACTCCAACTTGACTGTCCGAAGCGAGTTGCTCAAGGCTTCGACAACGTCGGGGGAGTAGGCCCGCAGGCCATCAAAGGCAGCATCCACGTCATTGATGCCGTGTTTCTCGCGAATGTCATCTTGAGTGTCTGTCCAGCCTCTATCAGGGCCCCAAAGGACCTTTTTCTGTGCATCCCGGGTTTCCGTAAGCAAGCGAGTCATCAAATTTCCATTCTTCTCTACAGAGGGCCAGGCATCGAATTCGACCTGAACTAGACCCGGCAGCCGTTCCAAGATTTGATGTAACAATTTGCCACAGAAGTCGGTATAGTAATCCTTGGAGATGCGAAAGCCTTCGAACACAGGGTGTGAAGGGTCACACTGCACAAACACTTTCAACGTGCGCACAAGCTCCATGTCGTGCAATCCCAATCCCTGGTTTACAACCCATAACTTTGGGGGTGCGGTCCAACTTGATCCCACGATCAATTCAATTGTGGTGATCGAAGAGCGGTGGCGTCGAGGCAAAGCCCGGATAGTGGGCATACGCAAGAAGTCCTGGATGGGGAACACACGGAATGTCTGGGTTGAATAGAAGTAGTGAGTGGCTTCGTCGTGGATTTGTCTCGAGACAAGGAATAGGGCGATGCGATGCGAGGATGGTGCCAGAGGTTTGCTCTTCTTTGCCGAAGACCCAACACTACCACCAGTGCGCTTCAATGCACTCTTCCGACTTGGCGTGAACAGGACATAATGATATATGTGCAGGCGGATCTCGGACGGTAGATGGAGGAAAGGGAATCGCAGTAAGACCGGGGGTTCAGGCTCTGGTTCGGAGTCGACATCGGAGAGTTGCTCCTCAAAATGGATCATCTTCTTTTTGAACCCCATGATTGCAAAATATGCAGGTGAATTCTATAAGATACGAGCAAGTCTAGATTTGGACAGGAAGATCATATTTCTGGTAATCAGGTAAAAGAGAGAAAAAGAAAACTAAAAAAGATTTGTGTCCCACGATCGGAGCGCAGCTTCACGGGAAAAACCTTTGCTGCGCTCTTGGTAGTGGGAATGAAGAAGATCTTCGTTGGTCTCCCCAGCTAATACAACCCGGCATGCAGAGAGAAATTGCTTGATAGGTCAAATTAATGTCTGGGTGAACTTTCTGAAGAAGAAAAGAAAAGAAGAGAGAAGACTCGATGGCCGTGGGGGTGGATATATAAACAAAGTGCACGGATGGTCCGGATCCTCCGCCGTACCGAATCGCGCCGACTTTTAACGGGAGACCGTAGTTTATCCCATCATTCAGGACATTTGTTTCAACCGAATACACAATGCTTAGTCGTGCAGTCTTACCTCTGACGAGGCCAAATGTCTTCGCCTCTGCCGTTCGGGCATCAACCCTGTCAGTGCGGCCTTCGCCGTACACTGCTTACAAGCTTTCCCCGGCCATCCAGCTAAGGGCGAAGTCGAACAAATCGAAGTCGAATACTCCCAAAGCAGCTCCAAAAGATTTCACCGCAGAGCAACCCGAGTTTGATACGAAAGCTGAACCTACACAACCTTCCGAATCTGTGAGACCCTCTTAACTTTTTGATGGAAATGAATCACCTCTGACGTTGTCTTTCTAGGTCGAACAAGAACAAGCCCCACAGACACCTCTCCCCGATCTGACACAAGGTATTCCATCGACGCTGGCTGCGGAATTGGAAGGGCGTATGAAAAAGGGACCATTGAATCTCACAGAAGACCCTGCTCAGTCAGAAGAGTATGGCACAGATGGCAGAGGTGGTGGTGACATTCCCAAGGGTGGATATGAGACATCTATCGACCGCCGCAAGGCCCGCATGGCCAATATAGTATACGCTGCCATGTTGCTTGCTGGTGTTGCCGGTATGGGTTACCTGGGCCGCAACTGGGAAACCGAAGAGGAGGCGCGCCAACACCCTGAGATTCCATCTGGATGGAGTCCGGGTCTTTGGTACAACCGTATCAAGGCCCGCACTAGCGATCTCACCAGCTACTACAAGGACCCTGCTTTCCCCAAGCTGCTTCCGGATGAGGACGCCGAGATGCGTCAGCCTTACACCCTGGTGCTCAGTCTTGAGGATCTTCTCGTTCACAGCGAATGGACCCGTGAGCACGGATGGCGGGTTGCCAAGCGACCCGGTGTCGACTACTTCCTCCGCTACCTGAACCAATATTACGAGCTCGTCCTGTTCACCAGTGTGCCCAGTATGATGGCCGACCAAGTCCTACGCAAACTCGACCCTTACCGCATCATCCGCTGGCCCTTGTTCCGCGAGGCGACCCGATACAAGGATGGAGAGTACATCAAGGTATGCCAACTTCTCCCCCCCCCCTCTCTCCCAGCCATTAAACGCTAATTGTCCTTTAGGATTTGCAATATCTCAACCGTGACCTTTCCAAGGTTATCCTCATCGATACTAAAGAGGAGCACGCCCGCCACCAGCCTGAGAACGCCATTGTTTTGGACAAGTGGACCGGAGACCCGAAAGATAAGACGCTGGTCGCCCTCATCCCCTTCCTAGAATACCTCGCTGGTATGGGTGTCGAAGATGTGCGTACCGTGCTGAAGTCGTTTGACGGTACTCCCATCCCCGTCGAGTTTGCCAAGCGTGAGAAGGCGATGCGTGAGCGCTTCGAGAAGGATCTTGCCGAGGAGCAGAAGAAGAAGCCCTCGCGTGGTCTGGGCAACTTTGCTGCCGCACTTGGCTTGAAGTCTTCTGTCACCCTGAACGGCGAGCAGACACCCTCCGAGGGTCTCGCTCAAGGCAAAATGCTTTGGGATCAGATCCGCGAGCGTGGTCAAAAGAACTACGAGATGATCGAGTCAGAGATCCGTGCGAACGGCGAGAAGTGGCTCGCTGAGATGGCAGCCGAGGAGGAGAAGGCCCGCCAGGAGCAGATGCAGAGCATGAAGGGCTCTTTCACTGGCATTTTCGGTGCTGGCTCCAAGGACCAGTAATTGGCGCGGGCCAATTACTTTTTTTGTGTTTAACACATCATGAGGGGTTCGTTCTGAGCATTAATGAACGAGTGTAAATTAGGGTTTGGGGTTTGTTTGATTTTTTGTACAAAATTTTAGTCAGAAATTTAATATGAGAAAGACTGAGATTGAACTGATATCAAGGTCGTTGGGCTTTAGATCCCAGGGTATATTGTTGAAATAATAATCTAGAAGTATATATCATGTCAGGTTCACATCTTGGAAGACAGAGACATCCCATATTCCTGTCATGTCAAAGGGAAAACCGTCCATCGTTCCAAAGGTATTAGATATCGACATCATGTCGTCAACGATATCGTTGTTTGTTTGAGTCTCGGGCAGCGATATCGCGGCCGGGTTGACCAGCCCGCTGTCTGCCATCGTAGTGGTGAATGCCTGGTCCATTGTGGCACCGGTTCCGGGAAGTCGGTGCATAATGCGTTCGCAATGGTCCAGACACATGTCTGCTACATCCCAGTCTTCTTCTTCCCGCACACGACGCAAGACAGAGCGTAGGGTTTCGACGTTCGAAAGACATAACCGTGCAACTTCGCTGTCGGTGGTTTCGAATGCACATCGAACCAGCAATGTCGCCGTCGAGGTGAGGTGAAATGCGCTATCTGTCAAGAAAATTAGGAAAAAAGAAAAAGGAATGACCAGAGAAAATTGTTCAACGTACAGGGTAGCCAGAACTCTGTGAAATTATCCTTTCGCAAGGACGTCATAAACCCTACAATCTCCTCTGCTGACTTTCTGCATTCCGTTTGGAAATAGCGACGTGCCTCGGTGTTTTCCGTTTCGGAGTTGTTGACTTCCTGCAAGGTTGTTAGAGATCATTCCTTTCGACTTCCCCCAATTCGGCTTACGTTTAGTTCAACTCGGCTGACAAGCATTTTGACAGCTAAGAAAGCTAGTTGCAAGCTGCTTGCTCCGTAGATCCGTTCTCCAGAATGAATTGTGGGTCCCCGCAACCAGTCTGGTAGGGAGTCTTCCCATATATCTAGATCCGTTCGTATTTGTCTGAGCTTCTTGGATGTCTCACGTGCGGGTTTATGTTGAAGCCCATAGACTAGTGGTAACAGCTCGCCCAGAGTCTCGGTCAATCGGCATAGGTAGATGTGGCAGTGTGCTGCTCTCACACGTTCTGTAGTGCGGAGGTGCGATGGGACTAATACGTCCACAGTAGGTAGAGGCACGTCGTATTGATTTTTGGAAATCTGAGGTGGGACACCATGACCAAAGCTTCCCCTGTTTATTGTTAGGTCTATTGCAAGCAAAACGAAAAATAGAACAATCTTACCAACGATCGTGAATGACAACTCCCCACCACAGCCGAATCCGCTGATTCTTTTCTGCCTGCGAGAGCTTCCAATGGCTAGGATCACGGTTGAGGCCAAGGCAATTTGCCAAAGATAACATGCGGCCACAGCTGACGGCGTTGCCAGTCATGGAGAAAATGGGTCGCCCAGTCAGGTCAATAAGCGCGGCGCTGATTGTGTCCAATCCAGGGGCTGAGAATTCCTCGTGCAACGCGGCGACGGTCATGTTGATCGCATATCGAACATCGGGCTTCGGGTGACACGCAAGCTTTTGTGTGTGTTTCCAATATACGAGAGACATGGAATAGACTTGACACACTAGTGCAGCTGGTGGGTCGTGCAGGTCATCGGCGATGTATGATTCCCAAAACGATTCCCCGTCGAAGATCGGAAAAGAAACGTTAAAACGATCAATGAAGCTAGAGGGGGAAATATTAGCAGGGTAGAAAATGAGAGGGAAAGGTCAACGGTTAACATACAGTCTCACTAGGTCGTGTTTGAAAGGCCCGAGTATTTGTTCGAGGACCTCCTTCTGGTTCTCACCAGGAGGTGTTCCTCTCCGCATACCTTTCCTTCGCCGTGAGATTGTGGTGTAAAGAACTGGTTTCCGCGGATCACTCGAGTAAATATTATACGGGTGACTCTTGGGCTCTTCCGATTGACTCGTCCGCTCTGGGGGCATGTGTTTTTCAATGACCTGGGCATCCTCAGCGACCATAGGGCCAACAATGAGAACCGACTCATTCTGGGGATCGTCCATATCTTTCCGCCGCGAATCACTTCCTCGGCGACCACCCGACGAAGTCGTTCCATGGGGGCTGGGTCCATTGATCGGCTGCCGGGGCGGGATATTCTGACTCATGTGCGTGAGACCATCGGGACTGCGCTTGCGCTTCTGCCCCGGCACAGCCTCCGTTGCTGGTGGCCCTGGCCAGGGCTTTGAATCCGGAGCACTCAAGATAGAAGAATCCGCGTTGACCTCCTCTTGGTAGTGACAATCGGCACCTTGCACCCGACACAAAAGACAAGATTGACCGGGGATATCAACCGTACATCGAGATTTGCGCTTGCGACACAAGTCACAGGCGCGGACTTTGTGGGAGCGGTAGGGTCGGGCGCCGGCATTGAACCCGGGAGATGGGAGCTTGGAGGAGGAATTGACTTGGACTGGTGGAGGCGACATGATGCCCTCCCAAATGCGAGGGAGTTATGCCGGGGGCAATACGGGGAAAGCGAAGGAGGGTGATTTGGAGATTTTTGGTCGGGGTGTTTTCGGAGTCGGCCGATTAGCGGTTGGACAGAGTGAGGGGTAGGAGCACGAGGCCTGCCTGGGAGAAGCAGGCGAGGACAAGAATTGGGAGCTCTAAACGGCTAGGGAACTGTATCCGAGATTCAAAGCTACAGGCACATCATCTTGTACAATGTCTCCCCAGATATCAGAATCCGGCAATCGCATTTTCTTATCAAAAATTGAACTGCGGGCATCCATGGACCCATGTGGGGAATGATGACTCATCCCAGGTAAAAAACTGCTGACATAATATCTGTTGGCCTCAGGCCCTTTCTATTTTTATCTTTGGACTTGGCGTGGACAATGCTGGCGATCGGCATGAGTTGATTCATTGATGTTGGTGTCTCGCATGGCCTTATGGGGCAACAAACTGCACAGCCACAAGGTCACCTTTTCTCTCAACAATGCCCGCAGCGTGCTTGATCCGTTGTATGTAGGCAGAAAGCGGTGATTATGGAGGATACCTCCCTCTCCGAGGACCCTTTGGTCCATCAAGCGGGCTCTCCTGCATCTCCCAGCCCAAAGAGCTGCTTTGACCGGCTACCGCTTAATGTGATTGAGCAGTAAGTTTTCATTTCGCCAGGTACTCGCAACCTTGTGTTCGTCCGACCTGTGGCCTTAGGGTCAGTCATTGACTGTAATTCTTACTGAGTCAATAGCATCCTATATGTTTCCGATGCCAATACATTTGCATCGCTATCTCTGCTAAATCGAAGATGGAAGCATTCATCCGATTCCGCGGCATTGTATGCCTACCAGTTGTCACGTTGTTCATCCTTTTCCTGGGCTCGCGGGGTCATTCCTGAGGCAGAAAACCTCACTAAACTCAAGCGCCAATTTGTCAAGGAGGTCAGGCAGAACGCCTTTGATGCATTTCTACGGCCCCGGCAAACTCTTGTGCGACTACTTTCAAGTTCTATGAGCTCGTCAACGGCGTTCCCACAGGGTGAAGTTTTTCGATTCTCATTTTCAGGAAATGGTCAAATGGTTCTCTGCATCAGCTCTTCTCGCATTGTCATATTAGACGTGACTATTGACCCAGTCGCCGTCAAGCATGAGCTTAAGACTCGAAGGCGGCCACTGGGAGCCACAATCCGTGATGATAGCTCTCTCATTGCTGTTTTATCTACTACGCATCGAGTTCATATATACCGGCTCTCTGATGATGAAGCTAAGCACATTCAAGTTATCACACTGAATGATGCTCCAAGGGATATCAAATTCTCTCCAGCAGGTAGTGTGCTAGCATTAGCCTTCGAGGATAGTATCGAGGTATACGCTGTGGGTGAAGAGGCTTTGCCAACCGACCGCCGGGCGGTGCGTTGTCCCCGTGTCGATGCACTTTCATTTTCACCGGATGGAGCGATGCTTCTTGGATTTACAGCTGAAAATATCGTCACTATCACTCCTCCTTTCTATACTGAGACCGGAACAGACGCCTCGCCCGGAGAACTCGAGATGCGAATGTGGACAACACAAATCCTCTTTCCTGAAACAATCCCTTGTCATATCACTCACGTCTCCCTTATTGCTGGCCAAGAGGAAGCTGATGATCACTGGGTGATGGGATATGATAAACAATTGGGAGCGTTTAGGGCGCTTCAATTAAACAATAATGCGGGAATCGTTTATTTCGCCAGTCCATTTCTCGCAGATGAGTCTCGGGAAATGCGACCAAGCATGAGACCCGCCATAGATGATGCGGGAGAACTTTCTGCATTGGGGTTCCAAGATTCAGAACTGTGGATATATGGGATGCCTAGCTTGGGCGCTGGTGAAATCACTGGTACCCAGGTTGGTGGTGGTCATCATTATGGAGGTTGCGCGCCTCGCGACAATCTAGCACAGCTTCAGAAGATCGTTCAACAACCTAAAATCTTGATCCGGGGGCGGCGGGTGAGTGACATGCACGGTATTACATCCGCTCATTGGGTACATTCAGACTCAAGACGCCGTCGGAGACTCGTCGCGGTAGCGCCTGGTGGTGTGCGCTCACAGAACTTTGGTGAAGAAGATATCCCAGTTGACGGTGGTCGAATTCTCCTCCTTGATTTTGAGCGCTCTACCATGAATGGTGAAACAACTGAACTTGACATCGAAGTCGGAGAAACGGCACCTAAGATTCTTATGGAGCCGGACTCCTCTTTGGACACGGAAGTTGAGCTTGAAAGAAGGCGAACACGACTACATCGTGGCGATACTGCTACAGCATTCGCAGCCCGTGGTAATTCAACAATTACTCGAGAATCCCGAGCTCTGCCACTTCACTTCCGCCGCAACAGTCTTGCAGTTCCCACCTCACCAACCGAGACTTCTCGAGCCGATATAATCGACCTTCCATATGACAATACGCAGCCTCGTTCCAGTGAAGTTCTCCACCGAGCTGCTACTGTGGTTGCATCAACCCGTGGGCGATACGACCCTCGATATCGTAATTCCCACAACCCCCGACAGATTCCCCATGAGAGTGACGCCGATAATTGGGTGCCACCTCCTCCTCCTTACAAACGCGAGACGGTGGACCCATTGCCAGATGATCTACAGCGAACGCTTCTTCCCCCGGTTAATGTCGCCAATTCGACCCTGCAACCCGAAAGAGGAGAAACCGCTCGTGTCGCCGAGCAACTAACTCGCCCACGCCCACAATCTGTCAATTTCCAGAGCCTAGGCACAGTGACTGGCGCTAGGCGTAGGGGAAGTTCCATTGGTAGAGACTTTAACCCAGAGCAATTGGTCCCCCAAGATTCGTTCACGAACAACTTCCCACCAGAACAGCCTCGATCTGCTTCGCGTCCACCTACGGCGATCCAACCCACCACGCCTACGTTTGCTGTATATCCAGCCGAACTACACCCACAAGAAAACACGCTGCCTCTTCCATACTTGAGGGCCTCGGCACTGGGCGATGCACTTGGTGATGCCTACTTCCCGTACTCTGTATCATCGCCAAACCTTCTCCATATCCCACAGCCATATGAAGACGGGCAGGGAACTGCAGTAGATGACGAGCATGAGATACCTCAGAGGCAAAGGTCTTTCCAAAGGCGGGTTTCAACCGAACCCTCTAGCTTACCGCCGCCAACAAATGAGGAATGGCGCCGGCGCATTCAGGATTGGAACGATAACACAATTAAGGAGCGGGGTCGTAAACGAAAGGGGAAGTGCCATGTCATGTAGCTTTTTCTACCATATGTCCAATTCTCCATCTAGGATCACTGTCAAATTATTAAAACAAATCTTTGTTTCCAGCGTGATAGTCATATGTATTAAATCATGTAGATGATGTACCTTAGACGACGCCATCAAGTGGTGCTATGTAGTAACTACCTAACTACTATGTATGTTGCTTCGTATCTGTTTCCATAATGGGTAGCAGTCCTGATATACTAAGTGGCCGTATAGAGGTCCCTTTATGATGAGTTCCCCACTGTTTGCCCTGTTGCCACTCAAAAAAGCCATCGTTATAGTAGTAGCCCGTCACTCCTTTATACAAAGAGCATCTTCAGGGGAAAATGCTTGCTGAGTTGACAAGTTTCCTTTCCCTTTGAGTTTAGTATAATTGGAGCACGGCTGCTCTTGAACAGGACTCTTACAGAAGCAACCACTAATAGTAACGAAACAATAGTATTCAATTGACCGAGGTGAAAAGACAATCGAAAACCAACTAAAAAAAAAGGCTATGATTTGGGGGGTATCACTGAAACAACAAAAAAAGATCCACCCAGTTGCAATGGATGCCAGATCTGTACAAACAAAACACAAGAAACCCGCACAACGCCTAGAACATGACATGCATGCTCATCCCAGTTTTAATATCCCTTTGTACCATGTCCCATAATTCATATCCCATCATGATCCGTAGACCATACACCAAACCCGGAGTTTAACCGGTTGAAGAAAGGAAACGCTGGGAGGACGAATGAATCGATGGAGGAGTCACAGGTCCTGGAAAAAGCCCTAACAGTCAGTAAATGTAAAACCGAAGTTTAGACGACCATGGCATACCGACAATTTCCAGCTTCTTGGAAAGGATATTTGTTATTGTCATTTTATGAAGGGATTTTTTTGGATGCCCGGGGAGGATAAGGGTTGAAAGTGATTCCGAAGGTTGACGGAATGTCAATCCAGAGGAAACCTTATCCATGGTCAGGAAAAGCTTATCAAGCAAAATTGCCGCACATGGAAAGTGATTGTGGACGTCAAGAGGATCATCCAGAGACCTGTTTCGGGGTCTGGAGAGTAACAAACGTGTTGAATGGAATTGACGAACACAGCAAGTGGGTATCCAGTGAAGACACAAAAGATATCAATGGTCTTCAAGAGGCTCCTCCAGCAAAGACTTAGCTCAAGGGCCGTCGGGAGAAAGGAAGAAGCCCGAAAGCAGGTTGAATTGGCTGATGAGTACATTGTTAAGAAGATTTGTAATTTGGGAGTTGCTCCGCAATGGCAGAGTACAAAATCATTGGTGGTGGTTCACATCTTCCAGTGAGGTAATGTGCGACAATCGTTGGAAGGAAGTTGAGACAATTGAATCGGAATTGGACTGAAGATCGACTCTTGGTGTTGTCAAATTTGACTGGACGTATGATTGAAGTCGAAGTTCCGATTGATGCTCATGGCGTTTTTGTTCCAGCAAAGGCTTGTTTCGTAGCCCGGGGGAGAACAGCTCGATCTGAATTGACCAGCAGATTTGTGGTGATGGTAAATTGATGACGAATTGATTTGTTTTCTCGCAATGTTCGTCCAATTGAAGCCGTCCCGTAAGCTCAGTGGAGGTCTTTCTTTTCCTCTCCTTGCAGCAATGAAGGTTTGGTGAGGTGACCGATGCAAAAGATGGCGAGTGGTGTTCACGGCACAGTGTCGAATGCACAAGCGGGGTGAATTGCCGTCCCACAAACCACCAGCAAGATGATTAACTAGCCGAGATCTCCCCTAGATAACAGGAGAGAAGTATAGAGTTGGCCGATGATGTGCCGGGAATGCTGATGTACGTATAAGAAAGAGGATGCCCGATGTAGAGAGTGTGAAGTTTTGTCGTTTTTTCCAGTCAGGTCCTCCCCCCGGAGGCCGTGTGGAAAAACTGATGCTGGTTGCATGTTGTTGAATGATTGAGCAAATGAGAATGACCATGGGGTCAAGTAGTTGGAGTATGGAACCAGGCAGGTTTGGTGATTGTTGTCCTGTCAAAGGATGGTCGAAGGAATGACCTGTCAGAACCTCGTTACCGAAAGGCTGTGGTGAGGAATGGAACACATGGAATATTGTTCACAAAAGTCGATGTGAACCCAGCAGGATTGAATTGAAGACATATGAAAGACGATCAAGTTGTGTCTTCGATCTGAGCCTCTCCCCAAGAGGCCATGACGAGCACGATCGCGCGAGAGTCTGTTTAATTATTGATGCAGATGAGGGTGAACGAGCCCGAAGAGAAGATGATAAACTCGAAGAAGGCAAGATGGTCGACTGAGTAGATTCAATCGACTCGCCGTGGAAAAGGATTGACCGATGCGACTCTTTTTTTTTAATGCCTTGGACTGAACCTCGATTGGACAATGAGGCGCAGAGAAGGAATGTTTTGTAAGGGTGGCCGTGGTCGAGGGCCGAAGAACAGAAGTCAAATGGGCAAATCCCAGAGCCCAAGCAACAAAAAAGCAAAGCAAAAGCGGCGTGAGACAATAACGTCGCAAGAGAGACCTCTCGCCTCAAGTGAAAATGAGAGTGAAGTGAAAGTGAAGTGAGAGCAGAACTCTTTTTTTGTAGGATTTTCTGTCGTCATTTTCTCACTCTCTCTCTCTCTCTCTTTTTTTTTTTGAAGCCTAAAGTAAGATTGTCAGCGCTGGTGTCTCAAAAAGGGTTGGGGGTTTACTTACATATTGGCCAGTCAACTCAATCTCCAACCCAACCACCATACAAAAAGCTTCTGAGGACGCTCGGCGCGGCCCCACCACAGCTTTGTACCCAGCAAACAAAAGCGCTGCAGGACAGCCAAGATGGACCTAAACAACCCTCCGAAGAGAGGGGTTCCTTCAAGGTTGTCCCACTCAGACACATTTTTTGCTGGTACATGTCCCACCTCCACCTAAGCGTCTAGGCATGACGCTGTCGACGGCGGCGGCGGCGGGACGGCCGAGGCAGAGCGTTGTTACCGGGCGAAGTCGTACCACAGTCCGCAGGAGGATCAATGCCCACATTCGCGAACAAGGGAGTTGGAGAAGGAGGACCACTCTGCAGCTCATCCTGCTCCGCCAGACGACCAGGAGGGAAGACCGGAGCCAAAGCCGACAAAGGCGTCGAGCTCGGAGACATCGTAAGAGAAGCACTGGAAGCGTAAGAGGCTAAAACATTGGAATGCTCTAGTTCCTTCTTTTCCTGTCGTGCTCTCTTTCCTTCGCGATGTCTTTTTGCTTGCGACGGACGGTTCTTCCTGCTGAAGTACGCCGGGGTGGAATCAGGACGCTCATCTTCCGCACCGTTGCCAATCGGACTCTCAGCCGGAGCTGGAGAATCGTCATGACCGGAGGCGTAGAGAACAATCGAGTTCCAGGGATGCCGAGAGACCAAGTCCATGCGAGCGTCATCCGTAGTGTTCACCGGGTCAGTGGTATTGCACATCGATTCTGGGTCCGGTGCATGCTCATCTCCCAGGCTTTTGGCGATCCGGTGGACCCAGATACCTCCAGACTGAGAGAGAACCGACACATGAGACACAGATTCAAGACAATCGTCTGCAGCCATGACCCAAGAAATAATTTCCTCGTCCGTTTCCGTTGGGCCCGCGATCAGACGATCCATCTCCTCGTCAAAGGAAGATGAATCGTCCTCGGCCACAAATTGCACACGTGCAATCTGCGGTTGGCCCTCGAGAACCTTAAGAGTCCACTCAATCAAGGTATCAAGCCCGGAGTACGATTGCCGTTGGTAAGCAATCAAGGCCCAGGGGACTTGTACGAAACACCAAACACCGATGAACAACAACACAGCGAAGAAGCCATGCCCGGGCTTGGACCCAAGCAGGAGGATGTGGACAAATTCTTCGGGATCAGAAGATGTCACTCCGTCACTTGACCAAGACGAGACCGGGATGGGTACCAGGAACGGGGTTGGAAACCAAGGCGGCATATCATCGACCAGGCCAGGCTGGACGATGACATCCGTTCCAAGGCTAACAATCAGAACGCAAGAAAATCTCTATGTTGAATTTGATAGGGTCTATGAATGATTCTGTATAGTGCAGGCCAACACCATTTAGGGGACGGATCACATTTTCGAATGGGTGTATTACTCCATCTGCTGACGAGCACTTCATCCCTGCAACACTACTCGAAAGACTCTTCGACTTGTTCATTCTTTTATTTTTGTTAATTTCCCAAGCTTATTGGTCCCTACTATGCCGCCTTTTACACAATGGCTCTGATTATGCTCTTTGATTCTTTCGTTCCTATATTCAGCCGACTAAAACTATGTAAGCATACTTGATGCACTGCATCATTTAGCTCAAAATAACTATCAACAATCTCACAAGAGACTTGAGTCGTTAAGTAAGCACTTTCCATATCATCCCTCGACCTCAACTGGTTCAGTGAGCTTAGAGCCAACTCCATCGCAATGTTACCCCCCCCAGTGCCCCGAGTTTAAACCACAGGGCGATATCTTACAGCGATAGATGGAGCGTGCCGATGAGCCCGGATGCCCTATTCCTAGAACCACACTTACAATCGAAGGCATTGATCCTAAGGTCTGGCTTGTCGGTATCGGCGCGCAGTTCCTTGAAGACGAGTGGAGGTACTAGGCCGATATTTTTGGCCTGCCAATTGATGACCTAACAATCAACCAGGAAGCTATTTATCGATTCCAATAAGCCGTTAAACACAAAGGCGATCTTACACTTTGGGTTGGTCGAACAGGACCAGGCGTGATGTGAAGTTCATAGACGATCTCAGGAGACAGCAGATTCTCACAAACTTTTACATGTCTGAGTTTTCCAAGGCCTTCTATGAGACTCATTTTCCCCTAGAAACCCTGCAGTACGTTATTGTTACTGATATTCGTCGAAAGCACACCAATCCCTTCCTTCGAGATCATATTTACAAATCCCAGTCAGTACTTGAGTTTCTGCCCAGGGAGCCGCAAACTTGGGAGTCTCCTTCGCCGGAGACTTGTGGTACTCTTGGTACTCCCATTGGTAAAGTTGTGACGGCCTTTGTCTTGTGTGCATATGGTCAGGGGGTGAAACGGATTCCACGGATCGTGAAATGCGAGACCGGTGAAAACTCGAGTAAATATAACCTTCGGTTCGATATTGAGGATGTCTGATAACTTACCTTGATTAGCTTGACTAACTCTCAGCTGTTTTCTCGGATATCGATGATTTTTTTTTTCTTTGGTGAGTGTGTGATTAAGCACTACTGACAATGTTATTAGGGTATGTTTTGCTTATTGTTATAGTTATAACATGAATGAATCTAGAAGGGTTCAAGTCGAAATGATACGTACTGATTATTAATTATATCGCCATAATCTTCTCTTTGACCGAGATGTGGATATTAACTTGTAGACGATTCATGGATCCGATCATTGTGCTAATAAAAGTTTCGGTGCAAACCACTGCCTTTGGCTGCTGCCTACGGGAGCACCGCTCTTTCATTCTTTTCCCTTTGAGGACATTTTTCTTTTTCTTCCAACTTGTGTATACTGAATCTCAAATTTTATTCCTCCAAGTTGCTATGTACACTTGAATTGACCAATAAGATTCTTACGTAGACTTGATGACAAGCTTTAAACTAAATCCGATATCAAAGCCACGTCAGTGCTATTTTTGGGCTTGGTTTTGTCAAATGCGACACAATCTGTAATTGGTGGATACACTGATGTAGGTCACGGTGCGTAACATATTTCCTCTGCCGGGTGGGGCTATCACCCGATGGCAGATCCACTGACGGGAGGGCCCGAGCCTCAACACCCAAGAAACCATCACCAGCTTCACCGAAGATCTCCAAGCCAGAACGGCCATCGACCCAGCCAATTACCGACCGAGAACCGTAAGCGAACTCGAATCGGCGATGCCTTCGCACCATCGGATCCTGCCGGTCGAATCACCGCCAAGGTGTGGAAACAATTACGATCAACTCCGCTATAAAGAACAGGGAACTATTCAAGAGATGGATTGTCCATTTATATTATACTGCGTTGACTACAAAATCTCTACCTCGTTTTTTTGACGCTATCAGAACCGAAAACTATATGCTTCGAGCGAAGCTTATTTTATCATGCATAGGCTCCCTAGGAAGGAGACTCTGTCTCGTTGAAGTATGCCATATTACAGGTTCTCAATAATTGGCCCATGTCGCTGGATGGAGGAGCACAAACGAGATCTGTCGAGTGTCCAGTTCACTTTTCCGAGGAAAAGTCCAGAAATGTTCGGAGGATCGTCGCTAATAACAAGAGAAAATACAGGAACTGGGTAAGATGAAGGATCTAATTAGAACAGGTGCCCTAGGCTGGGTTTCAGGTGAGGATGGGCTTGAACGGTGGAGGGCTATCATCCAGAGCATCAAAGATGGTTTGATGGAACATTCAAGCACTGAGATGGAGAAAACCGCGGTCTTTTCCCATTTCCTTTCGATGATCATGAAGAAAATGCGTGATAACTTCAGATCTCGGTCTTGATAGATAATATTTATTCATATGTAGCTACGGACATCTGAGTCTATCTGGTTCCGAATTTGAGTAACAATCTCTCTCACATATTTCGTGTGTTTAATATTGTCGGGAGAGGCAAGGTGGGAAAGAATAACGCGATAGACAGAAACCTGATAGTACGATGCTTCTAGTTGGAGTTACGTGCAGATGCCAAGATGCCGAGCGTTTCAAGGGAAACGGGACGATCCAATGATGTTCTGTCATTGTTTAGCGGAAGGGGTCAATGCAGTCAGTGGTCGCGCGACTTGGGTGATTCTCACGTAAAACAATCGCCATAGACCACTTTAACCTGCCCTCGAACGCACAGGTCGTACAATGACCGATAGACCCCTTTTAGTCAATACACATCTATCAAGCAGAGAAACTGCTATGTTCGCTACTAAGGAGGCAGACTGGAAAGAAATGAAGATATCAAAGTGAAGGAGAGACCAAGTCAAAGTGCGAGATGAATTTCAATTTGCTTCCAACGTATTTACCACATATAAGTATCATCTCCCATCGTTTTTCAAAAAGGATGCTTCCTCTGCAATATCGCAACCCTCACTAGCCCACCAGTGCAGTCCAGTATTGCGTTTCCAATCTCCTAATGCTGCGGCAGGGGTTGATTGAACCATCCTGTCGTACCTTAGACACGGCTCACAGTAACACTATCGCGGGTAATAGAAGACTTGGTCAAGACACCCTGTGTTTTTTTAATGTTGAAAAGAGTTGCCCCAGATGGTCCCACAGTCTTGCCACCAGATATGGCCTCTGCCTTTGAGAATGTCACAGTTCCAAAGTCGGTAAGCGGAACCAACTTGCCGCCGGTCATAAAGTCCTCGACAATCCATTCAGCATTGGTCTCGCAGAGATCTCCATCGTGGTCAACACCAGCGAATTTATGGGTGACAGATTTGCCTGTAGTCACATTATCGACGACGGCAGAACCGGAGTTCTTGGAGGTAGCAGTCACAGTGAGCTTAATCACATCCCCAGTGGAGATCTGGAAGTCGGAAAAGTCGTAGGTAAAATCCGGGTACCACTCGTACCAGGCACCGTAAGAAACCTCGTCTCCTTGGATGCAGAAATTAACTCCAGTTTGCAGGATAGCCGAGTTGCAAGTATCACCGTCAATACCGACCCAGGCAGAGGCGCAAGTCTTCTCAGAAGGCGAAGTACCAGAGGGAAGTTTCGGCTTAGGAACGGTGAATTCGCCAGTGACCGAGGTGTACCCGGTGCCATGAAGTACAGCACCGGACCAGTTCGTGCTATACTCCGTGTCGCTTGTTCCACCCGGGCTAGCAAGCTCCAAGGTGTCTAGTTTAGAAGCAGGACGGCCGGTATGGTTAGCTCGGGCAGCATGGCGAGCTGCGCGGCGTTCGGTGAAAGGAGTAGCAATGACCGACGTTGTGAGCAACGCTGCGCCGAGGATAGTGGTCGAGAACTTCATAGTGCAAATTGGATGATTAAAGTCTTTGGTGGAAGGAATTGGAGGTATCTTGACTTTATGAATAACGAGATAACCCTAGGGAAGATGCAGCTTATTTAGCTATCATGCGTATTTGTAGCTTCCTTGAAAAATAAGAGACAAAAGTCCCGAAGTGCCCGAACTAAAATGCACACTTAACGCATCGTTCACAGTGTAAAATCACCTCATATCTTATAATGCCGTCGGAGACCGATAGATAAACTCAGGATGAACCGTAGCCTGAAGATATTCATTTTATTCGCGCAACTGCCGGCAAGTTCAGATCAGATCACAAGCACCCAGATGCCCCAATTGCACGCCTATTGCGTGTGTCACATCCATACATAGTCCGTAGAGTATTAGATCAATTGCATTGCCTGTTTCCCATGTATGCTAAATGACACAAACTCCAGCCCTCCGGGTTCCCGACGGGGCCTAGAGGTGCCGATATAGATTAACAAGCAGCGTGGAATAAGAATACGAAGCTAATAGGGAAGTGATCGCTCTTTTCAGAGCGCGTCGGTGAGAATTATCAGTAAGTGGATAGCAATAGCAACTTCATGTAACTGCGGCTTAGAGGCTAATATTAGCTTGTCCACTAGGTAGCCATTAGCCTATCAGTGATAAAAGTGCCAAGCTTTCAACAAGCAACGATACCCAGGAGAAGAAGCGGGAGAGGTGGATAAATGTGTGAACAACGTGGGTATAGCGCTTTACGTATGTATGTATTTAGATAATATGTATACTGACAGCCTGTAGTTGTGCATCGTAAGCCTGGTGGTGTGGTAGCATGGTATTAAAAATAGGCTGGCTCCAGGAACAAGCCAAATCATCCCAGCGATATTTTCCGGAATAAATTCCGCTCAGTCCCACCTGCAGATTCGACCGGGCTTGTGTGTAGATAAACTAAGTTCGCGCTAACTTCATTTGATAACAAGCTCCGAATCAAATTGTGAGGACATTGGACAGAGATGCCGCAATTCCTTCATCCTGGTAACCCTGAACCAATGTTACATTGGTTCTGGAGCCGTCACCTAGAGCTTTCAGGAAATCTCTTGACTTGTGCGGCGAGACACAACCGTGTGGCCGGAGCCAGGTGGATCTCACACCATACCGACAGCCGCGATGACTGGCGCCAAGCTGTATCTGCAGCTACCGACAAACCAGAGCGGGAAAGCGCTAAAATCTTTAAGATCATCATACGACATATGCCTCCGGATTATAGAAGGGACAGCACGGACAGCACGCTCTCTCAGGATCTTTCGATCACGGTCGTCGGCAGAGCGTGGGCTAAGAGTCGTTTGTACGATTTGTTCCTCTCGAGGGGCTATCGTTGGTCTAACTAAATCGGGAAAAGCACGCTATTTGCGTCTGGGTAAATGACAAAAAGAGCATGGGCAAGTAAAGTGAGCTTAGTACGTGTAATCAGCCCGGGGAACAAGCTAGGATCTGTTCTCTCTCAGGCCTCAACAGATTTTCTGCTACTAAATTCAGTCAGCCACAGGCCCCCTGCAAATTCTCGACCAGGCTGTCGGTTTTCTTCGCAGCATCAGAAAATCTGCATAATAATTAGGCGTTTTGCTCTGGCTGAGGGGCTGGAAAGAGACAGACCCGGAAGGCCGACGGTTGCTTGAACTTATGAGCAGTCTTGAGGAGAAATGCTTGAAACTTGGATATATCACTCTCAGAGGGATCAGCGTTTCTTTTATATTCTTTGACTCTCGGCGTTAGCAGTCACAGCTCTCGCGAATAGGTATGAGCACTTAAGTTCCTAGGATCTATATCATCTCACCAATCACATCGTAGTAGCACGAAAGGTCCGAGAGCTCCTAGGAAGTCCTATCAGACTTTAGCTTGAATAATTTATTTTCTAATTGCTAGTTAGATCATCTAGTAGGCATGATTGATGGGTCTAGAATATTTTTGTGGATATCTATTGAGATCACAAACTGGCCACTACTCCGGGCTTTTACTCATTAAGCTAAAAAGGCACAGCCAAACTGAGTTATGGAACTCAGTTCAACTGCAGTGGTATATATATATATAGGTGTCCACGTACTGTGGGATTACACTATCGCTAGAGCTGAAGTCGTATTCCTAGGAGTAAGCGGCTAGTAGTAAGAGCAGAAGTAAGAGCAATAATCTGTTATTATTCAAGTGGAAAAAAAAATCTGGATAAAATAATAAACTGAATTTACAAACTATCCAATTGGGTTTTCTAAGATATTCCTAGATATTGTAGAACCAAAAATTGAGGGTTAGATATTTTCCGTAACTATATCGAGACGGTATTATAGATAGATGTAAGGCTCGGCGAGTTGTATAGTGGCATAGCCGTTGAATAGTGGCATAGCGTAGAATAGTAAACCTAATAAATGTGGCCCCACTATCAATTTGCCGACAAATTGATGACGCTAGCCTTTCGTTGAGGGGGCAACGGTCAAGAGTTCTGGTGAACAACTGCATTTAGATGGGGCTAGCGTGGTGCATTTTTATTGAGGTGAGCTGCTGACTTCGCTGCTCCCGGGTTTTGCTAGTTAGTGCTCAGTAATGGATCAGGCTGCTTAGGTGATGCTCAGTGAGCACCTGGGCAAGCCTGGTGATTATATAATACTCAGGGACGTGCTCAGTTGTACTCAGTGAGCAAAAAGCGGCAAGGTCTGAGCACTAAGATGGAAATGGAAGGCCAAGAAGTCGCAGAGGAAATCAAGTACATGGTGTTTAAACATTACATGTGTGCTAGGAAAAACATGGCCAATAGGATGGTTACGTATAGAGACAACACATCAGATTGTAAATCTGAGGTATCGGGCACTTGCTTAGAAGTTTATTTGTTTTTTGTTTTTTTTCTTTCATCCCCTCTCTTTCTTCAACTCTCGTTTCATCTGTAGCCTAGTCCAGCACCTGGGCATAGGCATCTACAATTCCCAGATCACGGAGGCTCTCTCCATCATGCACTGACCCACCTCTTGCGATTCAAACTGCCATAGCAACATTAACTGCAATTCCCCAATCTTACTCAAGCCTTCTTTCTTATTCTATTCACAATGGGGCTCTCCAACGCAGCCATCATTGTCATCGTCCTCGTCGCCTGTCTCGCAACAACTGCACTGGGAGCATCGCTCTTTAAGCACTACAACCCCGCTGAAGGAGAGACCCCGTTCAGTCCTGGCTACGAGCAGAAGGTCTACATGGCTGAAGTGCGAGCTCGAGGGTTTGACAGTCTGAGGCAGCTCTCCTGGGGTGGAAGAGATCTGGAGTCTCGTTGTATGTTCCTGTGATCTCTTGATCTGATCCTCCCACTGACATTGTTGATTAGATCCTCCAGCGGGGCCGGGCTACTATCGCCCCCCCACTTACACCGAAGACACCAACACCAACACTTACACGAAAGACACAGGGAGCAGCTCCTAACTTCTCCTTTTCTTTCCCCTTTCTCACGCTCACGAATTAAATGGATATTTGCTGGAATGAACACGGGCGTTACACAAGGAGGAGCTGGCGTTACACGGGGTTACAGCGATGATGGGTTTTTCTCGGGAGAAAAGTGCTGAGATTTGAATGGGTTCGCCTGGTATCGGGGAACTAGACATATGCTTCGGAGGAGTATTCTTGATTCGGTCGGCCATGGTGGTTTGGACAATTTTTCGTCTCGAAATTATGATTTTTTATGGAATGAGGTGGCTCTGGATCTGCGCGCAACTCATCTCGAAATTATTGGATTGCAGCCAATTTGCTTACATCTGTATCTGACATTCACAGTATTGCTCGAATCAAATAAAAAAAAAAAAAAAAAGAAATTGAAGATTATCTTTAACAAAAAATGAAGCAATTGAGTGATCTGGAGATAGCTCCTAGCTTTAGTTTGGGATGACGTCAAGACTAACCGAACCTAGGTAACTAGATATCCTCGGATTCATCAAAGACATGATCAATTCAATCTCACGCTCCAATTAGGGGGCGTATCGCACACAGCCACACATGTCAGATCAGCGAGGCCTCATTCCGCCAGCGAGCCCGTTGTCTCGCGCCCTGTGGAGTTTCTCATCGCTGTGGTTCATCGTTCCCCAAGGAACGGGGATAATAGCGGTAATACTCTATCGACTGAAATATCAATTCAATGGGCTAACAACTCTTGCGACGATCGTATGGATCTACACCATCGTCCAGCTCGGTTTATTCCTCATCCTCTATCTCTTACGCACATTCCTACACCCAAGACATGTCCTACACCAGCTACGGAACAACAGCGCCGAAACATCCTGCCTCTGCTGCATCCCCATCACCTTCACCTCAATCCTCCAGATGGCTGTCTTCCAATACGGAGACACAGCTGGGCTGGCCATCTACATCCTGTGGTGGGTAAACACGGGCATGGACATGATCGCCTGTATGGTTATCCCATTCATGCACCTCAAGATGCAGCAGTCGGGCACACGACACGTACAGGCCGACATGCTGATGCCATTCCTTGCAATATTGACCTCTGCCGCAGGCGGTGGGGTTATATGTCACCTAGCGCGTATCAGCCCCCGCCTCCGGGTCCCTGCCATCATCATCTCCTACCTCGAAGTCGGGGCTGGCCTTGCCGTCGTTGCTGCGTTCGACACGATTATACTCTATCAGTACTTCGGTAGCCCGTTCCAGACAGCGGACATGGTGTACCAGGATATGATTATGTGTGGCCCTTACGGACAGGCTTCGGTCGCGCTCCAGGCTTTGGGCGAGGCTGTTATGGCCGGTAGCTTTGCAGCGTATGATCGCGGCCAGCTTCTGACCGCCACAGCGGCTGGTCCGTTTGCTTTCATCAGCCATTTCACCGGTCTTCTTGTCTGGGGGTATGGGGTCTTTTGGTGGTTCTTTGCCATCCTAACTATATGTTATACTCTGCACACACAACCGAGGGGCTGGAAGCAGTCACGGTTCACCATGTCTGTGTGGTCTGTGGTTTTTCCGTGGGTAAGTGGGTTGCTTTCCCTAGTTTTTTTTAGCAGGTTTTCTAACGGTTCGATTTCTCCAGGGTACTTTTACCAATGCTGCCGTTGAATTTGGGAGGCTTATGGATTCCCCTGCCTTCAATGTGTTTTCCACCGCTCTTTTGCTGCTACTCGTACTCATGTGGGTCATCATACAAATCCTAACCCTGAAGGGCATCGTAACAGGGCGAGTCTTGGGGCTGGATCACGGATGGAAGAAAAGATATGATGATCGACGGCCTGCAATAATCAAAGAAACGTGAAACATCCCAATGCCCGTAATATTGGCAAAAAAAAGCATGTTCGACTCCACAGATCTTCAATCACAGCCCTGGAGGGCACTCAGGGTCTACATTATTATAAATGATGCTATGCATAACTAAATCCCGAACGGACTTCCGATCATCCGCTGCGGAGGAAATTTGGACCGTCAGACGGCTTTCGGTACTATAAGGCGCCGACTCCTAAGCTTTTTTTGTCGGCAAGCTTCAAAAACACTTGTCAACAACATTTGATCATATTTTGTGGGGCCATTTATATACATTCGAACTAGGATTTCGTCAGGGGTGTGGTTATTTGCCAGGGCTGGTTGAGGCTGTGAATTACCCAGTCGGCCGCTCGGAAAACTCTCCGTCCGAACATTAAAACGACGATCCACAAACCCCTAACTATGGCCAACCTTGGAAGTTACCTAAGTTACCTAATCCGAATGGAGTAACTACGGAGTATGCAGTGGACTAATATTGCAATGCCTTAAAAATATGCCTGGGAGAGCCTTGGACCCGCGGCCTCGAAAAATTGTAGATGCCTAGCCTGTAGAGTTTCAGAAGACGGCACAGATGCAATAGGTTTATACTCCGTATGTGTCAAAATGTCCCAGGCAGCCAAGATCGGGTTGTCTTTTTAACCATAAACCCCCCCGTACTCGTACTAGTATCCAGGTTTGTTGGATTTGCTGGATTTGCTGGATCCACCGCATTCCCTGGCTCGTGCACGTTGATACGAGTACGGCCGTATGGCCAAGGCTGACTAGCTACATGTACTTATACCAAGAACTTCCTTTGAGACTTTTTAGCTCACAGGTTTCAGCTCTTAAATCTCAACCTTTCCTCCTTTTTTTGTTGTTTTAACTCTTCAATTCTTGAGAGAGAACAATATGGACGTTGCCATGGAGTCCCCAGATACCATGCCAAACTATGATAGCGACACAACAAGCGAAGAACGGTATGTAAAAATAATTCGAAGAGCGCATATAGGCTCTTTCGTTATACTGAGAATTATGTCTAATTCATCTCCAGACCATCATCACAACCTGTCAACACCAAAATCCAAGCCAAGTTCCAAATAGCTCGGCCACCCCCAAAATCAAGTCAACTACTTCGACTCAGTCCCAAACTACTCCTTCAAATCCAACAACTACCTACAAACCACCGACCAGTACCTGTGGTAGAGATATGGCAACCACCACTCTGCAAGTCAAAATTGACAAGGGGTTTCCCGCAGCGCCCAAAGCTCGGTGCGAGGGATATCTACGCAACCATCAATGAACCATATATCACCAATAAACAGCCGAATGAACAAGACCACCCCAAAGAACCAGATACACAATCATACAATATCCAAGAAAAGGATATCGTCGCTGCAATGTGCCAATCATCAAGCAACGACAACCCCATATCATTATCAATCCACTTCCGCAACACAAGATGCATCTGGCAAGCCAGTCCCAGCTCAGCAGGTTCTGAGAAAGGCACTAGCTACAGATTCGTCATTAAAAAGGAAGATAACACGACCGACACCGAGCAGTGTCGGATGATTATGCAGTGGGAGAAACGGGAACTCTCCGGGTCTTCAGATAACGAACAATTCGTTCTCATGGCGATTGACCGCAAGGCGCGTCGGAAGAGTCGCATTGCCACGATGACTCGGGCTGGATTCGATATTTCCGTGAAGAAGAGTTCGATTTTGGATCATCTTCGCACTTGTTTGGAATTGACGGAGCCTGTTTCTGAGGGCTCCACGGATTTGGAGACTTGGGTGTATAACCTTGTGTTGACGTTGGGTGTCACTGTGGCTTCTCAGGAAGGGTGGCTGGGTTGATTGGTTTTAATCACCCAGGGGAAATATGTATATACCTAGGGTACCTTGAAGACTTTCTAGATTATACGAATATTTCTCCCAATTTACTACTTTCCCATATTCAATCGAAACTCCATAGGATGTTAAACGATGGATACGAAAGCGCTTTGGCTACTAGTGCTTGTATTTAATTTGCTGTCACAGACCGGCTGCAGCCATAGATGGACATGCTTAGGCTGAAAGTATTCTTTTTCTCGCTGGTCCCATCGCAAGCGCAAAACCCCGCTTCTCAGTAGGTAACTACCAAGTAGTCAACCCCTCTTCCAGCGCTTTGATCTGCAATGCCAGCAGACGTGAGTAGTATCTGCTCAGAGCGAGGTTCCCACCCATGAACCAGAATCCAGGGTGACCACTCCGTCGCCAAATAGTCCTCATTTCACCTTCTTGATCAAATCCCCAGATATCACCAACCCTGTCAGCGACCTTATCACCGAAGATCACACGAGTCTCGGTTCTCATATTCTGATACCCAGTGGCGAACACAATTTCATCAGCTTCGAGCTCTGAGCCATCCGCAAACCGAAGTCCATGGGGGAGAACTTGGCTAATTTCCTGTCCGTGCTTCACCTTGACCTTCCCATCGATGATAAGCTGGCTTCCACCGACATCAATGTAGTACCCGCCTCCGCGCTGGAAGTACTTCATTAATAGACCGCTATCCGATGGTCCGTTGTCGACCTTGAAGCCAGCCTTTTCCAGTCCTTCAATGGTCTTTGCGTCGTTCTGATTCGTGAGATTTGTGACTTTAACCTGTTGCGCTTTGAACAGGCGCGATGGGATGCTCCATAGATAAAGATCGGCGTCTTCGGTTGGAGGACCGGTCGCATCATAGAGCCCTTTGAAGGCAATTTTCAAGGTAGAGTCAGAGGATACCACACAGGTAGAGCTTCGCTGTACCATGGTTACATCGTAGCCTTTCTCGACAAAGTCCTGGGCGATATCGTTTGCCGAGTTGCAAGATCCAACGACAATGGCCTTTTTACCCTTTGACTCGGAATTCGCGCCAGGATGTTCCGAGCTGTGACACATGCGATCTCCCTTGAAGTCCTCCATCCCTTTGAAAACGGGCAGGTTTTTCTTGCCAGAGTGACCGGTAGCTTGGATGACATGGCGTGGGTGCAAGGTGCGCGTCTCAGTTCCGTTGGCTGTCTTGCGCTCAAGAACAACCGTCCATTGCTTCTTGTTCTCGTCCCAGGATGACGATTTGATCTCAGTTTGGGTCCAAACATTGAGCTCTCGGAACTTCACGTAGGTTTCGAAGAAATCCGCTAGCTTATCTTTTGGTGTATAGATAGGCCAGTCGGGCGGGAAAGTCAGGTAGGGCATGTGGTCGTACCACACTGGGTCGTGGAGAACGAGCTGGTGGTATCGCTGACGCCAATTGTCTCCGACTCTCTCTTCTCGGTCGACGATGAGGGTGTCCACTTGGAGCATCTTGAGACGTGCTGCAGCAGTCAAACCACCCTGGCCAGCACCTTCATTTGTCAAGTCAGATTTTATACTTCTAGAGAAGGCTTTGTCTGCACATACCAACGATCAACACCGCCGGGTCCTTCCCCTCAAAGTTGATCTCATCAATACGTCGATCTTTCCAGTTCTTTCGACCTTGCTGTTCGCCGTGTTGGACACCAAACGGCCTCTCCTTGTTCTCTTCGTGGCCCTTCAACTCGACCATAGAAGTGAAGACGGTAAAAATGTACCACTTGCCATCATGCTCCGCCAATCGCATAACACCATTTCCCTGTCCATTCTCAGTGGTGACCTTAGTATAAAATTCGATTCCGAAAACATCACCAAAGGAATCAATGGGTGCTTTGTGTGGGGACTTGAAGTCAGACGATCGGTCGATTTCGATTTTACTGTTTGGTGCCTCTGTGACAAAGGCGGCAATAGCTTGACTCCCCTCGAGGGTGTGAAAGTCCCACGAATAACACAGGTGGTCGCGCCAATAGCAATTATCGAGGAACAGTGATGCAACCGCTGCCTTGTCTCTGGCTGAGAGACCCAGGTTTAACTGGTTGATGATGTTTTCCGCAATAGCGTTCGGGTCTAAGGGGAGATCCGACTCGGACTCCGACATGGTCTTCGGGAATTGGCCAAGTTCGATGTTGCAAGAACCCGGCACAACTCGCTCTCGCGATGGCGGTAGGTCATTGGGGGTTTCCATGTTGATTTAGGGTGATTTGAATAGGGGGTATGTTGGGGGGCTGACACGAAATACAGAGATACAATGGGAAACAACCCCTCACTTTTTATTTCACAACCCCGCCTTCTGAAAACACAGACAATGCCCAGGCGCCCGGTTTCACTAGTATGAACTGCAGAACGCAGAGCTAGTTCGGCCCCTAGTTTACCTAGTCCCCGGGGTCTTGATCTATTAATACCACCTCGTTATGAAATTCTTTACTTTATTGATTTAGCTCACTTTTAGTATTCAATTTACTATAGTAGGTTATAGGTTACGACTGGTCTATAGAATTCGGTTGTTTTAAGACTGGACTGAAAAGCCTATTTAAGTACAGAATTGTTCAAAATCTCAATTCTCCGTATGTAGGTACATACAAAAATGAGATTAGCGAATTAGTGCTTGGTGTGATATGTATGATTGTGGACGACTTTCGGCTATAAGCGATGTTCGTCGTTGTATGCTACTACTCATGTATCTGTAAAATGGGGCAGCCAGCCATCTGAAATATATATAACCCAAGCTCTTTTCCTGATATGTAATGCTATACACAGATACATTTTCTGATCATTGAATTGTTCTTCAAAGGAGTCGAAGAGGCTTTCATCTCCATTGACGATTGATTTTCCGAAAATAATATCAAAGTTATGTATTTCAGCTAGGAAGATTGGAGAATTACTTTCGGGAAATAGCTTTTTAGGAATATGTTGAATAAGAATGATCTGTATTACATCAACTAGCATCATTGGTCTAGTGGTAGAATTCGTCGTTGCCATCGACGAGGCCCGTGTTCGATTCACGGATGATGCACAACAATTTCTTTTTACTTTTTCCTACTTTTTTTCTACTTTTTTTACTCTTGATACTAATTGACTTCTTTTGTCGATTTTGTTTCACATCCCGCGTAGAAGTCTAATTCATACCCTCGAATCTATTTAAACCACCAAACGGATAAATCTCCCCACATCGTCACGTCCGATGCCAGGGTTCTCTTGGCTCTCGAAACAATGCGATCTTGAACTTCCCTTGTCTGAAGCGGTCGCGTCTGCTGATTATACTTGATTCAATATCTACTGTCTCTTAGACTTCTTCTCATTTTAACATTCAATATATGATACGAACACAATGTGGATATATTACCCAACTGACGAGCCCCCGGCTAGAGGACGGCTAGAGCAGCATGGACAAGCTCACACCAATCACCAAGGAGATGCTGAGAGACACCGTGGTTAAGCCTCAACTTGAATACGACCAGAGAAATTCCTACACATAGTGCTTTCCCCTCTGATTATGATTCCGAAGTTCTTTAAGTACTATGTTTAACGGCGAGTTTTGAGCGTGCAGAGCTTTTGTCATATCTACTACCTCCAGGGCTACATAGCTTTAGCTTCACAGACTTAGAAATTTGGCTTTGCAGGCTTAGAAATGCCCAGGTATCTTCCAAGTTTGACGTAAATGCTGTGTGGGAAGGAACCCTGGGACGTGTATCGAGGAATGAAGAACGCCTGGAGTACTTCAAACCGTGCAAGAGCAATTTTTCTTGTAAACAACTCTGCCCACTCCCAGCATCGACCTCTCTTCTCGCGTCTAGTCAACCAAAATTGGTGATCTATTGATCTTTGCACCATGGCTGATTCTGAACGTCCTCTAGTAAGTGGAACCGTGGACCTAATCCCATGAAGCCATCATCCCAACCCATTCTCTACGACTTCAATGGGTCTTCATGCGTGGTTGGAATACACCCAAATCAGACATAATTACACGTCAATGAATCATTGGAAAATACACTAACTGCGGTAGACCATTTGCACGTACTGCCGCCTTCCCGGTCACGATCTGGCTAATTGCCATGTCCTGCCCGGATTACCGGTCATGAACCGCGTGCCTGTGACCCATCCCGTAAGATCCACACAGGCATATCCTCCATACGAAAGGGAAATATTGATTTTGGATGTGAACCCATCAGATCGAAAAAAAGAAGGCCCGCCGTGGTTCTCGAGGTGGCAGAGCGAAGAGAGCGAAGAAGGCAAAGGAAGCGAAGAAAGCGAAGGGAGGCATGTCTTGTCATCTTGTCGAGCAGAATCACATCCATGTGCTAATGAAGCCAATCAGTCTCCCGTGGTATTCAGCCAAACTTGGAAACTGCGCCTGGTACCTCTGCCTCGGGCACTGGCCCCGACTTTACCTTCATTGGTGAAGTTATCACCGAGGAGGAAGCCGCATTCCTAGCTCTCTGCCTTCGGCAATTCAGAGCGCCTCAGTAGCTCATAGTTTCTACCCAGGCAAGCCGCATAAGGAGGACAGACCGGGTCAGTAGCCACAGCAAGAGCCCGGTGTAGTCTCTTATATGTCGGATGAGGAGGGACGCTGAGGACGCTGATGTGAGGAGAAGTGACCGTTTTGTGAAGTTGGGGTGAGGTTCTCTTCTTTTGCTCAAGGCTTAGGTAAAATTAGCCCGGGCAATCTGGATTTACTATCAATGCAACCAACACATACTTTTGCCCTTCGGGCCCTTTGAACCACTTCTTTGCTGTAGTAATAGAATGGTAGATGTGTATCAATATCGTATCAAAGGATGCCTGAAAGTTCAAGTCTCGTATCCATCCCTCTTAAATCTAATTGTTCTTCTTCCTCCATACCACTAATAAAGTATACCCATCCTTTTCCATGTTGTTGGGTTTGTTTCAGCGATAACCCGAGATGAGCAAGCCTACACCTAAGAAAGATATGGCCTGTCTCTGAAAAACTTTCAGACTGGCAAACAACGATCCTTAGGCTATATATGTGGGTGTAGTTCACATTAACTAGAGCTCTGACATCGAAATCCATGTCTTGTCTGCAACAATCCACAACCTTACGTGTGAACACATTCCTCTGTACCGGATTTCCTATATTAGGTTTTGGCTTTCCCTTGGCTTTCCCTTTAAGAGCAATCAGCTGTCAGATGGAATATGAGGTAGATGATGGGGAAGAAGAACCTGGGAAGGGAATTCCGAAGGTGTGTCCCATTGTGTTAGGCATGTCACGGGTATCTTGTCGAAGATAAGACGGTGACGTTATACGGCGGCCGATAGTTAACTACCTAACTAGTGACTAGTTATGTCTGAAAAGTAAGGTTTCTTTCAATTAAATAATCAATCAATATTCATTGGCCCGATCCAACTTCCTTTACATATGATGCGACAATACGGGGCCTGGCGTATTGATAAGGCCTAGGGCATGAGCAATTTCGCCAGAGTCATAGTAAACTTCTGCTTTTATACAGGAACCAGAGGACATAAGAAGCAAGATGGATTCTAAAAGCCCGGACTGAAATTTCCTCACTGAGCCTGACTCTGAGCGCCCTCTATAAAAGCGGCGGCAGCTAAGATAGCAAAGCCCTAGAGGAAAAATGGTACGTATAGTGTCCTTTAAACGCAATTGGCCTAATTTGTCGCTGCAGCGTGTTATGTCAGCAGGTCCAGGTCTCGGTCTCGGTCTAATTTCCATTTCGGATTCTAGAGTGTTTCTAGGGTGTTTCTAAGGTGTTTCTACCCGACGTAATTTCCCGTAGTGGAGCATAATGGTCTTGTGTATTACATTGTTCTTTAATATTTGAACAAGTTCATAGTACTTTTAGAGATATTCTATTATAGAATATTTTACTTCTAATTGGCATTAACATAATTAAAGCTTAGCCCATGAAAGACTGGGCAGATAAATATATGCTTGGCAGTAGCAGTAGGACAAAGCGTAGACGATAGAACTTAGAACTGAGTCTAGAACGACAGGGCATCACGAAATTTTCAAATAGATTAAATCCTTCTACCACCTTTGGAAAATTCCCACAAGCTTACTTTCTACATCTCTAGGGCTCTAGGGCTGAATCCCCTGTAGTCGAAACGCGGGGAAAGTTTCGTGTCCCTCCTTCCCTTAATGATTCTGTCGCTAGTCACCCATGTTGACCATAATATCTTTACTGCAATATGTTGATGTGATTATAACCTGAAATAATCATGAGTCGGATCCGGCGTCAGATTCTAGGCGCTTGCCTTGGGGCTTTCTTATTGCTCCTGCTTTTCCGCTATCATCGCACAAACGACGGTATTCTTCCTTCGACCACTCCACATGCTGCACCTGAAGTCATTCTGAATTTTGAAATCAACCCAAAATATTTATGGAGAAAAATACCCGTGCGATACCCAGTTCCTGAAGTCCAGCCACTACCCATCA
Source organism: Penicillium hordei (assembly GCF_028827395.1). Classification (NCBI taxonomy): domain Eukaryota; kingdom Fungi; phylum Ascomycota; class Eurotiomycetes; order Eurotiales; family Aspergillaceae; genus Penicillium; species Penicillium hordei. The sequence goes on from NW_026623142.1 coordinate 2,668,744, forward strand.
CGCTGCCCCAGACCTTACCCAAGGTCCAATCGGCAGACTCCAAAGTATCACGTCTTAATTTGGATCGCCAAACTACCAGACAGTCGGCTACGAAAGAAGCCTTCGAACGATGTTGGAAGTCATACCAGTCGCTTGCTTGGGGCGCAGATGAGCTTGCGCCTCTCAGTGGTAGTTCTAAAAATAGGTTGGGGGGATGGGGTGCTACCCTAATTGACAACCTTGACACACTGTGGATTATGGGGATGCACGATGAATTCAAGAAGGCCGTGGCTGCGGTCGCAAATATCAAGTTCGAAGATGCACAGTCCCCCGAAATTAATACCCATGATGTCAGCATCCATTTACTCGGAGGCCTGCTGGCGGCATTCGATCTCAGCGCTGATCAGAAATTGCTGAAAAAGTCCATCGAGCTGGGCGATATGCTTTACGCTGCCTTTGATACCCCAAACAGAATGCCGATCATACATTGGAATGCAAATAAAGCTGCCCACCGAGAGGAGCAGCTTGCGGAGGAGAATGTACTCGGTGCGGAACTAGGCTCGTTCATATTGGAATTCACAAGGTTGTCTCAGATCACCGGTGACCCAAAATACTTCGACGCAGCCCAACGGGTCATGGAATTGTTTGACAAGCAACAGGATGCCACTAAACTAGCAGGGTTGTGGCCTGTGTCTGTGAATGCCAAAGACGAGCTTTTCGATGACGATACCTTCACATTGGGCGCTGAAGCAAGCTCTCTGTACAAGTCGCTACCCTGGGCATACGCTTTGCTAGGAGGGAAAGTTCCCATGTATCGCAAGATGTATGAGAATGCCACGCTTACAGCCGCAGGCCACAATATATTCCGACCAATGAACCCCGAGGGTAAGGATATGCTCCTTTCTGGCACTGTTCGAGTGGCCATGACAGAGAATGGGAATTCGCAAACACACCTAGAGTCGCAAATGCAATACCGATCTTGTTTTGCGGGGGGTATGTTTGCACTAGGAGGCGCACTACTCAACATCCCCACCCACCAAGAAATCGCCCGTAAGTTGGTCGATGGATGCATTTGGGCTCATCGGGTCGTACCACTGGGGATTATGCCCGAAGCCTTTGATGTAGTTCCATGTGCGTCGCAGATAAACTGCCCATGGAGCGAGTGGCTTTGGAAGCAAGAGGTCTGGAAAAAGGCAAACAGCCTCGAGCCAGAACCAAATCCAACTCTGAATGTCGATAAGTTCATCAAAGAATACCGTCTGCCCAACGGGTTCATCGGAATCTCGGACACTGCCTATAACTTGCGCCCGGAAGCGATTGAGAGCATATTTACCCTGTACCGGATTAGTGGACGTGAGGATCTACTCGATGCAGCGTGGGATATCTTCCAGGCGATGCAAAGTGCGACGCAGACGAAGAATGGCAATGCTGCTATCAGTGCTGTCACGGATGAGGGTAGCGAACTGACTTTTAAAGACTCGATGGACAGCATGTGGATGTCACAGACACTCAAATATTTTTATCTCATGTTCAGCTCTCCAGACCTTATTAGTTTGGATGAGTTTGTTTTCAACGCTGGAGGGCACCCGCTGAAACGCCCCAAGGCATAATGACAAGTACTGTTGCAGGAATGCATTTGTTTCGCACTACGATCGCTCTTTTTGTGGTTGTTGTTTGAATAAAAGCATATATAATCTGCAAATCGAGATTTTCTGCTACTAACAACATCCGCTCATTTGATAGACCTAGTAGCATTGTTTTGAAATGAATGTCGTGAGTGGTAAATTTGAGCGCGAAGAGACGGTGAACGCGATCTGACGACATTCCCCACTTATGTCTGAAGCTCCCAGAAATTTGGGCACAATATCAGGCCTGGTAGAGTTGAATTTGTAACTACATAATTTAGATAATCCCATGTATATTCAGCCTGTACTTGATCTATAAAATGTGGGGGCAGTCTTGAACGGGGTCTTCTGTGTTAGTTTCAAGCAACTAGAAGCTTAGCGTGGGGTTGACACACAGTAACACATCGTGACGCATATTGACTCATAAATTCAGAAAGATAAAATGAATGAGATTGATCTAAAAACTCACTGATATAGAACATAATTCACGTGCACATACAACATGACCATCGAATCCACAAGGCTGCGACCAGCCAACCAGCCAACACCAACATCAACACCCCTGTCCATCCTCGACGCAACAGTGGTGCGCTTTACTCCAACAGGAGGAATTTGGATTTTCAACCAACCCACAGACATAGACCAGAAGAACTTGGTCGACAATTTGCGAACTTCCTTCATTGAAACCCTATCAAAATTCCCCCAATGGGCAGGCCAACTCCAATGGGCACCCGTCAACCCCAAAGGAAACCACACAGAGCGGTTTAATCGTCCACAGATTGTGTACGGCACTGATACCGACCCAGGTGTTGAATGGACAGTAATCGAGCATCCCTTCCGAGCAGATGAAATCGTCCCGACAGCGCAGGAACGGGCTTCATCTTCATCGACCACCGGCTCTCAACCCGGAGCATGGGTAGGCGATGACTTCAACCAAAATCTCTTCCTACCATCTAGCCCACTGGCATTGGCCAATCTGCGCGACTATGTCGGTCTGCCAGCGGTGCAAGTTCAACTCACTCTTCTCCGAGAAGGGGGCTACGTCATCGGAATTCAGATGGCGCACTGTCTAGCAGATGCACAGACTTTAATGGTATTTATGCATTTATGGGCATATAATAGCAAAAAGCAATTTGGAAACCAGTCCGAATCACCATTAATGGGCGAGCCCGTGTTCGATCCCGCGTTGCTGGACAGCTGCGCCGCAGGTGATATCGATGGGTCCGAGCCCGACCAAACCATCGTGAACACCGCGCGAAAATTGCCCTTGCATCGGTATAGCTGGTGGAATGCAGTCAATGAGGGCGGCCCGCCATTCTTAACACCGACAACAGAGAATTCCAAACCGCCGCCCGCAGAAATCAACCACAAACAAGTATCGCCCTCAGAACCAGCGCCCTGGGCTTCATGGGATTTCTCCAAGAGAGTCAGATACACACAGTTGCACTTCACGGGCGAAGAGCTACGCAAATTCCAAGCCATGGCCCTCGATGGCCCGGGCAGCCGACGTGATATCTCTAGACTGGACGCTTTACTCGCACACCTGTGGAGAACCATTACACAAGCACGCGGACAAGCCGACTCTCCAAGACCCGTATATATGAATTTAAGCCTCGGCGTCCGGCCGCGTGTTTCCCCCGCTCTTCCTGATACGTTCATCGGGTCCCCGCTGTTTTTGACTCACGTTGGTGGGGCCGCTTCTTCAGTATGTCGGGCAATATTAGGCGAGACGGCTAGTCGGATCCGAGAGACGATGAAGGGGTTTACGGCGGATGCTGTGGGTGCGATGTTGCATGATGCTGCTCATGAGGTGTCGCCGCAGCGGCTGTGGCAGGCGTTTTTGGGGTCTGAACATACGATTGTTACCTCCTGGTTGCGGCTGCGGTTGTATGAGGTTGACTTTGTGGGTGGGGATAAGCCACGTTATGTGCATGCTGTTATGCCTAAGATGGATGGGTGTGTTCAGGTCATGGATAGTGCGGTTCGAGATGGGGGGATGGATGTTGCGCTTTATCTTGATGAGGTGGCTACGGGGCGGTTGCTTGATGGTTATCGCTCTTGACGTTGAATTGTGAATGTATTTATAAAGTTCATTTCATTGGATTTTCATTGGACTAAGAGCGTATAATGGTTTATATTCATGTAGCCGGGACCCCCAAATGCAAATAACAGAGATTCAAAATTTATACAAAAGAATAATTAACGATAGGCATGGAGAGTTGGAATACCTACGCACTCATTGAAAGTGCCCGATGCCGTGATTTCCGTTTCCGACAATCGGCATCTCGACTCTTGCGGCCCATTCGGCCAAGAGACATGCCTTCAAGAGTCTCGGGCTTACCACCCCAAAGCTTGGTTCGTCCATTCTGTCTTTGTTGAATTGGAGGAATCCAAAAGTGAGTGACGGCTGCGCCGAGGACCATGCAGGCGCTGAAAACAAGGAGAACAATGCCGTGCTTGCGGGTTGCTGTGTTACCCGGGCCTGAACCAAAGTGATAGTATGTTGAGAAGACTTGTACGAGAATAGAGCCCAGTTTTCCGGCTCCAGCGCTGATGCCGTGACATGTTGCGCGGTATCGAGTTGGGAAGATTTCAGCGGGGATCATATATGTTGTTGCATTGGGGCCTGTGGATGGTTGGTTAGAATGATTCAACGTGTCGTATCCTGGGCTCAACTCACCAAAGTTGAACATGATCTGGCCAATAATATACAATGCCACCACAGTAGGAGGGCCGGTATAAAGAGTTACGAACATGGTTCCCAGGACGATAAACAGAGCCGCCAGTGCGAGGAACATGTACTTTTGCAGTGCAACACGATCCAGCTTATGGGCAAAGATAATAAGCAGCATGCCACCGACAAAACTTCCGACATTGAGGATAATCAACCCGCGCACAGAGGTTTCCATGAACATCGTGTAGATATTGGCATTTGGTGTATCGTCAGTCATCCAGGCCGGTGCCGCCTCGGAGATATTAAGTTGGCCCCACGTCTTGGCTAAGAATTGAGGACTCGACAATCCGATACCGTAGAAGCCAAAGTCAAGTAGGAGCCATGCGAGAGAGCAACCAGCCAAGCTGCGCCAGTTCCCTTCTGTCCAGAAGTACCGCATAATGTCGGTACGTGCCAAGCGCCAGTGAGAGTTGAGAGTAGCGGAAGGTAGGCGGGTGTACTCATCATTGTCATCATGATCAAAGGTCGAGTGGCTAGCAATGGATGAAATCGGGGGTAGTTGAATCGCGCTACCGGCACTGCATGTAGCGGTGGTTCCCCAGCCCATAGAATCAATAATACCGGGCGTGTCGCTGAAAAGCGTGGTTGCATCAAACTCTGCAGTGACGGGATCGTCCACGATATCGACTAGGTAACGGGGGCTTTCTGGAATGGCGAACCGGAAAAGAGTAGCGACTGCACCCGGTACGACCCCGATGGCGATCACCCAGCGCCACATTATATCGACAGTGCGGGTGATGTCTTCACCCGGGCGGCTATTACCCCGAGCTATCGCGATCACAACCAATGAGACAATGTTACCTGCGATCTGACCGAGTGGTTGCATGAAGAAGACGCTGGCCATCATGCGAGCGCGATGTTTGGTAGGGGCAAATCTGAACATTTCAAGGTCAGTTTTCCCTCCACGATTGAAGATTCCGAGACCGATTGACCTACTCAGATGTGATCACTGCACTGAGTGGATAATCCGCGCCAACTCCAATACCAACACAGATTCTCCACCAAATAAGCCAAGCAAAGACGTTCATGCTGCCATCCACGCCTGTCGAGGACATAACCACACCCAAAGTGGCTGTAATGAGGAGTACCAACTCAACACCGTACATCTTCTTCCGCCCATTTTTATCGGCTAGAAATCCAAATGTCACTTGGCCCAGCAGGGTTCCCCCAAGTGTCGCGATATTGATGCATGTGAGTCGTAATGAGGAAGTTTCGTCTCTCCAGTAGACATAGGAGATCATCGGTAGGGCCATATTACTGGCAAATAACTATGTCAAGTATTAGTCGATGTTTTATATGCGTCGTACGACATTTCCAATAGTAATATTCCGCGTGGAAGGTGGGGGTAACGCACTGTGTAACCATCGAGGAAGAACCCAAGACCAGCGACTAGCACCACGATCCATTGAAAGTTTTGCCTGTCGATGGTCTCGTAGATCTGTCGCATGCGGACATATCGATCCTATAACCAAACTATTAACAATCTTGCATGCCATGTTGCCCATCAAGCTGGGGGACTCCATAGTTACCTGCTCATGGTCGAAGTCCCGCGCGCGGTCGGTCTTATACAACCGGGCGTGGAATTTGCCCATAGTGAATAGTAGAAAGTTGAAAGACTGAAGATTTCTACATTTCAAAGAATAGAAAGATACTTAGATTAGACCCGGGACTTACAAGGTTAACCCAAGAGTTACAGATTGTAGGAGGCCCGTGATCCCTGTACACGCTAATGTGAGACTAAGCGGCGAACCTTGGAACGAGCCAAAGCTTTAGGGTTGTTTTCTCCACGTGCGGCATCTCTGATGCTTGACTTGTCGACGTCCTAAAATGGGACCCACAGGCAACGGACAACCACGAGGGTTATTGTTCCCTTTATCCCCTTTATATGAGACATCTTGAACCTTGGAATTGAATATTACTTTTTGTTACGAAGTATATTTCTCATGGTAAATGAGCTATTTTATTCTAATTAGCCAGTAAAAGAATGAATTCCAATTTCATTAACCCGCTCTCACGTGGATGCAATTCTATGTCTCAAAAGATGTAACGCCCAGGGGTATCTTGGTATTATGTACATGATACATATTCTTGGCCCCCAATTTATCCAGGAACTCCAACTCCATGTAAAAATTTATCGTAACAGACCTGAGGGATTTATAATAGATCGGTCCTCGTAAACTAATCATCCAATCGTCAGGTCGTATGACAACATCTGACAAAATGCTGTGCAGTCTGGAAAAGAAAGAGAAGAATAAGCCAATAGTCTAAAATGTGCAAAACTTAAAAAAAAATGTGCACTGACCATCATCGTCAAGGAACTGAATCGTAAGATTTCTCATTTGAGACAGAATCTCGAAGTTCGGATTCAGCTCAAGTAGGGCTGGTCGTCCGGCCTTCTTCGGGGGTTTGATCGAACCGATGCAATTTACTAGGGTTGTTAGCACCGTCACTGGGACAGGGGTAGGGGATCTGGGCCCGGATAGAAGCAAAACACTTACAGGGAATGGAAATGTATCGTTTGAGCTCCCTCCGTTGCGAGTTGGCAAAGAACAGCATCACTCGTTTCCCGTTATGCCCGCGGAGGATGCGAAGATTTTGGCTGATGCACTCTTCACCCCGGCCTTTAGACTTAGCCTCAGCCATTCCGCCGATAAAAATCAACTTGGAGCCTAGTAGTAGTTCTTGGAATCGTACACAATCTGCGGGTGTCAGCAAATGTTGACTCTCCGAGGTTTAGCGGTCGCGTACCATCCCAGTGATCAAATTTATATGATAGTTGTGTCATGAATACCGTGCTTGCCGTTTGAATAGTTTGCTGGTCCATAAAGGACACGCGGAGAGGGTAATCGTCGCCTGATTTTGGATGCTCTAGGTGAGGAACTGGCAGTTTGGTGTTGGAGACTAGGCATGATTTGAATGGTCAGCATGTTATCTTTTGGAAATATGGGAGACAACTCACAGCCGTGGATAAAAGGTGTTTGCTGGCCTAATCCTCCCCCAAGTTCGAGACACCTCAACGCGCCCGTTGAGTCTTTGCAAATGTCAATGAATGTGTATTTCAGTTTGAATAGCTGGCCATTTTTGACAAATGAACTATAAACAAGTCAGCGCACATTCTGATCTGACAGGAACCTTCTTCTCAGCACAGACATTTGCACGGAAGGAGTCAATTCGAGTCGCACGACATCATTGTAGGACTGCCAGGATTGCTTCCTCGAGCTGGACCCTGGAGATGTCGCCGGGCTCGGGAAGAGGACACTTGTTGACGCAGACGACACGGTGGAGGCAGAGTGAGTGCTTTGGCGTCGATCTACCCACTCCTGGAAATCTCGAGGAGAGAAAGAGTCCATTCTGACTCTCGAAGATGACTTATAGAGCTAAGGTGGGATAGGTAAAGTAGTGAGGGTACGACGATCGGGCGGATCCCGTCAAAAAAAGATCGTCCAGGAACAAAAGTGGCATGTTTGATCATAGAATTGTATCGGGCAGAAGTAAATATATTCCCAACCTTGATCTTAAGAAACCGAAAATACAATGTGATCAAAGTAACATAATTGATGTGGAGAGGGGGATGTGGAACGTGCCAAAATGGGTGGCTATCAGATCACGATTGGGTTCCACCCCCATCGTTCTTTCCCATGTGGCTTTGTTGGATTCATTGGAACGGCCTTTTGCAGCTGTTTGATATTGAATGATACAACTTCCATTATATTAGATTATCCGAGCTTACCCTGCTATAAATTCCTTTTTTTTCCTTTTCTGGTAGACCTCTGCTTACCCTAAATCTGTCCGAGATTATTCCGGATCACTACGGAGTACTCTGGACTATGTTCATCATTTTAGGATTTTTACGATGGACCATGGAATTCACTGCCCCAAATAAACCCTGGAAGCTAAATTAATCCAGAATTTCCCAGAATACTTCTGGAATTTATCTGGAATTTATCCGGAAATCCATTGGTTCATGCCGATCAGCTGGAGCTCCGGTGCCTGCAGCTGCCCGATGCTGTCGCATAATTCGGCTTTTATAGCAAAGCCAAGATGCCAATCATAATAAGGCATCATATTCCTATCTCCGCACGTTCTATCCTTACGTTATGTGCTCTATCCTTATGCTATGTGCTCTATCCTTGTGCGCTCTATGCTTAAATCTGTGCGCTCTATCCTGCGCGCTCTATCCCCGCGTGTTATATTCCCGCGCGTTAACAAACCATATATATCCACAGCCCGACCTATCTTTGTCGACTTCTTTACATCTACTCGAACAACTTCTGACTTTCTAAAGAGTCCAGTCATCTCTTTTTTTTAGCATTCAATCTACGTTCATCAACGCTGTCGTCACAAGCCGTCATACATGAGACAAGATTTCCTGGAGGGACTCAAGACCAATCCACGCACAACTACACTCACTGAAGTCAAAATGCTTGTCTCCGATACAGGGGATCCGGTATCCCAATTTCAGGGTCGGCCCGTTTACTACAGCCTGACTTCCGTTGCTCCAGGTCCAGTTCCGGTTCCAATGCCAGTTCCAGCTCAGTATGGTCCCGAGTACTTCGGTCCGCCGTCCATTGGTCCTAACCCTGTTGCCTGTGGCCCTTACGGACAGCCGCTAACTTACCCTGTCATGTTTGAGCCTGCTTCACTGGGACCTCCTTCATATGGCCCACCGATGATAGTTCCTATGGTTCCTAGCTCTCAATTTTTTGCCCCGACTCCTTTGAACTTTGCTTACACTAACTCGAATTACCCCATGGGAGCCTCCTACTCCAGCGAACCTGTTGAGGTTCCGGAGAAAGATTCCCGTAGCTGGCTTGTTGCTTATCGCAAATTCATGACCTGGACTCACACCGTGTACTATTCATCAAAGTCACCTGAGGCATTTGTGAATGCCTGGAAACGAGCCCTTGTAGAGATGAAAGCGGCCTTTGGACCCCCAGCTCTTCCCACGGTTTTCATCCTCAATCAGTTCCTTGCTGCGGTCAGTGTGCATCCCAGCACCATTCCATGGATTGAGTCACTCCGGTTCAAACAAGGTTCTCTACCGGCGTCCATTCTAGACGAAGCTTACGCCGATTTCCTGGAGTTTGAGGCCGATCGGCTAGGAACCGAACACTCAGTCTTGAGTGACATAGATAGTATCTCCACTGACATGGATCAACTGGAAATTTCCCCCAAGGAATACTGTCCCTATCACCGGCGTCTCACAAAGCATCCGGTTGGCCAGTGTTATCGAAATCCACAAAACACGAGGCGTAAGAGGAAGTGGAGACGACGACAGACGCTAATTGCAGCAATGGTCGAGGCTGAGAAAAAGAGGCAGCTGTAATTCACATGTTCAGCTTACCCAAAGCCTTCGAAGGCTCTCGGAATTGAATGTCAGAGAGGTGGCTGAGCTTTGAAGAATCAGGTGAGTGATTTCCAGTGTTCTTATTGTGAGGAGGCTAAAGCCCTCTGTTCTGTTGAGTGGGGTTTATGTTCTTCTTTTATCATTTCATTCTTCGCGTTCACTATTAACATTTTTTAGCCGATATGTTCATTCCTTGCGTTACACATGTTCTTTTTTGAAACGAAAATCATCAATGTTCACAACCGCGATGCCTGATGGATCAGGCTAGAGATAGCCTGTTACATGCAGCTAGGTCACTTTTTTTTTTTTTTTTTTTTTTTGCACATTTCGCGCTGTCTTTTCTGCGTCGTATTGCATGAGAACGTTCTTACCGTTCCGGTGTTGCCATAGCATCTTTGGTATGGTTTGGGTTGTCCCATTCACTGTGCCTGTTTCCATATCATTATCAAGACGCATGTGCATGCCCTTTTCTTTATCTACCTTCTCTCAGCGTGGCTTAGGCATTAACAATCAATAATTTAGGTATTCTTTGGACATGTCAATAGTAATGTCAGTCATTTTGGGATCTTGTCTTCTGTTGCTTGCTTTTATTGCGATTCAAACCTATAATATCAGATAGAACGATACAAAGATGCCCTAGCCCTAGACCCTCCAATAGAAGGGAATGTAAGTTGCGCCGATATCCTTCACTCATCATTTTTATAGTACCTATTCCTTACTTCATTATTTTTATTCCATCATTTATCCTTCACTTACTATCTTCTATATCTTTAGTAATTATCTATCTAACGTCTATCCCTCTCTTTACTATATATATATTCCATCATTTCTCCTTTACTCGTCATCTCTCTTTCATCCCTCATTCACTCAACATATTTCTTCTATCTCTCCTCCATCCACTAACAAACTTGCGATCCTCCTATTATAAAGACTTCAGCTATGGATACGTCTTCTCAATCAGAACCCAAAATGGAGGACGACTGGTCAGCTGTTCCAGAGCCATTTATTTGCCTCTGTTTCTTCCATCCATCTGCCCCCCGAATTCATACAGCCAAAACGTGTAATTTACCCATCTATCTCAAGTTCAGACTCTCATCAAGCCAGTGCCATCTAGACCAGACAAGAGACCCTTCATACCTGCCACTTCAGTCGACCTTGACAATATATTCAGAACAGCAAGATATCATTGTCACACTGCTTAGAAACAATACCTGAAATGTACGAATGTCATTTACAGCACCTTGGACTTGCCTCACGTATCCGTTGGGATATGGTGCAATTTTCTCGTTTTCATGAGTCTTTTGTCTTCATTTGGTACTATCTTGGCTACATTTATGCGATGCTGAAAGATGATATCATAGTATATATCAACAATTAATTTAACATATGTGCAATATAATTAACTCAAATCAAAACCAATCCTTCGGGCTCTAACAACACGGCTCTAGTTGGAATCCTTGCAAAGATCACAATAGTCAAGCTTCACTGTACAACCGTTAGATAGCTTAGCGGAACCACAAATCGAGGTTCCGTTTCCTTTAGTATCGTAAAGACTCGAAAAGCTGAAAAGGAGAAGTCTTTAGTAAAACCGAATCAATCTGTGAGGCAATATGATGACTTACAGTCCCTTTAGCTGCGCTCCATTCAACCCAGGCGTGTAATCGCTGTCCTCAGAACACGAGTATTCAGCTGTACAGCCCATGCCAACGGTGGTCGAATCATGTCTGCTTGTCTTCTTCGTGTAGACTGTATCATCGTCGTATTTCTCCCAGGCTGCCTTACAGGTAGGACTCAAATCGTCGCCGATAGTAGTGCCGCAAATGGAGGACCCCCCAGGGCTCCAGTCTGTTGGTTCGGGTGTATCGGCTGTCAATGTGCTGGTTTTAGGCTCACCAGCAGGATAGGTTTCTGTCAACTTGGTTTCTGGAACGTTGTAAGATTTGATGGTTTGTGTGGGCCAGACGATGATTTCGTCATTTGTCGTGGATGTGACGGGTCCAAGTGTTGGTGAAGGCTGCACCCCTGTATCCTTAGAATTTCGGCTCTTAATGTATAGGACAATTCTTCAGCCCAGTTTATCGGGTGAAATCACAGGTAAATTGTCATTGTAGTTGTAGGGATATTCTTTGGCCTGGAATACAATATAACTATGGAACCCATGTCTTTAAACTTGCCTGTTGAGTTGCCTATAAAAAGACTGAAATGACTGACAGTGGTGGATAGAGTGTTGAATAAAGTGGTAGATGGGAATAGATCGTCCTCGACGATGGCTCTCCTCTGCCTGTTATAAGCGCGAGAAATATAGCAACTCTCTTCGAGTGTTTTGTATCGCTTCTCTTTAGCGACATCATGCCTTTTTAAAGCGGCGAAATAAATACGAAAACACGATGGCAGGCAAAAATATAAACAATTCATCTCCATGATTTATTAGAATTGATTGGTTAGTGAGTAACAAGATCATGTCGGCCAACGATAAAGAGTTATGCCGCATTCTATCAACGAGGGGGAAAAAAAAAACCGGAAAACAAAACGTAAGGTGACTTTGCGCCTTGATGGCTCACACATAGCCCTTAGAAAGGAGGCAAGGGTTTGTTGACCTAACCACGCTGATGTCAGATGGACTTAATACCGCGATCTGAACATGAGAAGTAGGAAAAATGGAGGACACAGCAAGCTCAAAGGAGAGAGAGATCACAGTTGAAAAGCACGACAGTCAACAAATTTCTACGGGCCCATTCAGTCCCGTGGGCATGAACCAAGAGGTTTCAATTGCTACCAAAAACTATCATCTCATTTTGGATATTCTAATTTTGGTCCCTGAGGTTTGCTTATTCGGTGAGTTTTGCTCTGTTCAGTCTCACTTATCCATTAGGGATCATTCTATTTTGGGGGACTCGGATCACTGCTATAGCTCAAGAAATATCATGGGCTTAGCTCATATGTGAGACAGCCACCGTATGCACCCTCAAATCTTAAAACCTCGCCAATAATATGGGGGAACAGATTTGAAATCAGGCCCTTGTTCGTTCCTGACCGTTGAAGGTAAGACCGTAGTTACTTTGCTTACTTCGATATGCAAGGCGAATCTATAATAAAGGGGATTTTCCAAATGTAGTTTCCCGATTGACCTTAGCGTCAGGCGGCTGTCCGTGGCTTCCTGACTCGACCAATCATCATCTTCGACGCTTTTAGAATCCCAGGGCTCACTGTTAAGGCGAACCCTTCATCCAGATTTCGAGTATATAAATACCCCAGGATCATCGCATCTTATAACTCTCCATACCACAGAACATCTTATACCATCTCATCGTCTTGCAAGCACATTTCCCACTCTCCAATTCTTTACCACCAATCAAAATGAAGTCTTTTTTCTCCATGGTTCTCTTCGTCGCCGCGGCCATTGCCCAGACAGCCACAATCGGCCTCCCCGCCGAGAACCAGAAAATCAATTCCGGCAAGGAAGTAATTATCCAAGTTCAGCGTCCTGTAAGTTCAAGTGTCCGGGATAGTTCTTCCAACTTATTCCCCGCAATCCTTTATACTAATCTATCATTCAGAACTCTCTGAGTCCGTCCAAGGAGATGGGCGTAGCAATCGGTCTCTCCTCATGTGCATCCTCGCCCTGCAGAGACGCAGATGATGTTCTCGGAACAATTCTATACAATGGGCCTTTCAACCCCGTGTACCACGAGCACAACCTGCCCCCATATGAGAACTTCACGGTCACGGTGCCGGCCTCGGCTACCCTTGGCAAAAGCCAGATTAATATCGCCCATGCGGCTTTGATTGGTGTAAGTAAATCTCTTACATTCGCTGGAATTCAAGCATACTAATTGTTGAATGGTAGGCCGGTCCTTCCGCATTCTTGGAGTCTCTCAACCGGACTGTCTTCGTTGTCTAGATTTCTAGATTGCTGACAGATCTAGAGCCCGAAGTCGGCGTTGTGCTATCTTTGTACATTTGCTTTTGCCATTCTTGTTGTAAACTGCTTTTTGGTGTGAATCCTTTATCGGGGATTTTGTGAATATGGCTCGAGATGAATTTGTTGATGGACCTTTGAATATTGTGCTCAGTCTAGCAAGCATATTTTGGTTATAGATAAATACTTTCAGTAATACATTTATGTTAAAGATATGAAGCGCTCTCCAAAGGGCATGGGAATATAAGAGAGTGAGAGTATGAGCGACAGATGTCTTTGAGATGATGTTGCCAAGGAGTTTCTAGGGTTTCTGGGGTTTCTGTGGTTTCTTTGTTTCGGACCAACAATTTTTTTCAGATCTTATTGAACTCTTCGCTCGAACATGATCTCTATTCAATAGTCAATCTGTGATTGGTTTATTTCTTCCCGAGCCTTATTGACATCTCTATCTGGCCATCTATAGATCTCGCCTGTTCATCTACTCTTTGTCCTGTGCATTAGACTACAGTCTCAATAAGCGTCATGTGCACCTGCTGGCCATTCTTACACGGAAAAGAGATTTTCTTTTCTCTTCAATTCCACAGAAAATTCTCACGTCGTCGCTCGTTGATTCTGTCATGATGGATAAAGTCTTCTCTCGCGACTATGACCCCGTCCCCAAAGGCGATGCTGATGGGGACAGCGATGCCACCATCATAAACAGACCACCCCGTCGAGGCTTCCAGCAATTTTTAAAACGAAACCTCGCTGCAATCACCATCACCGGCCTGCTCGTGGTCCTACTGCTCGGGGTTATCGCTGTAATCACCGCCATCACCGTGGAACCCTTCCGCAAGGTCGTTGTCATAAAAGGACCACCTTCTGACTCACTTGCATACCCCGAATCACTTGCAGGCCAACGACAGTGCCTGACACCAGCTCCACGAGTAAGATATTCGTGCGGCAACTCAACCAAGGAGGCTGAAGCTCTCGGCTGCGCCTACGATCCTCTTGCTGGCTGCTGGCTGCACAAAGAATGTCCGCACGACTTTACGCACGAGTTCGCGCATTTCAACAACGGCAAGCCGTTTGTCTATTTCTATGATGAGGCCGCCACCCAGCAGATGAAGGACTACACTGAACTCGGCAATAATCCGGACTTCTATTGGACTGCTGTTCGTGAGCATCTGGTCCATTGTCTGTATCTCCTTAGACGAGGCCATGATGTCCACATGCGTGGTGCTCGTCTGGATAATATGCTTGGAGACCTAGAGCATGTGGATCACTGCACCAATATGCTGGCTAATTGGCTGCGGAGACCGGACCCCGCGTTGGAAGAGATAGGTACGCAGGGGCAGACTCATTGTTTTATGTCGTGTGCTTAATTCTTTGGTATATAGTCACTGTCCCTAGAATTGAAGAGGGATGTAGGAGCCTATAACGCTGTGCCTTAGACAGATCGTCATAATCTATTCTGATTCATTCCAATAATAGACGGAGGTAAGAATAAATAAGTAAGTAAACCAAATATTGAAGACCGAGTTTCGAAATTCCGATTCCCCGAACGGCTATCTCCGCAACCTCCGAAAACATAGGCTCCCACAAAACCTCTAATAATTATAAAAGGATTCTCCAATTCATACATATCTCCCCGGAGTTACTTACAACATACTCAAAATGCCTCCCAAACGTGTCGCGATAGTCACCAGCAGCACGCGCAGCCCGCGCCTCAACCCCACGATAACGCAGTACGTCTATGACGTCCTCACCTCCAACCCGACGATCCCAACAAACCACAACGAAACAACCGACACAGACCCGCGCCACATAACTTTTGAAATCCTCGATCTAGAAAAGCAATCCTTACCCCTCTACGACGAATCCGTCATCCCCGCCAGCCTACCAGCTGCAGACCCCACCCCGCACTACAGCAAAGCGCACACGCGGGCATGGTCCGCCGTAGTGCGACAGTACGATGCGTTTATTTTTGTTACACCGCAGTATAACTGGAGTATCCCGGCGAGTCTGAAGAATGCGCTTGATTATCTCTACTTCGAGTGGAAGGGGAAACCGGCGGGGATTGTTTCGTATGGTGGGCGGGGTGGTGGGAAAGCAGCGGATCATCTACGTAGTATTTTGACGGGTTTGCGGATGAGGGTTGTTGGGACTGCGCCTGGGTTGCCGGTTAAGTTTACTGGGTTGCCTGTTGGGACGTTGTCGGAGGAGGAAGAGAAGGTACAGTTGGATGAGAGGGATCTTGCTGGGTGGAGGGAGGCTGGGGTTGAAGGGATGATGCAGAATTTGGGAATGGAATTGGTCTGTGAATTGGATAAGGAATGATTAGTTCTTCATGTTCTATAGAGGATAATGTAGAAATGCAGAATTGAAAGATATGTATGTTGTATTAATAGTCACTTTTGGTGTGCCTTAGTATTTTATATGTATGATGTGTGGAGATTCTGCACTGATTTCAAAACATCGATCATCTCAGTCAGTGCTGAGAATATCCTCACGCGTGATCCCACTACGCTCACACATGGCACGGAAGATGCTATCTGCCTTATCCCACAGCACAAGTGGTGCATCCATCTCGGCAATCCGACCCTTATCCATAACACAGATGCGATCGTAGTGGATGATAGTGCGCAAGCGATGCGCAATACACAGCAAAGTCTTCCCATCGAAGCCCTGAGCCATAGTGTGCTGGATCTTTTGATCGGTCTCGAAGTCAACGGAAGAAGTAGCTTCGTCGCACACGATGATACGTGCGTCACGGACGAGCGCCCGGGCAAGGGCCATCAGTTGCCGCTGGCCTAGAGAAAAGTTCAGGCCTTCGTCGTCCACGGGAGATTCGAGGGTGAGTGATTTTGTCGGGCGCGCTTTTACGTCACTGCCTGTGACTGGGGTTGTGGCTCCGCTGGCTGGCCCGCTTGGCAGTTCCTCGCCTTCGAGTTCTTCCTCTTGGCCGATGAGGTACGCCTTGCGCAAGGCAGACCATAGTTCGAGGTCATTGTGCTCATTGAACGGATCAATATTCGAGCGGATCGTGCCCTTGAATAAAGCGGGATCTTGGGGGATGATAGCGAGGCGGGATCGAAGGTCGTGAAGACCGACAGTGGAAATATCGATGTCATCAATTTTGATGATACCCCCTGATAGTTCAGTTAAACGGAATAGTGCGGACATGATACTCGATTTACCGGCACCGGTGCGGCCGACAATACCAATGCGCTCGCCTCCTCGCACGTCCATGGTGAGGCCCTGTAAGACGAGTGGAAGGCCAGCCCGGTAGCGCATCTCCACGCTGCTGAACTCGATGTGGCCCTTCTCGGGCCAGCTAGCTGACACCTCAACCTGGTGCAAAGGCGCCTCCTCTTCCAACTCGGTACCATAGTGGTGAACACGTTCTGTGGCGTTCATGTTGTTCTCAACCTCGGCCAGCTGACGAACCGTGAACTGGAGCATCTGTGCGATAGCCAAGATATAAGACAGCACCAACCCAGAAATACTGGGAGAGACATTGAACCGAGAAGTGACGACCAGAACACCGACCACGAAGACTAATAAGGCTGCCACGGCATCGAGTCGAACACTGAGCCAACGTTGATTGGAGAAAGTGAGGAAATAGGCCCCGTTCATCACATCGATCGAGTCTCGAATAGTGCGGCGGAATTGGTTCTCTACGCCATATGCTCGAATGCACGCGATTCCCGTGATGGCTTCGCCGAATCTGGCATACACCATTGAGCGCAAGACGCTCTCGTGGCGCTTCATCTCGCGGGCGGATGCTCTGTAATAGTTTGAAGCTAGAAGAAACAGTATAATCATAGGAACAAGTGCGATGACGAACTAAGGGGGGTTAGCAAATCTCGCACAAAAAAAAATACCCAAGACATTTTAAGGAAAAGGCTACTCACGTAGTAGAAGAACACTATGACTAAGACCATTATAGAGATAATCATAGTCATCGTCAAGGCATAGATACGCATCGCGTCGGAAAGTTCATTATCCATCACCTGGATATCCTTCGAGAAACGGTTGGTGATTCGTCCAAGTGGCGTGGTGTCGAAGAAACTCATAGGCGCGCGAAGCACACGAGACATCGCACGCTGAAGCATAGTTTTGCTAGCATTCGTACCGCATGTGGTCATATAAGTCGAGAAAGAGAACATCAAGAGAACAACGCTGCCACCCAGTCCAGCGTAAATTCCAATATACTGGCCGGTCGACAGCCCCGGGTACTTGTCAGAAGTCCAGTAGGACAGCCACAGACTAGTCCAGACGTTGGCAACATTCGTAAGGCCAAGCAAGATGAAGACCATGACAGCATTGAAATAACTGCCGGAGGCTCGGATATACGCCTTCCAGACACTCCAGCCAACGGATTCGGTGGCCTTTTCTTCTTGCTGCATCAGGGCTGCGGCGGGTTTTGCTGGGGCGGCCTTCTTGGGGCTTGGCTCGTTCTCGTTCTCGTTTTCGTTTACTTCATCCACAACTTCGTCGACCACTTCTTCATCTTCCGCTTGCATACCCTCCTGTCGCGAACTAGACATCAGCCGCTTGAAGACCTCGTTGTCACGCATCAGGTTGTCGAATGTATCAACCGCATTGATCCGGCCCGCGTCCATAACAATGATTCGATCACATCGGTTGAGCACATGGAGTTGATGCGTCGCCAAGATTCGGCAGCGATCTTTGAGCAAACCACAGATTGCCTTGTCCATGATGTGACGACCGACATGTGCATCGACAGCCGACAATGGATCATCCATGAGCACCATCTCCGCATTGAAATATATGGCTCGGGCGATGTTCAAACGCTGTTTCTGTCCACCAGAGACAGTGATACCTCGTTCTCCAATCTCGGTCTGGTCTCCATTCGGTAGGATCTCGAGATCTGGGGTCAGGGCGCACGCATCGATAACTTGCTCATACCAAGTCTCATCATATTCCTTCCCAAACAGGATATTGTTGCGCACAGTGGTGTTTTGGATCCAGGCGTACTGCGGACAGAATGCGCGTGTGGTGCTCAGACGTACAGTACCATCGGTCACACGCATATCGCCCGCCAGAGCCGAGAGCAAGGAACTCTTGCCACAACCGACTGTTCCAATTACGGCCAACAGTTCATGTCGGCCAACTTCAAAGGTCATATCGTTGAGTTTGAACGGCTCTATGGGGGCTTCATCGGCGTTATCCTCTTTAAGCATTGACTTTTCTGTTGGTTCAGGACGTGCAGCTGCCTTCTTCTCGGCTTTGTCTGCATCCTTTTCATCCGTCGGAAGGCGCTCCCAGGTAAATGAAGCATGTTCCATCTCGATTGCATTCTCCATGTTCTGATCCCGCTCGATGTCTTCTGTCTGTTCTTCGGCGAGCAAGAACTCCTGGATTCGATTAAAAGCGGTCGAAGCATCGGTCACTTGGCCGATAACCATTGGCAGCATGTTCAACGGCATCCGCAGAGAATTGAATAGCGCCAACGAAGAGAAAATCGGTGCGGGGTCCAAGTCATGATTTGATAGCGCATAGGTAATGAAAGCCAGCATCGAGGCGAAAACAGGAATAGACATCGCCACACAAAGAATGGCATTTCGGATCGCAAGCAGTGTCTGGATGGATCGGATTTCTCGTCCACGGATCTCTTTCAGACGGCCGAGGAAACTGCTCTCCCAACCGAAGTATTTCACGAAGCGCACAGCTTGTAGAATTTCCTGGGTGAGAGATACACGTTGGTCTGTGATCTTGTTGATACTCCGTCGTCGGGTGATCAAAGACCGCACAGCGAAAGTCAAAAATGGCATTCCGATTATCAGCAGTGCGTACCCAGACAAACAACTGTAGCCAATGTTGATCAATAGAAGGATAAGTGTCACTATAATGGAGATGGGTGCTGTCCAAATCATATGGAACATGCCACACGCCAGGTTAATTCGGTCCACGTCAATACTCATGAGAGCAGTGATGCGACCATTGTTCCACCCGCGGCCATCACCTGCAACGCCACCAGGTGCAGGCAGCGCGGTATCAGGCTTCTGTTTCTTCCCTTTCTCTTCGGGCTTTAAGAGAGCATCCTTGGTTGTCTCCAAGGCTTTGACTTCTTCTGGTGTAGCTTGGCCTCCTGCCTTAGCACGACCAGATAATTTCATAGCCTTGTTGAAAATGTGAGAAATAAGCACCGCGCGAATCTGCCCACCAACAACTTGACCCCGATACAGGAACTGATTCGTGCACAAGCTCTGCAGTACCTGCATACAGGTGATACCAACGACGAACCCCATGCCCTTGCCAATGTGAGGCGCCGGCTTACCAGCCTTTTGTGCGACGTAAGCCTCCGTTGCGAAAGCAATCAGGTACCGCGTCAAATATGGCGCAAAAACCAGCAGCAGCGAACTGAAAAACTGACAGATGCCGCCGAGCAGAAATTCAAACCTGAACGTGTCATACAACGCCCAGAGAAGCGGGCGGTTAATGCCACTCTCCGTGCGCTTTTCCAATGCGGCGTCTAATCGACCGGACAATACGTCAACGGCCCGGTCGGGATTGACAGTCCAGATATCCTTCAATTCGAGTGGACGTAGATAACCCACTTTCATCAACGGGGACATCCATTGGAAGGAAATAACACTAAAAAAAGAAGCTCCATGTTCGTGTGATACCGATCGCTCCGTTGGAACGGAGGGGATCTTTTGCATTCGCAGCGGATTGAGTCTGCGATACCATTTTTTCTTTTGCGCAGGCTGCACGTCCAAATCGGAGGCCTTAGCTTCCTCGGATGCCGACCTCGAGGAATTGGCCTGCAGCTTGTCATCCGCCACCACTACTTCACGTAGCGGTTCGGGCGCAGGCATGCTGAAGTTTGATCTGCTATCGAATCCAGACCACCTGGGTAGTGTTCTGGAAATTCGAATTGCGATGGAAAAAGTGGGAGTAATAACAGATGTGGGGACAGCGACAAGATGCTGAATGCGGAAGGCGGAGATAATGCCGGGGATTAGGAATTAAGGGAAATAAGGAATCAGGGAATTAGAAAGAATCGAGAAGATAGATATTTTGGGGGCTTTAAATGGCTATAGATACGACAACGAGTACGGACTATTAAGAAAAGTCAGACGGAAGTCCGGGTCCTATATATGATAACCCACCTAATAGGGCTAAGCTTCCCAAGATCGGGCTTGTTGGGCCTGTCATGATACAATAAAATAAGTGAAACAAACATGCATTCGCTTAGAACTTCACTATCAATGACCCGTGGATTGGTGGATTGGTGGATGGGTGGGCTGGTGGACTGCAGTATGTAGTCTCTCATCGGCAGTCGGCATCGCGGACTTCGTCATTCCGTTCGCCGACATTTGGATTACTAATGTCTGTATGGTCGTATTCGTGGAGGGGGCTGATTTATTATTATTGATTCTAACAGACTGTGTTCGAAATTCAAATTGATATGATCTATTCTTTGCTATGACATACAAGTTTTGACTCCGAAAAAGGAAAACCGAAAGAAAAAAAAAAAAAACAAAAACCATTCCATCATCATCACGTCGTGGGATAACAAGCAGATTCAAGACAGTAAATGTTCCAGGTAGGGACATTTCGGTCGTCTCAGGCTTGTGTCCAATGGGAATCTCAAGTAGCCAGCCCTAATCCGGAGAATATGATATGCATGGCTTACAGCAGATCGTGGATCTCCCACGCGGCTTTGGGGTTGCGGCTGTGATCTGTGGCACCTGCAGAGGTCCCGTTCTTATAGCCGCATCTAATTTTCAAGGTCAATCTTGACCTTCTTCTCCGCGGGGGGGATAATCTGGTCCTCGGATGCGCCCTTGAGGTTGGGGAGGTCTGTCACGGCCTCCTTGATGATGTCGAGGGCCTTTTGGATCTCCTCCTCAGTGATGACCAGTGGAGGTGCAAGCCGGATGATGTTCTGGTGGGTAGGTTTGGCCTGGAGAATATAAGAGTCAGCGATCCCCGAATCAAACTTCATGACTAGGACTCGGATACATACCAACAAACCCTTCTCCTTCATCAACATGCACAGATCCCAAGCGGTATGTCCATTCGTCTTCGACTCATCAATGACGATGGCATTGAGCAGGCCCTTTCCGCGCACTGTCTCGATGACCGGGCTCTTGATAGCCACCAGCCCATCCCGGAACAAGTGGCCGAGCTGCTCCGCACGCTCCACCATGTTCTCCTCGCGCACGACCTCAAGCGCGCGAATAGCAACGGCACAGCCAAGTGGGTTTCCGCCGTAGGTCGAACCATGGGTGCCGGCCTCGATCGTGAGCATGACGTCCTTGCTACCCAGCACGCAAGAAACCGGATACATACCACCCGAGATGGCCTTGCCGAGCAAGACAAGGTCGGGCTTGATTCCGCTCCACTCGTGGCACAGCAGCTTACCCGTGCGCGCGATACCAGTTTGGATCTCGTCACAGATCAGCAGCACATTGTGCTTGTCGCAAAGTGCGCGGGCCTCCTGCAGGTAGTCTGGGTCGGGGACAACGATGCCTGCCTCACCTTGGATAGGCTCGACGAGGAAAGCAGCGAGATTGGGGCCGGCTGCCTCGAAGGCCTCACGTAGAGCTGCTTTGTCATTGTAGGCGATGGGCTTCTTAGTTCCTGGGATCGTGCATCCGATACCGGGAAGATAAGGGCCATAGTTCTCGCGTGACTCAGGGTCGGAGGATAGGGAAATGGCGGCGAACTAATGCAAGGGGTCAGCATCCTCAGCCACCTATGTGCCTTCACGGGTGTAACAGGGAGGGGTCACAATTCACTTACTGTACGTCCATGGAAGTTATTCTCTGCACTCAAGATGACGGCTTTATTTTCCGGAATACCCTTGACCTTGTATCCCCACTTGCGGGCGATTTTGATACCTGTCTCGACAGCCTCGGCACCGGTGTTCATGGGCATAACCATGTCAAAGCCAAAGTAGCTAGTAACAAACTTGGCAAAGCGGGGGAAGACGTCATTGTAGAAAGCACGGGAGCTCAGGGTTACTCGCGAAGCTTGGTCTACCAGTGCAGCAATCAATTTGGGGTGGCAGTGGCCTTGGTTCACAGCAGAGTAGGCGGAGAGGAAGTCAAGGTAGTGACGGCCTTCAGGGTCCCAGACCGAAGTACCTTGAGCCCGGGCAAAGACAATGGGAAGAGGGTGGTAGTTGTGGGCAGCATATTCCTTCTCGGACTCAATGGCCTCAGCAGAAGAGGCAGCATGGTAATGGGAGAAAGGCCCGTTAGTAGCCATGGTGGATTGCGGGGGAGAGCTAAGAAGTTGGGGGAAGTTGGAGGTGACGGAGATCGGCAATGGGGTAAAAGAAGGGAGAGGGAAGAAAGATGAAATTCAAGAATTTGAAGAATTTGAAGAAATTCCAAAAAAAAAAGTCATGAGGACAAGAGAGGTTATATAAGTAAGGGGAATTTTCCCTTTGTTCAGCCGCTATGCCGTTAAGTGTTAGACTTGTTAGAGCCCATGTCCGCTAAGTACAGGTCGTGCCGATGCTGTTCCCTATGCGCAGGATTACCCTACACGGCTCCATTAGCTTTGATAACCACCATTTCTGATTCGTTCATTGGTTATACATGCTCTTGGATCATCTTGCTGGGATTAATTATTGGTCTAATTTAATTCAGAAGAGACTGAGTTGGTAGACATGCACGTCATACTTCGGTTATTGAAGGTAAAAACAATACGTATATATATATGTAACAATATATACAACATACATGTAATACTTAAAAGTTTAGAGAAAAACATAAAGGAACATAGAAACATAGAAACATAGAGAAAACAAAGGATTGTATACCCCAAATAAAGATTCAATGCATAGTTAAAAAAGAAAATACTAGACAAAAGGGTTGAAATGTTGTAGGGCCAATGATTCCACTCGAATAGTTCGAGTTTCGGAGTCAGACCCTCTTTCCGCCCTCTCCTTTGTTGTCTATGTTCATGCGCTTCGCGAGGTCAAAGATATCTTGAACCTCCGAGCGCAATGTACGAGGGAATGAGTACTTACAATATTCTTACCCTTGATCATGCCTACACCAACATTTCCGCGCGCGCCTCGAACTTCCCCCGTGCCCACGCAAAACATACTCCTCTTCCTCATCGCCTTCCGTCTCATCAATGCGTTCGCAGTTCGGACCTTTTTTCAACCAGATGAATACTTTCAGTCACTGGAACCAGCCTGGCAGATCGCCTTTGGTCAAGGCCAAGGGGCCTGGATAACATGGGTGAGCGAATGCGATCGCGGGAGCACCTGACTTTGGCTAACCTCCAACGTCGCTCCTAGGAATGGCGACACCGACTCCGATCCTCCCTACATCCTCTCTTCTTTGCCGCTCTCTATAAAGTCGCCGATTCCCTTGCCTCCACCCTCAGCGTGTCTCCCGCCACCCGCGCAGAGCTCCTGGTTGCCGCTCCGAAGACAGCGCAGGCCGTTGTGGCGGCAATTGGTGATTTCTACACGTGGAAGCTTGCAGTTCGCGTCTATGGAAATGATTCCCGTGGATCCTGGACAACGGTATGTGATTATGTGTCGCGTGCTTCGGAATTTCTCTAGGCAGGAAAAAGCGCATGCTAATTGTTCAACAGCTGGTCGCAACAGTCCTAAATCCCTGGCAATGGTTCTGCTCAACTAGGACCCTGTCAAACTGTTTTGAAACAACAATCACCATTGTCGCGTTGGAACTATGGCCATGGCAATGGTCAGTGGGCTCTACAGCCGGCGTTGGCCGCGGCGAAAAGACGGGCAATCAAATGAGGGGCACGGACAGGGATCGAAGTGTGATTATTAGGTGTGACTGGTCCTCCGAGTTTATGACAACAGCCACTGACGCTGCTTACAGCTTCCACAAATGCCTACCGCTGGCGGCGCTCGCATGTATACTGCGGCCAACCAACATTCTCGTTTGGGCAACCCTGGCCGGCCTCGCTTGGCTTCGGACCTCTTGGCCCCAGCGCAAGATCCTCATTTTTGAAGTTATACTTTGCGGGTAAGTAATCTGACATTTTGGTAAGGGACCAGCTGACCTTTTGATCTGACAGGTCGGCAATTCTCGCGGTGTCTTCCGTTGCAGACCGTCTCTTCTATGGAATTTGGACCTTCCCACCGCTCAGATTCTTATACTTCAACATCGCGCAGTCACTGGCTGTCTTCTATGGCAGCAATGACTGGCATTACTATATCTCACAGGGTTATCCGCTTCTGCTCACCACTTTGTTGCCTGCTGCGCTTATAGGTTTATACACAACCTTAACGGCTCGGAAATCTACAGTGGGAGACAGTTTACAGACAGCGATCCGAGTTCAACTGGCGACAGTCTGCCTTCTGATGCCATTTGTCCTTTCTTTGATTTCTCATAAGGAAGTGCGCTTCATCTACCCATTGCTACCATGCCTGCATATCTTAGCCGCGCCACCTTTGGTGCAGTTCTTTTACCCAGCCATCTACTCGCCGGCACACGCGCCTTATAACCCCCGCATGTTGATCCTCCTTTTCCTCGTTTTTGTAAACGTGGTCATTGCGCTGTACACAACTCTCTATCACGCATCAGGAACAATCAAGGTCCTCTCCTATCTCCGTCAACAGCACCAAACACACTCAGCATCATTAACAAAAAGACGAACAAACTCCACCTCTGAAACCGGAATCTCTGCTGGCTTTTTGATGCCCTGCCACAGCACACCCTGGCGCTCTCATCTAGTCTACCCGACAATTAACGCCTGGGCCCTTTCCTGCGAGCCCCCGATCGATCTCAATGCGACCCAGAAAGCCGGTTACCGAGACGAAGCAGACCAATTCTACGACGACCCTGACCAATTCCTACACCAGAACATGGCTGGTGGTCTCCGTCACTTCCCTCGACGACCCAGCTACATCTCTCCCGCACACCATTCTGTATCAAAAGATGCCCCCGATGAGGCCCCACACCATGATTGGCCCGACTACCTCATTTTCTTCGCCCAGCTCGAGCCAACCCTCCGCCCCCTGCTACGAAGCTCCCACTATGACGAGTGCTGGCGCACCTTCAACACCGCCTGGCACGACGACTGGCGTCGTCGCGGCGACATCGTAGTCTGGTGCCTGGACACGGTGGAGCAGGACGCCTGGCGCTCCACTGCCCAACGCCAAGTGCAGCAAAGCCGAGACGAGCAATTCGATCGTATCGTAGAATCGTTCAAGCAAGAGGCTTGCAAGCAAAAACAGCGGTCATGGATGGGCTTCCACGCGTCTTCGACGCCTTGGTCCGCATCGCCTCCTTCATTATTTGCGTCATGGCGACGTGCAGCGGGGTCTCTTTTCTCATTATCTCCAAAAGCACCTCTGTCTTGGCCTTGGCAACGTTCAGCGGGGTCTCTTTTCTCGTCATCTGCAAAAACATCGATACCTTGGCCTTGGCGTCCCCCCACTCGTTGGGAGAGCTTTGTAGCGAGGTTCTCATTCTCGAAGCAGAAGCCCGGTTGGCTTCCTTCTTGGGTGTCGGATCAGTTGCCTGGGTTGCCGTCTTGGTTGGGCGGAGCTAAAAAAAAACCTACGGAAGCAGAGTTGTGGTCTTGAGATCGCCAATTCATGGCTCTTTGCCTGGCCTTTTTTGGTCTCCAGCTACTTTGTGTTATATGTGGTGCTGCAAGGATTTTTCTTCTCCCCTTCAGCTTCTGCCTTCCACCTTTCCTTACTATTTCCCTTTAGTGTCTTCACTTTTCTTTGAACATATAGCCCTAGATCTATAGTACGATAATCTGTCTTGATTCAGTAATATATTAGTTCGAAATTGATACATAACAAGGAACAACATTTATGTACTATTTTGACTCGCTAACCGGAAATCAAACGAATATTTTAATAACAAAAAAAAAAACTTGGACAGCAGGGAATGAGATGTAAAAAGAAAGGAAAATCTAATGAGTGGTAAAAAGACAATGAAAATGCGCCAGACATGCACAACCATAACACGTCTCGTCAATCTCCCGTATCCAGATTAGTATAAAAGTCAAAGCGGAAATGAAAATGAAAATCAATGCCCATGTCAACATCCATATTCACATTGCGCGGCCATCTATCTATCGATCCATGGCCGAAGTTATAGAACTCAACCATAGCGAGCACTCAGACTAGCAAAGGCATCAGGGCTATGGCGACCCTTCTGCAGGCCGCTTACATCAACGCTCGGCTGGCTCATGTGTGTCCGTGGGAACGCCGAGTTCGTGGGTGGCGGGCCTGAAAAGGGGGACTGGCCTCCAGCAAATGGGGAGCTGTTCGCTCCTGCAAAGGGGGGACTGCTCATTCCAGAAAATGGGGAGTTGTTCGTTCCCATGGCCGGAGTAGTGGCGGGGTCAGCTCCAGCCCCGGGCTGGCCGTTCATGCCGCCAATTCCTAACCCTGAGGATTGCTGCTGGTATGGGTTGATGCCTGCTTGTGCGGCAAGGCCGGATCCACTGCCGGCGGGCGCGGTGCCGAAGAATGGGTTGTTGGATGTGGCGGGCTGGGCGTTGGCGCTAGGTTGCTGCGGTTGGAAATTTTGCTGAGGCTGGGGCTGGGGTTGGCTCTGGGGCTGATTCTGGAAGGTTGTGGCTTGCTGGGTCTGAGGGATGGAGGTGTATGCGTTTGATGATTGAGAGTAGGGGTTCATTGTGGGTGGTTGAGCCTGTAACTGCTGAGGTTGCTGATATTGCTGGGGTTGTTGGGCCTGCTGGGCCTGCTGGGGTTGCTGAGGTTGCTCGGAGATAGATGTCATAGTAGACTGCGCAGGACCCATATTGTACAATGAAAGAATGCTGTTTTTGTCCATTCCAGTGGGTTGAGGCATGAGTTGCTGCGGCTGCTGCGGCTGCTGGGGTTGCATGTGGGTCTGGAATTGGCTGGGATAGCCGCCTGCACTCTGTGCTGTGTTGGGCGCCGACACTTGCTGGAACGGATTGTAAGCTCCCAGACCATTCGATGGCGGCGGCGGCTGCTGCTGCTGCTGTGCTTGGAACGGAGCATTTGGTCCAAATGGCGACGCGGAAGAAATAGCTGGCATGGTATTTGCATGGCGAGGGGGTTCAAAGCCCCCTGGTTGCGTTGCGAGCGGCGTCATTTGCTGCTGTTGCGGCTGCATAGGTTGATTTTGCGGCGCAATGTTGAAGAAAGGATTTGTTTGCGGCGCATTGGGGTTGGGATATGTCTGACTGGCTGAGCCACCCTGCGACTGCGGCGGCGGCTGGTCGAATGGATTGTAGCTGTTATTCATTGGCTGAGGTGATGTAACATAAGGAGATTGCGAGAATGTCGATGTGACGGGAGGCGTATAGGACGGTTGATATACAGAGTGCAGCATGGAACTTGTCTGGTTCGGGTATCCACCGGTAGAGTGGGGGAACAAAGGCTGAGAAACCTGCAGGCCCTGGAAAGATGATTCTAAAGGCTGTGTAGATGCCGGCTTCGAGTTTAGCTGATCGAATGGGTTGTATGGAGCGGCTTGCGGTTGCTGGGTTTGGGGATTTGAAACTGCCCGGTCAAATGGGTTGTTGGAAACCTCGGGGAACGTGTTGTCAGTTGTGACGGGGAATGGGTTTTTTGACGTCTCAGGCTTCGAGATTACTATACGTGCGGATGCACCAGTGCTTGTCCCCACTGGGGTTTTGGATCTTGATACAGGGTTGCCCCCCTCGCCCAATCTGACCAGAGTTTCGATCGCTCGATCCAGATCCTCGTGGAGTCCCTTGAGAACCATCTCGTTTCGTCGGTCATCGGTGAATCCCATTTGCTGCAATGCCGCCATCTTGGCCTCGAAAGATGCCGTGGTCACATCGGCGACAGGTGCACCGAGTCCGGTTGTCCTCCTGGATTGCAATGGTGGTGGTGACCAGGCTCCATTATCCGAGGTTGGCGAGGTCACCTTGGGCTTACCACCAAATCGGCGGAGGTTCGATGTAGAGGATGACGAACGTAGACCAAACTTGAAAAACCTTCCAGACTTTGGAGGAAGCGGAGGGGGAGAACCCTCGGGGGATATGTCATAGTTATTCTTTCTTGATTCCACGGGGGACATAGCCCTAGGGTTGGAGTAACTCGAATCCTCCCTGCTCGGGGGCTTTGGCTTCCCATTTTCCAACGAGCGGTGTTGATATTTCTGCCGAATAAACCGTTCCATGCATGCATCGGCCTCATCAATATCGGTGGGAATTGGCGGCTTGATACCCCGCGGGTTGTTCATCTTGTTCATAAGGATGTTGCCGTGCGATTTCATGTTCTAGTAAAGTCCACTTTGTCAGCTCGACTGTTGCTATTGCAGGGGGCCTGATTGTACTCACATCAACTTGCTCTGCTGTCCATGTATCCATGGTTAAAGATTTGATCTTGGAAATATGTGTGCCCAGCTTTCGGTGCAATGCGGCGCAACGCATGCAAAGGAATATGCCCATCTGTCGGAGATGAACAGTCAGTTTGTGGATTCGCTCGAAGGTTAAAGAAGCGGCGACATACGTTCCAGCTTGCCCATCCTATTCAAATAAGAATCAGTGGAATCAACAATAAGGGTCTCTAGGGACGAACCTGGGGTTAAGGCATCGCAATCGGCACATCGGTCATTGCCAGGAACGGTCCGGATCAGCTCCGTCAGGGTCTTTTCATTCCGCGCTTGCTCGCGCTTGCTGGGGCCGGGAGCCATGATGCAAAAAAAATAATTACAAGAATAAAATAAACAAATAGAAGAAGTGACAGTTATACAAAGTGGAATAGGGGAAGAATTCTGGTTCCCAGGGCGGAGAAGGGTTCAATTGACGTCCGAGGGGCAGATCATTCCAAATGAGACATACAT
This sequence comes from Penicillium hordei, assembly GCF_028827395.1. Classification (NCBI taxonomy): domain Eukaryota; kingdom Fungi; phylum Ascomycota; class Eurotiomycetes; order Eurotiales; family Aspergillaceae; genus Penicillium; species Penicillium hordei. Next base: position 2,698,130 of record NW_026623142.1, read on the forward strand.
GTACACTAACGAAGTATATGGAGTACAGATAAAAAAAGAATAGTGTCAGGAAATCAGGATTCAAAGGCTTTAGCTCAACTGTTCCAAGGTTGAGTTGAATTAAGTTGAATTGAGTTGACAATCTCATTCTGCTAAATCCTTTTTTTATTTTTTTTTCTCGGCATTGCTTTCTCTATAAGCATCTTCTAGAACATTTCAAGAAGTCTTAGGTATTTATAGACTTGAGCCTAAACTCATACGGTTTCGGATGGACAGACATAGATTATGTATGTATATTAATACTAGCAACAAATATATATATATATAACTGGCATGTCCGGACAGCAATGACTCGCATCTACCAATGCGCCTAAAAGCCGAAGCTTTTTCGGAGCCGTCGAGAAGTCGTAATGTTACCCAGGAATATCTTCTAGTACGCCAATATGACCAACCATCCTATGATAGAGGAATTGGCGGTTGATTATGCGTTCGGAAAAGTGTAAAGAAGAAAAGTTTCCAATTTGCGCGGAAATTTTCGATACAAAAGGGAGTGGTCATGTGACTGCGCTAGTTTAGTCACGTGCCACAGAGATTAAGATAAAAACTTTTCACTTCACACTTTATCTTCTTCTTCAGCCATCATTCGTGTGTTGGAGACCTGGGAATCCAATCCTTTAATGTCAGGGATTGTTGAGAACTTGAATCCAACATTCAGATATGTAAACTTTCAAACCACATAACCCGCGTGGTGCCTACCTGTGGCACTGGACGTCTCTTGGGTGATTTTTTAATCGTTCGTTCGTGGAATATCAAAACCAAACAGTTTTTAGCAGAGCTGCGTCTACTCCACCCTGGTGTTCATATCTATTGAACAGCAGGACTTTTTTACGACGGACATCCCCAACCAATAATAAAAATATATCTTCAACTTTACTCTAATTATACATCTTGTCCTAAATCAGTAATCATAATCATCGGACTTTTTCCACAAATACGGACCTCAGCACGGAGTACTCGTACCATTCTACAAGATCTTTCTAGTGTCTACTTGCATGTCACATGACCATCTGGTTAAATTGATTTTCCGGTGAAATAGCTCTGCCCAAACTAAAGCAGTACCAGACGGAAATGGTATAAGCTTTGGGTGGTTCGTTACAAGATTAGAGAAGAGAATAAGGTCTATTTGATCGTGCATACAACACATATGTATGTATACTTCTTTCCTCCGCAATGCTAACAGGACAACTCCTGCTCCAATGAGCGCAGTCATTGATATATATAAAATTGGGCATTCACCGGCTTCTTGACAGCAGAAACACTGTCATAGCGACGTACCATCCATGGACATAAGTAATCAGATGGCTAGTAATCCGATGGCTAGTAATCAGATGGCTAGAACCATGGGTAATAAGACCGAGACCATTGAAAAAATTGAATTTTTCCAAGGGATCTCGAACTCAAAGATTAATAAAAGCTTGTTTGAAGTTTGAAATCTTATTCAATAATAGATGTGTCTGTATGTTGTAGTAACTATCTAGACCTGGATTATTACCGAGCAAGCCACGTAGGCCCAGGCATACCCTTCGATCAGGTAAGCAGGTCGGAAGCGGGAGAGTGGGTCGTAATTAACCAAACAGCGCTTGGCTGTTAATAATACCATTCCGGGATACCTACGGAGTACCTAGGTATGGATATCTCTTTACTCATGTCTCTGGTGCCAGTCTATATTGTCAAATTAATAAGTATGATCTCCTAGTATTGTACTAGAAGACAATGAAAAGTACAGTTGAAAGTGAAAACCGTGGAAGTCTGGGGATGATGTAGGGTGATGTACCGGAATGCGGAGACAGACGAAACGCCGAGGCAATAGCATATGTGGCCCCTTTGATTGGCTGTGATTCCATCAGCTTCTGTACGATGAACCGAAATATTGGCTCAGGGTTGGACTGGCATTAGGAAATGGGACAGGAGGAGTACAAATGCCCCGGTTCTTCCCTTCTCTCTTCATCTGTACTTGTACTCCCTTGGATTTCCTTTTACCTGAGTGAAACCCATTAGACTTCTTATCTCACACACTCTCTCTGTCTTATCACAATGGCTTCGGCTGCCAGAACTGCTTCCCGGGCCTTCCTGCGCTCAACCCCGGCGACTTCCTCATTCCGTCCTGCTGCGCGCAGCACCCGTTTCGCCATCCCCACCAATGGTCTCCGCACCTCTACCCGCCGCGGATATTCTTCAGAAGCTGGCTCTGGGAAGTCTAGCTCATCCTTTGGCATCTGGGCCCTTGGTGCCCTCGGTGCCGCAGGTGGAGCGTACCTCTACCTGAGCGGCGACTCCTCCCCCAAGGGGCCTTTCGTCCCCACCCAGGCCGACTACCAGAAGGTGTACGACACTATCGCTGCCCGTCTCGCCGACGAGACCGATTATGATGATGGCAGCTATGGTCCCGTAAGTACAGTCACCTTTTGCTCAACGTTGTAATCCAAGATCAAAGAGCTAACCAAGACGTTTTTGTTGCTCTCAATAGGTCCTGGTTCGTCTCGCATGGCACGCAAGTGGTACCTATGACAAGGAGACCGGCACTGGAGGCAGCAACGGCGCCACGATGAGATTCGCCCCGGAGTCTGATCATGGCGCCAACGCCGGTCTCAAGACTGCCCGCGACTTCCTCGAGCCCATCAAGGCTCAATTCCCCTGGATCACTTACTCCGATCTGTGGACTCTTGGTGGTGCCTGCGCCATCCAGGAGGCGAGTGGCCCCACGATCCCCTGGAGACCTGGCCGTGAGGACAGGGACGTCGCTGCCTGCACTCCCGACGGCCGTCTTCCTGATGCCTCCAAGGACCAGCGTCACGTCCGCGATATCTTCTCCCGTATGGGCTTTGATGACCGCGAGATGGTTGCACTTATCGGCGCCCATGCTCTGGGCCGATGCCACACCGATCGTTCCGGCTTTGATGGGCCCTGGAACTTCAGCCCTACCCTTTTCACCAATGAGTTCTTCCGCCTCCTTGTTGAGGAGAAGTGGACTCAGAAAAAGTGGAACGGCCCGATTCAGTTCACTGACAAGACCACTGGCACTCTCATGATGTTGCCCTCTGATATGGCTCTTGTGAAGGATAAGGGTTTCAAGAAGCATGTCGAGCGCTATGCCAAGGACAGCGATGCCTTCTTCAAGGAGTTCTCTGATGTCTTTGTCAAGCTCCTTGAGCTCGGTGTGCCCTTCAAGACTGAGGACCGCTTCGTCTTCAAGACTTCTGAGTAAGGGGATTGCTCAAAAATTGCATAGTATTCCCGTCTCCTTTCATTTACCTGTCTTGATATCCGAGTCATTACTCACTAAGATTCTTTTTCTTCTTGCCAATGGAACTTTAGATTTCCTTCCATATTTTCATGCACCAGTAGTCTATGCTGTATTCACAGCATATGAGTTTCGTTTTGGGTGGGATGTAGCATCAACGTGGTTCATATAGAGCCATTGGGCGAGGTTTGGCAGAACTAGATAGCATAGCTCCAGAAAATACCCATACAGGTCATGAATATCCTTAAAAGAAAAAAGGAACCCCCCGGTTTCTGACCAGGTATTGAGAAAATAGAAGAGAAAAGAGTATGCAGCCAATGCTAAAAGTCAACAGGTATGGGTCCGGAAGACTTTCTCCCAAAGTGGCGTGCAAGGGCGACCCGCCAATTTCAAATCCTCTAGGAAACCTCTCACCAAGCCCACCAATCCCGCTTTGCAGCACCCCTGCTACCCCAGATTATCACAATCATTCCCTGAAATGCACGCGATTGGAAATTTCCGCTAAACTCCGAGGTGTTACTATAACAGCCGGGCGCCCACCCTCCGACTAGTCGCTCGAGGACTCGGTGCGGGACACGGAAACAGCGCAACCAGCCAGATACCACGAACACACCCTGAACATAAAGAGGAATTATCTTGTCAACATGACGAGGATGACGCACACTGTGGATCTTTATGAGATCCTGTCTCTTCCCTTCACGGGGTCTTCGTCGACAGTCCTCTCCAAGCAGCAGATTAAGATCGCATACCATAAAGCGCTGCTGAAACACCACCCTGACAAGGCGGGTGCTGTCGCAAGGCAGGCCGGGCTGGGCATCTCGACTAACTCTACGTCCACATCTACTCCGAACCCTCTCTTTGCCAAATCCGATAGCAACTCGTCGCGACAACTATACACCATCGACCAGATCACCACCGCCTACAAGACCCTATCGGACCCCGTCCTTCGCGCCGAATATAATCGCTCTCTACGCCTGGATAGGCTGAAGGTTGCGGAACGGGAGAAGACCGGCGATGTGTTCCATACCGGCTTAGAGATTGTGGATTTGGAGGATCTTGCCTGCGAAGAGGCGGAAGGCGGCGATGGCGACTGCTGGTACCGTGGATGTCGGTGCGGTGATGAGCGCGGGTTTTTGGTCAACGAGGAGGATTTGGAGAGGGAGGCTGATCATGGCGAGATCATTATCGGGTGCCGCGGATGCAGTCTCTGGTTGAAGATTCTATTTGCCGTTGAGGCCGACGAAGGATGAAGAAATGGCTTGTCAAATGGCCTTTTTCCTGGTAATCATCTCTGCTCTATCATACAGTCGGAATCCGTGTCCCACTATGTGGCTCATTCCTTGTCGCTGTGTGATAGACGGCACCCCGTGGTCCCATGCCTATGCTGGTCTATATCTCGTCCGGGGACTAGGCTCGTTAGTTCAGACAGGAGAAAGGCTCGGATGTTCATTATTATTCTGTTATGGGCTTTCTTTTTTTCAAGAGCTCGGTTTTCTTCTGGACTTGGGTCGCCGCCAGTCTCTTCTGGTTTGTACACACAGTCCTCTTTGGCCTTGTGTAAACCAACGGCCCATACCAAGTGATACACTCGCTTTTGGACTCATATCACTTTGATCGAGACAAAACCCAAGCACCCTTGCTATAGTCCAGCTCTGACCTTTGTTCCGGCTGAGCCTGGCTCAAAATCCAACGCTGAGACTGACTGCTGTTGTACCATAGAGCTACTTGTCAACATTTTATTCTACATCTAGATAGAGATGTACTTCTTATGTATATGTTTGCACTTTATCTTCCCTTGTGGGGGGCGGGGGGGGGGAGAAGAGTTGAAAGGACAAATTCTACAATCAACAAATTTCACTGTGGCCAACAATATATATCCAAAACATCTCAAAACACCTATACTTGATGACTCGGAATTTGAGTCCAATCTGGAATAATCCTGCATTGCAAAAGAGGATCCAATAGTTGCCAGTTCAAATAAAATAAAATAATAATTAGGCGGTGCACATTCTCTGGTGTGGTTTCTATGAGCCTGTTGATTGTGTAGAGGGGCTGATGACATATGCGGAGGCAGCAAAACACAACTTCACATCTTTCCATCCTCTTCCACCCTCCATTCCACACTCATTCCCCTCCCAACTTCACCATGTCTGTCATTGAGATCTCATCGAAGGAGCAATTCACATCGCTCCTCACCTCGTCCCGTCTTGTCGTCGCCGACTGTAAGTATTTGCTGCAGCACGATCCTGCCCCGCCGAGACCCTGTCTTCCCCTCCGAACGACCAGAGCTATCGCTAACCCTGGCCTGCTACTTAATAGTCCACGCTGATTGGTGCGGACCATGCAAAGCTATTGCGCCTGCGTATAACTCGCTGGCGACCCAGCTCTCCCGCCCGAATCACATCACATTCACCAAGATCAATGTCGATCACCAACAAGAGCTCGCCCAGGCGTACGGCGTCACAGCGTATGTGCAGTTTATCCAAACATCTAGAACCTAGCCCAACGGGCGCGTCCAGTCTTACAATATTTGCTTAATTACTGACAAACACACGATACTTAGAATGCCGACCTTCATCGTCTTCAAGAACGGCCGCGTGAACCAAACAGTCAAGGGCGCCAACCCCGCACAGCTGAACCAGATCGTCCAGAAGCTCGCATCCGAGGCAAGCCAGTCGGATGATGCAGCAGGAACCGGCGAAGGCAGTTCCGGCGAGCTCTGGCTCGGCGGCGTAGTGGCCAAGGGCTATAGCGATATCACAGATCAAGTTGACGTGAAGGGATTGGAGTTGTTGAACCGGGACACGGATACTGCAGAGCCGCGCTCTCTGTTCAACACCTCGAAGCCTTCCGCACTAGCAGGAAAGGGCAAGGGTAAGGCTGCTGGCCAAGCGGATTGGACCGAGAGCGACACCGATGAGCAGCTGATGCTGTATATCCCATTCAACTCGACACTGAAGGTCCACTCGCTTCAGATTACCTCCCTCCCTCCTGCGGACGCCGATGCCGACGATGACGAGACACCCATGCGGCCTAGGAACCTGCACATCTACAAGAATACTTCCCACGTGCTTGGATTCGACGAGGCGGATGGTATTCCCCCTGTGCAGAAGGTGGAGATCCAGTCTGGTGATTGGGATGCGAAGACTGGGACTGCGACGGTTAACCTGCGGTTTGTTAATTTCCAGAACGTGACGTCGCTGGTTGTGTTTTTCGTTGATGGGGACGGGGACAGCGAGAAGCTGCGCGTTGACCGCATTCGCTTTATTGGCGAGGCAGGTGCAAACCGATCTATGGGCAAGCTGGAGAAGATTGGTGATGAGCCTGGTGAGTAAACATAGACTCTGGAGAAAACAAGCGTACGCTATGGAGATAAGAACTTTGGGTGGTCTTGCGCGATTGATTTTTGGAAGACATAGAGTTTGGACGGATCAACGTTTGATGTCAACTTTATGCCGGTTAGAGTACAGTTCAACTATGCGTAATGAAGAGCTATGTGGCCGTAAAAACTGTGCAAAATCCGAGGACTTGATTCCGTTGTTTAATGCTATAAAAATACCCAAAATTATATAAAAAATAGTATGTTTGACTCCCACCAGAAGGTCTCATCCTTGTAAAATCAGAAAGACCCATAAAGGTAAGAATCAATGTGCAATTCCTTTCGTCTGTGGCGCAACTGACACCTGAGTACATCACTGAAAGCCAGACTAATGACCGTAGATGTCCAGGCAACACGGGTTATCAGAGTTGCGCCGCCGCACGAAGAAGAAAAGAAAAGAAGAGGAAAGGTGCTGGTTGAGATTTCCTTTTATGCCGAGTCCCGGAGATTTGGTTTTTCCGTTTTCCCTTAACGGAAGGTTCCAAGGATTTCGGCGCACAGAAATCTATATTATGTAAGCCATATGCGAGGAACCGTTTTTTTTTTTCATTTGATGTTTTTTTTCCTTCTTTCTCCTTCTCTTTCTTCCATAAACATGGTCGATGATGAGAAATATATAAATTCTATGATAGGAAGAGACTGACTCCCAATGGGAGCGTGATCTCAAATTTAACATTCCTGAGGCCTTTTGTTGTTTATTTCTGGTGTTGTTGGGGAGCTTGACCTGTAACCAGCGCGAGCTTCAATATCAACACGCAATGGTCGCTTTCCGACCTTCTAATTGGGGTTATATTCTGGTCTAGTAACCTTGCAGCTAGGGTTAGCAACGCGTTGATCAGCACATTCATTCCAAATTCATGCGAAACATCAATTCCTGTTCCTTCCACCTGTATCAGATAGACGAAACATCTCAGCAGATATTCAAGAACCCTCGGGACCTCGGAACAACCATGTCAGCTGAAGCCCACTGTTAATATAAAAACAACATCCACCCGAGAAGAACTCAGACAATGTGACGCAAACTTCAACCCACCAGGGAGCCCCCATATTAGGGCCAAACACTGCTGGTATGTGGTTCGTGGAGCCACCACCATGTCAAATTCGACCCGATACATAACCACATCGGCCGGCAACCGGATGCATCTGGCATTCTCGCCTCACGAGATACATGCCATAGCTACAAAGTAGCCGAGTAACAATGAGTATGATAGCAAACAGCTGTATGGAGATGGTGATTCCATTCGCGGCCCACAGATGGAGTTTGAGATCTTGGCATTCGATTTACGCGATGCAATCCGCCTCGTCCCGTTGGCCATTTTGTGACCGGAGTTTATAGGCATGTGAGTAAGATCGGTGCCTCTTGTTTGTTTTTTTTTTGTTTTCGCGACTCCATATCCATCTCCACTGTAGGTTTGGCGGAGAGTGGTTTGTTCCAGGACCATGGATGGGCTGCCTGGCTGAGCTGTACCAAGTTGCGACTCGGTGTGGATTTGTTAATCTGTGTTATAGTACTCTGTATGTTGTAGTTGTTTCATGTATTAATATCCAGTGTGGTGCGGACATTGTACGATGTACTCCGCATTGCCTGATCGCGATCGAAGATTCGGGTTTGGTAGACTCCACGGTGATTTCCTTAACCAAGGTTGCTTGCGGGTGCCCTTGTTTTGTGTGGGTAGAAGATGTACATTATGGTGGCACGTGTGTGGACCTGGAATGGTGCGGTTTATGCTAACTATATTGAGGATCTGCGTTGGTTATCTCGTGTGTTATGGCGAGTTTTGTTGGAAGGTACGGAGTACCACATCTTGGATCAAACTTTTGTAGGAATGGATCAAGACCCGCTCTAGCCCGTCCAGCGATGAGCACATCGTCCAGTGTTTTTCTGCTAACAGCGCACGCCATTCGGACTATGTATCCACCGCCGATGTTGTGTCTTCGGCTGTGATTAGGACTGGACAGACTCGTGTTGGTCAGGAGCTGGAGAGCAGGCAAGACAAGGCAAGGCAAGAAAGACACCGGCTGGTCGCTGAATAGTTTCTCATGAAAAGGTGGTTCTCATCTCGAATGGTCTCGCCGGACATGTCCGCCACGGGAGGTTTGCTGCGTCAAGTTTCATCTCAGCTGAGGCTGTGGTTTCAGCCCGTAGATCCAGAACCAGCTCCAAAGCAATCGATAAGACCTGTGTTAAAACTCTGCACACACACCAAACCGTAAGAGATAGTCAGCGCGTACAGATAACGGTGGACTTGTCTCTCAGCGCCGGGTCATGACCGTCAGCTTGACCGAATAAGAACGTGAAATCCGTAAAATCCGTTACGTACAAGATACTGTGCGGGAAGGTGATCTGCTCGTGTTGGCGCGGGCAGGGTTTAAAGTTGGAAAGGGTCACTTTCTCGGTTCTGAGTCTTGGGCTAAATGCTATGGGAACTGGAGCCGGTCGTCGATCCTGATAGCCTAAAGACGAATGTAGTCGCTGAGCCGGACCTCTCCGAGCTTGATGCGCTTACCGATAGCAATTACGGAGTGCATTCTGTTTACTCAGCATGATCTACACGCTAGATTAGATTGGTATCTTCGGGGATTTCTCGTGATATGAGTGGGGACGGATGTTCATAGACTACGGGATATAGCGCGATGTTGGAGAAAGTTTGTACAGCATGGGAACTAACTACAACATACGTGGTCATCTTCCGAAAGTATCGAATGTTTTTCTATAGTCATGAAGCCACGTACGATATCCTGCTAGGCCTCGGGAATACTCCGCCAGATGGATACACAATGACCTCACTCAGTACCAGGGAACCCATGCAAAGATTAGATCAGATAGGGCACGGGGAATCACATCCTCTCATCATTTTGGACCTCGGGAGTCTTTGCACGCCCCCATTCGTACCAGAGATCTAGGTCCCAAAAGATAACTCTGTCCGAGGGTCCAAATTAATTTCTGACCCACTGTGTCTCGCAATTAAAGCCCGATAATTGGGTAAAATATGCAATCTATGGAGTATATTGGAGTAATGGTACCTGAATCAAGCAATGATTCCGTTTGATATTGGGGTCAATGGTGATGGACATGGTTCCACGGGAATTTGCCAGGACTCGAAATCCAACGAGCTATCTAATTGGTAAGGTTAGTCTGGGCGGAAATGAATCCGGTGCCCTAATCCACATTCCCACCACGGGCTGGACAAGCTATCTCCGCATTCGCGTATATAGTTGCCGAATCCAAGAATCCTTCGATCGAAGCTCGTTGGTTTTAATTTGTCCAATTTGTCTAATCAGTGGGCCGTAGGCCGATCTATGCCCTCAGTGGAAAGTGGGGAGAGTGTTCACGCACTATTCCCTATTTTGTAGGTATGCCGTAGCTGAAGCTTCACAAAACTTTGCGTTTCAAGATTGCGGGAGAATAAAATCAAAAAAAAATAAGAGCGTCGAGAAGCTTCCATTGGGTATGCTACTTTCTCACTTTACCGAATAAAATGTTAGTGGTAACCTTCCAAGGTTGGAGAGGGTCTAGGAACCATAGAAATTGAATGAGCTGATAACCACCAAGTGGACCACAAACTCGATGCACAGCAGATCTTACCTAAAAAGAACCCTGCATCCCACGTTCTTGCAGCCACGTTTCTTTATAGTTCGGTAGTTCGCAAGTTTGATGTTCAATACTACTATACTCTGTGCAGCACGTGCTTCCTAGAAGAGCTCCAAAGAGCAAGTTGTGAGCGATAGTACGGCTGATCATTTGAAGGTTATCCCAGGTTTTACCCGGTTTTACCTAGTCTTGGACGATCGGATCGGGGGGGCTGGATACCACACTGGGTCTAGTGTCTCGGGTGCGGTAGCCAGTTACACAAGGTCCTCGAACTTTAGAACTGAGATCGCGATATCACTCTGGAGTCCGGAGTATTTTCGCGGATACCGAGGAACCAGTCTGAAACACATGCCTAGCACGCCACTTTGATGACTAGTGCTTTCTGTTTTCTGGACTCCGTAGTCGAAGTTTCTTTATACAAATCAGTTCTGGTTGTGTGTGCCACACTTTCTTCAAAACGGAATTTTCCCATGTATATTATGTGGGATGTTCGGAGCGAGTACACACCGATTGCGGGGCTGTGTAAAATGCCTAATTTGGAAAATAATGATTTACCCGCAAGGACGCTCATCCTCCCAACCATGGTTATGCGACTGTGTGGAACTGGGTTGATCGAGTTCCCCCCGCACTTTGCTCGCTTGGAGTTGTCGATGTAACATGGATTTAGATACGAGATACGAGGACCTTGCAAGGAATTTTTTTTGGGAGGCGGGAGTGGAGGTTGGAAGTGCGTATCTCTACGGGAGTAGGAGTGGCGTTCCGCAAAAATAATAGCTGATAATATAGGTGATGGCAGTGTGTCGCACATGTTTGGCGCACGGAGTATAGTTAGTTATATTACTTTGTGGCAAAGCGCCCTATGTTGTATGATTATATTAAAACGAGGCGCAACGGTCGCATGAGACAACTGAAACCATCTGACCTTCAAGACAACATAAGCTGTCTGATTTGACCTGACTTGACTCAATCTCAGATTGCAAGATTGTGAGATTGTGAGATAGTGAGATTGGAGTCTGTCGGTACGAGATGTCACTGGCAGAAAAGACCTCATACTTCCCAATTCGAACCCAATTTCCTGATTAAGAATCTAACTACTCCGTATGTATTGCTCTTGAGATATTGAGGTATTAATGGCTAATTAATTTTGCATTTGGGTAATATTAGCAATTTCCATTCCTCACTTTCTCTTCTAACGATCTCCGAGCCATTCCAGCAAATTGCCCTAACAGGCCATCTTGAGGCCAGTGCTCTCACAGAACGGGAAGGAAGTCCAGAAGAGAGGCACACCGCGAAGTACAAAAGTATAGGCTCCGCTAAAAATGTGACCATCGACAATAATCCCATGCCCAAAAAAGTATCCATTCTCGAAACTCCAAACTGGGTCCCAAAAAAGACAAAGTAGCCAAGAGAGCTAAGAGCACCGGCGCACACTAGCGCCAACAGCAGCCTCAAAAAACGCGTGTTCACTACCCGTTCTGCCCAGCTACTGTGATTTGGACTTGTGTTTCAGATTTTAGCCTTGTCAAATGTGCGGATACGCCCGCCAAGGTATATCCTATATCCAGACATAATTAATTGCGAATCTAAAACAAGAAAATCCCTATAGTCCAAGTGAACCCACCATGTACTCCGTAGGTAAGGACATTTCTCTCCCCCCGCAAGTCCATCCTAGAGATCTGCGTACGTCACAAAGTCTCACTATTTTTTCGAACACTTTCCATCGTGGCCATTGCCATCGGCTTTAGCTTCTTTTTTTCATAGGTCCATGCACTACGGCTCAATTCATTCGCCAATTTTTTTAGGCGTCCGCATGTGGCCAATGGTGATAATCCGGGGTCCTTGCGTGATGGGAATGAATCTGAATTGGGAACTGGAATTGGAATGGCTCCTGCCCACTTTATATTGCTTGTAATTACAAGCGCTCCGAGGCTGGTACCCGCGCTGGTTTCGGACTGCAATAGCCCTACTCCGTAGCGGTAGAGATATGCGAGCGACATAGTCGGTCTGGATGGCTGGGTTTGTCCATTATCGGCCTTCCGAGATGCGGATAGTATCTTTGAACAAAAGCTTTTTTTTTTTTCCAATTTTTTTTAGCAATGGCATGATTGATACGGAGTACAAATCTTTCAAATATTTACTTAACAACCCACAACGTACGATGTACTGATATGTTGTTTATGACACGGCGTACGGAATACTGAGTGGTGCACTCCACATAGTAAATTTTTTTTTTTTCCCTTTATCTGAAGCCTCGGTGGTCCCATGTGAATGGTCTCGAATGACCCTGGTCGATGGCGAACTAATCCCTGCAAGTCTTCCGCTAAGAGCCGTTGACAGAAACGCAAGCGCAGAACAGAGGGCCGTGAATTCCTTGCGGATCTGCTATCCACATCTCTTTGACATTTTCGCGAAATATTAAGTCTCATATCGTCTGATGTATCCAAACCCACCCCGAATCCTTGTGGCGTTGACAGGTGCGTTTGCGCCATTCTAATATCTTTGCCTTGTGGATTGCAAATAGCAAAATTGTGGGTTTGGATGTGTAAAATATGTGCGGTGAATCCTTGGTGGACCAGAACGTTTTGCTTAAACCCACTGATGCATGGGAGATCCCAACGGTACATTGACTCCCGTACCTATCGCGAGACGCAAATCTGAGCTCTTACTGCGGGCTCCTTCGGTCTCGACCCCCGGGGAAAACTAATTTCATGCCATGCATATATCTCGTCCGGGGTTAACCATGATAGACTGGTCAACTTTTGTTGACAGGCCTTAAAATTGGATACAGGCATGACCGCCAAACGGTTGCGCGCATCGTGGACGGGAGAGCTCTCACAGACATCCCCATAGTTAACTGCCAGCAGCCGAGCATGATTCGTCGGGGAACTGGGAAGATGCTCACGTCCTAGGCCAGGCACAGTTTTTCTTCTTTTTCTTTTTTAAATCGCACGGTCAATTCTGTGATCATTGCTAGTCCATTGAATTGGTATTGGCATTAGTGGTACTCTGTATGTTGTAGGTCAACTTTAATCAATTTGCCTCTTTGTTTTTGCTTTTTTCTCTTTCGATTAAGAAGAGTTGCACACCGCAAATCATACTCTGTCCACTTCATCCACTCCGGTCTCCATTCGAGGGCCACTGGGGGGTCCGGATTCCCTGGAGGACTTTCCGCGGCCTTTAGTTGGAAACTAGGCACTGCCCGCCCGCTCATCTCCATGTTCTCCACTCTTGCTAAGAGTTGGTGTCAAGGCTAGAAGGGCCGTTGATAGAAGTGATTTGGAAGTAGCTTGTTTTATCCCGTGTGAAGTCGTTAATTTTTTTTTAATTTCGGGACTTTTCTCGGTCAAAACTCTTTAATAGGGTCCTGAACTTGGAGCTATTGGAGCTGTTGGAGCTCTGGATTAATTCTGGACGATCAAGAAAAGGTGGACTTCAATTCAATAGTGCCTATCTTTTGGCTTCCGGCTTCTTTCTACTTCCCCCCTCCCCCTTTGTTCCGCAAGCATTGGTAACGAGCCCGTGGGCTTCGCAAAAGCCAAAAAAAAAGGTCGATTCGTCTGTGCGACAACGTTGGCGGGAAGGATTTCGATCATCGTAAAGTAAATGCATAGGGCGAAATTTCGAGATGCTATGTTAGTAAGCCAATGAAATACAATATTTGGGTGACGCAAACAAGGTATTCCCAAGTGTAATTAGCTTCAAGATTAGAAAGTGGACATTTGGATTTCTCGAAGAAGGACCTGACAGCCTTCCATGCATAACCCTTTCCAAATCCGCGGGAATTATCTAAACCCAGCAGGGAAACACTCGAGGCCCGGAGAACCGGGTATTTCTAGTGTCTGTACGAGGTGGGAGGACTTAACGGTGGGCTATCTTCGTTTCGTAGGGTGGAATGGTAATGAATATCTATCAGTGACTCTCCCCAATTTCCCCAAGTCCACATTGGCGTGGTTTATATGCTTTTCATTGGTAGCGAATAAAGACAAGTCTCCACTGGCGCCGACGCTTTGTCTGCGAACGGATTAGTAGCCAATTGGAGGGGCACGCTATCTTTAGAACCGACCAATTACGGCCAATTACGCTGGGGAGACTCCGGGCGGATATTCATTAAATACTCCGTACGGATACCGGGATATCACTTTTTGATTTTCGGTCTGGACTTGAGAGGAAAAGAAAAAGGGACCTTGGAGATAATAATTCCCGGGATTTGGAAGATTAGCAAGAATATTGGTCCATTTGTAATGTACAAAGTATCGTGCTATGAGAGGTAAGAATAGAACTGGATCTTGCTTGCGTGGCCACTGTATGTCATTGGGCTGAGTCGATATGTCGGATTATGCATCTGCTTATGTTTCCAAGTTTCCAACATTGGGATGAGATCGGTCACAGACAACACATGCCTTGCCATTGTAATAATGACGCCCGTGTACTCCATGCGCTGACATATACTAAGCGCACTCTCCCCCGGATCTACAGGTCAGGTCAGTGAGACAAAACGCGCTATCACATCGCCCTGCAATCGGAACACATCACTTAGCGACCATGGCTAGACCCTTAAACCCAATAAGATGATGCATCACAGGTGAGACCTATTAACAAGTGTATCACACATACTCGAATTTGGGCCACAGAATATGAGCACCAATATTAGTTTCTTACTATGTCCCCGATCATACTTTTTTGGATAGTCTGGGGGGCAGCCCAATCAATGGATTTAAGAGCAACCGGGACCACTCTATCCGGTACAGAATACGGAGGTAAACCCTCGATGATTTGAGCTTCAAAGGAAACTGCATCTGAGCCTTGCCTTTTACTGAGAGCCAAGCACCCAATAAGCATGTTTTATGTAGCTGCCTGTGTGATTTTGCCCACCCCCACAGCTGGTTCCTGCAGTAGACCGCACAAATGAACTGGAATTTCACCTTTTTTGGGCTTGCATGTTGTGTAGTAATAATGTAATAATGGGGGGGGGGGGGGTTCTTGGGCTTTGACGTTTTGTTCTGCCCTAGATATTATTGAATTCTGATGCCATCGACGTGTACAATATGAGATTTGTTTGCATGGGCCATGGCATAGCCCTTGCAGCGATCGGGAAGAAACGCGTTTTGTTTACAACATACTTTGTACAATATAAGGACCCATGTGGCAAACTACGTACATATGAACCTGCAAGCTGAGAACCACGAACGTTATACTCCATATGACCTTTAATATGAGCTTGAGACCAATTGATGGGATTTAACACCACTTTTCTGTTCCTCGGTGATGGGCGCACCAAGGAATGGTTTGGTGCATATGAAATTGGCCAGGTAGTAAAGTACATACATAGTAAGCACTGTACAGCCAATGCCGACCGTTTCACGATCGAAGCCAAATGGTTGCACGGTGGTCGCCACCGTTGATAGCCTGATCGGCAAGTGAGCGACTTTGGATGTGCAGCCCAATCTGGCAACTGATTGGCGGCCCGCCCCTGGGTCTTAAGTTTCCACCTGTTGATCTTTATGCCGTTTGGAAAGAAAAATGGTATTATTTTATCCAGGAATTTTAGCCAAAATAATAAGAAGCTTTACAAAGGTATCTAGGGTACTCCGGGGGTACTTGGTACACGGTACCGGACGGGATGCGTGGGCCCTAATTCTTCCGAGCTATTGGTCCTCCAAAAAGCAACAAAGGGACGACTTTCTGGGCTAATGCCCTCTTATTTGTCCGACATTGCGTTGATAAGACTAATTGAGCAAGTGATTGCCGCTGTCACCATCACATAGTCCAATGGTCGTGCACCTCGTGGCCACACCTCAATTTTTAGATCAGGCCTCGGACCATGTCCATTTTTCCCAAAATCTTATGAGAAGTGAGAAGTGAGACGTGAGACGTGAGTTCCAAGGTCACAATGTAAACAAGTTTTTTTTCTTTTTTCTTTTTCTTTTCAAATGCCAATGTTATGGTTATAATAGTAGTACATATCCAGGTCCATGTTCAGGTTGTATAACGCCATACTACTTTTGGGAGGGTGACCGAGAAAACGAGGTACATACTTTTTTGGGATCAGGTATTTATGTATAATAAAATAATAAAATAAATATAATATATAAAAACATAAAAATATAAAAATCATTTAACTCAATGTTCCTATGTCTCCACTAACTGAGGTCACTCACTAAACTCCTCCTCAATCAATGCGATTGGTCTCTTCTGACGGGATTGAGCACTTGATGTGCAGTGTCTTTCCCAATCCCGCCCCGGACTGGGATACCCATAATTTCCATCTATTCGATTATTCTAATTATTTCTATTATTTCTATTTCTATTTAATCATAATTCTTGAGACAAAAATTAAAATAAATAAAAAAGCACCCGGTTCCTGGCCCACACCTAAACTAGTGACCCGGCAAGTAGAAAATAGTAGCAGATCACTCATTTATTCACTGCAACCTGCTATCTTTCCCTCAATTGTTCCTCTTTCTCTCTCTTTTTTATTTTATTTTCCCCGCTGTCTATTTTTCTTATACTCACACTCTCTCTAACTATTTTTTTTTTTGTTCGACTATTTTGGGTTTGGGGTTATCCTATTGGATTTATTTGGGATCCTCTCTTCTATCACTCTCCTTCCTCAAGTACTTCGTCTCCCGGTTCCCAGAACCTGTCCTTCCTTTTTCGACAACACTCATTCACCGTCACCTATACACACCTAATTGCTTAGTCCATTCATTCATTCGGACTCGAATCAACTATAATCCTATTAATATACAACGGGAAACTTTCAATTGGACTCCAAATCCCGCACAAGTATGTATATCAATCTGTATACATCGCTTGTTTGGTTCTAACCCATGGCATATACAGCACAACTCACAATGGACTCAACATATACCATGGCACCAACTTCGGTACAAGGACAGCCCTTCGCATACTATTCTGACTCACCAAGACAGCAAGGTCACTACCAGTCAGATATCCCATACTACAACCAAATGCCGTATGGCCAAGAGCAACCGCTCTACTCCCCCCAGCCCATGATGAACATGCACCAGATGGCCACCACCAATGCCTTCCGAGGAGCTACCATGAACTTGACACCAATTGCCTCTCCTCAGCCCTCACAAATGAAGCCCACCATCATTGTGCAGCAAGGCTCTCCTGGCTTGATGCCCTTGGACACTCGCTTTATCGGTCACGATTTGTATTCGTTCCCCTCGACTCCTCCGCTGTCCGCCTCGGGAAGCACTATCAGCAGCCCTCCATCTGCCCATGGTGCGCTACCCACCCCGATTCATGATACCTTCTTCACCTTCGACAAGGTGGAAGGTGTCAAGGAGGGCTGCGAGACCGATGTTCACCAGGAAATCCTGGCCACCCCAGAGTGGGCGCGTTCCGATTCGCCTCCGATGACGCCTGGTAAGTTTTATAGATCACACTTTGATAAAAAAATTGTGGATATTGGGAAGCAAGGGCGAAAGGCTAATTACCATGCAGTTTTCATCCACCCCCCTTCTCTTACTCACATCCACGGCTCAGACCTTCTGTCTGCAACCTCCTGCCCCTCGCTTTCCCCCTCCCCCTCACCCGTGCCCACCGACATTCTTGCCTCCCAAACTCTTGGGTCTAGCCAATCTTTCTGCGATCCCCGCCAGCTCACCGTTGAGCCCTGTGTCAATGTTCACGCACAGGATCTGCCTCCTCTACCCAATCTCTCATGCGAGGAGGAGGAACCTCGCGCCGTTGTTGGCAGTGCGTCTGTGACCCTCCCTGTCAACGAGAACCCATCTCCTTCTTTCAGCTCCTCGACCCAGGACCCTCTGAGCTCGCTGCCGACTTTTGACAGCTTCTCAGATCTCGATTCTGATGATGAGTTGAACCGCCTGGTGGAGTTCCACCCTGCCGCCAATGCCGTCTACATGGGTGGCAAGCGTCAGCGGATGCACGTCTACCCTGTAGAAGATGATGGATTCCTGAGCGAGCACAGCCTTGAAGACACAGATGACTCCGAGACTTTCATGCACAACGGTTTGCCATCCTTCGAGTGGACCCAGACGGCCCAGCCTCACACTGAAAGTGAGGAGGAACCTATCGAGGAGCCCAAGACCAAGAAACGTAGCAACCGCAAGTCCCGAAAGATGGCCGAAGAAGAGGCTGAAGCAAAGGCGCTGGCCGCCTGCGAGTCCTCTGGCGACTGCTGCTCTGATGACGGATCAGTTGATGACTCAGAGTCTGCTCCCATCTCGGTCAACCGCCGGGGTCGCAAGCAATCTTTGACTGAGGATCCCTCTAAGACCTTCGTTTGCACTCTATGCTCCCGTCGCTTCCGTCGTCAGGAACACCTTAAGCGCCACTACCGCTCTCTCCACACTCAGGACAAGCCGTTCGAGTGCAACGAGTGTGGCAAGAAGTTCTCCCGCAGTGACAACCTCGCTCAGCACGCCCGCACCCACGGTGGTGGCTCCATTGTCATGGGAGTCCTGGATGCAAGCGATGCTGGTTCTGTCTCATTCGATGATCAACATGACGCTGGCGCCCTTGGCCAAGTCATGTACGAGGCTGCCCGGTCGACTGATGTCACCGGTACTCCCTCCGTGGATCGCCGAGCGGCGAAGAAGCGCAAGCGTGACTTGTCCTAAGGGACTTTGCGTTTCATGATTTTTCTTTTACGAGACCAGGAGACTTCCTACTGCATATATAATACATACATTCTTCGGTCGGAGCCTTTCATTGGAAGCTCGACCACATTGGTCTTGATTGGGTTTGGCGTCCGGGCATTTTATACTGGTGTCGGAAACTGGATCATCGGTGCACAGCAAAATGGGTTCCCTTTTTATTTTCAGCGTTTTGACATCTCGCACGGGGACACATAGGCTGGGATTGCCTTGAATGGTTCTTTTGGTGAAGGCACATGGGCGCAGAAGAGTCCAGGAAGAAGAAAAAAAAAAAAAAAAAAAAGACATATAAAGCGAATGACAGCAACTTGTCTTTGGCAAGTGCTGGGTGAAATTATTTCCTTTGTGACCTTGTTTTACTCTTTTTTTTTCCTTTTTTTCCTTCTGTTTCACTTGTTTTCTCCAATCTCTCCTGGACCAGCACATTCGGCGTGAGCAATGTGCCTCATAATTTGAACCATCGGTTTTCCCTTCGTGTACTCCCTGTTTCGCTTCTTGTGACTTTTTTTACCTTCTTTTTTTTTTACCTCTTCTACCGTTTCGTTTATGCTTGTTTCTGTCTATTCGATGTAATATTTTTGTTGCCTTTTTTTTGCTTTTTATCCCCTTCATTGTGCTGGTCACATTCGTGTATAAGTTAATTGACCTCCATTTTTCCTCCCCATCACTCCATACCCCCTTCTTGTATTGCATTGCCCCTTTGTGTTGGTTCCAGGTCACATCTCTAGATTTTGATTTACATGCATCAAATTACAAGCATAATCTTTACTACACTCTTTCCTGGTATACCTGATAAGCATGGTAAAAGTAGAGGAACTGTAGAGTTAGGGCTTTTGGCCGTCTAGTGATTTAGACTTCCACTCAACTCAATAAGAAATGTCATGCAGCAAGTACTAGAATGATTTGGATATCCCGTGATCTCATGATCTTATCGCTCTATCGATTACCGATAACCTTGGAAACTTGCCTGGGCAAAGGTGGGGACGGCGAAAAGTACCCCCCCATCACCCGCACCCAACGTCCAACAATTCTGCGAAAAAGAGACCTTGGACTCCCAGACCTGGGCGAACAGTTGTCATGTCTGCAACACAACCTTCAGCCCCGGGGCTCAATGTGATTGCCCTAATATCCGGCGGAAAAGACTCCCTCTACTCGATCCTCCACTGCATCCGCAACGGCCACAAAGTGGTCGCGTTAGCCAACCTCTACCCAGAACCACAGAACAAACCCCCAAGCACAAATCCACACCAACCAAAATATGACGAAGAAGAAGACATCGACAGTTTCATGTACCAAACAATCGGTCACAGCATAATCCCTCTTTACGAAACAGCCCTCCAAATCCCTCTCTACCGCCAACCCATCACAGGCGGCGCAGTCGATACAGACCGCATCTACGGAACTAAAACGTCCACTAAAACATCCGACAAAGACGAGACGGAATCCCTCGTCCCGCTCCTCAACCGCATAAAACAAGCCCACCCAGAAGCAAACGCTATCTCTGCAGGCGCCATCTTATCTACATACCAGCGCACGCGAATCGAAAGCGTCGCTAACCGCCTGGGTCTTGTACCCCTCGCTTGGCTATGGATGTATCCATCTCTCCCCGCCCCCGCGGCTAGATCGGCCGATACTTTGGCAATACGCCAGGCGGGGCTCTTGGAGGATATGGCGGCTGCCAGATGTGATGCGCGCATTCTCAAGGTCGCCTCCGGCGGCCTGGACGAGGGCTTCCTGTGGGAGAATGTGTCTGGAGCTGGGAGTGGTGGCCGCATGATGCGAAGGTATCTTGTTAAGGCTATGAGTCGGTTTGCGGCCGCGGAAGATATTCGTGGTGCGGTGTTGGGTGAGGGTGGGGAGTATGAGACGCTTGCGCTGAATGGACCTGGTTTCTTATGGAAGCAGAGGATTGAGGTTGGTAGTCGGGAGGAGAAGGTTGGGGAGGGGGGTGTTGCGTTTGTTAGGTTGAGGGGCGCTAGGTGTACGGTCAAGAGTATGTGGGAGATTGACGATGGGATTACGCCGAGTGATGTTAGGAGACCCGGGCTGTTAGATGAAGTTTTCGAGGGTGTGTTGGGTTCTGCATTGGATGTTTCTAGATCGCTTGACGATTCGAAATCGCAGGCGATGACGAGTACTGCTCGGTCACCGGATTGGCCGGTTTGTGAGCCGGTGCATCGGCTGTTTGGCTCTACGTGGACTATTTCGAATATTGTTGCGCCTGAGGCTGGTCCTGGCGCAGGGGCGCAGATGAGAGGGATTGCAGACAAGGTGGAAAAAGTGTTCAAGTCCTTTGCCCACCCCAGGTCCGGTTCTCGATCAACAGACGACATTGTTTTCGCTACGGTGCTACTCAATTCAATGGCCGACTTTGGATCAATGAATGATATCTACGTCTCGCTATTCAAAAAACCAAATCCTCCCGCGCGTGTTACAGTGGCATGCGGAGACCGTCTCCCGTCTAACGTCAAGGTGATGGTCACATTCGTGGTTGACCTGGGTGCGAGGGATCGGCGCCAGGGCCTGCATGTTCAATCCAGGTCATACTGGGCTCCGGCAAATATTGGACCATATTCCCAGGCGTTGTCAGTTCCGATGCAGAATTCTAGCAGACTCGTCTACATTGCTGGCCAGATCCCTCTGGATCCTGGTTCTATGAACTTGGCGCAAGTGGAGGGGTCAGCTTCATGGGTTGAAAACTACCGTCTTCGAGCTGTACTGGCCCTTCAGCATCTCTGGAGAATTGGTGAAGCCATGCAGGTAAATTGGTGGCTCGGTGCGGTGGCCTTCTTGGCTCGTGGAGAACACGCTAATACCCAGGCGCAAGTGGCATGGCGCCTCTGGGAAAGAATGCATGCTTTGCCTGACAATGAAGACGAGGATGATGACGATGGCCCTCAGCTTGATGCATGGGATATCAAATATGGTCGCCGCACAGAGGAGCTGACCGATGCCCTTGTGCCCAGTCTGCCCAAGTTTACTGTTCTTGTTGAGTCTCACACATCCATTCCACCATTCTTGGCTGTCCAAGTGGACGAACTGCCACGAGGAAGTGATATTGAATGGCAAGGGCTGGGAGGCCGATGTGAGCAGGTCAAGCTGGACATTAAAGGAGGGACATCTGCCACTACCATGGACACTCAATACAAGTATATCAATATCGAGATCGACGCGGGTTCGTCGGACGATACATTGAAACAAATATTGAGATCAGTGAAAGAGGCTCACTGTCGAGATTCCACACTGTCTCAGGCTGTGTTATACATTACACACTCAGTGCCTGAAGCCTTGTGGCCAGGACAGGTTGTGCCATGCAGATCAATTTGGGGGCGAGAAGGACGAAGGTTGAGTGCAGGTGTGGTCCTACAGCAGCTTAGTTAGGAACTATTTAACAAAGAATAAAGCCACTCGATTTGACCAAAGATCAAAAGAAATAATATTTAGAGATCAGAGATCGTTGAATGTCGATGTCCTACCCCGTACATCGATGTACGGCGCACTGTCCGCTCGCATGTGATAGGCAAAATCCCTTCCGCATTCAGGAAAGATAACATGTCATTCTCCCTCTGCCACGTTCTCAATATTTTCGATATCGAACCTAAACGGGACTAAATCGTTAGGTATTCTCTCCCTGGGGGTTCTCATATCCTCCCCATACACTCAACATCACTATCCCACCGCGACATGACGTACTCATCGACATAAGCATGGCGCCATGAGTTCGCCGTGGAAAGAAGAACAAGAAGCGGCGCCTCGCACCAGTACGTCTCTGAGCCTCGAAGCGTTTGCCGAAGACCTCCGATTATTCAATCGCTCCCCCCATCCATACCACAGAAGCCGACGCCTCGGATCACGCACTCCCTCCGAACACGGTGACCGTCTCCAACCGCTCTCCTCCTACCCAAGGTCCTCACGAACAACCAGCGACAGTGGCACAGAGGCAGACGATGAAAGCACCGGTATCCTAAGGGGATTACCTGCCCCGCCGCTTCGTCCTCGAAAAGGCCTACGACTTGGTCCCGCTGACCTCGATGACTGGCTGCCGAGCTTGCAACCGTGGCCGTCATTTGTGCGGCCTATGTTGCGGACATCGCGGCGGAGCTCGGAGGAGGAACTCGAGGAAGAAGCCTTTGAGGAGAGATTGAGGTTCAGGCGTCAGAGACGGGTGGAGGTCCTCCGGCGGTTGTTGGAGGCTGCGCTTCTGCTATCTGTAGGTGGTGTTGTCTTGTATCAAGGCGGGGCACGCTCTTTAGCCTGGGAATGGCGGAAGGGTATGTGTGAAACTGATCTCTCTACCAGGAAAATGGAATGCGCTAATTGTTTTGCAGAAATTACTGCTCATGGCCTCGTGGTCTTGGGTCTCTATGCCGCCTATCCGCTCGTTGTTCGTGCATCACAGGGCCGAAGCTGGCGCATCTGGCGCATCTGGTCTACGAAACGGACATACTTCTCAATACCCTCGAGCTTCGATCCGGCTCCCCTTCTCTATCCAATCCTTATTCCGATCTTCGTTTCGTTGTCGTTGTCCAACCATATCCCACCACTTATCATGCCTAATATCATCCTCAGCCTATCCTCTTTACCAACGCCTGTTATACCATTCCAGAACCGGACCAATGGATTCAATACCCTCCATTGGATGATTTCTATGATTCCCATTCTCGTTGCCGAGCATTTCTCCTTGGACCATACAGTGCCCAAACCTTTGACGCTCCGCGGGCTCGACGCGGAGTCTCTAATACTTCTTTTCCCTTTGCATCAAGCGTTGATACCCACTTTAGACTTTTTGTTGACGACCAGTATTCTTCCCGCTGAGCTGCAGCTTTTGACAACTGCTTTGATCAATTTGTACTTGTTTGCGGCCTCTCCCCAGATGGAGATACTCAAAGCCTTGTTATGGCTTGGTGGCATGTGTTTGTTTGCCTCTTGTCGACATATACTGCGTTGGGAGGTTTCCTTGGCTAGAATCCCCAGCTGGAAATTCCGTCGTGCCCCGCATGGCTCGCGATCTCCCCGCAAATTCTTGAATATGATTGACCATCGACTTTGCGAGAAGTTGAGTAGAACAGGGCACGTTCCATCGGACGATGCTTCGTCGGACAGTGACGGGCCTAATGGGTTCTCGTTTTCAAGGCCGCACAAGACTAAGACCATGAGGGAGAGTTGCTCGTCCCACCCGCCGGCAGAGCCGGCATCTGCAGTTGACAAGGTCACGACCGAAGAGATTTTCGAACAGCATGCTCGCGTTGTGCATCGACGACGCCATACCATATCTACATTCGATGCAGCTGTTCGAGAGGAACGTGTGCGCACTACCCCTGGTGGTAGACGCAAGAAAATGATGGGTCCTGGTCTGGCCTCCTTCCTCTCGCTCACTTCAGCCCAGGCGCAGGTCCGCAAGTGGTTATTTGCCTTTTACGTCTATGTTTTGTCCCTGATTATCATTCTTGGACCTATCCGAAAGTATGTGGGAGAGCGCGCACTGCAAGGCCAGGATCCGTTTGGCTGGGCTATAGGATACGTGTTGGGAAATTTCCCAAAGATTCGCTTTTGGGTCCTTATGTTGAATCTTGAGTACTGGATTAAACTCCCACCTCGCCCTGATGCAGATATTCTGAGTGCCTCCTGCTTCCTCGGATCGATCGAACATATTCGCCAGGTTACTTTTGGGGCTGCCACCACCCGTCTACTACTCAGTGGCTACTGCGTGTTGGTACTACTGACAGGCCTGGCTATTGTGGTCAAGCTCAGCTCTGTTGCCGAGGTTGATACGCGCCGCAAGATTTTCCACGGCATGATGGTGGTCATGTTCCTTCCCGCTATATTTGTGGATCCAGCCTTCTGCGCCATGGCGCTGGCCTTAGTTCTCTCAATCTTCCTTCTGCTGGATCTGTTCCGCGCGTCTCAACTACCTCCAATTTCGCGCCCACTCACCTATTTCTTGGCTCCGTATGTTGACGGCCGTGATCACCGTGGCCCGGTCATCATCTCACACATCTTCTTGTTAATTGGATGTTCGATACCCCTTTGGTTGTCACTTTCCGATCTTCCTCGGACTGGCCTGGGCCCCTGGGCTGGTTGGGAGATTCCATCACGAGATGTGAGCATGGCCAGCGGAGTTATTTGTGTTGGCATGGGCGACGCGGCTGCATCCCTCGTTGGCCGACGGTACGGTCGCCTGAAATGGTTCTGGGGTGGTGGCAAATCACTTGAAGGCAGCATCGCTTTTGTCGCAGCTGTAACCTGTGGGCTGATCGCGGTTCGTGCCTGGTTGGTGCTCGGTGGCTGGCCGGTGTCTGGGATCGAATCAACGGAAGGCGCAGCTTTCTCCACTCATTTCTGGGCCTGGACTTTGCTCAAGGCGGTTCTGGCGGCAGCCGGAACGAGCGCCACCGAGGCGATCCTTACTGGCTGTAATGACAACGTCGTGGTCCCAGTGGTGCTATGGCTGCTGGTGCGGGGCCTTGGCGTTTGATGTGCCACGTTGGTGTCTAGATGCGCGACTTGTTTGTTTTTAATTTCTTCTCTCCCCCCTTTTTATTCTTTCCTTTTTGTTCGGAGGTTTACGTGTGATTATCTGCCTATCATTTCCCTGCAGCATTTGTATAGTATAGTGGGGTACATAGCCCGAGGATGTATAGATTGACCTCGACTACTCAACTAGAGACCGTTTTTTGGATGCCTATACGGAGTACTAGCGGCGCGTTATTGCATATCTGCCTTGCTTTAGCTTCCCCCCTTTCCTTCAATTCGACCAACCGATGCGCCATGACTGGGAGTCATAGGCTGCAGATAAGCTTCCGTCACCGTACAGTTTCATCGTGTTTTGTGATCAGTCATCCACCTTGCAATCTGGACGTACTTACGGGAAGATGCGAGAATATTGGGGATGTAATAGATAGAAGACCCTTGATAGAGCCTAGACACTAAGTATTTGATCTAACCCCACAGAATACGTCTATTCCTCACACTCAAGTCTCTGGTATCTTGTAACAGGGATACTGGAGATCTTGGTATCTGGTTCTGGTTCTGCCTTGCCGATCTCGGCCTTATCTAATCGATAAGCACATGACATAGATCGCTGCGATTTGGACTTCTTTTTCGCAGGTTTCTGATCCTTTAAATAGGATTGTATCCTGTATTTCTGATAATCTCGATATTTTTTTTATGTTCTCTATCATTTGGCTCTCATCTCTTCTTTTATTTAGATTTCACTATACGTTTTCATCTTATCGAACTCCAGATCATCTCCGCCCTTCTGACCGCCTTACGCGATCATCGCCGCTTGTCACTCGTTATCGTTGGGTCACACCCCCCAATCGTGGAGTACCTTGGGTCTTGGGGCCCTCTTCCCGCTTCCACCATCACATCATCTTGCTCTTTCATGAGGACTGTCATTTCGCCTCCCTAGATCTTTGGTTCTCTCCATATTATTCTCCAGTCTTCAACCCTCCCGCCGTTTTGGCTATTCTGCATCACCACCTCTCACCGCTTTTAAGTGTTTTGGATCAACTTGTGTTTGCTTCGAATACATCATCTACATCGACATCATCTCTTATAATCTACCCGAATTCACCGGTCTCGTTCCACGGCACCCGTTTTCAGTACCTTCCCAGACCCATTCTCCCGGCGGTTCCTCGTCCTTCCAGGCTTCCCGGAGGCAGCGTCATCCTTTCCATAGCTCCCCTGATGGGCCTCTCGACTGGACCGTTTTCATTGCTGCTGCTGAGGTAGTTGTGGTTGCTGGGGTGTGACTGGATTCTTATTTATCCCCCAGCGAGAGCCTATCAGAGACAGAACAGGCATTGGCGTGCCCACCGCCGTTATGGCGTCTCAACATTCGAAGAGATCACGCGAGCCCTCCCGCCCAGAAATGTCTATCGGTCGCTATACGCGGCTCGATGAGATTGGGCGAGGTAGTTTCGCGACGGTCTATCAAGGTATCCATACAGTGAGTTTGTCTTGTCCTCTCATATGTCGAGTGATGGATACTAATCGGTTCCTATCACGCAGAAAACGAAAACCTATGTAGCTATCAAGTCCGTGAACTTGTCCAAGCTTAACAAAAAGCTCAAAGAAAACCTTTCGTCCGAGATCGATATCCTCAAGGGCCTTCAGCACCCACATATCGTGGCCCTGATCGACTGCCATGAGTCAACATCTCACATTCACTTGGTTATGGAATATTGTGCCCTGGGGGATCTGTCGCTATTCATCAAGCGCCGAGATACTCTTGGATCACATAAATACACTCGAGATATGATTGCAAAGTATCCAAATCCACCCGGCGCCTCCCTCAATGAGGTGGTTACCCGGCACTTCCTCAAACAACTGTCAAGCGCACTGAAATTCCTTCGTGACCGAAACCTCATTCATCGAGATATTAAACCACAGAATCTCTTGCTGTGCCCATCACCTTCGTCGTATCGGAGTGGGCATGCCCAGGTGATCCCCTATAAAGGCAGTGATGACTCTTACGAACCCACGACGGGGCTCGAGTCCCTCCCCATGCTCAAAATCGCAGATTTCGGCTTCGCTCGATCTCTACCCGCCACTTCACTTGCAGAGACCCTTTGTGGATCTCCTTTGTACATGGCACCTGAGATTCTTCGGTATGAGAAGTATGATGCCAAGGCCGACTTGTGGTCGGTAGGTACTGTGCTATATGAGATGGTAGTGGGCCGACCTCCGTTCCGGGCTACAAACCACGTCGAGTTGCTACGAAAGATTGAGAAGGGAGAAGACCGAATCCGCTTCCCTGAAGATAACCCCGCATCAGACGACATCAAAAGGCTGATCCGAGGTCTTCTGAAACGGAACCCAGTGGAGCGATTGAACTTCCCCGACTTCTTTAACAACAATGTGATAAATGATCCGATTCCTGGCTTGCTGGCGGATGACGCTCCAGGGCCACCACAATCGCCACGGCCGAGGCAGCTTGTCGCAACGGCCGAAGAATCCCCTTATGATACTGGTCCCGAGGACAAACTTGCATATTCTCCCGGCCAAAGACCTGTTGCAACGCGTCAAAAATCGGGAACGCCGCCGACCGCTACGCACATGCGCCGTGTGGGAAGTGCTGATCGGCCTGCTTCAGGCATTGATAAGGAGCATCAACCGGGAGGTACACCACCTCAACGGCCTGGTCCTGTCAGCCTTGTCACTGCCCCGGGACGCCAGGAGCTCATCGATCGCAACGCAACTACCGTGACCACGGAACGGCAGAGAAATCGGAATACCTACTCTGGCTCTCCCAAAGCGAGTGACTCAACAGCCCGTGCCCAGGAGGCACGGGACCGCGCTGCACAAGAAGTGGCATTTGAGAGAGACTATGTTGTGGTCGAAAAGCGGGCAGTGGAGGTAAACGCCTTTGCAGATGAACTGGCTCATAGCCCGCGTCTTCAAGGCGGGATTTCCCGACCAGGACAAACCGGCGCCGGGAGCCGACGAGCAACGACGCAGGGCATACCTACGGTGTCACCACCTTCTCCGCATGCCAATGCGGCTAAAGCTTTGCAGGTTGTCTCGGGTCGTTCGCGAGCAGATTCCGTACACCAGCGCCAGCATTCCTACGAACGACGTTACGGGCAAAGTCCTACGTCGGCGACCTCGGCAATCTCGAAAGCACTCAACATGGCCAGCGGTCGTCTATTCGGAATGGGCTTCTCTCCTCCCCTTGCCATCACCAAAGGTGGGCGATCTCCGCCTCTGGCCTACAACCCTTTCCCCGCCTACCCTCCTGCACATGCTAGTCTTTTGATCACCGGAGACGGCTCCAAACCCAACGCAACTGTCGACGAAGATTGCAAGGCAGTCCAGGCAATTGAGGAATGTGCTACGCGTAGTGATGTTGTCTTCGGATTTGCCGAGGTTAAATATAAGCAACTTATCCCGCTAGCACCTTCGGCGCCGACTGACCCATCTGCGCGACCTATGGACACAAACATTGAACCAGACTCTGCCAGTTCTGATGATGGCCTGACAGTCGATGCCATTGTTACATTATCCGAGGAAGCTTTGGTACTATACGTCAAGGCTTTGTCTTTGCTTGCAAAGTCAATGGACATCGCTGGAGCTTGGTGGTCGCGCAAGAACCGGGAAGAGATCTATGGGGAGTCTCCTACCAAAGACAGCATGAGCGCAGTGGCCGGTACCCGGATCAACTATGTTGTGCAATGGGTGCGTAGTCGGTTCAATGAGGTTATCGAAAAAGCTGAATTTGTGCGCCTAAAGCTCATTGAGGGACAACGGCGATTACCCCCAGATCACCCTAGCCATCCTGATAACCATTCTATTGGCTCCACCGCTGGCTCAAGCTCAACCGCCGACGTAGTGGTGAGCCCTGGCGTCACAGCAGAGAGGCTGATGTACGACCGTGCACTTGAGATGAGCCGGGCGGCTGCCATCAATGAATTGACCGGCGAAGACCTTGCCAACTGTGAGATCACGTATGTTACTGCGATCCGCATGCTCGAAGCTGTGCTTGAGGACGACGGAATGCGATCCATACCGGGTAGCCATATCGAACGGCAAAGCGGTTCGCAACCTGGTGACAAGGTTATTCTGGACGAGCTGCAGGTGGAGGATCGGCAGGTCGTTGTCAAACGTGAGTGTTATCTGTATTCACCCACCGAAGTCATCCTAAACTCACACATTGATCCAGTCGTATCTAGTATGCGTGGCCGCCTCGCCTCTGTTCGGAAGAAGCTAGCTGTTCTATCCAAGCGATCCTCGGTGCCGACTCCAACGGTGGGCGGTGCAGGCAAGACACCTACGTCCACCATTTCTCCTGTTGTATATTCCACGGGGGTGACACCGCCTAGATGAGTACTTTGTTCCCCAACTTTTTGACCAAAGCTATTGGGATTATTACGAGATTCAATTCAGTAGCGTCATGATATTAGCCTTACAAGTATAAGGTTAACTCACGACGCTAACAATTGACCCTCTTTTTACCCCGCCCTTTTATATAAGGTAACCTCTGGCTAGCTCCAGGGCCATGCTCCTGCCATTTATCTGCCATTTACATCTCTACGGAGACACTAATTTCTTCGTTCATATTTGTTTGTCCGTCTATTTTTCGAGTTCACGTTTTGCCATATATCCTACAGCACGAGACCAGGGGAGTTCTTATTCATGTTATTTCTTACCCTGCCATGTTTTATTCCTCTTTTTGCGGTTTTTTTTTTTTTTCTCTTTTTCTCTCTCTTTTCGTTGGGATTGGCGTTTGACCCGGGGACCCACGGTATACAGATTGGCACTCGAGTTGTTTTTTTTTGGGGTTGGGAACGCCAAGGTCACGGCGTTAGGATGCTCCAAGATTGGATTTGGTGCAGATACGGCCAAATGTATTGTACATAGAGAAATTGAGGAAACTCATTTACATGTTTGATAAACGATAAACAACTTGAAGCTATATTCGATCCACTGAAGCTATATAATATGGAGTAGGGTATCATTCAAGTATCAGATGTGCCCCATCAGGGTTATTTTAGGCTAATCTTGGCAAAGATCTACCAAATGCGAAACGCAAATAACCCTAAAGATGGCGTGCTTGACGATGTGTCATAGTTTCTTGAATTTCTTATTTTGCTTCTTGGCTTTTTCTAGGCACGTTACATTCCCGCAATCATGATATATTTATGAGATTTATATGATCTAAGAAGATTTACAAGATTTCCAAGATTTACCTGACACATGTTGGAGTGCCCTAAACGATTGCCTCAAAAACTTCTGTACTCCATGTTTCAAACATCTTTGCATTTCCCAGCAAATGACTACCAGAATCAGGGACTTATATCGACCATGTTCACGTAATTTTTTCACGGCCCGGCCCCAAGATATATGGATTCTCGGCAGCCCACTGGCCACGCACGGCATGGCCGGTCTCCGAGACTTTCCTTTTCTTTTTCCTTACGTTGTACTTCGTATATTGCGCCATGATGGTTAATGTAGACGACATGAATCATGTGTTGTTGTTATTCCTTTCCAAGACAAATGTATGTCTAATTGGGTTGCCAACTCCTATGGAATGTAACGTTAGAAAATATATTCGGCCTGGCTAGGCGATGGTGCGATAGTAGTGCGATGGCAGCCCGTTGCCTTTCCCAAGGCTTCTGGAATTCTTCCAGACATGTGGGTCAGGTTCTGCAAAATCCACAAACTCTGGTGGGACCTTTGCCTGCATCTGGTGATCGTGGTCTTGCAATTTCATTTCCAAGGTAGTATAAGACATCGCCCAGCCGCAATGACCTATGGCATCAAATTTAG
The DNA here is from genome assembly GCF_028827395.1 of Penicillium hordei. Taxonomy (NCBI): domain Eukaryota; kingdom Fungi; phylum Ascomycota; class Eurotiomycetes; order Eurotiales; family Aspergillaceae; genus Penicillium; species Penicillium hordei. The sequence goes on from NW_026623142.1 coordinate 2,729,302, forward strand.
TGCTAGCACCTCATTTTTGTGCCGTTGTTAGCCGTGTTAAATTTTACCATTCGAAAGCTCTGAATACAAATACTCGTCGATCAGTTCCATGTGTGGACAGTAACTCGATCAGTTACAACTCACATAATGGCTGAACAGGTTGATCCCGTTGTTGAGGCTTCTAATAAGTCACCAGTATTTGATACAAAACAAGCGGGAGATGATGGCCTCCGCCGAGCGGATGGTATTTCGGGATTGTGTATGTTTCCCTGGTGAGATTGAGTGGTGGTTGAATGTCATTTCTAACTGTTCCGTTTTCAGACGAAGGAAATGTTTTCGAGGCAACCCCCGAGGACCGTCGTCAGATTGGAATTTTTAGTGCTGCCCTCTTGATCTTTAACCGGGTTATTGGTACGGGTATCTTCGCCACACCGAGTACTATCCTTGCATTGAGCGGTAGTGTCGGTCTCTCATTGTTTATGTGGGTTATCGGCACTGTAATTGCTTTGGCTGGCACAGCAGTATATCTAGAATGGGGAACTGCAATCCCAAGGTTTGTCATCCAATAGGACGAAAGTATCAAAGGCAAGGCATGTCTGACTAACCTCTCGCTGTATAGAAACGGAGGCGAGAAGAATTACCTCGAATATGTTTTCAAAAAGCCCAAGTTCCTGGCCACTGCCATGTTCGCCGCCTATGTCGTGTTACTCGGATGGGCAGCAAGTAACAGCGTCGTCTTTGGTCAATATATCCTCAACGCAGCAGAAATTGAGGTCGGACGATGGAACCAGCGTGGAATTGGCATGGCTTGTCTCACTGCCGCTTTTATTATCCACTCCGTTGCCCTGAAATGGGGCATCCGTCTTCAGAATGCGCTTGGTATCATCAAGTTGATCATCGTCGTGTTCATCATTGTTTCTGGTTGGGTAGCACTCGGTGGCCACACAAAGGCTGAGACGCCGCATAACTTCACCAACGCCTTCGAAGGCACCAAGGGAAGCGGATATGGAATTGTTATGGCGTTGTACAACGTTATTTGGTCCTTCATTGGCTACTCGAATGCCAACTATGTAAGGACACGAAGATATGAGTTGTGTATATTGATCACATTGCTAATTGTATCTATAGGCCCTGAGCGAGACAAAGAACCCAGCCCGCACCTTGAAGATTGCAGCCCCCGTTGCTATCATCTCTGTTGGAATCTTGTATATGTTTGTCAACATCGCCTACTTCGCCGCAGTATCGAAAGAAGAGATGCTCTCGTCTGGCAGCATTGTGGCCGCCGTGTTCTTCAGAAACATGTTTGGCAAACAGGCCGAAAAAGTCATGTCGGTCTTTGTGGCTCTCTCTGCATTTGGTAATGTGTTATCCGTTATCTTCTCACAAGGACGAAGTATGTATTCTCACTTGCACATTCGAACGATTGAACAATATACTAATATGATATCGATGCAGTTGTTCAAGAACTCGGCCGTGAAGGTGTCTTGCCCTTTTCCAAGGTCTGGGCCAGCAACTGGCCTTTCCACTCTCCAGCGGCTGGTCTGCTTGAGCACTATATTGTTTCGGTCATTATTATGCTCGCACCCCCTCCCGGTGATGCATACAACTTCCTCGTCAAGTATGTGATTTCCACAGACACCCGCAAGATCATTACTGACCAATTGTCCCAGCCTCATCTCTTACCCCCTTGCAATTGTCAACTTCTTCGTTGCCGCCGGCCTCGTTCACATCTACCTCACCAAAGAGAAAAATTACCCGAACTGGAAGCCCGGAGTCCGTGCCACCCTACCCGTCACTATCTTCTTCATGCTGTCGAACCTGTACCTCGCAATTGCGCCCTATGTGCCGCCCAGCGAGGGCCAGAACGTGTACGAACAGTTACCATACTATCTGCACTGTGTGGTAGCCCTGGCGCTTTTCGCAGCAGGAGGAATCTACTACATTATCTGGGCGGTGTTGCTACCTCGATTTGGCGGGTATGTGCTCGTCAAGGAGTCCGTCGTGGATGCCGATGGATGGTCTCGCAGTGTGTTTACGAGACTGCCGCAGGCTGAGGCAGTGCACTCTTAGAGATACGGGGTGTGAGATAAAATCGGATTGCTTAATTCTGGATCTTCTTTTACGTACTCGAGAGATAGATTTTGTCATGGTGACTTGGAAGAACTTCCCACCAAACACTACTAGTAATAGGTAATAGGTAATATCGGAATAGATCCATTCATTATTGACTATTTTGGATCACATTACCAACTGCTCTGTCATGTTGTGACATCAGAGTAATGAGCCGCGGTGCTGTATGTTCCAGTCTTCTATGGTAGCCCACCCAAGAGAATCGATTGAAACTGTCATGAGCCCCTCAAACTTGCTGGTATATTGTCTTGCAAGAGAACAGCATAAAAGCCATTTCCAATCAGTTGTCTGTCATATAGAAATTAGACATCCACTGGGTGAAGTTGCGTGTTGAAGAAAAAGGAAAGAAGAAAAAAAAAAAGAACAAAAAAGCGGAAGACCCACTGACATTCACCGCCTTCCCATCTGCCGGACTCTGATCTCATGTTTTTCTTCGTTGACCGTTGTTGTCGAGTCCGTGGTTCAATTGATCTCGCATTTGGTTCTATTTAATTATTTAATACTAATACCTCTTCTATTTCCCCTTCTCTCTCTTCTTTCCTTTTTCTCCCGGTATTCGGGTTCGTGGAGCTGATGCGCCGCTTCTCCACGCGTGTGCTTCTGCAGCAAGCAAAGCCACCGCTTCTTTCCGCCAGATCTCCCCTCCCCCTCTTTGTTTCCGCGCGCTCTCCTCAAGCTTCAGTTCCCAGATCAATTACTCAACGCCGCTCTCCTTCTCCGCTATCACAGACCTCCAAACGATACTGTTCCTACCGCAGAATGTGTAGCTCACGCCGGGACACCTCCGGGTCAACCAACGTCCAAGGACGTGAGGTCCTACCTACAAACGTCAAGCCCCAGCATTATGACTTGACACTGGAGCCCAACTTTGAGAAGTTCACATACGAGGGAACTGTCACCATCGAGTATGTCATTTGTACGTATGGGCATAGTTGCACAAGTCACTAACTTCTACGTCTAGCCTCGATGTGAACGAAGACACCGATTTCGTCACCCTCAATTCCAACGAGATTGAAATCCACAGCGCAGTTGTTTCAGCCAAGGGCTCGGTGGTAGACTCCAAGCCCGAAATTTCTTTCAACAAGGATAACCAGACCGCAACCATCAAGTTCGGCCAGGCCCTCGCTGCGGGGTCAGATGCCCAGTTGAAGCTTACCTTCACTGGTATTCTCAATGATAACATGGCCGGTTTCTACCGGTCATCATACAAGGAGAATGGCGAGACTAAGTACATTGCTTCTTCTCAGATGGAGCCAACGGATGCCCGTCGGGCCTTCCCTTGTTTCGATGAGCCTGCTCTCAAGGCCAAGTTCACCGTGACTTTGGTCGCAGATAAGAGCATGACCTGTTTGAGCAATATGGATGTCGATACTGAGACCGAGATTCAGGGTGGTGCGAAGAAGGCTGTGAAATTCACCACTTCGCCCCTCATGTCCACCTATCTCGTTGCTTTCATTGTTGGAAACCTCAACTACATTGAGACAAAGAACTTCCGGGTTCCGATCCGTGTGTACGCCACCCCAGACCAGGATATTGAGCACGGTCGTTTCTCATTGGAGCTTGCTGCCAAGACTCTTGCCTTCTATGAGAAGGCCTTTGATAATGATTTCCCTCTGCCAAAGATGGACATGGTTGCTGTGCCTGATTTCAGCGCCGGAGCCATGGAGAACTGGGGTCTGATCACATACCGCATTGTCGATGTGTTGCTGGACGAGAAGAACAGTGGCGCGTCCCGAAAGGAGCGCATCGCTGAGACCGTCCAGCACGAGTTGGCTCACCAGTGGTTCGGAAACTTGGTTACCATGGACTTCTGGGATGGACTGTGGCTCAACGAGGGTTTCGCAACCTGGATGTCGTGGTACTCCTGCAACGTCTTCTACCCAGAGTGGAAGGTTTGGCAGACTTACGTTATCGACAACTTGCAGAGTGCTCTTTCGCTCGACTCGTTGCGTAGCAGCCACCCCATTGAGGTGCCCGTCAAGCGTGCCGATGAGATCAACCAGATCTTCGACGCCATTTCTTACTCCAAGGGTTCCTCTGTCCTGCGCATGATCTCCAAGTACCTGGGCGAAGATGTCTTCCTCCAGGGTGTCCGCAACTACATCAAGAAGCACGCCTACGGTAACACCGAGACCGGTGACCTGTGGGCTGCTCTTGGTGATGCTAGCGGAAAGCCCGTGCAGTCGGTCATGGATATCTGGACTAAGAACGTTGGCTTCCCTGTTCTCAGTGTCACGGAGAACAAGGAAAATTCTTCCATTCACGTGAAGCAGAACCGTTTCCTGCGTACCGGTGACGTTCGGCCCGAGGAAGACCAGACCCTCTTCCCTGTCATGCTCGGTCTTCGCACGGAGAAGGGTATCGATGAAGACACCATGCTGACTGAGCGCGAGCGTGACTTCCCCATTCCTGACCTGGACTTCTTCAAGCTTAATGCCGACCACTCTGCCATCTTCCGTACCTCATACAGCCCCGAGCGTCTTAAGAAGCTCGGCCAGGCTGCTCGTGACGGCCGCCTGAGTGTTGAGGACCGTGCCGGTATGATTGCCGACTCGGGTGCCCTGGCTGCCTCTGGCTTCCAGCGCACCTCTGGTATGCTTTCCTTGCTCCAGGGCCTCGATACCGAGTCAGAGTTTGTCGTTTGGAACGAGATCCTGACCCGTGTTGGCACCCTGCGTGCTGCTTGGCTCTTCGAGGATGACAAGACAAAGGACGCCCTTAAGGCCTTCCAGCGCGCGCTTGTTGCCCCTAAGGCCCACGAGATCGGCTGGGAGTTCCCTGAGAATGACGACCACATTCTGCAACAGTTCAAGGCCCTTATGTTCGGCTCTGCCGGTATGGCCGAGGACCCCGTTGTCGTCAAGGCCGCCTTGGACATGTTCGGCCGTTACGCTGCCGGCGACCTCTCCGCCATCCATCCCAACATCCGTGGTAGTGTTTTCACCATTGCCCTGAAGCACGGTGGTCTCAAGGAGTACGAAGTGGTTCTGGACCGTTCACGCAACGCCCCGACTTCGGACGAGAAGACCACCGCTCTGCGCTGTCTCGGTGCCTCTGAGGACCCTGAGCTTATCAAGCGTACTCTTGGCCTTGCCATGAGCGAGGAGGTCAAGAGCCAAGATATTTATATGCCCCTTGGCGGTCTCCGCAGCCACCCAGCTGGTATCGAGGGTCGCTGGAACTGGCTCAAGTCTAACTGGGATGACATCTACAAGCGTCTTCCTCCCGGTCTCGGTATGTTGGGCACTGTTGTCCAGCTCACCACTGCCAGTTTCTGCACCGAGGCGCAGCTGAAGGACGTTGAGGACTTCTTCGCCTCCAAGGACACTAAGGTTAGTTACTCACCAAGACCCTCACCGAAATTCCACCGAGATCCATATTTTTTGTAATATTTACTAATTCGAATCTTTCTCGCAGGGCTTCGACCGTGCCGTTGAGCAGAGCCTTGACGCCATCCGCGCCAAGATCAACTGGCTCAAGCGTGACCGTGACGATGTTGAGCAGTGGTTGAGCAGCAACAGCTATCTCCAGAGCAAGCTGTAAATCTAGATAAAAGTGACTGAATAATGTTCATAGATCTCTTGGATGCACGGGGTTCTTGGTCTTTCAGAGCTTGCAGCTTGAACTTTCCTTCGACTGCACATTATTTTTACGGTCATCTACAGAAAGTGCACGGGATGTGCTTCTTTGAGCTAAAATCATACTCTACTCAATTATTCAATATCTTGTTGAGTAAGTGCTTGTATTGACTAGGGCTAGATTGATAGGTATCTGCCCTGATTACAATAACTACATAACTACATGATACTAGCAACAGGCGACTAGATTTTTTTGAGACAAATGGCATAAAAGCCTCTCGGGGTCATGAATGGCGTGTTTGATTGCCAGCAAAACACCTCATGTGGCCGTCCTGGCCGTCAAACGTACACTGGAACGAACACCTTGTAGACGAAAAAGAAAAAGAGAAGTGGTATCGATGGAAGATAATACAGAAAGAAGAGAGACATAGCGGAAAGGTCTATGCCCACCCTCCCTTGCCTCCGAACCCAGAACTGTCCTCGATCTTCTTCCCGCCAGGACCGCGTGAGGGCTTGGACTGCGCCGCTTCGTGCTTGCGCAGTTCCTCGGGGACACGCGAGATAGGTGATTTGATCAGCATTTGTTTGAGATCGTACCTGTAGAAGGATTAGTAAATAGAGACTACGAGGAAATGTAAAAGGGTGAGGAATGGGTGTAACATACATAACATCGCTATCCTCGCTGCCTAGGAAGGTGATAGCAACACCACTCTTTCCGGCACGACCAGTACGACCGATACGGTGAGTGTAGCTTTCGATTGAGGTTGCCATGTTGAAGTTAACGACCAGTGACACGTCGGGCACATCGATACCTCTTCCTGCGAGGTCAGTTGCGACGAGAACTTCTGTTGAGCCATTGCGCACGGAGGCGAGCGCGGCTTCACGCTGGTCTTGGGTTTTGGATCCGTGTAGAGTAACCGAGGAGAAGCCCATTGATTTGATTTCGCGAGCGATGGCGTCACAGTTTCGCTTGATGTTGACGAACACGATAATCGGGGCACGGAACTCGCCTGATGAGAGGATTTCGGCGAGGCGCTTCTTGCGTTTGTCTTCGCCGGATATCATTTCCACGCGCTGCTCAACTGTGTCGACGGCTTCACCGACGCCACCGATGGTGATAATGGCTGGTCGACGGAGGTACTTACGAGCAATGCGTTCGACTGCTGCAGGCATGGTGGCTGTGTACATCATGGTCTGGCGGTACTGGTATTGGCTCATTGCGGTTGAATTTTCTGCTTCTTCTGTATCGGGCTTTTCGTTCGTGACGGGGAGGGCATCCAGGATCTTGTTGACAGGTTCTTCGAATCCAAGATCGATCATGCGATCTGCTTCATCCATAATTACATAGCAACACTGGCTGAGGACTAGCATGCGACGCTCGATACAGTCAACCAGACGACCAGGGGTGGCAATAATGATTTCGGCGCCATCGCGCAGGCTGAATGCTTGCTCTTCAAGCGAGTGGCCACCAACAATACTGACCACGTTAAATCCAAGGGGCTGTGTGAACTTTTTGGCTTCGATCTCGATCTGCTGCGCCAATTCACGTGTGGGTGCTAGAACGATAGCGTATGGTCCGTCGTTTTTGCGCCACTCGTTCTCGTCAAGTCGTGGTAGCGCCGAGATGTAGACCAAAAGTGGGAGTAGGAATGCGGCGGTTTTACCGGAACCTGTCACGGCGACACCAATCAGGTCACGCGACTGCATAGCGATGGGGATAGCCGCGCGCTGAATAGCTGTTGGGTCCTTATATCCGACACGGTCAACAAGCTCCAACAAGCGCTTCGGCAATAGACTTTCCTCCCATGAACGCATGGGATTAGGGACACTTCCACCTTTGGTGGCAATATTGAAATCTTCCTTGAAAATACGCCAGTCTCGCTCGCGCATGTGGTTCAAGTCTTTCTCACTCCAATGCTTGTCAAGCTGTGTGCGACTACTGCCATCACGTCGCTGGCGTTCCATATCCAGCATTTTTTGGGCTCGTGCACTACCGGCTTCCTGATCGCGGGTCGCCAATGCTTCTGCGTATTTGCGCGCGACATCATCGGCGACATCATCGCCAAAGCCTGCCAAACGCCCCCGGCCGAAGAAGTTGGCTTCTTGTCGTTTTTGGTACAGGGGGTTATAGTCGCCACTTGTGTCTTCCTCGGCGTTCCACTCGAAGTTGAACTTGCGGTCTGCGGTACGCTTGCGCTTCTTCTTTGCCGAGAAGTTAGACGTCTGGTCAGCTCCCATGTATCGGTGTTTGGTCAATGTAGCCAGCGCTGTAGCTTCGTCTTCTTCGGTTAGACGCTTTTCGCCTTTAGTCTTGGGTGCGGGTTGCGGCATATCCTGGTCGCGATTGTACTGGTTGTGCTGTCGGCCTCCCTTCCGCATACCACCAGGTCCAGATGAAGGTTCGTCGCGCATCGCTCGCGGCCCGGTGGGTACATGACGTTCCTCCCGGATATTGCGAGGCGCTTGAGGCCTCACAGACAGCGGCTCAGATGGGAAACCGTTGTGATCAGTGTTGTTGGTGCGGGCCTTGGCTTGCCGCTCTGCCTCAACCTCTTGCGCCCGTTTCTCCAGCGCGAGTTTCTCTCGTTGGGCTTTAGACAAAAATTTAGGCTATAGAAAGAGGTAAGCGTAAGTAAAAGCCACCAAATCTTGGGTCACGTATTTCATCGTCCCCAGAGTAGGAAAAGCTTACCTTTGCCGTTGCCGCATCTGCTTCTCTCTTCTTGCGTATCAAGTCCTCCACACTCAGTGGAGTGACAGCCGGTTTCTTTGCGCCCCATCCTAGCTTCTGCTTCTTCTGGGTCTCAACTGGGGGTGGGGGTGGCACATCATCGGGAGGAGGTGGAGGGGCGATGCTGTCTGGCGGCGGAGGAGGAGCGGCTAAGTCTTCTGGGGGAGGCGGAGGTGGGCTGGGCGGGCGCTCCACTGGATCTGGGGGAGGGAGCGGAGGGAGTCCCTCAGAGCCGTTGGTCATGGCTTGCGTATGTGAGGGAAATGAGGTCTAATGAAACAACCGAACTAGAGACAAGAAGGAAGTGATATTGAATTTCTACGGAATATGATAAGAGCCAGACGCGTAGTCACGTGATCATAAATCACGTGCGATTATCTATATACTATCTACTATCTTGATATCTCCATGTGATCATTGCTAACAATGTAGTGGAACTGGGGCAACTACATTAAACCGAAAGGATTATACATATGCAACTACAATTTACTGCAGCAATCTAGTTGTTGTAGCGTGTAAGTCTAACAACGTTAATACACCCACCGACGAATCAATTTGAAGCAATTGGAATTAATTTTCTGTGGAAAAACAAGCCACCTTAGAATACAATTGGTCCGGAAGGATCCAATGAATTGGTCATAAGCCTGTGTCAAGCCCCGAGAAGGGACTGGACACCAGTACATCTGACAAAAGTGAGAAGAAGCTGTCTTTAAGTTGTGTCAAAATCGCTAGACAACGGGGGGGGAAAGGGAAGGTTGCCCAACACGGGCAACGGGGATGATACTACATGAAAAAGGAACTCACCCACCCAGGTGAATCAATATGCCAGGGTAAGTAACGAAGATAAAAACACCGAAAGAAAAGGCACCAGCAGAACTTCCAGAAACCAACCCATTCGTGAAGAAACGTATCCATACTTGAAGTCATCGGCTTAAGGGGCCGTGCACATGACTATTGGGTTTCAAACAGTTGTACCGTTCGCTGCGGTCTGTTGGTAGTAGGCATATGCCTTTGCAGCAGGCGCGGGGTCATCGGGTATGGGCTGCGTGTGAGGAACTGGCACAAACTGTGCGGTTGCAGGGATGGGTTGCACCGCCACATTCTCGCCAGTCCGAACAGAAGCAACGGATGACGGGCCATAGATTTCGCGATCCAGGGTCATGTATTCCTTCGCGGCATCCTTGGTGCCCCTTTCGAGAAGGTATGTCATGTAGATTTGCACGAGGTCCTTGACAGCATCGACTTGCAGAACGCTCTTAGATCGGATGTCAGCAATGACCTGCTTGATACGTTCATACTGAACCGACTCGGTAGCCTCGCTGGTGGGTTGTTCGATTTCGAAGACGAGGTAGCTTCCCCAAAAGGGTCGGCTGGCAAGGTAGTAATGCTGATTCTCGTGGAAAACCTTGCGAGCCTCGTCAGGGCTGCCCTTGATCTTCCACAAAAGGCGGGCCCACTCGGCAACGAGGGCAGCCTTTGTGGCCATTTCGCACTCGGGCGAATCCAGTTGTGTCTTGTAGACTTCAATGGCCGCCTCAAGACCTCCATGGCGACGACACATATTGGCGAGCGAGATAATCGTTTCGACATGGCTGGGGAGGTGCATAAGGATGGCATTGTGGATATCTTTCGCCACGTCCACGCGGTCTGACACCTCTTCGAAGTAGGCATAGTGGAGTCGGATAGTGGGATTGGCAATCGGGACGTAGAGATACGAGGCACGTTGGTATATGATCCGTACCTCTTCTTCCTTGTCAGGCTGAGCAGCCATCCAGCGAGCGTATCGGAGCCAGAACTCGTCGTAATGGGCACAAGTGACCAGGGACCGCTCATACAGGAACTGAGTCCGGGAGAACGAACCCTCGGCTTCCTCGAAGTCAAGATAATTCTTCCAGTTCACCAACTGGCCTTCATCGAGCTCAGTAACATGGAAGTAGGGACGCTTAATCTCCGATTCAAAAGTCCAGCGCTTGGTCGTCTCGGTTTGGGTATTCGTGAAAACCTCGACGTGGTAACTGTCCACACGATGCCGGAGATCCCGTTCGATCTCGGCCTCAGCCTTGGCACCAGGAGCCGGCTGGGAGGATGCAGCTTCGATCTCAGCGCGGAATGCGGCCATGGTCTCTGCTGGGGCGAGCTCGGACAAGGGGCGGGTTTGCGCCATCAGACGGTAACGCTCGAAGTAGCGAGCATACTGGTGCATTGGGATGTGGACGACACGTCCAAGAATGGCAAAGATCTTGTCGTGGGCCTCAACTCGCTCCTCGAACTCAATGTACTTATCCCAGAAGGGATGGGAAAGGAAATCAAGGCCCACACTGCTCGCACCCCGTTCGAAAAGCCTGGTGGGTATTTAAGTTAGTATGCTGCAGAAACATGGGCCTGATAGGTGGGATAGGAGTGGTAGGAGACAAGAACGGGATATTGAAGATGGCAAACATGAGCAAGAAACTCTGCCCGGTTGTGAAACCCCAAGTAATCAAATGAGTGTGGTGGATGAAGCTAAGGGATAGGTGGACATCCAGTGCTCCGTAAATGGCCATCGAACGTGACTATTCATTGGCCTTCAATGCAAGGTGGTGACTCGGCCAATCAAAGGAGAAATGCAGCCTGAGCGAGCTATGGGTGAGAAGTAAACTCGACTTAGATCAGGGGAAGTAAAGCAGCGAGCGGTCTCTCACCCATCAACAATGAAACCAACTGGATATTGAAATATCCAGGAAACATGTGACCGGCACCACGAGAACTTTCGCGAGCTGCGTTGGTAACGGTTATAGGGAAAGGGAAGAAGCCCATTTCTACTCTCACTTACTCTCGAATGATGTCGGACTCGTGCGAAGTCTCTGCCTTGAACGAACAATAGTTGGTCCAAAGATCAACGGACGGCGAAATGCTAGCAATGCCTCGTTCATAGACCTGGAGCGACAATATTAGTATGAATTCATGGAAAAGAAGAGGCTGGTGCCCAAGGGTTGCGCATGCATACCATCTCAGCGGCCTCAGTGCCGGTGATGGAGAACTCTTGGTCGGCATACTTCTTCCAGTATCCAAAGAGCAAAGGGAACTTGGCGAGGAACCGGTCATAAACTGAGCGGACGGTTGTGATGGCCTGGGGGCTGGAATTGCGATTTATTCCACCCTCGAGGGCCTCCGCCGCGCGAACCAGCTTCTCCCAGGTTTCGAAGTTGTCGGGATCATCAAGCTGTAAAGGATAAGCACGTCAGTTAACGAGGGACAAGTTCGTAAGTACGTGTGGAACACGTACCAGGTCGGTCTCAAGTTTTCTAATCTCCGCGTTCTCCTCTTCGGAGCCTCCGTACTGATGATAGTCGGCCATAGTCGTCGCAGTGCTGAGGATGCGCACGAGAAGTCGATATCCCAGAATAAAACGATAGGAATGAGATTGCAGGTACTAATAAAATAGCAGTGATAGTAACAATGAAGATTCTGAAGGGAAGAAATTCTGGGGTTGAAACGAGACTGAAAAGCGAGCCGAAGATAGGAACTCCTGATGCCTGAGGCGAGGATCTTTGGTATCCAGTCCACTGGGGCCCTCCGGGGTCTGGAGGGCGGTGTGGCCCAAGGCGGTGTAAGTAATGACTAAGTTCAGGCTTTGCCTATCCACAGACACGGCAAAAAAAACCCCATTGGCGCCTTAGGAACAAGGCGAAAACCTCACTTCATGCCTGACGCCTGAGGCATAATTTCAAGGCCTTGGCGTGAGCCGGGCGGTATCAACTTTTTGACCAGAACACTCACAAACAACCTTGGAACCACCTGTGCACACTAGGATCACAACCCATCTTGATCCATCATGTCGGTTTCGAAGCAGACGGGTGCACTGTTGGAAAATCTTCCTCAACGTCTGGTCAATTTCTTCGCTCGGTATCCTCCACAAGTCCACTCCGCGGCTGTCCGCCGTCCTGCCCCTGCGAATGGAGAGGGCTATGTACCAACGAAGGTAGAATCTCCATACACACCAGACCGTGATGTGAAGAGTGTCCCAAGAGAGAAAAAGCATGGCTGGACTCCTTCACGCGCACTCCTCGTTACCAGCGACGAACTCCGCAATCCATTTCTTCCGCATAAGCGATTCGGCAAATGGGAAGCACCGAAATATGGGCTGCGCCAACAAGCTGATCTGATGAAGCTGGCAATCAAATACAATGTGGGGGCACTTCTCCCTCCCAGTCGCAAATCACCTGAATTCAAGGAGACACGGCGCGCAGAGCGTGGTTTGCAGGTTAAGGGAACTGGAGTTGGTCATAAGGTTAAGGGTCACAAGTGGGAGCGTACCATGGAGTCACGTCTCGAGGACCGTCGCAAGGCAATGGAAGGGATGCCAGAGATGGTGCGGATGTGGAAGCAGGTTAGTACTCGATTGGTCCTTCCCGTTGAAGTGGTTAGAGCAATGCTGACTCGGCGCAACAGAGAGGTCATGGCCGTGGCTGGAGACAATGGCCCAAGCGGTAATGGGGATGCCCCACTGCCATACATCACAGCATATTGTTTCTCTTCTTTATTCTGGCCAGTTTGTTCATTCTGGTTTTTCAATGTTCTGTTGATTCCCATGCGAACCGGATCGGCACAAATACTTGTACGAGCTATAGCAGGAGCTTGGGACGGAGTTTTGTCTTTGAAGTATACTATCAACCCCATCTGTACAATACAATCTACGGTCACAATGGTGCTCAAGAAATTCATTTACATGTATCTGGCCGGTGTTATCTCTCACTATCCGCAACACCAATAAGAAACCTACTTGCTCCCAGCTAAACACGTTCAATCTTGCGGGTAATTCCCAAGCGGACCATAAGCAGCGAGGATGAGGTGAAGCCCAAAGAAACCATAGTCAATAATAGTATACTATAGAAAACACCTCACACAGATCAATGTGGCTTTGATCATTGTGGCTTTGATCAGTTCAGCCTCAGAATCAATTTGTAATACTACAGTGGGGTTATTCCAGGACATTTTGCGTAATTACCAGGTTGGCGTGTCTACAGCGATGGCACTTGACTCGGATGTATTGACATGGATTGTTTAGTGTCTTTCTCAACCCAATGAATCGACATAGATGAATAGCCGAGTTGGTAAGCTGACATGTGACGAGATTGAAGGTAGTGCTTTAGCTTTAGCGCGACCCTAGAAATCCATGCAAGTTGGGTTGACCGTTGTGCATCGGCGGCGCTATTGCGATTTGAAAGACATAATGATCGAAGAAGTGCCTCATAGGCTAAATCGTCGGCTGGAAGCCTATATCGATCAATGTGATTGTGTACTAGAATGAGGGAGTTTCAATCATTAATTTCAATAGTACTCATGAATCTGTCGGCTGATGCAAACATGTCTCCCCGATGAGGCTGTCCGTGACCGTAAAAGGTATAGTAACTCTGATATTATGCATGGCGTGCATGAGCGTCACGATGTAGTGGGGTCCAGGGCTGACGGATGTAGATTGTCGTGTGTATAGTGCCAAATAGTGCGTGTGATAGGATGAGAACAACCACCCAGAGCGGTGAATCTCCAGCAAAACAACTATTACCACGCCCTGTCCATTACACACCACATACGAGGGGAATCCCATCTCGAGACATTCTTTGTCCCTTCACAGCACACCACGAAAAGCTGAAAACAACCTATAAAGGCCATTTACCAGACTTTTGGAATGTGCTTTTTCCCTAAACCTCCGATAGCCTATCCATTTGCAGTGGACTGGAAATCAGACCCGGGCTAGTTGATTTGTTAGCATCGGTGACCTCCGATGAGAATATAGCTGTCTGCTATCTTATATGTGGTGAGGCTCCCCCCTCTTTCTTCAACTCCATTTGATATTACACAGTCGCACAACTATACAGTCTCTTTGTGGATCTCTCAGATATTCATTATATGCTGATTGTGCTGCTAGACATATATACAGAAAGTCCCACCTTCTTTCAGTATTTGCCACCTTGATTTCGAACAACGTACAACATAGTGCAACAAACCCTGGTATCCGTGTGTTCAAACCTGAACTTCAACAATGGCAGGATCAACCTGTCAGGGGTTAGTTCATCCCAATTATAGTCAAGGTTACTCCGCCGATGTGGACGTAATCCGAGATCAAGAGTACCCTCTACTAAATGGTACAAATGCCCAATTGCTACACTCAATCCATACTGATCACTACTCTATTAGGAACAACATACTTGGATTATGCGGGGACAACACCCTATGCCAAGTCCATGATCGAGTCTTTCTCGCGTGATCTTACATCTAATCTGTTCGGAAACCCTCATTCGATGTCTGTATCATCACAGCTTTCTACACAAAGAACCGAAGATGTTCGAGTCCGCATATTGCGATTCTTTAATGCGGATCCGGATGAGTTTGACCTTGTCTTCGTGGCAAACGCAACTGCCGGAATTAAGCTAGTCGCAGACTCACTCCGGGACTCCGACCATCGAGGATTTTGGTATGGCTACCACATTGATGCTCATACCAGTATCGTTGGGGTACGAGAGCTAGCCGAAATGGGTTACCAATGTTTTCAAAATGACGATGAGATGGAGGCTGAAATTACAAAGTTGGCTGGCAACCAGTCGAAAGCACCCAGACTACTTGCATACCCAGCCCAATCCAATATGAACGGCCGACGTCTGCCTATACGATGGTGCGAACAGGTCCGATCCGCAACAAACGAAAGCGGAGGAAATGTATACACCTTACTTGACGCTGCATCGCTGGTATCAACTGCTCCACTTGATCTAGGCCCGTCCTCATCTGCTCCAGACTTCACTGTCCTCAGCTTCTACAAAATCTTTGGGTTTCCCGATTTGGGTGCTTTGATCGTCCGAAAAAGTGCAGCACGTGTTTTTGAGCGACGGAAGTATTTTGGCGGGGGCACCGTCGACATGGTCCTGGCTACTGGGGTGCAATGGCATGCGAAAAAGGAAACCTCAATCCATGAGCGGCTAGAGGATGGT
Organism: Penicillium hordei; assembly: GCF_028827395.1. Lineage (NCBI taxonomy): Eukaryota > Fungi > Ascomycota > Eurotiomycetes > Eurotiales > Aspergillaceae > Penicillium > Penicillium hordei. Next base: position 2,744,685 of record NW_026623142.1, read on the forward strand.
ACTCTCCCATTCCATAGTATCATAGCTCTGGATACGGCCTTGGACACCCACGAGCGCTTGTTTGGTTCTATGGCAAACATTTCGGTACATACCTCGTTCCTTGCAGAGCAAGTCTATGAAAGGCTTTCTTCATTGGTGCATTTCAATGAGAGAAAAGTCTGTCAAATTTATCAGTCGCACACCTCGTCATATGGCAATTCACATACCCAAGGTCCGATTATTGCGTTCAATCTTTGCAATAGTCGTGGTGAATGGGTTCCCAAAACTGAGGTGGAAAAACTGGCTACGGTGCAAAATATGCAGATACGCACTGGATCCGTCTGCAATCCAGGAGGAACTGCCTCGTCACTCGGTTGGACTGGACATGAGCTTCGCCGGCATTACTCTGCTGGATTGCGCTGTGGTGATAACCATGATGTTCTGGGAGGGCGACCAACAGGAATTCTGCGTGTCAGTATTGGTGCCACGACAAATATGAAGGATATCGACTCTTTGATAAACTTCATCGAGGACTTTTACGTGGAGAAGTGTCCGCCTATAGTCGCTCTGGATCCTCTGACAGAAGAAAATGAGGTCGCTGCCCCTCATTTCTATGTTGAAAGTTTAGCAGTCTTCCCAATCAAAAGTTGCGGTGCTTTCAAGATCCCCGAGGGAAAGCGCTGGGAAGTGAAGAAAGAGGGACTGGCCTGGGACAGAGAGTGGTGTTTGGTTCATCAAGGGACTGGTGCAGCCCTGAACCAGAAAAGGTATGTTATGCCCAAACCAAGTATCCGAATTCCTAAAGTAACGCTAGTAGATACCCTCGTATGTGCCTGATACGACCCTCGATTGAGATTGAAAAAGGAGTTCTCCGCATTACTTGTGGTGCAATCGCCGCACCAGATCAGGTCAGCCTTGAGATTTCACTTGGGTGGGAGGACACAAGTCTCATCTCCACATCCTTCTGCCCAAGCTCGACCAAAAAGCCTACAACAGTCTGCGGCGACCCAATTTCTCTCCATGCCTACACGTCCCCGGTGGTCTCGGCATTCTTCTCAGACTTCCTGGGGGTGCCATGTACTCTCGCACGATTCCCTACACAGACCGCCAGCCGGTACTCACGGATGCAACGGATGCCAAATACATGGAAGAACCGGTTCCGCAAACTGATAATGCCTGGCTCATTCCCACCTGACTTCCCTCCCCCGGCACGTGAGAGTGGCCAGACACAAATCACATTATCCAACGAGTCGCCAATTCTCATTGTCTCGCGTTCATCTGTCAACCGACTGAATGAGACCATCAAAGCAAACACAAAACATGGCAGCAGTAAGACAGTCGCTGCAGACGTCTTCCGGGGTAACATTGTCGTTGCTGAACGACTTGCTCACCGTGGCGATGTGGAACAACCATATGCGGAGGACCGGTGGTCATCACTTCGAATTGGACCAGATCAGCTTCGGTTCGATGCTCTCGATGTATGCCAACGATGTCAAATGGTTTGTATAGACCAGTTTACCGGCGCCCGACGCTCTGAACCGTTTTCAACACTTGCTAAGACGCGAAATATCGACGGGAAGGTCAGATTTGGCAAATATTCCGCACTTTCTCCAGAAGAACTAGAGGGTTTTGACTCGGAACTACCTGATCGCAGGACATTGATGGTAGGAGATGTGGTTGTGCCCTCATATCAGGATGATTGAATATTTAAATTTTTTCTTTTCGGTGTTATGGTTGGTTAGTTTGTGTTTCTGGGTGGACTTAAGTATTTGATAGTGCCATTATATACATACTATGCACCTTGTGTGCAGCTGTACTTACCAAAAAAATGTTTGTGATTTGTCTAACACAGTTTGATGGAGAATATTCCTGCTCCGGAATCTTGAGGGCCTTTTGCCTACGAACACGATTGAATGGTTCCGTTTTCATTTGCTGACAGGAGGTAAATTCTTATTCTGATATTCTCAGAGGTTTACGCTTTCTGTGTGGTATTCAAAAGTTGCCCAATTCATAAACGCAAAAGTGATATCCATGCTAGTACCTACTAAGCAACATCAACGGTTGAAGCAACATTTTCCTGGGCTTTGGTAAAAGGCGCAGCAAAGCCATAGGTCTGGTAGCCTTTAGAGTAATCTTTGCCGTCCTCACGCTCTAGGAGATATATATCAGCAACCCGGCCCTCATTCATCTGAACTTCTGAACTTCTGAACTTCTGAACTTCCAAAGAATAACTCGCCATGCTCAGGCGGGAACATCTCCATCCGATGCTTGTAATATTGCTCTCTAAGATCCTCCCCGTCACTCCTCGAGTGAAAGGTAGCATAAAGGCTCGACTGACTCTTATCAGTCTTGTTCTCAGCCGAGCGATGGGCGAGATGTGACCCAAAGACCAGCATATCACCCGTTTCAAGTGGAACGGATGTCCATTCGTGCGCGTTCTCCCATTCAGGCGTGATTCGGCCAGCTTCTGCAAATTCAACTTTCATCTTATGTGACCCGCGCACAACCTCCAGACATCCGTTTTCGGGAGTCGCGGCGTCAATGACTATGCTGGCGGTAACGTGTTCGATGCGGCCGATGTGGTCGTAGGCTGGTGCATCGAGGTGCGCTTGGAAGCCGTTTCCCTGGGGCTGTTTGTAGTTGATCTTCTCTTTGAAGAGCAACATATCCTACAGTTAAGAGCTTGATGTTAGTATGATAGCCTAATAGAGTCTTGGTATTGGGGACCTAGGGAAGATACATCGCCTGAGACTGTCTCCAGAATCCTGGCCAGCTGCTCGCCGCAGACCAGTGACTTGAACTTGGGGTGATAGTCAATGAACCTTTCCGTGCGCATTAGTTGGCGTTCGCCATTCATGTTGATCTCATCGTAGGGCATCCATTTTCCCTTGACACGAGGCCAGGCTTGGACTTCTTGCGTCCATTGCTTGAGTTCGGTGGGGTCGACGAGTTTGTGCTCGTCGGCGCGTAGCAGGAGGTAACCATTCTCATGGTAAGAAGCTATTTGTTCAGGTGTGAGAGGTGCCATCTTGGAGTAACGATAAATGTAAGGAGACAAGAAGATGATTTAATTTTAGAATAACAATTTTGGAATAACCTGATCGAAGGGAAAAAGTGGTAACCAGCGAGCTTTTAATAGTTCCGAAATGGGTTAACTTCTGGCTTCTTCCCAAGTTACTGGGGGCCCTTTCCGATGACTCGGCCCTCGATTCCCCCATAAGCTAGTTCTCATCGTATTTCTCAATAATTTCGGGGATCAAGTGAAGGTGTTCGTCCCGAGGCCAGACATAAACTCTTGGGATGCAGCATAGACCAGCGGGCTTCATGCCGAGATCACTCATTCTCGGAGAATATCCAAGGTTATACATAGAAACATCAATTTTGACATTTTAAGCCATTTATATTCTAGCTACACAAATGAGGAGGAAATATCTTGAAAAGGATTTTTTGAAAAGGTCTTCAAAATGACTACTAAAAGGACATCAGGCCGCATAAGCGACTATTCTTGTGAATTGTTAGGGCAAGTTGGATCATCAACACGTGGACGGACTTCGTGCCTTGTAATTTCGCCATTTCTAGGAACCTATAATATGTCAAGACACTACACGAGGGATTTATTTAAGACCCAATCCATCTCTGAAGTCGAAATCGAATATATCCATCAAAATGAACATGATGACTCTCTCCCAGATCGAGCAACCTCTCGCCTCGGTCGAGGATCATACTCGAGCAGCCATTGAAACATTGTTCCAATTTCTGCACGCACAGGGTCAGGGTGATTACCTCGGTGAGCAAGTAACTCAACTAGAACACTCGCTACAGTGTGCATATCTTGCCACACAGTCCCCCGAACATGGAAATGACCCCGAGGTCATCCTGGCTGCACTTTTGCACGATGTCGGACGGTTCATCCCCGTGGCCGAGAAGATGGGAAAAATGATTACTCTTGACGGCCAGTACGTTGGAAGACAAAGTCACGAGGCTCTGGGAGAGGCTTATCTGCGCCAAACTGGGTTCAGTGAGAAGGTGTGCACGCTGGTTGGTGCGCATGTAATGGCTAAGCGATATTTGGTCGCGACAGATCAAAGCTATTATGATGCATTAAGTGAGACTAGTAAGCGGGCGTTGAAGTTCCAGGTAGGTCATCTTTCCCTTCTTATGTCGTCAATATTCGAAGTATATTAACGACGATTAGGGTGGCGAATACGACACCGAACAGGTCCAGGAGGCCCAACGGGATCCCCTGCTTGAGGCAAAGCTTTCTGTCAGACGATGGGATGATCTTGCGAAAACGCCGAATTTCAAAGTCCCTCCTCTGGAAACCTATAAGGGAGTTGCCTATCAATGTCTTATTGGTGAGCATCTGATCGCGACCTTCTAATAACCCAATGTAGATACTAAACGATGATCTAGACTCCCGGTCAAAATTTACCCTACATTCGAAAGAATACCGCCTGCCAACACAGCCCACAGTCGTAATTTGTGTCGATGGCTTCGATCCGGAATACTTAAAGTCTGGTATCGAGAGAGGCCTTCTCCCAACTTTCAAGAAATTCCTTGACAATGGATTCCATGCCACTTCCAAGAGTTGCATACCCTCATTCACCAATCCGAACAACGTGTCTATCATTACAGGCGTACCACCATCAACTCATGGAATTGCCGGAAACTTCTTCTTAGACCGAAAGACAGGCGAGACCAAGATGGTCACCGACGACTCCCTGCTTCGCGGGTCAACAATACTGGAACAGATGTTCCGACATGGTGTACGAGTGTCGGCCATCACCGCCAAAGACAAGTTGCGCAAAATCCTTGCTCATGGCTTAAAGGGAGCTATATGCTTTTCTTCGGAAAGAGCAGCAGATTGCACTCTGGACGAGAACGGGATTTCCGACGTGGAACAATGGCTCGGTCAGCCCGCGCCTAGCCAATATTCGGGCGATTTGTCTCTGTTTGTGCTTGATGCGGGCATTAAACTGCTCCAAGAGAATAGATCGGACTTTTTATATTTGACATTGTCCGATTATATTCAGCACAAGTATGAACCTGGCAGCAATGAGGCAGACAATTTCATGGGGGCAATTGACGAGCGTTTACAAAGGATTGCAGCTCTAGCTCCTGTTATCGGGATAACCGGTGACCATGGTATGAGCCAGAAGTCGAATGAGCTGGGGCAGCCCAACGTTCTCTTCCTGGAGGAAGTTCTGAATGCCGAGTTTGGGCCAAATGCCTCCAGGGTGATCTGCCCCATCACGGATCCATTTGTTCGACACCATGGCGCACTCGGTTCCTTTGTGCGCGTTTATCTCAAAGACATCACGCAACTTGGATCGATACTTTCATTCTGCGAGGCACTCCGAGATGTTGAGGTTGCTCTTAGCGGCCAAGATGCCGCCCAAGTATATGAGATGCCTTTGGATCGAGAGGGTGATATTGTGGTTATTTCCAAACCACATGCCGTCATTGGTAGCTGCAAAGCAGACCATGACCTTTCAAAATTGAAAGACCATCCGTTACGATCCCATGGAGGCTTAAGCGAGCAAGATGTCCCATTGGTTATGTCCAAACCGGTAAACAATGAGAGCAGGGCCGAGGCTAAAGACTGGAGGAACTATGACGTGATTGATCTTGTGCTCAACTGGTCTATCTGATATTCCCAAGGTTGCTTATTTCGATGCCTCTGGGAAAATAGGGGGCACCATCGATGTATTATAATGTAGCCACCAGTCGTCAATATCAGGAAAGTTACTTTGAAAATCAAAGCTTGCCATGTTTTCCATCCAAGTTGCATCAAAGACTGGGGGCTGTTCCTGCACAGGAAACGGATGATACATTGTCTTGTGGACTGCTTGAGTGGACATCTGGCATCTACTTAACAGCCGTTCCAAGCCTTCGCTAATGACCACAAGGAGATGGTGCTTGTGCATAGCTTGGGTGATATCCCGAAGGGCAGCCACAGTGTCAGTGACCAGAGAAATGATCTTGCCTGTGTCAATTCTGATCATGAATGCATACTTCGTGGCAACTTTGAGAAGAAAGACAACGGCGAAGGCAAGCATAGTATCGAAATATAAAGGAAGCCCATTCATGAACGAGCGGAATTCGGCATCACAGACAATCATCTGGAGGATTGACATCGCTGACAATACGCCGGCATTGGCGATCTCTTCCAATTCAGAAGACATGTACTGAGGTGAACTCTCTGATGCCGGTACACCACGAAAGGCGTGCGAGCAAAGGTACAGCTTTGCAAAATAGAAGTGAAAGCCAACACCCTTTTCTGGATAATTTCCGACATTCTGATTCTCTTTGAAGCTTTCGCTCCAATCTGCAAACCACATATCCAAAAAAATGGAGTATCGGCGCAGTTGTGGCAATGTCTGAGGCGCAACAGGAGTATCAACGTCAACCCCGAAGGTGTCAAAGACACGACCCAAGATTGACCATTCTTTGACTTGGCTGATTAATCTAGCATCATCTTCTGTGGCGTGCTCAGTTTCTAGTATTCGACTAGCCGACTCGATTATAAACCCTTCTCTGGACATCGGGGGTCGACCATAAGCGATCGAAAAGTGGTGGTCGCATACGTAGACGAGATAGTATAGTCGAGCTTGACGATAGCCATCACGGTCTCCTTTGAGGGCCCTGTAGATACCACTATGAAGATTAATGTCCGACGCAATACGGACAGCTAGTTCTGTTAGCTTTGCTTCGCCAGAAGATTACAGTCACATACCATTTCCGATCAAGGGCCAAGAAAGTTCATGCAGCCAAAATGCACCAACACACAGGCCACGGATGTCATCTTCGTTCACATGTCTTGAAAAAGTTTGAGCCGCGACAAGATTCTTATATTCACCATAGCAAGTTTCAAAGAGATGACCGAGAGATTGAGAATGCAAAGCAGCCACAGTACAAATAGCCGTCGTTAACAGTGGAGAAGCGATTCGAACCGAGTCCAAACTAATATGGTCGCCAAGAATGCGATAGAGGAAATGATCAAGTCTGAGATGATATGTTTCGAATAATGCTACGGCTTGACGTAATGAGATGAGTCCCGTGGATATCAAATCTGGACGACGGGCAGTTGATAAATTGTTTGGTAGACCGGCCTTCCCACTTTCTGAGACGCAAGAGGCCGGGATGGAAGCTGGACGGACCCGCCCCGGGGATCCATTATCACTTCCCATGTCTGCGGTAGCTCATGATTCTCTTTTGGCTGGGATGATTGACTTGAGGTAAAGGTTTCCCCCGTGATAACTTCTTCATTAACAGCTTCGGTCGGTGGACCCGAAGAATCATCTTGTATTGCAGGAGCAGCCTGCAAAGCTTGCAACTCGGGCATGTCAACTTTGGCAGCAATCTTTGCAACGACCTCTTCTAGCCGCCGCATCTTTTGCACCACGGCGCCTTTCCATCTAGATCCCATTAGGACATGCTAGTGCAAGATATTGGGCGTACTTACGTGACATCGTCTTCCAGTAATGTCTGCAAGCTTCGGTTCACACTGCAAGGGAGGCCTCTCTTCTTGCACTGCGAGCATGGCATCTGACCCTCCCGCATATGACATTTGACCTTCCCCGCATGTTAGTTACTTCGTTATCTCCGGCGATAGAACTAACCTTTTGCTTGCGACATGCTACACAAGCAGTAATCTTGCGAGTAATATCGGGTGGCTTCCGGTCACCGAATGATTCTCGTAAAGCACTTACAGCCGGCGGAGAGGCTAATTCGATGTCCATATTGTGTGTTCAATTGTTGCTTGCAGAGTGGTCGGAATGTTCGAAATTTGCAGTGTTTGCATTTGCCAGACATTAACAGACATTAATCGCAGTATCAACTCACAATACAATGAGCATGACCTTTCACATCTGAATGATGTTGCGGACTTCGCACCGAAGATATATCTATGGGCAACACTGGCAACACTGGCAACACTTGGCGGGATAAAGCCGGGCTCCACGTTGGGGCAGTGCGAACTCCTGACTGGCCTCTCCACATGACCCGTTTTCGCGTTGCATCCCCTCTTGGCAGCTTGAGCGTTGCTCATTGCATCTTTGATTCTTCGCGAGGAATCTCATGTCCGACATCAATGTATACCACAGAAATATCGACGGTAGTTCCCCCCGAGATACTAATGTCTGTGGTAGTTACGCCTATTATACGCAATGTTAGAGAGTATATAATTTCACTACTGAGCAAAAAAATAACAATGTATATCTACTAGTGTTCAACTCAAGACCAGTATCGCATTTTGTTTCCTTTCAATCACTTCTATTCTTGTTGACCTTAAGAATCTTCTGGTTCGTTCCAATGACATCTCTGGGAGCCAGATCGAGATTTGTAGTCACTGCTGGCGTTGGATTCTTCGCAGATGGCTATCTCAATTTGACGATTGGGCCTGGTGAGTGACTTCAATCAATTCGATGAGCTCGAAAGACTAATGTTAAACAGTGGTACCAATTCTGGGTTACCTATACTTCCAAGATGGCAAGGTACCGACAGTCGACAGCGACATCATGAAAAGCGGCCTGAGCCTGGGAACGGTAGTTGGTCAGCTTCTTTTTGGGGTTCTGAGTGATGTCTGGGGTCGCCATACTATTTATGGCAAAGAACTTCTCCTCACTATATTTGGAACCTTGATGGTAGTCTTGTTGCCTTGGAATCGGATGTCGGCCCAGTCTGTGACAGCATGGATTTCAATATTCCGTGTTATCACCGGTGTAGGGATTGGGGCAGGTGAGTCCATGAACCTTTGAGATAAAGGCGTATAACGGGTCTAACAATGAAGGAAGATTATCCATTATCTTCGTCTTTATCGGCAGAAAAGTCACCATTTGGCTCCCGTGCTATCCAAATGTTGACTGTTTTCTCGAATATCGGCCTCGGTAATATTGCGGCCAGCATCGTGTTTTTGATCTTGCTCAAGGCATTCGAGGGGTCGATAGCTGACAATATGAGCCATCTCGAATGGGTCTGGCGTCTACTATTGGGAGTCGGAATCGTGCCAGCGGCGTTCACTCTTTATGCACGGTTAACGACCAGAGACACTGCCCTACAAGCAATGTGAGAGTGCTCGCAGTTTTGTATTTTGAAGATAGCTAATGCTGTTTAGATGTCTGTGATGACACTACTGGGCAGAAACGCACATTCAAGAAGCAGTGGGAAGACTTTTGCGAGTACTTCAGTCACTGGAAACATGCCAAATTGTTGTTCGCAACTGCAGCCTCTTGGTTCTTGTTGTAGGTTAATGGCCTTAAAAGAAAAGCACCCCCAAACTAATACACATAGCGATATCGCATATTATGGTATCAATCTCAACCAAAGCATTATACTGGCAAGAATTGGCTATGCCCATGGAGCAACACCGTGGAAAACTCTGTACAACACTGCTGTGGGTAATATAATCATACAGGCAGCAGGGTATCTCCCTGGATTCTACGTCGGCATCTTCCTTCCTGATCGCATCGGTCGTGTACGCCAACAATTCTGGACCTCTATCATGGTCTCCATCCTTTATGCTATATGGGCTGGAATCAGCACACAAAGTGCACACACCCCGACAGCGGGCTTGATGGTTATCTTTGCCCTCTCGCAGTTTTTGCTGACTGTTGGTCCTAATTGCACAACGTTCTTGATCCCCGCAGAGGTGTTCCCAACGCGTGTTCGAGGCACAGCACACGGAATATCTGCTGCTTCTGGAAAATGCGGCGCCATTATAACTGCATTTGCTTTCGGTTCTGTTGAAGATGCAATTGGCTTGGAGGGTGTCCTTGGATTGTTCTCAGGAATCATGCTGCTCACTGCTCTTGTAACCTTGCTGATACCCGAGACCATAATCACACTCTTGAGGGCATTGAAAAAGATGAGCTTTATAGAGCAAGCGAAGCTGTTGCCGAGCTTCCACACTCTAACGTTGAGGCAGGGAACAGGGAGCTATATGTGGTAAAGACCAGCTTTGATGATAGTTAAGTGGAAAGATTATCGACATAGGCAGATCAAGAAACTGTAGTTCTCGGTCAAAGATAATAAAGGAATTAATTAGTTCACCTGTGAATTATTCTTCTCGGCCATTCCGATAAAGGACAAATACATTTCTAGTAGAATTGTAAGTATATCATCTATAATATCACTATAAAACAACTCTGTATCTATATATCTATATTACGCGCTGTGTCATTAAATAGGTACTGCTTTGAAGGTTAACCATCGAGGCCCTTTTTCTTACCTATTAATCAATTATTGGCCTCTATTTGAGATTTGCAAAGAAATATATTCGTCACACGCATTGGATGCTATAGGCTACTATGCGCTAGAAATACCCTCGGCGATGCTTTCCTCCAAACTGACCCAACCCGACCGATTGAAGTAGCTCTTAAGAAGCTGCTCTGCCCGTCTAGAAGGCACGGAATCACTCAAGTCCCGAGCTTCATTTTCAGGCTCGGGGGGAATCAGTAGATTATCCGGACGAAGTTTTCGTAGGATTCTGATGACATCGGTCCAGTTCTGGGTGGCCGCAAATGCGAAAATTCGCTCGAAATTTACCGATGGTGAGAGAAGGGCAATAATGTGTAGTCTCGCAGCATCCGTAACGTCAACATACCACTCTATAAATGCTATTAGTATTTTCCTCTGCTCAGGCCCACCTTGGACTTACGTGAAGGGAGGAACCCAAGTGCTGCCCCATCCCCTTTAAGGATATTCCCGATCAACGACTGTGTTGAACCGCGTATTTCGGGAGCAAGGATCTTGCCAAACTGCGAGATTTCCATCAGTAAATTTCCCATGATATGAGTAAGGAGTGACAAACAGTGATGCCTGGTAAGACCGTATTTAGAATAAATGGAGGATCATTTTCTTTGACCCATTTAAATGCCGCCCGCTCGCTTTCTGTTTTAGATGCCCCGTATACAATGTATCCCTTACCCTGCCGAGGAATACTTTCATCCCAAGCCACTTGTATAGCAGCATCATTCCAGGTGTCTAAAACTTGTTTAGAGCCCGAGTTTTAAAAGGTCTTAAATAGTGAATAGTGCCTACGTACCTGTGGTGAGCACAATTCCTTCTTCATTGGGCTTCGGCAAGTATGCGGCGGTTGAAGATGAGGTCAGAACAAACCGCTTAACAGTAGCTTGTTGCGAAGCTGTTTTCAGCAGGCTCACTGTTGCCTTTATGGCATGTGGAATGGATATATTCGGGTCAGGGTTCATCGATAGATCAGCTGCCTGTGAGATGTCAGGTAAATGTTCTCTTTTTCTTTTTCTTTTTGCTTGTTCATATAAATAGCACGCACGACGTGAATAATTCCTGCGATTTCTTTGACTGCCCCTTCCCATTCAAGCCCACTGGTGAGGTCCGAGACAATGCAAGTTTCAAACCTGCCTTTGCCGTATTTTCGGTCGAAGAGCTCATTTAACCAGGGCTTGGGCTCCCGAATACTGCCGCGAACCAAGTAGCCTAGGCTCAATAGTTGATCGGCTACATGGGAACCAATGAAGCCGTTGGCTCCAGTCACGAGGATTTTAGACCCTTGAGGGATTGTGCCCTTGACATCCGACATTATGTCCAACAATCAAAGTGTATCCAGACACCAAAGTGAGACGAGGTATGAGCTTGAAGATTAGGTAAATGACAGATCGTCTAAATTAAGATGGCCATCAAATATGTCAGTCGCAATGTTGAGTTATGTAACTGTGCTTGCCACATACCTGGGACTAATAATAGTTGCAAACGGAATAGGTGGAGTCGACTGCTCTTAACATGAGTGGTAAATCAAACCCGAAGCACGCACTTCATTCATCCACAAGTACGGTCTATCTGTACCCCTAGTCCAATAAAGCCACCAAAGGTGCTGGGTTTCTGACTGAAGAGGTTCCCCTAGGGCCGACTCTGAGTGAAACCAATCAGCCGATCCAAAATCAAGGGGTACGAATTACCATCACCAAAGTCATCCAGCACTTTCGCCGTGGGGTTGAGAATCCACCCGGCCAAGCTTGCCAGCGGAACTAGTGTGCTTACAATTGACTGAGGCGTTGTCTGCGGTGTTTAATTAAGGAGTAAAATGGTTGTTAATAGACCATAGCTCGTGATTTAAGAAAAATGGCTGGGAAGTCCGATGCCCAAGAGGGAATAACGAGAACAATCAAAGCGCGGCAAGTCAAGTATAAGCCCAGGTATTCCCAGGCCCGAAAATAAGGGAAAGTCACCATGGGGTCTCAGCGATAATCAGGCGTGGTCGTCCAGCATTCTTACATCAACGTCAAAGTGACTACTAAAATTTTGTTGCCCTATTAACTTTAACACTAAAAAGAGTTCACTTTGTATAGGACTCTGTGTGTTCTATCTTGGTATACATTTCCAGTAGAGTTTTCACAGTCGAGCAGTAAAAAGTTAGGGGGGCGCAGAATCTACCGGGGAAAAACGAGTCCGTCACTCCATGGAACTCTGCCCCTTCCTTTATTTTGATTCGGGAAAATGTACGTTGGCAGTTCTCTATGCTATCAACGTTTATATATCCGAATTTTCCAAAGAATTTCCATTTGTAGAAGACTAAGATGGATTGAACGGGACATAGACTGACTCGGTTCACTCGCCCTGGCTCCTTTTACAGCAGTAAGGCAAATTGATCGGCTACTGGTAAACGAATGAAACCTATCAATTTCCACTCTCTGGTTGGGCCATAATTTGTGGTTTGGTCCGGGGTCTCCTTATGTTACTCAGCATCCACCGTCTCGGCGATATCAATGCCAGTAACATGTAGCGTATATCGACTTTCGCTCACGCCCAAAGATTTCGACGCTTGAACCATACTAATTTTATTATGCTGAATAACTCAGAACGGTGGGAATCAATCAGTATCCCGGCGCTTTCAATATTACAAGTATCCACCCCTTGACTAACTTGCTCTACCTTCTATTTCAAACTATCCGTCCATTCTTGTTAAAGGTGATCGACAACTTAATATATCGTACTCTAGGTCGTGTGCTTTGGTTGGTTAAACATCGGCGTTGTGGTGTTTAGCACAGTTCTGATTGGGAAGTAGTCTGACAAGTTTCAACATCTTCAGAAATCTTATGGTGTATTTTTCTAAAACTGGAATATCTTTCAAGAACCAGACAGAGAGAACATCGAAGAAGTGTACTGATGTATAGACCATGACATTGTTTTTGGTCTCTTCTGATTGGCTTGATGATTTACCCCGCTTAAGGACCCGCTTAATATGATCAACATCACCTGATGACCTCAGAAGGATCAAGTAACCTTGCTACATTTCACATTTTCGCAATATATTGTTAGCCCTTTGTCTTTGGCTAACTTCCTGAGAACTTTTGACATGGCGGGTCGCTTCCACTCCCGCGAAGGGTCTGACACTTCCCTCAACAATCTATCCATTGCTTCTCCGCGATCCAGCACCGAATCCCGCTCTCCCTCTACACGAAACAAACTCCGCGTTTCAGCAAACCACCAGCACAGACAAAGCTTGAGCGAGTCGCTTCGCGGCCCACCCGGCTCCCCCCGCTCACGCCGGCAGCCTTCCCTCCCACAATCCGCCATCCAGAGCCTCATCGACAATCCCCCGCCACCGAAGACTAGCGACCCTGCCTTTGTTGGCCGTGATTGGAGAGAGATCTCAATTGGCGAGCTGGTCAGCCCGAATGACCTGAAGTTTGTCGAGCTCGATACGGGCATTGAAGAGGCGACGAACGTGAGTACATCACAAAGGAAACACTCCCTGTCCTTGGACTAACATGCTCGTCCAACTAGATCTTGATTGATTCAGGTGCGGCTGTGCTGTTGATCCGCGAGACCCCTGAAGCCACTTCTGCCGTCGCCACATTTGACTATGCCGATCTCAACTCCTATCTCCTGCTGGCAGCGGGCCTGACACACCCCGACGAAGCACATCAAGCGTCATATGACGAGCTAGCCAAGAAAGCTCACGACGGCGTGCCTATTCCACTGAGAGATGTCAAGAAGTTCGGTATGGAGAAAGAGCCGCTGATTAACCTGCCGGCGTCGGCCAATGTTTTGACTGCAGTTGAGATCTTTGGTGGTGGTGTTCACCGGGTTGTGGTGGTCAATGAGTCAAACAATCAAGAAGTGGTCGGGATCTTCAGCCAATTTCGGCTGGTCAAATTCCTCTGGGAAAATGGCCGCAGCTTCCCGGTCATTGAAGAGCTTTACCCGATGGCCCTGCGTGACCTGATGATTGGATCTCAAGAAGTGATCTCCATCAAGTAAGTTGTTTTTGTGAATTCCCGAAGAGCAATCTAACCGCCATTTTATCATTTGCAGTGGTGATAAGCCCCTCTCCGATGCTCTTCATGTGATGAACAACGAGGGTATGTCCTCGATCGCGGTTGTTGATAACTACTTAAACGTACTTGGGAATATCTCCACAGCGGATGTCAAGGTATGTGACGAGCCATCTTGACTGGCAAAATTTACTCACGATTTGGTAGCTTTTGACCCGATCATCTTCATTGCCACTTCTTCAAAATACCTGCACTCACTTCATCTCGGTCATTCTGTCCACACGGGGGCTAATTGAGGGTAAAGACTCATTCCCGGTTTTCCACGTCAATCCTGGATCGACACTCGCCCACACAGTCGCAAAGATTATGGCAACTCGATCACATCGGTAACTACTACACATTTGAGATATGAACAGAAGATGTACTGACTGCTGCTTTAGGCTCTGGGTGACCGATCCATTATCTCCCACCTCGTCAGGACCTCCAACTCCATCGCAGTCTTCAGTACACATCCCTCTTTCCAACAGCATCAGCCCACCTACGGGATCATATACTGCAAATTCACCACCACCATCTCCTTCTGCACAGCCCTCTCAATATCCCGCCCCTCACCTACCAACTCCTAACCTACCCTACACATACCCAGCCCCAGGCGTGCCGGTCGCAGTGCCGTCCCCAATCTCCCATTCTATTCCTTCCTCCGCCCTAGACGGAGCCCGACTGTCCGGGCGCCTAGCCGGAGTAGTCAGCTTGACTGACATCCTGAACTTGCATGCCCGAGCCAGCGGGCTGAACCCAGCTGACCCCGCGGAGTCTCGTAGCCGCCGCCGACGCAGTAGTTCGTCGAGCCAGAGTGTCCGCCGCAGCGGTGACATTGGCCGGGAGCTTTTCAGCCGTGGTGGCATGTAAAAGCATACGCTGTGTTTTAAAAAAATTGGGATCGATTGCAGAGTATGTTTTCAGTACAGCTGTATTTTGGAAACCCATATACACACTCGCTCTGTCCGATGTGCTTGGGTCTGTCAAGCCCAATGCCAATCATCCCCACTCACCCCCACTAGTTATGAATATTTGTCACACTTCATTACAGAACAGGAGCCGAGCGGATGGACCCTCGGACTTGGCCAGCCTTTCACTATCGTTTTTAGTAGCGGATATGATTTCCATTCTGGATCAGCATTACCAAACAACTTCAATTGACTATCTCCATATGTACTCCGTCGCTTGCCTCTTGCCAGACTCTGCGGTTTTTCATGTCTGAATTTTGAGTCTACCTTACCAGATCAACCAGATCTATACATCCACACCAAGCTAAGATCAACAATCATCGGGACAAAGCCGAGAACCCACGTCTCCATGTCTAATCGGCAAACTCTCGATCGTAGCACGGACAAGATCCGAATATCCACTCGATTTCCAAGTATGGATCTCCCACAGACAGCAGAATAGCACCCTAATTGCACACCATTCCAACCCATCACCTGGAGAAACATCTCCGGCATCCAGTCTTATTGTGTCCCACCCACCACTGTCCAGCGGCACAACATTCCCACACACGCAATGGTATCCACTCCTGCGCATTGAACATCAGCGGACAAGACCGATACCAGATCGACGTGCTCTTGGTCCTCGTGTTCCGTTATTCCGTCATTTATATGGCATTCTGCGTTGAATTTTGTTTCAGCATGGCTCGGGCAGGGGGCGTTGATCGGCTGTCGGGCTCTGCGCTGTGTGTGGATCTGGCGTAAGCTGGTACATTCCCGGGATTTGGCTTCTTCCAGCCTCTCACTGGCCCGTCATATTTAGCTAACCCTCCTATTTGCATGGTGGCATGTGCGACATCGCCGGATTGGGAAAATCGGTTACATTGTGATATGGATTAGAAGATATTTCTTACTAGAATTAGACTTGGTCGAGATACCAGAGATACTGATCTGAAGATAATTTTCTATTGTGTCCCAAGTAGATTGATTCTACTTGAACAAACCAGCGATATTCAATATCCAAAGTAAGACAATAAACCTAGAATAAAACAAAAAATGATTGTCTCTACTAAACTCAAAGAAATGCTGAGCTTAGATGAAGATCGTGAACTCTCTAAAATCCGGGGAAGGTCCTCCTAGGTGGGCAACATCTCACGAATGCATCTACAGCCACTTCGCTTCGTTCTCCACCTTGCCCATTGGGTTGGGTCTCGTCTGTAGCCACTTTTGCTCCACCAAACACCGAGAGACCGGACTGGACGCTGATCATGGAGACACCCCTTGGGGAATTTCCGGCTGAATTGGGAATTTTGATTGGGTGATATTGCAGGGTTATCCCAATCAGGAAGGCCTTGGGCATCTGGTTTAGAGGGGACGCTTGGGTTCAAGTTCTGGCCATTTTGAAGTTGGTACGATTTACAACAATGGGAGAATATGGAGGTATCAGCTTGATCGATTTGAGGTAGGTGCATAGTTTATACGAAATAGCCAATCAATCTAACGGCGAATAGCATACGAAGATAGCGCCATTCGATTTAGACTGATCTGGACTCCATGGTCCTGACTAGCCTTAATAGAAGGTGGGTGCCGAGTCAAAACGCCGCTAGAAAATACCTCAAAGGCAGACACCCAAGCCCCCCACGGCCAAAAAAGACGAGGCAGTCCAGACCAAATTCACGAATCATGGTCCCTGGGGTTATCACGCCGAGCCCTACCCTCACCATCACTATCACTATCACCACCCATGGGCCTATCATGAATCTTGGAAGTCACCCCAGCACAATCTGACAGGGTACCCACTAGACCCTCAAGTCACAAAACCAGTGGGGGAAAAAAATGAAATGAAAAAAAAGAATGAAAAAGAAAATCGCCACCAATCACCCCTCCATAAGCGTGCACGGGGCCAGTGTTGCAATTCAATCCAACCGGAACCAACTATACAAAACCCTGGCATGAACCCACATCCTGGCAAGCATTCGTGGAGCCCGTGGGTGGATACTGGACCTGGCCCTGTTAGAGCTGCACGGAGATCTCCCCTCTACTCCACCAGGCGAGAAGAATTAGAGTTCTCTATTTTGATCATGTAAGATTTGTTGTGTGCCGACAATAACCAGGCCTTAACCCTTGGCACGCTGCCCTCGGTCTTGTCTATCGACCGTGGTAGAGGTTTTGATGGATACTATACTTTTCATGGGTCAGTGCGGGCGCTAGCTTGTTATTTGGCCAATTAAAGACCGGGCTTAGCTTGCCAGCTGCAACCTTAACCCCGCAATCTGGGATCCTGCGAGTCATCTTCTCTTTTTTACCCCCTTCTGTAGATTACTTTTGGATTGCTGGGTTTTTGGATTGAGGTTTGTGTATGGAGATCATATTTAAGTCACTCTAGATACTACTCGCAATAGCATTGCTAGGGACCAACAGGATATCAATGCACCCTTGATAAAACAAAGATAGAAAAGAATACGTCGATCCTGCACGATCGCCGTTGACCCGTGATCCCGGGAACGCCTCACCGGTCCAAGCAGGGACGGGAAGATAGCAACCAATTCCGCGGTGCACGGGGGCACGGGGCACATCAATTTTAACTTACTTTCCCTCAACACGAAATCTAAATCTACACGAGACTAAACTACCACTTACACCTGAAAAATCAATTTCCGAATCGTAACTTAGTTGAGGAAGCATATTCGCCTGCTTGGTCAGCACGAGTTGGAAATGATTCTGAGGTAACACACAATACCGATAACGAGATTACGAGGTCAAGGAAATTTCAAAGACCAAACAGAGAGTAAGCAGAGTTCCCCCCCCCCCCCCCCTGCAACCAAGATTACAAAAGTATCTCAAGGCCTAGCCTGGGGTCTACTCAAGAGTTCAGGGATATGACATAGCGTCGTAGTCACGACGTGACAAATTAAGGCGGGCCGTTCCACGGTTGCGGATGGTCTGATCGCTGGGATTAGATTAGGTACTTGAGGAACTACGTGGTGGTCTAGGAAATACCTCATGGGATAGACTTACTACCAAGGGGGCATGTTGGTTGTGGAGTTGGGTAACTAGATGCGGGCTTTTGAAGGGAGAAAGTATGTAAATTACAATGGATAAGATTTGGTACTCGAAGTTAAAGATAAAAAAGAAACAGTACTGGTTAAGGGAAGAGAAAGGTAAAAAGTCATTACTATGTAATGTCTAGGTGGGGGGTAGGACTACACTGGGGAAGCTATAGCTCTAGCTACATATGTATGGATAGCTACAGCTCTACTGGCACGGCCCGATGGAGCATAGAGTCTGGAACTAGGTTTATCCCATAAAAGAAAATGAAATGCTAATAATCGCGCAGTCTTTAGAAGAGAATGGTGGGGAAGGTTCCGGATTAGGATGCGGACTTGGCAAAGGTTGTTTGCGGATTAATGCAACATTAAGACCTGCAACGTTAAATCCAAGGTGAAAATTCAACATGGAGATTGAAATTGTTTCTTCATGTCACTGTACATACATTGAAGAAAACTAGAGTAATGTTTACTGGAAAAAAAAATTATAATAATATAATAATATAAGAGCGAAAGTCCAGCCGATACGTACAAACATCTCCAATCCTGACGCCTGTTCAGGATATTAAATGAGAAATAGATACGAGAGATAAGTAAAATATGATACAAGAGCAATTGTGCAAGCCAACCCCGATATACACCCAAATCCAAAAAAAAAGCAACCAAGAAAAAAAAATCAAGGACCACCTAGGTATATCAGATATCATAGATCATAATAGGCATGATAGATAGATAGACGAAGTTAACAAGAGACGCTGGTGAAATCATCAACAGCGAGAAGATCATCAAATCCAAAAGGCTGGTCACGATCGGAAAGCGGAACAGTCGGGTTACCCAAGTGGAAAGCAAACTGACTGAAATCCGTGAAATCGGGATCCATACTCTCATGCGAGACCATAACACCATCACCGTCAACCTTTCCACCTTGCGACATGGGAGCATGTGCGGTAGCAGTCGTCGGTGACAGTGGAGTATTGGGAGTGGGACAGAAATCAGGTGTGGAGTGGGTGCCAGCTGAGAGGGACTCGATCTTAGGAGAGCTAAGACTGGAGGGAGCCACCTGTGGGTGAGAAATGTGTGTACTCTGAGTAAGGAGATTGAGGTTGTGGAAGTTGTTCGATGGCTGGGACTGGCCGCGAGAGTGACCGTGGGTAGAGCCGTGGCCGGTGGGGCCAGAAATGGATGCTGAGGGAATGCGTGGGGCCGGTGTGTGCTGCAGAGGCAATTCTGGTGCGGACGCCAGGCGATCTCTGAATTGATGCATTTGGGTTGCGGTTTCGGGCATCTGAGCCTGCTGCATCATTTGCTGCTGCCACATTTGCACGGCATGCGTGTCTGTGGGGGTATGCGCAGGGGTTGGGTTGTGCTGTTGCATCGGGGTCCATGAGGGTACTTGGGGGTTCCAGGTTGGTGCTGAGGGTTGTTGGTTCATGTAGGCTGGGATTTGTCCAGACGGGGTCCCTGTTGAGGCAGCGAACATGTCGGAATATGGCGTCTGGGAACCGCTCATGTAGGCCGTATAGGGCTGAGCATTCGGGTCGTATGATGCCGTGGGCGATAGTACGTAGCCATCGCCCGTAGCCATCGGGCTGGCCATTGAGCCTGGGTCCTGGGAGTAGGAAGAGCGGATGTTGGACAGATCCAAGCTCATTTTGCGGGCACCGCCATTGACTCCATTGACTGATGGGCGTGGGGTCATGTGGCTTGCTCGCCGGCTGTGAATGGAGGATGCGTTGAATTGAGCGCGAGCTGCAAAGGCGGCCAGTAGATGGTTTTTGAATTGGTCTTCGATTTGCGCATTTTGGCGTTGCAGCATAAGAATGCGTTTTTCTTGATACCGCTCATCGACCTCTTCATACATGGCTTCTTTCTCAACAATCTCCTTAGTGATGTGGAAGGCCTTGCCCGTCCGCTTCTTATGCAACATAGAAGCCCGGTTAGCAGATTCCAAGCGAGCGTCTAAACTGCGATCCTTTCGCCGTGATGCAGCAATAAAGGCTCTATGTGATTGTTAGTAATTTGCGTTTTTCCCCTGTATGGTAAAGTAGTTTACATACCTCTCTTGGTTCTCCTCCCGCGAACGGGGGATAGGTGTGATGTCCTGGTCCATATCTGACAGGGGCATATTGTAGTAATAGATAAGGTAGATTTATATAAGAAAAGTATATCACCAAAGAAGAGGGGGAAGGTAAGTTAAATACCAAAAAGGCTGAGGGGAAACCCGAGTGTCAAAGTTAAGCCTAAGCTCGGGGCCAGAACCACGGAACCAAGCCGATCATAGTTTGGGCGATTGGAAAACTTACGGCCGCTCGGTCCATGGTAGCCCAGTCCCTCGCGCTCCTCTAGGATAGTCCGCTCGAGAGCGCCACTAACCAAATACGAGTGGCTCGATATGGTGCCACTCATAGCCCATGTCTAGTCCTCTCGGGGATCTGTTTTCTGCATCCTGCACATAAACCTGCAGGATACCACATGTGTAGATTTAGTTATAAAGATATTTAAAATGATTTACGATTAGCCCTTGAGGTCTAGACCTTTTTCACTTAAGTGGGGCGGCGTTACTCTGTACTCCAGACAGATCCCGATAGATGTATTCCGATGGATGTTACTCTATCGAGAATCACTGCAGATCATCTTCCTTAAGCGTTAGACCGTCACGTTTTCTTTTTTTTTTCCTTCTTCTCTTCTGTGAGAAAGTGCCTTCGGTAGCACGCAGGAGAATGGTACCACGTGATAGCCGGATCGGGCAGGGCAGGCACCACACACCTTCCTCGGCTTGTCATTTCACTTGGAAAACCTGAAATTCAAGGCTATGATTATATGTATTCAAGCAAATAATCGTCTTGGAGGATGTATGGATAAGGTTACTGCACGTCGGGGCTACTGCAGTATTTCGGATACTAGATCGTCGATCAACGATCGCATCTTAGTGGGATAAATTACTTAATATAATAGGCACATTACTATTCTCGCCTCCTGAAGGAAAGACCTGCAGGATCTAGATCATCGTATCAATCGACAATTTCAAGTAAATTCTTCGTCAACTCCGGGTTTCCATTGGATACGATATAAACGGATGGGAATCTCTGCCTTCCTAATTAGGTGATTCCCTTGGCGTGTCGGGGCGGACCCCTCCGCCTGCAGGGCTGGGCAGGCTCTAGTCTACCTCGGCAAGTTTTCTTGGAATTTCATGTCGTAGACTACATCGTACTGGCAGTTATAATGAGCTTGGTGTAGCACCAGTATCCAACTCTACTAATAGCTGCCAATGTGGTCAGCTTAGATATATACATACGCTTGAAAGATATATGCATGCATATATCTGTCGCAGTATGGTACAGCTTTGGAAATTACGCCTGTGCTTAGGGTTAATTGTTACAAGGCGTATGATCATATAGCACATTGCATCGTGTGTACGAACCGAGGGATAAACAGCAGAAGCCGCGCGAATACCTAGACATTTTGTACATAATATGCAGAATTACAGCAATTGACCACCATTGTAATCCATCACTGGCTGATACCGCATACTACACGATACAAGAATGGGCTCAATTGGCCTCCCAGACACACCAATCTGTCCTAAATCCTTTCTTCTCTTGGCCTGGATAAATACCTGCCTGATCCAGCCTCATCTCCCATGGAAAACCGACGCCATATTGAGAGCCCATAAGACACGGAGATTTGCCACCGGGGACACCCTTCAACGGGTCTGAAGCCGGGTTACCTCATCCCATCCGGCCGAGACTCGGCTATTTGACCCTGAAGTCGCCACAGTGTAAACAATCCGATATCATATTTTCTTCACATTATTTTACATAAACTACCCATGTCTTATTTTGTCCTAATACAATTGGCACATTGACATTCCCAATTGAAGTCTTATCGTTAGCGATTAGCTACAATGTACATAGTAGTGGGGACTCGGCGATGTGGGTGATCAGCCCCGCTGATCGCCGACATTCATCTGATCACCCACATGGATGTCCGACGAAGTACGGAGTACAGGTGTCCATGTATGTGCAATCTGTTAGAAAGCATAGACATGGAAATTAACATTGGGTATCAACATTAATCCTAGGGGTTACACAACCAATCCCCGGATTCCACCAGGAGGGTATCGAGATAAGTCGATCTCGGAGAACAATCGGGGATCGAACAAGTGCTCCATAGGAACTCCACACTCACAGCCACAATATACACCCAAACTACAGTTCATGTCGCATACATCCGCCAGGACGATTATGGGAACGCACGCCGGGATCTGCAGGCATACATACTTGGAAGGGGATGTGTGCCTAAATATCACAGTGGCCGTGGACCTGCGTGGGCCATGCAAGGGGAAACTTCCGCGGATTTGATTTGATTTTTGTTTTCTTATTTTCTTATTTTCTTACTTTCTTACTTTCTTGTTCGGGATACATTCCACGAGCGTGCCTGGAAGTACGTGGGTTATAGCGCTATAGCTGGTTCCTCGTGCCTGGTGTGGACGCCGGTAACTCGGTTAGGTAGGGCGGGCGGCACAGTCACTCTAGGAGCTTAGTACTATAGGATGGAGTATGGCAAGGGAATCGGCCCCTCTCTCTTTCGCATGGAGAGAGGACGGGGATTGGGTGACTGATTTGCTCCCAACTACTTTCATATCTGCATATCATTGCGAATCAACCAGTCAATCCACACACGCACACCGTCTCCTTGCAACGAGAGGAAACCCATTGCAAATGAAATATTGTTTATAAACAGCATGAATAGGTAAAAGACGCTAAGTTCTCAATGAGTGCAAAGCCAAACAAAAAGGACATCAATCAAGGGTAGAGAAGAGCCAAATCCGCCGATGATGCCTGGGTTGGAGCATCAATACATAAGATCACGATTTAACGGGAGTGGATGCTAGATTGTCCGGGTCCGAGCCAAACTCCCATCGGACAGATCCGGGGGGATCTCGGACGCAAACGAAAACAGCAAAATAAAGTTCTGGGGTCGGCGTGCTTAGGCGATTCCAAGCGGTGGCACCATCCCCTGTTCCTCGCGTGTCTCGCCGCCAAGCTTGTAAGACACCTTGAACCGAATTTTCACCGAGTTGCCCTTTCCAACATCAATTCCGTCGATGAGCATCTCCTGTTGGACCCCATTTTGCTGCTGGGGTGCAATGTCTCGGCCCGATTGCGGCCGAAGCTGTAACGTGTAAGACTAATTAATTGTCAGCAAACTCATCTTGAAAGTGGACTACGTTAATAGTAGCAAATGGCTTACCTTCTCCACAGCAACTTGGAAATGGAGATCTCCAATACGTTGACTGGTTGTGTTTGAGAAGATGGCTACAACGTGAATCTGGCGTGGCTGGTTCGGCACCCGGCGCGCAGCAAAGTCAACACAGAGCTGAGAGTTGAGGACTTGGATCTTGTTGGTCGATGGAAGTGCGTTGCTCGCTGGCAATGCGGATGCGAAATCCCACTCATCATCTTCCACTGGAGCGGCCTGCCGCGCCGGTTGCGGGGAGGGACCCGTGTCTCCGACTAGGTCAAGCAATGATGACGAAGCGGGGGCAGCTTGGCTTTGCGCCGGTGGCTGGAAGGGACTAGATGTTGCCCGTGGGCTGGCAGAGACGAGCGATGCAAATGGGTCAGCCGGTGGTGGCGGAGTCGCTGTGGACTGAACTTGGGGCGAGACCCCCATGACGGGTGTGGGGGATTGAGAGACAGGTCGCGAACTGTTCATAGAAGCAAGGATATCATAATTGGGTTTGAAGGCTGTTGGCGCCTGCTGCTGAGATTGTGGTGGAACAGGCGGCGTGGAGCTTGCTGACGTGGACGGGAAATTCACTTTGATATTGGTCAGCAGGGTGCTTCTTTGGGAAATATGGTACTTACTAGAAGATCCGAGAGAGATACCACCTCCGGGAGAGGGACCTTGTTCACCTAATGAAAGGCCGAGCAGGTCATTCTCCAAGGAGTTACCACCCTGGGATGGCACCGCCTCGTTGCCGTTGAAACTGGGTTCAGGCTCCGGGTCGAAATCGATAAGAGAGAGCTCGTTGTTTGCATTTGTTGACACTCCGGTCGTGGTGCCCAGTGTACCCTTGGGGATCTGAGATGCAGCAGCCAGATCACCCTTTTTGACTAGCTTATACCGCTCGATTGTGCGATGTATGCTATCGTTTATCTCCAATAGCTTATGGACGGCCTCGGGATCATCCGATTCTTCCTCGCACATTTTCTGGATTTTGGGGTGAGCGCTTTGCAGAGCACTCGCAAGTTCCTAGTAAGAACATCAGAGACCAATCAACTAGCAAAAAACACGTGTGACGTATTATCACCTACCTCGAAAACGTCGCCTTCGGGAAGAGCTTCCCCGGGCTGTTGATTCTGTAGCATCTCTTCCAGAATCTTGGCTTTTTGTTGCACCTTAACAACCTCCTCCGCGGCCTTTGCTCGATAGTCGGTTTTATGCCGATTGTCGAATCCTGCCATGACCTTCATGAGCCGGTTCGCTTCCTGTAGATCGGAGGGAGTGCCTCTCCGAATCAACTCCTGAAGTTTAGCAGACTGTGCTTCCTTCTCTTCCTCTTCCATCTCATCCGCGGAGCGGAGATTCTAGCTATCGTTAGTTTGACTCCGAAAACAATACTATGTGGGGTCCACATACATCACTTGGGTTCAAGACCGCAGCATCTTCTCGGCGGACCTCCGGGAACATGTACCCCTTATAAAGCAACAGACGGTGCATGTCCCGGATAAAGCCTAGGTCATCCTTATAGCGTGATGTCTGGCAGATAGTCTGGCGCCACTCCTCGATCGACTCCAAAATACGGTGCTGGACCCTGGAGGGCCGTATAGGTGGCCGCTCGGGGAACCTGCGGACCAATTCATTCAAGAATTCCTTTGTGCCAATCTGTAGATGGAATGGATATCCACAGTTCTTGACGGCAATATCGAGTAGCTAGAAACCGCGGTTGTCAGTCTCCCCCGCGCCAGCTGTCATTTGAGCTCCCCACGTACCGCCAACGCCAACAATGCGACATTCTGGTTTCGGGAATTGATAAGATGAACGATATCGAATGCAGCTTCTCGTGGTCTAAGAAATGAATTCGTGAGTGCGCGCCATACAACGTGAGTGTTCTCACTCACGCATTGCCTTTCTTAGAGTTGATTAGATCCACAACTTCGAGGTTCAGGGCCAGGTTCGGCTCGTAGTTTTGAGGGTCGCAGGCATTTCCTATGGATAATTAAGCATCAGTATAAATCATCTGTGTTACATTCATTCCAACACTAGACTCACGAATTGCCCGCTGCAACGGCGAAGCGCCTGGCTCGGCGTAGACACCGAAGCGGTCTCTAGCCGCCATTCGTGCAGATGCAGCCTCCAGAATGACGGTGGACAAAAGACAATAGAGAAAAGGGTATTAGTCGGATAAAGAGGGACGTACTGGAAAGCACAAGGACCCAGAGGAGATGTGTACAGTCGCGGACGGGGATGCGGGCGGAGAACCCGTTTAGCCTGCACGTGTGGCGCTTGTGCTTGGGCTGGGCTCGTTTTTTTTTTCTCAATCACTACGTTTACCACTACAGAATACTTCAAGATACTCTGAGTAGGATATTCTTGAATATTGTCTTTAAATTCTTTATCTCACCATTCACCATGGTCCGCCACAAAAAAGACAACTTTGCGCGAGGAGGCAAGAAATTCAACAACAGCCCCCGCCCCCGAGTGCCCCGCGGTGATGAAGGCGAGGGCGCGATCTCCTCGAGGCCTCCTTACAAGGCTGCCTGTTGGGATATGGGACACTGCGACCCCAAGCGATGCTCAGGAAAGCGACTGATGAAGCTCGGTCTGATGCGGGAGCTTCACATTGGCCAGCGGCACTCCGGCGTGATCGTCTCGTATGTTTCGACGCACAATTTTTGGGGTTTTATTAAGTTGTATACTGACGATTGACCAGCCCAAATGCCAAGCGAATCATTTCTCCCGCAGACAAAGATATCATGGAACAGTACGGTGCTGCCGTGGTGGAATGCTCTTGGGTGCGAGTCAAGGAAGTGCCCTGGTCGCGGATCGGCGGGAAATGTGAACGACTTCGTATGTGATAAGAATTGGGCGACGGTGAACTGGATTCATGGGATGCTAACTATGTTGGTATATAGTTCCCTACCTTATCGCCGCCAACACGGTTAACTACGGCAAACCATGGCGCCTGAACTGCGTCGAAGCGCTCGCCGCTTGTTTCGCCATCTGCCGTCGCTTGGAATGGGCGGAAGATCTCCTCAGGCATTTCAGCTATGGGCCGTCTTTCTTGGAAATTAACAAAGAACTTCTGGCGCGCTACGCCGCCTGCGAAACAGAAGAGGATGTAAAGAGAACGGAAGAGGAATGGCTAGCCAAGATCGAACGCGAATACGAAGACAATCGCATTGATGGAGGTGATGATATCTGGACCAAAGGAAACACCAATCGTTTGCCCGCACGAACTTCAGACGACGGGGACGACGAAAGCGGGGATGAAGATGATGAAGATGAGGGCAGCGAGGAAGAGGAAGATGAGGACAAGGACCCATTCGCGATTTCTGATGACTCCGAAGATGAAGAGCAAATGGCCGAAATTCGCCGCAAGATTCTCAATTCTAAATCGTTCCAGAATCCAGAAGAAGAAGAAAAGCAGCAGCCAGAGAAAATTTCTCGGCCGGAGCAGCTGTATGTCGACTCAGATGCTGAGTCCGGCTCAGGAGGAAGCGAGGACGAGGCATTCGACAATATCATCAATGCGACGACGGTCACTGACCGCACGGGAATCAATGCGATTCAGCGGCGGAAAGGAAATGAGTCTGTCTCTGCCTCGTTCTCTCGGGCAGAGATTTCTGCCCCGAAGAAATGGTGAACGTAAGGCCTACTGAACATCAATAACTCACATTCAACGGACCTTGGTTGGCTACTACCATTTTCTGGAGTATCTGGGGTGTTCCTTTCTTCTTGCAACGCCCACAGGCAGCTTTGTTGTGACCACTACCCTAGCAAGTGCACTTGGGCCATTCAATTTGAGTCTAGCATTCTGATACCCAGTATTGCCACTCATGATCTCGTCATTGGGCTGGGATCATTCTTCTGAAAGTGTGCCTCGGTCAATTTTTGGGATCACCAAGTTTCCTTTTACTAGACCGTTCTACCTCTGCACCTATATCCGCTCCTTGGTTATTGAGCTGCGAATATCTATGTGTTATGACTCATTAACGATATCTGGCTTATTTTATACTCGGCGAGGGTCCAGATCTCTATATGCACCAAAAGGGGAAAAGTACCAGGTACCATCCAGGGATGGCACACATCAAATTCACTATTTCTTTTCCAAGGTTAGCTTAGCTTCTAAAACTATAGTTGTGATTCCAAAGGGCATAGTCATGCCCTCCGAATGTGGAATCGGAGCGAGACCAAGGCAAGCGCCAATATAAGTCCCTACGTTCCCTCAAGTCAACTCACAGGAATCATCCACCTTACAAATACGCGTAACTCAACGATCACTCACAAGAATACCTCCCAAACACCCATCCCTTGTGAACTCCAATCACTTGTCAACCCACTCAAACCCATACAATAAGAAAGAATTCTCACTAGAGTCACATCTGTTTATCAAACACCGAACGCCGGCGGTAGGTCAGCCCATATCAACAGAATGGACGTGATGGCCATCCTTGGGCTTAAAGTGCAAGGCACAAAGGCACCCGACCTCGAGCAGCAGAATCAAAACACCAACCGCTTGCTCCTCCGAGAGCCCGAATGGAGAGTATCTTTGGTTAACCCGCAGTGCATGATTAACAATCTTGGACCAACATATAACTCCATGCCGCCACAGCGTGACGACAAGCATGATGACACGCTTACGCCTAAGGACTCTCAAGAACAAAATGCACAACTGAGACATGAGGTGACGAAACAGGCGCAGATCATCCTCGATCTCACGAAGAAGCACAAAGAAGCCGTGGGCCGGTTTGAACAACACACGGCAAATATCACATACGAACTCGAGGAACAGGAAAAGAAAATTTCCGACCTCGAGTTCCAAAAAGGAAAGTTTGTTCTTGACCCCGAGGAACTACCAAAGAAGATTGCTGAACTCGAGCGCCAAAATGGAATGCTGGTTCATAGTCTCGAGGAACAGACTAGGATAGTCTCTACGCTGGAAAAGCGGGACGCGAAGATGAAGGAAGTCTTCGATAACATTTCCAGCACAATGTTTTTGGAGCTCGAGTACCAGGAAGAACTGATCAACGAAATGACACCAGGCGAAGGGGAGTTTTTCCAGCTAAGCCACAATACCCTAGTGGATCTGGTTGAACTCATTGAGCAATGGACAGCAGACGACAAGCATTCAGAGATGATGTTCAATCTTGAAGATGAGCCGCAGTTTGAACAGCTATACGCGGAACTGTTGTCTCGATTCAACGAACAATCATGCCAGCTCAAAATGCAGGCAATGAAGCTCGGTAGGCAGAAAGGCATGATTGACGAACAAAGGAGCATTATCTTCGAACTCGAGGCGCAGAAACGAAAGCTTGCTGGCGATCTTGAAGAACAAGATGGAAAGGTGGCTTCGTTGCTTGAGTTTTTGGAAGGGAATGGTGTAGAATTCACATTCCTCTGGAACTAGGATCGGAGAGAAGAGCTAATTGTTCTCACAAAAGATGTGCTTAATGATAATAAAGGTGGCAGTATTAAATACCCAAACCCAATCGTTTCTAAGGAAGAATATCAGACTTGTCAGATGCGAATCTCGTACCACAAAGGGAACCCTAGGTAGAGTCATCCACCATGTCGATTCCAATCTTATCGCCTCGACTAGATACTGGTATAGTATAAAACTGAGCAACATGGATTCAATTAAACGTAGGCAACTATGGAGTCCTCCCTTCGAGGATCGTACATTAAAGTGAGTGCTACTTGTCTCCGGTTGTGATCTCTTTCATCCCTCGGCTCACCTCACCCTCATGTCAAAGGTTCTAGACTATCCTTGTGTGAGCTCACTTCACTCTCATTTCACTCTGTATGTTACTATGTTGCCAAGCAGAGCCTTTTTGTTCTTCGTCAATGATCCTCTGAAATTTCACCAACGAAATTTTCATTCTCTCTTTTTCCATTAAATTAAAAGTACATTCGACAAATAATCACATTAAATATTATTCACATCACTCTCACTTCGGAAGTCAAATGGTTAAGCAGGGTTGCAGGAAGGGATATTTAGATGCGAGCCAGCCTAACCATTTTACATCATATTAGGTCCCTAAATTAAACCTCTAATCTCAACTCCTTCTCACAACCGTTGCTGCCTGCAAAAACTGACGCTATGGTGCCGATGGCATCGCGGGCAATCGACTGCATGATGTTTGGGCCAAGAATGCGTCAACGAGTGTGAAGAAGTGTGACAGATGAACGGGTTTGCATCCATATAGACCGGACGGGTGGGAGCTCGACTGGGTCGGTACTTTCGGCGGGGAGCGTATCTGAGGGCGTTTCGATTTTGGGATGGTGCTGGGGTAGGCAGCAAAGGTGGAGTTGTCGAAGGCATGGTTGGAATGTTGGAGGAACCTCGTTGGCTGGTATATATTAGGATTAGCCTCGCTCTGTAAATAGATTTATATGCCACATACCTGCTCAAGCCTCGTTCTATGCTGAATTTAAGTGGATAACACAATCTGATTTATCGGTTTAAAGTATTAATCTTGGACGCTGCTTAGGCTTTGTGTTTGGCTTGCAGGGCAAACATAACAGAAAGACTTCATGGGACGTCCAGGAAACGCAGGACTGGGGAGTATGCAAGGGCTAAAATAAATTCAATTTCTTTTTAAAGAAAAAAGGTTGAGTCGGACATGCAAGGTATCAACAAGATAATGATCTCTATGTCTGGGATATCATCTAGACAAAAAACAGTTGAGAATTGAGGTGGAAAATACAGACCTCGAGTTAATCTTAGCTTGGCCAATTGCTATTGTGATATCATTCCGCATACAGCATTTGGTTTCTGAATGGGAGGGACGAGGAACATTTTGACAGGGATTAGACAAAAGAAAAGGGGTATATCTGCATGGTTCAACACAAGGGCATTGTCGATGAGACACTAGACCGAGCATTCTACGTATCGAATTAGTATGAGTATTTCAGAGCTTAGGGTTTAGTGGCATAGATGCTGGAAAAAAAATAAAGAACTATCTAGGCTATAAGGGCCGAAGCTTTAAATATATATCCTGGTCTAATGCATACAAATATCGAATTGTTCTGTGTTATTCAAGACATCATTCACTTATAAAGTACTATATAAGCACTATAAAAGCACTAACCCCGCGATGGCGGGGCAAAATCGCTTCCCAGGTCCTAGATATCAAGTACACCATTTAGCAAACCTCCCTTACACGACCCCCTTTATTTAGAAATACACATGCAGGTAGAACAAAATGTCAATATTCTACTCTTCTACTTCTAAGTTGAGTTAGCACACGTGGCGGGTGAGGTTCAAAACTCACCGGGGACGGAAATCCTTTCCACTTTTCCCACAATCCCGCAACCCACTTTCAACAACCACCCTTGGACTACCATTGAACAATAGTGCAAATATGCCCGATAAAGACTCCAGCACGCCCCGTGTCTTCCTCTACCGACACGGTATGTTCTAGAGCGGCAATATCTTCTTTCCGTAGTCTAACCAGATTATAGGGCAGACGGAATGGTCCAAGAACGGACGGTACACCGGAATCACTGAGCTTGAGCTCACCCAAGATGGTGTCAACCAGGTCAATGCATCTGGCAAGATGATTGTCGGATCCGGTAGATTGATTGACCCGGCTAAGCTTGCCCATGTCTATATCAGTCCTCGCAGGCGGGCGATCCAGACCTTTGAGATTGCTTTCTCTGATACCGATAAGCAGACGCTTAAGGATACGCAGAGGGTCTCTGAGACCGACAGACTGGCCGAGTGGGACTACGGTTTGTATGAGGGTCTGTTGACTAAACAAATCCGGGCCTTGAGAAAGGAGCACGGTCTGGATACCGAGAGCGAGTGGGATATCTGGAGAGACGGCTGCGAGAATGGAGAGTAAGTCTTTTTTTTTTCTTAAAAAAAAATCTCTTTTGAATTTAGGTCCAATCGCCTACGATCAAGTATATCTGACCGGGTCAATCCAGGTCTGCGCAAGAGGTGACGGACCGTCTTGATAATCTCATTCAGGAGATTCGCGCGATGCACAAGGACAACATGCATGGAGAGAATCCTTCTGATATTCTGCTGGTGGCACATGGACATTTGCTTCGCGCCTTTACCAAGCGCTGGTTGGGATATCCTATGGAGTTCCCTCTTTCTCTGATGCTCGACCCTGGCGCTGTTGGCGTCCTCAGGTAATTCTCCTTTATCCCACTTCACTAGCCTAGCACTGACATTTTCCTATTTTCAGTTATCAGCATCACAGTATTGATGAGCCTGCTATGCTGGTTGGATACGGATACCCGTTGCAGGAATGATCTGGTGAACCTGGATAGTGCACATTTCATACAAAGTTAACCGGGTGGTTACTAAATATAGACTTGATACATCATAACAGTATTAAGTAAAAATCTATACGCTCTCCTCCAGGGCAAGTAGAATATTTATAGTATCAACCTCCGTCTAATAGTAAACGAGGTAAATACTGTATGAAATCATAAAGAATCCGCAGAGAAAAATCATTTTTCACAGGAACAGATACGTCATAACTTCAGAGCCTCCAAAATCTTCTGAAACGCATGGTGGCTATGTTCCAGATCACCCGGTTAAAGGAACCAGTTCATCAAGTCATGAAGTTCATCAGGTTCATCAGGAGCTCAGCCCTACTGCCAAGCCAAACTCCCCCGCAATGCTACTCTGTTCGCCTGACCTGACCAACTGACAACTCATCTGGTTCTGCCCCTGTCACCCACCTAAATGTTGTGTTTTCACTTCAAATATGACATCGATACGAGAGTGCCTTCAAAGGCAGACAAGATCAGGTGGGAATGGAGGCTCTTGGCTGAAGAGCACCGGATGGCACTAACACTAGATCGTCAACTAACGGGGGCTAGGGGACTAGCTATATGATCGTCTCTCCCCTGATGAGTTTCATTTATTTCTTTGCATCTTTGCGCCCTGACATGTGCTTTTCGAGGATTTTCCTCGGGATCAATTTTACTACGATTTTATCATAGAAAACGCTTCAACCTTGAGACTGGAAGCAAAGTCGGCGCCAA
Source organism: Penicillium hordei (assembly GCF_028827395.1). Lineage (NCBI taxonomy): Eukaryota > Fungi > Ascomycota > Eurotiomycetes > Eurotiales > Aspergillaceae > Penicillium > Penicillium hordei. Next base: position 2,777,184 of record NW_026623142.1, read on the forward strand.
CACCATGCCGCACCACAAACCAGACGAGTTGTCGGTCGCTGATGCCAGGAAAAAGGTTCACGAGGTCTCAACTTCCACATCTCCAACACCAGCACAAGAAAAACGCGGCTCCACCTTGATAAATTTCTTCTCATCCTTTCTTGGTCCTAAAAACCCACTCGCGCACCCAGCAGACCCACGCGAGCACACCGTGTGGCTGCTAGACAATACAGCGTATCAACCGGTAAATGAGGAGACAGACGAAAACCAGCTGTGCTGGCATGCCGAAGTAGTAGCTTGCATTTTCGAAACAGAAGGTCGGAAAGACGTTGGCAACCTTGTCGCCGCGATCGCCGACCACATCGGGCTGGACGGCGAGGTGGGCAGCCACGACGAAGCACGCCGACGCATTGCAGAGCGCGTTCAGCCTTTCCTCAACCAGGTCTCACCAGCGCGCACGGTCACGTTGCAGGTGCCCCTATCTCGGCCGGCGCAGTCGCACGGACTCGGCCCGTCCGACCGCAACGGCATCGTCAGCCAGACGGTCGATATGGGCGAAGTCGAGGTCTACGATGGAGCTGTTGTGCGACCGCGACTTCAGAATTTCGGCGATGAGGCTGTGTCGATGAGCACTACTTTTGCTGCGCCTGAGGGCTGGCTGGTTGTCTCGGATATTGATGACACTATTAAGCATACTATGACGCTTGAGCCGACGGGGGTTATTCGCACGACATTTGCGGATATCCCTGAGCCTATTTCTGGTATGCCGGAGCTTTATAAATATGTTCATTCCGAGCTATTCCCGGCGTGGTTTTATCTCTCCGCGTCGCCGTATAATCTGTACCCTTTTCTGCATGACTTCTTGGATGAACACTATTGCCCGGGTACGTTGGTGTTACGTGATTACTCGTGGATGGATATCACGGGGCTTATCAAGTCCTTCACTGAGAAGACGCAGGAGTACAAGGTTGATCGGATGGAGAAGATTCGGGGGTGGTTCCCGCGTCGGCGGGTGCTTTGTATAGGGGATTCGACGCAGAAGGATCCGGAGGCTTATGCGGAGATATATAGGCGATATCCCGAGTGGATTCATGCTATCATTATTCGCAAGGTTAAGGATGTGGCGCATATGGAAGAGAAGAATGAACCGGCGAGGTTTGAGAAGGCGTTTCAGTATGTTCCGTCTCATATTTGGACGGTCTTTGAGGACCCGGAGGAGTTGTATAATTTTGTTGATGGGCTGGGTATGGAGGACCAGGCTTTGTAGATGTAATAATCTGTACATATCTAGTTGGATTGGCTATTTTGAACTCTATGCTTTCAAACATCTTCCACCTTTCCCATCGTGATATTCAGTGACACGCAAAAACAACTTTGCCATGCCAGCAGAAAGATAAGAGACAAGGCCAAAGATGTCCAAAGATAGGGCTCTGAGAAATACAAAGTCATCACCTGTATTGACCGGCGATCAAAACGGCTCGGGTCCAGACGGAAGGCAAACACCAAGACAAGCGGATTGAGGAATAAGAAATACACCGTAACAATCAACCCGCTAGACTATAGTGTCCACCGTACCTTGGAGGTGTAGGGCAAGCAACGATCCATATCACCCCAGTGGAATGCGATGCCCAGGTCAGCTGTAGGGGCTACATTTTCAAATAAACTGCATTTACCTTTCAATATATCTGAACTCTCAATTACAGATTTGAGCATGATATGTGATATAAAACTAGTTCTTTGGCTTTTGATTTCACCTTCTATATCCGCCCACTAGTGCCATTGTTTTGATATTGAACCGCATTACCCATCTTTCGCGAACCCATAAACTCTATATGCTATATTTCCATGTCAAATCAAGTCAAATGGAAATATGAGATTGAATTTCTGCTCATTGCAATGGAATTGATCGGGATTGTCAAGTGGCGATGTTGATCTAAGCCCCACATCTGTACGTCAAGCTTAGGAAATGGCCTCCGATGTATAGACCTGTGATGGCAAAAAAGAAGACCCTACTTCCAAGGGCTTAACTTCCTTACAAGCAACTCGTTGGAAAGATTCAAAGTTCTCTAGACTAATAAGATGCATCAAGATCCCAATGACACTATGCAGTCAGACATACCCCCGACGCAACCCATCGTGGAACGAGACCCCAAGCATCCATCAGAGCCCTCAACGCGCACTCCAGAAGCCATGGAGCAGCCATCCGAGACCCCCAAACGCACCTCAGAAGCGACAGGACGGACTTCAGAAGCCATAAGGCCCAGTTCACATGCCGCAAAGCCCACCTCATCCACGTTGAACGACTCACCATTCATACCACTATCGATGCGAGCCCTCTACTACACCCCAGACGGATTAGACAGCGAAATGTCCGACGGAATCCCGGAAGGAGAAATCAGCGAAGCCCTCTCGCCCGACACAAGCACAAGCATCATCCGCCAGAAAGGAACAAATCTCGTCTTCGACGCTGGCTTCCCAACCCCGCAGCCCTCTGCTCAGCAATACCTGCTGAAGATCACCACAGCCGCATTCTGCCATGACGAGATCCGTCTCGCCACACTCCTCAACCCCCCAAACACCACGCCGCAGATCCCACTCCACAGTCTCTGCGGGACAGTCATCAGCACGCCGCGCGAAGACGACGAGCGGGAAGAAGGCCCGAGATTCAAAATTGGAGATATAGTTTTCGGCGTGGTGAGCTATACTCGTGACGGCGGAGCGGCAGACTATGCAGTTGCGACCGAGGGTGAGCTAGCACTGAAACCAGACAATATCACTGTAGCTGGGGCAGCGGCACTTGCGTTGCCGGCGTTGACGGCCTGGCAGGCGCTTTTCAGGTATGCCGGGCTTGATCCCAATGTGCCTGGCGGGCTGGGTGAGGTGGATGATGAGTTTGGGAGTGGTGGGAATGGGGTGGGACGGTGGCTCTGGCAGCGTCAACGCCGTGAGTCCGTACTAGGTAGCAAGGATTATGGCTACGGACACCGCAAAAGCACAGTTGCCGGTAACGGCGGCATGCTAAATGATACTACCAGTGGTACTGGCAGCGGAGCTGAGAACGGGCGTTGGATTTGGCAGTGGAATGGCCGCGGCTCTGCACTCAATGGCAATGCCCCTGGCACCATCAATGGCAATGGTGATGACATTGACAACATCCCTCCTGCTGCTAGAGCAGTCAATTCCACTCCTAATCCTAAAAATGTGCGTCGCGAGAGCCTAATCAGTCTCGTTAGCGGCAATCCCAGTGGCAAGAAAACCATTCCTCGCGCTGCCAGCACAGTCGATCCCAATCCCAAAAGTACTGTCCGCCGCAACAGTTTGATAACCCTGATCAAAGGCAATACCGACGCTCCAGCTACTCGCGCTGCCAGCACAGTCGATCCTACTACCGGTGCCGATACAAATGGAAATTCGCGCCGCGCCAGCCTGGTCGACCTAGTCACCGGCAATGGTAGCTCTGGACGGCGTGGCAGCCTGCTAGGAAGTATAATTGGTGGCACGAATTCCAATGGCAACGGGAAGCAAAAACTGCCCAAGATCCGAGTGCTCGTCACTAACGCCCGTGACAATGACATCGGCCGGATCGCGGTGCAGATCCTGCGAGCTGATTCGCTCTTCCCCATGGCTGTCCGGCCGTGGATCTGTGTAACCTGCACGCAAGTCGAAGCCGACATCATCGAGAAGGACTGGGAAGTGGACGAGATAGTCATCATCCCGCACCTCCCATCGCCGGAGGAGTGTAATGTCGAGAAGGTGTTCCGCGCGCGTCGCTGGCAGCCCGTTGATATCGTGCTCGACTGTGCCGGCGGCGAAGTATTCCGGGCAGCTCATGCTGCTGGTGTTGTTAAGGACTACGGGGCTGTGTTAACTGTTGTAGACGGCCAGGTTGCGCAGCAGTCTCCGCTTGTTCCCGAGAAGGATTTGCTGGGCGAGAGGAAGCGGGGGATTAAGAGTCGGTTTGTGCCTGTTAATCCTGATGGGCCAGCTATGGAGCGGATTGCAGAGTTGGTGGAGGAGAGTCTGGTACGTGGGAGGGAGAATACTATTGTTGATATTGCGCGTGCGGCGGATCTTTTGGCTTCTGGAGCTGCTGGGACGGCGGGAAGTCGACGTGGTGGGATGGTAGTTGTTAGGATTAATAACGTTGCCTATACTTAGATTGTCATGATGATGCATTGATTTAATACAGAGATATCACAAGGACATCGCAGGAAGAAGCAATGCCGAGGGAAGCAACGTAGGGTTGTGTATCAATTTTAAAATATCGGGCCACTTACTTGATTAGGCCCAGAGACCCCTTGCACAATACCACCAAAAGTCGAGTTCAAGAAAAGAGAAATAAAACAAAGGGTGAAGTAAATCAGAGTTAATGAGATATCCCACACAAGCATAAGTTTTAACCCGAGGATTCAATATGAAAAGAAAAAGCGACGCTCTGCCCCATCCCACAAGATCGAACTACATGAACAGAAGAAGAAACCGAAGCATTGTGGCCGAGGTGCAAGGCAAGCGAAAGAGAAGGCGAGAAAGAAGTCGTGAAGAACAAAATACAAGTGTATTACGCGGTACCTCCGTTAAAGTAAAGAATCAAGTCTGGTAAAAACGCTCAAGCATGCGGCAACAATCTGTTTATTGGTTAGCACGAAGTACGAGTCAAGTGTCTAGGTATGAGCTGCGGCTTACCTCCATCTGAAGCTCTTTATCCTTGTTCCGATTGATCTCCTCATTGACTACTTGAGCCAAGTTGGCACCAATCGCCTGTGAACCTCCGGTCTTCCGGCCAAACGGCCACTGCGAATACTCTGCCAGCAATTCATCCACCTGCGCGAATGCTCTCTCGCGAGCCTCGTGGCTCATGGTGACCAAAGCGTTCTCGAGGACATTGGCGGCGTATGCGGCGCAAACCATGGTAATAGAGCGAAGGTATCGGTATTCGGCGTCTTCGGGGAGCCATGGGCTAGGAGGGATGATCACGGTGCGGTTGCTGCAGATGTTGCGCACCCGTCGGTGGAGCTCGTCTTTCGCGCCGCCGTCGGCCACGGGATGCGTCGCCATATCGAAGAGAAGGAAGTTGCGCTTTTCGGTCCGGAGAATACCCTTATCCACAAGACCCTTGGCCAGTCGTTCCCGGACTTGCTTCAATTGATATCCGATCTTCATCAAATTCCAGGTTTCGCCTACAAACAGTCCCGGTCAGTAAATACGTCGCAAGCCAAATTTTTGTTGCGGGCTGATCTCACCACTCAGCAAATCAATCCATGAGTTGACGCTCATCTTCTCGCTTGATTTCATCATCTTCAGCGTCTCGTCCAGCAAGACCTCCCCAGTCAATGTATCGTCGATGACTTCGATGATGCGGTCGGCCAGGGGGAAACGTCGCCGCGACGAATCTTTCTGCATGCTTATACGGCCGCGGAGCGCGAGCTCAATGACGATACACCCTCGCAGGGCATATGAGATGTTTTCGTTCCAGAATGACAGATAGCCCTGTTGTGGCGCGGGCGCGAGGTCAGCGATCGGAACCACGAATCGAACAAATCGGCCATGAGATAATATCCATGAAGACTCACCTGCTTATCTTTCAGGCCCAGCAGCAAGATATCCTCCATCAGAGTCAATTTGGGTTGCTTGCCCCGTTCCTCGTTTTCGCTGATGTCGCGGGGGTCGAATGCGATCTTGTGACCATTCTCTGCACTGGTAAACGACGTCTCCGGCCCACGGTTATCCATTGCAGAGCCATTTCGGGAGATTGGCGATGACACTCGGCTGTCATCTTGTTCGTCTGCCCCAGCGACTCGACCGGCGCCTCTGCGGCGAGTCAAGCCCCCGGCTGCTGAGGCCATGGGATCGGGTCGGGTTGGCGTGAGGGATCAAAAAGGGATGGATAGTGATATGGCCGGATATGACCAAAGTATTCCGATCTATATGCCGGTGTTGTTTGAATTGTCTGGGTTGGTGAGATGTTGAGACTGTTTAGACCGAAACTCTGCGGGTGAAGTGGGACCTTCGGTGTCAGGGGAAACCAGTGACCGAGTGGGCTAGCCAAAACGATATAGTGTCAGATATATTGAACTAAACCCGCGTAATGCGAGAGGAATGGGCGACTGCAATGAACGGAGTTGTGAAAGGGTGAAGTTCGGAGTAAGTTAGTTCGGTGATGTGGCTCGTTTGAGTATCTGCGGGTGCTTGAACGCCCGTCCAAGGACATTGTGGTGGTAATCTCCCCATTATGATTCTATTTCATGGCTCTATTATTTTTTTTTAAAAAAAAAAATTGGCCTTCTATAGACGACTTGGCATATATCTATGGTCTCTTAGTCAATTTCGATATGGTAACTTAAGTCTTTTGTCTATCTATGTTCATTAAAAGCCTAAACATATAGCCACAAAGCCAACTCTAAAAGCTACATTCATACATCTATGTACAATCATATAATAACTATACAGAGGTAACTATGTACCTATATATAACTACACTTACCTATGTATGGAGCTATCGAAAAGATGGCCCAATGGACCATAAAGCTGAAAACATACTTCATACACCAAAAATGTACAGACGCATTTGGTGATCATCACCACGTGGTAGCAATACTGCTTTAAAATTGCATAAATTGCACTCAAATGATATACACGATGTAGGAAAGAAAAGCCACTGGCATGTATTCAGCATACAAAATAGCATGTCAGTTGAGTGTCGCTGTGTCCAGCGAACTCCACTGATGCCAACATCCCGATTCTTTTTCTATCCGATTCTCCAACCGATCCCAAGTTTTCAAATTAAATATTTAGTGGGCTATGAAGAAGTTAGCAATTTCTAAGGGAGAAGAGGTGCTATGGGATTCACATACCATCGGGCTGGGCCAGGATGTACTCGACAGCCTTCTCAACTATGCGCAATATTCATGTCAGCTCTAGTTCACGAACCATAACGAGGTCATCGAGTCCTAACGTACCGCTGTGGATCTGGTCGGCCTCCTTGTCGGGGATCTCAATGCTGAACTCCTGTCGAAACAGTTAGATATCCATCATATAATATACAATTGATGCTTTTCCGAGGGAAACCGGGCGCGTACCTCCTCAATAGCCATCACAACCTCGACGGTGTCCAGGCTGTCTAGGCCAAGGTCGTTCGAGAAGTGGGAAGCGCCGTTAATCTGCAAGTTAAACGGGTTTAGTTGATGAATGTTTTCGGTCGCCTTTCTCATAGCTCATGGCGATATGAAGGTCACGACGGTGCATCCGATAGATAATCACTGACCTTGCTGGCATCGGAGACCTAAACATGAAACAAGTCCAGTAAGTATGTTGCTTTTCGTCTATAGCCGATAGATGGCGGGATTCCCCGGGAAAACAACATGACGCACCTTGTCGAAGTTCTTGAGCAGGTTGACTATCCGACCCTCGGCCTCAGTCTTGCTCAGACCAGCAGGGGCGGAATAGAGGCGGACACTCTGAGCGAAGCAGGGAGTGAATTGAGGGACCTGGGCAGCAATGGGGGAGCTGCGGATGTGGAAGGGAGCCGGGGTCTTGATGACACGGGGGGCCGAAGCCTTCAAGGAACGAACAATGGCGGAGCGGAACATGATGAAATAGATTGATCGGACAAGCGCAAAGGCTGAAAAGATCTAAAGTATTAAAAAGAAATGGTGGAGAGTAGAAGGGTAGAGATTGGGGGAAGACGGCTGCCGCAGAAGAGGAAAGATGTGAGGTCGCGCTCCAGCAAAATCCTGCGGGCCAATCAACGCCCGACAGAAAGGAATGACCTAAGCCCGAAACCTGCAAACCACCACAACCTCAGACTTGCTCCCCTTCCACCTCCAATTGAACCTCGATTCCCCCCATATATCCAACCTCACTCTCCTCTCCAAAACCATGGCCGCCACCCGCTCGGTCGCGAGGCTAATCGCCTACCGTCGGCCGACCCCCTTCGGATTGCTGGGCTCAACCGCAAACTTCTCTTCCTCGACGTACCGCGCAGCAACCCCAGCGGGACCCCCTCAGGCCGGGTTCCGCCTGCCCCCGCCCAAGCGCTGGGATCAGGACTCCGAGTCGGCCTTGGACAAGGCCAGCAAATACTTCCTCATGGCAGAGATCTTCCGCGGCATGTACGTGGTGCTCGAGCAGTTTTTCAGACCACCGTAAGTCCTTGACCCACCCCAACCTTGCCGGCGATGCGGATCGCAATCCAGAATCAATGACATCGAAATATATCAACTAATTGCGTGGCCATGCTCCAGTTATACTATCTTCTACCCCTTCGAGAAGGGTCCTATCTCCCCCCGTTTCCGTGGTGAACACGCCCTCCGTCGTTATCCCACTGGTGAAGAGCGATGCATTGCTTGCAAGCTCTGTGAGGCCATCTGCCCGGCCCAGGCTATTACCATTGAGGCTGAAGAGCGTGAAGACGGAAGCCGCCGGACGACCCGTTACGATATTGATATGACCAAGTGCATTTACTGTGGCTACTGCCAGGAGAGCTGCCCTGTGGATGCCATCGTTGAGAGTGAGTCGAACACCCCCCGGTTACATCTCAATTGACATTCAGACCGGATTACTAATATTTTGTCTTTCAGCTTCCAACGCCGAGTATGCCACTGAGACCCGCGAGGAGCTTCTGTACAACAAGGAGAAGCTCCTCTCCAACGGTGACAAGTGGGAGCCTGAGATTGCGGCTGCTGCTCGTGCAGATGCTCCCTACCGATAGTCTATTTCCCTCCAATCTGATTGGCATCTTCAAGGCAAATCCACATCCATTCCAGATGTTAGGTGTGTGGACACGAAGATGCTGGTCGCAATACCCATCCATTCAAGAGGCACTACTAGTGCCTTGAAAAACAAGAAAGATTTTAAGCCCCATCACATCACTGTACATAACTTGCCCTCGACTGTGTTATCATCTTGTACTAGTCAATTCCCAAAGGAAATGTCTTTCCCTGGAAAACTGGCTCCCTTGTCTATTTTTATTTCCTATGTTGTGGAATCTAGCAGCTCTGTTCTTCTGATTGAGATCCAATTCAAATATATAAATTCAATCGATTGAACGCCCTTATAGCTGTGCGGGACATTTTCCCGCTAATCGCATACATATAGTACATCTTGAGATCTAGAGGCTTAAATAGGGATAAAGACACAAGGAACACATATACAGCCCGATAAGAAAATGATATTGTATTCACAGATAAATCAAATCGCTACCGATGCTGTCATGCATAGACATAAATTGACAGACCAAGCCGCCAAAGACACAAACGCAAACACCAGGCACCTTGATCTCCGGACGGATATTTCCCAGTTCAAAGTCTCAAAACACTTTTTTTTTGTCGGTTCGGGGGCTTCTGTGTGCGACCTTAGTTCAAGGATTTTTACATCCAAGAGACAAAGACCGGTTTGAAGGGTATGCAGAGAAAAGAAAAAGAATAATATAAAAGAAGACGGGTTGATGTAAAAGCAAGTGAGAAACGAAATAAAATTAAGCCACCAGATAGAAGCTTGTTTATTTCTTCTTGCCGCCACCCTTGAAGCTGCCCTCGAATCCAGGACGAGCAGCCTTCTTCTTTCCACTACTGCTGGACTTCTTCTTGCCACCCTTGGTGCCCTTCTCATCCCGGCGCTTGCGAAGGTTCTCATCGCGCTTGGTCTGGCGCTGTTCCTTAGAGCTGGCGACGGTGTCGATGCGGTCCCTCCACTCACGCGCGGACTTCTTCTTCGCCGTCTCCTTGCGCTTGAGGGCCTTCTTCAGCAGAGAGGTATCGTCGCGGACACGCTCGCCGTGAGCACGCTTCTTGGCGTTCAGCCAGAGGTCCTTATCCTCGACATCAGCACGCTTGGTAGGATCCATCTCTTCGAGGCGGGCTTTCTTGGCCTCGGCAGCCTTGAGCTGGGAAGCTGGGTCACGGGCGCCATGGGTCTTCGGCTTTTCGCGCACGTTGGTTCCGGTGAGATCTGTCTGCTGGCCGTCTGTGAACATCACACGACCGAAGGAGAAGTTGTTGCTGGCGGAACCGACGGACTCGGCAGGAGAGCGGGGGGACGCCAGGAGGGATCCAGAGCCACCAGGCGAGAAGCGGCGGGCCATGGCCTCGTCATTCTTTTTCTCTTCCTCGACCTTGGCCTTTTCGCGCAATTCCTTCTTGTGTGCCTTTCTTTGTTCGGCCTTTTGTCGGCGGGCTTCGATCAGCTCTTGGCGGTTGCGTGCAGGCTTGCCGTTGAGTCCATCTGCGTGGCGCTTGGCCCGGAGCTCATCCAGACGCTTCTGTAGACGCTGCTTCAGCTCTTCGGGTGTGTGCTTGAGAGGTTTGGGCTCTGAGGATTTGGCTTCGGTGGAGGTGGAGGGAGGGACGATAGAGGAAATGGAGGAGGTGCCAGATTGGGGATTTGAGGCATCAGGAGAGTCGGTGGTAGAAGGGGCAGAAGAAGGGTTTTCCTGTTCAACGTTGAACTCAATGGAGAACCCTTCCTCGACGACACCGTCATCTTCTTGGTCGTCATCCTCTTCATCCTCGGACGCTTCAGTGTCCTTAGCTGCATTGCCGTTAGGCTTGGTTGCAGATTCTTCCGAATCCTGGGTAGTCGATGGCTTCTTGACCTGCTGGGCCTTCTCCTTCCGGGCAGCATCCTTGGCCTTCTTTTTCTCCATTTGGGCGGCCTTCTTCTGGGCCTTCTTCTCTTCCTTTTGCTTTTTCCGTGCCTCAGCCTCTGCTGCCTTGTCGGCGTCTAGCTTATCAGTCTTTTCAACCTGCTTTTGCTTCTTGATGTTGGCGGTTCCGCGGTTCAGTCCTTCCTTAGGTGTCTCCGTGCCCATCTCTCCGTCGGACGAGTCGGACTCGAGGGTGCCGTCCTCCCGCTTTCGCTTACGTGCGTTTTCATCCATCACGTCTTTGGCGGTCTTAGCGGCTTCGGGGTTCAACTTCGCCCGCTTCGCCTCGCGTGCTTGTTCTTTGGTTTGCTTTTTGCGTTGCCATTGATCCTAGAAATGAGGATGACGGTCAGATAGAGATCTTCGGAACGAACGATAGAGGCAAGAACACAAGCTGACTCCAATCTCATAGGCAGCACCTCATGAAATGCAACAAGGACTACGTACACTTGTATCTTCTTCGCCATAATAGTATTTGGCGGGGATCAAAGACAGCAGACCGTCAAATGCCTGCGCATGGCTGCGCAGCCGTTCCTTGAGGGCAGTCAGCTCGCAATCCTTGCGGGGCATTCTCCAAGTGCACAAACCTCGATATCATCCATAATCTTTTCCCGTAGACAGAAATTGGGATCTGGAAGGGAAAGCTCGACAGTCAAGCGCAACGAAAAATTTGGGGGGATGAAATCTTGGCGCTACAATTGTCTCCGCTTCGGCTGGTTCACCGCCTTCCCACAAACAATTTTGCTTTGTTGGTCTGTGCATTGATCGAAAGGTTCCTGGAAGTCGGTTGATTGTTCTCTCTACTTTATTGTTCCTCTTCATCCATTTTGATTGTGTTTTGTTTTGGTTTTGTTTTGGTTTTGTTTTTTTCTATATTTCTCTTCTACTGACTCTCTGATTATTATTATGCTTTCTTTTATTCAATCCATGAATATACGCTCAATAACAAACAAAGTGGACATGCCTTCCATCTCTATATCACGACTGATCCACGAGGCCAGTCCTGACATCTAGTCCAGGGCATTCCTCACTTTTGATACTCGTTATATTTCCATACGGCCAAAGATCTGTCCAGATCAGGTCGAATCTGAAGCAGTCAGCGCCAGGATACAACACAAGTCAAACAAACGAGCTTCTGCTGAAGAGTCGCGAGTCGAATACTCCATGGGACAACCGTCTCCCAGGCATATATTACGCAATGGAAACCCATACAAATAAGCCACAGAGACACGAAGATACAATCACTTACCGCTCATCCGGATATTCAATAGGCTCCAGAGCACCAAGCGCCTCCTCGATCCCACCCATGTTCGAATGCCGCCATGCAATCAAAATGTTGCCCGGTCCATCATACGACCCGATCGCTTTGGCTACACATTTCACTTTATTCCGCTTGCAGTGTGTGTCAACTGTGAGACCGAGGTCGTTGGCAAGAGGTAGAACGGTTTTAAACGCACGGCCATGCGCGCCATCTACAAACAGAAAACATCTTGTCAGCCATTTCTATGAAGCTCAATCTCCCGCGCCTCTCATTTTGGCACTGTGGTAGGTTTGCTCTCAAGTCTTGTTGTAAACCTACCCCATCTCACACGAGGTGCCATAATATGCCCTATGCCATACTCTGAGCCTTGACCGAAAACACGTCTCAAACACTGTGCCCGCTTGACCCCATCTGGGGTTAAACCATGATCGTTTGGGTTCTGAGGCTTCTCGCCGTGTCGAATCATATAGACCGTTGGGTGTGATTTGGTGGACGCTATGCCGAGACAAAAGTACAGAGCTGAGAGGGCCGATCGCAGTAGCATTTTGGTACACAGGCTAACTATAGCCCAGTCATATACAAAGGAAACGCGTAATAGCTCGCCTAAACAGCGGAGCAGTGAAGAACCAACAATGATCCCTAGGAGCAATTATAAAAGTGTGGAAAAGGCAAACCCCTTCGTTGGAAGTTGCCCATGTCGATCGGATACCCTTAGCTCTAGTTATAAGTGCAGGGCAACCATGATCCATATCCTAATATGGAATCTCACACCGAAGGAAAAAAAGAAAAAATAGCGCTGACATTATAAAAAAGCAAAGTGTGGATCACCTGATACTGGATAGCGTCCCAATGATCATCCAGCAGGACACAGGGCATAAGTTCTGAAGCACGGATGAGGAGTTGACAAACTACAGGCAGACGTTCGGTCGAAGTGCTCCAACTCGGCGGTTTGATTGGTTTAGCGTGTTCTGCATGTCCACTGCACTCTGTTGATCAACTCGGGGTTGAAACTGATCTCGGAAATCTGTTAGTATTTGTAGAGATCAAAGTGTTCTCTGGTTTAAGTTAATAGCGCATGTACAAGAAACATATCAGATCTAATGACGATCAAAGCCGTGTATTAGGAATATATCTCAGATGCGGTTTGGACTCTCGCACTCGACAGTGGTCAGCGCGTACGCTGTGCAACGCTGTACAACGTAGGATACACAGGAGGACCTTGGGGGATGGATTAAGCTACTGTCATCCGATCGAGTCCCATGTTAATAGTCGAATATTTTAAATCAGTCATGTGTCGATCATAATCGATCATCCAATGCACTAGAAATGAGAGCACCTGAGTGGTCCACGGGGTCAAGAGATGGGCTGTGGTGTGTCCATCAAGACAATAGGTGACCTGGTGATGATCTTCTTTGTCAATAATCATTGCAAGCAAGATGTGTTTATTATATTCTACGAGTTCTACAATTATTGATCGCGTGCTGTCGCATCAAGATATATATTGTTGACATCCCCGAAGTCAAATTGTATACAAGTGATCTACGTTGCACATTGTTCCCCCCCCCCCCCCTCCAAATTCGCTATCATGTGAAGGTCACTTCAACATGTTATCATTATGATTTCAATACAATTTGACTTGTTTTGGGGAGATGTGTTGACACGTCGAATGGTAAGTGGGTATGTGGGCTTGGTAATGTTGATGGGCCACCGATAATTATTATAGATGATACTACAGCTAGGTATATAACTTTGGCTTCAGGCACTATCTTTGTTAGAGTCACAAAGTTCGGACTCGTGATGTCAATATAGGTCAGGTCTGGAGAATATCGGGACGCCACCTTCAACAGTTCGGAGTAGTGACGATTCTCCAACTTTCGGGCGTTCTGTTCGGGTATTATGGGTCGGGACACAAATGAAATAAGGGGCTTAGCGTAGGCAGCAAAATAAAAAATGACCCAATACAGAATGCCGAGAGCCAGTGTGCAGTAGCGGAGATAAATTATTCTGGAAGATCCGTGGAAGCCGAGAGATCCGCGTTTGTTGTAATCTATTTTGGGGGGGTAGTAATGCATAAAGACTCAGCCTGGCATAGCCACAGTTAAATACCGTACTATGTTGCGCGCGGATTGTGGCGGTGTAATTAACTTAATCAGGCTGAGTGCATCCATTTGACGTTCTGGGGGATTCGATTTCAGGTCCGAACTAGTAAAATAACGGTAAAAAAACAACACGAATATGCAAGATATGCAAGATATACAGGGCTGAAATGGCTGACGCTTACCAAACGCTGCGCCCCCCCTCGTTTCGTAAGTTTTCGCTTGCCATGTGGGGTTCTTACCGTCAGCCCTGTGGTTACTTGGAGTCACCTCTTATAAAAGGTTGGCCCCTCACTTGACTTCTCTTCATCATTTACCACTCCTCACCTTTACACTACTCTCTACCTTCCACCTTCAATCTTTATCAACTTACATTATGTCCGGCTACGACCAGTACAACCAGGGCCACGGCCAGCAAGGTTACGGTCAGCAAGGTTATGGCCAACAAGGTTACGGCCAGCAGCAAGGCTACGGTGGCCAACAAGGTTACGGTGGTCAGCAGGGTTACGACCAACAGCAACAGTACGGTCAGCCTCAGCAGGGTTACGGCCAGCAAGGCTATGGCCAGCAGGGTGGTTCTTCCGAGTACTACGGCGGCCAGCAACACCAGCAGCAGGGCTACGGCCAGCAGCAGGGTGGTTCTTCCGATTACTACGGCGGCCAGCACGATCAGAACCGCCAGGGGTATGTGCTTCCCTCACCTTTCACTTCATTCATCATGTACTAACAGATCACAGTGGCTATGAGCAGCACCAGGGTGCCCCCGGTGATGCCCAGGAGGGCGAGCGTGGTCTTGCCGGTGCCCTCGCCGGTGGTGCTGCCGGTGGTTTCGCCGGCCACAAGGTCAACCATGGTTTCCTCGGAACAATCGGTGGAGCCATCATTGGTAGCATCGCTGAAGACGCCGTCAAGAAGCACCGCAACAAGGACGACCAGTCTCCTCCTCAGTACGGTGCCCCCCCTCCTGGCGGTCAGTATGGCGGCCCTCCTTCCAACAATGGCAGCGGCGGCTCCATGATGGATCAGCTCGGTGGCTTCTTCAAGAAGTAGGAGGTTTCCGATGAACTTTCTTCTTACATTTTCTGCCTGATGACACGGTTTTCATGAATTTCTTTCTTTGCTCTTATTATCATCACAATGGGTCGGCATGCATTTTTTCCCCTTCCGCCAGATCGTTTTCTTTTTTTCATGGGGCTTTTTTTTCGCCCTCAAGAGGCTTGTACCATGACAGAACTGCGTTGATATCGGAAATCACCTTTGTGTGATCTGACCATAATTTTCAGAATTGCAACGTGATTACTTTGCTGAACCGTTTGTTGTAGAGAACAGTAAATCAAACCGTAAACTGTAAGTCATAAATGATAATAGACAGTGCTATCTATGAGAAGAAGTGTAGTAGGCGGAGAGGCCAAAACACCACCCCAAGTGGAATAGCGCAAGGCCTCAGGCACCAACTGCCAAGCCCGACAAAAGTTCGAGCGGACAAGTCCTCAGTAACCTCCTTGTCAGACACATCTGCAATTTAGTATTCCCAAAATGATTATACGGAAGCTTTGTATGCGCCAGAGTGAGTGTGCTTCAATTGCTGCCATCACATTCAATGCCCCTGCTAACAACATCCCAAAGGCCGCCAGCTCCTTGCTCTGAGCCGACGAGCCCCAGTTTCGAGTCGCTTCCAGTCGACATTGCCCGAAACCCCAGTCGAGACATTGCAGACATCTATCAGAGATGAGATCTCTCGGACAGAAAACCCCCTGTTTGAGATGGTGCAGGCGCAATCCGAGGCCACCACACCCGCACAACAAGAATTCACATCAGACGAGCCGCAAAGTGAGCCGCGAATTCCTTCTCGGAGATTCTCCCAACACTTCAACTAACCTTATCTTTCTTTTCTTCCTCTAGGAAGCAATTTCAAAAAACTCGGCACAACCGTGAAATCCTCCTACGACCCCGAAAATGTCATCCGCAACCCCCCCAAGCCATCCCAGATCTCCCTGGAAATGCTGCTCGCAGCAGGAACCCACCTGGGCCACTCGACTTCACGCTGGAACCCACAGAACTCGCGATACATATTCGGTATCCGCGAGGGGGTGCACATCATCTCGCTGGACGTAACAGCCGCGCACCTCCGCCGCGCCGCAAAAGTAGTTGAGGAAGTCGCCGCACGCGGCGGACTAATCCTCTTCGCCGGCACACGGAAGGGCCAGAAGCGGGCCGTTGTCAAGGCGGCATCGCTAGCCAAGGGATACCACATCTTCGAGCGATGGATTCCGGGTTCTCTGACGAACGGCGAGCAGATTCTCGGCCACTGCGAGACGAAGGTTGTCAACGCGCTGGACGAGGAATTGCCTAACTTCAAGTCTGATCTTGCTGATCGCCCGTCGCTCAAGCCCGATTTGGTCGTTTGTCTTAACCCGCTTGAGAACGTTGTCTTGCTGCATGAGTGTGGTCTTAACAATGTTCCTACTATCGGTATTATTGATACCGATGCGGATCCTACGCGTGTTACCTACCCGATTCCCTCGAACGATGATAGTCTGCGGGCTACTTGTCTTATTGCGGGGATTCTTGGTCGCGCTGGTGAGGCGGGTCAGTTGCGTCGGTTGAAGATGGCAGCGGAGGGTCGGACTTCTTACACCCCTATCACGGCTCAGGAGCTGCGTCTTGATCCGTTTACGGGTCTGGCTCCTGGTAGTGAGGGGCTGAAGAAGTAGGGGATGCGTCTTGTGTCTTCTGTCTTCTGATTGCATTTTGCTTTAGTATCCGGTCGATTGCATTGAAACGACGGGACTCTGTACTGTATAAATGATTCCAGGTCTTGGTGTTGAGATATGTATTAACAACTTTGAGTCAATTTTGGTTCTTTTTTTACACGGTTTCATTGTAATGAGCAGGCGATCCTCGGTATGTAGTTGGCACAGAGATGACAACCACAACTAAGGCAAATTACACACTCAGCAAACTGTATGATGAAATACCTCACTTTGTCCACCCTATAACCCAGTTCATATTGTTTATTGCCCATATCCATTAATAAGGAGGTAAGCAGCACACTAAAAAGTTTGTATATCATACTCCAATAGCCACTCTAAGCTAGAAAAAGACCCATCCAGCCTTGATATAGCAGTCGGCGCCAACTATGTATGTACTGATACTATGTTAGATGATCACATCCTCTTTCTGAGGACTATCCTTAGCGTTTTAGCGACATCTATCAAGAGAGACCTATGCGAATAAAGACATCAAAATGCATAGTGAAAGTGAAAGTGTATTGAACGCTGCGAGCTATGTGCTGGGCGAGCTATGTATCCAAACAACGGCGTTTCGGCCACAAGTGATAGCTTCAATCGGCAAGCCAGCTTGAAGATGTAGCAATTCTAACCATATATGCTCCCCGGTCTCACTTCTGAGCCCACGGATGAAGGGTCTATTGCAGAAGCTGACATCGATGAACCTTTTTTCTAAGCAGCTAAATGTACGGTCTGAGGAATGAACTTGCCAATAAGTAATAGCCTGCGTAGACAGTAATGAAGGGAAGTCCGATGGCCTATAAAATGACGGGCTCACCAATCGGCCATCTATCAGGGTAGATGTCGCCGTCGGTGTCCATACCACCGGCAACTCCTCATGGCGGTGACAAGCGATGAGGAAGGAAAGTGCGTCAGATAGGCGACATTCTGGCGGGGAGGCACAACCCTGCTGCCAGTGTCGTGTCTGATCTTGTCATAACATGGCAATCTCGAGTGCCTGACTTTCTGCTTGAGGACCCATTGTGCGTCCTTGTTGAATTTTCATCTAGTATCAATGGGTATGAAACGTTTGCAACGGCGGATACATGATAGGTGATAAAATAATGATGGTTGAGTCCACTCATTTATGTGTAGATGGATCTATACAGACGACGAACAGGAGAGAAAACGTAACAATAGCAATTGGACGTACGATTATTGCCATGGAGTATGTATATAAGACCCTAGGCAGGACGTACGTCGAAGCTGCTGACGACCCTTTAGAGCTTTTTCTGCAGGATAAGCTGCTTGGGGATCGTTGCAGTAGGTCAGTTGTTAGCTCGTGGCAGGCCAGGTTTGGCATATCTGCTTCGACGTCCGAGTCAGAGGTTATTGTCAAAATCGAAACCCCATTACTGGTGTGGCGGTAGCTGTGAACTGCATCTGGGGCGGTGGAAGCTGTGGCTGTACTGATGCCGGGAGCAGGGCTGGTTTTATATAGTTATGCGTTGGAACAAATACATGTTCGGGCAATCCCGCAGTAAAGTGTGGAAAACACAGTCAATAGAGCGTTTGGAGCTACTATCTTTGCTCGTGCATATACTGACTATGTCAATTGTCTATAAATTGGCCCTGTTTTACTTGCTCAGCCCTGCAGTTGCGTTTTATATACATTCATACTACTAGCCAACCCCCCCTCCCCCAATTTGAGGGGATTATGTTAGATTTCTCTATACTACTTAGCCTTTAACAAATGTACAATAAAACTCTCATTGCATTATGCCCCATTTTCATGGAAACACTGACCCGGGCTTAAATTTGAACTATCATAAAAATCATGAATATCTTTTTGGATATTCAGAGTGCTGTTCCTACTGGATTAGTCGACTGAAGGGATGGTCCCCATTGATGCTCTTAGTGAACGGGGACGACCCGCTTACTTGTAAGTCCCCCTCATAATGAAAGATGTGCAATGTCAGGGAGCCTTGGAAAACTTGAAATGAGCTGGGCCTGGGGTTGACGGATTGTATATTGAGGTAGGCGGGTTGAGACGGCATTTTCTCCGTCATCTGTTCATTTGCACGTAACACCTGGGGTGATGTGATTAGGTTCCGCTCCTCTGTACTGTGATATCAACGCTTTCTTATATTTTACGTACAGAGAGGGCATAACGAGATCTATTTCTTTGGAACGAAACGGAAAGCAACAAGATTCACGATCTCGGTACCATCCACCTCGACAAACTCGCGGAATCGCTCAAACCCGCATTTCAACAGCACCCTCTGACTTCCACTATTGCTTGCCTCCGTGATAGCAATAAGGTGCTCATCCACTACACCTTCTCCAATGACCATTTCTTTCTCAACTCTGACCTCCCGCTCTGTCCGAGGTAATTCTGACCAAAATCGTAGCCAGGCACTCAAAAACTCCGTCGCAATGCCTTTCCCCCAAGCGTCCGTCCGAAGCATGTATCCAACTTCAGGCCATCCATGAGTTCCCGGATAAATATGGCACCCGCCGATACCGATAAGTTCGCCCGTTTCTTTCAGGCAGATGACATAGTTGGCCGTGATAAGATCGTTTGGAGGTAGGAAAGGATCCAGTTTGGACTTGGTCTTCTCAATACTTTCGTCGATGCACCCAGCCTTAGTCCATTTCATGACTTCTTCTTGTGTGCGTAGGACATGTAACGCTTCCAAGTCGGTTGATTGGGGGACGCGGAGGAGTAAGCGGTCCGTTGTGATTTCTGGCCGCTCGCTATTTGCGGGAAGTGGGACTGTGGGCAAGAATGCCTTCACAGTTACAAATTCACTCTCTGTGGCCATGTTGATCTTTTCAATGCTGCTCTCTTTGGAAGTTCTTGCGGTACGGTTGAGTCACTCGTATGGAAAGATTGAAGCCTGGAATCCAATCCAATGAAAGTGCACTAGCGCGACAAACCCACCTCGGCCATCTCCGAAGACCCACTACTTGTTGGTCAAGCAATCTGGAGTCAGTTAGCTGATTATAAATTAAACGAGTAACTAATTGCTGACCATAATCACACATCATATCTGCCAATTCCGTTTTGTAGGCTGTTGCATATTGCGAAGGCTACTATGTATGTGTTTCGCAAGATTATATATAGTTTGTCGAGCCAATAGATTGAAAATGAATGTTCTAGATCCAGGGTCTGGGATAAAAATAAGATATGTTGATTTTGCAGTTATAGAATCTGCAAATCATGTACGGAGCAGCCAAACTATAAAGCTTACAATAATGGATTTGCACATGTGCTAAAATGGCGTTGAGAATTGTTCTATTAATGGACTTCCTTTGTTGAATTTATACGGCACACGAGGTTTTTTTTACACGTTTGCCCCTGTTTGCTCCAGGACCTTGTAGATCCTTAGTTCAATGCGGCTCTCTTAGCGATTGCCCATAGGTATATGGCTGAACATTAAACTGGATTGCGCTAGCATAACAACTCTTTCAAGAAATGGGAGTTTTTATGACTTCTAAGGTTATTGTTCGTTTTATTGAATCGTTTCTTTCTCATCGTATTGTTATTCTTTGCTTCATTGTCTTAATTCTAGTTGATTGTATTGATCAAATTTCCTCTGAACCCCCTGTATCCTCTTGGTCTCTAAGTATATATATATATATATATAAGCCAGCACCTATAAACATTCCATCCCGTGGAAAAGACATAATACCAACAAATCGCAAATAAGCACGCTGAGAGACTTTTCTCTAGCTTCATCTTATCTAACTCCATAACCACTGTCACAGAGCAGAACGGCCGACAATTATCCTATACGAAGGGACAAAACCTACAGAAATGGATCGAAAACTACAGTGTAGCAGGTTGCCCGTACCCTATTTCCTTCACTTTGAAGCCCAGGCACCGTGACTATGTTGTCGACCGCGCATCTGCAAATCTAGATGCAAAGTTACTAACCTGTCTTAGCATGAGAAACGCGAATTCCACCTATCGAAGCATTAGCATTACGCAGCGCGACAACGGTCCACCAGTGTGGTGGATTGCGCGCACTGGGCCAGGAGTGATTTTTATTGACGATATTTTTAGATCCAAGCGAAGCGACGATCCATACATCTTCGAGTTTACCAAGGCAGCTTACGAATTGGATTTCCCTTTGAATAGCCTGCAGAATGTATTTGTGCCCAATATCAACGAAACGAACGCCCTGTCATGTATCAAAAAGGTGTACAAATCCCGCGAAGGACTTCGCTATCCATCCAGTACACAGCAGATCTGGGAGCCTTCCTCGTCTGAGTTCAGTGCTCGGCTAGGGACTGGAATATGTAAAATCGTTGCAGCGTTTGTTCTGTGTGCGTGGGGTCAAGGAAGAAAGCGAATTGCGAGAATCGTTACTTTCCACATTGATGCTGACGTCCACCAGCTTTACATGGGGTTTGATGTGGAGGATATATGACAATGCTTTCAGCTTACTTTCAGATTGCTTTGAATGCTTAGTTTGGGGTGAACAGGTAGGTTAAATTGATTGCGGACTTTTTTTTATTTTTACAATTAGTTGCTCCCTAATTGATGTATACAGACTAAACCAAAGCATTCTTGTAGAATAAATTCGATCGCCGATCACCACTGTCACCCGACGCAAATCCCAAGAAAAGACGAACTTCCCCGGCCGCAGTCTTATAGATGGCCAATCCTTCAGGTTCGCGGAATGATAGTGTTGATCCCGCTTTTGTAATGAGAGGACCCTGGACGACAGATCCAGTATTCATGTTGACAGTGGTCACGTCTGAATTGACCTTACCACCGGTGACATCATACGAGTTGCCGTACAAGAGATAGATATACTGGCCATACGCTGCATACCCTTGGAATGTAGCCGATGCTGTGTCCAACGACGGATGTTTGAAATTCGCGAGAGGGCTGGAGAAATCCCCATCCGTTGCTTCATCCAAGTTGAAGACGGCAATGTGTTTACCGTCACTAAGGCTGTGACGGACAATGAGACGGTTGTTCACTGGATCAATGGAGCATGTATGTTCTGTAGCACCAGTGATTGGGACGAATTTCTCAAGTGACGACGAAGACGACGAGAGTGTAGTTCCGCTAACAAACTTGAACCGAGCAAGTTTCTTGCCATATCCATTCGAATTGGCCTCCACTTCCGTCCATAGGTAGGATGATGAGCCGACTGCTTGAGCGCCAAAGGAGACGCCGTGACCAAAACTGGTTAAATACATGTATCCCACGTAGTTGCCGTCGAAGTCAAGTTGGGTAATGCATAGATCACCTGAAGTCTCAGAAGAACCATCACGTCGCTGAGCGACAAAAAGTCGCCGATTGGTGTTGTCAAATGCGAAGCCTTGCTGTACAGTGGCATCATGCAGGGACTTGCTGCGGAAGAGGTCGTATGAAGGCTTTGATAGATCGAAGTGCTGAGAGGTAGGAATCGTCGCTTGTACAGGCAGGATATTGAACGCTAGAACAATCAATGCAATTATGAGAGCAGCCGGTCCAAAGCCTCCTATCAAACGTTGGGTAGACATGATCGTGAAAGTACAGATTCATGAAAAAAAAAAGATCAGTAGACAACAAGTTGGCAAGCCAATACTGAATGTAGTATTTATGGAGACGGGGCGCGGGACGAAATACGAAAGGCCGAGTAGATCTTTGTCACAATAGGATCTTGGCTCCTCGTATTTCATATTTGGTCTAACCATAGAAGAGCCTAAATCCAAATGCAACTTGAAATTAGGGGCATTATTTAACATGCACATTTGACTCCCGAGGTCCCTTTCTGCCCAGGGAGAATTAGCTACGCCTACTAGTTCTTCATAGATAAAGCTAGCACCCCAGCTTCCATGGGGATTGATAGACCGGACAACATAATGGGGAATTTGGCCAAATCTGTAGAAATATGTCGGATATCATGTGTTGATCATAGTGGAGCTGGCATTGCAAACAAAACTAAAATAGTATGAAAAGACATGGAGACTGTAATCTCAAATGCCCGAAATGGCCATTTTTCCAGCACATAAAACGAAAATCTGAAACATGGTACCCATCGCTGTGATTTCAAAATTGTTCTGGTATCAATCCATCCAAGGAAATATCCCAATCCGTATCTCATTAAGGCATATGATCTTCATTCAATCATGAGAAGCACCTCGCGTAAAAGAAAAAGAAAAAGAAAAGCAGATCATATAAAAGAAAATCAAACGACATAAGGCGCAGGTCTGCGACTGGAGCTGCGATGACGCGAGTGCGATCCAGAGCCATGACCACGACGACTGGAATGACTACGTCTCCGAACAGTCGTCTCCTTAACAACAGTCGGCCTATGCGAGTGGTGCAAGAACAGCGCAAGCAGCGCAGTCCAGAAGAAGAATGCTGTCTCCATGATACCAATAGCAAAGGAGGCCTTCAGCATAGCGCAAGTCTTGTTAATGTCCAGCGATAGCGGGTTATCTGTGCGCTGGCCATAGGAACCGAATGGACCTAGGGAGATCCAGACGGAACCGCCATTCCAGCTTGCACAGTCTGCATTGGCGATGAAGCGGAGCTGGTAGACAGATGCAATAAAGGCGCCGAAGAAGAGTAGGTCCACAAATGCGACGAAGATTGCGGATCGCTTTGTTGTTGAGAAGCGGATTAGAGTGTCGAGGGCCCAGAAGATGGCGATTACGCTGACAATGAAGAGGACCAGGATATATGGTGGGGTCAGCTCATTTGCTTTTAGGTAGCCGTTGACGAAGTAGGCCTAAGTTTGGAGATATCGTTAGCGGGGGACTCGGAGGGGTATTACTGATCGGACTGGCTGATAGAGGGACATACCAGCATGCCAATGATTGGGATCAGGAAGACGATCTCAACCAGGCGGTTGAATATGAAGAAGACGCTGCCAATCATCTCGGCGGTTCAAAGAGAGATTGGGTTTCAGATCTTTGGAATGTGCAACTGTCCCGATGTGTTTGGTATGTCCAAGGTACAGTGACAAGGTCGTGGGGCTACACGAGCTCGCAAAAAAAAAAAAAAAAAGGCACAGGCAGTTGCGATTACAGTGCAGGATGCACGATGTAGAAGATGCAGAGAGATATGGAAGGGAAAGTAAAAAAAAAAAAATAGGAAAAAGACAGAAATAAGAGGGGGAATTAAAAAAAGATATTCAGCGTCATCTTAGGCCGAGGAGGCTGGGCGACTCACAATGTACGATGTCGGTGGCTGGGGTAACCCGAGTCCCCCAATGCTGATCTTGACACTTTTTATATATTGATTAGTCTAGGCACTTGCATGAGCCGTCCCTTTTTAATCCATGTCTTGCGTTTGATTACTCCGTATCCCTCGGGATGATAGGTTAGGGTATGAGAATATAGATACTCGTTGTCAAGCCAACCACATTAAGTGGAGACTCTACCGAGTACAGGTCTTGACTTCATTGTACTGGTAGTAAATTGCATAGATCACTATTTCCGTTAGAAGAGATATAGAACTCTTTTTAAATTTATGCTTGGTCTCGATAGCAGAAAATGTACAGACTTTCGTTTTCAACGCCAATATTCTCATGATCATACTAGTACAGAGTTGTGTCACCAGCCACCGCAATAATCTATGGCTGAATCAAATCATAAGCAGATAATCTGGGCAATCACCACTCTGAGCTAGCCTGTGAAAATCATCAATAACCCATCATTCATCTTCACATGGCCCGACTGGGCATGTTCGTCAACGGACGCCCTGGACCCGCCATCGGGTCAGAAACATGGATTCCCGCATTAGCCGTCAGCGGCTGTGTCTGGGACACATAGGCATTACTAGGATCATATTGAGGCGCATGGTGACTGGCATCATGGTTCTGCTGTCGCATCTCATAACCGTTGGTAACGTCATCCTCACTCGATGACCAAACACCAGCATCAGCGTCATGGTCGTGTGGGCGGCGATTGTACATATTGGATGCATATGGGCTAGAGGAGTGAAGATAGGTAGAGGCGTCGGGTCTGGCATGTTCCGAGCGGGGGATATCTGGGTCTATGCGCCCGTCTTCGGGGTTGCGGAGAGCAACCGAGCTATTGCGGACAAGTTGAACGGTATCGGGTCCTACAGGATCCGACCCCCAGCTTCGGATTGGGTAGGCGCGGCCCTTGCGCCAGGGTTCGCTGAGCGGTGGGAAATACTGGCGATATGCGACAAAGCCGCAGACAACCCCAAGCATCGACCCTGTGATCACGTCGAAGGGGTGGTGGCGCGCATCCATGATACGCGATACGGCCACAAGACTGGCTGCTAGTAGAGGAACCATGACGAGAAGGGCCTTCCAGGCCTCACCGCGATTGTCCATGATGTGCAGCTTTCCGCCTAACCAAAGCGATGTGTAAACAAGACCGGCGAAGGACGCTGTTAATTGGATTGCATTAGTAATAGGCACCCTGGTAAATCGCAAATGGGGGATACACACAACTACTGTGGCCTAGATGAGTCAAAGTTAGCATTTGCGGCTCTAAAAAGCAGTATTGGGTCATATTGCATACCGGACGGCCACGACCGAAACCCATCTGTTAACAACGCAGGGTCACCTGTACAAATAGTGGAGTTGGACAATCCTGGGAAAAGGTCCTTGCTACCAACGCGTGGTTGACAACGATCGATGAGATCGGGTCTCGGCTTGCCACATGCAGTCTTCAGCGCTTGTGTGATGAAGAAAGCGAGTCCCTGAGCCAGTATAAGACCCAAAATACCACAATTAAGCTCCCAAAGTCTGTCCTTCCAGCGATGCGGACCTCTCAGTTTCCGCTTCCCG
Source organism: Penicillium hordei (assembly GCF_028827395.1). Classification (NCBI taxonomy): domain Eukaryota; kingdom Fungi; phylum Ascomycota; class Eurotiomycetes; order Eurotiales; family Aspergillaceae; genus Penicillium; species Penicillium hordei. The sequence continues at coordinate 2,802,662 of NW_026623142.1, forward strand.
GATGCTCCGTCCTGCGGCTTATGGTGTGAAAACAAGCCATCAATGAACAAGGTGTAAAGGATGATGAGAACGAGTGGGAAAACACCGGAGATACAGAGGGCGTAGACCATCGGGACGCGTTCATGTACGGCATAAGGATATTGGATGGATATGTTGTTGAGGGAGAAGTGTTGGTGGAACGGTTCGACCTTATTGAGAATCGCGAAGCCGATAGCGCAGACACTATTTCCGGTGTCAGTATAAAGTAAACAGAGAGGGATATTGATGTCCGTACATAATGATCACATAGTCAAAGATGTAGCTGAGGCATTGTTAGTTCAGGGATTTGTGGGGACCTGGGGAAATTTGACACACGAGATGACAACACGAGGTGGGAGCCGCCGCTTGGAGAAGGGGAGTTTTGCGGGAATTTCCATATTGACTCCAGGACTTCCCCCCAAAAAAAGAGACAATTGGGGAAGATCAGGATGTCAGGGTGTCAGAATATCAGAATATCAGAATATCGGAAGATATTAAGGGAAAATAAACATATCTGCCTAGTCACAAAGGGCATTGCTTGGCATCGGGATTAATAGTACTTGGCGCCTCCCCCTCTTCTTCCGTTTTCTCATATGATTGGCTGCCTCTAAGTGGCTGGGGCTTACCTGCGGACCTAGACTTTAGACATGGACATCTACGGAGTAACATAGTAATTAAACTGGGGATACTATATTGTTCCAGGGTCATGGTAAACTTAGCGGCTCAATTTTCCATCTCAGTTCGATATGGGGTAGTGGTTAACCTAGCGGATTTTCATTATCTATGACCTCCGCGGCCCCGGGTTCGATTCCCGGTATCGAAGTTTCTTTTTTCTTCTTTCAAAACCCTCTACATTAAAAAGTAATGCTTATTTTTGGCTCCGTGGAGAAATCAGACTTACAATCCATATTGTTTGCTTATATTATAGGGGGAAAAAATGAAGGAGTGAATGCCATGTACTAATAATACACAAGCTGAAGGAACGTTGACGCTATGTGCATGCGCCTCGATTACAACAACATCAACCAGATATGGCTATGTTTTCTGATCCACCAAATAGATAGTCAGCTTTTGAGAAGAGTTACTTCCGTATGGACACCGGACCAAAAAAAAGGAACAGTAACCGAGAAGCAAAATATCAAGAAAATACATATCGACGTGCAGACGTCAAGGAAGTTTACAAGCCATCAAAAATGCATGTCCATAGTCACAATCTACCAGTTTTCACAGAGATTCCTCATTTAGCAAGTGGTGATGAACAGACCGAGACTGAAAGTGCTGTTAGCTGATATACAGGCAAAAGGGAAAGTGGAAGAAAAACTTACGGAGAGGGGTTCCAGTCCTGGAAGAAGTCGAAGTCAGTGCTGCCAGCGTTCTTCATCTGATATGCGACAGCCTGGCCAGCCGGGCAAGAGAAGGTAGAGACAAGGTATGAGTTGCCGGGGGAAACGGTGATGGTACCAAGGTCCTGGGCCACCGAGGGTACATTGCTGAAGGATGTTGTGGACTCGGCGATGGCAGAGAGCTGAGCGAAGTTAATATTTCCATCACCACTGAAGCTGAAAGATGAGGTCTCGAGATCCTCAAGCTTGGGGAAGAGGAAGATGAGGCTGCAAGTCTTGCCAGCGTCGGAGTTCGGGATGTCGAAGTTGAACACGGTCGAGGTGGTCGAGCTCACGCTACCGTTAAGCCCACTTCCTGCCGCAGTGTCGGGCGAGGACGAGTCGACAGGGACAATAAGGTGCGGGATCTCGTAGTTACCCGATTGGGTACTGCCCGACAGGGTAGTGGCACAAGCACCGCCGGATGTTCCAGTGGCTGAGCCGGTGGGAGAGGTAGGGCTAGCAGGGATGGATGCGGTGGGAGATCCGGTGGGACGAGGGCCACCGCCAGTGGTAGCGGGAACGGAAGGAGATCCAGGGGGTTGCGGGCTGCCAGTAGTGGCAGGCACGCTAGTAAAGCCACCAGGGCGCGTACCACCACTGCTGGTAACATGAGGCACACTAGCGGAGACGTTAGGCTGCGAACCACCGCCAGTGGGAGCAGACACGCTAGCAGAACCACCAGGGTGCGAAGCACCGCCGTCGGAGAAAGGAGGAACACTAGCGGAGGTGCCAGGCTGTGTACCGCCGCCGCCACCGCCACCGGGAGCAGGTTGTGTAACAGAAGGCTTGATACCAGCACCGCCGGATGGGGCAGGCATGCTAGGAGAGGGTTGCGGCGCTCCACCACCACCGCCGCCACCAGGGCCAGCAGGCTGCGGTACACCATCACCTCCACCTCCACCAGGAGCGGAAGGTTGCGGCGCTCCACCACCACCGCCGCCGCCACCAGGGCCAGAAGGCTGCGGTGCTCCACCACCTCCACCCCCACCAGGAGCGGAAGGCTGTGGCCCACCGCCGCCACCTCCACCAGGGGCGGAGGGATGAGGACCAGGAACCGACGCTTGACCACCCCCAGGGGCCCCAGGAGCCCCGGAGGTACCAGAGGTAGGGCAGCTACAGTCAGTGACAGTGATAGTGGTCGTAGCAGTGTGAGTAGTACCACCTCCAGCACCAGGACCAGGAGCGGGAGCAGGACCAGGACTAGGACCACCTCCAGGGCCACCACCGCCAGTACTAGGACCAGGAGCGGGAGCAGGGCCAGGACTAGGACCACCTCCAGGGCCACCACCTCCAGCACCAGGACCAGGAGCGGGAGCAGGACCAGGACTAGGACCACCTCCAGTGCCACCACCTCCAGTGCCACCACCTCCAGCACCAGGACCAGGACCAGGACCAGGACTAGAAGCGGGAGCAGGAGCAGTAACACCAAGGCCAGCACCAGTGCCCGAGCAGGAGTCGGCAGACATCTGCACATTCACACAGCCAGTGACGTCCATCTTGTTAGGGGTAGTGTAGACATTCAGACCTCCGTTCTGACCTGTGGCACAAGCAACGAAGTCAGGGCTGTTGTGGTACTCGAGTATACCCTGGGAGTTGACAGAGAAACCGGGGGTAGCAGACACACCCTCGTCACACTGGAGTTGAGTGGTAGGGGCTGTCATACAGTCAGATATACATCCTTTCGTGGTTGACATATCGGGAATTTATTAGTTTACTTACGGGTGAGGATGCATCCACGGCCCTTGGCATCAGTGATTGCGCCGTTAGAGTCGATACAGTACTGTACGGGTTGTAGACTATCATCGCCAATGCGGTTCTGGCCATCACCCAGCTGGCCAAGTTTACCGGAGGCACCGCCGGAGGAGGTGAGGCTGAAACAGCAGCTATCAGTGCGGCCAACGAGAGCGTTAGAGCCGGCCGCAAAGGCAGCAAGGGTAATGAAGTTCCTCATTGTTGCTGTTCAGCAAATGTGGATCGGTTGATCAGGGGGCGAATGGACACGATGCCCCTTTTGAAGAAGATCGTGGACAATTGAACAGTCTGACAATATCTACCTGTAGTGTTGTGGTGGCAGATGTGGGATTAGTTGAGGGAGCACGGGTTTGGGGGAGAGTGCATCTTTATAAGAAGCAGTGGGTTAAAGCTCCAAACGAATCAACGAAGAATGTAACATCAGGGTACACAAGACCGGCAAAAGCCCCCGATATGAAAACATAAAGAAACAATAGAAACTGTACGCTGTCAGCCATTCATGCCGTTGACCGTGGGGAAGATCTCCGATGGACCAATACCCTGGTCCCGGAGAGTAGACAATAGTAGGTCCGAACCAGCCGGAGCGAGATGCGTAGCAACATGCACAACGTCATCTTGAACAGAGTTCCAATCCATTGAGATGTGGAGCAAGATGGAGTACAAGAGTCTGCTTGTTTCTCCACTTTAAAGCAGGACATGAAGAAACGGACAATGGTCACTGGCTGAGTATGAGAGGGATGTGGACTTGATATTTACAGTCCAGGTAACCCGCTTGAAAGTGGCAACATGCATTTTCCCATAGATCACTGCCTACTTGAGTCTCTAAGAGACTTAAATCATTCAAGTAAGTCCCATTGTTGATGCTAGATAGTGAGGATCATAACTATGGGCCACTATACTAACTAATACTCCAGATTTTGATCCGGCAGTGAGTATATATTCTACATATAAACAATTATTCCCACGGGTGTGGTCCTTTTATGCTCGTATGATATCGTTACCACCATGTGGAGTGTATCGTAAAGTATAGCAAACAAGACAAAAAATTAAAATGGACCGATAGGACTAGACGCTATTGTCACTGGAGCTGATCTCTGACTAGTGTCTCTATCTGGTGTACATACTACATACATTGTATGTATTCTTCAGTGTGGTAATTGAGTTGAGATAAAATTGAGAGAGAGATATATATATAGAAACGGGTGCTACTATGTTGTACAATGACTGTGGGCCATGTAAAAAATATGGGTAGAGACTTACAACATAAGGCACCATCTCATAAGTATGATGAAAGACGAAGATCAAAAGAAGACACCAAGAGATTGGATCGGATTGTCTACGGTGTGAAGCCGACAATTAATCATCATTGAACAATATGGAAGTGGAACCCCCGAACTGGACCCGGCCAACGACAACATCCGGCTATTTTTATATCGTTCAACCATGGCACATTTACATAAAGTCTCTCATTATGGAATTATTACCCACGTCATGTTATTTGCACTATTTGCACCATTATGCACATCTCAGGTGTAGTACAACTGAGTTTACTCCGCAGTGGATAAGTGCAACAATCCACGACGACGCGTGTATATTGGAGCATTTGATCTTGATGATCATCGCACAGTAAGGCCCCTAATTTGGATTCTAGAGCCCCTCTAATCCTGTCATGTTTGTACCCGTGGACGTTGTATCACATATGTTGTACAATATAGCCCGTAGATTGGGGATATGATACGGTAAAGATTCCTAGGGGAGCTGACACAAGAAGCAGTGTCCCTATACGGGGGAAAAATAAGAATGTGATTAGGAACCTGGCAACTTTATTCCCTATGCTAGCCCATCAATCGATCGCAAATGGTACATAACCCGTCGCATCTGATTGGAAATCATGACATGTGTAGGAGCATCCCATGTATGCATGTTTGTTAGCAGACTGAGCCTTGTTCGGATAGTTTTACCAGGGTATATAAACCCTGGATTGAATAGATCATGATTCTTCTTTTGCTTTCTCTTCTCATTAGTAGTAATCAGTTCTACAACAACATGGATTTAGATACGATAAACAGTTCAAGATTAATATACCGGACTTACAATGCATAGCAAGCCGCTGCTTTTATTGGCCCCGCTCATATTAGTATAGATTGTATAGTAGCGTACCTACCCATGAACGGGGTGGGGTTCTTCGCCGTTAGGTTGATCACCTCCCTCCGTTTATTAGCATATACCTGCGAAGTTTAATCCGACGTGCTATGTCGATCCTAATGTGGGCGTGACTGGATAGCCAAGTGGGGTTCAATGCACTATATTGTAGGAATGACGAAATTCTTTACTCAATTGACATATCATGCGTCATAATGTCGCGGATTTCAAATCCTATGCCGATACCGGTCATTTGATTACTTACTACATTGACAGAAATGCAGTATTTGACTCGGTAAAGAAGCTGCTCCAGTCCATTGTTCCTGGGTCGACATTGTCATCGAATATCTGCCAGAGGTCATCTAGAGCAGGCAAAGTAGGGTCCATTAGGAAGTCATCGATGTTACTGCCTGTCGGATATACCATGCTTGTAGGTGCTAGAGAGCCACAGGCAAATCCTGACGCAGCCTCGGGATCTTGAACAGTGGATTGCGTTGTTGTATTCCCCCCAGCAGCTGAACCCGAAGCGCTGTGCCGGCGAAGAGCCGTCTTGAAAGTTTCAAGCAACTTTCCTGCAAGAGGAGATTTCTCTTTCGCATTTTCTAGAATCGAAAATGCTTCCAAAGTTTCCGATATGTCCTTTTCCTGCGGATGACCACTCCCGCAAAAGTCTATGAGGAGAACAATAATCGCCATGCCGATGCAATGTAGCAAGCCTGGAAATTTCAGGCGCGCCGCCACAAAGGGGATCACCTCCACCGAAAACTGGCGCTCGGTTCGAATCACCATTCGAGCAGCTTCCAGACATGCTTTGCGTGAGTAATCATATGCAGGATCCTTCGACGCTCGCGACAAGTAAGGCAAGTGAAATCTGCACCTTTGCGCATGCAGCAGAAAATTGATTTTGTATCGTTGGATGATTATTCCAGGAGATCTCCGAGGATCAGATTTTGGCAGCTCGTCCGACCTAAAGTCCAGCGAAAAGAACGATGGTAGACTCTCAGCAAATTCACAAATCTTAATGTCAATCTGTTTCGTGTGTTCATAGTCCGGGCCTCCTGGATCGGACATTCCAAATGGAGCACAATCCGTGATTTCGCGGCAAAACTCGCCCAATCGAATCCGTTGGAGACAGTACGACATCGATGTGGGTTGAGTGAGTGGCTTTCCCACTTCAACCATCCCGTCTACAATATCTTCATCATTCGCATTGCAAGGTTTGTTGGTCATCATGTGACGTGGATCAATTGAATACGTGCCCTTCTGTGGGCCGGATATCTGCGACATCTGCCTGTTATCGTATGAACTCACATTCTTATAAGGAAGGGGAGAGGAGAAGAAATTTTACCAATCAGACGCCACGAGATACCACCACACTCTTCTACATATCTCTGCTTTTGCAGAAGAAGGCGAAGGCATGTCCAGGTTGGAATTGTGCGGATAGTCGATCCGATGCAACGATAGTTGTCTTGCAAATGAGATGGCAGTGGAAATCATATGCCGGGCTTGGGATGTAATTCCCACGATGTTGGTTGTCACAAAAAATATAATGATCATCGCTTGAATATCATGTATTGATTCGAAGTGTTTGTAACGCGAGTAATCGACCACCTCCATCGCAAGTCTCATCCACTGTATAGACTGCGCAACTGCTTCTTCAGCAGTCGAAAAGATGGGGTTGCACATGTCGCGTTCAGTCCAGAACGACGTGGTACTGGCGAGAATGCTGAGGAGCAATGAAACATATCCAATCTTGACCGGCCTGCTTTCTCTCAGGTCACAATAGAGTTCATCTACCATGGTACGCACTGAGGGAATATGAACCACATGATGGAGGAAGGTGATCTCTGTGATGTACTTTTCCAGTATTATTCTCGCTTCATTGTGAAGTGGTAGCCAGATACATCTTTTCGTGGGCTGGGCTCGATATGCCATTGGTTCAGATCCCACAGCATTACGAATGGGGCAAATTCTGAATTCAATCTCATACTTCAAAAGATTACCCTGTAAATTTTTGGTTTTGTCAGCGGTCGATTTCCCATAATTCGGTCCCACCAAGATAGGCATACCAGTGAGCCTGACGACGTAACCTCGCCTTCCAGCCAAGTTGCAGCCGCTGCAGATGAATGACCTTCCTGAATCATGTATGGTTGATTCGGTACTGGGTTAGGAGGAGAAGGAAGTGACGAAGCCTGGGTAGTATCTTGTCCTAGGGGACTATACGCTGCTCCATTGGTGATCACTATCTCTTCCAACCTCCGTAAGCGGGCTAGTACGTCTGTATGGTTGTCTGGCAATCCATCAATCGGGAGCTGAGGACTGGTAGGCAATGCTGTAGTAGGATATAGCTGACAAGTCTTGCCCCGACTCGTGCAGTTGGAGCAAGGGAATTGCCGATTACACTTCAACTTCCTCGATCGACAGAAGTGGCAAGATACAGGTCGCGAGCGTGAATATCTAACACGCTCTTTCTCGATTCGATGCATCTCTGCCCCTGGATATCATTGAGGCAATGTTTGTTCAGCCGTGGGAGTTCGAGGAGGTGAAATGGGGGCGAAATGTCATGGATGAAGTTGACCAATCAAAGCCCGGCAAATCCGCGGAAGTTCCGCGGTCTCCATGGATTTCTATTAAGGGAACTATATGTGAGACGAGGGGTATATAAGAGCCTATTTTTCACTAGGAAATTTAAAATGACCCATCAGTTCTGCTTTATCTTCACTTCCTTTAGCCCAAGAATCCTCTTATGTCATTTGTGTCAATATGGACTCCATCGTTGCTCAGATCCAAGCTATCGCCCAAAACACCGATGAAGCTGGTCGGTTGAACATCATTCGGGCACTCAAACAAGTGAAGGTTGACCTTCAATCTTCACACGATACCTTCTTGGAGCTTGCAGTACCGGTTCGTGTCATTTACTACAGCTCGGGGTTGCCTCAAGTGCTGACAGTTATAGGGACTAACGAGTGCGATGCTCCGAATCAGTGCAGACCTGGGACTCCTCCGCTATCTCACAAAAAGTGATAAATCCTTGACTGTCACTCAAATTGCGGATCTGACTGGAGCGTCTCCTCCGCTCCTAGGTAATGACCCCGGAGACGGCCGTATCTACTTCGAGTTCTAAAACAATTGTTCTGTTCAGAGAGAATCCTTCGTTACCTAGCTGGAGTGGACGTGATAAAAGAGACCGGAGTCAATGAGTACACTGCAAACAGCATCACTCATGTTTTGGCTGACACTAAGGGCGAGGCCATGATTTACCACGGGTAAGCTGCATAGTATCCTCTGCCTGGCGAGCGTCCCTGCTTACCTAGCATCCTTGATACAACCTTAGATACGACACTATTGGACCTGTCATGCAAGCAATGCCTGACTTCTTTGCTGAAAACAACTATCAAGATGTCACCGTCAATACCAACACCCCGTTCCAGAAAGCTCACAATACTAAACTCACCTCATTCGAGTGGCTTGTCCAGCACCCTAAGCACTTCGGAGACCTGCAAAAGATCATGTCTGCGCTTCAAGGATCGGAATGGACCGAGGGATTCAAACTTTTTGATGATGAAGCCCGTAAGATTTCATTCAAGGATTCATCCACCCCACAGGCTTCGGAGAAACCCTTCTTCGTCGATGTTGGTGGCGGCCATGGCCATCAATGTATCGAACTTGGAAAGAAGTATCCAAATCTCCTAGGTTACCTTGTTCTCCAGGACCTGCCAGAGGCTGTGGAAAATCTCGCTCCTATTGATGGCGTGACGGCCGAAGCTTATGACTTTTTCCAACCGCAGCCTATCATTGGTTTGTCTCTCCATCTATCCATCAGATACAACCCTGGAAGATAGAATCAAAAGCTGACATTTTCTTTCATCAAGGCGCCAACTTCTACTATCTCCGTAGAATCATGCATGATTGGCCCGACGACAAAGCCGCAACAATCCTCCGCAATATTCGTGCCGCCATGGGCCCCGACTCGCGGGTCTTGATCGATGATGCCATGTTGCCAGATACTGGCGCCAACTGGCAATCGGCCGTGGCTGATCTTGCCATGATGACCTTTGCAGGCAAAGAGAGGACCAGGCACCAGTGGGAGGCACTTGCGGGAAGTGCAGGCTTGCGTGTGGAAGAGATTCATAATTATGTTGCTGCAACTTATACAGCTGTTCTTGTTTTGGTCGCCCAGTGAGCAAAACATGTCCGTGAGCGGAAATTTGGACATATCTAGCAGGTTAGCGTGCCACTCTCTTCTCATACTATATATTTTACTACGTATTACCCCGTACACAATTTGCATTTTGAGATTGAGGGATGAGACGCAGATTCGAGCTGCTGTGCGGTTGGTAGGGTTGCGTTGTAGCCAAGCTGGGGTTATGATTACTGGCCGGTAGATGGGGGTGTTGTGGCGGGATATCATGAAATGAAGGGGATTGAGGATGGGGTTATGTAGTATCGCTACAATATCGAGTCTATGAAGGGATTTTGGTGGGATGTGGGTGAAGCAACGGGAACACGGTAAAACCAGGGGCGGACCTCTTTACTTCGCATGATCTGGTGGGTGTGCGACGCGGTTGTGAGTATGGATGTGTGGATGTGCATTTGAGATGGGCTGGAGAGGTGTGGCTAGGAACTGGCAAATATAAGTCAAGTGCATTATTGATCTCCATTTCCCACATATATTGGATGTTGTAGATACATTGATAGCAACGCCGTATATCTTTATAGAGCAACGTTCTTTGCTAGCCACCTTCAAAACGCCTTGCTAGCCGAGTAAATAACATAAATTGGAAAGTCGCTGGGAGGAAAAAGGAGGAAATCAAAAGAGCGAAAGAGAGGACGAAAGCCCCCGAGACTAATGCTATTACAGGTCGTGAATCGTGCGCGTGCTGGGCGGTATATCATGAATCTTTTCCTGGTAGGGTTCACTCATTGGCTGCTTTCAGGAGTGGTCGAATCATGGAGAATGGGTGGTGGACCACGGGTGGTAGTTGTCGATCCCGCTGAGACCATTCGGATTCCCGAGGTCCGCTCCGTCGGCGTTGGAGGTCCATCATTGTTGATATTGATGGTTTGGAATTGCGACTGAGTCGGCGTCACGGGAGACACAGTCATGGGACTGGGTAAATTGACGTGGATCGAAGGCAAACGGTCCATAGGTGGGAGCTGCCGCGCTTGTTCATTCTGCTCTGTAACAGGGCTTTGGTACGCGGGGGCATCACCCCAGTCCAGGTGCTCGTAGTCGGGAGGCGGAGGGATGTTGAGCATTCCCAGATCTCCATCGTCAGTTTGTGATTCCGGTCGGCTCGAGCCTTGTGTCGTGGTCGGAGCGAGAGTCAGTCGTTCAAGTTCAGTAGAATTATGCGATTCGCTCATAAACAACGAAGCACCGGACTGGTCGATGCTGGGTCGTTCGAAGGATTGCGCGGTGGAGCTAAAAGCGTCACTTTGCAACAGCGGTCGGCTATCCGAATCGTGGTTGTCAGAATTGTGCGAGTCGGCTCGAAGCCGTGATCCATCATGTCGAACACGTCCAAGTTCAGCATAGCTAACACTGGAGATGCGTCTGTCCCGCTCTCTCGCCTGGTGTTCAGCGAGGACTCTGGTTACGTCGACTGCACTGTTGGTTCCTGTACGGCGACGTTCCGTCCGAGCGCGAGCTTCGGCATTCAACTGTTCCAGACGAGCGGAATCCCCACGCAACCGGGCATCTCGTCGCTCCCGACGACGTGCCTCGCGATCGGCTAGTTCCTGACGGCGCTGCAGGCGAATCTGGTACATCGAGTCCATTTGTTCCTCGCGGCGAGTTTCCTGTTCTTCCGCCGTCTCCGGATATTCCACGACCATATCCATCCCGCCGCGTTCACCCTCTCGGGCGATGACTTGTTCGGTCGGCTTTGGGCTTTGGGAATAAGGGGGTAGGGTCATAATCGAACGGATCGAGGTGTCGCGGCGGACGCCATCAGTGGTCTGCATTTCCGGTGCTGTGCCAGCTCCAGGATAAGAGGTATCTTGGCCACTGGTTTGATTCGGGACTTGGCCGTATGATGCCTTCCCTGGACCCCATGCTTTCCATTTCCGCTTGAGGAATTTGCCCGGAAGGTATTTCGGTTCGTAGTGATGTTGTCGTAGATAGCGTAAGAGGAAATAAGTGCCCACACAGAGTGCGACAGCAAATATAATGCTCACAGCACACTAGATAGTCCGAGGTCAGCATAGGGGTCGGAATGATCGGAAATAACATACGATAATGAATATGATATTCTTATCATTTTTGCTATTTTGGCGTTTTTGTGGAATGTACATAGTGTTGGACAGGCAACTGGGCCTAGAAATACTTAATGGAAGGCATGGAATAAAATCCCCGGATTTCCAAAGAGTCGAGGAATGAGAGAAAATGGACAAAGCCCGTCAGCCTACTACAAAAGATGCCTAGGGCCCTAAGAGGTGGCTATTATTATACGCCAAGTATTGAAACGCTGGCGTGGCCCCAGGAGGCTGGTGGAGGCTGGTCTTTGGTTTTGTCCTCTCAGGTTTTCTTTTTTTTTTCTCCATCTTTTTCTATCTGCAATTGTCTACCAATCATTTCATCACTATTCTTGTTTTGAATGGTTTCCACAGTGATCGTTTTGCTGGGGGAGCCATAGGCGTTTCGCCAGGGTAGGACCCTTTACTCCGTACTCATCTCATATCTCATATCTCAAATCTTTTATTGCCTTCATTATTGATTTCAATTATTGACTTTCGATCGTGCGAGATCAACTGCACGAGTCCCTTCGCAGCAAGGGAAGCCTTTATACAAAAATAGATACGCCCTTGCGTTCGGGACCAACCGGTATGAGATCGTGCTGAGACATCTGGAATATCAAATCGCGAATCGTTAAATGCCCACTGTCAGAGAGAGCCCATTAGGCCCCGCTGTAATCATGTCGCAATAAAATAAAATAAAAATCCCCTTCACCCTGCTAATCTCAGCCCAAGTTGTGAAATGTAAATTAGAGGAATTTTCGAGATTGAAACGTCGTTTCCTTTCACCTCTCCTTGTCATTTCTGAAACACCCCCTTCCCTGCAGGTTGGCCTAACTCAACGGCGATCAGACTTCTCCCGATCATCATTCTCCACTAGCTTGTCTCGGTAGTTCTCGGTTATACTGATGGTGTAATCCAGGGAAGCAGCGAAAAGACCACGGCTGTGCGTGGTGTTGTGGGTGACAATCGTGGTGACTCCGTATAGGCGTTTTCATAGATCTAATTAGGACTAATGCCATATATCCAACTGGGTTTAGCACATGATTGTCCCGATCTTGCTACATATCTACGTATTATACGGAGGTCGATCACAAAATTTCTGTCTCATAATTTTAACGCTAGTATAATGTGGCTTTTGATTGTCTAAGATTGTTTCTTTCTACTTTCTATATAACTTTAATAAGCTTGATCTTTATACGTACGGTTCTTTTCACCTCTTCCTTTTCCTCATCAAGTATAAGAGAATTCCCCCGTGGAGATTATAGAGCTACGTTAGAAACAAGCCGTAGACAATCTCAGGTTACTACACTAGGCTTTGATATCTATTATAAGCAACTAGGAAAACCAAGAAAGATGGTCAAAGGAAGACATCTAAGGGTGCTAGGATACTATTTAAAGACTTAAACGTGCCCTCAAGCTATCGTCTTCATTCCCCATTTTCTCTTTATGTTATAATAACAACAAATACAACCGGAGTATAGAATTCTAGGAAGATTAAACTGTGCTTTAAATAAATTTTCACTTAAATAAGCTATAAGAGCAAGGACCGATTATGGCCTAGTGACTCGAAGGAGTAGTAAGTATAATTAGAGAAAAAGTAGCGGTTTAAAGGAGACGAAGATCCGAGTTGAAGACTAAGAGAACCTATAGACGTATATAAGCGATAGAAAATATTGTTATAGTATCTTCCTTTTAGGCTTAATTACCGAGTTGCCATATCTATATGGTAATTGAAGACTGAGTGAACTCGTTATCGGCGGTATAGATCGAAGTATTTCTATCTGTATCTGATCTGACGGGATTAGGCTTTATAGTGACGATAGAAAAATCGATAACCGGAGAGGGGTTGGTACCTCCGCGGTAACTGCTTCTTTGACTCGATACAAGATCATGAAGGACACAACAACGGCATCGACGCATTTGCCAATTTCCAATAACGAAGCTAGCGGAATAGACAATAATTGTAACTATAACACCGAGACTGTAGTATAGAGCAGGTAGGTACTTGTCTTCCATTTTAATATCAGATTCTGGAGATAGGAGAAAGTATACTTATTAAATTCTCTATCTGTCAATATATAGTCATATACGTAATGACGATTTATAGACGTAATGTAATAATCAATAACCCTCAATCAAAATTATCTGTAGAAAAGGTTACGCTCTTAGTGTTTCAAAAATGAGTAAAGAAGATACCTAGGTAAGATATTATCTTAGAGATGTATCCCGGCTTCTCCGGTTCTGGCTCTCTTGATTACTCCGGCTCTCATCTTCTTCTATAGCTCTCTACGCTCCGTATATCTCAATCTATTAACATTTCATGATACATTTTGATATCTCCCTAGCACATATCCTTATGTTTGTTGTTGAGGTATATCCATATAGTGATTATGTGAAGCTATGTAGTGGAGGGGAAGAACGTATTATATTCTTTCATATAGAGATTAATACTTGCTAAAGGGAAGTGTTCTATAAGGGTCATTACCACATATACTTCCTTGCCTTATCTTTGCAACTATAAAAGAAATACTAACGTATTTCACAAGCGAGCTAGCCACCCCACCCAACCTATTAACTTCAAATACATATATCTCAACCAAAACTCCATTAAATTAAATACACTAAAATTATCTATTCTCTAGACATGTATTTCTTTTATGACCATGGTTTTTGCTTCCACCGCTCAGTAATCAATTGAGAGGCTTCTTGAAGTGTCAAGCCAACTTTAGCTGGTATCTACCTCCAGGTCTAACGTCGCCGCCTTACAGCCTTTCAGACCTAGGTCTCGATATAGCCGTTGCGGGACCTCGCGGCCCTCGCGAAAGAGCAATTGTCACTATATATCTTATAAAGCCTCGCAGGCTTAGTGAATACCGACTAACGCCAAGGTGGCTAAGACAGTCTGGCTAGTCAAATAAGCTAAGCAGTCCTATCCCGGTCTTGATCGGCTTGAAAATGACACGAGCGCTATCAGCCAAAGTCGACAAGATCCTCACTCAGACTTTATATCCCCGAGGCAGATTTACGACCCCGCTTCGTAAAGGCGATTATCCAGAAAGAGCGTAGGATGAATGTATACAGATTCTTAGTAGTTTAACAATTGACCGACCGATTGGTATACAGTGCGGCGGATCTATAGTTCGGCGTAGCGGACTAGGGGCACAATAGCCTCATCTCGTGCGTAATAGTGGAATCTAATAGAAAACAGGGCCGGGCGAGCGAAAGAAGCACATTTGCACTTGTATAGATGGCGAGGTGGCGGAGCTCCATGGTCTGGATCAATAGCAAAAATGTCTCACCTTGTAGAGCACGGACAAAGATAAGGAGAAAGAAAAAAGCGGGCAGGCAATATATATCTAGAGATTGTAGGAGCGATGGGAGGGATTATATACAACCAAACGGGAAAAACGAGACAAAATCTTAAACTAGAAACGTAGACATTATATCCGTCCGATATGGAAGATAGCGAATGCCCCCTTCAGTGCGCCATCTTGCTGCTCGGCTTTGTCCCGGCGCGGCCGGTGTCTGTCTACTAAGATCAGTGCCACACAAATGGGCTCTGATAACCCGTGCTCTTGGGCGAATTACCATGATTCTTTGTTTATGTCCTAAATTTGATTTGTGTCCCTTATTCCAGACTATGACGTGGTGCTGGAAGTATGGGGTGCTGCCGTGACTCCAGATATCTAAACCAGCGTAGAAATAATAGAACGGCATTGCCCGGGGCCATTGTAATGCTTCAATCGATAAAGCCCCTCGACACTCATTGGACCATCACCATATTTCCCTCGATATTTCCGAATGGATGTAGTTGTTGCTTACAGTGACCAGTGAGGCGCAGTAAACGTCAGATGGGCTGACACCAACGTCAGAAACCTAGCGAATCTTCACCCCAGAGGCCCAAGTCTTTTCCCAGCCCCAAGTGGCATCATTGTGACATGGCCATTTATTGTCCTGTATGATATCTAGCAGAGATACTTCGGGAAATCTCCCCAACCCATCGCAGAGACATCTGGTTCTCAACCATATCATCATTTTGCTTAGGTGTATAATTTGTTGTTTCCGCTGTATCGGCGGAATTTTAATGTCCAGTCCAAAGTCGACTTTATCTACAGCTTCGGATTAACCGGGATTTATATGGACATACTTACTCTGTCTCCTAGGCATGGCCGAGTCCGCTGAGGTCCCACTGGATAAATTGGAGATCATGCGGGCTGAGAAAGTCCCTACCCGTCAGGTCTAGAGTATGTGTTTGTCGCATGTCCTTTTTCTCAGGAAATTTGACTTCGTGGCTTTGGAATGGGAACGCCTTGCCAATTTTTATACTGACGACTCTTCATTAACTGTTTATGAGCTATTACTACCAGAGATAAGGCAGTCCCAATGCGCTACAGTCCTGCGTGATTTACTCATCATGTTGTTTCAGTAGAGTTGATCGCAATGTCTACTGTGGGCCCACTAAACCGAACAAAGTACGAGTTTCTCATTAGTGTCGGTGATGATAAGGCACTACGGTAGTCGGTAACGGCTAGAGTTCGAGCAAATTAAGATATCGGCGTAATTACGATAAATTGAAGTGTGTGATTATGATTTTTGACTTGGCCGTTGGTCGTCGTCGTACAAACACCAACTTTGATAGATCGCCACTTATAGATCTTGGTAAAGGGTCTAGGCACAACGGCACAACGGCACAACGGCACAACTCTACTTAAGTGGTAATCACTGGCGATGCTTCAATTTCACCTATGCGTGAATATCGGGATTGAAATTGACATATGGTCTTGCTAAGGAATGTGCCGCGCCTGGCACGGGCAATTTAACGTTCATCGGATGGTTTTGTTTTGAGATGGGAAGGCATAAGATAAAACACGTGGATAGAATCCACACCCATTTGCTACTTTTGGATATTGCCAGACAATGACATGTGAGTAGATCTGACAATGGATTTTAACATATTGGATCTTTATTATATCCTAACACAGTGGTCTGGATGGATACAAATGTCATAGAAAGAACTCCAACAAAAGTGAGGTCCAGTAGTTCCGACCAGACTTGATAGAAGTCTTGGAAAACCATGTTTCATTGCATATTTGGTACTTTATGGAGGATCTATAAAACTTGGAAGATATATCTCTTCAACTGAAATGAACAACTCAGTTTGGTGCAAACAACATTATAATATTTCCAACACTCCTAGTATTGGAAAATCGGATATTTGACTAAGCCAAGAGAGGATAGAGGGGATATGCTGGCATCTGATCATCTTCCAGAATTATATGGGTTTCAATATTTCTATTGCCGCGTGATAATATTCTTTTCCTCTGGCGAGATACTAGTTTAAAATATATATATATAAACCCATTAAATCCATTACACCAAAATATTCCTTATAATTATTCTCAAACTCCTAAGCGTCAGGGCGTCTGCGGTGCGTTGTGAGGTTATTGAGCCTCAGGACTCGGGGGCTGGAAAAATCACGATTAACGGTCATATGATCTACTAAAAGCAATTCAAGACTAGTGTACGTTTTAAAGCTGAGCAAAATCTTAATAATCGTCTCGTGGCGGCATAGGAATATCAAATGGTTGTATTGGCCAATAAAATACAAGTATGGATGACCTGATGCTGACCCAATGGCCAACCTGGAATTCTCACCCGCCCCCTTGATAGGAAGGTGTTTCGTAAGTCGGTTGCCTTAAAAGGTCAAGTATATGGTCAGGCCTTCCATTTGCTAACCTATCGAGTTTCCACATCATATTTAGCTCGGAGTTATTCCCCGCATAAAGAGGCTAAGATGAACAGGTGGGAATTGGATCACCTGAAAACTCGGCATGATCGTGCCGTCCCGCGAGTGGCTTAGATCGACATTGGTATATACTGTTGTTGATATTGACGCGCAGCCTGTTCTGAACGATGATCGACAAATCAGGTAGCTGCTCCAATAAGGTCGACGCCACCCTCTCCGAGAAACTTGAGGTCATCGCCACGTTGTATCACAGGGTCCTGGTCACCCTGCCCTACCTGATGCCATGAGCTTGGCACGAACTCAACAAAGGACGTTGAGCGATAGTATATATTATGGTCCATATTGCGAGCTAAAATATCGGCAACAAGTTCAAACCCCTCATCGGCAGCCTTGTGGATCTTGATACGGCTTTCTTATTGGGCTTCTGCGCCAATCATTTCAAGACCTCAGTCCATCTGAATTCTTCTTCTAACACCGCAAGGCACTGATATCGCGCAAAATGGCAACATTGAACTTTGATTTGAAAAACAACACCGGTTCTGACACGGTCTATGCCTACATCACCGGCCAAGCGCTCGATAAGAACAATGCGCTTTTTCTCTTGCGATCCGATGGGAAGACAGCCTACTACCCGACCTCACCCTCGGCTACTGGGACCAGCCCGAGCGAGGATTGTGCGATCCCGCTAGGCGCATCTGGCAGTACCACCACTATCACAATCCCGCACCTCGCAGGCGCACGATTGTGGTTCGCCCGAGACAGCAAGTTGACATTCTTGTTGAATCCTGGCCCTGCCCTTGTTGAGCCTTCGGTATCCAACAAGGCAGACCCTAACTATAATCTGATATGGTCCTTCTGCGAGTTCACCTGGAATGACTACCAGCTTTATGCGAATCTCAGCTACGTCGATTTCGTGTCGATGCCCATCGCCATGACCCTAACCAACGGAGCCGGTGCAACCCAGACCGTCAAGGGTCTGCCAGCCAATGGTCTTGATCTAGTCTGCAATGCTCTCAAAGAACAGAACGACAAGGATAAAGCCGGCTGGGACCAGCTTATAATCCAGCGGAACGGCGTCAATTTGCGGGCCGTTTCTCCCAACACGGGAAGAACCCTCAATAATTCTTTGTTCAACAATTACTACGAGGGCTATGTGGATGAAGTCTGGTCTCACTATGCAAAGAGCTCCAACAATACTTTGACCGTCAACACGCAGGCTGATGCCGGTGATGTCACCGCCAAAGTTGACTCCAATCTCTTGTCCTTCTCAGTTCCAGATACTACTTACACCAAGCCGTCTACTGGAGACATCTTCAGCAATAGTACTGGATCCTTTGCTGTTTCTGGGAACGGCACCAAAGACGCCATTACAGCTCGTCTCGCTGCCGCGTTCAATCGATCAACATTGTTGATAAATAGCAACCAGCCGAACGGGGAGACAGTTTCCAACTACTACAAGAACTCGGTGACAAACCACTACTCGCGCATCTGTCATTCTGTGAACCTTGATACTCGGGGCTATGCATTCCCCTATGATGATGTTGCGCCTAACGATGGCCCCGATCAGTCTGGTAGTGTTTTTGATGGCAATCCAAAGCTCTTGACAGTCACTATTGGCGGCGGCTCTAGTAACTCTGCCAAGGAGTCTGTCGTTGAGGACGATGCTACACCAGTCCAGCAGCCCGCGGAGAATGGACAAAGTAAGGAGAATGGAAGGAAGCCGAGCCGCTTTCATGAGCTGAGGAGCTTTGTGGATAAGCTGTCGCATAGGAAGAGCAACACTTGAGAACCATAGGTTTGTCTCAGTGCTATTTGGTCATGCTGTCATATATTGTAAATGCTAGTCACTGGTATATACATCATTTTCGGTGGTCGTTCTCTCTCTTGAATTTGTTAGAAATGGGTCAATATGGGTTTTTATCTTTTCTCTTATCCTTTGCACTAAACATGAGAGTAAGGTATCCGCAAATTGAATGACGACCTGCATCATTGTAAAGAAGAGCCTTCCCTCCTCTTATTCCCTAGAATGCTCCTTAATGTAAGCAACCACCTGACCCGGCATAGCCAACCAGGGCGTGTGTCCCGTTTTAATTTTCTCAGTTTCAATCTGCGCCCCTCTCCGTCGAGCTCGCTCCACCAGCACCTGCTGAACCGGCAACGGAGTCGCGCGATCCTCCTCAGTCAAAAGATACACAGAGGGAATGTTCATGTACGCCGCACCGGTAGCGGGGGCATTCTGAGTCGCCCAAGAATGTGGCTTGAGAAGCTTAACCCACTCCGCACCATCGACAACATCATGGAAAAACAGCACGAGCGCATCGCTGGCAGTCACAGTTCCCTTCTCTTCCTAGAATAAATGTTAGTGGTCACATAGACATTTTGCAACTTGCAAGCAGAGATCGGCGGAACAACTTACATCGCGCACATACCACGGCGGGGGCATCCCACCAAATGCGCCGATCAGACCCTCGCCAATGCTAGGTAGGAACGCGGCGATGAAGATGAGTTTCACGACGCCGCCCTTTTGGCCAGCTGCTTCGCGCTCTGACTTGCTTAGTCCATCTAACGCGCTGCTCACTGGTAAGCCTGCCCAGCTGTGCGCGACGATGACGATGTCATGGCCGGCATCTGCTTCTTGTTGAGTGATAGATCTCACGGCTTCGATGTCTGGTTGAAGGTCGACCACTGAGCTGGCTTGCTGGATGGAGGGAAATGAGATGCTGTGGCAGGTATAGTCGGCCAGTTCTTTGATGATTGGGTCGAAGATGGTGGGCGGGTACCATGCGCCCGCTGCGAAAATCAGAGTTGGCTTTGACATCGTCACTCCGGTTGACACGAAAGTTATGTAAAATGGATGCAGGCGCTTGGTTTGTACAATAGAGGCCTGTAAGGCTGAGAGGTTACAGGGGGTCTGAGATCGACTAGGCGGGACTTCGCTTTGGTCAATTTAATTTTACCGCTTTTCTTCTTCCCGGCTGAATCGATATATTGTCTACATCGGTGTTCTCCATTACACCCTTGATTACCTATATTAGTGAGACCTTTACGTGTTGCGAATTTGCTCAAGTATATTGATGGAGTGAGATTGACCAGTAAGTACAGGAACCAGAAAATCATCGAAAATGTACATCTCAGGACTAATGACCAAAGGGGTCTTAGAAACAATCTAACCACCAACTTCCTCAGGGTCACTGATCAAGGCGTTCAACTTGCCACCTTCCATTTTCGCCAGAGCCTGGTACGGTCCATCCTCTACAACAGCTCCCTGGTCCAGAACAACGACATGATTCGCAATCTCGATCATTTCCTTCGAGTGCGTGATAATGATGACAGTAAGCCCCCGACGCACGGCCACCAACTGCTGCACTGTCTGCCGCACAATCTCCGCACCCACTGGATCCAAGCTGGATGTGGCTTCATCGAGAATCAAGATTTGAGGTTGACGCAAAAGAGCCCGTGCAATGACCACACGCTGTTTCTGGCCACCGGAAAGACCAACCCCACCATCTCCGATCACAGTGTTGTATCCCTGAGGGAGAGAAGAGATGAAATCATCAATCCCTGCTCCTTGGGCGGCGGCGCGGACACTATGAGATGAAGCCAGAGGTGAATGTTGATGTAGCCCGTAGCTGATATTTTCATGAATGGTGCCGGGGAAAATAGTTGGTTGTTGCGATACGATAGAGATCTGTGAGCGGAGAGTAGGAACATGCAGCCGAAGGATGTCTGCACCGCCGAGTGTCACTGTGGGTTGTCCAGTTTGGGAGGCCGGAGCTTCGTAGAGGGATAATAGCAGCGACGCGATTGTGGATTTTCCAGACCCTGATCGTCCTACGAGCGCCGTGCAGGAGTTGGGTGGGATGGAAATCGAGACATTCTTCAAAACCATTGTGTTTGGCCGAGAGGGATATCGGAAATTCAGGTTGGTGAGCTTGATTGGGGTGGGCTTTGAAACGGTCAAACTGCCGAGGTGCTCGTGGGATCCATCTTGTGGGAGGTTTGCAAGACGAATAAGCTGCGTCGCTATCTCGCGGGAGGTGTTGATCTGAGGAACTATCAAGGGGTTAGTAGGGTATTTCGAAGTGGTTCAGGGCCTACTAACTCCATGAGAGAATCTGAGCAGCGTATCCTATGCTGAAAAGTAGCATCGAGAATACCATCATCACATCGTTCACATTGAACTCGCGAGATGCTGCGAGCACCGATCCATAATAGAATATCAAAGCTGTTCAAAGGAGTCAGAACAATAGCAACCAAGTAGAGAATTAGCATGCTTACCGCTAGAAAATATGACTGTCGATTCTACCATACCGAAAAGTATGCCAGTATACATGGCACGCTTCAACCCCAGCAGCAAGCAGCGCGCGATCGCATTAGCTTGTTTACGATGGAAGTGACCTTCCAACGTCAATGTTCTCACGGTACGGATCTCTGAAAAGGTCTCGGTAAAGACATCGGCGGCGATATTGTTCGCATCATTGCATCGTCTTTCCCATAACCCATTTGTTCCCTCAAAGCCTCGAGTGATAACATAAATGACAGGCCCACAGGAAAGAGCAACAAGTGTCAACTTCCAGCAAACAATCAAACTCCAGATAATTGCCATGACGGTGATTGATGCAGCAACAACCACAAAACCAGCGAATCGACCTAGTAGGTTCCGCATGTCTTCTCCATTCTGATCGAGAGACGATATGAGTCTGAGAGATCCGTTACCATCTTTCTCAAACCAGGCCCGTGGTTGATTGAGAATGCGTTCAAAGGCATTTCTTCTAAAAGAATCCAGCCAAGCCTCGCCGCAGAGTTCTAGGAAGTAATGCATGAAAAAGGACGCAAGGCCATCGCCGAAAGACACCCCTAGTACAGCAAGTGACCATGTCATTGTCAGATGTCCACTGTTGGTTCCAGCATAGAAGGTTCCAAACAGCTGCGACAGACAATATGAGAATATCGGAGTTGCACTTGCATGGGCTAGTGCTGCGGCGAATCCCAGGAAGAGGATGATTCGCTGTCTCATCGTTAAAGTCGACAGAATGGTGCCCATAATTTGAGAGAGTGGAGTCATTCTTTCCTTCGGTATGTGCTGCTCTTTTGATTTCTTGCGGCGGCCATGAGATCTTCGACTGCGCTTCGTTTCCGATTGATCTGTCGCGGTGTATTCATTGGGCCGTGGATCCGAGTTCAAGCCCTGGTCATTAATGTGAACCATTTCGACTTCTTCTGTGGGAATAGTTATTTCTTTCAAGTCCCGTTGGGGACTACATCCTTCTGCCATGAACGAAAAACGTTGGCTCCAATCTTGCACGGTGGAATCCCCATTCCCGACCACATATTCCGAATTCCTTCTCGTCGTCAAGTCTAGCGAGCCAGAGCGAAAGCTCGGGGGAATGTGGCCTTGAGCCCAGGATGTCCTGGACCGATGATGTCCGAAGAAATCTGTTGGAGGTCTTAAGGTGTCATAGCTCTCCGATGATGAGCTCTCCCACGGAATGTCCCTCTTGTTCTGGGTGTTGGTCTCCAGACGACCATTGCCTTTGGTATGGAAATACTTTTCGCTCCCCGGACTTACCTCGACGGCATACCTGTAACCGGAGTTCACAATAGAACCCTGTTCGAGGATGTAAAGGAAATCCTGTTCCATGATTTGTGACATATCGTGGGTGATGATGATGGTTGTCTTTCCTTTCCGCCACTCGCGGATTGCTTTCATCACTGCGACTCGGTTGGTGTGATCAAGAGCACTGCTGGGTTCATCCAGGATTAGGATTGGCGTGTCACGTAATTTCGCTCTGGCAATTGCAACTCGCTGCCTTTGGCCGCCGCTCAAAAAGTTTCCACCCGGTCCAACGCAAGTGTCAATTCCTTTGGGAAGACCGTCGATTGTGTTCTCAAGCATGGCCAACTCGATGGGATCTTTGACATCTTCCTTAGTGATGGTTTCATGGTCCTGGCGACCGAAGGCGATGTTTGTAAGCACAGACTCATTGAAGAGAACACTCTTTTGCTCTAAAAGAGTAATGTTGTTGCGGATCCAGTTGGTGTCGAGTTCTTGCATTGGGTTATGGTCAATCAGTATTTCGCCTGAGGTTGGCAAGTAGAACCGCATCAGCAGTTGGCTGAGTGTACTTTTACCAGAGCCGCTTTTCCCTATAACAAACGTCGTTTCTCCAGCAGGGAAGAAAAAGCTCGACGGTTTGAGCACACATTGGTCAGGCTGATTAGGATATGAAAATGACACCTTCATGAATGTTCATTAGTGTCCGGATAAAACCCAGGGGATGATTTAAACCCACGTTTTTGACCTCGATATCACCTTCACAGTGTTCCGGATACCGCGTTCCCTTCACCTCGTTCACAATTTTGTCTTCTCTCCGGCTTTGTATTATCGATCTCAAGGCGGCACCAGCAACCTTTCCTTTTTCCATCACGATCACCTGGGGCAAGACCTGCTCGATAGATTGAGCTGCGGTCAGACAGGCCCAGAAAGTTCTGAGCACTTCTCCGGATGTGAGTTCCCCGGCACGTGCAAGCGAACTGCCATACCAGAAACCCTGAACAAACATCCCGAACATCATCCAGCGGATGATAGCAATTTGCAGAGAATTGTGTCGAGCTTGTCGAAGGTAGTGTGTAGCAGATCTCTCAATGCGTTCAGCAAAGTTCCGATGCTCGAAGGCTTGCCCATTGAGGCATTTGACAGTGTCAATATTGGTGATAGCATTGTTGGCAACTTTGGAAGCCTCGGTGAGCTCAGCCTGCTGGGCTGTAATGCTAAATTTCATTTTGGAGGAAAGGAATCCGATAATTGCTGAGAATATGGGAATTCCTGCAAGAGTTACCAGAGAGAGGCTCCATGATGTGTAGAAGCCCAGCCCTAGTGAAGCCAGTGAACGGCATGAGTATTGCAGCACAAGTCCGAGTGGCTGTGATGTCGCCATCTGCATTTCATGGATATGCCTGGAAACAATGGGATGTTAGATATTAGATTTTAGCGAGTATAGTGGCAAACTCACGCTTGAATCCCCGACAACAAAGCCCCGGAGCCCTCGCTTTTGGCCTCAAACCATTCAACGTCGCGATTTAGCAACTCTAGAAACACTTGGCTGCGAATAACGGAGGCCTGCATTTCCCCAAATGCAACAAACAAAGCATAGTATGCACCGTTCAGGAACCAACCAGCCACTCCCAGTCCAATCATTCCAAAGCAATTCGTGATTACTTGGCTATGAAGCCCTTGGGAATCAGTGTGATCAGCACCGAAAGAGGTAAACGAGTCGAACACATTGCCAAGAAAGATTGCAAGTGCCGGCGTGACAAGACTAGCAACTAGGGCGAAGATAGACCCGAATATGAGAGTTGGCAGGTGTCTTCTAGTCGTGAATCCGAAGAGCGATTTCCATCCCGGACTGCTCTCGGGAATATTTTCTTTGTCGATGTCATTCCGGTCGGAAGCCTTGCGTTTGGGCAACATTTTAGCGAAAGGCTCGAACGTCACATTGAAGGCCCAATATGACTTGTGGAGATTTTTCTTGCCGCGCTATAGTAGCATAGGAGTAAGGCAAGATGGAAGAGGATACAGATCGGCATGAAATAGTCATGACGGACCATTTGGATGTGGTTTCACAAATATAATCGATAGAGGAAGAACAATACTAAGAAATTTCCCAATAGAGTAACATTGAAGAGGGGGGAACAAAGACACCCATGCTCTGGCATTGTTGCGAGGCACGTGGGATGAATGTATCATTCATCGGTTTCAACCTTGAGACAGCATTCACAGCCTTCACTATCGATGGCGGATTTCTAACAGGCGAAGAAACCTAGGGTTAGAGGGTGGACTTAATGTTTGATGCGCGATGGCCACAATCACCTGTAATGAGAGCCCTAGCAAATCGGCCCAGAGAGACAACCCTGAGATAACGTTTATGAAGATGAAGAAAAAGACCAATAGAAAGACCAATGAAAATGACATTTTATTCAGGGTATATTTCGGACGCAATATCGAAAGACTGCATTTGAGTCGCGATTGGTGGTCCGATGCTAAATCAGAACCACATATTTATGGGGCATGACCACACTTCTATCGTAACAATCAATCTCAAGCCATGATACTGCGAGGTCTTGCAATCAGTATCACAGCCTCGAGGCCATTCATCATCTGCGCCACAAGGAAACGGGCAAATGCCGTGGGCCAGATCAGCCCGGATGTGGAACTGTCCTCGATTTCAAAAACAGCAGCATTCAGACACGATTTGTAATCAAGAGCTGGCCTTCTGGGCCTTCTCGTAAATCCAATCGTTCAGACCGGCGCGGTTTCTAGAGGACTCCGTCAGTTTCCATGCGTGACTCAGCCAGCTCCAACCGGCACTTACCTAGCGATCTCAACAGCGTAGAACTGCATGCGCACACCGAAAATGGTGGTATCCTGGTCATACTCGGCATCTGCACGGGTACGGATCATGGTGCCGAAGTTGAAGTCCTCGATCTTGTTCCACTTCATCATCCAGACGCGCCACTTCTCCTTGCCAGCCTTGCTCTTCATCTCATCCTCAACGAGGGTTCCGGTGGGATCGAAATCGGGGAATGCCTCCTTGAATGAGTCGTAGATAGCGTCGTCCTGCTTGGTCAAACGAAGCTGCGAGCCCTTGACCTTCTCCAAAATAGCCCAGTATGTCATGAGGTGTTCAACCGCTGCAATGTGACAGCATGTCAATATTATGACCTTGCCCGAAGGTGCGAATGGTATGTAAATCGATGCGTGACTGACCTTTGACGGCGAACTGCTTCTCCATCTGTTGCAATTGTCAGCGATCAAAGTACTTCGGTCTTTAAACTGTATGGACGCGGGGCCGTACATCCTCCAGATTCTCCGCCTCCTCGGGGTTGAATGGCTTCGACATTTTGACGGTTGTGTGTAAAGTAAATGCTTTGAAATAGGAACACAAGAAAGCAGTGATAATGACAAGTGGGGAGGAAATCAAGTGGGAGTGTTCGTGCCCCGCGCATAATTTTTTTGACGGGCGGAAAAGCACCCTCCGCCTTGCATAACGTCATTCCGCCTGCAGTCCACAGGTATAAATCGTTTCAGCGTTATGTTCAGCTCAACTATATTTAATTCTCTGTTATATCCAGGTAGATGCATAGTTACCTTTTTAATTTATTGAACCGAGCTAAAATCTCCCATATACATCTTGAATTGACGCCAGCATCGCTACAGAGCTATTGTAGGGTATAGTTGTAAACCGTGCATGCAGTGAATCAAGTGTAAAAGCCATGCTTCCAGATGAGAGCTCAAAAGCCGATATTATGATATTGAAAAATGAGAGCAAAAGTTAATGCTCAGTCACTATCAGTATCATCCGGCAGTTCTTCAAATCTTCCCTCGTGGAGAGCCTGAGTCACGGGGTTCTCGACATTGAGGAGACCATTTGCTTTGGCCCTATGATATTTATTAGCAAGAGCACTATATAGTTCGCTTATAATGCACATACCTCTCAAATAACACGAAGAGTCTCTCTGCTTCGCGCTCTTTCTCCTCCATGGTCATAGGCGGACCGGAGTCCTGTGGCTCAGCGGCCCACCGTTGACCAGTGATTGGATTGCGTGCGGTTTCAGGGCTGTCTTCGGCTGAATATGCTTCACTTGCACTCTGTGGCATCTCAATGCCGCGCGCTGCCAGGAAGCCAGCAGCGAAGCCGTAGCCAATGTTCTTAGTGAGTTTCTCGGCATCCTTATCTGATAGAACGAACATCAGCTCGGAAATTGTAACCTTCAGATTGGCGAAGTGGCTTGTCGAGAGCTTTAGAAGTTTTGAAGGGAGTGTTTCAGACTGTCCAATTGGCAAGCTTCGGTCAGTGTCCTCGGGCAGGAGAAGCAATTGCATACGCTTGCGGGGACCATCGAGTGCCACTTCGTGAATAGCGATAAGTGAATAAAGCAACGGGATTGCTGCAGCCTCTAGCTCCTTAGGGCTATATATGGATATGGCCTGATCCAAGATGCTGATCAACTTATCAACGTTGCAATTGTTGTCGAATGTCGGAAAAAGGGGGCTGGTCTCGAAAACCTTGCCTTTCTTTTCCTCCAAGTCAAGGATAGACAATGTATTGAGCAAGCCACCAACTAACCCATCTAGGGGCTTTGATGGGATATCAATGCGACATATAATCTTCAAAATATGAGGGATGGAAGGGGAGAACTCGGTAGCAAGATCTGGAAATATCTTGGAGATATTGTATATCAACTTGAGTGTATCAGACAATGCGAGTTCGTCCATTTGTGACAATGGTTTTCTCCCTGACTTGGGGAACTGCTTCGCATGACGGCTCAATTGCTATACTGGTCAGCACAGCACATCAATTTTCGAGTGTGACAATCAGCTCACGTAGTTGACATTCTCCCCCAATGTGTGGTTCTTGATCAAATCCGCAAAGTCCAGGGTGGTGTTATAGGTTGCGTAGAACAATATCCGACTTGTAACCATCTCGTCCTCTGAGTCTTCGGTCTATTAAATATCAGTCTCAGCTTTGATACTGATATTTGATCTGCTGCGGACGTACCTTAAGCTTTTCTGCTAGCTTTCCACTGTAACCTGTGTCCACAAAAGCCTGGCGCATTTTGGGGTCAAGCAATAGCGCATTTGCAACACATCGCAATGCCGCTCGACGTACGTCAGGGGTCTCCCCCTCAACGCCATACCGCACCAAGGTATTAATGCCCTATAAATGATTAGAACCAATTGTGATTTTGATTCTCGACGGGCAGCTTCATCCGTTGTGCTCATACATTCTGTGAATAGATTGGTTCTGCGTTGGTAGGATTTGTGCCGTGTTGTCGGAGCTGGAGGAGGGTTTGGACTCGGTCTAGTAGTTGATTGGATCAGCATTAGGCGTGTACATAGTATCAGGGCAATTGCATCCGACTTACCTGCTGTTGAGAGATTGTTCTCTTGTAGGTCCCTCTCAAGAGACTTTAGAAGCTGTGTCACTTGTTGTAGCTTCGCTGTATGCGCAATATCGAGTAAGTCAACCTGATTGCCGGGGTGAAGCTTCTCAATCTCCACAACGTACCTGTTCCTTGAATCTGGAGAAACGCCATGCTGATCTGAGCTCGGACTGACTCGAGTGTTCTGAGTAGGGGGGTGATGTAGGACTGTGTCACTTTCACTGATGTGGTGCGGTGAAGTAGATTCTCCTGCACACAGTATAAGAGTAAGATCGCATTAGCTTGAGTAGATAGCTATTGACGAGAGAACAAAAAAAGGGGAGAGAGCCACGCGGGGGAAGTTAGACGCAAATCGTCATAAATTATTTGGCGACCCCCACTTGAGCTTCTCCTAAGAACTTCTTCTCCAGACATTTATATTTATATATAAAAGTTATTAGTACTTAATTATAAGGAAAACTCTACCCTACACTATCCAGTCTAGATCTTTTGTATAACGTGAACTTCTGAGCTCCACTGTTTGCTGGAAGAATGCGACATGAACATATTGAAATCTCAGACGTTTAATGTCGAATACTCCACGTTGATTATGATCGATTGTTGATTGTTTCCTGCTACATGCCTATATACCGAAATACCCAATGATTATTGAAGCGATAATCAATTGCATGAAAAGTCCGCGTATTGATGCCTCGTCGCCTCAGGCGGTGACACTTTACGCGCATCGCGGCGCGTCGGAACTCGAACTTAGTTTTCTCGGCTGGATGTGGCTTCTTGATTCTTCAGCTTTAGTCTAAAACAGATCATGGACAGGGTCTGAACACCGTCTCATTCAGCAATGATCCTTGACTATTGCTTCTTTTCCTTTTCCACACTTCTTGTCTGATCCAAATCATGGTGGAGATCCTCTCTGCTCGTCCGCCTACACCCCCAAGGACAGCTTCGCGCATCGTGATTGAAAACACTGAGTCACCACTAGCAGTTCAAACACCTAAGGTGTCATCTTTTTCCGCGCTGGAATCGGCGGAAGCCGGCCCATCCAGCCGCAGTTCGAAGAAAGTGAATTTCTCGCCATGGCCCAAGTACATCAAACCACCAACCTTTGCTAGTGCTATGAAATCGGCCCCCGACTTCAAGACTACCTCTCCGTCCCCGAATTCCAAGCCTACGAAGTCGATCCTGAAAGCAACCCAGTCACCGATTCCCGTTTGGTCACCTAATGTCGATGCATTCACCACCGAATCGCTTGCCATGCTGCTCGAATCGGTCATCCAACAACTGGCAGGCGAGTCAATGAGCTCCCGACTCGATGCCTACATGCAATTCTATGGCGCACTACGAACGTACGATGGGCTACCGGCGGGTCAGAAGATCACCGAAAAGCTGAATCTCATCACCGAGTTTATTCAGCGAGATGTGAATCTGGACCTTGCGAACGTCTCCCCTATCGACACAAACCTTGCCAGCCAAGCTCTGAAACTGTCAGCTGCATTTGTTTGGCATCCGCAAATTTCGACACAGCTTTCGGAGGAATTCAAAATTTTTCTGGTCGACCACTCCATCACTTGTCTCTATGAGGCCAAGGCCCCGAAATCTGTTTTGACGCACTACATGTCCATATTGTCTACCCAAACCTTTGGCCCCAAGATTATGACCGGTGCTCGTGTGGCCCGTCTTTTGACGGTACTACAAGAAGTAACCAAGAATATCAGTGGCAACGCAATTGTTTCCCATCGATTGAACATTTACCAGCGGTTGTTGGGCCAAGCCAAGACTGCTTTCATCTCCCAAGCAAACCTATGGATCGAACATTTGATATTCGGGCTGCTTCATCATCTGAAGGATACCAGGTCAAAAGCGATCGCACTTGGCTTCCAGGTGGCCACAGAAGCCGGTCCCAATCCTACACTGTCAAAAAACATCCAGGATCTCTTCGACCGACCATTAGAGCACGGCCGAAAGCTTGTATCAGAGGTTCGTGAGCGCATGACTCGAATGATGGCGACGGTGGATAGCGGTGAGCATGTTCCTCAAATTTGGAGCGTCATTATCCTTCTTCTCCGGAACAAAAGATGGAATCTGGAGAAATGGGATCATTTTAAGGAATGGGTTCTCGTGGCCCAAAAATGCTTCAATTGCAGCGAACCAGCGATCAAAACGCAGGCTATCATTGGTTGGAATCGATTTGTCTCTGCTATCAGCCCCAACGAATCGACACCCCGAGCGATCCTCCATATGCTGGGCAAACCGGTACTTTCTCAATTTGACCGCAAGAAGACCGACAAATCAGGATCACCGCCTACTCCAGTTTCTCTGACCAGCTACTATAATCTGCTATACTACACTTTCCGCCCTTCAGTTTCTTATCAGCACCTAGACATTATATGGGAGGAATACGTGGTAACGCCGTCCTTGGGGATCTTCTCATCAGTCCCGGTTCTCAGCGACTGTCTTTCACGCATATTGACGAACCTGTTATGGAGTACGCAGGCTAAGCTATGGACAGAGAATCGAATCAATGACACCACCAAAATGGAAGCAGAGGAGCTTCCTGCTGCTGACAGCAGATGGGTTCGATCAAGAATTACCTCAATTCTGAAGGTTTTTGAGCATATATTCAAAGCCTCAGTTTGGATTGATGACGCAGTTGGCCAATCTCATGTGGCATTGGCCTGGAACAGTCTTTCCAGTGCGTTATCGCTTGCATCTAGCAAAGAGATTACCCCTTCGGGGGAATCGATGCAAGCTGTTGCTAGCGTTTGGGGTCTACTGCACCGCCTTTGGATTGCAGGGCCGCCCTCGTTGAATGCCGACAGCACAGATGTTTTCTTTGAAAGATTCAGATTCTTGTCTACAACGATGATTGTTTCTATTGGGGGCATTCCATTTACCGAAAAGCTTCTTTTGAGAAACGCGGATGAAACCGACAACATTTCCAAACATTCACATCCGAATACGACACAAGAAAGTGCTATTCTTCATCTCCTTCGAATAATCAGCAGTACTGCAGGGACAATAGTGCCGAGCAAATCTTATACACACCTTGTTTTAGGTAATATTGACGCCGCATGCAACGGGAGATTCTCCCGAGGATCTCGCCTAGAACTTCTCCAACAATGTGCAGAATTAAGCACTGCAAGTACCAGTGCTGTTCCTCGTGCGGCTCAACTGTCGGAGGTTATTTGGGAGGCCACTGCCCAGGCGGCCGCAGGTGCTTTGCAGTCGTTCCCTATGGAGTCCGCTCGTGATCGCGACGGCTCTGTATCCCGTGACCATGAAAATGTCATCAAGATTCTCTCGTTTGGACTTTCATTTCCATCGGCCTTTCACGAGTGGTCTCATTTGCTCGAAATTTTTGTTCGCGTCGTTCGAACAGAGAAAGGAAACCAAGCGGTTGCCACTATGATTGTGGAACCTATGGCCGAACGCCTCATGAATCTTTCTGCTGGAGATACCTACCTACCCTCAACTTCATTGCTTAGTAATTCCTTATCCATCCCTTTCATGCAAGGAACCGGGCTAGGGATTGACCGCAGTGGCATCCAGGCAGCTGGTCATGCCATCTTTCCTCATAAACTCCTCGCATCAATTGCCCAGACATTACGTGGTGCATACGACAATTTCAACGCATCACAACCCACTGGTCTTGCGGACTTCATAGAGGTATTGACTTCTTTTCTTGGGACCTGTGTTCCGCAATTTCAAAGCCAAATTCTTCAAAGTCTCCAGTCATCACTTGGTCTTTGGTTGAAGGATGAATCTCACAAAATCCATGTTGACCGCGGTGTTGACAGCAGAATCCTAACGGCGTGCCGTGCGCTCTCGTCAGCTACCATCAATATTCTGCAAACATCAATTTCTCATGACCTACCTTCTTTGAAAGACTTTGAGCCTATTCTTTGCGCCGGGTTGGAGTCTTCGCACATGTCAACAGCCAAGAGATATGTCGAACTTTGGAGCTTGACCTTTGGCTCACAGTCTTTTGTCACCCCAACCAGCATTTTGCAAGCTGTACAAACTGCCGAGTCCAGGGCCCAGACCGCAACCTTGCCTCCGCAAGACGGTGATCAGGATACCGAGATGTTATCTCCACCTCCTCCGCAAGACAAAATGAATCAATCATTGCATCAGCCGTCTCAGGACAATCAGCTTTCGTCCCCTGTCATACGAACTGAAGACTCCTCCGTGGTCCTCAAGCCAACCGAACAGTTCTGTGACCCACAGTTGCCGAGTAACCCTCAGAAGCCCATGGATGCGCAAATGGTTGATGGCATCTCACTATCTCACAAGCGCAAAAGCCATCACGAAATATTTTCGATGATTGAATCGATTCAATCTTCGTCACCAGCCAGTACTCCACGGAAATTGGGCTTCGATACTCCTCGCCATGTACGCAAACTACATGGAGAATCACTGAGCAGACTTCCTCTAACACCCACTCTCGCCCCTACTGAGAATGAAGACGGATTCATCGGCTCGTCTCCTACGCCTGGGACCAGAGACCCGACACCTGCCATGAACTCCGACGCACTCACATCAAGCCACCTGCCTGCGGATTTGGGTGGAGACCCTCCATCATCTCCCCCTGAGATGCAATCTCGGAGCCCAAGCCCTCGCAAGGGTCGCTCGAAAAGCGCGCGGCGAAGGGCTGCAAAAGCAAGGAAGGCTCTTGTTGCTACATCCAGCAAGCAGTCAACAGTCAACAGCCCGGCTACTTCCCGTCTTGCGACAGAAAACATAGATACACCTATGAGCGATGCCCGTAACCATGATAATGAAAACGCCGACGCTACATCTCGAGCAAACGGAGTGACTCCTAGTCGGCGGCTTCGATCTGCCCTGGGTAAAGACTCAGACATAGCAGAGCTTTCTCCGGTGCCACCGGTTGACACCGATAAAACACCCGTCCAACAACCTTCTCGCAGGAGTAAACCAAACTCGAGCTCCAAGAAGAAACGGAGGCAAACTCAGTCTAAGCCTGCGGACGATCAACCCCAGCAAGCCATGGACATGCCTCCTGATATCCTTCTGGATAGTTTCATGGACTCGAGTGAAGAGACAGAGACACAAATCGCATCACAGCTCGGACAGGACTTGGAACTAGCAGTGGATATAGACGATAGGGATGATCTAGAGCGAGCAAACCTTCCTGATGAGCCATCCACGAAGAAGAGAAAGCGAGATCAAGAGGAGTCGCCTTCATCTGTGAGAACCGACAGGCGCCGGTCCACGCGGCTGTCCACAGTTAAAGATGTGGCCAGCACCGAGTCACTGCAACCTGATTCTTCACACTCGCACCATGCCATTTCTCGGCCTGTCTATCCCGCTAAATCATTGTCGCCAACTGCTACTCGCCGATCCACCCGCAGTTCACAACGAAAAGATAGTGATAACCCTCCTGCAGACTCGGTTGCACAGGAATCAACACAGGAATCAACACAAGATATTGAGACCCCGCGGCCCTCTAAAAAGACTCGCAAATCCATTCGTCTTGACGATCAGTCTGTTTCTACCGCCATCGATAGCACTCCCCAAAGCGTTCCTCGAGATACCCGCTCCCGCAAAACGCGATCTCAGCAACACGCATTTGAGGTGTCTCAGCCTCAATCTTCAAGCATTCCATCCGAGGAACACGGCGATACTGACCAGTTGCCACCTCATGTCGACCTGGACACGGTCCCTGAGAGCCTCATTACAGAAGATCAAGCGAGGCACAACACCTCTCTTGTTTCTACCGAAGAGGCAACTGCTACTCAAGTCTCCGAAGTGGAGCAGACCATTGAGCCTGCGGTAAAACCAGACATCGAA
Source organism: Penicillium hordei (assembly GCF_028827395.1). Lineage (NCBI taxonomy): Eukaryota > Fungi > Ascomycota > Eurotiomycetes > Eurotiales > Aspergillaceae > Penicillium > Penicillium hordei. The sequence continues at coordinate 2,836,697 of NW_026623142.1, forward strand.
ATGGACATCGACATGAATGCAGTACAGCAGCCCGGTGGAATAGTCGAGCAAACTACAAGTGTTGCCACCACAGGTACCCAAACCCAAGAATCACCCCCCGAACCCAAGCCCGACATCAGCGAAGGCATCACCCAGTCTTTGAAGAACTTCTTGGGTGAAATGAAAATGACGAATTTGTCCCCGAGCGCTTTCCGTGAGGTGGATGATCTTCTCTTCAAACTCCGTTGCGAGGCACAAAATGCATCAACGCGACACAATACTTCAGCATAGCGAAAGGCGTTTACAGCGAAACCTGTTGGATAGGATTTTTTTATATTGGACCCCGTCTCATCATTATTCCCCACCTGCATCCTATATGTCTTCATAACTTGAAGCACAGCGCCTATTTTATTGCTTGGAATGCTTGGTCCCAAATCCTTTTTTTTTTGTACGTTACGTTTTCCGCGCTCAGGGGTTTCTGCGAGTATAATATGATCTAAACATTGAACATTATGATATTCAAGAATTAAAACGCCAGATATAGCAGAAAGAAGATGATATGGGAGTCTAGTTCAATATCTCAGTACCATACGTTTCCCCTCGACCATCTGCTGTCGCCACCATTATCACCAGATTCCATATTAGCCAGTTGGAGCTTGACCCGAAAGTGTTCAGGTACGGTTTACTTGACTGTCATGATGACGCAGGCTGCCACTCCTTCCTAAATAGTGTACCAAACCAGGAGGAAGTCGCGATCAGTTTGGCAGCGCATTTCATCTAACTTTCGCGATTATATGTACATATTGGCTCGACTGTACTTTTCCAAACAATGGCCACCCCCGGCACTCAGTATATGATGTAAACCGGCCTGGCAGCCGGCATGTCAGGCACACAGGGGGTGCACTCCCCGCACTCCAAGCCGGTAGACCCCCATCTCAGCGACCCGGTCAACGTGCTTCCACCCGACCTAACACCCGACTCAAAAAGCCGAATCGCACTGCGTGGTGTGGGTAGTAAAGACGTACTCATTCCCTACCTGAGTATCGGCGCATGGTCATGGGCCGACAAAGCAACCTTCAACTACAACCCAACACGAGACCTACCGCGCATTCACGCAGCATGGGCCAAGCTCAAGTCTGTTGGGCTGACCTTCGTGGATACAGCGCAGTCCTACGGCGACGGCGAGAGCGAGCGGATATGTGGAACCCTGTTCCGGGACATGCCTTGCGACTCTTTCGTGGTGTAGACAAAGTGGCTATCAACACCAGACATGACCAATACACTCATGCAGGCTGGCGAGCCCAAGGCTAAACTTAAAGATTCCCTCCTCCGTCTTAACCTGGACTACGTCGACATCTATCTCGTACATGGGCCTATTCATCCTAGCAAGATATCCACGGTCGCTAATGGCATGCCCGACTGTGTGGAATCTGAGATGATGCGCGCGGTTGGGGTGGCTAATTACGATACAACGGAGATGATCAAGATAGCCGATGAGCTGGCCAAGCACGACGTCCCGCTCTCTGTCTGCCAGTGCGAGTACTCAGTCGTCCGCCGCTCGCCTGAAGTCAGCGGCATGATACGAGAATGCAGAAAGCGGAGTATCTGCTTCCAGGGGTTTTCCTCGCTGGCCGAGGGCCGTCTTTCTGGCAAATATCCACGCTTCATTGAGCCCAAACGCAGGCGGCAGTTATCCCATGCATATACTGGAACCTACTATCAATGTCTTGAAGAGTATTGCCGAGGGGCAGCATGTGCCTGTTCCTGCTGTTGCACTGAACTATTCTATCAACAAGGGTGTTCTGCCACTGGTTGGCGTGCGCGATGCTAGTCAAGCGGAGCAGGATATGCTGGCGTTTGGATGGCGGCTGACGGAAGATGAGATGGAACAGATTGGAGAAGTCAGTCTAGAGGGTAGTAGGTCCCCCTTTATGCAGCATGGGTAGGTAATGAATAGATAGGTGATAGAAGTCTACAGTGTCAACGGCGGGCGTGTCTGTGAATTGCCCTTTCGAGTTAGGATATAAACTCTCTTCAATGCTTTCAACATGAAAGACACGACTTCGCTGCTTGTCCTCCTCTCTCTCACTTTTTCCATTCTTCCTCCCTCTCTATCTTGCACTCATCGCTGCGTCCAGCATTGTGTAACATACTGGATTGATCATGCTATGCTAGCCTCGGATGAGCGAGGTATCTACTTTTTGCACCGATATCATAGCTAGGCCGCAAAAACTCAGGTGTTAGGCAAAAAATGCGCCATAAGCTCGACTTTTAGTCTATACCATCAAATTACTACTTTAGGTTATGGAGTTTGGTACTCGAATTTGACATAGGTTAGGCTTGATATGAGCCCATAGATAAGATGTAGCTCATCAAGATACCGAAGAACTAAGTCCAGAGCGACATTCAAGGTAGAGATCACTTATTTGTGCGAGGGCCTCCTTAATGCCACGAAATTATCCTCATCTAGCGCATTCTTTTGCTGCCATGCTAAGAAAGCATCATAGTTCTTGAATTGGTGCTGTATATAGAAATCAGGGAATGCGTGATCCAATGTGTCGGTCCATACGTGTGTATAGGCATCTGTGCTGGCGGAGCACATTATGTTCTGAGCCAGCAACCATACAATATGCCGTGGATGACGACTTGATGTGTGGTTGCGAGTGAACCTGGAATTGGAATATGTTGCGTTCATTACATGGTGGAAGTTTTGTATCAATGGTGGAATATAACTTATTCTGGATTTTCTGTGTATTCAACACGTTACGATCTTCTGTGCTCTTCTTCTATTGCATACATGAGATGCTCATGTTCGTTGAATCCTTACACGTATTACAACCCAGTAACAGAGGCATCGTAAATAATTTCCTCGTGGTATAACGTTATATTTGGTGGACCACAAATTTTTATTTTCAAATGTTAGGTCCCGTCTATACACTTTGCTCAGCACGCGATATTTATCCAAGAATCGGTATATGTGCAAAATTTATGCGTAGGTCTGGAGTCTAAAGCGTAGAATACATAACAAAGCCTGCTACTCGTCAAATACTATTGAATAGAATGGAATCACTGGTTTATTTGACAAATTTGGAAGACACTGTGTCATATGTCGGTTCCTATAACCCGAGTTAGCAGAGCTTTATACGAGACATTAGAAGGTAATATGCAGCCACATCAGATAGCATATTGACTTCAAGCGTGAAGATGAACAGAGACCATGTTTAAGTAGATATCTTCTGTAGCAATGAAACTGAAATGAACTAGTATTCCAAGGTTATACACCTGACATTTTTCGTAGCTTACCAATCTCCAGAATCATTGCGTCCAGTCAGCACACGGTTTCAAATTTTAGTCTTGTCAGCAGCCAATTTAAAGGGGGCGTTCCTTTATCTCTTAGAAAGTTACAAGTCCCTCTCCTTCGACCCCTTAAACTGCGCACATAAAATTTTCGAAAATCCAGTCTTTATATTCAAAATCTTCAGACAAATACATCCCTCAAATATCTTCTCAGATTCATCCCAAGGATGACATCCGCACCCCATTTCCGGTACTCAACAGGCGAAATTGCGACTTCCGAGGCCGCCAAGTCGTTTTCATGGGAAGCGCCTGTCTCAGTGGATCGTTTCTGGGACAGCTTCAGTTACTGCATTGCCCGGAACTTCTTAGGCAACTTTTCAGATTCTTAACTGGAGCAGCTAGCCTTGGATCCAGCGGGAATAGACCCTGATAGCACCGCAGATCAGTAGACGAAGCTTCAGCTTATCTTACAACTACTCAAGAGAAAGCTAGAAAAAGAAGAAGCCGCCGCTTCTCAATATCAGTCACTTTATGAACTTGATTACAAGCGATGGTATGCGCTATGGCAGGGAATTTACTCTTTAGAGAATGAATTAGGCCTCCCGCAAGCAGAGGAGACTGTCCGCATGTGAGTGGAGAAAAGACCAGACAAGTCAAACATCGTTCCTCTACATATGCTAGCGGAACACCTTGTCAAGACTGTGAAATACAAGGAGGCAGAGGAAACAGAGCTACCGGTTTGTGAGTGGATGGATGCTCGTCCACACCTAGGGAAAGCCTCCCCACAAGCTCTTAACGTTCGTCGAATTATTACAAGAGCTTTATGGGGACAGGGTCCCTCACGTCGACCTAAGGCTGAAGAACTAGTTGCTATAATCCATTCACTTGTTGATAGCATGGGTGAAAGCAAGTTCGGAGTGTGTCAGGAAGAGGAGAGAAGGCTTAATGAGGATATGGTGGCTCAACTCAACTGAAGGATGTAGATCTTAAGTATACTATCATTTAAAACCGCAGCTGTGGCGAACAGTAAGGCCACAGAACCAACATAAATAAAGGACACTTTAACCCTTTACATATATTTATAAGCATATTTCGGTTATAAGTAGTGCCTCTGATGGTATAATTATCTCAAAGTACTTCAGTGCGAACCAACACGTTAGAATTGAGGAAACTCGCATGTATGTGTGCTGACATCCTAATAACCCCAATGCTTACTTATCATGTATGACCGCTAGGCTCAAAGGTACAGCTGACAGTATTGGAGTACCTACCCAGTATCGTCGGGATAATCGTGTCCTCGCTAAACCCACTATAACTATCAGCTTGAACCGTGATAGTACATGTCGCAATCAGCGCCATCTAATTGCGCAACTCCATGCCAAGAGCCGCGCCCTTGGCAACTGCCGGGATTTCGACGGTTTCCTGGGCATCTCAGCTCATTCGACCATATTCCGAACCCTACATCCGCTCTTCGTGACCGTGAGGTGCCTACATGTGACCTCACATGACCGAGCCAAGCTGGCTAACGTTTGCCCATAATATTAATCCCGCCAACAATACCGCGACATGCTACACCATCACCGCACTCGGATGCTACCAAGACTCTTGGCGTGGCTCACCCATCGCACCACCCGCAAATCTAAAGATCCAGGCTGAGAATGCCTCCCCGATGCTCTTGGCACCTGGGCATGGGTCCGAGGTGACGGTAGCAACAGGATCAGATGGTTGGCAAGCCCTTGGCATCAGTCGGAAGCCTTATGGAAGCCTCTGTCGTCTGCTACGGAGGTTTCTGGACGACTTTGTTGCTGTTAGCCTTTCCTTTGATCTCTCATCTCTGGAAACCTCGTCATTATCGTCGCATGAAGTTCAATCTCTTGAAAAATTCCTCATTTGATCGGTACCACCATGGTACTCGCCCAATATCTGAAGAAGGTCGTGGCCTGGATCGCTCCTCCTCCGAAAAAAATCGGAAGATGGACGTGATCAGTGGCCCTCTCGAGCAGCCTTCCTGCTGGCCGCTATGGGAGGCTGCGCCGGTCAGGGGAATCTGCTGCGATACCCCTCGGTAGTCTACAATAACTACGGACTACAGTGGTTTATTCCCTACTTTTTAGCCGTATTCGCCGTCGCCATTCCGGCGCTTATTCTCGAGATTGCGATTGGACAAGCCTATCGTGGTGGAACGGTGATCGCGTTCAATAATATCAACCATCGGCTGAAAGGCGTCGGCATGGGCCCGATTTTGATCAGTTTTGTCGTCGTACAATACTTCACAGTCAACTTGGCGTGGATCATGAACTACTTCCGCAACTCCTTCCGGAGCCCACTGCCATGGGAGGGCAGGATCGAGGAATTCTACATGGGCGATGTTGTCGCCAATGTCGATCCGGTCGTGGGCAATCTCACTGCTGGCAATGGTGCTGTTGCCCACTATACCGTGTACCCTGGTGTTGCCCTTATTGGTGAGACGGTCGGCTGGAGCGCCTTTATCTGGTTTCTCATATGGATTTCTATCTTCCGTGGAGTGGGCCTGACGGGTCGCGTCGTCTACTGGACGATGGGTCTGCCGATTGTCACCACCATCATTATCGTCGGTCGCTCTTGTTCACTGGAAAATGCGGGTGAGGGTATCCGACTCTTATGGGCGACATGGAGGAGCGACCAACTCGCCTCGGGAACTGTCTGGCAAACCGCTGTCGGACAGGTCTTCTTTTCCACCGGCATCGGTTTCGGGTATTTCACTTCCTATGCTTCTTATAATTCTAAACACTCTAATGCTGTCATGGACGCGATTCTAATTTGCGGAAGTAACATCCTGTTCGAGAACTTTGCTGCCTTTGCCGTGTTTGGTGTTGTAGGTTACCTCCGACGTTGGCCACAGGATGGCGAGAGATTGGGTGCATTCGTGGTTGGTTTCCTGACGCTCCCCGAAGCCGTGCTTCACATGCCTGGTGCAAATTGGTGGGCAATCCTTCTCTTCTTTACCCTAGTGGTTCTCGGGTTTAGTTCGGCCTTTGTGATGCTTGATGCGGTGGCTACGTTGGCTGTGGATTCGGGTGTGAAAATGTCACGACCGATGATTGTGACCGGCCTCACAATAATTTCTTTCCTTATGTGCCTACCATACTGCACCCAATTCGGATTCTACCTGCTGGATGGAATCGACCGATGGATTAACAATGTGGCCTTGATCTTTGTGGTGTGGTCGGAGCTCGTCGGTGCAACCACGGTTTATCGCTGGCACGACGTAGTCAGCCAGACAAGGCTGCCTGCTTTTGTTTTGTATAATTTCGGATACTTTGGTGGCCAGATTTTCGGGGTTGCCGTCGCACATGGTGTCTCGAACCCGGCAGCTGGCGCCGGCGCCGGGTTCGGGTTGTATATCGTCTGCTCGATTCTTTCCGTTCTCATTGCCACGACCCCGGGTATCAAAGCAGCCAGCTTCTGGGGACGGAACCCTCTTCTCAGTCGATTTTGGTATCTAGCATTCTACTCGGTATGTCTCGCTGCCACCAAGGCTTGCACCAAAAGAAACTAACATGCTCAGGGTAATCAATTAAGACGTGACCTGAACGGTGTCGTTGGCGGTAATGGAAACTGGAATATCCCCCGTTTCTGGCCCATTATACTCCGATACGTCAGCGCGCCTATTCTGGCCATTGTGTTTAGCTTCGCGTATCCCGAATTTTATACTCTGCGATACGACCCCATGATGATCGCTGGGTTTATTTTGGCGCACTTTTGTTTGCTCTTGATTCTTCTCGGTGTGGTGTTTCCGCGATACTACGACATCTTTATTCCACCTCATCGGAGGGCCGAGGGTACCGAAATGACTATCGCCAGTCAGCCTAAAGAACAGGACTTTGTGCCAGACGTTGGGATATTTGACTTTGAATCTGGCATGCCAGAGTCCATTTCGGGCCGCAAAGGTTCTGACAGGATAGATACTGAACATTCAACGGCGGTGCCGAAGCTATAGACTGTATGTATTCTTTCCCCTCAATTTAAGGTGAAGATGGGCTGGCTGTGAAATGACTTTTACTGTATCTTTTTTCTTATGGGGTTACTATATAAAGGATATTTAGGCATTACAATTGCTATTCTTACGATTGCTATCAGGCGATGGGGCACCAACACAGCAAAGGTGGCATAGAACCCTTGGAAGCTCTGTCCGGTTTATGATTTTTACTGCCTTCGTATACATCTCAAGAGACATCTTAAAAAGACCGACATGCTATCTCCAAAAGATTCTCTTGGAATTCATATTATTAGACATATGGACAGACACATTTCTTTTCTTTTTTTTCCGGTCGTTGCCCATCTGGTGTCGGTTACGGCTGTCTTCACATGCAAAGGTTGTCTCGCAATGGGCGCACTTAAACTGGGGTATGACAAAGCCTACCGGCAGTGTCTCCGGATACTCACTGTACCCGTGGACCTCCAAGCAGAATGGGAGTTCCGGTGGTACTCAACATTAGTAAGCTAGTAGTTTATCGTATATGGAAACTAAACTACTATTCATGGTATAGACTGACTATTTGCATAACTTCAGAAAGCTGCAACCGGAGATACCGAATGTCTAATCTTGTGGACGATCAGCGAAGTGGACTCGTCCAAAAGCTGTTTAAAAAGCCACTGGGAAGCCACCTTGAAAGACATCTTATAAGACATTTCAAAAGTTGTTTTATAAGGCATTTGAAAGCAGTATCTTGAAAAACTATCTAAAAAGCCATGTAAAAAGCCAACTCAATAGTCATCTTAACAGATATCTTAAAAAGATATTGAAGTCGTTTAAAAAGCAATCTTAAATCATATATAAAAGCATCTCGATATCAAAAGGCCCTCCAAATGGCGTCTAAAAATATGTATAAGTCAGTATTCCAGACTGCAAAATTAGGAAACAAAAAGGAACCTTGGAAGAGACGCCAATATACCCCGGATTCCCCGGGTTTACACTCAACCACGGTTTGCGCTGATCTTTTGTATAGAATCAGATGAAGATGAGTCCGGTGAAATTATTGTTCCCGTTCATATTAATGTAATAACGCACCGATGGTCAAGTGGTACGACGCTCCTTTCCCATGCATAAATTCTTATTCTCCAAATAGGAATAGCTAAATCAAGGGAGTAACCCGGGTTCGAACCCCGGTCGGTGCATTATTTGCTTCTTTTTCTTTTTCCGGTTTTTTTTTTTTCTCTAACTTCTAGAAAATACGTATGAATTTTTTCACATGGGAAAGGAGCCCCGTACCACTTGACTATAACATGAAAATCAATTTCACCGAACTCATCTTCATCTGATTCTATACAAAGGATCCGCGCAAACCATGGTTGAGTGTAAATCCGGGGTAAACTGTCTCCTACTTTGTGGGGACTACCTAAGTTTATTCAGAAAAGAAAACTTAGGTAGTTTGGTTCAAATACAAATCATAAAATCGTTGTCTTAAAATTATACAAACACTAACAAAAATTCCAAAGAGACAACATTATGATATCAACAAGGCGACCGTGCATGTTTCTTTTGATACAATTAAACATCATATTGTTTTTCAAGCGTGTTTACTGGGCCTTGAGTTGTCGTGTCAATTCGAAGATGCCCCTTTGTGGTCCAGTTTTCGAGGGGGACAGCTTCGACACGATGCATGTCGTTCAAGAACTCGTTATTGGACCTGTTGATGGGTTCAGTGCTCGAGCGCTTGGTGCTGCTGTACTTGCCAGGCGGTGTGCTCTTATTTCCTCGACGAAAGGGTGGCTTCCATGAACGAGGGGATGCGAATGAAGGGCGAGATTGTGAATTGTTGGAATCGCAGCCGCTACTATCATTGTTTTGGTTGTCGGGGTTTCCAGGCCGCTGGGCTCGGTTGCTGTTGTACTGGAATGCCTTGACGCCAAATAACTTGCGCAGTAGTGGCCACCAGCACATGAGGTTGGCGACATAGATTGCTGTGCTGGCTTCGCGGATGTACCAGATTTGGTATGTGGTTGTGAGCGGGGAGGCAAAATTGAAATATTTGTTTAGGATAGCAGCGATGATCGTGAACAACCCTAGGCTCATGACGCCGATGAGGACGACCTTTCTGCGTCGTTTGAGTTGAGCTTTGATAAGGAGGGGAATTGGAATGGCGAACATGACGGCATCAGAGGAGATATTGAAGACGGCTTGGGTTATCGAGTAGTACTGATATGTCGCGCACTGCATATTATCCACCGGCATGGCCCAGTACTGTGAGAACGGTCGGCAGTAAACTGCATAGTAGGTGACCATTATGACGACAAATCCGACCGCAACATAAACCGCAAGGATCTTGATATAGAAGTTCGATTTCAGATTCTGTGTGATTCGCCAATAGAGCATCAGCATACATGTCTTGACGCCCCAGGTTGAGATCAACATGCATTGCTCCAGCCCAATGACAATTTTGCTTCCATAGATCCGATCGCTGACTTGCTTTGGGTCCGCTAGTACCTGGTCGTAGTCCTTGGGGTCCATGAGGTTTGTTGCGTAGCGGGCCGATATTTGAATCAGGACTAGCATGGTGGTATAGATTGCCTTTCAGCCGTGGGGTCAGTCAAAAGAAGTGACTCGATTTCCCAATAACACTTACGAAGGTTGCTGCCATCACATAGTCGTCCACTAGATGGTTACTTGTTAGCAGAATCCAAAAGGTAGAGCCTAGAAATCTTACCAAACAACCGTTTCCATGATCCATTGGCGATTATACGAGCCACACTTTTCTGCAATTAGCATTGCTCTAATTCTGGGGTTGCGTTTCAAACCTACACTCTTCCGACATAAATGACAAGCCCTATAGACCAGAAGACTATGGCTTCTGTAAAGAGCTGGTTTGGAGTGGGCGACACATTCCCCATCTTGACAGATGTGCGACCTCGGGCCCAAACCGGACCTCAAATTGCCAGGACGCTATAGAACGAATCTGCCATGTATGAGAAACAGAAATTTATCGAAGGGTTCTGATAAGGAGCATCAGTGACAAGTTTGAATTGTTCTCATGGCTTGTTTACCGAGAACCCGGGTAAATCTATAAATGATGTATTCGGGACAAGTTACTGCGCCGAGGAGATCGATCATTTCATCTAGTTGGAAAAGGTGGCCAAGGTCCCGGTGATGGAATTTAAAGCTGTCAATCGAGACAGGGTTGTAGCGTCATGCGTCTTGGCTCGTGAGATGTCAGTGCTGGCTGATGAGCAAGGAGGAATGGCCCAAACGCAAGGGATTGCTTCCCTCGAACCGCCAATCCACTCGATGACAGTCGGCTTTGGAATGTATAAAGTAGACACAGAGTACGGAATAAACATGGATGAAGAAGTTTACGCTTCACATTCCTCCTTTATGTCTTACAGTTTTTTCTTTCGCTGGCCAGACCAAGAGGTTGATGAAATCAGCCTGTGACACCGAGTCTTCCAATGAATGCCCAACGCTGTGCAAAAAGACACAGCGGTGGGCGATATCTCTAACAGGATGCGTTAAGCGAGACTGGTGTAACCCAATAGCAATACCATCCTTGATCACTATTAAGTTGGTATTCTTATTGTGGGCCATAAATTTTCCCATATGCATGTTGCCGATAGCTTTGTGATCTCTATGCCTCGAACACAAACAAACTCGTTGAGGGGTCATATTTCATAGTGGATACGTAGGAGACCTGCCGCGAATATTATTGGGGAGTTCGGAACTTTGATCTGCATGACAAGATTCAATAGCTCCTGGGTATAGTGATCCTTCATCAAAATAGCTTGCGCGATATGCGAGCTAAATAAAGGGTTAATATTATCTCACACACTAAGCCAATCATGGACCGAAGATCATGCCTGATATAAATCTTCAACCTTCTGCGTTTTATCCCTAGGAAACGTTAATCCCCAAATACTTTCTATAATATCAAGGGTTGCAGGTTTCGCCATTTTGGAAGCCTAAAAGCCGCCGCTACCGCTAGAACGTACAAAGATGGAGGCTTGCACCTCAACTCTATCCAGCTGTGCTCTGTGTGAAGGTGACTACCCGATGCTTCATAGTATTTCTAGAGAGGCGCTAGAGTGATAACATTTACTACTCCCCAATCGGCCCATTTACCCAGCACTTCGGGGAGTTCCAGCACAATAGAGAAATGGCGGCAAGTAGGATGGGCGCTACCTGTTGTTACTGCTCTAAAATCCCCACGAATCTAAATCTTGAACTAAATGACCTTGTCAACAAAAGTCCTTAATAATGTGAGCCTTCAGGTGCATTATGAAGAGGGGTCATCTGTTTGATAGATGAAGAATCTCCTTGATAGTGACCTAGCCATTGTTCGCAGTCGACTACGCCTGAAAACGGGTCTCCTGTTTCATGGATTCTGGTGATTGTCGGCCTTTTTTCTTTCTTTCTTTCTTTCTTTTCTTTTTAAATATGAAAGAAACATCTATCAATCACTGCCTCTCGAAATGGAGTGACCTTTGAGCGGATTTTATGGTCGAGGTTTCTAATGGCGACTAGGACGTTCAATATATCATTATACATAACCGATCTACCCTAGTTCAGCTTGAGTCAAACTAAAATTGCTTCGAGCTCATCTTCCATGAATGTGGAGAGGGACTGATAACAACATATGTACATAGTAGAGATAGGATTGTACCACGTGGAGAGAGAATAATAATGCGAAAACGGTTTGCAATCTTGACGTGTGATATGCTCCACTTGTTGAATGCAATATCAGCACCGTTGCAACTAGCCACGTGAAAAACTGCAAATGCCTAATTCCACTGGAGTAGGAGGGGATTGAATATGGTACGTATAACGGCTGTACCTTCATCATGCATGACAATGTGATGGCTTCATATAAAAAGATATACGGCGTAGCCAATCGTAAGCTTGTCGGCGTGAGAAATGTTGGAGATTTTGAGATATCAAGCTATCTGAGGCAAGATACCACAGGTCTTGTCGTAACATTTTAGTAGACATTTTAGTAATCTTTAATGGTATTTTTGAACGCCCCTCAACTTGCTAACTCATTATTTTTTCCATCCGCTAGTAGGTTCTCTTCAATTTTTGGTGAGATAGGCACTGTTTTGAGCGAAATTAGCCACTAATAAGGAGTGTCGTGTAATTACCAGAAGACCAGCTATAACTGCTTAGACTGGTTCACCAGTGATCCCTTTACGCTATAACACTGGAATATGTACATTGTTGATATCTCTCGCTGGCGTTGGATCATATTCGATATTATCTCCCTCCTATTAGACTCTCCCTAGGAGTCAAACTTTACTTCTTTGGTGTATTTCTCAGCAGGCTTGGGCGATATCTCGCATCAGTCGAGAAATATTTATCTGAGAAAAGAAGAAATGAGGATTTGTGCTGTTCATTCACGCTGCAAAGCACAACAGAGCAGTCTGCGCCTTGTGCCTCGTATGTATTCATATACGGGGTATTTATAATGTAAATGATCGATCACGCGAGGCCATGTGGCCATCAAGGTGTACGGCGATTGTATGCATGGCGCAGACCAATTAAATGTTGCACAGCAGACCCTTGACAACGCTGGAATGTGGAAGATATTCAGCAAGCAACAACTAAACTGGCCAAAATATCTCAAGAGATACCCTGACTGTTGAATAAAATTTGCCCCAAGCGATGGAAGTATTCTGTAGTCGACGCCCTAGCCGCGAACCCCCCCTTGCTTAGCGATGTATCAACTCGGTTCGATTTGGGAAGGTCATAAGAGAAACGATCCGTACGGGTCCAATCAAAAACAATATTGTAATACATTTAGATAGTTTATTCCTTAAATGTACACAGCATTGGCCGCCCTTTTCTAACACAAATAGTGATACTATTGCCAATAACATCTCTAGCTCCATGTTTAATCCACGGCGACCAAGAAAACCTGCGCATTCCTTCGGAGAAAATGGTAGGTAAGTCACACCTGCATAATGCTTGGACCTTGTGTAATACATGTGGCCGCCATGAGGGCTAATGCCCTCAAAACTTACATTCCTGTGGCGACACACCTAATTGTTCCTGTGCGCCCTGTCTGCTCTGTCAAACCTAGTGGGGTGATGTACCTCCTTTTCTCTTTCTTCATCTTGATGCTTCCATGCCTCGATCCTTTTGTTAAATATTCTCTCTAACACCGCACGACGCACGGCAAAATGGTGGTGTTCTCAAGGCCAAACTCCGCGGGCACTGAAAAGTCCCCGAAAGGCCATGCCGCAATGGACGAAGTACGGCTAGAATCTGCACTTGGGCATAAACAAGAGCTGTCGCGGAACTTCGGACTATGGAGTTTGACCAGCTTGGGGATTGTTATTGCAAAGTAAGACCCTTGTAGATCAGAAATTGCACTGATCCCACCTCAATAAACTAACGGGACCAAGTTCTTGGGCTTCAACAGGAGGTACAATTGTCGCTGCGCTCCAAAATGGCGGTCCGATGGCTGTTCTGTACGGACTCATTCTAGTCAGCGTCTTTTACACGGCCATCTCAGCCTCTCTAGCCGAACTCGCCTCCTCTATGCCTTCTGCCGGTGGAGTATACTATTGGTCGTCAGTATTAAGCCGGAGTCGAGGTCGCACAGCGGGGTTCTTCACTGGGTATCTGAATGCTTGCGCGTGGCTCCTATCAGCGTCATCGATGAGCTCCATGTTGGGGAATGAGGGCGTTGCCATGTATCTGCTGAAATATCCGACTGTGAAGTGGCATTCATGGCAAGTATTCATTGTATTCCAGATTGTCAATTGGACATGTTGTGCCATTGTTTGCCTCGGAAATCGGTTCATTCCCCTCCTCAACCGCATTGCCCTTACTCTGTCAATGTGTGGTCTCGTTACGACTGTGGTGGTTCTCACAGTGATGCCGAAACAGCATGCGAGCAGCGCTCAGGTGTGGACTGAGTACCACAACAACACGGGCGGATGGTCAGACGGAGTTTGCTTCATGACTGGTCTGTTGAATGCTGCATTTGCAGTTGGAGTTCCAGACTGTATTAGCCATCTATCAGAAGAAGGTACGTCGGAAACGGGAGAAAAGGAATCCACCAACTAACATGTTCTAGTCCCCAAACCCGAGACTAAGGTCCCGCAAGGCATAATGTTGCAGATGCTCACAGCTTTCGTCACATCATTTGTGTACCTGATCGCCCTCTTTTACTCCATCCAAGATCTAGACGCCGTCTTCACAAGTAATATCGGCTTTTTCCCAACCGCTGAGATCTACCGGCAAGCGACAGGGTCTAACGCAGGCGCTATTGGACTGATTGCGGTGCTATTTCTTGCAACCTTTCCAACTCTAATCGGGACCTTCGTGACAGGCGGTCGAATGTGGTGGAGTCTAGCACGCGATAATGCAACGCCCTTTTCGAACTATTTCGCCCAAGTGCACCCAACACTGAACTGCCCCGTGCGTGCCACAGTTGCTATGAGCGCGCTCGTCACTTGTCTCGGGTGTATCTATATCGGCAGCACGACGGCATTCCAGGCGCTGATTTCGTCATTCATTGTACTAAGCTCGCTGTCCTACTTCGGAGCCATCTTTCCGCATGTTTTGTCTGGTCGTGGGAACATGGTCCCCGGACCGTTTTATATGGGACAGAAACTTGGGATGGCAGTTAATATTGTTTCTTTGTTGTATATTTTGGTTACTGTTATTTTCTTCTGTTTCCCCTTGGTGTTGCCAGCCACGGTTCAAAATATGAACTATACCAGTGTGATCGTTGTTGGCTTGACAGTTTTCACTGCCTTCTGGTGGGTGTTCCGTGGCAGACACCAATACCATGGCCCGCAGTATAGCTTCGAGGCTGCTGAGCGGTTGGCTACTTTCCAAGAGGGCAAGGAGGGTCGTCGATCTTTTATCGATCTTGTGGTATCACCTGTTGGTATTGAGCATGGGAATGCTTCAGGATGAACAGGGAACGGGCCCCCAAAACAACCGAAAATGGGCTCGAATTGTGACTATTGTTGCTGGTTGATGACATATAACCTTCTCAATGCGCGTGTATCTATATCTTGAACTAATTTTGTATGAATATAACAGGGATTTATGTACCAATCCACAATGGGTCAAACAAGGCGAAGTTAGAGATCAGACAAGGCCGCACGATTAGCGAACCATCAATTTGAAATTGGGAATAGGAATCTTGAAGTCATAACTATCATGCATAGAAATCACTAGTAGGAGACAAGATATCCTCTCATCTTCATAGTCGCGACTTAATGCTCTGTCCACCTTCCCAAGCCTCTCCAGCTTCAAGCGTTTGCCAACCCGATACTGAGCCAGCCTCCACACAAATCATGTTCTTATAAGCCTCGTCTGGGCCGAAATCGGCCATGCCCTTGGCCTTCTCGATCCAAGGGTTCCAGACCACAACATCAGTCAAACCTTCCCGAGTGATTGAGAACAAAGATTGGTCATCCTTCGCAGAGGCAACGACAATTGGAACGGCGGGAGCAAGTTGTTGGTAAACGCGATCGGTTTCTTGGGTGATGGCCAATGCGGGGGACGATTCAGTGTGAGAAGTCGCTTGGAGGGTCTTATCGATGTAGGTCTTGGACTCGAGGCCTTTAACACGGATGTCGGAGATATCCTATTCATCAAGTTCCAAATTAGCGGGGAATCGGGAAAATTAACCCTGGGAAGTTTTATCGTACCGCAATGCTCAGATAGGTGTGCATCAGCACCTGGAAATCAAAGTTCTGCTGGCCCTCATTGCGAACCTGCAGAGCCGTCTCCAGCGTGTCCGTGGTGAGCGTAACACTGTAGACTAGACCGAACTCGTATGGCCATGCGGCGCGGAACTCATCGGTCAGCATAGAGTGCGACAGGCCGAAATCCAACTTCACGGTAAGATCGGTTTGGTCGCTATCCCTTCCGGGCGCTTCCGAAGAGGACTTGCCCAAGAACTCCCAGTTGGAGTTGCGAGCGAAGCCATGTTGTGGTAGGGTTGAGGTGGCGTGGTTTTGGGGCGGAGGACCGAAGACCTGGAGAATAAGCAGGGCGGTTAGCTAGTAGCTCAAGCAGAGAAATCGTAACGTCCACATACCGGGAACACCAGCGGAATACCACCACGGATAGGCTTGGAACCGTCCAGATGGGCTTTCTCACTGACAAACAGCTGCTCCTGGCCGCCTGTCTTCCACGAGGTCACAGTGGCGCCATACAGGTGCACAGTCACTGACTGGCCAGTGGGCAACGAGGCTTCGATGATGTTGTCCTTGATGGAGAGGGTGGGCTGGGGAAGAGAAGCTCCCACTCCAATTGCCGAGGGCTTGTTTGATCGGTCCATGGTGTAAGAAAATGGAGAAAATAAAATTGGGTTGAAAGTTGAAAGGGAGAACAGAGATGCTTGATGTTTCACATTTGAAGCGCGGGGGATCTTATCGGCCCCGCCTGTTTTGTTTTGACGGGCCACAAGGGCTCCAGGGCTCCGGCACTGGGTGTATGACATTTAACACGTTTATGCAAATATTTCGGATTTCAAGTCAATTAGCCAACTAATATCCCTAATAAGCACCTAGATATTCTGTTTATCTATTAATTCACATGCTTCACCATGTAAAATACTAGAAAACTTTTAGCTCCAAACGCTCACGCCACTAGACAAGATAAAAAAAGACACATGCACAAGCATACACGAGCCTACAAATAATTACTAGGCCAGTATAGTCATCCTGTCTCGTGGAGTTCTGTACTTTCAAAAGCTCGCCGGCAATTGGAATGGCGATAAGCGTGCCTATACTGAGCAAGAAATAGGGTTGTACCATAACGCTTTCCAAAATCTTCGGTTTTAGAGATTTGCGCAACACAAACAAGGGAGAGACTGACTACAGTGCCGCTCCAGAATCCAAAGAGCACTGTGAATGCCAAGGTAGCCGCCTGATTTGACGCCGACGGAAGCCATAGAGCGAAAGTAAACACTGAACAGATGAACGTGGCGATGATCATCACATTGAATCGCCCAAATCTTTGAGCATAGGATGACAAATAAGTTAATGGAATCAGGAGGGCAAAATCGACCAAAACGATGGCCGCCGTCAAGACGGGAAATCTGATTCTTCCAATGCCCCCAGCAGTCACAGCTGTGCCAGTAAGCCAGGGCATGATGCTTGAAAACCCAATAGACTATGCAAGCCACGCTAGGGGTGAACGCCATTAATTAGGAGATACCGCCAAGGGCACTGAATCCTAGCATGAATTAGTAATATCCCATGCGAATGTTTATCGTAAGTTTTGGCGGAGCGAGCTCGTTTATTATAAAAGAAGCACTTACCTTCTCTAACCCTGAAGACCATGAGTGATGTGACGGACCTAACACATCCCGGGATCAGCAAGGGCGCAAGACCATGCGCATTAAATAGAGATCCTTTCAGATACCAGTCGGCCTATAGATCTCAGTGAGTAGATTGAAACGGCTTTTTACCAACTTGCGCGCTTCCAAAATAAAGCAAAGCATGTACGGACTAAATATCCAGCCGATGGAAGCTTTCGAATAGTCTTTCAATTGATGGTCTGCCAACCAAACCTCGAACACGCCGATTGTATTCATAAGTCCAAATGAGGGCACCATCACGCACCAAGAGCCAAGAACGACACTCCACGCGCGCCAACCACCATCTAGAAAAACCAGGAAGCTGTCTTGCTCCATTTCATTCGAAGTATCGCTCGAACTTTCGCCCTCGGGGTTCGCAAGTCGTGAGGAACGTGAAACTAAATTCCTGCAAAGGTTTATCTTCATACTAGCCTCATGCACAAACAAATAAGAAACAGCTGTCTTCATACTAATATAGAAGGTAAGCCTTTATGGGACACCGGGGACGCTAGAACTTTTTGGAGCGGCAAGGTTAGTAGTCCCTCGCGCTCTGGGGTAAGACCTCGTAGGTAGAATATAGGGAGATAAGAGAAATAGAGCACTGTCCAATGTGGTAGCGGACTAATAGCTACTTCTTTATGAGAAATATTAACATAACTATGGGCTAGTTACTTTTCATCATTATAGGGCTATACATAACTATGTGTACATTGATTTAAAACCCAGTATCGGGGAAGAGATACGGATGGAACATGAAGCTGGCGCAGCGTAGCTTGCCTGTTATTCTCAACTCGGAACACGCAGGACCACTGTGTTTTCAGCTCATTTAAGCAACTCGGTAATGGAGCACTTTATCCGCTACCTTTGCTAATAGATAATTCTTACAAATAAATGGGAATTCTTTCTGATTATCAAAATCATTTGTCCATTTGATATAACATTTGACCCGCTTGGCAAGCATCCACTGTGCACCTTTCCTAAAACAGATTATTCCGATGTCCTCATAGAGAAGAAGAATAGTCGGCCGCGTATATACCCCTGTCATGCCTTTTAGTAGACTTTTAGTAGTCTTTTCAGTGGAAATTTCAGTGATCTTTTCGCTATTCTTTTCAGGATATCTTAAACTCCGTTCTTACGCGGTTAACTCGGCAACATCGCCATCGCATCGACCCCACGCAAATGTGGGGTGAAATGGTGTCAGTTCCTGTTCCACTCCGACCTTCCTCTCTCTAGGTCACAAGAGTCACACAGACTGCTGTACAGATTCAAACCCGTGCTAAGGTAAGATCACGCAAAACGGCACTGTTCTACACACCGGTCGGCATCTACCTAAGCCGCGCTCCCGTGACAGCTTCCCGAGCCGGGATCTCCGTTGATGGGGGCTTCTCCGCAAACTCAGAATCATGGCCAAGACCGCCACGAGGACCCAGAAAATGTCCATCTTGCTTCGGACGCTTCTGACTTGATCGGTAATAATGCAGACTTGTCGAGTACAGAAAGCGACACCGATCTCGAGAGCGATGACACCGCAATCTTCGACAGCGACTCCTATCGGAGATTAGAGTCCGCGCCGCTGATAACCAATCACCGACGATTTTCCTCCACCAACGAAAACAATGACGATCATGATCATGACGGCGTGCTTGGGCCCGCTGATGAGGATGAGGAGAAACCAGTGACTTGGAGCTCGTTGCCGAAGAAGGGCCAGTTGGCGATCTTAACCTTGGCGCGACTGTCAGAGCCGTTGACACAGACCTCTCTGCAGGCATACATGTTTTATCAGCTTAAATCGTTTGATCCATCTTTGCCAGACTCGAAGATCTCTGCGCAGGCGGGTATCCTCCAGGGCAGCTTTACAGCCGCGCAATTTATCACCGCTATCTGGTGGGGCCGTCTTGCTGATGCTGAATGGATGGGACGGAAGAGGGTGCTGTTGATCGGATTGATGGGCACTTGTCTGTCTTGTGTGGGATTTGGCTTCTCTCGATCATTTGCGACGGCCATGGTCTTTCGGACACTGGGCGGGGTATTGAACAGCAATGTGGGAGTGATGCGGACGCTGATTGCAGAGATCATTGCCGAGAAGAAGTAAGTTGATATGTTCACATGGTGTCAAGTTTCCTTGGGCTAACCGCTTAGATACCAATCCCGCGCGTTTTTGCTTCTACCCATGTGCTTCAATATTGGTGTAATCATAGGTCCAATCTTGGGAGGCTCTTTAGCCGATCCTATCAACAGCTTTCCGCAATTTTTCGGACCAGGATCTACCTTTGGAGGTAAAGAAGGTGTCTGGTGGATGCAGCGTTGGCCCTATGCATTACCGAATCTTTTGAGCGCAATCTTCATATTTGTATCATTTCTCGCAGTATTTCTTGGGCTCGATGAGGTGAGCTTATTTCCCGTCCAAACTCATACTGTCACTACTAACGAAACCGTTTAGACCCATGAAATTACACGTTATAGAAGAGATTGGGGTCGTAAACTTGGCAAGCGACTCGCAAGAGCTTGGACCGGACAGCCTCGACACTACCGTCCGTTGACACGCTCCAGAGACAATGACTCCATTTACACTGACGACAGCGTCGGTACTTGGTCTACGCCATCAAGTCCAGCCCGCTCTCGCGTGCATCCACGGCCACATAAGAAAATAGGTTTCTGGCAGATCTGGACACGCAACGTTATCTTGACTCTGACGGCTCAATTCCTCCTCGCCTTCCACACAAGCGCCTTCAACTCTATGACATTTGTCTTTTTGCCCGCACCCCGTGCGCCAGAGAACTCCCGACAAGGCCTTTTCCATTTCGGTGGTGGACTAGGTCTTCCATCATCTCGAGTTGGGTTTGCTACTGCTATCGTTGGTCTCATCGGCCTACCACTCCAGATATTCTTGTACCCGCGGATACAGACAAAGCTCGGCACGCTCACATCATTCCGAACGTTCCTTCCCTTTTCGCCAATCGCATACTTGCTGATGCCCTTCCTTGTGATTCTTCCGCGCATACCGTGGATTGTTTGGTCTTCTTTCACGTTTGTCGTTAGCTTACAGGTCGTCTCGCGGACATTCATCTTGCCCGCTGCTATCATCCTAGTGAACAACTGTGTCACCGATCCATCTATCCTAGGCACAGTCCATGGAGTGGCACAGAGTATATCCAGTGCAGGCCGTACCCTGGGTCCTTTCCTGGGTGGCTGGGGGCTAGGACTGGGTCTCGAAAATAACATGATTGGGGCGGTTTGGTGGGCACTCGCTATTGAGTCTTTGCTTGGTTGGGCTATGCTGTGGAGTATATACGAGGGCAAGGGAATCGAACGCAAGAAAGATGAGATAGAGGAAGATGAGTAATGATTATATTTGACCTGTTGATAATAACCATTGTGTACCTACGCTCCTTGGGCGTGACGCCCAGATCCCTAGCATCAAGAGCGAGTCTTGATACATAGAAATGAACTTTTGATCTCATCTGCTTCGTTCCGACTCAACTCATTAAATCATAAAATGCTAACAGTAAACAATTTACGTCATCACGTCTGAATAGATGGGGCAATGAATGCTTTCATTGCCTTGATGGCATCTCCATCATGGGCCTTGAGCAATTCCGTAGCCTTGATCTTATTTAAATCCAACTGGTCAACCTACAGCCATATTAATAAGGCTGCACAAAGACGAGCACCGAGGTAGACACGGCAAACATACTAGCAGTGTAACATCCGCCGGAGCAACCTTGACTGGCTTCTTTTTCACCACCTCATCAGTCTTCAGTACCTCAACCATCGTCTCGTTGTCGGGGCCTTGTCCAGCAGCTATATCTAGTCGACTCATGGCCCTTCCCAGAGCCTCTTGCTTTGCATTAACCGGTGCTCCGATGGAGGCACCCTCCGTTGCGATTTCATTTGTGTTGAGGGAGGAGAGAGCGGCGGCGGCTTTGCGATCTTCAGCGTTTGAGGAAAGGTGTTTTTCGACAATTCCTGGGTCAGCAGTTGCGGAAGGGATTGGATCGGACATATTTTCTTTGTTCAAGGGGTGTTGGGAGTTGAAGTTGATCTCGACTTGAGCTGTGTGTGGACAACACGACGTCACTGATAAGCCCCAGGTTCAGATAAGTGCTGACATAATTGTTTATTCATCTGCGCCAAGAAATTATTTGGACCTTTCTTTCTCTCTCAACGTCTTAATTTTCATGTTAGACTTGCTATCTTGTGTTTCTAGATGCCTTGGTACTATGTATTTGCAGTTACCAATTTTTTCGGGTTAACTCCACGACATGCAATCTCCACCTTGAGGCTCCGCTTTTGAACCCTCGGAAGAACCTCGGCATGAGAAGAGAGCCATGTGTTTAGACCGGTGTACTTCGAGACTATATTTTGACCAAAATGCGCCGATGATGGTGCTGATTACCTCAAAGTGCTGAAATATTTCTAGTCACACTCAAACGGATCATATCAATTTCGCCAATAATATATTTGACTCTTTACATAGACTTGAATATGCATCCATCTCATCTCTATATCCCTCGTTACATATAGAAATGTTTCTACACGGTGCATATGTACTATGCCTAGTGCTTTGTAAATCCAGTTTTCTCATCTTCAGCCATCTTCCCGCGGTCACTTTATATGGTTTCATTTATCTTATGATGCTCGAAGAAGAAACCCTCTACCTGTAAGAGAGGTTTGCACGGCACGTTGCAATGTGTTTTTTCATAGACGGCGATTGGGCTATGGAAGTCGAGGCGCAGGCAAAGAGTAATGTTCCCGTTAATACTGAAAAATAACTTCATTCCAAGCCCATTTATAGATTAGAAATAAACTGAGGAGATCTTCTGCAGGATCCGTACCCTTGACTTACTTTGTTGGTGGCATGATGCCTTAACGTACCTCCAAATTATGGTAGCTAGAATAAATATATTAAAGAATAAATGACTTAAACAACGGTCTTTGTTTGCTTAGGTCGCTTTCACTTTGGATCTCATTAGCTCTCAGATTGCTCTGACTTCCATCTGACTACTAAGCCTTTGTCATGTCCCCGGTCCTTTTCAAGTGCCCCCGTAAATCAATAATACGCACAAACGCATTCATATCTTCCATTGTTAAATCTTGGCATATTCGATAAGTCAGATTCGATTGCAAGGGCATAAATAGCTTCACTCAGCTGATGGTTAGATCCTTACTGTGTCTTTTGATCTCCTGGATCCTTCGGGCATTGATTTACTGACAACTATCTACCGCAGCACAGGTCTACCATAAGTACTGCCCTTCACGATGTCTCCAACTACGGGGAACTCTGCCACCGATGTGTCGGTCTGGGAACAAGCCTATCACGACGCATGGCGACACTTTCAAGCTAGCACCTTGGACGTGTTAGACAGGCTGGCCTGGCACATTTTATCTCCTGAATATCGCCAAACAACCATTGAACAGTTAGGCCGGCTTCCAATCGAGGTAGACAATATCCGAAGCACGGGACAGGCAATGTTTGAACATGCTCCAGGCTGCCGGACTGTGCGAGAACATCATCTTACTTACTTCGCCGATGATTTCATCCGGGACTGTCTCAAGCTCGATTTCATGCTGAATATGCTGTCATGGAACCTCATGAATCGTCCGAATAGTGACAGGGCAGTCTACAATGGTCTTCTCAAGCTACTGCACTCCAACAAGGATCGGGTTCCCGATTGATGATATCGATGGCTTAGTTTGTCGGATTGCATTACTGTCTACTGCTTTTCATTTTGAACCTACTAACATGGATACTTATGAATAGCCCATAAGAGATATAATCAGTTGCCCGCACCCTTCGAACAATTTTGGAATGAATTACAAATGGTTGCAATGTTTGGTGGGCTGCATTGTGCGGTTCTTTGGCTTATCACTACTTGCCTAACTATATTGACTTTGGCCATGCTAACATCTCAACTTAAACACAGCCTGCAAGCCGAACGAGCGATTTACTGTACGTGTTTTTTTTTTGTTGTCAGAATCTCAGCGATACGTGAAACTGACTAAAAACTGTAAGAGTCATATTTGATGTGTTTTTGAATTATGTCTAAACCGTGAAGCCAGAGGTCTATCTGCTGGTTTGTGTCTTATAATAATCGGCAACCGATACTTAGAGGGTATGTAGGCTATAATTCATCCTATACTATATCTATAACGACATTAAGTACCTTCATAAGTACATACATAATGAAATGGTTATTATACACACAGTTCTATGTACAGGGAGTTAAAGGTTATTATAAATTGTCAGAGAGGCAAATGAATCATGCAGCAATGCTCTACAGGGCAAGAGCCAGAGCCAAGACACCAGCTGCACCAGCAACACCCATGGCAATACCTCCAGTAGGAGCAGGGGCACCACCAGTAGACCGCGAAGAAGAAGGAGAAGCCGATGTAGAGCTGGAGCTGGAATCGGAGCTGGGGGCCGAAGAGGAAGTGGAGTCAGAGCTGGAGCCCGAGGAGGTGGTGGAAGCTGAAGTGGTCTGGGCGGCATTGGAAGAGGCCTGGCTGGCAGCGGCGGTGGAGCCAGTCTCGACGGCGCTGCTATCAGCAGTCTCGGTCTGAGTAGCGCTGCTATCAGCGGTTGCTGTGGCACCAGCGATCTGGTCATCAAAGTTGGACGAGGCCCAAGCCTTGACGCTGCTAGGCAACGAGTTGTACCAAGCAGGGTAGGTGCCAGCCGCAGCTTCGCTGACGATTGAGGAGCGGGAGGCGGGGTCCATGAGATCGTTGTACCATGAGGCCGGGATGGCTGTTGCCAGAACAGTCATGATGGAACTGGGCACATCCGCAAGATCGTAGGAATCATCACTACCGGTAGTCTCGGTGCTTGAGGATGTGGCAGTAGTATCCGCAGGGGCAGCCAGGGCCGTGGCGGCGAAGAAAAGAGTGGCAAGGATCTTGTACTGCATGGTTAAAAGAATGTGGGTGTATAGGGATGTGGATTGAAGAAAGAAAAACCAAGGCTGGCAGAAGGTTTAAATACTCTTGGGGTCGAGAAAACCCAATGGGCATTACTCATGGGGCTCTTCCAACCTTCCAATCTTGGAAGAGCCTTCGAGGGACCTGGCCCACGTTTTTACCTACGTTCGGGCCATTTCGGGCCACGCTAGTACAAAACAAGCAAAATATAAACTGACCACGCTAACCCAAAACGACCACACTACAGTTAGCGCCGAGTGATGGCCAATCACAGTTGGCAGACCCCTTTTGGTCGGCCCGATCAGACCAAATTTCTTCGACGCTCTCGATACGAAAGTTACCTGCACTGCACCCCATTTCAGGCGCTGTGGCTTGGCTTAATTTCTCGTCTCCGTCAGCATTTGCTCTGTAATTAGTTAAGGAGTTTATTACGATCTATCGTCCCCCCCCTTTTTTTTTGTTTCCGTGGTCCGTCCTCTTTTCCAAATTTAGCTCCTAAAGGATCGGCTTTCTATGCCAAGTCTGGGGTAGTAAGAAATGGGAAATCTGCATCAAATCTGCATTTCTACTCCATCCACGGAAAATATACGGCAAATATAAAAAAGCTTGTTGCCCCCAAGCCTTGTCGGTCTCGTAAATACTGCAGATGACGGCCTTGACCTTACTTTTGTCAATGCCCAAGGCCCTGCAGAGTACCATGTCCACCTATGCTATAGCCAACAGTTTACCGGAAGGTGCTTTAGAATTTCACTTCGAGGCTTGTTTCATATCCCTACTGTTAATCTCTCAAGGGGTACGTGGTGTGGTGTGGTGGGTAGGTAGGGTTAGGTGGTCAACACCTATCGGCTAACTAGTGCTTATGCTGGAAAAATCCAGTAATTTAACCAGGATATCTCCCCCCTCCATAATTGATCAGGCTCATATTGTCAAAAATCAAGCTTTTACGAATATTACGTTCTATTACTAGTCCCTTTTTCAGTATGGCACACGCATCTCTACTATAACTTTTTGCCTCTTTTCAAAGTCAATGGTTTTATATGCCGCAGTTGTGATATCACAAAGCCATGCAGAGTGTGTGGTGTTCATAAAAAGGCCCGCCTTGTCCAGACAGACCATAAACAAGGCTCAAGGTTGAGGTTCACCAGACAAAGAGACGCCTGAAACTATTTAGAGACACCATTTTGAGGCACTCAGATGATACTAACTAGTTACAAGGCTCTATCCATCGTTGCCAGTGCTATCAGACATGACTATTAAGTCTGATATGAGAACTTACCTGCTGTTTACAAAGCAGCGAACTTCATCACTCGATGCATCTTATAGGTCAAGTTCGAGAACGCTCATTCACATCATGAGCCTCCGATCCACAGCCTTTCAAAATCACTCAGATTCCAAAGGAAGAAGAGAACCCGTTATCTGGGCCATGTCACCTTCCATATCCATGACTGTACATATCAGGGGTACCACTTGATGACTTGAGGAATGGAGGCCAGAGGTCAGGAGATTGCTACATGGTGAGCATGCAATGGGGACCTATGGTCTGTGCTCTGTGTTTCCTTATTCCCAGTCAATCAACACCCTCCAGTTTTGAAAAAGGCTGTATGGAACTCTCAACAGCAACCTCCTAACGTATGCCTAGTCACACAGGAATGTGAGACAAATATGGTGCCTCGAAGATCAGGCATGAAAGTGAGTCATCCGAGTTCCGGGAATAAGCGTCTCACGTACACACACCTTTCTTTTGTTATGTGCCCTTGATATATTTTCACTCAGTCCTTTGTTCCAATTTTTAGGAAATTATCACTTAACCACTATCAATTCCTCATTGCATTTGTTTGTGCTGGTCAAACCGAAGACACTGATCTCATATCATCCCACCACCTTCAGAGATCAATTGCCCACCATGGCCGAATGGAGCCCTAGTTGTAAGAGCAAAAATCTGTAAACATCTCTTTCACGTTTGATCTAGTATCTCTAACTATATCTAGCTTGGACACAAAAACCCATCAAGCAAGATGTCATCTATGAGGATCTTCAAGGGTTGAAAGTCTCACTGCAAAAACTACAGAAGCTTCCTCCACTTGTGACCACACAAGAAGTACGTCTTTTCATTAGACCGGATCTTAGCTATCATATTGACCTGATTTACAGATTATCAATCTCAAGAAAAACCTACGAAATGTCGCTTTGGGCAAAGCATTCGTTCTGCAGGGTGGTATGTTGCACAGGGAAATATCCCCGAGACGTAAGGACTAACCCTTTTGTCCAGGTGACTGTGCGGAGCTCTTCGACTACTGCAGCCAAGAAATGATCGAAGCCAAGGTGAAGCTCTTGTTGCAAATGAGTTTGGTTCTCATCTGGGGTATGTCAGACCCCCACAAAAAGCAAAGAAACTGGCAACTAATCCACCAATAGGCGCCAACAAGCCCGTCATCCGTATTGCTCGGATCGCAGGCCAGTTTGCAAAGTAGGTTCCTCATCTATTGATTTATAACTACAAATCTAATCACAAGATTAGGCCCCGCTCAAGTCCAACAGAGGTCATCAATGGAGTGGAAATGCCTTCTTTCCGCGGTGACAACATCAATGGCTTTGCAGCAGACCCTACGTCCCGCCAACCAGACCCATCACGTCTAGTCTCAGCCTACTTCCACTCCGCGGCGACTCTGAATTACCTCCGTGCCTCGCTCTCCTCGGGCCTGGCAGACCTGCACTCCCCACTAGACTGGGGTCTGGGCCATGTAATCACGCCCTCAATCAAAGAGCAATACGCCAAAACCGTAGGCGCAGTAAAGGATGCCCTGCGCTTCATGCACACAGTAGGAATCGACAAAGACCGCGGCTTCGAGACAGCCGACATCTTCACCAGTCACGAGGGTCTCTCCCTGGAATACGAGCAGAGCCTAACCAGACTCCTTCGCCACCCAGTGAACTCAGGCAGCAGCAGCAGCACGTCTTCCGAAACAGGCTACTACGCAACATCCAGCCACTTCCTCTGGATCGGTGACCGCACACGCCAACTCGGTGGTGCGCATATCGAGTTCTTCCGTGGCATCGCTAACCCCGTCGGAATCAAGATCGGGCCCAGCATGGCGCCGGATGAGCTGGTGCAGCTGCTGGATGTTGTCAACCCAGATCGTGAAGTCGGGAAAGTGACTCTGATCTCTCGGTACGGCGCTTCGAAAATCGCTAATTTCCTCCCGGGACATATTGCCGCCGTGCAGGCCTCTGGTCATATCCCTGTCTGGCAATGTGACCCTATGCATGGCAATACACAGAGCACACCATCTGGTGTGAAGACCCGCCATTTCACGGATATCTTGTCTGAGTTGAAGCAGGCGTTGGAAATCCATCGCGCTGCGGGGTCTTTCCTCGGTGGTATGCATCTTGAACTTACTGGGGAGGCTGTCACTGAGTGTGTTGGTGGTGCTGCTGGGCTGACGGAGGATGGGCTTGGGGAGCGGTACACGACATTCTGTGATCCACGCTTGAACGAGAAGCAGGCTTTGGAGCTCGCTTTCTTGGTTGCTGGGTTCTACCGTGAAGAGTCGGAGGAGTGATCTCATCGCTTTGGTTGATTGGACAAGAGATAGTTGAAGCGGGACAGCGAAAAGATTTCGGGTATTATGAGCGAGTTTCTGAATCAAAAGTCTATCTATATTTTGCAAGTTCATCACGGATATGTGTATTTGAATCATCAGGTATTGAGTTGATTTAACTGAGATTCGAAACAAAAAATAACGACCAATATCATTGTACAACAATCCAACCTATCCAGCTCGCCGTCGTGGAGCAAAATTCATAAGCGCCCAAACAAAGAGTCCCCATATTTACATTGACTGGGTATGAATCTACAAAACGTGAACAATGCAAAGAATAAAATCAAGGAACAAGAGGGCTGGCGACAGCAGGCTTGTAAACAAGACTCTTACGTCTAGCAGCCTCCATGCGGAACCGGCGCTGCCTCCTGGATTCCTCGTCTTGTCCCTCATCCAGCATGATACTCACAGGCTTGGCGCTCGGGAACAGACCCCGGTTACTCTGCTTTGGCGGGCAAGATTGCTGGACAAGCTTGGAGCGATTTCCAAGGAATCCGGGTGTAGCGGGCGACATGCCAATGGCATCAAGGTTGGCAAAATTGTATCCCGGAGTAGCAGGGAATTGGTAGCTATCAGCAGAAGATTGTTGTGGGGGTGTGGATGGCATTGGCTGGTGGGTCGGAGGTGTGATCTTGCGGAAACCTTCAACGGCACCTGGGTTGACACCACTGCGACGTCCGCCGACAGATGGCGCGGGGGATTCGGAAATGCGCACGAGTGTTCCATTCACATTGCTCAGTGCACGAGGCTCCATACTCTTGCGGCGCTTGGCGCCTCCGCGAGGAATGATAGAGCTGTCAACTGCATACGGAGTTTCATCGAGCCATTGGTTTTCCCGTTCACAGCTAGATATAACAGTCAGAAACGTCGCGTAAAGATGCACAGAAGATAAACTCACTCAAGGACCCAACCAACTCCAACACACTTGACAAGACCCGCTGCCTTCTTGACTTTCTCCATAGTCCGCAGGCCACCATCCTTGTACACAACATGGGTGATGCCAATTCTCAGGTCCTTGGGCTCTGCACCATCAACCGGCGAGAGACTGGAACGAGGGTTCCAAGACCAGGACTTCACACATCGGGCGCCCATTTGCTGCAAAAGTTCCACAAAGATACCAGACGCATCCTCACCCTCGGTGGTATGAACATCCACATGCACAACTGCCCCGTGCAGAGCCTTCTGTTCAGTGCTCATGCTACGACGTGCCTTCTTGGCAGGACTGGCGGTTGCGACGGGAGTACCGGGGACAACCATCACTGGTTCTTTGACACTGCTGCGTCTACCCGTGGTAGAACGGCGTTTTGGTGCCGGACTTCTGCTCATCCGTGTAGATTTCCGAGAGGGAGACAGAATCGGTGCAGTGTCATTGAGTGCCATAAAGGTTGGCTTGCGAACACGCGGAGAAGATCGAGTGGGAGATGTGTTCGAGAGGGACAGACCTCTCTTGCGGGGCAGCTTGAGAGGTGACACGTCGCCTTCGGCTTTCAAGGGCACTTTTGACACCGTATGAATGGTGCGTAACTCGTCAGGTTGGACTTGATCCTTCATTGGGGTTGATGGAAGAATCGGACCGCAGTTCTCTTTGTCATCGAGTAGATGAAACTCTTGGCCCTGATCTTGCGGGACTTCGGCTGTAGAAGTATGCTCTAGTTCAATGATTTCCGAGTCAGGATCCTCGAAGATATCCGTGCCCTTGTTTGGCGGGTCAATTATTTGATGGTCTTCATGGATGGATGATGGCCGTGGAGTCTGTTCACACTCAGGGCTCATGCAAGCACTTTGAGGCTGAAGTGGAAATTTGTCAAACAAAGAGGGGGTATTTGTCAAAGGACTCTTTGACAAATTAGGATACGACACACTCTCAGGATTTGTCGGAGTGTCCGTGTTGGTACGGTCCAAGGGGCCCACTAACGAGAAAACTCCACGGCGACGCGGTCGGAGTGATCTAGCTTGGGAAGGGGTGTTTTGTTCCCAACGGCCAAACTTCTGTGCCAATGGAGTAAAACCTAAGCTTGTCTCAGCATGGGATTGGTGCTGATCAACAAAGCTTGGTGTGTTAAAGAGACTGGGTGCCATTAACGCAGGGCTATCAACCTGGGTCTTTGGCGTCCAACTATTTTCTTCATGCAGGGGCGCGTCAATGATGACATTATTGGCATTCTTGGCATCGAGGGTGGAGTCATGATCATTCTCTGAGTTGGCTGGGCGATCCAAAGCTAATGAAGCAGATTCACCGCCCGTGGGACTTGGTTGTGGTAAAGCAATGGATTGCGTCCTTTGGACCGGGGTTGCAATATCCTCGACATAGATGTTCTCATGTGGCGAAGCAGGCTTTGGCGATATTGTAGCAAACTCAGGCACGGCCAGGATAGACTCTGTGTCTTCCACGTCGCTCTGCTCGCTCATCACTTGTCCCTCTTCCTCGGGTTGTTGAATGGCCTCTTGTACATTTTGGGGCTCTTCCTCAATCTCCCGCCGCTCCAGTACCGCCAGCTCATCTTCGGGATAATCCGTGTGCTCCATGTCTGAGTCCGCCACCTGACCTTGTTCGTCATACAGGTCATTGTCTGCGCGGTGTGCATCTTCCATAGTGTCGAAGCAAACCGTATCAGCTTCTTCGTATTCAAACTCGCTCTCGTGATGGAGATCTTCGCCCTCTTCTAGGCCTGAGTCTTCCTGGAGTTGTTGGTTATGAAGATCATGCGCTGCCAATTGGGCGTCTTCCATAGTATCGAAGCAAACCGTATCGGCTTCTTCGTATTCAAATCCATTCCCCTCATGGAAGTCTTCATCCTCTCCTAGGTCTGAGGCTTCCTGGACTTCTTGGTGATGAACATCATACGCTGCCAAATGGGCGTCTTCCATGGTGTCAAAGCAAACTGTGTCGAGTTCCTCGTCCTCAAATTCGCTCTCGTCTTGAAGATCTTTGCCTTCTTCTATGTCTGACACATCCTGAACTTGTTGGTCATGTAGATCATGAGCTGCCAATTGGGCATCTTCCATGGCGTCAAAGCAAATCGTATCGGCCTCTTCGCGGTCAAATTGAGCCTGGTATTCAAGTTGTTCGGTAGCTCCGGGGCCTGAGTATTCCTGAGTCTCTTCATCACAAAGGTCCTCCGCTGCTATATTGGCCTCTTCCATAGCATCGAAGCAAATCGTTTCAGGCTCTTCGTACTCGGACGGGGCTTTATCTTGAGGAGATTCACTTTCATCCTCTTCCAAGTCTGAGTCTCCCTCCACCTCCACCTCCGCAGTTAGAGATTCGGTGTTTTCAT
Source organism: Penicillium hordei (assembly GCF_028827395.1). Classification (NCBI taxonomy): domain Eukaryota; kingdom Fungi; phylum Ascomycota; class Eurotiomycetes; order Eurotiales; family Aspergillaceae; genus Penicillium; species Penicillium hordei. The sequence continues at coordinate 2,868,065 of NW_026623142.1, forward strand.
CATTGAATGAGTCTCGGACAGCTTCTGAGGTGGCAAAATCTTCCTGAATGGGAGAAACCGATGATGCCTTTCCATCAGAAGATAACTCAATGCCAAAAATGTCTCGAGCCACATCCTCGACCATTTCGGTGTCCTTTTCAAATGCCGCCTCGTCTGGCAGGCTATCCCTTGGCGAGGATCTTGGGGTGGTGGATTGTGCGAGTTCGACTGTCTTAGAAGGGGTTCCATCATTGTCGATGGGTGTAGAGGGGCCCACAGATGCATGAGTAGAGAATATCGAGTTTTTGAACGGAGAAGCTATTCTCTTTGCGGGGCTTTGAAACAAGGGAGTTCGAGCAGGGGCTGCCGATGTAGAATCCTTGAATGGGGATTGCGAGAAAGAAGCACCCAAATAACCCTTCTTGGGTGACATCTTCAATGGAGAAGTGTGTCCGGGTGTGAAATCAGGCGCGGAAATCGGATTCACGCTACCCCCGAAGAGGGAGCCTCCACGGTTTGGGGTGTCTCTCATGGAAAACTGGAAGGGAGATGATGGTGCTGGTCGTCTCGCAGGACTAGACATCATCATAGAATCACTAAAAATAACTGAATTTCCGGGTGGAAGAGCGAGGTGGCCATTATCTGCGACTGCGTTCTGGCTGCGGTTCGGCGCAAAGTTGATTTTCCTGACTGGGGAGCTAAGTCCGATGCCGTCTGATCCGTGTTTTGGGGTTGGTAGTTTCGGTTCGCCATTCTCGTCCACGAAGCTGGATGCCTTCTTGGGGGTAAAGTTGATCCTTCGTACAGGAGAGCTCAGTCCAGTGGTCTCCAAGCCATGCTTGACTGGCGAGTGTACAACAAGTCTGACCGGATCCTTGGTGTCGTCCTTAATGGTGTTCAATTCATCATCTTCTCCATCAGAGCTTGCGTATGCTGATAGAGATTTGGCCACCTGCTTGGCCTTCTTGGGAGATAATGGCTTGGTCGCTTCTTTCTTCGCTGCAGCTGGCTTCCTTCCGCGAGTGCCGGTTGTCACGGGCTTGCGAACTGGGGTCGCTCCGAGGCCAGCCTTGCCAGCACCCGTGCCCTTGGTCGCTACTCGTCGACGGCCAGCAGCAGGAACCTCGGGCTCCTCGGCTTCGGAATCCGACACATCCTGGAATTTCACTGTCTTCTTCTTGGCGGGTCCACGTAAAAGGTTCGAGCGCATAGTTGTCGAGTTTGTCGCAATCCTGATTTGGTTCGATTTCGTATCATTCGCTGTGTCAATTGCCGCACGTGTCCGTCTGCTCGTGGCCACCGTTTCACGGGTCGGAGGGGCCTTCGCTGTTGTTGCCGCTCTTGGTCGCCCCCTGGTTTTCGGTGCAGCCTCGGGCTTGGTTGCAGCAGCTTCTGTGGGCAAGGGATTTTTTCTCGGTCTTCCAACACGCTTCTTTGGTGCCTCAGTTTGTTGTCCTAGCTCATTTTCGCCGGCGTTGTTTTGGGGTTTTGGCTTGTCGGCAAGGGACTCGAAAGCCTTCTTTCCTCGCGCATTCACAGTTGTCGTAACTTTCGATTTGTTAGTTGGACGACCAGGAGGACGTGCGGTGGGTTTCGTGGGTTTGCTTGTGATAAATCCCAGCTCATCATCAGACTCAGCATCGAGAGCCGGGTTCGCAGTCCGTGGTGCTGGTGCTGCTCTTCGAGGGGCTTTCTTCTTGGCATCGGCAGCGGCTGTCGATTTGGTCGAGGTTCGTGCCACCCGTTTCGCAGGGGATTGTGGGATTACTGCGGCGCGCGCCATGTTGATATCGTGTTGTCGTTGATGGTCGCAGTTAGTATTGGCATGCGACGCTCATGGCGGGTTTGGGCGGTAAAATGTGGTATCGGCCCAATGTCGTAAGGTCGCAGGTTACCGGGAGTTATCTGATTAGGTGCATGAACGAGGAAGCAAGGCAAAGCAAATAACCCACTGTGGAGGCGGCGGTTGATCCAAGGTTGCTTGTTGTGGCGTTTCCCATAGCAACATAGGCACGTGATATGATCTACACAGTCAAAAAAATACATCAACAAGGACATCAGGATGTTACATCGGATTAATTCAAGGACAAATGAAAATCATAACAAAATAGCAGCGTAGAAGTCTGCTACTAATGATGTTATAAACTACTCTGGAGTTCAAAATTGCACCATAACTTATGCCTCATTCGATATATATTTCTACCAGGTACCTGCATAATGTAGCTTGAAATCATCCCTTACACTCTCTAAATACTCTTTTTCTGGCTTTATGCTGTTATAAAATGCTTGTTGGATGTCAGTACAGATTTAAATGAAGAAAATTGTGCATCACCTTCATAGTCGCAAGTCTCGAGAGCCGTAATTATGCCCCAATGTATAGTTACGTGAAGGATGCCGAATTAATAAATGGTCCGGGCCAGTTACGAACTTACCCTTCTTGTCATATGATTTAACGCAAATTTGAGTGGAAGAGGAGCAGACGTTGTTTGAGGGGCATATATTTCCAACGGTTTATTTGCGATCGAATTGAGAGATGGAAGGGATAAGGTTGTACTGAAGTACAAACATATTCTCATATGAACATACATATATGCATTACTATTGAATTAGATCCACTGGGATCCGAAGAAATCTAGGCAAATACCAGTAAAATGCAAATGACACGAGGATGGCTCGATGGGCGCTTGAAGAAAGTACCAAATGGCGAAGACCCGCGTTCAGAATGCGAGTAGCTGCAACATGGCAGCCGGAAGAAAAATAATTCATCATGTCTGGTTATACCAGGATGAGCATTGCCAAGCTGGCTGCGGCAACCGTGGATAGCATGGTGGGCAAACTCACTGAGGCCATACTCTCAGACAGGTAATAAGCTGGATCATAAGACGACGGTGTGGTGGAGTTCACAGTACCGTTCCAGCAGTACCGGTCGAAACACTGGGTGCAGATATCCGGGAGTTTGGTACCCGTGCGCTCGAACGAGCGGCTGAGGATAGCACAGCCAACACAGGATGTCCAGTTGCCGTCTATGGTGCTGTTAGCCATGGTAGCAACCTCGTAGCCATTGAGAATGATATTGTCACGCTCAGTGTCGTCAGTGCTGAGTTGGAAGGTTGAGATGTTGGAGTGGTAGGAGTAAGGGGCATTGGGGATGTACACGACGATAGGTGTGGGTCCGGTCTGGTTAGAACTATCACAGCCAAAGAAAGATGGGCGGGTGCTGAGACCCAGGTTGACGAAGGTGTTCTGGTCTGGAACCGCAGGGAAGGCGGTACCGTTGCCGATACCGCTGCTGTTCAGGCTGCGCTCGTAAGTTGCAACCAGGGAGGTGCCGTTTGGCCAGTAATAGTCGGTGTCGGCTGAGGAGTCGACGGCGAAGATGACATCGACATGGCGCTCGGGCTGGATAAGAGGATGCAAAGGGACGTTCTGTCCATCCTCGCCGCCATCAACGACGTCCAGCAATTTCTGCGTGGCGTACGGCGATGAGTGCTCGTTGTATTTGTAGAAGGGGTTGGGATCGTAGGAAGCGATGTCGTCTTGAGCTTTGTCAAACTTTTGCAAGAGGTCGGTGAAAACGTTCTTTACGAAGCTGGGGAGCGAAGTGGTGTTGATCTGGAGAAGGAACTGGTTGAAGAGTGTGGATGAGGTTCCGATCACAAAGCCGGCACTGTCGAAACCGCTGATGCAGCTCTCGTTGCTCGGCAGCGAACCACCTTCGAACTTAGAGCCCAGGTACTTGAGCGGAACGAAACCAAAGATAGTAGGGTCAAAAGTTCCGAACTCCCACGGGTTGAACTCATAGACAGTCGAGTTGCTGCCAACGAGCAGCTCACCGGGGTTACGGCCATCTGCAACAACAAATGGCATGGGGTAGTTTCCATCCTGGAACTCGGGGGTGTCGGCAATGGAAGACCAGGTATAGCTGAGCCCACCATTGCTAGCATTGAACATTTGATAGGAAAGTGCGCGGCCCCTGTACCCAAGTTAGTAAACATATATGCATCACTAAAAACAGGGATAACATACCAAATATCAGTAAGAGAAGTATCAAAGCCAGCGTTCTTCTTCCCCTCAGCAGCTTCAGCAAGGTCCTTGTAGTAACTAGCAGAATCCAAAAGCTGGATACCACCAGTATCAGGGCCCTCAATGATCGAGTTCCCGAACTGCCAGACGGAACCATCCGTATGCGTCTGCAGTTTGTCGATAGTAGTGAAGTTATTGATGTAGATTGAACCCAGCAACCAGCTGCCTCCACTCAGACCAGCAATATAGGTAGCAGACTGCAGCAGACCACCCAAGTGCCCGGTCGTCGACGCATTGTACGTCCGACTGTCGAAAGCCTTGATGGCACCGGCACCGTTCATCAATGCACGCCATCCACCGCCCGAAACGGCAATACCGATATTGGGCAGACTGGACGAGTTCCCAGAATGTTGATCGAGGTAGCTAACGACGTCATAATCGCCGACTTTCACATGCCCGAAGAAATCCTTCATCGCCGACAGAGTCTTGCCTCGGCGGACTTCTAGCCATGATGTCTCGTTTGAAGACAGCTTCGCTGCGCTGCGAACTGTCGGTCGGCTTGCTGGGCAGCTGACAGATGTCGGCGTGTACCCGTCGGGCGCATTGGGGAGTGCTCGTTGCACACCTGCAAATGTAATATCATCGGAATTGACCCTGATATCATCGGAATTGAGCCCGCTAGGAGCAGCGATTGCACCTGCGAGAACACGGTGATTAGGGCGGTGAAAATATTATTTTGTAGATGCGTGTAGAGGTTCAATTAAGCCAAGAACGGTAATCCCGTAGAAGGAAAAAAAAAAAAAAAAAAAAAAAAACCACGAAAAATACTTACCGGGCAAGCCCAGAGCAATCGAGATCAGCGCAGATGTTTTCATAACGGTTCACAACGGTTCACAATTGTGACCGACTGTTATTTGCAGAGACGCAGAAGGAATAGATTCACTCCTAGGGTGAGATACTTAGGCACGGAGGGGGAGGGAATACTTATGAACCGGGCTCGCCGGAAGCTTAGCCAAGCCCCTCCCCAATGTCCCAGAGTGGTATGCTGGTAGTTCCTTCGGTATGTTCGTAGGGTTCGCGAATCATCGCTGCCGAGTGGAGTGAAGTGATGTCAAAAGATGCCGAAAAACTCCGTTTTACTTTACAATACATTGAATATAGAATGAAAACCACTCATTTTTCAGACGCCAGGTCAGAATACAGTACGGAGTACTCCGAACAACCGTGGATAACATGTAGGCTGCCTAAATGGGGGCTGGACAGGGGCTGATTTTGAGGGTGTCATGTGATACGAATACGGTCAATGTGGGCACAAGTAGGCACCCGCATTTCAACCGTCATTATTGGAGTACAACCCAACCCGTAGGGCTTAGGAACCCCTAAAAGTGGACTCATTCCCAATCACTCCACAGTCAGATGGATGTGGCTCATGTAAAACGGGGATGGCTTAGGTTGCGAGGTGGATCTGGCATAAAAAGCAAGGTAACAAAAGGGATTGTGATTGGGTGAGATCAAAATTATGCAGCACAATATCTCGCACTCGTATTACTACTTCCAAGTATGGAATAGTACGAAGCGATAGCGTCCACGGTATAATTTGCGCGATGTGGATGCTGGTCACAGATCGAGATTGGCATTACTGTGGTGTGAAGGAATTGAGTATAACCTACTATCAGATGACAAAGTGAACTAATTAACTATCAGTTGAATTGAATTTGATAAAAGCGTTGGACTTAACCTTGGAAGAAAAAGAAAGAAAAAAACATCATCCCAATAGAACCAAGCTAAAGCAAAGTAGAGAGAACCAGTGATCAGTTGAATTCATTGAAATGTGAGGAAAGTGTCGGACTTGACCTTGAAAGAAAAAATAACAAAAACACCATTTCAAACGAATCAAGCTAGAGCAAGGTAAACTTTCTTTCGCACTCACAATCTCAGCCACGACTAGGGCCAATCTCGGCATGTTCAAACTCTGCCTGTTCCTCCGTGGTCTCGTTAGCCTGCACATGACCCTCGGGCAAGTTGTTCAACTCATCCTCCTCCTTATCCAGACCCCAGAACTGGATAATGAACAAGGTTCCTCCCACAAAGGTCAAGATAGCGAAGACGGCGTAGTTCCAGATCAACAGAGGGTCCCTGGAAAGCGTTATCAAAGCCTCGGCGATGGCAGCGGAGATGGCGTTGGTGAACATATTGATCGCTTGGACGAGAGAACGCATATTGCGAGGGGCCTTGGAGTAGGCATACTCCATCGAGGTAATGATGGCAAAGATCTCCGATATCGCAACCAGGACATACGAACCAGTCTGGGCCCAGACAATGATAGGAGACGGGTTGACACTGCCGTCGTCAGTGTAACAATTGTTAGCTCGGTAACCGCACGGTGAAGTCAGGTAGATGTAGTACTGGATGACAGCAGCCCATATCATAGAAAGTGATGCGAGCAAAAAACCAAGGGTGATTTTCTTGATGGCCGTGAAGTGAATGCCCATTTTGCGCAGCCCCGGGTATAAGAAGATGTCACAGAGCGGGACGAAGATCAGCAGTGCCAAGGGGTCAAGATTGTTCACAACGTCGTTCGGAACGCCTTTCAAGGTCATTGTGCCGGCCTGTGCGGTGAGATTGTTTGTCAGTTGGTTGTAGGCTAGCCAGTAGACCGGGAAATAGCAAAAAACAGCACAAGCGGCAAATCCACGGCGCACTTCGTCCACCCATGCATCGTCGAAGGTCATCCACTTGGGTCGGAATTGGGGCTCGATGTTAGAGGGCTTCGCGGTGTTCCAGAGAGTGCCATCGTGCGTTCGCTTCCAGAAGATGTATGGGTTGTAATGCCAGCGGTTGCGCATGCAGAACAAGAATGTCTTGATGGCCTTGTAGGTCACTGAGCCTGCCGGCCGTGACTGGCGATAACGCTTGCGACCCCACCACATGATGAATGGGGTAGTCAGGAACATGGCGGTGGGCAGCAGGAATGCCAACCAGAAGCCGATATACTTCTCTGCATAGGCCATGCCAATCTGACCCATCAATGCGCCGATATTGATGAACAGGTAGAAGTAGTGGTAGATGCGGCTTTGGGTGATAGTCGGGTCGATGATAACACGCTCACCGGATTCAAGTGTACGCACCTTGAGATTGACAGCAGGGATCTGCTCGACAACCAGGGCGGATATGTTGGGCTTGAAGCCACCAGTCCCCAAACCCATGATTATGACACCCAGGACAAACACAGCAAAGGAAGAATTGGTGTTTGTGATCACTGGTGGGATGGCAGAGACAACTAGAATGATGTGACCTAGAATAGAGGCACCAATAGACCAGGAGATGGTCTTGTACCGTCCCCAGTACTCATCAGCGATGTAGGCACTCACTAGGGGAAGGCAGTAGCACCAGAAGGTGTTGAAGGTGTTAATGGCGCTGGCAGTTTCAATACCCTTACCTAAAGCACCAGATACACCCTGGGAGCTAGGGCCACCAGCCCCAGTTGCGTGGTTCGATCCGGGAGGGCCATTTGGGGCAGGAAGAGGAAGTGCATGGTTGACGAAGTTAGAGTCTGTAGTGCAATGTTAGAATCATTTTTTTATCTGGCTCGTATGGGGTTGTGGGTGTCTTACAGAGAACCTGGGTTCCATAGTAGGAGAAACGCTCGCACAGTTCAACAAATGCAACGGTGTACACGACCCAGGGAATAGGAGCTGAGACGCGACGCAACGCGTTGCGGCCATGAAGCTCATCAGTGGTTGGGTCTTCGTCACCCGCACCGAGGTCGTACGACTCGGGGATGACACTTTGCTGGGGCTTCTCATAGGCAACTGGGTCACTTTGCCTAATGGTGGTGACAGGCTCGATATCATGGACAGCGAGCGAGTCCGAGCCTAGGCCTGTGACCTGAGCAGCCATCTTGGATAGAATAGAGACCAGTGTAGGGCAGGGAAGAGAAACAATGGGAGGGACGTGTGTGGAAGAGAGAAAAGAAAGAGAAAAGAAGAAGCAAACAACCGAAGTGAAATTCACATGCTGGGACTGAACTCGGGGTGCTGTTGGATATGAGAAACAAACAAACCTGCAGACTCCTAGCTTAGATTACCCATACCAAAGCCATGGCTTCAATAGCAGTCATACCTTCTTTTTGCTCTGTTACCTTTGCTACAAGACAAGACTGGGCTAGGCCGGGGGATACAACTTAACACCAAGCGAATTAATAGACCACAACATCAATCAAGTATTGAGATAGATGCAGCATATGCCATACCATGTAACCTGCCGTGATATGTAACCTCCCCATACCATAGCATCGATGGGTCCTTTTTCTGGCCAAAGAGGAAGAAAGACAACGCTAAAATCAATGGCCCGAGCATTTTATTCTATACGAGATTCTCCTAGGTCGATTTGATGCCAGTACGGAGCCGGATATCAGATATCGAAAATTGGTCAATCATACAACTCTCTTTTGGGCAATTAAGAAGAAACAAGGAGCTTCAATTGAGATCTAGCAGGATTGAATTGTAAGAAACTTAACATAAGAAGAAAGTTCAACAGGAAATGGATAGCCCTCGGCAAGCATCTTGGTGCAAGTTGTAAAAAGCTTGATATATGCTTTCGATGTGTCTTTGGCATGGTCTACTAAGATATCAATATACCATTATGAATACTCGGAGTTTGGTTTAGAGTAATATCATTTACTTTAAATTAGCCTGCTCTAATATTATTTGATAATAGGACCATGTTCACGGGTGACTGCTTTTAAAGCAACACCGACAAAGGAAACCTAAGGCCACAGGGTTGCAGAACAAAGGTTATAGGGTGAACTTTCGAGTATATAACATATTATATTAGAGAGGTTATATTATCAGAGGTTCACTAGCAGGCTTGAAGGCCTATAGTACTAAAAAGCACAGTGGGCTCCATCAGGTCAGATTCTCTGTAGTGCAAAGCACCGTGGTGAAGTTCCTTGGCAGAGAACCCTCAAGGTGGCAACAGGGTAATGCATGTCATACCAATGAGATATTTTACATTAAAACAAAGGAAACAAGGATAAAACTAGAATGCCAAGCCTCGGTGGCGATTACTCTAGGCCACAGTGTGCTCATTTACCTTTACCTATACTGTAGTCTTGAAGGATTCAACGGCCCAATGATACATAATATTCAATATAAAACCATTTCTTCCACTTTTCGGGAACTTGGCCCAGAAATCACCCTTTTGAGACTACTTACCTATCTGGGCTAAACTGTCGTCATTGAAAAAAAAAAGGGAATCACTCCGAAAACTGTCCATATTTCATCCACGCTTCCAGAAGACCAACACATGCCAGCTCAAGTGACTGCTTGATACAAGAACACAAGGATAAGTCCGGAGTGTAGTGCCCAACAGGTTAATTAAGGCATCCCACCAGTAAGCGAATATACCTATTGACCCCAAACAGTCAATACCCGGCTCGCCCAACTCTGATTGGTCCCGGTTCTCCGCATCTTCCCCAGACTTGATGTCAGCCGCAAGTTGGTCTCCATGATTATTGGCGGCTGAGAAGAATATGACATTTGTATTGTTTCAGACTATGTTGATGACGATTACAACGGCCACGTACCTATCACGCGATACTTTGTGATCTGCGGGCTACTAGATTTAGCAGCGAACATTCTTTTTTTTTCAAGTGTATCCCTAACATTTGATCTTTGGATTGAACCTTAAGTTTGTTGATCAGCCTTGTTGGGAGGTCAGGTGCTCTAGTTTGGCTATGTGGTACATTCCGACTGGATGGATGTACGCGGTTATTTTGTCGGTGAGGGGGAAACGTTGAGATTCGGTTATTGGTGCCGGTTTGGGGACGACGCTTAAACATGAAATATATACAAGGGCTCTCCATGACAGTTAATATATGTTGTATGTCATTGTACAACGATGAGATTTGAATGCCGATCTATCTTCAAGTGGGGCAAGATTTACATGCAGCTAAACTCTAGAATAGAGATGAAAAAAGTTGAAATAATTTATAACAATTAGTATTCAAACGATCGGGTTGTAGTCTAACGTCATGATAGCACGCAAAATCTGCAAGGCCAATTGTCGCTGTCTAGGAAAAGACAACGATCAAAATCAAATCCCCAAAAAATCAAAGCCCACGCTTCGCTATTCCCGCCCAATAACTCAAAAGAAGACGACGCAGAACGCCATGCAATGAATGACCAAAAGAAGACGGTCACGCGTAGTGATTGAAAAAGGCAAAATCGAACCAATGCCATAATCAATCTACCACGCGGCATGGCCACCATCCATGCGCAGGTCGCTTCCAGTCATGAAGCTACTAGCATCGCTGAGCAAGAAGACAGCCGCGCCACGGTACTCTTCCGGTCGGGAGAGACGGCCAAGCATGTTCTCTTTGGGCCACTGATCGCGACGTTCAGGGAAGTCGATGAACAGCTTCTCAACCATAGCGGTGACAATGTAGCCAGGGGAGATGGTGTTGACGCGGATGTTGTAGGTGCCCCATTCGGCAGCGAGGTTGCGGGCGAGCTGGAGGACCGCAGCCTTGCTAGCGTTATATGCGGGGCAAATAAGACCCTGTAGAAAAATAATGTTAGATCCTCTAACTTCGTACGCCAACTAGAAGAACGGAATGTGATATGGTGGAAATTGCACGGGTAAGATGAAAATAGGGGAGTGGAAACGTACGCGATTGGCAACGGTACCGCTCATAGAGGCGATCATAGCGATACTACCTCCATTTCCGAAGCGAATCATTTGCTTAGCCACAGCCTGAGAGGTCATGAACACCCCCGTGACGTTAACCTCGAACATAGTGTTGCTATCCTTGGCCGAGTATTCGAGCGCTGGGGTCTCCTGCTGGATACCTGCTGCGGCAACGAGGCCATCCATACGGCCCTCTTCATTGGCGATGGTCTCGATGACACTGTTGAGAAGTTCTGTGTCACGCACGTCAATACGACGGTAGTGCAACGTGGTGCCAAGCTCTTTTGCGCGCTGCTGGATCTGCTCGAACTCGGGGGCCTGGTGATCGAGTGATTGTTAGCTTAGTGCTGATACAGAGGGATATTGTGATTGTATGAACTAGATCCGAGGAATGTAGAAACTTACCGGCTCTTCCAGACGGTCGAGTGCGTATACCTTCGCTCCGGCTTCCAGGAGTGCCTCTGCCTGGACTAATCCTAGACCCCGGGCAGCACCTGACACCAGCACCACCTTTCCAGCGAGACTGAACTCGGACATTCTGGACTTGTGGCCCATCAAGACGGGCTGGTTGGTCATAGGAGCAGCGGGAACTGGAGTGGTTTCAATGGAGACAGACATTGCGATATGATATATTAGATATTAGGCAATGGCAGTGACGATAGAATTGATATTAATAAAGGCGTCAAAAGGTTATTAGACTGATTGTTTCGTATACAGACAAAGAAGAATGAAGATGATTCAGTTGAGGAACCATGGACCAGAGAATGAACTCTCTTTAAATACATATCTTGTTGACCGGAAAAGTCAGGCCGAACCAAGACCAAAGCGCCCTAGAGGTGTCTCGTGAACAGAAAGAAACCAAATGACAGCCCAAAAAGGAAATCCAGACTTGGACCAAGGGTACTGCAAAGCGGATAAGTCCAGACCTCCTGGAATGCAGGTTGAACGGCCGTGGCGAGGCATACGCAACCCTACAAATAGGATGAACACATAGAATAATCATCTATGTAGTATAGTACTTGGTACTATATCAATTGATCTTTCGAGTCAAGAAATTCGACACTCGTTATCTTGTTAGGATCCTTGTTCCGATTTTCCTCATACACACTTTCCAGCAATAATATCGACTGAATAATACGTTGAAGTCAGGGTTAGTTCATCAGGGGGAAATACCAGTCACCAGACATGATGAAATCCACGATAGTTCGACGATAGTGTGGCCGTTCGGAAGCTAAGGGATGGCCGGATTTCTCATTTGGGAAAGCCGTCGGGGGACTGGGAACCCGGGGAACCCTAACGCCACTCTAATTTTTGACCTTCAGCATTATTTTTCTTTATTGCTTTTTTTAAACGAAACTCATCCAGGTGACCTCCGACCCCCTTGAGAGAACTACGCGTACACCGTACACAAACTACCAAGCCTCGAGCCGGGTCTTCTAGAAATCTTCCAAGCCTCAAGTACTATCCGGGGTCAGGTGGCTCTTTGCAGATCAATGACTGAATCCCTACCAATCCCTACCAATCAGGTTAGTAAATATGGCCTGTGATATCTGTTCCTGTCCGATCGCCCCGGCTCCAAGGTGGCGGCCCGGGCGAAGAGGAATTCATTGGTCAATTCCTGCACCAAAGTCTGAGGATTTTTTTTTTTTCTAAAATCTAAAATCTAAAATCTAAAATTGAATGTGCCAGATATCTGAAAACAAAGTACGTGTTGTTCCAAGGTTCAAACCGAATAGCTCAATCTGGATACTCCGGGTTCTCGATTCTCCATTCTCCATATGGGGGAAGTACAAAAACTAAAATTAGGACTTCAACATTGAAATCCAAAAGAGTCCAGACTTCATGCCAATGCTCAGATAGGACTAAGGCCATATAGCTTATCTGACTATAACCCTGCACTAATATAATAATCATACATAAGAGGACATACCTTGTGACCATCAGAACTTTCCATTCCCAAGCTCCTTACTCAATGGGGAAATTCCGAGGTTTCCACTTTTTTTTTCTTTTGCTCTCGTGATGTTTCATTTCTATACCGAAATTCCCTTGAGCCTTGTCTCTACCGTACCGGTGTACACTCTGCATACTTCCAAGGTTCGGCCGCGTCTCCGATGGCTTATTTGTACCCGGACCCAGGGGTCTTGCTGACGAAACCCCCACGCTATGAACTCCCGGTAGAAACTACAAAATAAAAATAAAAAGAAAAAATAGATATGTAATTGTGTGGTCTGTGCCTTCATTTTCTCTTTGTTGGTCAGAATCTGATCCGGTCAATTCTTCGTCCCCCTGCCGTGCACTTTTCGGGCCAGCCTTGGTGGTTCCCCGATGTCTCAATTGCTGCCGGACCCTATCTGTCTTGCGCAACCACCCCCAAGTACTTATGTAGGTATTTTCTACCTAATTATGTATAAAGTGATCTGTGTAGCATTGTGTTGCACTCTGTGCATTTCTATTTCCCCTCTTCTTCCTCTTCTTAATTCTTGCTACTATGTATATACAGCCGTCTTTCAAAATCGGCATAACTATAATGATCTCTTACTATGTATGATACGTCGCTAGTATATGGCTATATGACTACATGACTTGTTTCTTGATCATCCAAAGATGACCGTAAATACAACTGATCGTCTGTACATGTATGTAGTTGGAAACGAAATAGCAAGGCTGTACACGAGTTAGCAGAGGACGGAGACAACAGCCTAATGATTAGGTTAGGTTTGTATGGCATGCAGTTAGGTTAACAGGGTTGAACCTTGGAAACACTGAATTGAAAATAAAGCTTAACCTTCTCGGCAATCCAGGATCATGCCCTGGAGTAAGATACCTACAAACAATGTAGGTACCGCCACGTCTCGTCCATACGATGCCATGCAAGCATAGTATGTACCCGGAAGAAACTCGGTGGATCGAGCGGGTCCTGCCGAACCCTACATACATGTAGGTTAAGCCTAGGTTAATGATAAGGATCTGCATTCGTTCAAGGGAGATCGTGATGATCCTAATATCCTAATCAAGTAAAGAAAGCAAATCTGAACACCAGAACCCCCAGCAATGACCCATCTGGTCTTATATTCCTAAGGCTACCATACAAGAGCATTCTAGGGAGACTGACTGAAGTCGAATAACGGATTAGATTATACATATGAGGTAAAAATACCTGCCCAATCCTCAACCACCCAATGCACGATATTGCGCTTGAACAAGATGTCACCCCAAAATACCGAAGAGTCCTTCGGTGCTATGTACAATGGTTTGTTCGCTTCCAGTTTCCATAAAAGTATAGTTGCCGAAATCCAGGGTTGAGTAACATCAAGGGACAGAAAATAAAAAGCAAAAACACAGTGCCATCTAATGCCATATAGATGGATATGAGAAATATGAAAGAAAAGGGCTGTCCAGCCAAAATGGGGGAAATATTTTCAAGTAAATGAGGGAGCTCAAACATTCACGCATAAATACGTGATTAAAAATAACTCCGTGGTAACGCCAGTTCCAAGACAATGTAGGAGATATCATGAGATGCAAAATGAGGAGAGAGCCAGAAGAAAAATGGAAGAAATGCAATGCGAAGTAAACCAGAACAATCACAAAGGTCCGGTTTGTGTGACTTTTGACTTGATTTTTTTCGATGATTCCGCGGAGCTAGTATATGACTAGGCTTCACGGTAACCCCAAATACGTTTTTGTTCACTCACCCACCACTTGCCAACTAGCTCAGCATCCTTGAGCCAATCAGCGGATTCTTGGCCAAATTTAGGCTTAACCTCTTTGATGAGGGTTTCCAGAGTCCACGCCTTGGTGAGGTGGGCTTCACCGGGGTCTTTGTCTAAGTGGGTGAATGTGTACTCGAACCCTTCCTTCAGGGGAAGGATGAGACGGTATGGAACATCGGCTGCCATGACGGAGAGCATTGAGCCACCGGCGTTGATCAGTCCCATGTTCCAAACGATGCGCTTGGCTGGGCTCTCTGGGTGCGACCGGGCTTCGAGCTGGGTGTCTTCTCGCTCGTGTTCTGGCTGCTCATCTTGTGGGGGATGGTGGTGGTGGTGGTCACGGCGGTGGGGTGGTTCGTCCATAGAAGAGAGGAAAGGACGTATGAGAGACTGGCCTTGGTACTCAGGGAGGAGGGAATTGGCGATCTCGGAGTCGCGCTCGTCCAGAGAGTTGGACTGGACGAGGAGATCTAGGATGGTGGGGACAATAGAAAGGGCGGTGGCATTGGCGGTGACGTCCACCCGAGGCATGTGCGGGTGGTGGAAAACCAAGGGTACGCGGAAGTTGCTAATGTGGCCATTCTCATACGTGCCGGTCATGTCCTTATTATCTTCACCGAAGGCTTGGCCGTGGTCTCCGACAACAACAACTAGAGTCTCGTTGGCAATGCCGGTCTGGTCGAGCATGTTCATGATGTCGCCGAGCCAGATGTCAACGAACCGGGCGGAATTCAGGTAGTTGTTCATCAGATCGTGATTGATGCTTCCCTGGTCGCTCATGTATGGTTCTTTCTCGAAGTCGTCTGGCGTATTCCAGGGGTGGTGGGTTGTGCTAGTGACATGCGAAAGGAACATACGGGTTTTGTTGTTTGCGGCCTCCTCGAAGAGGTCCATCACGTAGGGTCGGAGTTCCGTCTCCGCAAATCCGAAGTAGTTAATTTCTTCGCCCTGAGCTCTGTGTTTCGCGTGGGGGGATTGCATAGTACTCTTAACGACCTTGTGCTTAAAGCCCATGTTGGTGTTCAGCACGTCCTGTCGGTCATAGTCATCGGTAATTGACTGCATGAATACAGACTTCCAGGGGTTCTTAAGAGCCGCTGATTTGTCCTCGGAAGAAGAGTTCTGGAGGTGCTTCCCCGATTGCGACTTGTCTTGATTGAACAGATCGAAAATCTGTGGCAAGCACGGCTGATAAATTTCGAGCGTAGACTCCTCCAAAAGATCCACTGGCAAAGGGTTCACACCACAGTGACTTCCCAGAATACTCTTGAAAGTCAAGGAGCTACCCGTCACGGCGCCACGAACATTAAGCCCACCCATACCTTCCCGTGGCGGGGTCTGCCACGGAGAGTGGCTCAGGTCGAGCTTCTTCCCCTTGCTATCGGTTGCGTATTCGCCGGTCAACTGTTGAGCGACTGGGGTCATGTTGACTAGACGATCGATTGCCTCGTCAATGTTCTGCGTCTTATGAGACGCGAGAAGACCATCGAACAAGGGGGTGCCCTGCTGGGTGGGGAAAAGTTCCTTGCGGCCACTTTCGAGCGTTAATAGCACTACATGGTTGACCTCAACGGAGTGCTCCTTGAAAGCCTTTTGTAGGGGCTCATAAATTTCACCGCCCAGATTTGTAACCATTAGCGGGTCATTTTTCGGGTTGTAGAATGCGCCCTCATCACCGGCACACACAAAAGAATATTGATTGTCCTTCTCTGCACGGTCCTTCGGGCTGAGATCCCAGCGGCTGAATCCTCGGGGTGGGTTTTCGGGGAGCCATGTGGCTCGTGACCATTGTTCCACAAATGTCGAGTCCGGTTGGAACTGATGACCGGAGACCCCATTATCACCCGTGAGTAAAGGGAATGGCATGGCGGGCTCGCGACATCCCTCCACCGTCGCCGTCTTTTTTTGGAAAGCATCGAGCAGTGTTAGCGGCAGAGCTCCTGATAAATGGTCATACGGTATAGCGGGCCTAGTTAGTTCCAAGAAAATGAGCGACACGCAGATGGCGACTGCGGGAATAATGCGACGGAACGACCGGAAGTCTATCGAGGCCATGCACGATTTGCTGGGGGCGGAAATCAATGTATAACGCGATTTGTATCCCCCAACTGCCAGGTCTCGGATTGCCTGCAAGCCGAGACCAGTGATGTTGTACAAATGCGAATGAAGCAACCACGACATTAGTCCGAGCATGGTGGCCGCAGCGGATACAGTTGAGATACCGCTAAGGAGAATTTTCATGGCCGCCGGATCGCTCAGGAAGCTACCACCAGCTGCCCAGGCGACCTCGGCACCGGTTTGCATAAAGAATCCGAACTGGATGGAGGAAGCACCCCATGTGATCAGGCTGCAGTATTGTTAGATTATGTTGCGCGAATTTCCCCTCGTCTTCCATTTCGGTGTTCGGTATTTGGAGTAAACATACGACAGTGCCCCTCCCAACCCAGTTGAGAGCAATTGCCATCGACTATCTGGCGCTTGGAAGCGTAACAAGACCCGCACGAATATGATAACCAACACATCTCGTAGAATGAGGGTGGGTGAATATAGGACGAAGTAGAGGAACGGTAAAGACTGAAAATGGAGCGCAATGTGTAAGGCCTTCGAGGCGAGGCCACTCACGACGAGTACCGAGAAAAGGAAGGGCGGCAAAGGTGGTAAGAGTGCGAAGATGGACATGTTGGAATCATTTCATTTGTACAGTAGAATCGCGCAGTTGGCAAGGAAAGTGGAGGTTGGGGGACTCGAGGAATGTTGAAACTGTAAACGAGAGCCCGGGCAACAGGAAATAAGAGAGAGAGAGAGAGAGAGAGGGAGGAAGAGACCTCGGGAGGAAAGGGAAGAAAGGGTCCACGATTTATTCTTAGATATCACGAAATAACAGAAAAAAGGCCAATTAGGCGATGGGGAATTGTGCACGCGACTTGACTTGACCTGAGGCTCCCATTTTCTCCAAATGCTTAGTTTCTCTTCTTTTTTTATTTTTTTATTTTTCTTTTTATTACGTCCTGGATCCACCTTTTCCATATTAAAATGTCAGCCTGTCAACCTCTAACAATGCCCCAAATTGCCCAAGTGGGCCTGATTGAGAGACATAGTGGCTGTACCAGGTTAATTATGTCCATGTTTGATCATGTTTGTCCAAGTTTGTCCAAGTTTGTGCAGCCACTAGGCGAACCCTGCATCACCCTATTCCAAAATGATTCGCTACGTCGGTGAAACATAAAACTAATAATACAATACAATACAATAAAATAAAGAATTTTGAATCCCTTAAATTAGTCCAATTGCATCGAACCATGGACCATCTCAGACTTCCTCAGGGCGTTCCAATCTCGGAAGGTTCAGGTTCTAAAGTTACTCTTCAAAAAGAGGAAATATGACCGTTCACTTGTGCATTTTGTTGCATAAAATCTGGGGAAAAGTCAAGATTTGCGCCGATTTCCCGTTTCCGCCCCCCACTTCTAGGGTGCTTCCAAGGTTGGCCCCCTTCTATTATTATAAATGATCCTCGGTTCTTGGAGATCCCGTGTCTCTGAGATCTGTGGAGAGGGCATGAAACAATCGCACTTCGTCTTTCTCTACATATACAATATGTATTCATATGGACAATAGACACGTAAATGCCCCTAATACAGGGATATGGTTAGAAACTCTGTGCACAGGCCTTTGCCTAAATATGCTTGGCAGTAGACCTTGCAGGAGACTTATAGGAGACGTATATGAGACGTATACGTCAGACCTGTATCTTTGATATGGTGACTCGTATGGAGTACTTGCTATGTTGATCTTGACATGTGTGATCATCTCATTCGACTCGCAGACTCCGAGTGCTACCTCGTATTGATTTAGTGTCAATACATGGCCCCCAAACCCCAACAATAAGGGTGGTAAGGGTGATTAGGTAGACACATTAAAAAGCTAAAAGTGAAACATATCCCGAGGCTGAACTACAATACCAGAACCGTGCTAGTCTACAAAGTACAACCCCCATCTTGAAAGCTTCAACATTTGAATTGAAGATATTTCTGTGAAGGTTCTCTATCATCTATGCATGCTTCTCATTCCTCATGATCAATCGCATCACGTCAAGTGTATGTGCAAAAATCAGATATCTTCTCTAATAAACCCCCGAGGTCACTTACTTCTGCTGATCTTTCAAGGCAGCACGCTCCTTCACACAATCAGCAATGCCCCTCCCAACATCCGACCCCAACTCCTCGAACCCCTTCACAACCCCCTCTCGATCCCCCTCGCCCATTTCCTGACTCATCTTAAACTTCCCCTGCAACCGCTCAACCCGAATCTCAATGCCAATGATGTTCTTCTTCAAAAGCTCTACATAATTTACCGGCGCATCGGAGACATTCCACGCGCTCTTTTTATCACCTCCAGTATACCCCATAATGCCCTCCTCAGACTGCCGCGACAGATCTTGAATCTGTTTCTGCAAAAATGCACCCGTTTCCTCTGCTTTGGAATTGCAGTATACACTGATCTTGCCGTACGCCTGCACGGCGGAGTAGTTCCACGTCGGGACAACTTTGCCGGAGACTGGTTTGGTTTCTATGTAGAATTTGGGTGTCACGTAGTGGTGGTGTGGGCCGTTGAAGAGGACCAACACTTCGTCCGTGAGTTCGAGTTTGTTATTGCCTGCTGCGTTTTGCTCGGCGAGGGCTTCCATCAGGGCTTTTGCTTGTGGGTTTTGCTTCGCCATGTGGCCGCGCAGGATGCCGGCCGGGATTGTGTCATCGTTCTCGGTTGAGGGAGGTACATCGAGGACGAAAGGGATGTGGCTTGATTGGATAAATGTGTAGATCGGGGATTTGATCGCCGTTGTTAGGATGCCCAGTGGGTTGTCGCGGATGAATTGCTGGAGAACGGGGAGTTGTCCTTCGGCGTGGACGCCGCGGAGATACATTGTAGCTGTGACTTTCCAAGGAGAAAGGACCTAGAGGCAAGTATGTTCAATGATCCTATTTAAAGTACGTAGAAAAAAGAAAAGAAGACATTATAAGTATGTGGGAAGGAGTTCATCAATATCAGTCATAGCATAGGGCGTGATTTAGATCGTATCTTACTGACTCCTCCGCCTGAAGGGTTGTCATCCTGTCTCCGTGTTGTGTGATTGGTAGTCGGCACCGAATTATCATCCTTGGACCCCACTTTTATCTGATAAACCCGGGAAATCACAACTTAAGGTTCTAACTCAAAAAAATTGCCTATTCTGTCAGTTGTGAATATAATTTCATCTATACTCCCAACATTGAGACACATTCTATTTGCAACTGAATTCATAATCACACACAGTAAACTGCTCAATTTACGGCACGGGTCAAAAGCCTCGGCCAGTCGTGACTCAAGCGATATGCCGCCATATTTGCCAAAGATCGGAATGTGGTGTTGGGGTTCGACAGGCAATCCGAACTCCTTGGGCAACTAGATTTGTAGCTCCACCCCGTTCATATAGTCTGCTCCATGCTGCATGATGGACACGCCGTCAATATGGAACTTGTCGGGCTGTATTCCTAGAATCCGTGCGGTCCTGGATTTGCCTGCAAAAGACGCAGATGTGATAGACGACTGAACCCCCGCATGAGCCCCATGTGCTCTTCTGGCTGCTCTATCACTTCCTTGTCGTCGGCAAGACTGTGTAATGCCGCTCGCAGCGAGTGAAAGCGAGCGTCTTGAACCACTTAAGCATCCGACATGTCTGTAGCAAATGATTCCGTGGCCGACATGATAGCCAGTGGCATGATTGCCAGGGATGGGATGTATCTTCATATATCGGAAATTGGATGGTGACCTGGCAGGTCTTAGCGGGTTTCAGGCAGACAACTAATTTACTATCAATTATGACCGTTGTGGCGTAACACCAAGGACCATCCCTAAATTGCCTGAACCCTTTTTTTCCCAGTCTTGAGTTCCCTCAGATATTTCGTAGTCATCCGTCTTTAAGCCAAAAGATGAAAGCCCCGAAGGAGAAATTCGTAGCGACTCTGACTAAGACATTTAATATTATCATGAGTAGGGATGACCGAATCAAGGTACTATACAAAAACAGGAAGAATGACGCCAACCAATAATCGAAAATGCACCAGACACACCGAATGATATTTTGGGGGAAAAAACCGCTAAAACAACAGAGCTCACCTGGGCAGAGGATAAAGATCACGTAATACGCGACACAATCTCATCCTTCCCTAACCGCTCCAAGACACCCTTCTTCAATCCGAGGAACCGTTCAATATCACCATGACGCATACCCTGCTTATCCCGCATAGTCAAGACCTGTTGGATAGTCAGGGCATCCAGGAACGATCTGCCGGGGTGACCCGCATGACCGAAGTGTTCGGCTTCTTTTTCCGCGGCCTCCATGAGGCGTTGTCTAGCAGTGACAACCAACAGTGCCGGGTTGGAAGCATGCGGAAAGACAGTTTGCATTGAGCCGGGGCGGTTAAAGGTGCTTGAGTTTGAGAACGTAGGTGATGGGTTGACGGGGCCTATTGATCGGAGGGAAGCGGCGAAGTCGGGGTCCCGACCATCCATGTCGATGGCTGGAAAGTCATTAGTAGATGTTTCCTTCCAGGTCTTGCATGTGTTGCATGGAAGGGAACTTAAAAGAATCGCTGGCGAGTGTACGTACCATCAGACTTCACGCTGGATGCTTGCTCCTTTGAGTGGTATGTTGGACCTTGAGAGGGAGGTGTAGGTGCGCGAGGAGCCGAGGGACTAGCCTGGGGCTTGGGCTTGGGTGTGGGAGCAGGCGAAGGTGTAGACGCTGCTTTGGTTTCTTTCGGAGCTTTGCGCGGGCCCCTCGGCGGAGGAGCTGGCTGCTTGGGGTACTGGCGCCGTGAGGCTGTGCCAGCCGCCGACTTAACGGGCTTTGATGCAGCAGAACCCATTGAGAATGATGAGCTGTGGAATTCGGAAGTGTTGAAGGCGTTTTTTGCGGAGCTTTGAGCGGAGGTCCCGAAGTCGCCTTGGCATTCGATCTGGATGTTCGGGTCTTTTGCCAGCAGAACAGTCGAGACTTTTTGGCACCGGTGTATGCGACTCACACGTAAAATTATTTTGCAAGGTGTCAGAATACCTAAAGATGATAGAAATTCTAAAGGATACTGAACAAGCACTCTATACGTACAGTGTGAGTTGAAATAAAAGCCTGATCTCTGAGGCAGGAGTGTATATGTATATCATCCTGGGTAGGCGGTAAATAAAGCGGTAAGCAATCTAGTCCCGCAAAATCTGCCCTACGTTGTGACGTCAAAAATACATAGTCAACAAACAGCTCCCTTGGGAGTATAAATTATCTAGCGATGTATAGCAACACGTACT
The DNA here is from genome assembly GCF_028827395.1 of Penicillium hordei. Lineage (NCBI taxonomy): Eukaryota > Fungi > Ascomycota > Eurotiomycetes > Eurotiales > Aspergillaceae > Penicillium > Penicillium hordei. Next base: position 2,889,808 of record NW_026623142.1, read on the forward strand.
CGTCCAATATATATAAAATATGAAGCTGAAGCTGAATGGTAAAATGAAGTTGATAGGATGTATATGTTGGCTCGGCTGCGTATCTGGGGAGCTCCAACCCAAGCTGTGTTACAGACAATATGTAGGATGATCACGTTTGAAGATGATTGAAACTTTCGTGAAATTTCAGTGGAAAACCTGCTATTTTGTAAAGACATACTGGATACGACCACAGTTAAGATATAATACTACTGGAACCTAAGACCACACGGCAGTTTGGGACCGCTATGAGAGTACAACCAGGATCACGGCAGATAAATTTATGCATGTTCCGGAAGTTTACCGGAGACCAGCAAGTCGCCGGCCCTGCACTTCACCCAACGCACGGCTACCACTGACGAATGCGATCGCACCAACAACAGCCATCGCGGGGAGGATCTGGAACAAGTTCCATGATGTGTAGTAGAGGAAGAAGATCCCCTCAAATGCGATCAAAGATCCGAGGAAGATGGCATGCGAGAGAGGGGCAGACTTCATTGCGGTGGGTAGGTGGTTGATGTTGGCGCCGAGGAAGAGCCACTAGAGACAATCTGTAAGCAATGTCGTTTGCACAGCAATGAGAACAACTTACCAAGCCAGCAAGAGCAGGAATAGCAGCGCCGACCATGGCGACAAATGTCAGGGTTATGACAATTGGTGGGCTAGACGCAGAATCCTTGAAGATATGGTGGATCTCGGGCTTCTTGCCGTATCGCTCAGTCTCAACGGTCGGCACGGCCGCTTCGGGGTTATGATCAATCGACAACTTGAACACAGAGCTGTCGTAGGCAACGGAGCTTCCGAATCCACCAATGACAATATGCGCATCAACCGGACCGGACAGGGAAAGGAATTGAATCGGCAGGTCCTTTTGGGTCTGGAGAGCATTTGTTAGCTGCGCCGCGGAAAGTCGTTTGCGGGGGGGGGGGGGGGGGGTTGCATACCAATTCGACTCTTGACTTGCCATTGTCCTTGACACTGAAAGGGTAAGAGATATCTAATCCAGTCTGAGCATCCTTGAGCAAAAGGAAAGCCTGGTCTGGCCGCTTTGCAGAGCTGTCTTCCTGGGCTGTCAAGGTGACGCGTAGGGTATCGGCACCGAAAAGGGAGATGGGCTTGGAGAGCGGCTTAGATGCAGTGAATCTATTTTGAACATGTTGATTAGTTCCACGTACCTTGTATTTGAGTCAATATACATACTGTTCCTTGAAACCTCCATTGACACCAGCACCTTTTGCTTGAACGGCCACGGTGGCATCAGTAAAGCCCCAAGCTGTGGCAGCAGCGCCAGGCAAGGCAGCTGCAGCCAACAGGCAGAATGGAGCGGTGGCCTGCCACAGATGCATTGTGAAAAGAATAACTAAAAGAAAACAGAAATAACAGAAAACAGCTGTAGAGAGCTCGGGGAGATGATGGAGGATGGAGGAGTTGCAGAATAAGGCGGACAAGTGAAGCCGATAAGCGCCGATCAATCGTAGCCCTAATTTCTTTTCTGCTTGACCTCAACATCTTCCATCACTTTATTTCGCCTCATCTACCACAAATACAATTCCAACGTCCGCCTAGTCCTTACCAGCTTGTTTATGAACCCTTTAGAAAATAACTACGGATGGTTGTACCTTTGATCCCGTGAGTACTGCGCCTATAAGTCGGGCCCTAATTCCCAACTTCTCCCCTTCCGCGCACCGCGGTCTTCTGACGTCGACCCTGCACTTCACCTGATGACCCCATATATTCTTATTCCCACACCCTAGTCGCCTGTTATTGGAGGTATTATCTAGTCTTCCATTGTACAGCTCGTTTGATCTATTTACCGCCTGCTGTATTTGCATGGATAGATTATAACTGACAACTTCCGGGCCATTTAGCTTTAAGTCACGATGCCTCCCAAGAAGGGCCAACGTAAGTCGATGCCGGCGCGCATCAATAAAGCGCCTACATTGACACCTTCACGGCGCTCCCCTCGAGTACCTCTCCCATCAAAAAGTACGAATGAGAACGTGCAACCCGCCAAAACGTTGGACCTTACATCCACCTCACCCCAAGACACTTCTATCAACCTTCGTTTTTACACTCCGAACACACCTGTTCCAAGTAATCCGTCTGTTCCAAGTCCTAGTCCACGTGGGAAATCTCCTGAAACACCTTCCTCACGTCGAAGGACCTTTCAGTCTCGTCCGTCACGTCTGTCAAACGTTTACACGCCAACCCTAGAACCCCCGCCCACCAACCCGGGTAGTCGACGAACGAGAAGAACAGCTGCACTTGAAACACCCAAGAAAGAAGCCTCGGACATTGATTTCCCAGAAAGCACTGGTAGCGCTAGCTGGACGGTTGACCACTACATGGGCAGCGTTGAATCCGAAGGAACAGCTGACGGTCCCTCGAGCCCTAACAGTGCCTCCGACATGCGGAACTCATCCCGGGTTCGTAAGCCTACTATGAGGGCCCTTGAATCTTTTGAATCAACTAAGAGGAAACCTCGCCGCAAGAACACGACAGTGTCTACCACCCCGACCGTGGAAACTTCTGCCTCTGCTCCCTCTGCTGTCTCCGTGCCTACCAAGGTTGTGAAAAACAATGTTTCGAAGCAACCAATGAGAAAAACCAGAAAGTCAAAGAGAATGTCCAACTTGAATATGCGGAAGAATGCTGTCTTGATCGGTTGTGATATTGACGTGAAAGTCGCTGGCAAGATACTATATGACTTGACTATTCAGTCTCTAAGCCCTGACTTTACTCTTCCTTACAATTTCCCTGCGTTCTTGGAGCAGCAGCGAAGTGAGTACTTCCGACGCCAAGAGGAAGAAAAATATGGCGTCGACGTGCCCACCATCAAGGCGACCTCGCCAAGTGATGTCGATCTCGACGTCGAAATGATAGGCCAAGAAATCCCACCGCGTGCAATTGCTCCTTCTACCACCCCTCCTACTCCTCCCGCTGGAGTTACCAACGGTGAAGTCTCCCACGATGCAGTCTCCCACGATGCAGTCTCCCACGACGCAGTCACCAGCGGCTCAAGCATTCTGGGCTATAAAAAGCGGTCTGACAGCAAGGTCGACAGCGATGGCTGGGTTCAAACTGGCTATGTCAACTCCAGTGGTGAAGAAGTTGCTCTGATCCCTGAGAAAAGCCACCCCTATTATCCACCTCATACTTACGGCTACGAGGGTCTTCCTTTCCCCCCAGTGCGCGCCAGAACCAGCCAGCAAGCCGAGGCCGATGCCGCCCACAGCTTCGCTCCACTCATGGGAGACCGGAATCTCCCATTTGATGCGACAGCCCCGTTCGTCACTGAAAATGTGGAGGAGGAAAAGGCCAGGGCTCTTGCTCGAACCCCTGTGGCAGCCCCTGCGACCAAGAAGCCACGCGCCCGAAAGCGCCGTCAGACCGCGGCCGCAGATGCCACCGATAAGCCCGCCTCACCCGTCCCCACCGCTACTTCCGAGACTGGCGGACGCAAGTCACAGCGTCGCCGTCGCCAGACTGCCCCTGCTCCCATTGTTCCCTCTTCCACTTCTCCCACCTCTCCTACTTCTCCCCCGACCACTGCGACAAAGGTCCAGTCTTCGGGCCCGGCTGCCGCCGTCGCCCCCGCTGCCACCGAACGCGATAAACCTAAGGTGCAGCGGCTGCGGCTGACCTTGAAGCCAGCGCCCAAGACTGAGGCCTCTGGGGTTAAAGCATCTGGTTCCAACCCCGCCGTGCAGTCCCCTTCCTCTCCCGCTCTCTCCCGTGCTCCGTCCTCCGCACAAACCAGCAAGCGCCGCCGCCGCCGGGCCATGTGAGGCCCTGGTGAGCGTAAAATTATGTTTCCCGCCCGTCTAAAGCCGGGCAAAAATTCTCAATATTCAGTACTTTTGTTTGTTTCTTTCCTTTCTTTCTTCTTGTATGATTACCAGCGGGCGTTTCAAGCATGTATTATTAGCACCGTGGGAGCATACCATGGAGTTTACCATGGTGAATTGTGAGTTTCTTCAGTTGTCTTTGTTGTTTTCCATTAGTATTGCTTCATTCTGTAATTTTGGGAAGCCCACAAAACTCTGATACCTCACGCAGATAATCCAGGCTTGTTCTTCTTAAACCAAGAAGCTTACACTTCTATATGTCAACCAACAGCATTGAGTACCTATATGTAATGGGTGGAACATGATAATTGAGCAAGCTCAATGGAACTATACCGTTGTTCGTAGATAATCCGAGCTTAACGGGATTGGGTAGAGACGTATACTTTGCAGGACAACATAGAATAAAATATTTTGTATATTGTTTTTGGTGCTTGCAAGACAGGTTTTTTCACTCAAATACCATGTAACTTACATTATCCATCCACCGCGTTATCAGTGGTTAAAGAAGAGTCTATTTTACAAGTTACTCTTCCTAATGTAGAGTTATAGTAATGCCTCAGGCGCCAACACCTCCCGGAATCTTCTCTCACAAGAATTCACATCGTCCAATCCATCAACCAAAACATGTAAGGATGCCCCAACAATTTCCTCTAGGCTCGAGTCTATCTAACAAAAGTCAAAGAATAATGGCATCTATCAAAGACCAGAACAGATACCGATCTGTGGATCCCAAAACCCGGCCTCCACGCCCAGTCCAACAACCCGCTCCTTCGCGGCTCCCTAAAGGGGTGGATGATATCCGGAAGACGAAGGAGTACAAGGCTGCTGCACGGAGGTATGTGCCATCCCTCTCTGTATCCTTTTTTTGCTTCGGTCTTTCGATGGCAAATGATACATAGCAACAATGAGAATCTAATCCTCTCTGTTTCTAGATGGACAACAACTATTGTTGGACTACCAATTGTAATGTACACATCGTACATTCTTTATGAGCGACGTGAGTTCCTTATGCTTAGGCAATCTCAACGTTCTTTTGATTGTACATATACTGACTTATCACACGTTAGTCTATGCTGGCAAGAGTCCCAAGCAGCTTGGAGATGTGCAGGCACGGAAGGACTAATTCACTTCTCTTTGTTTTTTGTTGTCCTGAAAGTGGAATTAAACCAAAATGGAGCCTGAAAGGCTGTATAACTGTATATAAGAATCCCTAGCAGAACCTGTCTCTTCTCATCTCTGTTTAAAGCAGTAGCAGTATCTTAAGGGAAGAAAATCACAAATCCGGTTTTAATGCATTTCATTGCATTGATTGTAGACTCCAACGCCGGAAGTCTCAGTATATATCCATGGCTATGGGTAGGCGAGAGCAACCTACCCAGCCCAAATAACATGAACAGAAGAAAGGTACAACATCCAGATGCGTCGTTCCCAAGTTTGGAAGTTTTGTTCTAAATCCTCCTCACATTGCCAGCCTGCTGGGGTAAAAAGCAAGAAGGAAAAAAGCATGTAAAATCCAAAGAAGGTACCTGGAAGAGATCATCTAAAAACCGAAGTGGGACAAGGGTAAGGCGGAGGGAAAGAGATCATATAGCTGTCATAGTATTGAACTACAGGCAACGATCAACTGGCAACACCTTGGGGAATGTGTTGATCGCCTGAGCCAGCCGACTGCGGCACGGATATCGAGTTACTGCCAGTGCTAGCGGGCTTCGAACTACGCTCACGCATGCGACGGCCCTCCATGAGACCACGCAAACCGCGCTTCTGGAGACCGATAACGCTACTTAGATCACCAGTCCAAAGCTCACGTTGGGGACGACGCAACTCGTCTGTGTCACGGCGGTGATGGGTAGACCGGGACTGTGAGCGGCTTTCATCGCCGCTGACCCATTCGGAGTCGGACTGGCTGAAACTAGCGCTGGACGCGGATGTTGCTGTGCTTGGATTACTAATGGAATCTTCGCGGTCGCGGCGGGCTCTGCGCTGGCGGGAATTCTGGGAGACACTGGTGTCGATGCGGAGAGATGGAATCCCTCGAGCGAAGTTGGCGAGATTGCCCCTGCTGCTCGCTGCTGATGCGGAGGTAGCACCGTGCTCTGTGTCGGACGAATCTGATGTGAGTGCACCGTGTTGGGAGTTGCTGTTCTCGCCAACTGTGGGCGCACTGCCGTTGTGGCCGATATAAGCTCCATTCAGAGCTTCGAGCGTGCCTCCTGGTCCGCCATTGAATCCAGTACCACGACCACCACCGGCGGCCATGGCAGCTGCGTTGAATACGGCTGCGGCGTTGCGCCCATCGAGAACTTGATGGAGTCTTTCGACGGTGGCTTCTAGTAGTCCGTCGATCTGGTACGGACGTGCAAGCTGTAAAAGCGAGCAGAGAATTTGTGGTGTGCAAAGCGAGGTGCCTGCGGATGGAAGGGCTGAGGTGTAGAGGTATTGAACCAGCACTTGAAGAGTCAAAATGGTATGGGGGAGGTAGAGCACACGCGGTCGGGAGGTTGGAGCGAGGCTGTGGGCAGATGGAACTTCGAGATTCTCAAGCAGAGACTTCGAAGGTACAGACTGATTGATAAGAGTCGTTGCGTCGGAGCCTATCGAGGGAGTGATGGTAATACTCGAGTTGCGGCTTGGGTGTATCTGGGCCGGACGAAGAGTTGCGATATCTGCAATACCTCCGTCCGACGACTCGCGGAGGAGTTGGATAAAGTAAGGACCCCAGCGCCGAGTTAAGACGCGGGAGTTGACGGAGATACGTTCTCCCCCGACAGCCTGCAACTCCATGTCGGCCATCTCTGGCAAAGATTGTGCGAGTTTGCCTAGCTCATCGGATGCGGCAGACAATGGCCGCCCACCTGATGTCAACTGTACTAGTTTCTTCTGCAATGATGCTGGAACGGAAGAGGAGCTGTAAGACTTGTATCCTGAGGTTGGAGAAGTGCGGCAAGAATTGTTGTAGAGTCCAAATGCCTCCAGTTCGACCAGGCAAACGTGCGAAAAGTTGATTCGTCGGTGGTTGTAATCATCGACAAGGCTTCGCTTCCTGTGTCCAAGAATCACAAAAGAATTACGCCGAGGCCAAAGCACTCCTCGGTTCCAACTACCCTGTCCAAATACCGATCCTCCGGCATCAATACGGCCCCAAGTCAATGTTTTTAGGTCAAGAGCCCACAGCGCATATTCTTGCTTTGATGAAGTCAGGTAGGTACCACTAACAACAAAATGGCCATTAATAATGCCACCGTTTGGGAAACGCAGTCCCGGAGGTGAGGCTTGGCTCTGCATAGGTCGTTCGACAAGGCGTCCGTCCGGCAGGCGCACCTGCAGCTCCAGCTTGACATCGAGGAAATTGTAGTTGGAGTATATCAGCATGGGGCAACCTGGCGATTCAGTGCTATCTTGAATCGGCTCATGCTGATCACGGTCTGGGGCTGAGGATCCAATTTCGGACACATCCATTCCCACCAGAGGAGCTACGACACTGCGATAAGCGCCGCAGCTCCTTCCCAGGGGGCTAGTGTTGGTCCACTTGAGGCTCCGCAGGTTGAAGACACTAATTTGTTCGATGTAATGATTGGAACTATCCTGGCCTCCGACCACCACCATCTCCGCACCTCCGAAGCCGTCAATATCCACGCCGAGTGTACCTTGATGACTGGAGGATTCGGGATTATTGTGAATGGCAGATAGTGGTGCACTGGCAGATGTGAAGCAAGCGCTCGACGGTAGGATCGTAGCGCAGTGTGCATAGCGCCCCTGAGGAGATTCATGAGCAGCAACACGCGTCCATGCCCTCGATGGTACATCGAAAATGTGAATATCCGACATAACCACGACTTCCGATTGCGACTGTGATTGCGGTTCCGCGGGGTTCTCGAGGTCCTTTGGCGCAGTTGGTGCGGGTGACATGCCTCCATAACAGACCAACTTGTTATCCCCCAAAGCACACACACTGTGGAAATACCGCGGCGGTGGAACATCTCCAGCGGGCTCGACCTTCGTCCAATGTCGCCGAATCAAATCCAGTTCGTAAAGGTCGGAGGTGAGTTGAGGGCGGCTGCGCGAGAGGATCCGGCCTCCGAACACGTATAGCTTATCGCCCAGTATGGTTGTAGTGGCACCGACGAGAGGACGGGGTTCCTTGCCGGTCGTTCGCCGCACGTTGCATACCAGACCAGATAGATTTATAGGCCCAGAGGTAGACTGCTGGTTCAGGGACGGTGAGGCTCCCGGCGCAGAATCCTCTCGCCCTGAGTCCATATACCCCAGGCTCGACTGACTTCGCGACATCATGGTGGGCGAATTTCCGGTCCGCTTTCAACGGAGACAATCGTGTGGGTAGCCGTTGAGCCCCTGTTTCAGTTCACCCAATATCACTCGCATGCGATGAGGCGTTTTTCGCTCGAGTGCGGTATTCTCGGAGAATATTCCCGGGGCGGATTGTGTGTCTGGTACGGCTCGAAATGGTGGGTTGTGGGGGGGGGGTCGGAAAAAGGGGGTGGTTCCCCGCGACGCCGCAACTTTGGCGGCAGGCTTCACAATGGGGAGATGAATGAAAAACTAGACAATGCAGACTACTGCCGATCGTATGGATGAGCGTACAGTTCTGGCCGAAGTATCAGCCGTCAAGTTTGGAAATGGCACAAAAAGTGTTTACCGCTTTTCTTCACATGCCCCTCCACCCCAGAACCTTCAAGATATCAGGTTGGAATTTTATATCTTCGATTTGAATGGGAAAATCCTTGGACTTATATAGAAATGCACTTCACCCCGAACCTCTTCCTAGTATCTTCGGTGCTAACCTAGTCAACAACATAGAACTACCACAACTTATTCGACTCGTGAACGATAAGATCGAACGTCTAAAAAGCAACCAAGAAGTATATGTAAACAATATGCTTTAAACGAGACTCCTATAAGATGTTGAGAAGCAGATGGTTGGGAACTGCCCAAACAGCCCGGGATTCATTCTCGCTGGTCCGAATATGCAGGTTATCAGTTCATTCACTTGATTAGGTATTTGCAGCTGTTCCTGGGGAGTCCTTTCGCTATCTTGTTCTACCACCTGTGGAAAGTCCAGCAGACCGGTCTGTGTTTGGTGCAGGACGAGTTTTCGTCTGCCATTCTGAAGGGTCTAGTGAGAGACCACATATAGACGGAGTAGATACGTGACCAAAATAACCAGGAGTTGGGGCATACCAAGGGGGGGTTTCACGAGCGTTTCATGAGCGGAGGTAATAATTATGAGACTAAAGGAAGCCTTCCGCTGTCATCTATGTCGATCTCGGTGAATATTTGCTGGCAGGTCTTTCAAGATCTTTCAAGAATCATCTAGTGCAGCGCAACGATCATAAACACGCATTATACATTCATTGAATTGAACCATATTCGCCAGAACTAAACCCAGATGGGCTAAGTACATGGTGGCCTCCCTCTTTCAATATATCGATGCTCTTTGCCTCCTGGACTACCAGCTGTGGGGCAATTTGACGCAAAATGTCTTTGGTAAACGCTGCGGAAGTCATTGCAGCATACCCCTGCCAGTCCCTGTTCTTATGCGAGTCTGCATAGTCACAAATGCCTCGGATCACAAGGCAGGGAAAGTGATCCATCATCCCAGCTGCGTTCATTTCAATACACAGAATATCCTTTTGCGCAGCCTCATCTCGCATTGAAGCGTCCTTCACAATCTGATTAGCCGAGGCGATTAGGCCGTAATGAATTGCTGGATTGTCATCGTATTCCGTGCGTGGAGACCGCGAAACCAGGCCAGATGGATCATCGCCACATAATACAGCACAAGATGATTCACTATCCATCAAATGGGAAATGTGACTTCGATATAGCCGATCACTTGCCGGATCTGGACGCTGATACCCCTTGGTCGAGTCGATATAACCACGTTATGGTTCCCAATTCGACCCAAGGTATAGTCGTTTGTGTCCTGGGGAGACCGATATACGGGGACGAAATGGCTTTCGTCGAGGAACTCTCGGGCCGCAACATATTCAGCGGTGATGGCGCAAATCCAACCTACAGTGTAGTTCTCCGGGTTAGACATCGTTGAATGAGGAGCTAGTCTTCTATCCCCTTCAATATTTAGTAGTCGAGATACTAGATCAGCATTGATAGCTCTCTATTGAAACTTTTCAGGCGTAAGAGCCAGTCGCTAGCACATTTCTCACTTTTAGTGCGTTTTTTCTTGGGCTTTAGCACTTTGCGTTCCTTTGGACTCTCCGGTACTATAGTAGGTTCCTGAATTGCCGTGATTTTGGAAGGCATATTCAGCGGCGCGATTTTGGTAAAATCATCCATCCACTTCGTGCCCTGTAGCAGATCCTCAAGCGGAAACACAACTTTGTCGTACAAAATGTTTCTCCGTTGCTTGAGGGCCTCCTTCCATTCGCGGGTGGATGATTCTTTGATGTAAGGTGCCTGATTGAAGGTGTCAGGCTCTAGACAGTGACGAACTATCTTGCCAGTGGCTCAGCTGTGACTTGTTCCAGAATGGCGTAGACGAGAAGAGCATGTCGAATTGCACCAAGCTGTTGCTGCTTGCTTGTTGAGTGGGTGGCTGTAGCAAGAGGCACACCAGATGTTCTCTCTGCATTTTTCCCATCATATCATTGCTCTGGCAGGTGCAGCACATTTGCTCGCGAAGGGCCCAATGAACCAACTCGTTGGCATGCCTTGAACGCTCTGGTTGAGTGATTCTTTTTGTGGACGTGGTGTCATCACTCGAATTTTGTATAGAAGTCTTGCGGCTGCGCTTGGTGAATCTTTAGATATGGGCAATGACCTCCTCGGCATCGCGAGAACGTGTCGTAAGCTGTCCAAGTCCTCGTCGGATTCTAGCCCGAGCCCTTTCGTAAGATACCACGCCTGGCAATGACTCTCCTATCGCTTCAAGGAGTGGGTAGCCATTCTTTGGTACTTGGTGTGGCCACTAGATCCAACCCGTCAATTCTTATGCATGTAAGGTATAACTTTCTGTTTTACTCACGCAGCATATAGCTTCCACATCTCGCAATAGCTTGGATATTCGAAATCGCAGTCGTTTCTCTTGGTCCAGGCTGGCCGTGTCTATGTAGTTGGCAACTAGATACAATTCAGCCCCAAGACGGCCACATACTGGACGCTTGTGCTCAACACCCAGCAAAGATGCAATTTTAGCGACTTGGGCTATGGCGGCATGTGCAAAATCTATCGGTTCCTCTGTCGCCATTCCGAGTACAACACGAGCCAGCCCATGTGATGATGCGGTTTGTTGAGCAAAACTGAGGCTGACGAGCGATGCGGGGTAGGTTCAATTGGAAGCCGCCCAACCTGATCACTGCAGAACTGGGTGGGTGGCCAGGCCAGTTTAGCAGGTTTCGGAGCTCGTTCCTGATGATTCTGATGATGAGATCTAGTCAGACTTTTCCCGTGACTGCACAAGCCCTCGACGATATCAATAATTAAAGGCAGTTTTGTTCGTCGCCTCAGCGGCCAGTCATTCGCTCGCTCTAAGCGCCCACGTGAGAGTAGCGTATATACTATGTGCTCCGGGGAGCTTTGTAGGGTAGCCGTTTACATACTCTCAGAGCCTAGGTCCCCTCACCTCCGGGTTGATGTGGTATGCTCACGTCAACTTTGTTTTCTCCACTTGTTCTGCTTGGCCATTAATATCTTGACTGTGACTTTTACTCTGACTTGCTGTTCTTGGTTTGCTTCGCGATGAATCCTTTGACCTCAACATCACCAACACCATTGGCCGTACCCGGATCTACTTAACTATATGAATGATACATCACAGAGAAGCCGCAAGTCTTCCACGACCTTTCGAATATGAACAGCAAGGACATTGCCTTCACCATCCGCTCCGTGTTCATCATCGACCCTGCCAAGAAGATCCGCCTGGTTATGGCCTACCTCTCCTCCACTGGCCGTAACACAGCAGAGGTTCTCCGGTTTATAGACCCAGTCTCTCTAGAATAGTAATAAGAGATATGTAATCTTCCCGATTAGTTCGCTTGTACGATCCCATATTTTATTTTCTCTCTGCCTCTTCTGCTTCTGCTCCCTCTGTCGACGTCGTTGCCCCTAAGGTAATATATTGATTTCGATAAGAACTATGTGTCTAGGAACCTCATGAATTGACTGGATTTCGGTTGATTTGATTCAATTGGTACCTTATTTTACATATTGGCTCAAACGAATTATTACAAATCGCCCAAACGTGTGACCATGCAATGTCATATCATATACTACGCACGCTCTATTGCATAGTGCCATTTCAAGGAAGTTCTGAGATACAGGTCTAGAACTACTGGGATAGACAGTCCGCAAACATCTCAATGTAATAGAAAGAGGAAAGGGACTATCTGAGGAACTACGACAGGATGATCTGGGAGCAAACAGGTAGAGGTCACACGACCTCTCAATAAGTTCCTACAAAAGCGCATAAGTAAAAGTATGGCGTGAGTAGGTTTCATTAATTTCGGGAGGAAATTGTGTCCCAAGTATTGTAGAACCCGTTTTATCTTTCTAGCATCACATCATAAGACCCCGTTTACTCGTCCTTAAGGGTGATGAAACGAAGGTAACTATAACATGTCAGTATCCTCTGTTTTGAATTGGCAGTTGGACATGGAACTTACGGCTTCACTTCACGGATCTCGCCGAACTTCTTCTTGGCATCCTCGGTGCTAACTGTTGGTGGCACAATAACGTCGTCTCCGGCCTTTGATCGAGTTAGTAAGATACTTCGCATAGTTTCAAGGCTTGGGTTGCAGAGGACAGGGGGATCATACCAGCCAATTGATCGGGGTGGTTACACCCCTCTTATCAGCTGTCTGGAGAGAGTCAACAACCCGGAGAACCTCTGCTGTGTTACGTCCAGTAGAGGCAGGGTAGGCCATGATCAGGCGGATCTTCTTGGCAGGGTCGATGATGAACACGGAGCGGATGGTGAAGGCGATGCCCTTGCTGTCCACATTTTCAAGATCTTGAGCATCGATCATGTCGTAGAGGAAGGCGACTTTGCGCTCAGCATCTGCGATGATTGGGAACTTGACTTGGGTCGAGGCGACTTCGTTGATGTCCTTGATCCACTCCTCGTGGGAATCAAGTGCGTTGGCACTCTGGAAAGACGGGCGAGTTAGCTAATGCTTGAGTTATCCATCTTAGAGACTCACCAGTCCAATCAACTTGACGCCACGCTGGGTGAACTCGGGCTCAAGCTTGGAGAAGGCGCCGAGCTCAGTGGTACAGCTATTGAGTGTCAGCAAAACGCTTCGCGGAGTTAAAATGGGGCTGGACACAACTGACACAGGTGTGAAATCCGCAGGGTGTGAGAACAGAATAGCCCACTTGTCGCCAATCCACTCGTGGAAGTCGATCTCGCCCTGCGTGGTCAGAGCCTTGAAGTTGGGGGCGGTAGAGCCCAGACGGAGGCTAACAGACAGTTAGCATTGTGTAGATACCTCAAAAAGAGACCTGATGAGCTTACGGAGCAGCGCGGTCAGCCATTGTGATTAGGTAGGTAGGTAGAAAGGTATATTGTAGATAAAAAGGAGAGAGGGAAAGAAGAACAAGTCGGCGGGATTCAAGGTTATAAGATGATGATTGGAACCGTGGAACCCCCTCCGGCTTTCGCATAGATACATCTCATCATCCATGGATTTGACCCCACTTAACCTCATCCGGCAGGAATGCCCCACCTAGAATGAATTATTGATGGCGTGATCATTGTTTCCGCCCGGCAGAACGTCCATGATTGGTGAATATACAGCAACACATAACGTGGGCTGTTTAGCGTGTGTGATGCAATATCAACTGTGGATGAGCACTTCGGGTTCCTTAGGTTTCTTTTACCCCTCAATTTTACCCCTCAACCTTATGTTAGAATGAACTACGATCCTGTACCTGTGTTGTTTTTATATTAATATGCCTATAAATGGCTCTATACTCTATATTGTAGTTGGTGGGTGGTGGGTGGTGAGTTTTGCCCAAAAGTTACATATGCATAGTATATGGTACTCTGGTATCTTAGCTGTGTCTAGCGATTTTCCCTGCTAGCCAGTGACCTAAAACACAAAATGCGAACTATATACTTGAGCGGGAAATGATAAATCACGCAATTCTTACAAGACGACTTTGCCATACTTTACCATGAGCGGCTCTACCAGCAGCATTGGATGTTTGTATTTCTTCTGCTCCTTCAGCTAGGATACAGCTTAGCCTGTTACCTTTTCTAGTCGCATTGTAATAGATCCGTTCTTATTGTTCGGAAAAGACACAGAAAGGGGCGTATCCATAAATATATACGTGGCTGTCTCCTACATAGTCTCGAAATATAGATAGAAAAGGTTAACAATCAGGAACGACGCAATGATATCTGCAAGCTACCTATCAAGGAGTGATTCTTGACAGGAGACCTACACAAAGTTTCTAAGTGCTATTGTATTAAAATTTATCAAATCGGTAGTATTGATTGTAGTGTCAAAGCTACATATGTACATTTGGGGACCTTCATAACGAGTCACTTTCAAGCTCATTCGGCCGACATGACACTCTCTGATCAGCACCAATGAAACCCCAAAGTGATGGTGCAATATCACCTTTAGATGACAAATAGTCTATAAACTGACATCCAAACTCACTATGAAGTAACTATACCTTGTACATCAAGTCAGGATTGGCCTAGTATGCAGATCTGTCTGCTCCCTCTAGGCAGATTCTCCGAAATACATATTCCAACACTCTAGATAATGCGAATTCAATGAGAATTTGACCCACATACATATGTAGTGGGGCTAATTGCATGTACTACACACATCATCTGAAAGTACGTCCGTATTCTGTACAGCTGCCTCCAAGCGGAATGTTACCTTAGCAGTATAAAATTAGTAAAGGCTACATTAAGGCTACGACACTGTACATTATTCCAAGGAGTACCTTCGTTGGAAAAGACTTGACTCAAAGCGACGGACTCAGCCGCTGGGTAACTAGCCGGTGCAACCTCATGTATGCGAATGGACCTATGATGAGCTTAATTAACACTATTTTGATTACTGAGACATTTCGAGTTAACCCTGGCCAATAAATCTCTATATTTTATCCACTTATATTATATCTCTTAGTATGATCTAAGACGTTTGATTGACTCTGTTAAATAAAAATAGATCTGGACTTCTAGCTGCTATCAGTGAGATTGAGACTACTTCGAGGGAGAATACTCGCAGTGAGTCACCTACTCCAGATTAATATCCCCTTCGCAATCATAATATACACAGCACATTCTCCTTTTGAAGAATTTGACATAATTTACAACATCTACATATCTTTCTCAGAACAAGATCAGTCTCCTTATTTTCACATTGATTTTGTCAAAGTGAGAACATTCCAGGTTGACCAGGAGGTTCAGCTTTGGAAGCCGCACAAAACAGACAGTGCTAAGGGGTTTGTAACTCTAGTGGAAATACCTGGGTATATAATTATGCCTTAGATATTGATAAACATTACTGCTGGGAGCAAGTGAAAGGATCTTAAGTGGATAGTAATGTCCTAATAATAACTCCCAATGTTATTTACCTGGGGAGCTGGTTGTAGTGCCGATCATGATCGACCCCATCACGTGCGACCCCAGATCCACATCCGCGTCAAGCTGCCAAACAATCCAGGAAGCTCCTGCTCAGCTTGATTTGATAACTTCAACAGTTCCAGGGAGCACAACCACATTGATTGTACAGTTTCCATTTATTCTCCCTATCTTTTCTGCCTTTTACTCCTTTTCTACATATTTTTGCCGCCTTTCACTGTCACTTAACCTGTGCACAACAATTGAACAGTCATGCCACCCAAGCGCAAGTCTGAACGCGCTGTGAGCGCAAATGAGTCTGTCGCGACGCCTTCCAAACGGCTTCGAAATTCCGTAGATGCAACCCCAGCTTCTGCACCATCTGCCTCGGTGGTAAGTGCACTATGCAGGGGCTGATCGTCGCGTCCCGTGGCTTCTCCACTTCAATTGTTGACACAGGGCTGACATCATTGGAACAGGTTGATGCTACACCCCAGACAGGTGCAAAGAGAGGCCGTGGCCGTCCACGCAAATATCCCGAGACCTCGACTCCCAAGCCTGCTTCTGACGCCCCTAAGCGTGGTCGTGGTCGCCCACGGAAGATTGTTTCCGAGTCAGAACCTGCGGTTGTAACCCCATCAGGCCCCAAGAGAGGCCGTGGGCGTCCCCGCAAGGACTTAGGTATGGGGAATATATTGACATGTTGTGGGTGGTATATACTGACTCTTGTACCGTGTTATCAGGCGATGTGAAGCCTGTCACCCCGAAAATTAAGAAGAAGGATGGCCGTGGAAGACCCCGCAAGAACCCTCTGCCAAATGGAGAAGCCAAAATTACTGAGCCGAAGATCGCACCTGTGGTCGACATCATCCCTGAAACTGGCCGCTCGTTCTGGTTGATGAAGGCCGAGCCTGAATCTCGCCTAGAGAAGGGCAAGGACGTGAAGTTCTCTATTGATGACCTGGCTGCTGCAGATGCACCAGAGCCTTGGGATGGTATGTCCAATGTATCTTGAATACTGCGTACAGTATCCGATTGCTAACAATTGAACAGGTGTGCGTAACCATGTTGGTATGTTGTCCTGTCGAAAATCATAGAAGCTTTGACCATGAGACTTATACTCACAATGAACTAGCCAAAAACCTCATGCGCGATATGAAGAAGGGAGATTTTGCATTCTTTTACCACTCAAACTGCAAAGTCCCTGGGGTTGTGGGAGTGATGGAGATTGTCCAGGAGCATTCCACTGATGGTTCGTCATGCGTCGCTCAAAACTAAACTGCCTGATCATATTGCTAATCCACATCTCATAACAGAGTCCGCTTTCGATCCAGAGCACCCCTACTACGACCCGAAGTCCAAGCGAGATGATCCAAAATGGGTTGTCGTCCACGTTGAATATCGCCGCAAACTTGAGAAGCAAGTCACCCTCCAGGATCTAAAGTCTCACGGCCAGACCGGAAAGCCGCTTGAGAATCTTCAAATGATTAAGCAATCCCGGCTTAGCGTGTCTTCTGTGACTCCGGCACAATGGAAATACATACTGGAGCTCGCAGGCGAGGAACCGCAAGAGGAGTTCACCAAGGAGTCTAGCGAGAAGAAGGATTCTAGCGAGAAGGAAGAGTCTAGCGAGAAGGAAGAGTCTAGCGAGAAGGAAGAGTCTAGCGAGAAGGAAGAGTCCAGCGAGAAGGAAGAGTCCAGCGAGAAGGAAGAGTCCAGCGAGAAGGAAGAGTCCAGCGAGAAGGGGGAGTCCAGCGAGCAGCAGGAGGAATAGGCACGAGAAAGCAACCCGCTACATGCAAGCGATGCACAGAGTATTTTATTCCATATAATTCTCCCAAGTATTTCTATCGATGGCGTTGCCGGTTGAACATGGGTTATCTACACAAGCGAATTGAAGCATCTTTTACTTGACTCGATGAGTCCTCTAGAAATATGTGGAAGGTATAGACTCACCGGAACGGTTCGATTCTCTTGGATGCATTTGCAGCTGCAACCATGTCATTGCCATATGGGCCAATCACATCGCTTTCTAGCTTGAACAGCCCACTATAGCCGACGTTCCACTACCATGGTTTCGACACGACGCTATAAATCCCTTGATAAGTAACACTTCCGGGATGGTGTCACATCGCTCTACCGGACTGCCCTCATACATGTGCGCCAAGTTGTCCGCCCTGTCTGTTCCAATATATGCGACCGTTGCCTGCACTGCCAGGACGAGCTGTGTCAGAATTAGTCTGGACCTTGGAGACACCCATCGGATCCTGTGGGTTTGATGCATGCGATATGCAAGGAGCCACGGAACACGGCTTGGATATCCGGATGCTAGTGGCACCGAAGTGCATATTCGATGTGTTTGACGCTATGTATGTCCCTGCAGCCCTGCAGTCCTTTGAGTACTTTAGGCGTTCATGCATGGCAGAGAATAAATTTGAGAAAATAAATTTGACCTCGGAGTATTGATAAGCAGAAGTGAAGGCCCCGGGCAGGGGAATATCCAATACACCGATCACGTCAAATCCGGACCCCGACACTGCACAGCCAACCAGAGAAGTAAAAGAATGCAAACTAAACAAACAAGTTGAGAAGAAATCGATCTTGACTCGGAAGAGCAAGTCGATCCGGAGTGTGGAGCATCTTTATCGGCTTATCGAGCGGGGAGCTCAACTTACAAACTTTCCAGCTATGGAAAGTTTCCCCTCCTATATTATTGCTCTCTCTCCCTCCCCATGTTCCGCATTCACCTGCGCTGTTTTCACAAAGTTTCATCAACTCTTACTAGCTCCATTGGCCTGCGTCGCCCATTTCACAGTTCCCCTTTCGTGATGTCCGCCATCTCCGTGCAACTGACTGCCCCCAATGGGCGCAGCTACACCCAGCCCATCGGTCTCTTCATCAACAATGAGTTCGTGGCCGCCAAGTCTGGCGAGAAGTTTGCCACCGTGAACCCTGCGTATGTACCTCTGAACTGTCTTGTGAGACCCTCCTAATTGTCTGGGAGTTGGAACTGACTGGACCTTCAGCAATGAAACTGAGATTACGTCAGTGTATGCTGCCGGTGAAGAGGATATTGATATCGCCGTCAAGGCCGCTCGCAAGGCTCTCAAGGACCCCTCCTGGAAGCTACTGCCGGCCACTGATCGTGGTGTCCTGCTGCTCAAGTTGGCCGATTTGATTGAGCAGCACAAGGAGACCCTAGCCGCCATTGAAACGTGGGATAATGGTCAGTAACCTGGGAGATAGTTGAGCATAAAACATGGAAACTGATATTTCCTTTAGGCAAGCCGTATCAGGTCTCTTTGAATGATGATATCGGTGAGGTCACCAACGCTCTCCGCTACTATGCCGGCTGGGCCGACAAGGTGTTCGGTCAGACCATTAGTACCACCCCGGCCAAATTCGCCTACACCCTCCGTCAGCCAATCGGTGTTGTTGGCCAAATTATTCCTTGGAACTTCCCCCTAGCGATGGCAGCATGGAAGCTGGGCCCTGCACTTGCGTGCGGTAACACTATCGTCCTCAAGCCCGCCGAGCAAACCCCGCTTAGCATTCTGTACTTGGCCGGACTTATCAAGGAGGCCGGGTTCCCCCCGGGTGTCGTTAACGTTGTGAACGGCCATGGCCGTGTTGCTGGTGGTGCGTTGGTCCGCCACCCTGGCGTTGACAAGGTCGCCTTCACCGGTTCCACTCCTACCGGCCGCGAGATCATGAAGATGGCCGCAGGCACCCTGAAGAACGTCACCCTTGAGACTGGCGGCAAGTCGCCACTGGTTGTCTTCGAGGATGCCGACCTCGAGCAGGCTGCCAAGTGGGCACACATTGGTATCATGTACAACCAAGGTCAGGTCTGCACCGCGACATCCCGAATCCTTGTGCACGACTCTGTATATGAAAAGTTCGTTGAGCTCTTTAAGGAGGTTGTCCGCACCACCAGCAAGGTCGGCGACCCTTTCTCCGACGACACCTTCCAGGGCCCTCAGGTCACCAAGGCTCAGTACGAGCGCGTGCTTGAATATATTGAGGCCGGTAAGTCCGAGGGCGCGACGCTCGTTTCCGGCGGCGTGCCGCACAAGAACGTCGGTGATGGCCGTGGTTTCTTCATCGAGCCCACTATCTTCACCAATGTCAAGGACTCGATGCGCATCTACCGCGAGGAGGTGTTCGGACCCTTCGTTGCCATCGCCAGTTTCACTACTGAGGACGAGGCCGTCACCCGTGCTAACGACACCACATACGGCCTCGGCGCCGCAGTCTTCACTCGTGACATTGAGCGCGCCCACCGCGTTGCCTCCGATATCGAGGCCGGTATGGTCTGGATCAACAGCAGCAATGACAGTGACTTCCGCGTGCCATTCGGTGGTGTCAAGCAGAGCGGTATCGGTCGCGAGCTGGGCGAAGCTGGCTTGGACGCGTACTCGCAGGTCAAGGCCGTCCACGTCAACATGGGCACCAAGTTGTAAGCTGTTTACATTTATAAAAATGGATGGTCTCTTTTGTAACTAAATTGACCTGTTATGTATAATGACCAAACCTTTCCTGTTCACATCATCTCTGCAAAACTCTGCAAACATGGTGTATATATCTGCTCTTGTTCCTATATTGCACTTGTCTACCTCGCTTTCACCTATAGATCCCAGCCACCAAAGATCATCTCAATTGGACAATCTCAGTCTCAAATAGCATTGCGTCCACTTCTCGGTCTCGCTCTTCAGACCCCCACATCCACGACCGCAAAAAAGGGAAAAAGGAAAAAAGGCAAGAACCTCAAAACCCTCCAATGGGTGCATAGCGTAGGCAAAGTTACTTGAAATCACTTACGTAGATCAGGCCCTGCACCATGCAGTGACATGACGGTCAATGATCGCCCTGTACGCAATATAAAGAAAAAAAGGGGGGAAAAAGGAAAATCCCAACTCTCACGGGCTCGATTCGATGTCCATCACCGTATGTTCGCGTCAGATAACTAGCCACGAACACAATTGATGCCCAACTTTTTCTCCCCGCAGCTACGATGATTGCAGGCCTTACCTGCATGCAAGCCTTACTTGGACCATATGGGGCAGGGTGCATTTGAGGATTGAATTGTGCCGTTAAAGCTAATTGGCCACGGTAGTTATAAGGCGTGCACGGCAAAACATCCATGAATGCTCGTAGTTTCAGGCACTTTGCACATTATTTCTATTACACACTAGTTTTATAACTTTCTCTTCCTTCACCTGATTATCGAGTTCATATTAGGAAGGGGTGAATTTCAGCACAATCCAATTCCCACACCATCTATCCTTTGCATGATCCATCACGCCCTTAATCAAGGTGATACAAGTTGGCTGCAGGCACATTCTCGCAGACATGCATGACAATCATAATTGCAATGCAGTGTATTTTCTTCCCCCCTCAAACTCGGTATTGGGGCCCAATTTTCTAGTCAGGCAGGAAAGAGAAAAAAAAAAAAAGGTTCGGATTACTCTTCGAACTCCAGGATTGGTAGTCAAGAGTAAGTCCAGGATTCGGGTGCTGTGTCTTAGCGCCCACCAGCACACACACACCCAGGAATCTCTTGCATCTGCATGCAGAGTCGGTCATGTGAAAAGCCACCTGGCCCTGGTCTGGACGGTGACCTAACGGTACTTTGCGAGGGAAATATTTTCTTTGTTATGGAGTACTAATGTAATTGAAATCGGTTTTCGAGAATAAGAACTCTGTTATATAGATTGGCGGCTAGCTGCACGAATTGATGCGGAATGGAAAGTTTACGCAGGCAGGGGACTCCATAGTTCATGGGGATTTCAGAGATTGTGTGATGATTCGCATTGCAGAGACGAGATTCCTGCAGGAGATTCAATAGTAGCATTGGAGATTTTTTTTTATTTTTATTTTTCACATTTCAATTGCCGAATGGACCTGGAATCCATGTATTTCTTGTATAATTTGCAACCGGAAAAGAAAAAGGACGATATCTATGAGATTACACGATTACATATGCTGTAGCAAAAGGTCTACCCCAGCCAAAGTGCCAAAGTGGGATAGTGAGCCCTCGTGGGGGTGGCTTGGCATATCCCGCGTCTCATCCTTTATCTTCTCTGTAATTCTCTCTTCCAATACTTAGATTCAAATATATATCTGTGGACAATATACGGAACACCAGTGACTCCAACAATTTTGTCTTGGCAGGTTCCGTAATCGGCTTGGATTTGAACTTTGAACAATAAACCCATTTTATGCCTAACCTCCCCCTCTTCTCAATTCCCAAATAGCGGTGTCCACTCTATCACCGATCGGCATGCCTGAAATTCAGAGGTGGACGGTCAATGAGGTCAGTAATCAATTCTATTCGTCAATTCCTAATTCACTTGGTTCTTTTGTTTCCTTTTTTATCTCTGGTTTTCGTGTCGGTCAGACGTGACGGATATTTTCCCGATCCTGTCACAGCACAGGAAAAGATAAAAAAAAAACAAAAACAAATATACACTAATCACAGAGGGCTAACTCAATACTCAATCAGCCGTACCTTGACATTCCCGGAACATTACTCGAAGGCCCCTTTCACGATGTGGCCAACAATGAGTTCCGTTTCGTGGATATCTGGGACCACAAACTATATCGACTCGATCTGGCAAAGGGTCCTGACTCATTGAAGGTCGTTGAGACCGATGCCTCTGTTGGGTGGGTTTCCCAATTTCCCGGAAATCCTTTAAATTGCATTTTGCTGAAATACCACGTGGACTTCTAGCGTGACCGCTAATGTTGCAGAGTCCAATCAGCTAATTGTTGGGGCCAAATTTGGTTTTGCCCGGCTGGACCAGAATACCGGGAAACTCTCCTATATTCATGATACTCAGAAGCTATGGGGAGAGGGGGCAAAAGCAGAGAGGTAAGCATAAGCCCCGAAAAGGACAAAACAAAAAAACAAAACAAAACAAAACAAAAGACAAAAAACAATTATTACCTATGAAACACCAACTAACATCAAACCCTCAATTGTTACGAAATGTAGGATGCGTTTCAATGATGGCGCAATCGACAGTCACGGCCGATTCTGGGCCGGGGCAATGAACGACCCAAAAATCAAGAAGCCAGAAGCAGAAGGCGTTTTATTCAGACTGGATCCAGACCAGAGTGTGCACCACATGCTGGCACCGGTGACGATCCCTAACGGGATTGGATGGAACCTGACCAACGACGTGATGTACCTGACTGATTCGCCGACAGGCAAGATCTTTGCCTTCGACTTCGATGCATCCAGCGGCGCAATCAGCAATCGCCGGGTGCACTTCGATATCGGCAATGCACTAGAGCCCGATGGCTTCGCTATTGATGTTGAGGGCTGCATCTGGAGCGCTGTCTACGGTGGCGGAAAGGTACTGCGCATATCCCCGTCCGGGAAGATTATCGGTCAGATCGATCTCCCGACGCGCAACGTGACCTGTCCAGCTTTTGTTGGCACCGAGCTGTTTATTACTACTGCCAAGGATGATCGGGATGATGATCAACTCCCGCACTCGGTTAGATATGGTGGCCGGGTTTTCAGGGTTGACGTTGGACTCCGCGGCGTGCCTAAGAATGAGTTTCGGTTTCAGTAGGGTCTGATGGGATTTGTGTGATCGTGTGCATCGGACATGGATACATAGTATTATGGTACGAAGTACATACATACATACATAGCACATACATACTACTAGGACGGAGTACCATGCTTAGTTTGGTTCTTGGTCTATTCTTATTCTACGTACTTTGGCCGCATGCACTGCAACGTACATGTACATTCACCGTCGAGCAGCAGAAGGATCAATGGTGCATCAACTAGTACTTTGCATTTCCGCCAAAGAATTAGGACCAAAAGGCGGTGATGGTTAATACTCGTCCCGCACAAAAAAAAAGTACGGAGTACCCAAAGACGTAGTCGACAAAGCGGGATATGTAGCTGAAAGCTGAGTGTGGACCGATGATCAACAAACGGGTGAGTATGTCGATCCGCGCTGTCATTGTCCGGAAACCTGGGTTTAGGGTAGCCTTCCACTGCAGCCCACGCAAGGGACCAAAAAAAAAAAAGAAAAAAAAGCTAGGTTTATTGATCGAATCAGCTTCCGCATTTCGATCTCACATCATGTCGACAATATACTCTATACAGGTTATTGTAAATGTAGGATTTGATTCGATTACCTGATTTTCGTCCGATTTCAAACTCGGCTGGGTAACGCGTGGGCACCAGCACTGCCTTTTTTTTTTTTGGGCGGATCCGCCCTGCATGGCGCAGGCACGGAGTGATAGGTTGTACTTTGTATTTTCAATGTGATTTTATAGTTTTGAACTGCTTTTCCGAGGACTATACTTGGGTTGATTGGATTGATTTGAAGTGGGAAGATCTACTGTACCTGTCAAACGGGAGGTATCCCCGTAATCTCGATTAGACAAAGGTATTCTTTTGCTTTTTTTTCCCAGGGAAAATGCGGTTGCAGCGGACACGAGATAATGGACGATCTATGCGGTGAACAAGGCCGAAGCAGATCATGAAAAAGGGGGGACAGTATCCACTTGGAAGTTCAAGACACCTGCAAATTGAAATTGAAAAAGAAAAAAGTATCCAGTTATCGATGAATCCATTCTGTCGGAGATCTTTTTTAACTTCTCCGTTTCTGCACCATTCAAATAGTCTGATGACACGCATCCGACCCGCGAGGATACCTAGGTAGGAAGAAAATGGTCTGGGAACGGTGGTTTGAGATTGTACGCCACAAGTTGACAGAGAGAACAGCCCTACTCCATACGGAGTAAGGAGTAAGAGAAAAAAAGAGAAAGATGGATGCTTCCAAATTTTCCAAATTTTTAGCCCTGTTCGACTCAACCAGTCAAATTCACTGGATCTATCAGACCGCAATTGTCTTTTTATTATGTCCAATGATTCGTTCAAAAAAGAAAAAGAAAAAGAAAAAAAATAGACAATAGCGGGTTACTGCAGCACAAAAGACTGACAGCTCTTGAAACTCTTTCGGACGCGACCTCGGGAACTGCATGACAACACATAAAGATCTATCGTAAATTGACAAGCGCCTCCGTACTTATCCACATACGGAGTATGGAGTACCTAGATCCGAATCCGCGGAGATCATGGAACACTTCCGGTATGCCTTCGAAGATCAACCAAATCCTTGCCAAGAAGAGGCGCTTCAGCTGCGCCAGAGCTCGCCTATCTTATGAAATCGCCAATTTATTTTCCCATTTCAATCCATTTTAGGGCAGGGTCTCTGGACTGGACACTAAACCGATCTTCGCTGCTTATTTAAGGCGGATTCTTTATCCCGTGACCTCGGAGCTTGAACAGAAACAAAGCTATCCACACGGCTTTCTCAAGCTCACGTCCTAAGAAGGGAATGACCGGATCCCTTTCCGCTTGATCCGATCATGGGGCATCAAATTGATAGAGAACGTTGTCACCTGGTTACTATGTTTATTTACCTTTTTTTTTATCTTCATTTATTTTTTTATTATTTTTTTTTATTAATATTTTGAATGACATCATTTTCAGCGCCGTGGGCATCCAAGTCACACAAAATGGGTGAAAGGATTCTTTAAGTTGATTCTTCGGATGTCTTCTCTTGCGTTACCCTGTTCAATGGCATCAAATATATCAAGTTCTATATGGTACAAGGGCTAAAAGGGTGCTAAAAGTCAAAGACCCTCCCCCCCACGGACTATTTCTTAGCTGGGAAGCGGTCCCAATTACCCCTAACGGTCAACGGCAACGGCCCCTTTTGCCGGGACACGGGGAAGATTTGGTGATGCACAACATTCCCAATAAACTTTGGACAATTCAGACTTCCTTTCTTCCTTTCTGCCCTTTCTCTTTTTGTATTTCACTCTATTCCCTTTTTATACTAATATGGAGTCTAGTTTCTAGTTTCCCCCAACTCTCGGAAATTGACACCAGACGCTTACAAGGCAACCATTGGGGATTGCCTCACTTACTATACCCGAGTAGGGGTATAGATCCGATAGGAAATGGAGTTCGGTATTCTTTCATTTTTTTACCTTTTTTTTACCTTTTTTTTTTTTTTTTTTTTTTTTTTTTTCTTTTACTTCAGATTTGCGTCATCTCAGGAACTTTCTGGATTCCCATGTCTCCGTACTATCGTCCTATCGTCCACTAACCTTCCACGCCCCCAAAGCCCCAAACCTTCCGAGCTTGAGAGGGGGAAAAAGAAACAAAAAACAATATATATATAAAAAAAGAGCGGCAAAAAGGGCAAAAACGGAAGAAGAAAAAAATACCCTCCCCCCTAAATAAAAAGAAATGGCAGTCTCCACCCGTCCCTGTCCATGTCCATGGTGACGGCGCACACTTGCAGCTCCCGATGATTCGTGCTGTGCATGACGATCGCTTTCCCCGGGTACTTAGGTACTTTATCGGTTATGGGACTTGGGACTCTATAGGATTTGGTGCCTATTTGGTTATAATAGGGGGTGATATTAGTGTACAGACACATTGGACATATTGGACATGTTGGATATATTGCATATATTCTATTTCTATTTCTATTTCTATTTCTGTTATTTCTTTTCTTTTTTCTTTTCTTCTATTTTAACTATTCTAATTAATATCTAAATAAAAACTAAAACAGTAAAAATCGAAATGTAAAATGTAAAAAACAAGAATAAAAGAATAAAGAATAAAGAAAAAAGAAAAAAAAAAGAAAAAAAAAGAAGAAAAAAAAGAAGCCCAATACTCCGGGGGTTAGACTTAGACTAGGGTGTCTCCATAGGAGATGCCCAACTATCCGCCAGACTGGGTCGGACAGAGAGACAACTAAGTTGTCTTGGAGCCATCCAGACCAGGTGATGGATCATTCTCTCACCGCTGCTAAATTTCAACGGTTCGCTCTTCTTAAGCTTGCCCCGTTTTCCAATTTCTGTTTCTTGACTTTCGTCACTTTGTTCTTTTCCTCTTAGCTCTAATTTTTTGAGGGCCTCGGATCTTTTCCGCAACTTTCCTAGCTTTCCTAGCTTTCCTAGCTTCCTTAGCTTCCTTATATTGATTATCTTCTCCTCGATCCTCAATTGAGAGAATCGAGTCTCTTGTTCTATACATCCTTATCCTTATTCATCTTATTCATCGTGGCTGCCTTAGGGATCAGTGTGTTGAACGCACCGTATTCGGGCTCACATTCACCCAATCTGTCACTTTACTCAGATAGGTATCCATCGCCTTCACCCTCCCTCTCTCACACTCCTCGAGAACCCAGCGACGAGGAGAGAGGGGGGTTTCGGTCATGCCATAACTCCCGCTCCGTCGTGGGAGATTTGGTTTCTATGTCGCAGGATTCTCGACGTGCAGGTTCATTGTCCAGAGATGTGGCTCAAGCAGATGACCGTTCGAGTGACAATGACCGTGCCTTTACAAGCAACCGGAATCCTGCCCGCCGGCCACCTCAACGACCTCGACCCCAGTCATGGCACCCATATGGACCCGTGGAGCCACCGCTGGAATCCATGTCATCTCGACCCATTGGTGTTCATGCCATCTTGAATCACCCACAGGCGACGGCTGACCTGACTGCACTCAGCCGTGAACCACTAAGCCTACCGGGTCCATCTTCCTCGCCTCATCCCCAAGGGACCTCGCCTACAATCCGCTCAGGATATGCATCGGTGTCGCAGCCATTATCTCCCAGGTCTCATTCACGCCCTTTGATGAATCCAGCATCGCCTTCGGCACGGTTCGTTGGCGGGGGTGGCAGGGCTTCGGGTCAGTCAAGCGTCACACATTCACCGCTAGTTCCTCACGAACCGTTGATGGGCCCACGTCTGCCCGTCACTAACTCGCCTCTGCCCGTAGAGGCGGGTCTACGCCCAATAGCACCTCTCACTGCCACTCAGCCTCCTACGCTGACTTCGATGCATTCTACAACCACTCTGCACTCTCGGCGAACTAGTGCCGGGCCGGGGCCTCTCACCAACCCGAACTCCCAAGAAACGAGCCCTAGCACGCCTCATTCAACTTTCAGTCCGTTTCACCATGCATCCCCTGCAGGGACCAGTGTATCCCTCGCACAAAGCAACGCATCCTATCCCACTGCGCCATATATGACAATGGATCCTCTGACCCGACCCATCCCCGCAACAAAAGGCCCTAGGCGCCAACCCGAAGCCCCCACACGAGCCGGAACACCACAGAGTAGCCCCCTCCCAGTGGGAATGATACCATGCGTACTAGACATGCGATCAGGCTCTTCCAGCCAAGCCGAAAAGCGCAAAGCGAACAGCGACGCCTCACGACGGTTCCGCAATCGCAAGCGCAACGAAATGCAACTCGAGCAGCGGCTCACCGCACAGCAAGACGAGATCCAGCGCAACGTAGAAACCGTCCGGCGCCAGAGCGAGGAGCTCCGTTCCCTCGTCCAGCAACGAGACCACTACCGCTCCGAGCGAGACTTCTACCGCGACCACCTCGGCCGGACAATGTCCCTGAGCGCCTTACCCCCAAGACCCTCTTCTCCACGCTCCGCCCAACCCACCCTCCTGCCTGCGTCAGAACCGGGCACCACGACGTCTTGGTCGGGCACCGATGCTGCCCGATCAGCTTCAGGCACACAGCCTACTTCGGCGGGTCCCGCTCCCCAGGGAAGAATGATTGACTCAGTCCAGTCCCAACCTGCTTGGCCTGCAAGTCCGCCATATTCTTCAACACCCATTGCACCCGCCGGACGGGCGGTTGCTGGCCCGCCTTCTGGGTCTCCGTCGGTAGCTGGGGGTCCGCTGCCTCCTCTGCAAGGATCGTGGTCACGTCCTTGACATGAGTTTGCCGGCAAAATCAAAAGAAAACTTATCACATCGTTCTCTCTTGTTATTTCCTCCCTCTTCCTTACACTCTTAATCCTCCCCCTTATCTCTCTTGTGTACTACCGCTACCAGGAGAGACAAACAAGCGGCCACTGGCATGGCCGCTCGCAGGTGGTCTATACTCCTTTAGTGATGTGGTCTACTCAAAAGAGTGCCTCTTCCTGTAGGCTGGGTGTGTATAACTATCTGCATTTCCTGTCATCAAAAGACTCGTCGGGTCCCGCAAAAGTAAAATCTATACTTTTCTTCTCGCTGTCATTATATTACCCCTGTCTTCGTCACATACTGCCTCTTTTGATTTTTCTCTCTCTTTTTTGTGTATGGATTGCACAGCGGTGATACCTCTATTGGCGATGTATTGAATCATCATTTTTTTGTTTTAAATTGGAAGAGATATTTTGAAAACTGGATATTCACAGTCATTCAAAGCCCTATGAAAGTTTTCTACACCTCATTCTCGCAATTGCTGCCTAAACACCCCAAATATACCGCAGCGGTCTAGACGGACATTTAAGATAATACTCGGATCCAAGGTCTCAGAAAGCTTAGCCTGCAATGTAACTTTGAAACATACAATGCTTTGAAGTGATTGGTCGGTCCGTGGTGGATCGAGACCGTGACGCACCTGGGCAATCTCAGGTGGCACAGTGTGATTCATGACATCATAAACATAAATAGTTCATGTGTTCTAAGATTCCTGATAAGATCCGACAGTATGGACCCTTATCGAGATAGACAGGATGTACAGATAATATGTCTGTAGGTGTTATTCTAGTTCAGCTCAACACAAATATCTCTCTACATTTGGCGGGAGATTCGCACTTCGCGGTCTCCGGCTTAACACCGATCACACCCGACGGTGATAGAGGGCTTATATCCGAATTGTAGTCAGATCTCATCGGGTCTGTCTAATATTTGAAGTGCATGATACCCGTAGTGAAATAGTCAATTTGGGTTTCCGCGATCTCTTTACCAAGACCTTCCCCACAGATTAATTAAGCAACGCAACTACGACAGCATGTCTCAACAAACCGTCATTCTCATTACAGGTAGGCCAATAACTAGAAAGCCAACCCCAGTCCCAGAAACTAACTCTATTCAGGCGCGAATTCAGGAGTCGGCTACGCAACCGCCCAAATTCTCGCCGCACACCCGAACCACCATATAATCTTAGCCTGCCGTGACCCGAAGAAGGGCCAACAAGCCCTCTCCGAACTCCAAAGCAAAGACCTCAAGGGAACTCTATCCCTCCTCCAGCTAGACGTGGAAGACGACACCTCCATAGCCCAAGCAGTCGACACCGTATCCAAACAATTCAATCGACTCGACATCCTACTCAACAACGCCGGCTCCGCCGCACCTAACAGCAGCGGCCGCGCCAGACTGAACCAGATCTTCTCGACGAACGTGATCGGCGCAACACTAGTCTCAGAGGCCTTCATCCCCCTCCTCCTCAAATCAGAAAACCCCTATCTGATCCACGTCTCCAGTGGTCTGGGCTCGATGAAACTGGCAACTGATCCCAGCAGTGAAGTTTATGCTGTGCCTTGGGATGAGTATCGCGCAAGTAAGGCGGCGCTGAATATGATAACTGTTCAGATGCATAAGCGGTTGCAGAGCCGTGGTGTGCGTATTTTTGCGTTCTGTCCTGGTCTTGTGAGGTCGAATCTGAGGGGCGAGGATGAGACTGCTGTTAGTGCGCATGGAAGCGCTGGGGATCCGTTGGAGGCTGGGAGAGGGATTTTGGGGATTATACTTGGTGAGAGGGATGGGGAGGCTGGTGGGTTTGTTAATAAGGATGGTCCGTTGCCTTGGTAGATGGTAGATGAATACAGCGTAGCTTTGGAACGATTCGTTAAAGAGTGAGGTAGTAGAGGGGTATTGTGATTGGTCCCTCAAGTTCCGGTGGAAGTCCCATTCCAGGACTCCGGTGGAAGGTGATCGTTCCACTCACCTCAATTCCTCAGCAGATCAGGGTCTAGATTGGAAATTTGAAACAAGGAATACCCAATTAACACAAAGAAAATGTCCCGGATCCTCGAAAATGCGGGGCCCCCAGTTTCCCCACGGATGTCGCCGGTTTCTCGTATCCCCTTTCATATTAATATTAAGGGCAATCCTCCACAGGACAACATACATAGTTGGGATAAGAAATTTGAAAAGAATATTGAAACAAATAACTCAACAGCCATCAAAAGAGTGTATCGAGTGCAGACAGTCAAAACTCCAGTACAAAACCGACCTCGGCTCACGTGTCAGTCACATTCAATCGAGTACTTCTTTCTCTGTGTCACCAAGAATCAAGGTAAATCTTTCCCCAGAGTTCCGAAAGAGGAACTGCATATAGAGGTTATACTAGCGCTAATCCCCTTAGCAGCAACCGGAAGAAACGATCGGAGTCCGTGCCGATGGATCTGTCGTCTTCTCTTAGCGGTCTACTGGCGGCTTTCTCCAATGCCGAGGATGTAGATCGGTTAGAAAGAGGCGGGGATGATCTAGGTAAGAAATAAGACACATGTGCCAAGCATATACCCCCATTCTCCACATAGTTGTTGACATTGCTAGGTCCCTTTGCGCAGTTCGTCACATCGGGGAGTAAGCCGATATCTGATCAACCACATATGACCTTGACGCAAAATGTGCCGCAGACATATCCCTTAGACAGTTATCTTACGACGATAAATGAGCTGCTCTCGCCGCAGACCCCAGATTTTGTTCTAGGGGAGTACAATCAGCCATTCGAACTGCAGCGAACTTTCGAAGCTCGGCTTCCGAATCTCTCGGAGGAAAGTAAAGAATATCTACAGTTGAAAGGAGCTCTCAGGATAGTTCCCATCGATCTTCGGAATGAGTTGCTTGGGGCTTATATCAAATATGTTCATCCTCTCCTACCTGTCATTGATCTGCAATGGTTTTTATTAAATGTCATGGTAGAGGATGAATCTCAATTCCGGAGCCCACTTCTTCATCAAGCTGTCATGTTGGCTGGAAGTGCATTTATTGAGCAGGAAACTGCCGTCAAAGCTGGGTTCTCATCACGGAAAGCATTGCGAAGAACATTATTTGGACGAGCTAAGGTGAGATATCTGGAGAAGATGAAATCCATGGCAAGCCAAGACTAATTTCGACTCTACCATCAGCTTCTTTATGAATTTGAGACCGAACCCGACGCGTATACCCAGATCCAAGCATTGTTGCTCATGATGCAGTGGCATGGAAGTGGAGGCGGCCACAAAGACCCAACATACTGGTTTGATCTCGCCTATTCGACAGCAGAGCGCGTCGGTCTCCTGGCGAGTTTAGAAACAGGTAGTTTTTCTCACAGGCACAGGCTGTGGTGGTGTCTCTATGTGCGCGACCGCATTCTCTCACTCGGCTTCCGTCGACCACTACGAATCCCAAACAGCGATGTCACAATGTCGCTATTGGAATCTACGAGATACTATTCCTCCGAGCCATACCATGGCCTCGTACTGATTATGCTGGGAGAAGCATCTGTTATGCTCAACTGGGAAAATCAAGAGCGAATGATGCTTCTGTTTATTCAGGAGATTAAACTTGCTCATTGTTTGGGCGTCATCATCAAGCTTATTTACCAAGATGATTGGTCAACGTCACAGTCGGGGGACTGTGAATACTCCATGGTGCCTAGGTCAAATATATCTCAGGCGGCCATAACTGGATGTGAACAGCTTCTGAAAACCTGGATTCAGAACCTTCCTGCCCCAGCACATTATTTCTCCCCATCCCTTTTGCACGATTGTCATACCGAGTCTCCGGAGATTGTCCTACTCGTTCACCAGGCTTTCCTATATCTCCTCCATCTCACTACGATGTCCATACTCTATCAAGTTGCGTCGAGCAGAGGAGATGGTCTCCAGACTACCCTTGTCTCAGAAATGAGAGGGTTGACTTTCCAAGTCAATGAGATTCTCAATGAGCTGCATGACTGCAAGATGCTTCATTTTCTCCCTGGAAGCACTGTTACTATATTGATTATTATTGTGGAGGCAAGTCTCCCCGACCTGAAAGGTTCGGATAGTATAGTGAGGATGCAGGCCATGTCGAACTTGTACGCCTGCGAGGAAGCGGCTGGGCATTTACTACAAACATATCCCGCGGCCGAGATTGTTCTTTCACAGGCGCAGAATGCTCGTGGACATCTCTTGGGTTTGATCACAACTTGATACAATTAAAAGCATTTGGTTATTCTAGCGTACACAGAATGAAATCAATCAAGATATTATTAACTATTATTCTATTCTATTCTTATACTTTGTGGGGCGTACGCTAAGCTCGGTTCCCCGCGGCTATTCGGTCACGCCGAAAGTGCGGGGGACCCCAGTTGTAACCCCATTTGTGATCTCTAGTGACACGGGACCTGCAGATTTCGATCTCTGTACGGGACTGGATAGAGTACTATCTTTATACTCATGGAGGAAGAAACGGGTCTGTTGCAGAAGACACTCCGTACATCGCGAGCATGTGACAGATGTCGCCGCCAGAAGCTCAAGGTAGATCCCTTCACGACACCCCTAATGTGAAACCAGGGTCCTGATAGCGTTCGTATAGTGCGACAGCTCACGTCCTTGTGTGCTATGTGCTCGCGCTGGACACAAATGCGAGACATCTCCGCGCACGGCAAAACGGACTCGTAGACAAAATCCAGGGGCCAGAAATTTGCATGTGAATCCTAGAGTACACAAAGCAATCGCACCAGCGACGCACAAGAATTCTAACTCTATCCATGGTACTGGAGGAGCTGGGATATCTTATGCCCCAGAGAGCTCAGCATCTTATTCGGAACGCTCCCCAAAAGAGCCTCAGTCTGGCGCTAATGCTTCTGCAATTGACTTCGCCAGACAAGTTTTCAACGAGGAAGAAGCTGGCCGGACTCTGACCGGTGCGTCGATACCCGGTGATACAGGAGCTCCTGCGATAGACAACTCATTATGGCATTTAACGGAAGTGGAACTTCCCCCAGAGGCCGTGATGTTAGCTCTGATCGACGTCTATTTCGACCGAATGCAATGGTTCATCTTGATATTCCATGAGCCCTCGTTCCGACAGACCGCACGCAGGATAATCTCCCAAACCTCATGGAGACGCCAGGATCTCAGTCCTACCATGGCTGTCCTGGCCGTGGCTATGATTGGGCTGCAATCCGTGCTACCAGATCGGAGATGGCCTGGACACAAATTGTTGCGCGAACATTCCGTTGACGGGCATAAGTTGATGCACGGGTTGATCAATGAGATACGACGGAATCTGCTCGATATCTCATTCGACTGTCGAATTGAAGCTGTCCAGGTATGCCTCTTGGTGTCCTGCTATTATGTTTATCATAGTTCGCCGAGTATTGCTTGGACTGTTTCTGGTATGGGTGTGAGGTCTGCGTATGCCCTTCGTCTTTATACAAAATCAGCGCAATGTGAAGATCCAGTCGTGGATGAGATTCGCTCTCGCTGCTGGAATCATGCTATTGTCAGCGACACGTTTGCATCTATCATCTATGGGCGGCCTTCCTCTATCGATACCGGGCTTGTCGCTTTGCATTCGCTCAGAGATATGGATGACCTAGCCATTGATCCACTTCTGCTGAAAAATGAATCGATATCTGGTAATGGAATGCCAACAACGACAGCTGGGTTTTTCACTATGAAATATGAGATCTACAACATCATTCGACACATCCTTTCGCGGTTTCGTCGTCTCCAATTAAGAAAAGAGACAATCAACGAGGACCTTCTAGCAATTGCAGAAGCTGCACAAGACTCAGAGAAGCAATTAATCTCCTGGCGGAACAGGGTTCCTCGGATGTTCGATTTCGAGTTTTGGAGCTCCGACAATCGCCTAGAGCAGTTCCAAAAGCAAATTAAAGGGTTATCACATCGCACTCAATACCAAGCAGAAACAATCATCTTGCAGGCAGCAACTCTCCAACTGACATACGATGGAGCTCTGATACAAGCTCATCGGCCTTTACTCGAGCAGAAAATCACCGGTTCTTGCTCGCGCTCGGTGGTAGACGCAATGAACGAGTCATTAAAAGTAGCCACAGCAGCTGCATTGCGAATATCTCGCATCCCGGTCCTCCGGTTCGAGCATCATTTCGCCGAATCCTTCACTTCTCTACAACAATTTACTGCAGGAGTCATCCTTTGCATCCTGCCTACTAGTCAACCATTCACTACAGCTGCGCACGAGGCCAAGGCTGGAATCATGCGTATTATTCATGCTAGCACAGCCTTTGGGCCCCACAATCGTATTGCTAAGCAGACTGCACAGCTTCTGACGGAGTTGCTAAAAGTGACTATCGAGCGAGAAATGTCCGGTGCTTTGAGAGGGGGGCTAGAGACAAGTCTTCCTAGGGAAATATCTGAGAGGGGTGCTATTTCAAGTGTACAACCGGCCCGTATAGACCATACTGGGAGTTGTTCCCCATCCGAGCGAGAAGTCTGCCGCGATCATCCTCCAGCTCCAGCGTCAAAAGTTCACACAGCGGCCCGTTCGAGACAGCCTCCAGACACACCCCAGGCAATACATGATGATAGTAAGGTAAACGACCGACCAGTACAGGCGCCCATCGAACCATCTGAATACCCATCTGCGAATATCTTCGAACAACTTGACGATACATTCGGTGCCATTGGTGGGCGTGAGTGAAGCTGAAGTTCGGACCAGAAATCAGAGATTCTAACCAATGTGTTGATAGTCATGTTCAACCTAATACCCGACGATCAAAGTAGCGCTTGGAATTGGGGACGTACGGTCCCATAGCAGAGAATCAGAACTGTATGATCTAATAGCTGGTCTACGTGACTGAGGGCTGTAAGCGCTGGGAGGACTAGTATGGGTATGAGCAAATGGTTCAACAGGGCCGTGAGTAGAACGAGAAAGATGGTGAGAACGAGACAAGATAATGCATTCTTGGTTCATAGTGGGTTACTGTTAGCTTTAGGGAGATTTGGTTATTACAAATGCCGAGGAAGTACAGTCCTAGTTCCATACTAAATATTGTCTCTAGGATATGATATATAATCGGATGAAAGAAAGCTACCTACATCAAATGGTCTCTGAATGGTAGCAGCTGTGATGCTTAAAAATAATAAGCTGGTTGGTGTAGTTTTCTCCTAAACATAGGCTGATAAAGTCAAGTGAAAATAAGTCGGTTGGACTGCATGCTTGCACTGTGAAGAGAGCCCCCAATAGTGTATATTAAATATCACGTATAGTACCAAAAGTTATATTCGGTTTGCCTTCTATAGATACATGGTTTTTTTTTCTTTCGTCTTTGCTGTTTCTCTTAGGCGTCTGCAGGTAGTTTGGACAGCAGTCCATCTTCCAGTACAATCAGGCTCCTGCACTGGACTGTTTGCTGCTTGTTTGATGTACGAAGATGTAGGCGTTTGCTCAGGCAGTGTTTGTCAGACCTCTATTTGCCCCTAATTTGCTTGATTATGTGTCTCCATGAAGCTAAACTGTGTGGCAATAAGGGTTCTCCACCTTTACCAGGTCTGTCGATCACACTATCTACTTTCCATACGTATGTATATTG